>NC_133972.1:90033447-94833447 GCF_047716275.1 Strix uralensis | reverse complement strand
GTCTTTGTCTTTCTTTGGATATTCTGTAACACACTGTATTACTCACCAAGTTTTTATTATTCATTTGAGATTCATTGCATTTAAAATACAAGAGTGAAAACATGGAGCTTTTATTAAATGTATATTGATATAGTCTAACTAAAGAATTTACTTATGCCTGTAAAAAAGTTTAGACCAGCAATTATCAACTTTTAAAACTACGTTCAATAGATTATCATAGCATTATTCAAGTTGGTTCTAGGTTGTTCCCATTACATATACATCAAGGCCTCTGCTAAAACACTTAAAATAATCTCCTATTATTAAAATCATTATAATCTAAAGCAATTCTAACAGGCTTGCTCTATAAATAAAAGAAATGCTGAATGGAGAGACAAAGAAAAGGAATATTGTTAACACCGTGGCCAAGTTTATGATGGAATAATCATCTTATCCCATAGAATAGTCTTCTCTTTTCATTCATTGTGCTTACTAATATAGCAGTCACACAGTAGTAAGCATTTAGTATCCAACTTCCAAAAACTCAGAAAAATATCTTATGTAAATCCTTCCACAATAAGCAGCAGGCAAAAATGGATGGCTATAGATTTTTTTCCATGAACTTATTTAAAGAAAAAAAAAAAAAAAAAAGAGACAAGAAAAGAAACAAAACCAGCACAACAGACTTTGCGATGTGCCATTAATCTCACAAATTCAGACACTCCCTGAAAAGCATGGCAAGGAAAGGACTGTAAGCTGAAAGAGTCCTGTCACTCGAGCAGAGAGTCCATGCTAAAAAGAAATGGCCATGACAAATGCTGCAAGAGACAAATGGTGACAGAAGGTCACTGGCAAAAGGAAAGCAGACCTAAGATAAGAAACATAAGAAATGTGTTCACAGCAGTTTGCAATAAACCACTGGAAGGGTTCAGCTTCAAGAAGGACTTTTAACAGTACTTTCAGTTAGAAGCATGTTAGTCCAAAGGTGACTAACACTTGAGAGATTCTGAACTGTCCCACAATTAGTTCCTGGTTATTCATAAATGCAAATTCACATCATTTGCATGTCAAATGGATGCCTCACCTGTGAAGCAAACACTTCCATGACCCTATGGCTGGCTGAAGACATTTGCATCAAGTTTTGCCTGATGTTACAAAAGCAGTCTGAAACCTACTGCAGACTGAGCAAAACAGTGACATGCAATCCATCACAATTTTGATGAACTTCAGAGAAAAAAGAGATTCTTGGCTAAGACAGTTAATTTTTGAATTCCCAGACTCACAAGATAGGATCTTAAGCAGGGCAGGACACAAATGAGATCACTTTGGAGAAGACTGCTGAGTTATATTCAGCGTTAGCTTCAAATTCTTGCCAAAAGCAGCTTAAGGTCCAAGACAGACAAGGATGACATGAGCTAGACATGAACGCTAACTTCAGACTGAAAGAAATGTAAAATTTGGATGAATAAGCCTTGAAAACTTCGAAACTTTGTCAGAGACCAAAGTACAATCATGCCCCAAGAGTCCCCTATCTTCAAGAGGGCTACCAGATTTAATTCTTTGAGGGAAAAATGAAGAGCATTAGTTCACAAAGATCCTCCAGCCAAACACATCATGGCTGGTTAGTCAACGCTCTAAAAGCAAAGCCTGCTAGTGAAGACAAACCACTTGTGATACCAAGGAGGGGGTGAGGGCAAAAGGTAAGATGCTACTATCCTAAAAGCTGCCAGGGACTCAACTGATCTTGTCTTTGAAAAAAGACTGGAAAATCCTTCATCAAATCACTTATTCTTACCAGGATTCAGCAGTCGTGATGTATAACCTCCTGTAGGAGGCTGGGCCGCGCTGGGAGAAAGTTAGTGCAGACAGAAGAATGCAAGGACGAAGACAAGGCCAGCAAAATAAGGCTGGCAAAAACACACAAGATAGCAGATAAGTGAGAAACACCTGTGGTCAGCAAAAGCACACAAGTCTGAGCAAAACAGGGTATGAGATAAGGGAGTTTTGGCAAGTTTTGGGCTTTACGTGCTAATTGCAATTAACCAATGCAAATGCTTGTAGAGGCGCGTGAACAGCGCGTGCAGATGACCTGTAGCCTATTAGAAGATAGATCAGTGCGTGTACGGAACTTAGTAGAATATAAATGTAACCAGAAAAGGAAAAATAAAAAAAGATGGACGACCTGATCATCACATTGGTGTTGTGTCGTTTCTGTTCCTGCATGGAGAAATAAGGACCCCGGCTAATGGTGACCCCGACAACCTCCATTTACTAATAGCAGCCATGTAAGCTAGCAGCCGTTCCTCTGTTAATAAAAGAAGGAGAAGAGGCATGATTGGGGGCTGGAGCACCTCCCTTATGAGGACAGGCTGAGAGAGTTGGGGTTGTTCAGCCTGAAGAAGAGAAGAGAAGGCTCTGGGGAGACCTTATAGCGACCTTCCAGTACTTAAAGGGGGCCTACAGGAAAGATGGGGAGGGACTCTACCAGGGACTGTAGTGATAGGATGAGGGGTAATGGTTATAAACTGAATGAGTGTGGATTTAGATTAGATCTAAGGAAGAAATTCTCTCCTGTGAGGGTGGTGAGACACTGGAACAGGTTGCCCAGAGAAGTTGTGGCTGCCCCCTCCCTGGAAGTGTTCAAGGCCATGTTGGACGGGGCTTTGAGCAACCTGATCTAGTGGAAGGTGTCCCTGCCCATGGCAGGGGGGTTGGAACTAGATGACCTTTAGGGTCCCTTCCAACCCAAACCGTTCTAGGATTCTATGAAACACATGAAGTCAGGTCTGTGTAAAACAGGCTTCTTGATTTCTTAATCATCCAGGCAGATCAGTTCAGATGAGAAGAGGGCTGTAAAGAGCCTCTCTTGCCCACAGAGGGTCACAGTTATATACCGTTCCCCAGATGAAGTCCTAACTGTACATAACACTCCCAATTTTGCTTCTGATTAGGCCATGAAATATTCTATTATGTTCCTAATATAGGTGGCTGAGACATACTGTAGTCAAGCAGGTCACCCAGGTCTCTTCCTACTCCTGTTTTCAGCCAAAGATTCCTAATTTGTAACTAGTTATTAGGTGCGTTATTAGCTCGGCTCCAATTCTATTCTTCCCCTCTGATCTGCAAAACTCTTGGGGAGGATTTATCTTCCTCTCTTCAGAAAATGCCTCCTAATATTCTGCTATCAAAAAGTTTCCTTGGCATATTTCAGGGTTTTGTGTCGAGATAATAAAATGAAAAAGTATTTTTCAAGTGACCGAAATAGCTCTCCTTGTGGGACTTTATTAGTAGCATCCTTCCCTTCCATTAATTTGATTTTCAAAATGACAAACTGACAATGCTCCTTTGCCCAGATTCTTGCAAGATTATCCATCTTCTCTAGCTTAAGTAAACATTTCCCAAGTGGCACTACAGAAAATGCATCCTCAGACCCCTGACAGGAAATAGAAAGACATCAGATATAATCTAAGAAAAGGTCAGTAAGCAGGTTATTCCAGTACAATCTGGTTTTGGTGAACTCACGTTGCAAATTATCCGATTAACCATCTACCACCTTCACGTCTTATTCTTTCTATCAGCTTTTCTTGTAATGTCCAAAAAAGCACTGTGGTTAGCTGGTCTGCAATTTTTCTTTTACCCAGTCCTCCCTTTCTTCAGGGCATATTGGCCCAAACACTCAAAAGGCTGTCATCTCACCTCCCTCCACCTTCTCCCCCTTCCCCCCACCCTCTAAAATCTGAGAGTCCAACTCACCCTCCTTCATGGATCATGCTCCCAGGACTTTGTATCAAAGTCTTTGAAGAGCTTATGGCACCTTTTGGTGAGCAAATGTAAACACAACTGCATCCCTGCTGAACTGGGATGCTCAGGGAAGGTACTGATTGGGGAAGGACCCCATGGAGAGGAGTCCTTTTGCTCTCCAGTCGCAGGAAATCTGCCCCAGTATCAGAAGGCCACAGCTCCTTCTCCACCCTTGCTTTCCTCTGAGGCAACCCTCTTTAAACCCAGGGAAAGCTTTAGTCCTATGATCAAAAGGTTTTACTGCCCAAGAGCAGCACAGCTGGCTATCTGATAAAAGAGATGGTTCACACCTGGGTTGGAGGGGGAGGGTAAGAGACCGGAAGGCAAGATATTGACATACACTATAGAAGAGATAAAGAAAAGCGTATGCAAAAATTTCCTCAGAAAAGTGAGGCTTGCCTGAGATTTAAGACCACTTGTATTCAAACTAACATGGCACTTTTCTATTCTTCACTTATACACTACGAGTTGCAACTTGATGCACTTACTAAAAATCTATGTCATCCAACTGGTGCTTCATATGCCATGCTTTATAATTGTAAGATTAGTCATCACTTGGTCCTTCTCATTTCAGCACATTAAATTCTGACTTTTGCTTCTACCCACTTATGATAATATACAGTTCCATGAATTCATTATCATTAGACAGTATCTCTCTGCCCTCTGTAATACCACTTTTATAAAAACAAAAGGTATTCTGTCTGTTCTGGGTCCATACCTAGGTGATCTTCAAGTTTGACCCTATGATTACATAAAAATTGCCTCATTTATCTCCCATGATTGCTCATAGAGCAAGTTTGGTCCAGTGTAGTTTCTGGCAGCCACCACTGATGGCTAATGAACTTCACCTGTGAGCACTCTGCATCTCAGGATGAGTAGCCATGGGCACCTCCCCACTCAAGTTTTGGCCTTAAATAAAGGGAGCCTTCCTCAGCTCCCTAGTTTGCAATCTTCCTGCCATAGTTAATCACTTTAATTTTGATCAGAGGCACTGCTTTACAGTTGGTGTGTGCACACAACAACCAAAGAGCTGTTAAATAGCCCAACAAATGAATGCTTACATTACTGATAAGCTGTGTACTGACTTTCTGGATCTCAGCTACTCCATCTACCGCAAACAGTTTGTGTGCCACAGCAACGGGAAAGGATGGACTTTTCTACCATAGTAAAAATGAAGGGCATGTTCTCAATTCTCTTAAATACCTGAAGACCGTGAGGGACTAAAGACTTCTGTCACTATTTATTGAGACTTTCATGACAAACATTTCCAGGCTACTGGCTAAGGCCTTGCAATGGGGTTTCAGACCCCGAGGAAGCTACAGCTTCCACATGTGCCTTCTCTGTTCAGCGCACAAACGAGACAAACACAGTCATCCCGATTTAGATCGTACAGCACAAGCAAGTATTTTCACTGATGCCACAAAAGCCCGAGTATCAGAAATTTGAGTTGAAGGGGACCTTCCCCCTGCCTAATACTCCTCATCCCATACAACGGCACTCTCTTCTGCTCTGAACAACTGAGTTCAAGGCCAAAGACGTTTGGGAGGATGCAGAATCACTCTCCTGGCAACTGAAGAGGACAACAGGTACGCGAGGACACCATTCAGAGCTGGTAACAGCACAGACAAGACTCAGCCTCACTAGAATGCCCTCAAGACCCAAAAGTTTGGACATATCCTAGTTCATGAGGCCCCATGTAATTCCTGTAATCTCACATACTAAAACTAATACAAATCAACATAAGCAAGACATAGCTTTATGAATTGGAGTGCCAACACGGGCTAATACATTTCCATTGCTCTAAACAAAAGTTCCAAAAAGTCAGGTTCCCAAAACACTGCTCTTTGACTTCATATATGTCATTGGATTTCATCAGCCAAGAAAAAATGACAGAAGAATTCCAGCTCCTCGGATTCACAATCTTTCTGCTAGACACTGACACTTCTCTGTCAGCTTTTTACCAGTTTCAACTCCTTCTTGTGCTTCCTTTCAGCAGGTATGTAAGCACAGACTTTTTAAACTCTGCTCTGATGTTTAAGAAATGTCTTCCCGTGGCTTGCATACTTCCATTTGAATCCTGGCCTTCTTAGGTACACTGCTAGAGTTCAGGACCAGAGGCCAGAAACTGCATGCCAGGTTTATGGTACAAGCAACAGCACAGGCTTTGGTACTAACCAGAAGCATATTTGATGTTACATTCACCTAAAAGCCCAGAAACAGCCACTGCCACTCAGTTTCCCCCAGTCATTGAAGTTAAAATACCTGCAGCTTCATACCAGTTGAATCTATTTTCAGCAGTGCTGCAGACTGGTTTTCTTTGCCTAAGAGCTTGTTATTTTGCAATGTTATTCGGTTTCACACTCCTCTGAAAGACCGTCGGGATGATCAGTCAAATGATATCCCATATCAAGAACAGGAAGCAAGGGGAACGGTTATGGTCAATATGAGAACAGGACCCAAGTTTAGACACTTTTGTAGCATTTGCTCACACGGGAATTCAAAGCTCAAGTTCATTAGCTCAAAGATATATGTATGTATGTGGGGCCTCCATATTTGGCTCTTGTCAATTAACCTTCTCCTACGAGCAAATTAATTTCATGTGAGCTAGATCTGAAAGTCACAGGAACAAAAATCATGGCAATATTAAGATATTTCAAAGACATCCATCTTACTCCGTCTGTTTTATTGCTGTAGACTGGCCATTTTGGCTACGTTGTCCAGGTTGGAATTGAGCGCTATTGTAAATGTTTCAGTTGTAACTATAACATAATTATTGCTGAAGGAATAGGTAGAAGTAAAACTAGGGTAAGAAAAGCAAAGTGAACATTGAGTTGTGTAATTGTATCAGCTCCAAGACCAGCATCAGCACTTCTAACCTCCAGGTTGCAATGCGGAAACAAGTAATTTAGTATCAAAAAGATACCAAATTGTAAGTCTCTGATTAATATCTGAAATATTACTGGATACCTCAAAATCTTGTTTTGTTTTCTTGTCTGAAAGAAAGAATCTCAAAACAACGAGTAGAAACTAAAAAAAATCCTAGGACTGCACTGTCTGTCCCAGAACAAACGGACATTAACGGTGTTCTCATGTATAAAGGCTCCGACAGCAGATAAAGGAATCTTCTAGCTAATAAAAACAAAAAAAAACACACTTAGAAAAAAATCTATAGAAAATTATTTTGGTTAAAATTAATGAAGCAATTTTGTTCTCCCTGTAAAAGAAATACAGGATTCTGTAAAAAGACAAGAAAAATAGTTAAGGGAAACAACTGAGTGTCCTTTTTCTTATGATCAATCATAATAATAGTCCAAGTTCCACACCTTATCTTAAAGCCAAAAAATCCAAATATTTTCCTTCCTTACCTGTCCAAAGAAGTACAACTGCACATCACACCTAGACTGTTTCATAAGCTCAGCCCTGTGTCTCAGGTTGGGATTTTAAGGCACAGAGAATTTTAATTCTGGGGTGATTTAGATCGATCCACTTTGGCTGTGGGTTAACACTTTGCTTGTACCCTCCTTATCTATAATGACCTGCCCAAAAGCTGAACGATGATGCACGTGGCAAAGTCTTGTCTGCATTTGCAAACGGTGGGAATCTGGGTTTGATGGAGTCTAAAAAGGATATTTTACTTGCATACAATTTCAGTCCCCTCAAAGAGGCTGATTTTAACTCAGGTTAGCACTAACATTGATTCTAATGCTATCTAGCTCTGCTAGGATTATTTCTCCCTCACGTAGAGGTTTGAAGGAAGGGGGTGGGTGCATGTATGCTCACAAGCAGTCATGCAGCCATTCTAGCACAAACACATAGTACAGCGTGACCTACTGGAGAACTCTAACACTTAACCAGATAATTTTTTGTAAAGACGGCAATGAACCAGTGATATATAGATGATCCAATATTTTCATACAATGGAAAGGAAATCTAGACCCATGCTAGTGGTAATGTATATCAGTTATCCCACACACAGTCGCATAAACTGATCTGTTCCGTGCCTGTATGACTGCACACCGAAATGCTAAAACGTGTCAGCTCTCACCATCAAATAGCAGTCCTGCCATAAATCTCAACAGGAAACCAGGGTTCCTGGTGTCACATGCAGTGAAAAGCTTACAGAAGGAGAAAGGGCGAAGGAAGGTCCCCAGCAAAGAGGCAGAAGAGCGAGACAAGACAGACGAAGGAGAAGGAACTAGTTAAGACCCTGATGAACTTAGAACTCTTTGCTCACTAAAGAGTGAAAAGCATATTTCATATATTAACCCATGCCACATTTTTATAAACTGGTGCTATTTTATCATTAATATTAATAATACATGCATACAAACAGTCCTACTTCAGAAAGAACAAATTCCTTTTCTTTTTGATTCTACGGGGAACTGAAAGAAGATTCTGTCTGCAAACACGAGGTTGAGCACTGAAGTTTTCAGCAGCGGCACCAGGTCTGTCTGAGGGATGCTGCAGCTCTTTTTTCTGTGGAACATGTCACCACTACATGAAGAACAGCTGCATAATATTCTTTCCACCTAACATTATACACAGTGATTCACACCAACACTCATTTCTTAAACCTAACCTTTTAGTACTGCTGATGAAGCATGATGCAGCCTTAAAACATATTTATTTTCTTTTTAGTCCTTTGTAATAAAGTAATGTTTAAAATTACCTGCCATTGTCTTATGTGTCCCTAGTCTTCCCTAAGCCTAGATGAAGAGGCAAGAGCAGCTCTGCAACACCAGGGCTGCTCCCCTGTCACATAACCTGAGGCACAAACTACCTCAACAACATCCTTTCACCGCCTCCTCTCCCTTTGCTCCTAAGCAAACCCACTACTCCTTTGGTACCATCTATCTGATTCTGACCAGCAGCAGATGCTTCAGAGGACAATGAAAAGTGGCCTCCTGAAATGGTTTTCCCGTGTTTCTGCTGCTTGCTGTCCTACACACTCCTTGTTCCAGGCAAAACGGGCTACTTTGGCAAGTTTGGCTCCCAGCAGCACTCCGCAGCTTGGTCCAGGCGTGGAAGCTGCAAGAAGGTATTTACAAACTGTGCTTTCTGGATTCAGATTACTGCTTGAACAGACAGTTGAGTACGCTTTGCAGCAGTGCAGATCGGAAAGCTACTTTCAAAACTGTAACTGAAGATCATAGCAACAAAGCAGCTAAACTAAGAATAAACATGGCAAGTGTACACTCACATGAACCACTATATACACACGTACATGCACACGCCTGGCAATGGTAACAGTTCAAGTATAACCAGACTAAAATCCATTTCGGAAGTCGTTTCTAAGGTTACTCGGTTAAAACTGAGTCATTGCATGCTGTTGCACGTCTTATTTTAAATTCAGGATGCAGTCTAAGAATTGCCATTTTTACAATTTCGAGTTGTTTCATAATTGAGTTTGTAGGAAATTAATAGAAATAATGCCATCTCTTCAATTAAGTCTTACACAGATTCATTTTTGGGCAACCTATGTTTGTCTTGTACATTGTCAACTACAATTTAAAAAAAAATTGGATCATATGTGAAGGTCTTCTCTTTTAAACATCTAACCCTGCTACTGATATCATTCGGTTTGTTTAGCACACCAGGATCCAGCAGTATTCATGAGCTAGATAGCTCCAGTACAAAGTTCTAATATCATGCAAAAAAAATAGAACAAATACATCCCCAGTAATTACTACAAATAATTATTTTTTCTTCCCGGAGATAAAAAAAGATTACTTTGAGTAACATCATCCCTGTGATGACACATACATACCAATGCAACTCCACATTAATCACAGTAGGCAAACCATCAATCAGTGCAATGTGACAGCTATTCTCCACTCCTCCTCCTCCTCTCTCTCAAAAAAAAAAAAAAAAACCAACCAAAACCCATCTTTGGACGTTGTGAACAAGAAGCAAAAACCCAATTTATGGAACATTAGCTTGTCAACATACAATTCCTTGCTCTCCTTCTCAATGGGTTTGATTTCGAACATAATGACTGGAAAACTCCTGCAATAACATAATATACTCGCAGCTCAAATACCAAACCTGTTCTGAGCAAAAAATACCTATAGAAAACAAAACCTTTGTTAAAAAAATACATTAATTTTAAGCCTCTGTGTAGTCCATTGACTTCAGCAAATCCAGTGAAAGTCCAGAAGATTAGTCAGGCACTTAACACTGCTAGGAAATGTGTAACTCTGGAATGGCAGGGAGGCCATGAGGAACATGCTACAGAACAGTAGTGGAAAATAACGGGTGGGAGCACACAATAGGAAACTTTTGCAAAAGAACGGGTCATGTGATAGAGCTCCTTTCAAGGACTCCTTGAAAGGCATGTCACCACTGTGAAAAATAAAATGGTATTTACTAACATACTGTTGCTTCCACTTTGATTTTTTTTTTTTTAAGTAGCAACACTATCTCGGCATGTCTATGTCTGTCACCTAATATTTATACAAGTTACAGGATTTTCCATTTGTTATAAAATAAAACACTGAGATTTTTTTGCACATCTTAAAACCAAATTCCTATGAGGTGCAGTAACTCAGTAACTCAGAAGCTTGTTATGTTTGCACAACACTTGGAAAAGTTAGTGTTACTTTACAAATTTTTACAAACTTAATAGCGTGTTCAAATGATCAATCACTACTCCCCTCCCATACAAAAATCCAGACAAAAATACACCAACCATTTCCTAAATTAATGTGTCCATAAGCTTTTCTTTCACCAATAATCAGTGAAAAGCAACTCCTCGCAGCAGGTCCTAAAAAGAGGCAGGGAGGGAAGTACCTACGTTATGCAAGATGCAGATGTCATCTTATCAAAAGATTTTATTTAAAAGCAATCTAAGAAAATCAATGCCAGTTTCTTCTTCATGTTTATTCAAATCACAGTAGAAAAGCCCAGTAAGAATGCCTGTACAACCACTATTAGCCAAAAAGCCAAAAAAAGTCTAAACCCATGTTGCAACTTAGGTCTAGTGTAGGACAAACAGCTTCTCTAACACTGTAGCACTTCAGAGTCATTATAATAGGCCTTAAGGCCCTTCAGAAGAAGTTTTGACTAAGCTATCATCACAGGTTTGATGCTGCAATGCTATAAAAGATGCCTTCTTCAAAAATGAAAACCAAAATCCCAGTACAAAGAAATTCCAATGCTAAAAGTACGTAAAGAGAAATATGGACTGTGCCTGTTAGAAACTTCCTGAAGCAAAGACTTCTATCCTAGAACAAAGGTAAAGAAAAATCAGGGAAATACTGGTAGTTCATACCCACAGGTATATAAAGCTTCAAATTGAATTATCCTCGGTTCCTCTGACACTGAGAGTTCCCTCCACACCTATTTAGACTCAAGAAACTCTTTCTATAGGATGAAGTTGAAAAACTTCCTAAAATACAAAGTCTGCAGCAACTCTACATTTCCGCTTTACTCTACAAAGGCAGTATTTAACACCTGTGGCCACCAGTGTGCTAGACTACAGCGGGGAGAAGTTATACCAACACAGCTGCTAAATAAACCGCTTTGTAATTTGAGACTTAATATTTGACAACAGGATTGATGTAAGTGTCCTGAGATCTCGATTTTGGCATCGTTTAGGGATGCTACCTCTACATGTTCTGAATGTCCAAAGTGGTGTTACATAAACAAAAAAGAAGTTTTTAAATCCCACCCTTCAAATAAGAAAAAAACCCATCCAATAGTTCTTACAAGGAGATACAGTAATACTATATTTTATTATCAGTTAATTTTATCTGTATGTTCATATGGGATGCCAACAACTGCTGGAGCGGGGGAGGGGAGGTGGGTGAGAGGAGAAAAGGGGGGTGAAAAGCGGTTTTAACTCCAGTAAGAAAGTTGTGTACCTGCCTGATAAACACAGCCAAACCTCTTTATGTATCCTATTTATCTTCAAATCTATTTATGTCACACAAGAGAACATATGAGCATAGCAGCTGTTACTATAGCAATGAAACTGGAAATTTTGAGAACACAAAAAAAAACCCACCCCTGAAGGATGCTCAGTTTAGCAGGGAGATGGTTTAGAGAACAGCACACCAGTATCTCACTTCTAGGATCTGTTCAAAGTCTGCGGTTACAGAGACATTAAATCAGCTGTAACAGCCTGTTCCCTAAAGAGCGCTCGGAGCCAAATACCCGCTACCCATTACTCGGCACGACGCGGCACACCGGGAGTTCCTGCTGAGTAACCCCAAACTTGTCAAATACCCCAGAACCGCCTGTAAATCCGGGCAAGAGCCATTCCCTGCGAAACGCTCACGGTGTTTGATCGCGGCAGAGAAGGGCTTCACCATAGTAACATACTCCCCACCCGAGCCGTGGGTCTCGGCGAACCCCGCACAGCCCCCCCCGCACCCCTGCCCAGCACCGGGAGGGTGCCAGGAGGAGCACGGTACTTTCTTCGAGGCGCCGGCAGGCAGCCTGCCTCTCTCCCCGCTTACCATCGCCGGAAGGAAAACCGCAATTCCCCCAACCCGCTCTTCTGTCCAACCCGCCCCACTCCTTCCTCCCCTCGGCCGGCGGCCCCCTCACCCCGCCCCGGGGGACGCGCCGGCCGGCGGGACGCTGCCTCCCCCCCCCGCCCCCCACCGCTCCGCGGGCGCGGCGGCACCGCGCACCGCCCGTCCCCCCCCTCCGCGGCCGCGGACCCGCGGGCGCTACCGGCCGCGATTTACCTGCGAGGGAGCCGGGTCTCTGCAGGGTGGCGGTGGCGTACAGCTCCTGGGAGTGCTTGCTGTACTGATCGGCAGCGTGAACCAGCCGCTTGGTAGGCGACAGGGTGGCGTAAGTGCCGATGGTGGAGCTTAACTGGTGGATAGGAGAGGAGGAAATGTTAGACTGGACGGTGGGCGGGGAGGTCACTCGGATGGGGGACGGCGACAGTCCCGCCGAGGAGACGACGATGTTGATGGGCGAGCTGGTGCTGTAGGACTTGGCCAGGCGGCTGGGGGACTGCTTCGGGGAGGAGAGGCGCTGCGCGGTGGCGTAGGCGGCGCCCTCGGCGGCGGAGCCGGCCCGCGGCAGCTTGGTGGGGGAGCCGCCGGGCTGGGCGGGCAGCGGGGAGCTCACCCGCTGCGCCGGCAGCGTGGAGCTGGCGTAGTAGAGCGCGGCGGCGTGCTGGGGCTCGGGCAGGTGGAAGGCGCTGCCGTGGCTGGGCGCGAAGGGCTCCCGCGGCTGCGGGGCGGCGGGCGGCGGCGGCTCCGGGCCGGCCGGGTGGGCGCCGCGGCCCCCCGGGCCCTGCTGCGGGAAGGAAAGGCAGAGGCGTCAGCGGGGCGGGGGGGGGGGGGGGGGGGGGGCGGCTCCCCCGGCCCTGCGAGGGGCGAGGGGGCTCGCTCACCGGAGGACACCCGCCCCCCCCAGCCGCACGCAGCCCCCTCGTCGACCTCCAGCCGGGCCCGGCGCCCGCGGCGTTGCGGGGCTCGTTCCCCGGCCGGGGCGCTTCCAGCCTCGGGGGGAAAACCGGCCGCCGGCGGGGGCCGAGCGGCGCGGCAGCCCCGCGTCACGGCCGGGGCCTCCTGCCCGGCCAGGCGCTCGCCCACCTGCCCGCCCTCACAGCGGCCACCGCCCGGCCCGACTCTGAACAAATCAATGAAAATATTTATTTAACAACACCCCCACCCCGCGCACTTTTGTTCTGCCCGAACCAGCAAGGAGCAGTTGAAGCCCCGGAAAAGGTCTTTACATCGCGTAGCTTTCCTCGCAGGAAAGCGAGCCCACGGGGCGCGACCGCAGCCCCTTCCTCGCGTGAAGAAGCGGAGGGGAAAAGCACGGCCCGCGCCGGCGCGGCAGCCGGTCGCCTCTTTAACTTCTTGAGGCGGCTGAAAGGGGAAGGGGGGCGCGGGAGGAGCGGCCGGGGCCGGGGCCAGCGGGGGGGAATCCTGGAGGGAAGGAGGGAGCGCCCCGGCCCCGCCGGCCGCGGGCAGGGCAGCGCGAAGTTCCCCTAAAGGCCTGTAATAGGGGGTGGGGGGGGAAGGAGGCAGAGAGCGAGCAAAAATCCTCGGCAGACGCTGCCCGTTAGAAATTCCAGTTCTGTGCCTGAGCCGCTTCTGGAGCGGCAAAGGATGGAGCTCGCCCTTACAAACGGGCGGCTTCCCCTGCTTTATCGGGGATCTTAGGCTCAAGAGATCATCTGTGAATCTGGTAACATTAAAATCCTCTCGTAAGTTCACCCCGCAGTGAGCAGGAGCTCAGCGCTCTGTTAGAAGACACACTCTTGTTTCAGATACTATTTTTTTTTTTTTTTCCCCGGTTATGCAGGGGATTTACTTGAAACCTGAGGAAGCGCCCCAGATCCCAGGAGTTGACAGTGCGGTTTGCATCGGTCTGACCAGTGCTTCGCCCAAACACGCACACCTCTCAGCTACAGAGCTCCTTAGCGAGAAAAGCCTTTAAAATGTGAATAATGAATTTTGTGACTCAATTCAAAGAGGTGTGATGAATGCCGACAGCAGAGTTGCCTCACATTTAAATAGCAACATGGTTTTTTAGTAGCATCCTACAGGAAAAAAACAAGTAAACAAAAGCACCATATTCCTGGTATTGATTTATTTTCACTACGATACCCAATAAAGGATTTGGTCAGGAATTAAGGACAAGATAAAACACTGGAGCAAAGAATAAATGAGGTTCAAAATGACAGAAATGTGTACTTCTTCCCATGGACAGTCACTGGCAATTTTTCTGCCCTTTTTTACTGTTGGAGCCCCACCCCTCATCTTAAATGCTTTGCATCTGGGGGAAGAATCTGTATTTTTCTAGACACGGACAAGAAACAAGGCTTTGGAGGAGCTGGTCTTGGGGCTTTGCTCCCAGTTTTTAGTAGCGTGGAGGCCACTAGCCCTCGCAGCGTTCAGGGAGGGAGCACTGCCAGACCCAAACCTCACTGGCTTCCGGAGGTTTTGTGCCCCGAAGAGCAATGGCCTGATAGATAAATGTAATGTAAACTGTTCCTTCCAGCTGCTCTGTTGGTAAGTCCCGGGCGGGCAAGGCGATCACAGATGTAAGTAGCCTGCCTGCTGTTGAGTTGGACTGTTCTGATTGTGGCGGTGAGTTACAAACACCACAGCATCAGGTAGGAGCCTTGAAATTTTAATAAATGGCCAGCAAGCTCAAGTCACTCATTTGAAAGACTTCTAACAAAGACCAGGAAGGCAAATGCTGGGAACATCAGTGGACTTTTAAAAGCTGCTTTCATGCTGAGCTACTTACCGTCTCTGCTTTAAACTGGACAGAAGGGCTAATCTGCAACTGACTGTTCAGTAATGTATTTGACAGGAGTGCAGTTTTCATTTTCCAGGTTTAAACTGTATGGTAACAAGTTTTGTAAAAACAAGCAGGCTGACAAGATTTAAAACAACATGGACAGAGCAAGTTTTGCACGTGATGAAAGGTTGTTTGAACCAGCTATGTTATCAATTGATATCTGTTAGTAAGTTTCACTTTTTGGGCTGTTAAGTGGCATAATAATGTATTTTGTAATACTCAACATTGTTCCAAACTACAGTTTTCTGCAATGTTACCAATGTTACTGCAACACACTGCTAGTGCACTGGTAACTTAAGACAGTTTGTCACTGATCACAAGGATTTTAGGCAAGCATTGTCAACAATGCTTGTCAACATTGTCAACATTGTATACAAAATTTCTCTTTTTAATCTACTTCTACACTGCTTGATGTGTCAAGGATTTAGTGTAATTAATTTCAAGTAAACCACTGTTATCCCATATTCCTAATAAATATCTATAAAGCTGCAAGCATTCTGCAAGTACTAACTCAAAACCCCCAAAAAATCCCACTTCACAATTGTCTGCTATAGGGAAGAAGGTGTAGTGGTGGGACACAAGAATTAAATGCTTAATTAAAAACGCAGTGTATAGCACTTCCTAAAAAGCTAAGCATTTGCTCTGTGTGAAGGAGAGAACTTTTGGATGAACAGATTGCAATGAAAACATTAGCATGCAGTATTTTCTAGGATGTGACTAATCTCAGACCTGTCTTAAATTTACTGTGAGGTTCTTATGTTTTTTCAAAGGGCCAAGCGTACAGGCACGTTCTCCACTCATGTTTTAAGAGGCGAAATGTGTTCTAGTTTCTCCCTGTCTCTCTCCCTGTCTGCTGCTTAAGACAACCATACAGGCATGTCATTGTTCATCCTGCAATGTGACATTATACTTCACAAGGAAGAATGAAATACAGTGGTATTCCTCCCTTATTTTTCCATTTATCCATTATTGTTGTCAACCGGATAATGAAACTGTGTTTGAACTAATAAACTGAGAGCAAATTTGTTTCCCAGTTGTTAGATCCTCTTGCATCAATCTATTTCATAGATGTGAACAAAAATCAAGGACTTTCTTACTACAGCCCTATAAATAGCTATTCTAAGACTCAGAGATTTTATTTTTCTGGCATCCCGAAGAAAAGGAGCCTGATTTGCTTATTTGGATTCAATATATGGATTCTGATATATCCTTTTTTAATAGCAGAAATGTGTGAAAAAACATGAGAACATTAATACAGCTATGAAAATATTTTTTTTTCCATTTAATCTTACCAGAAAGATCATTCTCTACTGATATGGACAAAACAAGATCTGCAGAGCTCTATACAGAAAATTACTGAGGGCTTCCAGTTAGGTTACAGTAGACTAGAGAACAGTCTAACTGTTGTTTGCCTGCCATATTCATGCAATTTAATGCACTAAATTTCAGGACATCAGGGTTTGTGTTTTGTTTTGTTTTTTTTTTTTTTTTTATAATTCCAATTGAAAATTTAAATGAGTACTTTAACCAAAAAAGATTAAATGACAGGCTGCAATATGAGATTTCTGTTTTATTAAGTGGAATTAACAGGTGCAAATAACTGTGCTGAATTATTTATTCTGCCAAAAATTTTTCATGGCTAAGGAATTACAAAATCCTAGATGGCTAGGCAGCTTAAGCAAAACTTTAGGGTCAGCTGCTAATTACTGAAGCATCAGCATGTTGATTCTTGGCGATTGCTCCCAGAGGAAAAAACTGTGTAAGACCAGCAAAACCTGGATAGCAAAAGGCTCAAACAAGATGACCATTATGAATATGTTAGCAGGTGTAGCAGATCTATTTGGTATATAATCTAAAATCCCTTCAAACTATTTTCTTCTTAGGCATGCCAAAACACAAAACCAAGACCTGGTAGGTTTTGTGCACCTATGCTCCATAATTCACAGGTGCTAAGGACCAGAACTTTGTCAATGCAACCACCTGAGTGTTAGGAACTGAACTAAGAGCAGAAAAGGCTTTATAGTAATTTCTTGGGAGTAAGATAATGATACAATTTCCAGGAAAATGCTGGAAAATTTGAATCATGGTACCAGTTACCCTTAAGAAGTGACAATTTGCACTCAATGTTCTGTATACTTCTCTGACAGATTATTAGTAGAAACTGAAAAGTTACATTACATTTGAGTAAGTCTGCATGCCCATCTTAGGTCTGGACGAACAAGCATCTTTAGTTTAGCATCAAATGCCAGCACCAGTTTTCAGCTCATTTTGCTCTCTGGAACGTTCAGGGGTCTCTTGGCCCTTAAAATCTCACAGAAGGTCATATCTGATGAATATGAACATAGTCACATGCAGTACACTGCTGGCCATAAGAAGACCCTTTCTCTTGATTCTAGAGAGGATTTTCCAATTGGATGCTCAAGTTGCATGGAAGACACCCCTCCAGGCTTCTTTGAATAGTGGTGGTTGTTGCTAGCTTTAGGCAGCAAACCTGATCATCCTTACTAGGGTTTTCGAGAGACATGGGTGGTCCTTTAAGGGTCCAACTCTGTTTCACAATCTCAGTGGTGCTCTGTGCTCTTTCAGTGACTGCAAGATTTGCCAGTCTATTGAGGGCTATTTTCTTCCTGTCAGCCCAAAGAACGTTCCATATGGCTTCACTTGAGCTATCACTCTGCTCTGGTCCAATGCCTCTATCAACACTCTTCTACAAAGGGCAGAAGAGGGTATGGAAAATGCTTAACACTCTCTAGTCTGCTGTCATTTGTAAGTTCCTGACCTAACTAGGAAGATGCTACCTGTGTTCAAATGCACTTACATGATAATAGATGCCAGACTGCACCTCTGGATTCCTCAAATGTGGCCTATCCCATCTGTTTCTCCTGATTTTATCACAAAGGTCATGGCTATCCTGTGTTTGCAAAATACATCCCAACACTATTAGGAAAACTTGTCAGCCTACCTGATCCTAACCTCAAAGGTCATACATATAGATGCAGGTAGGTAATACCATTGTAGTCTTCTACATCCACAAACAGAATTGTGTGCGATCCTTTCAGAGTGTCCAAAGATGGTCAATCTCTGGTTGTAAAGCAGCAATGAAAGCTGCAATCATTACCTATTGTAGGATCAAACCAGCATTATGCAGATCGGTTCTTCACTACCATAATCTATACTAGTAAATTGTTCTCTGTGAATGTCGTAATAAGAGGAATCTGTTTGAAGATTTCATCTGCCTCCTTTAATGACAGAAAAATTCTCATGTTCATATTTGGAATCCTGTTTTAAACACATCATCATCTGCCACATCCTATCAGAAGTGAAGTCCTTATTTTAGATTTTGTCTGGGTAGATTATCAAGCAGCCTATCACCTTGTGGTAGAGAAGACTGATAGTGGGAAGAGCCATGAGTCTAACTGAAAAAAGGCCAGTATACAGTTTTTGCTTGACAACCGAACACATTCTTGTACTCATTTGCTAATATTCTAAATAGGGCTAGTGAGGTGTGGTGGTCTGATTAATGACAAACTTACGACTTTTTTTATAGGAAAAAGAAGACAAGTTAGAAAATTAACCATTAAATGATTTTTCAAAGCTCCCTCTTTTTTTTTTAATCACCTTATTTTCCAGCTAGTTTTTAAGGGTTTTCAAATTCTGTGCTAGCTTGTTCAGTGCAGAAGCTTCTGGAGCATAGGATAATATGCAGTAGGGATTTACCTCTGTTGCTGCCTCAGCCTCTGAAAAGACCGCAGCATCACCAGAAGCTAAAAAAGTCCTTATCCAGAAATGTAAACTAGTTTCACTTCCTTTCTCCTCCCCTTGCAAATACATGGCAGAGCACAAGGAAAACCACTATCTGTAGTTCATGCTATGCTTTATATTCCTACGATAGCTACAACGTAAGATGACCATTCTCAAGATGACAGTAAATGCAATCAATCAGTTGTTCACAAATTACATTGTCCTTACAGAAGATTCACTTGTGAGCAACTCGTCCGCAAAATCTGCTACTTTTTGTAATAAAAGCCACTGCTGACTCTTCACAAATAACCCTTAATCGATTACTAAAGGATAAATCAGAATCTGGACACCAAGTCTGAAAAGCCATTTTCAGTGGTGAAACAAAATAATTCCCTGCCAGAGCAGCAGTTGTTGCTAAGAAATCCTATTCCAGTAGCATTTAGAAGATAAAAAGTTTCATGTTCTAAAGTACTCAAAGCAGTGGAAAAACTCTATCATCTATAATGAAGTCCTCCAAATTGACAAAAATGTTAGATTGCACTTTGCAGCACTATACAGGAAGTCCCAAGACTAATTAGTTTCTCTTTTTTATACAATTGCATTTTCAGAAATTGTTCTTGCTGTCACAGCTGGCCTTGGGACTATTTACATATTTTTTCATGCATTTGGGCTATCATTCATGTTAAGAGATAGCTATATTCCTTGCGCGCAAATACCAAAGGAAATTATCACAATCTGAGCAGTTTTGACTCCTGAGGCTTATTTTAATTATAATAGGGATAGCAAAACAATTCCAAGGATTGGCTTTTTTTTTTCCCTAATTGTGAGAGCAGCAATGGTCATATTCAGAACTTTTTAATTTTAACTTTTGACTCCTTCTCGCTTACCTCTTTTAAAACCCCCTTTATATGCTTTTTATGATATTAATTCATAGTTTATACATCAGTTTGTTAATATTTTCAAGACATATTTTAATTGACGTGAAGCTGTCGAGCATCCTTTGCAGGATGATAGTGTGAAAAATTATTATGTTCTGTGGTCTTATCTTCTTGCAGGAATGTCTACCATACAATCTGGAGGAACACAGAAAGAAAACCTATTTTCTGCCCTCTCACACCAAGAAAAAAAAAGGATAGGAAGAGGTGCCTTACTCGTTACTTCTGAAGGTGACCAATTCTCTGTGAAGTAGATGGTTCATGAGAGCTTTTCAGATCTAAGCAATGGCTGTTTAATGTAGTATCAGTGAAAGAAATCCAGATCATTATTTTTTTCCCCTCTCCATAAATTGATCCTTTTCTATCAGTGAGTATGAGAAAATTTAAATTAAGAATATCACTACTTTTAACCCCTAGACAATTGCACTTTCCTTTTTTTTTTTTTTAAGATTCATTCTCCTTTTCCTGTCATTTCTTGTTTGCTTTTGTTTCTGTTGCTTTGTTGCTCTCATAACCTGTTCCTTTTTCATCACCTTAATTTTTCCAGCCTCCTTGAAGAATGCATCACACCCTTTCAGGCTAACCCCCAAGGGTACAATGCTTTTCACAAAGCACAACTCCTGATGACATCTGCCCAGGCTACAACTGGATATTATAGCCTCCTTTTTCTTTCTAACTGGAATCCTGCTCTCCTGCTGGCTCAAATCCCAAAGAATATCAGGGAGGTCCTCTTGGTAAACATGGAAAAACCTTGAGGCTCTACCACTATGCAGGCTCATTTTAAACCCTTTATAGAAAAAAAAAAAAAGTACCTACCCATTTTGAAATGAAATTTATCTGTGCTTTATTTCATTTTTCAGTCTTAGAGGATAGGGAGCTTTTCTGAGCAAATTGAGAGGATAGAATATTGTATGTCTCTCCGTATCCCACAAGCTGTGCAATGACTATATAATACTTGAAATCTCTTAGCAATTTAAGGCTTTGAAATTCAAATACTACACACTTCTACAGAAACCTGAATTACAAAGTGTCTCAGTGTCACACTGAGATGGTCTGCTTTGCTGGGGCGGTTAACATCTAAACACAGAAAATAACCTGAGCTGACCAATGAAACCCAGGCAGACTTTGTTTATGAACAGAAGTATGAATGCTTCTAGATTTTTTTGTCCAAACCGAAGCTTAACTTCCCAGTGAGAGGCTTTGATGTTGAAGAGAAAAGCACAGAAGGTGAGAGGGTTACGTGTCAGAGCTGGGAGGGATCATTTAGACAGGAAGAGAAATTGATAAAGTTTTCATGAGTATCCGAAACAATCTTTCAAAATGTTTGAAATGAACAGGCTGCTGTCTGATAAGTTATTTGTCTTACAATATGGGGGAAAAAAAGGCAAAAAATGATTCTTACACCTGGGATTAGGCCACAGCACCAGGCAAGGTATGGTATCCCAAGTAGGTTTTTCATCTGGTGTCAGCCTGGCTTTGTTTTTGTTTGCTGGCACTTACTGCTTTCAGTAATATCCTGATAACAACACAGGGAAGTCCAAGACCTAAGGTAGGGCTCCTAATCAGCACAGTCACAGAAATTTTCAAACTTAAATGCCTAAACCTGCTATCACCAAAATATATATGGGAGTAAGTAAAACTGGCACATAAATCTCCTTTTTAATCAGGATTATTTTATTACTATGCAAGTCAACCTACTTTAGATTTACGAAAATTCAGGTGGTAACTCCACCCTGCTGCAGATGTGTTGAACAGGACAAAAAGTAAAGGCAGACATTCATTCACATGCCAGCAGGCACCAAACAGCTCTGTTTCCTGGGAGCTACCCCACAAGATTTCAGGTGCGAGAGACCCGGGCTGCCTTGGACACATACCTGGCTGTAGCTCTGGATGGCACCTCTGGCCTGACTGCTGCGGGCTGGGAGCTGGGCAGCCGCTGTTTCGCCCAGGGCGAGGGTCTGGTTGCTGTGGTAGCTGGCTGAGTACTGGAAGGACCCTTCAGGTTTGGAATTGAGCTGGAGCGCACTCTGAGAGAGGAGGCTGGGCCCTGTGGGGACAGGATTTGAGAGCAGTCAGAAAGTCTCAGTGAAAGAGCATACCTGTATTACCTGTTGAGAGAGCCTCAAAATTATCAGATGTACGTGGCTTCAGCTTTTCACAGTTTGGCTCTTCAGTAATAAAAATCACATACATTAAATTGTTTTCTTTACCATCATTATTATTGTGTTCAAGCTACAGACCACATTGCTTTCTTTGCAAAAAACGTATGGTTTTGACTGGTGAAGAAATTCTAAGCCTAAACAAACCTGACCGTACTATCTGATAAAGAAGTCTTGGTTTTCAGTTCAGAATAGTTGATGAGTTTGCTTTTTTTTCCAAGGATATGCCTTGTTGATTTCACTTAATTATATCCAAGTCATTCTGCATGGGACATGCTAAGTTGTCCCTCCCTGGGCCCCCAGCACATTAGATCTATTGATTACTGCCACTCTGTCCTATACACATGGTGATGTAATACTCTGGTGCCCGTAGGGATGGATGGCAGCCTTTAAAATATTAAAAGCTGCTCTCATCATGTAGGACTCACCCTGATCTCAGTGAATCTTTGATGACTGTTTTGTCAGCCTATCTTATCTTCCCCATCACAGCACTGCGCAGCAGGAGAGCCAAGTGCAGGCAGCGAGCTTAAATTGGGACTGCCAGACTGAAGGGCATGTCGGGAGCATGAACAGTGACACTTTCCACAGTTATTTAGTTGTTCTGTGAAACTAAAACATGTTCTAATATTCATTAGGTTCATGTACAAGTGATTTAGCTTATCACGTATCCATAGCAAATTCCCCAATTTTTGCTCCAAGAGCATATATCAGACAGGGCATGACTTTTCCTACAGCGTGCTTGTTTAGACATGACCTCCTACAACCACTTTTAATGGTGAACTCACTCTGTCTCCAAACACGAAGAGCTACATTAAAGAACACCCACTTAATCCTTCCCTATGCTTTCACTGATCTTAGCCTCTTCTAATTTTCAATAAATTAGTTCACCTTCCATGGTGCCCAGGCCCAGCAAGTGAGATATAAGAGGACAGAAAAGAAGAGGGTTATACCTTGGCCACTGCATGAGTTACAAGGAAGTCTACCTTCAACCCACCAGATATCATCTATAGCATATTCAGCAGCTCCACGGGGATGATAGGTTCATCTTCTGCTTAGCACTAACAAGCTCATGAGAGCATAGAAGGTGACACAAACCTTAAGGGATGTGAAATGATTATGTTGATTTTGCTCCTACAGAACATGCGAAAATTTCAGTTTTAAAAAGACTCACAATGGCAAAATTCCAATGAATTTTATGAGAAATAACTCCCAGTATATTCCTGATACAAAGGCCAAATTTTATGATCTTTAAGTCTTTGCTACACGATGTACAGCTGCTACAAAAAGATTTCCGCTTAGAAAATGTGCAAACAACCCCACCCACTAATTAACATGGAGAATATTTTTTCCCCTAGCCTGTTTCTCAAAAATGGCAGAACTGTTATAACTGATATTTTCCCAAATCCAGCCCGAACCACTCCTATGTAAAGTTCACATCGAAGCGTCGACTTGAATTATGACAGTATTTTACATACCAACACAATTTATACTGCAAAGTCAATTACATTCATCGGCATATTCCAGATATAGGACAAATTTAGAAAGTAAGTTCTGGTCCTTGTATTTTCCTTACAAGTACAGAAGGAGACAGGGTTCCATGTATGCTGTGAGGTTATTAAAAATGTATCACATGCACAGGGGAGCTGAATTTAATACTCCATGGGTGCTTATAAATCCAACATTTGTAGCTTTCCATTCCCTGACTCTGCAAATAGGGTTTACTAAGCATTTTCCATTTAACTGGTTTTGTTGCAAATTTTGTTCTTTAATAAAAGAAGTATTTTCACAGATTTCTTGAAAGAGCATAAAGAAAATACAGGCTTAGTTTTAAAATATTATCTGTAGACTTTAATTTAATCTTTTGGATTTTGAATTTTCAGTGAGAATTTGCCTGTGATCAAATGACATGATTAAGTTCAGAGAACTCAAAAAAGTGTAACTTTCCCAGGAGGGGCAAAAGTTGCAAGAAGAAAGCAATTTTTGTGCACGAAAATGTTTGTACTCATTCTGAAAGTAATTATGCTGTGACATTTCTAAAGCTTAAATAATGATTAAACTATCACATGCTATGAACTCAGTATGTTTAAATTTTCATTGCATCTGGCTTTCAAGTGTTCCTTTCATATTACTATGGCTCACTAGGGGATTTGCGTAGCCAGCTAGAATCACATACATGGGTTCCCTGCACCAAATAGCCTAAACATTTACTGTACAAAAAAATTTTTAGCAAAGTTTGGAGGACATGGTTTTAAGTTCACTAACTACTGTACAGCAGTTTTTATTCTGTACCTTAACGAGCAGTAATGAACAATTAAAACATACCTACATTTCAATAAAGTAATTACAAAGTCATTTGAGACAGCGAGCCAGGGAGATATTTAAATTTTAAAAAGCCCGCATTTCTCAACTAAACATAGAATAGAGTTGGGGCTGCTCACATGTAAATAACTAAGTCTAAAGCAAGTGTACAAACTACAGGATACATTTGAGATCGATCAGTGTGATCTTGAAAAAACAGAAGTTCCTTTTTCAGGATTTAGGGACTACAAGCAGACCCGTCCTGTCTGACAGGGAAAAGATGGATCACCTTTCTCACTTGCAACATTCTTGAGATTTTAATCTGAACGCAAAACCAAACCTTCTGAGGAGCCCGCAGCTCACCCAGAAGAGAAGAAAGTGGTTTGTTTGTGTACTTCTATATGCTGATGACTCTTGACAAAAAACTACTCTTTCTTCCTGGAAAAAATTTAAACTCTAGGAAAATGTTCATGCAACTATTTCTCATTTGTTTTCAGAAGAGTTAAGGCAGCTGGAAATTCTCTATTTTCAGTTAGGCATCGGAAATCACTAGTTAACTACTAGAACAATTCAGTCTTATTTGTTCCCTTAATGCTTCATAATTAACTACCAATCTTCAATTTAAAATAAGCTTGAAAACAAACACTTCCAGCTTCCTAAGGTTTAGTTTAGCAGATACCAAGGATCTGTCATATTGCTTTAAAAATTCATACTACATTTTGTTTCTTTTTGGGGTATGGGGAAGATACCCGGGGTTTCCCCTATGTTTTTTCACTACCACATAAAAAAAAACCCCTATTTGCCTCATTAAAGGAGATTAGTGTTGGATTATTCATAGTGGTTAATGCCAAATTTTCACTGATTCAGTCAGTGCCACTTTCCTCCTGTATTAATACAGTACAGATACGAGTGCAAATTCAGGAAACTAAGTCAGAGACATCATACTGCAAGAGACGTCACTGTGAACTAACTTCAAAAGATGGAGCAGGGTATAGTAATTAACTCTTTAAATTATCTCCAGTTTGGTGGACACGTACTGCAGACAATACCTTCCTCTCCCTCTTAACCTCGAGCAAGGCTTCCTGTCTTCCTCACCTTGGCTGCTGCAACCCAGCTCAGTGAGGAGCTCAAAGGAGAGGGAGTGCATCTTGCTTGGGACACAGACAAAGTGCACTTAAGCTGGGGAAAGCTGCTGGAGCACAGAGAAGACCAGGTAAGAAGAGAACAGAAGAGAGTGAAGGACGTGCCTACCTCAGGGAGCCAACCCACAATGAAACCTCAGAGGTGATGGAGAGCAGAGGACTTTTCTAGGAATAAGAGGAGGGAAACAGGAGTTTCCTTTGTGGTCTGGAGACCCAGGTGCTGGCAGGCACGGCAGCATTATAAGAAAGGAGTCACCCATTCAGAAAGCGAGGGGAGGGTGCAGGCTTCTTGTGAAGCCCTTTTAATTAGTTTATATTACCCGCCCCTCTTACTGGCAGTTATGTTGGCTATTATATGGCTATTATTTTTCTCTTTCAAAAACCTAATAGTTTAAGAGATTTCGAGCACTTGAGAGTACCTGGCACACTTACTTCAAGCAAAACAGGAAAGAGGAGCAGATGCAGCGCAGGACTCACCCTACCCTGAGTCCCATCACTAAAGAGAGCAGCGCCGAAGCCCACGCTTGCTACCTTCCTGCCATATTGCATTCGACAAAATAAGCATAGGCTGGCATTACGCTGAACAGGCTGATTCATGGCATTTAGTATGTTGCATATGGCCATAAATGTAAACTGGTGAGTTACAGACTCCATCACAAGCCCTAGTAGAAGGAGAGCTTCCACAGTATCTACCTGCTCCTGTCAAAGGGGCAGTCAGGGAAGCAGGAGGCCAAGGTTGCAGAATGAGCCCCACCACATGCAGCTGGGGCTATTCCTGTGCCCCTCACCTGTGAAGGGTAGGGTACTGCACTGGCAGTATTTCTTCATGGGCCACTGTTTCTCTTCTGAATAACAATAAAATGTGCAATGCCGCAATAAGGTGCATTAAAGCTATTTAAAAAACAAACCAACAGTAAGTTGATTACGGGAATCCAAATAACACAATGAACCTAGGTTACTATTATCATCCATGGCTGGGTCAAAAATGAGGAAAAAATTGAAATTATGAAAAATTTGTCCGTTTATTTCCAAGAACAATATTTTCTTTGCAAATAAAATCTTTTGCCTGACATTTCTGCTCTCTTCAGACCACTTCCTCTTCCTTCTATCATTCAGAGTAAGAAAAACACCCCAAAGAAATGAAGCAAAAAAAAAAAAAATCACAACTTAAAACTTCCAATTTGAATTATATTTTCAAAATAAATTATTCTTGAACAGCTACTGTTTGCATGCAGAAGTACTTCATATGGCTGGTTCAGAACAGTGGAATACTAGGATACTTCTCAGTACCTGCATGTACTGTTCTAGCTCTACCAGTGCTTGCTTAGGCAACAAAAAATTACAAGTATAGAACAAATACACACAAACTTCTAATTATTCTACTTCTTATGCAAGAAGTGACAAGATATTACAGCCCAATAAATAAGAAAAAAACCCAAGAGGAATGGTAATAAAACAATAAAATTTCACCAGTATAATGATTTTAACATATTTCTCTATTTAGGTCATCTCTTAAATTTCCTATTTTTTGAACCACACTTTGCAACATACTTTAAACACAATAAAACAAGCCTTCCATTGTGTGAAAAAAAGTGAATTTTGCTTTTAAATATTATCCTGTTCCTCAGCATAAAAATTTATATTCGATTGTGCAACTGACTTATACCACATTTCATCAGAACAATGCACCTTACATATTGAAGAAAGGTCCAAAATACCCATTTTTATATGCTCAGAAACTGCCAAGGGCTAAGGCTACTTATATTCAAATCCATTGAAATATGCTTGCTGATTTCAGTGGGAATCAAATCAGTTTTTAAGATATTCTAAGTGTATTAAAGTGGTGTGTGCTAACAGAAGAAATATACCAGTTGAATGTATGGTATAAACATGATGCTGGTAAAAGAGTAGCTATATTATCAGAAATGTTTAGCAGACTGACTACATCAGCACCACTGCTCCAAATTTTAAGAGCATGTTTCTTTCTGCTAGTCCTCCTGCCACAAGAGAGGATTCAACGCTCCCTGGCATTGCGAAACTCCAAGAGTACAGCACGTAGCTCTCCTTTCCTTACTCACTGGGAAGCAAACCCCAGAGAAGCTGTGGGTGCCCAGCTGCCCACTGTGATCCACAGCCCTGGGCGGCATGATGCCCAAATCAAGCAGAGAAAGGATTACGATTACATTTAAAAAAAAAAAAAAAAAAAAAAAAAAGAAAGAAAAAGAAAAAAGAAAGAAACAAAAACCAAAGTGCCTCAGCACAGTACTGAATTTTGATTCAATGAATAGTCATTAATGCCAGCTGGAGCTTCAGTGAGATTACAAAAAATAGGCATCAGCACCGACAGTAGTTGAAAAGCCAGGGAACTTGGGAATCAGAGTCATCACATATTCTTTCCTTCCCCCAGAGGGCAGGGCCTTGTCTGGTTACCTTGCAAGTAGCAGAGCTCACCCGAATTGTATCGCATAGTGGTCAAAAGCAGAAGAGTATCTCACGTAAGAAATCCAGTAGGTACATGGGCTCTAAGGAGCTTACCAGTGTCAGTGTTTCCTAAGTGCTAAGAGACTGGTCCAGTACCATAACACTGATTAGAGATTGGGGGGCAAAGAAGCACATCCTATTAAATTTTGCTATTTGTAATATTACTAGATCAGGAGTGAGGATTTAAAAACAAACACATCATGTAAAGTCTGATACGACTGAAGTACAATCAGTATTTGTGATATGTATTTCTACCTACAGGACAGCAAGTTAAGGTAGTAGGAATCTGTGGATTAACTCCATTTCAAACTCAGAGAACTTTGTAGTTTTTTCTATTTTATACTGTAGTGCCATTGCCGGGTCACAAAGCTAAATATCCAGATGAATGTGGGGTTCTTGTAAAGGAAAAATTCACAAAAAGGAACCAAAGAAATTGTTCCCTGTGAGGATATCAATGACAGTCCATCCCTATTCTCCACCAGTCAAACATTTAGAAAGTTACTCCCATTTCCTAATCCTTAGACTGCAGTTATCTCATGGAATACTTCACAAATTGTAGCCTCACAGTATGTAACATTCAAGATGATACTATAGCCATTGTATGGTCAGTCTTCAAAACAAACGAAAAAAAGGCTGAATTATGAAACAGGACTAACACATTACAGAGCAGAATTTATCATGGAACAAGTACTCAATAATACCCTATCTGCTAGTTGTTCAATTATAAAATAATTACCGTAGAATGACAAGTTACATACAGTACTATATTATTACAAGATAAGGGCACGATTAATTCCGTATTCTAAATCTATGCAATAATTACTTCTGAACTGGCGAAAACAATTACACTACAAACTACACAAACATATACCTAGTCAGCCCCCATGAGATAACTGCATGCTTGTTACATAGTGTTTCATGTTAAGTTCCCAACAAAAGTATACAAGTGAAAGGAGAAGGATTTTTTCTTCTCATTAAGATTTAAAGTCAGTTGGCTTACTGGGGCACATTTCCTTCTCTAACTAAAGTGGAGCACTACTATTGTGTTATACATTTCCATTTGGTCAGTCATCTATTTTGATGCCAGTTCTAATTGACACAGGAAATAGACCAAAACATGCTCAAACGAACATTTAATTAGCTCCTATACCAATTATAAACAACACTTCACTCACCTTCGATCAACTGACAGAAGTACTAATGATAAATTATAGAGTAAGTGTAAATAAAGTGTTTTTAATTAGTGTAATTAATCACTTCACACATTCTTCAACCTGCTTTGCTCATTTGGGTAACAGTTGAAAGAAAGCACTAGCAAAACTCCTTTAATGTCCTTTAAACATTCATTTGCAGAGTTAACAGGTTGAGGTGCCTCACATCCCAGCGAGAGGAACCATCTCCTAACTGTTAGTATATGCCTAATTAAGGATTTCAAATACCAAAAAGTCATCACTTACTGTTTCTTCTGCCTCTCGGGTCATTTAGTTTGAGCATGAAATATTGATTCCTACCCTACAACCTACTTTTTTTTTTTTTTAGTTCATATAAGTGTTTGTACTCATGGTAAGTAGTTGCTAACTGCTCTGAAAGTTGGGTTGTATTTGTTGCCCAAGTTTGCAAAGGAATGGATGATTAAATAAGATGTTATAAAGTATCAGGTCACTCAATTTCTGCGTGTTCCACAGTATTTGGGATGCTGGGGGAATCCTGGAACTAGACTGAAAGAACAATAAAACCTGGGATAGCTCTTGATGGTAACCTGCCAGTGTCCTTCCACAGTATTTGACGGTAAAGAAGAGGAGATGGTAGTTAAAAGACAAGGCCGATAGACCTATTCCTAGTGTTACTAGATTCTTTGGCATCTCACTGGTATATCCTGTTTCCCAAGTCCTGATCCCAGAATTAAGCTGCTATCCGGCTGGGACCAGGAGTCAACTTTCCCTCCAAACTGGAAAGGTAAGGAACATTTGTTTGTCTGTTTTAAACCCCTCCATTGCAGTATGGCCTATTTTCGAGGTCATCTGAAACATTCTTTGAAGAAACCCTCACTTGCTAACATGATTTAGGATGGTTTTGGAAAGTGGAGGAATTGAGTGAGGGAAAGGGAGGTCCTCAAAGTGCCTCAGAGGGTGGCAAGGAGCAGCCACCTTGCCACTTAAGTACAGAGGACTCTCCCGTCTATCCCCATTTTCTAGTCTCTGGGGAAGCTGCACAAAGTGCAGGAGGAATCAGCGGAGAAGGGGGCAATTGTGAGGGAAAACCCTGGGAGCTAGATGAGAGACTTTTGTGGCTATCATAAAAAGAAGATGTTTTCTTCATTAAAGGCAGAAAAAGGAGAGCTTAAATGAAGCCAAACTTAAGATATGAAGACAAAAACAAATCCCGTCAGCTACAATTGGTTAAACAGATTCTGTAGGAAAAGAAGGACTTTCAAGCTGCTAGATCTCAAACAGAAGATAACAAGTAGCTATAACAATAGTAATAAGCATTGCACCCATTTTCACTCTAAATCCAGGACTAGTACTAGAATAGTACTATGAAAATATTTCAAGATCTACCTTCTAGGAGTTATTAAATATTAAAGATATCAGTATCTTTATATTACAAGAAAAAATGTCAAGGCTGCAATATAAAAGGTACTCCATACCCTAGTAATGAAGAAAGTTGGAAAAAGGGGGGAGGGGGTGAGGAAGCAAATGCATACTTAAAATGAAGAAATAAATTATAATACTTTATATGCTAAATCACAAGCAGCTCCCTTGTTATGAAACAAAACACATCTCTTTAGATGAGAGGCAGCAATTCTTAAATGAGTACACTGAAAACAAAGTTGTTTCAAAAAAAAGGAAAATAATCTATATGCAACACCATGCTCTACCAGCATTAAGAGGGCTGTGTTCTACCTATAAACAGAGAAAAGGGCTTTATTGTTGCTACAGAATCTTTTCTTAGGTACTGGAAAACAGGATTTGGTGGAATACATTCAGAAATGTAGAATAAGATCATTTTCATCAAAGAAGTCTATAAATGATATATATCTGGAAAAATGATGCAAAAACTAAGCTGATACCATTATGTAAGGTAACAATACAAGTATATCCCTTCCAACTCTCTTTCTGACCTAATTACTATTGGAATGAAAGATGAAGAACACTTTATTTCAAGAGTAAGTGAACTGGGAATAGAGATAGTTTCATTAGATACTGATTATCTTAAGCTATTTACACAAGATAAAAATTCTTCCATTATTGTAAGAGGAAAACAGAGGTGTTGGCTGGGATTTTAAATAATAAATTACTACTCCAAGGGATAGCAAAGCACCACAAATGCCCACAAGAAGTAGTAGAAAAACATAAGACCTGAAGTGCATAGAAAAAAGTAAGGCCTGCATCCCACTCCGAGAGTAAATGGTTCTTTTTTGATTACTGGAAGATTTTTTTTTTTGATGGTCATATTGAAATCCCAGAGTCAGGGCAGGGGGGATAGCACCACTGTCTAATTCAGAGAGGATGCTGGACACTACCAGGTTTCCAACTACTGAGTAACACTAACGAAGTGCCTCCAAGTAAGAGGAATCACTGTGCGATTAAACTAGGACTACAGAGTGGCAAATGTGATCTCCTCTTAGTGCTTGGTAGAATCATGTTTCAAAACCTTGGCACTCACAAAATATTGCCCGGTGGTTAAAATCCACTAACTGTGCACCCGTAAGGGAAAGGAAGAAACCCAGAGAGAAATAAGTAGTTCTTCCATAGCTGAGCTTACTAAGGAAGTAATTAAGGCGGAATAATTTCTTTAGTGATAGATAAGTTTTATGGTGAAAAATTGTAGGTGATATATTATAAAGGTAATAGAATTTCCAGTGTGTTTACATAAAAGTCTTCTGGAAGTTAGGAAATGTGTTGCAAATATTAAATACTAGCAGACTCATGGAACAAGGTAACATAGCAAAGCCTAAGCAATCCTGAAACAATCGGGTGACTTCAATGTTACTTACACCGATAGTGTATGTTTTGCTCTCTATACTGTACCACAGAAAGCATTACTCCAGATGTTTGTATGACATGTAATACAGCCAGATATTCTTTTATAAGCAATATTTGGCAATGTTTGACAGTAGGAGAAAATCTGGAGTTTCATTACTAATGAGAGAAATTACTGAAGATGACAGAGGACAAAACCTAAAGACATGCACTGAGAAAGAATAGGTTTATACATATTTAGGTTCAGAATACAGAAGTTGCCCTTGTCTTTTTTTTTTTTTTTTTAAAAAGAAAAAGCTATCCTAAATTTAGATTAAAAACAAGGATAACCTACTACTGCAAATTTTTAAATGACCCCAAGATGATACAACTTCTTTTGTAGAAGATTAATTGTATTTTGTGAAATTGCTTGCTAAACTCTGCAGATATCGAAATCAGATAGTCTTTGAAAGAGATAATTTATCACTGGCCATTAGGATGATGTGTTTTATAGAAGCAATAGATAAAAACAACACAGGAACAAGATAGGCAGCAAGGATAATAACTAAATTACATTCCTGCACTACGGAGGACACAGAGGAAAAATAATATCCTCTAGCCTTCCACCTAGGGATATCCAAGGATGATCTGGAGCTCTTTTGACAGTAAAATTTCTGTTGGCACTTGTTACACCTCCATGAGAAGCCTCTGCCAGCAAAACCTTGTCTGTGGCCTAAGGTAGACACGATGTGATTTACACAAAGAATATAAATCACTTCTTTCCACAAATGGCATGATTTACTGATGGTAATGATGTTACTTCTGTGAAACTCCGCAGCTGCTACACAATACTAGGAGTGACAGAAGTCACACAATACTTCACTGTAACAGAAGTTTGCTATGTATTAAAAGATCAGACTGTGGAACCACAGAAGAACAGAACCTGAACTGGGCTTCTGGGTGGGATTAGATACATTTCTGAGTATGACCACAAGAAGAAACTTGCGTGCAGGAGGAGGCACTGCATGCTGTGACACAGACAGTAAGCGCTGACCCAGAAGGAACTGTTATGTTTCCATTCGGGAAACACTGAATTTTGGCATAAATAATTGTTATTTTTAAATTTGTGTTTTCATTATCAATCTCCCATTTTGCAAAGAATAACTACATTTAAAATGGAGTGTGTGTTTTGTTTACAGCAAATAAAGCCCAGCAAATTAAGAACATATTTTGCATGATTAAATACTAATTTTTTGGAAGTATTTTATACCTTTGAAGACCAACTGTGAATGTCAAGTGTTCCTAGTCACCCTCTGTGCATAGCGCAGTCTAAAGCTGCTATTGATAGTATTAAACTAATGTGTTCCCTTTTTATTTCTAGGAAATAAAATCAGATGGTTATAGACATCACACAAACATGACTCACATGGAAGCTGAATGTATTATCAGAAATTAAAAAATGAGACAAATCTATTCTGATAAGTCTAAATTAGACTGCTGGAAAATAACAATAATTAAAAAAAGCGCCTACCAGCTTCTGACTGAAAGCATATAAAACTACTCACAGATACATGGATCTATTACAAAAGGCATCAGTACATCTATTACGCTGTTATGTTGTTCCAGAAATTTAGGTACTAGCACAAAACAGGTTTCCTCTTCTCGTGCAAAGTAGAACTCCATTTTTTCCTGACCTTTGACAGGCTTAAATCTTGAGAATCTTTTCTGTCCACAAATGAAAATGGCTATTTGGTCTCTGACGTGAGCCACTTCAGAATGTGTTTAGCACTGCCTCGAAGTCAAGAAGTCAAAAAGGTCAAAATTTTATGACCATCTTTTTCATCTGCCAAAACCTCCTCTGCTGTAAAACAGAAAGTACACCATTTTGCTTCTGCTTTCTCTTTCTGGGTCCACAAAAGTGAACTGCTCTCTGCTCTCATGTTGTACTCTGAAAATGCATCTCTCCCTTTATAAGGCCAGAATGGAAAAAAACCAGAGGCAACTCTCTACTCTGTGTTATCACAGAAGTCACAAAAATCTTACTTTACTGAGAGCTATGTAAACTGCATGTAACACAAAAGAAATCAAACCCAAACCCATACCTGCCGAAATTTTCTGTTCCATATCCATCATTTTACACAGGCTAAAACTACCTCTTTTTCAAGGCTGCATCCACACACTGCTTTTGGCAGATCCCAGAACGACGAGGCTCTTGGCACATCTGACTGTGCCAAGCGTGCGGGCACTGGCATGCCACTAAGGCACAAGCAGGGTGAATGGTTTATCAGTCTGTCGTGAGGATGTGGGTGCATTTGTTTCCTGGCCTGAACTACAGACACAATATTTACTGATGCTCTTTTTCTCTGTAGCTTCGGATGCCAAAAGTCTTTGTTCTGCTTCTACAGATGCTACCATAAGTCACTGTCATTTTGTAATGAGTTTCAGTAACTGCTTCCTGCGGTGGATGAGGGAACACCTGGTTGCCTGTGCAGGATTTGTGTTTGCCACAGGCTAAGCATTACAAGCTGATCACTACCTCCTTTCCATCTTTGATGTCGCTACTAATTGTTCTGCTTTCCTGGTCCTGACTCTCACCTTTCCACTCCCCCCCCTCCATATATGTTTTACCTGCTGTTACTGCTCCTGTGTTAATCTGACATTCACATTTTGTACTACAGTAATTAAGCTAGATTGTGAGGGGGTGTTTTCTTTAGGCAAGGATTTTAAGTCAGTTGCACAGCATAAAATGACAGCAGGTACCAATGTCGGATTCACCTCGGGACAAGCAAGCTCAGAGATATGAAGTAATATCATGATATCAGTATGGAATTTATACATAAAAGCACATTTCATCATGTAGACATAACCAGAAATAAGAATACTCCAAGAAACATGCTGCAGGTGACAGCACATTGAAACAAAAAAAAAAAATCAGACTATAGGCTGCTGTACAGAAATGGAGGGAAATTAGAAATTACTTAGTTGCAATGTTGTCACAGTGTTGACACACACTCTGGACTCCCAACATGACACACCAATGAGCAATGCGGATTTGCTTGAAGTTACGTAAGCATGTAAAAAGCGAGGATAGCGAGGCCACTTTTGCACAGAAAATGTGTTTTTATCTTTTTTTTTCTTTTTTCCTCAAAGGATAAATTGTCATCTGTTTTGGGGAAAAGACTGAGGTTTGGTTTCATGATGTGTGAGAAAAGATAAACGAACTGGAAAAAGAAAAGATGGAATTGAAACAAGAAGGGAAGCAACAGACATAAGGATATGTCTGTTTCCCTAAACTACACTAATGAGTAGTTTAGGAAAAGATGGGACAGAAAGAAAAAGTGAGAGAGTACAGGAAAGGAGAGGGCTAGGGAGAGATACTAAGATGGTGTGAGTGTCTCTGGCTGGAGATTCCTGCCTGAGGAGAGGAAATTGCAAGAGGCAGCCTGCAGCAGTTTAGGTCCAACAGTAAGGGCATGTACTGGACCATCACATTTTGAACAGTACTTCTGCCAGTGGCTTCTAGCGCTTTCTCCCTGAGAAGCCTACAACCCCTGCCCAGACACCCTACCAATCTACAAAGGGCTGCAGAAGAATTGAGACGATTGAAGCCCTGCACAGGAGGGTGCCCACAGCAAGCCCTGTGCCACCCCTGAGGAACCGGTGAAAGCAGAAGCTGCTTCCCTGAGCAGTGATGGTTCCTTTCGTCTTCACCAGGCCTCCTGCTTGTAAACAGCTAGACGTGAACTTGAAGACAGGCAGTGAACTGAAGCAGAACGAGATGAGCTGGACCCAAGTCACAAGTCCCTAACACTCCACTGTCAGAAATCCATAGTGGACCATGGCTGCTGAAGCAGATACCAAAGTCCGCCAGGAATCCCAGTGGTGAGAGCCCATACTGTGGCTCCACTCCTAAGTTTGACTCCTTGCAGTGGTCTCCTCCTGCCTGCATAAGGGAAGAGACCAAAAAGGAAAAAACTTCACTCCCACTCTTAAAGTGAGAGGACTGACATGAGTTTAATAGGATGCGGTATGTCAGCAACAAAGACGTGCCTGTTTTACCTGGCCCTTACTGTCCTGATACCTGTGATAAGAGCAGAGGTGACAGAGTACTGAGTGACAGTGTTTGAGCTACATCTTTTCATTCAGCACTGAGATGCTATTCTCAATACCTTTGAACTCTGCCTCTGACAGAGGATGAAAAAAATAAAGTCCAAGCTCAGGATGCTGCTCAGTGCTGATGGAGCATTTCCTGAGGCAGCACTGGCTGTAAACACAGATGCTGGGACAGAAGAGCTGGCTCTCAGGTCAGTGCTAGAGCCTGCTTCATATTATCAAATCTTAATGTCTTAGCGGGGTTTAGCGATGAATCTGCAGGAACTTCACATGGTCAGCTACTTTGTAGACATTAATCCCCTGCTGAGGACTGCTCCTGGAAGAAGGTCTTGGTGATTGCTACCAGCCAGTGGCTACTGCAATGTTAAATGACACGATAATTATTTCATGCTCACACTTAGGGTGACTAGGGCCAGAAAGGGGAGGTGGATAAAGGAAACAACATCTTATCCCCATTTCTCAGAAATCTAAGTATTTAACAACTACTTCAAAAGACTAAACTTGACCCACAGTTGAGACAATTTCTGTACAACTTTCTCTGTGAGAACATACAACAAATAACTGTGAGACCACTCTTTAACAAAAGATGTCCACAGTTCAGAAGATTTACCCCATTACAAATTGGGCAAAGATGACTCTGACACCCCAAAGTCTTGAAGTCAAGATATTTAAAAGGCTTGATTAGAAGAGATGGATGGAATAGGGAGAGGCATCCAAAATGCCCAAGCGGAAGTTATTTACCCTGAATATATTACAATATTGACAGAAGTTTCATCAGTAAATCAAGATTCCTCAGACCTCATACTCTGAGAGATTTATTTGAAGCTAAGAACCGTTGAGCCAGACAACTACCAGGTTTGCATTAATGCTGCAGAAAAAAAGGTGGTGTGACCTGTGTTATGCACTTCTGTCATTCCTACTCCAAAGACTCCAATCCTAAAATGAAAGAGGGGCACGCATACTTCCTAGGTGTTTTTCAGTTCTGAAACATACTCAAAGAGCACATGATTTTATTAGTGTGTATGTTTACCAGGAGATCCCATGAGAACACTTCCTTTGTGTGCACAAAGAATGACTCAGCTGGATGGCCCTGGCTCTCAGAGCAGATAATGAAATGGAAATAACTTCATCTATCAACAAATTGTGAGGTCCACTGATGCCAAATTTCATCTCATTGAGCATATCAGCCATCTGACAGGTGGCAATTTCACAAAGCAAGAGCTATGGGATGGAAACCACATAAACACACATCCTTTTACACATTCATTGTGTAAATAGTGCCTTTTTGTTTCAATCTATTTTCAATATCTATGAATAAAACAGCTGATAAAGGATGAAAATCATAAAGGTTGAACAAGGAGTGCTCTTTCAAACTGGGACATCTGCTTTCACACTGAGTAAGGAGGATCTCTCTTATTGTAAAAAACTGCTGAAACAAAACTGAATTAAGAGACTAAAATAAGAGCTTAGCCCATCTTTTTAGCCTCAGAATTAGGTTATTTAAGTGAAAACCACATCTGTCTAATACAACAGTTAGATATAATTTCATGTGATAAAAATAATCTGTTCTTGTAACATAAGTCATTCTTCAGAGGAAAAAAATCGACTTCTAAATGGTACTACTACCCATTTGTGCTGCATTTTGGGCAACTAGTTTCAAGTGACTAAAGAGTTGAGTCCTCTGTGGTGAGCCATGCTTTTTCTTCCCCAGAAGGACTGAGACATCCTTAACTGTCTGCATTTCTGTCAACATGTACCCTCTGTGAAGTGCACTCTGAAATGGCTTTAGCCAAGAAGACAGTGTTAATTAATCTACATTGTATTTATTCCCTTACCAGTATGCTGAATTCTGCAATTAATCCTGAGCACCACGACAATAGAGTCACAGATATAAATAAAAATATATTCAGAAAATTTGGGGAAAAAAATTGTCTGAAGTACTCACAATTTCAGGTGGGAAAAACTGCAATTCCAATATAAACCACTTACTTTTAAACTAAAATTTAAAATGTGGCATTTTAAAAATATAAGACGATTGGAAGACTGATCCAAGCCGTATTCTGATCCATGTCCACAACAACTCTGTGGCTGCAGTCTGTGCTATTGATTTAGAGAGCAAAGAAGAAGGGTTGCCACACGAAGCCTTTAAGCAAGTGAAAAATAGTGAAACGATTCCATTTCAGTTAGAAACTTAAAACACCGAAAGCTCCATAAATCTGCCCTATAATCCTTTTAAGACCAGTCTTATGCTCATTTTGTGGAGACTGAAGCAAAGGAAATAGCATGAAAGATTTAAGTATAGATACCTTAAATTAAAATTAGAGACTTCTGGATTAGGAGACATTTGAGCCTGTGGTTTAAGTTAGGAAGAAAGTGCCAATGGATTTGCTCAGTAATCTCAGCAGTCCATCTAACACTCATTTTGCTAATGCCATGACAGAGGGAGTAACCATTGTCTGTCTCCCCCGCTGCAGCCTGTAAGGATTCAGTGTAGTCTGTAAGGATTCAATAAGCTTCAGCTAATTATCTCAGAAATGGCAGTCCTCTGATGAGGCATGCTAATGACCCACAGGGATAGGGGTACAGGGGAACTAGTAGGAGGGAAAGAAATACAGGACCAATATATTCTTCTCGTTCCACATACATCTCACTCTTACGCTACCCATCCGTAAAATGCAAATTTACAAACATTGGCAGAAAAAGGTAGTTTGGTCCTTAATGATTGCTCAGAGGCCGCCAGTTTCTCTGTGTCACACAGGATGGACATCTGGGGTCCTCAGGCAGTTCATCGGGACCTTTCCCACTTATCTGCAGTCCAGACTGCGACCTTATCTAGGCTTAATGACAAACGTCCTCAGCAATCACCCTTCTTCACTCAAGAGTTGTATATCTGTGTTTACTCTCCTTCTTCCCATGAAGCTTTCTACTCTTTCAATTGTTCCTACACTTAATGGGGGAAAAAAACCCAAATCAAATCAAAACAAAAAAAGGAGGTGTACTGACTAGGTAATAAAAGCAAATAATGAATCTGAAGTGGTTGTGTGATTTTGAGACAATGGTGCAGTGATGGGAAGGGGAGGAAAAAAGCGTCTTGTTTCTTTCACCCTCCACCTTTCCAAGCTTTCTAATCTGAAATATTAATTTTTGGTCTCCACAATACGTACTCAGCCTCGCAAAATATTTTTTTCACATTTTTTTCCCCAATAAATTGACCGATTCTGCCATGAAAATACCTTTCCTGAGCTACAGTCACTATTCAGTACTTCTGTGTCTTAGGTCTGTCTGAAACACTCCTAGTATTATCTTTGTCCTGAACTAAATTTCACCCCCCTGCATGTTTCCTTCCCCAGTGATTTCAGATCCTACACTTACCGTGCATTCCTGTCACTCGTCTCTAGTGTCTTACATGTGATTAGCTTGGCTCTCACATGTCTGTAAAGTTACAGTTATTTATGTCCATTTGTGCAAAAGCAGTATTTTGAGTTCCCTTTAGAAAGACATAATGGTGGAGGGAAGAAATAGTTTCAGAGAGTAGCAGCCAACTCTGCAGTCAGCTCCAGGCTGCCACACTGGGTGATACAGCGATGTACAACAGGGAAGAGGATGGATCAAGTGCCCTCACAGTGACACTGAGGGACCAGGCTGGCCCCTAGGACAGACCGTAGCTAATGGTTACTGCCACTAGCAGCAGTCAGTGCCTGCCCACCCTCAGAAACGGAGGGTATGTGTGGACCACCGTCGTTCTGCTGGTGACATCCCCACAAACACTTAGGACAGGCTGAACTCCCTTCTGACTCCACAAAAACTATGTCAGATCATGTTTGATGTAAACTGGAGTGACGCAGTGGTGACAGATATATAGCTACATAAAGAGAAGACACTGCAGTACAGGGAACTGGACCACAGAGATGCAGGTTCAGGTCTTGACTCAGCTGCAGCTTCTTGCGTAATTCTGGAAGTTGCCTTACTTTTTGTTTGTTCACTTGTAACTGGAAACACACGGTTTTTGGAAGTCAATTTATACTGAGTTGTGACAAAAGAAAGAGATGGGCAGCAGTGCAGGAGTTCACCTCAGATGCATATAATCTTGTCCCAGGGTCAGTGCAACCACAGAAAACTTGTATGAGAGCACACAGCGGTTATGAACATGCCCATATTTGATAATAATTACTTTAAAAAGCGATCACTCTGCTTGCATTTCACCAAATTAATAAAAGCTTTTTTTTTTTTTTAAAATTAGCTGATTCAAACTCAGTAAGGATAATTAGCGAGCATCTCTATTAGCAATACAGAACCCCTCCTGTTTAAGCCCCTTTCATGTGATTTGTCCTGTTAGCCTTTTTTCATGGCTTTTATTTCCTACTAAAGGAACAGCACATGTGAAGTGATGTTTGGGATTTAGAGTATTGTAACAGCCGCCTGCTATGTGATGACTTTTTAAAACTAATTCTGAGAAAATCAGAGTGCATGAAACCAAATTGTAAAGATTCTGACTACAGACACACTAATCCTCTACAAAGGGAGACTACAGATAGATTGACTCGTTAGACTAGATGAACACAGTTCAGAAAAAGAAGCTGTGGTCACATCCCTGGCAGGCTTTCATATGATGATTTAGAAAATCTGCGTCAACTAGACTGGAACTGCCATGGCAGGCTGGAAATGCTCTCCTCAGAGTCAGCCGTGTTACTTAAAATTCAGCTATGCAGTCAAACTGCAGAAGTAAACACAACTAAAATTTTAAAGTTAAGAGCTCAAAAGTTAGGAAATGCCAGACTAAGTTGCCTTTTCTGAATCATCGCTCTTCCCCTCCTTCCTTTTCTTACAGCCAGTGCACACAATGCAAAACTATTCAGTGCTTTGTAGTTGCCTCCCTTTTTACTGCATGACCTCATGTCTTCATTGAAAAATGTCCAGTACAAAGGAAAAAAAAAAGCACCCTGGTGGATTATTCTATGACACTCAACACTGAACTTCAAATACATCACAAATAACTATTTTTAGTATACCTGTAAAGTGAGACATTTATATAGATCTCATTTCTTATTTGGAGACTGAAGGAACTAAGAGCAAAAGCATCTCTGAAATACAAATGCTGTGCGTGAGACACTTCAGAGTGAGTTTTAAACTTCCTTTTATATTACGCTTCATGTATCTGAGACTGTGCTTCCACAGTGTCCAGTTACGGCTGTCTGTTCTCATCACACCTGCGAACTAACTGGAAACACCTAAAACTAAGTATCAGTAGAAGATACCTTGAATGATTTTACAACTATAACATCAGAACTTTAGGACACAAAGGAGGGATACAATCAAATTTTAAGTGTAAAGCTGAACTGTCAAATACAAGATTTTTGTTTTCATTTAGTATGTGTTTTACTAAGAAAGTATACTCATTGCTTAGTGAAGTTAGAAGCGCTCCAAATGAAATCCCCCTCTAGTATGCTCTGCAATCTGAGCCTTAGCTTTGGGGTAAATGACAGAAAATGTACAAAACAGGGCATGATAATAATTGTTTTATAATGCAGTCATAAGAAATGCAAATTATGTCGTACAGACAGCCTTGACTTTGGTACTTTTGACTCTGCAAACACAGTAACTCTTTAACTGTCTGATGTGTTTGTCATATATTACTCTAAATTGAAAGAAGACCCCCAAACCAAAAAGAAAATCCAGTACATGACATCCTAATTTCATTTATGAGTGATTATCAGAGCTGCAACTGTTAGCTTTGGCATATATATCTGATTTTTAATTAAAACCACAAATGGCAAATAGCAATCTAGTTTCATTACGAGGTGGGTCTGGAGCAGAGGAGTATGGGGCACTGTGACATAAGGCTTCACAAATATTTCCTGACAATGAGGAAGACCAAGCTTGCAGCAATATGGGGAAGCCTGCTCCCTTGTGAGCGTATGCACTGGCCTGTTCTCTCCAAACCTGTTTCTTAGGGACAGCTATTGTTCTGCCCATAACTCTACAGTGATTTCCTTTCTCAAATGTCATTCTCATCACCCCATTGTTCCCCCTCTTTGCTCCTAACTCCTGATCCCATTAACAAACCATCCCACCAAGCAAATTCAGCTTTCAACTTTCTGCCTGGACCTCTTGCTTCCACAAATCTCAGTTCCTCCCCTGATGGTCCCCCACACAATCCATCTCTGTTGCTCCTCCTCTCCAACACTGTTTTCCATTTCCCCACGTTCCTTATTCTCCTTTCCATCTACCTATATTCCTAGCTGTGTCTTAACTTTTTGTGATATTCCCCAGAAATTTGCTTTAGTACTAGTTTTGTTCACATACCCAGACTTCTCTCCATCTACTGTCTTCATTTTTCCCTAACATTTTTTCTTAGTTTCCACCTCTTCAACGAGTTTCTGCAAGTTTGCCATCCAAGCTAGGCCCTCCCTGCCCCCAATCTCCTCTATTGCCATCTACCCAGTTTCATTTTTCTATTGAATCACATTTTGAAGGCAATCCTTATGCTAGTCATTTAATCTGTTTCTCCTCACCCCCAAATGAAGAAAAAACCAGGGCAAATTATAAGGACTTACATTGTTCCATCACATTTTCCTGATTTTGTTCAGACCAGGTAGCAACTTCACAGATTTTAATCACATAGATTACGTTCACAAATCTTGTGCATATGAAAATTAAGAAATTTTTACTGTCCCAGGATTGTCAGCTGTGAATTTTACTGCAAATCGTGTTTGAAAATAATGAAAAATGTCCTGACAAATTAAAATTCTGCATTCAATTTGCAATGCCTTCCTTTCATCACCTGATGACCAATTTCAGGTGATGACTTGTCACTGCTAGAGATGCTTTGCAGAAGGTGGTTGTCACATTTCATTAGCTTTTCCAGATGAAGGGGAGATCGTCCCCTTTGGTTTCAACACAGCTGAATCTGGGCAGCCACCTTGAAAGACATGATTCAGTCAGAGGGTACTGGGCAGCGGGGAACTGAAAAAGACAAAAATGTCTCAACTGTGCAGGCGGAAGAAGACGTAGAGGAATACTAGAGAAAGTAGCTGCAACAGGAGCAAAGTGGAAGTGCGTATACATTTGTGGCAGATCGGAACAGAATATCAAATAGGAGACTGAGGAAAAGGAAAGGAAAATAGGGAATTAACCTGCTTTTTCAATATCTAGTGTTACATCTGATAACAGACCTGTTAACCTGTTCGAAAACTTTGTCTCAGTGTGTATGACTCATGAGCACAAGCTTTTGTAGACATCTGCTCTACAAATACATTGAGTGGCATGTCCCTCATCTGCTGTTTAGCCTTGACTCACTTCCCCAGTGGCTGGTTCTAGCAGAGGATCTATCCACTCACTGCACAATTCTGCAAACGGAATGGCTGCTAAATGACCAGCGAGCCAACCTTTGAAGAAAGACATCAGCTTTCTTGCTACGGCTGCCAATCTCTGCATTATCTTTAAAGATGTAACCTAACTATTTTTATCTGTGAATCCATTTGAAAATTTTAGTCTTAAGGACTACTGGCAACCTGGCCAAGTGGTTATAAAGAGACATAAGAATTACTCACAGCCCCCCACTACGTTTCACTTTATTGCTTTCACATACTGAAAAACTGCTGTCTAAAAGTTACTTTTGTAGTGGTGATGCTGAAGTCTTGTGACGTGACCTTATAGTACAACAATACTGCAATTACAAAATATTTTCCTTAAAATTTCCACATTGGGTTTTCTTTCCCCCCAAACTAGCAGTGAGATTCTCTCCAGCACAAACAAAACCAAAAATTAATTTGCAAAGGCAAGGCGGCAATTTGCCTGCTTGCAACCACACTGTCTTCTGCCAATGTCAGAAAACAATCAAGAAAAAAACCTGTAAGATATGCATTCAGTTTTAAAGCATGAAATGTTACAAATATGTCTGGGTTCTAGAAAACACATTTCCAGCAACTTACTTTCACTGGCTGAATAGTCCTGTGGATCGAGTATCCCTGATTCCTGCAGTGATCTAATACAGGAGTCCACCAGCTCCAGACCAGTGGTGAGCTCATCTTCTATATCCTTCTGACCATCTGTAATAAAATTAATAACATAAAAATGTAAAAGAAATGCAAAAGGTAAAACCAGTTACAAGACAAAAGGTAAAACCAGCTGCAAGTGACTAAGCATTCACAGCTGATGGAAGAATGGAGAACACGTCAAGATCACATATTCAGAGGAGGCTGGCCATATTGAAAATAAAAGCAAAATGAGAAAGTTCAAGTCTAATCTTAAAAAAAGTTAGAGACATGTTTAGCAATGCCCCCTCTCAAAACTCTATGTTAGTCTTGGTGCTCTTTTTGTCGACCCTAACAAATTTTGCCAAAATTTGCCAGTTTTTAAGTAGGGTTTTCACACACTTGCAATGAAAAAAAAAAAAAAGCAAGCAGAAATAAATGTTGTTTTCCCCTCCATCTTCTTTAGGAAATATGATCATGCTGGGAGAGAATATATGTAATACATATATGTAGATAAGTACATTACCTTGTGTTTGCCAGTGAAACTGCTCTTCTGTTGAACTGAAAAGAGAAAAACCAAAGTGTTAATTTTTTATGAAATGATTCAGTAGTCTGCCATCAATATTCAGATCTAAATCTACTCTGAAGGAACTGATTTAAGAATAAAGGAACTGACTTAAGAATAAATAACATACTTAAAATATATCAAGTATTATTTTACATATTTTTAAAATAAATGACTTGCACAGTATTCATTCAGCACGAGGGAAGCATCTTCATTTCTTAATTCAGTAATTTAAAACATATATGCCCTCTTAAACTTGATATACAAATTACACTATTTCAAAGCAAAAACATTTAACATTTTGCAACTACTTTGCATCTTTCTATTTGTCTGATTTTCTATTTTTATAGAGAAAGTCATAAAATGCTTTCTCAAGTGAACAGTTACATGTGATTTCTAAAAGAAATTATGACTATGATTCCTGGTTCTACTGATCATTATGTGCATTTTTATATTATTTAAATGCGGAGCTAAGTTAATTCAATTGGACTACACAAGAGAGTAAATTTAGATGTGTTTGTGCTTCTATGTACAAGCACTTAAGCAATGGAAGGTCTTACTTTTAAAATAATGAGCATGCACACTAGAGGATCACTTAGGTAGAGTTTTTTCTATAAAATTAACGATATATTCAAATGAATAATAAAATGAATGATATATTCAATTAGGCAATGAGTACACTTTCCTCCAAGGCATGATCTGTTTATGCTTCAATATAGGTCTTTCTCACATGCTGAGAATACAAAAAGGATTGAAGTTACTCAGTAATAATCATTCTTTTGATAACGGTGAACATAGTCATGATTAAAACATTTTTCTGTATATTTTTACAAGATATTTATAGGGGAGAATAAAATAATCTGTTGCATCCATCAGTAAAAAAAACAAAGAGAAATTATTTTAACTTTTCAAACTGTAAATTTCTTTCTTTCTGATGTTGAGAATAAATGCTCTTTTTAATGAGTAAATGGGTTTAAAATCTTGAATTGTCTTCCCTTTTCCCAATGGATGCTGGATCTATTATGAATATGTGATTATAGCTCCTAGTATCTATGTTCTGAACAAGAATAATGTAAATGAAATTAAATGGTTCTTTTTGGAGGTCTCTTTTTACAGAAAAAGTACTTGGGTTGAATATTTATCAGATTTGATAGTGTTAAAAAAAGGATAATTGCCTAATTTACATATAAATAGTTTTAAAATGACATCTTTCAATTTCTAGCTGGCATCAAAAGTGTTAACCTAACAAATTCAAATCTATACATCATCATCAATTTCTGAATATCTACCATCTGTGGTTTATATTGACTCACTGTAGTGAGAGTTCATAGATTAAGAAACCACCCCTTCGATGAGACACTCAACTAAAATGCTTGTATTCAAGTCCACTGAAGTTAATAATATTGAAGATAAACATAGCCAGAGTCCTCTAGCAAATAATAATGGCAAAGTGCTAAACTGGAAGAAATTAATTTAACTTAAATTACCTTTTCAAATGGAGCCCTAGTGGGTGGTGACTAGGGACAGTGGCTCTTTTCGAAATATTACTTTTTCCAATTTGAAATTCCTTTTGCCTGATTTTCAAAATCAATAAACAACCACAGCTTCAGCTGACACACTGGGACCTGAGAGTGATCTTCCTTTCTGGAATTCACATCATCCCTAATAAGCAATATATTACTTTCCATTATACATTCCCTCTTTCAGTATCCAGAATTCTATGTGATAGATACCACCTCAAAAGAGAGAAAAAAATGTAGTATCTCAGGTGGCATTCTTGCTGGCAGAATGAATTACTAAATGTTGCTGGCAAGAACACACTGATGTAAAAGACTGTGCCACCTCATCCAAATCAGTGAGAAAAGAAAATCAAGTCTGTGCATAAAGAGTGAATTATCATTTCCAGGAATTCCATCTTGGCCCTTTTGAAGCAGTAAATTTGTATAAAAAGTAGAAGTTTGTTACTGGCATAGTACCGATAGTATTAAATGAATCACTAGTGGCTGACTAGTAGTGATCCCTAATATCACTAGTCTGACTTCCATAGAAACATTTTCATGTATTCACCTTAAGAAATCTTAGATGGGAAGGTCTAAAAAATGACTGCAATAAATTTTGACTATATTTTGGCTTTTGCAGTTTTAGTCAGGCTTCTCCTCACAACTACTGTAATGGTCTTTTAATAAATACTGTAACTTTCATAGCCAAGGTGGCAGATTCACCACCAAAATTTTTATCCTAACGCTACCTTCTTATTCAACATATGGAATATGGAACAGGCTGACCAGGAAAGTGGTTGAGTCACCATCCTTGGAGGTATTTAAAAGACATGTAGACATGCTGCTTAGGGACATGGTTTAGCGGTGGACTTGGCAGTGTTTAGGTTTGCGGTTCCACTCGATGATCTTAAGGGTCTTTTCCAACCTAAATGATTCTATGATTCCGTATTAAAAGTGTATTTGCTCCTACAAGGATATCAATATATTCTGGTATGAAAAGAGTGCTGTTTTCCCTAGTTAAATTAATGCTCTTTAGCTTTTATATCGTCCAATATAGTTGCACATTACAGTTGCCATTTCTTGATTACAAACTGATGCCTCAGTCTTGCAGACATCACACAAACACAGACAAACACAGGGTTTCCCTAGAAAAAATCTTATTAGAATTTGACATAGATTAAATTTAGATACCCTGCTTTTTAAAAAAAAAATCTTAACCCTTTTTTTTAGAAATGAGTTTTTCCTGCTTTTGGCCTGAAAAGGATTCTTGACTGAAGCAACCCGATGTGTCTGTTCAGTGAGGCTTTAGTCTGTCACACAACTGTGCCATATCTCCTTGAGTGAATGAAAGTGTTTTGTGGGGGGTTTTTTTGTTTTTTGGTTTTTTTTTGTTTGGTTGGTTTTTTAATGCTTTTCTTTTAGGTGTTTTCTAGCTTCACAAGAGATCAGTACAACTGACTATATACTCACATCAAATATATGAAAAGACAAAAAAAACCCCAAACACAGAAGTATTCCCCCTAATAAGTTTTTCAACATGTTCAGCAAAATAAAGCTTTCTGCTTTATAGTTTTTCCAAAGAAAAGGTTTAAAGTTCATTATCAACCACTTTTCTCCATATTCCTATGCCTCATTATATAAGTTAGCAAACTCTACCAACTTTGACTGAGGAAGCTGAGCAATAAAATACTTTATTGAGAAGCTCTGAACTATAGAAACCTATACCAAACTTAAGAGTTTGAGAAGGGATGAGGGAGATTTTAACCAGAATGATATTAATATTGTATTAGAAAATAGTAGCATTAAATACTAATGAGCTGAGAACTCTGGCAAGTGCAATTATTACCTCCCTTAACCTAAAACCAGAGAATATGATTTATTTGTTGTATTCTTCTCTCATTATTAGTAGTCATTGCATCCTGTATCTACTTCAAATGTTCTAGTACAGATAAGATGACCGTTCTACTTAATTCTATTTGCGTGATATAAAGAGTCTGGTGTCACCATTCAATTATACAAAACTTTTGATTCTTCTATGCTTATATTGTCTTTGGAAAATAGGATTTATTGAAGGAAAATCCCAGGGAAGCAGAATAACTTCAGAATGAGAAGATAATGCTAAAAAACAAAGAAACAAACAAGCCCAATGCAACAAAAAAATAATACTGTCATATGTTTAGTTCTGGATGTTCATCTTGGAGCTAATGAACCTATCTTCTGGAAGGATACACTACACTGTGCCTAAAACTTTACCTTTAATAACCGCCTATGCAAGGACGTATTTCAGTAAAAGTTATTTTACCTCCCTAGGCAAGAATGAGCAAAGTAAATATCCACAGAGGGGTCATCTTGATTCCAGCTGAACTCAACATGTTCCCAATTCTGCAAGCATGTAATAAAAGCAGCAATGTAGCAAGAAATCTTCTATGTGTGACCCTGCATGCTAGGAGGACGAAAGACAAATGAACATAGCACGCTGCAGGGAGCTCGTTTTGGGGAACCTCACATGAATAGAGCACTCGGGGAGCTCTACCTGTCTCTGCACAGCGTGGAAAGATCAGAAGCACAAAGCATTGCAAAAATGCAGAATTTCTATGGCCAACAAAGGATGCCTGACTATTACCAGCAATCTGTTTACACCAAGTTTATCCCTGTTCAGGCACGCATAGAAAAATCCCAGTCTGAGATATAGTATGTCTATAAACAAGCAACAAATTGAGCCTTTGGGAGCTTCATTGTTTTCTCCTGTATCTCAAGTAAAGCTAAACAAGAAGTGGGTGTCCTCTTCAGGACGGACTTGACAGGAACCCAACATGACAAGACGCGCTCTGTGGAGGCAACAGTACTGCTCCACAACAGCCAGCACCAGCAGAACAAGGTGAGCGATGTATCACCATCAAACACCTCTCTCCACAATTTATGGGAGTCAAAAGCAATTTTGGTGGCACACAAGTGAATGCTCAAAGTGACACCAAAATACTGCTTTCCTGGAGCACGCCTGTGAGCTACATTTCTATAAAAGTAACCAGAACCCTCATGGGAGGTAACCCAGAGGTGGGAAAGGCTGTTGAGCACTTTGGTGGAAGAAAAACTGCTTGAGACATCCTCAGACAGCTTTGCCATAGGGCCTGTACAAACACCCAAGGATTCACTTTTAAAACAGGTGCTGGGGAACAGCAAGGGCACCTTGGACACAGCTAAACACCTAGAAGTTGAGAGTGTGCCTGTGGCCCTGACAGCAGGGCCAACAGTGGGGCAAAGGCAACTTGCATCAAACCCCCAGCCTAAAACATTTTGTACACTACCCGGTCACAGCAGTACTTGCACAGCAGAATCACTAGGGTTTAGTTTTAGACATTACATGGCTTAATATGAGACCTGACTCCCTTCAGATGAATGCCTCTCGATAGCTTCTGAACCATCCAGTGCAAGAAGGAGGTTCACTGCCCTGTACACACTTCTCCTACTATAGTATTTATTATGCAGCCTGTGGAAATTAATTTTTCTTATCCTGTGCACCAATATATATCAGTGCACATGCACATCGGGCCATATGATTTCGTTATTCAAGACCTGTGTCTTACTGCTCCTATGAAGAATACTGTAGCAAAAAACCTCAGTTCTTGCTTGAAGGGATGTAGGTCTTCTTTCATTCACTCCTTCTGGCACACCCCTTGATTTATCATGGAGCCTGCATACAGGCTGCCAGGGCAAACTCATGCTTTTGCATTCCTTTAATTATCCAAGAAATGTTTGTGTGAAGTCATTCAGTTTACAGTTGACACTCATTTTTGGAGAAAGTGCTATAGCTATCTGCTACACAAAAATATTTATTTTTATTGTTTTCTAAAACAATTCATGAAATCATATCTAACACTACTATAGAACAGCTATGAAAGGATTTTTACAGGGAGTTGTATCAGCACATGATCTTTTCAATTATTTCTGCAGTGGAGCGACACAAACATCGCTGTATATAATTACAGGCAGATACTGTCTCACTGATTTTTAAATTGCTCTTCTGGTTGTGGAAGGTGGAAGAAAAAAGATTCAGAAGCATTTCACAAAAAGCAAGGAGGTTGAGGAACTAATATTCCATCTAAAGCAAAGGAGAAGCAGATTTTAAATCAGCAGTACACTTCAGGTTATCTGTAAAATAGTAAACAACCTTTACCATCAACTATCTGGGGGAAAAAAAAAAAAAGACCTAAGAAAAACTTTTAAATAATTCCATGAAAAAGTACCAACCCCTCAAGAAATTACCACAGAGAGGATCAACTCGCAAGTGCAATTTTTTTTTGTTGCCCACATTAAATTTATGTCAAAATCTCTGACTTCAGTAGTCACTTCTATAGATATGACACAGAAATCTCTCTCAAATATTTAATCGCACTCTATTAGTCAGCTGTGGTATCAACTTGGCTACTGTATCAAGAAGTCCTTTTGATGTTCCCTCAAACCTAATCCAATCTCCTACAACAATCCTGGAAATGTAAAACAGCACAACAAACCAAAATAAAGAAACAACAAACAACACACACCCCCACCCCACCCCCCGTGCCAAATCTACATATATTTTACTGTTGGCTGCTCTTTTGTACCCTGTGAATTTCAAACTGACGTTTAAAATTATTACAAAGTTCTTAGCTGTAGATGCCAGAAAACCATTCAGGTGGTTAACTCCCACCTTTATTAGAAAAGCCTTGCTACAAGTTCCTACAGGGAAAGAGAATTCTTTATTTTTTTTTTCCCAGACAAATTATTGTTATTCCCTAGGTTTTACAAAATCAATAGCAGAACTTTGTGGCTGTGCTATAAATGTTTTGTACTTCTTTCCAATGATGCAGGGAAAAATTCACAGCCAAATTTTCAAAAAGGTCCTAAAATCAATGCTTTCCTCTGTATTTAATACCTGCAGAAGTTTGCAGACATCATTTTCCTTTAAAAGCAACTTTTAAACTGCTCCAGTCCTATTTATATCCAAATTTTCTGTACTGATTGTGCTTAATAACTGTTCTATTTCTTCTTATTTAAATGTGATTTAAAGTTCATTGTGCTACACTGCTAAGAGCACTATTTAAGTACAGAGCATGCACAGAAAGCCAGCAGCAATCTTGTATTCCACACAGTGTGCTGCTTAGGTGCTTACAAAGTCGGCAGCAAAGCCTGTTATTTAATGGGGAAAGCATAATACAGTCTGTTTCCCTGTAGTTTCTGACCATCACTCCTGAAATGGTCAACAAGAGTAACAATTATAGCAATTTTTTTTGGACTGAATTCATTTCACACATACTAACCCCCCAAAAACACTTACTGAAGTTTTGATTGAACTTAGCCACCTAGAAACAAAGCACTTGCTACTTAACTTGCAATACCAGCCAGTTTCCTTTAGTTTCAATTCTGCAGATAGTTACTGGTGTGACAGTAAAGACAGAGAATCCTTTCACAGCGGGAGCCTGCAAAGCTCTACTATTCCAAGGAAAAGAATTTGCAGGACAACACATGTGAATACTTGATATATTTTATTTAACTTTAAACTTGGAAGCAATGACAGCATTAGGGAAACAAGTATAATTGCCTGATTCTCACTCTTCCCTTGGTGTCTGTTTCTGACCCCTACGTATCACAGACAGGATACTGGGCTAGATAGACCCTAACTCTGAGTGAATACAAACATTCTCTTATTCTTATTTAGAGAAGCAAAAATAAAATAAAATAACTTCATTTTGTAATTTCCCTGTGTTAATTAATTAAGAACAGGGATGATGGTTTACAAAAAGAAGGAATTCTGCTAAGGTGATAATGTTAGCTCTTGTTTGCTTCAAACCTATTTTCATTTGAGAAAGGAGCTCACTTCCAAAACTGAACTACCTCAACGGGAGCACGTTAATAGAATAGAATAGAATAGAATAGAATAGAAATAGACTATTTCAGTTGGAAGGGACCTACAACAATCATCTAGTCCAACTTCCTGACCAATTCAGGGCTGACTAAAAGTTAAAATGTGTTGTTAAGGTCATTGTCCAAACACCTCTTAAACACCAACAGACTCAGGGCACCAACCAACTCTCTAGGAAGCCTGTTCCAGTGTTTGACTACCCTTTCCGTAAAGAAATGCTTCCTAACATCCAGCCTAAACCTCCCCTGTGCATTTCTGAACCATTCCCAGGTGTGCTATCACTGGATGCCAGGGAGAAGAGATCAGCACCTCCTGCTCCACTTCCCCTCCTCACAAAGCTGTAGAGGACAACGAGGTCACCCCTCACCCTGCTTTAAATTTTAAATTTTGCATTTCTCTACAGCATAACAGTTTAGATGGTAGTGTACTATCATATTTCTTCAGCTCCAGTGGTGATATTTGGATATGATCCAAACCAAACAAGCATCTAAAATAATATTTGGAAGGAACTTAAGTGCTCAAGAAATAAATCAGAAATTGCAAATTAGAGAAATGCATTAATGGAGAGGTAGAATCATCTCTGCCCTGACACAGCTGAGCAGTTTGGTGCCTAAATCACAACACAGCCTATCAGTACCCATAAAACTGTATTCTTCAAGCATGCCTTACAGACAGCATTGCACAGAAAATATGCTAGTAGTTTTCATGCTTTAAAGAAAACAACATAACACCCTGAAAGATAAAATTAGGTCTATTTTTTTCTTTCCCTCCTCCCTCTTACCCCAACAGTGCAGTTATTAAAGCACTTGTGCACAATGTGATAGAACTAGATATAATCCTGTTTGATTCACTTGTGAGAAATCAAAGCAATATCTAAGTTGAGTGTAACCATCAGGCTATTTCCTATCTTTCCTATGAAACCTCAATCCTGTATAGAAAACTACACAGTATTTTAGTTAAGGAACTCCATTATAAAAGATGCCACCACAGCGACCTTCTCTTTGCACCAAGTTTTTAAAGATGGCTTCAGAGAAAGGGTGCAAGATAGTAATACCCACAAGAGGAAAGACAGGTTCCCAGTGGAGCAGAAAAAGGTACTGAAGATCCAGATGTGAGACTGAATTTCATGTAAGGTACCTTAGACACCCTGCCTAACATTTTGACATTGTATAAGAAATACTCAGTGAATTGAGATTGATTCTGTTCTGAGGCACATAGTTCCCTATGCATTGTATGAGCACTACAGGAATTCAACCCAAACCATGGATGCACAGTCACCTAAAAATAAGCATTACAACACACTTTTTCAGTACCTTTTTGGTTCTGGTCTTTGGTACGAGAACATTATTTCTAAAGAAACATGGTGCAATATAAATAAAATTTCTTTAAGGAAACCCATTTCTGTACATGAAGATACTGCAATATTTCTTCCTGGGATAGCTAACTGCTAGAGCAGGTAAAACCTCACTAGTAACATGAAGCTCCTCATTTTCTCATTACAGACAAACTGTACAAGGATACCCCTTCTGCACAAGACCTAATTCTTAACATGCTGATCAAGCTGAGCACCTCATGCTGACTATTGTTTTAGGTATATTATTTTAAGTATGACCACACTTTTATATGACTATTTCATCTACAGTATTTGTTCTGTGTTGTCCTTGATAACTAATAAGAAAGTGGTTTTCTCTAGGTTTTGAGGGATGATTCATTTTGAGTTCAGCACTTCCTTAGGGAAACGATGCAGACAGAAGCCAGACGGCCTCTACCTTGAAGAAAGCGCATTCCATGCAGGAAACCCCCAACACACACACAGCCTGTCACTGTGTGAAATCGCACATCTCAGCCCTTCCCAGTTCCTCTGCCCTACAGCCTCTTCACATTAGCTTCACTCAGCTCCTTCCAAGAAACCCCTTCAGGGATCTTCACCTTCGCCTCTTTCCATGTAAACAACTCCTTTTCATTCCTTCCCTGTTCCTGCAGAAGAAAACACAGAGCCAGGATGTTTCTTCTTTTTACTTAGCTGATGATTTTGCTAGTCCCTTTCCTGCAGTTCATGTCTGTTTGGGCCAGGAGCAAACTCCTACTGTGCCGACATAGTTGCAGGAAGTCCCCTGTAACTAACAAAGAATAGTCTTAATGTTAATATGTGGTCTGAATTTTGACATTGAACAGACTGCATGGTAGTTATCTCTACCGTACATGTCTTTTATTTCTGTATTCTCCACCAGATGTGTGAACATGAAACATTGCCATGAAACAGGGGAAGATTCTGCAGAGAGCAGGAAAGATTTTGTTGATCCTTTTTAAGGAAAGATTAAATAAACAATTTGAGGTGTACAATTAAAAAGCCAAGTTTAATAGATGTGTTGAACAAATTCTTTTCTGTTGAGATGAAGGAGAAATAATCATAGAATAATTTAGGTTGGAATGACCTCTGGGCATCATTTGCTTCAGTCCCCACTTAAAGTTGGGCTAACGTCAAAGTACAGTCCTGGACATAGTGTTGTAGCAAGGCATGTGGGATACTCCTTCAGTATTCTGCTGTTCAGAATTTGTGTAGTTAATTCTCATTTTTTAAGAGAGAAAATAAAAACTAATAAAAGGTAAAGTTAGAAGAGTTTGGTGAGCTTAGATGAGACACCTGAGGTCTGAGAAGGGAGCACAACTGGCTTTTATAATGTAGCAAGGCTGAACAACAGGAGAAGAATAATCAGAGGAAGCATACAGGTGGGACAGGAACAAACAGGTTCAAACTGGTTGTTGAAATTTTGGCTGGATAGTTAAAAAAAGATATTAAAACACCATGGAAGCAGACATCCAATTTGACCTGAGGTGGCAAAACCATACCTGCTCTTAAAAGGCTGTTTGGTAAGTTGATTAGAAAGAGTTGATGTTACTTTCAGCTTTGAGGAACTGGACTACATCCCAGGATGGTCCCTCCAGTTCTGTATTTGAAATATCTTAAACTGTGATGCTGGCAACTTGATGATTGTTACATAAAGTAGTATACACAGAACTGCATAAATTAATACCTCACACCACCAGAAAGATCGAGAAATGGAGAAACTCTGTTGTTCTAGAAGCAGGCAGTACCAAGAATCACACATGCAAGAAATGACAAGTCTTAAATTTACATTTCAGTGGATGAATGTAAAGGCTGCAGAGAACTACTTTCTAACCTAAAATGTTGGACAAATGTAAAGGTAATTTGGCCTAGAAGGTGGGTGATAAGCAGCTGGATCAACCCCTGAACAATTGCTATTGATTTATGATTTTAACTATGGCAGTGAAAATTCTTATTTGTAAACTGTCTGTTTGTATACAGAGTTGACAAATTATCCAAGTAACTAAAATGGCACATGGTAATAACAGCTATTTAGCTATATGGATAACCTTTAATCACACATTCATTACTGAAAATGACTAAAATTATATTAATGCAAGCTGACAAAAAATAAATGTAACCTTTAGACAGATTTGGAGCTTTGCTGTAAGCACACAGTCTTTTTGTTCTGGCTTTTTCCACCACTAAGGCTCAGAGGGGAAAACGAGAGTCAGTTCCCTAAGAAAATAATATTTGTTCCATTATTCATTGCCTACCAGTTACTAAAGAAATACAACACAGGAGACACTATGCATGTAAAACCAGGCTCATAAGTCAGACATTTGGTAAAGACAGATGTAAGAAATATATTATAATTCTATTTTTAAAAATAGTATGTAGGCATTAAAGAGAATATTCCTAAAGAGTAAAAGGATCTTTGTAGAATCTTGAAGAAAATGATCTTCCAGATATCATACTAGTAATACTGAGAGCAGTAATATTTTGAATATTTATTCTTAGCAGAATATTGTAATATAAAATGTTGTGAAAGTTACTTGACAACAAAAACAATTCTTTGAAATTTTGTTGTGTTAAAAAAAGGATGAAATCTCCTTTCTACTTAAATATACTCCACATCCAGAACATGAAGGTTCACAAGATAGTTAAATGTCGCATCTTTTCATCTTGGTATAGGTACATAATCTACACATTTCAACACTGAGTTAAAACATTGCAAGAGAACTTCGGCAATGTGATTTCCTGATCCTGTGTGCACCAATCTGTACTTTAAGGTCTGCCACCAGGTAAACTGTGAAGGGCTGCATCAGTAGTAAGAGTTAGACTGAAAATCAGATCAAATGAAAAGACAAGTGCTCAAGTTGATCTTGGAAGTTCTACTCACAACTTCTTTCTTCCATTTGGCTTTTCCATAACTTAACTATTGCTCACTGTCTGCATATTGAAACAAGTACCAAATTCCTTGTCTGCACCTATTATATCATGCAGCTGATTTTGCTACAGCTGAACGGCAGATTTTTTTCCTAAACCTTGTTGTACCCAATTGGCTCTCTCATTCCTGTTTTGGGAAATCCCACTAATATTCACAAAAACCAAAACCATACCCCTGAATTTCCATATTATTGTTCCTTTAAGCTGCCAAAAAGACCATCTTTCTCTCCACAAATTGGGGAGACTGAAGTGGAGAGTAAATTGGATCAGTAGTGAAAGCTACTTGCTACTTAATTATCACAAAATTTTCCGATGCAAATCTGTCACCAATATACTAGAGAAGTGACTTCACAAATATTACAGGTTCTCACGTTGCGTTCCAAAAAAAATACAGGATTCCAAAAAAATACAGGCTTAGCTATACGCTTTTATCACTAGCAAAAATTTAAGAGACCAGTTAGTCTACCAGTTATGGTAGCACTGAGGTCATATCTCAGAATCTCTCAAAAGAAGAATTCAACTGCTGAGATGGCCTGCTTGATAAAACCAAATTCTACCTATTGCAGCCTTAAAGCATTTCAAATTAGAAAAGTTGTAACACTTTGAAGAGTTAAGATAGGGCACTGATTTTCATTCTGCTCAAGGCGCCATCTAGTATTTTCTGGAAAGTCTGTATAATTATGCAGAAAAATGTTAAACTATATTAGGTTAAATAAAAGCACTAATTTTCTCTGCTGACTCTGCTGAAAGGGCAGACAAGGGAAATGAAACACAGAGCTCAAATAACTAGCTGAGCTTTACATTGGCTGATACAATTTTTTAAAAGCCCTTTGTTTTGGTGAAAAGTTTCCTGAACTGTAGGAAAATTAAGTTCTTGGCCACCCATGCAAATCCCTCTCTAGGATGCCTGAACATCACTTGTTCAAAACAATTCATTAAAATTCTTTCTTCCCCATGGCTGGCAGATCCAGAATCCAGTTATTTTTCACTACATCTCATGTCACTAAGTAATACTTTACCCTCCATGCCCATCCTAATCACATGTTCCATCATCAGAAATATTACATATACATAAGAGTTACCAGCTTTGCATTTATTTTAGCTTTCTTTTCCCTAATCACACTAAATTAAATTTTGATATGTTCTCAACTGAGTTACCCCATCATTTCACTAACTCTGCAACTTCTCTTTAAATATCTTCATTTAGGTTTAAAAGGCGATTGTAAAATTGAGAATTTTATATTACTTGTTCAGTGCATCTCGGAAACAGTCCAATCAAAAAGCTAAATCTGTTTTCACTGGCAAAACAGAGCTAATATGAAAAGAGAGGAGACTGATTTATTTTTTTTCTCCCTGAATATGAATCACATAAAATCTGTTCTGGACTTGATGAAATTAATTTCTCACAGTATAGAAATGCTAAAGCTCATAGTTGAAAACAATTAAGAAAGCAATGTGTTTTGTGGCCATTTTAAGGAAGAACAGTATTTGCAAGTTAGCTTAAGGGCAGTCAGTGTCAAAAGTAGAGACAGACTTTTACTTCCAATCATCTAGTTCAAACACCTGCTCAAAGCAGGGTCGATAAGCCTTAGTTGGGAGGTATTAGCAGTCTTCAATTGTTAAAAATTGTGTCCAGATCTTAACGTTTTTCTATTTTAAAGATTACAATGAGTAAGGAAAAAGTCTATAAAGAAAACATGAAAAGACTCACTGATAAAGAAGGTTTTAAGAATATCTAGTGGTCAAACAAGTTCAAACATTTTTTGTGTTGAACAATATAGTTCAACACAAAACTCTACAGGACAACAATACAGTTTTGACTGCAGTACAGGACAACTTTCCAGTTAGGATGGGACTGGAACAGAAGTGATCTATAGAGAGCCAAAAAATTGTATCATCTGGCCTGTTTTCAACAAGAATGATGTTCTACTGAGGGATCATGGTAAGGAGGATTCAAAGAATACAGTATACTCTACATCCCATGATGAACTATATAATCTCCAGTCCAAAACTGAAATAACTATGATAATCACAGATTATATTAATCTATCAAGCCGGGGATAGCACTTTCTAAACAGACATTACAAAGTATTGTACCTATCTATGAAAAGGCGAAAGAAACTAAACCAAGCACAACTCAAGCCTAGGCTGACTTCCAAAGTGAAAAATTTGCTAATAATTCAAATTGTTATGGTCAACAGGAAAAGAAATAAATGCACTTGATTTTATTGTTGCACACAGCTCATAAAATGGTAAATCTCTCTCAGAGTAAAAAAAAGGAAATGTAGATCTAATATCTCTGGAATTCCATCAGGCATTCAACCCATTATCAGATGACATTGCCAAGTTAATAGCTTAAAAAATAAACTGGGAAACAGTACAAGATTTGAACAGTGGGTGTAAAAAAGTCCAGCAAGAGACAACCAGTGGTGTTAAACTGAAGCTGGGAGAAAGGGAAATGATGCAGAACTACTCAAAAATCAGTCTTGGGGGAACACTAGTTTTCCACAAGAGTGTGTAAGACAAATTCAGTCAGTTTGAAGATGAGGCAATATCAGTACCTGAAATGTATTAAAGCAGTCTTCTGATACCAGATAAGACTGGACTTTTTGTTCCTTAGGTTAATTCCAGCCTCATCTTACCATGACTTGAATTTAATTTTTTTCAGGAGACTGAAAATTGTCTTCCCTCTCCTTGGACAAGTACCCTTTTTTTAAAATTTATTTTCCATAATGAAAAAAGAGGAAATGGTTTTTGAACAGGTTGTTTAAAGAAAGCAGGAATTCTGAAATTACTTTATGATGATCTATAAAATAGAACTTATACTACCAATACAACTTCTATTACTCATAAATAGGTCTTTAATAAACTACTCCAAAATGTACTGTCAATAATATGGATAGTCAAATGGAGAGACATTGAGAAAACCAAGGTTTACTATAACTACCACTACATGCATAGAACAGTAATTTAAAATGTTATTTGGTCCAGTATATTTATTAATTTTTTTATTCAACATGGAAACGTCTGTAATCGAAAGAGGAGAAAAGCATAGAACAGCAAAGAATAGACACAAAGCTATATTAGAAGCATAGCTAGTTGTTACCATAAGCACCACAGTATATGCACATGTTCCATCTGCACATTGCAGCATATTTTCATCTTCCAAGATGACAAATACAAGTTAGTTTTAATTCCAGATTTCAGGCTTCAAGGAAAATAAATGGCTCTAGTCTCAGAGAAAGCAGCTCTTCATCTATACATATAGGTGCACATATAAATATATATCTATACATATATGCATAGGTACATAAGACACAGCATTGACCCATTTGAGTACTTGAGAATTATATCTCTTTGTATGAAACTTTCTATTAAATCTAATGTTATATATGTATTTTTGTTTTTTAAGAGCCTGAAACAAAATTTGGCAATTATAAACATTCAAATGATTCCCTAACATACTTATTTACAAAAGTCAACATTTGAATTATCATGTCAATATCTTGTAGCTATTTATAAGGACTTGTATCTAAAAATAAATATTATTAGGCAAATTGCATGTAAAGTTTAGGTGATGCATACTAATAATGGATAAAAGTTTTCTGTCCTATTTTTCCTTAAGTCATTGTATTTACAACTGACAGATTAAATTTGAAAACATGTTCTTCTGCAGCCCTTTGAGCCCAAACACCTTTCATGTTTCCATATTACAAGGAAAAACTGCCTCCTCCAGACTCACGTGCACTACAAAGTCTGCTTTATAATAGCAGAAGTGCTTTGAAGAATTTATGCATAATTAAAAAAAAAGTAGCCTGCACAAGAATACAGGTACCGCTCCCCCACTCTGTCTCCTCTGTGTGCCGAGTCAGGGCCAGGCAGCTCCAGGGCACAGAGCTGGAGACAGCAACCAGAGGTGACCTCAGCATGACTGCCAGCACCCTCGCCTGCCTTGTTACCAGGGCAAGTTGACCTGGCGCTGGGGGGAATCCAGAAACACCCAAGCACATGAGCGAACCTATCATCAGTACTAGGGGAGAAGGATCAAGAAGTATTTCCCAGTAAATCCCCATGAGGAAAGCTCTCCTACAGCAGACGGTGTTTATAAAAATGGTGGCTTGACTGCCTAGTTCATTCCTGTCCACCCCAACCCCCCAAAAATAGGGTCTTCTGACAGAACCGCAATTTTGCGGCTAACTGCACCTCTACTGGAAGTGCTACCTTTCTGAAAACCTTTAGCATGACTGGTTTGGTGGTTTTTTAGATCTTTTTTTGTTTCCTTTTTTTTTTGGAATTGTTATCTCCTCCTCTGCTTATTACAGAAAGCATTAACAGAACCTGTGACAAGACCGAGCACAGTGGAATCCAAATCGCTATTTATTTAGTGAATAAATATACTTATCTCAAACAATTAATGGATCCGTTCATTTCTACCTAAGCAGTTCAGATTTTACTCAAATCAGTAGAAGATGAAGAAGGTAGATTACCATGCAAGTGAGGTTGCGCATTAGAAATGTCATGTTATTAAGTAATTGGATTCCAAATATATGAAGCAGGTATGTTTTGAGCATGTCAGTACTTACATTAGACACATAAATTTAACTTCTGTAAACTTAGAGCCAATGCAGGTTGGAAAAAACAGGTGGCTTGTTCTGGCTTGTACAGCGTGCTCAGCATTACTGTCCTATCCAGGACATTATGTGTAAGAAGCCTGGCTGCATTGAAAACCCAGTCTGAAGTTGCATTTCAAACAGGAAAAAGAGAAGGAAAACGTAATCCCTATTTTTACTTCTAAACTGTGAAAATATAACCTGGAATCACTGGGACAGCAGAAGCAGCAGCCCATGATATCATCTTCTCAGGGTTGAACTACATTTTCAGTAACATATTTGAAAGGAAAGGTCAAAAAGACATACGTTGTCATCACCTGGAAAGCAACTGAAACTTGACAACAAGCCTACCTTCACTGCAATTCACTCTTTAGAGCTCTGACACAAGGTATGCATGTGACATAAGGTAACCTTTCTCACAGCTGCAGAAGAGCAACCTGCCAAGAACAAACGGGGCATTATCTAAAGTGTAGGGCTATTTGACAGAAGACGGCCTTCTTCCCCTTTTTCCTTCAAGCCCTTTATAAGTTTATATTAGAGCAAAGAATAACCTAAGACTTGAGTAAAAAATAGAAATAAAAATCATTCCTTGTCAGTCTATTACTCGCTACAGTGCACTCGACATAGTTACTGTGTGTGGCAAATTCAACTTCACAGGGGCTGCTAACCGCACACTTATTTTTGTAGTTTTTAACTTTCACAGGGCTCAAGCTTATCTGTTTACACAAATGAATTTGTGACAACTGGCCTATTATTTTATGAAAGCACTGACCACCTGAGTCCACTGAAAGCCATGCCCTACCATGATGTGGATTATACCTCCTTGAATTCACCCTTCTTTCTCTCCCTATCCCTGATTGTCCCAATCCTATTTTGCATCTTACATGCCCCTGGCAGGAATCCCGCAGTTTCCACTGTGAGATTCCATACTGCTCCACTGAAGTGTACACTACCTGGGTCTGCATCTTAACTTACTGTATCAGAACAAAAGCAAAATCATACGTTATGCAAACATCTTTCAAAAGAAAGATCTTTTTGCAGCATACACTGTTTTTTGTCATCTAACCACCTCTGTTTTATGTGGGAAAAGAGTCACTACGTATCAGAGGGAATTAATTATGACACGGCTTTATTGCATGGCCTTGCTGACAGCATTTTGTAGAGTCACATGGAAGTATGTGACTAATTTGGATATATACATATGCCTACTACACAGAGAAGTAAGTTTGAATCAAACAAAGGCAGAACTATGGACAAGATCCATGAGAGCTCTTTTGACCCTCTCATAATGATGTGCTTCTGGGAAGTATGAAGATCTAACAAGTCAACACTGGGGGAATGGAGAGGACCCTGTTCTCCAACAGCAGCCCAGCAGAAAAAGTGTCATCGCTTCTCTGTGGCAACATTTTGCCACAGCTCACAGAAGAGATGCTCACACTGCGAGCCTGACATATGACATGTATTTTCAGACCTAAAAACTCCAGAGGGCAATATCCTTCTTTGTTGAATCATTCGAAAACACTGAAAGTTTTACTGAATTATGGTCCATCAGAGAGCTGTGACAGAGAACTGCAACAGCAGGCTTCTCTTACAGCAAAGAGGAGCCATCACCCGAGGATGACCACAGCACAGATACTGCACTACTGCAAGTATTTTTCTGAACCTATCCCACTTAATTCAATGCATTTCCATTTCCTTCCTGTTCAGTGATAAGCTGAATGTGGGTAAAATGCTCTTCATTGGAGTGCCAAATAAGAGTGCCTTCCTTACCAGTACGAACTCCTCTCAACTTCTGAGGCAAATTCACCAGCAAGGGTCAGGAGACACTGTTGGTCCCACTCACGCCATACGTACCAGCAGCCAGTCTACTTGACAGACACACTCTTTGGCTATGGAAGTCACGGGCTACTAAACCTATTATTGCAAAACTATTTTCCCTACAAATTGGCCAAATCTATGTAGTTAAGTTCTACACATATTTATAGCAGGAAAAATACTTGAATAATTCTATGAGACTAAAATATGGTCCAATCAGTAGCTAAGACGGTTTTTTGGTTGTTTTCTTTTTTTTATAATTTTATTTCTGAAGCTACCATCACCCCACACATCACAGTGTGAATCCCATTTAAAATTAATTTAATGTTATAAATACTCCAGTCATAAACATTTTTTTCTCTATTTCTCTGACTTCCAGGTTTAAAGTCTAGTCTTCCATTTTATCAATTTCCAGCTATAAGTCTGTGAGTAAGATTTTGATTTTTATACAAATGGATTACTGGATCCACAGCTGTCAGTACAATTATGGCCAAGACCTTTGTAGCCTGAACCAAACTACAGAAACATTTAAACAGAGCCTACTTAAATGAATAACCAATAGATGAATATGCTTGACAAAAAAAAAAATGTATCTCAAAGAAAATGGTTATTTAATAGGCTTTTATTGTCCATTAAGTGTGAACTCTGAAATGGTGAACTACTATGCACAGACATATATAGGATACAGTATAAACACAGCAGCAGTAATTTCAAGATGCATTTCCTAAGATTTTTCTGAAGTAATGCATATAAAAACCCTTAAACATAATAAGCGACATACTTCACTTCAGAATCAAATACGGATACTAGTAAATTTAAGAGAGGTTATGTGTGTGGGGTCGAATGAGCGTACAGTGAAAACCAGAAACACATGCTAGAGGTTATTTCCTTTTCAGTGAGCCAGACCCAGAGCTAATACATTTTATGCTCAAAATGAAGTCAGAGTGAGGCCTTGCATCTGAAAAATCTACATTTATATATGTACGCATAACTAGTCTCACTGAAGTTTCCAAGTCCAATATTCCTTACATACAAACTGCTGTTCTGGACCCCCTTGTCAGACTATAGGAAATTAAGAAGCGCTCTTCAGTTGTTTGTGTGCAGCACATCTATCCCCTAACATCTATCCCCACTCTCCATCAATTCAAGGGAAAGGCAGCTGGGTGAGAATACCACATGGATTAGTATCAAGTGTGGAGATGAGCATTTTGACCATCATAATTTAGTTATGTAGATGAGAGGACAGAGTACAGCCTCAGCAACATTACAGATGATGCAAAACTGTGAGAAGCATTTGAGAGAACCCCAATAGACTGAAGAAATGGAATGATGGGAACCTCATAAGGGGTGTGCCATGTTCAACACTTGGGAGGAACAACCCCATGCACCAGCATAGGCTGGGGTCTAACCAGCTAGAAAGCACCTTTGCAGAGAAGGACCCGGTGGTCCTGTTGGATCATAAGTGGAACATAAGTCAGCAGTGTGTCCTTGCAGTAAAAGGTGGCCAACAGCACCCTGGGCTGCATTAGGAAAACTACTGGCAGTGAGCAGAGGGAGGTGATGCTTCCCCTCTGCTCAGCACTGGTGAGGCCACACCTGGCACACTGTGTCCATTTCTGGGGCCCCCAGGTCATAAGAGACATACTAGCGTGAGTCCAGTGAAGGGTCACAAAGGTGACAACTGCACTGGAGCCTCTGCCATACAAGGAAAGGCTGAGGGAGCTGGGAGGGCTTCAAGAAGGGCTTCAAGAAGGGAAGGCTTAGGGGGATCTTATCAGTGTACAAATACCTGATGGGAGGGAGCAAAGAAGATGGAGTCAGGTCTCTCAGTGGTAGAAAGTGAGAGGACAAGAGGCAATGAGCACAAATAAAAATAGAAGAAATTCCACTTAAAACATGAGGAGAAACTTTTTTTACAGTTAGTACACTAGAACAGGTTGGTCAGAGAGGTTGTAGTTGACCCTGCTTTGAGATGGGAGGTTGGAACAGACACCTCCAGAGGTACCTTGCAACCTCAACCATTCGGTGATTTTACAACAGAATTCCAAAAACATGGAGCATATTGGGATCTCTGTGTGATTTTGCAAACACTCGTGTTTTGTAAAGGATTAGAGAGAAAGTGAAAACAGTTTCTAGACTACCTCATTACCCTAAAACAATGTTACCAAGACCAGATAAACCCTGAAATGGAATTTAAACCCAGCTATGGTGAAAAGTACAAAACAAAAGCAAATAAATTAACAAAGACCCTAAAAAACCATCGTCTTCAACTTCTACATGCAACTTGGTGGCCATGTGCAACACAGAGAAAATATGAAACTTTACACTCTGCACTTAATCACTGCAGCTATTGTAGAAAAGCTGAGCTTACCTAGCTGACTTCTTGTTAGGCACAATGCAGACTTAAAAACTCAAAATTAGACATCAAGAATGTTTTGTCATTTCTGTAGATTTCACTACTTCAGCTCTCCTCTGGAGGCACTGAAAGTAAAAGCTGAAGTAGAGTTGAAAGGTACTGGTGTCAGCTAAATTTACCCTGACAGTGTCCCTGACAGTAGTGGTCTTTGACTCTTAAGCCTGATCCTGGTTCAGCTCTTGGTTCCCCACCACATGCTCCTCAGCATGCAGTGAAGAAGCATTGTTCCCCATTACTCGTTCGAGCAGTCTGCAAAGTTTGCACATGCCACCTGTCCCATTTTCCCCTGGCTGAAGTTGAAGTGCTATTTGTCCCTGACAATAATTGTATGTAGCTATACATATACTCTGGTAGATGCAGGAGGAAACATGGTAACAAGTGATGAGAAGATGGCTGAGGTCCTTAACGCCTTCTTTGCCTCAGTCTTTAATAACAAGACTAGTTGTATTGAGGGAATCCAGCCTCCTCAGCCAGAAGACAGAGACTGGGAGAACGACCCCCCTGCAATCCAGGAGACAGTCAGTGACCTACTGCATCACATAGACATACACAAGTCTACAGGACCTGATGGGATACACCCGAGGGTGCTGAAGGAGCTGGCTGGGGTGCTCGCCAAGCCGCTTTCCATCATTTACCAGCAGTCCTGGCTGACCGGGGAGGTCCCGACAGATTGGAAATTGGCCAATATGACGCCCATATATCAGAAGGGTCGGAAGGATGATCCGGGAAATTACAGGCCTGTCAGCTTGACGACGGTGCCTGGGAAGCTGATGGAGCAGCTCATCCTGAGTACCATCACACAACACTTGCGGGACAAGCAGATGATCAGGCCCAGTCAGCATGGGTTTATGAAAGGCAGGTCCTGCTTGACAAACCTGATCTCCTTCTATGACAGGGTGACCTGCTTATTGGATGAGGAAAAGGCTGTGGATGTTGTTTACCTTGACTTCAGTAAGGCCTTTGACACTGTTTCCCACAGCATTCTCCTGGCAAAACTGGCTGCTCGAGGCTTGGATGGGCACACGCTTTGCTGGGTAAAAAACTGGCTGGATGGCCGGGCCCAAAGAGTTGTGGTGAACGGAGTTAAATCCAGTTGGCGGCTGGTCATGAGTGGTGTCCCCCAGGGCTCGGTTTTGGGGCCACTCCTGTTTAACATATTTATTGATGACCTAGATGAGAGGATCGAGTGCACCCTCAGTAAGTTTGCAGATGACACCAAGTTGGGTGGGAGTGTTGATCGGCTCGAGGGTAGGGAGGCTCTGCAAAGAGACCTGGACAGGCTGGAGCGATGGGCTAAGGCCAACTGGATGAGCTTCAATAAGGTCAAATGCCGGGTGCTGCACTTGGGCCACAACAACCCCCAGCAGCGCTACAGGCCTGGGGAGGAGTGGCTGGAGAGCTGCCAGTCAGAGAGGGACCTGGGGGTGTTGATTGACAGCCAGCTGAACATGAGCCAGCAGTGTGCCCAGGTGGCCAAGAAGGCCAATGGCATCCTGGCTTGTATCAGAAATAGCGTGGCCAGCAGGGCCAGGGAAGTGATCTTACCCCTGTACTCAGCACTGGTGAGGCCGCACCTCGATTACTGTGTTCAGTTTTGGGCCCCTCACTACAAAAAGGACATTGAATTACTCGAGCGTGTCCAGAGAAGGGCAACGAAGCTGGTGAAGGGTCTGGAGCACATGTGGTACGAGGAGCGGCTGAGGGAACTGCGGTTGTTTAGTCTGGAGAAGAGGAGGCTGAGGGGAGACCTCTTCGCCCTCTACAGCTACCTGAAAGGAGGTTGCAGAGAGCTGGGGATGAGTCTCTTTAACCAAGTAATAAGCGATAGGACAAGAGGTAATGGCCTCAAGTTGCACCAGGGAAGGTTTAGACTGGATATTAGGAAGCATTTCTTTACAGAACGGGTTGTTAGGTGTTGGAATGGGCTGCCCAGGGAGGTGGTGGAGTCCCCATCCCTGGAGGTGTTCAAGAGGCGGGCTGACATAGCACTTAGGGATATGGTGTGGTTGGGAACTGTCAGTGCTAGGTTAACAGTTGGACTAGATGATCTTCAAGGTCCTTTCCAACCTAGGTGATTCTGTGATTCTGTGATCATAAGGAGTTAATGCACAAAGCTGCACTTGCCATCAGAATACAGGAATGTTACCAGCAGGTATGGAACTCTCTGACTACTTCATGACATACGGCTTTGTTTTGATCTAGTACTGAGGTTGCATATAAGGAAAAAAAGTCATGTAAGTTATAAGCCTTTTTGAAATAAGACTGTAACTTTGCTGTAAATAAAATGGTATATCTTCTTTTAAAATAATATCATTAATACTATTTTCATAATTGTTAATCACTTATTTGTAAGAAGTTTTGTAACTATGTATTTTATTCATCTGTCAATAGGCCGCTCATCTCTATATCTGTCTTATTTATGTAAAGCTACATGTTCAAAACCCCACAAATTTTCTCATTTTCCATCTTAGCTACTATATTTTTCCACAATAAAGTCCCATCCCTTCTGCCTGCTGCCTTGCTGTTTGCTATCACAATCAGACACCTAATTAAGGAGACTTTGTATCATTAGTTTTCAAATTAAAAATATTTGGAAGACAACATAGACACATTTTTCAGAAGACAGAAAGTGATGCTCACATTTGCAAAATAAAATCCAACTTCAGGCAAATATGAAAACAGAACCTGAACAGAACCACACTGTGTTGGAACTCAGGTTCTCTTGAGTTTCACAACTCAAAAGGGCGATTGCCCCATCATCCAGTGGTCAGCTGGAAGAAAGGGAGATTTGATTTCAAACTCAGAAGACATCCTGAAATTAAGAAACATTTGCAGCTCCCAAAAAATCTTGCCAGCATATATCAACTTAGCTGGATCATAAGCAAGCATCGGAAATACCATTTCTATTTTCAGAACATCATGCATCCAGGATGAAAGCTGGGTTCCTCCCACATCTAAATTGCTCAGTAAATCTTATATTTCAAGAACAGTCTTATGATAAATGTCAATTTTGTGCTAACTGCATTCTGCAAATATTTAAATTGAGATGTGTACAAAAAACAGATAAGGAAGACTTTTTTTAAACCGAGGATGCACCTTGGTTGGCCAAGCAAGAAAAAACATCTAAGCCATGAGCTACAGGTTAGCATTCAGTCCAGACCTAGTTGGGAAAAGATATTTTGTGCATACCCTTGAGATGTGTCAAAAATGAAATATTTCATACAAGTGGAATGCTTAAACATGAAGTTATGTGATACTACAAAATAATTACAGTTGGAACTTGGGGAAAAAAATTAATAGACAGATGGTCTCCACTTTCTGCTCTGAAAAGTAAAAAAAAAATTATGATGATGATTCTAATCCCTACACAGCAAACTATTTTTAAATTCCAGATTTTTTTGTGATGTATTAAAAAATAATTTGTTCAAATCAGACATACATAGAAAACAAAAACCTTGTCGAAATTTTCTGCAAATGTTGACTTACTATGCTACTAAATAGCATCTTTTCTATCATCTGAGTTATGTCAGTATAGAAAATAAAAAATTTAAGCTCTGAGACAAACTTGCTTATCCTTTAAAACAATAAAAATATTCCATTATGAGGTTCTAAATCTCAGAACTGAATAAATTTCTACCATGATTACTCCTTCCCTAAAACTACCTGATTTTTCATAGCTATGTTCTTCTAGTGCACTCAGCAGGGCACAGGCAGATGATAGGATAAGGATCTCATTGTATTGTCTAAATTGGAATCCAAATTGGAAAGGCTGCCTCCTCAGCTAGCTGGGCTGTGGATTAGAATTGAGTGGGTAGTTTTTGCTCAATTTCTCCACAGACAAAAATAATAATTATTATTGAAAGATACCTTGTTTATCAGTCTTAGTTCAGCACAGGCAGGCCTGGAGATGTTCTCTGTCTCTATTACAGGACATCCTAGAGTATATTCCTGAAAATAAGCAAGCCTACCAAATAGTACCAGAATATTCAGAGAATTTTAGTCTTTATTTAATATCCTCTTTATGAAGTCAATATATTTCTGTTGTTTCTGGATATTTGTGATGTATTAAGACAAATCAGAGGCGATTAGAGCAAATACTATATATGGAAATTTCCAGTTTTGCAGCTGAATTAAATAACAAAGGCTGAAATCTGAGTGGTACATCGTAAGTATTGCTGGTAGAAAGGCATATATGAGAAGTCAGGATAGAGCTACCAAAGATGCAAATACTGAGTTTCTCACGCTTGCAAAATATTGTCAAATCATTATGACAGTGCATGCACAGCTGTACATAAATGTTTAGTAATGATGCTGGCAATATTGCAAGAAAAAACCCAATAAGGATGGAATAAGTGCCTCTAGAGTTAACTTGACAAAAAAAAAGGCTTTTTCTGCAGACATGTATAGATACTAAATATTACAATTGGTTATTGAATTTTTTTTTTTTTTTAATATTTGAAGGCATTTTACAGCATAATCATTATGAGGAGGTCAAAGAGAATTTTGGCTAAAAAATTCAAACTGCATAATCAGGTTGAGAATAAATATTCATAGTTTGAAGGAATTTTTTAAAATTAAAAAATAGGAGAATATTTTTTGGATAACATACATATTCATTATCTGAAACTATCACATTTTATTTGCTCCACAGAACTCACGTCTCTCCTTGGGTGTCTTGTTCTGGATTAAAAGATTAAGCTAAGAAATTTATATTGGCATTAAATGTTTCAATAGCAACTTTGGCCAGGGAGGGAATCTTGAACTCCCCTATCAGATAGTGAGAACAAACTCCTAGGAGAAGTAATGAGACATATTCTGTGGTGGATCAAAATTCTGAAGGGAAGAAACCAAGCTCTGCCAGTGTTTGCAAGTGTTTCCTTAAAGCTAAGAAATGGTGAGATATATTATCACTGTATGTCTTATTCACGGAAGTCAGAAAATTGGCATTTAAAAGAAACTACATTCTGTCTTACGAAGCCCATTTGTTGAACAGTTAACAGCAAGCACATACTGAAGGGTAAAAGCTATGCTGTTCAGATGAAAAGTCTGTTTTCTCCTGCTCTTATCTTTGAATATTATATATTTTAAAGTTACTTATTGTAAGTACCATAAAACTTAATCAGGCTAATCACCACGGAGTATTGCGAAGTGCTGTGATGCTGTATTTTTCTTTTCTTATGAGCACATTCATCAGGAAAAATTACCCGTAGAGTTCCCACCAATGCAAACTATATGCATGTACAAATACTTTAATTTTCATATTGTATATTTGCTAGAGCTAAAACATTGACACTAGCATTATGTACATGCTCCCAGTTCCTTAAGTATTTTGGACAATTTCACATAAACTAAAAGAATGGTACTGCATCCTGTTAAATCGGCAAAATTGTGATGCTATTTTTTTGATGATGGAAGAATTTAATTGGAAAAGGAAAACAAAAAGGTCTTGGCTTTATTATAAATGACTGTAACAACTGTTCCTCTCAATGTCAAATACTGTATCACTTACCAGACTTGGCAAAAATATGCAAATCTTTGCATTTATTGTTTGAGGTGATCATGCACCATATCAGCAGTCTTCCGGAGAAATCCCTGTACCCTTTCATCTCCAGGTTTTATACTGTGTGGTAATCCAAGCCATGTGGCTCCTACCTACATCTCCTTAGCTGAACTCCTGAACAGGGCTGCCAAGTAAGGAGAGCCTGCTAACATCTGTGACCCCTTCACAATTGATCCTCAAGTGTAACTCAGTCAACCAGTGAATACAGGTTGTAGTAATTGCTGAACGTACTGCTGTGACCCTTTGTCAAGCACGGTATAGAAAGTATGGTCTCCTAATACCATGCCTGGTGGTTAAAAAAAAACAAAAAGGAAACTGGCCTCCTTTCCCCTCAGAACTGGATACTGTCACCAACATTTTGAACATCATGCGCTTCTCCAGGCGTATTACAAGCTACAGAAACAGGTTTGTCTCAGCTGAAAAGCAATCTTGATACTGCTCTGATTTGAATGAGAGAATCTCATATATTATACAATCCAAACTATTTAAGTTTGAATAATGAAAGAGAGAAGATTAGATTTTTTAATGGAAACAAGAATATTTAACACAGGAAACCCTTTATTCAATTAACTAACAGGATAATTTATTCCAGGATCTTTTAAAAAGAATGGTGAATTATTTACAAAGGATAGACAATGCAACATCTTACAAAGCTATAGCATGTGAAGGGCAGTTACAGTAATTCCAATATTGGTTCATTTGCCCATGATCTCAAATGCTGATTACAAAACTCTGCTGTCTCAATGAATTTCAAAAAAGCTCAAGGTTAATCTCTTACATGTTTTACACTTAGAAAATGTTAAGATTCACAATGAAATTTAAATCATACATTCTAATTAGTAACTTATATTTAAGCCTGTATCCTGGTAAGACACTGAACAATTGTAAATACAACAACTGCATGTTTACTTAGCATGTAATGTTCTACAAAATACAACCTCAAGGAAAACTACATCCCAACTCATGTTTCATTTATGTATACTTGGAATCTAAAATGAAGAACAAATTATTGGTACAACTCAACAAAATACTAAGTTACTCCCTGCCTCATCAGGCTTTAGAGTCTGTACCTACTTTTTTCACATCACTTGTAGTCTAGTTATTAGACCATCTCTTGGTTCAAACTGCAAATTGCTTCAGCAATTTGTGGCAAAAAAAAGGTATATTATTCTAGGCATAAATTCTGAAGCAAATCATGTCTGATTAACAGCTGTTGAAGCTGAAATTCTGTTGTGGGATTATACAACAAGAGCCAGGAGAAACAACAGCAGATGAAGATGTTTGTGCGCTCCTCACACTGAGAAGACAGATCAAATCTAGGTGAAAGATTTTTACAATTTTTGCTTTAGTCTACCTGACTATTCTTCCATTTGCTGAAACTATTGATGGGTCCATTAAGATATTTTCTGTTTGCATTGACCAAGGTAGAGCTGTCCCGAATGTCAGTCAGTAAGACTGTACCAAGAATAGGTATTTTTGAACTGATTTGATAGCCCTCTTCGATCTTAAGTTTCATTTTTTAAAAATAATGGTAAATACAGTTTCCACAATGCCATTTTGATTAATATATTCAGTTAAAAAATAGGACTGGCCATAATCAAAGCACATGTAGAGAAATGGCTGACACCTTCAGTAGCAAATGGGGACAGTTTGTGGTATAGCTAATATTATTTTCATTGATGAGCTGGAACTAAGCATTGCAATGACTTTATAAAGCTTGCTGATGACTGGAATTGGCAAAATTGTTAGATACAAGAGGAACAAGTAGAAAGACTGATTGTGATTACTCTCCCAGGCATAACTGTGTTTTATTACACCCAAAAGAAGAATAGGTCATTAAACAATAAGGAATTCTGGTCTTTCCTGCAGAATGGAGAACACATCTTGGAAAAACAGTGACAGAGGATTTTCAGTGTCATGGTTAAACGTCTAGCTAGTTGAGAGTGATATGATGTGGCGGGAAGAGCTAATATAAAAACCTTGGATGTAAAAAGATAATAAAAAATACTGGAGAGAATTCTATTTTGGTAGAAGGCTTTCAGAAATATTACTGATATTTAAATACTGCTTACAGAGATAAAATTCAAAAGGGGTCATTGAAAGAACTGGAGAAGAAAGTGAAGAATAATACAAATTAAACTGATGAAAATGTCTCCGTGTGACGTGTATGATTAAAAGGCTTAGTTTGATCAGTTAATCAAGAAGATTGAGAGGTTGTCTGATTACAGTATATATGAAACGATTTCTCCTGGTCAAGGCACTAGGGTTTCCTTCTAGCACAGAAGGCATAAAAGGAGAGCATTACCATAGCAAACTCTTCCCTTGAAAATCTGACATAAATATTCATGAAGGTAGCTAACCACTAGAGCTACAAATTACCAAGGGCACTAAAAGGCTCTCCATCCCTTAATGCCTATAAAGCAAGAGTTTGCATTTCTCTGAAAATTATGTTGATATAAACATGTGTTACTCAAATACATATAGGCTGACTGAAATTAATGACTTAAGTGAGAGCTCAGATCCAAACACTTAAAGGGTCACTTCTGTCCATGCAACTTTTAAAGACTGCACCCAATGTGCATCCGCGTATCAGGGAACATAAGTCTATCCATGCACAGAATTTAGTAATTATGCCGAAAACCAGAAAACCAAAGGCAAAGCTTAGATACAATTTTAGTTACTGATACTTAGTAAATAGATTCTTGAACTTCAGCGGCATCTATAATGTTCTGACAGACATGGCCTAGACTTCACATTTAACTTCTCCCCTGCATCTCCTCCACCCCACCAGAATTCTGCCCCACTTGAAAATCCAACAGCCTGAAACTCAGTCTTTGGGACCAACTAATTGCATGACAAAGGAAATTAGTTTGTATGGCACAGTGCCCAAGTGCTCTATGAACACCCAAATAAGCTAGACCTAGTTTATAAAAAAAGGTCAGTTTCCGTGCTATAAAGTATCAAAATAATATGAGGACAGATGAAGGAGGATGGAAGAGGTGAGAAAGTAAGAAAAAGGGGCACCATGAAGTGCCTTTTCTTATGTCACATAGACTGTCTTCCAGTTCTATGTGACAGTCTTCTAGTTCTCATTACCAACCTTTTTTCTAACCATCAGAGTATGCTTTCAGTTTTATTCAGTGACCACAACAGAATAGAAGGAAATTTTCTAACTTCTGCAGCCCCCACACACATACAGCAGATATCTGAGCTGACAACTAGATAAGCTGAAAATTACACTTTGGACCTTAGCAAACAGCTTGTCCTATCCCTCTGCAGAGAGTCTTATACAAACATTTTTAAAGGACAAAAGTGCAACAATGCATATGTTGGAATCATTTAAGTCTTGTATGTACTTGCGTAAGAGGTTTATACTATTTACATCAAGTTTTCTTAATTCTTAGCTAGATACAGAATGAATAAATGTTTTTAGCTGCCACAGGAAAATATGAATTGATGGGAAATCAGGAAATAATGATCAAGTAAGGTGCTACAATTCCTAGCTGCAGATTAAGTGTCTATTCTTTATTTCTGATTTCACTTGAAGCATTATTATAATCACAAACACATACATGTGCTCTTCCATGTAGCTCATTAAATTGGCTGGATGATTGCAAAGACTTAAAGATGAAGTGCACTACAACGGATTATTCTAACCCTTGATTGGTTTCAGATAGCTGCAGGGTTTTGACAGCTGATGCTTGGCAGATGTGCTTCCATTTTAATACTGTTTATCTCCAAGTGATCTACTTCAAGGCATTTGTTCTTTTATTTGAAATGTGTGATTGTCTTCTGTAGGATCAGGCTAACCCTATGTAACCACTAGACCAAATGCACTGAACTAGAACTGTTAACTATACAAGAACTGTAGACTTGGCTTGTAAAACGTTAAAAACAGGATTCATAAGGATAATTAATCTTACGACATCTGGCTCAAATGCTAATGCTTAATATTTTACAGGCTTTGATTTCTTTTTCATGTTAAGAGATTTGTGTGCTGTCACATGACCATTCTTCTCTGTGATGTTCTTTCTGTGAAAGTAACTACTAACTTTCTGGTTTGTGCTCATTTTAGAAGAAGCTGGGGGGGAGAACTAAATTACCATTCCTCCTCATAAGCCTTATGCTGACTCTGGATCTGCTCTCTTGAGCAACTAAAATAATTTCTTGGTTAGTTTATTCTTACAATCCATACATAGCTAGGTATACTTCAGTGTAATGGGCACAGCTCTATGCTGTCCTGGACTTCAGTAAAAGATGTATTTGACTAAGTTACAATTACTTTTTTTTTTTTCCCCCCCGGGGCTACACATGCCACTTGGAGAATATTCTCAAAACAGAAGTACTCAAGTCTGACATTTGTGTGTTGCTGTCAGCACACTAGCAGTGATGTGTAGGAAAGACCACACCCACAGATCCATGGCTGAATTAAATGAAAAAACACAAACCTTTTGAACAGAAAGCCTGTTACTTTAAAAAAATCACCATATTTGATAGATAAAAAGTGTTTAAAATACTAACAACTATTTTAGTATATGAATATTTTGCACAGTAAAACTACTTCCAGCTCTGTAAGAGGCATCATCCTGAGTTGAGAAAACTCACTTTACTTGAAGACAACCTGGATAGAGGCTAGAAACTTTCACCTCACTGTGCCATTCTTACTGAACAACCTTCAGAGAGGCAGTAACTTCTAACAATAATTTCAGTTACACAAACCATATTCTCAACTTCCCACAACAAAAGACCCACTGTTTTCTTTTACCTAGGATCAGAGCACTGACAATTAGGACATCTTTCTATTTATATTAATAAATTTGTTTACCCAAACAAAATTTCACTTTTAGCAAACATGAAGTTGGTCATCAGGGAAAAAAGCTTTATATTTTAAATGTTGATGTCTCAGTCCTTGAAACCACAGTACAGAAACAGTCCTGGAAGCACAGATGGGAATACAGGTACCTCCCCAGCTGTCAGAACAATGTTCCTTGACCTCTTTTCACTCCAATGAATCTTCAGTTCTGTGTATAGTAGAATAGCCATCATAGAAAGTACAAAATTAAATCTCAGCAAAAATAATTTATGGATCTGGTCAACAGAAAATTTTCCTACCAGATTGGGGAAACAAATTGAACTTGGGTCTCATACATTTTCTACTTCAAGCATCAAACACCTTTTTTTGGTGGCCTTTTGGAGATGGGTGAAGATATTGATACATTTTGTAATATACAGGAAAAGATTTAGGCCAGCATGCCTCAGGCAGACAGAACTGACCTCCTGAAGCTTGCAGTGATGGACCTAAAATGTGACTAGATGTGTACAGCTGCGTTGTAATATGCTGTGAATTCAGGTGATGCCCCATTCAATATGCTGACTGTTTCAGATCACACTGAGAAGCTCTTAACCTCATGTGGTTTAGCTCACAGTCACAGTAAATTAAAGACAAATTAAGTCCATAGCAACCAGCACTTACACTCTTTGGGGCTCAGCGCACTACAGAAAAGCTCCAGACATAACGAAGGACACTCAGCAGATGTCTGAGACATCCGCTAACTCCACTGCTCTATGCATCTATCTGCCCAAACCACAAATGCCACAGTTGAGCTTACAGACCCTTACATACAGGAAATTAAAGGTATCAACAGAAACGCGAGTTGCAATCAAATGTAAACACACCAAAAGCTGTGAATCTTTCCACAGTTGTCCAAAAGATAGGTTATCATTACTATGATTATGAAGGCCTTAAAAATATTTGGCTGTGTGGCCTCAGTATAACAACTTATTGAGTTGGACGTAACACTATTTTTCTGGACATTGAGAATTACAAAGAATCTGCTTTAAAATCCTTCAAGCATTTCATGACTAATCTTGAAGCCAAAACTCCATTTTTACTGAGCTAAAATTCCACTCATCCTCAAAGATTTTATCAAACCTGTAGCATTTGACCCTCAGCTAACAGATGTCAGAAGAGATATGAGCACAAATTTTCAACACGGGCAAACAGGACAGGTTAAGTCCATGATGGCAGAACAAAATCAACAGATCATCCCTTAGAGGTATTTTGAGAAGCAAAATGGAAGAAGAACCAAACCTTTTATTTTGCTTAATACTACAAGTCATTCAACATTACACTTACCTTCATGACCACTATACAATCAGGAACCATAGATTTTGTCTCAAACCTGTGTGTTACCACTGTGACACCAGTTCTTGCATCAACTGCTTATTGCTTTTAAGGTTCTGTGTGAATGCAGCATTTAGACATCAGAAAAAGACTGGCCATCTGATTCATGTTAAAAAAAACTTCGGGCAGAGCCAGTGCATTTGCCTTGATTATTCCAAAACACTATTTTGGTGTTATTATGTACATTTTGGATAACACATTCCTTTTCTATCTAAATTTCCTTTACAGGTGGACCCTATATCGCTTTTATTTTTGTACTGTGGTAGCAATGTTACTTAGATGTAAAACCTTAGAAACTTTGGCAATCGTAAGAAGACTAAAGAATATTTTTCTTTCTAAAGCATAAATCCATAAGTAAGATGCACTGTGATTTTAGCCTTCAGTACACAAATATCTAAAGGTCCTGCACTTGAAACATAGGATTAAAAAGTGCTCTGAACTTGCAAATCTCCTGCTGAATGCATTTGTGATCACAGATGATTGAATGTATGTTATGAATATTCGACTCCTCTTTAGTGCTTTATACTATGCATTCACCTGATGCTTAGTTATATTATTTCTGCCAAAAGGATGCTTCATATTACCCCAATCTGAAGTAATACAAACCTTAAAGCAATTACTAATGCTGCTGTCACTTCTATGTTATAAAAATTAAAAGTTGCTACATGTGTTTTATTAGATAAACAGGTAAGAAAGTTAACTTTATGAACCAGTGCTTACCTAGTAAGTATTAAAATGAAATTATACTAAGACTCAGTTGCTCTGGTTAAAGATGGCACTTTTTCAAAAAAGAGAGAAGAAAAAATACATTAGAATACATTGATAACTTCCAAGTGACTTGGCAGAGGAAATGTTTTTTTGTTTTGGTAATGAAAAAAAATCACTCAGCTGTATTTTAGGCCTATTTTTAACTAACTGCAGACAACAACAACTTCACTTCAAAGGATCCATTTTATGCCTTTTTGCACGTAAGTTCCGGGGACCCATGATACAAAGAGCAAAAAAAAGCTCTCTAACCCCCATCTGAACTTGAGATTTAATTTCCAGCAAACTTTCTTACATCCTTCCCTATCTTGAAGTCTTAGACCTCAGTCTTAGCCCTTCATTTATAATCCATTTAAAACTCTTGTACCAATTTTTTTTTTGAATTAAAAGACCACAACACCAATGTAGTAATTTTACTAGTTTTCTTTATATTTAAACATTTTAATTGTAATGGGATATAATTGTACCATCCTGCTTCTCACTGATTTACAAAACTGATATAAGAGAATGGTCCAATATGGTACTGTATATAGAAGATAGGACTTCTTCCACCATTTTCAGTTGAAAAGTACACCTTCCCACACAATAAATGAATAAGAAAATATTTTAGGTGATTTCAAAGTTAAAATTAAGTACTACATTGAACTGAGAAACAAGTATTTTTTTTCTCCAATATGTTTAGACACAGCTGTATTTACAGGACCATGGCAAAGGACTGTTGAAACTGGATTGCATTAACACTCAAATAATGCCGACTTGATTCACCTCACTAAGTAAGTTCCCATCTTACCATACTACAAAAGAGAAGGAGTTACAAAAAAAAAAAAAGTTTCTAACTATTATTCCTCTCGGAAAGAAAGACCACAGATAGAAATTTTGATTGATATTTATCAGCAAGGCTTTTGTTCCTCTCCCTTCTAACAGGACAGTGGCCTAGCATTCTTGTACCTTCCTCTCCTGGAAGGTCACTGTTCCCCCCAAAATACCTTACGCATTTATTCCTCATCACCTGCTGTCCTTGGACTTAAGAAGTAGAAAATTAGACCTGATAGGGCATCTTTCTTGGCTAAAAGGACAGCAGATCTAAATCTCTAGTTTCCCGGCTTATTCAAAGACATTCCCTTGAATAGGTAACAACCGTACCTTAAGCCCAGCACAACATTTGTATTAGAGAAGCAAAGTAATTTCCAACTGGATAAACATTTGGCAGCATAGATTTTGTGATGTTTGCTATGCTACGGCCTTTTCTACTAACGTAAGGGACATCTACAGGCATGAACATGAATATGCAGTGTTCACTCTTAACCACTTTCATCCTTTCTGGAATTGAGATTCCTACACCAGTTGTAAACATAGTACTGCTTGTAGAAGGGAATATTAGGAACCATAAACACCCTCCTTTACACATTTTACTGACATACATCAACGCTTGCCTCAAAAAGTGAAAGAATGCCATTCACTTCAGCAAAGTAGAGTTGGGAAACCTTACAGCAGTAAGCTTTTTTGTTGTGGTGTAATTGTTTCCTCCTTTTCTTTTCCAAACTATTACCTAGTCTCACAGATAATTAGCCTGACATTTCCATGACAGTATTAACATGAGTCACAGCCTGGGATATAACAGTAAGGAAAAGAACACAAGCTGAGAATGCAAAAAAGCTTCACGAGTTGTGGTTTGGAGAATAACTATTGGAAGCACATGTATGAAACATGAGGCCACAGGGGCCAGCTTACAATCAGTGAAATTCAGATCATGTTTAAGCTCCAGACAAGGTGACATCAATTTGAAACGCATGATCACAATTGCAGAGGGAGGGAAAAAAAGAGGATTGGGGTTCTACAGCTGTTTTAAGGCATTACTCAGATGAATACTGTATTCTGCTACTTAAGAGTCTTGCTAACTGTATAGCTAAGCTAGTATTGGGTGTAAGAAGAAAATGATTTATGGAGATATCTTACTGTTATTATGTACCAAGTGATCTACCTGGCTAAGTAAAAAGTACCACATAAGTATGGATGAAAAGCGGAAGTATTTCAGGAAGCTTAAGAAATCATATCCAAAGTGAGTGAATACGCCTTGCAGTCACTTATTAGGGTATGTAAGAGACATGAAGATTCACACTGAGGACCATCAGGAGCTCAGTTTTTATGACAACCTTTGACCTAAACCTCATTCTCATTCTCTAAACCATCCAGATCCTAGTACAATGTCTATTTTTCTGCATTCAAGCAAGGCATGCTTTGAGAGGAGAGGTAATTTATTAGAACAACCGTTACAGATGGCACACAAGCCCCTTCTTTGAGTCCTATCCCACCACCACCACCACTTTTTCTTCACAGACCCTTTTATGTTCCCGGTAGCACTCACAGTAAATGAATGTTAAAATTGCCAAGAGAACTTCAGCTGCTGACTGGGTGACTTCACTGACAGAGCTTTCAGATCAGAAGTATACCAGAGATCATAGATGATCCTCACATTTATTTGACATTTCAGCCCTTAGAGTTGGATTTAAATAGCAAAATTCTACGGAAAATAATTCCAGGAAAGGTCTCAAATCTTTAATTAGTTTTTTAGATTGAACAGAAAATTGTTTAAAGGACATACAGATTAGGAATGTGGGAGTTTCCATGCTAATTGATTTGGAAGAGGTACTAATGCTAGTCAGCAAATCAAGCTTTAGGACTACATCACACTTAGATATGTAAAAGCCAATGAAAAACCCAAGAACTTACTGCAAATTGTTCAAGCCCCAGAACTAATTTTGAATTAGGTTGAGGATGAAATGCATTAATCTTGAGGGAAGCTGCGGGACTGTAAATGCACTCCACTAGTTTACTGAAGTAAGAATACTTGTCTGTAATTTGCCAACACAGTAACATTTTATTTTGGGAGCTAAGTACATCATTAACCATGATTACAAATACTGATCATTAGTGATTGATACATCACTGATAATGATTTACAACCATTATAAACTGTGATATATTTGCTAAAATGGAAAAAATATTTGAATAGCAAGTCCATGTATGATTTTTTCACCTATGGCAAATAACTCACTGAATAAAAAGAGGAGTGTTTTTTGCTCAGTTTACAAATAGATTTGAGACACTGGAATACAATACTCTGAGGAAGTGACTAGTAAACGTAACAGTATCAGATCACCTGGTAAGCAACTTAACTAGTACTAAATTGATTGACATTAATAATTAGTTCACTCAAATCAACACATTGTTATTTGTACCAGCAACTATTACAATCAGTAGGATTTCCCACTGTGGTGGTTTGACCTTGGCTAAATGCCAGGTACCCACCAAGTCACTCTATCACTTCCCCCCCGCCCCTTCCCCTTTTTTCTCAACAGGGCAAAGAGGGGAAAGAAAATAACCAACCCTTGTGGGTAAAACAAAAACAGTTTTAATATAAGCAAAGCGAAGCAAAGGTCCACGCGCGGAAGCAAAAAAAAAAAAGAAAACAGATTTATTCTCTACTTCCCATTAACAGGCGATGTCGGGCCTTCTCAGGAAGCAGGGCTCCAATACGTGTAGTGGTTGCCTCGGAGGACCAAGGGTGACCCCACCCCCTTCCTCCTTTCTCCCAGCTTTATACTGAGCAGACATCATATGGTCTGGAATATCCCTTTGGTCAGTTCGGGTCAGCTGTCCTGGTTGTGTCCCCTCCCAAGATCTTGCCCACCCCATCCCACTGTGGGTGGGGGAAATGTCAGAAAGAGCCTTGGTGCTGTGTAAGCACTACTCAGCAGTAGCCACACCACCAGTGTGCTATCAACACCCTGCCAGCTCCCAACATAAAACACAGCACCATGAGGGCTGCTACAGGGGAAAACCAATTCCGGCTCAGCCAGACCTGGTACACCCACATATACCACTCCTTTAAAAAAGTTGCTTTAAAATGTTTCTTTCACTGTTTGCATATAAATTATAGGAAGGAGAGAACATCTCTTTTCATTGTGTAACAATTTGCAGATATTGAAACTTGCAGGATATCCTTATAGTTTTATCGCAGAGCCAATGATACTGATTTTCTAAATTCTAGTTAATTACTTCAGTTCTTACATTTCTCTCAATGATTTTAAAGCATTTCTATGCACCTATTGTTTCCTCTATCTTCATTTTACATAGATTTCTTGCTCTGAAATTAACAAATTTATTTTATTTTTTATTTTACCAATCTTCTAACCCTAGGACTAATTAATCTTTCAAGTAGCATTCACACCTGTGGCCAGACACAGGATTTGAAGCCAGTGTCCTCAGTTAAGGACACTGTCCTTTAGACAGTCACCAATGAACTTTCTTTCCTTAGTGAAAGTAAATTGGATTATGGATTATCCAATATTTGGGTATAGCCCATTATGTTTTCATAGTGAACAGATCAACAATGCCTTCCTGTACCCCACTCCTCTAGTTCAATTACATCAAGTTAAAAAGCGGAAAACACACCAATTCATCACCTAAAGCAATAAGGGATCAAGAATAAATTTCCTTTTGAGAGACTAAAACCAGCTATGTGAGGTTTGTTTGGTTTTGTTTTCCTTTTCTGTCTTTTTTTTCAGAGCATCAAGAGAAAGAAAACTTTGCAGCGAGGCAAGCAGTATTATACATTTCAACTTCACATTAGTGTGTGCACCAGCAAAGCAGCTCATTTGGTCAGACGGCCTAAGGGAGCTCTCAGAGGAAAGTGTCGTTACAGGCTGCAACCTTCAAAGCTTTGGGAAAATGTGCAGAGGCCTTCACATCCAGCTAAGGACTCAAATCTTTGACCAGCTCATTCCCTAGATGGGTGGTAGCATCTCAGTATTCATCTTCAGTCTGCCCTAGACATGGCTTACATCTTTATATGGACATACTGTGTTACAAATAAATCTACAGCCTTACTCCTGTAAGACTCTTCATTTCTGCCTTGGTTTTGCATCTCCATTCCAGGCTCTCCCCTCAGAACCTTCCTGTTACGACAAAACACAAACAACTTATTGAACCAACACAACCTTACGCAGGTCAGCATTTCCTGCATCCATCAGTGAAACCCAAGATGAATGCAATGCAGGAGAACCCCTGACAGCTGCTTTGTCAATTTGAAAACCAAGTGAGGAGAAAATATAGCTTAGGAGTTTCAGATTAAAAAATAATACAGTATTTTTGCAGAATTAGTTGGTTGTGGATTAATTTCTTACACAGTGGTCTACATTTTTTTCTTACAGTAAGGAGATGAACTATATGTGATGGCTATATATATATGAACATCTCTTTTATATTATACAACTGAGATCTACATAAATACATGCTGACTGCTACATCTTAGTAATATATGTGCATGTGAGTGTGCAATTGTGTTTTCAAGGCCTACCATCATTCTACAAGTCACATTCAATGACAAATATGCCAGGAAAGCACTGCTAGATACCACACCAGGAACCTACATTCAATTAATTTTTCTCTTTGCTAAGGCTTCATAGCTGAATCAGAGTTAAGACACATCACACACCACACAGATTTAATTCAAAGCTATTGAGACAAAGCCTTTTGTAAGCTAGGAAGAAGCAGAACTATATAAAAGCCTTAACTTGGCAGAGATGTGCTTCCTCCTGTTAACTTTTCCCTTTCCTCACAAAGGTGCATGGAACAAACTGTAATAGTGGACACATCTGTTGAGTCCTGACTTAGGATCCAGTTTGTCCACTTCAAAGGTCAGAGCTTATAGTTGTAGTGAGCGACAGCAATGCTTATTGAAGTACTGCTGCTGGTGAATCCAAGAAAGTGTGCACCCAACCAACTTCACTCACTTGTAGATCAAGAAAAAAGCAGGTGTAAGACCTAAATGCATCTTTCATGATATAAGACATTAGCCCCTGAACCCAGTGCGCATCAGCTCAGTAGTAGAGGGCTCAACTTTCTTTCACTGAAGTCAATGACAAAACTTTCCAAAATATGCATCAGTCTACCTAAAGATAAGAAAATCAAGGTACATCTTTTGTATTCTGTAAGACTCTGTGACTTCCCATATTTTTGTCTCAATTCTTTCCCTTTATTCATGGCAGCTATTTAACTTAGATAAATGGACTTTGTATCTGCAATTCCAAATTAGCAGTATCTAATTTTTATGCAGTTATTTGCTATGAAATTCAAACATTAACCATTTATGGGGCACCATTGAGGAGAATGACTGTATACATATTCTGGAAAACAGAATGATTCACATGTATTGACTGAAATATATACTTCTGTACTTCATATCATATATAATTTTCTCTTCATAGTCCTAGTATAATTCATATATAAATTCTTAATTTCATTCTGCAAAGAAGCCCTAGAGCTGCAAGAGAGAGTATGGTGACTTCTTCCAACTACAGCAACAAATTAAATTGCCTAAAAAAAGGTACACGCAAGGAGTAAAAGGCTGCCTGCAAGAAAAGGGAAGAAGATCATACATACAGAGTTCTTTCCATTCACTCATTGAGATTGGACTAATAAATTTTACATTTTGTAACTAAACTGCACCATAGCTATTAGGGATTCTGGGTAAGTACCCCTAAGGAGTTTAAACAACTGGTAAAATCTTTCCAAATTACCATTGCTCCTCATAAAGGTGACATTTTTTTCTGAACTTGCAGTGAGGGAAGATGAACCAGAAATCATACTGATGATGTAGAAGACATTTGAGAACTTCTCTAAAAAAAGAGTGTACACTATGGTTGTTTTAAGACATAAGATTATGTTTAGAGATGTTACTATGGTTTTTATATTTATTTTCCTTTATTAATTTATTTAGTTTTAGACTATGCCTGGCCAAAAATTGCAAAAAGTGCCTGAGAAACAGAGGAAAGTGTGCCAATTCCATAGGCATCCATTAAACTTTTTCCTCTCAAATGGCACAGTCTTGCTAGAGTGAAGAACACAGCATAATTTTAATATGCCTTACAATTAAATAACTTATATTGAAGTTACATTGTGGATAAATGTATTTTTCACTGACTTCAGCATTAGTTTATGCTGAAGTTTCTTTAGCCTAGTGACATTTTAAAGCAGCAAGTTTTATTTCTGAGAGAAATTGCCTGAGCTTACCCTATTATGATGTGACATTTACATCGCAGTCATAGCCTGCAGCTCCAGCCAAGATCAAATCCCCACTGTTCATGCACATACAAATGTATGGTCCCTGCTCCAGAGAATTTAAATCTGAGGTCACCTGCTAAGCCAGCTACAAAAACCCAGAGAATCTAAATAACAAACTATCAACACAGCCATTTAGACAACTGCAGCCCTGAGGTTACTGTTCAGAAAAGCCTGAAGGAGAATTTTTGCTCCCCACAGTGAAACTACCTTTTGTATGCAGCCCATATAATCTGGGTAAATATGCTTTCTAACATGGGAACCAAACAACACAGATTTGTTGTGTGGCCTAATATTTGAATATAGCCGTTTTTCTTGTGCATAAACATCATGCTACATCAGACGACTGAGAAAAGGTCATTAATTTAGAATTCAGTTAATTTTACTTGTGCATGAAAGGTTTGCATTACTGATTTTGCTGAAGTTTTATTATGTTTGCTTTGATGAAGGCATACTTCTTAGAAAGACAGGTTTTCATTTTCCGTTTTAAAAATGCAGGACTGGCTGAATTCTGGACTTGGGCCTGTCTTTTGATTGTGAAATACACTTGATTTCTATTTCACCAAGATTGTACAAATTTTGAAGGACCATCTGCAAGCCCTTGATTTTTTACTTAATGTCAAGGCAACTAAACAGCAAACTGTTTAGTTCTACATATGTATTAATTGCTTTTAGTCCCTTCTAAGATCCTTTTCTTATCTCCTACCCTCCAATATGCCCACATATATTCAAAAATGAAATTCAAATATGTATCAATAAATATATATCAAACACACAGCTGTTAATACTTATATATCTTGCCTGAAGTCTACTGCTTGATGTAACTGTGCAACCTGCCAGTGAGTTGTAAGCATTCCAAAATTCAATTGTATCCTACTTGGGAAGCTCACACAGTGGGACACTGATGAGGTTTCACAACTCTCCTTCATTCTGTCTCCCATGCATAGGTGTCCTTTGCAAGAAATTCTCTGGTGTCAGATAAAACATCTCCAGGCACTAATGGCATTACAGAGACAGTACTTTCTCAATAAGCATAGCAGCAATTGCTGGTGATCCAACCTCTTGTAATTCTACTAAAGACACATTCTTTGTTATCTGAGACTTCCCTAAGCATGTTAATGAAAGATTTTGCCATCTGAAACACATCTTTAAACAGAATCTATTGCTTCTTTCTTTGGAAGCATATCCCATATAGAAGCGCTCTACAGTATATATTTTCAACTGTTTTCTTCAAGACTGTTAGACTGACACTATATAGAGTGTTTTCTTCTATACTCAGCTTGTTTACACATGGAAAGACAGTGGGGCTTTATTGTAATTGTACTAATATTTTGTAATTTATTTGCAAACTACTTCTCTGAATACTCAGAAAAATCAAAAGACTTAGTTTTTAAGGATAGAAAGTTTTCACTTCAAATCTCTCCTTCTGACTAATTGCTTTCATATGCTGTATTTGACATTCCTTCATCACTACACATCAGACAGGAGGAAAATTGAAAAGGTAGATATTTTGCTCAAATATAGTTTTGTAGGGGTTTATAATTTTTTTGGAGGGGAGGAGTATGAATATTAGAATTGAATCCTACTACCTATAAAGAGGCTAAAAAGTTTAGCCTAAAAGCCTAAAAACTTTACACTGTGATATTTATAATGTGATTATTATTAAATTATTAGAATTTCCTTTTTCATCTGAAATTAAGTTTGCAGATTTTCTGTTAAAAGAATGCCTTCTTATTAATTTGAGCTAAATTCTTGAGTTAGATTTTACTGTTACACTTGGAATACTTTTTGCAATGCTATTTAAAATTCCTTTATTGCATGACTGCACATCTCTTTTGTGAAGGATTTTATTGGCTTGTTGGACATACTTCAAGTCCCATTAAAGATTATTCAGGATTTTGTTTCACTAGTTATTTTTCCACCAGTGAACACAAACTATTTTCTTGTACCTTTCACTGATCTTGATTTGATCAATTTTATGCTTTCAGGCCTTTGTTTCAAGTCATTTGCCAATTAAGTTGCTCAAATACATCCTTATTTATTAAAAGTGGCTGCATTTTCTGCTTAGCTAGCAAGAGTCGATGAACCTATTATGAATACATAATTAATTAAAATAATGACTGAGGACTTAACTATTATAATTTTCTCTGATCTGGTTTGTATCAAGACCTGTATTATTCATAGTGGAATCCTTTGAACTCTGAAGGTTATGGAGAAACTGAGATGCTACTTTCGAGTCAGTAAAGCTCTGAAAAGCTTTTAGGCTTCGTGGTGAATTTAAAATTCAGTATTACTGTCACAAAGCTCTTGTCACCTGTGGCTTGTTCAAACACAGCCACTAAGAGAATTAACATCTCTGTCCTTTGCCTAGCCTGTAGACAAGCCTGTTAACATCATTCTGGTAAGCACGTTCCAGTGTTCTCCCAGTTGTTTTCATCTGTGAAAGTCTGTTGGACTGTGAAGTCCTTCAAAAGGTTCAAATGCTCCTGAGGCTCTACTTCATTAATGACAGCACCCTCCCACTCACAAAAGAAGGAAGGAAAACAGCAAGAGGAAACTGAAGGAAAAGACAGGGCCTCTTCAGCCCAATTGCAAACAATTCTTTTTAGCAAATTTTGGCCTTTTTGAATTCAGAAAACTCAGGTGGTGGTCAACAAGGAAACGAGAGTTGTTGATTTCAGTTGGCCTTCCTACTGTCATCCCTGTGATTTTACTCCACTGGACTCTCCACACATACCCGCAGCAGTGTTGATCCACGGTGACCCTTCTCTAGTGTTGCCACTTATCAATACTGATTGCATAACAAAGCTTTTCTGCTTCATTTTCTGCTTCAGTTATTGAAAATATACAAACAAAAATGTACAAACGTTTTATTGTAATCCCTCTAATATCTACTTGCAACTGTTTGTTTTTTTTTTTAACTAGATGTTGCTAATAAAGTCTTCTGTTATCATGGTTGGCCAATTTATGAGCTGCCCAGACATGTCAATACCACAAGAGGCCTTGCTGTCCCTGTCCAGCCCCTGGGGCTCTTCCCACCTGTCCACAGACCCAGGCCCCATGTCAGCCCCTCAGGGCCGTCAGTCCCTGTCCCAGCGACGCTGCAGCAGGGCTGGTCTTCAGCTCCCCACAGCCCTGCCCTGCCCTGCCAAGGGCCCTGCCAAGCCGGGCCCACCTGCGGGCCCACGTCCCAGCCTGGCCTCGGCCCGTCCCCATTGCCAGGGAGGTGCCTGGGCCTGGGTCTGCCCTGGTGCTCCTCGGCTGCCCTGCTTGATCCAGCAACTTCTAAGTTTGATACCAGCCCTAATCTACCGCCTTTTTGCTGTCATCAGTGCAAAGCCAAGCCTGCAACAAGAAGCTCATGGGAAATACGCCCACTTGCAGTTTGTGTCAATGAAAATACCAGTAATGCTGTAAGGCACAGACACTAGCAAACAGTTATTTAATTTATTAATTTAGACGTCTTGCCTTGGGTAACAACCACACAGAGACCCAGATCTTGCACAGAGGATAGCCAGTCGCTGCCTGAGTGGCAACAGCAGCCTCCTCTGCAAGTGTCCCTGTAGCAGTCTCTTCACTGGCTTGGGCGAGATCCCTCAAATGGTTCTGCTGTGTTCTCACCACCTGTCTAGCCCCTGGTCCTGCCCAAAATCTCCAGCACATTATCTCCTAACTATCTTAGCTTTACATAGAACACTTCCTGGCATGACCATTTCTGAATCTGAAGAAACGGTTTCTACTGACTATTTAAAATTATCAATGTGCAGTTTGGCAAATTTGACTGTAGGAGCTGCCTGGTGACAGCCACTTCCACAGCAGTTGCCAATAGAAATGTTGAAATAACAGGACTCTAATTCTGAATATAGGTAATCATTTGGATTATATGTTTTCTGTGTAAGAAAAAACCTAAGTGCTTATTTTAAAATAATTAATATTTCACTTAGCAGCACTGCTGTAAGACCAAGTTAGGTGAGTACTGAAAGATCTGTAATGCCAGAAATAGGCATATTTTCTCATGACAACACTGATTTCTTAGCAGAGACATGGCAAGGTATTTCGTCAAATAATGCCAAAAACCAAAGTTCAGACCCATGAACTTTCACCTTTTTTTCTGAATGTTTAGGCATACGTGGATATGCAATTCTCATTTTCAGATTGAGAACATTCTCAGATTGAGAAGTTTAACGTAGTCTATCTTGGCAAGAGTGTGGGCGTCTAAAAATTTAATCGCAACCCCCAAAACTCAAAGATCAAACAGCATATTGGTTGTTTATTTTTCTTGCAAAATGACAGTAAGAGGTGATCTGAAAGTCAGTTTGTTAGAAACGGATGCTGACTCTAGGAGGGTCAAGCTACATTTTCTTGCTTTTCAACCCAACTAAATCAGTGATGAGAGATTTTGACACTGCAGCCATATACATGTTATTGGCTTTTTAAAACAAAAAATGTTCACATTTATATGCAGAATATCAAACCTTACACTGTATTGCAACCTATTTAATTTAATATTCAAATACTTAATTTGCAGTTTGAGTTACCTCATTTTATTCTGTCATTCTTTGCAGATGTCTACTACGTTCTAGAAAAAATCACTTAAAAATACAGTGCGAAAATAAAATCAGTTAATTAAAATTTTTTGAGTCTTTGTGTATGCATAGTGACCATTAGTGTAAGAAACAAAGTGATTTTATACAGCCTACGGATGATTACAAAAAACTCTAACAATCTCTTGACAACGATAATAATTCTTTGATGGCTATGTCCCCCTGGGGTTTTCTTTGGATTAAACTGAAGTGTTCATTTCAGAGAGGTAGAAGGCATTTGAAACCACTGGTAAAGAAACCACTAGACATGGACAATTCAGTGTCCTATATTCTAAAACACCTTCCCTGGTGAGGAAAAAAGTGTTTTCTGGAGTAAAAATGGAATAGAAATAATTGCAGGGCAGCAAAGCAAATGATGAAGCAAGATTGCTCAGTCACACTGATCAAAGCAGCCCTGTGGCATTTAAATATTCACTGAAGTTCCAATGTCTACTAGGCTTTTCCTGCTGCAGAGATGATACAGCATTATGCAAATCTGCTGTGGTAAAAGACAATTTCCATTACCAGCAAGGCTGCTAATTTTAATAGGTCTTTTGTTAAGAAAGATCTATTCACTGAACGGTGAAGGTGTGTAGCAGGTACGAAGGGAAAAGTTCAATAGTGCTACTGACAGATGTACCACTTAGTCAAATTGTGCAGACAGAATATTAAAAGCAGTGCTGCCATCTCTTGGTTATTTTTGGCTGTAGTAAACATGTACTGTATTCGCCACATGTTTAAAAAAACCAAACCTGCAGAAATTAATGCCACAATGTGACACTGTTTGGCAACATTCAAACTACAGAGCATGAAAGGGTAACATCCGAATAGTTAAGTAAATGGGACTACCCCTACATACTAAGCTTGTGGCCATACAGGAGACATTTATACAGACAGTGGTGGGTTTTTTTCCCCCTCTCTTCTTGCCTTTGGGATAATTTTACTTCCTGAAAATAGATCACTTTTAGAGAAGACAGAAGGGAAATATCTCAGAGAACATTTAGGATGTTATCTGTTACATTCTAAGACTAAAAGCATATGAGTCCTTCAGGGAAGATTTTGCTGGGATTCAGGTTTTTTTACTCAGGAGAATATATAAGTGGTTTACATTTATATTTAAAATATATATATACATACACAAATTTATTTGTATATAAAAGACTGTATAAGCAATATAGTTGCCCTGTTACATTAGAGGAATAAAAATCAATTTGATCAATACTGCACAGATGTTGGGTCCCACCCTTCTGGCAGAATCCAAAAGGCAAAACTTGCCCATGAACTGCCAGAATCAGAGCCCTGTCTTCTCTTTCTTTCCAGATTTCAACCCTTAGATATGCAAACAACAGTTGTATTTTATTTCCCTCCACAGGAAAAATATAATAAATCAGGGTGCAACAGAAACCTGCATACTGTCTCTCTTACAAATTATCACTCCTAATATTCTTAAAATAGATGCTTATTGCTGTTGCCCTATTTACCTATGCTTGGATATAAAGTTTTGAGACCCCTAAAATCATCCAGTCTAAATTACTTTTTAAGTTGCTACAAAGAAATAGAACTTGTGTATATATAATACTTGTGTTGAGTATTTTCTCCCTACAACTCATGTGTCTCTTATGTTCTTAGTTGTAAATCTAAAACTTCAATAAGTCCCTAGTCTGTCCTAAAAACCTGGTTAAAATGTTTTCAAGAGCATATTCATTTGGAATACAAATAGTGTAAGTTGCAAAATTCAAAAGCACTTTCTGAAAAATGTCTCTCATTTAGGTTTGATTTCTTCATTTAGATCAAAAATCATATACACTTAAGAAAAAAATTATCATTTGTTATTCCAACTTCAACAATGAAATGAAGCTACTTCATTAGCTACTTTGTTACCTTTGTGGGGCTCACATTTGCTTATCATGAAACTATAGAGAAATTAAGGTCGGAAAGGACCTCTGGAGATCATTTAGCCCAACCTTCTGCTTAGAGCAGGCTAAATCAGATCAGGTTGCTCAGGGTTGTGTTGGTGTGAGGATTCAGTATCTCCGAGGACGACATTCCACAATCAAACTGTGCACTTGTTCCCAAACCTGACCACTCTTGTGGTGAAAATAAAAGAAGTCCTAATCAGAATTGCCCATGTTGCAATTTGTGTCCATTGCCTTTCGTTCTGTCACTGCTGGCTCATGTCTCATGCTGCCCAGCAGGTCCCCTGAGCTGCTCTCTGTCCAGGCAGCCCCAGCCCATACTGTTGGATGGGGTTGTTCCATTTCTGATGTAAGACTTAAACAGTGTGCAAAATGGAAAGAACTGCAGGACATAAAGGACAACTGTCACAAGTGATTAAATGGAGTACAGGGTGGAAAGGTAATAATGAAACATATTCTTTCCATTGAATACCCACATCTATTTTTTTTTACAGCAGCTATTTTGGCAGCTCAGTTCTTTGTAACCTAGGGTGCAGGTGCAGGATGGGAGAGGTATCAGATTATCAATTATCTGATGTAGCATGACACCCAAGCAACGAATTGCAATTTATACTACAACTCTGTCACAGCTTAATACTGCTTTGTTTCTGCATGGATAACTCATGACTCCTCAGCTGCCTTTAGATTTGGATATATGTGATGCAGGTAAGCACTCTGTGGTACTGGAGCCCCTCTGTATGCAGTAAGGGATGAAAAGGAGAAAACAGAGAAGCCAAAACATGATTAACAGATTTAAAATCTGCCATTGATCAAACTAAGACATTCTGCCTATAGCTGCAAAAGTAGGCTAGCAATTAGTATGTTAGGTACCATAGGAGTAGAAGAGAAATGCTCTGGTACTGAGCTGCATGGAAACAAAATCAAAAACTTCACTACACTGCCCAAACTTAACTGATTAAAACTCTTTATCTCCACATCAGGAAATGCTGTATTATATATCAATATTGATAGAATGAAGCAATTCAATTGGTGCACAAAGTCAGTCATTTATCTTTTTTCTTTCAAGATCCCAGCTTTTTTATTTATCTGGATGTAAGCAAAGATTGCCTTTACATGAAGAAACTCATACTTGAGGCTGAATGGATACACCCACCTACTCCGCTGAGGTTTTGACCTGACACGTCCAAAATAAAAAAGGATCCTTAAGTCCAGAGCTTGCTTAACTATTTAAAACCCAAGAAGTTGCAATAGAATCAAGAACCAGCGGGATATACCATTCTGAATCTATTTTCCAAATATTATTAACCAAATGTTCAAATAAAAATGATAAATGGTCCTTGATCAGATTATATTGACTAGTCACAAACATGACAAGAGAAACAGATAAGCTGTGGAAGATGTAATATTATGTTATGTTACATACAAATTTTACTTCTAGGTGACCATTAAGAAGAATACATAATCAGATTTTCTACTCAAATAAATAACGTTGATAAGGAGAATGGTTTAAAATAATTTAAAAAGTAATGAGCAATGCTTTTTCAGATACTATATGCTTCTTGCAATTTTTTACCACATAATTCAAGCACCATTTGCTTTCCAAATCAGTGTTTCAAGTTAACAAGGGGCACCCAAAGGGCATAGCCTTGTAGCAAGGAAGTCACCAGATGTAAGAGCTGTCACTGTTCAGCCTGGAGAAGAGAAGGCTCAGGGAGGATCTTATCAATATATATAAATACCTGAAAGGAGGATGCAAAGAGGAGTGGTGCCCAGAGACAGAACAAGAGCCAATAGGCACAAACTGAAACACAAGATGTGCGGTATGAACATCAGGAAACACTTTTTCACTGAGAGTGATCGAGCACTGGCAGAGGTTGCCCAGAGGTTGCATCCTTGGAGATATTCAAGAGCCATCTGGACATGGGTTATGGGCAAGTGGCTCTAGGTGACCCTACTTGAGAGGTCCCTTCCAATCTCATTCATTCTGTGATATCAAGTAGGAGGAAGAATAACTTGCACATATGGCATTGGTGTCACAGTAGCAAAAGCAAGCATCCTGTAGTAACTGTACGGAGTTGATGACAATATGCAACAATCAAAATATTTGAAGACATTCTCCAAGCTATAAAGCATCACTTCTGTATGACAGTTACTTCTGTAGCTTTCCAGGGCATTATGTTCATTGGTTGCAATAACATTTGGGTCATAAATTAATACTTTTCTGCAGACAGACACTATATTAGCAAGAATGGTAATTACTACAGTTTTATGTACTGTTGACATTCCACAAGTAGGTAACCTATCTACTATTTTTTATAATAGTACCAGTCTCTGACAATGCTTTTTTCTAGCATTGCTTTAGTTACAGTATCTAACCCTGGTAGTTCATTTGATGGAACCAACAATAACCTGGAACTAAGTTTTCTACTTACTTTTTGATGAGACACCTCCACTCTCATTAGTGCCATGATGTACTGTCAGTATTGTGACTGATGATCATAATATGGAATTATCAGTTTCCTGTTGTTTTGTCACTTTCTTTACAAAATATGCCAGACAATAGAATTTGCCCAGTTGCTCACCACCCATACAACATTTGACATATAGCACCTAAATAATAATGATCCTCTAAAGACATCTTTCTTGTCATCAAGACACTAGAAAGGAAAACATTCCAACATCACCAGTCCAGAAATGTGAACAGGTAGAAATATATAATGCTCTAACGATCTGTTTCTGGTAACAGTTTCTTCTTCCCTGAAAAACAATGGAGACAATACTGAAACATGTTCTCAAAGCTTCACTCATGAAGGTCCATTTTATGGGTGGGACAGTGTGCAAAAGGGTAATGCAACATCCACCTGTAATTTAATACTGTTTTTTTTTTTCCAGTATCATCCCTAAAGACTTCCCAGGCTGCAATATAGGAATGCTTGATAGTTAGCATTACTTAATACTTTCACTGAATCTCATTTTTATGTAATATGTTACTGGTGGGGATTTTCTTAGGAATCATACTGATACTATTTCCTATTTTCATTTAGAGAAACAGGGACAGCCCCTAATTCAAGGGACATTTTCAGAAACTACATAATCACATTTATTTATATAAGAGAAATATCAAAATACAGGTTGAGGGCAGAACTGTTGACTGGGAGAACAAAACAGTATCTCTTTCACCGCTATTTTATTCACAAAAGGTACTACCTCACTGCTCTTTGCTAATAATATTCATGGTTTTCTCATCTTTTACTTAAACTAAGACTGCCTTGCACAATGTATAAAGTTCAGTTAATGATGGTTTTGTCCTATATAAGCTCAGAAGGAATATTGCTCTTCCTAAATAAAGTTGTCAGTAGTTTTGAGTTTAAAGGTTTAAAGACAGCAGTACTTTTATCATCCATGAAATGGCTAATAATACTGGCTTAGCTATTGAAATGATAAACACATACTGAAATGATTAACACAGAGAAGACAGAGAATGTTATCCTCAAGAAATATTCCTTAGTGCAACCCATTTCTCACCTTAAATTCACAAAATGTCCTATTTTAGAAACCCAGCATGCCTTCCAGGAATCAACATAGCTCTTGGCTGTTCTGTAAACCCTATGTCCACATATATGGCTCTGGAGTTTCTGCATCCTCCAGTGTCATGACTCAAATTAAGCCAGGCAGTATCAGTTCTTCTTAACTGTTAACCACAAGAGTTTCCTTAAAAAGAAATCAGTTGGTGTGGAGACATCTACAGAAAAGGAAAATCCATCAACAGTTTGTCACTTTCTTTCACATCACCATTATCAAGCTAATAGTACATTTTGTACTATTTTTCCCTATCCCCTACTCTGCACTTCTCACAAGTGAGTTTCCCAGCTATAATGAAGACGAAAACCAAGATATGCTCCTAGAAATTCCAAGATGAAAGAGTCTGTTAGAAAAAGATCAAATTTTCTTTGATTTCCAGTGTTAACCCATTGTAATGTACTATTTGAGGTCAACTGACTTTCCTAGAACATCTGGGAAGCATGTTCCGCAGTTAGGAACTTTTTACACAAAAGTTTCCCCAGGCTCGCCACCTTTAAGGATGAGCTTTAAGTTTAAGCTCTTATGTTATCTACAGCTGCGATAAGGATAAAAGCAAACTTTCCAATGGCTAGGTACCAGTCCTCTTTGATACTGACCCCGTGGCATACTTTCTCCTATGGCCTCATTTGAAAAAGATCTGAGCTGGTCTCAGGCAAGGTTGTTAACTGGAAGCCAAAGAAGAAAACCTACAAGGAGGGAAATGAAGACACTTTCAGGAACGTGAATGAAGCCCATTTTACTGCAACATGTCCCTCCGTTCTCCAGGACAGACAGATGTGTTTGCCATGGATGTGACAATGATTTTAACATATATATGTATTTTCAGTGTCATTGCTCTACAACTGTCTTATCCTACTTCCCTACAGTGCTGATGTTGGATGTGCATTTTCAGGAAAATATATATGTCCAGTTCTATGGAGCTTAAAATATGACTGTGAATAAAAGGAAATTATAATTGCGTCGTGGTTGGGTGCACACCCAGGACTTCAGTCATCAGCTCCCTGAACTGCTAGGCTTGGGCAAACACAACTGAGACCCTGGACTGATTTGAGCCAGTGGGCTGAGTGACCTCCAAGCTGGCTGTTTTTTAACAAACATGCTGTCCATGTCTGTGCAATAAGTACATCCAGTTGATCAGATACTCTGGAATCAAGAAGGAACATTCCTAGATTAGGGTGAAAATTGCTAAAGAGCTGTTTTCTCTTCCCTGCCCCATCTTCCTGGAGAGCAGAAAACCATTTAGATTAATTAACAGAGATGTATTAATGTTTTCAACCAGCACAGTTTGTCTCAAGTTACTGCTACACCCTGTACATAAAACAACTATTTCTCAGATGAAAAGACTGCCCAGAGTATTGCTGAGAGAGCCCTCTGACTACCCAGGAAGACCCCAAAGCATCACATGGAGGTGACCCTTTCATCTACCAGAAGGAAAGAGGACAATTAAAAGACACATCACAACCACATGAACAGGTTGATTTTTACAAAATCAAAGCCCACTGCTTAAAACCTGTTTATCTAAGATGTTAACTCTCTATAAATCCAATGAAGACTCACATCCTTAAATGTAAAATGGGAGTCAAGGTAGCACCAGGAACAGTTGTTTTTCACCGAGGAGCTGGAAAGTGAGCTGGTTACTTCAGCTACATGAAACCTATAGCAAGAGGCTGTCCAAACAGAAGCTAAGGATCTACTTGAAGAGTCTGAAGCTACTAGTTTTTTAAAAGAAATTCTTCCATCAAGGCAGTACTAGGTGAAAGATGAGACCTAAACAAATATGTAATTCAAAACACAGCAAATAATAGATTTACACATTTAGTTCAGAAGGAGTAATTGAACTAAAGCTGTTTGACAAGTCAGGTCTATCACCAGACTGACCACATAATCAATGGAGAAATAAAATCCTGAAATAACCATTAACCAGAGGGGTTAAAAGAATTTCAAGACTGGTACACTTTCCTAGATGCAACTAAAGCTGTGTTTGTAACATTATTAGGCATTAACCTATGCAGAGGAAAGGTCTCATAATAGATCCTCATTTATATCATCCTCCACTGTGCCAGGAGCTATTACATCCTGCATGTCTTTAATAGGTATTGTAATCACATAAATCTTCAGTTTTTTCTAAAACTCTAAAGGGCAGATATATAATTATCTATAGTGGACCTATAATGAAACAGCTCTCTTTAAAAAACACTTCAATTTCAATTTCTAATAAACCATTTTTCTTATGAAATTCACGAGTAGCAACTTCACCCTTCACTACTTACACATCATCCTGGATCGTGTGAGATGCTTCTACTGTTTATTAGACATCAGTTGACCTTGGTATAACACCCACCTCAGAAATAATTTCAGTGAATGAAATTATGTTTAGCAATATGTGAAAGACGTAGACAGTTCTGCTGAGAGAGAGTATACAGCTTAATAGAGGTCCAGGTTTGGGGAAATGCATTACCACTTGCATCAGTCTAAATGATCCCGCAACAACCATCTCACATTGACACAGCTTGCAGATTTATGCACTGTGTAGCAAAGAGCCAGTCTTATCACAGTTCATCCACTATCAAGTGTTTGGAAAAGATAAGAATTCATTTGCATTTTTAATGACGGTTCAATGTCTTGACTTCTTTGCAGATGCTACATTGACAATACAAATTATAGCTGCAAACATTCACTTCCTCTAGGCTTACTACGTATATTTTGGGGATATATTTCTTCAATAAAGATCAAGTACGTGTATTGCACCAATTGACACAGGTGATTTAATTATACAATATTTAAAGTTATATGTATTCTTTGACAGAGTATTTTAATATATCCTACAATCTCTCAGGTCACAGGATTACAAACTTTATTTGCATTCCAAGTTCACCCTTCCAGTAACAGAGATCACTAAAAAGGGTTGTCAATCGATACCCACAACACAGAAATTAATTTCCTCCACCCCTTCTTTTCCTCCTTGTTCTGCCTTCATCATGAAAATATTAATGGAAGACGGCAACAGTCCACATTCATTTGCTAAGTTACCTAGCTATTAATGATAGCCATTGGGCAGACTTTTATAGGGCTACTTTCTGTCTTTTGTTTTAAAAGATACCCATCATTTGACCAAATGTCCTTGTTCAAAAAACTGTAATAAAATGAATATTCATACATATGAAAAACACTCACAAAAAGACAATCTAAGATACTGTGAATGACCTATGAACTACATATTTATCTTTAATTTCTCACATATAAACATCAGATTACTACTTTCTTACTACAAGAGTACCTTAAAAAAGTGATATAAATCTCCTGAGAAGCTAAACTGAGATGAAGAGGAATTAGCAAACGTAAGGGACTTTCAATGTGTTTTATGTTAATTAAGCATTTAGTTCTGATACATTTCAGGAATGTACAGTGAGTTTATGTCATTTCTTAAGTCTGTACTCATAGTTGTATATATCCTGAATTAAGCACTAGTCACTCACTTTAAAGATGTCAGCTTCTTATACTGTGTGACTGTTAAGCATCCCTGCTCAAATCTCAATTGATTAACAAGGCAGCATGTCTTTTGAAGGACTTGTTAAGGCATGGTGGATAAAGGCATTTATCTAAATTCCACGCTGACATACACAATACGCAACTCCACTGAAGGATTTGTATTTAAATCAGCTGGAACATCTTGTATCATCATGTGCGTTTCACAGCAGTCTTCTGGTTTGAGCCCAGAGGGCAATGGAGCATCACGCAGCTGCTCACTCACCCCTCCCCCCTCAGAAATGGGAAGGAGCAAATAAAACAAAAGGCTTGGGAATCGAGACACAGACATAATGGGTGACTCACCCATTACGGTCATGGGCAAAAGACAGACTCATTAGGGGAAGAAAAAGAACATCAATTTAATTTAAACACCACCAACACCAACACTTAACAGAGTAGGACAGTGCGAAATACAACCACATCTTAAAAACACCTTTCCCCCACCCCTCCCCTCTTCCTCAACTCAGCTTTGCTCCTGATTTCTCCACCTCCTTCCCCTCAGCAGTGGAGGGGGGGAGGGGATGGGGGTTGCAATCAGTCCCTCACACATTGCTACTGTTCCTTCCTCCTCAGGGTGAAGACTCCTTGCATTCTTCCCCTGCTCCAGTGTGGGGTGCCCCTCACAGGAGACAGTCCTCCAAGAACCTTCTCCGAGATGAGTCCTTCCCAAGGTACAGTGCTTCCCAAGCTGCTCTGATGTGGATCCCTCCCACGTGTTGCAGTCCTCCCAGTGCTGAACTACAACAGTGTGGGCTTCCCACAGAGTCCTGGCCTTCAGGCGCAGTCACCTGCTCCAGTGCGAGGTTTTTCACAGGCCACAAGTTGGCATCTGCTCCACTGTGGACCTCCATGGGCTGCAGGGGCACAGCCTGCCCTCTCACCATGGGCTGCAGGGGGGGTCTCTGCTCCAGCGTGCCTCCCCCTCACCTCCTTCTCCTCCTTTCTTCCACTGACACATGTCCTCCTCATAACTCCTCCTCACAACTCCAACTCCTCCTCTCAGGTTCCCCTTCTTAAATATGTTATCACAGAGGTGTGACCACCATCACTAATTAGCTCAGCCTTGGCCAGAGGCAGGTCCAACTTGGAGCCAGGAAATCTTTGAGAAGCTTCCCACAGGGGGCCACTGTTCTAGCCCCCTCCCCCACTACCAAAAAAAGCCCCGCCACACACACAAACCCAACACAAGCAGTTATTTCAAAAGTGCAACAGCAAATTCCTGGAGGAGCTTCCACCGAAAAAACAATGGCAGAAGGGGGAGGTTGTGCAGCACGCCTTTCAATTGGCTAACTTATTTACATTTCCATTATACACTATAGTATGTTCCACTATACTGGCAGCTATATGCAATTCTCACTCACACTAATTCTTTGGGTTTATACCAAAGATATAAAAAGTGGAAGCAATTCACTATTGACAGAACATATTGTAAGAGACTAGACTATATTTTGCTGTAACAGTGATGGATGGACTGTTCGGTGGATAAGGAATTGGTTCAATAGTCACATCCAGAGATTAGTGGTCAATGGCTCAATACCTGGATGGAGATCAGTGACGAGTGGTGTCCCTCAGGGGTCCATACTGGGACCAGTACTGTTTAATATGTATAGACAGAGGGATTGAGTGCACCCTCAGAAAGTTTGCCAATGACACCAAGCTGTGTGCTGCAGTCAACACGCTGGAGAAAAGGAATGTCATCTAGAGGGACCTGGACAAGTTCGAGACATGGGCCCATGTGAACTTCATGAGGTTCAACAAAGCCAAGTGCAAGGTCCTGCACCTTGGTTGGGACAACCCCCAGTATCAATACAGGCTGGGGGATGAAGGGATTGAGAGCAGACTTGTCGAGAAGGACTTGGGGGTACTGGTGGATGAAAAGCTGGACATGAGCTGGCAATGTGCACTCACAGCCCAGAAAGCCAATCATATCCTGGGCTGCATCAAGAGAAGTGTGACCAGCAGGTGCTCTGCTCTTGTGAGACCCCACCTGGAGTACTCTGTCCAGCGCTGGGGCCCCCAGCATAAGGAAGACATAGACCTGCTTGAGTAGGTCCAAAGGAGGGCCATATAGATGATCAGGGGGTTGGAGCACCTTCCTTATGAGGACAGGCTGAGAGAGTTGCGGTTGTTCAGCCTGGAGAAGAGAAGGCTCTGGGGACACCTTACAGCGACCTTCCAGTACTTAAAGGGGGCCTACAGGAAAGATGGGGAGGGACTCTACCAGGGACTGTAGTGATAGGATGAGGGGTAATGGTTATAAACTGAAGGAGGGTAGATTTAGATTAGATCTGAGGAAGAAATTCTTTCCTGTGAGGGTGGTGAGACACTGGAACAGGTTTCCCAGAGAAGTTGTGGCTGCCCCTCCCTGGAAGTGTTCAAGGCCAGGCTGGACGGGGCTCTGAGCAACCTGAGCTAGTGGAAGGTGTCCCTGCCCAAGGCAGGGGGGTTGGAACTAGATGATCTTTAAGGTCTCTTCCAACCCAAACCATTCTGTGATTCTATATGATTCTAAAACTTGCCTCAATATTACCTACTCAATACTTAAAGCAGTAAAACAGTGCTACTTCACAAACCCGTAGCTAAATGGAAAACTCTGTACTATCCAGTTAGGCTAATTAATGTGTGTCCATCAAGAGTGGATAAAAACAAGTATGTGTTTGTTGGACTGTATATTTAGCATTTGCTAACAACATATTTGTTAGCAAACAACAAACTTGTTTCTTTAGACTTCTATCTCTTAATTTCTAGATTTTTCCTCAGAAATGTAATCTTTATCTTCTGCTTTACATCCTTTCCTCTGACCATATAATTTTATCATTTATTATAATTTTATTTGCAGTCTCATTCCTATTTTACATTAGGAACATATTTGTACAACTATTTTTAATTGTTTTCTCATGAAATAATCATTTGCATCTAGGATGATACATCAAATTCTCTAGCTTCAAAAGAGGCTTAAAGTAATTAGGCCTGTAACTCTTCTTTAAAACCAAGAGGAATCGACAACCTTATCAAGACTTCTTTGGAAATCTTAGTAAGAAGATTAATTTTTAAATTTTTTCTTCATTTACCTAATGTACTTTGTATATCCAATTTTAGTTCTAGCTCACGTTAGTCACAATACTTTTTTCCCATATTTTTGCGACTCTTTTTTCTATTTTACATCATCTTCTCTTTGTGCTTCTCCATATTTTTTGTATTTGCTCTACATTTCCATTTCATTTAGGCACAAGTGACAATGGCAAGTGTGGACACAACCTGTGTGTGTGGCACATGTATGTGCCTGTGTGAAGCAGAGAATATGCTCATGCCTTTTAGGATAACTGAGAAAAGCATTTCTCTGACTCAGTGCTCTCAGCTCCACACAAAATGAAATCACAAATTAAGTCTCTGTCCTTCTACATCTTGCCAGAAATAACTAGACAGATATCTTATTACAGTAATGAAAAATGTTTCATTAACACACATCCCCCCTTACCCTGCAAAAAAAGAAAGAAAGAAGAAAAAAACCCCAGGTATTAAGGCAGGCAGACACTGAACTACAGTCTTGGAATTGCAAAACTGAACTTAAATTGCAAAGTTCGTTTCAACTTCTGAAACCAGTTAAGCAAAACCAGATGCTTTAAGCATTTTCTCCAGCCCTACATGGAGACCCCCCCCTTCCTTTAGACATTTGTCCTGCCAGTTGACCTATTCTTGGATGCTTTTTATCACCAATGCACTTCATTTTTTTTTAATTTATTGAAGTTGAGTATTTTTCTATTGTCAGCTTTTGCATCCCTCCAGACTGATGTTAAATAAAGATGACAGGCAATGTCCAGAGTATAGTACACATTATTGTATGTATCAGAAATTTTTACCTGTAAGGCTAACTATTCACAATACACTACAGACTGTACAAACTTAATCTGAGTTACTGTGGCAGTAATACCCCCTTATTTTGGTGAAAATACTTCAGTGCAACATTTGAACTATTTCAAAAATGCAGTCAAAGAAGTCTCAATGTTTGCAGTCAAAGTCTTGTGCTTTCAGTAAAATATAGATGTAGTCATTCATGCCCAATTACCTGACTTGAAAGACAACAAAATTACACATAGCTCTGGTGTCACAATACCCCTTCAGGGCAGTGAGGAAGGTTGCTTCTTTCTGAGGCAATCAGAACTGCACTGCTGAAGCCTCTACCTCCACCACTTAGTTGCCTAATAGGTTTAAATAGCATTGGTCTCTACACTTAAGGAGTTTTTTGAATTAATTAAATTTCCTCTCTTTGATCTCTATGATGGAACATTAGTTAAGTCTGCAGGGGGTGAAACAAGGCATTAGTATTGTTTTTTGACCGTTTTTATTTTTTAAGCAGATTTTAAATAGCCAGCCTTAAGACTGCAGTAGAACATCTTTTTGCATTCAAATGCAAGTATTGTACACAAGTACTAACTACATTGATAGAACAGGATAAAATTTGACATTTGGGAAAGTGGAAACTGCTACTAGATCAAATTTTTAGAGTGGCATAAAATTCTGACTTTAATAGAAGGAATAAATCAACTAGTGTATATTCTGATATTTAACTGTGTGCCCTGCAGCACAGCATCTGCATACAAACTAGAAATTTACTAGAAAACAAGGAACAATTTTCAGTAAACACAAGCAGTTAGAAATATGAAAATCACTTATGGAGAAAGGAATTATACACATTCTGGAACCATTAAAAAGCTGGTAGAAATGAAGTTTCCCAAGTAGTTCTTAACAGTTGTCCTGACTGAGACCGTTTCAGTTCAGCACACCCAATAGCAGATGTACGGAAGACAACTCTCTCTCTCTCTCTCTCAGACAAACAGGAATCATGAACATTGACTTAAGTTTCCAAGAATTTAAAATTCCTTGAACCAATTTCAAAATTTTTCTTGCCACAGTGTCTTCCTCTACTTCCTGATATCACATTTCAGTATTTCAAAATTTCAATTGAGATACAAAATAGGTATCTACTGTTCACTTATGTTTTACTCTTTTAGGTCCTCTAGAAATTTTTACTGAGATAGTGACAAAACAATGGAAAGGAAAAATTAACAAGTGCACAATAATAAACAGCTTCAAGGACTTTCCTCGTGTGCTCTTTACAGTGTTTAAAAATTTGAGATAGTTTAAGAGTCCACATTGGATAACCAGTTTTGTATGTTATTGGTGGGGTGTCCTTCAGATCCTCAAAAGGAACCTGTTTGTTATGCTGCAAGGTGTGTTTTTCAAATAAAAATCCTACCAGTCTGGGGCTTCATGGTGAGCACACACATATCAGTGACGAAGTTTTGATTAACTACTGAGCATAGGGCTCCTAAGGAGGTCAGGTAAGTTCCCCTCTGATGGATTTACTTGAAGGCTATAGACTCAATAGCCATCAACACATTTAATGTCAATACTTCAGTGTTTTAGAACAGTGTCCCAGACTCACTGCTGTCAGACAGAGCTGTAACTTCAGTGAAATCCACAGACTTCCATGAAATTTTCATTGGCTAATTTCTTACCTTAACAGACAGAGTGCCTGTTGAAACATGACTGAATTTCGTAATGTCCACCGTTAATGACATTTATGAGCCAGCAAAACCACAAAATGGGATTACACAGTAAATAACATCACAAAAACTAAATATTAGTTATGGCAGTGGAACCTCTGTGTACAGAGAATAATGACAAATTGAAGTCAAAGAGTTATGCATGAAATTTTCTATAGCTAATTTCTCAGAAATGTAAGGTTTTCCTTTTTCTCCTCAATATAAACCCACTGCTCCTATTACAGTCCACACTTCCTCTCTTTTGAGAACCTGCAGTCAGAAGGTGTTCTTGAATTAGTTTATTATCTCAAAAATTGATTTAAAAATCCTCATTCTTAAAACCATGACAGTTCTGGAAGTCGTTACTGGCAAATAAATTGGCTATTCCCCTTGAGGCATGTGGGCTCAAGACCATGATTTTGACTTGTCAGGTGTAGCCTCAAGAGTCATGATTGAAAGATTTTCAACTTTTGTTTGATTGTAACTGCAGGGTTAAACCTGAAAAATTCCAGTGCAGAAATGGCAATTGAAGAGCTGCTTAACTTGAAACAAATGCTTTTAGCTCTTATCTTGAATCAAGGCCTTACCATTTCTCTCCTGAATTACAGAAAGGATTAAATTCAAGTCCTTTTGTTGCATCTACATTTCTGAAATGTTTTTTGTCAATCACTGGTTGTAAAAGTAAAGTGAACAGCAGTTATCTTTAAAGAAAGAAAAGTTTGTCAAAACTAAAGGCATTCTCCATACATACTGATTTTTATTTCTCTCTCTTCTTTGAGGAAACACCTGAAGTTGTGTGACTTTGGAAGTTATTCAAACTCATTTTATCCTATCACTGTCATGCGGAAAGAAACAGACAGTTATAGGAAGCATAATTTTATATTTTTTTCTGTTGTTACATTGCAGCCATTCTCAGCTTTTCTCCTGCTGACCCCCAACATATAATTGGAGTAGTCACAGCTCTTTGTTCAAACATGAAATACAGACTACTATCCCAATATTTGTTCTTTTGAACTAGACATTTTAAATAAACTCTTTTTTTTCCTCTCAAGTCAGAAAAACTACTACAAACAATAAACATAATCTACAATATGCATAATTGTATCCCTTGTCATCTGTCAAGTTGGTATTCAGTCAACGGTATTTTCCTAATGCCACAGAATCATAGAATGGGTTGGGTTGGAAGTGACCTTTAAAGATCAGAGTTTCAACAGGTGACAATGAGATGGATTAGATGTCCAAACTGATGACAACCTACTGGCAAAATTAAACAGACTTAAAGGGACAATAAATAAAAAAAATTATAAATATTTAAAAAATTAGAATTCTTTAAAAGCTGAGCACCTTCTGTCATCTTTTCCTTGTAATTTTGCTTGCTCATCTCTTTATCTAAAAAAACTATTTTTTTCTCTTATCTTTTTTAGTTTTTGTCTTCACACTTTTTATGCATACAGAAGTTCTGATCCTGCTGCAAAAGAAAGGTATATCGACATGTATGACAAGATGAAGTGGTCATTTTGTGCAGGTATGGCAAGCACAAGCCAACCTGATTAAAAAAGATTCTTCACTCTTCATAAAGGTGAAATGCTGCAAATTATATGCACGAGAGCCTCCCTGAAGCTCTCTACTGGCATGGAAAAAACCCATCAGCATTGGAATCAAAATGGCAAGTCATACTTTCTGAACTATTGTCATGGGGTGCCAAAATACTTACACATTAAATTACTTTTAATGGGCATCTTTTTTTTTTTCTGCATGCCTGTAAGCACTGATGTGTTTTCCTCTGAAAGACAGCTCAAGGTCTTGGCGTAAGGTGATGAATCTCACCAATTTCCTGGATGCTTACAGTAGCTGGTTGCTCAAAAAAAAATATCTAATGTTTCCCAAGAGCTTTGGACCTACTGCATGTTTGGAGTGCTTTTGAAAAGCTTTGGCTCTACTACACAGGTGCAGTATAGATTAGATTTCATGTACTGTGGATATTGTGTGTGACCGCCTCTTGATGAAAAGACCAATAATGCTAAATATAGGTTCAGTCATTGAAGCACAAAACCAACTAAAATTATCACATGTCCACAGTTTCCCAAATAAATGCAAAATTCTTTCTAATCATTAAATTAAAGAGGGTATGCAAAGAAAGTGAAGGTAAAAAGTGTTGCAAAAAGGGTAGCAAATTTAAATGCTTCAAGCCTTCCATTCAAATGCTTGGTGAAACATTTCCTCTCTGCCTTGAATTGCACTATGCCTTCAATTTTGATTTAATTTCCATACTAGACATTAACATCTTTGAATCTTAAGTGAGTCTGCAACCTAATACAGCATTAACAATGAGTATTTAAGAGACATTTTTTCCTGGTCTAGTTTCAGAAATCACCTCACAAAATCTGAGCTCAAATTTTTAAAATACAATTGATGTCTTCAGAGAGTAGACTAGCTTCTTAGTTTCTATTTGGCCACTTTAAAATATCTAGATATAGCATAAAATTTATAGTTTGTTTTTAATTAACTGTATCAAATAACTGTTTAAAAAAAAAAAGAAACAAAAAAGCTTTCAATATATCATTTCTAGATTCATTTCAACTGTGTAGCTATATGGGGTTTCTCCTCAACTCAAGAAACTCTTTTTCTTGTACCTTGTTTTTGAACAAGCTGGCATTGCCATATCTTCAGCAAGGCATTGTGAACTAAATGTAAAAAGAGGCCATTGATTTTTACTCTGTTTTTATAGTCTACTCTTTTGCTCAAGATTTTACACACACAACACCTTATTCTAGCAAAGCAAAGAAAAACAAGAAAAACACTGAACCTTACTTTTGTGAAAAATTAAGCCCATGCAATTCTGCTTTCTGCTTTGTCTCCTAGTGTTATCAAGGGTAATGGCAGCCTATTTAGCCCTGGAAATTTTATAGTTTAAACATCATCAACGGGAATCACAAAATATTTTGTTAAGAGAAGTGTTTTCTTTAAACATCAACGCAAAATAGGGCACTGAATCACTTATTGAATAGATAAATAATTTCTTGTTCACAATATATATGAAACTGATCAAATGGTTCAATTACTATCAGGATCTACACACAGAGTCTGTAAGTGAGGACAGAAACAAAGAAAACATGCAGGGAGTCCAGGTGTACAGTGCAGTTTTAAAAACAGATGCTTAAAATTAATACTGTGGTAAATATTAAATTTTTGCTTCAACAGTTTACCAGTGCTTAATTTCTTTTGATATGCAAGAACATTTAAATAGTATCATATGTCAGAATTCAAAAGAAACTTTTACGAACTTTATTTTCAGTTCTGTTTTCCAAACATTTGGGGGGTGAAGGGTATTGGCAAGGAGTAGGATAGTAGAAAAACCTTAGATTTAAAAGGTTTGTATTTTACTTTTAAAAAAGTCTAATTGAATATTAAGTTTGTTAGCCATAGGTAATAATTTTCTCTAGTTATTTAAAGATTTTTACAGTTGAAAGAACATTGCCAAACTAACAATTTGAGAATGAGGAGAAAATGGGGGTAACTAACAGGCACTTTGCTCAGAGGCAACCTAAAGTAATAAGGGGAAAAAAGCAGCCAAGCTAAAAAGATATGCAACTTGAAGTATTTCTACTGATTATCTACTGGATAGATATTTGAAAAATTCATCTTACTCTACTTGTGAAGAAGTACAAAAGATTCAAAATGTAATGTCAGTGTCAGCTTTTTGGTGAAAAACCCATCAAGCTGCAGTCCCGACAGCCCTTCAACCCACTTCTGGCCTGGTTTGGTGAGATGCTCTGGAAAGTCACTCAAGCAAGCACTTAGCACAGGGCACCTTTTCTCATTTCCCTGCACTAGCAAGTTTCTGTATCACACAGACCCTTATTAGCAAATGTGGTGTAACACCATGGAGAGGGCAGCCACTGAGAAAAGCTGTGGGAGTTGCTTTGAGACATTGAGGAAAACCTCCCCTAATCCTGTGCTTGGAATTAGGAATTTTCTTCTGCCATTTATTGTCTCTGGAGAAGCAGTGTGAAAATACACAAAAACTAGGGTAGCTTGCTCAAATGAAAAAATAACAGCTTTATAAAGTGCCAGTTACCAGCAAACCCATATCATGAGTAGTATTAAAGTGTTCTTCTCTTTGATTGTCTAGTGCTAACAGTAGGCCTTTAAATTCAAGAATAATTAAGGCTGCAGCCAGTTATTCCTGAAGTCAAGGGCAGCTTTGTCTTCCCTCAGCCTGCACTGTGATTTAGCAAATGCTGGAAAGCAACAAGCAGCTGCACGCTAAGTAATTCAGCGGCTGTTGGGGAAAAATATCATCACATACCTCTGCGAGGCTTGAACTCTCGGGAGTATGCTGAGCTCCCCAAAAGGGCCAGGCTGGCCAGGTAGAGGGGCTGCAGCTGAGGGTTGGAGGCTGTGCCTCACCGCTGGGACACTCAGGGATGCTGCTGAAAGGGGGATTGCCTGGTGGGGCAGGTGGCCACGGCGGGATGTGAGGTGCGGGGGTAAGAGGGGGAGCTAAAGGACCCTGAAGCAGCTGGGTATCAGGGTGAATGGCAAGCAAATACAGCAGGGGGGCAAATGTTCACAGTTCCCTACCATTCAAGGTCAAGGGCTGGCATAAAGCAAACCCAGAAGGACTAATTCACTGTACCATGACACCGGGGAAACCACTTTCATGTCTATGCTGTTTTTCCTAGTCAATTGGAGTTTTTTGTATTTAAGACATAAGTATTCTACCTTTTTTTTTTTTTTCCTTCTTTTTTTTTTTCCTTTTCCTCCTCTTCTGCATTTAAAAGCCTTTTTGGTCTTATTTGGGGAGCTCATTTTAAGGAAGAAGACTAGGCTTATTCATCTCACTCAAGATCTTTTCACAATCTCCTACAATGTACATCTTCTAACAGCAAGATAACTTCAGTAAAACCAAGGTTCTGTTCTGATGCATAGTATTCAAACCAGCTACCACATAAATTTTGGCTTCATGTCTTTTCCCCTAGGAAGCTGCAAATGCAAAGATGGGGTGGTGGGTTCTTATAAAACAGAAGTCGGACTACTGGGGTGGTACCATCTCATTGTCAGAAAGACTCTATCCTGTATATGCATTTCCGGTCCATTAACCCTGACAATAAACTAGTACTTCTACGAATCATCTGGGTGTCCTAGCACTTTCAGGTTTTGTGGAATTTTTTTCCAAAAATAATTGAGACTGCATATCCCTTAACAACTCTTTAAACTGCTAAAACACAACTTTCACAAATTAAAGTCAACAAAAAGTTCTGTGTTAACTGTAATAATTTGGCAGCATTGCTTGAATGCACTCACCACTTCAAAATAAAACTTTTCAAGTGTACTTAAGTGGAACAGTTAAAAAAACACACATGCGCAGCAAAAATGTTTTAAAACTTGGCATGCAAACCATGTACCACTCAGAACAAGTACCGAGACAACAATTTTACAACTACAAATAGGTTTACTTCATGCACCGTTTTGCCTCCAGAAAAAAAAATCAACTTTTATTCCTGACAAGTATGTATTAACCTAAGTATCAAAGTAAATTGTACTACATAAATATATCGAAATTATTTTCTTTACTATGAAATAACCTCCAGTTTTTCCTACTCATGCCTTTCCAGTGCATCACTGATGTAGTCAGAAAAATAAATAAAAATGAGTAAACAAAAATGACTGAGACACCCATTGTAGGTCTTCACTGAACATACAGTTGTGATTTAAAGGACTTTGTATTTTTACTGAACTGCTTTGTGCTCTGTCATTGCTCTGGTGCTGCTTTTGGCTGTTTCCCATTACCTTTCCACATGACAGAAGGGCTGCTGTTACACTAAATAGATCCCAACACCTGCCAGAGTTTCAGTCGATCACAGAAATTTAACACTGTTCCAAGACATTATCAGAATAACTGGAAATCTCTCATTAAGGTAATTATTTAATTGCAGAGAAACAAAAACAGAGAAAATAAGGGAAAAAAAAAAAAACCACAACAAAACCCAAGCCTTAATAGCATGCTGGTGCCTTTAGCTGGGGTGAAAGACAAAGAAACTTCGAAGTGGAAAAATATCCCAGCAGTTCCCTGCAGACTCCCTGTCAAATGTCCCCATTATGTACAGAAAGCTTTGTACAGGCCTTACATAAAACACTGCCTGGATTCAAGTAATGAGGTCCACAAAAACATGACACTAAATTCTGTTATGTCCTGGAGGCAAGTCACACTTGCCAGCAAGTGCCAGAAGAGATATCATTCCACCTCTGAAAGTCTGCCTGCTGAATTATGCCCAGGACCCCAAAAATCTTCAGGCAGGAGAGCCAAGAGCATAAGCCCATCAAGGCAGATGAGCCCACTCCCACTAGTCTGCAGAAAGAATGGCACAGGAGGTACAGCTTGCCCACAGCAGTGCAAGGCATCACAGTCAACTTGCTCTCCTCTAAATGCCCACAAGATGCTTCCTTGAAAAATCTTCCTGCAGAGCGTTTGCTGCTCCATGAAATTTACTGCTACAGTGTCGGACTCAGAGGGCTAGTCCTAAAAAATAAAGATGCAGGGAGCCTTCATTTATCCCTCTGGTATTTTGTTTCAGACCACATGAATGGATGATGTCACTTGTGCTAACCCTAAGGTCAGCATCTGTGCCAGACCTGGTAAATTCAATATTTGAGGTGCTGTTAATGGTTTACAGAAACTTTTTTGCTGGAAGTATGTGGAGTGTAAATAAGGAAAGGGGAGGAGTCCCTGTCCTAAGCTGAGCTTTCATGGGTTGCCTTGACCTCCATGAGTCAGGAAAGTGATTAACACAGGCACCCCACAGAGCCCACTTGGCTTGCCTTCTACCATTCCCCACCTACTGCCTTCCCCACGGTAGAAGGAGGAGGGATGGTCTATGGAGAGTGATTTTTACGGTGGAAGAAAAGATATCCCTTTGCTGATAAAAGCACATGCAGGGGCCCAAAGATCTTAAAAATATTTCCTTTAGATTGGCTGTGTGCCAGTAATAAGCTACTCTGCCCACAGGTACTTGAAAGAAAATGGCAGTCTCTGAAACAGAGTTTCATGTCTGCCTTGTCACTATTTGACATATATGGTCTGCCTCCAAGATAGTACAGAGCAGAGATTAAATGTCATAGATCTGTGGATAAACAGTGTGGGCAAGCAGGAGTATACTTGTCCTATATTGTTTTATAAATTTTTTATAGTTCTTGCTCATTTCATGTGCTACAGAAGATATCCCAGTAGATTGTCTTTGGACATGTATCAGGAATATTCTTACTTGATTAAACGTTAGTAAAAAGAGCGTATTTTCTAATGATCGTTATATAGGACACAGAGATCAGACTTCCCAGTGACTATCGGGACTGCAATGCACTCTAGTCCAGCTTTGTGCAGCAAAGGCCAGCTCTGAGATGCCTTGACCAACCTTGAAGAGGTCTTCAAGAGAAAGCTGGAAGAAGACTCAATGACTGCCCTATCCTTTGCGTGGGAACGGCTGTTGAGCTGTGGTTGTTACACTTGACCCTCATTTGAGCTATGCCGTAGCTGCACTGCACGTGCCCGTGCCTGGCCACGTCCCGCACAGACCCAGACCCAGACTAACTTCCTAGTTTGACCTGGGAACTGCCTCATCACTGTGATCTTGTCTGGTGATCACTGGATTCTGGCTGATCGGGGTTACTGTCTCTGCATCTACCTTGACCACGACTTGCTCACATGTGTTCCCAGCTTCACCTCAGACCTGCCTCATCATCACAAACTTGTCTGACCTCTTCACTGAACCTTGTGTGATCTCCAAGCTTCTCTGAATCTCATTCTTGCCGCCAGACCTGACTGCTTGGGTCCTGCAGGATGGGGCCCTGGCTGGCGAGTCCCCTGCGCTGCCGGGCTTGTTAGCACGCTCTGCCCCCAGCTCCCCACCCCTGAGGGCCAGCCGTCCCTCGCCGTGGCTGACAGTAATGCTGGAACTGGGAGTACAGACCGGATACCCACAAAATAAAGGTCTGGCACCGTGTTAGAGCCCTGCTGAGTTGGAAAGAGAATCCAAGAGCATCCTGTTAAGTGGCAAGAAATACTGTTTTGTGCTCAAACACTGTAGCCTTTGTAGGGGATGCTGGCAGAGCAGCAAAGTAAAACCTCGCAAACAGTCATTTCAAAAGCAGAATTTATACTCCTTCAGCTTGACATTGAGCAAAAAAGAACCTCAGCTCCCTGTAACTGTTTGTGGTGTGGGATGATCCCGCACGACAGGAACAGACTGCCAATGTGCTGATTAGCCTGATCACAAAGGAAGTCTTCTGGGGATCAAATTTTAGTATTGGGCCAGTTAAATAGCAATTGAACATAACCAGTAAATTACAGTACCACCATCTGAATGACATCAAAAGCAAAGTCACATACACAAGAAAACAGTACAAGATTTCTTCCATCCTGAACGAAATTTAACATTAATGAAAAGATACATTAATTTTGACAAGGAAACAAGTGATATACTGTAACACTCTATACAGAGATGAAGATAGACTGCAAAATCCTGTTCCATTCAATCAAAACATTCAGAGCACTTTAAATTCTTAATAGAGAAACAGTTTTGTCAGATAAACAGTCATCTAGAGGCAGCATAGTCCTGAGCATCGACTGGGAACACTCAAGTGCCACACAGTATCTAACATTAACTGTAGATTATAACCCCTATCCTGACACTGGCATTTGACAAGTGAACAATTTCACAAATTTGCATTTTCGATTCTTTCCGAGTTGCCAATTTTAAAGTTGCCCCGTACAAGATAACAGAACATATTCTTCTCTTCCTTCTGTTAGTTCACAACTTAAAATAACACCATACATCAAATCCTGGTACTTGATGTAGGCATCAAAACTTACATTTCCCACAGTGATGGTAGGAATGCACAAGTTCTTAGAACCACAAAAGAAGAAGGGTGAAACTGGAGAAAATGTGGGCCCAACTAATTGTCCTTCATGCTTTTCCACTGGAACACATTTGAGCTCATTAGATACATCTCTTAGTCTAATCTGCATACATAAAACCAGTCGGAGCCACAGGCACAGAGCCCCGGAGACAGCTGCTGAACTGATTTTGTGAACTGCTTCTAGCACTGCCCTCACAGAACGGTCTGTAGCTCCTCCGCTACCACTGCACGTAACAGCAAGTACAGTGGAACAGCACAGAGAAGCCCAACCTCACTGAGAGTGGTGTTTCCATGGTCAGGGAAGAAATGAGACACCTCAGACAGTGCAAAACAAAGTCACCTAGGAAAAGTGGCCCCTCACCCCTCAAAACGCAAGCAATTCAAGTACTTGGGCAGCAGGTAGCAAACGGGAATGCCTTCAAACATTGCCACAATAGATTCTGAGTTACAATTTAAACTTTCAACCTCGTCTTTACCTTTCTTGGTCCCTTCCCCCGATCTCAGCATTTCAATTACAGCTCAATAGAAACATTTCTTCTGCAATTTCAGAGCTGAATTAGCCTGGTTGTGCTTTCCACGCTCAAAGCAAAAAGACCCAGACAGAGGAAGAGCCAGTATGTGCAAGGTACATGTCCTCTTTGGACAGATAAGCATTGAGTTTCAGCAGTCATCCCTGAATCACTTACTCTGCCACAATAAGCATCCTTGAGATTAATCAAACCATCAAAAGAAAGCTGTATATGCACTAGGATTTCTTCCCAAAAGCCACCACAGTGAGCTTTTTCTAAAAAAAAAAAATCAAAAAAAATTAATGAAGCCTCTCCATCAGTGACACATATTACTTGGTATTCTCACACAAAAACTAAAATATTTGTGGGTATTGAGTCATATTTTCTGAGATTAATTTACCAGTAAGTTAAATTGATGACTGGGTTAACAAACAAATCTTTTCTGAAAAAGAATCAAAATGCGTCTAAGTTAAGTACTTGCTTTACTGATATCAAACAAAATTATTATCATGTTTACCAGTCATTTAATACAGTGGAACCAAAATCCCTGCACTATAACCTCAACACAAAACTTGTTTCTCTCATTATGAATGCTACTTTTGACTTCATCCTCATCTATTATTTTTGCTGATAAATTCTTCAACTTCTAGAACGGAAACAACAGGAGGCATTGTCACAGACTGAATACCCAATTCAGCTGTCCTCTCTTAAGTATATCCAAAATGTAACAAAAGCACAGGTGAAATATCACTTTTCATTATATTATAACTTACAGGTGCCTTGATGTGACACAACAAAATCTGTTACTGCAAGCGAACAGGGGTAGAGAGGTCTGCATGCTTTCAGAGACACATATATATCTGTAAGATTATTAGGAACTCATTTTTGAACATATTCAGCATAATACAACCCATTTATTTATTTTTATATTTAATTTCTTAATACCTTAAACTGCATATTAATTTTGAACCATTCTTAGAGCTGATCCATCCTGTTTACAGAATGACACAAACATTTGTTGATAAGTATCACCTGACCATGTTATTAAGGATTGTGACTTATAAAACTGTTACCCTGGGTAACATTTAACACAGATGCTACCTATTGCACAACTGACTCCATAAATACAGCATCATGCTGAGATCCATGCAGATCAACAGCCTGATGGGCTCTCTAAATCAGCTCTGCTATCTTCTGAATTAATAGAGTAGTTGACAGATTTAGAGGCTGGTACACTCTGCCTGTATCAAGACTGGACATACTTCCCTAAGAGACAGCAAGGAATGGGAACATGCAGGATCAATTCTAGACTCCACCCCACTCTCTGGAAGTTGTTCCTGCTCCACAAGGCTCCTCTGCCTTTCTCCAAGCCTGACCTCCGCTGCTTTATAGTACCAAGCTGTTTTTCTCAGTCCTACCTCCTCCCCAGCTCTGATGTCTTAATCCACAAGTACTCCATACACTTAACTGACTCTGGTATTCATTTCTCAGGGTGGGGAGTGCCAGATCCCATCTCCCTACATAGCAACACATAGGTTCACTTCTGAGCATTTTCCTCCACTTTCATTATAAATGCAGCATCTTTATCTTTTCCTTCAGTCTTTCTCCCATAGCTATGTAAATATGATTTTTGCACAAGGCCACAGGCTTGGTGGGCAGCTGGCAGCGCAGGCTCTCAAGGATGTATCTGGCCCTGCCTTGGTGGGAGCTGGTTTCAGCCATGGCAGCATTTGCCTGGTAGCCACATGCCTGTGGCCTTCCTGTGCTGGCTTCACTCTGGGAGCAGCTGGGCCAGGGGGCTGGCACCCCTACATAGTCACTGCCAGAAAAAAACCCAGCCCCTCTGGGGTAACAAGGCTGAGGGAGAGCAGCACATGGCTCCCAAACTTTTTTTGGGAAGCAGGGAGAAGGAGGAAGGCTATGGTAAGACATTACATAAAAATATCCCCAAAGAGAGCCAAGACTGAGCAGAAAGGGATCCCCACCATGAACCTCCCCCCAGCAAAGACCTCAGGCTGCTAAAAACTCATTCTAATTGTCCCCTCTTTCTGCTTCAGAAAGACTGACACTGTCAGCCCCAGGACCCAGAGGAACATTGGAAGAATGCACATAGCAGCACAGTGAAGGGGCAGCTACTTGAAAGTTTCTCTTGTATACAATTTAAAAGATATTTTAAATGAGGTTTTTCTTATTTAGTTATTTGGACTTTTAGAGAATTAAAATATTTATGTGGCTAACAAGTTCCTGTTTGTATATAGAAGGTATGTTCCCTTTTGGTGATAAGATTCTGAGTCTAACATTCATCATTTTGCTCTGAAACAGGTTTTTGCTATCTTTAATCTAATCTGTCTACCCACTTCCTTTGGCTCCCATCCACCTACCTTAGTTCCTTTTATAATCCCAAATTACTTTTTTCTTAAGTTTTGGTACACTGTTGGCTTCCTGTGTTTGCTCAGCCAGTCCTACCGTACCCTCTCTCCTGCTCCTAACTTACCCTCCTTACCCTGTTATTGCATTCCTGAGCCTCTCACCGTTAAACATCTGTTCACATTTCCCTGCCTCCTCCTCATTCCTAGTTTTGTTCTATTCAGTTCCTAGCTTCCCTTTTTCTCATAAAATAGTAACAAAACAGAAGGAGAACCAGATGAAGACAAGTAGGAGAGGTCTGGAAGCTTGTAATTTCCACACAGAGCAGACCCTTCTGAAAGCTAGAAAAAGGGTCAGGGGCTGCATCCACCCTCCGCACGTTCATCCAGGGGATGCAAAGAGAAGGGAGGTTCTCCTGCCACCTATCAGTATAGAGGTTCAAGAGCTTAGGAAAAACAGAAATTGACTTGTTTGCTCAGGTGATAGAGAGAAAGGACTTAGGAACAAGGAGCTCATCAGTTCTGTCTCATAAGTTTTTAAAAAATGAAATTTACCTATATTTAAAACCAGGTTTTCCCACAGTATCTACTCTTCCTATTTGAACTGTAATTCATCGACATCCCTTTTCCCACCTAAGTCAGATGATACACTTACTCTGTGCTGCAGTCCCAAGCCCATGACATCTAAAGGGGCTTGGTTTGAGAGAGTGGCAGTTTTGCTTTTTTCAACTTTAAAGAAAAAAAAATATGACAGAGAAAGAAAAAGTATATATATCAGGAGCGAATTTTGTTCAGTGAAAAAAAATGCAGAATGGAGGATTTGGAACCCTCAAAGCAATTCTGCTCTGCCTTCAAGAACAGAGAAGGCTGTCATTACTTGAACTAGTACACTGAAACCAATATATACTGGCCATTATAGTAAAAGACCAAGATGCAGCCTTGCAGATCTACACCCACACTTCCTCTTCTTTCTGTTTGGAAAAGTTTTGCAGAGCTGTAACAACTCTACTTAACTGTCTTTTTCTTCCCTGTTCCTTTAGGCCCCTCAGATGCATATCAGGTGTTAGTGCATCAGTCCTCAGGAGGAAAAAAAACAAACAGAACACTGCACTGAGCAGCTAACGCAGTTGAGAGCACACTTTCAGATAGTTTTTCCGCACTTGGAAACTCTTCGTTGAATGGTAACCCTGAGAGATAGGACAAAGTGTGGAAGTTTTTGAAAATGTGAGTGTAGAAGTCATGAAAAACAGGAATAGGACACCTGGACTGTAGGTCTTCATCTTGTGGGACCTGTGTCCCACAAGACTGTTGGGCATTAGGCATATTTAAGTTCTTCAGTAGAGGATTTCCACAATACTGTATGGTCGAGAACTGTCTTAGAAACTTCTCCTCAAAGCTGTTTCTGACACCTGCGGGAATGGCCATGCCTCTGCTGTCTTCCCTGTAATGGGTCAGCCAAACTGAATCCATCACAGAAATATTGCCACTTCCCACCGTATTCACTCCTTTTACATAGCACTTACCTATTCAATGATGTCAGTCCTCTGACATGCCATACTATTTTGCTGCAATTTTAGCTACAGGAGGATGAGAAATATGAACTCTCAGGGTTTGAATGTACCTAATTTTTTTTAAGTGAAGCAACGGTCTCAGCATTGTTTAATTAAAAATTTTGTTTGGCTAGACATCAACATATATTCTGGAATATACCTAGATTTACTGACAAAGTAATTGTTTTCATTCATGTCATGATAAAATGGCTTCAATAAAAATAAATAGGCAGCTGCAGTACTTATATGCACAACATTAGCATATACATATACACATTCAGATGTGATGTTCTCTACAATGAAGCAAGAAACCCTGGGATCTCATAACATGGCTTCGTATTGAGGGGCAGTCAAAGCTCAGAACAAAACAACTGGAGAGAAGCAGGTTTAAAGCACTGAAATTGCCTACCTAAGGATAATGGTAATGATGATAATGATTTATACTGTACTGCAGGGACACGTATAATTCTATGCTGACTAAAATAAGAAAAATTATAGTTGGCTCAGTTTTAATTTTTCAGACTTGGCTCTTTTTTTTCAACTGGTTTAGGAAAAAAATGCTAATATGCAGGAGAGAGACTCTGAAGCAAGCTGCAGAAAGGTGTACAGTAGCTTCAGGACTGAAGTAGGGAGCAGTCTTGTGACAAAAAACATTCTGTGTCAATAGCGTATACATACACACACAAAGGCAGGAAAAAAGAGGAATCATCCACACAGGTTCAGAGGCCCAGCTGTGCTTTCCATTGCCCCCACTCTGGACAATGGGAAAGCAGTTGCACGATGCTCACTGCCTGGTCAGTGACAGCAGCTGGGTTCCAGTGCCCACTCCTCACAACAAGGAGAAAGGCACAGAGAGGTGCCTTGGGTTGGTTTCTTCTTGGACTATTCTTGATTTGTTCTGCCATGCTTATGCTGCTTTTTCAGTTGGATGAAACTCAGAAATGCAACTGGAAGAGGTCCTTAAGAGTAGTGTCACCTGACACTGTGGAGACAGACAATTCTTCGGGGATTCTTCGCAGAATGATGATGGCACCAGGGGTCAGGAGCAGGGGTACCAGTCACAAATAGATGTGGGTCCTCCCTGAAGTCGGCAAAATTTAGCTTGTGATAAAAGGCTATATATGCAAATTCTCTGTAAATGATGACCACATAAGGGGATTTTTTTTTTTGTAATCTAAAAATATGATGACTCTGAAGTTTGTTCTAGCACAATCCTTAAACACTCTTCAAAGTAACTGCCTTGGTAATTTCTGAGTAAAGCTCCATCACACAAACTAATATACTTCGATATAACCTGTCACAACCTTGCTGGACACATTCACATGGATATTTTCGCCTGGAGAAAAATCATTTTGGTTTCATGAATGGTAACCATGGAAATATCAGATCAGCCAAGGTTTCAGAAGCCAGATTTGTTTATCAGGTTTCACTTTCCTAAACCATGCTTAATATAATGGATATAATAAACACCAAGTACATTAAACTGTCCAAACATTTAGTCACTTGACACAAACCTAGTACTAAACCTGGACTGTCCTAGCTACAGGCTCTCAACAACTGAACGCTGTAACTAAGGCTAAAGGATCTTCCTTGGTATCTGCTTCTTTCTTGAATGCTCTAACAGTGTGTTGGATGCATTGTACTGTTGAACACAAAGCATAAACATTATCTGCCATTTTCAGTAAAAGTGTGTGTGGTTAGCTATCTTTCCTGACTGCTGCACTCAGATTTAGAGCAATTACACAGAGGGAGGAGGAAGGGCTTCCAGGGTGAGGCAGAGAGGGAGAAATGCACAGACGGGAAAGCCTCTGCTCAGAGCAGAAAGCAGACCTCAGCCATACTGCGGAGAAATCTCTGGGGGGAAAAAAAACAAACCCTTAGGAGCCTAGAGGGATTGTATGGTATCTATTCAACCCAGAAAAATCTCTGAACGCTGCTACCATACACGCAGAAACAACTCACAGTACATGAATACAAAGGGCAGACTTCATTGTAGAACTTCGACTTTAATCTGCCTATATACCAGCACTGAGACTTCCCAATTTCCAGATCTAACATGCTCTAATTAGATAACCTTATTTCTAACAAAATGTGTATTTAGGGAATATAATACTCTCCTGCATTTTGGTATGTTTATTTTAAAATGAGGTGAAAGTAGTTCCAGCAGGAGGCTCAGATTCAATCACAGACTGAGCAGTGTTTAACATGATATTTTAAGTAGGACTTTTTCCCTTAGAAAGACAAATGGATTGGGAAGAAAGCAGAGAATGCGAGTTTTGTAAAGTATAGGTAGAAAAATATAGTGCACAATTTCTATTTTCATGATATTCTAAGTACAGATAGACAAAAACAAATTAAAATTGGTAAGAGAATTGACCTCATACTAAAACTGATCTAAAGATTTTGGATAAAAGAAACATAAACTTAAGCTGTGCATTTGTTATTGTATCTGCCTATGAATATCATACTGATATATAACAGTTTGCTGTTACTTTCTGAAGGTCAACAAATAAAATGAGGACAGCCAAATACACATGCCGCGTTTGTCCATTTGTCAGGAAAGACACCTGAAAACGTTTATTATCTGCTGCAAAAAACCCTGAATGATTTGGGGAATTCCACCACATTTTTTAAACAGTGAATCCTCAGCTGTGTGAATTGTCAACCAACAGCAACAGCGATAATCTTCACTGAATAAACTTACATGCTTCTCCTTCAGGGTGTAGTTTCATATAATACTTAATTCAGTCTAACAGCAGGCGGAGGCCAGAGGGGTAGACCTGCTTTCTCCCTGCTTTTCTGCCTCTTCCCTTTTGTTAAATTTAGCAATTGTGCAACTCTATAGTCACTCCCATCAGCTTGCTGATCCGAGGGAAAACTCGCAGGTTTTCATGAGTTAGCTTTCCCTCCAAGCAGGGAAGATTTACCGTGACAAGTCAAACTCAGAAGAGGAAGCAGACGGAGCACACAAAAAGTGATGTGGGCATGAGAAGGCTATTGCTCCTTTCAGTGGCAGTCATTAGACCAAACTAAGGATAATATAAATTCATGTCCTAAGGCTGCATCTATGTTACTCCTTCAGTGTGAAGCAGTAGTATGATTTTGAAATGAATCCATGAAGTAATGGCCCTACTGAATGTTGGTACAGTTTGCATAATAGCTACAGTGCATACAAATCAGATTCTTTCTAAGGAAAATTCTAAGGAAACTTAGCTGCAAACATTGTTCCAGAGGTACACCAAACACTCACTAAGCATTTGTATGCCGTTCAAAAGGCTCTTGAAAGGTTTAGGGGCTCGGAGGTATTCTGTAGTGCTTCTCATACTACACTGCAATGTGTGAGCTGACCAGCTGCTGCATTCTCTTCATGAAGATGAAAGCCCCGGTCTTAAAGACCCTAAACAAGCACCAGAGATTGTGGGTAGCAAAATAGACATGTCTCCATCACAGAGATGGTGAGCTCATTTTCACGTGGCAACAAAGCACTGAGCCTTCCACTTGTTTGGATACCCACACCCTCATACTCAAGATCACCTCATGGAAGACTCCTCAAGAAGAGTGAACTTTCCATCATTGCTTAACCCCACACAAGATCCTTGTGAAGAAACATTCAGGGATACATCTTTAGTCTGCTCCATGCCCCACACTGCACTGTGCCAAGGGTCCTCACTTCAGCCAAGGAACTGAGCAGAGCAAGGGGGTAGTAAAACAGTCTATCAACAGTTCCCAAAACAGTAATCAATCAAGTCCAGGATCCATCTAGGGGCTTTGGTCATGAGCATCAGAAGATAGGACGAGGGACAGGACTAAAGACAAGCTGTAGTGCATGTCCAAGAGGACCATCCAGAAGACAAGCTATCTGTAACATACGTCCAAGGTCCACCAAGGTGACAGGTCCATACACAGGACTGGAGGCTACCTATATTGGGCGTTCAGTGTTCCTCCAAGAGATAGGACTGGTAACAGGTACACCTACAAAATGGCTCTGTGCTCTCAGGACACTGTCATTCAGTCTTAGTGACATATATTTTCTGGCTGCAGGACAGTCCACAGGACAGACATGGGAAGTTTTCTAGAAACTTGAGTATTACTAGTGTATCATTCTGCAAGTTTATCTTGCAGGTGGGGGCAAGGATACCCACACCCTTCATTTATTACCATTAGCCCCTGAATGCCTTAGAGATACTGTGCTGACAGCAGACAAAGAACACTATCATAGGTAACTTAAATTGCTCTGGATAGGGTAATGGAATGGAAATGACACTAAAGATACCAGCGTATAGCAATGTAATCTTAACACATTCATTTCAAGCACAACCTACCTATACATTTATAGAGCAACATAAGCAAACTGAAAAGCAAGTTCTGCGTCACTGTCACTCTCACAGCCAGTCTGGAAGTGCAGTCATCTTGTACAAAGCTCACAGAGAAGAAATATCTTGTCATTTGGCTACAACACTTGGTAAAAATTGACAATGCTATCTATCAGGGAAGCAGTATACATTTTCTGCATGTAAAGCACTGGAATATATTCAGAAAGACTTTTCAGGTCTAATTATTTCAGAGAACACTTAAACAGCCCCCATTAAATAATTCCCAGCCTTTTCATTTGATAGCGTTCTTCTCCTTTAAATGTACTCTCTAAAAATGTCTATCAAAGCCTCGTATTTACAGTCAGTAGCTTCCAGTGAAAAGTGATCTTTCCTTAACACCATTTACATTTTATTACACAGGTATCCTACGTACAAGGGAGCAATGATTGGTGCCTTGCTACAGTACAGTAACCATCAATGATCTTTATCATTATACAAGAAGAAGCAAAACTTAAAAAGTTTCAAGCGCAAAACACAGATTAAAACAATGAAAAAATCATAAGTGAAATAAGAACCGAAAAGAACAGTTGGTACTCTTAGCAGACTTTGCAGTTAGGAAAGATTTTAATACTTCTGGGATAATAAACACCAGTTTAACACTTAAGAACAGTTGCAGAGGCCCACAAAACCACAGAAACAAGGGGTATATAAGAGCCTGTGGACCCAGGAGTGTCTCCCAGCTGTTGAGACTGCCTGCAACCAGACTACCAGTTACAATGCGACATGAGCGTGCACTATGACCCCGCACACCTTTGTTTACACTTGAAAGAAACTTGGACACATGAACAGTGATGGAGCTACAACCAGATGCCCAGAACTTCCATGTCTGGACAACTGTAGGAAGTGCAATGAGACACAATGACCCTACAGGGTAAATACAGTCACTCAGAATTTTTTAAATGGATGACCACTCTAGTCCCCAAATCAGAGTACCATATCAGCATGCAGACTGCAGTTAGTCTCACCATGTTCGGACTCTGCAGGGTAGAAATTCAATTTTCTCTCTGAACTGCCACATGCCCTAGGATTTCAAAAACAGAATATTCTAAAAGTCTACACTCAAAATATTAGTAACTAAAACCAATGAGTTCCACATGGAAGATATTTGATTATAATCCCTTAAATTAAAAAAAAAAATATTGTATTTTTTAATCAAGAAGACAGCTTAAATGTAATATTTCATAAGTGAAGCAATTCCTAGTATCCAAAATATCATAACTTTGAATGCAATTGAGCACTATCTTTAACAGTTATGAATTATTTGGAACACTTTAGCTTTTAGCTTTTTTAGTTACTACATGTTCAAAATCTCAGAGAAAATCTGGAAATCACTGAAAGACTCACAATACCCTTTTAAAGAAACACCTGGTATTATTTTCATTAATTGAAAGCATGATTATAATTCTGGGTAACAGGAAAAAAAAAAGCTATTTATGTAAAATATTTTTTACATAAATATTTTTTACATACAACTGTTCCTGTAGAAATTCTTCCATAGCTTATGAACTTAGATGAAATATGAAAAAATCATATGCTGCAACACTGAAACAAATTTAATTTGAGCAGTAAGACATTTATCATACTAATACTCTGAAATCCCTATGGTTGCTGTAACTTCTAATAATGTAGTGAGTTTGTTTTAATCTTGATTTTCCCTATATTTCTTTTTTTTTTTAATATCAGCAGTATTTTAAAAACCCAATGCAGTCAAAACTGGCATTTGAAGCCATTTTGAACTGAGTTCAGAAAGTAAACAATGCCATTCTAGATGCTGTATTTCCCATAGGAGTCTGTTTGTCCTCATGTATTTGAATATTTTTTTTTCTTAATGTTAATAGCTTTCCCCCTGATGCTACCAAAAGGCCATCAAGATGACAGTGGAAGAGATAAGAAAAGTCACACTGACTGTGCATAGTGTCCTGTCAAATAAGTAAAGAAATTTTATTCCACATTCATTGCTCCTTCCCTCCCTCCCCATTTCTTTCATTGCAAGCTTTCTGCTCAAAGAGAATAGGCCAAGCTTTTCCAAGCAGTAGTTGATGGTGACTCTTTCCCATCAGGCTTCATGCTATCATATTGCAAACCCACAGACCTAAAAGATCCTTGTTTTATAAAGTCTCCAACTTAAAAATAAAGGAGGTATCACAGTGTGACAATCTTGGCAGAGCACTGATGCCACAAAAGAGAATGGATGCCTTGGCAGAACTGAATGCTTCATTCAGCCCCTGAAATCTTCTCTTCCTCCATGCAAATAAAGCTTTTTTTTTTTTTTTTTTTTCTTTCCCTATTCCCCTGCATGTGGGACCATCAACAGAAGAACTGAGTGGAGGAAAAACTTGTCTCCATGGGGTATGGCATCTAGGTCCCATCCTTTTAAAAAGAATCATGACAATTCAACAGAGGAGTGAAACTTCAATATTTATCTCTGTATAAATTGTGTTATGAAAACCAATTAAGATTTCACCTTTCTGATACAAAAATGGTCCAACAGAAAACGACCTTGAATTTCTGCCTTGAAACACTTCAAAATATTATTCCTACAGATTTTCAAGGGGCTGAAGTTCCACAAAGAGAACTTCTAATCTAATACAGATCGTTTAAATTTAGCTGTGATTGTATTGGCCTTTTCAAAGCTTCTGCATTCTCTTGCAATTCCATCTTACGAGAAGGACCAATGTCAAACCAATGCTGTAAGGTGGGGTTTTTTTGAGATTAACCTCTAATCATGGTATAGTAAGTCAAAGCAGATACTGCCAAGCTTGTGAAAATCTATATAGAAGCAAATCTACAGAATGTACTTTTAACCACGCATTTAGTATCTTTATTTTTACTTCTAGAGTTCTTTTCCATAAGGATGATGCAACGGCTCACTAGCAATTTAAATAGTCAAAATTTAAAGTAATTTTCTAAGTTCTTTACCCATGCAATACCTTCAAAATTAATGACCGGTCACTGAATTCAAGACCAGCTGCAGCATTTGTATCTTCCATTAAAAGGCCTTCTGACTGCTTAGAAGTCACATTGCACAGCATTCCTCTTTGAGATTTGGCTGCAGTAAAATTAAACATCACTCGAAACTGATTTAATTAATTAATTTTGTGAATAGATTACTTGCAAACTTTAGCAACACTGGTGCAATACTTTCAGACTAAGCAATTCAAAGGAGCCTAAGGGAGGATGGCAAGCACATTTCATTGAAATGGATAAAATGTCAGCTGCAGTAAGTGTATGTGTTTGCGTATAATATTCTATTTATAGCTATTATCAAAAAAATATAGCATGTAATATTTCTGACAGACCTTCATGGAAGTACTTTACTCACTCAGACTGCAAACATCTCTGAAAGCATTATCATCTCTTCCAAACTTTACTACCTCTGGTCTTGCAGCCCTAGATTCTGACCTGGGAACCATTACTGATTGGAGTATGTTAGCAGAACACATAGGAGACTATGTACATATTTTTCATTGTCATGAAGTGGTGATAAAGCTTAAGGACAAAAAGTGATTGACTATTCTTACAGAAGCAAAGAATGAGATACCTCTAAAAGCCAGAAAAAGTCTACTAACTGACTGTAAGTAGATTGAAAAATCGCGTATCTATTCCTAGATCAGCTAAGAACCAGGGATGATCAACAGAGAAAAAAAAAAAAATCTGTGTCCTTTTAGACACATCGTATTTCTCAGAGAAGGTTAATTGGTAAGGAATTACAGTTATTAAGACTTCAGGGCCCTTGGGTCTTGAAACTCATGGATATGACATCACTTGGTAAAATTTATTATTTACCTCCTCAGACATGCCAGAGTGGCAAAACCATGGAATCATATGGAATAGATCATTGTTCATCAAAAGACCTACACCTTTCTAGTATCAATAAAAGAGAAAAGGAGGGAGAGAAGGAACAGCTATAAATACAACAAGAAGCTAAATCAGAACTGAAATGTTAAGAAGAATATGAAAGCAATAGAAAATACTAGATTGCAAGAAGGCCAGAAAATTATATTAATAATATTAACTCATGTTTTACACAAACCCCCCCCTGTATAGCAGATTAATTATAATGCCTCCTTGTTTACACCATCAACTATGTTGAATAAGAAGCAAAATGGCAGCTCAGAACTAAAGTACATGGATGCCTGCTGGGAGTTTGTAATGCAAGAATACGTCAACATGACCAGCTCATGCCGCATTGGGGCAGGAAGGTCCTGCTCGACCCAAGGTTATTTCAGTTACTATCTGTCTTGGCATAACCAGTCCTCATCCAACTACCAATCTGCTCTGTGTTAGGCTTCATCATACGAAATGCTTCTCTTAGTTTCTTTGATGAAAGATACCTACTGTTATATTTCACAAGCTAAATTCAAGTCACTTGAACTCTAAACATCAAAATGATAACATCAAAACAACTTATTCCTGCATAGAATCTGAATAAAAAAGCAAAATAAACCTTTAAAATCCTATTTTAATCATTGCATTAGATTAAGACTATTTAGCATTATTACTGCTTAGCATCACTTAATATAGCTTTAAATGATGACAGAATAAAGTAAAAAAAAAGTAGTAGATCCAAAAATTTGTACCCCAGGCTGTTTGCACTCTTAATTAATGATGTGCTACTGTTAAAATACTCAGGTAAACGTAGTACTGTTTTTCACTAACATCAGCATTAATGCAGAAAGCTGTACATTAACCGTATTATCTTTCTAAATGACTACCCATGGATATATCTCTTCACTGTGTATATCCTGCTTACTTTAAAGCAAAGTTACTTTAAACAAAACAAAAGTCATCTATAAACTAAATTTTCAGCAAATGCTTTAAATAATCAAAATCTGACAAGGGTTATATTATGCATGGTAACAGGTCTTTCTTTAGCTTTTACTCATCAAGGAATAAAAATCATGCTTATTTAAACATCATTGATGTTAGGAGGTTCATGTCACAGATTCTTTTAATAACATGAACAAGGACATTTATTGTAACTACATCAATATCCCTTTCTGTTGTTGGGGTCTTTTTTAAAAGCTGAATATAAACTGTCATCTAAATTCATCGCAAAGGAATAAAGCAACGTATTATCAGTGCCTCGCTGCATAAACAGAGATTAATCTTGAAACAGTTGTGTATTCCTGGACCACTAAAATAAATATATTTCAAGGCATTAACGGATTTTATTTTTATTTTGTTCCTTTCTCTACAACATGGATCAGTAAAGACAAAAGCTAAGTGATTTAAGTGGAAACCTATGTAAAAATTAAAGGAGAGGTCAAGGAAAAGATTTCTGGTTAATTCTTCGTTTCATAGGTGCTAATACTAAGACTTTATGAAGATTGTGTTAGTAAAGTTGGCTGTAGCAATGTTTACATGGATTTAAAAAGCAGTTCAGAATCAGAACAAAATTGAGTTGTAGTACAATCAGATCCTTATAGTGGTAAGGAGGGTAACACAACCTTTTGTTATTTCTATAACTTCTGATTAAAGCCAAAAATAAAGACTCAAGGAAGGTTAAGGCCTTGAAAATTTTTTAACTTCAAATGTAAATGCTATTGCCTTTTTAATTACAGGACTAATTGAAAACACTGGGGGGATGGAAGTTGAGAGGAGAGGAAGGGGGAAGAGGTAGATGAGAGAAGAATACCCAATAATAAGAGTACTACTGTTTTGATGTCTAACTTCAAGTATTTTTTTAAATCAGAAAAAAAATCTGGGAAACACAAATGATGCTACAGGAGCTGTTTAAGACTGACTTTTGTAATTTACTGCATAAGCTACACCTCCCTTTTCAAGAGCAGATTTATAAACACCATTGTGTGTGGATAAGATATACCTCTTGCGCGTTTCTTCACCAGGATTAACATGCACCGGACAGAGAAAATTAGCAAGCTTTTTGCAAAAGCTTTTTATACATGAAGTCACTTATGCCCTAATGTTTACATATCCCTAAGAAGGAAAATGCCATATATTGTGATGTAATATATTTAGCGGACTAGGATAGAAAGTGAAGGCGATGATTCCTTCGAATTATTAATAGGGTCTTCTGTTCTCATCAGCAACTTGCAATGATCATTTCCTCCTAACAGCTACATTTATCAATTTACATACACTACATCTCATTGACAAATTATTTGGCCATGAACTTCCAAAGATCTGCCAGAGCCTTCTGTTAATCAACTAGAAGGGAAAAATTGGATAGCTGAACTGCAAAGCGCTGGTTATAATTGGATCAGTCGTATGAATGTAATAAAGAAAATTCTTGTAATGTTCTATATCTACTAATCTAGCATTTTGACTAAAAGCGACTCAATATAGACTAATGCTTCCAGATCAATGTTGTTGAAATGTTGTTATTGTATTAGGTTGAAGTGGTTGAAATGGGTTTAGATTAAAATACTACTTACAAACCGTTTTCTAGAACAAACAAATGTCATAATGAGTAATATAAAAATAAATAGGAATGATTAACTGCATTATACCATCCCAACTATATATGCCTCAGCTTATGGAAGGGAAGGTACAGGCAACTATTTGCCTTTGGAGGGCAGGATCACATCAGTACTGGGAGTTAAATCCCAGGTGCAACACTAACTTACTGTGAAGATAACTGTGTGTATATTATTCAGTAAACCCAGAAATCTCAGACAAAAATTAAGGATTAATGATGTCTCTCTTTTACACTGGGAGACTGAGGAAAAAGGCAGTAACAAGGGGGAAAACAAGAAAACTACAACTTCAGTGTGACTGTTGCTGCTGCATTATCTATATGGTTCCCAATACTGTGAAAGGAAGACTGCAGCCTTCAGATGGCCTAGATGAGGGGAAAACTTCCATCTGGCCGTGTTATCCTTCCCTTACAGCCCTACAGCTTCTTTGCTTTCAGCCAGAAAAGGTATCTTGCCAACACTGCTCTCTTTGACTCCTTCCCTGCAGGACCTGACCTAAAGCAGGGCTGCTTCTGCCAGGTTTCAATGAGACACCTCAGCACAAAGTTATTACCACTGTGAGATTAGCAGCCCTCCATCCCAGTGGTCTTCAAAGTGGGTTGCGCACATGTCAGACACTGCACAAGACAAGCCACTGGACTGCAGGAAGAAAATATTTTTGTACCATTAATGCATAAAATAAAATAAAAAATAATGTTTATTTCATTTTTATCTCATCCTTTTTTAATTTCTGTTTTTATTAATGTTTTATAAGGTTCATAATATATTAGTATAGTAGTACATTGTCTATAAATAAATATCCATATATTGTGAGTGCATGCTCAAAGATGTTTTACTGATAGTGGTGAACAATCAAAAATGTTTGGAGAGCACTGTTGTAACACAGCAGGGAGGCTGGTGCAGAATCACTGGCCAGAATCCACAGAACTTCCTACCAAGTTACAGAATCACAGAATCATCTAGGTTGGAAAGGACCTTGAAGATCATCTAGTCCAACCGTTAACGTAGCACTGGCAGTTTCCAACTACACCATATCCCTCAGCGCCGTGTCAACCCTACTCTTAAACACCTCCAGGGATGGGGACCCCACCACCTCCCTGGGCAGCCCATTCCAACGCCTAACAACCCGTTCTGTAAAGAAATGCTTCCTAATATCCAGTCTAAACCTTCCCTGACGCAACTTGAGGCCGTTACCTCTTGTCTTGGTTAAAGAGGCTCATCCCCAGCTCTCTGCAACCTCCTTTCAGGTAGCTGTAGAGGGCGATGAGGTCTCCCCTCAGCCTCCTCTTCTCCAGACTAAACAACCCCAGTTCCCTCAGCCGCTCCTCGTACCACATGTGCTCCAGACCCTTCACCAGCTTCAGTCCTCTTGAAAGTGATGTCTGATTTTTGGGGGGAGGAATGCCATTTCTGTGAAGCCAGTTGAAGCCCTCACTGAAGTGAGAACATTTATACCAAATATTTGGGACCTATAATTTTTTCTTTTTTCTGATAAGCTTTGAATAAAGTGTTTCTATCTAAACTAAAGACATTCCTTTCATGATAGTCACTGGCTCCTATTAGCCATTCATGAATACAGTCAAAAAAATCAGTAGCTATATTGTGAAACTTTAAGGTAACTTCCACAGGACATTTGACATCAGGCAAACTTCACACTGTACTTGGTTTGATGCTAGTCCTATTGCAACTATATTCACAGCCTGGATGAGTTTTTAGAAGGAAGTATTGGTAACCGTTCCCATATCTGCACTTGGTGAAAGGTGATCAGGACTTGTCAAAGCAAGGAAGTACTGAGAGCAGAAGGCAAGGGCTTTATTTTGTCAAACTGCAATGTGATTGATAACATCTATGATGAAGACTTTCAAATTAAAATGCTGAAGGAAGATTTAAATGAAAACAAAATATAACTATTTAATCTTGATCTAGTTGTTTCAAGATAACAGAGGGATACAAAAAATATCCATGTATATAAAAGTTGTAGTATATCTTCCTTCTCTGTACCTGGGGAGTTGGGGGATATTGTTCTACAGACAGTGACCAAGTAGATAGCTGGTGTGCAAGCTATCTATCGTTTGGGGTTTTTTTTAATCATTGTGCAAATGAGCAGTGGAGGAACAAGGTGAAAATAAAAGGGATAGAGGAAAGCCAGAAGGAGGCAGTATATTTATTTACAATTAGCAGTAACTGAGACTTCATCTACTATGAGCTGAAAGCACAAGATATTTAAAAGCCCCTTTAAGTTTAACGTATTAAGATCTATAAAAACTTCCTTAACTGCTGAAATGGCAACATGCCTAGAGAGTATATAACATTAGCCATTCAAAGTACATTGCTATCCAATTGTGAGATGCCTGTGGAAACAGAACTATGTTCATTCATGCCATTCCTGGAATTCAACTAAATATATTAGTAGTAATTCCTGTGCCCGTTTGATATTCGATGTACTCGAGTATCAAGGAACGCACAGCTCAGTTTCCGCTACAGAGTGATCACAGTTGTAGCAGCACCATTAAGATGTTTATGTCAGTCCCTCAGAAGAAATATACAGACAACACAAAGGAAAATCAGGACCAATTCCTGTGCAAATTATCACACAAGAACAAGGAGAAATTACCTAATTATTAAGAATAACAGCACTGTTAATTTCTAAAGGGAAAAAAGACTGCAAAAAACCCCCAAACCCGAATCTTTTCAAAGTGAATTGGTAAGTCTTAAATTTCCTGTATCAAACACTACAGTTAAATACAACAATATTATTTTTTTTTAACAAGACAGATCATGGCAAGACACAGAATCCACTTTCGAGGTTACAGCAGAAATTCCTACTGTGAAGAGGGCTGTATTTTTGAAAGGTATGACTGGTGAGAAGTCTATAACTTCCACCACTGCAGTTTTATTGAAAATCTCCAGTTTCTTAAAAGATTGTATCTGAAAACAACTATGCTTTTATTAAAACCAAGAACCCAAACAAAGTCAGATTAATGTAAAAGTAACTCAGTCATTTGCTAGGGACAGATAAAGTAGCCTGGATGAGTTTTTAGAAGGAAGTATTGGTAACTGTTCCCATATCTGCACTTGGTGAAAGGTGATCAGGACTTGTCAAAGCAAGGAAGTACTGAGAGCAGAAGACAAGGGCTTTATTTTGGCAAACTGCAACGTTTAGTGAATTAGGTAGAATATAAATTTAGGGAATGGAGAAGAAAAAAGGTATCAACAGGGAGGATGATCGAGACAGAAGTCAAGGTCACCTACACAAGCTGAGATGTTGAGAAGCAGAAGGTAGGGATGCTGAGGGGACAGAAAATATGTCTGACTGCAGTATTCCTTTGAAACTCAACACAAAAGTGAATTTGTTTCCTCAAGACCATCAACAAGATAGGCTTTGTCTTGATCTGTGGAACAAAAGAAAAAAATGGTTTGTCTGGAGTTCTGGGAAGCCTTCAGCTGGCTGCAATTTTGACTTACTCCTTGTACAAATGCATTGCTACACAACTTCTGTTTCATGACCGTTTCATAGGTAAACTGCTCTGGGGATAAATCATGTTTGTGTGGAGGGATGCTGTTGTCTACAGGACCAATGGAGTTTCATAACTTGCAAAATGTGCATCAGGAAAAGAAATAGCTATCTGCTTGTAATAGCTGAAGGCAATCCAGTGGAATTGTATCAACTTCTGCCTCCTAATTCTGTTGTAAAGATTTGTTTGAATCCCTGTCAGGTATTCTCTGCTTCTCATTTTTTCTGTACAGCCTTCCAGATATGCAGGGATCCTAATAAGCAGATCAGGAACTGACATACAGAGGCGATGACTACTCATAGTAGCAAATGAAGCCAGTAAGATCTCTTCAGCAGTTAGTCCTACACTTCTAAAATTGAGTAGCCAGAATAAATAGCTATTTTCAACTTTCATCTTTGTCCTCCAACTGTAAGCAGGTCATAACATGGCCCCCTGAGTCCCCTGCCTTATCCTCCTGTCCTGCTCTTCTCTAGACTCTGCCTGTTTTATTTTCCTCATCCTGCTCCATCCCTCTCTTCATTTCTCAGATCCTCTGATGATGCCTCATCCACGTTTTGAACAAAGGTTCCTCCTTGCCAACTTTTCCCCCCATACACACATATAAGTGGGATGCTAAATGCACTGGAGGTCTGCTTCTTGACTTCTCGCCATTGGACTCGGAAGGACCTCTGCTTACCCTGACAACGTGGAGGGAAGGATGGGATAACACTGAAGAGACTCCCCTCCCAGCTTCAGTATTCTGCCCCTTTGCACACCAAATTAGGTAGCCAGCAACAAGCACTGTAGGAAAATAGGAATTTGTCTCTGTAACTCTGTGCAAAGGTACGTTTAGTTCCTCTGTTAATAGCAAAGCCCTTTGATGCAAATCTTTAACAACAACAATGATGATGATAAGTTGAAATTTCCTTCAAAACCTCATTATCTACATCTTGAGAAGGAAATATTCAACCTGGAAGGTGCAGCTTGGCAAAATAAGGGACAGCTGAAATCTTGGTTTAATACAAACCAGCAGGCAACGTTAATGACAGACACAACTACAATCTCTGGATGATTCCTCAGAACTGACTCCTTGAAGCACCTTGGATACCTTAGTTCTGTTTCAGTGCTTGATGTCAATTGCCCATGGCCATTAAAAACTGTCACCACACTACAGAACTTGTTCTCAGTTGTAAACCAGTTCCTTCTAGGATATCACAAAAATGGTATCTAGTACTTTTGACCCACAAGCAGTAAGCACTAAAAATGAACTTTCCTGGACAAATGTTATCAAACTTTCCTGTAAACACTCTAAATTCAAGAACTTTATAATAGCAAGGCACTTTCCCTCAGCACCATCCTCAATCTTGTTGTCCTCCAAACCTATGCAAAAACATTTCAACATCCAATAAGTAAGGATGGGGACAAAAAGAAGGTTGTCAAATTACTAAAGCAGAGCCCAGCAAGGTATCATAAAAAGGAGAGCTAGAAGTGCTGTAGAGAAATAGTCTTGTCACTTGTGTCCCATTCTTGATAGATATTCTACATATCCTTAAGCTTCAAATGATAGTTTTTACAGTCTCCTTAGGCAATCTATTACAGTGCTTATCCACCCTTAATGGTAAACTGTACTGCTCTAATTTTTCTACAAATAGCTTGTCAAAAGTAGTCTGAACACAGAACCACACTCTGTAAGACATAACTAAGTTTTACATTAACACCAATATATTTCCTAAGATCAGTGTTTCCATGTTTATTTCAAATTAGTGCAATATTCAAGTGTCATGCTTGCAATAATACATTTAAATTGTGAATGCAATAATTGGAAAGAGTTTTCAGGTATCTTTGTATCATGCCAGAAGTGCACTATGGTAGAGAATACATCATGAAGTACAGTCTTCATTGGCTTACATACCAGTAAATGTTGGTATGTAAAGTATGTAAAGCTTTTTTTTCCTGTTGTTGTCATTCTGCTTTTTTGTGGGTTTGTTTTTTCTTTTTCCTGGTATTAGTGAAGCAGAAGAAATAACAGAAGACTTGAGCTAACTAAGAGACAATCTAAGTGACATATGGCAGCCCCAGATAAGGCTTTCAGCCTGTAAGACCCTTTCTTAGGGCACTAGAGAGAAAATATCTATATTCTTATTGTCATAGCTTCTCTGCAGTAACTTTGATGAGATTAAAACAAAATCTGATACCTTAATTTCATAAACATGCCAGTGTTACAAGTTTGGCAATGCTGAGTATTACTGTGTCACTGCTCTCATGGAGGTGATATCTCAGGAGGGTACTTGGCAAGCAGAAGAAGCAGGAGAGCATCTGTGGAGGGGGTGTTTTAAAAGTCTTGTTGGAGTTGGTGCCTTCCGAGACATATCTATCCGGGAATGATAGGACCCATAATACTATTGTAAAAGATAGGGATGTACTGTAAAAAAGAAAATTACACCCGACCCGATTGCTTGGACATTTGCTGGAAATTTGCCTTTCAGCAACAGAAGCTTATCTGCTGCAAAGCTGTGAAACTGGTTAGTTCCCTGTAGAGGATCAACAGGACTAATCTCTTTTCTTGATGTGCCTTGCTGTGGAGAACCAGCACAAAGCCCCCACAATTGTTGTATTAATCGAAATACAAAAAATTTGTACAACCTTTTACTTTATCTCATGTTCTTGCTTTTGTACCAACTTCTCTCAGTATTTTTTTTTAACTGTTTCCCTAAATACTGGACTTTCATACAGTGAGTACAGACAATCAAACTTAATCTTTACCAGGTTGCTCTGAATGATCAGATCACAAATCTGTCATTTTAATCCAATAAACTGTCAATCTGCATGATATAATTAACTAATCACGTTATTAATATGAATTGTAACAAATATTCCACCGACGATTTATTTCCTATAATGAACATTTTCTTCAAATCTTTCTTTTTTGGTAGTGGTCTCAAACTAATTTATTGACCAAGTCTAATAGGATACAGAGTTCATCACCTTTCAGGTCTCTGCATATCACAGCCAAAAGACGAAGAGGTAACAAGTACAGTGAAACAGGAGTATTGAAAGTACTAATCCCAGCATTTCCCTGATCACTTTCGCTTACATCTAAAACATATTCAAATAATGCAAAGATTTCAAAGATAACATTATGGTATAACAAACACTTGCACATTTTCCCACCATTTTGATCTAATGGAATGTTTCCTTCCAGCTCATTACATTCTTGTGCTGGCCTAGTGGCATTATAACCAAAGATGCATGATTATTCAACAAGGAAGCTGGCTTCCTAGTAAAGAATGTTTGGGTTTTTTTCTTCTCTCTACTACCTTGAAACCTACAACATGTTTTTACCAGGATATTCTGTTTTACCATTTCCCAATAACACATGATAAGCTTTATACAAGATCTGGAAATATATCAGAGAGTACCATGTTTAGCATTGACGAAACATTCTTCATCAGTGTAGCTAGATTTGAGTTACCCCAACACGTTTGTATGCATGACCCACCTTTCATTTTAGTTTTCCCTACTCAAGACCCAACATCAATTTTGTACCTGTTCAGGGGTTTTTAAATGGAACTCCCATCAAAAAAGGCATAGTATAGACATGAATCAAGTGACACAAACAAATATCAACACGTCCAGTGCAACATTTTCCTTCTGCTCACCCTGGACTGAGGTATTGTAAGAGATGTTCAGTACTGGTTCCACTGACATCAGCACTGTACTTCAAAGGAACCATGCATCTCTGAAGCAAACTTTCTACTCTTTTCCACTTCCCAAGCTTTAGTTTGCACTTTGAAGTGGTCTCATAGCACACCAACTGAATTGTTTTCAGAAACTAACCTGCAAGAGGCTCTCCAGGAGCTTTACTTCAACTAACGGCAGGGAAATCCATGGGACCAAACTAAAGCCTGTTTTAAATCCCCTCAAAACGCATATAATATGAATGCTCTGTTCTCAGAACTGCATGTTTCCTTCTGCTGAGACCCAAGAATTGTGCTGCACTCCTACTAATGCAGACACAGCTATAAGCTGATGAGGTTTAAATAAGGAAAAAAAAAGTCTCCTTTCTCTGACTTCTCATTTGACTCAGTTTATCTACCTCTGAATGATTCTGCACCTTTACCAACACTGCTTTCCATGGTTTCTGCATAATACTTCTAAGAAAGAGGGAAATTATATATCTGTATTTACATCTTTTCTGTCAGCAGTTCCTGTTAAACAAAAAGCTCTCTGGTAAAACTTGGTGACTGGAAGACAGCATGTTTATTATGGATTTTGGGGGGACTTGGTTAACCTCCTTCTCACTAAGAAAAACCCTTTTTAGATGCTCTTGACTGCAAAAGAGAAAGTGAAATATTGAGGAAAATAATTTTTCTTTTTTGTCATATATTCACAAAGTGAAGAAGGAAATCACCTGTGAATAGACTCTGCCCTTAAAATGTACTGCTGTTAAACGTTTCTGAATTGTCATAGGGCCCCAAACTAGTCAGAACTTTGGGACGGATGTACATAGATCTTTTTCAAAGACAACTGAAAGGCTTCTATATAACTCCCATTTTTCCACACAACTTTTATTAGAGTAGAAAATAGAATCTTAGCATCTATTCAGAAAAATCTCAGGAAAAAACCCCACACCTCCTCCTCCAGACAACTAAAGGTTTATATCCCACTCTTCTTTAGCCCATGTGTCTTCACAGTTGGGTCCTTGCTTTGTCACTTGGTCTCAGCCAACTGAAGAAAGTTTTGTGTTGATGCAAGTTTAGACAGCTGCACTTGGCCCTTAGAAATTTCATTCCATTACTCTGAGGTTTGGCTGGCTGCTCCCTCATGTTCACTGCAGACTGTGTACAAACTCATGTATCTTGCTGGTCCATATACAAACTGGAGATCTCCTGCTTTTGATTGTAATTCTGTAATTGCCTGCTGTACCCTGAATTCTCTGACATCTTCCCTTCTTGATTAAGTTTAGTTGCTCTTCAGGAGTGGAGCAATTTCTGCATCTTTCCAGAGGGTTCCACCTGACCTGGTCACTTAGAGCAACATAATATTGTTGTGAGATAATGGGGGGGGGGGGACGGGGACAGGGGGACACGGGGACACACAACAAAAAAAATCTACAGAATGCTGTTTTACCACAGCTAAATATTCAGACTTGTAGAATCTGAGGGGCATTTTCAGAAACTCCCGTTTCCAAAAACCTGCTTGCTTTTATTGCCATTTTTTATTTTATTTCAGATAAACTTTTTGATTAATTCAGTTGACAAAAGTTCATCCAAGCACGACTTGTTAAGCTTTACACAATCCACAGTGAAGATGAGCAACAGCGTGTGACAAAACTTTAAGCTTATTTAGCTTCTGAACTACTGAGCAAACACACATTCCAGTATGAAATGTATTTCTGAGCTACAGCATTTGCTGTTAAAAGTTTGGTCAAATTCTTCTCTATCCACTGGTGAAATGCCAATCTTCTTCAAGAATCTGACTACATTTACAAGTACAAAAATTACACTTGGCATTCTCATAAGTAACGATATCGATCCTTTTTATTTCTGTTCAGAAATAATCACTGTGCATTTATTTCTTTTCAAAAGTTAACTTTCTAATTTACATTTAATGATTTTTTTTTTTAATTTTTGTTTTAAATTTAGAAGCTTTCCAGTAGCCCTTGGAGACATCACTGTAACCAAAGCAATGTGAACAAGTTTAACATGCTTAACTGATAACATGTTGAGTTGATGAACCACCACAATGCAGGCAAAAGAGTTTTCCAATAAAGATGGTGTATAAATTTTACTTGCAAGTTGCATTGTTTTCTAATTATAACTTGATCAAACTCTTTGCATAAAAACAACTGTCCTGCTCTCATAATATAATAGAAACATATCTTTTTCTTTTGGCTCATATTTTGCTCTAGAGTCCACACTAATGATATACCTTTCAACTTTTTTTAATACCTACATCCACAGGCAAAAGTAAACCACACATTCATTAGTTTAGATTAGAAATTTTTTTCTGAAATACCTGAAGAATTTGAAGTAAAAAAGCCCTAGAATTCTAATACAACTATTTTCCTAGTATTTATGTGGAAATAATAAAAAGCACAGAAAAACTTAGGTGGGAAGGGGAAGTCATGCTGTTCATACCTCCAAGGATGGAAACTCTACAACCTCTCAGTGCAGTCTGTTCCAGTGTTTAACCAAACTCATGGTGAAAAATGTTTTCCTCACATCTTGTCAGAATTTTCCATGTTCCAATTTGTGTCTGTCACCTCTCATTCAATCACAATACCCCTCTGAGAAAAGTCTCACCCCATCTTCTCTACATCCTCCCACTACCTGGTTGTAGACAGAAGAAAGATGTCTCCTGATCCATTTCTTACTGCTAAAACCTCTTGTTTCCTCAGCCTCTTCTCATACCCCACGTGCTCTCCAGCCTCCAACCTTCTTGGCAGCCCTGCACTGAACTTGCTCCAGCATGCTTACGTCTTTCTCGTACTGGGGAGCCCAAAACTGGATATGGTACTCAAGATGTAGCCTCATGAGTTTCAAATAGAAGGGATGAATCACTTGCCTTGATCTGCTGGCTACACTTTTGCTACTGCAGCCCAGGATGCAGCTGGCCTTCTTCACTGCAAGGACACACTGCTGACTCATGTTCAGTCTGTTGCTGAAGAGGTCCTGCAGGTCTTTTTCTGCAAAGCTGTTTTCTATCTAGACACCCCCTGGCTGTGTTGTCACATCTGGTTAGTCCATCCTAGATGCAGGAATCTGCATTGCTTTCATTTATAAATTTCAACTTCTTAAGGTCCTACTTAGCCCATTTCTCCAGCCTATGCAGGTCTGTGGCAGCCTCACCTCTACTGAACTACTGATTTGTCAACCCCTAATATTAAATATCTACAAAACCTGTTATATATACTTCTACAATAAGTAGCCTAAATTAGATCTAATACCCACAGCTCTACAGGAAAGCTTCATAACTGCAGTGTTATTTACTTGACCAACACAGTGGAAATTGTCTACCTATGTCACAGTGCATTTCACCTCTCTCTTCAATGTTCTTGAAATGAAGGATCTTATGGGTTTATCAGTTGGACTTGCTAGATATTTTTTCAGGGAAGTTGCAAAAATTGTATCCTCCTAAATAAAACATCAGTTTCCTCGGTAATAAAGTGTGAATAACTTCATGCATCTCCGAGAGAGAACTATGTCGAAGAAGGCATATAAAAAGCAGGTAAGCTTTCCATGCAATTCAGCAAATTAGATTATATTTTTGCTACCTGTAAAATACAGAAACTTTAGCATGTTGCTTAGGACACTCATGCACAAATACCGGTCTTTTCAGAAGACTGTCAACAGCAAATCCAAATCTCTTCTACTAATTTCAGTGGGGGATTGAAATTCAGTTGAGAAAAATTCTACTGCCTGACCAATTTACAAACTATATGTTCAAAGAAAAAGAGTAGGCTACGCTTGAGCCACATTCCTGAGTTCAAACAGTAAGAGTCCATCAAAAAATAAGTAAACAAACCTAAGTTGCTCACATAAAACAGTGATAAAGAATGTGAAATAGAAACTTATTTCAAAGTTTTGAGGATTTACTAACAAGTCAGTACAGTTCTTCAATGAAGTCCAATGGATATTTGTTTGTGTAAAGACAGATTTCACATATGTTACATGTATATGCATGCAAGCTATTTTCTTGCTTGTTCGGTCTTTCCATTCTGTGGCACTATTTTGTCTGAATTCTTTCAAAAGAAAACATGAAAACATGTAACTGAGTCTTCAAAGTGCCTCAGAGATTTTGTTTTCATCTCTGGAAGGAAAACAAACACTCTTACTTTCATCAGCTTCTGTTTTGAGGAACTACATGATGTGGTCATGGGAAATTCAGAAATTTGAAATACATTAATTAAATTGTAAATTATCAGACTGAAGACCTCAAAGATATGCAGGCATCTACTGCCCTCCATGCAAAAGGGAGTGACAGACTCATGGATCTGGCCCAGAAGGAATAAGCACCTCAGCCAGAAGGATGGAGCAGTATAAAACACGACTTGGCTTCTTATGCAACGCGTGATGAAATTTTAACTCAGCAGTCTGAGTAATGAACTGCTCAGAGTTTGCCAACAGGGAAACATTGTGACATGGAATAGTTCCCTAAGTTTTGTCCTACTTCATGGTCTAAGTATTTGATTCAGCTTTTTCAGAAGCCATTGATTCCCACTTCGATTCAAAGCCAAGAACCTGTTCCTGAAGAGAAGGCACTCAAGTTCTTTTGGTACAATTCCTAGTGCATATAGTCCCTACCCCTCTAAGAAATGACTACCGATCAAGGATATGACAAAGAAAATTTACTTCGGGTGTTTTGTTGAGGCCCAGCTGTGAGATAGGTAGGAACAGAAATGATGAACACTCTTAAGGCTCTGGTGTTTCCTCACATGTCGAAAATCAATTCTTCAAGGTTAATGAATGGTCCTGTGGAAGAACTGAACGTTTGTCCCTTCAGTTGGGCAAGGCTTGTCGTAATCAGAGTTCTGGATAGAGCAGCTGGTTCTGATTAATCCAATCTTTTCAGAAAATCTGGCACATTTACAGGCAAGGTACAGTACAGAGATACCACTTTGTATCACAGAAACTACGAATGCCAGATTCCTTCCTGGCTACTTAGACATGCCTCTCACCAGGCTTGATCAATCTGAGCTACAGAGCTACACCAGCGTAACATACAGTGACTCCCGTTATAGATCTAGGCTGCATAACTCTGTGCAGAGTTGCATTGTGCTGTGCGAATTCAACTCACATTACTTTCTGGATCTTGATTTCTGTGACAAGAAAAGGTTATATAGGAAGGCCTTAAGGACTGAAAATTGAGCCACATGGAGCTTCACGGTACAGTTGGATACACAAGTCCTTATGGCCAAGCGTCAAATATGCAAGATGAGTACAGAAAGCAAAACTGTAACCAGAAATAACAGCCCTTTAGCATGTTCCTAAAAACCTGCTTTCAAGGGCACAATCTTAAGACATACAGAAAGACACCATGAAACTACTATCCCAAGGAAGTAAAGCAGAGTTCACCATGTAGGGCATTAAAAGTACTTGTTATGTATATCTGCAGCTGTTTAAGATGTTAGACCAAGATATGGCAGAAAACACCACCGTAAGCTATTTTAGCCTGACTAAAATTGCAAATATGGATAGCTACTCCCTATATTAGTTTTAGATACTTGGGTACTAACAGACATAGGTAACAAATATTAACAAGAAAAATTCCTTTTATACTTTTTGAGTGAATTATTTCAAAGCAGCAAAAAAACCCCATCTAACTTCCCAATATTAAAATATGCTGATTACAATCAGTCCAATTTGATTATTCCTTGATAAGGAAAAGCATCTGAATAATACACCTACATGTCATCAGACAATGGTGACACCACTGGAGGATGTATATTCACTTCTACTGGAAACTTACAGGTAGGATTTCACTTCGAATAATGACAGTATTTAAAATAAATGCAATTGATTTAAAGATTGGTTTAAAAAGCTCTTTACCAATAAAAGCTTAGTAATAACAGCTATAAATGCTGATTTTAGTTTGTGTTCCACCAGAAAAGCATGCTTAAAACAATTAATTAATTATTCAGTAGCTGAATAAAATAAAGATGGCAAAATCTTTAAATTACTCTGTATCAGCAAGAAACTTATTTTTAAAGCATTTACTATTTGCCTTGTCTTAAAGCAGGTGTCTAATAAGTTTAGCTTCACAGGGGGTCAGATTTATGAAAAAAAAAAAGTATTTTTAAGCAAGTTTTTTCTGCCCCCACAGACTCAAAAAGACTTTAAGTTAGATAGTTTTTTCTTAACATGTATTATTCCACAACAGAATTCTTTACCTTCCAAGTCTTTGTCTTGCTATACTATGTGAAAGGAATATTCTCAAATCTGGACGAGCACTGGAAAGTCAGCACAGAAGCCAGACTGATATTTGACTTCACTTAATATTTGTGTTAATTCTACTCTCTCCCACAATGATTTAGTATTTTTAAAACTAACATAAAACTCATTTAATATGTATGGAAGAAACAATGACCCAACACAAACAATATTAGATTATTATTGTTTTCCTTTTTAAATCACTTGACAAGTCTAAGAACAGCTATCTAATCATAATTTTTTTATGTTATCTTCTGGACAGCACTATTTCAAGTATTTCTTAAAATGTTTTTAGTTGAAATGCTAGAAATTTTAAACTCTCATATGTAAAACATTTCTGGGCCAAATTACAGATGTCAAAAATTTGCGTGTAATCTCCTGTTATTCTCAGTACTAGTTTATTCCAGAGAGAGATTACTAGTCAAAATATTAAACTTCTTAAATAACTGGAGTCTCAAGAAACAGCCGAACGACGTTGATACAACTGATGACTCAAAAGTATATTTACCAAAAGGAAAAAAGTTCACCAAAGAAACATTTCCTTCTAAACAAGAAGTTTCCCAACCTCCGTATCACTGTCCAGAATAACGCTAAAATAACAGTATTATTCAAACATAGCTCAATATTATTCAAACACAGATCAGATATAGCTTTTCTGAAATGCAGTCATATTATACTTAAAATTTAAAGTGCTGGGGTGCAAATTTAAAGTGTACTTAAGGTGCAAATATAGCACTGTACTGCATTGCCAAATACTACCTACTCTGTGCTTAAATAATTCCAAGTAATATAGTTTCTCTCATGTTGATATAAGTCTAGCTGGTGGGGAAGATTATATAGAATAAAGTTAAGACTTCATCTTAGGGAGTTAATTCTCACTTGATTTATTAAGAATATTTATATTTGTCAGCTTCATGTACAGCTTCTGCTGAATCAATGAACGATTCCTCTGACATTGGCCCTTTTAATTGAACTGTTGTATTCAGTATTTTTGTTGCTCTTCGGCATTCTACTGAATTATTATTTCCTACTTGTCATGGAAAACAACCATTTATTTCATTGAATTGTAGTCTGAATTGGTTAAACTGAGGAGTTTCTTCCAGGAGTGACAGATATTTTTTGTAATTTTTCCTACTAGCATCACACAAAACTTGGCACTAAGATTGGCATATCATACTTAATCTTACGTATTCAAAAGATATCACACAATACTTCCAATGATAGAAACAGAAGATATGTCTATAGAAGTTATTTTTTTCTTGATCCTTGAAACTCAAGTACTATCATCTTTCATTTATGAGGTTCACCTGAGAAAACAAAGAAACTAGTATCAAGAAGCTCAAACTACAAAATCTTTATTTGCACCAAACTGACAAAGATCAGCTTCCTTTTGTTACAGTTTCTTAAATAATCTCACCATCATCCAAACAATGTGCCAGAACAATTTCTTAAATTGAAGAAAGCCAATTTTAAAAAAAAGAGTGACTCATATTTTATCATTACAGTTTGATGTCAGGTCAGCAGCTTTAAGTAATTATCTCTAAAGCTTTTAATACCCTGAATGATGAAATTATGATAAAACAGGTTCACAAAACTTATTAATACATCTCTGAAATTATGAAGCTAAAAAGCCCTTGCTGAAAACTACAGCTGTATTGGTAGTGAAAACAGGAATCCATTCAGACTACAGCAAATCAATTAATTCTGAATATGACTACTATTTTGTTACGGGACAAACCAGATACCAAATTGTATGAAATTAAGCCTTTTCTTGAAATTTTCCTTTTAAAAAGCAGATCAAAACGTGAATTTTCAAACGTGACTAAAATCTCATGCTCCCTGGTGTATAATTTTTTACAAGATGATGATCAATCTTGTTCTCAGTGGTAATTCATAACAGCAACAAAATTAATTACATTACAAAGAAATTAACAATTCATACATTACCTAATGCTGCTCATGCTTCCAGTTTCTGATCCAAGCTTACATCTCTCCAGTTGGCTAGCTACAATCTGACGTTCAGCCTCAAGTTCTCGGGTCAGTCTCTCAAACTGTAGTTCCTGAAAAAATATTTTAAACCATTTGTTTTGACTTCTCAAGATTAAGAAGCAATTTCAGTACATAAAATTACAATTTCTGCAAGAACAGTTAATATATCTTATAGGAAAGCTTTTTTTTTTAAACCACATTCTCAGTTCAAATTCTTGTGGTAACAACTACTCATTCCTTCATCCACTCTAACAATATATGTTGTAGAACAAGACATTTTATCAGGAATGGAATTTTCAAATACATTAAACAATGTAGACGTACGTCAAAATCATTTATAGTTCACGTAGACCTCTTAGCAGCATACAAATGTGTTCTTAACAAGCTGATCTAAGTATGATCACAAACGGAAACAATTTGTGTTACTTAAAAAAGATGCAAAGTTCTGCAGATGATCATGTGGTAACAAAAGCTTTTGTACCCAAAAAGACAACCAGCACACACTAGTGAAATAAACTAAATTGAAGGTGTGTTGTTATGGACTGAACACAGTTTAATTTCTGTGTTTAATGATGTGCAGAAGAGAAACTTGGGTAGTTTTGGACAAAAGGCATGTTAAAATCTTACTGCTAATTGAATGTCTTTCCTTTTGTTCTGTTGAGGAAGACAAACCAGTCCCACCAGGTAAGATTTATCCACAGAGCTTAAAAATGTACTTCTGACAAGTTTTTATACACAAGAGATTATTTTTCTAATTAAAAAGAAAAAAGAAAAGCTAAACCAATAAAAGTAACATCCCCACTATTCCTTAAATAGCTACACTTCCCACATATGGTAACAGTAGTTTTATCAAATACAAAATTGAAACACTTTTAGAGAATTACGTTTGCTGTAAATTTGCCAGATGTTGCTGCCCTTTCATTTTGATCAGTTACATTTAGTCATTTTCACAGGTGAATAGAAACAGTGCTCTTGCCACTTTTCTTTCGGTTTGTTGAAGCCTGAAGGAGATATATTTTGAGAATCCACTTGTTAGTTTATTCCATATCCACACAAATGCACCCATTATCTCCTTCTCCCTCTTTTCTTTCAAAAAAGACCTCTCTGTGATGCAGAGGTATGGGACAGAGTCCCTTGAATAAGTCCCCAGCAATGTCTTGCCTAACAGAAAAAAAGCACTGGAAATTACTTGGGTCATGACTTACGCCCACCAAGTGACACTGAAGAACATGGTATTTGAGAGAAGGGAAGAAATGGTAGGCGTAGAGAGAAGGATTCGAAAGTCTTCATCCTATCTGCTACCTAAAACCTCTGAACAAGAAGTCAAGGGTAAATGGAGGCATTAAACTTCTCAAATCTCTGAAATGAGCCAAACCGTAACTGTAATCAAAGCAGGAAACGGCTGGTGATTGTTCTACCTAATCCAGCTGTATCAGTCCTCTTTCCTTCTCTTGTTATGGGCATGGAATAACTTCTGTCCTGCACTATGAGTAAGGGGGAGGGGAAGTCCATGCAAGTTATGCACAGCACAAAACAGCTGGTGTATACTGAAATGGCCACTGACTATTTGACAAAGCCGACTTAATTCTGTATTCATTATTCCAAGCAACACTATCAAGAGCACAAGAACACCATCAAGAGTCAGACTGATATAAACAGCAAAACATCACTGCTTACTGAATCTTAATAGTGTATTAGTAATCATAGTTAATAATATTCTCTGCACGTTTTTGTAGTACTCAGAAATGTCTTTTTCATTGTTGTAGGACTATTAAAAGCTACCTAATAATAACCACCTAATTCAGATATGCCTACTTCACAGAGAGCATTTGTCTCTCACCTCGTAGAATCAATTGTCTGAATAGACTGTTGATCAACTTTCCAAGAGTTATTATTCAAATCCTGGACTTGTTTGCATAAAATAATACCCTTACTGCAGAAAGGATTGTAACAGAATTAGTAAAGTTTTGAAGAACGTAAAATCAAAGTGGTATAGTATTTGCTATAGCAGCATGCTTATATCAAAGCATGTAAGCACTGAGAAGTTTCACAGTATAAAATACCAAACAAAACCAAAGAGAGCATTAAGTTTACTTTCAAAATAAAAGCAAAAGCTTTAACAGCCATTCTGTTCCATTGCATTTTACTTGGTTCTATCACAACAATGTTATCAATGCTCATTTTGACACTTAGCATATGTTTTCATCCAGCCAGCTTCACTTCCCGCCACCCCTGGTGAGCCAGGTCAGACATGTTCTTTGCCATGCCAAGCAGAGGGCACTTTTTTACCTGCCTAGCGAGAAGATGCAGCTGTCCTCATAACATTACTAAGAGAACATTAAGAATCAAGGGCACGGGAGTTAATGCTCCTGACTGTCCATGCTGTCATTTGCCTTTTCCCAGACAAAGTGTAGCTCATTATGTTCTTTTACTCTAGTAGGTGTGCAAATGACCTCTCTCCAGCCCCCTTTTGTCCATGCTATCCCAAGTCAACTAAATACATAAATGCCCCCAAGCCTATTTTATTGAAATATTTTAGAAGTAAATATTATTTTGCGTTCTTCTTTTCTTCTACTATCTGGATTGTATGAGAATGAGACAAACAAGGAGGAAGACCAAGGTCCACCAAGGCCGGGTCATTCTGGACCAGGTATTAAAACCAGTTCTAAAAAGAACCCCAGAAGAATCATTGTAGTGGGTGACTCCATTCTGAGGGGTACCGAAGGCCCCATACGCAGACCAGACCCGCTTCATAGGGAAGTCTGCTGCCTTCCTGGGGCCTGCGTCAAGGACCTCAAGGCAAAACTCCCCGCTCTAGTGAGACCCAAGGACTACTACCCTCTCCTGGTTTTTCAGGTAAGTAGCAATGACATTACCAGGAGAACTCCTAAAGCAATGAAGAGAGATTTCAGGTCCTTGGGGAAACTGATTAAGGGGTCAGGGGCACAAATTGTGTTCTCCTCCATCCCTTCAGTTGCAGGGATGGATGAAGAAGAACACAGGAGAACTCAACAGATGAACTTGTGGATCCAAGACTGGTGCTACTGTCAGGGCTTTGGATTTTTCAATCATGGGTTGGTATACAGGACGTCAGATCTTTTGGCATTAGATGAGATGCACCTGTCCCAGAGGGGGAAGGGGGTCTTGGGGCAGGAGTTAGCTGGGCTCATTGACAGAGCTTTAACCTAGATTTGAAGGGGGAAGGGGGGAAAACATCAGCCCATCTGAAGTGCATGTATACCAATGCACACAGCATGGGTAACAAACAGGAGAAGCTTGAAGCCATGATGAAACAGGAAAGTTATGATGCTGTGGCTATTACAGAAACATGGTGGGATGTCTCCCATGACTGGAGTGAGCCTGTTGAGGGCTACAAGCTCTTTAGGAGGGACAGACAAGGAAGGAGAGGTGGTGGGGTGGCACTGTATGTTAGGGACTGTTATGATTGCCTTGAGCACAAGTGTAGCAAAGACAGGGTAGAGTGTCTTTGTGTTAGAATCAGGGGGAAGGCCAACAGGGCAGATGTTGTAGTGGGAGTCTACTATAGGCCACCCACCCAGGACAGAGAGGTGGATGAAATATTCTACAGGCATTTAGGAGAAATCTCACGATCGCTTGCCCTTGTTCTTGTGGGAGACTTTAACTTCCCAGACATCTGCTGGAAATATAACACAGCAGAGCGGGACCAGTCCCAGAGATTCCTGGAATGTGTGGCAGATAACTTCCTGATGCAGCTGGCGAGTGAACCGACCAGAGAAGGTGCCCTGCTGGATCTCCTCTTTGTGAACAGAAAAGGACTAGTGGACGATGTGGCGGTCGGAGGACGACTAGGGCACAGCAATCATGAAATAATAGAGTTCTCTATTCTTAGGGAGGCCAGGAGAGGCGGAAGCAGAACTGACATCCTGGACTTCAGAAGGGCTGACTTTGTCTTGTTTAGGCACCTGCTTGACAGGATCCCTTGGGAGATGATCCTGAAGGGTATAGGTGTCCAGGAAGGCGGGGCACTCTTTAAGAAGGAAGTGTTAATGGCTCAGGAGCAGGCGGTCCCCAAGTGCTGTAAGAGAAGCCGGCGACAGAGAAGACCACCCTGGCTAAACAGGGAGCTTTGGCTGCAGCTCAGGGAGAAAAGGAGAGTTTACAGCTTTTGGAAGAAGGGGCTAGCCACTCTCAATGATTACAAAGATGCTGTGAGGCTATGCAGGGCAGAAATCAGGAGGTCTAAAGCCCAGCTGGAAATTAATCTGGCTTCAGCAATCAAGGATAACAAGAAATGTTTCTATAAGTATGTCAACAGCAAAAGAAAGACCAGGGAGAGCCTCCATCCCCTGCTAGACGCAGGAGGAAACATGGTAACAAGTGATACAGAGAAGGCTGAGGTCCTTAATGCCTTCTTTGCCTCAGTCTTTAATAGCAAGACTTGCTGGATTGAGGGAATCCAGCCTCCTCAGCCAGAAGACAGAGACTGGGAGAACGACCCCCCTGCAATCCAGGAGGAGACAGTCAGTGACCTACTGCATCACATAGACATACACAAGTCTATGGGACCTGATGGGATACACCCGAGGGTGCTGAAGGAGCTGGCTGGGGTGCTCGCCAAGCCGCTTTCCATCATTTACCAGCAGTCCTGGCTGACCGGGGAGGTCCCGACAGATTGGAAATTGGCCAGTGTGATGCCCATATATAAGAAGGGTCGGAAGGATGATCCGGGAAATTACAGGCCTGTCAGCTTGACGACGGTGCCCGGGAAGCTGATGGAGCAGCTCATCCTGAGTACCATCACACAACACCTGTGGGACAAGCAGATGATCAGGCCCAGTCAGCATGGGTTTATGAAAGGCAGGTCCTGCTTGACAAACCTGATCTCCTTCTCCAACAGGGTGACCCACTTATTGGATGAGGGAAAGGCTGTGGATGTTGTTTACCTTGACTTCAGTAAGGCCTTTGACACAATTTCCCACAGCATTCTCCTGGCAAAACTGCCTGCTCGAGGCTTGGATGGGCACACGCTTTGCTGGGTAAAAAACTGGCTGGATGGCCGGGCCCAAAGAGTTGTGGTGAACGGAGTTAAATCCAGTCGGCGGCCGGTCACGAGTGGTGTCCCCCAGGGGTCGGTTTTGGGGCCACTCCTGTTTAACATCTTTATTGATGATCTAGACGAGAGGATCGAGTGCACCCTCAGTAAGTTTGCAGATGACACCAAGTTGGGTGGGAGTGTTGATCGGCTCGAGGGTAGGGAGGGTCTGCAGAGAGATCTGGACAGGCTGGAGCGATGGGCTAAGGCCAACTGGATGAGAGTTTCAGTAAGGCCAAATGCCGGGTGCTGCACTTGGGCCACAACAACCCCCAGCAGCGCCACAGGCTTGGGGAGGAGTGGCTGGAGAGCTGCCAGTCAGAGAGGGACCTGGGGGTGTTGATTGACAGCCGGCTGAACATGAGCCAGCAGTGTGCCCAGGTGGCCAAGAAGGCCAATGGCATCCTGGCTTGTATCAGAAATAGCGTGGCCAGCAGGGACAGGGAAGTGATCTTACCCCTGTACTCGGCACTGGTGAGGCCGCACCTCGATTACTGTGTTCAGTTTTGGGCCCCTCACTACAAAAAGGACATGGAATTACTCGAGCGTGTCCAGAGAAGGGCAACGAAGCTGGTGAAGGGTCTGGAGCACATGTCGTACAAGGAGGGGCTGAGGGAACTGCGGTTGTTTAGTCTGGAGAAGAGGAGGCTGAGGGGAGACCTCATCGCCCTCTACAGCTACCTGAAAGGAGGTTGCAGAGAGATGGGGATGAGTCTCTTTGACTAAGTAATAAGCGATAGGACAAGAGGTAATGGCCTCAAGTTGCGCCAGGGAAGGTTTAGACTGGATATTAGGAAGCATTTCTTTACAGAACGGGTTGTTAGGTGTTGGAATGGGCTGCCCAGGGACGTGGTGGAGTCCCCATCCCTGGAGGTGTTTAAGAGTAGGGTCGACATAGCGCTGAGGGATATGGTGTAGTTGGGAACTGTCAGTGTTAGGTTGATGGTTGGACTAGATGATCTTCAAAGTCTTTTCCAACCTAGATGATTCTATGTTTCTGTATATTTTACATATTTTCTATGCTTCCTATTTTCAGTTCATCACTCTGGTTGACTACTCTCCAGACACTTCTACATTTTCCCAACTAACACCCTTGTGATTACTTTGTCTACAGAACATTTTTTGCTCATGATTTTAGTCTCCAAAAATATACATTTCTAGTCTTGACTCTGTCATTTATCTTTTTTTCCTACTTACTCCTTTCTGTCCTCTTCTGCATTCCATCTTTCATTTCTAGCATACTTCATGACTCACCCTCCACTAATCTCTTTCAGTCCTACTATACAAATTGCTACTCTAGCAAATCCCCTAAAATGATCAGTTTAAGCAGCCTCTCTCTCTCTCAGTAATGGGTCCCTTATTGAGGGACTCTGCTCTTCTTAAGATGTAGAAATGAATGTTTTCTGGTTTCACTGCTCACAGTATTTAAATTCTGCCCTGTAGAGATGACTGGAAAAGGACAGTTCTGTGTATGTTCCTCCTCAAGCAGGAAGCAGAGATGTGCTGCATCACTTATGAAAAAAATAATCTTGCACTTCTAATGCATGAAAATGGCTAAATAGGCCAACAGTAACTTCATTACTAGCTTGATTTAACTGTTGTTATGTCTCCCTTAATTGTCTTCTGTCAGGTGCCATCAGAAGTTAGGGATGGAAGGAAGGACATGGCGGGGTCAATATGTGAAGGGGCAGAGGCAAACAAGAGGTAATGGCCTCAAGTTGTGCCAGGGAAGGTTTAGACTGGATATTAGGAAGCATTTCTTTACAGAACGGGTTGTTAGGTGTTGGAATGGGCTGCCCAGGGACGTGGTGGAGTCCCCATCCCTGGAGGTGTTTAAGAGTAGGGTCGACATAGCGCTGAGGGTTCTGGTGTAGTTGGGAGCTGTCAGTGCTAGGTTAACGGTTGGACTAGATGATCTTCAAGGTCCTTTCCAACCTAGATGATTCTGTGATTCTGTGAATTATTACCTCAGAATTATCCTCTACGTTACATTTAACAAACTCTGTTAGGTATTCCCTCATGTGATGACAAAGGTGCAGGTCCACAGCATTGCCTTTGGAATGAAAGAAGAAAAGAAGAATTCAAGTAAGAGTCGGGAAAGTCTGCTATCCCTCCATATCAAGAATTCTTGGCAGAAAACAAATTAATAAGCTTCCTTCTCTTTGTTCGAGAAGCAGTGAGAGTGACTAATATTTGAATAAATACATATGTTTAGCTTTCAAGCAGCTGTCACAGTGCAAGAAGACAGAAACTAGAAATAGTATTTGCTTACATTTTATAAAAATAACCACTGAATCTGACTCCATCATTTGTCTTATTTGTTCTGTTTACAATCATTTTTACCAGTTCATGCCGTGTTGTGTTATCTTCACAACCTTCTATTATTTATCTGAATCAAGCTAATCGGAACATCAAAATTAAAAACAAATTCCTACCCACTGATTATGCAAATCTGTTGTCAAGACAATTGCAGAATGAAGAACTGCAGAAACTACACTGCAACATCAAAATTAATTTAAGTAATGCCACATCAAGCGTAGCTTCATGGACTGTGCTACAAAGGGCAATGATGCCAAAACAAGTGCACATGCAAAGGCACTGCAAAGTGAAATGAGTAGTCTGACAGTCCTTAGCACTTAGCACCATAAAAGGTGTGGGAGTGGGAAGCCAACAGAAAGATTAGAGATAATCATGAGAGTAATCACTCAAGTGAGCAGCTGGGAAAGGGAGGAACTTAATGACAACTTTATCAAATTGTTTTGAAGTGATCAAAAGAGTATGTATCTGCTAGGGCCTGAAACAATTTGTGTTTAGAAGTGGTATTTGTCCATTACCATGAGGGTTTTCTGTAAAAAAAATATTCATTATTCCATAGACAGCAATTGTATGTATTTGCCTTTTCAGTACGAGATTTACATTTTATCTACCCTCTGCAGCCACCAAAACTTCAAGCATTAAATAAGACTTGAGTGAGGTCATACGTTTCACAGTGGTCCAGAAACTGAATAAGCCTGATGGAAATCTTCACAGCCTTTGCACAGATTATGAACTCCTGAGCTCAGGGCACACCACGTAAGAGGGTATTTGGTTATTTTTATGCTTTGTATCTGCTGGGTGGTCTGTACTGACCCATTTGAATGTTGAGAGGGGTAAAACAGGTCAAAAGAAATTTGGCTGATATTCAGAGCTGATCTCACTCTACTCTGTCCTTTACAATCTTAAAGTAATCCTTCAATCCTTTTACAGAGAGATGTGTATTGATGCTGAGGCAAGACACAGCAAAAACAGTAGAGCAGCTGATACAAAAAAAAAAAATAATCTAAATTTAGGCTGAACAGCCTTGCAGATTTATTGAATTCCCAAGAATCTTAAGGTCATAACATTAAAAGAGGAAAAGTGTTTAGCTTTTGACTGTAAATATGCTACACAAAAACAAATTGGTGCAACAATCATTTGAATCTTCAAATACAGACAAATAACAGCACTGAGGTAAGTCTGGGAATCCCTGGTGAGATGAATAGAGAAAGCCTGATTACAGCTACACAAACAAATAAATCGTCTCCTGGATTGAAGACTACCATAGGAGTATCTCAGAAACCACAGAACTTCCTAAAGTACATAGGCTGTAGAAATGTACAACGTTGTCTCTGTCCTTTTGTAAACCATTAAACAAGAAAAACTGTACCTCAACTAATGTCACAAGTATTATGTGTATACTGCTGTGCACATCCTATTGGCATCATGCATAATTCCATATCCTGCACATCTATAAATGTCATTACTCACAGTGGTGTTGGCAACAAACTATTCTTAACCTATCGCACCAGACACACATGAGCAGCTAAAATTGGGGCACATACTTCCTGAGGAAAACAGCAAGATCTAGGGTAGTTTAACTTGGTGATAATCTAGCGACAGCATCAGACACAAACCAAACCTGACAGCCCATCTTATAACTAGAAGGAAAACAAAATGTCTTGATGCTTTCAAACAGAATAAAACCATCACTAGTAATGCCCCTAACCATCTGACACTGAATGTTATTCAGAAGCTTCAAAATTAGGCTTCAGAATGTACTATATGTTTCCTCTAGCTTCTCTACTTTCTCCATTCTTAGCCTGTGTTTTTACTTGTACTGTTTTATCCTTTTTCAGTGGATTGTTTCATTCTTCCCTTTCACTGAATAACATGGCAGTGAGGGAAAAAGCTCACAACAAGGTAATAATCAGATGCGCAGAGAGGTGGCAAATTCAGAAACTCAGTGGTGGATAAGTTGTTGCAGGATCTTAATGGGGGCCAAAAAAAATTAAGATTAAAAACTCCCACTTGTTAATAGCTATGACTGCACGTATATGCAACTGCAAGTTTCCCAGTTTCCAGGTAACAACAACCTAAAGGAAGCAATTCATATGTTGGAGAACTACCATTCAGAGGAACCCTGACAAGTTAGTGGAACAGGCCAACAATAGTGTCATGAAGTTCAAGAAAGAAAAATGAGAAGTCTTGCACTGAGGGTGGAATCCCACATAACAGTAGAGCATCTCCATAGAAAGGACCTGGTAGTCTGGAGGACTCAGCAGTGCATTCCTGTGGTGATGATGGCCAACCACTCATTTCACTGCACTAGCAAGAGAGCCGCTAACAAACAAGCAAGTAATTATTCCCTTTTATTTGTACTCCTGAAGCTGCACTCTGAGTACAGTGCCTGGTTTTGCATCACCAGGCCAAGAGACATGACAAGATTTTGAAGCAAGACCACCAGAGGGCAACAAAGATAGCTAGAAGATTGAAGCACATGTCCTACAAGAAGCAGCTGAAGAAATTAGGTTTGTTTAGCATGGAGAAGAGAAGGTCTAGGGAGGATCTAATTGCAGACTTCTACTTCTTAATGGGGGATTATAGTGAAGACATCACAAGGCTCTTGTCAGAGGTATTCAGCAAACAAAGGCAACAGTCACAAGTCACAATGAAGTAAATTCTGGTCGGATATAAGGAAAAAACCCACAGACAACAAAAAAAAAAGCCCAAACTCCCAAACCAAACAACACTGCAAGGGTAGTTAAACACAGGAACAGGTTGCCCAAGGAGGCTGTAGGATCTCCATGCTTGGCGATTTTGGAAGTCAACTGCACATCTGACCTAACATTGAAGCTAGATCTGCTTAGAGTAGACCTCCAGGGGTCTCTTTGAACCTAGCTTTTCCATGATCCCAGAACTGATGAATTCTGGAAACTTTGCCAAGGTGCTATGCCAATGTGTATTATGGATTAGAGATCAGTGGCTATCAAACTTTCTGATCATCATCATGCTTAAAGACACATCTGACTTGATGTCAAGTGCTAGTATTTTATCAGCCTGAACCTGTATTTCTCTAGCTTATTCCCTCACCTGATCTGAGGGTTTTAGCAATCCCATGATTCTTTACAAGAGATTAGCATGGCATCTGTGCTATTATGCATATAGATTATTTATGGGGTAAAGAACTAGTTTGGTTGATTATGGTGTTTAAAAATAAATTATTCCTTCTTTTTCATGTAAGATTACTTCAAAGAAGTCCTTTTCATGCCTTTAACAACTTTTACAGAAATCAGACCCTATTTTATTTTCTATTTTTAGGACCCTGATACAAACAAGGTCACAATTGCTTTCAGTTGCATGTTTCAGCTCTCCAGGCACACTGCCCTGTTCCTCTGTGAGTTACAGGCAAGCCTTGCTCTCTGAAGGCACCCTGCCCAATTGCCTGGACTTCTGTTCCTAGGGAAATTGTATTATTTCTTCTCCAGCACAATCACCAAAGTTATTCAAATTATCTCCATTTTTCTCTTACAAATTGCCTGGCCCTTTTTTATCCCATTTTTTCTTCTCTCTGTTTTGTATTCAGCTTTAGTCTTTTAGCTCACTCATTTCTTCTCCTCACTAGTTTTTGCATCCTTTGCCAACGCTCCCAATGGTTTATCACCTACTGTGATTCCTGTGCTATTCCACTTCTTCCCATGCAAACTACTTCAGTCCCCAAAGTAATAAAGTGGAAGTAAAAACCTTGCTGTTAGGACAGCATTAGAACTACTAAGAGCTTTCTAATCTCATAGTTTTGCTGCTCCACCCTCTGCAGCAGCAATTTAAGGTAGACTTAAGATAAACTTTCTAACTCACTAGCTTTAACTTGCTTTAGGGCTTATTGTTATTAATTGTAAAGCTCAATGTGGGAGCAAAACAAAACCTCAGAGATGGTGGATCTTCTCCAAGGAGAGGAAGAGAAACGGAGCTAGAGTTTAGTAACAGACCCCGACTCTAAAGTGTTACACTGGCCCAAGCTTGTGATTCTTGTCTACTTCTCAGTTGTCCTGGCACAAAGATTTGCTACGTTTAAGTGGAAAAGAGTAATTCCATTTACAGTAGGAGTTTCTGGAGCCTGACTTTGCAGCAAATCTAATATATCAGACAGAACTGTGGACTGATACCTTTTATCTTGATCTTCCAATTCATTATCTGTAGGGTAATTCTGTTCTGAAAAGAGCAACACAGTCCTGTTGCAGCTGGAAGATGCTTTATTATGATGTAAAAAATATTTGTATGGCTTAAAGACATGTAAAAGCTAAGAAAGTGAAACAATGTGGCTTCCAAAAGTGAAACTTCTAAAAATGTTCTAGACATTGAAGCACTAAGAAAATATTTTTTGATTCTGACAACATACTCAGCTTCTAGTCTCCCTTTCCTCTCTGATCTGATCTGAAGTCTGATGGGCATTATGCCAAGATGCTAGCAATAGCTACAGAGGTGTCAGTATACACACCACCATATGTGGATACCAATAACACACAACACTTTTTGTGCAGTCTATCTATATGTTCAGAGTTCTAAAGTCTTCTCGAGCATTTTATTCATGGGGTTCTCCAGTTCCCTCTTTATACATCTCTAAACTAGTTTTCCCTTCCAGAGTTTCGAAGGTACACGTCATCCTAGGTATTGCATACAGATGGAGAGCCAGTGTTATAAAACATTAGCTTTACACTTGTCCATAATGGCCTAAGAGATTAGAGACATCTAGTCCTTTCCTCTTCCCCTTCTTCCATTGGAGAAATTATTCTGGTGAGCAATTTTCTCCTTTGATTTTTCTTGCCTTGTAAGAGAGACTGATTTCTCAATCCATACACAGACTGTCAGTGCAGCATATCCAAGAACAGACTCCATAATTTGCAATTATCCTTGAATCTCTGAATTAATTAGGATACTAGATCTGAATATTGCCATGAGTAGCTATTAAAGAGCTAGTCATTAGCATGTTAGTAAGAGATTCAAAAGTTATCTAACAAAGCAAGATGGGCTTACTTTTTTTTTAGGGCCACCTACTGCATACAAATTAATACCTATAGGATTTTGGTTTTTCTTGTCTCACAACTAACAACACAGAAGCTTGATTTTTGCATACTTGCAAGACTCAGTTTGCTACACTAACTGAATGTGGATGGACTTTCAAATAAATCGAGGATTACAAAGAAACTGTAAGAAAGTTCAGCACAAATACAGGGATGTTCGTAAAAAAAATTCTAGTATTGTAGCAGACAGTACATTGATTAGTCAAATAATTCACTTATTTCTACTACTATTAGGTATTAAGGAAAAAAACAAGCTTTCAAACAGCATGGGCTAAAAATTTTGAACTCAAGGACTGCAAACCCTTGAGGTTTGCATATTTTCTCTCACTGATGATTCTGTGGCAGTAGCAGTCAATTTTAATAGCCCAAACTATGTTTTGAATCTTTCCTGTTTTATTACATCTTTTATTACAAAGAAAAGAACTAGTAAAATAATTAGGCAATTCATTCCTTTTCTAGCTACCCTCCAGAAACACCACAGATTCAGGAAATTCCCAACAGATTCATATTGTTTCTTATGAAAAAGAAAAGCAATTAGTAATGAAAATGTTAGTTTTAAGGAGTATCATTATGATCTTATTCTCCTAATTTCTGGTATGAATAGCTCATCTTTTGAACAAAGTAAAAAGGTTTTCATAATGAAATTACAGTCTAAAAATTACCTGTTTTAAAACAGATAGGTAAGGAACATGCAGTTCAAGATAACATCTGTAGTATGGGCAAAGATAGGGAAAGAGCTTAGAATCAAATTAAATAAACAATCTCACTGAATAAAAAGAACTTGTATGGGTTGACATATTGGTTGACACAGTATGGAGTTGGCAGTACTGGCAGTCCATCAAGATAGAGACATAATTTGAAAGAAGAGTACTAAATGCGATACTTCTGGGAGTCTTCAATTACCCCTGTAGTTTGTACAGTCAAAAAAAAAGGTGACAGACATAGCACATAGACTGAATTTTGGATACTGTCATAGACAGCTGCTTAGGATGTCCACAAGAAAAGATGCAATTCTTGACTTGGTCTCAGGTAATACAAAAAAGATGGTTTGACATCTTGCAACAGAGAAACCACTCTAAGTGACCTTTCTGTGCTCAGATCCAACATCCCTACTACAGAAGGCAGAAAATCTGCCAGTTATGACCCACATAAAAAGAGAAAATAGGTAACAAAAAAGAAAAAAGTTTGTTTAAAGCTAAGAGTTAAGTCCTCATAGGCAGTATAGAAACTACCTGATGCCCCTACATTGGAAGCTCAGACCCAATGCAGTGTGTCAAGAAAAGCTTAAGACATAACAAGAAGTTAACACAGTTAAATAGGAGGGCAAATGAAGCCATTAGGAACAAAAACGCTCTTTCTGAAAGCTGAAATCATCTTCAAATAAAGAAAGTAAAGGACCACAAATGCTGACAGGTTAAATATAAAAACAGAAGACAGCCCAAGATGGTTCTAAGGGACAAATGGCCAAAGGCATCAACGCAAACAACAAACCTTTCTTCAAATGCATCAGGAGCAAGAAGCTGTCTGGAGAGTCTGTAGAGCCACTGGGTGATCAGGATATAAAAAGGTTCACTGAAGAGAAACTAAATGAATTCTTCAGAAACGTTTTTGCTATTTCATGGGAAATTCCCATGCTAAGAACTCACTGAGGGACTCTTATCAGAGGATCTGCCTGAAATTGAAGTGACTGTAGAACAGGTCGTGAAACAAACTGACAAAACAAACAGTAACAAATTGGAAGATCAGATGGTTATTTGCTCAAGTATTCTGAAGGAACTAAAAAATACATAGCTTAAAAAATACATAGATGCAGTACCTGAGAACAGAAAGACATCGAACACAATGCCAGTTTCCAGGGAGATCTATAAGACTACAGAGCAGCAAGCCAGACAGTTGTATCAGGTAAATTAGTGGAGCCTATAACATGGAACAGAATTAATGGACACTGACATAAACATGAACTACTTATCCAGAAGGTTTCTGCATGGATAAGTACTTTCTTAAATAGGAGGTCAAAACTAGAAATAATAGGTACATTCCCACAGTTGAAGGTGTCCACCAGTGATGTTCTGGTTCTGTGTTCTGTACTGTTCAATACATATATAAATGACTTGAAACAAGGGGTGAACAACAGGGTGACCAAGTTTGGCAACAATACAAAATTATGCAGGACAGTCAGGCTGAAGGTTGTCAACAGAGAATTTTAGAAGGATGTTTTCACAGCCTGAAAAAGCAGGAAATAAAGTGTGAGATTAAATTCCCTGTAGATAAGCAGAACGTGATCCTCATGGACCATAACCAAAGCCTAACTTCACACGCCCTTCAACTCCCTGGAAATGCTCCCATGAGTTGCATACTTTCTCCCAGAAACATAAGGCTGACTGGTCTGTAGTTTCCTGGATGTATCTTTCTGCCCTTTTTGTAGATGACTCTAGTATTTCTTCTTTTCCAGATATATGGGATTTCCCCTTACTTCCATGACCCTTCAAAGATGTTAAGGAGTAGTTTTGTGATGATACCAGCTAACTCTCCCAGCACCCTCAGTTGCATCTTATAGTTGTACCTGTCCAGTTTGTATAGATGGTCTCTCACTTCACACACACACACCACCCCACCCCCACCCCCCACCCCCCCCCTACTACCAGTGGTTTGCCATTTGCTTCATCATTGCTTCTTGACATAAGAGTTTTGGGGCCTGACATCACCTGTGAAGACAGGTTGAGTACCTCACCCTTTCCTGTCATTTTTGACAAACTTGCTGGTCCTGTTCAGCAGCAGGCCTACATCTTTCTTGTACTTCTGCTTCCTACTAACATACCTGCAGAAACTTCTATGTTATTCTTTTTCTCTCTTGCTGGTTTGGGCTCCTGCTGAGCTTTTGCCTTCCTAATTGCATCTCTGCACACTAAAGCAGTATTTCTGTATTGCTTTTGGGGAGTTTGCCCCCTTTTACACTGCTCTGGTGCTCCTTTTTTTCATTTGAGCTCTCTCTGTAGCTCAGTGTTTTTCCAACTGATTTCTTTTCACGTCTCCTCCTTTTTCTGCTCAAGCCCCTTGGCCTTTACACTTCTACAGTCGCTGCAGCCAGCACTGCTGTTGACATTCATGTCTTCAAACACGTCTCTATTAGTAAGAATTCAGTCCACAAGAGCACTGTTCCTAGTTGTCCCATCCACAGACTGTGCTACGAAGCTGTTCTCAACGCACCTGGAAATCTCCCAGATTTCTTACACACTACTATGTTGCTTTCCCAGTAAATACCAGGATGGTTGAACTCCCTTTTGAGAACTGAGGCCTGCAGGCCTGAGGCCTCTTGGAGGTAAATGAAGAAGGCTTCATTCATCTCTTCTTCCTGATCCAGGTCTGTAGCAGACACCATGAGGTCTCTCATGGCTCTGACTTTGACCCAAAAGCACTCTACAGCCCACAGCTTATCTCTGTTTATTAAAACTGTTCTTTTACACAGAGAACAACCCTTTCTTCTCTTTTACCCATCTTTGACACTTTCTGACTTTCCTTACAGTCTTAAACTGTCCATTGCAGGACTCCAGACACATGAGCTATCCCACTACATTACTGTAATCCCAATGACATTGAACTTCATTTCTTCTGTTTTCTTCCCCGGAGTGTGAGGGTTGGTGCACAGGCACTTGAGATGATGTGCCATCTGCTCCTTGTCTCTGAGGGGAGTGTGGTAGCCTCCCCTACAGCTCTGCTCCACACATGCTTTCACCTTGTCCTTTCCAGCCTTGATTATCTCCACTCTGCTTTAACCCTCATTTAAAGCCCACTTCATTGTGCCCCAATCTACTGGCAAAGGCACCCTTGCGCTCCTTTGAAAAGTGGATCTCTTCGCTCAGTAGATCGTAGTCCCTTGATCACGGAAGGAGAAAGACTGTCAGTTGCACCAGCTACACAGCTAGGTGTTGACCCAAATGATATGCTTGCTTCTGCCTGCACCCTTCCCTGGCAAGACTGAGGAAAAAATAACCTGAGCACTTGTCTCCTTTAATCTCAAAGACTCTGCAGCCCTGGTTAATTTCTTCTAGATCATATTTTGCAGTATCATTGTTGCCCACTTGGAAGAGTAACAAGTCCTTGCACTTGATGAGTCTTGGTTGTCTATTTGTGCAGGACTTTGGCTGTATTTTGATTCCAGGCAAGCAGCAAATTTCACATGACTTTGCATCACATCAGCAGACACGTACCCTCAGTTTACCACAGAAGGGAGTCTCCTGCTATTAATACTCAGTACTACTTTTCCCTGACAAGTTAGACATGTTGAGCTGTTGGCTTGGTTGTCTCTTACAGGCTAATGTGTTCATCCTTCCAGTTTATTCCCAGAACTCCATATCTGTTCTCTGCTGAACTTTTCCAGATGAGGGGAGAGCTTCTGCCTTGCTGCCGTGAGTCACAAGGTGCCTTGTTCTGTGCACTGCTATTCCTTCCCTGTTTAAGCTTGCTTCTGTTCTTCTCTTCTTCTCTTGTCTGCACACTGAGGCCTTGGCCCTTGCCCCTGCAGCATCACTGCTTGACATGTTATTAGTCTTCTGTTCACTCCCCCTGCTGCAGCATAAACTCCCTGCAGGTCCTATGCCTGCCAGCTTCATGGTCTATCAGGCAGCAAGTCCCACATGTGAGATCCCCACCCTGCTCAGCCCAGCGAGGAGTACCAGGCCCTCCCCACTGTCCCTTACCCAAATGGCCACATCTCCCCCACAGGAGCTCTGGCTGGTCAATGCCTCTGTCATCCTGGGAACAGCCCTGTGGACTGCCACAGGAGTGTCCTGTCACTACCATTGTCACTACAAACGCCCACAGTCTTATGCCACTGAAAAATTCATGGTCTGCTAGCATCTGGAAAACTGTGTGAAGTTCTGCTCTTCCCATGTCTGATATTATGTGGCAGAACTGGTAAGATAGAAAAAAAAAGGACTACAAGGACAATCAAAGGTATGAAATGGATTCTGTACAAGGAACAATGTCTTCAGTCTGGAAAAGAGACAGTTTAAAGGAAGACATGCAGAGGTCAACAAAATCCCACATGGCATAGTCACTAGCTCTCCCAAAACAAAAGTTGGACATAACAAACAAAGCAAATAAGAGCCAGACTTGAGAACAGATGAAAGAAGATAGCTCTTTATGTAACAGCATGCTTTTGATGGTTAATAAGCACCTCATAACTTCATTGGGTTGTGGAAATCTGAAAACAGGTGGCTTTTGAGTATTAGGAGACAGTATAACATATTCTTGCCCTGTTCTTTCTCTTTCTTCAGCATATACTTAATGGTCACTAGTGGAGACAAGCTGTCCAACCAACAATGGCCATTCTCATTAGTAAAACACACATTTGTTGCCACAAAACATGAACCAGAAAACATAATGAATCAGGTTTTTTATACAAAACCAGATTTTCATCCATAAAACATCCAGATTAGGAATCTGGACCATACTTTCAATAAAACACAAAATAGTTTCACTACTGAGTCCTCAAATACACAAAGACCTCTAGATTTGCACTACTCATTCTAAGTAAAACAGTGAATAGAACAAAAGAGTGAAATATACTGGACTGGATTGTGGTTATGGCTCTGGGAGATCAAACACACAATCAACACTTGCTGCACTCCAGAGTTATCATGCTTCACTAAAATAATGGTGTTGCTTCTGCAATTACAGGACAGATTTCAGTTCAAAAACTAGTCAGTTGCCGCCAAAATGCTGTTCAGGAAACTGTCAATAGATTAAAATGGACAGAAGCATATCTACAGGGATGTTCCTCACAGGAGGGATATCAGAGTTACTGCTATGATACAATTATAAACTAAGAGAGCCATAGGAATCATTGTTACTTTCACTGAATCAGGGGAAAGAAGAGAGGAAAAAGAGAGAGAGTAAAAATAATGAATGCATTAACTTGTTCCATAACTGCAATCAGGATATTTCATTGACATTACTGTGGAAGTAACCTGAAATTCAAGCCTTTATTACAGTAAAACACAGCAATCAAAACTGTGTCTATCCCTATGTCATGAACACAGGAATCTTCTAGCAGTGTTGAGAACCCAAACAATTTTGTCCAAGACCTGGCACAGACAATGCACATCACTAAAGTCCCCGATCTCAAGTGCATAACAAGCAGGTAGGAGTTGCAACTCCCTTTTCAGAACAGACTGGTTCATGATATCACAGTATTGAAATGAAAAGGCAAAGTAAATAAAAACAAGCCAGCACATACTGAATTTTAAATTTAGTGCTTTAAGTGCATTTAATGGCAAAAAGGAGGTTCAAATTGATTTCCAGACACAGTTTCTGAGCTGTGGTTTAGAGCCATATCTGTTCCCCCTCCTGCCCCCCATTTTAAATCCGACGTCTCTCCCTGCAGTGGGAACTTGGACTGGGTAAAATGCAGGCTCTCTCCTCCCCACACCTGGCAGAGGCTGAATGCCACACACATTCTCTCTTCTGTGACTGCAGGCACCGTTTCCATGGCAGCGCCAGGATAACCACTCCGAACTGGTCAGGGAGGGAGGCAAGAAGAACCGCTGCCAGCCCCCGCAAAGCTCCCTCTCACCTCCCTGGGCAAGGCACTCTGAGAAACCAAGGGCAGGAGCAAAGCTGACCACACAGCCTGAGAGGCCTGGGAGGGATCGAAGGCACAGGCAGCACCACGCAGCGCGGAAACCTCCCTTCGTGTCTCATAAGAGCTGCTGTAGTTCAGACACCCACGATATGGCGGTTTGACTGCCCAGCTGTGCAGGTAAGTGGAAGGAGATCTGCGATGGCCGGAAAGTGCTTGGTTTTCCTCCCTTCCCAGGGCCTCCAAGAGTATGTTGCCTGCGGTTCTGTAGCAGATGTATTTCTGGCCACTTCCTGGTTAAGGAGAAGTAGAGATGATGCCACAAGAGCACATTTCTCCATTTGCCATGAATTGAAACAGCACAAGGGGACCTCATTTTCACTTCACAAATCACCAACACCAACCCACGGCACCAAAGTTTTAATTGGATTTTTCAGCATCTCAGGACCATGTACGTGTTGGGATTATTGTGTCAAAGCCATGTGATTTGCACAGCTGAATGTCTCAGAGACAGAAATGAGATGAAATGTGACACTTCTGAATGATCTTGGATAGCCTGAAATAATGAGAATCGGGAACTGCAATCTATGCTTGCACACATATCAAAGACCCAAGATTACTCTGGCCACTTCCAAACCCCAGCCGGCTCACAAACCACGATGCAATGTATCAGTACCGCACATAGGCCCTAACCACGCACAGGAGGCACCTTCACAGGATCACAGAAAGGTTGAAGTTGAAAGGGACCTCTGGAGATCCTCTGGTTCAACCCCCCTGCTCAGGCAGGGCCACCTACAGCCAATTGACCAGGACTGTGTCCATCTGGATTATCTCCAGGGATGGAGACTCCACAACCTCTTTGAGCAACCCATGCTAGCGCTCAGTCACCCTCACAGTAAAAAAGTATTTCCTGATGTTCAGAGGGAACCTCTTGTGTTTCAGTTTGTGCCCACTGCCTCTGGGCCTGTCACTGGACACCACTGAAAAGAATCTGACTATCTCTTCTTTCCACCCTCCCTTCAGGTGTTTCATATATATATTGAGATCCCCCCAGAGTCTTCTCTTCTCCAGGTTAAACAGTCCCAGTCTCTCTCAGCCTTTCCTCATAGGAGAGATGCTCCTTCATCATCTTAGTGGCCCTTCTCTGGACACTCTTCAATATGTCCAGATCTGTCTTGAACTGAGAAGCCCAGAACTGGACCCAGTACTCCAGGTGTGGCCTCAGCAGAGGGGAAAGATCACCTCCCTTGACCTGCTGGTAACACTCCTCCTAAGGCAGCCCAGGATACTGGTGGCCTTCTTTGCCACAAGAGAATATTTCTGGCTCATGTTCAACTTGGTGTTCAGAAGGACCCCCAGGTCCTCTTCTGCAAAGCTGCTTGCCAGCTGGGTGGCCCCCAGCATGTACTGGTGCATGAGATTAAGGGGCATATCCCTGTCTGCAACTAGCATTACCAAGGTTACCAAGGCAAACGCATGTCACCCCAGAAGCAGAAAAATTTGACTAGACAGTTGCCATGCACACAGTACTAGGTAACTTTTTGTGCCATTGAAATTACTCTCCCTCCCAGAACACCTCTGCAGTAAAAGAGAGAATGTCTACGAGTTTTCCCATTCTGGCCAGTGTGAGATGTGTAACTTCCTCCTTGTGTGCCTGAGGACTAGGAATGCATAGGATGTCCAATTATATGATAAGTTATGTGGGAGAATATTATTTTATTTTCTGAACTGATCATGGATTGTTCATCTTACCTTGCCAGGTTCATTCCTCTCTGCTCATGGACACTCTCCAATTTCAATAACAGCCTGTCCCACACAAAACACTAACTCTCCCTGCTCTACCTGAGAAGCTACACTGGCTACAGTCCTGAGAAGCCTCTTTGCTGAATAAGCCTGGCTCCTTTGATTCAGACCCTTTAGAGGGGAGTCTCAGCAGCCTGGAATACACAAGCACCAGCAACATTTGCAATGCTAAACTGCGAAAGTAGAAAAAAAGACTACTTAATTTTCTGGGCCTGTTCTGTTGTCTAGTCCTTGCGTATTTTAGATTACCCAACCACCTGACAACGAAAATGCAACATCAAACTGATTACTTCGCAAGTGCTGGAAATTTATAAAGTAATTTCCTCCTTGGGTTAAAGAGGAAGAGTACATACTTAGTGTACTAGTCAGGATTTTAAGCCAAATTTCACCTTTACTGAAGCCTTATTATTATAGCGTTACTTTCCCATTCCTAAAGCTTGATTTCTATTTGGTAAAGACTGTTTTTTTATAATACGTGGCTGGCAAAGTGTGTATCATTTCGAAAAGCAAAGTCACTGGAATTAGAATGAAAGAAATAATTTAATGGATTGCACTGACTGTAGTCACTCTACTCCATTTCTTCAAACAAGAGACTGCATTGACCAAGAGAGACATTTTTCTGGCTCATGTCCATTGCAGAGCAAAGTCAGAAAGAGAGAGACAGAAAAAGAAATACAGCATTCCCTCCCTTGAATACATTCGTAAGAAGTGGGCAGAGACCTTGCAACAATGTTTGGGATGTCTTTGACAGCATCATCGGAATATAAAGTGTCTCTAACTACTTCCCACATCTTTTTTTGGAAGAGCAAACCCCTCCACAACAGTGTAATACCACTTAGAGAGAAGGATTTTTTGAAAATTTAACCCTTATAAATGAGCTTCCTTCCCTTTAAGCAGCTTCGTATCTCCACACTGCAAACAGTTTCTATCTTTTGTTCTTCCAGTTCATGTTCAACACAGGAGAGGAGTAGGAAGTGCTTTCAGATTCAGTACTACCATAAGCATAAAGTACAGTCTCTACAGCTAGGAGGCAGCCTGGAAAACCAACCCTAATTCTGTTACCAAGTTTGGCAGCTTGATTTGTCAGGACTGGACAGAGGGGAGCATAACCTCCTGGAGGTGTGCTGAAGTGGATACCAATTTCTTCTAGGATTTTAGTTTCCTTTCCTGAATTTATAGAGCACATCTCTCAATCCAGTGACACAGGCTTTATAGCTGCTAGTGAGTTTACAGTTTTATGCACACCACTACTTTGGGCATGTTTGGTACCATGCTCATCTGTCTGTTTCTTGGGAAGAGAGGATGACAGGTATCTCTGTAGCAACTGAGTACACATGGCTCTGGATATAGGACTTCAGGCAAGTAATTGCAACTATGTTTTACCTAAAAAAATACTCTACAGTTAGAATCCCACTAAAATGGAGACTACAAAATTATATACAGCGAAACAAACTTGAGACTGAGAAGCAGGCATGTGAGAAATAAGACTGAAGATAACAGCACAGAGAACTATGTGACCTAAATTATAATTTTAAATATGTAGAAATAGGAAAGCTTTGGATAACTCAAATACCACGACATTGTAACTACTGAAAATGCTAACTTTTTAATGACAACCACTGTATGCAAATGATGTAATTACAAACATCAGCACAAAATGCCTTGTTGACAAACAGGGGGAAACGTTTCGAGCAGCATAGGAAGAAGAAAAATAAATTCTGAAAATATTGCTATGTATACGGAATAATGAGGCCTCATAATAGATGCTGGATCTTATTTACCAAAATTTTGCTGTTTGATTCAGATGTTAATTTCGTGCTGCATTAAATGAATAACAGATAAAAATCCTTTTCTTTAAATGCTCACATCAGCTTCAAAATTACAGTTTGATACATTTTTAAATTAATCTTACAAAGCACTGACTCTTAAATTTCCAAGCTGTGATGATTTAGAATTGTAAAGAGTTCTAGTAGTGGGAATGGAGAGAGAAGAGACTGGAGCAGATAAGAGACATGGGATGCTCTATCCATATCTGCATACTGACTACAGGACCTTCTGGTTAGAGGATAGCCGGATTCACCACCACTTTCATTTATATATAAATAGACCTGAAGAACAATGACTCATAATTTCACAATCTGAGTAAATACTTTTAATAATTACTGATGTATTTTAATATCCTATTGATCAAGTTTAGCCAATGTTCTATTTCAGTAATTTCAGAATTGACTATACTCCTGGCACACAGAGTAGAAAACCAAAACCAACAGTAAAAATCAGTTAAAAAAAATGTCTCTAGGTTTATCTAAGGGTGAAGTTTTAAAAATGTGTAATCTATCTTCTTTCTGTCTGCGAAGGTCTGAAATAACCAGTCGCACCGCAATAACCTGCTATATGTCAAAGCCACAAAGCAACTCATCCCACTGTAGACAAACCCAACATTCAAAAATGTTTGGAAAGAAAGATTTAAAAGAAAGAAAAGGTCAAAAAACCTGCAGCTAAGACACTGCAAAACATAGCTGCTGCAACAGGTGGACTGTTTTGTAAGATTACCATAAAATCCTTCTCTGTAACAGAACAAACCACAATGTGACAGTAGATAAACTCCATTAGAGTGATCTTAAGTACATGTAACCATGTAGACAGAATAAGCCAAACATCTGCCCATGTTTTTTTCTGTACTATGTTGATGTTGCTATCATCTGAGCACATTATCCACATGTCCCCTGAAACCATGTATTGCAATTACCATCAACTGGTATTACACCTGCTGAAGAGGGCAAAACTGATTGACTACAGCTTCTCCTGCTGTTGAGCTCAGCCAACAAGCTGTTCATGAATCCTGCAGATGTTTTGGTAAACTGGGCCAAACTGGTTTTTTAAAAAAACTAATTAAAAAAACCCTAATTTAAAAAAAAAAAAAAAATACACTGTTTTTCACAGTTACGCTGTGCCTCACTGGTATGTATTTCAAAACGTCAACTGAGATCAGCATGAGGTGAATGACAAAAACCATAATGAACATGAATTTCATAATATATAAAAAATATTATGTCATGACAGAAGTGTGTCCTGAAGCAATAACGACAGTGCTGGCAAGCAATAATGACTGGGCTCCCATTGCCAGAAACACTTTCAATCCCTTCATGATATATGGATTTCATTTTTCCAAACTCCCTTCCAAGATATATTGATTTTTAGATGGAAAAGCATGTTGGGTTTTTTTAAAGAAACCAATTTTGTCATTCAGAAAAATCAGTCAGAAAATGCAAAGTCCCTATGCTGACTGACTCAAATCTCCATCTGATATCTCCCCCCAGATAACCAAATAGCTAATTATTCTTTTAAATCATTCCATGAAAATTAAAAGTTTAAAGGAAGGAAAGAGAAACTTGCGCAAGTAGGTTGTCTAAGAACTTGGAGAATATGCCTATGTCCAAGCAGGAATTCCACTGATTTTATGGATAGCATTTCTGTTTCTCCAAAGCCAGTATTAATTAAAACAGGTTCAGCCTGTTTACTGTCACAGAAATGTAAAGATAGGGCCAGGAGGCCCTGACAGGACAGGTGGTTTAACATTAAAGCCTTTTAGAGTCTGTCCAGATATCCACAGTCTACCTGGAGATCACAGCCGACCAAGCAGTTTCTTTTGCTGCTCTATCTTGCAGCCATGACATGGCCATAGTCTTTCCAGAATACTACTACAGGTGAGATTTTCTGCAAAGAGAGAAATTCACAAGTGTAATTAATATACGTGCTCTGAATCAATGCTATCGTGTTTGTATGCAAGTCATCCCCGGACATAAGTGATAATCCTTTTAAAAACCCTGCCATGTTAGGCTAAAGAGAGCCTAAAGATACAAGTTTCAGAAAAGTGTTACCACAAGAGCTTATCCATGAAAGGAAATCCTGTAACTTTTAAAGAATGTTTTCAGGTAATCATCCAAATAGTGTATTGCCCTAGTCACAGAATGGTTTGGGTTGGAAGTGACCTTAAAGATCATCTATTTCCAACCCCCCTGCCATGGGCAGGGACACCTTCCACTAGCTCAGGTTGCTCAAAGCCCCGTCCAACCTGGCCTTGAACACTTCCAGGGAGGGGGCAGCCACAACTTCTCTGGGCAACCTGTTCCAGTGTCTCACCACCCTCCCAGGAAAGAATTTCTTCCTCAGATCTAATCTAAATCTACCCTCTTTCAGTTTAAAACGATTACCCCTTACCCTATCACTACACTCCCTGATAAAGAGTCCCTCCCCATCTTTCCTCTAGGCCCCCTTTAAGTACTGGAAGGCCGCTATAAGGTCTGACCAGTTCCTTCTCTTCTCCAGGCTGAACAAACAACCGCAACTCTCTCAGCCTGTCCTCATAAGGAAGGTGCTCCAACCCCCTGATGATCTTCATAGCCCTCCTCTGGACCTGCTCAACCAGGTCCATGTCCTTCTTATGTTGGAGGCCCCAGAGCTGAATGCAGTACTCCAGGTGGGGTCTCACAAGAGTGGAGTAGAGGGGGAGAATACCCTCCCTCGACCTGCTGGCCACACTTCATGAACTTGAACTTCATGAGGTTTGCACGGGCAACCTCTCAAGCCTGGCAAGGTCCCTCTGGATGGCATCCCTTCCCTCCAGCGTGTCAACCGCACCACGTGGTTTGGTGTCGTGAGGGTGCACCCAATCCCGCTGTTAATGTCACCAACAAAGATGTTAAACAGCACTGGTCCCAACACTGACCCCTGAGGAATGTCACTTGCCACGGCACTGCACTCAGACTTCGGGCTGTTGAGCACAACTCTTTGAGTGCGACCACCGAGTCAATTCCTTATCCACCAAGTGGTCCATCCATCAAATCCATGCCTCTCCAATTTAGAGACAAGGATGTCACGTGGAGCAGTCAGACGCTTTGCATAACTCCAGGTAGATGACGTCAGTGCTCTTCCCTTATCCGCCAAAGCTGTAACCCTGTCACAGAAGGCCACCAAATCTGTCAGTCGCTATTTGCCCTTAGTGAAGCCATGTTGGCTGTCACCAGTCACCTCCTTGTTTTCCATGCACCCTAGCACAGTTTCCAGGAGGATCTGCTCCATGATCTGGCTGGGCACAGAGGTGAGACTGACTGGCTTGTAGTTCCCCAGGTCTTCCTTTTTTCCCTTTTTAAAAATGGCTGTTATGTATCCTCTTTTCCAGTCAGCTGGAACTTCACCGGACTGCCACAACTTCTCAAATATGATGGATAGTGGCTTAGCTACTTCATGTGACAGTTCTCTCAGGACCCGCGGATGCATCTCATCAGGTCCCATGGACTTGGGCACCTTCAGGTTCCTCAGACGGTCTCGAATCTGATCTTCTCCTACAGTGGTTGGTTCTTCTTTCTCCTAGTCCCCACCTTTGCCTTTTGCATTTTGGGCAGTGTGGCTGAAGCACTTGCCTGAGAGCAAAAAAGTCATCGAGTACCTCAGCCTTCTCCATATCCTGGGTGACCAGGTCTCCCTTTTCCTTCCAGAGAGGGCCCACATTATCCCTAACCTTTCTTTTATCACTGATGTACCTATAGAAGTTTTTTCTGTTGCCCTTGGTGCCCCTGGCCAGATTTAACTCTATCAGGGCTTTGGCCTTCCTAACCTCATCTTTGGCTTCTCAGACAGTGTCTCTGTTTTGCTCCCAAGTTATATGTCCTTCCACCCTCTGTAGGCTTCCTTCTTATGTTTGAATTAGTCCAGGTGCTCACAGGCCTCCTGGCATTTTTGCCTGACTTCCTCTTCATTGGAATGCATCGCTTCTGAGCTTGGAGGGGGTGATCCTTGAATATCGATCAGCTTTCTTGGGCCCCTCTTCCCTCCAGGGCTTTATCCCATGTTACCCTGCCAAGCAGATCCCTGAAGAGGCCACAGTCTGCTCTCCTGAAGTCCAGGGTAGTGAGCTTGCTGTGCACCCTCCTTGCTGCGCTAAGGAACTTGAACTCCACCATTTCATGGTCACCGCAGCCAAGGCTTGCCCTTGAGCTTCACACTCCCTGCCAGCCCTCCCTTTTTGGTGAGAACGAGGTCCAGCACAGCACCTCTCCTCACTGGCTCCTCTATCACTTGGAGAAGGAAGTCATCACTGGTGCATTCCAGGAACCTCCTGAATTGCCTGTGTGCTGTTGTGTTGTACCTCCAACAGGTATCAGGATGGTTGAAGTCCCCCATGAGGACAAAAAAGATCAACTTTCCCCAAGTCTGTTGACCCATTCCATTTCAGTGGAACCTACTACCGAGATGCACACAAGAACACTGGAAGGGTACTCTGGGTCTCATTCAAGATGTGATGGATCTGTAACCCTTCCTGATTTCATCTTTGCTTGAGACTCTCTATACATTTTTACTGCTCTGTTAAAATAAGAGCAGCCTTTTCCTTTTGTTGGAAGGACCAATACCTGAGCTAATGTCCAGTTGAAAAACATACACCCAGCAACTTTTAAGAATATATACATTGTTTCCCACTTCCTCTTCCCTCCCTCCCTGAAGTCATGACTTAGCTTTAGGTCTCTGGCACAGAGCTACAGCTACAAAGCAAATGAAGTTCTGGCCTACTCGGTCAACTGAAAGGGATAGTTTGGGTCCTCAGAACAAATGAATGCAAGTCCTCAGTGTACCAACATTTTTACAGTACATGCCAGTCAGGTGCTAGCATACTAGAAAAAACTTATTTATGATATGCTACCAGGTTCATTATGATAAGTTAATACTAATTTAAAGATATACTTTAAATGACTATTAAACACAGTGAAAGAAACAGTAAAAGGTACTGTGAAAATAACTTGGGTATATTGTCATGTGAAACATTCTTCAAAGACAGGCAACTTGTGCAATGAACACTGGGGAAGTACATAGATACATGTTCTCTATTATGTTCCTATTTAAATGCAGAGCTAATTATGATATCACTGCTTATGTAATTTTGCACTGTATGTATACTTACACGGGCTTTTAAACAACTGCAGAAGCTTACTTAAGAGGGACAGTGGCACTTGAAAAAGTCATTTACAGGTACATTAAAAAAGTAAACACTTTATGGTGGTAAATATTTATTAGAAATAAAGTACATAGGGTACATAAAGGAAAAGCAAAATTATAGCTGAGGAGCTATAAAGTAGTACTTCTTTCATCCATGAAACAAAATTAGAGCAATGGTCTTAAAAAACCCCAAAAAGCATGGATTGCCAGCACATCAGTGAATACAGCTATCTGTAGTAATGGGAGATTGGAGCTATATCCTGATCTTCTCTAAAAATGGATCTGAGAGATATCTAAAGCCTACATCGTATGACAGAAAACGAATGAGAAATCTATATACTCCATTATGTTATTGCTGAAGAAAATTCCCCACCTCTATAACTACAATTTCACTACATTTCATATTTTGGTAGTGAATACAGAGTCTTTCTTACAGAAGCTCTATTATTTCTGATGAAAATTACATAGCATTGCTGCACCAGAGCATAAGGACTTAAAGTGAACTGAGGCAGAAAAGAATTATGAAGAAGAAAACATGATTAATGCAGGGGTTACTCAATACTCATATGTAGTATTAATCTTGTATGAGAACAATTATATTAAAATAAAACTGCTCTAAATTCTTTTCTATGTTTGTTCAATTAATAGTTTGGGGAAAGCAAGCTATTAATCTAATCCTAGCACCACCATATAATTTACTGGGAATTACTTTTTAGGCATCTGTGCTTGGTAAAAAATAAACCAAAAATATTTCAGTGTTTGAAGCTTTATGAATGTCAAGCACATGCCTTTCCAGTGCAATGTCTAACCTTATGACTGTTTAGAAAGGAACAAATATGATCAGGATACTGTAAAATTATTTATGAAAGCCCAAGGTCTTTCATAGTTTATATACGATTTTTTTTCTTCCTCTTTTAATCACATCATTCTGAGTGAATGTTTCAAACAAAATTTATGCAGATAAAGCTGGTGATGTTTCACCTCCTCCATAGGATATGCGAATATGTGGTTTAGTTTACTACGTCTGAAGTTACTTAAAGCAATTATGTAACTTAGTTTCAGCAAAAGCACAACAAAACCTATCTTTCACAACTACAAGGGTACCATAAAGCAATCCAACACAGATTTACCTCCTCTAAGTCAGTCAAGTGCCACTAATTTCAGTAGATCTTGGTACCTCATTTTAAACCATCTGAGAACTTCTTCCGGCTTTTACTGCATAGCATTGATTTGATTAGAAAAAAAAGAAAATACTAGAGACAAATCACTAAAAATATTTCCTCTGACTCAGCAGCCACAAACTTTCCTCCTTAATGGCACTGAATTTCATATGAGAACTGAGGACCAGCTCTCTCACCAGCTAATGGCAGGGACTGGGCTGACAGTAGCTTTTTTTTGAAGGACTCAGGAATAAGTCTTTATGCATGTGAATGAATATCAGTTAGGTGGGAAATTATTTAAAGAGAATCATAGCCTAGGAGTATAGGGCTGTGAACAGATAATGGCTCTGAATGTCAGGGAAAGACAGACAATGAAAAATAACTGAGCCACTGTGCAGAGTGAGATGGAGAAAAGGAGCAGAGCTCAAGCACAAAAATGAGAACTTGCTCCTCACAGAAAGCTGACACCGAGCCATTTCTGTGCTTGACACTCAATCTGAAATTTGGCTATTAAATTTTTAGCACATCCAAAGCCAGTTGGGAGAGTCAGCTGTGGAGCCACAAGAAATCTAATCTGAAATCAGGGCAGGGCAGACACATAACACTGCAGCCTTGAAGAAAAGGAAGAAAAAAAAGAAAACAAATTGCCCATGTTTGTTGTTTGTTTAAAATCTCTGCTAGTAGAATTTTTTTTATTTTAACTTTTTGTCTTTATTTATTGACAATCAATCATCTCTTGCAGGAGAAGAATTTTTGAGGTTTTCTCAGAGGTTTCTAGAAACAGGCTGACTTTTCTATTGCTTAAAGGCCAGCTTGTGAGAACTAACAGCTTCAACAGTCTAAAAGATAAAAGCATTAGAAGGTTCATGCTAGACTAGGCCCAGTGATAAAATATTGACCCTTCTGAAGATAAGCCATTAAAATAACAGCAAAAATCTACAGCTGTGTAATATCACCTCTTCACTTTCATGTTGTTATCTACATTTTAGTCAACAGCACCCCTCTGATATTATGGATGATGGATTAATCTTAATCCTATAGCTATGCAAGAGAATTTGTATCAGGTTTTGGCATGTCCCTTCTGCACATTCATAAACTCTGGCACTTAAGAAAAGTTGAAAGAGTTGGAAACATGGAAAAGCAAACTCAGTGCTGGACCAAGTCAGCTTAGGTAAGAAATCAAAATAGAACTGCCTGTTACTGTTGAAATAAGGTTAATAATAAATCCACTAAAAAAAAAAAAAAAAAAAAAAAAAGGAGCGAAAAGTCAAGCGGCAGAGGCTAACTCAACTACGTCAGATTTCAGATTTACCACCAATTCCAATTGTGTTGTGGTTTCACAAAATAGAAATGAGCAACTGCACAATCAAGGTCATAATGAAGATGTTGTTACTTCCTATGTAGTCTACTGGGCCATCCTGCAGGCTGGACCAGCAGTCTACCTTTTTCTCACCAAGGCAGCCAACAATCATCTTCAAGCCACTGTTCATGCAAGTCTAACAAGGACAGGTACACATTTCAGATGAAATAGCCCCGTGCATATGCCAGAATGAGAGCCTGTATGTACCAGAAAGCAAAGGCATCTGCCCTCAGTTCCCAAATTTGCTACCACTCAAGCTGTAGATATCCTTACACAACACCTGTACAACCCTAAAAGAACGGTAATAATCAGTATTAATTTCTTTATTAAAGAATCAAAATATCTTAACACATGGTGCACACATGCTCAGTGATAATACTATTCAGAAGGATGCAAGTTTTCCTTTAAACAAAAATTATCAGTATTCATGACTACGGTGCAAGCTGAGGCCACAACTAGAAAAAAAAAACCAATCTGATGACACCTGTCTGAGTGCCTGTTGATCACCAAATGATTTAATGTTGTAACTCAACAGTACAAATAGCTACTATTTCACTGCCTATAGTTTTAGCAGAAACTGTCATGACTGCTTATTGCAGCCTCAATAGACTTTTTACAGCCTTTTCTAGCACAGAAGGGAGAAGTGTCCCAACCCTCAGTTTCTCTGACAACTTCTGAAGCTGTGAAAGTTATTTGGCTTCAACATCTTTCAGTCCACTGAGAATAAAACTTTTAGAACTGGTCTAAATAGAAATTACACAACTGTATAATTCCCAGGTAATATACTAAATGTATAGGCGTTTTTCTTATCAACTCCCAAGTTCTGATTTGCTCCACCACACTGACACAAAATCAAGGATCTTTGTCGAGTAACTCACCCATACACGCTGCCATTAGAAAGCGTTAAGACACAGGGTGTGTTAAGGAGAGCCTTACTTCGACTGATGCGTAGTTGTGTTTCCAACTACTTTTTCTTCCAGATCCTTAAAACTGCACAGTCTTGTAGCACTCAAGATTGACAGAGATGTGTTGCATGTGTTCACAGCTGGGAGAACAAAGTTCCTGCTTTAATTGTCAGGTTAGCTTTTTCAAAAGCGGATTAATGGAATGACCATTCCAAGAATGTCACACAAAGGTCTTGACCTCTGGCAGAAACTATTTGTTAACAGTGTGAACCCTATACTAAGAGTTTTCTGAAAGGATCTCAAAAAGAAATATTTTTAATTTCTCATCAAAATTATCCCAATTATTTCCTACAACATCAATGTCTACTAAAATAAATAAACAAAATCAAGAAAATCCCCCAAAAACCAATAACTGCTTTCATATTCCAGATTTAAATGTAGGGATAGTAGCTTCCATTAAATGTATTATATACTCTGCCAATTGAAAGGCCTGCCCAGTGTCAACATTTAAATCTAGTGCATGCTGTTAGATCAGGGCTTACCATTTTCTATTACCTCTCCCTTTCCTCACAGGTTAAAGCAAGTCTCTAATATATTTAAAGTACAAGTTTGTATACATATGTATTTGCATACGTGCACACACACAAACATAGCACGTGCTAGTATCATGGACCCATTGTATGGAAGGCTGCTTAAAACATGGAGAGTTTCTACTTAAAGTATCATGCTACAAAAAAGTGTGTCAAGACCCTTCTACTTTCGTAGGTTATTAGGATGAATTTTTACCAATGACAGAAAGCTGGTTTATCATATCTCTCTGTCAGTCACTTCAGGACTCAGCAACTAGAAGACTGAACATATTTTTTCAGAAAAAGGAGAAGAAAAAAATAAACTATACCTTCTGCTTACAATTATTTTAATGAAAGAATGCCTAAGCTACTGAACATCATTAGTACAGAAACAACTATTACCTGTATAATAAAATCACTGAAGTAATTCCAACTTTGCCTTCAACTTCCAAAAATCAAGATGTTAACGTATGGTTGAATTAGTTCAGTTACTCAGAAATCAGTGGAGTAATACCAGAGATAGATTCGGATCATTATCTACCTTCACAGCACAAATGAATAATGCAAATGTGTATGCGAAGGACCATGAAGTATCTCGGCTTAGCAGTGCATTTAAAATGTATCACTAACTTTCAGCTTCTTGAAATATTTATCAACTGCAGGAGGTTCCACTGAGAGCACACTCTATTAGGGACTTCACTGAATTTTTATTTCAACGCCTGACTCAGAGGACTTTAGAAAAGGAGACTGGAATTAACTGCTAAGCCAACTTCAGGTACTGCTCTGGCACCATGGGCTTCAAGAGTCCCTTCACAAGTGTTTCTGAGTCACTTTAATATTCTTCCCAAAGCCAAAACTAACTGGGGTCTTTAGGCAGTGAATCTCAGAAGGGAGAAAAGGAAGGTAACAAGTTTCTGGACACTTGACTTCAAAAGCCACTAAAATTAAATAGTATGCAATTAGAAAGCTCCTGAAAGAATCCACAGCAACAAGTATGCTTTGAGACACCACAGTCAACTCAGAAGCACTACATAACAAGTTAAGCAGTCTTATTAAAATCAGTCTAGTGGTACAAACTAGTTAAAATGACAAGTTGGATCAACTAGGAACAAGCTTGGATCAATCATGCAAAGCACTTAAACTACGGAGCATCAAATATTGGATTCGTTTTCCTGAACTTTTTTTGAAATAAAATTAGTTCCTGATCTTGAAGTAATTAACGTAGTTTTATTGGTCTATTAAAGATCAGAACATCTTAAGTAAGATTTTTTTTTCATGCTGAATACTCTGCAGTACACATTAAAAAAAAAAAAAAAACAAAAAAACCCAAAAAAACCAGCCCTTAGTTTAAGATTGAGCGATTAAACTAGTTTGGTCTAGAAAATCTTTTCTTTCCAATTTTAACTAATAAAAACTGATAGTTATGGTTATATCAAAAAAGAACTCCCTCAAAGTCATACATTTTGTTCATTATGGACTTTGGGAGGGTACGTGCTTATTCATTTAATTTGACAAATGCAATCGCCTAGTAAACAGTATTACTCCACAATAACATATTCCTTCAGTGTCTTGAGTCAGGAATAATATGTAAAATCAACTGGCTCTAACCTCCCCCTCCCCTCCCCTTTTTTTTTTTGGTAGGAAGTACTAGACTCGGGGGTGGGGAGGGGGATGTGTTTGCACGTTTCAGATATTTTACTTGAATTCAGCTAAAAGATCAAACTATTAAATAAACTGTTACCTTAAGAAGTATAAAGATCTGTGGCAGAAAAGGCTTTTGGGACGTTTCCACATGAAATTCATTTATTTAGTCCCTTTAACAGTCAGTCACATTTCCCTGGGACCTGAGCAGCACCAGATGAAACCAGGAGGTCACAACCGTGCATTATTTTCACTAATATTCTGTAATGAATTTCAACTTAGCTGACCCATCTACACAAAAAAAAAATCTACCTGAAAAGCCTAAAGACTTAAAGGTTAAACATATTTATAAGAGATGCAAATCCCATTCTCACCTATTTAAGACTATACTCTGAAAAAAAAAGGTATCACCACAGTTGAGTACATCGTATTTACTGAGAACGTTTTCTAGGGTATAAAAGTACAAAGCAACAGGTCTGTAAGCTCAAAGCATGCATCTACAAAAATACATGTTTGCACAGGAAAGATAAGCCTGTTAAATTATTTTATCTCAGTGGAATTGCTGATTTTCTTAAATCTCTGCTTTAGATTAACTTGAAACAAGAAATAACCACAGTCAAATCAAGTGTTGCTGAATAAGGACATGAAGCATTTTGGGGAGACAAGACACTTCCACTAAAGAGTAACATTTACTTTCTTGCCTTTAATGGACTTCAAAGCACCCATTTCTCTCTTTTTAAGCCAAGAACTCTGTTTAAAAAAAAAAAAGGAAAAAAAACCCACAACCAAAACCTACCAGCCACAACTTAGACAGCATTTCACAAAGACTTTAACATCTAGCAATTATGCTACCTATATGCCCTCGTGCAACCAGATTTAAAGGATTCTGAGGTCCAAAAATATTTTTAAACCATTCAGAGGCGACGTTTAAAACAAGTTCTATACCTTTTCACGAAATCTCTCATTTCACCTCAAACAAATTACAAAGCAGCCCCAAACAAACGGTCCATCTTTAACCCTTTACCTTTGTCGCCCACTTGTAAATTAATCTCCTTAATCACTTTCAGCATTCGCTCTGGGGAGCCTCCTCAAAGCTGAGCCGAGTTTCCCTCCTCTCCGGAGCAGCTGCTCAGGCAGGTCTAGTCATTTCTTTCTTTTTTTTGTTTTTTAACCTCCTTTTACCACTTACAAAAAGAAACTTGAAACAAAAACCAGCCGGCGAACGCTGCCGGCCATTCCCAGCGCTCGGAAACACGCCAACAGCCGCGGCGACAGCAGACCCCGACCGCTCCGCGGGCTCTCCGCGCTCTGGGGGCTCCGGGAGGCCGCGGCCGGCCGGCCGGCGGGCGAGGGGCGAGAGGGGCGAGGGGCGAGGCCCGGGCGAGGGGCGAGGCCCGGGCGGCCGCGGGCAGCTGCCGCCGGCCCAGCGGGGCAGCGCGGGCGGGGGGAGGCGCGCTCCGCCGGGCACAAAGGTCTCCATGGCAACCGCGGGCCGAGCCCCCCATCGCCCTCATTCAGGCAACACCTCACTGCCGCCGGCCCCGCCCCCCCGCCCGACGGCCCCCCCGCAGCCCCGCGCTGCCTGTGCCCTGCCTGTGCCCTCCCAAACGCCGCAGCTGCGCCGCGATCGCGGCCGGGCAGGCCGGGGGGCAGGCCGGGGGGCAGCCCTGGCGACACGGGGCCGCCAACCCGCCTCCCAGCAGAAGCTGCAACCGCGATTTAATTGCGGCCTGATGGCAGAAGTACAGAGCCCAGCAGCTGCTGCCGGCCCTGCCCGCGGCCCGGCCGTACATTTTCAGCGCCTTCCCCTACCCCCCCCCCCCGAGTGCAGATCAATCCTCATACATATGTATATTTATTTAGGTTTTCTAATTGAGAGTAGAAGTCGATATGCTACTGCAGAATCTCAGCACAGAATAACTTCACACTGAATTAATTAAACCCCACATTCATCAGTCTCTTGTAATACAAAACATTGTATCTGAGGGCATCGGTTTTTTTTCTTTTAAACTTTTGCTTCACAGACTGTTTGACATGAAGCTATGAAACTTTTGTCTTACATACACAGGCGTCTAGAAAATAAAACTTACACTCAAATTTTCAGAAGTGCGTATAGCAATAAATGGCAAGGTTCAAAGCTAAAGGCTCCATGCCTGGCCTGGCCTCCAGCACAGACAGCTCCAAGGCTCCAACACGTTACAAGCAACAACTTTATGTACAGGATGACTCCTGCTCAACGCAGCAAGACTCATCATACACCCTGAAGTTTGAGGGGTCTGAGGTCAAGGATAGAGATGCCCAAGGTGGAAATGCAACATTCATGACAAATTCCTACAACCTCACGCAAGGTCGCTGTAGATGTAATTATGCCTGTAAAAGATTGCTATCATTCTTCGGCCTGGTGCAAATGTTTCAGTAATTCAATTATTCTGCTGAAGTCAAAAAGACTTAACTTGCTTTGGATGATTTCTTGCTAAAGTGCCTTATTCATTCTGTGCATTTCAGTTGGTCAACACCTGTGCGATCTGAACACTGGAGGAAAACAACTGTGTGATTATTTTGTATATAAAGATCCTGTCAGGAAAAATAGCCTTCCCTTTCACATAAGTACGAGCTTCATATTCAAATACTTCACACATGAATAAACTATCAGCTCAGACTCCAAAATGAGCCCTTCCCTTCCCAATGTTTTTAATGAAAATAAATGTGATTATTATAGCCATTTTAATTTTTTTTTTAAGAAGACAGAGCACACAGTCTTCATTATTTGCTGCCAATGTTTAGGTAAAAGGCTGAAGGACTGGACTAGATGCTTGCATTTTAGCCGGATATACAATCCGGATCATAAAGAAATGTCTCCTTTCTACTTACAAAGAGCCGCCCCCCTTTTCTGAACCACAATGACCAGATACCTAACACCCGCTATCATTAATATTTACCATTACTGATTTGGAGTCATAAAACTGCGGTGCACATTTCAGTACTCTTCTCTCAAAATGTCACAGTGAAGCTGAGGTCAGTTTTGCTTGGTTTTATAGGACACAGTATAGTCACTGAGGAAGGAAGAGCAACATTTCAGGGTCTGAAAGGAAAAAAACGCTGACTTGGCTTCTACCAACCTTCCCTGGGTTTATCTGCACTCCCCAGGGCAGATGTAAGCACAGGGGTTGCCCTCCACTCCCCCCTCAAAAGGGGACAGAGGGAAGAAACAGAAAGTAGTTAAGCAGACACTTCTTTTAAACACCTGCTGAGGCTAACACAGTAATAATAATTTAAAACAGGACGCAATCAGCTACTTCTCCCAGAAACGTTTGGAAGGGTTAAACCCAACAGTTAACTGTATTTCTAAAATTCTAAAAGGAGGTGAAATGTTGCTGGGGGCAATGGATGGAAAATTACGTTGTAAAGCCCTTTATTTTAGCTCCTAAATGGCAAACCTACTAGCTTCCTTGTAACTCTGCCAAGCTGTAAGTGTCATTTAAGAAGAGCAATGTAACAATTTCTTGTTGTTCTCCATTGCTGCCTAGGATGTAGAAAGAAGACTGTTTATGATAAATTAAAGGTCACAAATAAACGGCAATTTAATAGAAGAAAATCTACTCCACATGAAATAATATCTCCAACGGGTAATTAATTACACAACAGTCTGAGCATGTTCTCTTTCAATGAAATATTGTCAACAGCCACCCTGTTTCATTTCAATGTGCTAATATGCATCACCATCTCAGGAAAGCTCTGTTGAAAAAATAAGAAAACAGGTACTATAAAGTCATTGCATCTATTGCAGCAGTGCACAACACACATGCAATTTTGCAGTATATTTAATAGAGAAATTTAACATAACAATAAAATTCAATGGGATTTTACTCTCATTGCCAAGATCAATGATTGGTATTAAAATGGATTGCCACATATTCATGAAAGAGTTGTTCAATAATTTGACATTTGTACAAATTGCCATCTTTATATAAAGGGATCCTATCTCATAAAACTGATTGATGAAAGTAGAAGAAAACTATTTGCATTCCAAACCCATACACCCTTCCTGTCATTAGAATATGTACTTTTTCTGTATCACAAAAATTCCTATACACTTAAAATTGATCAAATCCTCCAGTGCTCTGTTGATGTTTGACTTATGGTATGCTGAAGCTGTGCAAACTTTGAGAGTTTGGACAGGGAGAAGTAGAAGGAAATCCTATAATGTATTTTAGGCTTTGCAGTAATACTTACTCAAGGAAAACTGCCTTTAAGTTGGTATACTGAGAAAGGAGGTTAGGTGCAGGATTTTTCTATTGCTTATGCAGCACATGAACGGTTATCTCTGAACCACAATTCAGTGTTTTTATGCTAACATCCACAACTTTACTTTAATCTACACAAATGCACATTCCCATCCTTTTCACACTGGTTCTTCAAGAATCATTTAAAACATCTACAAACTTCAAGAGTGTAGCGACTAGGTGGATTCTGTATCATCTGAATGAAAAACATCAATAGTCAAATCTATGTTTTTCAGAAGAGATAAATCTGGAAATGTTTCGAGGCAGCCAAAGTTAAGGGTTTGCTTGTGTCTAAGGCCAAAGTTAAGCGTTTGCTTGTGCTCTCCATAACGTGTCTAGTGAGCCAACAGGATGCATGCACAGGATAAACTGCTGTACAAAGTAGAAATAAGATTATTTCATTTAAAGTTACACAAATATTTACTGGGTTAATTTGGTAATGATTCCTATACTGGGTTGTGTTGGTTTTTTTCATACTAAACCCTTTCTAGGGCACATTTAGCTGTTCCTCTGCTTGACAATCTATGCATATGCAGACAGAAATTGCTCCAGGATCATTCCCTTTGCTAACATTTTCTGGTTTGTGACATTAAAGTTACCATAAAATAGCACTGCAAGTACTGCAAAACCGAAGATGTTTTCCAGAAGCTCAGGCCTGTGTCACAATCTCTTATTGTGTTTTGCTCATCTTTCTCTCTTGATTTGGTAACCCTGTGGGGGAGACCACTCTAAGAACAAGTAACTTTTGTGTGATACTGTGCGTGGTGGCTTTGCAGATCCCTACAATTTCTCTTCCATGACATACTCAGCTCAAGCAAATAGTGTAAACAGGGAATTTTGTTCTTGCATAATAAATGAAGAAAGCCCTTTTCAGGGTCTGAATAGACAGTAGTATATAGCACTTATTTCCACCAACTTTTGCTCTTTATGTTCTGCAACACTAATGAATAGCAGAATTATTTTAAAAAAATATTACAGGCCACAGAGTCTTTAAGACTTACTCTGCTTCACTGTCTGTGGGAATAACCAATTCAGTAACATTAAGAAAGAAGAGAACATGCCTAAGCACTTGAAGATTAGCTAACCAACTTTGTTAGAAGAGCTACCAAGATATTTCCTACCATTTTGTATTAGCTTTGTAAGTATTCCTGAAAGTTTTTCAACACCCAGCAAGAATTTTGCAGAATATGATCAAATTTTAAGTAAGTCAGCCAGTAGAAAACAAAACAATTTGAGAAGGGTTGGGCACTTCCATGACTTCCTGGAAACCAGAAGTAAAACTCCATCTGATTACAGTAGGAACAGATTTAGGTCAACTAGAATTACCATGGAGAGCTAACGCTTATGAAATATTGTACTTAATTCCCAACTAATTGGGTTAGTGGTGGTTTCTCCAAGTTACAAAAGTATTTTCTGGATACATTGTTCAGAAAAGTATTAGAAATGAGGATTTGCAATTTAAAAAGTTAATTGGAAGTTTCTTACCAGATTTCTAATAGCTACACAGTCTAACTAACTATATGTCATGTTTTCTGTTTTAAAAGTAAGGTTATCCTTCACAACAATCAAATCTCGGGGGGCAGTTTGATAAAGTCAAACATCAAAAATACAGCTGAATTCTGGGAAAAAAAAAAAAAAAAAGAAAAAGGATTTTGCCTTTTACCGAAATTTACATTTATCCACGTAACAGCTTTTCGCTTTTCAGCTGTTTTCCTACTGTGGAGCCTGTGCTTGTGATACCTGAGAGTTCTTTCCTATTTCTTTTTTGTGCTGATTGTTTTAAAAGCAGTATGAAACATCGTATGATTTTGCTATGACATAGGTATACTAATGTGTCCATTTGCAATATGAAAACACTTCCCCTACTACCTTCAGCCAGCTTCATTTTCAGAATTGGTAATCTGGAGGCAATATGTTTTATCATTCCTAGACTGACAAGCACTCCCTTTTATAGGATTCATAAATACCTCTCATACTGACGGAAACGACCAGCAAACCCTTAAAGGAGGGTTACATGTAGTGGAAATGGCAAGCACCTGCCACAATGAAACCTGAAGTTGTCCAACAATCACAGAGCTATGGGTAGACTGGTAAATGCTAGAATCACTTCATATCACACATACAGTTTTAGCTTTATTCTTGGTAATCAACTTGGCTGCCACCTAATTTCTGACTATCTGTGGTTTTTAGATCATAGAGTACTTATTTCTGCTGCTGTCCATTTTTTGAGAAAGTAAGTGGGATTTTGTCCCTCCAGCCTTGGGAACTTACATCTCTATTTTCCTTTCCCATCTGAAGTTAGAATTACTCTTTTGTAACTCCCACTTTGCCTTGTCCCTATCCAAAAGGGACCATTCACGCACCTACCTTCTCATCCTTCTATAAATGCTAACAAAATGGAAACAAATCCATCTTGGATAAACTATGCTAATGTCAGTGGAAACTGTACCTAAATAGACGATAATCCCAGATTCACGGAGTGAACACGGATGTCTGCAACATCACCTGGTCTGTGCAGAGCCTTGTTACAGAAAGCTGCTCTGAGTGCTGTATAAAAGAGGTGGGATGGGTAAAAAAAAGGGGGGAAAAAAAAAGAAGTAGGCCATTCCAAATAGTGTAATCTTCTTATTATTTTTTGTTGTTGATTTAGTCACCATCAGAACCACGGGGCCTGATAGATAACCTTAATCTCAAGAAACCCATATCACCTGCCTCTCAGAGGCAAAGCTCAATGGTCAGTGCTATTCTATGCTATTTAGAACTCTATATTATTTAAAAGCTTTAATGTAAGCATGAAATGGGGGCACAGAAGCCATGACACTAGGGGAATTTTTTCCCCTCTTGTTTTCACATCTTGGTTGTTGACCTATGCAGTGAAAACAGGAGAAACTGGAGAAACACCACCACCACCACCCCCGCTCCCTGCCAAAGGAATATCCTATTTCTACAATCTATGTGCGTTTATGGCTGTATTGCTATAGGCACAAATGATACTAGTTTGTGGTCTGTAATTTGTTAACAGTATTTCACCTTGAACTGCTATAGTTAAACCAGAGGAACATTGCTGCACTGGTAGGCATGACTGCTGGTTAAGTCTTCCAAAATATATCAGCTGTCTGTTCACTGTATCAGAAAAATCCACTAGATGCCCAGCAATGCTGAATACAATTGATAAGGATAAGAAGGAAGACTACCAACTCACTTCCCTTTCACATCAAAAAGTTGCTAGTAAAGATTTCCTGATCAACCCAAATTTGATTGTCCATGCTGATAAAGTTTGAAGTCTCACTTCACATCCTTCTGATGTATAATGCTAGCTCAAAATATTAAAGGAACAGAAAAAGAAACATCACATCATAGGCACTGAAAGACCTTTTTTTCCAAACTAGCAATATTACACTGAAGAACTGATGAAGAAGGGGTGCAAGGTACCCCATGTGAGGAACGATCTTCTGCATTAGCAGAAGAAGCCCCATTGTTAGATCTGCTGTTCTAGGAGACCAGTATTTTGCACAACAGTAATGAAAGGAGGGCAGGTGCTTCTGTCACAACTGCATTCATACTACGTCTCACCTCAACAGCTTGCCAGTCACACTGGCAATACAGAACAATGGAAAACCAAATTAATGAGAGGGTATGCTTGGTTGTATAAAATCTCAGAGGACTGGGTAATATGTGCTATTTTCCCTTCACATAAAAGATTTTTTTAGTTAAAATATATAAAGGAAACCTCAAAGTTGCTTTATTTAATAGCAAAGTAAGTCCAAGGGAAAAAATGGTGTATCAGAAAAAGACTAAATCAATATTGGAACTAACAAATGGAATGTGAAACTGTGTTATTACATCTGTGTACTCCATTGCTGGTGTGGTGATCGGTGACAAATAACTCATCGCCACAACACAAAACACTATCTGTAACCCAATTTCACTTGTTACATCTCGTATGATGTATACAAACGTCAGGTAAAGTTCAACATCTGTGATGCTGAAGCTTTGTAATAGTCAAACATTATGATGGGTTTTCTATCAAACTAAAAAGAGTTCAAGAACCAAAGGTGTGCTTTGAATCTGCACAACAAGCAAACTGCAGCATTATGTGTCATACACAGCCTTACATAGTGTCACTTCTTCAGCCTCTGAGACACTTTGAACAAGTAGAAGGCTTTTTAAGTCTGACTTGGTGTCACAAGGCAAAGAAGAAATATATCCTTTTATCTGGGAATCATCTTTGACCAGGAAGAAAGACTTGCTGCTCACAACATGTTATTTTTCTTCTCTTTCTGAATATAAAAATACTCTACTGGTCTCGTAACATGAGGCTGCTATCTACTCCCAAAAAGATCTTGAAAATTAAATTATAGAGCATGGTGCAACATAGAAGATGAGCGCAAATGTGGTATTTTGTATGGAGAACAAAGATTTGGGTTTTCAAGCAAACCAGAATATAAACAGGTCAGGAGCTAGTAATTAAAATAAAAACATAACAGAAATCCATAAAGGGAGTGGGGAATATTGACAAACATGCTTTTCATTAGAAAAGACTTTTTATGTCAATTTTGAATTAAGAAAATCAATCAGAAGTGAAGATATACTGAGAGCAGCACCAGGAAGCAGCAGAAGTTCGACAGACAGAAGCTGTGCAACCACTTTGACCTTTTGTCAGACACTTTACCAACTCTGCAGAAATGGGATATTAAGCAAATAGCCATAAAATAGGTTGAATTATTTAGCAAGTGTGGGACTTCTTAATCATCCTGGGCGATAACCTACCTGTGTCAGCGAATCCAGCCGCCCAGGAAAACAGAGTCTCCCAGAATGCAGCTGGGGTTTGAATAAGGAGGAGCTCTTCAGGAAAGCCAGAGGCTGTGTTCAATTCAATTAGCAAGCAGATGTAACTAAAATTTTAGAGGGAAAATAAAAGTGGTTTTAAAATCAAAGATATAGGGGGGAGAATTGGGGGAGGGTGTGAGGGAGTAAAAAAGCTGTTTCATGCTTCTCCTTCAATAGTTTCAAAACTCCACTTTTTGAAAATGGCTGTATGCTACTGATTTTTTTTTTTTCATGTATATTTAAAAGAGACATTATGAAATCATTGGGCACAGACATACTGCTAACAACTTCTCTTTTTCATGCAAAATTTCTTTGACAGCTTGGCATATAATTAATCACTTTTTAAAACTGAATGCACCCCAACACAGTGGACCTAATTTTTCAATCTGTCAGCCAGAATTTGTCATTAACAAACTTTACAAAACAGATTAAATACTTCACTTTTCTTCTCAGGCTTGTGACTTGGCAATGGGTTGAAGAAAATGTGTACTTCCAGAAAGATTAATGATTAATTATTAGTTGAGATTAACCTGTTATATAGATTTAATGGATTTCTGTATTGGTTGTGGAAGTTCTCAGAAAAAATTGATGAATGATTGCCACAAATGAAAACAAGTTAACCTGATTGGAAGGAGTCGTGGAGGCTGAGAGAGAAACGGAGAACAGATAAAAAGCAGGGAGAGAATCTGATGTTCAGAAATGTATTTAAGCCATTGATACTAACGGAAAAGAGACAGAGGCACTCGTTAATGACTGCACCTACCATTCCTTTTGGGGTGACAGGCACATTACCCTTCACTTGCTACAGCAATCATATCAGGTACAAAATAAATCTAATTCAGTGAATTCTTTGGGACAATCATGACTGTTGGCTACTGGGATTCAGTTTAGGCTTTTAATCAGATAAAGATAGAGGTGGGAATTTCTTTTGTTTGTTTTCTCTAAAAAAGCACACAGTGCATCTGTTTCCTAAGTTTTATTAAGGATATAATGATTTTGTAGAACAGGAAGATAAGGAAGTACGCTCACACACTATCAGAGCAAATATTCAAGGCCTCAAATTCTATCTGTAGAACATTGTTTTAAAACTATTTGCTGCAAAAAACAAGAAACTGTTACACACACCTGAGAGAAAACAACTTGGCCGGTGATTAACAGACCAATTAAGTGATTTAAACTTCTGCTAACATTCTCTAGTCAATAACTTACTTACCAATGTTACATTTAGATAACATCCTGTCTTCACTCTGCAGCTCCATCTTTTTCCTCTTCTCAATCTCTTCCTTTACCTTTTCTTTCCCTTTCATTTTTCTTACCTCCCTCTCTTTAGTCTAAGTCCAGTTCCCTTAAGAAACAACACAAACATCCCAGCAACCCTCTGCAACCACACTGTTCTCTCTGCTGGCGTGTTATCTCTCTGCCTGTCCCTCAAACAAACTCAACGATATTTTGGGGAGAAAAAACACCTACTGCCCTTTCTGTACACACTATTGGAGACTATGTTGCTAGCTGCTCATAGTGTAGTAAGCATGAACAGCAGTAGTATGTTTTTTTAAATCCAATTTTAAATCTAATTGTCTCTTTATACCTCAAAATATGGCACAGGGCAATTAGCACCCCAAACACCCAACCACCTCAATTCAGCCTGGAAGCCAGACCTACCATTTCCCATGCAACATCAACAGGCTGCAGTGCCAGACCTTCACAGCCCACTGGGGGCCCCCACTTGCACCCCTGCCCATTGGGGCCAGAGGCTCCATTTCAGCTCTGCTTGGGGCACCCAGCACTGGCCCCAGTGACGATCAGGGAGCAGCAGGCCTGGGGCTGCACCGGGAGGAGGGAGAGGGTGCCCACAGCATGGGCAGGGCCATGTCCTCCCCAAGCAGAGTGCGGTCCTACAGCATCTCTTTTATTTTTGAAAGGTGACAATATATATCACTGCCTATAGTATCCTTCACCCCACCTTTACCTGCCCGGTCAGCCATGAGTAACTGCAGCCTAGTGGATAATCATTTTTCTGTGCACAGAGTGCTCCACCACGCTACTTTTGTTCTCCCCCTTCACAAATTTCAAGAGATTTTGGTCATTGCCTCTCCCCATGCAGAGATGCAAATTTACTGTCTCCTTCCTTTTTTTGGCAACACATTTTGCAAGAGTTTCTGCTTGTGCCCTGACCCATGCTGAGCTGTCTGTCAGCCTTTACACCTTGCCTGTGAGTGTTAAATTCAAAATCTGTTCCCAAGCTTTTTGAGTAGCTGCACTCGTGTGATATGTTTATAGCTACCAGTAAACCAAGCTGATATACTGTGCAGAAAACACTAGTGGAAAGTACCTAAGGATAACTAAGACACTGTTCGGTCTAAGAACTTATTTTTGATATTTGAGACCACATTATCTCTATAAACTGGAAGTTACTGCAAAGTTACATTATGTTGACCCACATCAGAGCTCAAACTGACCTATGTTCAAAATACCACCTGGGGGTGGGCGAGAAAGGCTAGCAACACATTTCCTAGGATGTCTTACCAGAGTAAGAAAGCTAACTCTCCTAATGAGAACCTTTTCTGGTTGTATATATTTATAAAAAGAATGGTGAAAATATTCCCTAAACTCATGCTTCTTGAAACATCTTTAAAATACCTGACAACAGCCATATCTCAGGGAAGACTGTCTCCTTCCCTTGGCCTCCAGAGGAAAAGTGCTGGCTTTTGGGTGTGTTCAGAAAATGCTCGACAGGGCCTAATTACTATAAATGAAGCTGCCTTCTAAGCTTCGCTAGTGGCAGACAAAATTTCTCTCAACTAGGAAGTTATGGACGCTACGACTGGGTATGACAGAGAACAGGGGCTTGCTGCATGAAGAAAAGCAATTATATCTGCCTGAAAGAATCTGAGACATATTCTGCATGCATTTGAGGAAATGACTTTTTAGATTTCATTCATGGTGAGGAAGGAGATGCCTATCGTACATTTCTAAACCAAAAAAACCCTAAACTGACACATGCTGGTTTTCTTCCACTTATGGACTGGGTTGCGTTTCCTGTGACCTAGTGAGAGCAATTCTGCTCTCACTCACTTGCAGGCATATCCCATATATGTCAGCCAGAGCTGTCCTGGAGAACAAAAGAAGAACTGATTGTAATAGACCTGCATGGCTTAGACAGCATGCAACTTGGCCTTTACTTAATATTAACAATAAAAATCAGTGCAAATAAACTATTAAACTCAGAATAAACAATCATGGAAAGAAGTTAGACTTGCACAATTTGAAAGCTCTGAAATAGGTAAATGTTCATGCAATACTGATAAGCACACACAGCTGCCATACGCATCGCAGGAGTAAATATAAGAGCAAAAAGTGATGCACCCATTTAAATCACCTTTTCCATACTTGAAAAGAAATCTTTATGAAAAGGATACCTAGAGATCAGCTTAGAATTTACTGAATATAATACTACTTATAGCTGTAGGTAGTACAGCTTTCTAGAAGGTAATATATGACAACCACCTCAAAATACCATGTTCTTAGAGACTGCATTAATACAGCAAGATGTACCAAAAGAATTATCAAAAAGTTGTGGGTTTTTAATGAAAATATTTTTCTCATACTGAGTGAAACAAGCAGCCTTCTCAAGCATCTAGAATTTCAAGCAGATGTAAATAAGTAATAATCATAATTGATAATCATGTCCACATTTCTGCTCCTTCATGTTACTGAAGACAATGAGAAAATGAGGAATGGTTCAGTTAAAAGAAAAGTCTTTTGCCAGCTGTTTAGCAGTAAGCAGTGGAATAAAGTCAGTCTGGAGATTAATTCACACTACTTCTTAAGCCTAAAACAAATTACTTAGCCTGTGGGAACGTTAATTGAAAGCAGTGAGTAAGGAGAGCGTAGAGCTCAGCGAGGGTATTTCCGCAGCTCCCACAGCCTGTGGGATATTCGCTGTTAGCATTACTGCGGGAAATCACAAGCTAGTGCTCACAGAGGGGTGCTTGTTGCCTTGCTCATGAGTAGTCTTTCACAGAAAAGGACAATGACCTGGAAGCACCATCTTAGATGTCAGCTATGTTCCTTAAACCGTTCACCAATTCATAAGCAACATCCTTTGTTGGGGTCCACCATGGGCTTTGAAACATTTTGGGAACCTGACACCAAAGACTGTGGAACATCATGGAGAAGAACATGAACGAGTAAATCTCAAGTTATTCAGAATGGGCAAGGCCTTTTCTGGGGTTTTTGTCTCTTGATGACAGCTGGTACTTTTCATGAACCAAAGAGGTGGGTAAAGAGGTGGGCAGCATTTAGTACTGAACACAAAGCTAGCTGCAGAAAGCATTCGCTTGCTTTGTTTCTCCTGACTCTGCAACCTAACATTTTGAAGCTATTTTTCTTACTCTGCCTTTTCCTGTCTCCGTCTCTCATAGCTTTTGCTGTTTCTATCAGAGTGTCTCATTATTTTCCTGCACACTAAAGGGCAACTATGCTTTTCATTCTCTTAGATCTAAAATTGTATAAAGTTCACATGGAAGACTAGAGAGCTACCACACAATATTTCTACTTTTTAATTAAGATAATTACTTCACAAAACTATTAAATTCCATTGCACCTAAAAACACCAGGTAATTTCTCACTACAGGATTTTGCATAAAATAAAGGATCTCCAAGCATACTACTGAGTGCCTAATTAAGGAAAAATTGCTATGGCATAGAAGATTAAAAGAATTCTTGTTTGTGGCCCACACGTTTTGTCATCTGCTGCTGTATCACTGGAGACGGAAGCCTTGAATACCTTCATAATTTCTTCTATAACAAAGATGTTTTGATTTAGCTAAGTCAAATATCCAAGAGAAAAAAAAATCATAGAAAATACTGTGTGCTGTATGTGAGACAAGTCATATTTTTCTCAATGGGAAGATATTGTTAATTTGATAAACTACAATTAAACTCTTGCAGTAGATGCTTGCCATATCGAGCAATTAAGTGTCAGTAAGGTGCTCTGTTTAAAAATTAACAGTATTACATGGCCTTATCCATGCAATTATAGATTTAGAGAAAATGTATAAATATTATTTATCTGACTATAGATCAAAATACACTGATTCTTTTCTGGAAGAATACACTTTAGAAATGGGAATAAGTTCGTAAGTCCAGACCATCCCTTTACATTGAAAAATACTACTTTTTTGTTGAAAACTGAAACAGCACTTCTGAGCTAAATTACTGGAACATCAACATTTAAAATTATATGAAGATAAAAGTAACAATAACAGTGTGTATCAGCTTGGAGATGAATTAAAAACAAAACATGGAACATACACAAGAAATTTTAAAGCACAAGACTAAACAATGACACTTCCTTTCAATTCTACCATTATTTTATATATTTATAAATAAATATGTGAAAAATACAGATGTAGTGTATAGTACTTAATGTAAGATTGTTGCAATATAAGAGAAGCCAGGACTAAACTGTTGTGTAGAAGAAAAGGAGAATGCACTTTTTGCTCTGTTATCAAAAATAATTCCTTACTCTCCAAACACAAAATGTCCGTGGTGCCAATGCCTACTATAGGTACTAGGAGGTTAATACCTAGTTTTGTCATTTCAGTGCTCCAGTTGATATTAGTGCCCATCCCATGTATTTGTACAGTTCAACAGTTAGATATCATGGCCAGAAAGAGTTACACATCCCCTTACAGTTACATTGAAACAACCGAAACATTCATTCTTTCAATGAGAAGGAATTTGGAATGAAATTACAAAATGTTAGTTAAGAAAAATAAAGGCAATAATACCACTGAAGTAGCAGACTATGTTTTCAACTACTTTAAATACTATCAAAATAATTATGACACAGTACATTTATTATTTTCAAAATGACTGAGATACAAAGAATAGTACTATGAGAGTATGACACATGCCATGTCAGGCTGTGTCTGTTCAGAGACAAAACTTTTACTGTTTAAAAGAAAGTTACATAGCTTTAGCACTGTAATAGCCTTACATATTGTACGTTTTGCATCCGCACTCAACCAAAATGGCACTGTCATTCACTGCATTTTAAACTTATTTTATGGATTTTTTAAAAATGAACAAACCAGAAAATCTGCTGTTTGATAAAGGAACAAAGCTCTCCTAGAGTATTAAACCCCCCAATGGTAGGTATTTGAGACTTAGTCTCAGAGAGAAGGATGGCAAAGAATTAAAAAACACTTGTGTGTCTATTTCTTGCACAGAAAACTTTGTTGCTTGGAGTTCGCACATAGGAAATAAAGAGTAAGAAAGGAAAATTTATCTCTGTGATGGAAACATCAAGACAACATCAGAAGAGAAATATACTCTGAAGTCAGTATTTCCTGCAAAAATGAAGCTTTCCTTTCTTCCCTTCTTTTCCTCTCACGGCCTGACCTCAACAACCGTGAGAACTCTCTTTCTCTCAAAAACAAACACTAAAATACAGTTTCTCCATATTTACACGATCAATGCTGCTAGAAGAGATGAAGTGCTTGGAAAAACTACAGTAGACATGCAATGTCAAAAATCTGCTATGCACAAAATAAATTTAAGTATTTGTGTCTCAACCTTGTCCTCTTTTTTATTTCAGAGGCTCTTCGAACTGCTGGTGTGCAATCTATACACACAAATCTGTTTGTCTGAGAAGGTGAGCTCCAGGTACCAGGGCTCTGGCACATGGCCATTCACCATGTTACATGTTTTGCACAATGTTTTCTGTTCAAGTTAAGAATGAAAGTAAAGACTGAGGTTGTAGTAAAGGACTAAAGAAACTGCAAAAATCTAAGAAGTTCTGTGAATTATTCTCATAAGCATGTAGTTCTAAATTCTCCCAATTTCCATGTAGTAAAAAGCGTTTTCATTAAGACTGAGTGAAGCGGTGATAATTCCTATGCTGAATTGGGGCCTCTGGCCTTTATCAGCTCCTATCACACAAAAAACATTAGCAATCTAATCCCTCTGTGGGAAGAAAAAAAAAAAAGAGTGACATGATTTCATTATTATGTATCTCCTGCACCATTCACTTAGCACTGTGCTACACATGGGTTAGCAATACTAACAGTTGCAATGGAAAAACAGCTTCAGTCACACCTTTTAGAAACAGGATAGATGGAAGATTATTTTCAGAATATACTCATAACTTTAGATCAAGAAGATCTTTTCATTTTTAAGAAGGCTTCTAACAGCACTGTGCAAAATTTTTCAGTCTTTCATAATTTTTTCATCCATTTGTTTTTGTACTGTCATACTGTGCTTATTATTTCACAACTCAATAATTAAAGATAAATTTTAAAATGAAAAGAGTTATCAGTTACCTTGCAAAATTTTAGTTCTTTTTATTTATTTCACACATTATATTGCCTTAATACTTAATAAGGTGTTTTCCACCTTACCTGAGATATAACAGGAAACTTGTAATACGGGCTTTCCATCTCTCTACTAATCTCCAGAGTCCTGCTCTAGCGTCAGCCTGACTTCTCTTTACATTGAATGTAATGTCATGTTACTTTGACTTATGAAGGTGAATAATGCTGGGACTGACTCCTCTGTGCAGTTTCTACTGACAGTTTTTTGCTTGGTTATTATATTTGGAGTTGAAGATAGAAAGTAATGTAACATTACTAATGATGCTGATGCTTCCAACTGGCATTGCAAGCTTTATGATGGGGGATGCTGAGATAATTTGGACAAAAAGACTGACAGCAAAAATACAGTGATGCATGTAGTAATTACAGACACCATGGGCCTCGCTGCCTCAAAGGCTGAGGCCACTTCCCAGCACATCTTAGAGCATTTCATTGCACAGAGTGGGGGTAAGAAAGCCATAAAGAAACATTACAGTGCCAGCACCATCCCTGACGTAACTCAGCACTCCTTTGTTTTCCCCCAGAAATGTTTTGCTAGTGTACCAGGAGAATCAGGATGCAGCTGGAGGAAAGGAAGAACATCTGGGACAATGTTACAGCCCTGCATCTTCTGCAGCTGCATACATAGGAGTTGAGAGCCTTGAGATGTTGTTGCTCACTGTTGGGAAAAGGTATGCTCTCCAGAACTGTCAAAAGACCAACAGGCTAGAAAGACAAAAATTAAGCCAAAGGCCATTTAGGCCAAGTATCTCCTGAATCCAGTCTCCAATTTCTATATTCAGCTGAGGTCAGACGAAGGATTTAAATTATTTCCAATAAGAATTAATAAAAATACTGTAACACTGTAAAAATATTCAGAAAGTCATGGAATACTGCTTCTATACAATCACAAATATGTTGGATTCTAAAGCTCTGACTTCTCCTGTGCAGCTCCTGTAATATTTACTCTTGGTGCCATCTATAGGTAGTCCTTACTGTAAAATTTTAGTCCAGTAAGACAGTGAAAGGTGTTATGATCACTGATCATTTTTTTCTGTTACAAATGCTGTTGGGCTCTTATTAAGCAGAATTAAAATCATAGTTGTTTTTAAATTATGTCTAAGCATGATTTACATAAACTCAAGACTCCAACTCATCTTCATTTCTTCCCAGTTTTATAATTCACTCAAATAGCCGTTGAATGTGTTAAAATTGAAATTGTAATCAAAGCAGGGAGTCAAGACACAAGACCCAATCTAAAATACCTACAGAACTTGAAAAACAGTTTCTTCAGTCAGCATACTGTAGAGATGCAGTAATTTTTTGCATTATTAGGCTGATATGAAGAAATACATATTTTGAAGGTGTACCTAGAAGAACAGCAAAACAAAACCTTCTAATCTCCCCTTCCAAAACTCCTACACAGTAAAAAATCATCCTCCTCTGCCCCAGCAAAATGAAAAGGAAAGGGAAAGGAATGCTTTATTAATAGGCCATGAAGAAAGGAGCACAGTAAAAGAACTTTAATATATGCAATATTATTGCACTTACTTATAATGTAGTATGTCTTGTGTGTCTTGCACACATGTACCATCATAACTTAGCTGTTTTAGTATGGGGGAGAGAAGAAATTTATTCTTGAAGTCTAAATGCAAAACCTGTATTTGCCATCACCTAAACAGAAAAAAAAAAAAAAAAAATTGATTCACGTGCACGTGGTGTGTGCCAGATTTCAATTCGTTTTATGAAATCTAAAAGCCTTAAGAGTAAAACTAATAACCAAATCCATGACACTTCTCCATATTCAGTTCAGGATCATACTTGGTTTTGGTCTCTCAGCTGAACATTTTACAAACCACTAGCATTTTCCAAACAATTCTTTTGAGTTGTAACCTTTAGGAATTATTTATTTTAAATTATTACTTGGAAGAAACAGTATGAAGTGCTTTAGCTATGGTATATAAATAGGGTCTACATGAGAAGCAAAAGCTCTTAAGTTGACAGTTCATTGAGGCTCAGCTGAAGGAAAGCAAAACAAATTGAGAAATAAGATGTAAGCTTTTAACAATAAAGGAAATAAAATATTAGAATAACTTCTCAGCACTCTACGGGATTATGCATCACTTCCTATTTCCAGATTGACTGTCTTTCTAAAATGATTCAACAAATCAGCCACAGCTTTTGAGACAAATAGTAGGATTGTTGGCTGAAATCTTACGGCCTACAAAATGCATCATGGATTATCAGAATGGCCCCCTTTATCCTTACAATCCACTAAATCAAAATCTGAATAGATGGCAGCAGAGACATCACAGGAAGACAGTTGTTTATAATCATAAATATAAGTGGGTAGGAAAACTAAGCTGAGAGATCGAAAAGCCTTTTTTACCTCACTTTACACCTTTAGAAGGAGTATCACCATTAGGATGTGAGTATACTCAATTATTGCATTTGTTCTAAAAGATGCTGAAGTACAGTAGGTTTTTCATGGAAATGTGTAATCAATTTAATTTAACCAGAAATCATTTAAGATGTGATAGAACTAGAAAGAGAAAGCAAACCAGGGAAAAAAAAAAAAAGGAAAAAAAGGATTTTAATATTACCACAAAATGAAAATCTTAACTGATGTGTTCTTTTATATCATAGCCAACAATAAATACCTTCAATATCTCATTGTTAGAGCTGTAATGCATTTGCCAAAGACAGGCAAAGGTATAAGAGATTATGTTTCCAAATGTGGTATAGTGTACAGAGTGAATTGTTATTGTTTACACAGTGAATTGTATGACAAGCCTCTATGAACATTTTCATGGCTTCATCAAGCCCTGTCAAGTATCCTCCTCTGGCATCCTTCCTACCTACCATCTATGCCCTGTTTTATACATACCCCAGAGTCCAGATTATTTAATTAGCCAATAAACACTATCAGGGAAAGGTTTGCCTATTGCTCCTTTTGACTGTTCAACTGCATGTTATAAACTGATCACTTGTTGCCCAATGATGCAAACTGATTACCTTAGTTAAAGACCTTAATTGAATAGCCATTCATTAAACCCACAGTTAAATAGATCACGTGAAATTTCATAATTAAAACAAATTGTTGTACACAATACCTTTTAATCCAATAGATTTATATGACCTGTTAAGAGTATATTAAGCTTGAATACAAAAGAAGCACTGTGACTGAAGTGAAAAAGGGATATACTGTATGCTTCAAATTGGAAATAACTATATAGCAACCAATAGCAAGTTATTATTTTTAATAGCTATTATAATTTTATATCACTTTTAAACTAGCTCACAATTATCTCACTTACCAGGCCCAATTTTTAATACCTGTACGTATACCATGTGCTTTCCATGAGGTGATTGCTGCTCTCTAAATAGAATATCTGACTGGGGCTGCCATCTACTATTATTAGAATAAAACTATTCTGGTTGTCCTTGTCAGCATATAAATAAGCACAAAATCATTCCAATTCAACATTAAAGTACTGGAAGTTGTTTCCCTTCCCTAGTAAAATAGTTTCCTTCCTAGTCTTTTTCCAACGTCACTACTTGCTTTTTTAGGTCCAGCGCTACCTCCTTTCTCTCTCCTTCCAACAAGAAGCACAGAGCTTTCTAGTTTCATCCTTGTCACTTGGCCACTGCAATTCTCCTTCCTGAACTACTCCATTCCCTCATCCTTAGCCATCTCAGGCTAGTCAGGTCACACTGCTTTTTCAGAAACGAAGCTATTTCTTTTTCAACCTCCCAGGACAGTCCATGGACCACTGGGACTAGACATAAGATGAGAGGTAGAAGGGAGGTGATTTTTATCACAGCAGGCTAAAAGGTAAGATAAAAACAGCTTATGCAACTCAATACAACGGAAAGAATACCACTATGAAATATCTGGTTACCTTTGCCCAGGATACATGAGAAAAACAACAGTCTTTTTTCAAGGAAAAAAAAGAAGTTATCTTTAAATCACAAGGCTTTTACTGGTTTATTCTTCAATAGCCTCTTCACTGCCCTGTTGCACATAGGTAGATTTTCATCCTCTTATAGAATAAAATCAGATCAGCAGTGCAAATTCTGCCCGTTTTCACAGATGAAGCAGGAAAGAAAAAGAAGAGGAAGAAAGTGTAACACCTTTCCTCTTCACGCTCAAAATCCTCATATTATAGAGAATAATGACCCAAGAAATTGAAGTATGTTTCAGGTGAATTTTTATTAGAGGGCCAACAAAAAAAAAAAAATCTGAATACAGTTTGCCCAGCATGCTCTCTGTATAACACAGAGTACTTGTTTTTTTATATTCAAAGTAGACAAATAATTTCCTGGTTGAAAGCTTCTGAATAATGGCGCTTTCCTCTATTTTGAGTTCCTCTAATTTTTTTCTTCTGTCAATTAAAAATAACTTGATAAAAACAACTTTATAAAGAATAACTTCATAAAATGCTTATAGTTTAATCCTCTAATGAGAATTAGCACAGAGTACCAATTTTATTCAAGTGCATTTAAAAATCTTACCTACTTGCTGCTAAACATTGAGCTATCTGAAAGTCAAGCCAATGTCAAATTAAGTCTTGCTTTTATCTTGCAACAGAAGGCTCAGGAAGATGTGAAGAGCTACAAGATTAAGGCAGCTAATAGCTGATACTAAGTAAAAATCATGTTTGATTTTACTTTCAGGGTACAGCACTCTATGTGCACCATGGAACTGGACTCACAACTTGACCAAAAGTTTCAAGCTCCATTAGCACAGCTGCCTGTGCTAGGGCTAGAGCTGTGATCATGAAATACAGATCTCAGTAAAGCTGCAACCCATATTTGTTACATGACAGTACAGATGAAATGTTTTTCCTCATTTCCATAAAAATGAAGGCAATTCTCAAACAAATAGTCATAAAGAGTTACAGTCAAAACCACATTTTTAAAAATAATATTAATAGAATCTACTTTTCACAATCCAACTTGACTACTGATAACTGCATAGTGCAACTCCAAACTTAATCAGTTATCACGAAACCTACCCTTTTCTCACCTTTAATGACCAACATCAGCTGAAAGGTCTTGCTATGTGCCCTTTATTTACAATATTCCCAAGCAACCTTTCACCCTACTGGATTACTTATCAAGGAGATACAAATCAGCAACGATGAGAAATTTGCCTGCCTAGGCATCAGACTCGATGTGAAGTGAGAAGATCTGCACTAATTCAGGGGTCTGTGTAGCTGTTTCTAAGCTACAATATTTATTTCCACCAAAGAAGTACTTCTGAGAATATCCCAATCCTGCTGGTAATGGCATGTATTATTTAATACTCCTGAAATTGTGGCCTGTGCTAAAAAAAGAGTCCATTTCTCAAATGAATTTACTCCTGTGTAAGTGTTGTGTTAAAAAATGAATATTTTCCATTAGATAAAAATATAGTCCAGTAACAATCATTACAGTTCTTGTAACTCCCTCCCCTCTTTTTCCCCAGGGAAAACTGCATGAAAAACCAAGCCAAATGGTAAGTGCAGTAGTAGCCAGACCAGACATGCTCTGACTCCCTGTTCCTTAAGTGTACCCCACACTTTTATCACTCTGTTTTTTCCTTTCTACTGTCACCTCTTTTCTTCTCAGTGTTTGTTTCTATCCAACTACTTCCCAACTGAAATAAAATAGGATCACACAACTTCCACAGTATTTTTTCTATTATTTTTGTTTGATGCACCCCTCATGCTACATATGCTTTAACTGTGTGGCCAGTAAACTGTTCAGGATAGGACGGGAACTCTTTACTACTTTCTGTCAGCCCAGTAGCTAGCATCCTTGATTGCCAAATCAATGTAATGAGGAAGTTTAGCATTATGATTTATGTGGGGTTAAATGATCTCTGTTACAGTAAAATCTGAGTATCTAACCATTTTTTATGTATTTCTCCTTGTGTACCAAATTAAGTATGGACGTGTGGAGAATTGGGGAACAGAGAAATTAAGTGGCATAACAGCAATAACAAAAAAAAATCACACAAGTATCTAGTACCTACTGCCTTGTCAGTTGTGTCTCAGCACCAAAATCCGTAAGAATCATCATCTCTTCTCTCGGGATGAAATTCAACCTCTTATCACCAATATCCTTTTAAGTGCTCCCACTGGTCTCACTTTTGATGCCATAGCATCTAAAACTCTAAATACAGTACAGTGTATCAGTAACCACTCCGCCTCCAGCTATTTCAATAACTGTCACAATGAATATGGAGAGCAGCTGAATTGACCTACATCACTACTCACTACAACACTACTCAACTCAGTTACTTTATTTTACAGCATTGGCACAATGGATTTGTTTGCTATATTTTAAATCTTTATTTTATTGAAATAATGACAATCTTTGTATTGTATTTTCATTTATATGCATGTGAAAAAAAATCAAAGGCCTTTGTTATCAACAAATGTTTCTAAAAATCTGCAGTGCATTCAGTTTCCATTCTCAGAATCTGATATATGAGTTGCTATTCACATCTGAAATCTCTCTCTCACTGGGTGCAAGTGAAAAACTGCTAATATTTCACTGTATTAATACAGTGGATTAAATTATTCATTAGGAAAATATGGTAACCAACTAAAAGTAACTTAAGTTGACATAAATTTGCCAGCATAAAGAAATGATCAGAGTATTTTCATAATATATTAAGAAAAAAATGCCTAGAGCATGAAAAAAAATCATAAACATCTTTAATGGGAACATGAATCCGTTTTCTTCTGGGCATCTGGTTCAGAGAGACATACAAGGCCAGAAGTCCAAGAGTACAGGCTAGAGCAGGGCTTCTTGGTAAGACACAAAATCAAATAGTATTATTTCAGTATCATAATTATTCAGTAAAAAATTGTCCAATATATTTTTAGAAAACAGCATATATTAAAACCACAGATTTTGCTTTCCCAAGTCTGAACTTTCAGAATCCAATATGTATCAGAAACATGACAACAATACAGATTATGAGATACTTCCTTCACAGATGATAAACTGGATTTGTGACTAAGTTTCAGTTCATTCTACCTAAATTACAATTAAGAAGATTTATATGACTAACACATGAACACTGGCAGAATTTTTCATGGTCCAAAAAACGTGAATTCCTGTAATCGAACTGATAATGTATTTTGCTACTTAAGAAGGAGTGCCACTGTCTTGCCCACTAGATGAACCTGCAACAGAAAGCAGCTGAGAGACACAACAGTTAAAAACTACACCACCCCCCCATCTGCACATACAGATCCTCAGAAAATGCCTTCTTTGCACATCAAAAAACAAAGCTGTTCAAAGCTCTTAAATAAAGTAACACAATGAAAAATTGTTTGTGTCGTCTCCCTTGCCTCCATTCACCAAACCAAAGGAAACAAATTGTTATAGATGTACTGCTGAACTCTACTGATCCACCCTTTGCTTTTGTGTGGTAAGCAAAGTGTGTAAATTTGTGTTCCAGAATAGCTGAGCCTCTTGCCTCACATGATGACAGTGGGTCATGAAGGGGTGAAAAACTTGACTAAGCGGACCTGCATTTTGACAGCGTGCTGACCATCACCTAAACTTGTTATATTGTTCAGGGATTTTTTACATAACACAGCCTAAAAGATTAGTAATTAGCAAGAACTGACTAGAGTTGATTTAACAAACAATTTAATAGAAATTTTTAAAATGCTCCAAATAAAATCCATTTATCTATCCTGTGTGATTCTCATCTATAGCTAAAGCTACAGAGCTATAACCGAGATGTTGATATTAAAAGTACAAGGACACCCTAGGAACGAGTAACGGCCCAAGCCAGCACATTCTAGCATGGCTGCAAAGGATGACAACATCAATTAAAGGGATTACTCTGTGCACTCTATTAGATAATTATCCAGATAAGGTCAAGGCTCACATTCTCTTCAAGTGCTTTGATAATGGTTTATTACAGCAGCCCAATTGAAGTTACATTAGGCTGACAGCTGGTGTATGGAATATATTTCAGCACAGCTGCAACGAAACAATCTAGAGGTTAACGGTGGGGCCCAGCAGTCAGAAAGGCAGGCTTCCCCTCTCCCCACTCCCCCTGCAAGGGCTGGGAAAGTGGCATATAATGCTGCACTTTCTGTGCCATCCCAACAGGATACGCACCCCGGTGTGCATTACTTCTGTACTCACAGGAGACCTGGGCACTGAACAGACAGCTTCTGCATCCTTGAGGTTTCTCCTGATGGACTTTAAAGACAAAATGCCTCTTGCGGCATTAGAGTCCACCCCTGGGATTCTTGTTATTTGCACAAGCCCTGCATAGATACCATAGTCAAGCCCTACATACTAAAGCATTTAATCATTCTAATGAAGTCCTCTTTTCATCTATATTTATAAACCTGACTTTTCAGAAACATACTGTAATGATTTAAAAGTACTTTAACATTGTTGTTAGATATTTAATTTTTAAATTAATCAATGCATATATGCACTTGTAAAGCTCTAGCTAAAATATAGAACTCAATAAAAAGATAGACTTTTTTCTTTTACTGATTTCAGTAAACTCTGGATTATGCCTATTGGTGCCACTTTTTGCCTTTCAAACAGCTGCTGTAGCTGCAGACTCTGTTCATTTGATATTAAGTCCTGCTTACAAGAGTTTATTTATGGATGAAGTCTTCAGAGAAGGCACATTACGACTTCCCTATATAATGAAAGCCCTTCGTAAATTTTTAAATATTCTGAGAAGACAAGATAACCAAACTTAGCTTCTTAAATTCATACTTGAAGCAGCTGTTTAAGTGAACTCATTTAAAAACAAAAAAAAAATCCGAAAAACTTTGCACATTTCCTCTTGACTTTACTGAGAGCTGCTGAGTACTCAGAACAGAAAATCGAGTCACATATTCAGCTACCTTCCTTTGATTTAATTCATCATGCCACGGTTCAGAAATCATGGTCAGAAAGATTTTACATCAAATTTTCAAATGCAAGATGCAGAAATTTTTTACCTCCCAGGATTTCACTTCCTAGATTAGAAAAGGAATTTCGCCCTCTGACTTCAGTGAGATTGTTCAGATAAAAAACTAATAGATTGTGCTCTCTCGTGTCTTAGATTTAACACTGTCCTATTAACTCACCTCTTTGAGACTCTTTTTAAATGCCTACTAATTAATCCTTAAAACACATTGGGAAGGAAATACTCCATTTTACAACTGGGAGAAGAGAAGCAATAGACAGACCTGCAAAAAGAAGTGTGTAACAGCAGGCGTTAAAGCTCAGAAGTTCTGTCCTCAATCCACACCACTAGATCTGAGCATCCTGCTGCACTGTGCACACCGGCCCCGTCCTGCTCAGTCATTTACCAAGAGCATAAAGTAAGTGGTGGCAGTGCACATGCATCAACAGTCTTGCTGTTACTGCATAATCTTTTGATTACACCACTCTGTCAAGTGACTAAAATAGCTATCTTGAGACAGCATGCTATCTTGTAGCACACCTTCTGAGGTCTCATAGTAATTCCCTTTGTAACAAGAAAATTACTCTCTACCTCCAGCAAAAGGACACTACCGGAACAGGTGGGCCAGTGAAAGGGCTGGCTTCAAATAGTTTCATCAGTCAGCCTTTTTTTCCTGTTGGGAATTTGTGACAGATCATGACTGTTTGTTAGTTCACAGTATGCTTTATGATTTTGCTCGTGTGCCTAGAATGTCAGCTGCCTGAATTGTGCTGATCATAAACATTGGAGTAAATACTTATCCCAGTGCAGAAAGATGCCTGGATACACCAGATATAGGCTCTAACCATGCATGGCAGGCATCTTCACAGGATTGCAGAAAGGTTGAGATTGGAAGGGACATCTGGAGGTCATAAGATTCAACCCCCCTGCTCAAGCAGAGCCACCAGGACCACGTCAAGGCAGCTTCTGAATATCTCCAAGGATGGAGACTCCACAACCTCTCTGGGAAACCTGTGCCAGTGCTCGGTCACTCTCACAGTAACAAAGTGTCTCCTGATGTTCAGATGGCACCTCCTGTGTTTCACTTTGTACTCATTGCTTCTAATCCTGTCACCGGGCACCAATGAAAAGCACCTGGGTGCTGCTTCTTATCCTCCTCCCTTCAGGTGGAACATACACATGAATGAGATTCTCCCTGAGCTTTCTCTTCTCCAGGCTGAAAAGTCCCAGCTCCCCCAACCTCTGCTCATATGAGAAATGCTCCAGCTCTTTAATCACCTTAGTGGCCCTTCTCTGGACTCTGTCCAGTATATCTGCATCTGTCTTGTCTGCCATGGATGAGGTTAGGAAGGCCAAAGCCCTGACAGAATTAAATCTGGCCAGGAATGTCAACGGCAACAGAAAAAGCTTTCACAGGTACATTGCTGATGAAAGGAAGACTAGCGAAAATGTGGACCCTCTCCGGAAGGAAACGGGAGACCTGGTTCCCAGGGATATAGAGAAGGCTGAGGTACTCAATGACTTTTTTGCCTCAGTCTTCACTGGCAAGTGCTCCAGCCACACTGCCCAAGACACAGAGGGAAAAGGTGGGGACTGGGAGAAATAAGAACCACCCACTGTAGGAGATCAGATTCGAGACCGTCTAAGGAACCTGAAGGTGCCCAAGTCCATGGGACCTGATGAGATGCATCCGCAGGTCCTGAGAGAACTGGTAGATGAAGTGGCTAAGCCAATACCCATCACATTTGAGAAATCGTCGCAGTCCGGTGAAGTTTACACTGATTGGAAAAGGGGAAACATAACCCCCATTTTTAAAAAGGGAAAAAAGGAAGACCTGGGGAACTACAGGCCAGTCAGTCTCACTTCTGTGCCCAGCAAGATCATGGAGCAGATCCTCCTGGAAACTGTGCTAGGGCACATGGAAAACAAGGAGGTGACTGGTGACAGCCAACATGGCTTCACTAAGGGCAAATAGCGACTGACAGATTTGGTGGCCTTCTATGATGGGATTACAGCATTGGTGGATAAGGGAAGAGCAACTGACATTATATACCTGGACCTGTGCAAAGTATTTGACAGTGCTCCGCACAACATCCTTGTCTCTAAATTGGAGAGGCATGGATTTGATGGATGGACCACTTGGTGGATAAGGAATTGGGTGGATGGTCACGCTCAAAGAGTTGTGCTCAACGGCTTGATGTCCAAGTGGAGAGCAATGACGAGTGGTGTTCCTCAGGGGTCAGTATTGAGACCAGTGCTGTTTGCTATCTCTGTTGGTGACATGGACAGTGTGACTGAGTTCACACTCAGCAAGTTTGCCAATGACACCAAGTGGTGCTGCAGTCGACATGCTGGAGGGAAGGGATGTCATCCAGAGGGAGCTTGACAGGCTTGAGAGGTGGCCTGTGCAAACCTCATGAAGTTCAACAAGGCCAAGTGCAAGGTCCTGCACATGGGTCCGTGCAACCCTAAGCACAAATACAGGCTGGGTGAAGACTGGGTTGAGAGCAGCCCTGCAGAGAAGGACTTGGGGGTATTAGTAGATGAAAAACTGACTATGAGACAGCAATGTACAGTCGCAACCCAGAAACCCAGCCATATCCTCAGCTGCATCAAGAGAAGTATGGCCAGCAGGTCAAGGGAGGTGATTCTCCCCCTCAACTCCACTCTCATGAGACGCCACCTGCAGTACTGTGTCCAGCTCTGGGGCCCCCAACATAACAAGGACATGGACCTGCTTAAGCGGGTCCAGAGGAGGGTCACGAGGATGATCAGGGGGCTGGAGCACCTCCCTTATGAGGACAGGCTGAGAGAGTTGGGGTTGTTCAGCCTGGAGAAGAGAAGGCTCTGGGGAGACCTTATAGCGACCTTTCAGTACTTAGAAGGGGCCTACAGGAAAGATGGGGAGGGACTCTTTATCAGGGAGTGTAGTGATAGGACAAGGGGTCAAGGGTAGATTTAGATTGGACACTAGGAAAAAATTCTTTCCTGGGAGGGTGGTGAGACACTGGAACAGGTTGCCCAGAGAGGTGGTGGTTCCCCCCTCCCTGGAAGTGTTCAAGGCCAGGCTGGACGGGGCTTTGAACAACCCGATCTAGTGGAAGGTGTCACTGCCCGTGGCAGGGGGTTTGGAACTAGATGATCTTTAATTTCTCTTCCAACCCAAACCATTCTATGAATCTATGATGAAGCCAACATATTACGAAGTATTGGAGATGATCCAGATTTTGATCTGTAAAACGTTCACAGTAATGATCAACATTATACATAGAAAAACTTTCGTGAGAAAGAAAGCATGAATTTGTATTGTACAGTAAAGACTGGGTTAAAAATCCTGTTATTTCACTGTTAAATTAAAAATTTAAGAAAAATATATTACCTAGTATACTTAAAACAGCATTATTATTTTTCACTCTCATAAATCTCACTCCAATTCTTTTGCAAAAGTTAGACTCATCAGGACACAGTCACATAATGACATCTGCTGAAACTGTCAAAAATAAATTTAAATAAACAAAAAAAATGAAAGAATGAAACTGAATTAGGGTAGGACAAGAGTAAAGCTTAGCCTACTTGCTTCTGTGTGGACAAAATAGAACTTCAAGACACCTGCTAGGAAACTGAAAGTTGGAAGGGTAATGTAATTTCTTATTTTTCTCCTGGTAAGGATCAATTGTTTATTTGCTTGCATTTTACCAGACAGAATTTCAGGCATTCAGTGTTATGTGGACAGAAGATGAGAGCAGAGTTGTTTATTAACACAAAGAATCTATTTGATACTGAAATAAATTATGTAACATCACAGAAAACATTATGTTCAATACTGCTGCTGATTAGCACATCCCTGTATTATGTGGTCATGTTGGCCACATGAAGGTTTACATTTCTCTTATTTCTTATTCCTTGGCTGAAATAGTTGTTCTTGTAGCACACAATAAACCTACGCTTGTCTTGGGAGGGTCTTATGTACAACAAATTCCGTATTTACATCAGTAAAAAGGTCAACGCATATCTTACTTCACAACAGTGGCATACTACAGGATAAATAAAATCTGGTTATACAGCTAGACTGTAAGACTGATTTTTAGACAGGAGTCCTGTAAGGCTGCAGAGAGGAGGTCAACTTAAGAACAAATACCAGTCAGTATCTACAGTGACTAATCTGTCTGCTAAAAATGAGCAAAGAAACAAAGAAAACCTTACTAAATACTGGAATTGACTGTTCTCCCATCTGACTATTCTGCCAAAGTGGAGCCCTCACCAGCATACATGGGAATTGGAGGAATGCATCAGTAAGAAGTATCAGACACTATTCTTAGAGGAGTTTTGATCCTACCTCAGAAAGGAATGAAATCCATTGAAGTCAATTAAATTTTTGATAATGAAAATAGTAAAACATACAGGAAATTAGTCACTTAAAAGAAAATTAGCTACAAAAATATTGTGAATTATTTTTGTCGTACTAAAATATAAAATGTATGTTCTATTTATCAGGTACATTTTAATCCAAGGAAATATTTTGCATCCAGGTAGATGACCCTACCTACGTTAAGATGTTCTAACAAATAATTTTTTCATCTATATAGTTGCTTACAGTTTGAACATGGTGTAAGTACTAACACTATTAACAGTACCTGTGGCATTTCCTCACTGTAAATGCACAAAATAAAGAATATTGTTTTAAGTGGTAATAATTATAAATTTGAATGAACTTTTAAAGGGGATCTATTGCACAGATTGTTGAAATGTTAGAGCAATTAGAACAGCTTTATTCAGCAGAGTAATTCAGGAAAAATTCCAAGCAACGATGAAGTAGGTTTTGGGAAATAATTGTTAAAATAGTAAATGGACTTCATAATAAACAAAGATGGTAAGTCAATGAACACAGTTTCCTCCTGAACAGATGATATGTCATGTTACCCTAACGAACCTATGATACAGGTCAGTCAAAATCGTATCTTGAGAAAAGAAAACAAACTGCTACAGGAATGCTGGCATACAGATCGCATTCCTGCTGGAACTGCTTTAATTTAGAGAAGCTGCAGCTAGGCATCACTGCAATTTGCTCTCAAGACAACAATGGATGCAGAGGTAAGAGAAAGGAAGGGGAGAAAGAGTTCTAGTCATGATAGTATCATGATAGCTGTGAGAGAAATTACTTCAATAACTAGTTCCATCAATTTAAAAAAGCTCAAATGTTCTTCTAAATACATGCTCAGGCAAACTTTAAACAGTAAAAATTTGGGCCTATTGTGTAGCCTAAAGCTAGGAGAAGAGATACATGTCAGATCACATTTGCTATCTGTGAGAAAAACTAGAACTTCTGGATCCATTTTGTGGTATATTTAAAATCTATTTTGTTACAAATCAACAGATTGCCATATTGTTTAAAATCTGTAGTAGAATTTTTTTGTTACCATCCAAATACAGCTTGGATGCTGTCATTCAGCATATTGCAGAGGGTTTTGAATCTCTTAACATATCCAAAAAAGTGAAGCTCAAAGTACCAGGGCAAAAACACTGGGTCTGAAAACTAGGTTGCAGTATTTGATTCGATACAACTGGGAGGACTGGGGGGTATTGACTAGGCTGAAAGTTCATTCCTTGCCAGTTGAGAAGGGCCTGACAAGCAAAACCAGGTTTCAATAGGAATCCGCTCTAGTGCCAGCCCTTCTATGTCCCCAGCTGCTGCAGCTGGACATGCTACAGTGGGGGAGTTACACTCAAAATGTTGTTAGTCCATTTAATGTTTAACACTCTAACGGTCTAAAGAAAACCTACTGCTTTTCTCTGGGGCTGTGCTCACCCCTTCAATGTTCCTCTGCATCCTAAGGTTGACAGTTTCAGTCTTCTTCAAGATGAATCTGGGGAAAGACACACAAGTTAGGGGCATCCTGAGGTACCTGCTGAGAGCAGTATGATGTTCACAGCAGGGGTCTCTTCTTCCTAAATCTTGAGATCTGCTTGGGGCTATTATAAATTTTCTTACCACAGCCTGCCTCCTTCTTCCTGCTTCCCAGGCAAAGTCTGGGAGCTGAATGCTGCTCTCCCCCAGCCCCATTACTGCAGAGGAGCTGTTTGTCCTGCACTGACTATGTAGGGGTGCCAGTCGCCTGCCCCAGGCACTCCCAGAGCTAAACCAATGCAGGAAAGCCACAGGCACGTGGCTACCTGGCAACTGCTGGCATGGATAAAACCAGCTCCCACCAAGGCAGGGCCAGACACATCCTGAGACCCAGCACTGCCAGGTCAGCACCAAGCCTGTGGCCTTCTGCTAATGACAAAATCATATTTACTGGATTACAGGGTGGGAGGGGATTCAGCTTCAGCTCCTGTAGAGTCTGGTTTTGGCCTATTTAGCCAAAATAACACTTTAAATCTTGTGCAATACAGGATCAAAGGCAGGAAAAACATCAGTCTGATTAGTGTTTTTAATTTGAAGAGAATGGCTGGCACAAAAAGAAAGACTGATCCCACAGCACCTTGGCTGTTGAGCCAAGTTCGCAATAGGGACAAGGACAGAACAGTTGATTACAACCTCTGATGGGGAATATTTTCTGAGAAAAAGCCTATTGGACTGCCTAGGAAGACTGCCTAATGGGACTTGCAGAATCCAGAGCTAAGTGCAGATAATGGGGTGGGCACTGGGTTGGGGTTTTTCCCGGTCAGAGGCATAGGACTACAAGGCATGTTTCTGCATGGGCAGCTCTGTCAACTTCCCTTCTCAGTGGAGTCAACAACTGATGCTCAGATGGAGACTGCAGCTGCTACATGGGAGGCTCCAGCACATAGAGGCCACCTAGCCCTGACAGATGACTCTCAAGATGAGGGTCACAAAGAACATGCTTTATCATACCAGACAGCACAAAAGTTGACCAACAGCGACAGATTCTGGACACCCATTATGTGGTTCGGGGGCGGCCTGCACCCACATCCTGCACCACACTTGCTTAGGGGGGCAAAAGCAGTTACCTCAGCTACTGCTGGGGATGGAGTTCAGAGTCTGGTTTGGCTGCTAGATACAATCAGCTTCACTAGACTCTATAGTGTCACAAATTAGGATTATTCAGGTCAACATGTTCTCCATAATTCCCTGGCACAGTAAAAACACAGTGATATTCAGGTTATGAGACTCATTTCAGTGGGTGTCCAGCCCAGCTTGGCTGACTGGTGACCTTACACAAACTACCCAACATATGCTCTTTCAAAAACATTCCTGGTTTGTGCTCTTTTAAAACCATCTGAATTTAGCCCACTCTAACCCAAGCAAGAAGTTCTTTGCTTAAGGGACTCTATCTCCCTCTTCTGAGCTGAAGAATAATTGCTTTTAAAGTATTTTTTTCTCCTGCTTCTGGCAGACATTACTGCTAACTCCGAACTCAAAGCTGAATAAAGAGAGCAATGGCAAAGGACAGTGAGTTGCCTTAAAAAAGCTCATTGGCTTCCAGATGTCTGTGCCCTGAGGGCACTAACAGGGCTTAATGGCCCTGACTAGCCTCACCTGGGGTCTTCAACCACACCCTCTGTCCAGGGGCTCCATTGAAGCTCAAACTGAGGCCTTTAAATCTCAGTTCCTAGTCCTGCCTGGACTGCCAGTAAGGCTTGTTACTGTCACCAGTCTGCTTGCTGGGCTCAGGCACCATGGGGTTGCACCCTGGGTGAGGGTACTGCTTGTGCATGCTAACCCTTGGGCTTGCTAACCCTTGGGAAGCAGTTCTGTCTCTGCTGCTCCCAGATACCAGAGCCCAGGTGTGACAGACAGCCTTAGGCCGAGTAAAGGATTGCTGTTTTGGCCTTGGTACTATCCGAGAGAAAGTTTCAGGTCTGGGTCTTGCGGTCAGAAATAGGCTACAGCTTTTGGAGGCTTTGTAGGCTAATGCATTGGAGCCTACCCCAGGCAAAAAACAGTGGTGAAAATCACCCCTTCAGGGACTTTCTGGTGAAATACAATGGCTTAAAAAAAAATACAACAGCTGACGTTGGAAATAAATGGATGCATTTCCCCCTTCAATTAGTACAGAAACAGTAAAAGAAAAGAAGTGTGAGCAGTATATGACAGTACACTATTTACGGAGACCACTATGGGTCTTTGTAACTGAGACAGTGCCTTCTGCATCTATTCATCTGTGTAACTCATCAAGCTACCCAAGCTGGACAGTTCATGTTTGGGCACCATTAGGATATTTTTTAATTCTTTTGGACATACAGCTTGATTAGGATATGACTGAAAACAAGTAAGCTTGACCTACTGACCCAGCAGTTTTTCCACTCAAAACTAAATTTGACTGTGATCTTATTTCTTATTTACTGATGCTCACCCAAAGTCTTTGCAGACAGGACTGCAGAGCAGCACATTCAAAGACTATCATCTATAGTTGTGATTTTAATGAAAATACTTTCATACGCTTCATGTGTTTTCAGATTTCTGTATAGGATGTTAACATCCCTGTGTACTCCCCTTTTACATCTAAGGGGATAAAGGGCAGACAACAGGATGGGAGAAAAGAGGGTCATAAATGGGATTCAGGTGACAAGGCAGGTTGAGATGAGAAGCATAAAGCTCTAGCACCAAGGATGAACACCTACTGAAGTCTCATGCTGAAGAGATGGATATTACCGAAAAATTCACATAAACATACACGTATTTTTTCCTGTGTTTAAAGATCAGGTATCAGGTTACCTGGAAATTTAAAGTCTGGTAAGGAAGTTAAGACATGAGTTCATAAGGAAAATGAAGGGACAGTTCCACAGACAAGGTTTTAGGTTCTTTTAAGATTTAGGTAGACTGTCACCCTGAACTCACTCCAGGCCAGGCTGGTGACAACTGACTGGCTCTTTATAATCCAAGCAGGATCAACTCAAGTGGCTATGGCAGGTTGCCCACTAGTTTGTGATGTTGTCATCTTCCTGGACATGGCCAACTTTGCAGAGGTGCTCAGTGCAGATGGTATAGCCAAAGCGTAGTCAGTGCCTTGCAGTGAATTTCAAATTTGTGCCTAGCAGATCTTAAGCTTGAAGGGAAACAGGTTAAAGTCTTAAGGAACCTGGAAAAACTCTTTCTCTTTTCCCAACATGGTTTCTAATGAGATTGGGGAATGGTATTTCCCAGCCATACCAGGACATCTGTACCTATGCAGTAATTATTACTGGATTTTTTATATTGCAAGCCACACCTTAGCCATTGCTTTCTTGTGTTCGTAACATCCTTTTGCAGAACCTTGGGATCTGTATGGGTCAGCCACAGTTTCAGTTAACATATTTTTTTTTATTATTATTATTTTTTTTTTAAGAAATTGCTCCAGTATGAATTTGGCCAACTGAACTCTGGAAAGACAATCCTGTTATCTAAAGACAATATATTATGATATGAAGGAAAGATACTATAGTTTGGGAAACTCTGGTAAATTTGGCTCATTTCTTCATTATAGTGCAGAACTACAAAAATATGAGGGGTTAAACCTTGCCATTTAATCTTTCTCTTTCCTTTAAGAGAAAACCAGAAATGAAAAATACCATACAGTTGGAAAAATAACTTTGGATCCTCCTCTCCATAACAACAAAATCTTCATTAATGGTTAAATCAAGAGGTGAATCAAAGAAAGACAATGAAAATAACCTGATTAGCAGGACAAGAAAGTCTGATAGATTTTCCCATCAGAAACGGGATACAGATGAAGTACCACTTCACCTACAACGTAACCTTGAAGTACCACTTCACCTACAACGTAACCTATTGTAGGTTTACCTAGTTCCTTTCACTGTTTCAAATACAGACATTATTTTTGGTTGGAACAAAATGTCTGCACTGAAAACTATCCAAAAAACTCCTGCTGATTTCATGAAACTTTAATTGCAACAATAATTGCAAAGGCTTATCGTATTTGAAAAGACTATTTTACTGATTCGTTCATGCAAAAATTAGAAAGTTCATCCTAAACTGTTGTAATACCTATTACTCACCTATGAATTAAATCCAGGAATAAAGAGCAAGAAATATAAAAGTAACAGTAGTTTAATCCAGACCTTTGAAATGGTGAATGAAAAGGGGTTTTTTTAACAAACTCTTATGCCAGGATGAGATGGCACCTGTACATTCAGCTTTCTGAACTGGTGGAAGGATTATTCATGTTTATTTAAGAAAAGACTCTGTCATCTTCATTTATAAAGGTAATTGCTTTTCTAGACAAGTAGTCCAAGTCTCTCTGCTAGAGCTTTAATGTAAAATAAGGTATAAGACACTGAATAAAGATGGTAGGAATTGGCACAAAGTCAGCATTTTCATTTCCTTTTGTGAGAAGCCAGATTTCATTTACCATATAAATTATCAACCACCTTTTTAATATGGTTATAAATTTATCACAGTTTTTTTTTTTTCTTTAAAAAGCAATTGCAGCTGAACATTAACAATTGCAGTAAAGCTAATTTTAATTTAAGCGGAAAGGAACTTTGTTGACACTTCTCAGTAAATCCTTTAGAAAAACACAGTTCTACTGCAGAATACATGTTCTGTGAAACCTAATGACCTAACATAATAAGAAATGAACCTAATATGCATAAATTTGGGATCAAGTTTCAGTACAGAATTCTTTCTCATTGTTCTAACCAAAGTTTTTCAAAGATATAATCTAATGATCAAACACATTCCATGATCTAAATTCATCAGAAGTTTTCATTAATATTCATTCATTACATTTGAAGCACTCAGGTAGAGAACTGCAAGGACATTCAATTTGCAAGTGATCAGAAAGCAAAGTCTTAAATTGCATGAAATACATTAGCTCAAATTAACCCCTGCTGCTGCAGAAAATCATATCAGCCACTCAAGAGATGTCATCCCTACGCTTACTGAAGTGAGCTGCTGCTACACTGGTGTCTTCCAATTGGAGGCCAAGACAGAGACTGAAACCAAGGGGGGGCGGGGGGGGGGGAAGCATAATAGCAAATAATTACTCTTCTTTTGCATTATCTTCAAAGCTGAGAGGGAAAAGTAGGAATCTTAGTTCAATTTCAGCACTGGCAAAGTATTTTTCACTGAAATGTCTTCTACTTCATTCTCCTTCAGAAAAGATGGTTGGTATTCATTACTTCTGATGTACACTCAATCATATACAAGGGATTCTGTTTAAAAGGCTTATAATTCAGTGTAAGGTTGCAGTTTGGGATATTGAAACTCTTAAATCATGGAAATACTTCACCACATGTTAGGTGAGAAAGTATTATTTCCGATATTTTCTTGTTAGGTAACAAGACCTAAATAACTCAGGAAATGCTGAATCCTAGCCTGGTGTATTAGTTTCCTATATTATATATTAGCTTGTGTATTATTTCCATCAAAACAAAGAAAAGAGGCAATAGTATATATTTACACATGTACAAAAAAGAGTTCACCATACCAGTTGCCACAGCTGAAGCACTGCAGTTTCCCAAAACCTGAAATAAGAACCTCCCCTACATAGATTTTATTCCCCCTAGTTGTGTTGACTTTACTTAGCTAGTGCATCTGCAATGTCCCACAAAAATCTAGAAAGACAACTGTATGGATGCATTATCACTGAAAGGAAAAACTTGCTTGGACCAGCAGTGCTTTGATCATTTCTTGCACCAGAAAGGTTATCATTTATCCTTGCTACGAGATGCCAAGAGGTGCACTATATATTTCTTACAACAAAACTACGAGCTGATAGCCAGGAAACCAGCCTCCATGTTCTACACTAATAAAGAAATCAATGCTGGTCACTTCTGAACTTGGGTTTGCACTGCTGAACCTCGCAGTGGAACTGAAGAGAAGGGAAGAATTTAAGTAGCTTTTGCAGTGCTTTGTTCAGCTCAGAGAAATTTCACAAGCATTCACAGCCTGCCTCTAGTCCTTTAGTCTTCATTGCAGCAAAGCATTTAAACACACAGTTAGTTTCACTTGGCTTTATTCGGATTTAAGTTACAGTACTTCTAATTGTATTCTGAATTGGCATCTCAATGATTAACAGACAAAGGATATTGTCTGTTGCCATTAGTGGGAACCCAAAGGGATTTCAGACAATAGAGTGGCCTGTCAGGAGATGAGAAGCTGATTCACAACAGACTGGAAGATGTTTCAAGCATAACATTTTTAACTCCAACACTTTGGAAGTGGATTGTATGTACTAGGAAATCAACACACATGACAGTGTTTCCATAGGCTTCTGAAATACCATTTATGATATAGATATTTTTAAAATCAAATTAGAAAAGGTGTTATTGAAAACACCATTCACTAATTTTATCCCCCTCCAAGTTAATTACTGCCATGCTCCTGCAATTTACGAGATCCTGTGTAAGAGAAAATACACTAGATTTGTGTATGAAAAATACAGACTTTATAATTACAAGTAACAGCTGAGATAATTCTAACTAGAAAGGGATCTGTGAAAGACTTCTTAGATGGAGATATGAGGGGACTTTACATCTGGCTGGATGGTTGCACTCAGAGCGTTACAGTCAATGACTCAAAGTGCAAGTGGAGAGCTGTGACGAGTGGTGTTCCTCGGGGTTGGCATTGGGACCAGCGCTGTTTAACATCTTCGTTGGTGACATGGACAGTGGATTGAGTGCACCCTCAGCAAGTTTGCCAATGACACCAAGCTGTATGGTGCAGTCGACACGCTGGAGGGAAGGGATGCCATCCAGAGGGACCTAGACAGGTTTGAGAGGTGGGCCCATGCAAACCTCATGAAGTTCAACAAGGCCAAGTGCAAGGTCCTGCACATAGGACGAGGCAATCTCAAGCACAAACACAGGCTGAGCAAAGAGTGGATTAAGAGCAGCCCTGTGGAGAAGGACTTGGGAATGGAAAGGACTTAGTGGATGGAAAACTGACTATGAGTCAGCACCGTGCGCTCGCACCCACAAAGCCAATTCTATCCTGGGCTGCTTCAAGAGAAGTGTGGCCAGCAGGTCAAGGGAGGGGATTCTCCTCCTCAACTCCACTCTCATGAGACCCCACCTGGAGTACTGCGTTCAGCTCTGGGGCCCCCAGTGTAAGAAGGACATAGACCTGCTCAAGGCGGTCCAGAGGAGGGTCACGAGGATGATCAGGGAGCTAGAGCACCTCCCTTATGAGGACAGGCTGAAAGAGTTGGGGTTGTTCAGCCTGGAGAAGAGAAGGAACTAGGGACACCTTATAGTGGCCTTCCAGAACTTAAAGGGGGCCTACAGGAAAGATGGGGAGGGACTCTTTATCAGGGAGTGTAGTGATAGGATGAGGGGTAACAGTTTTAAACTGAAAGAAGGTGGATTTAGATTAGATCTAAGGAAGAAATTCTTCCCTGGGAGGGTTGCGAGACACTGGAACAGGTTGCCCAGAGAAGTTGTGGCTGCCCCCTCCCTGGAAGTGTTCAAGGCCAAGTTAGATGGGGCTTTGAGCAACCTGATCTAGTGGAAGGTGTCCCTGCCCATGGCAGGGGGGTTGGAAATAGATGATCTTGAAGTTCACTTCCAACCCAAACCATTCTATGATCCTATGAGTCTATGATCTTAAAGCTTTCTCTTACCAGGAAGGAAACAGTCCTCCCACCCCACACTTAAACCGTTTTAGGGAAACACAGAAAGAAAAACAGAAATGATCTGATTTTTTTTTTTTTCATTTAAAGAAATTAAAATATAACTATGAAGGAATACTATTTCAGGTAAGGACTAGTCAAGTCTATGGCTCCAAGCCAGCTAAGAGTATGAAACTTAAAGTTGCCATTATGTAACACTAAAGGTATTTAACAAGGCATTTAAAGAAGAAATTCCCTATTCCAGGTTTACAAGATACTCCAATTAAATAAATTCCCCAGGAAAAGAAATACTATTACATAATATTTTAAGTGAATTCTTACTGTCCAAGAAAAAAATTCTTTGTGAATGACAGGTAATGGATGCATTACCGAAGTAGTCTGGCTGTTCATAACCTGAGAACTGTCATAGAAATGCTACATTACAGTCCAAGACTACTAAATTTTAAGACCCTTGCAGTGACTTTTCAAGTAAGGTTACCCAGTATTGCAGTGGATGGTCCAAAGCAACGCTATCATTGCTCCTTACACCTGTAACAGATGTGGCTTATTTATAATAACATTAACTTATTTTTAGACACTATTGCAACCTTCACCTGAAACACTAGCTCCTGAAGGTGTAAAATTAGAATCTGTATTTCCGGGGTCAGCATGTAAGGCTCAGATTCAAGAAAGCACTTAAATAAATGTTTTACTTCTAGCATGAGCTCAAAAGCTTTCTTGCAATTGTTAATGGGCTTTGGAGCAGATTTTTAAAATAGCTTCTTTACTAAATGAAAAAAAGCCCACCATGTGGACATTAGCTAGCAGAAAATGAAGCACCCCTGTGGAGTGAGAACTGCTCTTATATTAAGCTCAGCAGGGAAACTCTCAAGTTCCCTGGATTGCTGGTACATTTCTCACTTTTTGCCAATAAACTCCATACATTTGAAAAACTTGAAAAAAAAAAAAAATAGATCACCGCTCCTAAAATAAAACACACTAAACTGATTCCCATCACACGAGCCCTATGACAAGGTAAGCAGTTTGGCAAATTTTGACAAACTTTTGGAATACTGGCCTTGGTCGCGAGAGTAACCCTATGCATGGAAAATTACTGCAACAAAGTATTTCTTCCTGAATACTGCAAAAGAAATCACTGATTCCAGTCATCTCGATACTTAGCAGCTGACAAAGTTTTCTCATGTAAATAAAACTCAGTTAATAGCTACACAGGTTGGAGTAAACAGAAAATTTTCCTTATTTAAATGCTGGCAGTGTTCTTGTGTAACACATTTCAAACAAAAAGTTAAGGTTTTGAAAAGAAGGTTACATGGACATAATTTTATTGAATGTACTTCTCTTCAATGCTCAAATAACGATGGGTTGCAATGACACGGAACTAAACATGGCCCATCTACTGGGGAAGCTGACCAGGGCCTCTGCTTGGGCGCTGGTGTGCGATTAAAAGCCCAAGCCTTTATTTGACTGAAGCAGTAACAGATAAAGGTGAAATACACACAATTCAGGGGCTTATCTTCATTCACAGTTACAACTTTTATTCGGCTGACTACCATGGGCATGCAAGCTTGTAATACTGGTTTTGCTTCTTATTTCTGAATGACTTGCACATTTGAATTGTGCGCTAACATTGTCCACTAACTTTTAACAACCACTCATGTCCAGGATGGTTCCACTTTTTCAAGCCATTGTCATACTGCCTCCTACTTAGTCCAGAGGTCCACTTCCACTTCAATATATAAAGAAGGCTTATAGGAAAGACAGAGAAAAACTTTTTACCAAGGCCTGCAGTGACAGGACAAGGGGCAAAGGTTTTAAACTGAAAGAGGGTAGATTTAGATTAGATATAAGAAAGGCATTTTTTACGATAAGTGTGGTGAAATGCTAGAACAAGTTGCCCTGAGAAGTTGTGGATGCCCCATCACTGCAACTGTTCAAGGCCAGGTTGGACGAGGCTCTGAGCAACCTGATCTCCTGAAAGATATCCCTGCCCACGGCAGGAGGGTTGGACTAGATGATCTTTAGAGGTCCCTTCCAACCCAAATCAGTCTATAATTCTATGATTCCATTTCTGTCTCCAATGTATGTGACTGTGGGTCCTACACAAATGGAGGTTTTGACAGCCAATTCATCAGGTGAGGAAGGATAGCCATTTTGGCCTTGAAATGCTATATTTTCTATTAGTGGAAAAGAGAATATTGTATTTTTGTCCAGTTAATTCTGTTGTGGGTTTTTTTTTAATTGACTTTTAGATCTCTCAGTTTTTCCCATTTCTGTGTGCATCATGAAATGACACTGAGGCCAACTCAGTATTGTCTCATCACCCTTTGTATTTCTTCAGGTTTTTTAAGCGTGGGGTCAGTATCAGTTGTTCCTGTTCATACCAACCTTAGTTTTGGTTCTCCCTTTGCAGGGAAAGCAATAAAATTCATTCAAATTATTTCCTAACAAACATATTTGGAAATAAATATTGTAATAACACTTTTTCTGGAATACAGCAAAATAATTTGGTTTCCTGCCCCAGGCAGTTCTTGAGCTAATAATTTTCTAAAATAAAAATTGGGATTGCTGAAAAAGTTAGCTTCCTTTCTAACACTCCTAAAAACTTTCTCTATTAAAAAATAAAAATCCTCTTTATTTTCCAAAGGCTCCCTAGAGTCAAATTGTCTTCTAAACTTCAAGAAGAGGTTTTTTTTATAACACAAAGATGACATACTCAATAAAATCTTCCTTCTACACTCCCAGTCTCTATTTAAACAGACATATTCCATCAAGCAGCCTCCAAAAACTGGCTGGAGAAGAAGGCCCTCTCACCTGACTGAAGTTTTCCAGCTCACCAATTTCACTGCTAAAACTCATCAAGTCTAACCATTTTCCTTATTTATAAAGAAAGAAAAAATCCCCTCACTTTTTACTGCTTCATCCTTGAAGAGAGCTTTACTGTTTAAGCTTTAGTGTCTCAGCCCCATGGGCTGCCATCATCAACCCATGTAGAAAACAACAATAAAATGAAATCACCCATAGAGGTCATTCCTTTTGTCCTGTGATAATATGAAGAACCAGAGGACTAGCAATGAATTCCAGAACTTTAACAACCTGAATAAATTGTGAAGTACAAACCAGAATGAATATAGGATGTGACATTCATTTCACATGAGTCAATGCACAGAGGTGCAGTCTGAAATCTGCAAAGATACCTTCCTGTTTTTACTGAGGGAAAATGACAAAGGAAGACGATTATTTTTTTTATATACTTCTTTCTCAGTAAGGCAAAAATCAGGTTTTTAAGATCTGAAAACAGTGTGAAAGAATAAATTAAACACTATTTTAACGAAAGCACTCCCAAACTGTAACTGAAGACCAGTGACTAGCCCAAGGCTTCTGATTGGTCCAGTTCCTCCCTCCCTTCCTACCTCTTTCTTTTCTTTTCCTTTCTTTCACTCCCACCCTGCTTCCCTTCTTTCCCTTTTCCTGCCTTGTCCATTTTGTGAAAGACAAAACCAACAAGCCAAACCAAATCCCCAAACTTGTGTCTTAAAACTTGTTATGCTGCTAACTCTTGATATAGACTTGTAATGACTCAAGCTGGATGATTACAACACAAATTATTTAACAGGACTATCTTTTGATTGAAAAAAAGCTTCAGTCAAGCCTGACTCATCAAAACGGTGATGCGACTGACTATTTTCATTCATAGAGTTTATCACTATACTTTAAGATAAATACTATCATTGCTTATGTGATAGCACAGAACTCGACATTAAAAACCCATACAAAGGGTCAAACTGTCCAAGCCCTCAAGATGATTTCTTAACGACTCAACTTCAAAGACCCATGACTGTCACTTTAAGCTTTTGAGATTAATACAAAGAAGTAAACACAACAGATTCTGTAGATTCAGTAACTACAGCATCTTCAAGGCTTTCAAGTTGTTAATGCTCCCTCACATCATGACCCCACATCTGTTTGGTTTTTTTTCAAACACCTACAATTGACACCTTTGATACATGTCTATTGTAGAAATGCACATTGTCTCACTGTCTGTACATTCGGTTGCCAATTTGTAATTTTAAGACTGTTAAACCTGAGTTGCCCCAGGGAAAAATCCATAGCAAATGTGTCTCCAAGCAAGGGAACACAATATATAAATAGTCATAATTCTAACATGTTTCTGAGTAGTTATATGTTCTATACAGGATCCTTTTTTTCAGAAAATAACATTTTATGGCTTTCGATCCCTTTGTTTACTTATTAACTCAGTTCCTACATTAAATAAACCAAGAGATATATATGTCACATAAGTACAAAAAATCATGCCCTGTTTAGCCTGTTATATATTGCAGTAAAGTAATATGTTGCAGAACAATCTCTTTCGTGACAGAATTCATTGCAAAGACAGAAACACAATTTAAGTTGGACAAAGATTTTACAACAAAAGATATGAAGTAGATGATAGTCAAGGAACAGGTATCCGTGACTTAATATCTGAAGCTTGAAGGAGAAGTGAGATCTTTATTTATACAGCTAAATCCAATGTTAACCACAACCAACAATTAGATTAAATCAAATTTCTTAAAAACAAAAAAAACCCCCACTTTGGTTTATATTTTTGTATCTCCTGTTCATCCTGTACTGACATAATAACAGCAGTGTAATACACCATTTTTACTATATGAGTTCCAATGGGCTTCAACTAAAATCAGAGTTCAAGTTTGACAGATTAAATTTCAAGATATGCAAGAGAGTCTTTTTCTTCCAGATGTTGCATTCCAAGGCCACAAAGTCTACAGACTTACTGGATGGGGCAGTGACAAGGAAGGTACAACACTTCAACAGAGTTAAACAGAATGGTTATTAACCAGCATAACGTTAAAAATACTGCTTTTTTACAGCCAAGCCTGGACTTCAGAGTGGAAGATGATGATGCAATATCCGACAGTTTTTCTTTGGAAACAAGAAACTATCATCTTCTTATTGTAGAAACTGAAAGCGGTTACATCACATTACCATGGGACCAGTTATGCAAAGTATGCAAGAATAACAGGAGAAATAGTAATCAGAAAATGTGTCGCTGACTTTGTGAAAACAAAAGTTACCATTTCCTCTCTCTTCAACATGCAAAAAATCACGTTCTCAGCGGTGATTGTATGGCTCTTTCTATCTTTAGAGATTTTAATACTATGCACTTTAAAAACTGTGCATTATCTTTTGAAATAGAAGTGTTACATCCCATTTCAGAAATCAGCAGTAACTGAACTGATTTCCATACCTTTCCACAGAATAACAGAAATGTTGAGTTTGGCAGGGACCTCTGGAGGTCATCCGGTCCAAACCCCTGCTCAGGCAACGCCACCTAAAGCTGCCTGCCCAGGATCATGACTTTTTAATATCTCCAGGGTGGGAGACTCCACATTCTCTCTGAGTCAGTGTTCGGTCAGCCTCACAACACAGAAGTGTTTGCCCCTACAAAATGATAATGTTAGACACAAATTAAGCATGATAGGTATCAGAATTAAGGAACATTTTCAAAACAATCTGACAAGAGAAAAGGTCAGGAAATACTCCTCCTTAGCAGTTTCAGCATCTACTACTGTTACAGTTAACAGAATGCTATTTTAAAGGGGAATTTTCCAGAATTAAATAAATCCTATGCTTTTCACCTAGATTTTATGTCTCCACAAGGTACCTGGATGAATAAATCAAGATTTTTAAGAAAATTTTTACACGTCTCTTTATCAGCTACATTTGAGAATTAAGCAAAATTATCACAGAAAACTCTGAAGTGCTTAGAGCAGAGTGGTGTTCTTCCATGCTCCTCACTTGAAAGCCTTTCTTACTCAAGTGGACTACACCGACACTAAGAGCAATTAGCCTGATTCTTCCACGCTAGTTACTCCCCCTTCTGGCAGGGAAAACAGAAGAGTATTTGCTGTTTTCCTAATTCTACCTTGCTGTCTTGTTTAAGCTTCCCTTGGACTATGCTGATGAAGAAAACCTCTTATACTCCCTGATATGTAACACATATGTGTTTAGGAGAGTAAAGGAGAAGGAGACCAAAGTCCAGCTCCCAGTACCAAAGTAGGTGGCTTCATGAAAAACTCAACTTCAGTAAATTCTGTAAGGAAAAGACATCACACACTACAAAAAAACCTTTCTGACAGAAACAAAATGGTTCTTTTTCTGCTTGTCAGATCTAAGTATGATAATCCCTCTAAACAATCTGTACAGATTTTTTTCTTCAAACTTCAATTTAAGAAAACCAGAAGACTTGAAAATTGTTTTAAAGAGAATGCTACTACATAAATGACATTAGTCAGAACTGCAGTAATAGAAGCTTTATTCCCAACACTTCAACTTGTAACTCAACTAAACTATTATTTGGAATCTCTAATGAACAAAGATGGTGATTGATAGTAGGAAGGAGAAATACAACGGCAGGAGACATCAGCAAAGACCTAATACATCATCTCGTATTCTGCCTTGTGTAAGATCTGCTACCTATAGAAAACAAACTTTTGAAGAAAGTAGTGACAGGAGCAGTAATGGAATAAACTAGTGATAGCAAGCCATAAGGCTGTGCGAAAAGATGTGCTGCATCTCATTCAGCAGCTCACAGAATCAGAAAGAGGCATCTTCACAGAATCACAGAATCATCTAGGTTGGAAAGGACCTTGAAGATCATCTAGTCCAACCGTTAACCTAGCACTGACAGTTCCCAACTACACATCTTGTCCATCTTATGAACTGGTTCTGCCTAATACCAGAAGATAACAGTTCTCTGGCACAGCAAAACATCATGTTTATGTGGTTTGTGCCTGTGTACAGTAATCACATAATCCCATGTAGGTATTGGAAGACTCTATACACTCCCGAACACCATCAGCATTTCATCCATCTGCCAGGAAATACCTAAGAAATACCAATGTCTTCAGTGTTAACCTATGCATAGCATTGCAATTGCTGTCAGCTGCCTCCTTAGCTTCAGTAAGAGAAGCCTGTGCCCGGGATGTGATGGTTCCAGCTCTATAGGTGTCAGCATGTTGCCACATACTGAAAGGTACTTTCTCATTAACCTTTGGAAAACTTCCCCATCTATAAATAGAGAAAAGATACATGAAAATGCTACTATCAAGATTGCAAAGCAACTCATTCAAAATTAGGAATTATCGCCAAAAAAGGTTTCATGAATTACAATAGTTCTTTTTTTTAACAAGAGAAATCTGCCTATTTCACAGCATGGGTTGGGCATACCCTGGGGATATATAAGTTCTGCAGTCAGTGAGACTATTTTCTTCCTTATTTGTTGAGGAAGTTATAAATTATAGTCCTTTCCTTTAGTTTTAATACATGAATAGACAGGATAGCTAGATAGTTCAGGCAGTCAAAAGCTATACTAGGCTAATATAAATATAAATAAATGTAAGGCTTTTCAGAGGGAGTCATCCCAATTTGTGTGTTCGTCACTTACTGCTCCATCCTAAGTAAACAGTTGTGCTTTGAATACATAAAATGCTGTATAAATTAAGTACCATAAAAGGTCATGTTCTAGGAACCTCAGACTGATAAGTAGACACCTTTGACTGTAATTGCTCAGTGTCTCAGTTCCCCGTTACTGAAAGATGGAACTTATATTCTTCCGTTGTAGTACAGTGTGTGCTATTGGAAACTGCCATGGAAAAGCCAATGAGGAAATTAAAAAATCTATCTCAAACCACAAGTCAAGGGGTAATAATTAACAAGACCTGAGGCTGAATGAAGGTAAAGCAAATTACTGAATAGCCAAGTGAATACTAAACACTTTATACATTAAAGAAGGCAAACGCTGTGGAAAATTGGGGTGTGATCATGTAACAGGAGATTATCTGAGTGTGAACATAAATAAATTCCTGAAAAATCTTAATATGAATGGCTCAAGTTTTGAACAACTCATTTAACAACCCTGAGATACATTTGCTCTCTTTCTTCAATCATTAAAAAAATCAGTAATATCATATTTGGTCCTATTGTCCAAGTTTCATAAAATGGAATGACCAAGTGAATGTCATTCAACTTCTTTGAAATTCGCAAAGTTCAAGTTTTCTTGCTTTCAGATAATTTTCTACAAGCATCTTGATTTACCTCCTACTCCAGAGTTCTTTCTGTAGGCATTTATCTCTGATGTGAAAGCATGTCAAATTCTTTTTGAAATGTAAGGATGCTACATCCTCTAAATTTTCCTTATCTTTCTTACCACTAATATCTTCAAAGAACTCAAACAGTTTAGTTCAGCATGACCTCTTCTGCCTGAATTCACACTAGATACCCTTTACCAAACTGTTTTACTAGGTGTTATTCTGCAACATCTTTAAAATAAATTTTCAAAGATTTTCTCAAAATACGGGCTTTGGGATACTGTTTCTTCATTTTTATCTCCATTCAGACAATTGTGCCATCTAAGAAACCTCAAGCATTGTATCAATTATTTAATTAATCTTCATAACACCAAGTGAGAGTTGAGCAGGGTTTTTTTTCAGCATTGGATACTTTACAGATTATGCATATATTTAATTAAGGTTATATCTATTCTCACTGTACCGCATCTCGGGTCTCTGCACAGAATTTCTGTACTTGTTTCTTCTGTGTTTTGTGGGCACTGTATAGTTTCAGGTAGTAGGTAAGTTGGCCCACTTTCTCAACAGATATCCAAGCCCTCTGGCACACTTTCTCCACATGCACTTTTTAAACAGTCAAGGCTATTGGAGTTAGTGTTAGAATGGAAAAGAAAATGAGAGGGACTCATACTCAGATCACCTCTCAGTGCCTGAGATTTTTGCAACTCTTCTCCTGAGCTGCGTTTCACTACAATTATACAGGACTGCCAATAATTTTTAGCTATTTCTAGCAATAATTTCAGGGCAAGAAACCTACCTTGACATACATCCTGCCAGACAGAGGAGCACACTAGCATTAAACTGCGCACAAGCAGAGAAGGTAGGGCAAATAGGAGCATGGACAGCTGACAAGAGCAAGACTACTGATCTTACAAAGAGAGAGAGCTTGTATGGAAAGTGAAACCACAGCAACAGATCTGGTTGCTATTATGAACTACTATAGTTCTAGTTTTTCTCTTAAATTGTGTGACGGTTTCTTATGTTATTTTAGCCCCTCGCCTCTTAAAACCAATACTTACTTGCAATAAATCCATATTTATCCGATATAAATAACAAACCACCTCACACTACATCTTCAGCCTTCATAATACACATTTAGGCCTCTTTATGTGGTGACTAGCTTCTCTTTTTCTCAGCCTCTCCTTCCAATTGAAAAATCTACCTTTCATGCTTGCTGTCATCAGTTTACTGGTTCTCTATTTCATTCTTTATGCTTATTCTACAACATTAGTACTATACGATAATGTTTAGCCACTTTCCTAATTTCTTTGCATTTTAATGTTCTCAGTGTGTTCCTAATTCTACCAAGCCACAATTATTTCTGTTCCTTTCTCCTTTCTGTTCCTTTCTGTTCCTTTTAGGTTTTCAATATGACTTCCAGGTACGGATTACTCAACACTTTTAAATATCTCTTTACCTTCCAATATGGATCTTTCGGATGCTACTGAGTTTTCCTTACCTCATTCCATATTCTTTCAGAGTCTGTTTTTCTAAGTAAGTCAAGTAGTTTCCTACTACTGCTTACAGAACACATTTCTGGTGTATTAAATTCTAGGTGCTCTCCCAGATGAACTGTAGTTACTGTACTTGACTCATAGCCAGTAATTTTTTAAATCCAGTGTAGCTTTAGACTTTATTGATCATTCAGTGTTCTGTGTCTGAGACCGAAATTGCATTTGTAGCTTAGGTTATACTGTCATGACATCTAATTCCCCTTTCTGAGAAGGAATTTCCCTGAATAAGAGGAAGCCACTTCTGGTCTTTTGTGCTCCCCTGTATCTGCCTCTGCCAGAGAATTCTGCCAGCTTTGATTAGTACGGAGTCAGGACAGGACATGCATTGGCATCACTGGAGGCGAGTCCCAGACCAAATGGCAAAGCTTGCTTATTCTTCCCTCACACGTTATTCTCCCCTCTCTCTCTCTCTCTCTCTCTCCTCTCACTTGTTTTTCATTGCACCGCTCCCTTTGCACACTCCTGTCTCTTAACTATTTCATTCTTATCTATTTAAAACCAAGAAAACACCCTTTCCAGCTCTGTCATTCTGCTCCAGAGGATGCTATCGAGCATCAAATGCTGCAATACACTGTAACTTGAAGTCCCATCATGGGGTTCACTCAGGACATCTTGCAGTGAAGCAGAAGAGGCTGGCAGTGCCCTCACATGGCCTCTTGGGCAGCATATTCTTGGTAGCAGCTAGACCCCACTGCGTGCAACAAGAAACTCCTGCTAAGCTGTTGTGCTCATGAGAAAATTTGTGGGAACACAGTGAACAAGAGTTGCTTGTCTATGTCCTTACTCTGTGTTTAGCTGTCACAAACAATTTTTTGTGCCAACTGTTCAGTGTTTGAAACCACTGTTCTTTTTTCTGCTTTTGCTTCCTGTCAGATTTTCCCATTGCTCTTATAATTATTTATGTGAATGATTTTTTTACTACCAAGGTATAATGGACTGGTTTAAATGAGTAAATCATCAAACAATCCAAAGATGGAATGCATTAAAGCTTGATTTTATAATACCTATAGTTACCTTTGTTGATGATTATACTAATATTTTATAATATGACAAAAAGAACTACAACATCCTTGTAATTGTATCTTATCCTTAAGAATGGAAGTGATATATTATTTTCCAATCAACTTTAAACACCTAAATCAAATGAATCTATCCTGGGAATAGTCTGGATGTAACAAAGTATGACACTTGCAGGAAGAATAAGCCTTTTGGTATTATTCTTTATCCCCCTGTTTGGAAAGCAACCATAATGGCAATGCATTCTTTCCATTGCTTGTCTTTCTTCAGGGACAAACTCATATATATGTATATCTAGTGTCACCTTCCCCCCAAACACACACACCATATACCACCTTTACCAATTTTATATGATGACACAGGCTTAATATCATCAGCATAGTATTTTCTTCAAACAGTTCTCTTAAGAGTTCTTTCTAGGCTGATAATGTTGCAAATAAACAGCTGAGCTCACCAAGTTTATGATCTACGGAAAAACCCAAAATCAAATCTCTACTGGGGATAGCCCGATTAAAGGAACAATCTTGTACTCTGATTTCAATGGGGAACACCAGTTCTCAGTTCAGCAAAAGTGTCAAAAGTGTTAAAAAACAGCCTTCCTATTGGAAGTGTAGACTACATTCCCTTCCTTCTTATATTTTTTTTATTGACATTATAAAATATATTAATAAAGATTAATAAATCTTGTCCAGAGTCTATTAAATTTTATTTTTTGGTAAAAGTATGAGGGGGAAGATTACAAAAAGATAGAAGATCTTTCTAAAAATGGGGAAAAATACATCCTTGATCTGCTGACTTTTTAAAGCTTCACAATCTTTTTGTATGGACAGAAACACCCTGGCAATCAGACAATTTTGTGTAAAAATCAGAGTTAAAACGTCATTCTTAAGATTTGTTGTTCCTCTCATAATTTATCACATTCAAAATGTAAACTTCCTAATGTACTCACTGGCTCAAAAACAAACAGTGTTTATTTGTCTTGTACAGCATATTTGGATTTGGTTGAATCCCAGCAGCAGTTTGTGAATTATGCATCTAAAAAGCTAAAAATCCCTGTACCGAGTATCCACACATCCAAAGCAAAAACCCCTACACATCAGGTTTATCATTTCTCTACCATTTGCTGTGTAATAGCAATAAAACTTTCACTTCTGTCTCAGCCAAGACTGTCAATTCAGCTTGTAAAATCTAAAAAAAAGTTCATGTTTATTTGAAGTTCTAAAGAATTATTTAAATTGCCCTTTTTAATGTTCCCTCTTAGGCATTCTACATCTTTCAAACACCTTTATGCATAAATATCGATCGTGGTATACAAAGGATGCTTCTTCTGCTTGTTCATGGTTCTTTGATTTAAATCAAAATGAAATTAAGTTTTAAAACTCTTTTTCTATGGTCTTTCTATATCCTTCAAAAGAATTTACTTCCTTTGGTCGGTAACCATTAAGACGTATTTCATTTTCACATTTTCACGTTAAAATAGCTAAATATGGATACAACTACTAAATACAGAAATAAACGAGGAAGGTTTTACATAGTGAGGTTGGGGACAAAATTAAAGGCAATCAATATATGGCTTGAAAACTAAATGAGTAATTCACTCCATTTTTAGTAAGGACAACTGTTTAGGAAGGAGTGAAAGGAGAATGTCAAGTGGAATGAGGATACGGAAACAAGTAGCAACGTCCAAATTGGAAAAAAATTGAAGAAAAACTCATAGAGCTTACCAAGCTCAAACCAAGAGATGGTGTAATCTCATGACTGAATGCAGCTAACATAATGTTACTCAATGACAAGTAGCAGCAAGTGCATCAAGTGACTGTAAAACGTCATAACTAGGCTTCAGAAGGGGAAAAACATCTTACAGACAACTAGAGATGCATTAAACACATCTGTTCATGACAAAGACCAAGAGGTATTTTCACACAATGCTTTTGGTGCCTTGCCTTTTGGATGGCTAAGAGCCCTTTATAGCTGTGACTTTGTATCCCTTCACCCAGGCTGCCAGGGAACTGTTTTCTAGACCCTCAGTGGCAGCATTTTTCCCTGCTGTTCACATAGAATTGCTCTGGTGCTGTTACTCTCATGGCCTTGCACCTGCAAACCCCAACAGTGTTGTTATTGTAGTTCTCAAGGGAAGCGACTGCCATTCGTCACTCCTTCCTTGCCCTCCTTTCCTAGTCCTTTATTGTAGCTCTTGGTTTACATTTAGGCAAGCTGTCTATGCCTGCAGAGAGCTTTACAACCAAGCAGTGTGGGGCACCTTCTGTTGATCTGAGCATGCACCAGTCAGCGTTAACAGCATCATATGCAGGAACAATCAGCTGGGAGTGGTCCTGAAGAAAACTACGTAGTTACTCTGGGAAAAATACTATGGGGGAAAACACCTGCTGCACTGAAGAGGACACACAGGGAAGGATGCTTGACTGGGGTCCCCCTGGCACTTCTCCTCTCAGCTGGCCTTGGAGGGAGTTTGGCCTTTCTCTCTCGTTCCTTCTCTCTTTTCTTTTTTCCATTTTTCCCCAAAAGCAACCTTTACCATTTGAGTCAGTATGTGCCATCAGTCACAGATCCCTGCTAGTAAATCTTCATGCATGTGAACTTGTCTCAACAATTTTTGTGTAACAGCCTGGTTAACTGTCCCAGCAGAAGACTGGCACTTCGAACTCAGAAAGACTCTGCCACTCTTTAATCCCTGTTAATAACATTTCAAGATGACCCAAACCCTTCTTTGCTAGTGTTCTTCACTTCTCACTTTCTTAACAACCACAGAAATAATTTTGTCAAGAAGAGCATTTAAATCAAAAGCCAAGTAGACTGAAACATGATTTTGATATGAGACTTTCAATACACTCTTTGGTGCATTCAGTGTATTATGTACTTATCCTGTAATTTCAACACATATTCCCTTATTTTTTATACCTAAAATTCACAAGACTATTTAGAAGCCCAGTTTGAATCATTGCAAAACCACTTGGTAGATAGTAAGTGCTCATTTCCTTTCTAATCTGAATGTGTTGCCACAGAGAGAAACCTTATGAGTTGTCCTAGTTAGGAAAAAATTAGTAATGGAGTGCTTCTCTCATACAACCATGTATACTGGCAAAGATGACAAATGACAGAAAACAGTATCCATGCTTTCAACACACAACTTCTTTCCTCCTAACATCTAAATCAAGTGTCTTTTGCTGATACCATCGATCGTCACAGTGATTTCAGCAACATCATTGTTGTGGGCAAGAATTTAGCTTAGATTATTTAAATATGCATTGAAAACAAAATGCTACGAAATCTTCCTTATCGTAATTATCTGTTGTCAGCATAGAATGCAAAAAACCCTAGTTTTCCAAGATCCTGGGCCTTCAGCTGTTTTGAGAAATTACTGTGGCTGTAAAAGACTACTTTCTTCATAAGAGGAAGATTCTGGATCCATAAGAGGAAGATTCTGGCTCCATAAGAGAACATCTTCAATTGTGATACAAGTTTGAGGTTGTTATGACTTTTCAGAAAATATTTCAAAGAGGCCAATCAACTTTTTTCTCTCACTAGCAAGCAGTCAAGAAATTCATCTGGCATCTTGATTACTATTCAGATCTGGTCCCATCTTCTTTCAAAAGATGAGAGACCATAACATCAGATGAGTAAGAGGAAGCCCAAAAATGTAGAACTACTATTTGAAGAGCAAGTAAGCAAGATAGAAAAATACAATGTCTGAAAAGGAAGAGTAAATAAGGAATTTCTCTTCCAGTACAAGACCAAGCAATCATCAAATGATGAGTTGTGGCTGATTCAAAAGAAGGTGGTGGTTCCTCTGACAAGACATAGTGAAGCTGTGGAAGGCCTTAGGATGTGGTAGCAGATAAAAATGTACATGAGTTTAAGGGGAGAAAAATTCAAAATGCACCACTTCTGGTCCAGGAAGTAAAAAGCATCCTGAGAAAGTATCAGTACATACTTAGTCTCTTGTATTCATTTTCTAGACACATGCTCATGACTGTTTTATGACAGGATACTGAGGTAGGTGGATCTTTGCGCAAGCCTGGTGTAACATTGCTTCTATTAAGTACAAAGGGCACTGCTGTAAATCAGTGAACCTAATCCTTTTGTATTACGAAGGATTACTATGCAATAAAAATTATTTTGAACAGTGACATTTGAGATTTTACTAATACTACTTCTCAAGTTTGCTGGACTGGAGAAAATATTGTGTAAGAAGTAACTATATCCACTTTGTCTTCCAAAATAAAATAACTTATAAGGATTCTCTGAACTAAGCACTTTCATTTTAAAATACAGTACACATAGTAGAATAATCTTGATGGTATATATGTGATAATTCTTACAACAGTTTACCAAACCTTATTTACCTTTACAATTAACAATTTGTTACCCGAGTCTGAACTTTCATAGCTTCTATTTCCGGAGTTTGGGCATTTTACTTCTGGTGGACTGCAGATTAACCCTGTTATCAGATATCTTTTTCCTAGGCAGGTATTTTTAATCACCCCCTTGATAAGCTAATCAAATCAAAGTTTCTTGAATCTTTTGACACAGAAAAACTTTTCTTAGACCTTTGATCATTCTCATTCTCTAAATACTCTTAAGTTTATCTGCATCTTTCTTAAACTATTGCCCCATAAGAACTAGTTAGTATACTCCTGTAGGAGTTGAATTAAAAACAAAGACGCTGTTAAAGTAACCACTCCACTCCAACTCAATAATCTCTCTTGGCTTCACACTAGGAACTGTTCCATCATGATTTCCAATCATTTCTACAACAAAGCTGACTATTTTTAACTATGGTCTGAAACCTTTGTATATACAATACACAAAGATGTATCTATATATCAATATAGATATATATGACATATGGCTTGTTCTTTGTCCCTTCTGAGATAATACTGATCAGCCTGTCTGCAAATTTACCAGCCATGACCACTCCTTTACCAACAATAAGTCCTTTTCCATTGTAGTAATCATCCTTAAGGTACCTGCAAATATCTAAAGCAACAAGTTTATTTTGTCATCTGGGACACTACCAAAAAAACCTTACAAAAAGAAGAGCCAAAGTTTTTTGCTGTCTACTAGATGTCAATGCATTTGATAGCTTTTCCCTAATAACTCTGAAATTATTATATCAAATATCTGGTTTTTAATTTATTTAATGCATGCCATTTTGATAACTCAGTACAGGGGTAATATCAAACCAAGTGTATTAGGAAAGCCTGTTCTACCACTGCTGTCACCTTTATCAATTCAATTTGAATTTTTTTTTTTAAAAAGTACAATCATCTTACTTCTAAAATTCCTGATTAAATAGCAGTGATTCTATTTCCCCTTTGAATTGTGTAGTAGTAGTTATAACAATTTAAAAAACCCTTAAATGAAGTAACTTTTTGACTGTGAACATGCTGTGTAATATCAACTCCTATTATCCTTCAAAAACCACTTTTTTGTTGCCTTAACTTAGCTAATTATACTTCTATTTATAGTTCTTACCACTTATTAAGTTTTCTCAATTTCTCAGATTCCTTCTGATTGTATTTACATTCAATAGCTTGAACTTTTTATCTAGTTGATGTGTATACATACACACACAAACAAATGCATATTTCTAAACTGCCTTCAGATTGCATTTTTGTTGCTACTGTTCTTTTCCATCCCAGTTTATATCTAACCAGCATTATTTCCTAGTTATCTGGAAAATTAATTGCTTCCAAACTATTATTTCCTTTTCTTTTTTAAATACTTCCTTCCAGATAATAATATGCCTATCTCAGCAATGTGAAATGGTTTTCAATGCTATGAAGTCAGTTATTTATAAAGAGCGCTAATTCCTGTTGACTTAGGTTTTAATCCATTTCAATGCAATAATTAATAAACCAAAACTTTATACAGATCACTGTTAATTTTTACTTAACAGGTCAGATGCAGAAAGGATCTCTGCACCATTAACTCAAAAAGTAACCTGTCCACACTTATGATCTGAGAGCTCTGGGCATACTCTCTCTTCCTTTTGCCAGTCAGCATTTGCAGTGGCAGGACAGGTTTTTTTTAGTTGTGATTTTCTGAACTACTTTTAACTCTGGAAGATGATCATAGATTAAAGAAACCTTAAAACCTATGTCACTCACTGGTATTTCAAATCTTGCGTTTCTCACTCATCTTGACAGGCCTTTCTCAATTTTGCTCTTAGCCAGCTTCACAAGACGTTCTTTTTTGTGCCATGGAATTCTGATATATCCCACCACGAAGGTAAGCAGGTTTTTACTGTTCTAAATTATTCACAAGAATAAGTATCAGAAAAAGAATGGCGTAATTTGGACCCTCCATTTTAATAAACATAGTTGATACAAAACGCATACCTATCCCAAGGGGAATCTGCCATTAAAAATAAAACTAATCCAGCTTCAAGTTAATTACTTTAACAAGTAATATGCAGGGACACAAATATCAAATGTAGAACAGAACTTGGAAAAGGAGTTGTCTAAAACATCAATATGGAAGATGTATCACAGGGAAGACATTTTTGAAGCATTACAGTCACTGGCAAATCAGCTGCACAACTCTTAAGAAAAAAAACCCCATGAGACTGAGTAAAAATATTTTTTAAAAAAGACTTAAACAAGCTTTTAGTCTTGCTGAGTACACCACGATGGATATCAAGAAGCTAACATTTTAAGGAGTACTACAATAAGAAAATAAAAAATAAATAATGACAGATGAAAATATTTCTTAGAAATTTACTTCTGCTGTATGGTGTTGCAGCCAAAATATAGAACTGACCAGTTATTCCCCATGTGATGAATAACAATTATTAGGATTATTTCACTTTTACCACTGAAGAGAACAAAACACTTGAGGTGGTTTTTGCGTTCTTCCTAAACATATTGATAAAATATCGCAATTCTGGTGTACTTCTCTTCAACTGATTAGGGTCATCATTCTTTTAAGCTGTATGGCCTTGGAATAACTGTGCCTATTCTAAATTTCTATAGGTGAAATACTGTAAAAATCTTCCATTTCTGCTTCTAGCTGGGGGGGGGGGGGGGGGGGGGGGGGAGTTAAAATATGTTTGAGCAATTTTAGGTTTATTCTTATCTTCTGAAGGGATTTGAGATGAAAAACAGAAAGCATGAAAGAAGATCAATGAAGGCTGAAAAAGGATTTAATTGATTGTTATGAGCTGTAGTAAAATAGAGGTCAATTAAATGAGTGAATTGCAAATAAATATACTTGTAATAATAGTATTAAGCATTTCTTTAACACTTATCTGTAAAGTGCTTTGCAAACAATTAATTAGTCTGTACAAAGAAAAAATATAAAACAAATTATATTGACTGGGGGATAGCAAAGTTATGAAGGCCAGAAAGTTGATTTAATTCCATTTTTCTTCTGTCTTTATTTTACAGAAGCATTCGTCCTATTGTAATACAAAATGAGTTACCTTAGAACAGGAAGTCAAGAAGACAAGGAGCGTGCCCTGGTTTCAACTGGAATAGTTTATTTTCTTCTTACTAGCTGGTACAGTGCTGTGTTTCAGATTTAGTGTGAGAATAATGTTGGTAACACACTGATGTTTTAGTTGTTGCTAAGTAGCGCTTATCCTAAGTTAAGGATTTTTCAGTTTCCCATGCTCTGCCAGCAAGGAGGTGAACAAGAAGCTGTGAGGGAGCGTGGCCAGGACAGCTGACCCAAACTAGCCAGAGGGATATTCCATACTATAGAATGTCATGTTCAGTACGTAAACTTGGCGGGAGTTGGCCGGGAGGGGCAGATCGCTGCTTGGGGATCGATCAATTGCATTGTGCATCACTTGTCTTTTCTTGGGTTTTAGTTCTCTCCCTCTTTTATTATTATTATTATTACTACTACTACATTTTATTTTAGTCATTAAACTGTTCTTAACTCACAAGTTTTACTTTTTTTTTTGATTCTTCTCCCCATCCCACTGCAGGAGGGGAGGAGTGAGTGAGCAGCTGCGTGGTGCTTAGCTGCTGGCTGGACTTAAACCACAACAGAGTGAGAATTGGCCATAGCTCAAGAAGGTTGAACTACTATCTCATTTTAAAACACTCTTTTTGTCTCTTGATCACTAGCTTATACACAGCTGACACTGTTTTCTTAAACAGAAATTCAAATGTCAGAACAAAGATGTCAGATATAAATGAAGTAACCTTTTAAGCTTGCAAAGAAATATTTTATGTTTGTACAGTAAACTGTAAAGAAAAACAAGACAAATTTATGCAAATGTAGATTTTTAGCTATGATCTTTATGATCTTTGTGATCTGAGCCTGTGATTCAAATGCAGTTTAAAGCTGCGTAAACCCATTAAACAGCTTAGATTGCTGGAAACAATACAGTGGATACAAGAGTAAAGGAAATAAAAGCAAAGCAAGAGTGTTGGAGATCAAACACTTGAACATGTACTTAAGAAAAATACTATCTGGAAAACTTAAACAGAGATGTCTTTGGTTGGTTGTTGGGGTTTTTTTGTTGTTGTTGGTTTTTTTTTTTTAATTTACAACAAATGACAATTTCTCCATTCTGTTGGTAGCATACAAGCATACAAGCACAACATGCTTCCCCCCCCGCCCCGCCTTTTTTTTTTTCTTTGTTAAGAGAGGCTGTGAATACATCAGCAATCCCATTGGACAAACAGTGCAGTCTCAAACCAAATCCTCTGATTCACTTCACTGCATTTCTGATGTGCTTGCTCAGTTCTCAAGAGCAGTTTTGTGAACAAATTAGATTTTAGAAAACTAAACTAAAAGTACTGCACCAAAGTGCTCAACAACTGCAATGGGGAACATTAGGTCCAAACTCACATAGAGATGACACCACCACAGGTGACTTCAGCACCCCTAAAAATTCTTAAACCGTAGCAGAGATCAGAAGGTTCCTCCACCATATAAAATGACTGCCAATGACTCGGAGTCCTCAACTCTTTCTTCAATTCTGCTGCTCCTTCTTCAGTCATACACATTTCTGGTCTGAAATCCTTTATTTTCTTTACCTACCCTTTCTTCTACCCCAATGACCTCTTGCTAAACTTCATTTTTGCTAGTATAACTTATTATCCCTTTTATTTTCAACTCTCTTCTGACCTATCGGTCAATGGCTACCTCTTTCCACTCTTGGAGAAACAGAGGTGTGACTTGGTGCCCCAACAATATGATACCACTTATGAATCTTAACCTCTCTGAGAGGGCTACAAGTGTTTGGGCAGTAGCTCAGCTTGGTGACAGCACCAGCAAGCTTCTAACTTATGACTGCACTCTAGTATGAGAGGAATGCTTCATTAAACCAAAAAAGATGATGCCAGGTTAACTGAAAACCAGAAACAATAATCATACTTTGAGGTCACTCAAAAGAGCTTCAGATAGGAGCACATCACTGAACCCTCCAGCTTATTTGGAGAACACCCCTGAGCTCTGCAGGTTGTTTGAACTCAAACTGCCAGGCTGGCCATGTGGGAGAACCCGAAAACTCAACACCATCCGTCGCTGAAGTATTACTCCTATGTACATTCCTTACACATTTATCCTTGGGGGTGTGGGGACAATGTAGGACAAGTGCCTGTCACAGAAAGCACTGACCAAAATATGTCAATGGATCATCATGAGTTGGGAAGGGCACAGTCACTCAATGAATAGCTCCCTTTAGTCTCTGCATAGTGCTAGGTGCACACAGGGCACTGGGCCACTAACTGCTTTGTGTGCAGAAATATTTTCTAGAACATAAGTTGTTCCTCTGTGAGGACTCTTCAGACCACAAGTATGACCCTTTGCATGCTGATGATCCATCATAAAGTGGAAGAAACGCAGCCACTCATAAGAGAGATAGGTGATACCTTCTGAGAGTTGGATACAGTGTGGGAAACAGGATGGAAGCTCTTCTCTCACTGGGAAGAGGCAGAGAAAAAGACTTCCTTGTTGTGAGGGTTCTTTTTCCACAGGCCTGATTAGCTGATTCTGCCCTTGGTTTAACCCTTATCAAGAAGTTGCCCTCTCTCCCAAGCTGTGGCCACTACTTTCAAATCCTTTTTCAAGTCTCCTTCTTTCCATTCCTCTCACAGCACCTACTTGCAGATCTGCTAGCAAGCAAAGCCTCCCCCCTTACTCCTGAACAGTGACTGCTGCTCTCTCCGTTCCTTTCCACTCCCTCCTCCTTTCCCTGGGTAGTGACTTGCAGATCTCCCAGCTAGCAACCAGCTAGCTAGATCTTCTGCTACATTAAAAGTTTAAACAAAGAAAACATGCGACTGCAGTTGAATGGGGTGGGTGATTAAGTGCCAGTGCATACTGCTGAGGCTCCTGGGCATCAGTGCTGAGAGGCAGTGTTCAAGGAAGAGAGGAATTACCACCAGTGAATGATGCTCAGGTAAGGCATTACTTGTGAGAACTCTACTCATCAAGCCTGTAGGACCTGTTGCTCTGCATCCAAGGTTGCTGAAAGAGCTGGCTGATGTCACAGCAAAGCCAGTCAGCCTCACTTCACCCCAAAGGAAAATCATGGAGCAAGTCCTCTTGGAACAAGTTTCTGGGTCATGAAGGACAAATGCCTGAGTAGGAGGTTGGAGTAAAGTCCTCCTCAGGTGCCTCCAACCTGAATACCATCTGGAAAATTTAGAGAGTCTTACGCCACCAACAGTGTTTTCTATATTGGAAAGTAAAAAGGCATTGAAGCAAGTGTGCAGATAATGGAAGCATAACAATGAATAGCCTAACATTACAGAAAAATCTAAATACAGAAGACATATGGAGTGTACCAATGACTACAGTTTATAAAAGAAATGCCAAGTGTAACTGCATTTTCTGCAATCTTATTAGCAATCTGCATAAACCGAATCACAACAAGAAAGAGCAGTGTGTCAGAAGGGGCACTGTACATCCATTTGTATAATCTTGGCAGGTAACATCTACGTACTGTGAAGTAATGTAAAGCTTAAGATTTAAAAAAAAACCCCACCTTTTAGTGGTTTTTTTTATTCTTATAAATATTATAAATATCAGATATTGTTCCTCATAAAGAAACCTTTTCAAGTTGAAATTTTCATTACTAGAAATGATAAGCACTGAAAATTCTACATCGATGAGAACAGATGACAGTGAGCACTTGCACCAAGCAAAGAAGCCTCAAGACTTCTGGACACTGTGATATGAGAGTTTGCCACCACTGATGTGTTTACAGACAGCTGAAATACAGTAACAGCAATCTCTGGGATGAAACTTTGCACCACTGCGACTGGACGTCTGAAACAAAATGAAATTAGTGAAGGAAGGAGAAATGGGGGGTTGAAATCCAGTAAATGTCAAATCCCTTTTTACGTTATACAAGAGAATAACATCCTACATGTTAGCAGGCTTCCCATTAACACTCTCACACAACATTTGAAGTGTGATTACATAAAAATACAACTGAAACCAAGATTGAGCAGCTCTTTCCTTGTCCTTTCACCAGCAGTGCTACCAACTCTTCCTTCATCTTTTTAGTTTCTCTCTGATACTACGACCTACAAGAAGACAATAACTGTTCAGCTCTTCAGGGAGATTCCTTCTTGAATCGACACACAAACTCACTGCTTAAGTAGCATGTATACTTTGTTCAGCAGCCCCACTCATGAGGCTTCTTACACTGTTACTAAAAACAATCTTTTTGAAAATATGAACACTTCAAGATGACAGAACAAGCTTCTACATTTCTTTACTCATTTGATCTGACATTCTCCTGGTCATATATTTTTCCATGTATACCAAACTTACTATTTTCCCTCTTGTTTTTTGAGAGGGGCAGGCTTTGTACCTATTATCATGCCTCTCATTCTCTCTTTCTGAAAGCACTGTATCTTCAAAATACTGCCTTTTTCTCCTTGGCAACAACCCCGCCTTTTTTTCCTTCCTCCAGTTGCTAAACTCAGAATTGTTTTGTTTGCTTTGACTAAGTATGCAAAATTTGGGGGGCCACCAAGGTATGGTGTCTTTTTAGAATTTTATGAAGGGTTGGAAACAGTGCCATTAAAACAATGGTTACTATAAGCAATTATGACTATATAATGATTACATCATTATTATTATTAAAATAGCAGAACTGAAAAGCTTAGGTTTGGCTAAGTATTAAAAATATTAATGCTCATATGAATTCTGTGTTGCCCAAATAATTTACTGAAGATAGAAAGAGACGGGATGCAAAGTCTTTATCACTCACTGTACTAGTTGGAAACACCATTGAGGCAGAATAATTTAAAAACTGCAGTACTGCTGATACTGTCACATATGATAAAGAATATGCAAATTGGTCACAATTGAGCTAATCAAACATTTGTGGCTGGGAAAGCTTGAATTGAAAAGTGACATTTTACTTAATGGCAATAATAATTTAGTTGTAAAGTTACTTCTGCCTTTGGACTCTAGGGATGGAAGAGATCACCTCATAGGCCTCCTCATTTTTTTAATGATTCTATGAAATAAACCAAATGAAACAATGTGAAATGACAGATTATGTTAATCTTTAAATGAACAACAGAAGCAGTATCCAATACTACACGGAATTATGTTAATACAGAAAAAGACACACCAACTAAATACACTGTGAAAGCTTATAATATTAAACCTTTGCCAAAAGCAGCCTCCCTCTTAATAAAAGGAGCTACTGGCATTATTGATAGTGGGTCTGGCTATAGAATTCCTACATGAAGGGTTAAAGAGAAAATAATGAGCTTCTTTTGAGAGCAAGCTATCATACTGCATCATCTTACTTGGATATTGCAAATGAGTGTTGATGTTGGGTTCCCTAAAGCAATTCAACAGAAATAATCAAGCCTAATGCTGTGGAAATGCAAGACAAAAAAGTTTGAAAAAAGACTGTAACCATCTGCAGAAGCTTGGGGGGAGCATTTTCACTATGAGAAAAAAAGTGAGAAGAATATGCTATATTTTACATCAGTCATTTTCCACCATTTTAAAAAGCTTCTTCTATTTAAAGTCATTAGCTACAGCTAACATGCCATCCAATTGATCATCCTCTCCAAGTCTTCATGCCTTAAATTGTGATTTTTGAGACAATAAAGCAAAACAAAAGGCTTTAATCTAGGGGGAAATATTAGTTACTGTGGTTCCAATGAATAAAATACATAAACACATACTATATGCATCTGTTTGGCGCAACGTATTATGCATAAAGTGGAATTTGGGGCATGTGTTTAGTATTAAATTCATAATTAAACTACAAAATCAAATGTGTGATTGAGTGACATTTCTAAGCAAAGAATAGAAAGAATACGAGCAGTCTTGTACTGTCAGATGTTGTTTACAAGATGAGTTTCAAAACACAATGAATCATTTAAAGAGAGAAAATTTGGGTGCACCTGTTAACATTGAACAGGACTGCGTAATTCTGCCACTTGAGCAATCTCAAGGGAATCTGAGACAAAATTCCTCCACCATGAGAGACAAAAGTGCACAAGCAGTCAGTCAATAAAAACTACTGAGTGATCAGGCTTTCTGCTGTTTTCTAACATAGAACTCATCCTGAGAAGTGCCTTGGGGAGTTTGTTCTCCCACAGACATTTTTCAAACAGGTAGACAGACCGCAAGAAAACGAGTTTGTGTAATTAATTTCTACCTCAGCTTTGAGATAAGAAGGATTAAAATTATAAGACACAGTCATCAAAATACATTTAAAATTATGTGATAGACTGTCTTCCCAGCTAATTGCTTAGATGTTATCTTTTGTCAAAAAATAGTTCTTTTCCTACTCCATTGTAAATTGGGTACAAATAATTATACTTTTTGTTGTAATACCTATACACTGTTTCATCTGTCTTATGATGTATGTGTTTGTGAAGTGCTTATCTATACTGCAGTTAGATTAGAAATACAAAGCACACTACATAAGAATGTATCAAAAATGATAAAAAGGACAAAAATGTATTTGGTCTGTTACATACTGAGCTAAATTGTAGCAAAGGATGTGTTTCATGTTCTTTTTCTGCATGAAATTGCTCACATAGTATGCTGAGAGGCTACACACATGGCTATGATCTTTCCTGCATAATGTTATCTTTGACTGTACCTATTTATATACTGTCTGGAATCCTTGGTATAGAAGTAGAAATTTGAAGAATACACTTAATGGGTTCTTAGTGTATGCTAACCCATCCTGAAAAGGGCTTCTTTTTCTCAGTTGCCTCCCGATTACCAGTAAGTGAACAAAAAAATAATGTTTAGTGTGAAAAACAATAAGGCTGCCTCATTCTCAACTAGCTCTGAACAGCTTGCTGGACCCCGTGCAGGTAAATACCATAATTATTGTCTCTGCCTTCCCACTGTTACTTTGTAATTCAGTAACAGACCATCTGTAGCTCACTGCTGGTGAATCATCTTGCATCTTAATGCATCATTTGAATTATCTTCATACTAGGTAATAGATATGACGTAAACACTATAAGCAAAATATTTACGAAAGCTAGCTGCTCCTTATGCTACTAAAGGAAGGTTTATAAAATAATCTAAACCAATCCTGTTGAGCAGAAGTACAGTCTACTACACCATACTTCTACATAACCATACATACTATTTGCTATTAATAAATTGATGGCAATGAGATGATGAGATGAACTTCAGAGATGTCCTTGCAAGGAAAATACAAAACAGCAAATAGAGAACTAGCTAAATTCTCAAAGCAGCCCATTGCCCTGACATCTGTATGAGATGCCAAGCTTAAACCATCCAGTTAAAAATACCAGAACCGTGCACTATTTCTTTGGATACCATCTCTGGGGAGAGAAGGGGTGAGGAAACCAGGGAAAAAAATGCCCCACATAAAAAGCACAACAACAAATAAAATACAGAATCCAAAATTTCCTTTCACAAACCTAAGCTATTAGAAACAAAACTTGTAACAGTCATTTCCAAATCTTGGTAACATTCTCAAGAAAATGTAAATGCACTACAAAAAGCTGAATTTCTCTGGGGCTGCAGCTTACTTTCAAAAGCTGCTTATATTTTGGGTCTGGACTCTCTACTTCGTTCTAGTTCTATATCCATATTTTCCATTCACTTCTGCTACACTCCCTGCCCCAATATGCATTAATGTAAAATGGTAATCTTGCCCTCTGGTCTTTCAGGCATTTCCTTCCTTCAGAGAATTGTTTAAGAAGTTGGGGGGAACAGCCAACACCTGTAAAGAGCTGTTGCAGTAAAGAGCAACCATGACAAAACAATAAATCAGAACCCCTCCAGTAGAAATATAAATATATTCTTCAGCAAATGCTGAGAAAAAAATAAATCTTAACCTCAGAAGTGGCCAGCAACAAGAGACTAACAAGCCTAACATCGGAGTGCACCCTCAGTAAATTTGCAGATGACACCAAGTTGGGTGGGAGCGTTGATCTGCTCGAGGGTAGGGAGGCTCTGCAGAGAGATCTGGACAGGCTGGAGCGATGGGCTAAGGCCAACTGGATGAGAGTTTCAGTAAGGCCAAATGCCGGGTGCTGCACTTGGGCCACAACAACCCCCAGCAGCGCTACAGGCTTGGGGAGGAGTGGCTGGAGAGCTGCCAGTCAGAGAGGGACCTGGGGGTGTTGATTGACAGCCAGCTGAACATGAGCCAGCAGTGTGCCCAGGTGGCCAAGAAGGCCAATGGCATCCTGGCTTGTATCAGAAATAGTGTGGCCAGCAGGGACAGGGAAATGATCTTACCCCTGTACTCGGCACTGGGGAGGCCGCACCTCGATTACTGTGTTCAGTTTTGGGCCCCTCACTACAAAAAGGACATGGAATTACTCGAGCGTGTCCAGAGAAGGGCAATGAAGCTGGTGAAGGGTCTGGAGCACATGTGGTACGAGGAGCGGCTGAGGGAACTGGGGTTGTTTAGTCTGGAGAAGAGGAGGCTGAGGGGAGACCTCATCGCCCTCTACAACTACCTGAAAGGAGGCTGCAGAGAGCTGGGGATGAGTCTCTTTAACCAAGTGACAAGTGACAGGACAAGAGAGAATGGCCTCAAGTTGTGCCAGGGAAGGTTTAGACTGGATATTAGGAAGTATTTCTTTACAGAACAGGTAGTCAGGCGTTGGAATGGGCTGCCCAGGGAGGTAGTGGAGTCCCCATCCCTGGAGGTGTTTCAGAGTAGGGTTGACATAGCACTTAGGGATATGGTGTAGTTGGGAACTGTTAATGTTAGGTTGATGGTTGGACTGATCTTCAAGGTCTTTTCCAACCTAGGTGATCTTGTGATTCTGTGATTTCCTCCCTATTTTAAATCTATCAAGACAAACTTTCTGGTACATTTCTTTAACCTGTTTTACTGTTGGACTTTTTGTTTTGCTTTAGGTTATTTGGGGGGTTTGCTGTTTTTTTTTCTTTTTCAACAGTCCACATAAATAGGTGAAAACTGCAGAAGAATAAGAGCAGATAGAGCACTGGATCCTCTTCCCCAATGATATATTGTTATACTGAGCAAACACAGAAGTCCAATGCACCTGCAGTACTTTGGAGAAGCAACTCTGTGGAATATAACCTCGCAAGAGAGTAAGAGAAAGGACTATGTTGCTACAGGCTCAAAATATTCAATGTGTATCCTACTCTACTATGCTAAACCTAAAGAATAGCTTTATATTCATACAGGGCACTAGCTTCCTCTTTCCTTAACTTGTGATTTATCATTCCCTTCCTGAGGTCACAATTCCTGCATGATTCAGAAAATATAAAAAAATATCTGGATGCTGTGAATTACCCTGAACATTCAGACTTGTATTCCATGTATTGCTTGTGCTTCCTCTTCCATGCCATGTGCTGTAGGGATCAGCAAAAGAAAGCACATCTGTCTGCCTCAGTTGATCTTCTTCACTCCCACAGAACAGCCAGTCTTCTGCCATTCATTGGCAACCTCAAGCAAGTAACCTAAAAATTTCCAGGATCCACTAGCCAGGGAACAGATTCAAGTGTAAAACCCCAGGGAATATGTGTGGAGAAGGCAATAGAGAGCTAGTGCCTCCTTCTCCTCATGCATCTGCCAATAAACATCAGCTTTTTGTAATCCGCAGAGGTGTCAGCGGAAAAAAGCCAAAGGGGGAGAGGAAGGCTGCATAATGGTAATGATGCTGCAGAGCAACCCCTGAAACAGAAGCAGTAACCAAAAGGACACCAAGCTCTGGAGAAATCCATGTGGTATCAGGAAATAAAGTGACTTCAAATCTTCTTGTTGAGGCCACAGTGAACACCCACTGGGACACTGAAGTTTCCAAGAGCAGAAAGTGTGTTCACCAGCTGTCCAGTTTTGAAACAGTCCTCAGTTGGTGGAAGTCAATGGAACACAAAAACTCTCACATTCACCTTCAGCTCAAGCAGCTTTCCTACCCAAGCTGTGTATGCCGTACGCTTCTGCAGTGCAGCTCAGCAGAAGAACTTGTGTGACACTAACTCCTGGAGACAGGGCTCAGGCCCAGCAGAAAGGAAAAAAACAAGTGATTCATCCTGAAGTAGTGGTCACCTCATATACTGCCATGACCAGATTTCCTGCTTGTGTGATGCAGCTCAGTGTCACACTCAGTACCAGGACTGAGCCTCCCTGTCTCTGTCAGAAACTGCTGCAGAATTAGATGACAAACTAATACCTTTCTGTTTCAAGCTTTTGTTACGCACTCCTTCCCTGAAATGATACTTAGGAGTTCCGATCAGCCATCTGAAGTCATAGAACAGCAAACTGGGAAGCAAGGGCAGGTGCGGACATACTTGAGTTAGCTTACCCAACAGTATTAATCTTTATCATATAAATCAATTTGCACTTTTAAAATTGGTACTGAACCACATCCTTTGAGACTTAAAAGTCAAAGTTCATACTTCACCAGATTAAAAGAAATTTGCATCATAACAAAAGTAAAGCAATTTTCTTTTGTCATTTGGCCACACAATTAAGATATACGCTCTTGAATTTACTGTTTATTCTCAGTATGAAATAGAAAAAAAAAACCCGCACCATTCTTATCCCTCTTGACTTATTACAGCATTGAGTCATGAAAGTGAAAGAAGCTTCACATCAATTTTGCAAAGTTCTAAAAAGTGATTTTTTTTTAACACAAAAAGACCTTCCAGCAGGAGTTACCACTCAACAGTGTGTAGGATACAACCAGACATTTTTTGCTTTTAATTTGGCATAGTGAATATACAAACCAGCTACTCCTGGCTTGTGCCAACTCTTTTCTTAACTATGGGACTCAATTGGTAGCAGTTTCTAGAAGTCCTGCTAAGATGACACCAAAAATTGACAGTTATTTTAATGCAGACTTTCTGAAAGCTTTAATAAATTTCACCACATCTAAGCCACTTTACAATTACACATATGGGGCTTGAAATCAGGTTTTCTTTTTTTTTTTCTGAGTCATTTTATCAAGCCCTTCTCTTCTAAAGCTGAAATTTAAGCCACCTATAAAGTCACCCACCAAATTGTTTTATCTGCATATTTAGAGAATTAATTTTTTCAAAATTACATAATATATGTAGATTTTAATGAATCTGTGATCCTAAGATATTTTACCTCCCACTTTGATTTGACATCTTGCTTAGAGCTGATCTGAAAAGCTATGATTTTCTCTATTCTGAAGCATTTTTATTACCTTGTTCTATCAGTCTACTTTATCATTTGCAATTGTATTCAGCTCTCTCCTGAATGTGTTAACATTCTTAGATGACACATGTTCCTTGTATCTTTATTAAGATTAACTCACCTCATTTCTCACCTTGCTTCTGTGTCAGTCTTTGCAATAATCTTTGCACAAAAAAGGCTTTTGGTAACTTCTCACAATGTCCCTATTTATGATTCCCACTGTGGTTTGTAGGCCAAACGTGAACAGGTTGGCTTCAACATGTATAATCTGCATTTGATTTGAAGCACTTACACTTGCAAGGGGCAAATATATTTTAAATACTTTCTAAGTGGTTAGGAAGATAATTAGTACCTAAGACAGTTACTTCAGGCAAATGATGTGAGCCTAACACAGGAACAGGAATTGCAACACCTTGAACTGTGTAAACTGATGCTCAGAAAAGTTAAAGGTAATATTTAACGATGAAGTTTGACGGAGTGAGATTCAGGAAGATATGCTGAGGTTGAGGTATTAAAAACATCTAAAACAGACATGTAAAATATGAGGCAGCTAAGCCAAGTTCAAAGAGCACTAACTCACCTGATCAGAAGTAATACTGTTGAAAGATAGAGGAAAACAATGACCAGCAGACCTAGATTTGACAATACATTCTATCAAACATCCCCAAGATCTAAACTGGTTAATATTTATAAAAGACCAGAAGAGAACCAAAGGCTATGAAAAACAGAATGAAAAAAACAAGAGTGCTACAGCAAGCTACCTAAAGAAGAGTGAGATATGAAACACCTCTGTCAAAATAAAAGATTTCATATTTTTTAGAAATCTCATAAAATTCTACCTATGTGAGGCTTAGGGGGGGGAAAAAAAAATCTTACACCACCTAAAAACATAGTACTTCACATTTCTGAAAACAGAATGCTATGATCTCTCTAAGAAGAAAATGTTGTAAGGATAGCATCAGATAATTTGAATGTCAGAATTACAACACATCTTTCAAAAGAAAGAGGCAAAAAACAATGGTCCCTAAAAAACTCACTCACTGTTTCTTCACACTAAATGTCTTAATTTAAATGGAACAGATGAAGCAGACTTCTCGAGGTTGTTTTTTCTACACTTTTCCAGGCTCCAGTCATATAGTTATGTAAAATCTGTACTCATTATAGAATAAAATAAGCTTAAGGAAGATACAACTGTGGTATTTTTCTTTATCATTATTTGATATTTTATTAACTCCAAGTTCTATGGATGATTGTGGGCCCTTAGATTTCTATTCTCCTTTAGCTCCATGTTACAAACAAAATCCATCTGTGTTCCATAATACCTCAGTACAATGCCATCTGTATGGGCTACAAAATAGGAGGACTGCAGCCATCTACTCTATTGGAAGACTTCAGGTATGTCCAACAGACCTCCCTTTTTTGTTATAGGGGTTAAACATAACACTGACTTTTTACAAAGTATCTCATTGGACTACTACTGGGCAATAACTGAGAAATATACAGAGCCCCATACAATCAATGGTTGCCTCCACACACTGGCTAGCCAGAACAACTTTTTTTGTTTATTTGCTGACTGGTCTTTTTTAAAACACAGGATGGTCTTAAAAAGCAATCCCTTCTATCAGGAGAAATGTGGCATGGTTATGCTGAACATTGGCACCTATAACCGAATCAAGTGTCCCACTCTCTAGAAACGTCCTCTGAACTCCTATTTGAAGCTTGTCAGCTGTCTTCCAGCATGGACAGAAAAAAGGGAAGTTTACCTTGAAGAAGCAGGTATGCAGTGAGAATGGGACATTCCCTCTCAACTAGTTCTGGAACCAAAAATAGTACCATTGGGATTATTACTATAGAAGTCATGATGAAGAGAGAGATCGTGAAGAAATCTAGCTGAAATCAGTCCTGAGCAAGATGCAGAGAGCTGGCAAAGTGGAAAATATCATCAAGCATAAAAGTAACAGAAAAATCTCAGTTTATTCTCTTGTTCTTCTTTAACAACTTAATTTGCTCTCCGTCTAAAACAAAACACCATTTTAAGTCTAGCTAAGAAATCTTAAGACAATGTTTGCATAGACAAGTAAAAAAAAAAAAATCAGTTTCTATACTTTCTTGTCTATCTTGTGATCTTAAACATGCAATTTTAGAATGTTGTTTCCTATCCCCTAAGAAACCCTGAGCAGCTGAATTTCCTTCATAGATAGTTCTTCTTACGTACAGACACAAAAATTCTACAATAAGGGCTAGCTCTACCTCCAAAAAATGCATGAGTACCTTCAATTACACGAGGAAGCAAGAAAATTTAAGGAAGTATGCATTCAAGAAAGTCACAATATTTATAACTTGAAAAAGATCACCTGTTCCAATGACCTTGACTTGTTCTTGTTATGACAAGTTGAAACACTGTAACTAAAGAAAGGGGGGATTTCTTTTAGAATAAATGCACATTCTTTCACACAATCCTGGAAATGAAGAGAGTACTTTAGACTTTCCTGAAGTCTATACTACACATAATGAATCCCTGAAAGTCAATCAAAACAAGACACAAGTCCTACAGGTTGTGGGTGCTGGTTTTTTTTTTTTCTGGATCCATCTTTCTTCCTGAATTTACTATCATCAAGTGAAATTAAAAGTGTTGGTTTATTAAGCATGAATTTTGACACTGACAATTAACATGTAGCTTACTTTGGTTCATTAGTTTACAAGGTACACAAAGTACGGGGATGTACATCACATGTCTTAGTTATTCAAGTAGAAAGAAAATCGTATTTCCTTCCTGAAACAGGTTTCAAAGTTTATTTTATTTATTATGCTGTGCCTTAGGATATTGGCCTTTTTAATTCACAACTGATTTGACAAGGACAGAGTTCAAGTGATAATTAGATTCTCTTTTATTGATTTTTGGCTGGTAAGTAACCAACCTAATCTTGTTACATTCTGCCCTAACTTTGAGCCCTTTCATGATTAACTACCCTGGACACGTATTTGAATTGCGTAGTGGCAGAAGTAAATGTGACTCACATTCTAGCATGTAAATTAGTATAACAATAGTCAGTCCAATACGTATGCTGAAACAGTTGCTTTTAGTGTGCGTACCTTATGCTGGAACAGAAGAAAGGGGACCTGTATTGAAGAGCATTTGGGAAGCTTTTGGGACAAAAACTTACTTTCTTTCCACTGCCTTTTAGTATGTTCTATTTAAGAGAAGATTCAGGTTGCACACAAACTCCTAGGATACCCACATAGTCCAAAAGCAGAAAGAAAAACTTATCCAGATTATTTGTTGAAATATTGGGTAATATACACAGATTACACAGTAAAGATTGGCTTCTTTCTAGTTCAGACGTGCAATGGTATTCTGTAAATGTTGGGTAGAAGGAGGGGAAAGATAAACCAACGACAGCTACTCAACTCTGTTGCATGAGAATCAAACAGATAGATTAAAAGAACAAAAAAACCTATCTGTTTTCCTTACTGGCATTCCACATGGAAGGATGCAGCTTCAGTTTACACAAGGGGATGGTTGCACAGACATGTGACTCTGCCACTTGATGCAAGAGCATCTCCTGTACCAACCAGTGTTAACAAAAGGCAAAGCCACCTGAGCCCGTGGTAAACCTGTACCTGCCTCATGCCTGTCACGTCATGCTCTTGGGCCTGAGACCCCCAGTTGTTATATAGAAAATGTTTACTATATTTTTCCTTGGGCTGATACTGCAATTTAAGTTCAGGAAATTATGTTAGCTTATCGTGAAATATTAATCTATTATAACTTCATCATCAAAAGTTATCAAAATAAAGGAAGAGGCAACAGTTTTCTCAAATCACAGAGATATTTTCTGAATCTGCTTAAGAAGCCAAAAAGCTAAAGTCTATGGCATGCTTCCTTAAATTAAAAAAACCTCTCAGGAGAATAGTATTCACCATGATCACATCATTACAGGCAAACAACAACAACAACAAAAAAACCTCACAACAGATAAAAACAGAAGAGTTAAGAAAGACACTCCTATGCAAATTCCTTAAGAGCATTTCCTATGCAAATTCCTTAAAGTTAAGAGAGTTGTGTCTTCTTTTCAAACCTAAGGCATTGAGAAATCATGTCTAATGTAAGTGAACAACACAATGGAAATTACTTTTTCAGTAAAGCTTCAAAACCATACTACAGCTTACTAGCAGAAATACTGAATCTTTAGAAAAATAGTAAGGATATGAATTTAACTAGGGAGAACTGATCGAAACTATTTCTGATCAATACGAGATGTAAAAATAATTTAAAGATCATTCCTAGGCAGCAAAATAAAACACAAATGTTCAGCTACAATAAACCTTATATAGCTAGATACTCTGAGGCCAGAACATGATATAATATCAACTCTAGTGTGGTCTTAAGTACAGCATTACTAACATTAGTTGATAAAATGAAATCTAAAGACTATTGAGTGGGTATTCAGTGTAGCTTCTAAACAAATTCATTAACAAAGCAACAAGATTACAAGACTAACCAAAATAAAAAGAAGACAATATAGATACACGACTTCATTTCCAGGGTCAGTTAAACACACATCCTTTATAAATAAAAAACACTAAATACCCCTGGTGTTTTCATTACAGCCAAGATGCATATAAAAACTTCTGGAAAGCAGATAATACTTAACTATTTAAAGTCTTTATCACAAAAATGGGTAAGACAACTGTCTTAAAAACATCCTCTACAAAAATATGTAGTATCATCACCACTGGACATACTACTATATCTACACACATATTATACCCACTGTTTGCCTCACACCTCCATTTTGAAACTCTTTATATGAAGGAAATTTATCACATGCAAACAAAGGAAGAGAATGAGCATTCTACCTCTCGGCACCCTTAGGTATTGATGTCTCAGCCTTTAAAGACAGTATGTTTTAGGAGTAACACAGATGCAATGGTCATTTAAACTTTCCAGGCTGAGAATACAGATCTCCCTTTTTGGCCACAAAACCAAGTCTTCTTTGGTGAAAGAAGTTAAATAATGAGTTAAATTAATCCGTTTTAAAATAAAAAAATAAAAAATCTTGACCATTGAGGAAAAACACAATACAGGAGAATAACACTTTCTCTTCATTACCCCTTATCTTGTTTCCCCACACTATGAAGTCTGTCAGTTAGTGCTCTAGAGGTAGGATTTACTCTCTAATCCCATTTTACTCCAAACAATTACTCAATGCCACTCTGTGACACATTTTATATCCTCTCTTCCCACAGAGAGTCAAACATAGTTGCTAAGATCCAACATCCAGCTATCATCCACAATAAGGCAGCAGAAGCATTTACTTAGTATACTCCAGGAACAACTATATTACATCTTTTACAGAGGGGTAAAGATAGTGTTCTTCACCAGCTTTAAACGCCTGGATCAAGACTTGAAATTTAACACCTTCTCCACAAAGTTTTATGTTACATCTTTTTAACAACAAATTTAACTCCTCTATGAATACTTTCAAAAATGTCTGCTGGTTTTATGTAGCTTAATCGTGGTCTAATTTGCAATGTATTGCTATGGAGATATTTTGGTAACTGGAATCTGTATGTAATTACTGTCAAAATAACAAATTGCATGGGTGGGTTTTTTAAATCAATCACGTGTTTTTGTTAGTTTTTTACCACCCTTCAGTACGTAAACTAGAAAATCAATACATAAAGTACAGCTGTATCCCCTTTCAGCAACAGCTGACTTCCTTTATCAGAAGACTCAATGACAGGGCAGGGAATCAGAAACTAGAAGAGGAGCTAGGAAATATCCTACGAGAGGTATTCATTTGTCTAATGAATCTGAAAGGAGCATAGGTCGGTGTGGGATTTGAAGAATATGTTTTATCAGAACATGCCTGTAGCTATATAACAAGCACAACATATAAAATGAATCAATATTATCTTCATCCAGAATTTTCAGAGCTTGATGCCTTAATTTAGGCTTGTCGAACCTTACTCATTCACCAAGCATGTAGGTTGGTTTTAAAATATGGAGTACTCACAGCATCCACTGACATCAATACTATCAGAGGATTCACTAACCAAAAGCCAATACACTTTTCTTGATGTAAACATTTCAGTGCCTACACAGAGGCTCAGGACTTTAGAAACCAACTTTGAAAAATTCCATGTTTTCCTTCAGTTTCTGCAGAACAGTATGTTCTCAGTTACATGAATATTTCATTTTGCTTTTATTCACATAGTTACATTATTTTGAATATCAAAGCTATTTCTGACTATTATGGATAACAGTTGTGTTTCCTCATTAGCAAAGCATATGAAGAAAACTTACAAAATAAAAGCAAATAACCCCTCATCCAAGCCTCGCCTATATGTAGACTAAACAGCAAGTTTTAGCAGAAATATGTAAAACCAAATCTAAAATATGGATGTGGGTGTGTTAAGAGAGAAATGCCAAATTTACAAGCCAACATTATACTTCATGTATTGGGAACTTAAAAGGGAATGTTGTGAGGCCAGACCTGCACTCTGCATTCTCACAATCTAACTATTACCAATAGCCAGGAATAAACTTTAAAATCCATCAGGAAAACAAATCTGGCATCTTTTTTTGACTTCAAAAATAGAAATAGTTTCCTCAGCCTTTTTAATGGCACAGAGCTTGACAGCACAGAACTGAAGCTGACTCGTTTCTCCACTGTATGACAGAGTTCAGATGAATTAATTATCAACTGAATTTAAGGTATTCTTTGACTGACATAAAGCTGATACTTCCACTTCAAGAGTATTGGCATATGCACTGCAGCTCGTAATATTAATACGAGTAAATCCTAAGGGAGTATCAATAGCAAGGATCTACCTACACAATTCCTTGCTTTTAAGCCCACTCCCACAAGTCATCTCCATGTAAAACACTTACTCTGTGTTTATATCCGCTCACCCATACTGGTCTGTGGATGAGGTTATTAGTTTTTATTTATAAAAACAGACTGTGACATCCACTGGACAGCTCAGCATTGTAGCTGTTCTGGGGTATCAGCAGTGACACTCAGGATTTTGGAACCATTCGGTACCACACTGCTGCTCTTCAGGACTTCCTTTTACTTGAATTAACACCTGTGTGACATTCAAGAGGCACACCTGGACAAGTTCTTTGCCCTTTATTTTACAATGTCTATTCTATTGCTGCTGTACTCTGGTCACGTGTCCCAAACAGTGCTGGAAGGCCTCACCCCATCACACTGCCATCTGGACAAAACGTAGCATCAGAGCGTCTAGTCAACATCATTTCGGCACAAATGTGCCCTTAATGTTTTAAGCCAAATTTTTAACTAACTTTCTGTGAGCTAAGCTTGATTTAGCACACAGAGCTGGTGCTTTGATATCCAATTACCAGTAACTGTATTCTCAAATACCTATCCCTGCTATCTGTAGATTAAAAACCACAGTCAGGTTTCAAAATCTATCTTTAAAAGCATAAAGCAGAATACCTTTTAAGATCTAGGGATGATAGTGCCTTACCAAAATGTTTTCAGTTATGTAACAACCAACTTCTAAATCTGACATAAGCTTTGCTATACAAAACCAGATTTATTCCTGCCTTCAAATATATTCTGCCTTGAACATTTCAGTGAAATGGAAGCGTGCGTTCAGAAAGCAGCTGTAATAAAGCAGTTAAGGTTGTGTGGACATTGGTGATAGGGCTGTTAATGTTACATGAGTGCCCTAAGTATATGTGTTCATATCACAATATGGCTGACCTAATTTTAGAAAAGACAGAAAAAGCTGAGACTTCATGTATCTAAATAAGTCACATATCTTGTCATATGTAATGGACTTGATATGATTCACTGAATGAGTCTTCTAAATTACTACATTACTACATAACTCACCCAAAACCATGAACTCTGGAATATTCAGTATCACTTATTGTCATCTATATTTCATAACAAATAAACAACATACTGGCTCTATTGTGAGTGGGTAGTAACAAGACACTATTAAATGAAAACGTGATCATCGTGTGGATTATAATTATAATCATATTGAATATCACAAGATAGTAATTAAACATCACTTAGATTATTATAATAAATATTTGGAACAGAGTTAACGAGTGATTCTTTAAGATAAACGTGTTACTACAATGGCAGGTAGAGACACAAGGTATGAGAAGTTACTATACAAAACAACTACAAATGAATATAATTGATATTTTTCACTGTTTTTCCTTTTTAGTATAGTCTATATTTAAGATTCAGTGATCATACAATATATAAAAGACTTGAGGTAGATGCAAATGGTAAAAAAAATAATCTTTCAACATTTTCTATATAGGTTTTCCAGTTTGCTAATGTAGCTCTCCTTCTGAAATATCTTTATGTAAAATCTCCAAAGCTATGTCAATAACTAAAGCATTTTAGTCCATGAGATTTTTAATTTAAGAAATAATATTTTAAAAATTCATTTGCCCTCAACTTCCCTGTCCATCAATACAAAACACATATATAGGACTTTTGAAAACAGAATCCAAAGAAAGCCATATTTTTCTCCACGATAATTACAATTAGGAAGTTCCAAAAAGAATAGAACTATGATTCTGAATAATTTTATTACTGATTGGAATGCTAAAAGCAGTAGTCAAACACAGCTTTGTTGTCCTGCATCTATTACAGTCACTCCAGTGATGCTGAGGGTAAATGACAACAGAAAGCAAACATTTCACCTTGCATATATCGCATTTTTCGTATAGAAGCATTCAATAATGTTTTTTCACATAGTAACTGCTACATAGAAACTGATGAGAGAAAGCCCATCTAAAAGTCTCCTTTGCACACGTGAAAGCGCAAGCTGCAACTGCTTCTAGTTTATATGCAGTTTCCCAGTTTTCACACACATGCAGTAAGCATTCACATAACTAAAGCTAAATACTTGTGGAATAAAACTCCCTCCTCTGTCAGGAGATGGAAGCAGAGACAAGCTACAAACGAGTTTGAAAACATTGTCTGGGCCTGCAGGGATGATATTAGGAAAGGCCAAAGCTGAACTAGAGATAAGATTTGCAACAGAAATTGAATACAACTAAAAGACCGCTACATTAACAGTAAAAAGTGGAACAAGGAAAGTGTGGGACCATGGTAGAATAGGGTGGGTGACTTAATGACAGCAGATAGAGATACACATTGAGGTACCTGACACCTTCTCTGCCTCAGCCTGACGGTGAACCAACAAGGTCTCCCAGGCCTCTGTGCCCAGAGGCAGGGTCTGGAAAGGAGAGAAAATACTAGCAGTGAAGGAGGATTGAGTCAATGATTACGAGAGAGATATCGACCCACACATGGGACATAATGGGCTTCACCCAAGCGTGCCAAGAGCTGTCCGATGTCCAGATCCAGAAGGATAGCTGGATAGTAGATTGCAAATTAATGGGAAAGATAAATGGTGGGTACAATTCTTGGTTTTGTGCTCATCAGAGGGTGGGGGAAAGGAACGTCTCATACCCATCAGTGTGTTTGAGCCCTTTCCATTTTTGCTTCAAGGGACTTGGATCTGATAGCCCTGTCCTCCAAAGGCATAGGCTCCTTGTCAGTGTACTGGAAAGGCAAGCTCCTCTCCTTGTCCTTACACATTTGAGGGAACACAGCCCTGTTGCACTGTGGCTGTGAGCGGTCCTGAGACCCAATCCTGCTCCTCTGCGAGCAGAGCACGAGATGCCTGATGAGGGGCACTCTGGGTGGAGGCTGGGATGAAGTGTGGAAAACAGGCATGATGGGTACCTGAGACAGGTGTCCCCAGCACTGGGAAAGGAGATGTACAATCACAGAGCTGAATAAGCCTTTGCATTTTCTAGATCTCTGGAAAAAAAGCATTCTCACTCATCTGAGAACTCTTTGTGCTTCTGTCTTTAGTAGAATAAAGATTAAATTTAAGAATTTCTAAGTCTTCTGAAATTTGCATGCTTACTAATATTCAAAGGGGCTGTATCAGTGATCCAAATTTAGGAGGAGCATGGTGAAGGGAAGGAAGGAGGAGCAGAAGGAGGAAGGGAGGAAGAGAGACTGTTAAGAAATGATTGATTTTCTATTGTGTTTTGGTTTTTTGGGTTTTTTTTAACTTTATTGGTTTGTTTATTGGGTTTGGAGGATTGTTTTGTTTTGCTTGAAGGTAGGCTTAAGCAAAGGCTCTCATCATGTTCTAATTACTAGATACATACTTTAGACACTAACATGATACACATACTATAAGGAATGAGCACTCAACAAAGAAATACGGCCTACAAACTAGTGGGATGTAACTGTATTCAGATTTGTGTTTAGGCTCTACTCCCTGTTTTCCTATGTGATTAAGACCTCAGTGTCTCCCTTTCCCTTTTTTTATTTTGTTGCCATATGACAATCATAATCCTCTGTGAATTTAATAAAGTAGAAGAAATGGTCAGAGAGATGAATAAATCCTAAATTTTGGCTGTGAATGAACAGCTGAAGACATGGTAAATGGAAGAGCATAATTTAACACATAAGCTGAGCTAAATGACAAACTAGTTTTCGCTGTCCACATAACTGTTGTGATATACAGACACAGCAAAAAAAAAGGCACAAAAGAGAAAAAGGACAATGGTTCAAGTATTATCAGCTTCTAAAATGACTTTAAAATGTGGGTGAGGGAGAAGTTAAAACTGATGGCCTGTATGTTGAAAGAGATGAGAGATTAGGGAGTAGAGCAGGGTAGTTAATCAGCTTAAATTTAAGAGTTATATGCTTAAAATTACTTTTCCCCACAGATGCCTAAGCTGTTAAGAATGAAATCAAAACTGTTATTTCATTCACCAGTCTCATTAAGCAGTTAGGCTGAAAAATTCCAGCTTCAGCCACTCCCACAGCAGTGCTGAGAAGTGAAGCCCTTTGTAATTGTTTATGATCCTTGATTAAACCATGGTGAGAGCACTGCCACAACCCCTGGCTGCAATCCTCATACCTGCCCAGCATGCTTATGGTCTCCTGAAAGAAATACTTGCATTACATCTTATATTAATGACATGATACATGGTTAAAGCATCCTTAAATTAGGGCAATGCTATCTATTGTCTTTGCAAACCAAATTCAATTACTCATATGCTCAAAAATCTGGCCCTCAAGTTACCAGTGTGATAGCCAGGACTGTTCCCTTTCTCCAATTCTGCACTGAATTATCAACTGAAATGCCCGCTTACTCTATATAAAGAAAATAATCTGCTTACATTTACACTGTTTTCAGCTTATGCAATCCCTCCCATCGTATACACAATACCATCCACCACTGTATTTGTATTTATCTAGCATTACACTTAAGGACCTCATTTAACTTTCACCTCACTGCTAATGATTTCTAAGGAAAAGGCCACCTATGTCTGAATTGTAAAAAAAGAATTTGAGAGAAAACTCATTTGTTCGTTGTGTTTTTGCTTTATTCTGACTTCAACAAAAACAGAGGTACTAACCATAAAGCATTCTCCTAGCAAAAAAAAAAAAAAAAAAGTAATTAAATATGGTTTAAAATGAAGTAAACCTGAGTAAGGGAAAAAGCCCAGCTCTTCTAGATTTAACCCAAAATGTGAGAGTCTATGGGTTGTGTTTTAAATCCCTGAAAGAGGTCTAAGTGCTGAGATGACTTTATTTCATTCAGGAAACCTACTAATATGTTGGATACTACATAATTATGATGGGAGAGTTTTATAGAGCAAACTTTCAACAGTCCAGAAGAAACAGCTTTGTAAATATTCAATTAATATAATTTTACTAATAACATAACTTTTGCCTTTCTACCATGCCTTTCTAGAAAACTGAATATAAATGAGTAAAATAAATTTTTATCCATTACAAGTCTAACTACTTGAGTGTAACTTCTTTTACAACAAAGTACTTGTGAGTTAGGGCGGTCGAACTTTATGGAACCACAACTCATAGTTCAATTTTTTTACTGGTATTTTATGTTTCCCTGCTTTTCACAAAAACTGTTTCAGCAATCTTTCCTTTACATACAAATCAATGTAATAGTTATAGAGTTAATATCTCATAAAATGCAGTGTTTTACAAGGAAAAGCCCAGAGTTATTGCACCAGTTTTCTTTATGTGATGATTACTGTTCAAAGGTCTAAGCAGTGTATGAAACAAGGATGGTTAAAACAAAACCTTTATCTTTTGAGTGCTGTAGCTAAAAAAAATGCATCTCTTCTGTAATTTGAAGTAAAGAGGTTTGGTGTTCTTTTTTTTTTCTTTTAAAAAAGCTTAAAAATTAATGACCTCAAGTTGAAACAGAGCCTGGAATAATTTCAGCCCCCTGAAAAGCACTTGAGGAAGTTACAAGCATTTAAAAATCTATGAGCTATGTAATGAAAACTGCATTTCAACATGACATTTCCTTATTAGCACTGTCTTCTACAGTTTCAGAAACTGTTTAAGTACCATCTGAGCTTTGTATCTCTAAGCTACAGACATGCAAATCTTCCTCTGCTTTCCAGTGATACATCATAAACAACTAGACACACAGGTGAGATTTGCAGCTGTGTTCTTTTTGCAGATATGAACATGCTTAATTCTTAAAACAGCAAAGAGAGTAAGCATCCTACTGACTAATCTGTTTTCTATAGGCAGGTTTAACTGTCCATCAGCACACAGCACTAAGATAAGCAGCTCTTAACAGAGATAGCTGAGAACCAGGAACAAGGTGTCAACTTTCTTGAAGGCCCCTCTACAAAGCCTAGCTCTGCTCCAGTATGGTCAACACTGAAACAGAGCCAAAAAGGTGGCTTATACCCAAGCTGAGCCTTAATTAACAAGTCATGTAATTGAATCATGAACCCAAAGTTCGTGTTCGTGGAGATTTATCTGGTTCCCAGAGCACTGTAGAGCTTACCACACACAAGTTATGTAGGAGTCACCTCAGAATTAGCCAACCCATTCGTGCGGTCTTGTTCAACATGGACCGTGCTATACATGGGCTATCCTACTCCTGTGCAGCTACCTGGATGTGTGTGTATGCTTAAGTTCCCTGGTGTCTATTTCTACAGGTGTTCCAGGGGACAGCTGCATTTCCAAGGGTACCCTGACACAGGATAGTCCTATCACATCTCAGGTTACAGGAAGCTGACTGTATTACAGAAAACTTCATGCTCCAAAATGTGTTTACTAAAGAGGGGGTATAAAGGCAGAAAAAGCAGAGAATGCACTTATGTTAAAATACATGTCTTCACTGCCAGAGTAAAGAACTACTTTTTTTCATGAGTTACAGTAACAGAGAACAACTACAGGTGTTGGAAGACACTGATTGTATTTGCAAGTGGCTATCTCCTTGAGTTAATACGGTCATTTGAAAAAAGATTCTCATGAATAAGAGCATCTGAAAAATGTGAAGCCTGCCTATAAAGTAAGTAGACTACACAATGAAGATCCCGCTTATATGAAGTACATTCTATCTGAGATATAATATGTCATGGATTTTCAGACAGGAATGAATTAAGTGGAAAACTGCATTAAACATCTGTTGTGAACTTTCAGTGTTTACTCTATAGGGGTCAGTACACACAGGAAGAATGCATTAATTAAGAATGAGGTGATAGTGAGTATTTCACATTCTCTGAGCCTCAGTTACCTGCAGAGCTGGCTGTGGCTGCGGAAACCAAAATTGCAAATTGAATCATCCATCAAATCAAAATATCAACTTGCTTGTATAATGTTAGTTGTATTACAAGAAAACTACCCTCTATAATCAGTTCTAGCTATGACATGACTATAGACTTCAGCTGGAAGTAGTTTTCACTTTAGTCCTTATCCTCTCATCAGAAACAGTAGCTGGCAAAAACACAGTATTAAATTGTTCATTCTTACACACCCAGCGTTTTTACCAGACATGGGTTTGTTGCTTAAAGGAACTTAAGACAAAGTCCTATAAAACTTGATGCACTTTCCTAACACTCAGAAGGAGCTAACAGTAAGCCTCAGAATTTCAGGACTACTGGATGGGAAAGAAAAAACAAACAAACAAACAAACACCCCCTCAAACAACCAAACAAACCAAACCAAACAACAACAAAAACCAAAAAAAACCCACCAAAACCCCCACACCACAAAAATTTATTACAGCATTTTTTACAATAAGATGTTTTCCATACCCGTTTTCAGAAATTTGTTTCTTCTCTCTCAGAAATTTTGTATTCAGTTATTTTTCTAATGACTTCTTTAAGCAAAGAAAGTCTTTATGCCTCAATGTAAGTTTTACTGACTGATGACATGATGGATCAAATCTTGAACTATTCTACTGCACCGTCAAGGCTCCTTGATGGTTTTACACATTTTAATAGGTATCAGTTCAGATCAAAATGGGTATCCACTCAGCTTTCAGTATAACTTAATGCTGCACTAGGGTCTCTCAAAGTTATTTGTGTATGCCCCTTTAGAGGACTATTTTAGTAGTTAAGGAGTACTGCACCACAGGGTGTATTTCTGGTGACAGCTCTTGTATTCATTTACTAGCACAGAGCTGGAATATGTTTAAAAACAACTGGAGTATTCAGTACCACTTTGACACTACCCTACCTCAGCAAGAATCCTATACTACCTGCTACTACTACCAAGCACCACCCTTCCAGGTGCTTGGGTCACTGGGGTTAAACATCATTTGCACAACACAAATTGCTTTTAAGCTGAATCAAGCTGATTTTAACAAGAACTCAAATACTTTCATTTTAGTGACACTCAAAAAGCCACCCACTCCTTACTGTGATTCTTAAAGTTAGACAGGTTGAGGTCTGTAAATTCCCCATAAAACATTAGCAAAATGGCACTGGCAAAAACTATTGCTATGCATTTTCAGGTTGCTTAATTATTTTCTAGCGTATGCTGAACAGGTGTCATGCTATTTTTATTTTCTGCCCAAGTAAAATTCTGCCATTTGTGCCACCGTATTCAGGTTTTGAGATTTCTGCACAAGCACAGCAGCAGCCAGAAAAGTAGATTAAAAACTGTACCTGTGCTGGTCTGTCAGCATTTCTAATAAGACTGTTATTTAAATTTAGCTTTGACAGCAAGTCAAATATTAGTTTAATTGAAAATTACGCTCTAAATCAAATTTTCTAGTAGGGGCAATGAATGTTTGCTACTGAGTGATGGTTTAATTTATTTCTAACAGGGGCTTAAAAGACTTCTCTTGTAACTGTAACTCGAAACAAAGTGGAACAGACTGAAAAGAGAACACCTTTGTGGATGTAAGTTTAAAGAGAATTTTGGGCATTATAAAAACACCAACATAAAATCTTATAGGGACTCATAGGTTGTGAAATGCAAACACCAGACGTACCTTTAGAACTTTTTAAACCACTAAAGAAAAAGTGATTGAGCAGAAACAACATTTGGGAGATTGCCCTTATATTTTGTTTCAAGTAACTCCCTGAATATTGTAAAAAATTTCTGTGAGTCACTTAAGGGTTTGAGGCCAACCCTCCTTGTTGCCATATACTACTACTACTACTATTAATAAAGACTGGATTCCCCAAAACATTCAAATAGGAATTACTGACTTTCAATGATTGTTAGATGCTTAATATGGCTAGTTTTAAGATGTCCCACCACTCTTGGATATTAGATCATTTATTTACACACCAGAACATGAATTTGGTAGGCTGATATTAAGCTTAAAAAATTTTTTAAAAACCAACACACATACATACAACTTGGCCAAAAAAGAAAAAAAGTAATACTACTAAAATTAATAGACTGGAATAAAGGGAGTGGAAGCAATAATGCCTGATTCCTATGCTTTTCAAAAGCCAAAACCATCTTTCATGTACACATCATTGCTCACTGCTTCTGGATGCAATACTGCACCACGGATTCTGCACTTCAAGAATTTACAAGACTGGGATATTGTTTTGACTACCCCACATAAGGAGTGTTATTTACTGACTTTTTTAAGCAGCGGTGTCACTGCCAGTGTTCTGATGACACAAAGATTTAGGTCAATTACAAAAAGGGGGGGGTGGGGGGTGGTATTCTTTCGCCCACTACACTAAAGATCAGGTTTATTAAAAGCACCAGAAAGTAATAGAGACTTGAAAACAACTTAAAATACCAGTGGTTCCAGTGGCTGTTTTATCTTTCTTTCCCTGAACATTCTGAGAAAACTTCCACGAGCAATCACAGTAATTTTAATCTTATTTTATTTTTCCATTGAAATAAGTAGAATTTAAAAAAAAAAAAAATGTAGTATCCTGAGAAATGCTTAATTCTTTAACTGAAATAAGGGTTTGGTTAGACTTATTTGAAACTAAATTAGGAATTATTTCTCATTCTGAGATTAATTATTTTATTGTGAAAGTATTTCACAAACAGGAAAAAATGTTATTTCTGACAAAGATTTAATAACATTTTGTCAGTTACTATTCATACTGTTAACTGAAATAAATGTCAATTTTATCTTTGGTGTTTAATCTAGAGAAATAAAAGTTTTTACTGTATTTACAGGTGTACAATCTACCTGTATTGTGGCTCTCAAATGAACCCAAAAGTGGTTTACTTATACCTCAACAATATGCAACCTCTACTTCAAAGAAATGATTTTAATAAAGACACACATTAACAGACTGAATATATAGTACCTGCTTATTTAGTATACATATCATCACAAATACAGACCGTTATTCTAGGAATTCTAATGTTTGAGAAAAATTACCTAAACTCAGACAACATTATAGACTATTTCTTCATTTAAGATTCTGTAATGAACCCTGAAGAGTTACTTCCCCTGTAAATCTGAATTCTTTCCAAAGAATTCTCAGGAATATTAAGAAACCCTGCTGTTATTGCTCCTAAAGGGACGCAGCAAATTTTTCACATACTTTGTCCCTACCTAATACAAAAGGTAGGTAAAAATGGAAGCCTTCTGTCATTTTGTGTCATAGTTCCTGAAAGCTCTGCCTTCTTTGCTCTCTGATAGTTGCAAGAAAATCTCATTTTTCATCAAAAAAGACATGCCTATGTTTATGTGGAAGCATGAAATGTGAATTCGTAAGCTCAAAATCCAAAAAATTAAATAAAAACAATCCAAAATAAAATACAAGGATTTTTGTTGGCCTATCTAGGAATAGCCACATGCTTGGTACTGAAAATCTTGTCTCGGGGAAGCTGACTCTTTCCCCCACAATACAGAAAAAGAAATCCTTACAGTCTTGTTTCTGTAGGTGCTGCTATGGTGACACAAGGCAAAAGGCTGTCTTGCCTCCCTTTCCTACATTGAACAGCCTTTCAGGAATCAGAAGCAGAAGTTTACCTCTTTACAAGCTACTAAATAACCTATCACTGCCATTGAAAACACTGTCATTTTTCCAATTAAGTTTAAAGAAATACTGTAGAGTTCCAATTTTCACATTCTTTCTACAGCATTCTGCTTGATATAGTATAACAGTGATATAAAAGTATTTCTTGCATCAAAAGATTAAATCAGATGTTTTTCTATGTGAATTATGACAGAAAATACACTAGTTTCAGCATATGCACAAAACTAGTATGTGTGAACTTTGAAACAAACCATGCAGACCCCTTAGGGATCCAAGGGCGTATTTTAACACTTACTTAGAAGTTCAAGTCAAACCACTTCAGTGCTCTTCATCCTCCAGAGAGGCAGCTGCATATTGATCTTCCCAGATACATAATGGTTGATACTTACAGGTGAGCCAAAGAAGAGATGGTGCTATACATTATATTGAAAAAAGAGGAAGCACAACGCTTAGTGTAACACCAAGTCAGCAGCATGTGTGCACTGTCTTGCTTCATCTTCCCAGGTAGCTTGTAAGAGGCAGTCAAGTACGTGCTGTTCTCAGTGTTAAACCATTTACTGTCATATAGTGTATCAGCAACAGCCAGAGATAATGGGATTAGCTAGCTGAGTTGAGGACTGTACCCTGTATTCACACAGGAATTGATGCATCAACCATATCTTACTCAAAGACTTTAAAAAAAGAGTAAAATTCCAAATTAAAAAGAAAAAAGGGCCCAGGAATATTTTTTTCCCTATTGAGACAAAAGCACATTATCCGTGTAAACTTCCATTTTTATTTATATACTCATGTAGGAACAAATTTACCTTACCCTCACAGAAACTGAATACAACAACCTTTTTCCTACAGTGCAATAATTTCTTATTCTAACAAAACAAACAAACAAGGATTGATTTTTAGCAACCGAAAGCTTTCACCCTATTAAAATTTGACAGGTAGGAGGAAAGCATTTTTAAAAACTGTGACAGATTTACTTGGAGGGTCACAGGCACATCAGGCAAGAACATTAAAAAAAAAGGCAATCAAATCAGGAAAATATAATTTGAATTCTCATGTTTTACTAAGAGCAAAGATAAAATATTTAGATGTTATTTCACATTGTCTCTTTTTTTATTACTATATTTGCTTCTTTCACTGAAACGGATACTAGGCAGATGAAGTATAAATACATGTGAAGCCAAAATAACCTATAACAAAATACTGAAAAGATTTGGATGGCAGATATTGTTCCTTCAATCCTCCTCTTTAGTTTCAAAACCTGCCATTAAAAGAAGCAAAAGGGGGAAAAAATAAACAGCTGTTCAAGCTGTTGTTTGGGGGGTTTTTAAGTTCTAAGGAAACAAAACATTAATTTCATTACCTTGGGAACTAAAGACCAAAAAGCAAATAATAAATTGTTACAGATTCTTTTCTTTACAAATAATATAATAAATGATGTCAGATTTGATCCTTAGTAGTGTTCTGAGGAGTCTAAAACAAAAATGAAAAATGTGTGTTCAAAAACTGTATTATAGTTCTGCTTTGTCCAAAATCTATAGAAATGGTGTTGAAAGAAGGAAGTGACAGGGACTGAACTCAATTCTTCTGCTTGCTAATGCCGTTCCTAGTACTGTTACCATGGTTCACATAATGACTTCATGTGTATGCCCATAATTTTTTTTCCCTGATTTTTAGTTTTATCAGCTTAAAACAAGTACATTTGTTTTAATGAGCACAAGACTAGAAAAGAGGTCTGTTAGGTAGAAGTGCAACCAGTGCGTTATTAATGCATTATTTTACTGTCCTTAAAGGTGTGTTATGCTGTTGTAGGCCAGAAAGAGTGGTTTAAATAGTTATAAGCTTGCAGTACAAGAAAACCCAATTCTTAAATTTACAAACAGAATTTAAATACTTTGAAGACTAAATATTAATACCCTACAGACACAACACCCCTATAGATGTTGAAAGTATTAATTTTGTCTTTTAAAAACTTTACAATGTCTTTCTGACAGACAATAAACTGTTTATAAAACTTAAATTTTTTTGGAAATAAGGAAAAATATGATGTATGGTTCTGAACAGTGCATCCCTTCAGCTGTTCTAGTGCTAAATAATCTTTTGTTACCTTCAACCTAGGATGGCTCTGCACTAAAAGTACCTGATGTCCTTTTATGTCTACACAGACTATACAGTCCTTCCTGGCTATTTAAGCTGAAGGTAAGTGTACTTAATGGCAGATACCCAGTCCCATGACTTCCTTTAATATACTTGCTGTTTCATGTCTCTATCAGCTATTTGCAAAGCCTAACTAACCTACAATGTGATTTTGTGACTTCATTGGAGTAACAAGACTGGTACACAAGTCAGTACAGAGATGGTGCACGTGTGAAAGCATGCACTGTCTTTTGATCTCTTACAAGTAACTCCCGTCTCAAAAGACATGCCACTGCCACCTGTTTACCTTGATCTGCGCTGCTTAAGTCAACCTGCACCACTGCTAAAAATCTCAGGGCAAATCAGCTTAAAATCTTCAGTCATAGTTTTTGTGAACATGTGAAGTAGGAACCCCAGAAAAATTACTTACTAAACAAACATACAGAAGAATCTCAGATGGATAGATTTCTTTTTCTAAAAGAAAATGTTAGTAGTTCCCAGCACTAAATATGCATTACAAGCAGCAGTTGAACAGGTACAATCCCACTGGAGGAATGTTCCTTAACTCCAGTCTTTATGCCTGCCGTAATACTGTGGAATTACTTAACTGCAGAGTACAAAAGGGCTCATTCTGGAAACTGAAATTACATACTTCCATGTACTCAAAAATGGTTTTATTGTGATAGCCGGTATAAATTTTCAGCCACAGCTATTTCTACCACAATTACACAAGCTCAACTAAAGTGCATTAAGATACACTTCTGTTACAGTAAGATAACTTAAACATCAACAAAGCTTTCTGCATACTGGTCCAATTTTTAAGACAGTGGGAGCCTACATTCTCATTGACTTGAGAGGACGAGGAATGCTCAGCATCTGTGAAAAAAAGGGACTATCTTTTCCTGATTCTTTTCAAGTTTTGTTTTGAAGATTCCTCATGCAAAATGGTTCAGTTTTGAGGAAATCACTTGTATATTGGTTCTGGCAAAGTTCCTCAGATCTATAATCAAGCCCATTTTTTCTAGTTTGCATATTATTGCAAGTAAGGAGGATGATGCAGTTCAGTCTTATCACTGCAGCTGTGTAACTCCTTTTATTTTGTTTGGCTTGCAGTGATAACTAATAAAATTCAATGAGCTTGTACAGGAGAAAGTGAAGACAGAATGCAAACACTCAAAACTCAGAGAAAAATCAGACAGCAGATGCATAAGAACAAAAGGGATTTTGCTCACTCTTCCACAACACTACTACGCTACCAGGGATAAAATAACCTTGCAGTTTTCACTAAATTAATCAAATTTTGAAATGTCTTTAATGAGAAAACAATTTCATCTTCATGTTAAATAAATAACCATAACTTCTTTTATATCAGTAGGTTGGTAATATTTATAAGCTTCATTGTGTATATTACACTTGCTTATCAAATTGCAATTCGTCTGTGTAACTGGTCTAGAACTGCTTTTGCAAAGTGATTAGCTAACATTAAAATCTTAGCTGTATTCATCATTAGACTCACTTTAAAATATTTCACTGAAATATTTTCTTGCTGGGAAATGCTGATTACTCAGGAGCAAGATGTTATGTTGAGAGACAAGGGGCAGGGTGGGGCAGGTGGGAAGAAGGGAGGAGTACTGGAATAAGGCCAAAACATTTCATCTTCAGCATTTTTTGAAAATAAAAGTAGTACTTTGGTTTTGGGGGGGAAAAAAAAGGCAAACCAGTTTTTGCACAATTCTATTTGGAACCTTCCATTATAGAGCAGAAGACAGAGTTTAATTCTATTTTGCTATATCATAAAACAGGAAAGCTAACCTTGTTACTCAGTGACAAGTAATCCTCAACATTAGCTGAGCCTACACATCACACCACTTTCTCTAAGTCATCAATTGTACACTATCTAACTTTCTTTTGATACACAGATATTTCAATAATAATGTCCTAAGGTAGAACAAATTTATAACATGTTTCCATTTTAAAATTATTAATCTGGATGCTTAATTAATCATTTGCTTTCAGATATTTCCTTCTAGCCATTGAAAAAACCAAAACAAAACCAAAAACCACCCTTAAAACAAATACAAACCTTGTAAGAGCCAAAAAAAAAAAATACTTTTTACCAAGAGAGAAATAACAAGTGCTCATTCTCAAAACTCTGTTGAGGCATTAATTTAATTTCTCAGGTTTTGGCGTGTTTTTTTTTTTCAGCAGCAAACCAGCCTTTTCACATTCTACTGTCTCTTTAACGTTTTCAAATATATAAAGAATAGTTCCAAATTCTCTGCAAGCCTAAGAGATACAGGTGTCTTAACCCTGAAACCCATCTTAGTACGAAATATGTCAAAAACTAGACAAACCCTCTGAAAGCCAAACAACATACTACACATTTAAAGGTATATAACATGAGTTATCAATATAAAATATTTACAAACAGGTTATTTGCTGTATTTAAAATTAAGTTAATACAATGGCCTACCTCCTTTTCATACAGGAAAGTAAATTCCAGCAGTAGAAAAAAAAGAAAGATGATATAAAAAGTCGCAGGATTTGGATATTACATCATTTACATTTGGAAATTTATGTTAGAATTGCTTTTATATTTTCATATAAGGATTCATTTTTTATAATTAACCTTAACATCAGTTGAATCCCAGTCTTCAAAGCCGACTCTTCAGAATTAAAATCAGGATTCAACTCAAATCTCTAAGCCCTCTGACTTACAAATAACTTCATTAGTTGTAATATGATACTCAGGTGAGTAAAATCATGCTCAAGGATCTGTGGGATTAGACCCCTTTCCTGATTATATTTACACAGAAACAGGTTGAAAATTTAACTTCGAGCTATTCAAATGAATACAGCTGCTTATTCAACAGCTACATTACTCTGTTCTCCACATCCTCTGTGGTAAGGAAGTACATGAGAAAGGACTTCCCAGATGCACAAGAATAGCAAGGGTATGTCAGGCAGCTCAGATGAAGAACCAAATAACTCTTTCCTGCCCAAGAGGTAAGATCACTTTATATTTGCCACAACCAGACAACTAGACATGCTTTATGACCTCCTTTTGTATCACTTCTTTTTGTCCCATTTCGTTTTCTAACCCCCCTGTAGCTAGAAACCTTTAGTACCCTTCACAGCTCAGAAGGCTCAATATAGCTTGGTCCAACAAAGGCACCATAGCAACTTTGGAGCATGGAGAAAAGGTAGGTTTTAGGGAACTGAGTCTCAGGAGACTGAAATAAAACAAGACGAAGTCTTGCACTTAAGGAACTGTGGAAGTATGAGAAGTCAAGAAGAGAGAGTTCAGACCTACAGGATTTTATTCATTCAGGTTCAGAACCAAGCTTCTGTAAGCCGTTCAACACCTGCTGGGACCTAGAAGTAATTAATTTCTTTTATTTCTTTACTTTTGAAACTGCAAGTGCTCAAAACCATGGTGAATTCATCTGATCGAAAGAAGCCAGCTCAAGTCTTACTCAGCATATTAACACGTGCTCAGTATTAGTCTTCCCAGACACTGCCTGGCTGCCAAGCCACTGAGAGAGGTACACCTGTATTATCTATGCTGTTCCATTACACAAGGTAGGCAGATAAAGAAGTCTTGTTTAGAACAACTCATTTCTAGAGATTGTGTTAACTTACTATGAAAGTGTCAAAGATACTGAAGATTAAGCTATTCTAATTCAGAAATTGCATGACAGCGTCCAGAGGTCCCAGCAACAGGAAAGGATTTTACTGTGTTGGGCAAAAAAATGCTAACGGAGAAAGGTGACCTTTTAATACAATACACATGTTCCCTCTACAATAAAATAAATCTCACTTAAGAAACAAAATTAGGTCACAGACATGGTAACTGTGTGGCAATTCTTGCACTGCAGAACTGTGGCTTCATTAGGGCTAAAATGAACAAGTGCAGCAATAACCAATACATCGTAACTAACAAGCTTTAAAAACCTAACCCTGATACAAAATCCTTCCTTTAACAAGCTCCAAGTCTTTATTCAACTATTTTAAAATGTGTTCAGAATAGCACAACCTACTGGAAAAATAACACAACATCAGATGACATCTGTAATCCAAATCGAGGCAGTATCTAAGATGGAAAGCATATTCATCTGGGTGGTAACCAAGAAAACTACTGCAAATCTACTTTAAACAGCCAAAATTACATGAATTAACTGAAGACAATATGGCTTTACAAGCATATGAAAATGCAGAACATACTTCAGTTTTACTGATAGTGATGCAACAAAAAGAATTGGAGAAAGTAAACTTTAACTGTAAACAGGCTGCTGTAGAAAACACTGGTGCACAGTATATTTGACAATATAAGCTGCAGCAGGTTTTGCAGAAAACTTCATTATTAGTATATCCCCCTTCTGGGCACTGCTTAAATACATTGGAGTCAATAGGGTACAGCAGAGAATTGACAGAAAATATCCATTAAAAGTAGCACAAAAGTTAAAACAATACTGTTTTAGTTTACTGAGACATTACTCAAGATGCCCACCAAAAGTTGTTAAAAGTATGGATTTTCTGTAAAGTAACAAGCATTTCTTAGGATGTAGCCTGGAATGAAGGAGGGAAGGAACAGGTATTGGTATACGGCCACTGTATAAATAGTCAGATAACACAGACAGAAACAGGCCACAAGCCCACTTGCATTGCATGAAATCCTCATCTGGCATTTTGACACTGGAATTTCCTCTAAATAACCCCTAAAAGAACAAGAACTGTCTCTGACTTGAACAATCATTTATTTTCATGGCAACCACTTCGGTATTATAGAGATAACAATCAGTACTATATCCTAAAATCCACCATTGCAACTATTACATTGTATTTCTCCCTTAGCTCTAGAGAGAGCTGAACAAACACCAGAAATACCTTGCTGAATCTGAGGATTAACCCAAAGAATAGGCTCCTGCAGACCTGATCATGCATTCAAAAAGTGTGGACTATTCTCTGTCCCACTGAGATCAAGCAGTCAAAGACATCCAAGCTTATTGCAGCAGCATGGAGAGTCACTCAGTTTCCTTCACTGGGAGTATCTTGCCCTGATTTCCGGTCTATTTATTTATATGCTATACACAGACTATGAGGTGATTAATTTTCCTGCTGAAGGCATAATTGACTTGCCTGGCCTTATTTTATGTGACCTGAGGTCCAAGTCACATGGAGAGATGCAAAGTGTCTATGAATTAGTTCTGAATCCTCTGCAGGGAAGGTTCAGCCCTCGTGAGATAGGTATCTTCATCACATTAAAGTGTGCAACATAGTTTTTTTAATCTATTTTACTCTTCTCCAGGTATTCAATCTGATACAAGCAACTGACAGGAAAAAAAAGTACCCTACCTCCCTTAGCGGACATATACTGGCTCTCTTCATGTACATATATACGCAACCAGTCTGAAATTTAGGTAAGTGTTACTATTCCCAATTCAAAAAAAATAGGAAGCTAAGGGATTGTGAAGAGAATGGATCAGTCATATGAAGTTTGACAAAAAATATATAAAACCTATATGTAAGGCTACGTTTACACTTTTGCATTATTAACATCAAGAAAACACTATTTATTTATTTCCACATGTTGCTCTCTTGTAAATATTAAGGTCTGGTAGAGTTTGAGAAGTAATATCTTGGTCTCTAAAACCTGCTTAGAAATTGAAATCCCTATGTAAAAATAAAGATAAGAGGATCTCTCCAGGGGGAAAAAAAAGTAAATCCGACCAAAATCTTCAGAAATCCCATTCCGCATTAGCTAGTTTTCCCCTTCATCCAGCAATCCTGTTGGCTGACCTATTATTTCAGTCCTTACCACTTAATAAAACATTGAAAAGTAATGAGATTATTCTTCAATAAACAGCTATCCTCAGTTTCTAATACTATTTTTTAAAGCATTAAAAGCTAAGTAATCAAATTGGAGGAATTTTTAAGCCATACTATCCTCCCTCAAAATATATTTTCCACACTCTACATACAAAGGTGTAAATTATAATTTGATCAAAATTGTGCATTATCATTGGATTACTACAGAATCATCATAGGACCACATAAAATTTGTCTGGAGTCTCAGCTCCCACTAAAAATATGATCATTTCCAACACCACATTAGGATTTGTTTAGTTGACTGGAAAAGATCAAACTCACAGCCTTTCCGGTCACCTCTTCCATTACTATATATCCTGTCCTGAACTCCTCAAGCTGCAATTTATGGCTACTGCCCCTTGCTAAACTCTATGCCACTACTGAGAAAAGCCTGGTGCTTTGTCACTCCCTTTGTAGTTATTGTAGGCTAACATAAGATCACCCCCTTAGCCTCCCCTTCACCAGACCCAGCTCCCTAACCTCTCCTATCACATCATGTGGTCTAGGCCTCTGACCAGTTTACTATCCCCCCACTGGACTGTTTCTAGTTTCTCAACATCCCCTCTGTATTGGGGGTTATCAAAATGACACACAATTGTCCAAGAAGCAGCTTTACCAGCTCGGAGCAGGGGTGGTAACAGCTTCCTTCAGTCTGCCAGTCACATTCCTCCTTCCTTCCAACACAGCCAGTACACAGTTAGTTTTGTCTGCAGTGAAAGCACACCACCGGCTCACATTTGGCTTGACATTCTTAATGACCGCAGGTCCTTTTCAGCAGAGCTGTGACTCAACCAGGTGCTTCCCAGCCTGGATTGATGCATGGTGTTACTCCACTTCACTACTTACTACTTCAGCTGCGGAATTTCAGCCTGCTCTTTTTTAAATACAGGAGTTTCCTGTTGGCTCAGTCCTCAGTTCGTTCAAGGTCTCAAGATGCTTTAAGACTGGAGCTCTACTTTGGCTTTCCAAGCATCACCCTAATTTAGTATCATTCACAAATGTGCTGAGGGTGCATTCAGTTCAATTCTATCATCCAAGTCACTGAAGAATTGAATAGCATGACTACCAGAATCAATCCTTAAGGTATTCCACTTCTTACTGCCTAACTGGTCAAGCTATTGATTACTACCCTTTCAGTACAGTAGTCCAGCCAATTTTCAAGCCCACTCAATACCCAGCCCATGCTTCCTGAGTTTACTGTTGATACCAGCGTGGGAGAAGGTATCAGAAGTCTTAATAAAGTTACAGTTACACTATACCGTATGTGCTCCCCTCATTCACATTGCCAGACATTTCGTCCTAGAAGGCACATTAGCAAAACACTAACCGCACTTCAGAAATGTGTTGACTCTTCCTATTTACCCTCTTGCCCTTCACCATGTCTAGAAGCAAGTGCCAAGATGATGTGTTCCATGATCCTTCTGGGAACTGACTGTGACCTGACAGTCTGTAGATCCCTGGATCATTCTCCTTACCTTTCTTAAAGACTGGTATAAGGTTGGCCTCCTTCTAGTTCTCAGGACTTTCCTCAATTACCATGGTTTTCCCTGGACAACAGCTGCCTTGCAATCCTAGCACCTGACTGAGCTCTTGTCAATCTTGGCATAGAACCCCAATAATCTTAATACATCCACTTTCTCTAAACAGTCCTTAATCTGTGGGTCCTCCATGATACTGTCCCTTGTCTGAGAACAGTAAAAAAAAAAATGGGAAGTTTCTGCCTTTTCTGTGTTGTCCACCATTAGATTGCCTCCAGCATTCACCCATGGAGCCACATTTCCCCAAGTTCCTGATTTCAATTTGTCTTCTCCAGAAATAATGAAGGGGAAATTGAAGTTACCGTATGAAGCACTACAGCAGAATTACATTCAACTTCTAGATCAGTATATGCACTGGGTTAGAAATCAAATTCTATATTCTTTGAAGAAATGGTGTAGGCTTTTCTTCACTGTCATAAGGCATAGCATGTTGAAACTTTCATCCAGCAGGGAATGCAGATGACAAATTTCTGAAAAGTCTCAAGAAGCTTTGCAGAAAAAGAAACACAAACAGATGAGTTTTTCCCTACTATAAAGTAACTAATACACCATAAAAAAAAGAATATAGCTGCTGATGATCTTTTTAATTCATTTTAGTAAGTGAATAGAATTGAAGTAAGCTTTATCATACTATGCTTTTCAGTAATGAATAGAAACATTTTGAAATTTGCACGGTATTGTATTATCTAAACCAATTAATCTTGAACTCCAGGGAAAAAAGGCAGTTATTAGACCACAACTTCAAGGACACACTGACTCAATAATTTGATGACTCTTTCAAGCACATACTGAGAAAACAAATGCTAAGAATAAACACACTCAACTAAGAAGGAATATGTCAAGAATATTAAAATTAAAATCAAAATCATTTTAATTTAAGTAACTTGCGTGTCTTTGTCAATGTTAATACAATCGTTTTCAATGTTAACCTGAAGATTCACACTTATTCTTAAATCAGTCCATTGATCCCCCATCACAATCACTGATGAGAGGAAGAACCTCTATGCCTATTTCTTCCTGTTCAAGTAATGCTGATTATTAATGCAGATTAGGGATCAAAGAAGACAATTGAAAAAAACATTCAAACTTAAGTTGGACAAAATAGAAATCTTCAAAAATATCTAAAATGCTGAACAAAAGAGGTGCAAATTAATATGCTTTTCTTAGTAAAAGACTTTACTTCTCTATATGCATACATGTGCACTGCTGTAGTAAAAGAAGCCACTGACTGTATTCATACATGCATGAACTATGCAAACGGTGCAGGTACAACAATATATAATGCCCATGTATATTAACAACACAAGATTCATGAAACAACAATACATTTTTTAAAAATATTCTACCAAATGAACCAGAAAAACATTAACACCTATTATCATATGACATCTTCACATCAGGGAAGGCTTGTAATGAGAAGAAGTATATGCTAACAACTAACGGTGAAAAATTAAAAAAGCAAACGTTCAGATCCGTAAGTCAGACTCACAGAAAACCCTGCATATTTTTTCCCTCATAAAAGATAATAACTCTGCCTACAAATGTTGCACTATAACTACAGACTAACAGCCTACCTTGTTAAATAAAAGGCAACAAAAAACCATCTAGGGACACTATATACCATTTAAATTTACAGTAAGAAACCATAAAGTAGCTCTTTGCATGACCACAGATAAACTGAGAAGGAATAGATACAGTTGTCAACACACGAAAATCAGAAGTTAAGCTGTATATAGTGGAGAAAACTGAGAAAAGTAAGCTTCATATGAATCTCATCATAAAAGAAAAGGGGAGGGAATGCATTGGTTTCTGTTCAGACTAAACTGATGACAACCAGACAGATTTCCTTCAACCCTTCTATTTCCAGTGGAAAGGACACACAACTAGGTATGGTCTTCTCAAAGCAAAGTGCACTAGAACTACCTGACAGTGGCAATGCTCTCTCTCTCACACACAGAAACAATCTAGCAAGGTTTTAAGTATTGGACAATTTCTCATGCCAAATAAGCGAATACAGTTCCATATCACCCACACACCACTTCTGCAGGAAGTACTTTTTCATTTGTACACATTTTTTTTTTACACCTTCATGGAATAAACTGTAGTTCACTTTCTAAAATTCAGTGAAAAGCACTAGAGGACTTCTCATCAGCCTTTAAATACAGCCTTTAATTACTAAAGAAATAAGTATATTTATTTGAGTCATTAGCTTAGCTCTTCTGCATTTAGGTAGGCATCACTATGGCATATGCCATCAATGAATTTGTATTTCTGTGTCTGACAGTGAATCTGGCATATAAAATTACCAGTAGCAATGCTGATTCAGTATCAGCAAACAGGCACTGCATCAAACCTCAGTTTGAGTGGCTATCAAATTCATTACGGACAACTGTCCATCTTCTACAGTCCATCATCCAGCCTCAGCATGAAAAACCTCTAAAGGGGATGCATATAAACTGTGGGGGTGCTTACCAATCTTTAGAGACTGCAGTGGGGAGAAGTCACTGTTACGTACAGCTTTTACAATGCTTTTCAATCCCAGGATGCATCACAGTGGTACATCCAGTCCTACTTTCAGAGACACGCACTTACCTAGTGTTATACCTGTTTTTGTAATACTCTTGTTGTGCACACAGAAAGGGCATAGGATGAAACTACATTGTTAATTTAATCTCAAGAATTTATTCACAATTTAAATAAGGCTTTAAAGCCTAACAGAGAATATGAAAGCAGGAATAAGATGTTGGTTATTTTACAAGTGCAGCAGCATACAAATGGTCAAAGGTTTCAGAAAGGTGCCCGTGCACATGTTACAGCCAGAGCTGCACCTAACTCCCTTCCTGCGGTTGTAGCCATACAGAAAACACAATGTATATCACAGGTTTTTCCATTCCTGAAAATCTTTCACCCATAGAACAGCATCTTGGAGCTGTACCAGAAGGCTGCCTTACATTGTGGCAAGAATGCACACTGTTTGGTTGGTCCCTGCCACAATTTGTGGTAAACCAACAAACAAAAACCTAATCCAAAGAATCATCTATTTTCACAGCACAGGTTACTGAAAACATACAGTAAGAGGAACAGTATCCTCTATTTTCTGTGACCTGGAACAAAAAGAACAGCATAAACTGTGTTGGAACAGGTTTTCATGCGCAAGCAGTGCTTTGTGAAATAAAAATACAAGTTTTTTAAAAAAATAAAAAAATGAGATAGTTTGAAGATATCAATTCATTAAAAATTGTTGTGCTACTGGTTGACAGAAGAATGCAGTAAATCTTCCTTTTCATCAAATCTAGTACAAAACGGAGAATTTTCAAGTGAATCTGCTGACTTACTATGAAGAATGAAGCCTATTTATAGTATCAGATGCACTTACTCTCAAGTGCTCTGTCAACAAAAACTTCAAATAATGACCTAGATTGACAATGAAGTGAGCAAAGATGGGTGTAACTATATACAGGAAAGACAGTATTAAGAGGAAAAAAAAATCCTCAACTACTTTGAAGAAGGAAAATAGTATTTTCCAGAGCTACCAGTTGTTACACCTGAAGCACAGATGTGCTTCAGTAAATAACTATACACTAAAAATATCAATAGGATTTTACCAAGATGTATTGCTACGCTGGAATTAGGGGGTAAAAAAAACATTTACCAGTTTCAAGGCAGCATACAGTACAATTCTTACATATACCTATTTACATCAAGACTCTGAAGACTATGAAATACACAGAAGTGAACAGATAAAGTCAGAAATTTTTCCAATCTGCTTTTTTTTCCCCTTTATTTTTCACTCAAAAATTTTGTTGAAAAATGCTTAGCAATGTGAAAATAACCTAAAAGACTTCCTAGATAAAGAGGCTGGTAATGGTATATAAAAGACTCAATTTAAATCTTAATTACACAGCCAGGCACATAATTGCACTGTGTAACTGTTGGGGTAGATGGGTAATCGTGACCATGGGTAACACTGCAACACGAATTGCAGGTTAGGGCAATAGAATAACACACTAACCAGCAAAATGTCATTCCAGATTAATCAGATCATTATATTGGAGGGTGCTAGATACCCAAGGAAGGAAAGCTCAACACAGACAGATACTAGTTATGCCTAAGAAATGGGACTATCTGAAAAATGTAAAGAATAATGCTTTATGAGGACTCAAGGAAAAACAAATGTAGCAACTGAGGGAACAGAGATGAAATGTGAGAAGTACAGCTCACATTTTGAAACAACCAAGGAAACAGACTGCAAGCAGCTATTTGCTGTATGACAATCCAGACCAAATAAATTGAGGGAAAACTAATAGAAATAGAAATATTACTTTGTATGCTGTCAAGTAGATAACCAGTGGCAGCTTTTCACTTACAAAAGCTGGTGTCACAAGTTATTATTACCCAAAAAGGTAAATTTCTGCACCTGAGAAAACAGTTTCATACCACATTATGTAAAATAAGGAGACAATGGGCTGTGACTGATCAAAGACACCCCACCCCATGCAGCCCCCCACCACATCCACACCTACAATGAAGGAATGCTCTGAAGAGATAAATAGAGGCTACATGATGAGAAGGCTCAGGGGAGAATAATTACATGATTGATCACAACTGTTGAAAGGGAAACCAAACTCATCTCATGCCAAAGGAAACCCAAGGGTGTCTTTATTTTAGACAAACTGACTGTATCGGCAAAGTATTTCAACTGCTTGCATAACTGCCTGTCCCTGAATGAAAGGAATGCAGACCCAAAGCAAAACAAAACTAGTTTTAGGGGGTGCTTCAGGTTAAAATAACATAACTTCTATGCATATTGGATCTGCTTATAAATTATGATATTGTAGCTCTAATCATGAGTATCTTTTGCTCCTATAACTGTAATAGGTATTTAGCTTGTTGTTTTATGCTTTTCTGCAGAGCCCAGTCATTCCCTCAGCAAGTGACTTTGCCTGCTGTGATTCTACCTACAATTAGTGACTGATGAAGCTGCAATGCAACAGCACAGACTCCAGGCAAGTGGGCTGAGCTGGGATATACCTCCTGGGAGACGAGCCTCACTCCCTAGCAGTTGCTAGCCTTGAGCTCCAGGCACGTAGGACAGCTCACCTTATTGGACTCAGAGAGTGATGGAGGAAGGAATATGTTCCCCATTGTGGAGCTTGCTGGATAGCTTTATATGAATTATACGGAGCACTTAATGAACCAAGTAATGGCTCAGCTTTGTACCAAGTTTGCAAGAACTCAGGAGTTAGCTTTGCCAGGCTTTCTCTGTCTGAACTTTTCTTCATCTGTCTGCAGCTTTGTTTTACTTGGTTTAGCTGTAATAGCAATTTTTGTAATCAAGCAGGTGCCTATGGCTTAATCTGCTACGACCATAATTTATATAGATAGAAGTATCAAGCAGTCATTCTGTGTAGATCAGGGTATTTAATGCCACTGAAATGATGAGATACAGGCCTGGCATGATAGCAGCAGCCTTCAGAAGTGAAGGCAGAGTAGCATAGTACAGTCATGAAGGGAAAAGAGATGGGCCACCAACTTTGTACTGGAGAGACCCTAAGGCTATAAACAACAGCCAGACAAGCATGGGGAGTACATATGTGGTTAAGCCCAATATAAAAAAACAAACAAACAGAAGAGCTCCGAAGAGAACTGAGGGCTTCAACTGACTTCTACTAACACATTCCTTTCTGGTGACGTGGGGATGTTCAGCATCGTGATGGTGAGTATATTCTACATAATGAGATTCACATTTATATTGTGTCAATTGTATAGTGTAATTGCTATACTCCACTAACTGTAACTTCTAATTATATTGCATTTTGAGTGCATTGTTGTGTCACTGTGCTAATCCTGTATAACTGCAAGTAACTTCAAATTAATTGAACTTTGTACTATATATTAAGTCCTTCACGTGTGGAATATCTAAAAGAACATGGTCAAAGAGTATTGCACTATGACAGGGTCTCAACAACAAAAAAAGGTATCATCCTAGAAAAGATATTTCAGAATTTAAGCTGCTATCATCTCACCATATTTACCCCTTAAAGAAAAAACACCAAGCAAAAACCAATCATACCAAACCAAAGAAACAAAAAAAAAAAAGAGCACAAAAAACCCCTTCCAATGAAATCTTTTAAAAAATAAAAAGGAGAAAAAACTCTTTGGGCCTCAGGACTTTGATTTGCTGATTACATAAAAAAGGCAAATGTATGTATGAAGAGTAGCAGGAAACCAATGCAAAAATTCTGGCTCCACTATTAAACATGTTACAGGTTATACATGTAAAGCCTTCCTCCAAAACAATGTGAGTGACATTCTACCAAATATGGAGCGTTAACCTTGAGGGAAAGAATTATGAATTAAGCAATTAATTTGTCTAGAACTTTACCACATATCTTCAAATCTTTTTTAAAGATTGATGTCTTTTGCTGGCCTTTTATTCCTTCACACTGAAAAGGTTCTAATTAGAGGCAACTACAGAATAAGTTTCTGTCACCAGAAGTTTCAGAGATAAATATTTAATTTGCACCACAGGGGAGGAAAAAAAAAGAGAAGTACATGCTACACATTGTTAAAATCAACTTATTGTGTGATTCTAAACTACTTTAGTGTTATCGTAATGACATAACTCACAGCCAAAGTTAAGCTTATTTGGGTAGTAATGTACCTTAACTCTCAGGTGTAGACTTAAGTTTAAACTTAGCTTAGTATTTGCTGGGTTCTAGTTTTCTTGTTTGGGGATAAACAGGATTGTAAATTCTGTATGCCAAAGTGTAACATGCATAGCATTCAACTACCTGTTATGTAGTTTTTTTCTAGGAATACAAAAGATTTAAATTACCCACAGAAAGATACAGTTCCATTTAGCAGTAAATGCATCAAGAGTAGAAAATGCCATCATGTGAGCAAACATACAGAAACAGATGGGAAACACAATAGAAGTATTTAAGTTTTCAAAACAACATCAAAGGAACAAAAATTGCTGAAACAATGACAAAAATTCAATCTCCTTCAAAAATCCCTTTCAAAACTGAAGTTTTAAGAGCAAGCTGCATTAAAAGTACTGGCAACACAAGTTAAAGGAGAAGGGTCACTGTGGAATATGGTGTGTGCTTTTCATGTTTTTCTTTCACTTCCAGAGAAAAGACAGAAGAAATAAAAAAAAAAAAAAATCATGAACTGAAATATTCACAGTTCAGCCTTTTAACAGCACTTCTATTTCTCTGTAGAAGAGGTATGCTGATTTTGAAAGCCACGGGCCTCACAGCCAATGAAAATTACTATTGATGGATATTGTTTAATTCAAGTGCAGAAAGTGAAAAATACTGAAAACAGGTAAGATAGCTAAGTCTCAGTAAAATACACTATACAGAAACATAATTGTGACTTCCTTTTAGACAAGGAAGTGGGGCAGAGTTAGGGAGACACACCCAAAACCTCCACTCCTCTGTACATTTAAATAGGGGTGTTATGTTGGACTTTCTGTATCATTCCAAACACTACAAAAAAGTTGACTAAAACCATGGCTTGGAGTCTATTTTTACAGCAGTTTTGCTAAGACGTCCAATCCTTGAAAATAAGTTGGCAAATTGATTCAACTGCTCTTAGCCAAAAGAAATCCAACACACTCAACCCTCTGCAACACAAAGCTGCCTTCCTATCTTTTCGGATGGTTATTGTCAACTCACTCAGCTCTCCAGCAGCATTCCTTACGTGGCTGCGTAAATCCACACTTGTCAATACAACAGAGGGAGCTGCGTCAGCACAGGAAAAAGCACAACTTGACTAGCCACTTCTTAATTATTTTAAGTTAATTTAGATCTCCCTCTCAAGTGACTTAAGGTGAGATTGAGTATCTATTCCACCACGCTGGTTGAAACACTTGGGTTTAGGTGTGAAAATATTTTACATCTTAAAAAGCCCCAATACCAGAGAAAAAGAAATCAACGATGTTAAAATCTTACAAATATAGTCACGTTAAAATGTTAGAAATTTAATATACTAAAATTTAAATCTATTGAAATTTTGAGATCAGTATTACTACTTTCTCAGAGAATCTGTATTCCAAGTTTGAAATTCTTCCACTACTGAGGAAAAAAAAAAGTTAAGGCAGAAGTGCTTGTAGATCACCAAAAGTGTGTTCACATACCAACTGCATGATAAGAACGGATATTGTGCCTTTCTTTGTGATGGCCTTTAATAATGCTTTAAATCAGCATTAGATTGAGTTGTCACTAAGTGGCATTCTACTCAGCTTCTCTGAAATTCTTGGCTTTGAACTACTAAATTTTCAACATCACTTTAAGTCAAAATAGTATCATATTTAACTCTACTTTCATTCTGATAATTAGCATTGTCTTCCCTCTCTTCAAAGATGGTTTTGCTAGGAGGATATATTCTCTCAATACTCTTCTGTCAGACTAAATCTTCACAGACCCTTTCCACTCTCAGCTCATTTCAAACAATCCCCAAAATACGTATTTTTGATTATCACCACATCCTTTTATCAGTGAAGTGATTTTTAGTTTCTTCACACAACACCTACTATGGCTACTGCATCTTTGGCATGACTTACAGGATACGGGGTTCTGAATAGGAATTACTTGTCTAGGTCTCCGTTCTCGTAAACTGCAGTTTCCTGAGAAGCACAACATGGATATACTCACAGCTGCTCCAAAGAGCTATGTGAAACCAGTCCCAGACTAAAGCAAGAACTTGAGAATCATATAGAGCAGGGCATACAGTAAGTATATTAAATAATTTCCTTCTTCACCAGCCACTGAGATGATGCTTTTCAAAACTTCTTCTCTCAACTCCCCATTTCCAGTAGCAGAATCGTACATCTCAAAAGCAATCCCCATCAACTTGAGGATGTACCTAGGAAGCAGTAGCTGTAGTCACAAAGCTTCATATTTCAATAATATGTTGGTCCACCCAGCAACTCAGAATTACAGTATCCCCTGTATAGACTTGTTCTACTCAAAACATATAATACAGTCAAGTTTAGTTCTTATCTGAAATCAATATATTAATGAAAACAAAAGATGGCAAAAAGGAATGGGACTATCTCTCTGGAATATTTTAAAACCTCATTGGAAACAAGGGAGTTCTATAACTAAGGAAGTTAATATATTGATGTGCCACTTAGAGAGATGATGAAAGAAATATATATTGATTGAATATAATTAGCATGGGTCTGAAATATTGCTGCTAAAACTTTTAAAGGCAGAGATAAAGCCTGATGTTTGAGGGTAAACAAGACATGAATATATCATAACTGAACCTATTTAGAAAACCTATAAAATACTTAAGGTTACTAGGGTAATTACTGGTTCCTATAGGGCAAGAATGAGATTTCATTTTGGTGAATATCATGTATTACAATATGGCATGCATTATATTAGGGAAAACAGCTGCAGAAGTAATTCTGTAATCAGACTTGGGACCCAATACTTGGATGACTGTATGAAATGTCATGACCTGCTGGTCAGACTAGATGATTTCACAAGTCTCTTCTGGCCTTAAAACCTTAAAAAATAGTCTGAACTGAAACATCCATCTAGATATGTGATTTTGTTCTAAAACTTCAATCGTGATATAAAGACATAGGAAAAACAATCTGGCAGAGCCAAGAAAAGAAATTAAATCTTTCAACTTCTACAGCCATTTCTATCTGCAGTTTTACTTACATATGCATATACAAGATGTGCATGACATACATAACGCTGTTTCCAAAGAGTACTAACACCTAACATACAAGTTCACTTAAGTCATGCATATTACCCTTATTTAATACTGACATGCATTACAATGCCTAGTCATTATTACCTCTATGTGGTTTTTAGTTCAGTTTTAACCACAATTTCTTGACAAAAAAGTAGCTTTCTAATGGGAAAGTTGGTAAATATTTAAAAGTAACAGAAGTTACTTTAGAAAAAATGTAAGTCTTATAAAGCTGGGATATTTTTAACACTAAAGATGACACTATCATTCTTGTTTTTAAAAAAAAAAAAAAACTATCAGCAAACATCTCAAAGCCAAAGACTTCCATCTCTCTGGAATAAGCACTGTGATTTAAAGAACATATTAATCAATCACTTATTTAATCAATATGAGAAATATTCCAAAAGTCTTAGAGTCTAAGCTTTTTCTGGAGGGGGGAAATGAAGACAAAGCATCTGGAAACAAGTACCATTATTTGAAATATGTATATTTAAAAAGGTTTCAAAAGAAATACTAAGCATTACACAACTTGCTCTTTGAGTAAGTTTTCTGAAAGGGAAAGAGCTGTTCTCTGAAACAGGCTACTACTAAGATGGTAAAGGAAACTAGAGTCACAAAACTAAAACAGATGTATGATACTATTTCTGAGTTGAAATAATTGTCAGTGCTTCAAGATGGATCTCACTCTTAGGAAAATATTTCATCTCATGTTCTCCAAGTGCTTTTATTAAAAAAATCTGCCAAAACAAGCCTCTGCTAGGTCATTGTCACTACATCCCTCCTCAGCTTCCAAGGGAGCAGCTTCTGTATGCCAAGAACCAAAGTGCTGTGAACCACATATGTCTGGAGACTTTCACGAAAAGCATCAGCTTTACTACATATTTACTCAAAAGGTTCTCTAGCAGCTATTTCTACTTTCAAAACAGCATTATCAATAGCTCTCTTCCCAGGAATTTTTTAACACCGAGTGGGTTCAGAAGTCTCTTGAACAGGTAGAAATTCACAATCAGAAACATATCATGCTTTTTGCAGAAGAAATCGTTCTACCACATATGTTCTCACAAACCATAGATTTCTGGTATCTCATTTTGTTTGTTGAAGAGTTTTTCCCATATTTGCAGATGACAAAGCAGAAACAGGAATGGCCTTATGTTTTCTAAAACTTACGAAGCATTGGGCCAAATGTGTTTGCCAGTATATCATAAGAAAGAAAAAAATTGTTCCTCATACACAGATATTTAACCACATTTTAAACAGCATGGAAAATTGAAACTCTTTGTCTACTGGTTTAACATTACTTGATGATTTCTCTTTAAAGAACTTGATTCTGTCTAAAAAAAACCTACAAAAACACACACACACAAAAAAAGAGCTTTCACTTTCACAGAAGTTATTAACCTTTCCTCTTCACGAGGACAGTTTGAAAACACCTAAGCCAAAGTTTACTGCCTGACACCTCAAAATTTCTTAGACATATGGTGGATGATTCTGACTTCCTCTCTAGCAATGCCTGCAGACCTTAAGAAAGTTAGCAGCAAAGGGAAAAACATGGATTCTTATTCTTTATCCATCACTTCTTCTCAATTGTATCTCAGAAGTCTGAAACCCATAAATGATTCAGTATGCTTGTCCAGAGGTAAAACACAAATGAAATGGTTTATACATTAAATCAAGGAGTTCAGGATTTGAATTTCCTAAAATCAGCCTAACTCCTCAGCAACAAAATACGGGCTTCAATTTCTATTTTGACAGAAATCTTCACCTTGAAACACATGTGCCTACACCTTCTGATCCAGTCATGACCAGCATGAATGCCACTTTCCATTGGACATATCAAGCACAATTTTTTAGACCCAGTAAACCTGTTCCTCAAAATAGGAAACAATAGTGATATGTATTCTTCAAACTAAGCACAGCAAAACTTCAGATTTTCTGAATAAATTTAAGAAGAGCAAATAAATATAACATCTATGACTACTTCTCTGTGCTTTCTTTCCATGTGTCCTGCCCTCTTCAAAGCCTGCAAACACCTATTACAGTCATCAATACCATAAATCCTGCAGTTTACTCTGTTGCAGTCACTCAAAGACACTGTTCTAGTTATTTCATGAGAAGTAACACATGAAGTTGCCACAAGTGTTCCAAGAGAATTAAAAAAAGGAAACTTCAAAAAGTTAAACATCACCACAGATAAAGAAAACTTAACATACTTGCTTCATCAAAACATACCTTCATTATGAACTCAACCATCTTTTTCTTTATTAGCAGTACTTCTGAATAATTGTCTGTGTTTGTATTTCTAAAACCCTAGGTATATTTTCAGCTACAGTCAAAGGGCACAAAGCAAAATCACATACCAGGCAGTAAAGTAATTCATTCCTTCTTCTAAAAAGCAGAGGGATACCCATCTGAACAATCAGTTAGAAACTTACTTAATTTACTCCCCTAATGCAGAATCAGTGTAATGCATTTCATCTGCCTGAAGCATGGGATGTTGTCCTTACCTAAAATTCTTCCAACAGAATGTTAAATAATGTAAGTCTGTCAAAACACACAACATTGTGGGAAACAGGAAAAGCCCAAAAGCGGTTTTGGTTTTTTTGGTTTGTTGTTTTGGGGTGGTTGTTTTTTTTTCCTTTCAAATCTTTACTAGAAAATAAAAAAAGAATATTGGAGTTACATGGCTTTCCCAGTAGTGAGTGTGGCTGAACATAAATGTGTGCCATTAAACCATATACTCTGAGAAATGCATTCAGATCCAAAAAATAAAATCAGTCTCATTTTGAGCTTAGTACAGTCTTCCAGCTTCAAGACAGGTCTGACCAGAGATGACCTGTCAAGAAAGTTTAATTAACAGAACACCTGTGATGTTTTGGTACCCTGTACCACAATAATTCAAGAGATTATTTTGTTAGCCAGCAGTACCTTCAGTTGGCTGGCTAGGCTGTTCTTGGTGATGTGGGAATGAAGAACTCCTTTATTACAGGGTCCTCTTGCTGTGGTTCACAGGAATCAGAAATAACTTTACTAGTATTTTACCACTTGAAATCCTTTTCTTCTAGTGGATTCAGCACCAATTCCCTCGAGTACTCAATACACTGATTTATGAGGGTGGGAGGTTCAGTTGCAAAATACATGACCAGGTATAAACTAGCAATATCATCATAAAACCCAACAACAGAGAAAAACTTCTCACTATTCAATACTGTGTTTCACATTCTAGCAGGCAAGATGCAGAGTATCTTCTACTGATGTAACTTCCCTGCACATTTTTTCAACATCAAAGAGTAAAAAGCTAAGGCGGGTATTTTTCTTCAAAATTATACAGTAACAAAGGCTGAAACACTGGTACATGCCCAAGTAATGCTATTGTCCTGGAAAAGAACACGCATATAAACATCTAAACCATGGGCAATTCCAATACATCAACATGTCATAAATCTTAAAGACAAAACTCCACATTACAACCTTTCTTTCTCGCACTCCTCTTTTCACAGCCAGAAAACATGACGAAGCTTTAACACCCAAAACAGAAAACTGGTACATATCAAAAAGAAAAAATGAAGACCAAAGTCACAAAGTTTATAAAAACCCAATGACTCAACAGCTATTACCCCAACGGTGTTACATATCACAAACTGAATTCATACATTAATTTTACTAAAGCAGCAGTGAATGTCTTAGGCAGGGAAAGATTACTATAACTGGAGAACCAATTTAGACACCTTCAGCAAGGAGAAAGCTGACTAAAAGCTGCTATCTTTTAATGTCTCTCTTTGGGATACCTGTTGCTGCTGTTGAGCCAAATGAGGTAGCAATGGAAACCAGGCGTTTTCATGAACTGAAATGTTAACCATCTCCTGATGTGCAAAGAGGCACTAAGCAAAATATCAGACACTCAGCCCACAAAAATTTCCATTAAAATGTCCAAACCTGTCCTATCAGAATCAAGCAGAGAATCCCACTAAAGAGCTTTCTTTCAAAAATTTCTAATACTTTTGGTTTAATCATTTAAGGGTGAAAGCCTCTGTCTCTACTCAATTTTGCGCTAAAATAATCTCACATCAAGTTTTACGCAAAAAAATAAAACACATGTAGATGTTAAATTTTAAAATCCTAGGATTCTTAGAAATCCTTTTAATTAAAAGGTCTAGGATAACACATCTTCTCCACAATCTCTTATTTGTCTACAGCTCTTATATGCTATGCCTATATGCTGTAATTCTACACGCAGACTGCCAACAAGGAGAGATGTCTGAAAACCACCATTAACAGTAAAGAATGAAAGTGGAGAATAAAACGAACAATTCAATTAAATTATAATAATGTCACTGTAGGACAGCACACGGAAGTATATTAAGACATGAAGAAATATTTAACATTCTTTGCAATATGCATTTGTGAATGAAATTATTTAGATACCACCTATGAAACTTTTGTTGAAAAAACATTAACTCATATTATTGTTTTCTAGCCTGTGGACGCAGCACTTGCATACCTGTTCTTTAACTGAAGCTAGAATGGCAGAGGTTGTCTCAGTTTCAGAGCCATCGCCATTGGATGTGTTCAATACAGGACTAAGGGAACTTGTCTTGTCAGAAGACGAGGGCTGGTCTGGAACAGGCATAGTTTCTGCAGTTTATTGAAGAAGAAAACAATGATTTTGTTATTAGAAACCTGATACATATCAGAAATTGTATGCATATAAGACTAATAACACTAAGGAAAAAAATTGTAGAACATGCTTTGGTTTTGCAATATAGAATATATCACGTATTTAAAACTAAAACTAGTTCTAAATTAATTATAAAACAAAATATTAAATGATTTCCCAGTCTTACTCCAAAATATTTATCACAGTACATCTGGAGAGGATTCAAATCATTTACAGCTGTGATTTTTGTATACTATTCCAGTGGCAGCATCCAACATGAAATTACAATATCATGAAAACAATGAATCACAAAATGCTTTGCACAGAAAACCAACAAATGATACAGGAGAGAAATATAAAACATCTAGTGTTGACTTTCTAACGTGCATGATTATTTAATATGTATTATATTTTAAGCCTAGGTAACTAACTTTGCCCTTCTTCTAGTCTAGAAGGTGATTTTGACAACATTTTATCAGAGTATTTTAGAGAAAAAGAGCACACCAGTTGTAAGTCATTTTTGAGACCCGTTACAAAAAAAAAAAAGATTCTTAGCACTTGAAAGAATTTTTAGTACTTTTTTTTAGAGAGCAAAATGGTGGTGGTGACTGTGGAAAGATTTATCTTTCTGAAGGCTAAACTACAGTGTAGCATCTCCGTTTAAATGTCACTGCAGGCAATGTCACTCTGCAGGCAAGCTGTGTCACATTCCAGAAGTAAAGGAGCAGAGAGGCAGCTTGCACGGTTATGCGCAGGCAAGTTAGGATAAGATCATGTTCATATGGGAGCTGGCCAGAATTATTCTGTGGAAGAGAACTGGCCCACAGGCTGCCAGCTGGCCGGGCCTCCTGAGGAGCAGTGGGGGATATTCAGAGGGATGTCATCAGAGGGGTCATACATGCACGGACTCGCCATTCACATCAATGCCGAAACTCCTGCCTTGGCTCCATGCTGCTTTTCAAAGCCAATGTTTTTATAAAATACAACTTTTTCTGGAAGAAATAAGAAGTCTGAAAAGCATGGGAAAAGGGTAGTTGGTAAAAGTAAATATAAAATTCAATACCCAGAGCAAGCATCCCCACTATAGTTTGCCACAGAAATTAGGGCTCTAAAAGAAGGGGAGGTGACATCCTATAAGGCTTTGGCTCTGAAGCCACAGTGCTGCCCAAGAACACTCATTCAACCCAACTGGGTAGCTTTTTCCAAAAGCTTCCTGAAGCTCAGGACACTGGCATAAATACCTAAGACGAAAACATGCAAATACAGATTATTCATTAAAGAGTCAGTTATTTCTCATAAGAGTAATCTCCCTAAATCTCAGGCTAGATTAGTTTATATATTGAAGCATGAGATTATTTATCAGTTTAATTAAAGAAGCTAAATATTTTCACACGTCTCACTTTTTGTAAGCAAATCACCGAAAGTGGTAAATACTCAGTCTTTGGCTCTGGTAATGTCCTTGCTCCAGATACATACACTACTTGAAATTAATCTTTAAAAACTCAGATTATATATACCCGTCTTCCTCTATCACAAGTATACTGTACAAACCTTTTATAAGGTTCCAATACATCAACCTAAATGGACTTTGAATTACATTTTCTCATTTTGTGCAACAAAGGAACCGTCTTCTATTATAACAAGTTACCTAGTTTGTGGCATGCAATTAAAGTTGCTACTCTCTTAAAAATACCACAGAAAAGACATGTACTCACATACACGCTTATTCTGTCACTTTCAAACAATCTAATTATTTTCTTTTTTACTAAATTATTAATTGCAGTATTATAATAGAAAGCAAAGTGATTTTCTTTTTGAAAAATACAAATGGTCAGACAGTTCATTTTGTAGAGCTATATTTGCGGAAAACCCTAGAGTGCAACACTCCTTGCTATCAACTCCACACCCTGTAAAGTCCAGCTGAAAATTGTGCAGAGGAATGAGAGAGACCACAGGATTCAGGAACATGAGTACGAACACGTGAGGCAGTCCCACCACCCATGCAGACACCCTCCCTGGGCAGTGGGAAGCCATGCGTCCCGCCAGGGGCGGCTCACCAGGGAGACACGTGGAACTACAACAGCAAGAGGCACAAAGAACTGCCTCCCCAAGACTGCACTGGGGTGGGAAGAAACATCACAGCTGTCAAAGAGGTGTCTGCAAAATAGTTTCAGACACATTGGGCGAGAGTAGCTCTCCTACTGCAGGATCATCTTCTCTGCAGTTGCAAAGAAGCTTCCTGGAAAAAGCCCCTTTATGTGCCTAGCTCGTCCTCATGCTCCTCCAGGGCTGCCTGACCCCCGGCAGGGAGACTCTGCTGAATTGGCTGTTTCATAAACACTAGGCCCGAGGACGTAAAACCCAGCAAACTAAACCAGACTAGGAGTCAAGAACTCCTTGGTCCTGCTCCCACCTCTGCAAGTAATTGTCATATGAGGTTCACTTAGATTCTGCTCTTCAGGTGACAAGTTAAGAGGACTTACCTGCTCCATCCAGCCTCAGCTCCCTACCACAGCACACAGTTACTAGGCCTGACTGGGAAGACACAAACACCACCTGGAAGGACACTGGCTGCAGTCAAGGAGCCCCTCATTTCAATACGGCACCCTTCCGTATCAGGTAAAATTGGCAGGGTTTCAGTAAGGGTGCATGTTTGGGGTGGGGTTGCTGCAGGACTGACCTGTGTTGGATGACCTCACCCATCACCTCACCAAAGGGACAACGTCTAACATGTAGCAAGGGGATGAGACACCAGGATGTGCCGACATGTCTTCTCTGAATGTTCATTTAATTGGCTGTCTTATTTATTTCTCAATACCAAAATCAGCAATTTAAAGCTTCTGTTAATTGGCAATATATCCAATTAAGTGAAATTCCCTGACTCAAGTTTCTCAGATTTTGGCCTGTGATGCTCTCTAAGAGCCAATCCAAACGAGGCCCACTGCAGCATGGTCGTTTTCTGTTGCTGTTAGGTTTTCAGGAAGATGGGGGGAAATGAGCCTCCCTGAGTTGCTGGAAAAAATTATCTGCTACAATAAAAAAGGTTGCTCTAGCACAAACACTCCAAAATATTTAAACTGCACTTGAGAGAGACAGCAAGGCCGCACAGTCAATGGGGAAGCCGCTCTCTGACCAAAAAGATGCTACTGATAAGACCACACCAGTTTCTGTGTGTTCAAAACAATTACATCCATGCGATACAGGCAGCAACTGCCTGCTGCTATCCTGAACTTGTTCTGGGACTCTATTCAACTTCAGTAAATTTTAATTTTTAGGCTGTAAAATTATTTTTTGCGATACTTATTTTTGCAAATACTTTGTTTCCACCAAAGAACACTTCAAAAACTGCTTTAGTAATCTATAATTTTGCAAGTATCAGTTTACAAGGGAAAAAATAATCTGATTACACAACCAACTGCTGCAATAAACTGTACTTGCTTCAAATAGGCTCAAAATCTGGACAGAACAGTAGCTAATATTCTATAACCACTGCATGTTTCCAGGATTTTGTTTATTTTTTTTAAATACAGATCTTAAAAGAGGAAAAAAAAAGTTGTAAAAAAAGCACACTGTGCGTCCTGTTCATCTAGAACCAGAGAAATCACAAGAAATGTCTCTGACGTTAAAAGTAATGTTTTGTGCACCTATTAAAATATTTCTTCTGCACAGAGAATATAATTTCTAGCATCTATTTCACTAGTTCAGTTTATCACTACAGTTGTTAGAGAGGGAAAGGTTGCAGGCAACTGCACTTAGTAAACTAGTATCACTGAATTTACAGCACAATGTTATCCAGCTGAGCTGTTAACATATATTTCAACGTTTTCTCATTACACAAATTCATACGAGAAATACCATATGGAAAGGAAACACAGAATGAGTTTTCAGAAAATAAGGCTGACATGGGCCTCCAAACCCCTAGAGCACTACCAAATCTCTAGAGAAGGCAGATTTTTTTCCTATTCTGGGTATTTAATACACATAACCAGTCCTTCACAGCTTCCCTCGCTGCAGCTTCCCTTGGCTGCCTCCCTCTGTTGAGGGCTCCACTGGCCTTACGCTTGCTTTAGTCTTTAACATTATACATATTTAAGCTTAGTGTTTCCTGTACTATCCAGCATGGACACAAAAAAAACAATTTAAAAAAAGCATTATCCCACATGATGATGACCATTGTATCTTTCCTTCTGCTCTGGCTTCTCTTCTCTAGAAAAGCTACCCCAAATCTTGTCATTTTTCCTCATAAAGTAAGCTGGCTGATAGCCTTTTAACACACATTTCTGGAAGCTCAGCACTAAAAACAAAAGGAAAATTAGAGCAAGTATGAGAAGAAAAATAAAAATTAAGCAGTTTAACAGAGTACACCATAGCTGAGTAACTGAAACACAAAAGTAAATTGGCTGCATTTCATTTCCACAACAGCAACAGAACTTCCTATCAGTGTCACAAAAATACAAATGAGATTCTGTAAGTCAGAGCATATACATGCTCCTGAGAGAATCAAATTAAAATCTTAGATGATCATAGATAGATGAACAGGGAAAATACTACTAGCCTTTTGGGAACATACTGGGAAGTCAGACATAAATTATTCATGGATTCCCGTACTCCACAGCACTGGCAAAATTCAATCTGGAGTTTGACCTCTTTTTTTTTTAATTGGTTGTCTTTCTAAGAGCATCTAAAAACTTTACCTCACTTTAATGAAAAGAAAACCAACCCGTAAATCCAAACAAAACCATCTTTTCCCCATACCACACACAGGTGCACAGGTGCTGGCAGCAGGGGCAGCCCCTGTGCTGAGCAGCCGGGATGACACATGACACTTTTGTCATGTAACTAGTTATCAAAAACTTAAAATCGACCTGAGTTCTACTGGAAGCATTACTCCTAAGATAAACTGGACAGAGAGGGTCCGTGGGCTGGTTCTTGAGTCAAAAGAGAAGTAAAAAACAAGCTATTTCTGAGACAGTTAAACCCCATTTCTCTCTGAACTCAAGCTATGGCTCTTGCAGTTCAAATACAGGTATTTGTACCTCCTCTTGTTAAGTCACCATCTTGACGGAAAGGCACACATTTCCACTCCAGCACAAAAGGTACCCTGTATTAATACTTACAAAAGCCCCAAAACTATCACCATGAAAAATTCACAGAATTCCAATGAAAAAGTTGTTTCTAAACAAACATTTTTGTGATGCCTGGAACCTTAACATAATAAGGTCATAAGTCTCAGAGAGACTGACCATCACTAAAAACAAGACTAATTTTCATTTTTTTAGCTAAGGAGTTAAAAAACAACATCAAAAAACAATAAAAAGGATACATTATTGCAAGACAGTCTTTTTCAAACAGCTGAAATACAACAAATTCAGAGTAACTGCAAGTCATTCGAAGCATTCAAATGACTTGCTGATTTTCAGTTAAATTATATCTGTGATATCTGGTTATAAAACTTAAGGGGAAAAGGAAGAAAAGGGAACAGGAGGAAGACCTCTTTTTTTAAAGCTACCTTAGAATCACAGAATATCTCAAGTTGGAACGGACCCATAAGGATCATGGAGACCAACTCCCTGCTCCTCGCAGGATCACCTAAAACTAAAGCATATTACTAAGAGCGTCATCCACACACTCCTTAAGTTCTGACAGGCTTGGTGACCTGACCACTTCCTTCCCTGGGGAGCCTGTTCCAGCGACTGACCAACTTCTCAGTGAAGAACCTTTTCCTAATGTCCAGTCTGAACTTTCCCTGACACAACTTCATACCATTTCCTCGTGTGCTATCTCTGGTCACCAGAGAGAGGAGATCAGTACCTCCTCCTCCGCTGTCCCCCTTGAGGAAGTTGTGGACTGTAATGAGGTCACCCCTCAGCCTCCTCTTTTCCAAGCTGAACAAACCAAGTGACCTCAGCTGCTCCTCATAAGTCTTGCACACACAGACACACAGACACACACACTGAAAAAATAAGAGGTTTCGCTAACTTTTTAAAGTGCTTACTCAAACTAAGCATTCAATGTAAGTTTTTTACTTGTTTTTATATTTCTCTTGAATTTCTTTTGAACATCACTTTTTCCAGTGAGCTCTTGGGACTCTTCTGGGGACATGGCGCTTGGGCTGGTAGCCCTTTCTTGGTCCCACAAAATTCTATTCAAACATAAATGAATGATGAGGTGGTTTACATATGTAATTCCTTTCTTACAGATGCATCATGGACATTTTAGCAACATGTAAAAAAAAAAAGGATAATAATTTTTATGACTAGATCCCACAAATGGCTAGCGATGGTAGTAACATGGCATTTAGAACTGGGAAAAAAAGACTGCAAGACCACATTCCTTCTGTGACCCTTGAGATGGCAGTGGATGCAGGATGGGAGACACCTTTCCTTGCAGCAGGATTTCACGCTTTCTCTGAGGTAATGCAACCAGCTTAGCTAGTTCCAAGGTCAAATTGCAAAAGTCTGTTCAGGCTGAACTCAGGCACAGAGGTACATACACAATACACAGAGGTACATTCTATGCCATAAATAAATCCTTAGGTGAAACAAAATATTTACACGATTTATAAATGCTCATAAAAAAGGCAATGTCAGATGCTGTGGTTTAATTCTGCACATACACTTTTATATGGATTATAATCATACGGGGCAGGGATTTACTAAGTAGGGAAGTAATGAGGTATAGCCATGAAGACGTCACTGGTAAATGCACTTTGGAGGCATAGTTCACCAATGACATGTTGCCACTCTTCCTCAGATGGGGTGGCTGCATCTCCCTTTCAATGATCTTACCCTCCTCTACATCAGAAATACTATACTTCATTTACTGCATCCATGCAGAACACTGAAAAAAACCTAGTACTGAAAAAGCAGCAGCATCAACTGTAAACTGCTCACTCCATTCCTTTTCCAGCTTACACTGCATTGTTTTAATCAGTTCTTTTATAAACTATGCTTAATAAAAAAAAAAGGCAGACTTTCATTTTTCAATATTAGATTGATATTCCTTTAAAAGTCACTTTGATAATGCTGTTTACACAGTCTAATGTTACATCACTCTTTCATGGATAGAAAGTGTAGAAGGGTTAAAAAAAACAAACCAAACAAACAAAAAAAAAAGCTAAACAGCTCCACAGTGTCTGGAAACCTACAGTAAGGCCAAGTTATTCACTACACTGGCAACTGCATCAAATCAGTAGAATCAGAAAATCCAAATATGTTTCTTTAATAAAAAGATACTGTGGTAAGGAGTATGTACTCCCCAGTGGGTTTTCCCTGTACAATGAACCATTAATCAGTGAGAGCATTTGTTATAAAAGTGTAAGTCATGCTGTCTTACTGCACAGCAATCAGATTTGTCTTGTTACTGAGCTAATCTGGAGAACCATGATTGACACTGAATTAGCCTTGGATAAGAACCAATCACTTAAAATAATCCAATATGCAATTATGCACCTAGAAATATTTTCTACTTCCTTTCCCCTACCTTAGATATGCTGTATAGAGATTACAGTATGACTACAATTTAATAATATGCATTTCTATTGTTCCTACTAAAGTTGCTCTTACTTTGCTATTGTTTCAAAATTATGGGACTTACTGTAAAATGAAAATACTTTAATACTTTTTTTTTAACCTAAAACTGCATGTTTATGACTACATTTAAATTTACTGTTTATGATTTCAGTAACTCATATCAAGATTTCAGAAGGAAGGACTAATGCTGATCCTGGTTTTAGCTGTTTTTAATTAAAAAATAAATGCATAAAATACTCCAATTTTCTTCGCTGTAATAATTGCATGAATGCCTTAGGGAACCTCTCTTTCTCCCTGCGTATATGAACAACAGTTGTTTTTTGAAAGCCTACAGTTGTGAACAGCTCCAACACACTAGCTTCTAACAACTGTGGTAAGCAACAGGTTTGGCATTGTATCAATGAACATGAAAACCACCAGCTTTCATGCTGTTCACTGAGTCATTCTGATAAGCTAAAAATTCAGAGGGTGTAAGTTAGGAGCCAAAACAATATAGAATGCAATAGCTCTGGCCATTCTTATAAATTATTACCTATATCACAGACACATTTGATGCATATATGGAGGGAAAAAATATCCAAGATTATTCTCATTATTACATAATTGTAAAGCCAATTCAAACATTATCACATACATATGACTGTTAAGACTAACAAAGATGTTTACAGTAGGTTTTTGGAATAAAATCCCAACTGGAAGAAATAGAAATTGGCACTGCTTGAGAATTTGGACATGCAAGGAATCATCTTCAGCAAAAATGCGACCTATTGTATTCCTTCAGTAATGTCAAACTATGGGTGTGATTGAACGCTGAGACAGCACTGGCTCTAGGCAGCAGGATACATATCTACTAATGTTGCATTAGACTTTTCTGCAATGAAGCTGAATCTTTCGGCTGTGCAACAGTGAAACAGGGTAGGAGCTCTGTAAGATGGGCCTCACCTTCTCCTGCACACACAACCATTGAAATTGTAGATATCCTTTACTGTCCTATCTTTGCTGACAGTTTAATACAATTTGTGGCTGGGTAAGTATTCTTAAAAAATAGGTTGATAACCTCTTGAGTCAATGGGAAGATAAAAAAATCTGCCAGACCTTGCCAAATACCTCAAAGAGGAAAATGTCTTCTGACTGCTTAAGTAGTTATCACAACATCCTAAAACATGTATCTCCAGTGATGAAATTACTAGATGGGAAAACAGATTAATTAAAGCAGACATGATATCTTAAAGATCTTTGCAAAGGCTTAAGCTCAATTAGGGATCAAGGATATGAGGGATCAAGTCAACACTCTTCTCATTCTAGCTAACCCATCACAGGGGCTTTCCAAAGAGCAAGGGCTCTCTGTTTTCTTTCTGGGATTGTTCTTTGTCTGTAGACCCATCTTGTTCCCTATTCACTAAGACAGGCAAGCTTGTCTCCTGTCTTCCTTTGTGACTTCCACTATTGCATTCTCAGTTATTTCAATCATACGATTTAGGTATTTCAGGCCTCTAAGTGGATGAAAAAGAATCCTCTGGTTTTAAATTTTAGGCAAAGTTGAGGTTCAGGTTCAGTAAACTATAAAATTTCCTTTTTTCTCCTGCTCTTTGCAGAAGTGTGGTAGAAAATATAAAATATGCCATCTGTCACGGTAAAGTATGAAGACAACCATATTCTAAAACCTGACTGAAGAGAAGCTATATTGGCAAACTTCCCCCAACACTTTCCTTGACTTATCCTACCCTAAAGTTCTACCAATATATATGTAATACCTAAAATGGAAACCAAAATTGTTGGCATATACGCAGCCAGTATATATGAAATTTTCTATTCCCTTCTCTTCCACAGATGCTTGACTCAAAAAGGCATTTCCTGAAACAGTCCAAAGATTACAGCTCAACAGGAAAAAAGTTTCTTCCTCAGGGACTCTACTTCTGCCCTGAGTCTGATTAAAACATCTCTATTTTCCTCCAAAGAGGAAGCAAAATGAAGGATCTTATGCACACAGTAGCCAGTACAAGGTCTTTGCAGACTGCATCAAATATTTTCCTACCACTGTCTACATTAGCCCATGTCAGAACACTAGAAGCCATATGAAACCTTAAGTCTTGCCTAAAGCTTGTCATCTGCAACGCTTCCAAACTTTTTAGTTCAATACAATCCTGTTAAGTACTGTTTTTCTCAAGTAATATGTCATAAACTAAGGCAGTTTTGCTTTTTTCTATAATATATAAAATTGCAAGTACTTTGAATTACTATACAGCCTTCCTCCTTAAAATCAAACAAAAAAATTTCTAAAACATTCCCCATGATTTTAACAGGGTAACTCGGAAGAAGTGCTTATGAGAGAAAAGCTACAGCATTTGGCCCAAAGCACTTTGAAACAAAGGCAAGAGAAAGATGGCCCAATTGTACATCCCTTGCTTTTTTTCTCTCAAAGTTGTGTCAGCACCACTGCAGGGTGCACGAAGATTTAAAGATCAGACCCAAATCACAACGACAGTGCTGTGTCAGTTAACTGCTCCCAGCCCCCTTCTCTGTCAGTACATTATAGCAACTAAGTAAGTGATTAATGAGGACAGATAAACCCCATGCTGGCTTGAAACATGTTCCTACTTCATTGTTACAGAAAGCACCTATCTAATCTGTAAGAATTCGTACTAACCAGCTAGCATGCACCATCTGAGAACTGAGCAACCTCCTAAAATTCTTATGAAAATATTTCACAGTTGGAGTCAGCAACATGATCACAAAGAGAAACCAGCATAAAAATTCATACTCCTGTCAATGTTTTAGAGATGTCAGCATGAAGATTTATGATAACTGATTTCAGTTTTGGTGAAAAGTCTATTCATGAATCAAGCAAAATTGTTCCATTCATGGAATCCAGTAAGGGAATATTGTTTAGCCATGTTACCAAGGGAACAGGAGTTCTTATTTCAGTGACAATGCCAATACCTTCAAGCATACAGAGCAAAATGCAGATCTACAAACAAAAACCAGCAATGCTCCTACAGTGAATTCTTAATATCTTGTATGACCTAGATACCATAGGAGTAGGTGACACTAACATAATATGGGGTGTTCCTTTGTATTTTTTTTTTCATTCATTGGTCATTCATTGACTGGGAGTGACTTGAAAATTTAAGTGACATCATGTTCTGGGTCTGGCTGGGATGGAGTTAATTTTCTTTACAGGAGCTAAAACAGTGGCGCTGTGGCTTAGATTTGTGATCCAGTGTTTCAGCTACTGCTGAACAGTGTTTGCACAGCATCAAGGCCTTCCCTGTCTCTCACTCTGCCCCTCAGCAAGGTTGGGAGGAGACACAGCTGGGACAGGTGACCCCAACTGACCACAGGAATACTCCATACCATATGACATCATGCTCAGCAATAAAACTGGGGGGCAGTTTCTCCAAAGTAGCTACTGCTTGGGGATGCGCTGGTGGTGAGTGAGTCCTTTTGCATAACTTGTTACCTTTTTTTTCCTTTCTTTTTCTTTCACTTATTAAATTGTCTTTATCTTGACTCACTAGAGTTTTTCTCCTCACATTTGCCTGTCCAACTCTCTCCCGCATCCTGCTACAAGGGGGTTAACAAGCAAGTCGGTGGGGGCTTAGCTGCTAGCCAGGGTTGACCCACTACACACCATGACTAAGTAATTCTCCCTCCAACACCACCAACCATAAGAGAAAAAAAAGTTTGTAATGCAAGAGATGGGGTCAATGGCAGCAACACCAGAGGACACATGTTCATTACAAAGAACAGAAATAGCGAGGCAAAAGCACAGCCCTTTGCGTCTGAGGCAAGCAATCCACTAAGGTTCTGTGAAAAAATAGACTGTTTATTACTACTACTTTAAATTTAAATTGCAGGCTGATTCATGCTGACTACTCTTAATGTTTCCCATGGCTCTGAACCTGAAGTAGGATAGACAGTTCTGGTACTGGTGTAATCTCAGGACTAATCTACTTCCTCACTAATTCCTACAGTTAAGGAGCTTACTTATATATATCATACTGAATTGCACAGATCCTCTTTGCCTCACGTCTCACTCTTTTATTAGAGCCAGACAGCAGAATGCATACTTTCAAGCCCCATACAACACTGTGTAATGTACCTCCAGACTAACCTTCAGAGACACAACCAATGCCTAGCAGTTAGAGCTGCACTAGGGAACCAAGACAGCAGTCACTCTGGGACTCTTTTCAGGGTTGTATCCCTTAAACGGAGAGCTGGTAGAAGACCACAAAGTCTCCTCACTTGTTCACGCCTAAGTAGAGACCTGCTGGGGTAAGCATGTCTTCTCTTTTAAATGGCTGGATCCACCTCCCCCAGCCCGAGATGAGCATGACAAGGAAACTTTTCCATCTCATTTTCCTGAAGAGCTGAGGTGTGTCTGCAGACAGAGTGACTGCCATGCTTTTCTCTCTCTCCGCATACATTATCCTGCTAGTGTAGTATTGGCAGAGTACTGAGCAGTACTCCTAATGGGAATTGTGGCTGCTTGTCTCCTCATTCCTTTTGATATGGGCTTATATATAATACAGCCCAAGCCCCACAAAAGTACCAGATCCCTCATTAGATTCCTGTGAGGTAAAATGAGCTCAGAATCCATCATTTTATAGGTGAAGTTGGGATGTTGTGTTCTCCTTCTCCATAAGTGCATCATTTTACATTTACCCACATGAATTTTCATCATCCATTACTTACTTTTTTTAGCTTCATAAACTCTTGACAATATTTTGAGACACGAAGGCATCCCCACAAAGAATGTTATATTATGGGAAGCTCCCTGAACATACTTCATGGCCACAAAGATGAGAAATATCCCTAAGTTTTTCTTCACTCTCTGTAGCAGTTAGCATGAGCTATGTCTAGACAGAACTGCTGTTAGCATAAGCCTGTAAATGTTAATCAACTCTTTACTGTGGCAAAAGCAGATGAAATAGTCACCTGTCCTGACAAACAGAATAGTTTTTGTGTGCTGAACAAATAGCTACTATGCAAACATGTCCAGAAGTATCTGTAACAAGCAGACTGTGAGCAGCAACCGCAAATCAGAAAAGATCGCCATCTGAAAGGACTAACCACCAACATGGTATTCCCTTCCCAATCCTGTAACTAAGGGTACTTATTACTGTGGGAAAACAGAGTACAAAAGACAGAGACCGCATTACCCTGCACCAGAATTTGGAACCATCTCACCAACAGTCAAGAGGACCTGAGAGCACCAGAAAGTACCCAGGGGACCCCAAGACCCCACACCAGGACTGCATACAGCCCAGCTGGATACACTGTGCTGACCCACCTGACTTCTCTCCTGGACTTCACTCTCTCCCCCATGGAAAAGGGAAGTTGTGTGAGGAACCACTGCACTAACCTGCCCAGCTTTTCTCCCGGACCAAGTCATCTCTCCCATGGAACAGCAAAACCATTTAATTCTTAAAACTGCATACAGGTGTGATGAAAGTTGTTTTGGTATCCAAATCCATTTAGCTTCCATACTGTCATTTGGTCTTAAATGGCAACAATCTCTAACTGTCCCTATTCACTACTGGCCCTACAGACTTGTTGCCAAGCTTCTTGCTCCAGATATTTAAAAGTTTTCATTAACTTTTTATGCTTTTTCTTGTTTCTTAAGCTTTTTCTGATCTCCTTATTATGTATTTACATTTGTCTTGCCAAACTGCAAAATCCTTTCGATTTCTTACATGGGAATGCCACCTCAGCACTTGATTCTGATGGATACCTACGCCAGCTTTCTTCTGCTTTCAGTTGTTCACCACTCCAGAGTTATGTCCTGTGCCTCCTTCAAAGAATTAAAGAGGAAACGGTCAGAGACCTGCTACACCACTTGGATGCACACAAGTCTGTGGGACCAGATGGGTTACACCCAAGGGTGCTGAAAGAGTTGGCAGATGTGCTCGCCAAGCTGCTTTCCATGATTTACCTGAAGTCATGGCTAAGTGGGGAGGTCCCATTGGACTGGAGGGTGGCAAATGTGACACCTATCTACAAGAGAGGCAGAAGGGAGGATCCAGGAAACTATAGACCTGTCAGTCTGACCTCGGTGCCAGGGAAGGTCATGGAGCAGGTCATCTCGAGTGCCATTACAAGTCATATAACGGACAACCAGGGGATCAGGCCTAGTCAGCATGGGTTTATGAAAGGCAGGTCCTGCCTGACAAACCTGATCTCCTTCTATGACAAAATGACCCGGCTATTGGACGAGGGAAAAGGTGTCGATATTATCTACCTGGATTTTCGAAAAGCATTCGACACAGTCCCCCATAGGATTCTCATAGAAAAACTGGCTGCCCATGGCCTGGATGAGCGAACGGTCTGCTGGATCAAGCACTGGCTGGATGGACGGTCCCAGAGAGTGGTGGTCAATGGAGCTAAATCCAGCTGGTGGCCGGTCACAAATGGCGTTCCTCAGGGCTCGGTGTTGGGACCATTTCTGTTCAACATCTTTATTGATGATCTTGATAAGGACATAGAGTGTATCATCAGTAAGTTCACAGATGACACCAAGTTAAGCGGGAGTGTCGATCTGCATGAGGATAGGGAGGCACTACAGAGGGACTTGGACAGGTTGGATCAGTGGGCCAACATCAACGGGATGAGCTTCAACAAGGCCAAGTGCCAGGTCCCGCACTTGGGCCACAACAACCCCATGCATCGCTACAGGCTTGGGGAGGTGTGGCTGGAGAGCTGTCTGGAAGAAAAGGATCTGGGGGTTCTAACTGACAAGCAACTGAACATGAGCCGGCAGTGTGCCCAGGTGGCCAAGAAAGCCAATGGCATCCTGGCTTGTATTAGAAATAGTGTGACCAGCAAAAGCAGGGAGGTGATAGTCCCCCTGTACTCTCCACTGGTGAGGCCACACCTTGAGTTTTGTGTCCAGTTTTGGGCACCTCAATATGAGAGAGATATCGAGGTGCTGGAGCGAGTGCAGAGGAGGGCAACGAAGCTGGTGAAGGGCCTGGAGAACAAATCCTATGAGGAGAGATTGAAGGAGCTGGGACTGTTCAGTTTGAGGAAGAGGAGACTAAAGGGAGACCTCATCACTCTCTACACCTACCTGAAAGAACATTGTAGAGAGGTTGGTGCTGATCTCTTCTCACAGGTAATTAGTGATAGAACAAGTGGGAATGGCTTTAAACTGCAACAGGGGAGGTTCAGAGTGGACATTAGGAACAAATTTTTCACAGAAAGAGTGGTCAGAGAGTGGAATAGGCTGCCCAGGGAGGTGGTGGAGTCACCATCCCTGGATGTGTTTAAGGGCCCTTTGGATGAGATGCTGGGGGATATGGTGTAGGGGAGAACTTTGTAGAGTAGGGCTGATGGTTGGACTCGATGATCCCAAGGGTCTTTTCCAACCTGAATGATTCTGTGATTCTTTGTGATTCTGTAAAGAGGCAAAGTATCTCACCTAAGATACAAGAGAAATCTAAAGCAGATCAGAATCCAGCTCTCCCAAGAGTCAAACTTTTTTGATCTATATAACAGTATGTACAATTTAATGGAGAAAACAAAAGAAAAATTTCATCAGTACAATCCTAGCTATTTTTCTAAACTGCAGAAGAATATTTTATGTGCTCCAGAGCCTGGAATCTGGATTTTCATAGAAATAAATGCTGAAAGAAATTTCTGCTGAGATATCAACTAATAAAGTGCATTAGAAACACAATCATAAAAAACCCAGCAGAGTAGAAAACTGTCTCTGCATGTCTGCCTGCCAGAAAGCAGAGGAAGAAGTCCTTGTATTAATGCATAATTTTTGCAAAGTATACTTTACATACACCAAACAAGTTTGAAAGTTTGGATTTAACAGGATCACACTGAAATTGACAATGCAGCCATTGTAAGAATGTGAATGTTTTCTAAATCTGTTTGGTTAAAAATCTATAGGCAGATGTTGTGAAATTAACTGACCAATTTACAGTAAAGTACATAAAATAAGAGGTTATATGACTACTTGTAGGTTGTGTCTTGTGATTTAGAGAGAACAGTCACTTGCATTTTCTTTTCAGTTAGTCTGCCTGAAAGTTTGGAAATTACTAATCCCCTCACATAGTTGTTCAGCTGAACCCAGTGTCCCTACACAGTACATATCTTCTATTTTAGTTTCTTTCTAGCCATAATGATGTTATCTAGGAGGTATCTAATTGACGAAAAAGAATAAAAATATGTATGTTTAAGTTGTATAAGACTGTAATTAGTCTAATAGTTTCAGTCTTCACTCTGTCACACTAAAAGGGTATCCATTTACAGTGGTATCTTTATACACATGTTGAGCACATTCTTAAAATACATCGGATAGGAACATATCACTTGCAAGACTTATAATAGACTGGCTATATTAAGTCTTTCTTCTTCCTGTTCTCAATACATCAAGTTGGATAATCTGTTAAATGAGAGCAAAAATTGGTGGGGGAAAAATACAGACAAACCTAAACCTTTGCATAACTCCTTCAAAGCCAACTGATTTAAGGATCATTTATGAATTCCTCACCACCTTCACCACCAGCTTGGAACTTCTCATCCTTTGACCCTTCCAGATAAGGGACTTTGAGACTTTGTTTCAGGAAACTAATTGATCTGGAATGTATGAAATAAAATCTAATGCATGTGCTAATACTTAGAAAGACTATAAAGAGTACATAAGACCAAAGAGTGCAACACAGCATATAGCATCTTAAATATTGACAGAAGCCCTCAGAGTGGCATATAGGAATAGCAGAGAGAAGTTAGTAAAAATAAGCAAGTGGCAGTCACAACATACAAGAAGTGCAGAAAATGTTCACTTAAATATTTTTGCTGCTAAGTGATAAAAGATGGGAAGCAGTCTAACATAAGGATTCTGCTGTTGCTTAAGAAAGCATAAAACACTTCTCCAGACACAAGCTGAATAGACTTAAGTGTGAGGGAGACTCAGACTGATGGTTTGAACTCTATCTGTGAAGAATGTACATCATGTCTTGCTTATCCACAGCTATTTTGCCTGCAAGACCACAAGTGAAAAGTAACCTCACCTGGCATCAATGGATGAGTCAAGTGGTTCTTAAAACAGTGAAGAGCCATAGTAACTCACCAAAAGGAATGGTCCCACAGCACTATCTGAAGCTCATCAAATTTCTATTTCAATGTCAGGGATGTGTTGCCTGAAGAGCCCCAAACTTCCCTAGAAAGAAGATACTAGACCCTTTTTTTCAGTGAGCATAAATAGCTGAACCAACATAGCAACATTACATTGGCCTTTAATTATGATTACTTTTTTATTGCACCTACAAGTATTTCAGGCAAGCGAACTTGCGATAATTTTCTTAAAAAGCCTAAAACTAGAGCCTTCTTTTACAATACTATAATATCACTGTCTTTTCTTAAGGGCTTGTTTATTTTGACAGGACTTATCAAGAACATATGCTAGAACACAATTTGGTTCCTAAACAACAGGTCCATTATTAAAAGCTATGCTAAGATATCAGAAACAATAATGAAGTTGTAGTGGCACCTAGGCATAAGAAGCAGGTCAGCTCTTCCCTCAGTAACCTAGGTTTATACCAGCTGGTTGCACAGAACTGAAAGTTACCTGACTTCTCTGGACTAGAATTTTATTATACACTGTGTAACTTTCCTAAAACAAAGTTATGAGCGGTAACAGAAATCAATACATTCAATTCAGTATATAATCTCCAGCATCTACTTCTTCCATTTACTATAACCCTACAAAGATACACTACTCCATTTTTTTCTAAACACTCTTTCATGGATTGACTAGTTCTGTAGCATTCTATCCCAGTCTTCATGCAGATCGACTTTTTTTAACCATTTCTTCTTTTCAGATTATTATTTTCAAACAAGAACTGTTGTCCAAATCTTCATCATGGTTAATGCCAAATTACTGCAATGTGTAAGTCCTTCAAATTGCCTCACTGGATAAACTGGAGCGGTGTAACAACTGCTGTCTCCCATTTTTCATTATGAGGTTAATTTAAGATGCCACTGAATTCCTTTGCACTGTCAAGCAGCTGTAACAGCAGCAACATCCACTCAAAACAGATATATTTCACTGCACATGCAAAGACATGCACACAATTGCTTATACACATTTTCCAATGTCTGTTTTGGCTGTCTACATCACCTAATTTTAACTATGTACATACATTCACATAGTGTGCATTTACAAGATGCTCTAATCTACTTACGTCTACAGAATCTAAATTGTATTTATGATTTTATTTACAAGCTCGTCCTGTCAAATTATGCATCATAACAGAAAATCCAGTTTCTTTATCCTAAAAAAGTTTGCACAAGTTAAGCAAACATTGCATTCAGGGAGGTACTGCCAGAGATACAGCCAGCGATACTGGGGAGGAGGCCAAGGATGTGGGTAGGAAGCCAAGAAGGCAGGTGCCACTCCTCCCTGTGCCTCCTCTGCCCTCTCCCACCCTCGACCAAGGTGGGAAACAGAGCCAGTGCGGAGAGGGAAGGTGCACAACGCAGACCTGGGACATCACAGCTTCTAGGAAATCAGTCAGCAACTGCAGGGAGTCCAGTTTGCTGGAAACAGTTTTCAAAAACAGCGCTGGTGGAATTCACTTATTTCATGATGTAAAGCTGGTGAGGAACTTTCACAATTTTCTTTCTGTCTTTCTCTTTTAGTTACAGGCAGAGCCAGCAGTGCTTAGCACTTCTCATTTTAAGATCCTATTTTGAGCCACTTACACTTTTCCCAAGCTCACTGTTTAGGCTGAAATGCTCCATCCAAGCAGCTGTCTCATAATTAAGCACACACACCCCCCAGTCTTAAACAGTTCAGGAATTTCCAAGAATTGTATTTCTAGAAAGTATCTTTTTCTGTTTGCATTATAAAAAAGTCCCTCAAAAAAGTGAAAGCTCTGGAAGTCTTCATGTTCTACAGGACATAGTAGCAAAATCATTATTTGTATTATAGGAGGAGTATCTAGAGCCTTCAACTGCAACTGAGGATACACTGGCCTAAGGACTCTACAAATTAAGAAAAGACAAGGCAAAAATATCATCACAACCTAATATATAGATCTGTACTGAATTCAATATGCTCAATCAAACAAGCACAGAATTTAACATATGCAATTATTTTCTGACTACAAAATAAATTATTCAAAAGCATTATTCATAAGTTACTTGATACTGTTATTTGATAAGAGACTTGGTGCTTGCTAGTCCAAACATGCACTGGAAAAAGAAATTCAACTGAAAGTTTAATACCCTGCAATAAAGCCAGCTAGGCAGAGCAGTGGATATTCACGGTTCTGAAGCCCCCTCATACACTTTACAGTGACTGATCTCCTTATGGCCACTTATTAATGAAGATTTTTTTTTCCCTTTGCCCTTCACTTTCAAAAAAACCCAAAACAAAACAAAACCACCCCAAGGCCCTCCACAACTCTTTAAAACCATTCAAGAAGCATTTAAAATCATTTAAATTAGGCAGAAAATTAATTGTTTTATGATCTGCAAACATCTGCAAGATTTACCAAATTAAAATACTAGACACAAAGACAATACAAGGCTAGAAACAGCTATTCATTTGATTATCCATTTCTGTTATTAATGGTGTTAGAATTTGCTAGAGGTGTTTGAATGTACAACCCCAAAAGAACAGCTATTGTAGTGAACCCTCTCAACTTATTACTGTTGACTACCAAAGATAGATCTTAACACAGACGGCTGTTTCCTGTCCTAGACCTTAAATCATCAGACACATTCTACATATTGAGCTGATCCAGTACTGCTTTCATTGTTCAGCTACAGGCAGTCTTTGAACGCCAAGCATTATTACTATCACCTTTAGCTCAGGAGTTCAAGTTGGGCTTTTAGAGGTACTTATGAATTACATGAGTTTTCTATGAAGTATGCCCAATTCCGCTGTGAGAAGAAAGAACTTGCTTTCAATTACTTTCTGAAAGAAAAGAAAGAAGTAATACTTCAGATTTCATCTGATTTAATCTGAAGTAGATACAAAGTCATATATCTGACCTGTCCTGAAGAGGACTCGGATATTGCTAAGGGAGGAAAGACGCATGTGTACAAAATCAATCTCTTGGGTCTAGATATTAATCAAGAAAAAGCAGCAAAAGAAAAGGAAATTCCAGAACATGTTTGGAGGCTTATCTCACATCACTTCTACAGTTTTCACAGACTCTCCCAATGATACCTACCCCACTTAAATATATCTCTGGCCCATGATGTAGAGATACTGTATGCAGATTAGCCTACGTTTCTTACCACTGATTGGAAAACAAAAGACAGAAGTAAGCTTAGCAGAAGCATGAGCACTTCCTGCATGAATTTAGCTCTTAGTATATTGGAATAATCCTGTGGCCCAAGACGAAATGATGCTTCACCATCTTTTCTTGACAATTCTCAGGTTGCTGCTAGACTCCAGTACTGAAGCAAGAAGGGAAGTAGTATCTCCTGTGAGATATCCAGAGAAGGGGAAGATGAAAAAAACCACACACACACAAAACCAATCCCAAAACCAAGCACCACCACCCCCCCACACCCTGCAAACCCACACTGTGTATCTAGAAAGAGACCTATGTATTGCCTTCATGTGTCCAACACTCATCATGCCAGGTACATCTCTGCACTTTGGGCTTCAGCCGGGATACATTCCAAAATGCTATGCAGGAACGGAAATTTGCATCAGCTACCAACAGCCCTAGGATGGATTTAAGGAATTTAACATTAACTTATTTTTAGTTGGGCTCATTTCTGTTCCTCCAAGGTGTTTCAGTGACGTTTGGGAAGGGCAATGTAGAGATTGTAATGGATGTAGAGATTTGTAAAATAAGCATATAAAACTAGTTATCCAGTAAGAGCTAGCTGCCTATAGTCTCCTCCTAGTTAGTAGGGTGAAACAGGTGCTTCTGCAGAGTGATTTAATTCTATTACAAGACAAGTCTCTAAGGCAGACAGGATGACTCATGTTTGGGGAGAGGAGGAATCATCTCTATTACCTGTAGTGGGTGCCTAGACAACTATTTTAAACTCAATGACTACCTTTCCAGGTAGCTAAAATTAGGTAAGACGAATTGCATCTGAGATGCAGAATAAATATAACAACAAACAAGCTCATCAGGGAAATGCTATATAATCAAAAGGTTATTCAAAACTTCTTCTGGAAAGATGAGTATAAATATCTAGTAGTAGACATTGTCCCTGACATGAAAACATCCAAGCTTTTCCTATACTCTTTCTGTTTCATACACAGAATTAAGTATCATCAGAGATTTTTTCATACATTATTTTCAGCAGAAATATGTGTATGCAAATTCAGTGCAAAAATAAATTATGCAAAGTGTGCAGCATTTATGATAGAGTTGATTGGTTTTTTTCCTTTTGAAAAGGAGATGATATATTACTCCTCCAGTGCAGGGGAGGAGGATTTATTCCAAACTAGAATCCCTTACAAAAATGACATTTTTACCTGTTCTTTAGTTATGTCTGTGTATTAAAAGGACTCAATCAAGTGAGTGCTGAATGACAATATGAACAAATCTATTCTCTATAATTATTTTTAAAAAACATTATTATGTTTTTAGCTAAGAAGTAGGATATTAATAAACATGCAAGACGGTGGATATTAATAACTATGCAAGTATAAAATGAACAATGATCATACAGAATTAATTATTCAGGTTGAAGGGACCTCAGCAGGTTTTCTTATCCAGCATCCTGATCAAAGCAGATCAGGATGATCTGCTTCAGTCAGATGATCAACCTTCAAGACCAGGTTGTTCAGGGATTTGTCCAGTTGGCTCTTGAAACATCCAAGAATGAAGATCCTACAGCCTCTCCAAGCAATCTCTTCCACTGCTTAATTACACTTATAGTGAACTTCTTTTTCCCTTTAAGTCACGTCAAAATTATGTCCTCTTGATTAATGAGTCATCCTCCAGCCATACACCTCAGCGCAAGGGCCTGCTTCAGTTTTCTTGATAACTTCTTCACAGATACAAGAAGGTGGCTGCTAGGTCCCTCTAAGCCATCTCTTTTCCAGGCTGAACAAGCCCTATTCCTCAGCCTCTCTTCACAGAGCAAGTGCTCCTGCCACTGACCAGCCTGGGGGCCCTCTGCTGAATTTGCCCCAGTTTACCAACGTCTTTCCTGTACTGGTGTGTCCCCCAAACCTGTGCATGGTAATCTAGGCATAGTCTATAAGCACTGAGCAAAAGTGAATAAACTTTCCCTCAATCTACTGGCTGCGCTCCTATCAATGCATCACATGATGCTGTCGGCTGACAAGGCATCCTGCCAGCGCATGCTCAGGTTGCTGTCTACCATGACCTTCAGGTCTGTTTCAGCAGAGCTGCTCCCCAGTCAGTGAGTGCCCAGGGTGTACTGATGGCAGGAGTTTGTCCATCCCAGGCTCAAGGCTATTTGCCTAGTTTCACAAGGTCACTGTCAGCCCTCTCCTCAAGCCTGTGTAGGCTCTTCTGACTGGCAGTCAGGTTCCCAAGTGCTTTGACTGCACCTCACAGAATCACAGAATCATCTCAGTTGGAAAAGACCTTGAAGATCATCCAGTACACCCATCAACCCAACATTGACAGCTCCCAACTACACCAGATCCCTCAATGCTATGTCGACCCTACTCTTAAACCCCTCCAGGGATGGGGACTCCCCCCCTGCCCTGGGCAGCCCATTCCAATGCCCAACAACCCCTTCTGGAAAGAAAATCACAATTCGCTGTCATTCACAGACTGGACAAGAGAGCCTCCTCCCTGTCACTGATGAAGAATTCAGCAAGACAAGGGCACAGGATACATCCCTGGTCTGACGACCCAGTCAGTTTTCCATCCATCTAGTAGACAACTCATCTGGGATGTAATGTCCCAACTCAGACACAAGGATGCTGTGGCAGCCTGTGTCAAAGACTTTCTAAAGTCCTTCACTGAAAGTTTTTGGGTAAATTAGAGATAGGACGGATGGTCCCTTCATGAGTGGCTAATTATGTAAGAGAACAAACAAAAGTAGAGCGAGTAAGCTCTTCCTGTAGAGACCCCTGACAGATTCCTGGAGACAGCTGGGTTGCGAGCTGGGGTGTTTAACATATTCATACTGCTCATACCCTTTTCTGGATTGCAGGACGTGATGGAAGTTGCTAATGATAATAAATTGAAAGTATTACAGAAAACAGTCTATCAGGGAGAACTGCAGAGGACCTTACAAGATTGAATGACTGGCCAATAAACAGCAATAATTCACCTGCCTCTTGAATATTGTAAGCAGCTCTGGTTCCCCCTCGTTAAAAGAATACAGCAGAATTGGAAAGGCAGAGAAGGACAAGAGAGACAACCAGAGGCAAAGAATGGCCTCCACGTAGGGAACAAGGATGTGTGCCAGAACTCTTTGGTCCAGAAAAGACAGGGCTGAGAGGGTGAATGAGAAAACTCTAAAATCCTGGGTAGCACAGGCAGAGTGAATTAAAACAAACAGGGACAGGAGGTGAAGTGAGCAAGTGGCAAGTTCCACACAGACAAAAGGAAGGGGCTCTGTACATCACTGAGCTGTTGAAGTCCTCGTGAAATGGTCCTGCAGCTGCTAAACATGTATGTGGTTTCAGGTGAGAAAAATGCAGCAAGATTACCAAATAAACACACAGAACTACACTTACTTCTAAGAAGTCCCTGGGCCTGGTACTGTGCTAAAAATATAGGAAATGTGTACCTGCCTTGTTCAGATCTACCTTTCTGATCATTTGTCTTTGGCAATTGTTAGGGGTATTACAGTCAGATCCGATACAGCAATTCTTAAATTTTTATATTGACTTCTCACAATTAAAAATTAGCTACGCTGAAGGTAAACATGGGTGTCTACGACCTTTTGAGAGGCCTTTGGGTAATGCTTCCTGGACTCCAGGTGGCACTCCAGGAGGAGTCTCCTGTAGGTCCAGAACCACAAAAACCAGGGCTGTCTCAAATGGCATTAGGCACCTATGTTGAGGTAACTGAATTGAGCCCTCCACTTCTAGAACACAGTGGAACATGAGAAAAATGCTATATAAAGACCTTAATACAGGGAAAATGTACATATTTTTCATGGAAAACCATTGTTTTCACAGTGTACACCTAAATCAGAGAAAATTTATTACACCAGAGCTTGCTATGGAAACAAGACATTTATTTTTACTCCATGATGTGGAGATATGGAATGGACTTCGTGCATGACCAAAAGAGTACTGCAACCCCTCAGTAGTTGCAAGTTACATGAGACTTAAGCAATGAACTAACTAGAAAGCTGCAGAGGCTCAAAACCAAATTTTGTTAACCAAATGGACAAACGCCACACGAGCTCATGAACAAATTGAGCAACATGAATATGAAAAAATAGAAAAAGTAACCTCAATACTGGCAGGCATGTTGACTTAACTTCAGGATCACGCCAGTGCTAAACTGGTCTACTGTAAGCAAGGAGACAAAATTATTTCTATGAAAGTAAATTCAGACTTCTATCCCTCCTTTTTTAAAGGGTCTGATAGGAAATTTAAATACAATTTTGGAAAAACCCCACACAGTTATACAGTTTGTTAGATTAATAATTTAGAATTATTTTTTATACAAACCATGTTGCTTACACAAACATCTGTAAATTCAAGAATACTTGAAAAAATACTATTTCAGAATTGTGCTTCATTTCCTAAGTTATTTTACTAAACCTCTGTAACTTAAAAAGAACCACTTAAGACCTTCACTCTATCATTTTGTTAAAACAAATTGTTTTTTTCCCTTTCCTATTTAGGTGTGCAATATAGCCAGCATACAGGAGGAGATCCGTGTTCTACTAACAAATGCTTGGTGTTACCAGTACACAAAAAGGAAGCAAAAAAGATTCCTAAACATTCCATGTCCCAAGAATTTCAGAAGTGGCCAGCAAAATACAGAGAATTAGGGGCAGGAAGCAATGGGATGCAACTAGAGCACACACTGAGTGAATCAAAGTTGTCTTCTTCAGAAGGGCTGGTGTTCAGGAGTTAAAAGGCAAAACGCCATTAGTCTGTCACATTAGACAAGCGCACCAACTGGAACAATCACACCAACTGGAACAATCACACATTATTGTGGTCTGTTTGAGCTGGTGGATGTGAACTGAGCTCTTTACAAGAAGTTCTTGACGTCACTTTCTGTTCAATATTTTAGTTTTCAGGTGCGATGGCTTTTGAGACAACACTGCAGGATGACATATATAATTAAAAAAAAAAAAAAACCACCCCAAAAAAACCAAAACAGAATAATTTTTGAAATTAGGACTGGATACCTTGAACCTGAGGTCCAAAACAAGAAATCTGCAGCACAAAGAAATGCAAATAGTATTCATAATACTTAAAATTCTACTTTTACATTGCACATTCAGGGTAAGTATACGTACACAGAGTACAAATAACAAACTGATTATACCATGTTATTGACAAAACAGATTTCAACTGATAGTTGTAATGCCAAAGGTTTCCTCAGAACTGAGGTTTTGCTTGACTACTTACATGAAGAATTTTTATAGTAAAAATAATTCCCTGAGCACGAAGGTAATTGAGAACACATAACTTACACAACAGAGGAGAAAACCAGGCTCCTCATCATTTCTCTTTAAAACGCTAGCTGCATTACAAAGATTCTGCCTGAGATAGTCCATACCCAGTATGAAGGAAGGCACCATGTTCACTGAGCAAGAAAACAGTTCTGTCTACAATCAGCGAACCTGTAGCCTCTTGAACAAGACTGTAAGAGAGGTGCATCAGGATCAACAGTGGTGCGCAATCTGCTGCCTGCTCTGTACTGTCCTACACATACATTCATCAACATCTGTCAACCGATAAACGATGGTCAGCTAGACCCAAACTGCTGGACTGAAAATAAAAGACCACTCCATTATCAGAGCTTTGAATTATTCCATTTAATATGAGATTCTCCTCCTGCCCACATGTCAGGTATCTCAGTACAAGAAAAAAAAAATCATTTATCAAAGAGAGGCGATACTGCAATGATTTACACATATATGGAATTGGTACTGTATGAATTCTCTCATCTGGAACTAAATTTCTCACTCCTGAACAGTTTGAAGGCTGAAAACAGGTACACCAAAAGATGCATACCAAAGATGATGTGTAACAAAAATGAGTAGATGCAATGAAGCCTTATTATAAAGCTAAGCTTTACAAATGCTATGTAAATATTTTGTAATTAATTTACAGATATGCAGTAGTATGATTTTTCTTAACTAAATACAATTTGCAATGCAACACCACAATGTGCTACTTCAAACACTTTCCCCCCCCTTTTTTTTTTGGTGATTTCATTAAGAAAAAGAGAAAACAAAACCCAGCCATTTTACCATGCTTATTATTTGCTTATTGGCATTGACAGTGCTTCCTTATCCTTTACAACCACAAGCCTTGAGGATCAGCTGGTTGGGCAGACTACATTGAATAGAAAAGAGAATTTCAGCAAAGCATACATAAAAATTGGTATACTGCAAAAAAGACGAGTGATTTCAGAATGTCTTCTTCAATACTGACCTCCAAAAGCAACACAAACCAATTATCTTAGAAAAATATAAACACAAACAACTGCAAATTGTGCAAAAGTCTTCTAGATAAAGATTCTTCCACAGATATCAGATTTTACTGTAAACCTTATTACACACTTTTATTTTAAATAGTGAATTCTGCATTTCTGTGAACTGACAAAGCACCACACAAGTTTAGAAACACTTCATATACAATTTTTTTTTAAAATGTCCTTTGTCATTAAACGTGTACCTGTATGGAGCAGCAGTTTTTCCAGTCCAGGTGGAGAAAGGTTCTGTTACATGCTGAGTTAAGATTTGTACAAATATTAACTGAATTGCAAACCTCATATTTCTGCACTGATTCTAAACTGTGTATCATATTTAATAGCACATAATGATCTGGAAAACATTAGTTTTCACAGCCATAAGAATAAAGCTTATCTCCAACATGAATAACAGCAACTAGATCTGAGTGAAATGTCAGGAAATCAGTGTTATTAGAGATCAAGAAAAACAATACATAGCTCATTTGAAAACAACTAATATGTAATTAGTAAAATAATTAGTAAAGATCAGGAGAATAGTTAATGAAGTCTAGGATGTCAACATTTACAGTCTAATTTCTTCATCAAATATTAAGACAAAAACATTACTGGACAGAAATCCATAACCTTCTGTATGCTGGAACTGTACTTCAGGAATTTAAAGGAAGTGCTTACAAAGTCAATTTTTGGTGAAAATCAATCAGTCCAGAGATTGTAGAGCTGTAAAGGAGTCTACCTGGGAAGTTTGTCAAGTCTGCTTAAAACCACATGCCAAATAAACCATTTACTGAAGTAATGCAGCACTTATTACTGCCGTGAGGTGACTTGCGCTTAGTGTGGTCAACTGATTGTCTCAAGACAGAGATAAATAATGAAATTACCAGGGACAGCAGCCAGTCATTTTGAAAGTTGCTAATAAGACCAGGCAGAGAGCAGGACTGATTAGACACATAACACCAGAGCTGACACACAGAGGCCCAGAAAAGTGGCTTCCTACTGAAGACAGAGCTGAAGCAGGATGTTGTTGAGGAATACAGCATCTGAAAACAATTTCTAGACTGTTAACCAAGAGACTGAAAGACAAAACAAAGAAGGAACAGGAAGCCACAGAAGATGACCATGGCACATTGGCTCATATCCTTTCACTGCAAAGGACACGCAGACATTAAAGTTGAAGAAAACCACTGAAGAACAGGGATTTGTCTGTGTCCCTCCAACAGCGAATTAAGATCCACTTTCACAAAAGCTTTGGAATCTACTGTGATTCCAAAATGCTCATTATGCTGAGTATTTTCTTAGGGAAATGCTGAGCTGTGGTATGTTGGGGAGACATCCACCATTATCATTCACTATGCAGTGAGAACCTCATTTACCTTTACTAAAAGCATGCTAGTTTTCATGCACCCATCAAGGAATATTTAATCTCTAAGTATTTTCTCAATGAAAATAACTAACAACTGCAAAGTCTAATGCTTCAATTTAACCTTTTTGAAACATTCAGCATTTTCACGTAGTTGTGAGGCAGATCTGGTGAAACACAGCATATAATAATGCTATTTCAGCTATCCTCAGGAAATCACTTTTCTGGTTTCTTTAGTGCAATGGTAGTATTTCCCTTCCCTCTATCACTAAGACTGATATAAAGAAATACATTTCTCTCTCCACCCTCTTTCACACCCTGGGGATATAGAAGAGTCAGGCAATTTGCGCAAAAATCCATATTCCAAGGTACCTTGTACATACCTTACTAGTAAAGAAGTTTCACTGGAAAAAAAATATTTTCTGCTTTTTTGGTTACTAACTACCACAAAATTATACTTCTGTCCTATAGCTTGAATTAAATTAGATTGATTATTTATTTTACACTTTACAAAAAATAATTTCTTCTTTTTAGAAAGGCTTCTTTATTATTACTTCATGGTTTGTATTTATAGAGCTTGTTTGGCTTTTGTTTTGTTTCTCCTTCCTGCTTTTCTTCATATAAATGCAACCCTTTCTGCTTTTGATCCATAATTGGCAATTCCTTGTTCCATGGTGATTCCACGTTGTCTGTTACAAGCCTGTTTGTGAACTGCAGCCATATTTTCACTTTCTCATGATTTAGCTGTACCAATGTCAACAGGTAATTTGCTTGCTTCATGATTTGCTTCATTTGTCCATTATCGTCTTTTATCTTCATGGTCCCTAATTAGATGCATAGTGCCCTTTTATGATCTCTCTTCCCTTGGCTGTCAGCTTGTGCATTGTGTCTTGCTCTCAGATCTGATAAATTTTCATCCTCAGCTAAGATTACACAAACATTTTAAGTACAGAGCTGTCCTTAACACAAAGAGTTAACTTGATTTGTTTTAATTAGCTGTTTGTCAGATGCTCCACAGCCATCTCAAACTCAACCCAGAGAACAAGGAAGATCCTCAATGGCTTTCAGCTAAGACTTCAAGTTTTTCAGTGATGATGTTGGAGCCTATTTAGACCTTCACCACAGCAAGTTCAGTCGCACTGTCCCAAGGCCCTGCAAGTGGGTTTGGGCTGCCTTTTAGATCTGCTTCACAGCATCACTATAATCTGTTGTTTGCTTTTCATTTCAACAAGAGAGCTGCCTATTGTATCTTCCTTTTTCCAGAGCTGATGTTTACCTTTCTCATCCTCCTTTATTTATTTCAGAATAATTCTGAAGTATTGAGGACATGCATCCCCTTTAGTCACTTCATTATGCCTCTCAAATTCATAGTTTTTGTTTACCTTATTCAAAGGCCCATGTATATTTGCCCTTCCTATCTACCTTCCCACAGAATTCTCATGATTTTTACTTCAGCAATTAATGCCTCTCCCTTTACCTTTGTACCTTCTTCTACATCATCTCTATGCATAAACTCATCTAACATCTGTAAGATCATCTAACACCCATAAGCAAATTCACAGCCAGTGACAGCAAGGCATAAAAATTATATCTAAAAAAAGAAAGATTCACATATTTTGTACTTATCCCAAGAAGCATGTTTCAGCATGACCAAATTAATTTAGAGAACCTGTCTCATTTTTCTCCTATGAAGCACAAAGGCAAGTATCATACTGTTTGTTCATTTGGTTAGGAATGGCACAAGCAAAGTTACAAAATCGTTTCTAGTTTGACTTTAGTAATTTTTTCCAAAACATTTCACTTGTGTTACATGTAATACTATGATGGTTCTTTGCCTGTGGGTGGCATTAAAATTTATTCGGCACTACTCTCTTATACTTTGTCTATAGTGGGTAAGAGAATATATGCTATCCATGTTTTATATAACTATGGACACTCTTTATAGGCTAACAGCTTTCTTACTTTTAAAGTATAAACTTTATCCATGAGCTGTGTTTGAAGAAAAATAGAGTCCTACTTATCTTAAAATCCACTTCAGCATTGCTTATATGTGCAAGCATTAACAAACATTTCAGGAAGGTAAAAATGCATTAAAAAACAAACCTCAGAAACGATCAGTGATGTGGATCTCAATATACCCAGTACTATCACTGATATTTAAAGGGCAATGTCTCACATAAAATGAATAGCAATGGTCCCCTTCAGAGGCATATACAAAAGGTGGGAGGGGAGAGAAAGAAAAAAAAAAAAAAAAAAAAATCTTTCTTTGGACATAATCTCAATGGAAGTAGAGTAAGTCAGAGATTTTGCCTTCATTTTCTACTCTATGTAACTCCAAGTCTCTTTACTGCCCTTGTCCAAACTCCAGTGAACATTATGTTTTGATTTCTGCATAATTTCTTATTTCTATGCAAATTCTCAAATAATCAGATACATAATTTGGTTCTTTGATGTACAAGATGTTCTGTTTCCAGCAAAACCCCAAAATTTGCTTCACTAAGCTAGTTTGAATAAATTTGTATTTCAGCTTTTACAAAACTGTCTATGAATTTTTTCCAGGAGATTAGAAATCCTGTACTCAGTGCATAACAGCCTATACCAGTTCTGCTAGAGGATAAAAATCTTATGAAATTACAGGTAAAAGATAAAAATGTTAGCACATGATAATGCTACATACAGAATTGGTTTCTTAATAATGATTAATTTAAGACCTTGCCCAAGCAATGTGAACTGCATGTCTGAAGTACACACTTGCAGTTTAACTTTTTTACAAATTAAAATAATAAATCCCTAACCTCTGCTGAAGGGTACACAACCTTCTCTTCTGCTTTCCTTTTGCATTTCTGCCTACTTCAAATGCTCATGAGGAAGAGTTACTGACAATATTTCCTTCTCTCTCTTTTAAATCCCCCTGATCTGCTCCTGCTCCCAGCGCCATACCTGTTGCAACAGGCTGGCCACCACGCCAGCAGGAACCCACCCGGCTGATGGTGCAGAGCTGAGATGATGAGTTGTAGGCACACTTTGTCATTCACAACACAGCAGGTACCTATCAACCTCCATTTTTGAAGGTGGCTTAGACTGCTGATTTAATGCAGTAATGATTACAATGCTGTAACTCAAAGCACAGTGAAGCAGGCATCCGACAAGCTCAAGTATGCTGACGTCAGGAGAATTACTTGAGATCTGGTTAAGCTTTTATGTCTACAAGGCCATGGTGAGGATCACCTCCAAACAACATGAGATTATGACAGTTCAGGCAGTGAAAGTAATAATTTTGTTAAACTGATGTGAAAACAGCACTTAGAGTAGGCACTGATTTTTACCATTCACTTGCAAAAGAAACTTTACCACAGTTTATCTGCATCAACTCTGGGTAGATGGACTTACAGTTGTAGAAATCATATAAAAAAAAAAAAGAATGCTGAAATCTACACTATGAAGCACAAATGAAGAAAAACATTCTTGAATACTCCTGATCTAAGTTCAGAAGAAGCCACTGAAAATCCAGTACCCAAACAGGTACATCTCAAGTGGAAACTGGCAGGGGGGAAAACAGTGAAAAAAGGCAAAAAAAATTTGAAACTTCAAAGGATTGGTCATATGTCTTGCATCCAACTGAGGCAAATGATAAACCCAAAACTTACACATGAATTAGTCCAATGTCTCTTTTCTGCAAATCAAAAATATACCTTAAGGTCTTGCACAGAATTCTAGTGAACAAAAAGCAATCATCAGATTTTAGTATATCTTAAGAATAATTTTCTTTATGTAAATTTCTGCACTGGTGTGAGGAGACATGTAGTTACAAACACTGGACAAAAATCGTTCTTATCACAGGAGCAGCTAAACAGGGTTCTTTAAGTTGTCTGTCACTTGGATACTACACAAACGTGCAAGACATAACCTTTCTCCGGGAAAATCTGCAACAAAAGAAACTAGCACCAGAGCAGTGTTTAAAGCAAAACAAAAAATCCCCTAGTAATCATGTCTCCTTTCTCATGAAAGCAACTTTTAGGCTCTGCACTGCTGTGCCAGCTGGCAATGTCTGCCATCAGAGCCCATACAAGATACACAGTCCATAGGCTGTTAAGATATAGTTACGCATGGACTAGATAGACAGTGTTACAAAGGCATCTCATTCCAGTTACATTAAAACGTCAGCAGACACACTGAAAGTTTACCTCCAGTTAATCTTTGTCCAGTTTATCTTCTTTCAATTTATAGGCTCAACATAGATGAAGAAACTAAACTCCATGCTGACATAAAGCAGAAGGGTGATGTAGATGTTCCAGGAGGATGTCTATCAGTAATTGAAGAGGAGGGAAAACACACCTATTATCTAAATAAAGTGATTAATGGAAGGTATTGCTAACAACATTTTTTAAACTAAGTCTATGTAGGTGAGTCAATAAGGACACTAACTAATACGGCTACTTGTGCCAATTTCTGACTGGTAACATAACAAAAGCAGTACTCTGTGACAGAGGATGTTGAGTTAAAAATCATCAGTTCTAATGAAGAAGCTCCAGATTTACAACGGCACTACTGAAGGCAGAAGAACAGAATTTAAAATCCAGATCTTAAATTCAAAAGCTCAGTCCTAAACCACAAATACGTGCAGAAAGGCACATTCACGTTCATCCCTTTCAAAAAGGGGGAAAAAAAAAGAAAAAAAATAGTATAAATAGTATTAAGTGTAACATTCTTTAAATTTCATATATTCTATTGGTTTAAAGTCCATCATGTCTTTTTCAAGCTTGCATAAAAAGAGTTAACTGTTGTAGGAGATGCACTTCAATACAAAATAAATGGAGACATCTTAGAAAACTGCCTCTCAAAGACAATTCTTCTGAATGAGAACCACGATTTTGGCTTTTCACCTAGCATATATTTACAGAACATAAAAACATAAACAAACCGGGCAGATGCCGTTTCTTTTGGCTCCCTTTAGACAGGATATAGTGGCATAAAGCAGTGAACCAAAACATACTGTTCCCCTGTCTTTGCTACCTAAGCTGACATTAACAGTATGCATATGCAGTACTAATAACATAGAAGAATCACACATGCATCATTAATTCATAAAAGCATCACTGTAAATAAAACAAAAGTGGAAAAAGAAGGGAAATTGTTTCAAAGCAGTTTATGATCCCAGTCTGATTAGAATTTGGCAGTGATCCTTCCCACCCCCATTCTACTTCAGTTATACAGTAAATGTGCAGTATTTCAACCAACCAAGTCAGTCTGACAAGACACAGATATCCCTCTTTGTAATTACTTCCACAGAGTTTGAGTAACTTTGAGGAAAAAACATTTTGAAAGGTGGGGTACCTACTGTTAACAACTGTTTGGGGAGAAAAAGAAAATCTCAAACACACTTTCTTCTTCTGTTTTGACCAGAGGGAAAAGTTCTCAGCTATATAAATGCTGGTACAGCAGGAGCTGAATGTGAAGTCCAGCAAAACCACCATCCACAATAAGCAACAGGCTTCACTTAATGTTGAGGCTTCACTTGGCTTTCTATTCTTTTCTTACATTACTTTGCCTGCTAACATCAACTACCTAGCTCCATGGTTACATTCAGCAATACCACCAGGATGGCTTGCTAAGAGGAAGAGATTTTGTTATGAATTAGAACATAATGTTTTGACCCTGTTTCACTTTTCCACCAGCAAAAATAATTCACATTATCAGATTTCATTCTGATCATGGCCATAGCTACTATGCTTAATATCATCAGTAAATGAGAACCAAGTCATTAGCTTTATACTTAAAAAAAAAAAAAATACTTACAGTATACTACTAACTATTTGTCTTCTCCTTCCAGGCTTTTCTTTTAACAATATAAATTGAAAAGTTAAATTACCACTGTAGTTCTTTACAAATATGTACTTACTTCAATTAATTAGTTTTTTTTTAAAAAAAGATCTCCCACTGATATTGCTCCAACTCACCATTTGGCAAATATAATTTTTAAAAATATATAAAATACTTTAAATAAATGTGTATTTAAATTATGTGTAATTGTAGATTTTGTAGCTATAACTATTTTAAAGAGGAAATTAAACTCGGCACAGTTGACCAGCCTACTCCGTTTGCTATTTGAGAGAAAAAAGCATTCTCCAAAATCATGACATATGCAAAATTTGCCAAACATTGTTATAATGAACACCTCCCCTACAAAGAAAGGCTGAGAGAGTTGGTGTGGTTCAATCTGGAGAAGAGCAGGCTCTGGGGAGACCTTATTGTGTCCTTTTGATACATAAAGGGGGCTTACAAGAAAGAGGGAGAAAGACTTTATACCAGAGCCTGTAGTGACAGGATGAGGGGAAACAGTTTTAAACTGAAAGAGGGTAGATTTAGATTAGATCTAAGGAAGAAATTCTTCCCTGTGGGGTGAGGGAGGTGAGACACTGGCACAGGTTGCCCAGAGAAGCTGTGGCTGCCCCCTCCCTGGAAGTGCTCAAGGCCAGGTTAGATGGAGCTTTGAGCAACCTGATCTAGTAGAAGGTGTCCCTGACCGCAGCAAGGGGCTTGGAATTAGATCTTTAAGGTCCCTTCCAACCCAAACCATTCTATGATTCTGTGACAACATGACCCTGTTCCTTCTCTGGGCTATGACCCTGGCAGTACAAGAAAACCAAATTATGGACTTTCAGCTTTTCACAGGGGCTAGTATTTTTCCTAGTTTTGTATTTTATGTATGTATGAATGAATGTATAAACACACACACTCACTCAAGTGCAGACTAATTCTGACAACCTAGGTAGTTCTGACTTCAGCTCTCCAACCTTTGGCTCTGAGAGTCCTCTAAGAGAAGAAGATACCCCTGAGTCTTGCCTCTTGTTTTCCTAGCATCCCTCAGGAGGACAAAACAAAAGTGACAAAATCCTGAGCATATACCCCTCAACCCACATTGATTTCTGGATTGGATCAATACCTTTAGGTAGCAGATGAGCACTCCAACCTTTGTCCCCTCTAGTAATTTTTTTCTTAAAACTGGAAATTAAACAGTCCATGCTTTAGAAACAGACACTTTCTCAAACTCCCTACATGGGAGGAAAAGGAGGCAGACAGAGCTGAATCACGTGCAGAACACTGAATTTTGCCAGCCTTTTTCAAGACAGTCAATTAAGAAAACAGAAGGGATTTTCCCCTTAGTAAAAGCATCATTATTTTTCCAGTCTGGAAACAAGCAGTTCTCCATAAATGAGACTGGTGGATGTTTTAGATACACATTATATATAATCTTACATATCTCTATATAAAAAACATTAAATGAAAAGCTAAAATACAGGATGTCAGTTGATCATGCTCAATATTTTAATATTTTACCAAAGAAGAAAGTTCTCACAAGTAGTTTTGTCAGTGGTGCTCTTAAGAGTAAACTCCATAATAAACTTATTGATTCACCTTTTTACACCTGGAAAGGTAGGAGATGTAAAAAAGTCTTAGAGCAGACAAGATTCTCTCTAAAAACACATTTTCCAAAGAAAAATGTGTAAAGGGAGGTCCTTATAATACAAGAATTACAGAAATCTGTACCACAATTCCAAAAATGGAGCAAGGAGTCACTTCTACCTCTGTCTAAAGGTCAAACTTCTGGCTCCAACAAAACTTTCCCCTCTTTAAGGCCTTTCCCCAGGTTTAAGGCACTTTGAAAATACTCACTATTGCAGATGCATTTCTACACTTCCCACTCTGATACTCAGAAGTCCTTTACTATTTTCATAGTGTTAATACTACACAAGCCATTCTGGTTGTTGATTTATACTACACTACTTCTTTCAAAAGTGTTAACACTATGGGGGGGGGGGGGGCGGGGGGTAGGGCTGACCATGAGGCTATGTATGATGTAATTCTAACACTATGTATGATGTAATTCTAACACATCATCTACACTTCTGTTATGATTCTGAAATCAATATCCAGCACAAATGAACTGCATATTATATAATCTTTACTCAAGATCAGTTAATTTTTGTACTGTTCTGCCTTAATTTTCAATATTTGTTCATAATTTCTTTTATATATCTGTAAGTTTAAGGTCATTTTAACATTTTAATGTAAAAATAGTACTGGGTGTGGATACATATTGAAGCACTTCATTGCAAATTATTCCAAGCACACATTAATCACACGCAAAAGCAAAGGTTGTTCAAACATATTCTTTGTTCTGTGACTACTCTGGTCCCAAAAGTGAATGATCAATAAAAAGAAAGTCAAGACCTTGACCACAAAAAGTCCAAATTGTAACACTAAATCAACAGTCATTCAACCCACCTTGCATACATTCATTTATTCAAAAAACATGCCTGCATAAATTTATGACTTCACATTTTTGATACCTTCTTCTACGCCTGCTCAGGAGAACATCAGTCAATATTATAGCAGCCCTGCCAAACTGAACTCTGAGGTTATGCACTAGACTATGACTTAGAGGAAGGGGAACACAACAAATGATGATTTTGAAGGCATAAGCACGGGGAGCAAAAGCAAAGCATGGGGTTTTCGAAAACAGAGTCTAAGCTTAGACAGGCCCAGAGCTGTGAGAAGTGCCTTGATGAGGACTGTTCTGTCAGGCAATCTTGAGGACCAAAGAAAATAATCAGACAAGGCAAAAGAAAACTACTTACTCTCACTTGTCTGAGGCAATCTCAAAGCAAGAAAATTCACATTGTACCTGCTTTGTCTTATGAAGTCTAGGGCTCTTTCCTTCTTACCAGCTAGGCTACAGGCTGCAAGGCAGCTTCCCAGTTTCTGGGAGACCAAATCTTGTAGGCTTTGCAGAAGGAAAAACTTCCTCTCTCAACAGCACTAGTATCACTCAACAGCTAAGGGTGTAAGACCTACCAACTCCACACAGAAGCATTAATCATCAACAGAGGAAAGTCTACAACTTTTCCCAAAAGAAGGGTAGGGCAATAACCAAAAAAATTTACAAGCTAATCTAAGCTGAACATAGGATAAAGTTCAGATGCCTAATTCAAATATGTTCTGCTTACTGAAAGAGCATAACACTGATAATGATCTTCGAAATTTTTTATCTTAATGTCAAGGAATTTGAGTTCTGCTTATCATGCGCTACAGCCCCCTTAACTACAGAAGCACCAGATATGTTGCTTTTTCATCTAAATGATATATGCCACTTAATAAATAACTCAGGTGCTATTCAGGAAGGTAACATTTCTATGACAAATGAAGAAACAGCAATACTATTTAAAGTCAACTTAGCAAAGCAGTTATCACTGCCAAATAGACTATCAGTTTTCTTACTACAGAGGGCATTGAAGAAAAAATAGTCCAAATTCATATCCACGTATTATATTAATATCTAAAATTTTACATTTCGAAAGGTTTTATAAAACATTTTGAATATTGCTAAAATGCAGCCAAATTTGCAATAAAAAGCATTGCCCAAACAAAACAAAAACTTAGGAAGTATCAGGCTACTGATTCACTGCTTTTACACCTGACATTTTTTGCTCTGCTTACTAAAGCCAAATCTGTCTCCTCTACTTTGGGAAGGAAGACAGTAAATGAAAAAATCAAGCATCACTCCATCCTTGGCAAATACTTTTCGAGGGCCCTGAACTTCACAGCATTCATGATTTATAAGAATGTCTGACAGAGGTTTGTTGTTTGGAGTGATAAAATGTTGACAGGAAAATGAATTTGTTCAGCCTAGATCTATACATATTTTTTTTAAATGACAAGATGTTAAAAGACTGCAAGATATCTGTAAGTTGGGGATGGGGTTTTTTTGTTTGGTTGGTTTTCTAGTACACACAAAAGTCAGTGAAATGTGACTTCTGATGTTCTAGCCTAGGACTGCTATAAAAACTGCATCATGTTATCTATAACACGGTATGCATGGGAGATAAAATACAACACATTTTTTATGCTGTGCTGCTGCTCTGTGACAGCTGGCAATACATGTGCTATGTGAAATATCCAGTGCTGGGCAGTCAACACGATTGCAAATCACCTGGATGCAACGTCTTTTTGAAAACCAACTGTCTACCCTTCTCTAAACAGAGACACACAAAGCATTTGACGGGTTCCAAGAATTGTATTTTCTGCAGCCAGGAAGAGGGAATTCTTGGCAGATGATACATATCTCTGGAATTTGCTACTGGCAGAAATGAATTCAAGAGCAAACTTCACTATAATCAGAATGAATTACAAGACTTCTCTTCACTGGTCCTTCTGACTACAGCCTATGACATCCTGCAGCTACGTTCACTGGCCAGATGCTATTCACGTCCTGAACTTTCAAGTTGTAGGCAATGTGGACACTATCTTGATTTTCCCTTTTAACAGGAAGCATTAACACCTCAAATTTATACTACTGAGAGGTATACACAAATAGTGTGGTGACTGTCATTTTCTAAACATATCCAATACACATCACCTTATGAAATATTAACTCTTATGAAATGTCTCCCAAAGATCCAATTATCTACTTGCATTTTACATCATAAATTGAAAAGGGTTAGATGCATGGCCATTTTTAGAAAACTACTTTGCCTAAATGAAATATGGCTTTCAAGGAAAAACATAAATTTTCTGTAGGACTACAATGCCGTTATTAAAAAAAAAAACCAAAACAAACTGCCAAAAAAATCCCAAACAAAAACTAACAAAGAACCAAAACCAAACACCTGACCCCCCCATCCTCCCCAGAGACAAAAATTAGCTAAACTAGATGCTAAACTAGTTTTATCTTTTTCTTGTTTTGAGTAAGCCAAGATGATTAAAGCAATTATTTTTTACTTTTGGCTAAAAGGAGACAAAGAGTTTTAAAAAACAAGCTCAGGGTACCCTTCAAACCTTAATTTTATGTAGCAATATCATCCAACAAAACCTCACGGAAATCAAACATCTACTGTACCTTGTCAATCATAATTCTTTTGAAACAGAGATCAATGATGCTGCAAACTAGGGTCCCGTAAAGTAATTCGTACACACATCATTCTTACCTAGTGGTCTGGAAAACTCTTAGCATTCTTTTTTTGAAGTTTACTTGAAACTGCATGAAGGATATCTCTAAAAACACTTACGTGAACTAATAAGAAATAAAGCTGTTTTGCTAGGAAGACAATCCTTGCATAAAAATGTCTTATGTATAACACAGGGCCCCAAAGTTATTTAAGTCACATTATGAAGAAAGTTTTTCCTCCCCTTAACTCAAATTTATCAGATTATGAAATTACCAGAACCCAATATTTTTTTTCAAATAGACTGTCAGTTCTGTACCACTATTGTTTCAAACAGTACTTTGTAATGCATATTAATAATGAAATATAATCCCAGAGGTATATAAACCACAAGCTGCCAGCTTTTAATCAGACCTCTGACCTTCATGAAAACTGTCAATCCTGCACCACTGTTCTGTCTTCTTCCCAGCTCGGCTGCCAACAGAGGATGTCACTTCTTATGAAAGACACATACTTTTATGATAGATAAGTCTTTTGCTACATTAACACTGCATTTTGAGCATGACTCTGAGCCTACATACATATCCAAATTTTCCCATCATATATGTATTGTCAACACAAGGTTGCACTGTACAGATGTATGAATGGGCACTCCTGGGTCTGGAAACCACACAACTTTAGTCCATGATCTTTCATCATGAAGGCAAAAAGAAAAATTGACTCTCGTAAGTAACCATCATCTTAACATTTTTACCCTGACTGCAAAAATAAGCACCGTTCACACTCATGAAGAAACAATTTATCAGATCAATATGCATATCATTTGAGGCCTGACATTACTTCTTGAAAAATGTCTCCTACTCTAATGACATTTATCTGGCAAGATCATTATCTATAGTAGCATCTTTATCAAGCAGAAATCATTATGTTGCTACAACTTTTTATTTCACTGGTCAGCACTTTAATGAAAGAAAATTAGCAGTCACAAAGAATACATTTTACTTACATCCTTGGAATTTAAGTCTTTATTAAGGGGTTGTTTTAATTTAGATGGAGATGGATATAAGACTGCAATAGCTAAAACAACATCAGAACTTAGACAGGATCCTCAAAGGAAAAAGAATGGGAGGAGACATGTTATGTCAGCCAAAACCAGATTTTTCTGTTCCTACAGGACTCTGTAATGTCATTGCAAGTAGAATTCTGCTCAAAGATGACAGACATAATCCATAAGGTAAAGAATGTTACACCGATCCCCCAAACTTGTATCCATTTTATTTATTTTTAACCAGGGACTACCATGTGGATTATTCCAATTCTACTTCACAAAACCAAAGTATGCATTTTTTTACTACTCCTAAAGGAAGGAGAACAGGAAAAGGACAAGAAGAAGATACCCATGAGATGCCAGTAATTGTCTACGTTTATGATTTGTAGAAAACAAAACAAAAGCAAATTAGGCATAGTGCTTCAACATAACCAGCTTAAAATATCTAACAACTCCAATAATCAGAATATATTTAATTTAGCAAAGGGCTTTAGGTGTCAGGAATGCTTTAGTTAGCTATACATTTAATTTGGAACTCCTGAGTATGGAAACTGCTTTATCATAACACACCTTTGAAGAAAAAAGAGACTGATTTATTTTTTTTTCCTCCTCCATAAAAACAAATCTCTCAAGAAGGTGTTCAAGAAGCGCCTACTTGACATCCATGGTGATGTCAGGAGCTCAAAAAATTCCCAATTAAATTAGAAGATAAAAAGTAGAATAAATGCAAAACCACAATAAACCCAGGATTATTTCCATTAAGAAAAGCTTGTGTTATTTAATGCTCTTGCATGAAAGCAACGAATATTTTCTGTTCTTTATGCTAGTCTCAGAGGAAATGCAGCTAATTAATGCATTAAAAGCACTATTGTTGAAGGTACCCAATAGACTTCATAATTTGATTTTCTTCATTTAAATACATAACAATAAGGTGTCATATCCACAGATTTACAGATCACAGATTTGCTACAAGCTGCAATTACTGTTTTTCAACATTATGACATACACTTAGACTGCATCTGCAAGAAGATGTCATTATAGCACATAGAAAAAGGTAGGACTTTTAAAATTTACCTAAAGAAACCTAACAGGTTCATATCAACAAACACAGAAAGACAGCAACTCAAGAGTGCATCTTAGTGATCAGACTTTGAATTAAGTATCAAATTATTATTAACTGATTTTTTTTTGGGGGGGGGGGGTGGGTGGGCTGTTTTGAACCACGTTAGTTTTTACTTGTTGCATTTTAAAAATAGGTCAAATTTATCACAGGAGAAAAATGAAGTGCTGTAGAAAAAAACTGGAAAAGCTACTGAAAGAAATAAAAGGTAACTGCTGCCAGATTTCAAACGATCATTTTTAGGAAGTCTGGGCAGGGAGGGGAAGAGCTTGGCAGGTAGACAAAGGCCATTTTTCTTTCCAGCTTTCAAATGAGCAATAAACTAAAAGCTATTCACTTTCATCTCCCACTTAACATAGCCACAGTCAAAGCAATGATTTCTTTACTCAGATGAAGTGTCCCTTAAGCATGCCCTAGATTTGCAATGAATTCAGTGTGATTTTAGCTATACAACTTCCACTGACTTAAATGGAAAATGCATGACAAAAAGCAATTTCATATACAACTTCTTGAAATGATAGATACACTCGTAAGTCAGATTTTGAAAACCTTAAGGCATCTTTTTTTCCAATTCATACCACCAGCAAATTATAACGCATTTTATATATTTTTCTATATATATAAAAATATATATAAAATATATATTTTCTATGTAATGCTTTTTAATTTAAGTACATGTCTATAAAGAATTAGAGTAACTGTACTTTGACTACAATAAAATACACCCATTTAGATGATTAAATAAGATGGGATACTTCCACTCATTAGCCAATTAGTTTGCTCAATTTATTACCTAATATTAGATCTGCAACAAAATTAGCATCCCCTTTTATATTTAATTATATAGAAACATACAATAAAGTATACATAACATAGCAGTTGTTTCTTGCATAGATCCCAAGAGAGCAGCCTTTAAATCCAGCTTCAACAGCTAACACCATATTGATGAAATGAAATGCTTCTATGTTAGTTTCTTTAGCTGTTTATGCTTTTTGGAAAAAGGGACTGTGATTACTTCAGCAAAAATATGGAAGTTTTAAATACAGGTAAAGAAAAAAAAAGTGAGGTTTGGTCTGTTTGGGGTTTTTTTTTAAATAACACATGTAGGCAAAAGATTTGAAATAATACCATCAGTTTGGTGATGTTCAGCTAAAATTGCAGAGGACTTAGATGAGAACCACCAATGAAGTCAATCTAACTCCATGCATGAATAAGGGCAGTATAATCAGTCAGCTAAAGTACATCTTTTATTAGAATCTTCATATTTTTGCATAAGGTCAAATACTAACTTAGAATATTTAATATTTGAAGAACTTTCATATTAAATACTAAATTTATTTTCAAAGCTATTGTATCAGTGGAAGACGTTTGATAGCAAGTCTGTTCACTGTTGAAGCATTAAGAAATCCTAAAACTTCTCCTAAATTGCTTATGTTTTAGAAAGTTTCTTCATCAGAAATGGAAATGATTTAAAAAAGAAAACAACTTTGACGAGAGACAAAGAATAATTTTTCATAACTATTACATGTACTTATGTGTCCAATATTATTTTGTCTAGTGTTTATTATGAGAGTTAGACTGAAAATAACGACAGGCGAAATCTGTGGGAAATGAAACAACAGAAAACTAAGATACCACATGTCTGAGGTCAACACCTCAGTCATGCTGGCATGACGATCACTCTTACTTTTGAATTTCTGGTAGTAGAAAATCCTAAGGGAAAGGTACACCTAACGTTTAAGAAGGAAGTGAAGTCACTTTCATCTCTTAGAAGACAGAACAACGTAATAAGAAATATTCAATCTTTTTCACTGCTTCAGTTTTGTAGTTGCAATATACAGCTTGTTCCTGGAAATACTAACAAGTGTAAAAATACCATCATTGAGAGAGAAAATGCATGACTAAAGAAGGGGAAGGTATTCACCATGCAAGATGGTTTTAAGTTTAAAAAAACTACACATATATATGTAAATACAGCCTACATATTACAGACCTTTATATCACAGAATCGTCTAGGTTGGAAAAGACCTTGAAGATCATCCACCCAACCATTAACCTAACATTGACAGTTCCCAACTACACCATATCCCTCAGTGCTATGTCAACCTGACTCTTAAACACCTCCAGGGATGGGGACTCCACCACCTCCCTGGGCAGCCCATTCCAATGCCTAACAACCCGTTCTGTAAAGAAATACTTCCTAATAGCCAGTCTAAACCTTCCCTGGCACAACTTGAGGCCATTACCTCTTGTCCTATTGCTTGTTACTTGGTTAAAGAGACTCATCCCCAGCTCTCTGCAACCTCCTTTCAGGTAGCTGTAGAGGGCAATGAGGTCTCCCCTCAGCCTCCTCTTCTCCAGACTAAACAACCCCAGTTCCCTCAGCCGCTCCTCGTACGACATGTGCTCCAGACCCTTCACCAGCTTCGTTGCCCTTCTCTGGACACGCTTGAGTAATTCCATGTCCTTTTTGTAGTGAGGGGCCCAAAACTGAACACAGTAATCGAGGTGCGGCCTCCCCAGTGCCGAGTACAGGGGTAAGATCACTTCCCTGTCCCTGCTGGCCACGCTATTTCTGATACAAGCCAGGATGCCATTGGCCTTCTTGGCCACCTGGGCACACTGCTGGCTCATGTTCAGCCGGCTGTCAATCAACACCCCCAGGTCCCTCTCTGACTGGCAGCTCTCCAGCCACTCCTCCCCAAGCCTGTAGCGCTGCTGGGGGTTGTTGTGGCCCAAGTGCAGCACCCGGCATTTGGCCTTATTGAAGCTCATCCCGTTGGCCTTAGCCCATCGCTCCAGCCTGTCCAGGTCTCTCTGCAGAGCCTCCCTACCCTCGAGCAGATCAACACTCCCACCCAACTTGGTGACATCTGCAGACTTACTGAGGGTGCACTCGATTGATGATCTAGATGAGGGGATCAAGATGTTAAACAGGAGTGGCCCCAAAACTGAGCTCTGGGGAACACCACTCGTGACCAGCCACCAACTGGATTTAACTCCATTCACCACATGTGTGCATATTTACTTTAAACCCCTCATTACATAGTAATCCATATCCTATGACCCTTACATAACACAGACTCATGGGAGTCCTTTGTTGCTGGCTGCTTCTTTCTGTGGACAAATTCAAATCGGTACATATTAAGTGCAAACGTCTTTGAATTTCACCATTCCACACCAAGAGGGCGGCTGCAAGAAAGGACCACCAGGAGTCTCCCTCACTTACGGATCAGTGAGCCATCTCACCTGAGCAACTATGGGTTAAGACGACAGTGGTTTGCGATACTGCAGCATTGGCATTCCAGATCTCCCAGGTGCCTTGACAGGTGGCAGTTTGCTCTTGAGAAGCTGCAGGACCACACTTGAATTCTTCCATAAGAAAAGCAGGTCCCCAGGAAAACAGCTGGGAGGGCATGGTTATTGGAGGCTACATCTCGCCGTGATTCAACACACTAGCAGGTTTACTTTCCTCTTGCATCTGCTTTCACAATCAAAACACTCTGAAAACTGTAGAGATACTGGTCTTAAAAATAGGAGCTGTGCAAGTTTTCAAAAGGCATCAGGGCACAGGTTCTCTGCTAGAACCAAAAAGATGGGGAGAACACTGCAAGTGTGCTTTTCTCAGCACAGCAATACGAAATAAATGGCTTTCAGTAGCAAAATATCAATGAATCAGAGAGTTAAGGCCCATGGCTATTAAGTACTTTCTCTTGTGGCACACCTCTTACCTGGATGCTAAACCCATCTGGATGAATAAATTGCATGTTCTTTGGAAGAAACTTTTTAGACAAAAGAAAGCTTTCATATGATGAATATCCTATGGTAGACTGGGTCATTCCAAGCTTCCACCTCATTCTCTAATCATGTCATAGCCCAGTTTTCAGCCTGCGACTAGGACTTCATGTTTCTTCCTAGAGAGCAGTGAAGCTGATGAAATCTCTTCGTAAAGGAATCAGCTCAAGTGAAACTAAAAGGAAACCTAAATAAGAGCTCCTTCTTCATCTGACTCCCTATAGTCAGTCTGTGTGAATCTGTTAACGCGAATCCGCTTCACACAGAATACTGAATCCAAATGAACCTAAATTCTGAAAAACATGGAGAGTCCAAAATAATTTTTGCACTTTTTAAACTACACAGTTTTCTAATTTTTGCACATTTTGACTGGAACAAGAGAGCCCTGTGGCTCCATACAAGAACCACAGTGCAGCCTGTATTTTAAACACAGCTGAAGTCTGCTCAAAACATGGCTGATGCTTGTAGTGCAAACAGAGCACATTTTGTGTGCAAGTGTCATTGTTGGGGAGGGTTAAGCTATTGCATCCAGTGTTTCTTATCACTTCATTAGGTTTTACTGTACATGTAATGAATGCATATCCTATCTTTGGAGTGAATAATGAAATAAAGAAGGGTAAAATACTATTTAAATACAGCCAACTTACAAATTCAGAAAGCAGAGAGGGAAAATGTCAGGACAACAAAGAAAAGCAAAGGGGAAAAAAAGATGCAGTTCCTTGAGTCATCTCTTCCTAAAGCACAGTACTGAAGCAAATGTTAGAAAAAGTGTTTTGGTTTTGTTTGTTGGGGTTTTTTTTTCCTTTTTTAAATCAACGTAGGGTTTATCATAGCCATGCTTGGATTTGAAGTGTTAGCCCTTCCTTAGTCCCTGGCTCAATTCAACAGTGCTGGAAACAAACAAGGCCAATTGCTTAGACCCCAGATTACCAAAGACATAAAAGAAATGCCTCTAAACAAAAGCTCTGTAGACAGTGCAAGCAGTGAGCAAAGTGGATGAAAGCTGTTTTATCCCCTCTAGGAACAGGGAAGGAACTGGCCAGGGATAAGGCATATTGGTGAGACTGCGTAACAAAGATAACGCTGGCTCTGCTCCATCTCCAGAGAAAAACAAACCAAACCAATCCAACCAATGTACTTCCAGGACACATCCTCTGTCCTCTACCTCTCCGATGATTAAAGTCAGCTAGAAAATTAGTTTCAAAAGAAATTAAGGAGACAACTTTAACTTTAGTTCCTTCATAAATTTCACAGGACTGCAGGCAATTTGAAATATATGAACCTTGTCTGCTCAGTGCCCACCTTGCCATTACCTTGTAGCACTTGTAGTTTCTTGTTACCATTTACTTTAAAAAAAAAAAGTCACAACATTGGAGCACAGCTTCTGCTCCTGTGAGTGTTGTGAAAACCTAGTGCACATCAATTAGTCATCCCAACACACAAGCATATGCCACAAATTTTAAAACACTGTGTAATTAGAAAGACTACTTTAAAATGCTCACATATGGTGCTGCAGCTTCACTTCAAAGTCAACAGTTTTCAACCACTTGGTTTTAAACAGCTTCCCAACATTACATTTTCTCCTCTTCTTCCTTTAAAAGACACACCCCCATAGTCATACAATTCTCTGAACTGTCTTTAAACTTCTGCTTGTGGATGAAAGCCTGAAACTATAAACTTTATTATGTTTAAACAAAAAACAAATTAAAAAAGAACCCAAACCAAAGCACAGTATCACATAAAGCCAAATCTGTAACTTGAGCATTTCGGGTTGGTAATAACAAAATTTTAGCATCAAAAGAAAGCATCTGAAAACTTCTTATCTTCTCATTATCCCAAATGTAGCTACACTTCAGTCACGACATGTATGATTTTTCCAAGCTATCAAGTACTGTTTTTAAGCATTTTTTTCCCCACAATTAAAACTCTTTTGTTGTTTTCAGTCCCCAAAAATGTTTAAGGGGACATGAGTCATTAAATTGATTTTTTTTGTTGTTTTCATTTGGAAAGCTCCTTTAGAACACTACTAGCATTTTTACGTTTCAGAAGGGTTCAATAGAAACCAGTGCCCTTAACAATTAAATAAACTGGAATATGAAATTACATTACGGTTTATAAACAGAATTTAAGGTCCTGCTGAAGGAACTCTTGACATCCTTTTCTCATCTCCCTAGTTTCTTAATGACACCTTAATGAAGCTTAGAGATAGGACTAGTTCTATTTAATTAAAATTAACATTGCTTGAAAGGGAATTTGATTAAGGAATGTCGTATGACTGGGACTACAGAGACCTGGGTCCTATCACTGCCCTTCTTAATTCACCTTGGGTGAATAATTTTTTCTCTTCTCCTCTCCATTTCCCTATCTGTAAACCTGGGAATTAAAGAGAAGAAAGAAAAAGAGATACCGACCTCTGTCACAAAGTGTCTGAATGCTAAAACCATTTTTTTTTTTTTAAATTACAAAGCCACAGGCATTTCAGATAACAGGGGTCACAATGGATTTTAGATACATCAATTTGCACATCCAACTACTTACATACACATTAGCATATGAACATTTAAATCAATGTTAGCAACAAGCATAGTGCAAGCTTGAGATTAAGTCTGAAGTTGTTCTAACAATTTTAAAGGAAATCCCCTCATTTCTATCAGAGAGCATGGTCTGTGCCGCAACCTGCACGATGCATACCAGTCAAACACAACTTCATTCTTCTGCAAAGAATTCTCCTTCAATATGAATACTTTTTTTAATTGGAAGGGCACTTGTAATTTTCCAGAACCTGGGGGAATAAAAACAACTGTCTTTCTATTCTTTATTTAATGGATAGACTGAAGTCCCCTGAAAATAGTTCTTTGTGTACAATAAAAACATTAAATGTCTCAAGAAAATACAGACAGATAAATGCAGTAAAATATATCAACTTTATTGTCATGTAAAAAATCCTTTAATTAGAAAGTAAGCTGCATTAAAATAGAAGTAGACTATTCTACTGAAGTCATCTAACAAGGAGGAGCAAATCCCTGCTTTTTCTTTAATTAAAAAAAGAAGATACATGGGAGAATTTAAATTATAAATATCATAAACAATCTGAAGTTTTTTAAATATCGGCATTCTTTATTTTTTATATCTATATTCTTAATGAGGGAAGCAAAATAGTCTGGAGTGTTAAACCCAACCGTTAAAGCCACTACAGTGCTGAAAATTATCATCCTCCAGATAATGCATTCTGCTGTCCTTCCTGTACACAAAAACCACAAATCTTGATTCAGATATGAAAATGGTGCTTTTGGCAGAAGCCTATGCTTTGCACCACATGAAATCTGACAATCAAAGACTGTTTTTAAGCTCTGGAGATCTTACCAATTCTTTAACTATACTAACTGTAATATCATACTTTAAAACAGCATTTCACTGTCCAGTAAGATCTAGTAAGTCCACTGAAGTCTTCATAATATTCAATCATAGTATAGACAAAACATAGACAAAATACAATTAGCAAGTCATGTTGGTTTGGGTTGGAAGGGACCTTAAAGATCATCTAGTTCCAACCCCCCTGCCATGGGCAGGGACACCTTCCACTAGGTCAGGTTGCTCAAAGCCCCGTCCAACCTGGCCTTGAACACTTCCAGGGAGGGGGCAGCCACAACCTCTCTGGGCAAACTGTCCCAGTGTCTCACCACCCTCACAGGAAAGAATTTCTTCCTTATACGTAATCTAAATCCACACTCATTCAGTTCAAAACCATTAGCCTTTTTCTATCATTACACTCCCTGATAAAGAGTCCCTCCCCATCTTTCCTGTAGGCCCCCTTTAAGTTCTGGAAGGCCACTATAAGGTCTCCCCAGTTCCTTCTCTTCTCCAGGCTGAACAACCCCAACTCTCTCAGCCTGACCTCAGAAGGAAGGTGCTCCAGGTCCCGATCATCTTCATGGCCCTCCTCTGGACCTGCTCGAGCAGATCCATGTCCTTTTTATACTGGGGGGCCCAGAGCTGGACACAGTTACTCCAGGTGGGGTCTCACAAGAGCGGAGTAGAGGGGAAGAATCACCTCCCTCGACCTGCTGGCCACACTTCTCTTGATGCAGCCCAGGATACAGTTGGCTTTCTGGGCTGTGAGTGCACATTGTTGGCTGATAGTCAGTTTTCCATCCACCAGTACCCCCAGGTCCTTCTCCGCAGGGCTGCTCTCAATCCACTCATCGCCCAGCCTGTATTTGTGCTTGGGATTGCATCAACTCCTGTGCAGGACCTTGCACTTGGCCTTGTTGAACTTCATGAAGTTCACACAGGCCACCTCTCAAGCCTGTCCAGGTCCCTCTGGATGGCATCCCTTCCCTCCAGCATGTCGACTGCACCACACAGCTTGGTGTCATTGGCAAACTTACCGAGGGTCCGCTCAATCTCACTGTGCATGTCACCAACAAAGATTTTAAACGTACTGGTCCCAATACCAACCCCTGAGGAATACCACTTGTCAACGCTCTCCACTCAGACATCAAGCCGTTGACCATAACTCTTTTGAGTGCAACCATCCAGCCAATTCCTTATCCACCGAGTGATCCATCTGTCAAATCTGTGTCTCTTCAATTCAGAGACAAGCATGCCATGTGGGACAGCATCAAATGCTTTGCAGAAGTCCAGGTAGATGATGTCAGTTGCTCTTCCACCAGCACTGTAATCCTATCGTAGAAGGCCATTGAATCTGTCAGGCACGATTTGCCCTTAGTGAAGCCATGTTGGCTGTTACCAATCACCTTCTTGTTTTCCATGTGCCCTAGCACAGTTTCCAGGAGGATCCACTCCATGATCTTGCCAGGCACTGAGGTGAGACTGACTGGCTTGTAGTTCCCCAGGTCTTCTCTTGTCCCCTTTTTACAAATGGAGGTTATACTTTCCCTTTTCCAGTCAGTGGAAACTTCACTGGAGTGCCACAACTTCTCAAATATGTGGCTAAGCCACTTCATCTGTCAGTTCCCTGAGGACCCACGGATGCATCTCATCAGGTCGCATGGACTTAGGCACCTTCAGGCTCCTTAGATAGTCCTGAATATGATCTTCTCCTACAGTGGGTGATTCTTCTTTCTCCCAGTCCCCACCTTTGCCTTCTGCATCTTGGGCAGTTTGGTTGGAGCACTTGCTGTTGAAGACTGAGGCAAAAAAGTCATTGAGTACCTCAGCCTTCTCTATATTGCAGGTGACCAGTTCTCCCTTTTTCTTCCAGAGAAGGTCCACATTTTCCCTGGTCTTCCCTTTGTCACCCACACACCTGTAAAAGCTTTTTCTCTTGCCATTGACTCCCCTGGCCAGATTTAATTCTATCAGGACTTTGGCCTTCCTAACCTCATCCCTGGCTACCCGGACAGTGTCTCTGTATTCCTCCCAGGCTATCCGTCCTTATTTCCACCATCTATAGACTTCCTTTTTGTGTATTGAGCTTATTCATCCATGCAGGCCTCCTGGTGGTCCTACCCGACTCCCTCTTTGTCAGGATGCAGCACTTCAGAGCTTGGAGGGGGTGATCCTTGAATATTAATCAGCTTTCATGGGTCCCTCTTCCTTCCAGAGCTTTATCCCATGTTACCTTGCCAAGCAGATCCCTCAAGAGGCCAAAGTCTGGTCTTCTGAAGTCCAGGGTAGTGAGATTGCTCTGTGCCTTCCTCGCTGCCTTAAGGATCTTGAACTCCACCATTTCATGGTCACTGCAGCCATGGCTGCCCTTGAGCTTCACACTCCCCACCAGCCCCTCTTTCTTCATGAGAACAAGGTCCAACACAGCTCCTCTCCTCATTGGCTCGTCTACTACTTGGAGAAGGAAGTTATCATCAATGCTTTCCAGGAACCTCCTGGATTGCTTATGCCCTGCTGTGTTGTCCCTCCAACAGATATCAGGGTGGTTGAAGTCCCCCATGAGGATCAGGCTTGTGAATGTGAGGCTGCTGCTTTCTGTCTATAGAGAGACTCATCTGCTCAGTCTTCCTGGTAGGGTGGTCTGTAGCAGACCCCCACTGTAATGTCACCTGTTCCTGCCTTCCTGTTAACCCTGACCCAGAAATTCTTGGGTGGCTCCTCATCCATCCCCAGGCAGAGCTCCGTGCACTCCAGCTGATCATTGACATAGAGGACAATCCCCCACTTCTCGTCTCCCCTGTGTGTCCTTCCTAAAGAACCTGTATACTTCAATTCCAACACTCCAGTCATAGGAGTCATCCCACCACATCTCCGTGATGCCAGTAAGATCGTAGCCCTTCAGGCACGCACACATCTCTAGCTCCTCTTATTTATTCCCCATGCTACGTACATTTGCATAGAGGCATTTAAGTTGAGTCCCCAGTGAAGCTGACTTATTGGCTATAATTCCTTTGTGTTGCTTTTCAGTTGCTCTCTTGCTGACCTGTGACCCCTCTCCAGGCTCTAGGCATCTATTGCTGGCACTAGCATCAAACTGGTAGAAGTGGGTTGGATTGAGATTGCCCTCCCCCAGCAACTTTAGTTTAAAGCCCTCTTCACCAGCTTGACAAGCCCATGACCAAAGATGCTCTTCCCCTTCTCTGACAGATGGAGCCCACCAGCACCCAGTATACCAGGTTTCTCAAAGCAAGTCCCATGGTCTACATAGTGAAACCCCTGGCTGTGGCACCAGACGCATAACCAGCTGTTGATTTGCCAGCTGCGGCTGACCCTTTCAAACCCCTTCCCTTTGGATTGATAAAAAAATACCCGCACTCTAGAGTTCCTTACCGCTGCTCCTAGGGCTCTGTAGCCTGATATTATGCAACTTTATTATATTTATTCACTCATTCAAAACCCATGTCTGAGTGTATACAATGCATCTTTGCCACTAATTCAGATGAAAAAGCCTATTTCATTTAAGGGAGACCTTACACAGGCAATTCTGAGCTTCATGTCATAAGAATTACAGCAGAAGAGTATTGAAATTTTAAACTTAAAAGCCTTTGCACTTACTCTTTAAGGTCACCTTCACAAAAATAGCACAAGGGACTTGGTTCAATCCATATCATTTTTCTGTTAAGATTCTGAATTGATTCTATAATCATATAAAAACAAGCTCAATACACAATTAGAGCTAACTGTTGCCCTTGCCACTGAAATGCACAAAGCAATTTGTGAAGAAAAAGAAAAAATAATTTTTCTTTTCTGAGGTTTACTGCTTAAAAAGGTATTTTCCATAGTAAGTGACACTTCTCAGCATAATTCTGAGAACTAATCAGATCAGTTTCAAGAAAATGTCAAACCATCGCCCCAGGCAATGTTCTGAAAATTAAACTTACATTGCTTTCAATTCAAAAGAAATTAATTACTTTTTCCTAATGAATGCTTTTCTGTATATTAAAAATGAGCATATTTTCCATTTAATATAAATATGCTTTCAATTACAATCAGCTTTACTGTCTTGAATATCTTCAATGTGATAACCAGTAACTTTGATTCTAATGTTCCACATAACAGGCGAGCAACAAACATATTTCTGATATTGTTGCATTTAAAAATAAAATGGTCTTTTACTTGATAGACAGTTTGCCTGAACTAATTTTCATATGAATGTATATCTTTTCTGCAAATTCTGCACTATACTTTTGAAGGACGGGACTAGGGATAAACACATGTATTTCAAGCTCACTAAATGAGCCAGAGACCTCAAGCCTCGATATTTTGGAGCAGAGAAGATACAGCAACCCCAAAAGATTTTTCACTTTTCCCTTAGAAATCAACATGGCTGCAACTACAGTGAAAGAGGCCCCTGCATTATCCAAACAAAATCAAAGTGATCCCTCTACCATCTCACATCACCATAAAATAAGCTAGAGAAACATGGTCTAGATAAATTAAAAAAAAAAAGAAAATATAAAATTGTTCAGAAAACAATACTGAGAATAGTTGTCAATGGTAACTATCACAAGAGAAGAATATTTTGAGTGCAATTCCCATCAATCTGATCTGCTATTACTCCTAACACCTAGATGACCAACTATGGTTATTAAACTTGGACCTTGTGAAGAGTGCAAGCACAACAAAAATGGAGTTAGAATCCAACATGGTGTGGGGAGGAAAAAAGGGACAGGACCAGATCCCATACAGACAACTGTCAAATTCCAGATTGAGAGAAAACTAATTGCACAATAATGAACAAGCAGAAGAGAAAGGAGCCCTATAGAGAAAGGTCAAGTAGCTACTAGGTGAACCTGTGTCAAATCCATACGGTTGTGAAAACACCACACTGACGTGTACAGACAGCAGCATGGCTACCTCAGTTGCCTCGGCATTGTAAACTGTCAACCAGAAGCAGGAACATTGCCAACCCTCTTTCCCTCTCTAGCAGATCAGGATGAAGGTCTACTACTGGAAAACACACACTGTGCATCCCTCTAGTCACTGGCCTGAGATACTCAGTCTGCTCAGTAACTCACCTCTGAATCCTCTCGTTTCCAGTGGCCTCACACGTAGAGAGCCCCAATCTTTCCCCAACCCCACTGTTTCTCTGGCAGTTCTCCTGGACCCTCTGGTCACTCCAGCAGCCGATTCCTTCAGGTCCTCAGCACACACATACCTGGCTCCAAAGGCACTTAACCTACTCCCCAGCTAAAGCCATCTTGAAATGCCCTTCCCTTGCAATCCATAATGTGCCCCATACCCCTGGGCAATGACTCCCCACACACACTCGGACAGGTGTTCCAGAGAGCTGCTCCCATTGAATCATGGTGATGGGAGTCAACCCTAGGCCATAGGACTGATGGGAAAGCCCTGGAATGGGCTAGGGCAGGGGACCCTTTCTTTGAGATAGTGGGGTTCCCCACCTGCCGTCACACCTGAGAATGGAGAAAGGATGAGATGGCTGCTAAATTGTAGCTTCCCACCTCTGCATGTCAGGGCTGCATTCACTACCCACGAGGAATTGTTGTAATGTAATGAACACTGCAGGTGTTTTCACGCCACTATCCAACATTTACCTGATGAAGCAGCCAAATAATTTCCAAACACAGACTTTACCCATTTATCCTCCCCAAGCACCTAGACTCAAGGATTCTGATATTTGGTTTTAAACACCTGAAGTGTTTAAAAAGTTAAAATACTTCTCAACTCATCAAAGGTAATACTCATTATACGACTTGGAATTGCATCAACTAAAAGTCCATCTCTCATTAATGTGCTTTGGAAAAAAAAAAAAAATCTTTGAAAATCATTCTCTTGTTTTGCAAGAAACTTGAAAGTCTTTTCCCACAACTGCTAGAGAAGTCCAGGCAAGGCTACTGAGAAGCATGGTACCATACTGAAAGATTCATCTTTTAGAATAGATGTAAGCACCAGTTCGGGTTGTTTTTTTTTTTTTCCAAACCAGTGGCATTTTAACTCTCTTTAATATGCAACAGAACACTCTCAAACATCACATATTTTCTCATCTGATCAATGAAAACACTTTATTCAAATTGCAAATGAATTTTCTCTTTTCCTGTAAAGGACAGCACGTTAGAGATCTTACCAGACATTTCCAACAAATAGACAAGACAGCTCATTACCTTGAGAAGCTAAGTGTAACACACAGTTGTTAAAGTATCTTAGCCTACTTCATTGATCTCACTGATTCAGGTAGCAAAATATACTGAAAAGCCCATGGCAGGTATGTATTTTGCTAAAAATATGAAGGCCCTTAAGTACAGACACGGACTAAGTGGCAAAAGTGAAGACTGTGCAAAGACTCAGAATAGATGTCAAGATGTCTATAGCACATTTCATTGATCTTCTAATAAATAAGAACTTCTGTGGTAACTTCATCTGTTCAGAAATAGAAAGCAGTCTGTTGGCAAACACAGAAGTATCTTTACATTCACAAAGCTTACAAGCATCAGAGTTACAGGATGGAGCAAGTCCCGGTCTACATACCACACCATGCACAGTAGCAGTTGGCATCTCCCATATCATCAGGAGACAAGAAAACAAAACAGTTCTTTTCGGTTATGGGGACTCCTACTCAAGCCACCTCTCCTACTCACAAAATTCTCCCAGACTCCCCAACAGCTATCGGGGGGGCGGGGGGGGGGGGGGGGGCGCGGAAATCAATGTGTCCTTTTTTCCCCCCGTCATTCTTTGTCTCCTCTTAGACCAGGGCTACCACAGACACCATAGTAAGGGTAGTAACAACTGCCTCCTCAGCCAGAAGACAGAGACTGGGAGAACAACCCCCCAGTATTCCAGAAGGAGATAGTCAGTGACCTACTGCATCACATAGACACATACAAGTCTATGGGACCTGATGGGATACACCCGAGGGTGCTGAAGGAGCTGGCTGGGGTACTCGCCAAGTCGCTTTCCATCATTTACCAGCAGTCCTGGCTGACCGGGGAGGTCCCGACAGACTGGAAATTGGCCAGTGTGACGCCCATATATCAGAAGGGTCGGAAGGATGATCCGGAAAATTACAGGCCTGTCAGCTTGACGTCGGTGCCCGGGAAGCTGATGGAGCAGCTCATCCTGAGTACCATCACACAACACTTGCGGGACAACCAGATGATCAGGCCCAGTCAGCATGGGTTTATGAAAGGCAGGTCCTGCTTGACAAACCTGATCTCCTTCTACAACAGGGCGACATGGTTATTGGATGAGGGAAAGGCTGTGGATGTTGTCTACCTTGACTTTAGTAAGGCCTTTGACACCATTTCCCACAGCATTCTCCTGGCAAAACTGGCTGCTCATGGCTTAGATGGGCACACGCTTTGCTGGGTAAAAACTTGCTGGATGGCCGGGCCCAAAGAGTTGTGGTGAATGAATGGAGTTAAATCCAGTTGGCGGCCGGTCACAAGTGGTGTCCCCCAGGGCTCGGTTTTGGGGCCACTCCTGTTTAACATCTTTATTGATGATCTAGACGAGGGGATCGAGTGCACCCTCAGTAAGTTTGCAGATGACACCAAGTTGGGTGGGAGTGTTGATCTGCTCGAGAGTAGGGAGGCTCTGCAGAGAGATCTGGACAGGCTGGAGCGATGGGCTAAGGCCAACGGGATGAGCTTCAATAAGGCCAAATGCCGGGTGCTGCACTTGGGCCACAACAACCCCCAGCAGCGCTACAGGCTTGGGGAGGAGTGGCTGGAGAGCTGCCAGTCAGAGAGGGACCTGGGGGTGTTGATTGACAGCTGGCTGAACATGAGCCAGCAGTGTGCCCAGGTGGCCAAGAAGGCCAATGGCATCCTGGCTTGTATCAGAAATAGCGTGGCCAGCAGGGACAGGGAAGTGATCTTGCCCCTGTACTCGGCACTGGGGAGGCCACACCTCGATTACTGTGTTCAGTTTTGGGCCCCTCACTACAAAAAGGACATGGAATTACTCGAGCGCGTCCAGAGAAGGGCAACGAAGCTGGTGAAGGGTCTGGAGCACATGTGGTACGAGGAGCGGCTGAGGGAACTGGGGTTGTTTAGTCTGGAGAAGAGGAGGCTGAGGGGAGACCTCATCACCCTCTACAACTACCTGAAAGGAGGTTGCAGAGAGCTGGGGATGAGTCTCTTTAACCAAGTAATAAGTGATAGAACAAGAGGGAATGGCCTCAAGTTGCGCCGGGGAAGGTTTAGACTAGATATTAGGAAGCATTTCTTTACAGAACGGGTTGTTAGGTGTTGGAATGGGCTGCCCAGGGAGGTAGTGGAGTCCCCATCCCTGGAGGTGTTTCAGAGTAGGGTCGACTTAGCGCTGAGGGACATGGTGTAGTTGGGAACTGTTAATGTTGGGCTGATGGTTGAACTGGATGATCTTCAAGGTCTTTTCCAACCTAGATGATTCTGTGATTCTGTGAAAATAAGCCAACGGTGATCAAAAAAAATAAAAAGCAAAAAGCCACAACCAAAGACCTGGAAACTGTACACTGCCTGTAGAGACAGACTTAGACATTTAAATAAGAGAATGTTTTAAAGATCTCTTATCCATATTGCCATTCTTACCAAGGTAAAGTTTTACACTATTCTAAATATTGTTTAGCCTGGGGTCCAAGTGTTCTCCGGTTTACATGAGAAATGCTTAGTGTTAGAATGGGTGGCTAGTAAAAGTAAACTGTGAACATTGCACAAGAGCAAAACTAAATGAGAATTGCTAAAAACAGTATTTAAAGATCTCAGAAAGTAACTCTATGCATATAAAGCAAAGACTTGGTTTATAGATTTTCCAGGCCTTTCTTCCTCTCTTGGTTCTCTGGACAGCATTCTGTAGCAAGCTGTTGTGGTTTGAACTCAGCCGGTACCCAATCACCACATGGCCAGTCGTTTACTTCCCCCCCTACCTCCCCGGTGAAATAGGAAAGGGACAAAAAAAAAAAAAAAATTCGTAGGTTGAATTAAAAAAAAAATTAGTAACAAAACAACAATAGTAAGTCCAAACAGATAATATACAGTAGTTGCTCACCGATCGCTAACTGGTACGCAGCCTGCCCCCAGCAGTGATCCCGACCGCACCAGAAATCCCACAACCGACTGACCGGGAAACCGGAACAGAGATGAGAGAGCACGCGTCCCCTTATATACTGAGCAGGACATCACATGATATGGAATACTCCAATGACCGATCTGGGCCCGGGCCCCTAGCTGTGCTCCCTCTCAGCCCAAGGAAAGTTAACTCTATCCTGACTGAAACCAGGACAGTCTCCACCCCTTATTCCATTCCATTTACATTATGCTCAGGTTCCAAATACATTCTAAGGAATCACCACCCCTTTCCCGGGTCCCACAGATATCATTCCCTTCGTCTATGGGCCATTCTGCAAAAATGTCTACTGAGTTCATTTAGTCCATAACTTTGGGTTCCATCTGTCATGACAGTCTTTAAGGCTGGAGGAATGAGATGGAGTTGGCTCAGTCAGTGGAGCAGGAGGCTTTGGATGTGGCAGGAGGATGTTGCGAGGCACCAACTGCAATAACAGGGTTATTTGACAGTTTGATTCACTGGCTATTTTCACCTAAAATCAAATCTCCCTGAGGCACACATCAGACTTCTCCGTCCTTCTGCATTACCCACCAAGTGCACCCACGTCCTTGGGCAAAAATAATCCCACACATGGGTTTACCCTTACCCAATGCAGGAACAATGCAGACTGTCTCCCCAGCATATTTTTAATGTACACTATGGGGGCTTTATCCCCATCTACAGTATGTAGGTTTGATTGAGCAGGGCCAGCTTGCTTGGCAAATCCTCTGGTATTGACCAACCAGGTGGCTTTTGCTAAATGCACGTCCCAGTGTGTGAAAGTTCCACCACCCATTGCTCTCAGTGTACTTTTTAGCAACCCATTGTGTCGTTCAATTTTCCCAGAGGCTGGTGCATGGTAGGGAATGTGATATATCCACTCAATGCCAGGTTCTTTCGCCCAGGCGTCTATGACGTTGTTTTGGAAATGTGTCCCATTATCTGACTCAGTTCTTTCTGGCATGCCATGCTGCCATAAGACCCTCTCCTCAAGGCCTAAAATGGTGTTCCGGGCAGTGGCATGGGACACAGCATAAGTTTCCAACCATTCAGTGGCTGCTTCCACCATAGTAAGCACATACTGTTTGCCATGCCAAGTTTGTGGGAGCGTGATATAATCAATCTGCCAGGCCTCCCCGTATTTATATTTTGACCATCGTCCTCCATACCAAATGGGCTTTAACCGTTTGGCTTGCTTGATTGTAGCACATGTCTCACATTCATGGATTACCTGTGCATAACATCATTGGTTAAGTCCACCCCTCAGTCACGAGCCCATCTGTATGTTGGATCTCTTCCCTGATGGCCCGAGGAGTCATGGACGCAGCGAGCCATAAATTTTTCACCCTTATGTTGCCAGTCCAGATCTACTTGAGCCACCTTAATCTTAGCAGCTTGATCCACCTTTTGGTTGTTCTGATGTTCTTCAGTGGCCTGGCTCTTGGGTACATGAGCATCTACATGGCATACTTTCACAAGATTCTCTACTTGAGCAGCAATATCTTGCCATAATTCAGCAGTCCAGACGGGTTTGCCTCTGTGCTGCCAGTTGCTCCATTTCCACTGCTGTAACCTCCCCCACAGCACAGTTGCTACCATCCGTGAGTCAGTATAGAGGTAGAGCACTGGCCACTTTTCTCTCTCAGCAATATCCAAGGCCAGCTGGACGGCTTTCACCTCTGCGAACTGACTCGATTCATCTTCTCCTTCAACAGCTTCAGCGATCCATCATGTGGGGCTCCACACAGCTGCTTTCCACCTTCGATGTTTCCCCACAATGCGACAGGACCCGTCAGTAAAAAGGGCACATCGCTTCTCATTATCCAGTAGTTTATTATATGGTGGGGCCTCTTCAGCACGCATTACCTCTGGCGCCATTCCAAAATCTTTGCTTTCTGGCCAATTTATAATCACTTTCAGTATTCCCGGACGGCTGGGGCTCCCTATTTGAGCCCGTTGTGTGATTAATGCGACCCATTTACTCCACGTGTCATCAGTTGCATGGTGTGTAGAGGGGACACCCCCTTTGCCCAGCACTGACAGTCAGGGTGCCAGGAGGAGCTGCGCTTCAGTCCCAATCACCTCTGAAGCAGCTCGGACCCCTTCATATGCTGCCAATATCTCCTTTTCAGTTGGAGTATAGTGGTCCTCAGATCCTCTGTATCCCCAACTCCAAAACCCCAGAGGTCGACCCCGAGTCTCCTCTGGTGCTTTCTGACAGAGACTCCAGGTAGGGCCATTCTTCCCGGCTGCAGTGTAGAGCACATTTTTAACATCTTGTCCTGTCTGAACTGACCCGAGGGCTATTGCATGAACTATCTCCTGTTTAATCTGTTCAAAAGCCTGTTGTTGCTCTGGGCCCCATATAAAATCATTCTTTTTCCGGATCACTTGATATAGAGGGCTGACAATCTGACTGTAATTTGAAATGTGCAGTCTCCAGAAACCCACAACACCCAAGAAAGCTTGAGTTTCCTTTCTGTCAGTCGGTGAGGACATAACTGTTATTTTATTAATCACCTCCACTGGAATCTGACAATGTCCATCTTGCCATTTTACTCCTAAAAACTGGATCTCTCATGCAGGTCCCTTGACCTTACCACGCTTTATGGCAAAACTGGCTCTCAAAAGGATTTGGATTATTTTCTCCCCTTTCTCAAAAACTTCTTCTGCTGTATTACCCCATATAATGATATCATCAATGTACTCTAAGTGTTCTGGGGCTTCACCCTGTTCCAGTGCAGTCTGGATCAGTCCATGGCAAATGGTGGGGCTGTGTTGCCACCCCTGGGGCAGTCGATTCCAGGTGTATTGGAGACCCCTCCAGGTAAAAGCAAACTGTGGCCTGCATTCTGCTGCCAGAGGGATGGAGAAAAATGCGTTGGCAATACCAATCGTGGCATAGCACTTGGCTGCCTTTGACTCTAGTTCATATTGAAGTTCTAACACATCTGGCACAGCAGCACTCAGCAGTCATGTGACTTCATTCAGGCCACGATAGTCCACTGTTAATCTCCACTCTTCATTAGACTTTCGCACTGGCCATATGGGGCTGTTAAAAGGGGAGCGCATCTTGCTGATGACTCCTTGGCTCTCTAGCTGACAAATCAGTTTATGGATAGGGATTACAGAGTCTCGGTTGGTGCGACATTGCTGTTGGTATACGGTTGTAGTGGCAGTTGGCACCTGTTGTTCTTCAACCCTCAGCAATCCCACAACAGAAGGATCCTCTGAGAGATCAGGTAACACAGAGAGATGTTTAATTCCTTCTGTTTCCAAGGCAGCTATACCAAAAGCCCACAGATACCCTTTTGGGTTCTCAAAATACCCTCTCCTGAGATAATCTATACCAAGAATACATGGAGCATCTGGGCCAGTCACAATGGGGTGTTTTTCCCACTCTTTTCCACCTAGGCTCACCTCGGCCTCCAATAGAGTCAGCTGTTGAGACCCCCCTGTCACTCCTGAAATACAAATGGGTTCTGCTCCTTTAAAATTGGGTGCATTGAGCACCAGTGTCCACTAAAGCCTTATACTGCTGGGGGTCAAATGTGCCAGGCCATTGAATTCACACGGGCCAATAAACTCAGTTGTCCCTGTCCTCCACCTGGCTGGAGGCAGGGCCCCTCTAATGTTGGTCATAACACCTGCTATTGACAAATGGGTTAGTGTGGTGTGCACGGGTTTCAGTCTCATCTTGATCACTCACTTCTTGTGAATACAAGTCAGAAGTTCTTCTCATAGGATCGTGAGCAAAGTCGACCTTTCTGCTCTGTTTGGGCACTTGATTACTGAAAACCAGAGGAGCATTTCTCCTAAAAGAACCCTGTTCTGTAGTTGTTCTTCCTTCCAACTCATGTACCCGCTCTTCTAGGAGGTAGGTAGGTTTTCCATCCCATTTCTTCACATCTTCTCCATAGTCACACAGGTGGTGTCACAGCCTCCCCCATGGTGTGTATTGGTTCTCTCAAGTAGAGAAACAACTACTCCTAATAGACAAGATCCTAGTCCGTGCAGGTGGGGAGTAGGACATGTCCTCTTTAAATTGCTGGAATTCTTGAGATAATATCTCCACAGCCGTGATGAGGGTGGAAGAGAGACTTCCTTCATATTGCCGTAGTCAGTGAGCCAATTCATCCACTGTTGGTCCCTCTTCATCTCTCCAGTCTGCTACTGTTAATGCACTGGCATATGGTGATGGTGTGCTCTGTACAAACTTCCGCCACATGGGCCAGGTGCATTGGACTTCATCTGGATCTGTGAGTAGCCGTGCATTATCTGGGTCATAGTAAAGCATCTCCCGCATGGCTAGCTCCCTCAAGTATTGAATACCTCTCTCCACAGTGGTCCACTTACTTGGATGACATACAAAATCTTCCTTGAAGGGATACCTCTCCCTCACACTTGACAGGAGTCACCTCCAGAGACTGAGATTCTGTGTCTTCTTTCCGATGGCTTTGGCGATGCCCCCTTCCCTAGACAGGGATCCCAGCAGCCTGAACTCCCTACCTTCTAGTTCCACACTGCTGGCCCCGCTATCCCAGCATCGGAGCAGCCAGGTAACGAGTTGCTCCCCTGGATGGCAGCTGAAATCTTTTCTTATGTCTCACAACTCACTCAGGGATAAGGATTGGGTGAGTATTACTGGCTCTGCCTTCTCCTCCTGTTCTTGTGATGGGCCTGGTTCATCGTCACCCTGTACACTGCGAGGGGATTTTCTTTTGTATTTCTTCTTATGTATGGGAGCAACTGACACTGTCATGGGTTGGTTCTCTGGTTCAGCTGCAGCTTCTGTCCTTGGGCTTGTAGCGGCTGCAGTTTCTGTTACTTGGTTACCAGATCCAGAGCCCTTCTCTTCCTCTTGAGGGTGCTGAACAGTGTTCAATAGCACTCGGTAGGCGTGGGCTATGCCCCAACATGTTGCAGTGAGCTGTCCCTCTCAAATTACCTCAGTGACAACATACTTTTTCCAAATATTTTACTATTTCTTCAGGATTCTGCACCTGTTCAGGAGTGAAGTTCCACTACACCGCAGGTGCCCACTGTTCTAGATACTTTCCCATGCTACTCCACACCCCCAGCCACTCATAATTCTCCAACCTTAGGGTAGATTTCCAGGTAATACTCTTAATACTTGCTTAACCCTGAACAAAACCTGAATCACATGTAAGAACACACTAGCTCCTAGCAGTAAGATAACCATGTTAATATCAACATTCCAAGGATATTTGAAATTTCTGAATTTCTTAAACACAATTGTAAATATCCCCAGGACTGATGACTGCATCCTGTCACAGATAAGTATTACAAAGTACAGCAAAACCAAAATCTTAACCCAGCTCTCAGGGACCGTGAGCAACAGCATGGGAAATACATACTGCAGGTGAGGTGATAAAATCTTAAGGAGTCAAGCAATCAACATTATTACCCAATTTGTCATTATCTCAAACCCCTGGCCCCACATTGTGTGCCAAAAGACGTGGTTTGAACTCAATTGGTAGCCAATCACCATGTGGCCAGTCGTTTGCTTCCCCCCCTCCCAGGTGAAGTAGGAAAGGGACAAAAAACAGAAATTCATAGGTTGAATGAAAAAAATTTAGTATTAGGAACAAAACAACAGTAACAGTAGTAAGCCCAAACATGTAATATACAGTAGTTGCTCACCGACCGGCGACCACTACGCAGCCTACCCCAGCAGCAATCCTGACCACACCAGAAATCCTGCCACTAACCGGAAAATGGAAAAACAGACATGAGAGAGCACTGTCCCCTTATATACTGAGCACGACATCACATGATATGGAATACTCCAATGACCGATCTGAGCCCGGCCTTCTAGCTGTGCTCCCTCTCAGCCCAAGGAAAGTTAACTCTATCCTGGCCGAAACCAGGACACAAGCTCTCTGAGCTCATCTCTTCTTAATATCTAGAAATCTATCACCTTCCTCCAGATACATCTCAATTCCTATTTGTTTCACATACAGCACACACTTTCTCACCAATGGACACCTTGACCTCTGCCAGCTAACCCATGCTTTCACAAACTGGGAATCAATAAACTCTCTATATTCGCCTGATGAACACCAACGTTTGGGGCCACAAAACTTTACCGACATCATAAGGCAACTGGAAAAATCTAAATGTTCAGTGATTAAAGTTTTCCTGCACTAAGCACCATGTCCTGTTTCCCATGTTCCTCTTTCTTGTGTCCTACTCCTGCTTCAGCAATCTTTGTAGAAGGCACAGCTGATTAAAAGAGAGCTGCGTGTGCTACAACTCAGTTACTTCATTTTCAGTACCAGCAGGTGACCTTGTCTGAATTTCACAGAATTAAAGGTTAAATAAGTTTGGAAGGGGCCTCAAAGTCATCCAAGCCAACCTCCTGCTCAAAGCAGGGTCAGCTATGAAAACAGACCAGGTTGTTCAGGGCTTTATCTATCTGGGTCTTGGAAATCCCCACGGATGGAGGCTGCCCAACCTCTCTGGGCAACCCAACCCACTGCCCAGCTGTTCTCATGGTAAATTTCTTTTTCACCAGAAACAAAATTTTCTTAAACTGTGTAATTGATGCTGGCTTCATTCTTTGTGGTGACAGTTGTATGATGATAGCTACTTTTCTCAGACAAGAAAGTGAATCTCTACGTTTTCTATATAAATGTTCTTTGGAATTACTTATTTTAGTTGGTTTCAAACAGTATTTGTTTTAACCTTTAGTATTTAAGCTACTCATCTTTCGGTGACCAAAAGTAATGCTATGTTTAGAAGCTCTTGTTGAAAAAACTAATCAGTCACTATCACAGGATGATTTTATGGAAAGTTTAAAAATGCCAAATGTAAGGGTAGTTGGAAGACAGAGATACATTTTAATAATGCTTTACCACATGGATTCCACTGTGCCAGCTACCATCATACAAGTGAGCTTGAAAAACAGTGTTTAATGTACATCTCACCAATAATGTCCAACAGCAGCCTAAACTGACCAAAGGCTGGAAAGTTAATCAGTCAAAGCTGAAATTGCTACAGCTGTGGAGACAGGGGAAGCACTTGGTAAACATCGGTTTAAAAAGTTGTGTCTCACACTTGAAATCATCTGGACTGTTAATATCTGATAGCAAAATTCTCTTGCAGGAGAAAGGAAACACTGCAAAATTACGTATGCAGTTTGACAAGGGGACAGCCCTTTAACCAACACAGGCCTGTTACTCTATGAGTTATCTGAATGCTTCATTGCTGCCAGCCATATATGTAAACAAAATCACATTTCAAACAGGATCTGAATAATCCAAAATACGCTAGCTCATCCACTTTGCTAAAAATACATCACTTCAGTGGCTATCCACTAAATTGTGCATCGAAATGAAAAATGAAGCAAAAAAAAAATTAAGAACCTGAAGAGCTAAATCCTCCTTTTTTTAAAAAAGGTTTTCATTAGGTTATCTATTGCAACTAGTAAAAAAAAAAAAATAATCTGAAAGTACTAGATTACTTAGAGTAATTTATTCACAAGGACAAACAAAACACTTGTCTATAAAATGACTAGAATAAATACTTTTTAAAATCCCATCAGTATGAAAATATTTGTTACTACATTTATTACTCTCTCAAATGTTACTATCAGGCTGTAGTAGTGATCTCCTCCCAGTAATAATTGCTGGGATCGTTTCTACTGAAGTGAGAACAAAAGGTCAGTGAATGATCAAGGCCTGAAAAAACCTACACGTTCATTAGGAAAAAAAAAGTGAAGGAAAAAGGGCACTCCTGGATTGTTTGGGAGATGCAGGGATTTTAGTGTAGACTACAAATTAGCAACAAGTCATCTCTGATTTCAAACACAAAATTTAAGGGGAATACATGTCACCATTTTCTCCATAAAGTGTATAGGAAAGTATGTGCCCAAAATACATGCTTCAACCATAGCTTTGGTTAGCCATTAAAATGGAATATGCAGTAAAATTCTCTGAGACCTTACTACCATCTCTTTCTTCTGTGAACATTTGTCAAAATAGGGATTCCTTGGATTTAAAAAGGTTGTTCAGGAAAGCTAAGATACATCCAGAAAAATATTCATCAAAACTGATGACTTGGAATGAGAACATACATACATACCTGACAGTCTACAAATGCTCTGAAGAAAAATAATACTTGTAATTTCATTATTTGAAATTACAGTATGCATCCAGTTATGAATAGGTATAGGCCCTGATGTGTAGAAAGAGATTGTCCTTCAGAATTATATAATGACTCTGTTATCTGCCTCATTTGTAACTACACAAAATGGGAAATATAGCCTTAGAGGGCCTTTTTTTTTTTTTCTTTCCTTAAACATAGCAATTCAGAATATAAATTGGGACCCAGGTTTGGAATTCTGTCAGTTTAAATTACTGGATTAAGTTTAACACTCACAATTTGATTTGAGCAATTTCAGTTTTGTCTAGTATTTGAATGTCCTCCAGACTACTGATACATGGGCTTTTTAAAACAATTTTATTATACTTAGACTTAAACCCCTAACAAAGAGGGGATTAATTTTCAAATTTATAAAATGCGAATAGTGGTAACTTCTATTTATGTAGCAGTCCCAGTTTACAAATGAAACACAGTACAAAATTCAATTTTACTAAAAATTGTATTGATTTAAACCTTACACATGTATGCAGTCAACTTAAATATGGGCAGGACTAAGCTACCTTAAAGGCGGGGGGGTGGGGGCGCGGGCGGGGAAGGCATGTGCTAGGTTTACAGAAGCACTTACATACCTAAAATTAGTATCATGGGAAGAACAATGTATAACTTCAATCCCCTCAAAGACAGGACAGATAGTCTCATGTATTCTCACAGTAGATAGAGGCTGCCTACCCTGAAGTAACCCTGAATGTGGATCTAAATCCCTACCTGCAATTGTAATGCAAAGTAATCTCAATGCAGCATACCTGTTCTATACAATAGATCAATCAATAAAAACCAAAAATAGCTGTATAAATTGATATGCACAAGTTAAAATGCCACTTAGAATTTTTCCCTGAATAGATTTAATTTTACTGCGCAAGTGAAATTACTGAGAACTGTTCCTGAGATACTAAGTAGGCTGAATAAAAAGAATACCCCCTGTAAATGCTCTATTGGTAAAATAATTAGAGTAATTATGCGTCTGTCAAGATAACATTTTATATTAAATAAGGAACAGAATACAGAAGCACAATTTTCCTTGGCTGAAAACAGTAGTAATGGTGTTCTTCTTTAAGGGCACATGCCTTCACGTCCATTGAAATTTTACAATCTAGAAAGTCGCCATGGTACACACTAAATGGATATAAACTGCTATGTATATACAGATGTGAAATTTTCTGTTTAATGGGAAAGAACACAGATAAAACCTATGAACTGAAATGACAGTAGAAAGACAGTTAATGAACCCAATGCCAAACACAGGGTGAATGTAAGTTCTGATATCCATAGGACAAAGAGGGTGCACTGAAAGAGAGCCACAGGAACACTTCTGGACTGAAAAAAGCTTTAATTTTTAAATCAATTTTCAATAACCTAGTAGGTTACAGAAAATCTTGATCTCCATAAATATATGGGAAGAGATAAACAAAATAGAAATACTATCTTTATCTGCTAGATTCAGAGGTGGACCTCAAGAATAGCTAGATTGATATTCTAAATCCATTTCAAGCTTTTAACATAAAAGCTAATCATCCACAGCAGCAGTTTAACAAGGATGTTTATACAGCAGTGGACATCTTGCTTTAAAGATATAATAATGTCTAAATCAGAATTGTTCTGAATGTTTCAGGGAACGACAACTATGTGAACTGGGTTGAGCTCCCTGTTTCCTGAGACTGTCTCCTGCAAAAGATTTTTCCAATTCTCTTACTCTATTGCTGCACTTCAAAAAAGAAGGGAAGTTAAAAAAACAGAAATAAGAAGGGGGGGGGGGGGGGGGGGCGGGAAATCTATGCTACAGAATGTCCCAGACCTTCTGCTTCATTTAGAGATTTTTAGAATAATTTACATTCTGTGAAAACCCCCAAAATGAGGACCAAATGAGGATATACCCAAAGCTACAAGAATCTGGGTGTCTGCAGTGCCCTTGGGGGAATCACAATGTAAGTATCCAACTCTTCTGGAGCAGGACTCTCAATTCTAGGGCAAAATAAATGCATCCTAGTAGAGGATGACACTATTACTCAAGCTCAAGCTATTTTTCCCTCAAGACATATCAAATCAAACTTAAAATATCATTTCACATAGCCTTAAAAAAAACAGCAAGAGAAAATAAAGTTAAATGATTACATTTAAGTCTGTTTATCTCTACATGTGCAATCCCATGAAGGCACAGTCTTGGAGGAGATCCAAACTGCTGATTAGATGAGATTAAGGATAAATGAGAGGCTAAAATGTAGGTATTTGGGAGGTTTTTGGTTCAGGGGTTCTCTTGTTGCTGCTTTTGAGCTTGTTTGTTTGCTTTTTAAAGCAAACATACATCATATAGCTAAATCTCCACTTGTTTCATCCTTACCTACCACTTGAATGAACAGAACAATCCATTACCCTAAGAACAAGTATTTGGGGATTATTTACCCATGCAAACATACATTAATATAATTTCTGCACCAGAGAAAGCAGATTATGGAAAAGCATTATAGTCTATCATCAGACAGAAGGAAATTTGTGTCACCAGTACTGGGTCTTTTTTAAGCAGGGATCTCTGATTCAGTGCAGGTGTTTCAGATATTTACTGATTTAGAATGCACTCTTTGATTAATAATGCAATTCATATTTTATTTCTTCGGAGAAATTACAGTGATCTACTCTGTTTAGCTGGATTCAAGCTCACCAAATGCAACAACAAATGAGAAGTGTCTGTCTCAGAAAAAATTTGCTTGGTTGGTTAGTTAAGGAAAAAAGAGGTACCTCGTAACATTTTGTTTGTTTCAACCATAAATTCTAAATAAAACCATCTGCAAGGTGCCAGGCAACATCCCAAGCAATTCCCTAAAGTACAAATCATTATATTTGTCTTGTACCTGTTGAGTCATGTGCAATTCTGAACATTTAGAACAGATCACGTCCAGATCAAGAGAACTGTGCTTGTGGTCTGGTCTGTTCTATAATTTTAACCACTGAATGGAAAAGTCCTAGGTCATCCCCATGAACATTTAACTTCTGAGATTCTGTCAGAGCATGGGTAGATAGCTGAAACCATCACACAAGTCAATGAGGATCTTTCATAAACTGTTCAACATGCAAAAAGACAAAAAAGAATCCCCAACATTCCACACGCTTCTCCAAGGAACACATTCTAGGAAGGCTGTGACAACATCCAAAGATCAGGTTTGCCTGCTCCCTTTCCCCCACCATTTACCTCAACCCAGACTCTCTGCTGAGTGAATCCTGACATCATTTATTTTCTGTTGACAATCATTGTACGTTTTTTTTCCCTGTAAAGGACAACTAATTACAACTGTGAGGTTTTCATATTGTGTTAAGTGTCAGGTAAGGGTAACAAAGTTCCAGGCACCTTGTTCTGATGCTTATTGCACTCTCTATCATCCTTTCACTGCTAATGTTACACTTGCATTTTTCACATTCAGTGCACCCAGTTTTAAAAAAGAAAAAAAACCCACACCCCAACTATTTGGAATAAACACTGTCTTCTTTTATGGATCATTATGCTGCTGACACAGTGAAACCACAGATCCTCTCTAAAATACAAATCCAACATCTGTGTGTACATGCTTACAACAATTAAGAATGAATAATTTTTCTAACTTAAAATTCTTCTGTGTTTTTAGAGTTGAAAACACAATTGGTTTCAGCTGGGGAGTGAAGTATGGGAGAAGAGGAAAAAAAATCCACCTCCTTTCCTATTAATGATTGAGAACATAATCTTGGAATGAAAACTAGACTCAGCATGAATAGTATTCATCCCACTACTGCAAACAATTCATGGAAGCATTGATTCAAGGCATGGAATACAGCATTTTGCGCTCAAACAGGTTTAGCATCTGATTTAGCATTCATTTTATTGGAATGTGTCAGCAATGGGGATGGGGAGTTAAGTTTTGAAACCGTCCACAATGCAACAGGAAAAGAAATAAGGGAAGAAAATTGTACAAGAAGATCTTTGCTGTATCAGCAACCTAACTTTGAATTTGAATCTTCCTCACATAAAAGCAAAGTCTGGAAAAATTTATCTTTAATACAGATTCATTCCTGTCATCTCGTAATTATCCACCAAGCCGCCTTTATGCTTCTACGTTCCTTGAATTGACATTAGATAGAAATAAAGAATGACATTATCTTCATCATACCCATCCCCAATTCTTTTAACATCCTTTGCTCCCTCTTTTAATGAGTGAAGCATTGTCCTGAGAACAGTCATAAGGAAAGATCTGCAAAGTCATCCTTCCAAAAATGGGAGTCCCTATTCCTTTTTTTCAGAGCTAGAAAGCCTTCAACACTGCACTGTCTAACATCCTCTTCTTTCCCTTTTGTTATTCATTACTGATTTGACTGATATTGCAACATCTTGTCCCATTTGCTCTTGATTCGTTTGGTCTTGTCCCTCTTTTTCATAAAGGAAAGTGTATTTTTGTTCCATCATGGCAACGCTGAAATAGAACACAGTTTTCTTCTGGTACTATGATGTGATAATTTTATTATTTTTGTTACCATATTAAAGTTCTGAAATGACAGATTTTAAGAAAATTAATAAAGAAGTAGCTGTGCCACTAATTCAGTCAGCTCCTCTCAAAAAAAAAAAAAAGTGTTCAGGTGAACTTTAAGCTATGCAAAAGTATGATCAGCAGGGACACAGAATCACAGAAGGCTGAGGTTGGCAGGGACCTCGGGAGGTCATCTGGTCCAACGCTTTTGGTCAAGCAGGGTGCCAAGAACCACGTCCAGATGGCTTTTGAGTATCTCCAGGGATGGAGGCTCCACAACCTCTCTGGGCAACCTCTGCCAGCACTCAGTCACCCTCCCATTAAAAAAGTGTCTGCTGATGTTCAGAGGGAATCTCCTGTGTTTCAGTTTGTGTCCATTGAGTCTAGTCCTGTCACTGGGTACCATTTGCAAAGAGCCTGGCTCCATCTTCTTTGTACCCTCCTTCCAGGTATTTAGATACATTGATAAGATTCTCCCTGACCCTTTTCTTCTCCAGGCTGAGGAGACTCACCCTTATAGGAGAGGCACTCCAGTCCCTTCATCTTCACGGCCCTTCACTGGACTCTCTCCGGTATGTCTATGTACTTCTTGTACTAGGGAGCCCAGAACTGGACACAGCACTCCACGTATGGCCTCACCAGTACTGAGGAGAAGGATCATCTCCCTTGACCTGCTGGCAACACTCCTCCTAATGCAGCCCAGGATACCATTGACTGCCTTCACATCACAGGCACATTGCTGGGTCATATTCAACTTGGGTGTCCACAAGAACCCCAGGCCCTTTTCTGCAAAGTTGCTGTCAAGCTGGGTGGCCCCCAGCACGTTCTGGTGCCTGGGGTTGTGGGTTATGTAGCCAGGAGACCTTTGTTATGTCATACGACAGCCTTTTCAAAACATGACATTGAGTTAACTGGAGTGGTTTTCAGGCAGTAACGGTGGAGTGGTGAAGCAAAGGGCTTAAGTTCATTCTATTTGCTTACCTTCTCAGCTTCTGTTTTAGTTCAGCAAGTCCTGCTTCTTTTTCACCTAATAAATAGGCTGCTTATAGGCAGGCAAACTTAGTAGCCCTGCGTATGCATTCCTCATTGGTTTGTATCTCTTGTTTCTCCTTGCCCTTGCTGCTTTCCTTATAAGTACTTACATCCTTCTAACTGCACTCATGCTGACACGTAAGTTAATGTAAAACTGGAAGAATTTTTCTAGATCAACAGTTGGAGAGGGAAATGTTACTGCTATGAAGCAGGATGTAGAAAAATAGACATGCCACTAAACCCACAAACACAGTCTGTGGAGAATGCATCAGTGTTCAAAGAGAAGCAGATTTCCACTTCCCTAAAAGAACTCGCAGGATTTGTCATAGCAGATCACATTGCTGCTCTGTGAAATCCAGCATGCAGCCTCCAGCACCGGCCAATACCTGACACTACACAGAAAAGTGAGTAGCTGCATATTGCACCTGGCTAATCTTGAGAGATTTGCTCTTTAATTGCTAAGCAGAGCAGAAAAGAAACACATTAAAGTTCCTCTTGGGCTATGTAAGTCATTTTGCTTATGTTTAAATTTAGCAATATAGACACCTTCAGGTGACACTGCATTAAATGCAGTCAATTAGAATTAGCTTCTTGCATTTACTTGATAGAGCCAATTTAGATAAATGTTCGAGTAGCTACAAATAATATAGCCATGTCTCCCATAAAACCTAACAGTTACTGATGCGACATCCCTAGTCACTACATGAGCAGCTAATGCTAAAGGCTTTGTTTCTTTTTTTTTTTTTTTTTTTTTTCTTCTTTCCCCATAGACAAGAAGGGTGCAATCCATGGGCACACAGGACTGCTAAAATTGTGATCTGGGCTTCTGTAAAATTACTGTCCTTACAATAAGGAGGTTAGTCTCCTTCTGAAACTCTGGAAATCCCCATGGAACAGACTGCAGCAAACAACAACAAAATATCAGTAATGATTATCACATCTGGTTCTGCAAAATTTTTCTCACCTGTTTATTGTTGCCTCCCCATCTCCCCGCCCTGACCTTGCCCCCAAGTCCTTCTTATCTCCTGTTTCTGTCTCTCCCAGAGAAAACTCACAACAGATAAATTTCCACAGAAAATATCATTCTTTGTACCCTGAAATAATACTCAGGCAGCGATAAAAAACAGTGAGGACAGAGGAGCCACATTTTTGTAGTGAATGGTTACAACAACTATCTTTGACAACACAATATGAAAGTCATTTATTCAACCCAACACCAACATAATGGTTTTGTGGAAAAAAATGGGAACCCTTTATAAATTACTTCTTATGACTAAATTATGCCACATTCAGCTCACATTTTTCTCAAGTTATCTCATTGGCTTTACAGATTGATGATGGTCTTCATGCCCAAGCCTCCACATTCTACAGGATAAACATTTTCAACCTACTCATCAATCTGTCACATTGCTCACGTTTTATGACCCTCTTCAATTTAGTCACACTACTTTCGTTGGCAGAGCAGGATACAGTGCAATTGGATTTCTCACCCTTTGAGATAAACAAGATGGACTTCATCCTTTCTCAATTATTTCAAGCAGTTTTGCACAGATATGATACTGTATATGGTCTTGGTAGACTGGCGGTTTTTTATAAGACTAATTTTGGTAATTTTTAAATGGACAAAGATTGAATTTGAAACCAGAAGGAAACAATTAAGATTTAATACATTTTCAGGTCACTCACTTCAGCTCACCCACTAAGTACTTCCTGTTGCAATTAGCCTTTCGCTATAAACAAATTCATCGTAGACCACTGCAGCTTACCAACTGAGTCCTTAGACTCAAGAAAGCAAAATTCAAAGGTCTTCTAATTCTAATTGACATTAGTTTTCTGAAATTGGCATCAGAAGAGGCTACTAGCAAGGAAAAGACTAAGAATGCCTACTAGCTTAGGGCAGTGTTATCTCACTATGATTTTCCCCAGCAAGGTACTGGCAGATAGTATGTGTCCAAATAAAGAGGGATTGCTATTTAGCATCAGTGGTTTTATTTTCATTGCTGCCAACATTTTCTTAGTTGTCAAATTACTGCCTGCTTTTTCCATAATATGTTTTGGAAAAAGCCATTTATTATTTGGTGTATTAGTCATGTAGTAAACACATACTGTCAAATCCTTTCAGATCTTTGTAATCAACAGAGAACTTGATATCCAGCCCATTACAGAAACAAGAGGTATTTCCAGTTCAGCACTTCTCCCTTCCCATCTCTGCTACCTATTTTGTTTACAAAAGCTCCTATTTGTAAATGCTTTTATCTACTACGTGTTGCACTAAGAGACAACAAGCTACTTGACTGCACAAAGAACTAAAGAAGTTGCCAGGAACCTCTCACTCATCCTCTCCAATACAGGGAATTTGAAAGGAGGGTATGGTCCTTAGCCAAATCAGAACGTTTTCAATCATCTGGAACATCTTTAGATGGGCCATAAGTATGGATCTGGGTTTTTTTAACCTTTAAGTGAATAAGTTGAAAAGTTTCATATTCAGTACATTTAGTGAAATATGAATTACACACAAAAATTAAGCCAAACTAAGTTGGAAATTACAATGCAATTGGTAAAAGCTAATCCTTACATCTTCACAAATGTGAAGATTTCTTCACAGAAATAATACACTCTGAATTCTTCACTTTGATAAATTAGTGAGTAGCAACGCCATACAAGCAAAGATAACTAACTAGCCTTTTCAAGTTCATGTCCACCCAACTTAATTTAAATACATTTAAATGTACAGGACTAGAAACTCAGTAGAATAGCCTAATGTCTAAATGTCTACCTGTGTTTGCAATACTTTTTTTTTTTTTGGCTGATGCAAATCATAGAATCATAGAATATCTCGAGTTGGAAGGGATCCACAAGGATCATTTGAGTCCCATTCCCTGCTTCTTGCAGGACTGTGTAACACTAAATCAAATGACTAAAAGTATCTTCCAGGCACTCCCTGAACTCTTGACAGGCTTGGTTGCCATGACCACTTCCCTGAGGAGCCTGTTCCAGTGAGTGACTCCCCTCGCAGTGAAGAGCCTTTTCCTAATGTCCATACTGAACTTCTGATGCAGCGCAGATATTACAAGCTGATATGAGTAGAGAAATTCTTATGCCTGTATAAAACCCACAAGCCTGGTCTAAAAGCTCAGTCCTGCATAGTCTTGTGTCATCAGGAAGAAATGTACAGACCTTATCTGTCAGGAGTCTATAAGACACCACAGTTGTTATACTGACAATTAAAAGCTCCAAAATACTAATGTTTCAGTACAGTGCTCAACGTGGCTCAGTCTGTCTTCAACAGGATTCAGAAAATTACAGCTATACACTACTGAATTTCCCCTTCTCTTATATTCCTCCTGACACCCAAAAAAGACAGACAACCCCATTTCAACATTTCCAGTAAACTCTACTCCCCACCATCACTGTACTGCTTCCCATTTTCCTTTATGGCCATCCCCATCTCCTTAAACTGCTGTTGTCAGTTTGGCTGCCAGTGCTGATCACATCAGATACCCTAGAAATGGTTGCATTCAAAAAGGATAAAAAAAAAAACAACACAAGGTGGGATACTCAAAGGAAAGGACTGTATTATGCTTATCTTCTAGGAAACAGAATCCTGAGGGTAAACATTCAAAAACTGTCTCTGGAGCTGTAGTGACTCACACCTCAAGTAACCCTTGTTTGGAAGTGTGAGGGGATCACATTTTGTGTGGCATCACTTGATCTCAAGTAGGATCAGCGCTGATAACTAGATGGGAAGCAATAGCTATCTTGCCTCTGCAGTAGAAAGCCACCAAAGTATAGAACTTTTGAAAAGATGTTCACTTTTCAGATTAAAAAGTTAATTGAGGCCTAAAGCTAATTTCTCTAAGACTTGGGGAGTGGCAGAGAGAATCAAACACAGGAAGCAGTATTGTTTACAGGCTTGACTCTAGTAGCCAGGTTTCCTGTCAGAGCCAGGTGACTGATCCAAAACTTACCTCTCTTTTACAGAGCAAACCTGTTCTAGCTTCAGCGGGACTATGCTATTTATACATTAAGACTGTAGCACAGATAAAACAGCATTACATTTTGTAGCAAAGTGTAATTCATCATGGCATATTGCAAGAAAAATTTAGAAAAACCAAATCCAGTGAAAAATCTGATGTTGCATTTCTTACCCAAACCTGAAGAAAAAGAAAATCTGGTAATAGTTATACAAAACAAGATGAGAAGGTAACTTTTTTTAATATAGCAATTATTTTCCCTGTTCTACTGAACTACTGTACAGACTCCTACACAGCTTTCAGGATGTTTATTTACTTTCTAGTTGCATACGTAGTCATTTTCATTTCTTTGTCTGTAAGGACAAAGCATACTGACAGAGATCCAAAAAAAAAAAAAAAAAAAAAAAAAAAATGGTCTCCATCCTAACTGCTCCTGCTATCAGAAGAGATGAATATGCCATACTCGGGCAGCTCTGCAATTGCACAGCTATCAAGGAACTGTCACTGCCATGTAAGCGGCAGCAGCTGCAAGGCCGCTCTAAATTGAGCCAAGGACTGAAGAGGTCTGTGATATAGATGAGTAACAAAACGATGCTATAGTTTCCGTACTGCTCCTCATCACCCTTCTGGAGTCCTCAACCTTGGAGGCATTCGCGTTCAGGGTAAGTGACAGCCAGCCTTCCTCTCCTCCCATCGGGCTGCAAAAGTAACAATGGGGTATGTTTTGAGTGAACAGGATTCAACACCCATGCATGGTCAGCTTCTCAGAAAATTGCTTCTTAATTTTGCTACCTAGTTCAAACCATTAGTCTTGACCTTCACCTTTCACTTACAAGTTCCCAACCCTGATTTATTCCTCTTGCATCTCTTCCCATTATAGAAAAATTTATAATTTTCCATGTCAGTGTTATTCAGCAATTCAACAGCTCCTTAAAAAGCTAATTTAGGATTAAATACCACTTCTGTCAAATGTTATATAACTTTTCCTATTTAAAGGCAGTATCAGTGCAAAGTAATTTATTATTTCAGATTATCAACACTTCAAAATAATGTCTTCATCATTAAATTTCACACTCATAAGCATCCTTGATATCCTTAATAAACTTGCTACAGATAACTTGGAGTTCTCCTCTGGATGGTAGTGAAAGAAAATCAGTTTTCCACATCTTATATGCACTGTCTTACATAACTCTTTAGAGGTGGTCCCCACATCAGTACTCATGGCAGCAAAACATTTGAAATTTGAGGGTCTAACAACAGTGCTGCTATTCATGGAACAGAGTCCAACTGCCAAACTAACACAGAAAACTTAACCTTTTTATTATTTTGGGGGCATTGACAAAACTCAAATTGCTTGACTGAGGTCTCCATGAAAGCATGCATGAGCAAGTCAATGTTCTGCCATCAGCTTCATGCTAACCTCAGTTGAGTATCTTGCTAGATACACATCATAGTAGCAGACCATATGCATCAAGGTCTTTACCCCAAACCAAATCCCATTTCCCTATCATGATATATGCGGACAGTTCCTAAACCAAATCAGAGCATGTTCATGCTAATGTCTCTTACCACCACAGTTATTTCTACTGGCTGACATAACCAAAACAACAAATCCCCCCCTACTGTACCAGCAGTTAGCAGGCAGAGTTGCCAGTTTGACAGCGTAACTCATTCCACAAAGGAATATGAAATTAGACTACAGTAGTCTTGCCAGCAATGTTCCATTGCTAGTCACATCACAAGGCTTCTTCAGTTTAGGCATATCCTTATGAGCCTTTTTAGGTCAAAAGTCACAATGTACGCCTTAGAAATAGGTGTCGATAGTTATTATTCAAGCCCCTTAGAATCTCTATACTAGAAAGAACTATCTTCTAAAGGTAGCACTACACACATCTTTTTCAATGTCTCTCTGTAAAAGTCATTTCAGCAGAGCTAGCATGCTGACCCTTGCTGTATAAATATGCAAAGCAATCCATCTACCCACTGCAAAGTCTTAAGGAAGGCTGCTAAGAACTACTAATTTCAATAAGCTCTCCCTGAAAGGAAGGTCATGCCTAAGGCTATCTTCTGATACATACGCTCAAACTTAATAGTGTCTTTCACAAATGTTGCAAGCCTACACTGAAATGTCTTGAGTTTGTCTCATGCCAAAATAAACCACTATTTCTACGCTATGTAAAAATAAATTATTAAATAATTACATACACAATATCTATATTTATATAGATACAGGAATATGTTTGTCCCTGCCTTCTCTTTCTCTTTTCTTCCTCCTAGGACCAGGGCACTGACTTCTGAACCTCAGTTGGGGGTATTTTGGTGGGTCTTTTTTTTTGGCTGGCTGGTTGGTTGGGGTGTGGGTTTTTTTTCAATAGTGACTCATTTAAATGACTTTTGCAAATAGCAGAAACAATCCATTGTCACATATATTTTGCATGATAGTGGATAACCTGTTCCAGCCTCACGCTTGGGGTGTGGTGGGGAGGTACAGAGGAAGAGGAAAATGAAGGAAGAAGATTGATAAGTAGACTGAAAGTAGGCTGTACCAATAACACCAACAATTTAGGAATAAGCACTATCACGTTTTGATACAACAATGTTTACATTCAGTTATGGTTTTGGAATTCTGAGTTTCTGATACTATAGGGAAACAAGCTTGAAAAAGTTATTCCCATAAGACTAATCTCTCAAGTGTAAGTTTTATACATAATAAAGGCATATGAAAAGTGGGCAAAGACTCAGGCCATATTTTAAAGGCATTTAAAAGAATCCTTCTAATAACAAGGGTGAGGTTCTGACAGGGAAAGAATTTTCCAACTCATTTACACATGTTCATTAACCCTCACAATTAACACATCATATAATTTAAAAGTTTTGGTTGGTTTTTTCCTTTCAATTGAAGCATTTAAGCCCCAACCCCTCTGTCCACCCCCAGTACTATCCATTACTTTAATCAGTTCTGGGTTTTAACCTCTGAACAATAATTATCATTTTGAGCCTTCTATTACTGACCCTGAATTTTTCTTCCCTTGACTACTTGACTGGTTGTAAATATGTGTTCCATAGCTACACTTGTATATACAGCCAAGAAAAACTCCTAAGATACAGCAAGATTTTTTTTTTTTTTTTAACTTGATGTTTACAAGCTTTACAAAGGTATAGTATTAGAACAAACGGACTGGGAGGATGCAGACCCCCTTGGAAGTGTTAGGATAATCTCAGTTTTTCAAGATCCTTGGCAAAGAGGGTGGGAAATGTACTTGATTCTGTCTGCATGCTACATAAGGCCATTTTTGCATACCTTAGGGGTAAAGAGTAGGTATAAAGAATTTTGAAGATTTCAATTAAGACCTTGAGATTTTAATTTTGAGATTTAAAGAATATTTAATATTTTCTCACTCTGCCTTTTCTATTTGTCTGAACAGATTTATCTGAAAATCTGTTGAGTGCTAGTTAGCTGAGGTAATTATTCCAACTGCATAAAGTAATGCAAATACTCCTTAGGTAAGTCTAATCTGGAACATAAGCTTCAAAGTTATTCATTTACAAATTTACTGGCTAATTTGTGGCTAAATGGTGAACCAATTAAATAAAGATCCTATATCCTCTTTTTAAAGAGCAGTACTTCCAAGCCAGAACGATAAAGCAATCTGGGATGGGAGCTAATTAGGTTCACCATCTTAATAACACTTGAGATACTTCTGAAGGAGAAAGTCCAGCTGTTTTCTTGGTCAGAAAATAGGTTGGAAATCTATAGGCCATATGTGCTAAATGTCTGCTGTAACATATTTGAGCTTTTTCCACTTTAATAACTGTAAAGTTGAATGGGAAAAGGTACCCAGGTATTGGTTGTGAAACCTGTTGCCTAGTCCAAATAAACAGCTGAAACAAGCCAAACTCCATGCAGGGATTTCTGTATTTAAGCTTCAACTACATGTAAATCTTTCCAACATGTAGAAGACATGGCCTGAGCTTGCATTGCGCATTCATGACTAAACTCCATAGATGCTGCAAGATGCGCCTAGAGCACCACTTGGTCAGAGAAGCAAGCCTCAGGAGACTGTGCTGTCAGCTGGTACAGTTAACTGGCAGTCTAGCTATTATCGACATAGGCTTAACTGATCTACTTCTCTACTTTCTGACTTTAAGTGTTAACATACACTGGCTGTGGTGTCCTGAGTTGTATCCCAGCTCACAGACAAAAATCCACCACCAAAAGCTATGTCACTGTTGTGCTCACCAAGGGACACATCAATAGAAGAAATGGTTCATTGTCAATAAAATGCTGCATTTCCTCAAGAAAAGTTACATCAACTATATGTCCACCTCTGAACTGAGTATAACTTTCAAAAGGATTTGTAATGGCTGCGCAAATGGATTAAAAATGGCAACACCACTTTATAGGTCTCAAGCCTGGAACCAGTAGTCCAGTCTGATCACTATTTGTAAGCTGAAGATCCCCCAAAATAGGCCCTGGTCTTACACCTGAGAAAGATAACCCTCGTCCTGAAGAGATAACATGGTCACTTACTTGAAAACTCTGAAATTAAGAAACAAGATAGTTTTGCAGGGAGGACAGAGGCACAGGAGCATTAGCAGCACAACCATCTCGTTATACAAGGATGAATGATTATACAACAGTGAGTAGCGCTTACGTTAATCAGCCAGAGATACATCACTGTATCAGGCAGCTCTGCAGCACCATACCATGACACCTCTCAATCTCTCATTTTCACAGGCTTGTTGAAAGGGAGAGGGGAAATGTTTTCAGCTCGGCCCTTTCCAAGTAAAACCTGAAAAAACAGAGTATAGCTGATAAAGTGACTTCTGCAGGCTTTTTAAGGACAGCTTGTATAAGAGTTACCAGGCAAAAACTGTTTCAGGTATTTCATTGAGACATGGAGACTGAAAGAAAGATCACAATATTATGGGGACAGGGGGGGATCAATACAGTCTACTTAGAGTAACCTTTATTTAAGACATGTTTGATTAAGGACACTGTCTCGTTTTCATACTTCAGCTAGGCAGACTTTTTTTTCCCCCCAGCAGTGGAACTGATGGGGGGGAGGGCAGAAAGCTTCAACAGGGTTTTCACAAGACTTTAAAATTTCTCAAAGTAGATTATTCTAACAACTTAAGAGATCTAAACTGCTGAATCAAGTTTGCTACACAAGTTGACAAACATTTAAAAAAAAAAAAAAATGCCTGAGCTACACTTGGTTAGGGAAATAAAGTTTAGATTCAGATTTGGTCCTACTTCCTTTAAAAAATTTAGAATAAAGTCTTCATATATTTCTCTCAAAGAAGAAACAGTAGTTAATATTAAGTCATAGCACTAAGAAACTGGCAAGATTTTTCCTCTATCACATTTGTACAGAGCTGCAATTAAAGACTTATTTAAGCAAGAGATCTTATTAATGGGTTGTTACTCTCTATAAAATCTATTTCAGTTCAGTAGCCCTGATTAAGTCCCAATTTATAAGACTGGAAAGAGGCCAAAATAGGAAATCGGTATAACTCCTTAACAACATAGATTTTATTTTTTTACGAGAGCAGTTCTGAAATAGATTACAAAGCCTTCTAATGAAAATCAATGGCATTTTAAAGTTAAAGGCTTAAAGCACAATCAAAGATTTAAAATGCCATAAATGGCAACGTGTGCTTTAAACGTTGATTTTCTCTTGTGTGCCCAAATTGGCCTGGATGGTTCATAAGCTTAAGGCAAAAAACGTGACTTTCTGAAATGCTACTACCTGGCCTGGGCTAACGAACAGTCTTCATAAGCCCACATGTGGAGCACTAGGTAACATCCAATAGACTATCCGCTGCTGATGTGAAGTTTTGTTTTCTTTGCACCCACCCTTGGCATCCCCTCCCTGAGCACCTCCTGTCCTCGGCTCGCACTGTACTGGCACCATGCCCCACCATGCCCTTCCTCCTTGCAGCTCCAGGACTGACAATGGGCATCAACACAACTCTGGCCCTGGGGGCTTCACCAGATAATGCTTTAAATGGATATGGGTCTGCTTTAGCTGTAGCTGCAAATATTGATAAGGGTCAGGAGGACTATTTCCTATAGCCGGACACTGACTCTGCAGTGACCTATTTTCTACAGCTTAACAGGAGCTTCTTTGCTACAGCTTAATGCTGACTCTTGACGATGTGCTTTAACCATATTGTGATGAAGGCCTAAATGAAATAAGCAGTCCTTGTGCAATTACCCTGTGAGCCATTTAGAAAAGAAAAAGTGACTGAACAGACTGCAAATACATAAAACCAGCCCCAAACTGACCTGAGACCAAGAGGGAAGCTTCCCCCTCACGCAGACAGTAGCGCACCACCCCCAGAGAAGAGCCAAAGATGTCAACTCTCCCCTGCCCCACTGTCCTCAAGGAAGACTAACTCCACTGATCTCAGGACCCAGGGGGATGTTTCATGGTTGAGCATGACACAAAAGGGGTCGATGCAAGGACGTTTATGAACAACTTTAAGCATATTGTTAATGAGGTTTTTTGAGTCCAAGATAACCTGGTATTATTAGTCCAATTAAAATGACACTTCTTGATTACACTGCTACAACTTCAATTAAACTAACAATAAATTCATGGCTTCATACGCAAGGTGTGCTTCTTTGACCTACAAACTATATGGGGTGTAGTACAACACTGTACACTTCTAACCAGGATTGCTTAGCTTCTGCTTTCTGTACTGATGAAGACCACACAGTCCTGTACTTTCCCAGCACTACTCCCCTTTCCTGCTCTCCTTTCAAAGTGGTAGAATAACTGCCACAGTAGCATCAGTGTCCTTCCTGTGCCTCCTCTCTGCCGGTTGGAGAGAAAAACCAATCCCTACCAAAACCAAAAAGCACACACCACCTATTTCTCCATCTGCAGCTAGCATGAGCACTGATCCCAAGGCGTTCCCCAACAAAACTTTACCACAGAAAGAAGGGATGCACACTGCATTGATGCAGTCAAATGCACACACAGGGGTGTGGTGCGTGTAAACAGTAGAGATGGTTTTTTCATGCACTCATTGCACTGAAAATACATATGCTCTGGATAAACATCTTAACTTCAAAACATGAATTCTCATGATTCTGAATGAATGAACACTGAAATGAACACCAAATACTAAGAACACACAGAAAATTGACTTCCAGGGATCACCTTTACCTCAGTATGAGGAAGTCTGTGGTGTGCAATATCTAGCATCCTTTGGAGTTCCCTTTACAGAATTACAAATTTATGAGATCAAGGAAACTGTGTTAGCTTAGGAACAGTATTCCTTCCTGTATCATAGGAAATCAGTAACATTAGTGTATTATTCTGACACATAAGTAGCTTTTAATCTCTAGCAAATGTCCCACCTGCAGAAACAATTAACATTTTTGACCTTTGTATCACAGATTGAATTCACATGAATTCAAACTGACCCTTCTCTGTATGAACTAATAGTTTCCTTTTACTCCTATTCAACACATTAAAATGTTATTTTATACATAACATATGTATCCATTACCAAACAACACCACTGAAGTAAGTTAAATTTGCTTCTGCTTATTCAACCTGTTCATGAACACACACTTCAAACTACTCTGGCCTTAACTACAAACAGAAAACAAGAGTGGCAAATATTCACATTCTAGGTCTTCCTTGATCTACTGAATACTAGTCTATCAAATACAACTATAAAGAGAGGTTTCAAAAATTTTCTAGCATTTTTTCTGATTGATTGTGAAGGTAGAGGACTGTTCTACAAAACATGCACAATCTCAGGTAATTTACACTACTGTGTCATCAAGGAGAAAGTTCAATTTTCAGCTGTGAAAGACAAGTTCATTGACTTTCTTCTTTTCCAATTCTGTACATGGCAGCAACACACAGACAAATTCAAAATTAATATTTGTTTAGGGAAATATTTGCAGAGCAACAAGTAGCACACCAAAAATTAAGTCAATTGCCACAGAATTTTAGAAGCAATCTGAATTTTAATGTATTTTAACCCATCAGAGAACTGTCCCCTACGCACTTCCAGTCCTTATTATTTGTAACTGGTGTCATTTTCACTTGCTGCAAAAAAGGCCCCCTCTGAGAACAGAGTCCTTCCAAACTCACTAAAAAGACAGATGTTAATCTATAAATACCTATATATACACTCTTTAGCCAAATCATATCAATGCCAGAGAGTACACTACATGAAATTACACCCTCCCAAAGTAATCATTTGTATGTCCATAAAATATTATAAGTAGGAGCTTATGGAAGAGATGACAAATAAAATCCCGAAGCACTTTCAAAATAAAGACCACAAACACCCCTACACTAAGTTCAAATAATCAAGACAATTCCCAGGGGAGAGGGATGCAGCAGAAAGAGCTGGAGAATGAACTCCACCAAGAACATGAAAGTTTGCAGTAGCACCAGCAGTACCTGAGCACCTTCTCCACTAAAAGGAGCAGAACAGAAAGGAAGTATAAGGAACAAGCCACAGTTAATGGCCTCCTAACACAACGGGTCATGTGTTTCATCCCTAGTTCCTCCCACTTCACCCCCCTGCTTTTTTCCCCAGTGTCCTCCCAAGCACAGCTGATGAGCAGAACACATCTTGTTCATTGTGGGTGACTCAGGTTTCCAGCTCAGATTTTTCCATCCGAGATCTCAGTTTTGGTAATTACACTGACATAACAAAACCAAGTTCATCTGCACAGGGAGGATTTTATTCAAGTACAAGCTTAATTTAGAAGAAACAGCAGAAATACTATCACATTCAAACAGTACAGGAAACAGTCATACAAAAATTAAGGAAACTGCAATACTTCTTCCCCTCCCTCCCAATCTCTTAAATAGCATTGTCTAAAACCTATAGTTTCTTCTCGTTTAATTTACAAGTTTTATCTTACTTTACTCTTGCAACTGATGAAAAAGCCTGCATAAGAGAACAAGAAAACAATATCAAGATAATTGTATACTATTGCATATAATGAAACTAACTGAAGCCCAGGCTGCTTAGGTTTCTGTTTAAACACATTTTTTTCCTTAAGGAGCAGTGAATAGCCTTTTCCTTAAACATAATTTGAGGCAAACTGGAACCTTCTTGTTTTATATTAAAATGACACCCTAAATACAAATTATCATTTTTTAACATAAATCCATCACTACAGCCATTGCTGCAAAAACAGCTACAGGAGACAACTCTCTGTATCAGCTGTCCCCTAGGCTGCTCTCACTCTCTAAATTGCTAGGAGAGAGCAGTAGTGACAGCCCTCTCTGTTGATATCATTCTTGGTAAAAAGGGTTGAGGAGAATAACATAAATAGTGACAACAGTTGTCTCGTGGCCATGCTGCTCAATCTCCTAGGGGAAAGGGCAAGCTCTAAAATTTAGAGACTATTTGCATTCCCAATGTTCCTTTGTATTTTTATTTCTGGCAATAGACCTGCACAATATATTAATATATTTAATGAAGGAGTAGCATGAAAAATGGTGATAAGTAAGTATTGTGGTAACCTTAAAAAGCTGTGAACTTCAGCAGAGTTTGTTTTCCTCTTCTCATCCCCAGTTCTGCCTGTTTCTTAATCGCAGCTGTAAAAAGGTAAAAATTCTTACTCTCAAAGTCACCCAGGCAATAATTACCAGGGATGCTACAGTGAATAATTTAATTGAAGGAAGTCTTTCAAAATAATAAAATAATGTATATTTCACGACACAGAGTAATGAGGGGAAAAAGCCCTGATCCCACTGAAAATCATCCAGAGGATATCTATCCATTTAAAGCAAGGAGAAAACATAATGAGGTCTGCAGCTTATTATAGCTTCACCCTGCCCAAACTACTTCAATAGATTTCTTCCCTTAGGGCACACAGTTAGGGACAGCTGTACCGAGGCACTGGCTCTTTGGCACCATGCTCCAGAACCCCTTGACTGTTCTCAACCCTAAATCTCTCCATTAACAGATTTTGGTTTAATTGTTTGTTCAAGTTTTTTCTTCATTACTACAGGAAAAGAATGGATACTTAAACTAAACAGCAATGAGAGTTAGAGTAATATCTTATTAAAAAAATAAAATGAATGTATGCGTACAAAACCAGTGTATTCACATAAAAGATAAGCCTTCATTTTTCCTACACAGAAAGCAAATAATCTATTTAAAACTCTGGAGCTCACATTCCATATGATACAGTCTTAACCACAAAGCTGAGCAATTTCAGTGTTGTATATCTCTTTTCAGATTAGATAAACGTACAGAAGTACGATGTTTACTTCTCATGACAGATCAACCTATTGCTTCTTAGTCTTGATGTCCCTTCATGCATAAAACTAACATTTACAAAAATTCTAAAACCAAACAGTTACCCCATTAGCTCTCCATTTCTTTCCCCTAGCACGTGCCGACTCCTACCCTCACCTCAATCACATATTGTCAGTCTGAAGGAATGCCAAGCACCACTCTAATGGTCAATCTCATAAAAAACGCACAGGCAGTCTCTGCATGCACATCTCTTCTAGAGAAGAGTATTTCCCAGAACCAAGGAGCACAAAAGAATGGGATGCTGCTACGGCATTTTTCCCAAAAAGTTTTTCCACCAGTTAGAATGACAAGGAGCCACCACGGATATTTGCATTTTCTCAAAAATGTAACCTACTTTAGGTTGAAGAAAAAGCAAAACATTCAGGAAGCTCAATCTTACTGGACTAAAATATATGATATATACACATATATGAATATATGGAGCAGATCATCTTGAGTGCCATTACAAGTCATATAATGGACAACCAGGGGATCAGGCCTAGTCAGCATGGGTTTATGAAAGGCAGGTCCTGCCTGACAAACCTGATCTCCTTCTATGACAAAATGACCCGGCTATTGGACGAGGGAAAAGGTGTCGATATTATCTACCTGGATTTTCGAAAAGCATTCGACACAGTCCCCCATAGGATTCTCATAGAAAAACTGGCTGCCCATGGCCTGGATGAGCGAACGGTCTGCTGGATCAAGCACTGGCTGGATGGACGGTCCCAGAGAGTGGTGGTCAATGGAGCTAAATCCAGCTGACGGCCAGTTCCTCAAGGCTTGGTGTTGGGACCATTTCTGTTCAACATCTTTATTGATGATCTTGATAAGGACATAGAGTGTAACATCAGTAAGTTCACAGATGACACCAAGTTAAGCGGGAGTGTCGATCTGCATGAGGATAGGGAGGCACTACAGAGGGACTTGGATAGGTTGGATCAGTGGGCCAACATCAACGGGATGAGCTTCAACAAGGCCAAGTGCCAGGTCCCGCACTTGGGCCACAACAACCCCATGCATCGCTACAGGCTTGGGGAGGTGTGGCTGGAGAGCTGTCTGGAAGAAAAGGATCTGGGGGTTCTAACTGACAAGCAGCTGAACATGAGCTGGCAGTGTGCGCAGGTGGCCAAGAAAGCCAATGGCATCCTGGCTTGTATTAGAAATAGTGTGACCAGCAGAAGTAGGGGGGTGATAGTCCCCCTGTACTCTCCACTGGTGAGGCCACACCTGGAGTATTGTGTCCAGTTTTGGGCACCTCAATATGAGAGAGATATCGAGGTGCTGGAGCAAGTGCAGAGGAGGGCAATGAAGCTGGTGAAGGGCCTGGAGAACAAATCCTATGAGGAGAGATTGAAGGAGCTGGGACTGTTCAGTTTGAGGAAGAGGAGGCTAAAGGGAGACCTCATCACTCTCTACACCTACCTGAAAGGACATTGTAGAGAGGTTGGTGCTGGTCTCTTCTCACAGGTAATTAGTGATAGAACAAGAGGGAATGGCTTTAAACTGCAACAGGGGAGGTTCAGAGTGGACATTAGGAAAAAATTTTTCACAGAAAGAGTGGTCAGAGAGTGGAATAGGCTGCCCAAGGAGGTGGTGGAGTCACCATCCCTGGATGTGTTTAAGGGTCGTTTAGATGAGATGCTGGGGGATATGGTGTAGGGGAGAACTTTGTAGAGTAGGGCTGATGGTTGGACTCGATGATCCCAAGGGTCTTTTCCAACCTGAATGATTCTGTGATTCTGTGATAATTAGTTTGGGAATTTTTTTCTTGTGTGTCTCCTTATTAGCAATATCCCTTTTGTTCACCAAATAAATGGAAATTTCTCATAAATGTTCAACCTGCCAGTTCTACAGCACTGCTTTTTCTCTACAATTACATTTCACAGAGAAAATGCTTTGTTTTACCTTTTAATTTCTATTATAGTGGCAACAGGGAAATATTAATTATATATTCACATTTCAGCTATGAAATTTAAGCTCTTCCATTCTTTTACAGACAAATGCTCTCTTTTCCAGGTAAAGAAAACACTTTTGAACTGTATTACAAACTTGTATTACTAGAATAAATAGCTCTGTAATGGCTAAAAGAAGAAAAGCAACAGTTCTACAGTTATTGTGCAGCTTTCCTTGGGCACCAGAAAGTTTGAGTCATCTCAAAAAAAAAAAAAAAGCTAGGTGTTTGCTCAGAAAGGTGTAACTTCTTTTGCTAACTATACAAGCTCTTTCCCCTGTTTATTGGCCCACCATTCCATCCATCAAACAGACTAGAAAAACCCACTAAACCACAGAACAGTTTTTGTCATACCTGTGCAGTAAATGGCAGCTCAAACTAGCAATTTCTGACTAACACACAAGTACCACGCAGTATACGTTCCACATATGTAAGTGCAAGACATAAGGAAATAAGTCATGATCATTATCCAGGTACTAACAACAACTGAAGAACAGAAGTAATTGCTGACAGAAGAACAAGAATTTTGCAAAATGTTTAGCGAGGGAAAGCAGACAACAAGGACAAGTGAATGAGGTTCTGAATATGAATTTCCAAGATTTTTCTCTATAGTAATATTTAAAAGTCTGTTCCTGCAAGTCTTTCTCATGCCAGCAACCACACTGATTCTTTTTGATGTCTCATTTAATAAAACCCGTTCCTCAAACTTGGTTTAAGAAAGTAGGAAACAAAGAAGCATCAGAAAAACACACTAAGAAAAAGACAGGAAGAGGGAAACTCATTGCATGCAAACTACAGGCAAGTGAAGGGAACTGATAAATGTAACTATATATACTGTTTCTCGATATTAGAAAAGAAAGATTCTTGTGCAGTATAGCTAGAGAGCTATGCTGATGCCACTGCTTAGTAATGGTTAGTCCTATCAGGATATATCTTGTCACTATAACAGAAAAGTTGCCATCAAGATCAAGAAGAGAGTTACAGAAAAAGAAACTAATTTCCAGTTCCCCTGTTACAAGAAGTTGAGAACTGTGTAGTCCTGAAGTCTTCCTTTAATGATGTTTCTGCAATAGCCTCTCTAAGTCACTGTTTTCACAGTCATATTTGACATCAAGGAAGAAGCTGAAAAATAAATTTAAGTCCTGATATGACAGCAGCTTCTGTATGAGGTCAACCATGAATATTCTCATGTGCACGGCTTTGAAGTGTCAGGAAGTTACAGAATGAGATATGACCATGTTTAGCACTGATTTTTTTTTTTTTTAAGAAGTTTTTTGCAGCTGATGGTTGTACATACCTAAACCGCATTTGAAGGGGCAAAAGAAGTTAAATAATCTGACCAAGGAAGTATGTTCCGCCTCCACTACCTTCATTTGCAAACCTTTTAGGGTTCTTTTTCCAAAACACCACTAAACACACCCAGAAACCAGTAGAAGTTCTGATGGAAGCAGGCGAGTAGCACACAGGAACCTTCTCTCCTTGTGACTGTCATATTCACTATGTTACAAGAAATCCAAACCACAACACCAAAGGACTTCAAAACATCTCATCTTTGCTTTGCCCTGCACAAAGCCTCAGAGAGAACCAGCTTTCAGCATCATACAATTATAATTGTAGATCCCCATAAAATGGACACATCCAGTCAGCTGCAAGTACTACGAACAACTTGCAAATTAGTAAATTATTTTTTAACACAAGTGGATTTTCTCCTCTAGCAACTAATTTCTAAATGCAAAACAAAAAGTATTTAAAGAGTGCCCCAGTACCTACTATTTATCTTCTCTCATTGACACTTTTCCAGAAATCTGTGTTAAAAAAAAAAAAAAAACACCACACAAAAAAAAATCCCTTCCAGCATAATTGTGACTTTGGCTGTGTTATGGAAACTTCTCACATTTTTGACAATCAGCACATACGGAATTATTACACTGACTTAACATCTTCCATAAGCAATTGCTTCACTGTGCCTTTCCCTGCATTCTAGAGTGGCACTTCTGTTATTTAGGGCTACTTTAACATAATTTAATAGACACTGACAACACAACCACATTTGCTTCAGTTAGAAGTCATCTTCCTGTGCACACTGATGTCATTTTTGATCCTCACTAATAAATTATAGTGAAGATATTTTAGTGACAGATACATACAAATGTCTCCTGTTGTCTAAATCAACCTGTTAACGTACCAGCAACACCCAAGAGTTCAGTAGCTATTTTGCTGTTTGGTACATGTACATAATATGAACTGGTTCATAAGAATTAGTCAGTAAGTACACCTTAATCTGACATTAGCTGTCATAAACGTCTCATCAAATCCATCACTGAGACTATTTCATTATCACCAGAAATATTTTAAAACAAGCATTTGATCATTCAACAGGAACAGACTTCTTATGTGAAAGATGACATTATTCAGAACACTTCATTTTCTTTCCCTAAATGGTTTCTGAGTATCCCCACAAATTCCCATTGCAACATTTCAGGCTATTTTTGCTGTTTGTGTTTGGGTTTCTTATGTGTAGTTTTGTTGTTGTTTTTTAATAAAAGCAATTCTAATCAACGTATACAAACAAAATACTGACCATCTGAGTTGAACGACATATCATTACATGTGCATGTTAGGGACCACCAAAACTGATTTAGTGCACAGAAATTGACACTAAACCAGAAAACTATATATGCTACGAAGACCTCTCATACAGAGGCAGATAAAAGTCATCTAAAGTCTTTAACACATTTTCTATATAATGCAGTTGCATAAAGGATGCTAAAATTAGAAATTAGTGTTTTCCAGTTGATTATTCACAGCTGAACACAAACCTCTGAGCTTACAGCTTTAGGAAACAACATGGTTATAGAAATTCCTTTTAAAAAAAAAGTTAGTACAATGTACCTTATAAATTTCAACCTTTCGTTTTACTGCAGGTGTTCTCAAGTAGAAAGCATAAAATGAAGACAATGGAGTAACTGTATTTAGGTGCTCTTAGGTATATATAAAAATCAAATTTCATTAGCTATGAACCCCTGCAATCCATAATAGTAATAATGATCCTTTGTCATTGATTATGTTTATAGTTTTTTAAATGGATGATTAAGTATGTAAGACCAAAACCAGCTGAATAAAGGAGCGTATTTTCTTAACTGCATCACATCTTTGCTTTTACAGTACACACGCATACAATTTTAATGTTGCTTTTTGCCATGCCACGTAAAGACTGTATTAACAATAGCTTTGAGGATAGTTTAAAACTTCTATACTTGTCACCCAATGCCGATGTTGAAATCTGGAAATCCTTTTGATCAAGTATGCTTTCTAGGGATAGCAATCTTGGTAAGACTTCCAAACTTTCTAAAACATGGTCTCTGAGCATTTAAGTGGACAAAGACCATCCACAAGTAAAGCAAAGCCACCAATTAAATCGTAGGCATATATGCACATGCTTTCTGGCTTCCCCACATATAGATCAATGCAAAGGATGCAGCATGTGGGAGATAACCATCTTCCAGGCACACGCATAATATGGTGATTATTAACATTTGTTTCAGTACTGAAGGGAAGATGAGAACCCTGTGTCAAACACCAACAAAGAGCGTGCCAAAACACAGCCTGTATTCACTTGGAAAGCTTCTTCTTATGGAATATAGTCCCAGTTTTAAGTTTTCATTTTATAAAAAAAATGCTCCTGGCAGATGTAGTCAGACCCATACTTCCCTTTCACTGTCCCCTGCGTCCCACCCACGCGCTCTCCAAAGGTGGCTGCTGGGTGCTATACTCACAGAGCAGATTTAATATACAACAAATCAGAAGTGCAAAAAAGTGCATAAAGCTCTGGAAGTTCATTAGTATTTCTGGAGTTCTGCTCCTACATCTCAGGCAGTCATCACATATTTGCTATTAACATAAATTTATTCAAATATGAAGAAGCTGTTATAGCAGTTCTCTATCTGCTGTTCTTGAAACATGTTGTGATGATTAAAAATCCCACACACATTGAGAAAAAGTTACAGTGAATAAATTTGTTACAATACCCTCATACCCTATGCTCACTTGCAGTGTTTAAAGCGCATTACGTTAAATTACATCCCCTGATTCTGTACTGGACATTTTTTATCTCTACATATATAGTATACCTATCGATACCTTCAAAGGACTTTTTTTTTAAAACAGAGAAAAATAAGCTTACAACAGGATGCGAATTCTGTGAAAAAGATTCAATGATAAACCACTTTTTTTGCCAGAAGGAATGCTGAACTACTGTTGAACATCAACAAAACCAGCAGCAAGGTGAAACTGCCTCTGAGCCTTCTTCCAGTAAAAAATTTCCTTTTGATTTCACACCTCCATGATCATTCCAGGCTCTCAGATCACCAGTATTAATCAATCATTGATCAGCTGGTCAGACTGTGACAGCATGTAATTTTAAGGTTTGCAAGTTTGGCAAATTCTGAGCTGATACAATTCACATTTTGGTAACAGACTATTCCTTGAACCAGGACACGGCAGTTCTAATAGCGTGTCCTCTTCTGTCTCCAGTACTAGTCAAAAACAGGTGTTTTCTCTCTAGACTCTTCCCAAGTGTATGGTAGAATCCTGTTTAAGAGTTCTCGATTTTTTTTCTTCCATTATTTTTCCAAAATTTTTTCAACTTGTTTTTAAATTGACAGCTGCAGCAAACAGTTCTGCCCAACTACCTTTATTAAGGGAGAACCATTTTCTTATATTTTCAACATGTTTCTTGGCTACTGCATTTGATGACGTTTGCCTGCTAGAGGAAGAGAGATAAGAGCTCCCAGTTCATATCCTCCACGCTCCCTGGGATTTATCTTATGCTCATTCAGCTTCCCTTCTCTAGGCGGTAGATCCCAACCACCCACCAGCCTTCACAGGGAGACTGTTCCATACTCTTGATAATTATTTCCATCTTCTGTACTTTCTTCATCACTGCCCTACTTTTGAATCACTGCATAATTCTGGTGTTCAGGGGGATGAATCTCTCAAACCTGAAATGAGGCCTCTTGAAAACTATTTGACATCATCTTCTTGACCAGCTACAACGAAATAGGTCTATCTTCTATAAACCATGATATTTGACACCAAACATTCTGCTTCTCAGGATCTTCCTTGTTTCATAGAATCATTGTATAAATCATGTTGGAAAGGACTTAGGTGGTCATCTACTCCAGCCTGCAGAAAGCAGTCAACTCTGAATTCAGACCAAGTTGCTCAGGGCTTTGCCAGGCAGGACTTGAAAATCTCGAGGACAGAGATTCCACAACCTTGCCAGGCAACCTCTTCAAATGCTTAATTATCCTCATAGTGAATGGGTATTTCTCCTTAAGTCTGAGCCTCTTATCTTGATATACGTACACTGTTTCTTATCTTCCAGCCAAGCACCTCAGTGAAGAGCCTAGCTGTTTTCTTGATTGCATCCTTGTCTGTATTGGAAGGCTGCCATCAGGTTCTCCCCACCCTTGAAGCATCTTATCCAGGCTGAACAAGCTCCATTCCCTCAGCTTCTCCTCAAAGGACATACACTTCAGCCTTCAACTGTTTTGGTCGCCCTCCACTGAATATATTCCAGTCGATCAATGTCTGTCTTGGACTGGACTGGGAGGAGGAGGAGAGGTGGCATCCAAACCTCGACACAATATTCCAGGTGTGCTCTGATGAGTGCCGACAAAAAGGGAAATTAAACGCTTTCATCAGTGTACTGTCTAACATAGCCCAGGATGCTGTTAGCTCACAGGGGATGCTGCCAGGGAACACCACAAGACCCTATTTCAGCCTACTGAACTTGAAACAAGTTTGTTCATCTCTTGCCCACCTCTGATGAGCAGTTTGACACAGTTCCCTGGAGAGAGACTGCACTTTCTCCGTACATGTTTGTAACACTGTCCTTGACTAGATTTTCTAGGCGCTACTGCAAAACATGAATTAAAAATGCTTAATAACATTTTAATACAGCAGGGAAACATGTAGTCACTTTCTCAGTTCAGCTTCCATAACCACGCCTGAAGCAGCTCAACTTGATGATCAGGGACAGAGGGAGAAATCACAGGCATAAAAAACCCCTGCCTCACCACAGTGCAACCCTCCTTGTTTTTCCTACAGTGATGGAGGAGTAATTCTACTGTTCATGAGACTGAGGAAAATGAGATTGTAGAAATTTGATTCTGGCTCTGACAGGTATTTGATTGGGGAGATTACAGGTTCTAAAATGTTTGGAATAGAGATTGTACTTGAGCATTGCCTATGTTTAGGGAATACATTTGCCAGACACACAGTAAACAGTGTGGAAGAAGAAAATCTCAGCTAAATAGAATAATAATTCAAACAGCAGAGATGCTTGTCTTAAATTTTGTCAAAAATGCAATTGCTCGCTGTAGTCTGACACGTTAGAGGCTAGGTTCTTTTGCTTGAACTGTTCTTGACAGATTTTAATGTTAATTGGTCTGGGGAAGATGCCAGGCAACCGAAAACATTTGCCGCAAAACAAATGTGAAGGAAATATGGCTCTGGGTGGGGAGTCTCACAATTCACTTACAACTGCAGAATACAAGCACCATTCTCTACAGAGACTGACAGAGCAAGCTGAAGAAAAAAAAAAAAAATTTTAAGAAGTGGCAAGTAACAAGCAACTCTGCCACAGGATTTACTTCTTGTACATTAAGTAGCAATAAAACATTAATTTCACTATAGTAAAAATGCTGACTATAAACTCCAGCAAGGTCTCAGAAGAAATACAAAGCAGTTGCAGTCAGCAGGATCTTTTCTGTACACAAATTACCATTTATGACTAGCCGAAAAAAATACTCAAGGAGGCAAAAAGCAGTGAAAACTGAGTTATGAAGGAGTCCCTCAGAAAAGGCAAAGGTCATCTCATCCCACATACTTAGAGCACTCATCCCAACTGCTCATTTCCTACACCATGGCTGCAAATACTAAGCTAGAACAACTAAACCACAGACCATCAGCTTTTGTGTTGGGATCTAGCAATGGCATTGTACCCTGACACATTCAACAGACCTATAGGAACTACAGTGTTTTTGACCAAATCAGGTACACCATTTCTGAAGGAAGGGACCTTTGAACAACATTGGCATGCAGCACAGCTTGTGCTGGTTACAAAGCTAGTGGCATTGCAGACTCAGGTCACGCTCAACCAACAGCTCCACAATTCCAGCAAAACCCTTCTCACAAAAGACAAGCATGTCTTATACTTAGCGAAAGGACTCAGTACCACAATATGAAATGGAGGGTGGGACTCAGTCACTGAGTATTCTGGACGCCCAATTCTCATTCATTTTCATTAGAACTGTGTTCACTTGTCTATTTAACAGACTTGCAAACTGATGAAAAGTTGAAAAAACATCTTTGAGTAAAGCTGCACAGACATGGTGGTTACTCAAGGAGATCCTTCTGTCTGGATGGAGACTTGCCTCCCAGACCTGTTAAGGACACATGAGCACATGCAGTCTGCTGCACATTCTTTGTCTAATGCAAAATTTTAGTTTTGCACAGTCTTTCTGTTTGCTCTTCTATCTGATCCTAAAGACCATCAAGAATGCACCCTTCTCTTCCTTCAAAATGAAGGGGTAAAATACTTCCATAGCCATAACAGGTGCCAAAAAAAAAAAAAAAAAGGAAAGGAGTGGAGAGAGCCTTCAAGTTGTACTTTTGAAAAACAGCTAAACTAAATCTGTTTCTCCAATGAGGAATCAATATATCGACATTAAGAGGATTCTGGCCCAAAAGAGAAAGAGAATCTCACTTGTGCCAACTACAGGAGCATGGAGAAAAAACTGGCCCAAGCGATTTAACCCTTCAGAAAGAAGCAGTGAAACACAGACACAACCAACTGCAAAATATCATCCTTCTCTTTAAGAACAGCAAATAAGCTACACAGACCATCAGTCTCTCTACCTTTTACAAAATAAACCAGCTATTTATCCAAACACAAAGGCTCAAATGTTAACACAACTTACTGTTTAGCACAGAGGAAAGAGAGATGACAGAAAAAGAACAAGAAATTTGTAGCAACAGAGAATGAAGACAGAAGTGAAAGGCTTTATTTCTCTTAAATACAACTTAGCACTCACAGATAAACAAGGAAATTCTTCCATACACCTAAAAGTTTAAAAGAAAAAAATCTTTGTCTAAATTTTCCAGTATAAATAGCTTATAGTAATCAACTGATGAATTAATTATCTGAGTATACCATTCTTACATGTCTTCGAAAGCTAAAATTCATCATTAAAAAGGTGCTCATTTTGTATCCTCTGAAATTATTCCCTTCTTTAAAATCTGGATAATTTTAAAACCATGAGATTAAATTTAAACATAAGTATTGAGTTTAAAAAAAAATAGCAACAAGTTTTACACATGACCTTTTGACATCATGCTACTTGTATTTTAAAAAAATGTTTATTTAAGAAATTGTACTGATGACTTTAGAAAGTCTGTTACAGGACATTCTTTTGTAATTTATTCTTTATATAGTACCAATTAAGCATTAATACTTTCCATTATAATGAAATTATGTTTAAGGGTTATAAGAAGATCATCTTTATCACAGAAAAAAGTTTAAAATACAGCTTCCTTCATGATAATGCTACTAATGAACTATTATGAACTACTGTGAATTCATTAATGTTATTAATTTCCCCTGCCCCTCAACACAGTAGCACAGAGTCACACCCAACCTTCCTTCCAGAACCATATCCTAAAAAAAGGCATCTTGCCTTTTACAAGGAACTAATCCAATGGCCAAATCAAGAAAACACCTGCTCACTCAGTCAATGTGCTCTTCAAACAAACAAACAAAAAAAATCTCCACTCCACTACCACCCGTTTCAGGCTGGTTTGCAGGAATTGCTTTGAAATGTTAAGCAAGCTTACCCATGTGATCCAACTACTAAATATAGTGGTTATTTAGCTCTACATTTTCTCTAAAAAAATATTTCAAAGAAAACAATATGATGTCCTCTAGCAGCGATGTAAACAGGATCCACTCTGTTCATGATTTGTCAGTAAAGAAACTGGAAAATACAGACATTGGTGTCACGACTTTCTGTTTTCTGGAAGCAGTTGCTACACAGCTGCTACAGATGCTTGTAAAAGGGTTAATAAGTCTCATATACTTGAAGACATACACACATATTGTATTACAACAACATACACCCCTCTGCTCTGCCAAGTGAGACTAAATAACTGGGCTTGCCCATGTGTTGCCAAGATTTACAGAATCATGCTACAAAACCAGAGCAGCACTTCTGAAATTACCTGGGAGACAGCTGCTTCAGACAGGCATCCCTGACCAGGTTGTAAACATGACCCATCTCCCTCAACATTCTTAATGGTCTGGTTAGCATGCGAGCCATGAAATCCCAGTCACTCTTTAACCTATATGGGAGTACATCTGAACTGGAGAGATGCAAGCCTAAAAGAAACGAGGCTGCCTCTGGAAGGGCAGGTGGGCAGCCACAGTTTTATCTTCCCATACACAGAGACTGCAGACCAAGAGAGAATCGCTCCCTCTGCTCAGCAAAGTGACCTGATATCTTTCAGGGCTTTTCAAAGGGGCACTGTAAGAAATAGAGCACCATATTTGAGAACGCTGTAACAAACCTGACAAAGCAAAGATTAATACAAGTGCCCTAAAGAGAAAAGTTCTATCTATTTTACAGAAATATTCATTGAATATCATTCAATTTGTAAAACCAAATATTTCAGCAGGTAAAATCTGATTATGGTACTAAAATTCACAGAAATCTCCTAAAATAGGAGAAATACAAACCCAATACTTCATCATAAGTATTGACAAACCCAACTTTAAAAAACAAAGGTTTTACACTGTCAATTCAATTCAGGCTTTATTCTTTGGTCACCTTTTTTATGGTCACTTATTTTCAAAGAAATCATAACACACCATAGTAAACTCTTTGTGTCCTATCCCCCCCAAACTGTCAGCACAAGAATCCTCTTAGTATTCATATACTTCCACAATGGAAATATGAACTTAATGTTTCTACCCAAGATTCAGTCCAGAGATGCTCTTCTCAGCATTCTAGTCTGCCAAGGCAAAGCAATTTCTGTCAGCCTTGGTTTTCACTAAGGAAAACAATTATTTCAAGTACAGTTGGTCCACGCCATTCTCTATGATTGAGTTTAAGTTTGACTGCCACGTAGGGACAGGCATGCCCTACATGACAGTGGTATTATACATCCTTCTAAAGAGTCTGTACTTGAAGCAACAGAACACCAGTACAATGTCAACTGCAATTAATAGTATGCATACTACATGTTTTTTACTCCATCCTAAATTCTGGCACTCACCAAGAAGAGTAACATTTTTTTAGCAGACTCAGTGTAGTAACAGCAGGCTGCTTCTCACTTAGCATCCACAAAGCTCAAGGAGATATTTGGTTTCTAAGACAGAACAGCTCCTAGCATGTCCCTTGTATAGGACAAATTGATGCTTTCCCTAGCATCAGTTTTGGTTGTGGGGGGTTTTTTTGTTGTCATTTTGGGGTGTTGGTGCTTTTGTTGTTTATTTTGGGGTTTTTTTGGGGGGGTGGTGGTTGGTTTTTGTTTTTAAACTTCTAGGTTGTTGTCGTGGTTTAAGCCCAGCCAGCAACTAAGCATCATGCAGCCACTTGCTCACTCCTCCCTGCTCCCAGTAGGATAGGGAGGAGAATTGGAAAAAAAAAGTAAAACTCATGGGTCGAGATAAGAACAGTTCAATAATGAAGATAACAATAACAGTAATGAAAATCAATAGAATAAAAAAAGAGAAATAAAAATCAAGAAAAGACAAGTGATGCACAATGCAGTTACTCACCACCCTCTGACTGATGTCCCAGCAGTGATCTCCCCCCCAGTCAATTCCCCCCAGTTTATATACTGAGCATGAAGTCCCATGGTATGGAATATCCCTTTGGCCATGTTCCCTCACAGCTTCTTGTGCGCCTGCTTGCTGGCAGAGCATTGGAAACTGAAAAATCCTTAACTTAGGATAAGCACTACTTCAGCAAAAAACAAAATATCAGTGTGTTACCAACATTATTCTCACACTATATCCAAAACACAGCACTGTACCAGCTACTAAGAAGAAAATTAATCCTATCCCAGCCAAAACCAGGACAATTGTTCAAGTAGGGACCTAACAGAGCTGTAGCAACCGCTTCTCCATCTCCACTAGTGCTGACTGGTCCATGGATTTAAATCCTGTTTTCTGGGATATTACCATGTCTGCATAAATCTCTTGTGCCTTGATCTCCCAGATTCCCCATCTTGGATAGAAGCTCCGTAATTGATCACTGGGGAATTCAAGAGCAGAGTATTTCAAACAATCACCTCACAAGATATATTACTGTAATAGGACTACTGTATAGGACAGATTTTTGATATGGCTCTACGGCATGTTGATATACCATACGTTCAGCATCTCAGTAATTGGGACACCCTGCCCACTTAAGAACCAGTTCAAAGCCCCACTGAAGCCAGGCTCAATGACTCTAATTAGTCTGCATGAAATCAGTCAGCAACACTGACGAGCATGAAAGCTATACCGCTTCAAGTAACATGTATCATTCACAGACAGCCATGCTTTTCCATTCAAAGGTATCACACCATTATTAAATATAAGAATTTTGTAGAGTAAAGACCTTGATAAATTACATTTCATCAATTATTTCAAACCAGCCAAATGGAGAAATTAGAGTAAGAGGATTCTTAGCATTTGTTGTTTATTTTGGACAGCAAAAGGAAAAGATAATTGCTTTTTTTTTTAAATACCAACTGTGTTTCACACAATTTACAAACATTTGGATTGTTTTAAAATAAAATTACTTAAAATTTGACAGATTTCCAGTGTCAGAAAAAAAGAGTATGTGCAAAAAGGTTTGAGAGATTATTAAAGCCTGTGACATCCATAGCATTAAAAGAGGCCAAACAGAGCTCAATGTTTTGCAACACAGCTTAAAGAACAAATGGAAAAAATCTGACACCACGTAATAACAGAGCCACTACTACAGCTTTCCACCTCTACAAACACATCAGATATTCACAGCTTCATAACACTGCTTAACAAAACAGGTAGTCTACAAGAAAGGTAAAACACTAACAAAGGAAAACTGAAGAGTTTCACATAAACTGTGAGATCAATTCAATTCCCACAGCCATCTAGTACACCCACACTCAGCAGCCAAGAGTCCGGAAGATGAATAAAAGCTCCAGATCCAGAGAACAGCATAAGCAAGGCAGTATCTGTGCAACATAGAGCTACGGCTCAGTCTTCAGCAGTAATTCTTTAGAGCATACAAAATAAAGAAGTTAACGTATGGAAGAATCACAGCAAGAGTAAAAGATTTCAATGGATATGTCCATAAACACACAAGTGTCATGAACAGATAGGATTTATACATTCTGAACATCAAAAAAACGGGATTTATTTTAAGTAGTACTTGACATACAACTCTGCACCAATTAAAAAGGCCAAAGCAAGGCCAAGAACGGCATTTCTGCTCGTGGAGAAATATTCTCCAAAATCCAAAGTTATGAATGTCAACATTCTGCTCTAGCAAAAGTAATTGCAATAAATGAAACAAAAATGTTTAGTTAAACTAGATGAATTAAATTCAAAACTTACACTGTCAGCCATATCAAGTAGAAAGCTGAAGTCTGGCTGCACAGGATGTTTCCCACAAGACTTAGAACGCATTTTGCACATAATTTGTAAGCATCACCACACAGTAAGCCATTTTTCTCTCTTCGGGTCTTCTTCACTATCATTCAATGCAGAGTGCCAGACTTTTGCCTATGGAGAAGCTTCTCCATTCTGTATTGAATACAGCTCCACATTCTCCTTAACACTTCCTTCACCATCTGAGGCCATTTGTATCCACTATACCTCCTCTCCCCCAGATAAAATAATGTTATGCCATCTATACAGACCTGGAGCCTAAAGTTAGTCAAGTTTAGTTGGATTAAATGAACAATAGTCTAAAGGCATACGCTCTTCATTTCCAGGGGAGCAAGCAGAATTGTGAAACTCTTGAGTCAGTAATTTTATAAACCAAGTTCTATAATACATAGTAGTTTTCCAAAGAAAAATAAAGTACTTGTACAAGCATCTACTTGGATAATGGTTTTTTTCTACCTAAACTGTAGTTTCTCAAGTACTGAAAATTAAAGCACTTTTAATTCTGCTTTTGAAGTAAAAGCTTTTTTTCTAAACCTGTGAGGAAGCAAGCCTTTGTCACTGCTAAAATGTGGGGAAAAGATAACATTTCATCAGTAGTTGTGGATTATAAAGCATAAATCAATATTGTTTCAATACCAGACACATGTTAAATGTTTTTTCTATGGACAGACATTTTATAATTATTCGATGGCAATATTTTATAGTTACTTGCATACTTATTCCAAGACCAGCTTGGGAATTTATAATTTCTGCTATGTAAGCATTTCAGGAGAAAAACTGTGCTCATGAAACAACACAGGACCCCTTATTCTTTGTACTAGTATCCTCATCATTACTTTGGATCTTCATTATCAAATTCATTTATTAAACATGTTTATATTACAGAAAGGTTACATTTTTCAGAGATAAAAATACAAAAAAGCTTAGCATCTTTATCCTGCAATGGAGTCTCCAAAGAAAAACAGAAACAGGGTTCAAACAGCAAAATCTTTATCTTAAACTCTTAGGGAAATGTTTTTGAAGTAATTATATGAAAAGAATAGTCCAGTCCTTCAAAGTGCAAAATACTGACTTGTGCTAAAGAAAGATCACTTTTCAGCAAGAGATACTGAAGATGCAGGAAGTGACAAAAACGATTCCAACATTTTCATCATGAAAAAAAGAGTTAGGAAGGACACTGGTCTTATTTGACTAGTAGTGACAAGTACATCATTAGCATGGTCATCAACAAAAAGTACTTACTCTGTGGGATTAAGCTTTTCTGGTGTATTTTGAAATAAATATATTTCAGGCTTTACAACAACAAGGAAATAGATTGGTAACTCTGTGCCATCCATGAATGTCACCAGCAGATTGGTCAGTCTCCTAAAAAAGCTTTTGGTGAATCAAAGGAAGTCAAAAAAAAGACAAACCAAGAAACAGCACTAAATGCAACCAATATGGAGGGTACGTGGTTTGTTTCCAGGGTATGGCTTTAAATATGATCAATCTCATTTACTAATACTCCTATAGATTAACCAGAGCTCATTAGTCATTCACTCTATTTAAATTTGGTTTAACTCTGCAGTGTGAGTCCTCTTAGTATAGGAACAACTGGCAGGAAACCATCTGAACAGTAGACTTTGCTGTTCAGATGAAAAATGATAGATGGACTTAACACTAGTTCTGCTTTGTCTCCCCCAGTCCTTCCTCAGGATCTAACTGAAATAACACACAGCTTCTTTCAGAATCCTGGCAGAATAATGAATAATTATCCTGATAGAGTAACTTTCTTGAATGTTGTAGGAAATAGGATTTTAAAAGAATTTAAAGAAAATATGATGCTAATTTGTGGCAAGAAAATAGGAATACCTGAAAAAGAACAAATAATGAAAGTAAGTAAAAGGTTAGACTTCATAAGGTTGCCAGTGTGCTAACTATTCATTTACCTTGTAATACTTACATCTTCACAAGAAATGTATTATTGGATGAATTATCCACAGTATCTTTCAGACAACTGAATTTGTTCAGCATCGTTAGTATGTACTTCCAATAAAATCACTTAAAACGATCTCTCTTCTACTTAAGAAAACTTCCAAGTCTATGCCCCTGCAGCTAAAAGAACAGATGACTAGACTCAGACTAATAAATGATCAGTTTACTGCTAGTGAAAATACATTTAACACTTAGGGAATTATCTGGAATCAAATTTTCAAGTTAATTTCCTTATATCAAATCAACATCAATTCAGGTAAACAACAGAAAATTTTTCCACTGCCTATTTGCTTCAGTGAATTCTACTCATCCAGACTGATCTATGATGCCAAACAATATTCTGCCTAGGTACATCAAGGCTTACACAGGCATCTCCGGGGATCAACTTTTCTAATACTACCACTGTGTTACAGTCCAATCTCTCAGATTTCTTCACTACGCCAACGTGTACATCCATAGTACACACTTCAACAGTTTTGGGGAACAGTGCATATACCACACCCTTCACCTCTGAGCTGCACAATAGAAAGGAATGTATAATTCCTCACGCTAGGCCTGTAAGGTCTTTACAACCATGTAAGGAAAACAAACTCAGGTAGAACCATGGCACTGTCATGACCCCTGCACAGACCTGTGAAACTTCTGCTACCACGTGTCCATGGTATAAACAACCAACTACATCTTGTTTTGGCAGAACAAAGCATCTTCACGTGTGCTGGAGCATGTAGCTGAGAGAACCTGATGAGAGCCCAAGTTAAAAAGTAAAAAAAATAAAAATTTAAAAATACTTCCCAGAGCCCAAAAGCAAGCAGTGACAGAGGCAAGGATTCTCCACCCATGAAAAGTAGCTTGTAATTACAGAGAGTACCATGGAAGAGGTATGCAAGTGAAACCACTGATATTTTTTTTCCCTACTAATTCACCTGACACATGTCAGGAGACAGAAAAGACAGAGCAAGAAATTAACAGTTAAACATTCAGTAGACCACAGATGACTGTGAAATATACAAGATTGTTTATAATTTATCTCCAGCCTTAGTTTTTAAAGCAGCGTGTAGCTATCCAAACAGAAATAAGGAGTCCTGTGAACCCCACCAGCCATCCAAAGCTTTTTTCAAAACATACAAGGAAGATATAGCAAAACCTTCTCCTTTCTTCATTTAAAACAAAACCATGAACAACTTTTGTTATTGCTTTGACCTGATACCTACCACATAAGGGTCTCCTGCAGGAAGACACAAACCAGTAAGAGGCCCTCGCCCTGGCACCCCACCCAACCCACCAAGCAGCTCCACCCACGCCAGCAGCGCTCCAGGACCAAAGCACTGAAGAAGCATAACAACATCTTGGTGATTGAGTTTCCCTGTTTGTGGGTTTTTTGTTTTGGCTTGGTTTGGTTTAAGTGTTTTTCCAGTATTTAACTGCTCACAGATGGGATATTTGCGGAAAACGTATGCAACACCCCACAGAGACCACATAATACTCCCACCAGCTTTAGTTATGTCAGGAGAAATACATGCAATGGTTCACAGATGCCAATTGCTGTTGGTATGTAGGAAATGTTGCTGCCTTATTGCAGTGTTACTGTAGCAAAGCTTCCAGGAGAGGAAGGTGATTTTGTTTCAAAACAAAGCTGTCTTCACACACTCACACTCTCATACCCAAACATTCACCAACACCAAAACACACAGGTCTGAGCAGCCTGCCCAGCAGTGAGGCTGCAGGGTCAGTATGTCGCTGGCATCCATCCAGGGCCCCCCATGATGATTTGGGAGCCAAGGGGCTCCCAGGATGAGTCCTCCTCCTGTCAGGATGGCAGCAACAGGCAGCTCTGGCTGGGCTTTTTGCAGCCTTCAGGAGCTGCCAGTGATCAGTCTTCCCATCCTGAGGGTCATCAGGGCTTAATCACTCTCCTTTGCCTCTTGACCCAGGTCTCAGGGAAAGCTGCATTTAGACCTGTGCATTCCAATAACCCCTTTCCCACAATTTATTCCTCCTGGTGCTTCCACACTCATACCTTCCTAACCAGATCACCTTTAAGGCTGCTACTGCAATCCTCTACACATGCAACAGGAGGGAATCAGACCCCACTGATTTATTCCAGCTACATCCCTCTCCATGGCTAGTACAGCAGACTATGGGAGGGTATCTTCTGAAAAATAAAACACATGCAGGGTGACCATGCAACAAATAGCCTTTCACAGAATCTTCTTCCTAATCCCTTTGTACTTAGCAGACACCCTAAAGTATAAGGACATATTTTCTGCTTTAATCCCATCTAAAGAAACATTTGTTTTTAAGGCCTGGTAATCTTTTTGCCCTCCAAATGTAATTTTTTACACAAGTTTATCACCAGTTACTTATGCCTCATATAAATAAGTTAATCAGCCTTTTTTATAAGAAGAGATAGGACTTAACATTTTAATGTCCATTATTTTGTTCCAGAAGGGTATCAGCCAGGCACAAGAGAGTAGAGACTTCCACAATCCCATGCCTACAAAGCTGCCTCCTACTACATCCACTCCTTGCAGCCTCCTTACTTTGCTCCTTTTGCTTCTGATCTCACATTATGGGAGTAGAGGGCCAAATGCAGGACAGTGCATTGTACTGGAGGAAGCAGCAGCTTTATATTAAAAGTTTTATCACCATCTGCAAATTTACAATTCCTAGCTATGTAGGTATTTCGGTTTGCTTGATTCTTTTCCAAGCATTCCTTGATATAATCCAGAATCAGCCTTCCAGCTGAACTGGTTTCTTGTGCAGCTAGCTGATGCATTTATTCATTAGCTTTAGTGAAGCCCTAGGCACAGTGACAGCATGAATAATATACAAAGTAAAGCCCAACATGCTCAAGAAATACCGCAGTTTATTAAGGAAAGTAAATAAGTTGGGGGTGGGGGGGTGGGGGGGTGGTGTGTCTGGCAGTGGTGTTTCTTCCCCCCTTTCTTTTCCTAAGAAACATGTACAATCTTGATAGACAGGATAAGCAAGCTCCTTATTTTGGTGTGTGTATTTGGCCATAAATCAGCTAAAATATGCATGACATGCTCTATTCAAACACTCCCATAAAACTGCATACACTTCTATTAGTTTAGATTTACAGGAATAAACCACCTGAATTTTAGTTCTAAAGTTTATTCATTCTCTGATCTCCAATAATTTTGCTCATAACTCATAATGGGGAGAGGAGGTCACACAAACCCTGTCAAAACGTAATTGGAAGCAACAGCCTGAATTCATTAGTCCTATAAACTTTGAATTTAATACTACAATACAACATAAGCAGTAAAAAATATTTTTACCAAGTTTAAACATCTCTAAATTTTTCAGCCAAATATCTTATGTGTGGAGTGGCTTACCCTCCACACTAGATAAAAAGAATCCTGACCTATAATACCTTATCTGCCTCATAAAAAACAGTTTATCTAACATTTTTCAGCAAAGTTCAGCTTCTATGGTCATTCCAGTAGCATTCACCTGGTGAGTTCAGGGGTAGGGGTTTTTTTGGGGGGTGGGAAGAGGGCTTTCTAGTGTACTACCATTTAACATTCATTTAAAGAAAAAAAAAAAAGCTGTCAGCCTGTTTCATGTTCTTATTAATGTCTCAATAATAAAAATCAAAACAGACACAATCCTTTATTATAAACTAAAACCATATATAAAAGGTTCTTGAAGCTATAAAGAAATACACGGGTTTTTCCTCTTTTTTATTCACAAAGAGAAAGGAGAAAACATTTTGTACACAGATCACGTAACATACCAACTAATCCACAGGATTTCATACTTGCTTTATATCTTATGATCATCGTAAAATTACACTTAAAATACCACAGCATAATTTTTGCTAATTAGACTGTGGTATTCCTTTAGTCATGATTGTGTAAATTTCAATGTAAGTAGTGCACAGTGGGGTTAAGTACACAGCAAGAAAGTTAAGAGTCTTGATGACCCCCCATATAAGAGTGTGCCACAGGTTTACTTACCATGAGATCCCACCAGACACAGAAATCATTGGCAAATAAGCAGTATTTCTTCTAAAGGTTACAATGGAAACAGCGTACAATCAGTGCACACACTAGCTGATGAAGCTGGTCAGTGAATCAGCCATTTTAAAAGACTGTAGTACTTTTATGCTAGTTTTTAAACATCTGTACATTATATGACCATCTTAATATGCAGACCACTTTTTCCCCATAACGTATAATGTAATTTTTCTGATTTTTTAAACATTTACAGAGTAAATAGCAACACCCACAATTCAGCTGAAGTGCCTAAGATCATTAGGCAGTATATACACAGTCACTCCTCTATTAGCTCTCTCTTTCATTTGAACAATGGAAGACTATTTACAGATGCTAAGTATCATCATCAGCCACTCTTTACTTACTATAAACCGGTGCCATAAAAAGAAATGGACAAGTGCCAACAGAAAAAAAAGGAAGAGAGAAAGAGACAAAAAAAAAAAAGAAGAAACTGGAAAGAATGCAACAAAAAAAAAAAACCAAGCCTCAAACAACACACAGTTAAAACACCCAGTAAGAACAAAATTAAATATATCATTTTACGGTAGATTTTTAAAAGTGTGTTCCTTAATCAACCTCCTAATATCTGATCTGAGCCAATCCAGCACGATTGGTTAACATTTCCTAATGACTCATCTGTCTTTACTACCATATAGTGAAGATCTTACAACAAACAGTATTTCTTCTGGGATTATAAAATGGAAAAAACTTCCCCAAAATCAGATGGGTCAATGCAGTCTGTTGCCACAACAGTTAAACCCAGCAATAAGGGCTCTCCCTGCCAGGACACACTTGAACAAAGAAGTTACGCACAGTCCTCCTCTTTTATTCCTTACACCCATCACTTAGCTTTTTTAATCAAGTAAGTGTCTTTCCTCCTAGTAAAACTTGGTGCTTTCTTAATGCAAAAGTCATTCGAGCACAGAATAGAACAATGTTTCAAAAGGACTTTTCCCCATGTAAAAATTCACATAATACATAAAATGCAGTGCCTTTGCTATTGAAACAAGATGTTTAACTTAACTTTTCTATTTTGTCGAAATTTAAGAAACTCTACATCTCAGAAGTCCGCCCCTAAAACAAATTTCCATTCCTTTTCAGTACTTGTGATACTTAAGCTTACAAAAATGTAAGTTAATATCTGGTAAAGTTCATTTCAATTTATCAAAGGTTGATGACTGAGAATGAGTTAATTTAAAGGTATACTTGAAAATTTATATTGACATTTGAACATGAGTTTACTCTGTGCACACCAAAATAGCTTGGCTCTCTCACTTAGACACCTGAGAAATCACACACTTCTAAATAACAGCAACCAGATGGAGTAATTCTGTTTTCCAAAAATTAGCTGCAGAAGCTTGCTAATGCTCAGTAGTAATGTGCAACTTCATGTTCTTCCTCAAACTTCAAGATAAATATGACATTAAATGAAAGGACACATTTTAATTTAGCATTTAGGAACTAATTTTGACTAATTTTAACTGACTTCTGAACAGTGTCTGAACTGGATGCAAATGACAAATAGTTGGCGTTTATCTGAAAGTGTTGTTCCTGCATCACAGATACACTCATCTGAGACTGAAAAAATACACTCCATCTCTTCATAAAGTGGAAGCAGCTGCAATGACAACTGATTTTTGGCAACTTCAGTCCCCATCTACTTGTAGGTACCAGAAGCAGCCTCAATCACATATTAAAACTAATTAACAAACCCAATAAACTACACCACAGCAAATACAAATGCCAGCTTCATCAGCAAGAGCAAATACTCTTACACTGCATTTTCACAGCAATTTTGAAAGCATTTTATGGAAGGAGATAAGCAGATCTGTCCATACACCTCAACCAACACAGAGATTTTTCACTCCGTCTACCACAGTGCAATATTCATTTCATTGCAAAGGCAGGTGATCTGGGCTCTGGACATTAGACAATGACGTTAAAACAGGAGCATCCCAGCTCAGCAGACCTCACAATATTGAAAATAAAATTTCACCTTTTCGCAGTACTGCAGAACTGGAGGTTTTCACATCTTCTTCCATAACTTCATGCCAAGCACAAGAATTTTCTGCTTTCATGACAGGAAACCTCGCTGTGATCAAGTCCCCGGAATGGGGGCAGGAAGAGTTAAGTGCTATAAAATTACCAGTACAACACAGGCCACGGTGGGAAACAAAATCCTTTTCATGAGACTGTCTGCTCTCTATAGTTGAGGTACTGGAGAAGAACTGGGTTGAATACATCCTGGCTCATGAGGGATAAAAAAACTAAATATCTTCTTCAGAGGGTCTGAAACAGACCAGATCTTGAAATATCTGAAGATTATGATTTTTGGTCAATCAGCACAGCGCACTTGAAAAGCACATGAAAAATGAGGAAGCCACTGTACAGCGAGACATCCACTAACAGCAGCAAAAATCCTGCTGAGAAGTTTTCTTTAGTACCCTTTCTCCCACTGAGGAAGGAAATATGCTGCAAGAAAAAGCCATGAGATCAGGACATGGATGCAACAAGTCTTGAAACCTTAGAAAGACTGTGGGAAGCTGCCAAATGAAGACCTCTTCTAAACCAGCAGCAGTTCTGGTGATACAGAATACAGAAGAGACCACAGAGCCTGTTGTGCTGCCCAGGGCGGAAAACCAACAGCTAGAGTTTCTACAAGGAGAGAAAAAAGGCTGCACCCTTTCTCAGTAATGGACTCGAGAAGAAGAGCAACTAGTTTTCCTTTCCAGTGGACCAGCAACAGCACACATGCCCTCACTACTTAAAAAAGCATCATCCATAGGAATGTTTAAATTAAGGAAATGTGGCTCATTTGCAGGACTAGCTGCTTCTTGACTCAAACCCTACTCAGTTTGTGATTATCCCTAGCACCACCACCATGAACAGTCATTCTCCTGGTAGGAATCAGACAAAACATTTATACTGATCAGACTACACGGCACAAAGAGGTTCCTAAAACTTATATTTTACTGTGCTAATTACCAAGGGGTAGGGCTTCCCAAAGCAAGCCAAGCAGCCTGACAGCTTTCCTGTGCCAAATTATTCCTAAATAAATAATAATAAATCCTACTACATCATATAATAGTAAACCTAAGCTTCCTAATGCAAAGTGCTGTAATGCTGTCCCAAGTCAGCAGATGCAAAGCTGAATTAATCTCCACTGTTACACGTGGGCTTGTTAAACCGCAGCAGAGCGAAAACAAAAAGACCGTGTTATTATCACTCAGCGCTGCCACTGAGAGCCCAGTGGGGAGCCACGACACCTCGCATGAACCACGCTTATTTCGCAGCACTGCTGTTGGCAAGACCCTGTGAAGAGCATCCGAAACAAGTGGTGCAGTTATTCATGAGCTAAATGGATGCCAGAAATGCCAAGTAAAGGATAAAGGGATAGCGAAAGAAATTTGCACCTCTCTTTCCTCTGACAGGACTGTAAAATTGGGCTTGAAAACAGAGAAGAGCCCTCTCACTGCCAGAAGAGAGAGAAGAAAGCTAAGGACTTCTTCTGCACTTTCACCAATCAATAACATATATCCTCTAAAGACCAAAAAACAGAAGTAGCTTAAAACAGAGCAAAGCCATTTTACACGAGACATCCTTACAGCATACACATAGTGAAGAGACTTTCTATAACAATGACCTAGACAGATATTAAACTAGCAGGTGTTTAGCATGCATCTGGGAGACAGACAAAGCACTATTAATCTCAAAGAAAAATAATGCAGCATGATAATGTGACATCTGGCCATGCACAATAAAAACACTGTAAAACATTTATTCTCCTTTATTTGCTAAGTAAGCAATGAGTCTTTTAATTATCTACATCAAAACCAGGTTCAAAAGATGACAATGAAAACCTTTAAAACATCTGGGAGAGACTGTATTTTATGCTTAGTGAAAAAGGACGTTAGTGCTTGCGGACCTGATTCTGCCCATGTTTATCATGGCAGAGAGCCCTGAAGTCAGTGGCTCTCCTGTGCAGAGACAGCACATTTATATAAGCAGGATTCTAATAGTGAAAATAAAGTTCTACCAACATCATTTCAAATCATGCTTGAATCTGGCTTTGTTCTTTTGTTCTCCTCTTGAGCATTTGTGTACCCTTTTTATAAGTTATTTGCCTGTTCTTAATCCATTCAAAGAAGAGATGCTCTTAACATGTCTTAATAAAAATAAATCAATCATAAGATGCCATGACTCTCTGCAACTGCACACAGCAAGTGCCTATGTGAAATCAGGTATCTTTGGGCACCAAGAACATAAGCATTAACTATTCTGAAGACAGAAGCAGTTTTTCTTAGACCAAGCTAAAAAAACCAAACAATCAAACCCAAACAAACCCCACACAAAAAACACCCCAAAACCTCCACCCTAATAAAGCTAAAATGCCTTTCTGAACTAGTCTGAACTCCATTAATAGCCAAATAGGTTATATTAATGGGTGTTTACTTACAACTAACAATTGGGTTATTTAAACAGCCTTGAACAGAATTCAAATTACTTTTTACAGTGTCTGTTGTGCTTCACGCTGAACTTCCTACTGTATTTCTGAATGCTGACAAAATACCACTTAATGTTTTCCATAACTCAACATATTTCATACCAGTTTCAAAAAAACCCAAGAAAAACCCCACTTCACACCCTCACAAGCATATTTTTGGAAGATGCATATTTTATTTGTATGAAATTGTTAGACATACCATTTCACTCTGAGATAAAGCTAGTCTTATAACACTAGCAGTTAATCACCAAGTCCACTACCTACTCTGTTAAAGTCAGACTGAATTTTAATAGATTTACCAAAAGGAAGGATGCAGAAAGCAAACTGTCAGCAAACTGGACTGAATCTCGTCCTGATTACTTCAGCTTGGGGATGTTTCAAGACCCCTTACATAACGCTCTTCTATTTCACCTGACATTGCAATTGCTCTTTCAAGCATGATTTGTATAAATCGAGAAAGAATCTTCAGTTCCCCCTTCTAAAAGCTTTATCTTCAACACAGCAGTTCCCCCCCCTCCCCCTCCCGAGTGACAATTCTAGACCCAGGCTATGGTGCAAAGCTGGTCCTTGCACCTTTTAGAAGACACAACTCATCCAGACCACACAGTCCAACAGCAGCATAAAAACCACATCTCTCTTGACAAAGCCCAAATTGGCTCTAGGAAAGCTACAGACCATTTAAACGACTTCACAATTTATCCACTTCTTAAAAGAGAAGCTTTGATGCTTTAGCCAAAGCCCTCAGATAATAGTGCAAGAGGCAACAGAGAGAACAATGCTTGACTTTTTGACTAGCATGTAGCTGCTCAAGGTCCGCCAGCACAGCGCCCTTCAGAAAACAGTGGAAAATACTTTAAGACATCAAGACTTCACTTCTGCCCAGAGCAAAGAGAACAACATAGTCACAGTTTCTTTCAAATGCTCTGAAACAAATATTTGGGTGCATATATTACTACCAAAAAAAAAAAATATCCACAGATAAAAGAGTCTATCTTAAGAGGCCAACAACTTGACACTCCAAATAGAGCGATTACAGGACCGTGTTAGCACCCCCTGAAAAAAAGAATCCTATGAAAAGAAAATTCTTGAGTAACCAAAATATAACTGAAGGCAATGCCACATCTCTCCATGCAAATATGGAGCACTCATACACCAAAACACTGTTTGCAACACAGAAGTAGTCCAGAGCGAAAACCAACTCAGAACTTTATTCCTGTGATAAATAGCCCAATGTACTTTTTAAAACCCCAGAAGCAGTACTGCCTTTAAGCCAGGCTTCTAATTAGCCACACATAATTGAAATATGCAGCTGTTAAAACACTGAGTATAAAAATAAGCACAGGAATAATTTTCTACTTGCACGTGCATTTCTCTCTCAATTAGTTATGAGATGCTCTATTTCTGAACTCCTAGCTCACTAAAGAGCTGTCACTACTGTAATTGAGGGAAAAATACTGAAGCCTCATTATTATCTGATCCATTTCAATTTACAAGTGTAAATGATTAAAAACCACAAAAAAGTGGCAGTTTTGGTCATTACACTCTTACAAGAATTACCTTGTTCTAAACTTCATATCATCATATAACAAATCATTTCTGCATCATTTAAAGGTGTTTAGGTTACATCGGTCATTACTCTTCAAAGAAAACATAATCACAAATTGCTGCTATACTACATGGGAAACCAGGATTTAAGACTAATGTGTGCTGTCTTCGAATGAGCTGGACACAGGCACTCAGAGGGCCCATGCATTTCTTTTATTCACGAAGCAATAAAATGCAACACTACAAGTTACAAAATTATGCTGTTTGACAAGCTCCCCATTATTCATAACAGGTACTATAATTTCCAAAGAAACATTTCTAACCACTGAAATTTTACTGAATTCCCAAAAATGTTTCCTCTGACAAGGTATTTACCAAAGTAAATCACAAGAAGTTACCTTGTCAAAGGAAACATTTGTGGGGAATTTACTAAAATTAACACGTCTCCACCTTAAGTGTGGTAAGACACTATAAACACTGTATAGATGTTTTATTATACTATAAACATCTTACTGTCATATTACTAATTAGGTAATATACTATAAAATACTAAAAAAATAAAATTAGTATAAACTCAGTTCACTACTACAGTCATAATTCAAGTTCTTTGATTTCAATCTCAATGTCAAAACTCTTACCATAAAAAAAAAAAAACAAAAACACGAACTCCCTAGCAAAAGTACCCACAAAAGCTTCACAAGTATTTCCCACGTACACACCAATTAGAGTTTGTAATTCCAGGACCTTCTTCACTACCTTGGAAGATTTAGATTGTTCTTCCTCACGCACAGGTAAATGATATCACAATGAAGTTATATGATGGCAGGACCAGGCTTTTAAGCACCCCCTTCTCTGTCAATAAAAAGTAAAAAAGTAACAAGACTCACTCTTGACAAACAACAAAATAAGCACATTTGGATACAAAAACTGGGAAATGGACTAGAAGGTAGAATCAAAATATTAATCAGCACTAAAAATATTACTTATTAATCAGCACTACCAAGAGTAGAATGCCAGTACATAAGGATTTAACACTAGACTGATATGGCAGAAATTCATGACAAAAAGAGAGCTATCACTTTCTATTGCTAATACATCTATCTCTGTTTATCAAAATTGATACAAATTACCCTAAAAATAATTCTCTATCCTCAAAAAATCCAGTGGTATACTATATGAGACACATCAAGGCTTGGAAAAGAGAAACCTTAAAAGCCAAGAATGAAAGTTTAACTTGTAGATGTCTAGGTTGTTCAAAACCAAAAGCAACTCGCTAGTCTGTAACAGCTGGATTTTATAAGAGTTGTATGTAGTTTTTACTGCAATCTTAGGAAGCAATCTTTATTTCTTAAGTAATGGACTTGGAGAACAAACTAGAAATACCCATCCCTTTATTTTTTACTCTTTAAAACATGAACAAAAGGTCTCTTGCTCTTCATAACATGGTTAAGACATTTAAAATTAATAAAGTTTAAGTAGCACACCTGAGAAGCCTAAATTATCTTTCAGAAGTGCCAATCAGATTAGTAGTAGCTGCCGAAGAAACACGCTTAAATTGCAAAAGCAAGTATCACCACACTTCACGGCTGTTTGAAACCCATGTTCTACACAGTTGTCCAAGCCTACACTGTACTAATGCATGGAAGAGCTTAAGCCTCATAACACTAGTTATTTATATTATGATGATGAAACTAAGTGGCATGTATCATTTTAAGTATCTGGATATTCAGGTATTGCCACATACCAAAATACTTACTAAGCCTGTATTAATTATAGAGTCAGGTTTAGGAAAAAGGTCTGAAGTTATCATGACAGAAAAGCATTATATAGAGTAATCCTTATGCTAAAGTGCAGACATGCTTGTGCCAGTATCTAAAAAGAATAGCATCATTTTAAGGCTACCTCATGGAAGAAGTTGAATTATTTTAGAAAGTCATCACAAACATTTATTACAAAAAAAACCCACATAATTTGACACCAAGCTTTGTCTTCCCACGTTCCTCAGTCTTATTCAGTGACATCATACACACACCATGAAGTTGTTCACCTCTGTGGCTTAGCAAACAACTGGAACAGAGACAAAACGAACACCGGCTTCAGCAAATTTTGTTATCAGTTACACTTAGTTTCTTCCTAAAAAAACCTCTTCCTACATTCATTATGTTATAAGTCAATTAGCCAAAATTTGGAACAGACATTTATGACTATTGGTATTCTAAGACACATTTCAAAACTAATTAACAAACTAAAGACCAAAACAGGGCATCATCAGAAGCATACTTTCAGTACCTTTTACTGTGTATTAGCAATGATCCTACTTACACCAAACTCTCCCTTACACTCTTTAAGAAGCCAGTAGAAGTAAAAACCTAGAAACAACCAGAGAAGGCAATCAAATGCTATGATTTACCTTCTGGTACCAGTTTTAAGGAATATTTAGACAGAAGATGGAATTATGATAGTTCATGAGTTTCAGATGGAGAAAGAACCAGGTCCTTAGGGCTGCACATGAGATTTTGCACATGAGATTTCATTCATGATTTTGAATTTGGTAAAATTCTTACATTCCAGCATCATGAAATAAAAAAAAAAAAATAAATAAACCAAGGTTTACTGTACCTATAAATATATGATCCTCTTGGAATTATCCCAGTACCAGCAGTAAGATAAGCAATACCATCAGTAATATAACCAATGGTATTAACACTGGTAATGTAAGTAGAAATAAATGAGCTTCAGGTGCTTTTTCAGAATGACGGACAGAATATACAACCAGTACACTAAACACTAGTGAGCAACTGAGAAAATTTAAGTAATAACCTCTGAAATGCATTAGTTCAGTAATGAATTCATTAGTAAGGCAGGAAAATACTATCATTTGATCTATTATCCACAATAGAATAATTTACCAATCTACTTATGTATTTAAAATACATATAGTCTTCAATAAATATATTAAGACTACTGTCATTTGATAGTTTTATTTCCATGATGAACTACAATCAGTATTAAATGTCTAAACTCATTTCTAAAATCAATTTAATATTAGCCTGCAACTCTCACTGCTTTATTTGCTACAAAATTTAAAAGCTCTCCAAACATATCACTTCCCTGTAAGGTACTAGAAGACTGCAATCAATCTACTCCTTTCAGCTGACAAAAAAAGATAGCTTAAGCTTCTTTATCATCTTCTGCAGGTGTGTCTTCCAGGTCGTGATTCACTCCAGTAAGACCCTTCTCAATACACTTGCACTGTCTCAGCTGATTGCACTGAAGGGTAAGGATCCTTAAACTCTTTTTTTTTTTTTTTTGAGATCATTTAACTAATTTTTAATCCAATGCATACCCTGTGATTTTGTTTGCGACAGATTCATCCTTCCTCCCTTTTTCTTAATCCCCAAGTTTTGCTCTTTCCTAGAAATGACATCAGATTTTCTCTCCACTCTCATGACTAGCTTAATAAATAAAACTATCTTAACTTCTTGGTAAAACCAATTGATTCTATCAGTTGTAACCATTAGTCTTGGCATTCTAACAAGTCTGTATTTTACTGGGACAACCTTTTCTCTTTAGCTAGCCTTCTCTCACCAATTTCACCATGCTTCGTCAGCACTTTATTCAAAATGAGCATCTCCAGTTAAGAATATATGATGACTTCTTTTTAAGATAAGTTTTTTTCAGGTACTTAATTCTGCAACGTTCTTAAAGTCCTCTTTAGGCAGGTCATGCAATTAATTTATACACAGTACAATTTCTGTATACTAAATATTGATCTTAACCATGAAGGACTATAAATGCTCTGTTAATACATATAAATTATCAAATTCATTATAAGATTATATAATTTGGGGCAAATCCTACTGGTTTCACTCATGTAAATAGTCCCTCTGATGTCAACAGAATTTTGAGAGTAAATATGAACAGGATTCTGACTGTGTTGACCACAATACAAAGATTTCCCATACCTTGAGGGGTGGGGGAAACGGTCCTAGGTCATATACAAACCCTCCAAACAATCCTATCTTATAGTAGAAGCTTCCAAATACCTACAAAATTCCTACGAACCTTCCTCCCTAATTTTTAATCTGTGTTGATGACTCCAACTTTGATATACCACCTTATTTTTAAAGACACACGTCAGTACTGTCTACAACCACTCTGTTGAGGTTGTCTGCAAAGCTGTAGAATCCCTAGGAATATTCTGAACTAAAATATGTGAACATATCCAGGTGTTTTTGGCACACCTATATGGAGAGAGACAAGAAACAAAACTAATTTCATCTCTCTGACAGGCTGCAGCAGGAGCAATTACTAGCCTACTGCTTCTGATAGCATCCTCTTCACCACTAGTTGCAGCTGACTGGCAGTAACACTGCTTGATATATAGTCCAGATGGCAATATTTTGTCATGTTGTACATATTTATGCTATTAAACAGTGTTTTTTAAAAAAAAAAAATCTGGTCTAGTTTCTCTGAAAATGTGGTCACATGTCAGGAAGTCAATTAGGAGTAACTACTTAGAGAACCTGTTCCTGGAGTTTCTACACTGTACCTGTCTCCGCTATTGAACACTTCCCCTCCCTCCCTTTCTTTTTCTTTTTTCTTTTAAATGCAGTGTGTGCCTAAAGCTAGCTGGTGCTTTTGAAAACCTGGCAACAGTGAAGGGTACAGTGTTGGGCAAGATTGAGTTACCAAGGAATGGAAAAATCTGTAATTTGTAGACATCTAGACCCTGCTGTTATAGGAAGCCTTGGTCAAAGAAACAGTATTTATCTTAGCGTATGCTCTGTGTGACATGAGAAACATCATGTATTCTTCCCATTTGGAGATATTATGAATAAAGATTAAGTACGGATTTTTTTTTTTTTTAAAAAAATCCAAAACCCGTCCTGTGAATCATACAGTTAGTGCCCAGTATAACAAAAAACCTTACAAGAAAGACTATCACCACAGAGTTGAATGACTTCAGAACCAAAGTTATAGGAGCTGGCATTTTTAAGGCACCTGAATTACTGAGAGCAAGAAGAGCTTTCAGGAACTGAACTTTGACCTGCACTTCTGCACATCTGACAGTAGTAGTACAGGACCTAACAGCTTCCTTAACCAAAACCAGTTTTTTGGCACCCTCTAGAGGTTTTGCTCCCACAGAGAAACTCAGATGATCGATAATTATAAATGTCATAAAATTTGGGAGAGCTTACTATCCAGAACTCAAACCTACAAAAAGGTTTATGTGAAAATGCAAAAACAATACATTAGAGCATCAGTTCTGGTTTCATTCTGTGTGATCAGATTGCTCATCTCATTCAATTAGCCCAGGACTTCTGGGTCTGCCAGAACAAAAACTAGAAAAACACATCACAATTAGTACTCCCCTGTTAAAAGACAGGGGAATCTAGTTTGCACCACATACCTCTGGAGCTTTATAAAATCTAATGTTTCATTTACTTTATGAGAAAATAAACCAAACCTAAAGACTGTAAGCAAAATAACAGATCACCCATCTATGCAACACTGTAAAATAATATTCCAAACCTTTAGTGTCACATGGATTTTTTTAATAAAGTGCAATTTAAATTTTATTCATGTTCTCTGATATTAATCACTCAATTTGCCATCATTTGCCCAGCCACTTCTGCCTTCTCATCAAACCCGGTCAACAGAAAATATGAAAGGAAAAGAACTTTATATTACAAAATGCCTTCTGACTTTTTGATCAAGTTGGTGTTAGGATGCAACCTCCTATATTATCTAATGAGGAACTACCTGTTCAGATCTCAGTAGATCACACTCTCCAGGTCCAAGACAAATGTCCTCAAACATAACAGCATTAATTTTCTGCTATCATCACCCCTTAAGTCTGAAAATACAGGGTGTTTCAAACACTTGTGCAGATTTAAGCAACTTCTTCAAAGCAGAAAACAATAGCTCATTGTAGATATTTCATTACGAAAGGAAAAAAAAAAGAAAAAACATGCTACAATCTGAATATTAAAGAGGCATTTCCTATCATCAATGATATCACAGAAATCATCATCAAGTAAATTCCAACTGTGAAGTGTTTATTTTTAGGATAGTTTGAAAGTGCAAGCCATTAATTCACAGCTTTCCAACTCAGAGACCACTGGTCTTTTGCTGCAAACATCTCTCCTTGGTTTTGTTGAGAAAGAAAATAAAAAAAAAAAACAACATGGATCCGGGTATCCAGGCTATCCCAAACGCAACAGAAAAAAGGAGCACTCTACATATATTTCTCTAGTTTTAGTATCAGAGTAATTTGAGACATACACATCACTGTATTCAAAGTAGACTTCCATATCAGTGACTGTTGAAATGAAATGAACACCAATTGCTAACAAAATAATACAGCATCTGCTTCGGAGAAAACTTTAATGAGACTCTTCAAATATCCTGATGGTGGCTCCTCAGGGATCCAGGTCTAGCTACTGTGAATTTTGAAATTCAGGAGACTAGTTCTTGAATGTAGAAAAGTTGGTCTCAGGCAAGGCTGAATGGTGCTACACAGACACCCTTACTGAAGGCCTACGGGACCTACTGGAAACCATGCAGAGCTTTCAGCTCCTTTACATCCTGTTCTGTCTAAGTTTTCAGGCAGCATCAGAAACGTTCATTTGCTATCTGCCTGCCAAGAAACTTCTGCATGCTGGACAAGCCATGGTAACCAATGCAACTGACATCCTTGGGATGATCACCACATCCAGTGTTCAAAGTAAAAGCCACATACAGACTCCCATTTGCAGAGAAACCAGTCGCCTACTGTGTTAAAAGCAAGTGTTAGTGGGAACACATCAGGCCCATACCCAAGACTCTTCCCTGGTCCCAAACAGCTTCCATGCCCAGTTTAAAGCCTTGTTCCTCATTTGACATTAAGTAACAGTTAAACTGATACTACAGCCCACTAGTATCTGAATGTCTTTGAGGCAATGCAAATGCCAAAGCAGAAGTCAAAGAACAGTTGTAAATTATTTAGAAATGCAGCAGAACTGTGCACAGCTCTCCAGATGTGGCCTTATCACTGCTGTGTAGAAGGGATGGGTCACTTTACCTCATGGTGATGCTTTTCCTAATGCAGCCCAGGAAGCTGTTGGGTCTCCTCTGCCATGAGAGCACACTGCTGGCTCATGTTCAACTCGTCCACCCGGAATCCCAGATCCTCCTCTGCAAAGCTGCTTTCCAGCCAGTTGGCCCCAGCATGTACTGGTGCAAGAGGTTATTCCAACCCAGGTACAGAATGTGGCATTTTGCCTTCATTGAAATTCAAGAGGTTCCTGTCATCCCTTTTCTTCAACCTGTTAACATGTCTCCCAATAGCAGCACAATCCTCTGGCACATCAGCCACTCCTCCAAGTTTTGTATCATCTGCAAACTTGCTGAGTGTAACTCTGTGCCATCACCCAGATCACAAATGAAGATGTTAAACAATATAGCACACAATATCGACCCGTGGGGTACACTGCTAGTGCCTGGCCTCCAGCTGGACTTCCATGCTGCTGACCTCAACCCTTTGAGCCTAGCAGTTCAGCCAGTTTTCAGCTCACTATCAAAAAGTCTCCCATAAAGTCAATAAATGACACTCACTGCTCTCCCTTCATCCACCACAGTCATCTCATTGTAGAAGGTTATCAGGCTGATAAAGCGTGTCTTCTGCTTCACAAATTGATGCTGACTACTCCAAATCACCTTCCCGTCCTTCATGTCTTTGAAGATTATTTCCAGGAGGATTTGCTCCATCACCTTCCCAGGAACTGAGGTGAGGCTGACTGGCCTGTAGCTCCCCAGATCATCCTTCTTGAAGGCAGGAGTGATGTTCGCTTTCCTCCAGTCCTCGGGAAGCTCCCCTGATCTCCATGACCTTCCAGAGATAACTATTACATACCTTAAATCCCCTACAACTAGTACAAAAGTAGAATTTTTCATGTATGTGATCGGAAGATGCCATGATAAAGTGGATGAGCACAAACTCCTCCACTCTTTGGGGAGCAAATATTCTGTTCCCTACAAGCTAGTTCTGAAGCCCAAGTCAGTCATTTATTAGCAACTGATCAGATCCCTTCTTGCATCTGGAACAGAGTCCACACCAGAATAAAAGGAAAAACCCTACAGGAATCATCCTCAGACAGCTTGATAGTCACAGACCAATAATGAGATGCCACAGAATTTCATGTTACCACAATGATGAGGAGTGAGCTTTAGCTCTCTGTCGCTAACAACAGCCTGTGCCCTAACTCAAAAAGCAGTATCCAAAACAAGCCAGCTAGTAGCTGAAAACACAAGTAATGAAGCCTAGAGCAAAGCTCATGAGAGCAGGAGACTGAGTGATGTCAGGGAAGGGTGCTCAACTGTGGAACAGTCTACTGGAAGAAGAAAAAAAAAAAAAAGAAAAGAAAAAAGATTCAAAGTCTAAGTCTAATCATCCTCCAAGCACAAAAAATATTATCTTTAACACTGATAAAGGGGATAATGTACTCTGCTATATCCACACCTACCGATAAACATATCTCCTAGAAACTATGTTTTTTAAACTGGAATTTCTCTTCAGATTATATCTGTAGGAAATATCATTGTCATTCACATTGTATTTACCCTCTTGAGGTGTAAGTGGTTTGTTAACTACACAAGTCTCACTGATTGTAATCTGACAACTTAGAGGAACAATGGAGAAGAAAAACAAAGACATGCTTTGAGCAGCTCCTAGAATGGAAATGTATAAAAACATAAGGAGTAATCGCCTTACGTGCATGCATTTAGGATACTAATATTTCAAATAATTAGAGGGCAGATGTTCTAACAGTCACTGTACATTTCAATAGACCATACTATCAAGGCTGACAAGTATATAAACAGATCAGAGTTGTGAAAATTAGATTTCTCCAATAAATTAATTTTGCTCAGCAAACCTTTTTTTAATTATATTTTAACTGAAATAGTAGCAGGTACAAAAGCTACAACTAATGTTTCATGGAGTTTGTTAAGCTTAACAAATTTTATTTTTCAAGTTAACTCTGCATTAAATTTATTTTTGATTGCATATACTGCTACCTGTAAATTATTCCAGAACAATAAATACAATCCATAACATGGCCAAAAACATCGTTATACATTCTTGCCACCAAAGTCATTACCTATATTTGTTGAGATATTTCATTTCATTTTAAGCACATGAACTGATAAAGGCAACTTCTACCTAATACACAAAGTTCTAAAAAAAGTCTGTGGTTACCTTCTGATCCACTGAGTCAAAGCCTAAGGTGCTCAGCCACCTTGACCCCTTCCCCTTTTGTTTGTTTTGTGTTTTGTTTGCTTGTCCTTACAAAATGAACGTCAAGAAAAAAAGATGTCAGAAAAAGACCTCTTTTGAGAAACCATCTTAAAATCTCTGAGATATTAAGATAAACAAAAATTAGAATACTATTTAATGTTTTGTGAAAGTGAAAGAAAATTGCTGAGAGATTCTCCAAATATTCTAGGGCTTACCTATGCTCATTATTTTGCTGAAAGAATCTTTAACGACTTCAACATCAACTTGACCCCTATTTGAAGAAGGCATACTACAGATATAGGATATTCAAACATTTGTCCTTCACCTTCCTGCTCTAACTGAGACTGCTTCTTTTTGCTTGAAACAAAAAAGGAAAGGATTGGGAAGACATTATTACTGGTACCACAACAAGGCTTAAACAGAAGCTCTGTCCAGTTCTCTCTCTTAGTACATGATGAAACAGTAGCAATGGACTTTTGCTCACAAATGAGTTTAATACAATTCCTTATACACTCAGTGTTAATACAGTAGTATTAATGCTGTAAGAAGGGACCAGCAACAGAGTATTCACTGATACTTTGTACAGCTTCATTATTCTTGCAAAAGCAAGTTCTGGTTTTGTCCTTTAAACTTCTCATGGAGAAGGGACCTAATACAGTTTACCTCTCCCCCCGCCCTTCTTCCCCTTCAAATGACTCCCTTTTTACTTACTTTCATCTTTTTAAAGAAGGGACAAAAGCTCAATAATGACATTTTCTGCTTTGGAAAAAAGTCTCTTGCATCACATAAAACATGTTGTTACCTGCTTGGGAAAATATTGCATGAAGTCAAGAAAAAGTTTTATGCCACCCATGCACTGAGAGTAGTATAACAAGAGACACGTATTTGCTTAAGCAACATGGAAAGAGCTATGTGTTCTAGGAGACAAGAGTACATAAGCAACTAGGATCCTATATCCATGCTTGTACCTGACCCGTTTTCAACCTCTCTGGACTTGTTTTCCCTTCAGCAGTTGCGTTACCGAGGTTTTTGAACTTTTCAGCACAGGGAGTACATGTGAGTATATTTTGGACAGCACTGGTTCGACGGGGTTGTGATCTAAGTTCAGTTGTCAAAACACTGATGTAGTACAAAATAAAGAGCCACCACTATGTTTGATTGTTTAGATGATTGATAAATTAACATTACAGTCTGTTACTCCATCTGCATTCTTGCATATGGTCTTTCATATATGGTGCAGTTAATGAATCTACAGCACACTATTTTCTAAACACACCTTGGGAGGGAGCTGGTTATATGCCATTCTGCACAGGTAGAGTGCTGAAGCATAGTCCTGACTGTGGTTCTTGTGTTTGTTACTGCTTGTCACAGATTAACTCAGAGGTGTTGAGCTCACTTTGTATTTCAAGGTGGGAAACACTGGGTTATTTATAAATAGCTTCAAGTTCGTGTTGTAACTTAGGTCTGAGGTCCAGTTTCATCAACAAAATTGCCCTACTGAAACTCAGTATCAATAAGTGAATACACTTCCACTCAAACATTGAAAAGTTTGGTTTTGTATAAGTAGAACGATAAGAAAGTTTGAAACGAGAGCTGCAAACAGGATGACTGAAAGAGTTTCCTGTGGCTTCCATCACAAGCTAGCCTGCATCTGGAAGTAGCAGCCTCAGCCCCTTGACACCTTTTTGCACCATAAAATTATTTCACCTATAAAGTAGTATCATAAACTGTAGAGTGGTGCAATATATAACGCATGTATGTTTGTTAACAAGTGACAGCACTCACATCCTCTCGGAAAGCAGGAGAGAACCCAGACGTTTCAACTAATTTAAAAAACAAAAAAAAAAAAACAAACCACCAGAATTCACGAGGCCACAGAAACTTCCATGATATTCTATTTAAGCCATTAATGACTGTTTCAAGACAACTGAACAAAAAGTCTTTACAAAAGAGGAAGCCTGCCTGACAGAATAATTAAGAGAGAGGCAGTACTGCTTTATATGTCTGTTATGTTTTGGGTAATATTTGAATTTCATATTTAGGTATTATTAAAAACTCTGCATATACATCTTCAAACTTCAAAAGTTTTGATGTATAAATGCTCAGAACTTAAACTGCAAGTCCTTTTTTATTCTTCTACATGTATACGAAAAAGGTGAAGATTAAAACATCAGAAATATTACACAATGTTCTATAAATTTATTCAGCAGGGTAAGTCACCTTTTTGAAGAATCTCTAAAATGATTCATGTGCAAAGAAGAAAAATCTTTGTCCTGGCTTTCCTTTCACCGACTGTTCCTGTGAAATGCAGATGTATAGCTGTGCTTCAGAAATACACTTTATATCTAAAACCTGGTATTGTGAAATAAATCGCAAGTCTCTCACCCTTTCACATAAACTACTGTAAGTTGCACATTGAAGGGAATGGAATACAAAACTAAAATTATTTTAGCTATCCTCAAACTCCATTGAAGTAGTAGAGGATTTATCACAGTGATGTTGCCTCCTTTAGCTGATCCAAAACCAAACATACGTCTCAACTCACACCATTCCAACAGGCAGGGTTTTTGATGAATTACACTGCCAATCTGAGGTGCTGTAGCTACCACTTACTGCTGAGACTGATTTTCCTTCTGAATGGGAGCAGCCATTGAAAGCCCATACCACACTTCTACGTAGACATTTCTACCTTTATGTATGTTCCCCCGCCTTGATACAGACCCTGATGTATGTCTGTCTCTTATACCATCTACTTAATTTAGTTGTACCATAACTGTTACTAAGTATTGTAGTCATCTTGTTTCACCGTAAGAAAACAAATATTTTTTCTTAAACAAAAGTGAAGAACTTAATCTAACCTGAATTTCAGGTGGCTACCACACTTCCTAGCAGCAAGAAGGGAAAATCAGAGAGTTCAAATTCTCATTTTTATTTTACAACTTTTATTCAAATAACAATATCCCACATACTAATATATGTGCATTCAACAAACATACAGAAGAATGGCTATTTCTAAATGTGTTCTCAGCATCCAAAGCTTGCACTTCTATCCTGAGATGAACAGAAAAAGTTGAATCTGAAGTCCAATAGCTTGTTCCAGACCTGAAGACTAAATCACATCATTAAAACGTCAAAGAAACTCATTAAACTTACTTTCAGTGATCGCAGCACGCTTTGTTGGGTAAAAAACTGGCTGGATGGCCGGGCCCAAAGAGTTGTGGTGAACGGAGTTAAATCCAGTTGGCGGCCGGTCATGAGTGGTGTCCCCCAGGGCTCGGTTTTGGAGCCACTCCTGTTTAACATCTTTACTGATGATCTAGACAAGGGGATCGAGTGCACCCTCAGTAAGTTTGCAGATGACACCAAGTTGGGTGGGAGTGTTGATCGGCTCAAGGGTAGGGAGGCTCTGCAGAGAGACCTGGACAGGCTGGAGTGAAGGGCTAAGGCCAACTGTAGGAGTTTCAATAAGGCCAAATGCCGGGTGCTGCACTTGGGCCACAACAACCCCCAGCAGCGCTACAGGCTTGGGGAGGAGTGGCTGGAGAGCTGCCAGTCAGAGAGGGACCTGGGGGTGTTGATTGACAGCCGGCTGAACATGAGCCAGCAGTGTGCCCAGGTGGCCAAGAAGGCCAATGGCGTCCTGGCTTGTATCAGAAATAGCATGGCCAGCAGGGACAGGGAAGTGATCTTACCCCTGTACTCAGCACTGGTGAGGCCGCACCTCGATTACTGTGTTCAGTTTTGGGCCCCTCACTACAAAAAGGACATGGAATTACTCGAGCGTGTCCAGAGAAGGGCAACGAAGCTGGTGCAGGGTCTGGAGCACATGTGGTACGAGGAGCGGCTGAGGGAACTGGGGTTGTTTAGTCTGGAGAAGAGGAGGCTGAGGGGAGACCTCATCGCCCTCTACAGCTACCTGAAAGGAGGTTGCAGAGAGCTGGGGATGAGTCTCTTTAACCAAGTAATGAGTGATAAGACAAGCGGGAATGGCCTCAAGTTGTGCCAGGGAAGGTTTAGACTAGATATTATGAAGCATTTCTTTACAGAACGGGTAGTCAGGTGTTGGAATGGGCTGCCCAGGGAGGTGGTGGAGTCCCCATCCCTGGAGGTGTTCAAGAGGTGGGCTGACATAGCACTTAGGGATATGGTGTAGTTGGGAACTGTCAGTGCTAGGTTAACGGTTGGACTAGATGATTTTCAAGGTCCCTTCCAACCTAGATGATTCTGTGATTCAGTGTAAACACCACTATATTTTCTTTGTAGGGTGACAGCATCCTAATGGGTACAACACATTTACCAACACATGGTTTTGCTGGATAGGTAGGCAAGCATGAAGGAAGAACGGAACCAAAAAGGGCACAAACCAGTTTCACCTTGAATGTGCGCAGGGGAAGAAATTTGGCACCTACTTCTCTAAAGACAGACAGTTCAAGAGACTATATATAGTAAGGATTCACCTGGATCCTTACAGTCCACTGTGTAAGACTAACGCATTTCAGAAAGTGGATCAACAGGTAGAACAGTTAGAGAAATACTTTTAACTTTGTAACCTCAAGAGCAATCACTTTTTTCCTTCCCATTCTCCCTCTGATTTCAGTTTTAGGGACTGCTTCACTTCTCCACTTGACCCATTTCTCCTGGACAACTCAGTTTTTTCATATCAACCACTCATTGCCTTTTGTTAAGCAAAAAGATGGCTATATTGCATAGCACTACAAATCAGACACTCCTAAATAAAACCATATGACAAAAAACCTTCATTTTAGGCGACCTGCACATACTATGTAGTTATTAAATCCAAAGTAGAAACAAAAGACCATATTTAAATAAAGATTTATTAATTTATTATACTTAAATGTTATGATGAGAGTATTAAGCCCTTCAAAAATCAGGATTCCTTGCTTCTTTATTACAGTCCTGGTATTTTACTGGAGGCATACAAAATATGTTACGAATTAAGTGAGTTTAAAAACAAATTAATATAAAAACAGCAGAAGGGGGAGAAATAATTGTTTCATTCCCAAGAACACATATTTCTATAAACTTAGCTACTTGTTTTAGAGGTCTATACGTCCTTCTAGAGAGCAACACCATTTACTGACAAGTATACTACAGTATCAGGTAAACAAACCCTATACTTCCAGAACTATACTTTTCTACATGTCAGGAAGAACATGTCTGTAAGATAAGTTGGCTAAACAAACTAGTATTCTGATTTTTTTCTTCTCTTTCTCACTCCTCCACCATTTTTCCCCCCCCCACCTGGAACTCATACATTGATGAGATCTGGAAAACAATCATTTAACCCAGTATAGCAAAACCTGTATGTTCTAAAGTATAAAAATTATAAACTACTACTGAGATTACTCATCCTACCTGTTTTATGATAAGATTGTAATACCTGTAATTTAAAAAACAAACAAAAACAAAACCAACAAACAAACAAACCAAAAAAAAAACCCCCACAACTGTGTCATGACAAATATTAGATTGTGGAATTATTGAAGAGTCAAGGAAAGAAGGTTGAATAAAGAGAAAAAAATATTTTTACTAAGGTACATCTTGTAAAGCACAGGTGCCCTGTTCAATCAGTTGGATTGCTGTTACCAAATTCAACAAGAGTACAATTGGGTTTTGCCTGGGGGAAAATACAAAATTACATTGCCTTTGAGGTTAATTTACAACTTATGTAACACACATGCAAAAGAGGAATATTAACATTTGACACAGGTGCAACTAATTCCATATCTGTTTATAGCATACGAGTAGAATACATGTATGCATGCATTTCTTAAACATGTTCAAACTGTATGTTGCTTATTGTATCTGTGCAAGATGTCCTGTTAGAATTGACATGCTTTTGTAAATAAAACATTAAATGTATTTCTAAAAGTATTTGCTAGAAATCATCAGATTGGCTCAACTACCTATGTTAAAAGATTGAATTAGCAACTTTCCTATTCATTGACAATACAACAATTGTGCCTTCCAGCCTGTCTCGCCATCCCCACCTTCCTCCCCCAGCCATTTTTCAGTTTACTATCAACAGTATTTTAGATTTCTTTCTCTGCTTTGAACACAGTAAAAAAAAAAAAACCAACCACAAAAGCAATTTATATTGCAGGGTCTTTGGCTCCTTGACAAACATCATTGCTCCAAGTCTTTTCTGTCAATAGATCACCAGCAATTTGTCATTTGGGGACCTGAAATATTGTCATCACTGCTGATCAAAAGCCAAGTAGCTCCTTGCTGGATATTTTCAGAGGGGAGGCCATGCTACGTCTCAGACAGAGCGATCCATCAGCAATGTCAGCCTGAGGACTCCAGTGGACAGAGCAACACTGTAGAGGAAACCCCTGCTCTCCCTCGCTGGCTAGTTCTGGTTTGAGTAAATACATAGAGGGATTCCACACACAAAATCAGGTTCTTTGAAGTGACTTTGCCCAGCAGGCTTTCCAAAGAAATGACACAAGCATGGTCAGACAGAGATACCAGATCTTCTCAAAAATCCAAGATGTCCCAAAGTCCTAAAAGTAGGTCAAGTTTATGTGGTGCTTAGCTGGCATTAAGTGCCTGGCATAGCATATTCCTCAAATGCTAATGTTGCACTTGCTCAAAAAAAAATTAAAATCTTATTTTGGAAATTAAACTGAATTGTTTTAATCTACCTGTGCAAAGTTTTAGCCATTCTAAACTAAACTGAAGGCATAAAACATGAGCGAAGTCTAGAATTTTTTTTTAACCACTCAAACCCAGGTGTCTTCTCTGCTCAGTTTAAGTCTTTTTATACTAATACACATGAAATAGAAGAAATATTTATTACTCGGTCCCAAAAATTCATGTCTTCAAACGAACTAGGGGGAAAAAAAAAAAAAAAGACAGCAAGACCTATACATGCACTGTACCTCCTAGACTTAGAGATAGAAAAGTAAGAATTACAAAGCTGATTAATCTTGGCTACTTTTAATTAAAAGTTATTTACAGAGAGGGAACATTTAAGACAACTGATCTAAACTCAACCTCAAAAAATTATAGAAGAGACGTAAAGGTTAGGTTTTACACCATACCTTTGCACTTCGTCCACACAAAGTAATTGCTGCACAGACCTGTGCTACATAAGGTGACACAGAATATAAGGACATGTTTGTTCCTTTCTGAAATGAGGAGTATTATCCATCCTTTGAGTGCTCATTATGACCGTCAGCATTGAGATTTAAGTGCACAGGATCCCAGTGGAAACACTCAGAGGCTAACGAACTTCCCTAATTTGACCAGAAATGCATGCTTTGGAATTTGTTTGTATTGAAAAAAAACATGTAATGATACATTCTAAAAAGACATATTTGCCTGAGAGTATTAAACAATTGTTTAACAGAATAGGCTTCTCAGATATGCTATGGCTTCTGTTCAGTGCTCCCATTTATATGAAAAAGATTTCTTGGTATCATGACTGTTTCTAATGCCAGTCCTTAAAACTTGCAATTCTAAATTTACCCTTTGATTAGACATGTGTGTTTCTAATTAAGCTCAACCTGTCCATCCTTCTTTGAAGAGATTAAAGTCAGAGTCCCCCAAGACCCTTGAGGCTTTGTGCAATATTTGTACTTGGTAGGCAGTAGAAGTCAGAAGTGGAAAATAAGTGCAATAAGCTGCCAAGCTTGTCAGGAACCTTTTCAACCAAAAATATGTACTTGTGAACCTGTAAAATCTTTAAGGGACTGTCATATTTATACAGGAAAAAAGAGGAAATGGTGTTGCATATCTCGTATACATTCAAGTATAGGATGCTGTATGTGAGCAGTAAAATAAAAGCATGTGTAGTAGTTAATCCTTAATGAGGTCTGTGCAAGATTACAAATGCTTTTTTTCCCCGGAGTGAACCAAACTTTACCTTCTGAGAGGCATTTTGGAATTAACTTGGTGATCCCTAAGGAGGACTTCCAACCCTGTTACTCAAAATACTTCTGTTGGGTATTAATGATATGAAATTGGTTCAATGACAGAAATAAAGAAAACAGAAGTCAACTGTCTTCTGTTGTTTTAATTGCAATGACAATTTTGAGAATGCATTAGGCCTTCTATATTATTGACATTTTTAAAGAAGAGATGTACTATCACACTTCCAATTTTTCCCCTGTACTGCCAGATGACATACACTGCAGTGAAAATCCACATATAAAGTCACACTATTCTTGTAACTCAAGCTTCAAAACCATTTGCAGTAAGAATAGCAAGAATTATGTGATTCACCAACTACTGTCAACCTCCTTCATTAATGCACAAACTTTTTTAAAATACCCAAAGCTTTTTTGTTCTATTCACCGCATTTCTAAGCACACTAGGTCAGACAACGTTAGGCACTGAACTGAAGGTTCAGGTTACTATCCTGTGGTGATCAAGGATACAGGTACTTCACCAAAAGTATTCAGAAAGTGTCAAATATGACTAATCACTTTGTTAAAATTTGTCAAAATGCTCATAGACTGACCTAGATTTTGATTTGTACGAATTCACTAGATTATCCACTCTGTTTTTAGCATCTACACCATTTAGGAACCCACCTCCCACTTTCTGTGAAACTTCAGCTTCTAGATCACACAGAATCTCACTTTCAGAGGTATCATGCCATTCAGAAATGAGATGATGCCATTAGACGTGATCAAAAGCTGTCCTGAAGTTGAGTTGTTGTAAGAAATATAAGTGAGAAAGAGATGGTGTTAAGAATGCCTTCAGGTATCTGCTTATTTAAAGAACTGAAGTTCTCTAAAAATTCTCGCATACAAGACAACAAGGTTTGCCCAGGCAGGCTCTCCATGTCTAACCTTGAGCCATTTCCATTGCTGAAAACCTTTAAGCTGTTGTTTTCTTAAGACAACCATTCTCTGACCTAGCCTTCTGCCTTCTCACTCTGCTTTTCACTGAATATGAACCCCCATATCCAATGTCATGCCATTTTTCATGCCAATAAATGAGTGTGAAAAGGCCTTTCCATATGCCAAACAGGTAAAGCAACCATCAACCTCTTGGCAAGAAGAACGCTTATTTTTAAACAAGCAAATTTGACTGGGACAACAACAATCTGCTTTCAAAGAAACCTGATTACTACACAGCCAAATACAATGTTAGAAGAAAATGCCAGAATGACAGGACTTGATTCATATAAACATGTATGTCATCCTCAGGGAAGTTAGACCCCTTACTCAGATAAATTTAAAATAATGTATATATTTTTTTTTAAAAAACACCACCTGTAGATCGGCTAACATACCAGAAATACACATACTCATGAGTTTCAGTATTTTTGTAGAAAACTATAAACAAAAAATTGTAGGACTCACATGTTCTGTTTTCAACATCCAGTGCATATTTTCTGGCTTTTTGGATAGCCAGCTTCAAAAATTGTAGAAGTACTCTCCTGGGAACCAGGAACCAAAATACAATACATTCCTTGAAATTCATTGTCTGGAGCCTTGAGTTACGTCTGAGACCCTTGACAGTCACCCTTCCAAAGTGCTTGCTGATTGTGATGGAAGGCATACACCTTTACAGGATGCAGATTACAAGTTTTAGTAATCCTAGTGGCACTAAAAGCAATTTTCTACCACCACACTGAAACTTGTTTCTGATTATTTCCCCAAACATCTTACTAATTTAAAAGAAATTAATCTGATATAAATGAGTATGCAAGACTTAAGTCTCATCCAGTGGGTTTAAAACAATTAAGAACCCCATCAGAATCCCTATTTACACTACCTAATTTCATTTGGCTCCCTTCAAAAATCCAGCCTCAAAGGGATATTTTGGTGTTAATCAACTGTGCTAGGACAGAAGAATGTACGTATGTCTGAAAAAACAATATGTTTATGTTACACTAAGCAGACAAACTTAAGTTTTACTGTCAGTTTGCAAAAGTAATTTTCTTGATCAAAAAGAAATTGCTGTACTGTGAAGATTTTTGGAGATGAAGAAATCAATTGCAAACTTGGCAAGGAAAAAAAAAAGGGGGGGGGGGGGGGGGAAGAAACAGCAGGGGGAAATGCAAAATCTTCCCTTAGAGAACCTTTTATGAAAAGCCCCTTTGGCTCTCAGATGTTCTTGATTTTGGATGTTACTACTCAAAGTGGACTCTACATATTTGTGGCTTTTTGAATGAAAACAAGTTGAAAATAATGGTTTGTTATACAGTAGAACTATTATGGCTAATGTAATAAACCTTAATAAAATGTAACATCAAACATGGCTATTTTATATAAGAATTAAAAAAAACTTAACACCTTTTTGGTAGGTCTGAGAAGTACAAAGTTTTAAAGTTTCATTAGAAGCCTGTTTTTCTTCCAGAAACTTCAATAAAATAGGCAGTGGCCAAAAGGACAAGATAATACGTACTCTTCCATGCTTTATGTCTCTTGCTTATTACTTATAATTGAATTTTGTAAAATAGAACAGGCAGATTAAGAGCCAGTAAGATGCACTAAAAATTATCATGCCAGGAGCAATTTAAACAAATATTAAATACTTGCTCTCATAGATAACGAGACATTTCTCTGTTTCTTAACTCTTACACTAAACTGGCAACTAATACACACAAAAAAAAAATCTATTAACATGGCTATCAGTTTACATATAAACAGATACCATTATTTCCTTTTCAATTTTATTGAACTTAAATTTTGTCCAGCATACTGCCAGAGAATCTGGTCAGGCAATCTGCTTTTACAACCCATTCATGACACCAAGTTAGCACATCCCAAGAGGATAGAAGAAATTGTTTCAGTGTGTCATGCTGCATCCTGACTTCTTTCCAACTGAGCCTAACTACAGAAGAGCCGTTAGCCAAAGGGTTGTGTGGTTCTGCAGTACATGAGCAGAGGACTGCATACCTGTCCTACACGGAGACTTCCTATTGACAGAAGAGAAATAACTTTTCCCATCATGCCCCAATCAAAGAAAAAGAAAAAAAGGTCAGAAAAATAACGTTTTTGCAGGTGTAATGACTTTTGTCAGGAAAAAAATCAATCTCCTATTTAAAAGCAAATGTGCTTTAGTTCTATTTGAGAGTCGTTCTGTCATTTAAAAAATAAATGCACCATATTTAAAAATGCTGCCTCCATTAAGGTTTATGGTTTACTTGCCTGTTATTAATAATTAGACTACTAAATTTAATGTTGTACAGTTAAATAAGCATCCAAAACTCATCCTGTAATAAGACCTTACTAAGACCTTCAAAGGGGAGAAACAATCAATTTCATTTTTGTCAAACCTCAGCTGTAACTTGAAATATCAAACTCTTCACGACTTACAAGCGCAATCAATAAGCATCAAAACCACAGGTCTTTATTTAAGTAAAGAGTACTGTAATAAAGTATTTTCCTTATCTTGCTGATACTCCTGAAAACAGTTGCTTCTAGGAATTGTTGAAATGTATGTTTGAAATCCTAACAAAGATACGCTGGAATTTCCACAAGTGATAGGCTCTAATAATCATATCACACTGAACCATGAAATAGAAAATGTATCTGAAATTTAGTGCAAAATTTAACACTCATGAGTTCTGCTGATTCTGTTATCTGCTCCATTTACATGCCAATCTACAGTCCTACCTAAAAATGCATTTCTTAAAACCCTTAAAATAAGCTGCTCCAGCACTTCCTTTGTAGCCTAAGTTGATTTTACACGTGTCTTGAGAAACAAATACTTAACACCAAACCACAGCCATTAAATTGATACCATCCATCAGCAAAGGTAAATTATGCAAATCAGAATTATGCAAACACCTTTTTTTTTTAGTTGCTACTATTTCTATTTCGTGCAGCTGTCTGTCAGAGTTCATTATGTGAGGATGAAATTATTTTAGTAGCATTATTCAAAAACACAGCAAAAGTCACAGACTTGTGTCACTGATGAGCTATTTATTGCTTTTAAAGTCCGTTAAGGTACCTGATAAACAGAAGTCAAGCACTGTAGCCAGAGTTCCCTCCCAAAAGCATCTTTTTTGCAATCCACAAAGTCATGCAACCGGCATTCAGAAATAAATACTTTGCTTCCAACCAGCAGCTTTGAGGGGTATTTCCTTTCCTATGTATAGGCAGCACAGCCCGCTACTCTTTTTTTTCAAGCCTCTCTTATATAACAGACTGCAAAAACCATCTCTGAACAACGTGATCAAGATGCGATCTCCTGTTTTGGTACTACAACATTCAACATAATCACATTCAACACAGTCCCGAGCCATTAATCAACTTCTTACTAATGAGGATGATCTATCGCAAGTTCTCTGCAGTTTTGCAGGATGCAGACTGATAGTCAAGGCTCCCAAAGGGTCAAGTCATTCACAGACTGAAAAGAGAGAGCCTCACCAACTTGGCTCAGAATTAGTCTTACAAGAGTATTTGATCATCGTAGAATGTCCGAGTTTTGCTTATATATCACAGTCTTCCTAGGCGGTTTGGGTTTAGGGTTGGAGCTCCTCCCCAGATAACCTGCGTAAAGGTAAATAGGCTCACAAAAGCCCTAAAGCCATTTGAGTCTCAGAGGCCGGCAAATAGGATATGCAGGAGCTTTCTCTGGAGACCTGCACCTAACTCCCTCGCTGTGTCATTTATACACTGACCAACTAACTAGGCTGTTTAAAAAATACCAACCCAGTCTATATGACTTAGATAATCAGTTCATTTTTCCAGAGAGGATAAACACATCCTTAAATACAGGATGACAAAGATATTTTTCCCTCTCTTGATTTTGCAAAAACCCACAACAGACTTACATAAAGTCTGTATAATACTGGGTAGTCCTCTCGCTATCCTGAGGTACGTAAGTCTTGACGTACCCTATGGAGAGGTTTGCTACGAACCACAGCTCAGGCCGATTCACTGTTTTCACTTTACATACACGCTCCCTATACTGACTGTGAAAATAAACGTGCAATGTGAAGTTTTTACTTTATCTTGTTATTGCCAATGAAAAGACATACATGTTTTAAGGGGCACGAATATCAGTTACTACAGCCAATAAAGTTAACAGCTAGTTAAGGAAGGGGGCCTATTCATTTCTAAATATTTTCTGCAAGTTTTGGATATTTTCCTGTAACGCATGGGGTTAATCACGACACCTGAATCCGAACAAGCACACCCTAACACTTAAAGTATGAGAAAGAAAATGTCTCTGCACAAGATGCTGTATTCCAGTCTTTCATGTATTCATGCCTCCAAACCCTCCAGGGGAAATTTAACATGGTTTCTAAAATGATCCCTCTTCGGGTTTTTTTTTTTATTTTCCTCCACGATCCCCGGGCAGATGAATTACATGTACTGCCTGTGCTGCTGCACCTCCTCTGTGGTGACTTGATTCAGCTGAAGCTACGCTTTGACCGATCGATGCAAGCACATTACACACCAGAATAAGAGTAAGAGAAGGGTAAAGGAAAGAAAAGCATCTTTCCTTTCAGCCATTAAATATAGATCAACGAAACACCACAGCGCACATCGCGGCTCCCCTCCCCACCCCCCTCCGCCCGCTCCTCGAGCGCAGGGTTTCGCAGACGGTGGCTTCAAAGGAAGAACATCCCCCCCTCCCGCACACACACACACACCGTACACACACAGAGACACACACACACCCCCCCATACACCGCCCCCCCCCCCACCACCACCACATACACACACGCAGACACGGCGGCAGCCGCCGCTCGGAGCCGCCCCAGGGCCCGGGGCCATCGCGCCGGCACCTCCCGCGCGGGCTCCGCGCAGGGCCGGGCGCTGCCCCCGCCCGCGGGTCCCCGGGCCCCTTCCTCCTCCTCCTCCTCGGCCCATGACTTCACTGCCGTAACGAGTACATTAGTGCAGGGCGTCGGGAGACACGGTGCCGCGGCTGCCCTACATAAGCAGCGACTAACGTAGAAAGAAAGGGAGGATAGAGATGGGGGGGGGGGGGGGGGGGGGAGGTGCGGGAGGAGGAAACAAGGGGAAAAACCGCACTTTGTTACCTCTCCTCTGAAGGCACAAACACAGCTCCCAGCAGCCCAACCCAGCCCGGCTGAAACGCCGAGGGGAGCAGTGCAGGAGCCCGCACCGAGAAGAGAGATCACGCAAGCGGGAAGGGTGTGGGGAGGGGGGGGGGGGGGACCTGGCACCATTACGGTGCCTGTCGTACTCACCGATCGGCGCCGATTCCGCCTGCTTTCTCCCAAACATACACCAAAACCCAACAGCAAATCCTCAGTCCGCTAGGCAAGGATGAAGGGGGGGGGGGGGGGGGGGGCGCGACCGACGGCCCCGGGCTTCACCGCAAGGTCCTGACCTTGCCCAGCTGCAGCATCTTCGGCTTGCCCCCCCCCGGGCGCGCCTGTGCGCCCCTGTGCCCCCGCGTCCGTGCGACCGCGCCGGGCCGGGTCCGAGGGGCTGCGCCGCAGGGCAGCTGCCCGCTGGCTGCCGGGGCGAGGCGGGCTCGGCATCCACCGCCCCGCCGCTCGGGCGGGGAGCGGGGCCGCGGCTGCGGCGGCGGCTGGGGCAGGCGGCGCGGCGGCGCCGTAGCGCTGCGCGCCGGGCGGGCGGGCGCACCGGCCGCGGGATGTGGCCGAAGGAGGCACAGCCGCCGCCGCAGCATCTGCCGCCGCCGCGCTCCCTCCCCGCCGCCCTGCCTCCCTCCCTCCCTCCCCGCCTGCCTCCGCCCCTCCCTCCCCCCCGTCCCCTCCCCAGCAGGAGCGCGCCCGCCGCGGCCCCGCAGCCGGCGCTGGGGAGGAGGGGGGCGGGCGGCCCCGCTCCCGCTGAACCGCCGCCGCCTGCGCCGGGCGGGGCCGCGCCGGGTCCCCCGGCCTCGCCGCAGAGGGGCGCGTCCCCCTGTCCCCCCAGCCCCCCGCGGCTGGAGGCGGGGGGGGGGGGCTCCGGCTTCCCGGGGAAGAGGGAGGCAGGGCGGCGGGCCAAGGGCGCAGGTGTGGGGGCGCCCCCCGGGACGGGGTGGGGGGCATCGGTGGGGAGCGGCCCCTCGGCAGCGACAGTGGCTCCCGCCGCTTTGGCTTGGATGACTGAAACTTGAGGTCTGCCAGCCAGAACGGTGAAAGCAACAGGGCAGCGAGGGCTTCGTCCCCTGCTCGGTTCTCCCTCGGTTCTCTCTTGCCCATCCTTGGGAACCCTAGGTGGAAAATCTACCATGTTTTCAGAAGTCTTCTTGCGAGCAAAGAGGGTGAGGAATATGGAAGTCGTGTTTACTCCTGTGCACGCTTAACCCTTTACTGAGAAACTTGTGTAAAATGCAATGACAGCACTCACCCGAAAGTTGCCATTCCATTGGTCCTTTTAACTTGCTGCGCGGAGTTTTGGTATCTGAGGAAAAACACCAATTTTTTTGTTGCTGTTGTTGCCTGGGGTAATTACTGCTAATTCACGCTCGCAGCGATCTGAGGATCAGCGTAGGGATCAGGAAAGCCATTCACTCGGCCGAGACGTGAGGGCAAGGCCTACAGCCGGTCACTTGCCCGCCTGGACCCGCGGGCCCGACGCCGGCCCCGCCGGGAGGAGGAGGAGGAGGAGGGCCACGGCTCCCCGGGGCCCGCGGGGCGGGCGGCCGCTGCCGCGGGGAACGGCGCGGCTCAGCGCCGGCCTGGGGGCTGCCATCCTCTCGGGGGGTCCCACCTCGGCCTCTTCGCTACCAAACCGCCGCGTAGTCGGCCGGACCCATCCCCGCAGGCGCTGTGTGAACCGCCGCGGGTTCGGGAGAGGTACCTGCAGGCGGGTCGAGCCGACGGGAGCGCGGGAGGACGGCGGGCGGACCGCGGCCGCGATGCAGAGCGACTCGCTGCTGCCACCTTTCGCTCGGCGTTTCCGCGGCTTTCCCAGACCCTCCGGTGAGCCGGACCGTCACCGCGCTGAGGGCTGGGCGGGGGGTGGGGGTTACCCCCCCTTTCGTTTCAGGGGAAGGCCAGAGACTAGTTCTTCCCTTCATTGCGTCGCTCGTGCTGCGCCCAGCGCCAGAAAGGCTTGTTTTCCGTCTGTGGTCTCTTCTTGTTTTATTTCCCTATATAACTTACCTTCATTTTACCTTTGCTGTTTAGCTGGGAATTTTTGTGCGCTGCCTTGAGGCCAACTCATTTATCAGCTATCTCTAGACTTACAATAAGCACGCTCGTTTTCATCTACTCATGGATGCGCCATAGGAACGGAAGAGAAAATTAGTAGAGGAGCCTACTTAAGCAATTCACGAAGCCATAGCGGTAAATAGTTAAACAAATCTGTAGTAATTAAGAGTTCGTCCATGTGAATCTTCTTCTCAACTAATGAAAGAAGAAAAGTTGGTTCCCCTGTCTTTGTCCAAACTTGTAACATCAGTGATCGGGCCCACGCTGGCTGGCTGAGGCTGGAGAAAGCAGCAGCTGGAGGTATAAAAACTGCCTGCATAGTAGCCTAGCCTGCTGTTTGATGATTAGGGCCCTTTCTCGGGAAGCAGGCTGGTCTTCCAGTCTGAAACTCCTAATCAGACATGTAACTCAGCTCTCATATTTCTTGACAAATGTCCTAACTTCCAAAGTATTGCAGAGTAAAGAGAGACCCACCAGCAGCTACCCTCTCCCAGGGAGAGAGAGCGAAAAGAAGAAAGCAGCTCATCATCTGCATCTGGAAGACGAACATAACATCTGTTAAGTGCAAGACATTGGGTTTGTGATTCCCAGACTGAGATAGGCATCTAATTCAGGACTGAATGCGGTGTATTACCCAGCAGATACCTAGAGTCACTACTTTACTGTTAAACCTCAAGGTGTACTTAATAATAAAATTACTGGGTGTTGTAGCATCCTAGATCCACCATAGTGTCATGTGATCCACCTTCTGCAGCCCAACCTCTTCTCTTCTTCAGAGCTCAAAGGTCTTTCTGTCGATAAAGGGAAAGGAGACAGAAGGGCTAGAAACAGACTGTGTCCTCTCCTTCCTGCTGACACACAGCCATGTAATAGGAGCATTTCGTGGCCCTGGGGATGGTACACATCTGGCCTAATTGTAGGACAAGCAGAGTGTGCTAGTGAAGGATGCACTGAAGGCAACCCATTCTCCCCACATTCTAAAGGTTACCCAGGTGTCTATACCAGTCATAAAATACCAGGTTGGAAGGGACCTCAAGGATCATCTGGTCCAAACTTTCTTAGCAAAAGCACGGTCTAGATGAGATGACCCAGCAGCCTGTCCACCTGAATCTTAAAAATGTCCAATGTATAAGTACTAGTCTCAAAGCTGTTGGCCTGGAGGTTAAATATAGTAGTAATAAAGGTGTATAGCAATGAGAACACTCTGTAGGGAAAGTGAGAGTTGGAGGCAGAAGGATTTTGGAGAAATCTGGGAGGTGTCTGAAGACATCTGCTTTTCTCTCACAAGATTTCCTCCTTTCCCATCACTATCTTGTGTGACAGGATATTCATCTGAAGACATCACAGGATTCACAGAGCAGCTTCTTCTCCAACTGCTCATCTCCCCTGATTTTCCATGCATCACCTTTCAAACGTTCCCTGACATCAGGGGAAGGTCAGAGAAGGGGCAAGGGCTGAGCCGTGCTTATGGATGTGGAGAAAGAGTGGGACAAGGGAAGTAAACCAGATCTTCAGAAATGGCTTTTTGCACCTGTTTTTGCTGTCACAGAGGAAGGGTAAGGGAGAGCAGTGAGGAATAAGGAGGTAAAAAGGAGGGGAACCAAATTCTGGAAGGGCTTGCCCCTCTATAGTAGGTACTGTCTGCCTACTTCTTTCTCAGTGACTAAGCCTGTTGTTCAGAGAAGCCAAAAGCATAGAGAGGTGGAGACTGTTCACTTTTTTGGTCAGCCTCAGCTTTCTCAGATACAGGCAGTCTGTTCCCTTAGGCTTACTTGGTCTGTGCCTGGGAGTGGTGTATCATCTACCCTAATCCTCAGTTAACTTCCTTGAGGGTTTGTTTGGGTTTTTTTTCTTGAGATGGAAGAAGAAAAGGAAAATATTATAATATCAAGGCAAATATTTTCAAGCTTGGGAGCTGTAAAAACATCTTAGCCATTTGTATTTGGCTGTAAGATTTACAAAGGTTCTTGAAGACTTAAGTTTCTGTTTGGTCAAAATAATGACAAGTAAAAATTTTAGAAAATAAAAAATGTAGTACCGTGAATAGAGTTAAATCCAGCAATAGACAGATAATTTCTCTTCTAAACAACTGTATTATAAAGAACAATAACAACAACAAATTGTTTAAGCTTGGGCTCAAGAGTTACCTGTTACTATAGCTAGGTGCCAGTGATTCGTTTCCTGTCCTGTTAACTAGAAATATAACTTTTTCTTTGTCGTAAGTTTCATCTGCAGGTAAAGGATGAAGCTAGCAGTGGAGAAACATGGGAAAAAGTCCATTGGTCAGCAGTTAGACAAGGCATCTGAAATATGGGATACCTAGACACAGGCGCTAGTTATGTCTGCATGTTCTGTCTCAACATAAACCATATTTAATCTTGGTTTAATCCTTCTTCGAACAGAGCTTTGGGGTTTGTTTTCTGAGTTTTTGGACAGAAGGGAAAGCATTTCTTGGCTGTTTTGATTTGTTTACTTTTAGATCATGTTTAAAATTAAATGTATACTTTATACGAAGATTACCGAGATCCTCTGTCATGGTCAAGGTTCAGGACCCTCCTTTGTCACACTGAAGTCAATGGGAACTGTCCATACTAAAAATGCAACTGAAGTAAAACTAGGTCTATGAAACAGATTAATGTTTCAGGTTATCTTTAGCAAGTCTGGAATAAAATCAGGAAAACATGGGGTTTGCCCTTTTTGATAAACTGAAAAACCAGCTAAGCATAATTAGTTTTTCAAATTTAAAGCAGTACTTTAAAGAAGTTATTGCAATTACCGTCTTATCACTTTCCAAGAATTACTTAAAGGTGGAATTATTAAAAGAAGTTTACAACCTCCATTGAACTATATTTCAGATAAGAAAGAGCATGTTTCTTGAGACACACACTATGGTGTCTTAATGAAACCAAAGTGGGAATTAATTTGAATAACTGATTCAAATTTCTTCTCTCTTACTTGTCCATCATATTATCTTTAATAAGTCAAGTCAACATTGAATTATAATAATATTATTTGTATTTTCCATTTTTCCTAAATTGTTACACAATATTATATACAACATTGCTTACCTAACACAAAGTACATGTAAATCCTGGGATAAGGATAGCTTTCTACACAACAAAAATGACAAGAGAAGGTTTGCATTGTTGTATTTGCATAAGCTCATGTCCTGATGTCCTGGAAATATTTTTTTAGCCGTAGTCTCTTAAAGAAATATAAGGTATTTTCTATTCTGATACACAGCTGGTTTTGACTCAGTCTGTTTATAAGTAAATTACTGGCTGAAGTGCTAAGCTTGACTGGCAATAGGAGGATACAATTGAATTTGTAGTATCTGCAGTTTTTGTAAATGAATCTATATTTGTATTGGGAGAGTTGGATTGTAGGTACTGAAGACAGCTCTCGGTTCCCTAGGACCTGACTGTGATTTTCTTCTTTCCAGCTTCATCCATAGATAATCAGAGAGGCAGTTATGAACAAAATCTCTCTAAAACAGCTGAGATGTTAAAATCTTTTTTGGACCTGCTCGACTTCTTTAAAAAAATCATATGAAGAATTATTATTTAGCTGATAGCTGCCATTAGTTTCCTAAGCATTTTGGCATTTTCAGCCTTTTTGGATTTTCATATAAAATTATGTAAAAATGTAGAAATTCAGTTGAATTCTATTGTCTGTCTCAGTCACAAACAATCAGCAAGGTATAGTAAGGGGATTGCATTATTTAATAATAAAAATTTATCCATTAATATTTAATAATAAAACTTTATCTAAGTGTTCCTGATTAATGAGCCAGTTGGAATTTTACTCAATTCCAAGGAAAAACGTAATGAAAATACTAAGGGGGTGAGAGGCAATGTGGCTGATTATTCCTATCAGTTAAAGACATCCAAATTAAAGAGGGTTTAGTTTTTTTATGTTGGGTTTTTGTTTGTTTGGGGTTTTTTTTTAACTTTTTGGTATATTGTCATTCAGAAGATGGAAGGCCAGAAGTTGAAACAAAATTTAGTGTAATTTAAAAATTATTCTTTCCAGCATCCACTAAAAGAAAGTTTGCTGTTATAGATTCATATTCTATACATGCACAGGCTATACAAAGAACTGAATGTTCTGAAGCATTTTCTAAACCCTAATCCCATGAAAGAAAGTAATCTCAATCTATCTTCATGTGACCCAGTCTTACAAGCAGTATATCAACTCAGCTGAAAATTACAATGTAGTTTTAATAGTTCAAAACACGTTTATCCCTATTAGTGTCAGTTGAAATGCCAAGCCATTCTCAGAATATATCCCTTAATACATTTAGAGCTGCAAAAGCATGTAGGATTAAGGTATAACACTTACAGAACTGTAGCATACCTTTCAGATTCTTTTCCTTTTCCACTGTACTTGTATACACTGTGCACTGAATAAGTCCATCTCAACAATAAAGACCATCCTGGAAAAGGCCAAGCAGAAATCTTGTCACAGATTCATAAAATTGCGCTGTTTGGATAACAGTTAGTGAAACGTCATTATACTGATTATCCTTTTATTTAATCCAATTATGTGTGAGTTTTACTTCATGTTTTTCCACAGTGTGAAAGCCTGTTAGAGTTCAACGAACCAGTAGATTCAGCATGTAGTTAGACCTCAGTAAAGAGTGAGATACAAGTAAGACTGAGACAAGGATGCAGGCTCTTTAGGAAGGACAGGCAGGGGAGATGAGGAAGGGATGTCACACTCTGTGTCAATGCCCAGCTGGAGTGCACGGAGCTCTGCCTGGGGATGGATGAGGAGCCAACCGAGTTTATGGGTCAGGATTAATGGGAAGGCAGAGACAGGTGACGTTATAGTGGGGGTCTGCTACAGACCACTCTACCAGGAAGACTGAGCAGATGAGGCCCTCTATAGACAGAAAGCAGCAGCCTCACATTTCACAAGCCCTGGTCCTCATGGGGGACTGACTTCAACCACCCTGATATCTGTTGGAGGGACAACACAGCAGGGCATAAGTAATCCAGGAGGTTCCTGGAATGCATTGATGATAACTTCCCTCTCCAAATAGTAGAGGAGCCGACAAGGAGAGGAGCTATGCTGGACCTTGTTCTCATGAAGAAAGAGGGGCTGGTGGGGAGTGTGAAGCTCAAGGGCAGCCATGGCTGCAGTGACCATGAAATGGTGGAGTTCAAGATCCTGAAGGCAGCGAGGAAGGCACAGAGCAAGCTCACTACCCTGGACTTCAGGAGAGCAGACTTTGCCCTCCTCAGGGATCTGCTTGGCAGGGTAACATGGGATAAAGCCCTGGAGAGAAGAAGGGCCCAAGAAAGCTGATTGATATTCAAGGATCACCCCCTCCAAGCTCTGAAGTGCTGGATCCTGACAAAGAGGAAGCCAGGTAAGACTACCAGGAGGTCTACATGGATGAACAATGAGCTCCTGGACAAGCTCAGAACACAAAAAAGAAGCCTACAGAGGGTGGAAGCAAGGACGGATAGCCTGGGAGAAATACAGAAACACCACCTGGGTAGCCAGGGATGAGGTTAGGAAGGCCAAAGCCCTGATAGAATTAAATCTGGCCAGGAATGTCAACGGCAACAGAAAAAGCTTTTACAGGTACATTGGTGATGAAAGGAAGACTAGCGAAAATGTGGGCCCTCTCTGGAAGGAAAAGGGAGACTTGGTCACCTGGGATATGGAGAAGACTGAGGTACTCAACGACTTTTTTGCCTTGGTCTTCACCAGCAAGGGCTCCAGCCACACCAACCAAGACACAGAAGGGAAAGGTGGGGACTGGGAGAAAGAAGAACCACCCACTGTAGGAGAAGATCATATTCGAGACCATCTGAGGAACCTGAAGGTGCCCAAGTCCCTGAAGGTGCCCAAGTCCATGGGACCTGATGAAATGCATCCGCAGGTCCTGAGAGAACTGGCACATGAAGTGGCTTAGCCACTATCCATCATATTTGAGAAGGTGTGGCAGTCTGGTGACATTCCGGCTGTCTGGAAAAGGGGAAACATAACCCCCATTTTTAAAAAGGGAAAAAAGGAAGACCTGGGGAACTACAAGCCAGTCAGTCTCACCTCCATGCCCGGCAAGATCATGGAGTGGATCCTCCTGGAAACTGTGCTAGGGCACATGGAAAATAAAGAGGTGGCTGGTGACAGCCAACATGGCTTCACTAAGGGAAAATCGTGCCTGACAAATTTGGTGGCCTTCTAAGACAGGTTTACAGCATTGGTGGATAAGGGAAGAGCAAATGATGTCACATATCTGGAGTTGTGCAAAACATTTGACACTGTCCTGCACAACATCCTTGTCTCTAAATTGGAAAGATGTGGATTTGACAGATGGACCACTCAGTGGATAAGTAATTGGCTGGATGGTCACACTCAAATATTTGTGGTCAACAGCTCAATGTCTGAGTGGAGAGCGGTGATGAGTGGTGTTCCTCAGGGGTTGGTATTGGGACTGACGCTGTTTAACATCTTTTTTGGTGACATGCACAGTGGGATTGAGTGCACCCTCAGCAAGTTTGCCAACGACACCAAGCTGTGTGGTGCAGTTGACACACTTGAGGGAAGGGATGCCATCCAGAGGGGACCTGGACAGACTTGAGAGTTAGGCCCATGCAAAACTCATGAAGTTCAACAAGGCCAAGTGCAAGGTCCTGCACAGGAGTTGATGCAATTCCAAGCACAAATACAGGCTGGGTGATGAGTGGATTGAGAGCAACCCTGTGGAGAAGGACTTGGGAGTATTAGTGGATAAAAAACTGACTATGAGACAACAATGTGCACTCACAACCCAGAAAGCCAATTGTATCCCGGGCTGCATCAAGAGAAGTGTGGCCAGCAGGTTGAGGGAGGTGACTCTCCTCCTCTGCTCCACTCTCATGAGACCCCACCTGGAGTAACTGTGTCCAGCTCTGGGGCCCCCAGTATAAGAAGAACATAGACCTCCTCGAGCAGGTCCAGAGGAGGGCCACGAAGATGACTGGGGGGCTGGAGCACCTTCCTTGTGAGGACAGGCTGAGAGAGTTGGGGTTGTTCAGCCTGGAGAAGAGAAGGCTCTGAGGAGACCTTAAAGCAACCTTCCAGTACTTAAAGGGGGCCTACAGGAAAGATGGGGAGGGACTCTTTATCAGGGAGTGTAGTGATAGGATGAGGGGTAACAGTTTTAAACTGAAAGAGGGTAGATTTAGGTTAGATCTAAGGAAGAAATTCTTTCACGTGAGGCTGGTGAGACACTGGAACAGGTTGCCCAGAGAGGCTGTGGCTGCCCCCTCCCTGGAAGTGTTCAAGGCCATGTTGGATGGGGCTTTGAGCAGCCTGATCTAGTGGAAGGTGTCCCTGCCCATGGCAGAGGGGTTGGAACTAGATGATGTTTAAGGTCCCTTTCAACCCAAACCATTGCATGTTTCTGTGATTCTATGATATTACTTACCCTGAAAGTGAAGCAAATGACTTGGCATATCTTGCAATTATGAAGTGCTGGCTCATTTTCTAACCTATTCTTTATTATATTTAGTCAGTAGCAGGAAAGATTAAGCTAAATTTACTCGGCTGTTAACTCCATGAACATCACACTCCAAAAGTCACATGCTTCTGCTGTTTTCCATCCAGCATGGCTTTAAGATCCTGGAGACTGTTAATCTGTTTTCCCTGTGCTCAGGAGACTAACATCTCATCTGACATCAATTCAAGTCCTTTTTCTCCGTTTCCTGTGATAGTTACACTAGCAATTCTTGTGAAAGCCCAAACCACTGAAACTTCATGAGTGTATAACCCTTAGCAAGAATTTTCCTGCTCTTCAAAGCTTTTTCTTAGTCTTCTTATGTGGCATGTACATTAATGTTTTAGTGTACAGGAGGTCGCTTTGTAATACTCCTTGCATCCATACCTGGAGTTTCTCAAGTATGCTCCTGGTGCATTCAGAGTGGTTACCCCACCAGTGGCACCAAGGCTGAAGTCACAGGTGGATGCTGTCTAGAAAGCACTGTTTGAAACATAGACCCAAGGTCTTCCAGCATGCCCTGTGTGTACTGAGGCCACTAACTACTGTGAACTTTAAGGTTGATAAAGATGTAATGTGGACATAGAGTCCTGTAACCTTAATAGATCTCAGCAAACTGAACCCCAGTTTTCCCCTCTTTGTGCTGTACTGGTGAGTAATGTAGCTATTCCCTGTTGGAACAAGGGCATTTCTGCCAAGTGGGCCAAGAACCAAAACTACTCCATTTCTTTTCTTTTCTCAGCTGAACTTTTCTGTACTTCATTGTAGTGAAGCAGATGCCTGATTTGTCTCATGCTCTGACCTGATAATTCCCTCTGTCAGGCCCCAGAATTAATTTGTCTCAAAAAATATTGGACTGTCGGACTGCGTCAGATCATCTGGTTCATGCATGTTAACCAGTCTTACCAGTTTTTCCTAAAGGGCATCCTGCACAATTGGATAACTCTAGTCCTATACATGATTTGTACTAGAGAGAGATGTGTTTGTCATCCTTCCACAGAGTTTTCAGTAGTAATCTTGCTTCTGTGAACTCACTTGTTTAGAAAGAATAACTTCCAGCAATGAAGAAGCATCAATTGTTGCAGCTTAAATGGCCATTCACCTAAGGGGAGAATGGTTGAGTGTGCAATGGATCGGTACAATGCTGAATTTTTCTTACGAAAGTTTTCAACATCGCGGTTTTCTACCTGGGAAATTAGATTTTCACAATGGTGTTATAAAAATGGAAATAATGAAAAATGAGTGAAACGACCTCTAAACAATTATAAATTGTCCAACTTGGTACCTTTGTTGAAAGCTGTCACTATTCTTCTATGTTCCTCGTGACTGATAGTTTTCAGCATGGCTTTTAAATGCTTCAAGACCTTATCTCTCTCTACAAATACCTGAAAGGAGGTTGTAACAAGGTGGATGTTGGTCTCTTCCCAAGTAACAAGCAATAAGACAAGAGAAAATGTCTTCAAGTTGCAGCCGGGGGGGGGCGAGGGGGTGTTAGATTGGATATTAGGAAAAATTTCTTCACTGAGTTGTCAAGCATTGGAACAGGCTGCCCAGGGAAGTGGTTGAGTCACCATCCCTGGAGATATTTAAAAGATGCAGATGTGGTACTTACTTAGGGACATGGTTTAGTGGGACTTGGCAGTTTTAGCTTTACGGTAGGACTCGATGATCTTAAAGGTCTTTTCAAACCTAAAGAATTCTATGATTCTAAGAAAATATGTTGAGCACATGGAGCAGGATGTGTTTTCCCTCACTTTCTGTTCTGCTCCTGCTCTTTCGGTTTCAGGGTAACAACTGTTGAAACTTGAGTTTCTTACTCTAAGCTTTTTCAGCAGAAAAAGTAACTGCTTATTTTTGTTTAATCCTGTTATTTAAATCTCTGTATTACTGCGCACCTGACCTCCCTTGTGTTATTTTTAACTTATTGGAAAACAGAAAGAAATGTTAATTTAAAAAGGAAAAGATAACTGAGTTTAGTATTCTCTTTCTTTTCATGCAAGGAAAAAAAAAAGGAAATAATAAGCTGGTAAGTAGTACAAAGAGGGAAATAAGAAGATGTTTCTAAATTCTAATGTAAATATTTCCTTTTTTTTATCAAGGACTTATTAAAAATATACTTACATTAAATCTATTTAGCCAGTGATTTTTGATGGATTTTTGAATTCCTACAATTTCTACTGTGACATTACACTAAGACAACTGTAGGTGTTCAAAAGTAGCATAGTTAGTCCCAGCATCAGTCCTTTTGAAGAGACCTTAGAAGTATGCTGTGACAGCTGTGATTGATCAACTCAACAGCAAAAATACTTTTAAAGTGGTAAAACCTTTTAACTGACTTACAACAGATCTTCAACATTTCCCATGTCAACTGTGTCCCTAAAATAAGTTAGTATTGTCCCATACAGAGTTCAGATGGCAAATCTTTTCCTTTTTTACTCTAGGATATCAATTTAGAATATCGTATTAGATTCAGTGACCTTTGGTTATGTTTATGTTATTTTGTGATGCTTGGGACATTTTTCAGCTGTTATAAAGCAGCAGAGAATAGTATTGTGCTTTGGAAGTTTGAACATATTCTGTAGAAAAATACTGGTGAGCAACTAGCCATCTTTGGATTTTTTTTTCTTGTTTTTTTCCAATGAGTGGCTGACAAGGTGGTTCCCAATTTCACCTAATATTGCATCAAGCAATTGTGAGACACAGTGTAGGCCCTGATCTTCATACCCTCAATATGAATTTCAAGTTTAGAATGGACTTTCACTTTGTAGAGCTGGCTCTCTGTTTCTTGTAAAAAAACCTATTAAGCCACAAGACCAAAATGTGAGGGATCTCATCTTGCTGCCATGTCATTTTAGTAGTCCATAGTGGCTAAGAATACTTTCTAAAAGCTACAGGTTTTGTTTTCGTACACAGAGCTCAAAAGAAAGAAGGTGGTCTCTTTACAAAATACACTGTGTGTTTACAAGTATTAAAATGGTGAGCATTAATTTTAACAATATGTAAATTTTATCTTTCACTTCGGTTTCATGTGTAGAAGTAATGTTCAGTGTATTACGGTGATGAAAAATACTTTGATATGTAAAGGATATTTCATCAGCAATTGTTCAGTGACTTGTTCTTTGGGTATAATATTACACTAGTCTATTATAAGAAATGTGATCTGGAACTTTAGCATATCTAATAATAATCTCAGGATTGTTACAGTGATAGGGATAACAGACCATTAGTATGTTCCATTTAATATATATATGAGGCAGTCATTAGAACAGACGATTGAGAGTCAGGGTGCTCTGCTACGGTTCTTCAGGACATGTCTGTAACTTCCATAAAACTGTTTTCTACTTTTTCACTTATAAAATGGGGATATCATACATACTAATAGACTAGACTGAGGTCTTTGGATGAGGGACAACATATAGACAAGATAGATAGAAAAATTCCCTGAATATAGCCAGTATACTCCAGAGTGGGCAAGTACAAATAGCCACCACAACATGAACTGCAATGAAAGGCAGACCATACTGACTATGGATGTTATGCTGGTAAGCTTCTCTTCTTCCACTGGTTTGTCAGGTGGTCTCAGCTTTCCCTCTTACGAGTAATTGGCAGAGAAACATGATGTTACTGGAAGAGGTGAGGTTGCCAACCATATACTGCAAAATGCTATATTTTGTTGTGAAGAATGGCCAAAACGATGTACTCCTGGCCATTACAGTAAGAGTCCTGACTGCTCTTTCAGACCAGTACAGACAGTGGAGCTTCATTAGCCTTCCAGAGCAATGGGGAAAACTCTGTCACTTAACATATCACAAGTGCCTCCTTTGCTCTTGATTTCCTGTCTCTGTAGATCTATCATCACCTGATTTCACTTACTGTCTACCACAGCCAGCTCTGTCATCCTTCAAATTTCATTCCTTTGTGCCACTGAGCTCTGTACAGACCTGTTGCAACTTTCAGGCCAAATTTCGTTTCCAGTACCCTATTGACATACTCCTTTATCCTAAGACACTATAGGGACTTTCATGCTTATTCTTAGGAACCCTGTTTTCCTTCTCTGCCCATCATCACATTTCTATTTTCTTAAGCAGTTGTAGGAAACTATGACTACTTAGTTAGCAATACCTTTAGTCTTAGACTTCTCTGAAGCATGTAGTCCATTTTCTGTACCTAATCTTCAGTGGCTTAATGGAAAGATGGTGTATAATTAAAAGGTGAGAATACAAGATTATACATCTGGCAATTCAAACCTGCTGCTTCTTCCCCTTCCTCCCCATCATTCTTTAACAGAAGCTATAATATAGCTATTACTTGAGGAATTTTGGGAGTAGGAAGGGTTGCCAAATCCAGTGGAATTTAAAACCCAAGAGATTTATCCTAACCAGCCTGTTTCCTGGTGTTCCTTTTAGTAGGATCATTTGTTAGCAAGGCTTAGCATGCATTCCCAAGAGACACATAGGCACAGTACACACACAGTGGGCCACACAGATGGACAAAGCGTGTGCCCACATAAACACCAACAGCACTCACACAGAAATGAATAACACAGTGCAGTCCCATTCCCCCTATCCAGATGATCAGTTTGCTAGCTGACATTCATACACCTTCACTCTTCATTCATAGTCACTCCTACATTCATGGATCCCTAGGTACGACAGGTCTGCTCAGGATCTATGTCCAAAGTCATGGCCCCATTTAACCCATCTCCAGGTCTGACCTTGTGTCTTTCCAGATTCTTGTCTCTTCTTCTTGCCAGCTAGTCCAGCTTGAAGTGTGCTAGTGAGTCATCTCCACACACCTCCACACGGAGAGCAAGGTCACACAGAAAAAGAGTGAGGAACAGGGCTCAAGAAGATAGGACAGACTGCAGTGATTAGTTGTGGAACTCAGCTGGACAAGGGTATTGACCCTTTCTCTGCCTTTCGTTCTTTCCTCTAAACATCCTGTAATAAGTTTCACCCATTCCCATAAGCCCCTTAAAGACTCAGAATAAGTTTGCTTTCTCCTGTGAGACTCGTGATACTCTTGTTCGCCCTCTGCACACCTTATCAGTTATGAAAACCTGGTGGAACCTCTCCAAGGCCTTGAGTGATTTGTTCAGTTGTGTTCCCTCAGCCTGTGACCTGAGAGATTCTGTCTTTGATATTGTCTCTGTTATGTTCTGTTCCTCAGGGTCTGTGTATCTAGGTGGGATTTGTTACTTTTTCTGTCTTTTTTTTTTCCAACAATAGTCTCAAGAAATGTCCCTACAGTACAGGTATCTACATATCCTTTACATTTCACACAGCTTTTATCTTCCACATATCCTTACAATACTTATTAATATTCCCCCATTTTTAAGCAACTAAAGCTCATCTGCTTAAGAAAACTGATCTAGACCCAGAAAATAAAGCCAATCCTCTTTGTTAGAGTAATTTATTAACAAGATTCTGAGAATAACATCACCCAATGTTCTTCTAAGCAATACAATGTGCTTTTTGCAGGCTCTGAAGAGAGCAACAGCTGCAGAAAATTACTTTGATTTTTACATGATATTTTACTGGTAGAAGAAATACACTGATATTAGAAGAAAAACACCTCTGGTAACAACAAATAACTAGCCACTTGGATCATATCATAATTTAACATGAAGACTCAAGAATTACTCCAGTCCTGTGGGCTTTTACAATACCCCGTAATCTTCAGATCTTTTAGTGCTGCTTTGACAGCTTTTCTACAACAGCAACTGAGAGAGTCTGCATATTCTGCACAGAACTCCTAGTATTCAGAAAAAAAATGGAAAGCCAGAATATTTTAGCTGCAACACTCTACATTTCTCAGAGTATCTTGTTGAGCTGTTTCTTGGCAATTTCACAGCTGTAGTGCCTTATGTGAGAAGAAGTTGCACATGAGACTTCATTTCACATGATGTTCTTCAGATGCGAATCTGAAGTTATCGAAAAGTTCAGTTTTCAGTAATTATTTTCTCCTACAGAAAGAGGATACTTGATAAGCACAAACTGTTATGTGAAGGAAAAAACCCAAAGCAACTGAACAATTTTGTCTCAATTTGGATTGATTAAAATATTTTTACTTACTGCAGAAAGCCTGTCAAGATATTCCATAGACCCCAACTCCTTCCCAGAGGCAGCTTACCCTTCCCTGTTGTGTCACTGTGTGACACAAACCAGATCTGTTCCCTCACCTTGAGGCAATCAATCAGAATTTTGAATGAACCATGGATTTGAGGGACTTCTTCGATGTAGAGCTCAAAGCAGTCAAAGAGTGGGGAGGTGGAGTTTTAAGCCATTTTGTCCTTGCCAAGAATTAATATCAGAAAAGCAGAAACTTTTTAGATGTAGAAAAATGCATGGATTAATAAAAATGGTTTCTGAATGAAATGACAAAGTCTTTTACACCCTACAAACCTTAAAAACTCCTGTGAAAAGGACCAGTATTTCATCTTACATAGCACAACACAAAAAAGAACATACCTTCCTAGGAATTGGTGATGATTTTGTTCATTGCAGATTCCTGAGAGTCCATAGATTAAGGTAACTGCCCTCTAAAGGGCTGCCAAGAGAGCCAGCCAATCTGGTCAGAGGTCAAGATACCCACCAGGTCTACTGCAGCTCCACATTGAAAAACCCAGAGAAGGAACCGTTGCTTCTGGAGGCAATATTTTAAATGTGTCTCTTGCTCGGGATCAAAATCCTAATAAAGAAGCATTATTGTCCAGATAACTATTGTTTTCAGGCATTATTTCTCCACAGAGTAGATCTCACCCTTTTCCTTTTTCCCAAGCATATCTAAAGCCACTAAATACCCCAAATTAGATCTTACCCTGCCTAAAATATTCAGTGTACATAGTTGATATGAAATTTTCTCCTCCTTTCCTGGTATATAGAGAACAGGACTAGAAAACAGGTGCACAATGTGGACACATGGATGGCTTCGAAGTGTGCTGTCTTTCAAAAGTGATCCTCTGAGAGTAACCTTTTTATGCTCACATTGTTTATCTCTTCCCATAGGACTGATTTCTAACAGGTTGCTTTTCACCTTTCACTTGCACAACTTCACACTGCATTTCTCACCACTGAATTGCTTGTTTTGTTGTATCGTTTCTGCAATTTGTCAAAGTAATTTTGAATTCTAATGTTATGTTTCAACATACTTGCAGCATCACCTGGTTTTCCATCATCTGTGCATTTAGTAAGCTTGCTTTTTACTTTAGTATCAAATTCAGTAATGACAAGATTTAAGTAAAAACAGATACTGAGCAGACCTCTTCTACTGTGGGCATCAATTCATTGATATCTACCTTTCTGATTATGTTTTTTCAACAAAATCTACACCCACGCTGTAGCAGATTTTATCTAGATCGTCCTGTAATAAATTTTGTCTAGATCATGTCTCCCTAACCTGCTCATCAGAGTATCATGCAGGACATCATTGGAAGTTTTATTACTGTCATGATATGAAACATGTTTCTATGTTTCTGTGTTTCCATTCTATCCACAAGTCTTATTACTCCACTACAGAATAAAATTATATTGATTTGACACATTTAATTTTTTACAAAGCTGCGTTAACTGCTATTAATCCTGTAATCATTCAGTCTCTTCTCTACTTGCAAATGGTTTAGTTACTTGTATTGAAGTTACTCAGGGTCTACAGTGAAGTTGAAAAATCTGTAAAATCCCCATGAAATCCTCCAGCTCACTTCCTTTTACCATTCTTAGGGTTATCCTGTGTTTAGGCTGCCTCTTGCCCCTACGAATTTTTGAAAGTAACGGCTAGTGAATGTGTTTATTTCAGTTAGTTCAATAAATATTTCAGAAGGAAATTTATCAGGCCCAAGTGATGTCCAAACGGTTATCTTACCTAAATGTATTCATACCTGTTTTCCCCTTGCTCTAGGCTGAGATCTTATCCCACTGGTGTGAAGTAATCAATTGTGGAAGCCAGTGCTGACAGATGGGGGATTTCGGGGAGGCAAGATTCAAAAAGGGCATGAAATACATGGGTTTACTTTGGCTGTTAGTAGTTTCTTCTCTGTTGGGTAATGAGCCAGGACTTTTTTCTACTCTTCTGCTAGCATGCTGTGCATTTGTTATTGTGATATGTCTTGTTAGTTCCATGGGGTTTACGCCTTGGTCTTTTGTTTCCACATGCTTGCCTGTGTTATTTTGTATTAATCTTTAGCCATCGGATTTAGTCTTCACTTCCTGAATTCTTCTTTTGGTTGAATTAACTGAAGAATTAATTAGTTAAATCGATTGCTTCTTATCCTTCCTCTTCACTGCACTATAAGATTGTGTGAAAATATGACTCTGGCTTAAAAGTCATGTGTAACATGACATTCTTTCAGAACAGGTGATGCCTACACGGAAGTAGATGAGATAGATACAAATTTAATGGAGGGAGATATACAGTTAATAAAATACAGAGTTAGTTTTTTCTGAATCAGCTGTACATCTCATTTACATAGCATGCAGAGTCATTGGAACTGTTGGAGTTTATCAATTAAATATTTTAAGATTAATACAATAACCTTTTCTAGGAGAGCATTAATGCCTTTTTTGTCTCACCTCTTTTTTTAACTCTAATTTGCAAACAGTGCTAATACTAGTCAAGTATACTAGCTAGCATCTGACAAGATTGACAAGATTACCAACTGAGCCACTATATATAAGCAGGAAATTACAGATACCAACAATGCTGGCATTTCCATTTACAAGTGTTTCTGACTGTTTTTCTTTTGAATACTTACACACACATGGAGATAAGCAGGACTCATCAGCTCATTGTGGCTTTAAAGTTGACTCAGTCTGGCAACTGATGCATCTACAGCAGATCAGCTGTTCCTTTGTTAAAAGCTGTCACTACGGCCTGTAAGAATTATTATAATTAGCATTGCAGAATTCAGTATTGCTGGACAAGTGTGGGTCCCCTTATGCTGAAAGCATTAAACAGTCTCAGTGTTTACATAATAAATGACATCTGGCAAGGCACAGTATCTTGGTCCTTTGTAATTAATAATAATTTCTATTAATTTTGAAGGAAAGATGACCATTCGTTCTACAAAAAAAACCCCTAACAAATAACATGCAAGGAAAATAAAAGAACTTAAGTTCACAGTGTCATACATGCAAACACTGAGCAACAAAGGAATGTCTGTATTACATGCCTCAGGCTGTGAAATATTGCCACATTTTATCTGAGATGAAAGGCTTCAAGAGTCCATCTGACCTCCCTTTCTTCTGTGATTTGTTCAGAAGAGAGAACTCCTCAGAACTCCTGGTCCTGAGAACCACAGTGAAACTCCCATAGCACTACAGCACCTGCTTGTAGCCAACAATTTTTTTTTTTACTGTACCTTGAGTCTGAAGATCTTTTATATCCTTCTTTTTCTATTGGATTCACCTCTGATGTGCCCAATTCAGAGGTGCAGTTGCTCTTGTGCAGAGAAATTCCTTAACATTTCAGGAGAACATGCCATTGCACAAAACAGCTCTCTATCAAACTCCAGCCCCTACTTCATGAAGCTTTCCCTATGCTGAGAAGAACATAAGGAACCTTTATATTACTGAAGGTTGAATAAGTATTTCAAATTCACAGAGCTTAGCTTTATAGAGTGTAATGCTCCCACAGGCATTGACTGAGAGTAAAATTGGGCTAGTTTTAATTTCTAGTGTTTCTTACTCATACACTCAAAAAATATACAGGGGAAACTAGTCACTAGCTAGTCACTGCTGGTTTTGGGAGGCACAACAGAGGTGGTACTCCCAGTTGTTGCTTGTTGCGGCTACACTGTCTGCTACTCTTCTTTCTGCTCTGTGAGGAGCTATCACTATCAGAAGACAGAGAAAAGGGTGAGCCAAGGAAGGGTGAAAATTGTCCATCAGCTTAGAGGATATATGTGCTTTTGAGAAACCTCTTCTGTTGGTGATGAAGGTCTCTTAAAACCATGGGGGCTAAAATTGTTTCTTCCCACCACATGTCTATGCCCACACAAGCACACAGACGTATACAACCTACATCTAACAGGCCAAGAAGTAAGACATAGGAAATACGTTCACTACTGTGGAGGATGGCATTCTCCTATAATTTCAATGGCAAGATAGGGACCTGGAAATCCTTCACCCCGCACCAGTGTATGAAAGGGGAAAGAGGGAGGTGGTTCTAAAAGTGCACCTCAGTTAGGCAGGTTAAAAATCTCTCAACCTCCACCTCTCAAAGGTCCTGGAAAGTACATCTTCTCCTCTGCTTTTGGAGCCAGGGCTGCCAAGTCTCACCTAATGGCAGACAGTAACAGTAGCAAGGAAGAGAAGCAGGAAGCAACAATCAGTGCTCAAGGTGTGAGACAGAGCTCCCCAAAACACCTGGGGAGTGTCCAGAACTCTAAACAGCAGGCCAATGTCCCCCACATCTCAGAGATCTGGACCACCCATGTCATGTGGGTGCTCTACCTGTAACTGGAAGAAGGTAAATGAGCTAGGATGGACAGCAGAGGGCTGGGGTAGAAATATGTGCCATATGTTCTCTGGATGTAGTCATATGGTGGGGAGTATGCAACCTGCACAAGAGCTGCTATTACCTCTGCTGTAGGGCCTTTTTCCCCTCTTGTCTGCCCGATTTTCAATGCAGTGGCAGGACTTGATTCTGATTGCATTAGAACAGACATTTTTGTGTTGTAAGATACAGTCAGGTATTGTTTTGGACACCATTTGGCAGCTCCTAGGAAACAAATACGGGTTTTAAATCTAGACATGAAGCTAGTATTATTTTCAAGGGGAATAATGCTGAAAGGATTTTCGTTTTATGTTTGAAAACCATCTTATCAGAATGTGTCAGTGGTTAATTTTCCTAACATTTTATGTGTGTGACACAAAGGGAAAATAAAAAATTGGGAAAGGTAAAAACAATCATAGATTGTTAGATAGACCATATGGTGAGGGCAGACCTTGAAGAACAATAAAGTCATCATTTTCTGGCCTTTAATGTTCATTTGTTTTCCTGTTTGTTTGCAATGTGCCCTGTGGCAGCATTATAAATCTTCTTCCTGTGTAATAACTCTTACTACTTCTTTTCTTGCAATTACAAAAGGTGTTTTATGTTTATCAGCCATTCCAGACAACACAGATCCTATCTAATGTATATCTGGAGCAGTAAAAAGATTGAGTGTATCAGTGCCTCATATAGTGTGATACATAAAATCAAGCATTAATAAAGGCTTTTGACAATCTCCATCTGCTTGATCTTCACACTTCTCCCTCTGCTTTTTAAAGAGATAAAGTCTTGAAATATTTCAGTATTTCCTCTAACTCATCTAGCGTGCCAATTTTTGTGTAAATCAGAAGATCTCAACTTATGAGTTACATAGTCCTATGACCAGAGCAGAGAACAGGTTTTTTGTTGGGGTCATGGTTGTTACTTTTGTGTCTCTGGAAAACATGCAGGAAATATCTTGGAGCACTTCTGAATCTGAGGATGAGTTACTGCAAAGAGTTGACTGTAGGGTCATGGAAAACCGTGGAAAGTGTGATTACTTATACTGAGATGTAGGAGGAAAAAAGATTGAGAAGCTCTTGAATAGAATATCCAGTTATAAGGCTCCACTTGAGCTGAAAATAGAATTACCATTTCACTGTTACAAGCATAAAGTATCAGTGCAGTTTTTCTTGATGCAGGTTGTTGAATGTCCATCTCAGCAGTTAAAGCACAGGAACTGCAGAACTTGATCACAAGAATTCTCTCTTCACAAGTGTAACCTTCTCTAACATAAATTAAATCAAGAAAATTTAAAAGTAAGTATATAAATTGATATTTGTGTCTTTAAATTTAGACCCCTGACTTAGCAACTAAATTTCATAATTAGCAACTAAATTTCATAATTATGCTTGTCCCCTAGTTCAAAACTAAAATCAGAATTTACCAGGTTTAAAAAACCCAGAAGATAGGAAGTTTGAATCCATAGGCTGAAAATCATGTTTTCCTCAGTTCTAGTTCTTGCTTGTCTTCCACATTACTTGCTGCTTTTCTGTTAGCACAAGCATTAGGCTACAGTTTCGTGCTCTCAGTGAGTTTAATGTAGAGGAAATAGATTTAAGATTCATACAGGAGAAAAAAATTAAAACTATATATTTTGATATGTGAGGAAATGGCCTTGCAATTAAACACATCTCAAGAATTTTCATATAAAACAGTGAAATCCTTGAAACAATTCAACCCTTGCCTTATATTGGTTCTGGTTTATATAAGTAATTATTTCCTTCCGTTTGCTAAAAACAATATTAATCTTTTTTTTTTTTTTAAAGATGAAAAAACAATGAAAAAATGATAATATGAACTTGTTCACGTCATGTTATGAGTAACAATTTAGGGATATTATGAACTGCCTTAACCTAAGTCAAACTTTTATTCTTCGTGAAGATATAATCTCATGTCCCACAGAGATGAAAAATCACTTAAATGATTGTACTCTACTGCGCTTTTACAGCTGATGCCATGCATGTCACAAAGAAAGTTTTCTTAACAATTTTAATTTTTTATAGATCCTAATTCTGACATATGTTAGCAAGGGGGAATGTATTTTAAGAAGAAACAATGTAAGTCTTAGAAGGTAACTCTATCTGTAGAATAAATGTATTATGAATTCCTTTTCATTTAATCAAATTTTTCCTGAATTTTCACAATGTAACACAGCACTTCTTAAGACCATCAAAGCCAAGTAGTAACAAAACAAGCATCTGTCTGCTATTTATGAATGAAGATCAAGCAGACAATGTTTTTTTGTTAATTTTCTTAGGGAAGAACTGCTTCCCTAAAACTGTAGCCTATGTCTGTGTCAACAAAACAGCCTAACAAAATACTTACCAGAGGACTATGGGTTGATGTCAGTGCAGGAAGTATGTTTTGCTAGAACAGAAGCTATGAATATTTCTGTAATTCTAAAAAGGAGTCCTGCTAAAGACCCTAGAGGTCAAAAAATAATGATAGGTGTCTAACAGAATGTTTCTCCCACCCCACCCTTGTGTCCAACTGGTTCATAAACAAAGACATCCAGTAGGGCCAAGTAACCTATTCACATTTCCTAGACCAGAAAAGTGTCATTGCAGTTCTGCTACAATGATATCCCCTGGAAAATTCCTGAGGAACTTCTTTGATGAAGTAACTCTGAGGTAATATTTTTCTGAATCAATCCAGAAGGAAATGTCCAAAGAGTTCTCACAGCACTCTGTGTTCATATCACAGATGTCTCAAATAGCTTTAAGGAGGTTTTCAAGACCTGGTTGAACAAAGCCCAAAGCAGCCTGGTCTGTTTTGAACATTGACCCTGCTTTGTGAAGGAGACTGGGGGTAAGTGGTCTCCCAGGGTCCTTTTCTAACTGAATAAACCTATTATTCTGTGACCTCAATCTGGTTTTTAAAATGTTTATTTACAACTGAAAACCTAAACAAAAGTGTGATCCCATTACTTATGAATCAAAATTCATTTTAAGAGCTTGCAAGATTATCTACTTTTCTATCAGCGTAGTTCAAAAGTGGCTTCTGGACCAGATGTGGCTTATGGGATGCTTCTGGCTGACTGCTGCTCACCTAGAGAAGAGTGAGTAACAGTTGTTCAAAAAAATCAGTGCCACCTAAACATCCGCATACCTCCATATGTATTTGATCTTTCCTTCCTCTGTATAGCAGTCTATCTCTCTTTTTTATAGGATCTGCTAAGATGTCTTTCATTCTCAAGTGATGCTTCCATATATTCTGCTGGGTCAATTTTCATTGCCATGTTCTTCTACTTTATGATCATTGACATTCTTTTATTCTTTAATGACTGAAAAAAAAATTGTGTAATTGTCATTCTATCATAGAAACTGCATTACACTAAATTTTCTTTAAATTCTATATCTGAATATCTTCTCCCATATCTGTTAGGACAAAAATTTTATAGTAAAATGATGGTTGAAAAAAAAGGCGGAACCATGTGTTCTCATAATTCAGACAAAAAAATATTGTTCAAACTCAGATTTTTCTTCTTTTTATGCATAATTTTGATTACAATGTTAAAAAATGTGGATTCTGGGCAGGGCAGAGAAAAGGAAGGGGGAAGTTAAAATTCAAGGGTATTTAATGAGGCTATGTGCTAAACCATCAGATAGTATTCTGCTGTTGAATCTACCATCCTTTTTCCATACATACACTGGGGTTGATCATACTGTAATTTTTTCTGTTTGAGTAATTAATGCGTGCTAGCACCTTTATTAAGCCACAAGGAATTCTCATGATAACAAGATAATTTCTTCAAAAGACAATGAAACCTCATATGCACTTTATTCTCCCCACTGCTTTTGTCCATCATTCATCTCGGTATTGCTATCTAATGAAAAGAGATAGAGAACGATCGTGTCTGGGCAGGCTCTTCAGTGAGAGTAAATGCATGTGACAGCACAACAAAGGGTTACTGCTTCGATCATCCTTGACACTGCTACCATCATGCTTTAGTATGGGGCTCACAAGTGGCCTTTACCTGCCCAATCCACTCATTATTGTTATTTATTTCCTTCTCATTTCTGTAGATCTTATATTCCATGACTCTTAAAAAAGACCTCATACCCCTGTTCTTCCTTCCAGGCCTTTTCCAACAGATGGCACAAGACAACTCTAATTGCTTTCCTTAGCCTCCTTCAGACTAAGCAAAGAGCCTCCCCAATGCTTTCCGTTCATTTTCTTGTAATCCCTAATTCCAGTGTTTGTCAGAAGGTCCCATTTGCACTATCAGTCCCAAAAATGCTTCAAATATGAGTACTCTTGATTTATCTGAAATCTATCTGAAATTATTCATAAACTGATAGGCATAAGTGCATGTGTGTGCATGTTTGTGCATGCATGCCTACGTCTGTGTATTATAGGAATAAAAAAAGGAGAGTTCTCATTCTTATGGGAACAGTGGTGCATCAAAGTTCTTGAAAATGAAGAAAACAGAAATATCAACAATTTTCCTGAGCAAAATAAAAATGTCCTTTTTATTTATGAGTGCTACTTTTTGTATAGAAAACTTAATTTACAAGACAGCCCCTTTCCTGCTAACTGCAAATCTTCTCTTTCTTGTTTTTAAAACTAAAACAAAGGCTAAGAACAAAACCAGTAACCATCACAGAAGAGTTTTTCTAGGTGAATGGTTTTTGCCAGCTCTCTGTACCTTTTTCATACTAAGACGGCCTTTGTAGGAACTTCCTGAAAGCATAATCTGAAATGTGTTACAAACACTGCATAAATCCCCTCTGTGTTTAATCAGTTGGTTGCTGCTTTCCCTTTTTTTGCTGAACCATGATGTTTTGTCCATTGTAACATTCATTTGAGCCAGATGGATAAAAGTCTGAGGATCCCTATCCATGAATGAGTATATTCCTATAGCACCATCATGCGAGTGCACTGTTGAATCAAAGATCAGAATTCTTGTGGAAAATCAATATGTTGTTTCATTTGAACTGAAATATCACCTTAGCTTCCATTTATGTAAACCTCAATGCTCTTTAGAGATTACTTGGCACAACCTTTTGTTCAGAATATAATGAAAAATTAATTCAAATTGGCTAAGCGTGGTTAGGAACCAAAATCTGATTGAAGAATTTTATATATAGGAGATAATACTGACAATAAACTTCAGGTATGAGAGTGGTTGGTCATACTGCAGAGAATGATTTTTCCTTATTTTCGGTTTATTTAAATCATTCAACTCCATCATAACCTGCAGGTATCAGGTGCAGAAGAACAATAGATTGAAAATAATAAACTCAGAGCGAATATAAAGCATCTAATGAGAAGTCTAGTTCTTGCAACTAAAGTATATCATACATTTTGAACATTAGAGGCTGAAAAAAAAAGTGAAATCTTTTCAGTTGAACAACTTCCACAAAGATTTGAAAACATTAAGAAGTGAACGATTCATGACCAGTTAGTAGTTGCATTTTACAGTAATACATACTTTCAGCAATATGAAACTAAATTGCCTCATAACATTAGTTTCAGAATACAAATGTATTAGCAACTAAACATATCAGTGTCAGCTGATAAGGAAATACTGCATATCCATCTTGTTGAAGGTTCAGTAATCAGTAAATATCAGTGCTACTTCACTGTGATGAATGACAGCTGAACAACCAGCCAGCTGAACCCCCTTCAACCATGAAACAAGCTATCATAAAGCAGATGATATGTTTATTTAAATCCTTGTTAATACAGATTTTAAAGAGTTGTGTCATCTAAGGAGGAGACAAACCCTATATTCATATAATAAAGAGAACTGTGTATTAATATAAACTGATATGTGATATTATACTGGGTGATGTAAAAATTACCCAGTGATGCATCTGACTCAAAACTCTTAAACTTTACCTGCTAAAATATAATTAAAATCTTAAGTTGAGTCATACGTCCTGGAATGAATTCTGTCTAAAATATAATGTAAGAATAAATGTTTGAATGAGGTAAGAAATTACTGTGGCAAGACCATGGGAAGTGCATGATAATGTAAAAGGAAGGTGAAATATCCTGAATCATGTATTCAGTAGGCAGTAGGGAACATGTCTGAGGAACAGATATTTGTAAATAATTAATGGAGAAATTACCTAAGCATTAAGAAGATCATATGATTTCAGAAGAATTTCACTTTGGGTTGTATTTGTCCTGCAATCTCATGACATAAGAAAGGAAGAGGCATTTTTCATATGCCATGGTAACCTTTTACACTGAAAAATTGGAACTTTTCTTTAACCCATAGAAATTATTCAGACATGATCAGTAAGACCCTCACTGTTTTACACTCTTCATATAAAGGTAGGTATACAATGCATAGTTCTCCATAAGTCCCCTGCCTGTTTATCAAACTAAAATATATTTCAAGCTATCATAGGGCTATTTAAAGAGAACTTATATTTCAGTTACATTCTCCATCAGTACTCATAGGGGAAACATAAGTGTCTGTGGTTCACTTACAGCAAAATGTGGTTATTCTGAGCAGCATTCATTAGTCAGCAGCAGCTGTATTCTGGCAAGCAAATCAAGGGCAAAAACTTTTCCAGGAATGGATGAATGTAGATTGGACAACAGCTGCTGCAGTGTGAACAGTGTCCTTTGTCTCTGTGGTCTGATGTCCTCTTATTTCTTAGCCAAGCCTCTGCTAGCTCCTCAGACCTTCTGCTGCAGCCCATGAAGGGTGGTTTGTTCAGTGGCATGATTTAGCAGATCTGGAGTCACATTGGATTGCTCAGTCATGCTTGAGCTTCTAGACAATTGCCTTTATTCCAAAAGGATAAATAAGCCTAGTGAACTATCAATATTTATACGGTTCCATTGTAGCGGTGTGTCAGATGGTAAATAGGTTTTAAGTACAGATACTTGTACTATTTCACAGAAACTAGGAAATAAGTGTTAAAATAAGAAATAATGATTTTTTAAAAAAGTAAAAAAAGAATCAAATCTGATTACAAAACTGAAAAGTATGACCAAAAAGCATCAAACACCTTTTTTATGTAACAGTCTACTAGTTAAAATCTAATATGTTGTCATAGGGGAAAAAAAAGGCTATTTCTGTTTTTCAGTTCTTTGAAAGATGCTAATTTTCCTTTTTTTTTTTTTTTTTTTTTTTAAGAAACAAACATATATGGGGAAAGTGAAATCTAGTAACAGAGGAGAAATATGGGGGGGGTTTTCATGATTTTTAGCATCCAAATCTGGAACTCAATCACAGTAGATTCTATCACCAAAGTCCTTTCCCTGGATCCTGGGAAGATAACAGAGAAAGAAGGCCTCACATTAATCAGGAAGGGTTTTTTGCAAACTTTATAATGAACTAATCTGGTAACACCCTTAGGGAGGTGAGTTCAGGGCTCACAAACAAAGGCCAAAGTCTCTGGAGTGAAAAAAATAGTTATTGGCCTTCCTAATGGTTAGATTCTGTGTCCACCTGTTCCTTTCAAACTGCCTTTTTAAAGACCGTTAAAAAGGCAGTGATGAAGGGCAGATGTTGAACAGACTATGTTTCCAACACACCAGTTTTGATTCCTTCATTTCCACGCTGCTTTTTTAAACCAAAAAGTCCTTTTATGGTATCCACAGGCTGATATAATTTGTTCTTAGATTATTTTTTCTCTTTTCTCTCTCTTTTGTACTTTTCCTCCTCAGCATATGTTATTAACAGTTATCAGAACATTTTATAAACTTTCATTGGCTTTGCAGCACTTGAGCTCACAACTGGCATAGACCTTATGAGCCTCAGTTATTACAGTTGTCAGAAATAGATCCGTTATTTTCTCAGTGTAAAGCTGATTCAATACTACAGTTAACAAAACTGAAAAAAATGAAAGCACTTACTGCTACATCACTGAGCTTGACATTTCTAAATAATCTTAGAGTTTCCCTTGTCATTTCTACTGTCGCTCAAAGGTCCAGGCTCTGGGAAATTTAGTCAGGAAATTATTCCATTATGCAGGAGACTACATAAAGTGAGCAAGGGTCAAATCTGGACCAACAAGAGCTTCTCATAAAAAGTGAAGATTGATGGTTATCTTTGTGGTATTTCATAAATATAAAACTTAATATTATATCTCATGAACCCAAGCTACTGTGTTTGCTGATGACTAAACTCTTGTGTTATAAGTAAGACTTTAGTGAAACTCTGAAGTAATGTCCAACACTAGAAGTTTTCTAGGACTTAGCTAGATAATGGCCTCAGCCCTTTATGAAAGAGAACTGATTCAGTAATGTGCTCAGCACATTGCTTTTGTAGGGAACCCTAGAACACAAACAAGTGGTTTAAAAATGCTTATTACAGATGGTGTGGGAATCGGTCCAGATACAAAGGAGGGGGAACCCAGCTATTCTTTCTCTTGTACTTGATCTTGAAGTCTAGAAAGGAAAAACCTAGAGAAAAGTCACTTTAAAAACTCAGCAGGAGCTTTGCCTGACTAAGGCCTGCGCTGTTAGACCCATAATTGCATAAACTGTTAATTAAAAAAGACAACTAATGACAACTGACTGACAGGAGCTAAGCAGAAGTAAAGAGCAGCTGCTTTTTGGGACTCTGCCATAGATAGTCTTCATCCCACTCCAGCGGCAACTTCCCATATTTCCCTCTCTTCGCTGCTGGATGCAGACTCAAACCAATAGCTGACAAATCTTTCCTGGTCTGGCTTGGCTAATTCCTGAGATTAAGAAGAACAAGTTTTTTTGTTCCCTGAGAAACAAGCTTTGCTGTGCTGGAGAAGTAAAAAAGGGGTCAGGTAGGAGATGGGGTAACAAGGACAAGGAGAAAGAAGACTCTTTCCAGCAGAGGAGAGGAAGAAGGAAATAGAGGCAGATGGGGGCAGGAATCCCCATAAAAGCCGAATGATGTCAAAGAGACCGTAAGAGAAAACTGGAAGTTAAATACTTGGGAAATATAAGGACCTGTTGCAAACATCATAAATCTGTGTAAGTTTTTGCTAGTGGGGACTGCTGTTAAAGAACTGACAGTCCTGAAGCCAAAGCAGAATCAGAGATTGGAAAAATGACTTGCCTGCCAGACAGATTAAGAATAAGAATAAGTGGCTATAAGGTGAAAAAAGGGGAAAAAATGATTTTGTTAGAAACAAAGAAAAATCTACTAATTGATATTATTGAGGACAAATATTCCCACTGAAATGGCTCAAGCATGACTGAGCTAGATGCTAAAAGGAGCAGAGGCCCTGAATTAATATTAGTCAAATTAATTTTGAGAAAGAATTGCAAAACATTAGTACCACTGCAACAACATAAAAATATCTATAGATTCCAAGAATTTAAATCTGTTGTGCTTCATATTATAAATACCACAAGTATTTATATTTGTGTACTTACCAGATTTTTAATTTCCTAGATAAGGATAGCAGAAAAAATCATTAGTAAGAATAGCACTATCATTTCTGTTTGGGATAGCTGAGAGATTTTGTCATTAAAGAGTGATACAACATCAAGAAATATAGCTATTGCAGAAGGCTGATAAGTACTAAGTACACAATCCAATACCTTGAGCTTGTTCATCTTAAATTAAAAGGAAGGATAAACAAACAGACTACTAAATAATGTTTTCTCATTCAAAATCATGGATCTGAGGTATATAAAGGAATTCAGAGAGGTCAGACTGAAAAGATTCCTGTGTCAAAGGCTCTGGAATGAAGTGAAGGAAACATACACAGAGTACTTGGAGTTTGTTGCCAAGCACAAGGGAAATTCTGTAGGGCAGAGCTCTAGAATTAGCTGGATAACTGGACAGCTGAAACAGGATGCTAAGAAAAAACTGGAAGCCTGTAAGGATAAAAAAAAGAGAAAAGATTGATCATCAAGGAATCTTATCTGGGAGATCAGAAAGTTAAGAAAGAAGACGATAAATAACTGAAGTCGAGCTCACCCTGATCAGTGATGATGGGGTCAAAATAACTACAGGTGTGGTTCCAGCCTAAATTAGCACTCTGCTTCTGTTTGCAGAAAATATGACATTGCTGAATATGTAGCAGGAGTAAGTTGACTATGAGAACGAAGGTATGGAAGTGGAAACTGAGACATATGAAATGACCGGAAAAATTGATGTCAGTACCTCCTCATTAGATACCCCGTCAGTGTAATGAGTGGACTACCTGGTGGAATGGATTATCTCCAGTTTTTAGATTTCTGACTACAGAAACATAGGAAAGAGCGCAAATGAGTCTGGTAGCAATGATTTTCTGGTAGCAATGATTTTCACTAAAAGTCCGATGTTGTATGGCAACAAAAATAGTTCATGAAGCTGTAACTTTTCAGAAGGAAAAAGTTATCTAGGCAGCTGCCGATAAATTACTTTGACCTCTGCAGTGTGCAAAACTTGGAATATATTGTCAAAGAAAAAGCAATTAAGAATAGAGAGGCAAATAGAAATTGGTATAAAATGCAAGACCAAGAAGGTCTTGCTACTAAGGACTGATAAAAGAATTTTCTTTTATAAAAGAGAGTTTCATGAAAAGGAAATGACAGTGGATGAGAAAAGTTTCAGTTCATCAAGATGGGTTGTAAGTTATCAGTGTGATGTGGCCCAGAGAAAGGAAATGCAATTAAACATATCAGAAGAATTTGCAGGAGAGTAAGAAGTATTAATGCAGAGCCCTAGAAAATTATCGTGAAGGGTACTACATATATTGTGATCATCTACGTTCAAGAAAATGAAATTTGTATTAAAAGGAGTACAGACACTGCTCAGAGAAAGGGCAGAATTTTCTGCAAACAGTGACTAACAGAATATGGTTTAATAGTCTTGCTAAACAAAGACTGAATGACACACACTTGATCCCTCTGTGACAGACCTTCATTTCCCTCGCTACTTTTCTAGAGCGAAAACTGCGGAGGAGTTTCTAAAGCTGAAATATAATATTGGTACAAGAAAAAAAATAGCTGTATGCTGTGCACAAGTGAGTTTAGCTTGGAACTAAGAAGATACTCTTTCACAAAATGAGACTTTGAACCATCTCTCCAGCAGGAGGTGGGGTGAGAAAACTCAACAGTTTTCAGAATAGAATGTGGTTGCTTTATGAAACTATTCAACCCAGCTGCTCGGCATAGTTGAAGATTCATTATTTTTTTCCTCTTGATATTTTTATGACCTGCTTTTTATTGTACTAATAAATCATTGGGTCAGATTACTATCTAATTGAAATGGCCAAATACGGTCAGGTATTGTCTGCAATATTCATCCTTTTCATCTTACCACTAGCATTCATTTATTTATCCCTAGTAGAGATGTAAAGTTTCTATCTGAAAGATGTGATATTGGCCACTGCTAGATCTAGGGTGCTAGTTGATCTAGATAAATTTGAAATGGTTATTCTCATGCTTCTGTACTCTTCTTTGTAAAAGAAGACATTTGTTTGAACAAGGGAAGAAGAACATAAACCCTCTGATTTTTGCAAGTATTAGACCCTCCATGAATCGATTAATAAAAAACTTCAAAAACCTATTTTTATTCCTGCTGTCAAATGTAGTGAAAATGCACTGAAATGTTCATTGACCACATAAGATTAGATAGATCCCTGTTATATTTTAATATGTGAATTGAGAAAGTATAGAAAAAGTTGAATTCTTATAGGTCATAATTTAGTGGCAAGAAGTAAATAGCAAAACATCTCCAGCAATATATATGCATTAAGCTGACTACCATATATAAATATACTGATTGGTATATGCATGTAGGTTAGCTCTTTTGCTGAAGCTTGCTGTCAGGAGTCACACATTTATCTTAAAGATCCTGAGAGTCATAGAAAGATGTGTCCAAGTGGCAACTACATTCTTGATGAAGCCTTTTTTCTAAGCAGCAATAAAGACTGACTTTTCTGTGAGTGGCGGCATGAGAAAGATGCATTCCTTGCTTAAAACATGAAATGAAATATACTATAGCTATGCTTAGAGCCTTCTGTTCCCCAAAAGACACTTTTAGTTGTTTCAACAAATCCCGGTGATACTGTATCCTATCAAATATTGAAAATGAGTCCATAAGCCAAGCTTGGCATAATGCACTTCTTATTGAAGCATGTATACATGGTGGAGAGAAGTATTTTAGATGCAGTCTGTCTTTCTTTTTTTCTTTTGACAGCTAAGCATTTGGAGCCTCAGCATCGGATGGTCTTGGCCCTCAAAGGCCGTTAGAAGGAGATGGCTAGGTCCGTACAAGAATCCAGCACTAACAGGTTAGTGACTGCATGCTAAGCAAGTAGGCCCCAGAAGCAGTAGTCATTGCTCAGTGGTAAGCATATATATACACACAATAGTTATATATGGCCATATATATATGTACTGTATACCTACATATATACATACATACACGCACATATATATACTGCCTATGTCATTCAGGCAGAGATGGAGGATCATGTAGAGGTGATCCAAAACACCTGAACATCAACTGAAAAAATGCTTTTAGACAGTGTCACCCAGGGACTGAAGCAGCCACCTCTTTACTTGGAGCAATTTTTGAGGCATCTGAACGCATTGGGATGTGCTAGCTATTTTTTAAGCATTCCTGCAGAAGCCTTATATGCCAGTTCTTTCTTTCTGAGTTTTTGTTTGCTCAGACCAAGACATGAGTCATAACTCTAAATGTTTAGCCAGGCAGGATTAGGTATATGCTTTTCTGGAGAACTTTCAAGTTTAAAAACAAAGGAAAAAGAAAGCTCTGGCAAGCTTCTTGGCTCCAAGGCTATCTGGTCACCTGGGTGTCAGAATCTGTCTACTCCTGTTGCAGACATTTACAGGGTAAATTAGAATCTGAATTACATTATGATAAAGAAGAATATTGCTTTAAAAATGAGTGTAAATATATACCTCTTCCCCCCCCCCTTCTTTTTTTCTTGTAATTAATTTAGATCCATCATGAGGACAAATTTATTACAGAAATCTTACATTTTATTTCTCTTTCTGATTAGTGAAACAAGCTTTAAAGAAAAATAAGCCAAAATTCATTGAAAATTAGTAGAAATTTCAAGTAAACATCTGAAACGTAAATGGACTGTACTGTTCTTTGAATAATTTGTTTGATAGATACTTTTTTTCCTTCATACCTAGTTTATTATTTATTTCATGTACTTGAGTTAGTAAGACACATCACCCACTGCTTAGTAAAACAAAACCGGCCTCATGGATGGATGAAATATATTCTTAGATCCGAAAGCAGTTAAGTCAGCTGAGACTTCCACTGTGTTTTAACACAGAATACATTGAACATCATATCTGTAGTTGTTCCAGGACATGAATTCACATAATGCCAAACTTTAGGAAAACTTTCAAGTCTTACAAGCCTTTCAAGATGACTGAAGCTGAGTACTGTTAGAAACTTCCTGGTCTGTAGTGTGGAGATACATGAAAAAATGTTCTACTGTAAACAGACAGAACCATTTGTAGCAACTATAAACTACAGCAGCTTTCACACTGCTCAAACACTGGCTTGATTTTTTGTGTGTTTGTATGACTGTGTTCCTATCTGACTTTGGTGACTGGCTAAGATATGTGTGTGTTACACCTCTTTTAGGGAAAAAACTTTCAGTGCCTTCAGTAGCCTTTCTCTAGGAGCTCCACAGATGTGCCTTAATGATACAGTCTGGCCTGCAGTACTGCAGATTTCAAAACCTCGATTTTGACATAGTAGTTGTCAATATTAGAATGGGCTTTGTGCTACGTTAAATCCTCTTACATTCTACTGCTTCTCTTTTTTTACTGTATAGCCTATTGGGGTGGCTAATTTTAATTTAACACATTTATCCGAAACAAAGTATGGCATAAGTAAAAGCCCAAAACAAAGAGTCATATTTATAAACAAATTAGATAATGTTTGCAAAGTACTTGAAATGTGGTTTGCTAAATCAGCACTACATATTATCAACCTAAAATAATTAAATCATAAATAACTAGGATTTCTTGTAATTCTGCTTCACATTATGTAGCCCAGCAAATTGTCAAGAACCATGACTGATTCCAGCTCTTCACCAAAGCATGGCATCTACCATTCAGAGCTCTGTTGGGTTTGTGTGGCGGGGTTTTGCTAATGGGGGAGGGGGCTACAGTGGTGGCCCCTCTGAGAAACTTCTCAAAGCTCCCCCGGCTCCAAGTTGGACCTATCTTTGCACCAAAGCTGGGCCAGTTAGCAATGGTGGCTGCACCTCTGTGATAATGTATTTAAGAAGGGGAACCTGAGAGGAGGAAGAGTTGTGAGGAGGACACCTATGCAAACACTGAGGTCAGTGGAAGAAAGGAGGAGGAGGAGGGAGAAGCTGCACCAGAGCGGAGACTCCCCTGTAACCCGTGGTGAGATGTCAGGGCTGCCCGCTCGCCACCCATGAATGTCTATGGTGGAACAGATACCTATTTGCAGTCTGTGAGAGGCCCCACACTGACCCAGGTGACTACACCCGAAGAAGACTGGGACCCTGTGGGAAGAAGGCCCCGCTGTTGTAGTTTGGCACCGCAACATGCAGGGTTGGCCCACTGCCGGAGCAGCTCATCAAGCGCTGCAGCCCATGGGAAAGACTCACGCCAGCGAAAGTTCGTGGAGGACTGTATCCTGTGAGAGGGACCTCACGCTGGAGCAGGGGAAGAGTGCGAGGAGTCCTTCCCCTGAGGAGGAAGGAGCGGCAGGACTGACCACAACCCCTATTCCCTTCCCCCTGCACTGCTGAGCTGGGAAGAAGGGAGGGGTGAGGAAAGGTGTTTTTAAGATGTGGTAATGCTTCTCATGGTCCTACTCTGTCTGTTAAGTGTTTTTGTTATTAGCGTCTGAATTAAATTGATGTTCTTTTTCTTCCCCTAACCAATCTGGTTTTTGCCCATGACCATAATGGGTGAGTCATCCCTCCCTGTCCTTGACTGGACTCCCGAGCCTTTTGCTTTATTTTCTCCTTCCCATTCCTGAGGGGGAAGCGGGGAGTGAGTGGCTGCATGGTGCTCAGTTGCACCTCTGAGCTCAAACCAAGACAATTAGGAAATTAAGTTACTTCTATTTTTCACTGACAGGTGGTACTCTGAATTTCTATATTCATTAAAATATTCATATTGCAATATGTATTTTACTTAATGTGGAACTTGCTCTTAAGGAAACTACTTAGGAATTCATTTTTTTTTGTTAGCAACTTTAAATGTATTTGTACTTTCTAGTGAAAAAAACAATGCCCACTTATATATATAATGGTTCTGACAATTTTACTGGTTTGCTGGCATTTTTATGGGTCTTCCAAAATATTTTTGTGTACTATAAAGCACAGTTAGATACTTCATCAACAGCTAGCCATATTTAGCTGCCAGTGTATAACCTTTAATGTGCCCTCTTTACCTCAGGCAATCACATTCTGTATTTTGTGCCAGATTCATATAAATTCTGAACCCTCCCTACTTTGTTCAGTTACAAAGTACCTACTGCCTGAAAATATCTGGACATTAAGAACTAAAAGATTATAGTCCAGTTCAAAACTCACAATTTACACTCATTAAGTACAATATACAGTGGGAAACATCACATAAGAAAGTAGAAACAAGAATGTGAAGTAAAAGGTAAAGATAAGTGGAATTCTAGTTTTGATTTAAATTGATAGTAGACAGTGAGTTTTCTTGAACTCTTTTTATCAAGTGGATTAAAGAATAGCAAAACCAATCTTGGTTGTGGATTGGTTTGGGGTTTTTTTATGGTTTTTTGTGGGGTTTTTTTTGTTGGTTTTTTTTGTTTGTTTTATTTTGGTTTGGTTTGGTTTTTTTCCCATGGGGGAAAATCTGTCTATTTCAGAACTTGCTGCTGAAGTTGTTTAACAGCTTTTTCCAGAAAAATATCCACCAACAATCTCCCTGGTAGCATACATCGGTATATTACGTTGCCTTAGAAAAGATCTCGAAGGAAAGGGTGAATAGGGACAAAGAGGAAATGCAATTATCCCAATAATCAGCATGCTTTTAGTAAAGGTAGATCATGGCAGACCAATGTCCTTTTTCCTTTTTTTTTTTTTTTTTTAATATGTCCGATTTCTCAGAGAAGGGATCTAATCCAGACAATGTCACTGATCTAGATTTAGGTTAAGCATCTGCTACGTGACTCCTGTACAGTTATAAAGTGAAGAGTGGATGACAGAGATCACTAATGAACTGTGAGGTAGGTAAAAAAACAGCAAAAAGTGTTTAACAGTTGTCAGAAACGAGGGGGATCATCTTTTGACAATACTGCTGGGACTGATCCTGTTTAACAGATGTAGTGGTGGCTACCAGGTAAAGATTCATAAATGGGTTCATTTAATTGGGGAAACAAGAAAGCTCCAGAGTATTGTCGCTATTGTGGAGGTGTAGGAATAGAATTATATTGAACAATGAAAAGTCAGGCACTGAGGGAGACAGAAACTACTGCTGTAGTCTGGTCAATTGTCCAACTGAATCAACTGCATGATCAACTGGAGAAAGAATCTGAGCTGCCAGCATGAGACAGGTGTGGGAAGAGCTACTGTTCTAAGATACATTTTGCAAAGTAGAGAAGCAGAGAGTTTGAACAGAAAACTCTGTTATCTGGCAGAAATGTAGAATTGTCAGAACTCTTCATCAGGACATTGGCAGGACCTCCTCTGGAATAGCATATAAAGATTAGGTCAGTCTTTTTCCAGAACCAAAAATTTGATCTGAAGACAGCCTGTGGTTTACTAGATTAATTAAAGGAGAGGAGTATCTATCTAAAGAAGTGAGATTAAAAGCAGTTGGCTTTGTTTAGTTTAGTGGAACAGAGTCTGAGGGGGACATTGACTATATAATAAATATAAAGATAAATTTCAAGAGAGGAAAATAGCCACAGAAATGCTAATTTTGACATAAGAATACATTTAAAACACTTTTATTTTTATTACTATCCAAAGGTCTATGCTCAAAAATAATCTTCCAAAACATCATAATAAGAACAAGAATCTTAATTATTTTACCATAGAAGAAGACAAGTTTATGGAAAAGATGGTAGAACAGGAGAATTTTTGAAGTTTGAAATGGAATCTCTCCCTATCTGATGTATTGATATCTTCAAAGAGATTTGAAAGGGGACTGCTTGTTCTTTGTATATGATGTATGTAGATAGTTGTATTAATATGCTTCAGGACTTTTGCCTGTTGCCAAATGAGACCATGGGTTTTTTTTCCTTCCATACTTTTTTTTTTTTCTTTTCTGAAGTTTTTTCTTAATTGAACACAGTGGCAGACTGGAGACTAGTGTTCACTACTGCTCTCAGTAGCATCGATTTATCAGGTGCCTTGTTATTGAGCCTTGCGCACATGCTCAGGGTTAGAGTGATGACCATACTTGAAATCAGGAAGACTTTTCTTGAAGATCAAATCACTGGGAGCATCCCCTTTCTTTTTAATTCTTTTGCCTTCTTCTGTACAATGCTGTGTGTTTTCCTTTTTTGATTAGCTTGAAATTCTGTTTAAATAATTGTTCACTAATACAAGAATCTGGGCCTTGACAGTCCTCGCTCTCTTTCAATCTTTTCCTGTGGCCATTATAGTTACGGATATTAATTAGAGATCTTGAGATTGTTAGAAGATTCTTCATAGGTTTCTGTGGACTACTGTTTTCTGTGAAACTTTCTGAAATTAATTATTTCATTGCATAGCTGCTATGGTATTAGAGGGGGACTGATTACCAAGGTGGTTCTTTCCAATTCTGCTTAAAATCTCAGAGAGGGCTTAGGTGCCAAAGTTTTAGACAGGTCACAGATTTGTTGTAGTTCATGAGTCACACTTGTAAAACCACACAGCTTTATTTTATAACTGCAAAAGAGCTGTTGCTCTTATAAATGTTTCACTGATAACAATGGGGTATCATTAGAAATATTTATTTTAATTGGCTTCTCAGTATCTTGATAACAGTGGGGCATCATTCAAAATATTTATTTTAATTGGCTTCTCGGTATCTTGTATGAAAAGTTATATGCCTAATACTCCAAAGTTTCCAGTATTACAGTTTTATGATATCGTATGAATATGAAACGCTTTTACTCTACAATGTGGATCACTTCTCTAGTACAAAATATAACACTAGAGAAAAATAACCAAACCACTGAAAAATTTCAATTTCTAGAATAAATGCATAGTCTCACAAAAAGGTGGTGGTGGTGTTGAAAATTGTTTCCCCTATTCTGTAGTGTTTAGGTATTTATACCTGTGGTTTCACATGTTGATCTTTCAGCCCCTCCATTTGTTATCCTAAGAAATCTAGACATTTTTCCATGCCATATATTGTTGTTTCCATTACTTTATCTTCACTTTTCTTACTTGATTCCATTATCATCTTTCAGTATTTGGCTGTACTTCATTATTTTTATCCTTAATCTTGTGTCAGTCTGCAGTACACTGGTTTTGCTGTTTCTGTTCACTTCTCGCTTTATGGCTATAGAAAATATTAGCACCATGTTTTCATTTTCTTTGTAAGATCTAGGTCCACAGTAGGTCTTGGTCTTTTCTACACCTTTAAAGTGCCAGGATGTAGAAAACTGCTATATTCCTATTTTCATGTTTACATGCTCTGTTCTTACTCTTCATCTCTGTAAGACCTGCTTAATGAACCTATGGAGTCTGTAACCGTGTCAGGGTTTTGGTTTGTTGCATTTGGTTTTCTTCCTGAAATTCAAGCACCAAGTGATGCTAGTATTTGGGACACAACAGGATTCTGCATCCTCTTCAAGTTCAAATTCTTGAACTCATCATTCTAGACAACCTTTCCAGAAAATCTCCAGTATTTCTCAAAGTTTGTTTTTCTAAAATTCCAATTGAATTGAACTCCTGGCTCACTAAGCTGAAGTTTCCTAATACTTTTGTAAAATTCTCTCACTAGAAATAAAACTAGATTCATATTTTGTCATTATGACTTCACTATTTGATAAAGGAATGTGTTTTTTTATCACATCAAAGAATGTGATATCTGCTGCTACCAGTGCTTTCATTTCTCTAGGTCTAGGTTTGCAAAATTAAAATTACTTCTTATCCCTCCAGTTTCACTGTTACTTATTTGTCTTATAATGTTATAAAAATTCCTGTCCATCCCAAGACTCAGTCCTCATATCAAACCCCACACACTATGACATTTTTACCATATCTCATCAAAAAAGACTTGTTTTGTTCAAGTCTTAAATTCTATACAATCAACCATTTAAATAAAATGTCCCTTTGACTCTATTTTCATTTATGACTTTCCATAAATATGGTATAGGTATAGGTTTCTGTTATGCAGACTGAAGATCTGATTCCCATCTTCGCTCACTGAAGAACGATTTTTATTTGTCAACATTATTTATTTAGGAAATTGTACATGCATTTAAGACATTGATGTGTATTGTACAGGAGCATGGAATATACTGCCCATCATAAATTGTAATCTCAGGCTAAAAATAAAATTTAAACAAAATATTAAAAATCAGATTTTTCTTTCCTTATTTTGATTTCCATTTTTTTACTTACTCGAGGCTGTTTACCTCTAAGTTTATTAAAACTCGCTCTCAAATACTAACAAAATCCTGGTTTTGCAATGGCCAGAGATACCTAATTCTAGCTATGGAATGTAAGTTTAAAGTAGTTAGATTCAGTATGCACTCATTAATCTATCTAATCTGTCAGCCCTAACACTGTATTCAAATCTGTTTCTACCTACATTTTCATTTCCTTTTCCAGTGCTTCACTCCTAAAATTTCCCTTCTGCTGCTTTCTGATTCCTCCAACTCCTTTCTCTTCCTGTGGCTCTGTTTATAGTCACATAAATCCATTGATTTATTTGACCCCTGCTTTGTTCCACTGTCTCCAACTAGTCCCAAGATGTTTTGCTCTTCCCTCACAAGCTCTCTGAATTCTTCACTTTTTAGTCTGCATCCAGCATGAATCTAGTGCTCACAACAAACATATCTGAAATCACTAAAATGGAAGGACCACTTAATTATTTTGCCACTCTTCAAGAAAAAAAAAAAAAATGTTGTCATCACTGAAATTTTATAATTGACTCATCTGAAGTATGAGAGGCTGAACAGTAATGTCATTCTCCTTTAGGATGCACATCCTATGGTACATTAATCTTGTGGGTCCTTGAGAACTCCAGCCTGTACCTAAGGATGGGTAAAAGTTAATTATCCAGCATCCTAAAAAATATTTTTAGCAGAACTTAAGGATATGAAAGGAAATTTTATGTAATTCATTATAACTTCTTTAACAAGCAAGATCTTACCTCTAATGGATAGTCAGAGACAATTCAACTGGCAAAAATCTACGCCCATGTAGTAATTTATATAACTAATAAATAAGTGTATGACTAAACTAAGATACAATAGAATACAGAAGATTACAATATATTGCAAAATGTCATATTCTAAGTAAAATGTAGATGAAACCTAAAGCACATAGCATACATACAGTTAAACAGTATACATACAGTAAACATACAAACAGGTGCCTAATAAAATAATTTTACATAATGCTAATATAAAACAGGGAGTGAAATTGATCATATGATTAAAGAAAACTTTGCCAGGCAGAGAAAAAAAGAGATGAGATAGGAAATAAATTGTTCAACTTGCTTGGAATATGATACAGAGGCAGAGGAATTGTGTATTTTGTTTTTCAGCTTTTTCAGTTTTCAGTTGTGTTTATCAATTTTTGATAATATGTATTGTATAATGCTTTTACATGTAAAGTTTGTCAAGGACTCTGTAGTTATTCCTGGATAACTCCAGTATTTGAAAAGCAGAATGAATTAAAAATAAGCTCCACATTTGTGAAGGGAGTAAATTTTCTCTTTCTTTTTCCTTTTCAGAAAATCGGCACGAATTCTGCTACCGTTCAGCTGAGATTGCCATGTATGCCACTGTGGATATTCATCCACCAGCTTGCATAAGATAACTTTATAAATGAGAATACCAACCTTGCCATTCAACCTAGCCTGAAGACTTTCATTCTGTATATGTTTGCCTAGTCTAATACATCCAAACGAAAAAAAATCAAGTCATTGTGTACTGAAACTTGTGACTCCAGCTTGCCTGCTGTGTCTGTAAGTCACCTCTTGGTTTTGCATTTCACAATACTCTTCCCTAAAGCACTTAAGAATAAGGCCCATTTAAAGAATTAAAGAATATTTTCATCTGTTCTCCTCTTTCCAAAGAGGGAAAAGGGCTCCTGAAGTAGGATAAAATGTAGAAGGAAGAATGACCAGCACAGATAAAAATAGGTGAAAAATTAAGTTTAAAAAAATCAGGGTGAGGAAAAAGTGTGGTTAATCACTGTTCGCGACTGGTTGTAAATAACCTGCAAGCAGTTTAGAAGAATCTGTTATCTTATGCAGGTGGTGTCCAACTGTCTCATGCGGCAGGAGAGGCTAACCTGTTGAAATATGGAATGTCCTTCCAGACAAATTTACAAATGACAAGCTAGTCTCTGTCCTTTCCATGAAAGATTTTTCACTGGACCTTAAAGGCAGAATCCTTGCCACCACCTTGATATACATCCTGTGGTGGGGAGAACAGAGGGGAACGGGGGAGAAGGGAGCTGAGGCTGACAAGCAGATGAACAAGGGAGAGCAGTGTGGGAATGATGGAATGGAAATCACTGGCAGCCCAGTTCTCTCCAGGGCATTTAGGAAACACATGCTCCTTTCCCTCCCTCCCCACACTCCAACACCCACAGACACCCCTGGCCAAACAAAAGCACGCACTGCGCATTTCAGACTGAACAGCTCTTCTGTGAAGCAGGGAGGGCACTGCATATGTTCTATAATCGCAGTACTGGTGCTACATTAAATCCTTAATGATTTTATTTTTAAAGGTTCAGGATAATCACTTGGCATGTGATCAGTGCTAGTGCTCACAGCCAAAAGTTTTATAACTGGGAGTGTATGCATTTGGGTTTGTTGAACTGATTTATTTTTTTTCTCTTGTTTACCTCCATAAGCAATAGGGGAGTTAGTTATTCAGGTACCTAAATAGGTTCCTGTGCCATATTAGCACCAATTACCCTGTTTAACTTCCAGTTGCCACTCCAGAAGATAAAGAGGCCATGTGCTTATCTCTGTCTGTCTCATATATTTCTCAGATACCTTTGGGCACATAAAAGAGGCTAGAACACCATGTTTAAGCACCTAAACAGCCTTCATTACCTATGTCTAGGATAGACTAAGATCATTTGTCAAATCCCACGATCCTTTGTCAAACAAAATGTGGATTTATTCAATGTTAATTTTGCTTATTTCAAGAATCAGAGTTGCTATGAACAGATTTCTCCTACCAAGATATTTGGTACTACAGTTCCTTCACAAAACCGTATATATATACCCAAGTATACCCATTTCACCCTGAGGTGACATCCAACATGGTTAGTCTACTGTGAAATAAGGAAGACCAATATAATTTACAGGTCATGTAAATGTCAGGCTCAGCAGTTCCTTCTGTAATGAAATATGCTGGGCTGGATTTACTGCTCCAGTGGGATACCTCTGCAATGCTCCCCTGGTGCAAAATAATCTAGTACAACTGTTATATCTGCAGATAAGCTGGAATGGGAGATCCTCAGCTTGCTCAGTACCAGGAACTGCAGGCTGCTTTCCCACTTTCCTGTTGTAACATTCATTTAAGAATACTTTAAGGTTTACGGAATCAAACAAACCTTTTGGCTGTCTCCTCTAGGGCACTGTCCCTTGTTCCTCTGCCACACAATGCAGTGTGAGACTGGAAGTGGAGATCTGTCACCTCAGCTTCCTTCCTCTGTTGACCAAGTCCAAAGTGATGCAGAGCATGTGTCCACAGACTTTTTGACTGTTCAGGGCATGCTATTCAAAGCAAGCCAGTCCTCTGATCCAGCTAAAGACACAACATGGATAAGATGAGCAACTTGGTTTATAGTTTTCTTTTGCTGCCAACTTTCATTTCTTAATGAGGTTTTCATTTTCTGAAGAGTTTGATTTACTTTCTCACTAAGATCTTTTTCTGTTCAGAAAAGGAAGCTTTTCCCTTCAAGACTTGTGTTTTTGTGAATATCTCTGCTTTTTTATTCTATAGATACTGCCAAATTTGGCTTTCAAGACACTGATCAATGAAATAATTCAACAGAATTTTGTCATGTCAGCGCTTGCTTACCAACATTTCAGAATTTCTTCATTCAGAAAGTCACAATCTAATCAGTGTGTTTGCTGTGCAGAAGTAATAAAATATCTGTCTTTTCAATTTTTTCTTGGAAGTACTGACTCGAAGTTGTTATCTTTTCCAAGTCATAACGCTTAGTTGAGTCCGACCAGTTTCAAGGCATTATCAGAGAAGAAGAATACACATCTGATGGAATTACTAGTTGGTGGTAAGTAACAGACAGGAACAAATCTAGAGGCAATACATATCCATTTATATTGTGAAATGAGAAATATCCATGAGAGGGGGTTTCTAATCTCATTACATTTGTTCAGCTCAAAAACTGCAATGAGGCGATTTACTGTGAAATCAGGCTCATGCTCTGCAGATCATAGGATTTTAGTTTCTGAAGCTTATTAATGCTAATGAAATATTTTTCATGTACTTAGTGGGCTTTCAATGAACCCAGAAACATCAGTTCGACAAATCACTCCAGCATGTGCTTCATTCTGATCAGACCCAAGGAACATGGCTTCCCCCACGTGGCAGGGCTATGTGAAGAATAAACCCATGCTTCTGGGCTTTGCTACTTGCGAGTTAAAATATGTTCAGCTTGTCTCCATTTCTGGTCACTTAGCAAAGCTGCTTTTCCATTGAAAGCTACACAAACATTGAGTCTCCTCAGTGCTGGGCAGAAAATGTACAGAGGTCATTAATGCTGCTCAGAGACATCATTTGCACCCTGGGAAATTTTCACCTGAGATGTACAGCAGCTCATCTTTCAGCTTCAGTCCTTTCCTATCCTGTTGTAATTCCAGCAGACTGGCTAAAGCCTGACACAGCTGCAAGTTGGTTGTGAAACTCTGTGGTTTCAGAGAATGAAACATAAATAGAGTTGCTGTTGCTTCCCTTCCACATACCCCTGCCAAGTTTCACCAGCTTTAGCTTTACTTTGCCAAAAAAAAGAAAAAAAAAGGAAGAACTTAATCCTCTGTTTGTAAAACAGAGCTAAATACAGCACTGGCAAAACAACTTGAAAACATGTACTTTTTAAAAGACCTTTTCTTCTACTAGGGAACACTCATACCATTTAGAACACGCTTTTGACGCAGCACCTAAAGATAAGCAGGCCATAGGACATGACTGAAAAGCCTGCTGCTCATCACTGCATCTTCTAACTCAGGAGAATACTGCACATAAAAGGGCATTGGAAGGTTTGGTGAAAACCTGAATGGCTGTTAAAGAAATTGTTTGATTTCAGAGATATTTTTGTAAAGATCCCAAGCGGTATTATTATATAAATGTTATATAAAATCGACCATTTATTTAAAGAGGATAACTTAACATGGTAGCATAAAGAGTGCTCGCAGGATAAAACTAATAAACAAAATTCTTCAGAGACATTTGTTCTATGTCAAATTGTCACTAACTGGTTACTAGAATTAGGTATGCTCAGAAGATCATCTTCACAGAGAGGGTTTTTGAGTTCTGAGTATGACAATGTATTATGGAACAATATTTTCGATACTAGATATTAAAATAACAGTACAGGTAGAGTACAGGTAACAGTACAGGCATGACTGACAGAATGCTATTACAAGCTGACAAGCTCCTATGGACCTTGATATAAAGCTGATTAAATCACATTTCAGAAATAAAAGTTAAAGTACAAGCTAATTTTCCTCCTGAATTTGCTAATCACTAAGGTTGTGATTTACATAATTTCCTCAGTATTTCTTTGAATGTTTTTGTTCAATGTTACGTGTAAGTATTCAATACTGTAATGTTAAGATGGACTGGTTTTCCATACCTTTGTCTAATTCTGTATTTCTGATTCCTGCATGGACTTTTTTTTTTATAATTTTCTTGTGGTGACACTTACATAAGTGAAAATTTACTTTTCCAGACAAGTTGAGATACGCAATTAAAATCAGTATTTGAAGGTATTCCTAAGAAAATAATAATTTGCTAATGTTTGTAAAGAATGAACATAGTGTGATGTGAAAGGAGCCAAATTTATCATCAAAAAACACGCTCCAAAGAACATTCAGAAAATGAGGATTAGACAGTCATCTCTTCCTGGCCTTACTACAGGTATATAAAATGAAGTTTTGAAAGGTGTCATCTCCAGAGACCAAAAAGAAAATCTGATATCTGAGACATCTTTCCTAATGTTAAAGGTATAGGCTCTTCTACATTGCCTAGAGTTTTTCCTGAAAATCTATGCTCCTGAGCTTTGTCAGAATCATAGTATGTTATCCATACTTACTTATTTTATGCTTACCGCGTTAAAGGGATGTAATTAGTGCCTTTCATTAGCCTCATTCCTTGTAGTTATAAATCTGAAATTAATTGTATTTTATTCACTTTGGAAAAGTGCAACACAATTGTGATCCTGCACATTACTTTTAATCTGTTACTGTAATTCCTTTGAGATATCACCTTATTTGTTCTGCATACAGATACAAGAAAGAGAAGGAATTTGCTAGTTGAGAAAAAAAGAAGATGAAAAGGGCTTATATTGGATGTGTTAATGCCCAAGAACAAACACACCCTTTTCTCTGGATCTGGTGAAGCTGTTATGCTCTAAAAAGGTCTTATTGTGCAGACATATATAATAAGGCTTTCTAAAATGTCATGTGGGGGTAGCCATTTGATTTAAGACCTCTTCCATCAGAGATTCTCTTACCTCCTTATGTTAATGTGAAACTCCAGAATATTGATTCGGTGCTAGAAATCCTACAACTGGGTTTTAAAATGAACCAAGAATCTCATGGAGGAATAAGCAATGTAAAAAACTGTGAAAGGCCTAAAGACCAAAGTTGATAAAGTTGAAAGTAACAGTAAAGAGTACTACGCTTGCATTTGAATGAGTAATCAATAGCATGTATTATTTGACTTGATTTTAAAATGCCTAGAATCATAAAAACTCTAAGTCTGGTCTGTGAAGTTTCCTTTCTTTGCTTCCAGAAGCAAAACAACACCCCTGCATTTCCAACAGAGAGGAGAAAAAGCAATTTCCCATCCAATGCATTTAAAGACATGGGAATACAAAGAAGGAAAAAAAGACACCTGGTTACTTTGGAGTAATCAGACCAAAAAAGAGTCATAGACAAATGATTGTGGGAGCTCTACTCTTATGAAAAAAGCAAAACTACAATCGAAAACACATAAAAGAATCTCAGCTTCTATCAGCCAGAAAGAAACCTAGATTACAAGAAAAAAGTAAACAGTTTTTCTCATAGCTTCTCAAATGCAAGGCTTTGAGGATTCCCCAGTTATCAAAGGATTATATATCAGTTCAAAATTTTTCATTTACCTCTTCATTTTTGTGGCGTTCATTTTTTCAATTGTAAAAATGTTATTTTTTTTTTCCTTATTTCTGCATTCTTCATGCCCTTGTTTTGTAAACACACAAAGGATCTACCTGAGTGGAAATACTATTCACAGTTCTGCAGCTGGGCAGGGCACCTTTCCTTCTGTCCCTATTTATCTGTCTTCTTTGTGTTTTATTGTTTTGTAAGGAGAATGTGTTTTGTCACATTCATGAATTGCAGATCAGTTTCTCATGAACTGGCAGGACTGATAGCAATAGTTTTTCTTCTCAGCAGTCTATAATTCCACTTCTTTCTCATTGCTTGTCTTTTATGTTTCACCCTTACCTATTTCTTTCTCCCCATAGATGGGCAAAGCTGCCTGGAATACTAGATGGCAATTACATTCTACAGATGATTTCTGTAAATTGGTCTACTTTTCAAGCACTTATAAGAAAAAATATTTTAAGCTGAAGGGACATCAACTTAAGAAAAGGAAAAAGAAATATATGTCATTTACATGGTTGAATATACAGGCTCCAAATTAGAAAGTGTCAGTACTATTTACATATGTTAGATAATGTTCAATGGCTTTATTCATTAAAACTATTTTTTAACATTCTTATTATTCCAAAGCATAATTTTCTAGCTAGTGTTTTTTTTTTTTAGTCTAGTTTTCCTTTGCATGTTTGATATGCATTTAGCTATCTTACTTTTCTTCATTTTTAGCTACCATAAAATATGACAAGCAGATTTTTATAATGCTCAACATAAATTAGTCATTGATATATCTGAGTAAGATTATACAAAAGTGAGCATTTTGGGAAATCTCATTATTTAAAATGCTACTGTATGTTTCATCCTAAAGAACAAAAATGTTCTTGTATTACAAACTAATACAATAGTCACATTACAGATCATGGTTTGGGTTGGAAGGGACCATTAAGGATCGTCTATTCCAAATGTCCTGCCATGGGCAGGGACATCTTCTGTTAAATGAGGTTGCTCAAAGACCTGTACAACCTGACCTTGAACACTTCCAATGATGGGGCATCCCCAACCTCTTTGGGCAACCTCTTCGGGCAACCTCTTCGGGCAACCTCTTCGGGCAACCTCTTCCAGTGTCTCATCACCCTTATTGTAAAGAATTTCTTCCTTATGTCCTCTTTCAATTTAAAACCATTGCCCATTGTCCTATCGCTATAAGCCTTCATAAAAAGTCTCTCTCCATCTTTCTTGTAAGCCCCATTTATGTACTGAAAGGCTGCAATAAGATTTTCCCTGAGCCTTCTCTTCTCTGGGCTGAATAACCCCAAACCTTTCTTCACAGAAGAGGTGTTCCAGCCTTCTGATTATTTTCGTGGCCCTCCTCTGGCTCCCCTCCAACAGGTCCATGTCTTTGTTCTACCGGGGATCCCAGAACTGGATACAGTACTCCAGGTAGGGTCTCACCAGAGCAGAGTAGAGGGACAGAATCATCTCCCTTGACCTGCTGGCCACACTTCTTTTTATGCAGCCTAGGATACAGTTGTCTTTCTGGGCTGCGAGTGCACGTTGTTGGCTCATATCCAATTTTTTATACATCAGTATCCTGAAGTCCTTCTCTGCAGGGCTGCTCTCAATTCATTCAACTCCCAGACTGTATTGATACTAAGGATCACCCTGACCCATGTGCAGGACCTTGGCCTTGTTGAACTTCATGAAGTTCAGATAGGCCCACTTTTCAAGCCTGTCAAGGTCCCTCTGGATGGCATCCCATCCCTGAAGCTCATCAACTGCACCACTCAGCTTGGTGTCATTTCCAAACTCGCTGAGAGTGTACTCAATCCCACTATCTATGTCATTGATGAAAATATTAAATAGTATTGGTCCCAGTATAGACCCTTGAGGGACACCACTCGTTACTGGTTTACAATTGGATATTGAGTCGATGACTGTGACTCTTTGGACATGGCTATCCAGGAATTCCTTTTCCATCTAACAGTCCATGCATCAAACCCATACCTCTCCAATTTAGCAACAAGAACGTTGTGTGGAACCATATCAAAGGCCTTACAGGAAGGCCACTAGATTAGCTAATTCACTCAAGACCCTGGGATGCATCTCATCAGGTCACGTGGATTTATGTATGTTCAGGTTTCTCAGGTGGTCTCAAATCTGAACTTCTCCCATGATGGGAGGGACTTCATTCCCCCAGTCCCTACCTTGAGTTTCAGGGGCTTCAGAGATGTGGTAAGAGAGATTACCATTGAAAACTGAGGCAAAAAAATTGTTGAGTACCTCAGTCTTCTCCATGTTGGTTGACACTAGTTCTTCTGTCTTATTTATTAGGGCAGGTGCATTTTCTTTAATCTTCCTTTTCTGGCCAGTGTACGTATAGAAATCCTTCTTATTATTCTTTGCATCCCTTGTCAAGTTCAGCTCCAGCTGTGCCATACCTTTCCTGATCCCATCCCTACACATCTGGGCAGTGTCCCTGTATTCTCAGGAAACCTGTCCTTGATGCCAGTCCCTGGGCATTTCCTTATTACACTTTAGTTTGACCAGGAGGTCCTTACTCAGAGATGCTGATCTGCCTTCCTTTCCTGGTTTCTTACACATGGGAATAGAGAGCTCTTGTGCTCTAGGAGAAATACTTTCAAAGATCTGCCAGGTCTGTTCAGCTCCTTTATCCCTGAGGGCAGTTTCCCAGGGGGTCCCATCCTCTAACTCCTTAAACAACTGAAAGTTTGCTCTCCTAAAATTCAGGGTCCTGACTTTACTCTTCAGCTGGCCTGTATCCTTCAAGATTGTGAATTCCACAAGGACATGATCAGTGCAGCTGAGGCTGACACCAGTTTTGACCTCTCTAATTAGTTCATCAATATTCAGATGTGTTTGCTACTTACAATGCCTAAAATAATAATGAGAAAATTATAAGAAAATATACTTCTAGAAGCTCTGAGCAACTTAAATAAGCATGTACTCAGAAGATTTTGCCAATAACAGTAGTTGACTAAAATAACAGTATATACATATTAGAATATTTAATGTATGACATTGAAATTTTAAATCAGCAAAAGTACTAGGGCACCCTTTATTTCTAAAGCCATTGAGTAACTTAATAATATTCTTTAATATCTGAGACCGATCAAAGGGTTGTCCATCTTTTAGAATTTCCGATGTTTTCCTTAGCTCAGGCTTTTTTTCATGGTGTCTTCTGAATTTGACAGATAGTCTGAGTTGAGTGTCATTCATGATATTGATAAACTCATCAAATTGAAAGATATTTTTTAAAAAAGCTGATTATGTTGGGAATAATAAGATGTTATTATTATCTGTTATTTTTATGCTACATTTCAGGAAATTCCTTTATATTAGATATTGATAGTTCAAGTGTTGCAAAGCTAAAACTGATGTATTTTTTAAGTGAAGAGAGAGACAGAGAGAGGAGAAGAACTGAGATAAAATTATTATTTTCAATTATTTTTGTCATCATATATTTATTTTCTTGTCTTAAGTGAACTTCTCAAGTGTCGCCTTTCATAATTATAAAGATTTTAAAGGCTGCAATTGAAATTATTTGAACAGGATAAGGCCAATGAAAGGCTACAGTGCTAACATGCAAGGTAGCTAACTTCATTTTTTAAAGTTGCAGTACCTTAAAACTGTGATACAAGCTTGATAAGGTATCTGGAGTACTGTCAGGACAGTCACACAGAAATCTTCAAGAGATGCATAAATCTTGTTAATTTTAGTGGAAATTAAAAATGTGCAGATTTTGAACTACATGCATGTACTGTGTATCTTTGCTACAGAAGAGGAAACAGAGTGTATTCTTACATTTAGAAAAAATGATTGAGGACACAATTAGCAATTGTTTGAATTATACCTACATCACTGAAGAGACAGTAACATTCATTTAAAAAAGGAACTAGAGAGCACCAAAAAAATCTTGCTACTACAGCTACATGAAACACCAAAAATACCTGCAACAAAATACATAGCTAATGTAGATAAAATATTAAAAGGGTATAATAAAATAGAAAATTCCCAAATTCTCAGTATAAAGAGAGGATTTATTTTTTCTATCAGTCCCCTAAATAAAAACCATGATGACCTGACAGAAAAAGGGGAAACAATGTTCATCTGAGGATTTTCCCTAGTAAGACTTTGCTCTCATGTCATTCTCCTATTTCTGTAGCGCTGCCCAGCCTTTATGGAGTTGTGCCCATGAGCGTGACAACAGCTCAGATGCTGTATGTGTCCCCCTGCCTGGAGAAGCTCTGCTGGCACTGCTGCCTCTGCAGAGACATGCATTCCTCACACTTGTGTCACTTTCCTGTGACCTGTGGCTTTTTCAGTTGACCTAGGCAGGTAGTCATCTTTTCTCTTTTTTTTCCTTTTTTTTTTTTTTTTTCCCTTTTTAGTCATAAAGGAATTTGCACATAATCCTGTGTAGCTGTTCCCAACCACTTGGGTTGTCCCTACTCAGAGGTTAAGCAGCAGAGGTGGCTTTCTGCAAACTCTCTGAACCAAAGCTATTCAGAAAGAATTTACCAAATTTTTTTTTTAGACAGAAAAATATACATAAACAACAGTTTCCATGAACCAATATTGACTGAAGTGCCCTGTCAGGGAGAAATATGTAGAAATTTTCTCAGGTTTAGTTTTAGGACATTTTTTTCTTTATGTTGTATTCATTATTTTATAATATGTATTAGGTACTCTTGCTGTTGGCCTGGCTTCATAAAACAGTTGCAATATATTTATTTTAAAAGATCATTAGAAGTTGCAGTAGCTTAATGATGATTAAGACATAATTTCTGGATCTTTACGTTGGAAAGAGATATCAAATGGTTTATCCACAAGTAAAATAATTAAATTATAACATTATATCAAAAGTTTTCATAGCTAGACTTGATTTAATAGAACAGAAATCAGATGTTTCAGTCTAGCCCATTCTGTCCAAACCTGAAAATCAAGGGAAGCATATCTGTAGACTTAAAGATGCAATTTGCAGATACTAATTTTGAACTGAAGCAGTATTTTGGAGAACTTTCTAAGGGTTCCATCTTGTTTCCAAAATGGGTTGATGACTTTAATTTTGTATTTAACTGCTATAAATTTAATTTATCAAAAGATTAATTAATGAACATTTAAGGTAATAAACTGCTTTCTCCTGTACATTCATGCACCATTTTTTCACTTAGTCACTACTATGAAGTGCTTCTGCATTTTTCACAGCCATTGTTCATATATATTGTCCCAAATAACTTTGTAGCATTGACAGACTTTTCCACCTCACTGCTCAGCTTCTTTTCAAGATCATTAATGACTAATTTAAAAATTATGGAGTCAAGTGCAAATCTCTGAGGGATTCTTCTAATAATCTTCCTGCCCTGTAAAAACTATTTCTGCCACTTGTTTTCTACCTCTTAATGAATAATTTATTTATCCATTTTAGTCCCCTTTTCTCTTTAAGAGCCTTTGGTAGAGGACATTGTTCAATGCCTTTTCAAAGTCAAGGTGCACTATATCAGCCTGCTTGCTCCAGTCTGGAGGCTTGTTGATTACTTCAGAGAACTGTGTATTTGTGTGAAGTGCTATTCCTTTGCAAAAGCCATGTTGCTCTTCCTTAACCATTCATATTTATTAACCATAATGGTTCATATTTATCCAGGTGCACAATAATTCTATTTTTCAGCCAGTTTCAACTAATTAACCTGCTGGACACATTGAGCTACTGGTCAGTCCTTGGATTCCCCTGCAGACTTCTGAAATAATTGGTGTCACATATGTCAGTCCTCCGCCTCCACACTGTTTCTGAGAGAGGTGTTTGTGATTTATTTGTTTCATCTTGAAGTCTCCCTAGAGCCCAAAAGTAAGTATCAATCAGTCTTGCAAATTTTTTACTCTTAATTTCATCTATTCCTTCAGTAACATCTGTTGACAGTTGGGTGTATCCTTTAATGTGTCTATAGCTAAAAAAAAGGTTCAGCTCAGAAATCTCCCTGAACTTATCCATCTTAAATGGGAATATAAACAAGTAATTCTTCTTCTCTGCTACGGCCTCCTTTCCTCTGCATGCTCTTTTCATGCTTTGATTCATTTCCTTGTGCTCAGACTCCCTAGAAGGCTTCTTCCTCATCTGTTTGAAAATGGATTTATTCTTTGGTTTTGTGATATCTTCAGACAGTTTCTCAAACTGTTTTTTTGGTGTTGCCATTTTGTGTTTTTACATATAACTGATCTCTTAGTGATTCTTATTCCTTCTATTATACTAATTCCAACACAGTTTAAGGTTTTTAAAGGATTTCCATTTCTAATGATACTCCCTAGCCTGTTGGATTTTCTCAAGTCTTTGCTAGTAGGTTGTATTCCTTTACTTTGAGAAGCCATATGGTGGTATTAGATAGTTGCTGTGCCACTGGGAATGATGAATCTCTTTAACCTGTTTCTAATAACTTTTCTCATTTATATGAGATTTTTCTTTTTAAAATCAATCAACAGTAGACATTTTGATTTAGTAGCTTCAAGATCTTGGAATCCAATTGTTATCTTTGGAATCCAAATGTTATGGTTATTCATTACACAGTGACTTCTAATGGTATCACTTGAATGATTCCTGCACACTGGTCTGGGCCAAACCTAAAAAACTGTCATTGACAGTGTCTAGGTATTTAATCACAAAATCATACACAGATATGACAGTCACCCAGGCTACCTGGGAGCACTTTACTCTCTTGCCTACTGCATTTCCTTTCAGGTTCCAAACTCTCCTTTAGTATTGTGTCAATGACTTTGTCAGGTAGAGTAATATATGCCCAAGACTGTTGGGTTTTGGGTTTTTTTGTTAGTGTGGTTTTTTTGTTTGTTTGTTTGTTTTTTCCTAATAAGGTCCTGGAATATTTTACCAGGTGGATTTTGCATTCAGTATGGAGAATGCAGAGTTTGACTTGTTTGGTTCTGTGCAAATTTGTGAAGTACAAATACAAGAAAAATGTACAATTATAAAGCAGATAGTCCTGTGACTGTGGCTTCCTCTTCTGTATGCACTGATGCATGATATTTTGTTGCCAGTTTTTGGCTGGTATGCTACTGTGCATACCTCTTGGTGTTTTAAAATCACTCAGTTCTCATAGAGCACTATCTGTGTGGACATTTCCAATATTCCAGTTACTTGCATCTCTGAATCACACACCAATGTGAAAAATAAGACACAAAAGAAATACAACATACACAAAAGTTTGTAGTGTGACAAATTTATGAGAAAAAACTCAAATGCTTTCCTTTAATGTGGCAATTGGGCATGTTGCAAAATATCCCACTTTCCTGATCACATAAAACTTCGCAGTAGTTTTTCTGGGCTATATTTGGGTGAGAGTTACACCGCTTTACTTGATATCAAACTCTCTCAAGTGAATATCACTGCAATATAAATTGAATTGGAGTTAATGTTTTAAACATATTCTAGAATCCCCTGGAATTCTTTCAGAACAAGAGACAAAATGCCCCAAAGAAGGAAAATTGTAGAAGGTTCTTGCTAAGGCATGGTCCAGGTGTGGTCCAGTGATAAACTGATAAAAGTTCTTTAAAACTGTGAAATACCAAGCATAAAACCAGGTTTATTTCCAAGATGTATAACATAAAGCATTATATTTATTTGTATTATATGCTGAAAGAGTTCTAAAGTGAAGAACAAACTGCTGGGCAAATCTATGATAAATATGTGCTATTTGGAAATGCCTATATTTATACTGACCTAATATTCTCAGAGTACTAATTTAGTAAAGCTCTCTATCCTCTTCCCCTAACTTGTATCTTGAGAGCTGTAGTCCTCCAGGCAGATCATCCATACAGGAAAAATAAAATAAGGCTGACTTTCACACTGGATGCCTGTAGTAACTTGATTGACCCTTTCAGCTTCAAAGCACCTCCCACAAATGAAAATCCTAGTACACTGTGGGTCTAAATCATCCGGTCCCACTGCACGTGGTAGGCTGTGCAACACAGCTGCTGCCAAACTCAGCTGGGAGTAAGATTTTTCCCTCATTGCCCAAGAGGTTATTCATCAGAGAAGAGCCTGCTTCACATTTGCTGATTTCATATGTAGACATGCTCTGTACCGGTGGGATATGGTAGGTTATTGAGATGACTGCTGCAATGTAGTTGTCTGTCACTGGAGAAGACAGTGGCAGCTGGGTTAGGAAGTGGCTATAGATTTTTAAAATGTGAAGACCACATTCAGTAAAGCTCTTGGGTCTCTACTAAGGCAGAGTCACAAGATTATTTTCCAGACACTTCCCTGATTGTTATGCTATGTTAAACCTAAAACCTAGCACCATGAAGTGCTCTTTTGGGGAACAATAAATACAGACAATTGCATCTATCTTCCTGAGTGAGGATTCAGGTGACTACAGGCTGCTATTAAAATCTATCTTAGTGAAGGTCTTGTAGATTAACTTGTCTTTCACTTGTCCTGTCTATGCAGTTTACATGAGATCTAGCTGAATGTCACTGGTCAAAAACCTTTTAATGTTAGCCAGCAACAGATTAAAAAGTACTGTTCTATCTACCACTCTTCTACAACTATGAAATTGTTCAACACCTCCTGAACAACAAATCAGTTTAATAGGAATACTTAAAAAACCCAAACCAAACCAAAATAATGCTCCAAAACTGAAGACAGCTATCCATGAAAAAATAGAGTATTACTTTTCTCAAACAAGCACAATCCAATGACGTGCAAGTGTCAGAGGTAAAAAACAGTACCAGAATTTAAGAATGAACTGTAGAAGCACACTGCCTTGTCTGCTACACTGCTCTGCTTAAGCTCACACTGAACCAGAAAAAGAGAAAATCATTAAACATCCAGAGAGAAAATAATTAAATGGGATCACATTGCTATTGGTTGATGAGTTCATCACATATGTAGTCATCTCATCCTCATTTCCTTCCCTAAGCTGTTGCTTCAGAGAGGATGATGAGCATTGTAAGAGATGTTATCTTTATGCAGGAATGAGCTGCTATTTGAGCCATGATAAATGCCATTTATATCTATTATCAGAATTCAGATCTCCAACGAAGTTGAAAATATAATGGGTCCTTTTACTCATATTCTACCTGGTCTCAGGGAGTAAAGGTTTTTAAAATAGAAATAATAAAACTTAACATCATAGAATCATTTAGGTTAGAAAAGACCATTAAGATCATCGAGCCAACCAATCAGTTAGGCCATATGGTTGAAGTGTACTAAAATTATGATTTCTAGTTCTGAAAATAAGCAAGAGTATTGCAAATTTGAAGTTTACCTCACTTATGATCAGTATATTGAAGTTGGTAAGTCTGCGTTTATGAGTTGAAGTAAGAACAGGTGGTGAAATAAAAGGAAGTTAGATCATTATGAACATTTTTACTTGAAATCCAATAGTCTGTTAACATATATCAGGGTCTAAACATTAATTATAATGACAGAACTCTCCCAGTTTACTCTAGTACTTCATGACCTGAATTACATGAACTGTACTTCACATCTTCCTGTTTTCATAGTATACATGCTCCAATACCTTCCTAAAAGGTGGGTCATGACTTTATTAAACACAAACTGATATGAGATATAACCGTTTCAAACTCTTTTTAGTAAAAATGATTCTGCTGTTATTTTGCACTTTCTTAAATAAATCTGTATTTCAAGTGCCCTACTTGATTTTCACAGGTATTTTCAAAGCATTCTGACGATCCTTACACCTTATTTTATGCAGTGGAATGTAGTGCGGCCATGCATATTCTAGAAGACTCTTCCAGACAACTTTTTAAAGTAAATATCATTCAGGCCTACATGTTAATACTGATTGTCTCTAACCCAAAGGAAGTTACAATCACTTAATTAGTTTGAAAATCTGTTCAGATATTCACCTGGATGACACTGAAGATTTCTGGCTTAATGAACAAATTAATGCATAAAGACATTTTTCATACATCTGTAGGAAGAAAGGCATTGTTCAGTTACTTTAAAATATTTGCCATGCATGGTAAATCAGTGTTTTCCCTCCATCTATCTTTCACATAAAACTGCATTTAAATCTGAGGTTTCTTTTTGTTCAGGCAAAACCTGTTTTTTCATTTTGCTGTTATCCATGTCACTTCATCTCCTCTTTAATAACGAAAGGACTAAAACAAGCCTAGTAAAACAAAACAGAAACAAACAATCTTGGAATAAGGAGTGTCTAGGTTTTGTACCATTTTACAGGAAAAGTCCCCAATGGCTTAAGCCTTGGGTTTCCATTGTACCAAAGATAGTTGTGTTTACTAATTTAAGCCCCTGCAAAACTTTCAGCTGCCCTACCTCCCTTACCTTTTGTTGTGCAGTGCACAAGTACAATACAGCATTGACAGCATCTGTTATCTTCCTCTTGAAGAGTTAATAAATTCATTGCTGTTGCAGAGTGAACACTTTTCTTTTTACTCTTCTAGCTGTATTTTTCTTCATTCAATGGTTTCAGATGAATAATCTTTCAGCTTTTCTTTCTGTGAAGTTTACAGGGAATTTATAATTCCCAAAGGACGGCTGTTAGAACAATATCAGATACTCTATTACAATCTTTTTCTCTTTCTTCCTAACTTTGAAGGTATACATTTTTTACCTGAGTTATCTTTTTTTTTTTTTTTTTTTTTTTTTTTTTTTTTTTTGTGGATTGGATTTCACCACTTGATGCTGATTGCTTCAGGGTCCAGAGGGAGTCAAGCTACTTTGGGTGAGATGAACTCCTTGGCAGTTTCTCTGACTTTGCTCTTAAAGTGAGGAAAATGATGGCTGAAATGGGGCACTGCACTGACAGGCACAGCCTCTCTGGAACTGCATGAGGCCACAGTGCCTCAGCAGAGAGCTGCAAACTCCTTCAACAAATGGTTAAAATCATGTGTGTGTACTCTGGGCTATGATTAGAAGAATAAAGTAGAGTTACAGCATTTCGTGTCATGTCCATAGGTATTTCATGTAGGCAATGCTTATTACTATTTCTTGATATTTGTTCATAAAGCCAGCTACTCTTGTAGGGGAACAACACAAGAGATGGGAGTGGCTATGAAAATATAAATTCACTGCAGAGGCGAAAATAATTGTTTTTCTTCTTTTGAAATATGTTTTATTTTCCCTCCCCTTTTCCTCTGAAGCATCAGGTATTGGCCATCTATGAATGCAGGGAACCCCAGAGAAGACAGCACCAGTGTTCACACAACATTCAGCAAATCCAATGGCCAAAAATGTCAGCTGTGCTATTCTTGCTCTTACACCGCCCTGAAGGGAATCTGGATTGGATTGACATGAGAACAGAACGACACACTCAGTGATACATAAAGTTAATTTTATTTAATAATCTATAGAAGGTGAGTAATAAGTTCTATTCTAAGATTTCTGTTCCACAACACTCACAGACTTCTCACTCACAATAATCAAGGTCCTCCAGCCCAGCTCTGACCAACATCAAAGATCTGGTGGAGCATGACAACAGTCTAACTTCTGTGCATGCCCAAGTCTGCTGGCAGCTTGACCCCTGGGCATAGTGGTTCCATCTTGGACTTGGTCTTCTTCACAGTGTTGGACATCTACATATAGAGTTCCCCTCATCTCCCCAGAGGCTATTGTTTTCACTATTTATTTCTTTCTAAAATAGATTTGTTAGGCTGCTAATCATGTAGCCCAAGCCAGTTTATATTGAAGGCCAGTTAACATTTTCTACCTGGATTTCTATCACACTGTAGTCTCCTTCCCCCAAATATGTTACAAGGGTGTGAATTTGGCAATGGCAATATAAGAAAGTTTATCCATCCTTTTTTTAATTTGCAGTGTATAATGGATTAATATAGTCAGTCAGAGCTGTGTAGATAGTCAAGATCTCATTTACCTGAGCAGTGCTTTCAGGTAAGCTTTATCCCATGAGACAGACTCCATGGAACGTCAGTTGGAGTGAGGAAGGAATTTTCTTCCAGCTCAGACTGGCTGAGATAGCAGTACTGAGCAGTGGTTGTTGCCTAAACCTGGCATCTAAGCCTATGTTTCTCCAAACACTTTCTGCCGGAGCATCAGACAAAAGTGTCCTCTTGCTTTCCCTCTTCCTAACACAACCTTTGGAAACCTCTTTGGTTTGTGACATGATGTCTGCATTGCTTAGACTAGGGAAAGACTGGGAACTTTTCATATTTTTGAAAAATGTTTAGCTTAAAAGATTACAAAGACGCAGAGTTATATGGGGCAAAAAGCCAGGACACTAGGGTAGGGAAGTTTGGCCTATAGTTCAGGAAAGCATACTAATCCCTCAGGATGCTTATTTACTCATCCAACTGAAAATAGTTAATTGGGAAAAAAAATGGCTTTTGCAGAGAAGACAGCTCCTCTGATGGTAAAATATGGCAAATAACCTTGGTAAAAATCAATATGGCCATGCTATTAAACCCCAAACTAGATTTCTTATTTAAAATTTTTTTTATTATTAAAGCCTTCTCCCTTGACTCTACTGTCACTTAAAATATCACCGTAATACAGGAAAAATACGGTTTTTCTATACTATTGATTGTGCTCTGCATGAGTATAAATGGTGTCACCAGATGGAAGGTAGATCAATAGGTCAGACCTTACTGATGATATAAAAATTCTTCCAGGTTTCAAGATAAATACATCAAGTCTTTCAGCTATGGTTATAAAAAACTGCCCATTTCCTTTTTACAAGTTGTCTTAAAGAACTAGAAAACAGTTACTTACCTTGCAGTCTATTCTGCTATGGCAGTTTTATTGTCTTCTTTCTGGCATGCGATGGAAAGGGTATATATTTTCAGCATGGAATGGTTTAAGATATGAAAACACTAAGCTCTGAATAACCCTTCATCAAAAACAAAATCTCACATCCAAGGTCTTTTAAGAGAAACAAACCATCAGAGCAAATGGATGCATACAAGCAAGAGAGGAACTATATATTAAAAAAAAAGGACACCCTCCACCACCCAGCCCCCATGCCTGTCATGAAAAATGGCTCTATCTCAAGTTTGGCATCTTGTCTCTTATTTGCAATTAGTAGAAAACTCATTCAAAAACTCTAGCTGAACTGAGTTAGATGCAGGAATACGTGTCATGCCTCTGTAATCAGGAAAGGCAATGTAATGATGAATATTAAGGATTAAGGACTGACTTCAGACATAAGGTCAGCTGAGCTATATTGCATCATTTTTAGATTTTGCCCAGAGAGAGTCATTATGGTACAATAAGCCTTCTTCAGTGATGTAAAAAAATCTTTGTTCAGTATTCCAGCTTGCTGCTTGTCATGAGAGAGACTAAAGTACCACAAGGTGATAAGGGCAGAACATTTGAATGTTACATCGTTCTAGGGTACAGTTGCAATGGCACTATACCAGATTCTTCATCAGCATATAGCAAATTTTCTTTTGAACTAATGGACATGCACCAGGAGTAAAGAGATAAAAAGAAACCACAAACAAAATGAATAAGTAAGAATGGTCAATGTTATTTTAACTAAATGGAGAACTTGATTAACTAAAATATTCCTTCTTTTTTTTTTTTCTCCACTACTGTCCTCACAGCTCAGCTGTTCTGTGCTTGACAATTGCAAGACAAAACAGGTTATAAAACTCAAGCATGTATGACTTCTGTTGATGACAATAGAAGTCTTTCCACAAGCGTAAAGAAGAACAAGATCTGACCCTTTTGTAGCTTATGGCCATGCTACTGAAAACTATAAGATAAAAAACTCAGATATCATTACTCAATATTTAATGAAAAACATTTACTTCAGGGTTAAGCTGCATTGATGTTGGCTCAAATTGTACCCAAATTGTAATGTTAATGCCAGTAATGGAGTTTGCTTCACATCAGCTTAGCTTCAAACTTCCAGCAGGGGCTTCTTTTCCCTGACAAAAACAAACACTAGGCAAATCCATATTTGGGTGAGTTGTCACAGGCCTTTCTTTTCACAGAGTAAATAATTTAATCGAACCAACCATTTGGAAATTTCCAGAAAGGTAACTTGCTTTTGTTGAATACTGCACACATTATAATCTTGATAATTTCATTGGAATGGGTTATTTTTACAGGCAAATATTCTTCTGCCTTGAGATAAGTGACAATCTGTTTACTGAAAGTAACAATTGGAATGCAGCAAAGACAAATTTTAAAATTTGAAGTTGCTGAAGTAAGACACTTCAGAATATGAATAAATATTCATTTGAGGATCATAGTTTACTTCAATTGCTTTTTGTATTCTATCAAATGACCAAAAAGGCCTCAGCTTTTCCTGGTATACTTCAGAATCAAATATTTGCTTGGTTCTCAAAAGGCGGCATCATAAAATAATCACAAGTGAAGAACAATGAAGACAGTGAAGGGTCTAGAGAACAAGGCATGTGAGAAGCAGCTGAGGGAACTGGAGTTGCTTAGTCTGGAGAAAAAAAGGCTGAGGGGAGACCTTATTGCTCTCTACAACTACCTGAAAGGAAGTTGCACCAGAGGAGGTTTAGATTGGGTGTTAGGAAAAAATTTTTCACCAAAAGGGTTGTCAAACATTGGAACAGGCTGCTCAGGGAAGTGGTTGAGCCACCATCCCTGGAGGTATTTTAAATATGTGTAGATGTGGCATTTAGGGACATGGCTTAGTGGTGGACTTGGCAGTGCTAGGTTGATGGTTGGACTTGATGATCTTAAAGGTTTTTCCAACCTAAATGATTCTATGATTGTCCTATGAGGGCTTTCCTGTCAGTTCTTTTGAGTTGCGCTTTAACTATACAGCTTATAAGGGCTCATCATGTTCCTAGCTGAGTTACTAGGTGTTGTTTACAGATCTCAGTGAAGACAACCCTAAATGAATATTGAGATTTTTGGTTTGTCTTGCCTTTTGTTTTTTTCCAGCTACAGTCAGTTGGTAGCACATATTCAACAATAATAACTGTTAAACAGCCATTAGGAATGAGTGACATGCAGCAATTTTACAGGTAGTCAGACAAGAATAACAGTTATAACCATCATATACCTTCAAACAGCCTTAGGAGTATAGTACTGTAATTATGGAAGCTTTCTTAGCAACTCTGAAAGTCTACTGGGTGTTATAATAATGTGAGTTTATTTTTATTCTGGTTTCCTAAGAAGAAAAGTTTTATGCAATCATGTTGTCCATCTTCATTTATCTGTCTGCCAGTCAGTCAGTATCTCCAACAACTTTCGAACCCAGTATCCAATTTCAACCAAATTTGGAAGTGCAGCTGAGGACTCAAAGCTATTAAGTTCCTACAAGCTTCATGAAAATAAACCATTGCACAGAGTTGAAGGTTCAAATTAGTGTTCCCTCGAGTGAAAGATCACATTCTGAATACAAGAGGTTTATCTGACAACTGGCCAGTTAGCATGTTCATACAAATCAGCTGTAAAACTTGTTACAGCACTTGCTAGCCAGATCAAATTATTTCAGTGAGAGAAAGAGAATACAGAGACATCTGACACTAACACCTCCCCCGTGCCGCACCCCCCCCCCAAAAAAAAAAAAAAAAAAAAAAAAAAAAAATCTGCTTAATTTCCTTTGTCCTTGTTCTGGATTCTAACACGGAATTCCTATTGCTTTCCTTGGAAATTTGTTTTATGGATTGATACTGTGCTATTGATGAGTTTGCAGCAGTATTTAGTCTCATTTAAAACTCCTTTTAAAAAGACCCTGCTTTTTGTAGTGAGCTTTTTATGCACTAATTTATTCTCACATCATGCTTATGAGACAACTACATGTTTCTCAGAAACTGAATTCCAGTAAAATATCAGGTTGAATCCATCTTGAGGAGCAAAGTTAGCCCAGTGTTGTTCTGATCTTCGTCAAAAATGATGAAAAAAAATGCACTTCATAAACTTACTATCCTCCACACAGCTATGCTTGATATTCCTAGTACGTAATTTACATCAGTATTTTCCATATTTTTAAATACATTAGATATTTTTTTTTCCCCATGGTGAAACTTGGTCAACAATTAGAACTCATGAAATCTTCTTCTTTGCTCATCTGTTGCAGATTACTTTAATATGTAATTACAGTATCATAGGGATTGTTGTGATCTGAGATCATCATAGAAATAAAGGAGTTAAGAAATCAGAGAAAAGGTTGGAGACCATTATTAGTTAACTGTACCGCTAACCATAATTTAGTAATGCTGTGTTTGATATTTGACAGTGTGAAATAATCCAGAAGAAAAATCCTGGAAAGGCACATGATAGAAGCACCTTTGGTCACTTGGTCCTGAAGAGTCAATTTACAAACTCCCCTACTTTAAAATTCTGCTTAGAATTTTACTACAGGACTACTCACCAAGACATGTAAGAATCAAATTGCCTTCCACTTTCAACTTAAAACTGTCTCCTGGTGATATTTTGAGGCAGAGTTCTTTCAGTGAATGACACACATTAGCACCAGATTAGCTGCCCCTTTTTGTCTTCTAAAAGAAATGGCAAAGGGATTTACCATTTTCTGACTTTTTTTCTCTCTGGTATTCACTGTTCCGTTTGATACTATAATGCACTTTTATTCTTCACTAAAATAAACAGACATATTTCAGAAAAGCTCCTTTTGTGCTTTTTCACTGCTTCTACTGATTCTCTTTGACTCTTATTAACCTTACTCCTTATGTGCTGTTTCCCTTTTTAATTAAGATGACCAGAACTGAACACAGTCCTGCAGCTGAGCCACATAACTGGTACCCAATTCTTTCTCCTGAATAGCTGTGCCTGAACAAGGGCATGTGACCCACAGTATGCACAAACAGTTCATCTTAACCCTTTCAGTATGCATTGCTTTGTACTTGTTAACATTATCTTCCCATGGCAAATAATGCACAATCTCTTGTCTTTACCTACCTGCCCTGAAAACCTTGACAATGTATTCTATTGCTGCAGTCTCAACCCTTTTTAATCATTTGAGATCTGACTCTTTTCTGCTTATATTCTGTTCTAAATCATTAATTACTGTGCTGAATTCTTCTAGTGCTGGCTTGAAAACTTGTGCCTTTCCACAGATAGAAAATATTATAGATGTTTAACATTTCTTTTATTTTTTCCACACTGAATTTATGCACCTAGTTATTTGATAATTAGAGCTAATTACAGAAATTAGATCTCACAAAATTACATTAAATCAACATCACATTTAGGGGCAAGGCTGTAGATGTGAGATGGAACAATGGATAACTCTGCAGCTGTATCCAGGCCTTCACTGCCATTGCAAGGCTCCAGAAGCTCCATTTCTAACCTGGAGTGAAGCTCAGTAGGCAAAAGAAGTTATAACAGTACTTTGCTGACAGCATGTACTAAATGAGACTCATAGCCATTACCTTTCTAACCTTTACTCCTGTTCAGCTGCACCTTGATGAGAGTACTCTGAAGGGAGTACCCTGAATGTCCGGTTCCTGCATGTACCACTCGTTCCACTCATGACCTTGTAATTTGCTTTGAAGTATAAGCAAGTGGTGTGAGCTTGTCCTGGTTTCAGCTGGGATAGAGTTAATTTTCTTCCTAGTAGCTGATACAGTGCTGTGTTTTGGATTTAGTATGAGAATAATGCTGATAACACACTGATGTTTTAGTTGTTGCTGAGTAGCGCTTATCCTAAGTCAAGGATTTTTCAGTTTCTCATGCTCTGCCAGGTGCACAAGAAGCTGGGAGGGAGCATGGCCAGGACAGCTGACCCAAACTAGCCAAAGGGATATTCCATGCCATAGAATGTCATGCTCAGTATGGGGGGAGTTGGCCAGGAGGCTGGTTCGCTGCTCAAGGACTGTCTGGGCTTTGGTCAGTGGGTGGTGAGCAATTGCATTGTGTATCACTTGTCTTTCTTGGGTTTTATTTCTCTCTCATTTTGTTATCTTCCTTCTAATTACAACTATTATTGTTATTGTTGTTATTATTTTATATTATATTTTATTTCAATTATTAAACTGTTCTTATCTCAACCCATGAGTTTCAACCCATGAGTTTTACTTTTTTTTTTTTTCTGATTCTCCTCTCCATCCCACTGGGAGGGTGGAGGAGTGAGCGAGCTGTAGTGTGGCTCTTAGTTGCTGGCTGGGGTTAAACCACAACAGAGCTCTTCTTTCTCTTACTGTGCTTAATCACAATTCAGTTATTTGAGTTTATATTGATAAAACGTGAGCTAAGTTTCCATAGCAACCATAATGATCAGAACATTGTAATGTGGTATAAAAACATTGTTTGGTTTGGTAACTTAAAATGCCATGAAGCCAAGTAAAGAGCACAGAATCAGTGACTTACATTTACTAATTCAGAATTGGTTACATCTTGCTGACCTTTACTTAAGCACCAAGTCTTCCTGGTGCTTAAGATTACCTTTACATCTAATAGGGAGGGGCAGGACCCTTCAAAGAATGATTCCTTTCTCTCTAAAGTAGCTTAGAAGTTAATGAAATGAAAATGAAATGAAATGAAAATATGAAGTTAAGCAAGATGCATCCTCAAGAATTCTTCATCCCACTGATAAATTTTTACACTGCATATCCTTTGGCCTCTAAATGATAATGATAATCTACCTCTCTGCATTTGGACTTCTGCTCTAAGATCCATAGCTTGTTCTAAGATCCACGCAAAGAAATATCAGTTTTCCCATCTACTCAATTACCACAAAGGAAAAAGCAGGAAAATAATGCAAAGAAGGGGGTAATTGCTATATTTGAGGGCAGAACAACGTAGGATCCTGGTGGGACCCTATATGAGAACAATAATCCGAAATGTTAAGTGACTATATTAACATAGCTTATATAAATATTAAAATTTACATTTTTGAGATGTGATCTTCATTAGCTCTTGCCATCTCAGTTTTCCATGTAAGTGGCTTAGACTGGAGGAAGTTGTCAAAGCCACAGTGACTTTATCTAATTTTAGGATGCAAACCCTTCTGTTAGTTGTCCTTTTCAACCCATCTTAGATAAAAAAGTTAGAGAACTACATTTATGGTTTCTTTTAGCACAAATGCAGTCAAGAGAAATGACATTCACAGTTTATATACAATTCCCCATCTTTTTGTGTCAATTGAAATTCCTCCCATGTTGTTCTTTCTCCATGCCCTCTGTATTCATATTTCTGAATGTATGTCCTTTTATCAACAGCAAATCCTATATTTACACATAGACTTTTTATTACCAATGTTGTACTATGCTCTTTAGAAACTTTTATTTTCTTTAAACATAAACATCTATAAAAAGCACCTGGCACCTCCTTCAAAATGCCTGTGAATGATCAAGTTGAAAACTTGCGAGTTAATATGCAATTAGTAATAAATTTACACCTTTCTCTGTATTTTCTACATTAGTTATATTTATGACCAGTAAAAGGTCTGAACTTTCTTGACTTCATTTGAAAAATGGTAAGTTTTGTTAAAAGTAATTGACACTTAAGCTTTGAAAGAATTATTGTTCCATTGGCTGTCCTTCCTTTCCTTTCTTAGTTTTTTCAGGAATGTTTAATATGAGCATTATTTCTGATGGCAAAACAGGGGATGTTTCAGGATTGTTAGCATAGAACTTTTGAGTTCTGAGATGTTAGCTAGTGTCACCATTCTGGGTTTTAGGCTTCATAGACATATTTGTTCAGAACTACCTTGATTTAGCAAAGAGGGGAAAGAAAAATGTGGAAACTTACAGATTAACATAGTTCATCATAAAACTTTATATCAATAAATTGAGAATTCAAAAGACACGAAAAAATAATTAAAGGGATTAGAATGGATGAATTATGCAAATTTTGAAGAAATTAATTCAGTATATACATGGTAGAAAAAAGTTCTATTCTAGTTGTTTAATACATTTGAAAATCTAATGACAATAGGTTTGAAAAAATCTGTTGACAACAGTGGAAAAGAATGGGAATGCTAATTGACAACAGCATGCTGTCTGAAAAAGTTGAGGCATCAAGTTTTTAAAATTTTTTTTTTCTGAAGTAACTTGTTTTCTGACTCATTTTTCCATGATACAAAGAAGGTACTTGAGATCTTCTAATATTCCCCTGATAAAGTCCTCCTAGATAATCTTAAGGAGAGGTTCAGCTGGGATAATTTCTTGACTTCAAGAGGGCACATAGTTGCTTTAGAAAATTATAAATCATCCTGATTAATTAATTGAGACTATTTACTTGTAGGAAAGTACCAAACAATACAAATGATCAACAATAAAAAAAAAAAAATCTTGAAATTCTACACCCCCTACTCACAAACAATCCCCAGTGAAGAGTTATGTCCACTGAATGATGTCTTATGCTCACTTTAGTGAAAGGCAAATTAATACACTATCTAGGCTTTTACTGTGCCTCTTTATATCATATGTTTCCATGTAGGAGAACATTTTTGTTATAATCCTCGTTAATTCTGCTGATGGCACATCTTTGCCTTACAAAAATTTTTCCCTTTGAAAGGCTGATAAATGAGATAACATATATAGGAATGGATATGGAAGAGGAAGATAAAACTGTATTTTACAGTTTGTTCACTGAGACAGCCAAAGAACACTTGAAAAAAACAGATTTACACATATCTGTATTTAGTTTTCCAGCAGAAAAAGGAGAGTTGGCACATCAGTCCTGGAAGAGTGTCTGACATAAGTTTTTCCTTTGAAAAGACAACATAAATATGTTTCTTAAAAATAAGCTAAGGAAAAGAAGAAGAAAGACAATCCATTCCTCAGCAAGCAGCCAAACAAAACCAATCAAAAAAATGATAGGCATAATTGAAGTTTTTATCTAGCTCTAAGGATTGATATATGGGTATTTTGCACCTAGTTGGAACACAAGGAAAGCAAGTCTTTACAAGGGAAAGATATGGAATTTGCATTTTACTTTCCTATCAGGCTTAAATTTTGTTGTATTATAAAAAAGGTTCTTGTTATGAGAGCCTAGAAACATGAGGAAGTGTTGGAGCAGATTGATTACTACTGTGACTGATTGCATTCTGATTCAGGCAGCAATACTGAAAATATATGCACGTCCCTTGTAATGTAGTTAGAACAGCATGTGTAAAGGTTTCAGCTTTTGCCTATGGTGGAGGTAGCACAATTGGTTTCAGTGTGTTCTGCTTTTATTATTTCATGCTGTTCTAAAGAAACCCTGTTAAAATATATCGGAGGCATAAGAACTTCAAGTATTTTCTAAGCTTCTCATGATAAATCTTAAGTAAATGTGTAGGGGTGAAAAAGTAAACATAAAAGAATAGGTGCAAATAAATTTTTTCATGCGTTAGCTGAATCTCTCTAGTAGTCTTCTCCAGCATATGCAGCAAAGGCATCAGCCAGTATTTGTCAGAATTTTCTGTATATTACATGCGCTGTTTATGTTGTGTACTCGTGCACATTCTACTGGATGTATTCTGTGAAGATAAATCCAGTATTATTTAAACTCTTAGTATGTGTGGATGGGAGAGTAAAAAGCCATGCAGGGTATATGTGAATAACCTTTGTAACTACAGGAAAACATGCACAATGTTAGCTAAAGTCCGTTTGTTTGCGTGGAAATTAAATAATTGCTCAGAGAATTATACCTTATTTCTGAACTTAATTAATTGATAGTGTGTTATCCAGATTATTGTGAGACTGAATGACACTGCTGAAAACTGAATGTATTCATTTAATATGCGGGCAACCATAAAGGACTCCGTGGAAAAAGGTACTTAGTGTCAATATTGAAAGCCAGGGTATTATGTTTAAGTAAAAATATTCCTCACTTCAGAAATCATGTCATGTCCCTGTCCCTGATGTTGCTACCCTGAGAACAGATTATTGCATTTCACCTTCACCTGTTCACAAAATGTTTTGCTGTTTTGACATCTGGCCCTGGAGAAGGACAGCCATGCTCCACTGACCTCAGGCTAGACACTGGCTACATTAGTCCTGCTTATGTCTAACTATATTACTTAAAACAGTCTTGGAGTAGTCAGATTAAAAAAGCCAAGCTGCATTTGGCCATTATGCTGGAAAACCACACACAAAAATCTAATTTACCTTAATGTTTTCTTTCATTAGTGGACAGATGAGATGATAACTTTTTTAAGTGTTTGCCCAGACCGTAGTTTAGAGGACTGAACCTTTTATAAATTTTAGAATTTGTAAGCTTGTATTTTCAACACACTTCCATAAGACTAGTTCTTGTTTGTTTTAACTTCACCTTCAAATTTCTTGTTAAGGTATTTTAATGCATTTTTCCCCTCTAAAATGCCTTTTTTTGGTGTATTATCATACATCTTCTCTAGTCACCCAGATCAATTTGACATTTGGAAAAACCTTTAGCAGGCTATCAAGGGAGAAATGCTTCATGATGTTTCCTCTTAATACTTCCATTAGGCAGAAGAGAAGGAGACTGCATGGAATATGAACTATTAGAGTTCATCTTCAAATCCATGGATCTTCTCAATGCGTAGACTACTGTAAAACTGATCAGTGCTTCCAAGAAGCCTTCCTGAAAATAAGGCATCAATGCAAATGTCCTGACAGGGCTTCCCTTGCATCTGCTACTAGCTATACAGAACCAGACCAAAAGGCAACCTGACTCAGTAGCCTTTTTTGGGCAGTGGTAGTAGAGGAGGCCTGGGTGTGGAAATAGTGATACTTCTCCAGTGTATCATCCCAGACCAAACAATCTGATATTCAGTGAAGCTGCTGAAGGCTTTAAAAACTTAATTGTGAAGTCTGAAAACTTTTCATTGTGCTTGCACTGTAAAGTACCAGAACAGAACTAGAAGACTGGTTTTCATGTATAATTTCATGTAATTTTCCTGTCCTCCTGTTCTGGGCTCTCTAGCGGCTTATTCAGTATAAATATAATTTTATCTACAACAGTGCACCCATGTGAAACAGCCCCAAGGCCATAGGATAACATGCCTTGCCCATATCTTGTTCTAGCCTTTTAATCACATATTTCCTATAGTCAGACTGGAAGTGTGCTGGGAAGCTGTGAGGAAGATGTTGGTGCCAAGAGGCGTAGAATGGGTGCTGACAAGGTGATACTAGGAGTCTTGCCTGGGCATTCCCCTGCTAGCAAGTGAGGGCATCTAGATCCCCTTGGTCCACCTAAGGGTAGAGGCAGGTTCACCATGTTTTGTATGGTCAGAACAGCAGTTCTGTTTTGCTGTCCCGCCTCAGGTATGGTAATCAAGCACAAGACTGCCTGACTGGTCCACCTAGATAACTCCAACCACATCCTTGGCTGCTGATTTCTATTTCCTTTTTCCTCTCTTAGATTATTCCTTTTTACCACTGTCCCCTACCAAATAAACAACACATCCCTAATTACTTTTCACCCCATTAGTTCCTGTTCTGGTACATCTGTACCCTAATTTGGTATTTCTGATACTGTTAACCAGGTGATCTCAGCCACATATGGTATTGCTGACATAATTACCTGGGTTTCCTAGACCTTGCAAGATTCCTCTCCCTTAAGGTCCCCCATACTAACCTGCTATGAAGTTTGGCTCTTTCTTGCATATCTACTCCTGAACCACAGTGAAATCCAGCCATCCCATCATGGCACTTCTGTAACTTTCATTAGATCCCCACCCATCCACCTTATTACAGACAGGAGTTTCTCTTGTCCATAGTTTTTCACACCCGTTCAGCTAGCTTAACCCCAGGCCAAGACCTAGGCAGTCATCGCCCTGCAGCCCAGCAAAGTGGTGATAGCCTGAATGATGACAATAATCAGCAGAAGAGGATATCTTTAAATACATACAGAAATGAAGCTGAGTTTCAGAAAAATTGCTTAAGAAGGATGTAAATACCTGTTTTAACAAGAAGCATGGCAATGCATTTTATATCCTAGTCCTGTTTAAAAGAATAAGAATCTTATTTGTACTAGCTCATGAGAACAATCCCCACCAACGGGATAAACAGCCTACAGAGGAATGATGCAGATCTCCTTGCTTACCAAAAAGAGAGGATAAAAGCAATGTGCTCCATTGCCTTATTCATGATGCATCACTGCCTTCACAAATAATAGCCTATGTGATTTGGTAATTAAATATCCTTTACTACTTCCCACCTTATGTAATCACATTTAGTTTCAGGAGTATAGCGCTCAGGAAGACCTCCTGACCCATCAAATCCACCCAGCTGTGATTACAGACAGACATTTAATAAATATCTCATCTAGAAGGGGCCACTCTGACATGCCCTGCATCACAAAGTACTTCAGTGCCTTAGAAATTAAGATCTTTAGTGTAAAAGATCACAAAAAGAGGAGGAGGGCAGGAACAATCATGTGTATCAGCAATCCCCATGTCATAGAAAGGCAGATAACTTTTTTTAGGTGAATATGCTCTGATGAGCCTGGGAAACACATGACACAGGATGATACAGAGGAAGATAAAAATATCTTGGTCAACACAGCAGCAAAAAATACAACCTCATCAGAATGATGAGCTTTTCCATCAATTTTGTATCTGTGTAGGTGACTACACAAAGGTATAATAATACTGTGGAAAATTATAGTGTGTGCCCCAAAGTGCATAAGTAAAATTGTGTGAAGATTTTTAACTTGCAATTTATTTTCTTTTGAATTTACTACATGATCTTTTTACTGTTTCTTTTAGGTTTTACTGTTTTTTAAAAATTATGATGTTCAGCTTTCTGTTGAAGGACATTTGACTGCTTAGTCTTCAGTAAGGGTATATTCATAAAGGTAAACATTATTTTAGAAACCTTAATTCTTGTAGTGAAACTTTAAACGTTACAAGCATTATTTGATAATATATTTGTGTTTTCAAAAGAAATTCAGCAATTAATTATTTGCAGTGCTTTTGAAGTACATATACAATATGGACACCAGCTAAACTATAAAAATAATATCTAATAATTTTTTCTAAATTTCTCTGTTCTCAGAGACAATTTTTATTGGGAGTAATAATTATGTTGTAATTATGCTTATAGAACAGTTATCAGTATGTCAGGCATGTAGTGGAGGACAATAGATGGTAATATCACAGAAAGAGCATGAGAAACGGATATAACTTTTTAAGAAATATGTTCTTTTTACATTTGATTTCAATGATGCTTTGTTGGATGCACATATCAGTTCAGTTTTGTAAAGCAGTTGCTTTGCTGTACATTGTATAATTTAAATGCAAAAAGCAACAATTCATTATTAACAATTAAATTAATATAAATAATTAAATATAAATTGTTGGTTTCAGTAATGTTTGTTGACATAATGAAAAACCTTTCCAAATATGTATACAAATCAGATCATTAGGACCAGGAACTTTTCAGTACTTAAAAGAAATGCAGTTTCCTAACATTTTTGCCATACATAGATAATAAATGTTAACCACAGGATCATGGTATATTAATGTATAATGGTATTCTATGCTGTAAATTGTTTAATGTTCCTTCTACTAGATGCTTGTCTGGGCTTTTCAAAGACTATCTTGCCACATCTCATTTTAATATTACTCTGAAGAGTTTCAATTAAATACATTCTGTGTGAAAAATTATTAAGCTCCCCATTTTCTCATATAAGTAATCTGCAATTGTTTTCACCAGTGTTTATGTTTATCTTGCTAGTATTTACTTAGGCATGGGACCAGCTGTGCAGTATCTGTTTCCTGAGTTTGTTGCTGAAGGTTTCATAACAGACTTACAAGGCTTCTTTTGTTATTTAACTTTAAATGTTTTTAAATAACTCATTTAAGAATGACAGATGAATATTTTATTTATCTTTGAGATTCTATAATGGAAAATAAGAAAATTTTATACAGAATTACTTATAGCATTACTTGGCTGACATAACTTTGGTTTGAAATATAGACCTATTAGCTGTCTTTAGGAAGACAAAAATTAGACACTTGGCTTCTGTGATTTCCTAGAATATATCCGAGTCTCCAGTCACAAGTTTTTTGCAAAATATCGTAAGAAGCAAATTAAGAAACATTCCACTGTACAGGTTTCCTCTCTGCCCAAAAGGTCAGGTGGGATGAAATACCTGCAAATCCATGCAGTCACAATGGTTAAATTTGTAAAGAAAAAATAAAGAATAAGTTAAAGAAGTCTTAGTTATGAATCTGAAGGTCAAGCTCAAGAAATCTTGGTTATGAATCTGAAGGTCAAGCTCATTACATCTGATGTAGCTTTAGAAACATGCTAAACCTACCCACCTTGTTCAATCACAGTGTTCCAAATATTTAATAATAAAAATATGTAAAAGTCACCAAACACATTCAGAAGTGTCTGTGGCCTCTAAATCATAATAGTTATCTTGCAGCCATGACAAAGTTTCTTATAGATAGAGAGTCACACCTTAAGCATGATGCTCTGAGAATAATGACACCAGAATGTGGATAAGAGATTATTTCTACATAGGCATACTGGAAACTGGTAGTACAAACTCGCAATTGTAGCAAGGAATGACAAATGTTCACAAGGGTCAGAAACTGGATAGTGAAGCTTCCCTGCACATTGCAACTGTATCAAAGGTTAGCTTATGACTTCCAGCCCAAGTTATTACACGCAATACAACATTTAGATTCAGAGAACTATTTAGCTTTATTAGATCTTTTGAGATCTAAATTTCAGGATCTAGTTTTCAAGAACTTTATATCTTTGATGTTTTAGGAAAATCTGAAGCCATATGCAGAGAAGGACTATATGGATATAGATATTAGTTACTTCTTTTGAGAAATAAGATTTATGCAAGAAAAGAAAGAAAATGTTATTTGGCAACAGTCAAACTTCTACTAAAAATTCTATAAAAGCTAAAAAATCCAATAAAAAGATTTAGTCGGTGAATATTTCTATTTTTCCGAAAATGAGGCTAAGTCTGTGTGCCGTATGAAGAGTAAGCAGACATGTATCTGAAATCTCATTTACTTTTAGTTTTTTTGGGTACCTATATTTACTTGTAATTAATAGTTTGATAACAGAATAAGGCATAAGACATCACAGTAAAAAGAAAAACTGGACAATTATACCTTGCTAAAGCATCTGTTCTCTCTTATCAGATGAGACAGTTTCATTTCAGATAAGAACTGGCCAACTCTGCATAGTTATGATTAGGACATAAACAACCCAGACATCTCCACGGCAAGTTTTATTTTTTGGCAGGTTTGATCAAACTTTCACTACAAATAGAAAGAATGTGAAAATTCTGCAACTTGTTCTTTCTAAATCCTTTTCATTCAAATCACTGATGTTTTGCAGAATCAGACCACGAAGCAAGGGATCACAGAACTGTCCTTCATCTAGTGTAAGAGAAACAAATAAGAAATTAACTCACTACAATCTCTGTATATAGTATGTATTACTATTCACTCTCAGTTCTTGATACTGTGAGGGTGTCTCTACAGACCTCTGCAACTGTGGTGTCCCAGTCATAACAGTCTATAGAGCAGCAATTAATTTTTAAGGTTTTACGTAATTTAACTCTGATAATTCTCCATGACATCATTTTAGCAAGATCTTTCTTAGTGTGAAGAAACAAACATGAATTATTTCCCTCTCCCATCAAACCTGTTTCTCCCTCTGACCAGATATAAAACATTCCCAAGATATCTTTTTCTTTTTTTTTTTTCCAAAATTCCATTCAGGTCAAAAGAAGCTTTGGGAAAGTAAGAAGCCATATAAAGAGATGGTCTGTTTTCTCTTCTGATATAAAAAGTTGTTTCTTAGCAGCAGTGAGCAAAAAGAAAGGATGAGAGGGTAGTGAAGTAAACATGAGCATGAATGAGAAAGCCCAAACAGAAAAGACTATATTGACTTCCCTTTTTTTTTAACAAAAGTAATTCTCTCAGAGGTGTACTGTAACTCAGCTATACAATGCCTTTAGAGCCAGAAAGTAACAGACCAACACATACAATTCAGGCATCAACAGACACTAAATTGGCCACAGAAAGGTGTCATTTAGAATACAAAGTAAGATGAGTGCTGTCTCAGTGAGTCTGTTGTAGGTCCAAAATAGTATATGTGTGCATAACATTTTTGCTTCCAATCTGTAAGAAGTTCAGAATTTTAACTTCACTAAAAATGTCAGGCTGTAATCCATACTTGGTTATATTATCAAGTACACTACAAAACAGACCAGAGAGAGGCATGAGGAAAACCCCCCTAGCTAATGATATGAAAAGCTGCTGGTCATATGATTAGAGGATAACTCAGGTTGAAAAGGAGCTCAGAAGGTTTCTAGTTCAACCTCCTGCTCAAAGCAGGGTCAGCTGTGATATCAGACCAGGCTACTCATGACTTTTCCAGTTAGTTTGTGGAAGCATTCAACAGTTCCTCTCTGGGCAACCTGTTCAGATCCTTGAAAATTTTTTTTCTTATATCAGGCTGGACCCTCTCTAGTTTCTGGCTGTGTCTGTGGTCTTGTGTTCTCCCACCATGTACCACTGTAAAGTGCCTGATTCTAGAGGTATCTAGGAGAATAAGCAGAAAATGGTACACTGCCAAAAAAAGATCTGTGATGCTTTCATGCTATATATTGACTAACAACTGAAAGACATTTTCTGTTTCTTGGTATTCTATGCTTACTCTGTCTGTTCAGGACTGAGCAGAGAAGCCATTATCCACACATACACTCAAAATAAAACTTCTGCACAAAACCAGTTATTTTAAGAGGTGTCTACATACTCTTTCTGCGGATTTCAGAAGAGGAGTTGTAGGTTGTCCAGGGCTAGAAAGGTAAAAACTAAGTTATTTTCCTTCATAAAATACACTAACTTTATTGAGCAGTATATTAAAGCTATATTAATTTTAATTTTTTGTTAGAAACGACTTGATTAAAAGGCACAGATAGCATTCTAAAGCCCCTCAAGCTGATGTTCTGCAGTGACTTCAGCTTTTTCTTCTTTTCCTCTGAGGTTTATAAGTTTGCAAGGAATGTTGTGCCAAGAAAAATGTGATGGAGGTTAAGCTAATTATTTTATTTGTAAGGAGAGGAGCACCATTGATAGGATCCAATAAGGAACCTGCCTTTCTTGACCCTATGCAGTAGATCAGACCCTGACTTAATTATTCTTTTTGGATTTCACTCTCCTGTCCAATTTGGATCTCCCAAGTATCCATAACTTCTACTGCAATTAGCCTCGGCTTATTTTCGGTGCTGTGGAGAGTGGAAATGGACTGAGGACAGATTCCACTTGAGATGATCCCTGCACTTACCATCAGGGAGCGGCCAGCCTGAGGTTGCTAAGGCAAGGAAAGACAAAGATGACATCAGGGCAGGCAGAGGCAGATACCTCAGGAACAAGGTGTCCAGTCCCATAGTACCTGAGCATGTCTGATGATAGTAATTGGTTTCACCGACAGCCCAGTGATCAGCAGACATGTCTGTAGTGACAAGACAGGTCCAAAGTCAAGCCAGAACATTAAGAAGGCAGGTGGCATAGCACAGCATTCACACCCTGGAGATCAGGCAGGGACCAAGGCAGAGTGCCAGACATTATGTGCAGCTGTCAGGCCACTGGGTGAGAGCGTGCCTGGATGAAGTCCCCAGATGAGGCTGGTTATGGTACTTGGAGCCTGTAGGTATACCTATGGCCCAGTCATTGACAATGAATGCTTGATAATTAATTTGCAATTTTTGTTACTAGTAGTTCATGTACTTCATAACTGATGCTTCTAAAATGTATTTTCCTAGTTTGCTTATAGGAATTTCATGCCATATGGTCCTATTAAAATATTACTGAAATGAAGTTATATCATATTTACCATTCCTTCCATTCAGTAAGCCAGTTATTCTGGCAAAGAAGGACATTGAGTATCAACAAATTCATGCCTGACATTTCTTATACTCTCATTTTTTACATATGCACACCCCAATTACTTAATTAGTGCTAATATCTTTCAAAGTCTGAAGCTAAATAGACTCATATTTCCATTTTATTCCCCTTGTTTGAAATATAGGTGCTGTGTTGCAGCCCCTCTGCCTCTTAGTTCAGGCCTGTCTTCCTGTAACTCAACTTAAACAGTAAAAACATTTCTTTCACTGACTCCTAAACACCTTACAGTAAACCCTGAAATCTGACTGATTTATCTAACTGCTTATTAACCTGTTCTTTTCCTGTTCTGTCACTGTTTCTATTCCCTTGTCACTATTGATTGTTTAAAATATGGGGTTGTGAATATCCTTCCTTAAGTCAACATTGAAACAAAAAAAGACATTATTTTTTTAAGAAAAAAGGCATTGGCACATATCATTGTAGGAAAAACCCAATACCCTATTGCTCTAATGAAAAGTTGTCTATAATTCTGATTGATAGCTTCCAACAGAAGTTCTTAAATTAGAAGAAATTCCCTTCCTGTCCAAAGTAACACCACATGAAGCACTAATGAATGAGTTTTTAGCTTACTACATTAATGAATTCAACAGGTATATCAAATTTTAAATAAATAACATACTGGTTTAAAGATGCATGGGTATAATACAGATTAATCAAAAATAGCACCTGATATATTTTCAATATATTATTAATTTTTTCAGTGTTTCCAGTAACACACAAGTACTCCTGTTTTTTTTTCCAAATATATAAATCAGATGCAGTGATCTGATCTTTTAAAGAACTTCAAAGTGATTGAAACAAAATGTCTTTGTAAGGAACTCTGAAGTAAAACTAAAAATCGATCCTCATCCCTGGGAACTGTAAATGGAAGAAAGTAGAAATCAAAACATGAATAACTGTGAATAAAGTATAGCATGTGCACAATCTGCATGCAAGTTAACATGAACAAAAGGAAAATGCAATGTAGAATGAAATTTCTTTAAAACAAAGAAGGAGAGTTTGCAAACAACCCTACATAGATATGACTAAAATCACATCCTGTCTCACTATAATATTAAATATCAATGAGCTTAATTAACAAAAATCCACCATATACAGACTGTATTAAAAAAGAGTAACGTTCCATGTACAACAAGCTATCAGAATTGTACATAAAGCTAATTTTATTACTTTTCACTTATTTCTATGTATCAGGTAGCTAAATAAAAATATCAAGGAAAACAGTATAGCTAATAAGACATCTATAGGAAACAAACAAAATATGTTTTACTCTGTGAATAATGTTTAAAAGGATATCAGTTTCAAAATTAAAAGAATAAGGGTCAGAAAACAACATTTTGATGATACCAGAATTTTCATGGCTTAGACCTTCCAAAGTTCTCTCTCAGTGGTTGCTTCAATAGAAACGCACACTGCAAATTAATTTTCGGCCTTTTGAAAAAGGGCAGAAGCAGAGAAAGAAGAGAAGAAAGCCATTCTATTCTGAAAGAGCCTCTGTAAATACCTCCCATTTTCTGACTGTACTGCTGTACACCAGTAAGGGTGTGGCAAAATTTAGATGCTCTGGAGCCACTCTCCTCCACATCTTTCATGGCTGGCATAAAAATGCATAGTCACCAAGATAATGTAAATTTCATAGAGATTTCTGGTCTGACTTCTTTCTTTTCATCACAGGAAAATGTAATCTGGGTCACAGAAAGAATATAAAACAGACCTCTTCCTTTATCTTAGAGTAGATCCTATTATCTAAGAATATGTGATTTTTTTGAAAAGTATGTAAAACAAACACATTTTCAATTTATAAGAGAATATAGTTTCCTTTCTCTTAGTGGAAGACAGCACATCCAATCCACCCTCTTACGAATGGCAATTTTTATTCTTTTATTTTTCTAGTCAAGACCTAATTTACTGGGCCCTGGAGCTATAGATGCCTCTGAAGCCCTCTCCATTTTGTTGGATAGGCTGTGAACAAAGAATTCTTTTGTACGTGATTCTCTCATATAATTTGAACTAAAATAGCTTCAAGACTCAGCAAGCAAGCAAACTGTCTGAATAGAAAACCAAGTCCATATTTCTAACATAAACAATTGCAGAGTTGAATAAATAGACATGTAAGCAGTTATCAGAGCACTCCCAATAATGCATTTTTAATACTCTAAGAAATGAGTGCAGAAAGGAATCAACATAGTCCCTCAGGCTATAAAGAGTTTCAAGTGGCTTTTATCTTACATCCTGTTAGATTATTAAAAGTTTATAATTATAACTATATTAATATTTCAAGGTTTCTCACCTTACACAAACCCTCAAACAAGTAGAAATATAAGGAAAACACATAGTCATCATAAAGAAGGGAGAAAATATTAATTTCTATATATGACTTTCTGATCATACATTTTTGTAGTCTATTTTTAAATGGGGAAATAGTTATGTTATGGTTTTATGTGCAATGTTTAAGTATGAAAGACAAAATGTAAAATCTGTTGCTGTGAATTTGGTGCAGGCATTAGCAAGATAGATAGGCGTTCAAAAATTATCAGCATTGCTTGAATGGTTTTTATGTTTGCAAAATAATTTTGGAAGTATCAATGCAGGTATGAGATAATACGACAAATATGCTGTTCTTAATTCTGTGCAAGGATGTGACAAATTGGGTAACAAGATGAGCCACACTTAAAACCTGATATTCTGTGTGTGGCATCAATAATTTTGAAGTCTTGTACATATCAAGGCATCACTGTCACTGCTCAAAGTTTCTTGCATGTAGTGAATGTTGCAATACACAACATGCTATGCAGACAAGTAATTCTTCATTGTCACTAATGTCTTAACGTTCTCCTAGAATGTCAGAAATTAATAGGAATCCAGTGTCAGCTAAAATTAGTGTCTCTTGATGGCTCAGAGGACAGAGAAACTGGAAAAGATTAGTCCTGTCTCTGTGAATGGAATGAAAATCTGATGTTAACTCTCAAGTGCTGGAGCTGAATTCCCTTCATTCAGAAGAAACAGATTCTGTTTAACTATAGTAAAATTCAAAGCTGAGCCTGTCTTTAGTTCTGAACCCCAAGAGAAAGAACTTGCATATATGAAGGGGCAGATTTTTTAAATGGTTGAGGTTTTATTTATGCATCCAAATGAATGGTCAAATTGCAGAATAGACTAGTACATTGGGTGCTATGTTATTTTGAAAAATGTGGCATGAAGGTCTTAGTGGGTGCTGAGTACTAGAAAAACTGTATTTAATTGTCTGAAAGTTTTGCTGAGCTTTTCGAAAATCTGCTTCAGCTGTGAGTCTTCAACACTCTGGAAACTGCTTGATCCATATTGCACTTTGTCCCAGAATTAAAAATGTAACAAATGTGTGTATAAAAGCATATGCTGTTCACACCCACTTTTTCCTAAGAAAAAACACTTGCATATATCAAGAGTTAAGCATTGAAGACATGAGCTATTCTTTTTTTATGCTAAGCCTCTTTTACCCCAAGAGTTAGCTGAGTATGCTGTCTAAAAGCTGACATGCAGTGTGCTGTATGTAGTAATTAGATTCAATACTTTTGCTGCAGCTTCTGGAGATAGATTCCTTCTGCTGATTTCTGATGAACACCACATTAATGGGAAAGTAGATAAAGTATTGAATTGTATGTAGCTGGTTTTTTTTTCTGGCAAAAAATAAATTATTTATCCCTCTTTTAAGAATGTTTTAAAATACAAATGAGGTTCCAAGTCCTGTTTAGTAACTTGTGTAGAGCAAATAGACATTCCTAAAGAAAATAGCTTACTGCAAATTAAATGTGAAATCCAAATAAATTCAAAATAAATGTGAAAATCAAACATTTTAAAATCCCACAAGGATTTGTCACATTAAATTCAGAGTCCATCTCATACCTGTACAGGAATAAAAGAGAATTCCATTCACTTCTGATCATGTGGAAGATGTGATAAATACAGTGTAAGGTATAGCTAGAATGACTCTGCAATTTTTTAAAAATGAATTGAAAATTTAATATATTGGGAGTCATGGTCGTAACTCAAGGCAAACCAGAGCAGCGACACTCTTATTAGTATCACCAAACACCAAGATAAGCTAGAATATGCCTTTGACAACACCGAATTCCAGCAATTCTTATAGTTCTTTGCTATCCAAATCTCATACTGGTTTCATTCAGAATTTTAAGTTTGTAAAGAACATCAGTCTTTATCCAATTTTTAATTTTATTAAATTTTTATTCTGCTGGCATGCCAAAGAGAAAATATGGTAGCATATTTACTGTTAAAATATGTTGGAAAATAGGTTTTTTTATTGAAGGTGCATACAAAACAAGCCATACATTTTTCTCATGTGTGTTTATTAACATATTAATTGTTTATTATGCAAAACAGCAGCATAAGCTTAACTGCATGACTAAAAATCTGTGTAGAAAGGAAATTAAAAGATAAAACAGTGCATTTCTTCACATAGTATTTTCCAGAATTAATGAAGTTAAGAAGAAAATTTTGTATTGTGTAATTCTGTATATAATCTCTGAGTTAAAGAAGGAGAAACAAGGCAGCCCTCTTTTCTTCTGGCTGAGCAAATTTAAAGCAATAACCTCTTTATAATGGTAGTGTTGCTGCTGGAATGACAATGTAAGGACACAGGCAAGACAAAGCCTACAAGCGGCAGTAACACTTCTTTTATTACATCCAGTGCCATAGCTAGGGAAAATCAGACACGGTTTCAGGCAAACAAATCCTTCTTCAGGTCAGCGAACAGAAGAAACAAACTTAAAAACTAAAAGCAAATTTGGAAGAACTGATTGAAATTTAATTAGATATGTATTAGTTAGACTATTTCTGAAAGATAAGGCAGCTAGTACCTGTGAAGTGGAAAAGATTTTGAGGGACTGACCTCTATTTCTCAAAAAATCCATTTCTGAGTGCTGGTAAGGTATCAACCTCCTAAGGGAAGGAGAAAGACAAGTAGTTTTATGATCTTTAAAATGTAGACAATTGAGGGGAGGAGGAAAAGATTGCAACATGCCATAAAACTAATAACTATAACGAATCTGTAGTTTTAGACATGAAATAAAACTATGAAACTTAGTACTTAAGGGACGAGTTTGTACAGCAGGAGGCTGCCAACTCTATGTTCCTAATTATTGATATTTTTTAATGAGTACTTGCTGCTCTTAAATCCTGGTCTATTTTCTCATTTCATAATGTAACTACTAACTGTAGGACATTCCATATTAGGTGCCTATAATCCAGATAGTCCTTGAGGCTTAATTCAAAGGAATTTCAGGAAAAAAAAATTGACAAAATCCTTCATAAAATACTTTAAAAAAATAAATATGTGAAAGAAGTAAGAGAAAAAGTACCTGCCTGTCCAACAATTATAGAAAACAGGAAATTAAATTAAATATTCAGCCCTCGGAATGGAGGGTAGTCAGCAGTTGAGTTCTGCAGGGAACTGTGCTAGTTAGTATAATGCCAAATACTCATGAGTTGAGGAAGCAGTGTGATACGAAAATCTGCTAATGACATCAGGTTACTAAGGACATGAAACCTGAGGGTTGCTTGTAAAATTGCAGGAGGGAATTTGACAGGCAATACAATGTCAGCTGAAACTCAGTGTAGATAAATATAAAGGAAAACACATGAGAAAAGCAGTGTGAAAGCATAACTGGGAAGTTGCAATGCTGGGCCGTATGCTGATTACTTGCTGAATAGCAATATACCTCCTACCCAAGGTAGAGGCATATCCTCAGTGAAGTTGGGGATTGGAGCCCTGATGAATGGCCTTGGAGAGTCTATCTCCAAGAGGGAGACAGACTCCTAGGCTCTCCCAAAATGGCCATGCTGAGGAGTCAATGGGGTGATTGTTTTGGGGGAAGTGTCCCCACAATGTTGGATGCATGTCTTTATTTATTAGTAATTATATAGGTTCATTCAGGTGCATATTGGTTTCCCAGTTTCACTAGCTATTATGATGGCAACTAGCACACCACATGAAGCATATTATGTGACTTCTTTTACTCCTAAATTGCCCAGTAATATCACTTGAAGTGGGGAGAAAAGAATAATAGAAAAAAGCAAATAATAAAGTGCCATTAAAAGTTACAAGACAACGATTTTAAAGTTCCTGTGGGGTAAAAATCTAGATGGAAATTCTTGGGATTGGCAATATATCTTCTGATATGTACTGTCGGTGTGGTGAATTGACCCTGGCCAGCAGCTGAGCACCAATTCAGTTGTTGACTCACTCCCTGCTCAACGGGATGAGGAAGAGAATTGGAAGAGCAAAAGCAAGAAAACTTGTGGATCGAGACAAAAACAGTTTAATAGGTGGAGCAAAGATCACACATAAACAAAGCAAAATAAGAAATTTATTCATTACTTCCCATTGGCAGGCAGATGTTCAGCCATCTCCAGAAAAGCAGGGCTTCATCACATGTAACAGTTACTTGGGAAGACAAACACCATAAATCCAAAGTCCCTCGCTCCTTCTTTCTCCCAGCTATTATTGCTGAGCATGATATTGTGAGGTATGGAGTATCTCTTTGGTAAGTTTGGGTCAGCTGTTGCAGCCATGTCCCCTCCCAGTTTTTTGCACACACCCAGCCCACTCACCAGCAGGGCAGAGTGAGGAAAAGAGAAAGCTTTGATGCTGTGTAAGCACTACTCAGCACTGGGCAAAACACTGCTGTGTTGTCCAACACTGGTTTAGTCTCAAATCTAAAACATAGCACTATATGGGCTGTGAATGAATAAAATTAACTCCATCCCAACCAGACTCAGTACTCAGTAAAAAGAGTGAGTACATCATCAATAATAACTAGCAGCCTATATTTAAAGATACTTTTACTAAAGATACTATAAAGCAAACAAAATTAACATACCAAAAAAAGGTTCCATGACTGAGAATTTTCAAAAATGACTTGAGTAAAAATGTACCATGGAATAAACTTCTTTGTGTTACAGTTTGGAAGGTAACAAAGGGAACTAACACTGAAAATCTAATCTTTGTGAACTCCTTTCCATATTTTTACCATTTCTGTAAACAGCAATGTTTTTTGAATGTTCTTTGTTGCCACACAGAAGGAGGAAATAAACTGTCCTCCAGTTTCACTGTAAAGAAAATGTAAGAAATAGTATGGACCTTTAATTTCAGGATGAAATAGGATTTCTATTAGATGTGAAGAAAACTCTAAAGTTAAGTGTACTTAGACATCAGTAAATTGTCTGAGAAAGGTGTGGAATGACTATCATTGGGAGTTTTTAAGAAAGGGATTGACAAGCATCTGTTAAGAGATGGGTATGATTGTGCTGGCACTAGGTCATTTTCTCTTTCTTCTAACCTTTTAGTTTCACTTCTGTTATTGTTCATGATTTCACTACTAGTGCTCTAATGACTGCTTCTCCCCATAGTTCAGATGAAAGAACTGTCATTGTCAGGAGGCAAAAACCAAGGCACACACAAAAAAAGCTTTCCACTATCTTTGAAGTCCCTACTTAAAAAATAGAATAAGTAATCCAAACACAAAGCTGCATAAGTTTGACACATGTTCATACACTGTGTTTCATGCTGTTTACTTTTAGGTTTTCATTCTTACATTTTATGCTCCATGTTACTTCAAATAACTGTCATTTCCCTTTTGTGCCTTATTTCCAAGGTCAATCAGTGGTTTAATTTATCCATTGAGAGGATAACAGGTGTGCTTTGTCAGATTGCAACAGTAATGTAAACATGCTTTCTTGACTTTCAAATAGACATTTGATTTGCAAGTGTCAGGAAAAATGTAAAAAGATCACAAACAATGTAATCCTTGCAACGAGAGCTCATGAAGAGTACATTCAATAAATCAATACAAATACATTTCTGAGTAATTAAGGTCTGGAACCTTGATTTCCTTAGTCTGTTTTCCAGTGCCATGTTGACAGATGTAAAGTTGAGCATAACAATGACATGGCTATGTAAATTGGTCGTTCTACTAAGGGTCATAAAGAATTTTAAAGGCGTCTACTCACATCAAAACAGAAACTGCTAAAATAATGAAATTACCTGTAACAGTGCAGTATATGGTATATTTTTTAGGTACAAGGTTAAGACCTTAGCTGGAATGACTGAGAAATGTTAATGGATTATTACTTCACTTATCACCTTTTTAATTTCTCTTCTCTTCTGTTGAAATCTTCTTCTTCTAACCCATGCTCTTGACATATGTTTCCCTCTTGCTGCCAGGTCCAGATATCTCTATATCCAAGAAGCAAGGGCAAACCAGAATACAGAGCAGCAGTAAGGAGGAAACAATTGTTACTGTTCCAACTTTCTGAGCACACCAGCAGTATAGCAGTTATAGCACAGCAGGGATGCAGACAAACACAGAAAATCCACTCAAGACTGTGTGAAGTTGCTTGAAAACTGTCCAACAATGTTTTCAGCATGCTGAGGTTACACTCTTTGGTACCATCGGGGATAAATGCCATTGATGCTTTGGAGGCCTCTTTCCTGACAGAGGTTCATGGGAGGGATACCACTGTCCAGGTGTGGGGCTGTGGGGAATGTCTGGTGCTGGAGACCTCTCATGTGGGAGGTGTGCTTTGACTGAGGCACTGAGTCACTTGGTGAAGGAGCTGAAGGAAGAGGTAGGCAGGCTCTGTCATCAGGGAGGATGAAGAGGAGATTGATCAGGTCTTCACAGAAAATTGGCAAAGATGACAGCCTGAGCCATACAAAGCAACAAAGGAGGAACAGCCACAGGCCATAGTCAAACAGGCAGTGGAGGTACACTCCCAAGATGGAGAAAGCTGGAAGCTTGTGACTTCTGGTTCCTGCTTCACCTGCAGATCTGCAACTTCAGAACAGGTACTAGTGAAGACAAATAAGACCCATCAGCAGATGCATCAGAGCCAGCTGAGCCAGCCTAGTGTCCATAGGAAGAGGAAAAGGTGAGTGATAGTTATAGGAGACTCCCTGCTGTGGTGGATGGAAGGAACTATCTGCTGGCCTGACCTGAGAGATCAGGAGGTTTGTTGCTTGCTGGAGCCAGGAATTGGAATGGTCTGCCTTTGGACTCTTCCCATTTGCTTCTCTTCCATGTGGGTAACAATGATATTGCAAGGGGTAATTTGGAGCATACCAAGAGTGAATACAGAGCTCTGGGGTGGTGAAAGGGTGGTGAAGGGGAGCTGGGTGGTGTCTTCTCCATCCTGTCAGTGAGGAGGGAAAGGCTTGAGCAGAAGCGGGGTCATCAGATCAAGACCTCTCTGAATGGCTTGTGTTGCAGGTAGGATTTTGACTTGTGACAATGGGACCCTGTTTGAAGAGTGAACTACTGAGCTGGGATGGGGTAGATCTGATCAAGATGGGCAAGACTGTTTTTGCAAACAGGTTTGCTAACCTAGTGAGGAGGGCTTCAATGTAGATTTGTTGGGGAAGAGTTGCCATAACTTGAAAAGAAGTGAGGACACAAGGGGCAAAGCAGATACATTCAGGGGACAGCATGACAAAGGAGGCTCTCACACTCCCACTGTGAAAGCAGCATGACTTGAGGCTCATCATAAATACCTCTACACAACATGGGGAACAAACAAGAAGTAGTAGAAGTCTGTGCACAGTTGCGGAGTTTGACTTCATTGGGATTATGGAGGCATGGTGGGATAGCTCTTGTGATTGGAGTGCTACTGTGGGGGAATACGGGTTCTTCAGGCAAGATATGGTGGGAAGTAAGGCAGAGGTGTTGTGCTCTATGCAAAGGAGTGACATGCATGCATGGAACTTGTATTGGGACAGGTGAAAAATGACTAGAGGGCTTGTGGGTAAAGAGCAGAGAACAGACCAAGAAAGCTATGCTGTAGTAAGTGTCTGCTACAGACCTTCTGACCAAGAAGAGAAGGTAGATAAAGTCTTTTTTAAGTAGGTGGAGGGAAGCCTCAAAATCTCAGGTCTTGATACTTATGAGTCACTTTAACCACCTCAATATCTTCTGGAAGAGCAATACAATAGGGTCCAAGAGATCTAGGAGATTTCTGGAATGTACAGAAGACAATTCTTGATGTAGATGATCAGTGAATCAACAAACAAAAATGTTTTCTTGGACCAGTTATTCCCAAACAAGGAATAACTGGCTGAATACATTGAATACATTTAGGAAAACGTTGATGACAGCCTTGGCTGCAGTGACTGTGAGACTATGAAGTAAGATCCTGAGAGAAGTAAGCAACATGTACAGCAGAATTACAACCTTAAACTTGAGAAGAGCAGATGTTCACCTCTTCATGGATCCCCTCAGAAACTCACCTGGAGGTCAAAGGGCCCAGGAAAGCTTGTACGGACTCCTCAGAAGAGGCTTCAGAGAAGGTTTCACTGACAGCCTCCTTAGAGTCCAAGAATGGTCCATTCCAATGTGCAGAAAGTTGAGCAAGCACAGCAGAAAGCCAGCATGGATGAACATGAAACATCTGACTGACCTCAGACATAAAAAGGAAATACACAGAAGGTGGAGGCAGAGACAGCCTGCTTTAAAGGAATAAAAAGGTATTGCTTGCATGTGTAGTAATGCAGCTAGGAAAGCCAAAGGTCATCTGAAATTTAAAAGTGAGGGAGGTGAAGGACAACAAGAAAGGATTTTGTAAGTACATTGGTAGTTTAAGTGAATTCTAAGAAGAAGTGGGTCCATTGTTCAGTGGGGCAAAGGGATCTAGTGACCAGGGATATGGACTGTGCCTTATTTGCTTCAGTTTTCACTGGTAATATTTAGCAGTTAAATGTTTACCATATTTACTCAGGCTTCCCAGGTCCCTGAGCCCCCTAGTGGAGTCTATAGGAGTAAAACAGAACCCACAGTAGAGGAAGAGTCCAGGATCACTTAAGCCAGTTAGAAATGCAAGTCCTTGGAACTGGATGGGATGCCTCCCACAGTGCTGAAAGGGCTGGCTGATGGCATTGCAAGAGTGCTCTCTATCATCTTCTAATGGTCATGAAAGTTGGGAGAAGTTCTTAATGACTGGAAAAAAGCAAGTGTCATACCCATCTTAAAGATAGGCAAGAAAGAGGATCCAAATATGTGAAGGACAAGAGGGTGACTAGCAGCAGCAAGCACAGATTTGCAAAGCACAAAACATGTTTGAACAACCTTGTGGCTTTTTATGGTAAGATGCCTAGTGCAACTGACAAAAGGGTGGTAGTGGATGTTGTGTACTTCGACTTTATTTAGCAAAGCCTTTGATGCAGTTTCCCATAGTGTCTTTGTCACCAAATTGGTGAGATATCGGCTGGCTGGTGAGGTGGGTGAAAAATTGGCTGGACTGCCAGTCTCAAAGAGTTGTCTCAAAAAGTCCATCTGATGGCCAGTAACTAGCGGTATCATTAGGGATCAATACTGGAGCCAGCATTGTTTAAAGTCTCTGTTAAAGCAGGCTGGGATGGGACAGAGTGCACTCTCAGCAAATTTGTGAATGACACCAGACTGTGGAGAGTCGTCAATATGTTGGAGGACACAGAGGCCTGGTCAGGCTGGAGAAATGGCCCGATAGAAATCTCATGAAGTTCAGTGAAAGCAAATGCAGTCTTTCATCCAGCGTGGAATAATGCCATGCAACAGTACAAACTGGGGACAGACTAGCAAGCAGCTCTGAAGAAAAGGATCTGGGTGTTGTGATAATGAGTTGAACATGAGTCATCAGAGTATACTTTTATCAAAAGGACAAGCTTCATCCTGGCCTGTGTTAGTAAGAGTATAGCCAGCAGGTTGGGGAAGTGATCCCTCCACTGTATTCAGCACTTACCAGACTGTATCTGGAGTTCTGTGTCCAGTTTTGGGCTCACCAATACAAGGAAGATACTGACATCCTAAAGTGAATCCAGTGGGGCCCCTTAAGATGGTTAGGGGGTTGGACCACGTGATACATGAGGACAGGCTGAGAGAATAGTGTTTGTTCAGCCTGGAGGAAAGAAGGCTAAAGGAAGACCTTATTGCTGTCTAAAGATACTTGTGAGGTTACAGAGAAAATGAAGCCAGACTCTTAGACAGATGATAGGGCAGGAGAAAGCAGGCACAAGTTGTAACATGGAAAATTCCAATTAGATACAAGGATTATTCTTTGTTTTCCACAAGGTGAGGTAGAATGAAGGAACAGGTTGTCCAGGGAGATTGCAGAAACTGTCCTTGGAGTTGTTCAAGACTAGACATAGGCCTGAGCAACATGATCTAATGAGACTTGCTTTGATCAGTGAGTTGGATCAAACTGCCCTCTGGGGCTCCATTCCAGCTTAGATAATTTCATGATTCTACAATTCTACAGTCCTATGAAAAGCAGGTGTAATCAAGAAACCCTCTTCAGTTGCCTTTTATAGGGGAGGAAGTAGAATATAACAAAAGCACAAAAAGAAGAGAATGGGACAGGATAAGTGGAATAGACAGCAAGGTTAGTACCAGGTGGGAGTTGTTAACTGATGGTCTTCCCGTACTTTGTCAATATATGCATGTGATGGAAATAATTTAAGGCACTCGGAGCTACAGGAAAATATTTAAGCCACAGGCTGGTTTCTTGCAAAATTGCAATATAAGGCAGGATTTAATATTCCAGATGACTGGCCAGTGATAACACGCTACTTGTTAAATACAACTGCACTGCAGAAAGAGCTCTGTGGGAAGATGAGTGGAGGTAAATACCTGTCAGGTATCACAATTCCAATACTTCATTCTTGTTTATGCTTAAATGCTATCCTGATTTGACTTTCAGTTTCAAGCAACTTTTGTTGTCTCATTGTTTCTGCTTTGTTTGTATTTTTCTCATGCCTCTGTATTTTAAAGAAGAAATATAGAATTCAGTTACAAAATTGTCATCCTAAGTCTTCAGTTCCAATTAGCTGTAGGCAGAACTTCATTTTTAGTAAGGAACAACATTTTTCCTTAACTTTCACTCTGCAAGTTCATTCTGGAACCTCAAAATCGAGTCCTACCTTTCCTTGAATCTTAAACTTTGTCAGTGATTTAAAGGAGAAGCTGTTCCTCCATTTACTCTGTAACCATTAAATGCATTTGCAGAATAAGTGATTGAGTCCATTGCTGGAATTTACTAAGACATTCCCTTGATGCTGAATTCATCTCACGACCTCTCAGCACCAAGGGATAAGAAGAGTCAACAGATAGAGGTACATAGAGGTAAATCTGTCAGTCTGGCTAGCCATTCATTCTACACATAGTTTTTCACATTGTGCTACAGTGGTAAAAAGCACTTGTCAGGGCTAATGCAAACAAACAGCCAACAGTGAGAATCTTAAAAAATACATAAGAGTAGCTATCTCAGGTCAGACCAAGCGTTTTTCTAGCCAAATAGTCTGTCTCCACCAGTCATCAAAAACAGATGACATGGGAAAAAACCTCAACCCAAGATAAGCACATGGTACAACTTTCCCTCAGAGCAGAAGTTGCTGAAGACTGAGTGTGTGAGTCAGGGACTTCCTGAGTCAAAGCTAGTACTTTAATAGGTAAGCTTTAGCAAGAAACAAATAATATTAAAAACCTATCCTGATTTGGTTACAGGATTTAGAGAGACGTCATGCAGTGATCCTTTACATCACAGCCTGTTCAGTCAGACAGAAAACTGTACTGTAATTAAGAAAAATTAGAACTTATGTAACAATCATCATTAAAAAAAATGGAAACTTTCACTTCTTCCTGAGATGTTTTTGTTGAGTTATTAGTAAAATATGGATGAAGCTGAACTCCTCACTGATTTGTTTAGTGCTAAAACTTTGGTGAAACTTGTTTGCATGTAGGAGCCTAAATCAACAATCCCTTTCATTTGATTACAGAAAATTATGAATTTTCTACCATTAAACTTTCTACACTATGAAGGCCTCTTTCTCATCTGCTTTCTTCCTTTAAAGTTCTTTCTGTCTCAGTTTTGCTTTGACTTTTCTTCCCTTCTCATATATTGTAGTTATTTAGAAACAGAGTAAAAATAGATTTTGTAACAGAATAAAAATAAATTCTGTAGGGTATTTACAAACACAGAGCAAATCTGAGCAATTTGCTACAAGTTGGCAAATGCAATGTGAGCACCAGCCAAGGAAAATTTCAAACACTTTCACAGTGCGAGTGAAATTGCTCAGATTGTTCTGATAACGCTGCCAGTTGTTTTCCTTTTGCATTTTAAGTCTGAGTGTAACTGCTACTTTGTGGTACTTTCTACTGAATGATTGCAGGTTACTACATGGCTCTCATTTTTGTCTTTATGTAAAGTTTTTGTTCTAGAAAGCTGTGCTACTAAAAATCTTAAATTGCTCATGCTATCATTACAGGTTATTTTACCCATCTGGAAGATGAAATCAGTTCTTTAGGCTTAAATGGCTCAGTCCCAGTTGCTCACCAAGCCACTCTTCCCCTGCTCTAGGCTTTAAGGGGAAGGAAAAGAAGGGAAGAGTTCCCAAAGTTACTGTGGGTGGCAAGTTTGTTTTCAAACTAGTAGTGTAACTTCTCTGTTGTTTCTAATCACTGCGCTGTCACCAGAACTGTCTGTTCTAGTCAGCTTCGTCAAAATGATGCATACACGTTTCCCTGGCTTTATTCAGTTACCGTCTCTCGACTTCCCCTCACCATCGTGTATGTGACCACTGAATACATTGTTTTAGACTTCTGCTTTGTTCCAGCTGGGCAGGTTTCTAAATGTAACCAGTTTTAGAAACTCTTCATTTCGGTATTACACATTCTTTTTCCTCCCATACATTTACATTGGTACAATGTACTCCATATTGTCTTCATTCTATAAATGGTATGTGTTATGTTCCTTTTTTAGACTTTGTACCAACTTGTCTCATGTTGCCACTAGATTAAAAAAAAAAGAAGTATTTTACTCAGTTTTGATTTAGACATCATTAATTTAAACATGATTTAGCTGACATCTGTAATAGCTTTAGAAGTCTGGAAATATATACATACAATAGATTTACTAATCCTACATCATACTTTATAATCCTCCCCTAGGCTTATAAATCCTACCTTCTATATGTAATTCCTATGATTAATTTACAAATCAACCTAATAAATCCTAAATTAAAATGAGTACATTTGTAAATCCTTTCTTTGCGTTTGAAGTACAGAACAAGTAGATGATTTGTAAGTGAAGTCTTCAAAGCTTGACAGTTACAATTAAATCTATATCCAGTCTTATTCCTCTTCCTTCTCTGCCTTCCCAACTTTGCCTGTAAATCCTGATCATATGCTTCTTTCATGAAATTAAGCTTTATTTAAACAAGACAGAAATTCTGTAAACTTTCATATGCTTCAATTGACTTAACCACATCACTATAATCACACCAGCTTCGAGTCCTCCCAACCTGAACTGTACAGGAGAAAATAGATTGAACCAGAGACCCAAGAGAGCACACAGGATGTGTCAGGAAATGGTGCTGGAAATTCAGCTGAAATCATTTTGTTCTGAAAAACAGCAACGGCAGCATGCTCCATCATGATGTTTGATTATTCTATGACATTACAGGATTCTTTTTAATGGCTCCCCAGAGTGTTATTCCTCAAAAACTTAACAGCTTTTGTGCCAGCAATTCTGGCTTTACAGACAGTTAAAACTCACTTCATTTATAAACTCAAAAGCAAGAGTGTCTTACTTCTGCTGTAAGTTACAGAGTAGCTGAGAAACAGGGAAGACAGTCTCTGTTCATGTCTCTGAAAGCCTCAAATGTGTTACCCAAATTACTTTCGTAGATTCTTTGGGTGACACACTTGTATAATATTGCCTGTGCACTTATACAATCCCCCGGTATGCAACTAACAGACCTGCACAGCTCCAAACTGAATGAATGAAACAACTTTATTTGAAAATCCTGCCTGTTTTTTAAAATATGTATTAAGTGGCAAAGACTCTTTTGTTATTTTGACAACATTTTTGAAAACAAGGTTGTGTTTAAGGCTTTCAGCTTGTCATGCAGGGAGTGGAAAACATTTAATATTTCAATGGTTCTGTGAAATCCTCCCTCTAACCAATACAACCAATGTCATTGTTAAACACTTTCTCCCAAGAAGAAGGGTTGTCCATTACCTTTTTCTTTTTCTAGTGCATAGCATTATTAAGCACTTTAAGCATTTCATTCAGACCTTGCTCTCCTCAAAATTCAACCAATACCCTGCCCATCCCACATTCAAGTCTCACTTTCACTTTTTGTAACCAGCTCCCTGTGGTACCACTGCCTGACTGCAAGGAGAAGGGCAAAATTCCACCTTTTCTTCTTGCAAGGCCACACACTCCTATAGCCTGCCCTACACAGATTCCTATGTATCCCTCCTTGCCTGCATCCCTGATTTCTGAGACTCTGTGGTAAGCAGTGCGAGGAGCTCAAGGAGGCAGAGTAGTGGCTAGCAGGCTTTAGAAAAAGAGCTTAGTGGGTTAAGGACTACCCTAGCAGAAATGACTCTGAGTCTCTGAGAAAGGTGTAACTCCTGGTTTTTAACTTTTTTTGGGGAGGGGTAATTTTCAATTCAGAAATGCTATATTTGCGCTTATATGTGAATTCACATGTAAGAGGTATGGCAGGGAAGCTTGTAGAGTACCTTCACTTGAAGAACCTCCCCAATCTGAAGACCATTTCCTATTCAAGGGAAATTAATTTTTAAACATTAGACAGTAATCATTTGACTGAAAACTGTTCTAGAAACTTCAGCTGGCTACAGAAGGATGAGTAAGTCTAAATACTTAACCATTAAGCATACAAAAGAATTATTTCACCCCTGCTTTAACTAGCAGGTAGCTTTGGCTATGAAGTCTCCTGGGTATCTTCATAATTCCTAAATTCTGAAAGATGAGCAGTAGAAACCTTAATCTTCAGACTGAGAAATCAGTTAAAGCAAATCTTTAGGAGATCTTCAAACTGGTGCTGCAAGGACTGTCTGGCACTTGAGGAAAAGGAACAGTTGAAGGTTGTTCCCTTTTCCCTCCCCTTCTACATATAGATTTAGTCACTTCTGTTTCAACAACAAGCTGCTGGTGTACCAGAGGCAGATCATATACAAAGTTTCAGTCAGAATAGACTTTTGGACAGGGGAGGTCCTCAGCCATTCTGATACCTGGCAATTCTGTTGCTAACTATACTTTCAAAGGCAAAATTGTGTGTATTTCTTTACATATATGCAAATATGTTACAAGTACACTTACAATGTTATATATTGATGCTAATATAGGGGTTTGCATGTATGCATGTATGTGTGTATATATATACATACTAACACATATACTAATAGTATAGATTATATTGTACTTGACTAGTATATATACTAATACATGCATCTATATGAATATATATATACTCATACATACATATACATACTATCGTGTACTGAAAGTTAATTCTCTCCCAGTGTTAGAGGGAAACTATTACCTATTCATTGGTAATACTGGCTAGTGTTAACAGCTCATCAGGGAGATAGTATTTTCTCTGGGTCTTCATATGTTGAATACAAATAAGGAGAGGAATAGCTAGACAATATGTTCTGCCCAAATTGTACTGCTCTGTATTCTCCCTTGCCTTTCCTAATCAGTTTCTAATCTCCTATATGACTTAATTATACAGCTACACATTTATATCCTCTCTCACACCTTCTCTTCCTCTTCTTACTAAGCTGTCTTCAAAGACACTTGTGATGGGGGTGTTCTTTGCAAGTAAGTCTGTCTCTGCAATCTATAAGTAGGCATGGAATGAAGCTTTAGCAATAAGCCAGCTTCTCTGCAAAGGGGTTGGAAAAACCATGTCAAAAAGAAGTAAATAAGAAATAAAATACTAGAGCTACAAGCATAAAATTAAATCCATTTGAATGTTTTTGAATCATAGAAGAAGCAGCTAAAATGGAAGCCAAAAACTAGGTTTAAAAGTTTGCCTAGAATTTCAATAAAGAAGCCTGTATTGACAACAACGAAAGTGTTTCAGGCCAAAAGAAGAGTAATGGATTCGAAGAAAATAACATTTTGTTTCTTTTTACATAAAACAGAGAAAATAATTTTATAGTCCAATTTTCCTGACAAAGCCAAAGAAAAATTAAAAGAATACATAGATGGAAGAATCATGTACAAATACATATTAACTTTTCAATAGTTAATTGCTTATATAATACAGACTGTGATCCACTGATGGCTACTTCAATATCTTGGTCATAGATAAGGGACAATAATTGTATTAGGGTATAATTATAGCTTCAGACTAAATATAAGAAATGCTGGATTTCCTATAGCACAATTCTCCCATCTCTTTTTTCTATAGATTTGGTTAATACATTTCCAACTAGAAAAGCCTAGAAGTCCAATTCTGGCCTGAACAAAGATGGCAGCTTTATCATTGTGTCTGAAATTTTGTAGTAACAGTTTACCAGTAACAGCTGTAGTAATGGTTTATCTTTTGGGTACTGTTACATTTACAAATGAAATCCTAATTGAATACTGAAAAGATAAATTCATTTGAATCCAGTGAAGTACCCTATCTATAATACTGCATGACTTGCATCAAAAGTATCCCAACCTAAAGAAGAAACAACCTCTGTTCCCCAAAGCCACCAAAGCCACAGTCATTGGCCCAGATCAATTGTACAATGAAATTGCTGTTACTATAATCACAACTCATAGTTTATTTTCAGGCTCTATGTCCCTGTCCTTGTTACTGAACTTCATAATTGTAAATTATAAAATTGTTTCAATTAATCCTGTAATATTAATGGTGAAGTGGGAGAGCCTAATTCCTCATATTCTAATGATTTTGTATCTGCTTTGACAGGGGACAGATATGTATTTTGCTAAGAGAAAAGATAATACTTAAAAAACCTAGTCCATTATGGGAAAGAATACCTCTGACAGATAAAAGAGGATTTTTACGAGACAGTTGGAAATATAGTCCTCTTTCTTCACCTTCCACCTGTCAATATTATTCTTATATAAAAAAATCAGGATTTAAAGATCCTAGAGGCTGTAAAAATATTATATCAACCATCTTAAACATTTTTTTATTTTCAATCTGGCAAATATTAGTGTAGCAGGAGTAAGCTCAGCATTAAGCGTTACCGAATATAATATTTGAAAACATTCCAAGGAAATGAAAGACATTCATTAGCCTATACAATTTATAGACACAAGTTCAAAAGTTCATTGGAAACAGTAGCAAACAAAGAGAAGTAGCTAAATAAGCACTCACAAAAACATTTTGAAATTAAAAATGGTTGAAAAATAAGTAGAAAATAATTAATGTGTTAGAAACAGAAAGCAGATTAGAATTCTTCACTTTTTCTTAAGGAGATTGGCAGCACCATCAGCAGCCATAGGAGTTTGCTGACATTATATTGATACCATGAGGAACTGGACCCAGGTCCTGTTGCCTCTTCCACAACATTGTGTAGCACTGGGGCAAGTGTCATGGCCTTGGGCTCATCCACCCTCCTGTGGGTTTCGATACTGGAGCTCAGAGCTGGCTCAGAGGTAGTGCAGCTGAGGGCTGCCCCCTTCCCAATCATTTCCTTAGGGTGAGCATTTCCAGCCCCATCTAGCTTCCCACATGCTCCTGACCTGTCCCCAGGGAGGTGCCCAATGAGTGAGGCTGGAGCTGCCTGGGGTGCCCCCCAGCCTGCCCTGCACGCTGCCTGGGATGGTGGGACAGGCCCTGACCATGCCCCTGACTGTGGAGCCCTCTGGGCCACACAACATTCTGGCATGCTCCTGTTCTGGTGGAGTGTCATTTCATGACTTTGATAAAGGTACTGCACAATTTAAAGGGGGGAGAGGTTAAAGCTAAAAGTGAACAAAGGTTATGGCTTAATACCAACCACTGGTATGTGTGAAGGATTTTCCATCTTTTGTACCAATCATTTGAAACATGCTTCCCTCAATTAAATGTATATCCTCAGAGTATCAGACATTAGTTTTCCCAAAATGAATAAACTGCTTAATATCTCTATATAGGCAAAATTCAGATTGTTGTAAAAAAAGATACACTTGCAGATACTACTGTACTTTCCTGGGATGCTTGATCAGAAATGTGCTGGAGGAACTGAGAGTGAGATCTATCAACCTGAAGAGAGGCTTAACACAGCCAGAAACAAAGCACTGAAGTCTTCCCTGAAACTTGGAATGAGGCCATGATGTTCCTGAGCCATTCGGTTTCTCCCCCACTCTTTTAACAGCCTCTTTCTGAACACTTGTATGAAGAAAGGGAAAGTGCACTGGGAACCATATGGAGCCTACATTTCCCCAGCCATTTTCAGCTCAGTTAGGCCCTTTATCTGCTTAGTCATTTCGTATCTCATTAATCTCAATCCATTCCTAAATTAGCTTCCACCCTACTCACTTCTAGAGCAGTTATACCACTTTTGTGTTGACTATGCTGGATACCCTCTGTAAATGTCTTTGTATTTTGTATTCTTCACCTTGATTCTTGTCTTGTTTTCCATATGTACCTGTGTCAGTGGAGCAAAAGAAAGTGTTTAAAGCAGCAAACTGAGATGGTAATTTCCTACTGATTTCCTCAGAAACCAAAATATTCTGCTTGTCTTACTGAACAGCAGGGAACACTGGACATGTTTTCAGATGGAAAACCTTTGACAGCAAAGCAAAGGTGTCACACTATATTTATAGCAATTTACATACACTGAAGTGAAGGCTGTCATTTCATCATCATACAAAACACTAACACTGTCTTTATGAATCCTTCTGTCACAGGCAAGCGTTTGCACTACTTCAGAATATTATTGATAAATTCAAATATGAACTTCCCACTAATAAATCACAATTCTTAAAAGTCTCAGGAGTATTTGCAATTATCTTTCAAATCAATCAGACCTTCAGACCACTTTACACTACTGCTTATCTTACAAAATTGAGTGTCACATAAAAAATATAGCACTTTAGCTTTTCATTCAACTGTGAATCCATGAGGCACAATTGTAGTGTGTAAAAATAAAATGAAGAAACGATTCAGTGTTTTAATGCCCCAGTCACAAACGAATAAAAGAGAAGTAGAAGTAACTAGAGAGCAGACCACTAAATTCACCTAATTGTCTCTGGAAGGCAAATAGTTTCCTAAAAAAGGGAAATATATAGATACACAAGAATGATCCCTCTCACACTCACAGCTATGTTGGACATCATGTACTAGTCTCTTCTTATCTGGGAAGTTAAGAAGTCCTGGCACTAGTAAAGGAATTGTGGCTGGAATTACTTGGACAGTATTAAACCACAAAAAACCAAATGAGTGGAAAGACTTAATTTGATTCCATTCTTACTGCTGAGCTTGCAGGAAGACATGAAGCAGCCTGACTGTCTGAGCATAAGTTTTTGCTATTGTAAATAGAAAAGTACTTGGGCCATGTCCTGATTGTCTCCTTTTAATATATCCAGAGATGGCCCTTTCCTTTCCTATGATGATAATAGAAAGTAGTACAAATTTTTGAAACCTGAAACCTTAGCTTTTACTTTACTGATCTGAAACATTTTAAGGACTAACTGTTGGGCTCTTCTGATGAGTGGGATATGTTCAAATTTCCTAAGAGAGAGGATTCCTTTGAATCAGTGGCAAAACTGCAGTATTGGGTGTCAGAACTGTGGAAACCATGATTCCACTCAGGCCACTTACTCTGAAACTGGAGGAATATCCTGATGAGCTGGGTCTTATGCCTCAGACTACATGGGAATAACACAGCTAGAACTTTACCACTCACTTCTGTCAGTAGGTGGCAACTCTAGGTATATCCAGCACCAAGAATTTAGGTATGGAATTCATGAGTGGAGGAAACACAGAGGGCTACAGACTTCAATGTTCAGAACCAACACAAAGGGCCTGAAACAGGACAAGGCCAGTTCTACGGCTCTGGAGTCAAGACGCAGGTCCACAATGCTGCACTCTGTGCACACCACAATGTACACCACAATGCACTTTGTATGGGGAAGCCATACAAAAAATGCCAGCTGGAAAGAGTTCTTGGTCCATACCATCCCTTGAACTGTGCATTGGTGTGGACAATACTAGCTGACACGGGCCAAAATTATGCCAAGGAATGTGCTAGGAATTAAATGGTAAAGGTTATTTCATGCCATTTTTTCACTTTTGCCCTGGCCCCCTGGAGATTACTGATATAAATATAGATGGGGACTAGGGGTGGGATTCTGAAAGATCTAGAGGTGCCCCAGCTTAGAAAGCCAGAGACAAGAACTTCTTATCAGGGTAGACCCATCACATGTCCATTCTTTCGAAGAGCAAAACAGGTCTCTTGTTTTACACTATTGCTTACTAATGCTGTCTAATGTTACTAATGCCACTCGTGGCTGCAGGTGGTTTAGTCGGTTCTTTCCCTTAAATGAGAGAATACAAGCCTACATGACCTATTTCCTACAAGAGTGTTGTAAGTACATCATATTTTGGTTGCCTGGTTCTGGAGATATTTTCCAGCAACCTTATGGGAGATGCCCCATTATGTAGATAATCCAAGGTCTATTTGATCAGAAATCAATCCCAGTTGAACTGTTAACCCAAGTGTTATGCTCTCACTTTGAAAAGAGAATCATTGGCACTGTTTCTGCTTCAGGAACTACATATCTTTTACATATCTACCCTTTTGCACTTATTCATTCATACTTAAATGTAATATAGATCCTGAATTGTTCAGCCATGTCCTCCTGAGGTGTTTCATTACACATGCAGTGAAGTTCAGAAACTATGGAACCTACTGTGAGAAGAGGTTTCAGAACTATCAAATAAACCTGGATATTATGAATTTAAGTAGACATCCAGGAAGGACTTTCTTGTTCCCATGATTTGCAATAATTCAACAGGGGCTTGAAAAGAAATATAAATTTTGGACTTGCATATTAACAACTTTGGACACCTAAATGATATTGTGATCTCAATAACCACAGAGAGTGTTATGCTATGCTAATGTTCTCAGCTAGTGATGTTGCTCATGTACCTATCCCAGTTCTGTTGAACTACCATTGTCTAATTCCTGCTATTTCTTAAAAAAAACAGGACTCTGGTCTATCTGTCACAAAAAATCCCAACACAGATTCATCCCTGTTCCTACTGTTGCTGGCAGTGATGTGGACAAAAGAGAAATCTATACACTGAACTGGGCTGTGGCATGTCATTAATGTGATTAATTAATAATTAAATTAATAATTAATGTGATGTATGTGAGAGCACTTTATCTTTCGATTTCATTTGTGGTAAAAACACTTCTAAAAATAATTAAGGGAGACATAAATGAACATGATTCTAAACTAAGCCTATTACAAAAATTCTAATGAGCTTAAAAAAAAGAGAATCCTTATCAGCCAACGTCTGTTAAATTAACTTGTTAGGTTGTTTACCTTGGTCAATTACCAATGAATTCCTCAGAAAAGCTCTGTTTATTCTTCTGGTTTATCTCATCCAGAACTATTAAAAGAAGGAAGAAAACACCTAGCAAACAAAAGGAGAACTTAGAAAAAGTTTAGAGTTCTTCAGGCAGCAAAGATGGTAGACAGCTACAGTAATTGAGAGTCTTGTTAAATAGCAGACCTAGATGTTCACTTGAGCTTTTGCTTTATATAGCCAACACTATCAGAAAAACAAAACCTAAGACTATCTCAATCATGTCACATACAGTTGCTTGGTTTGCATTTGTTTTTGCTTCCATTTGAACATTAATTACTCCAGGGAAAACATTGCTTCCAGCATAAGTTCAATTATTTAATTGCATTGCTGATACTGACACAGGGACCAGCAGATATCATCGGTTTTTATTTCTTTAAATTATTACCTAACCTTGATAGAACTCTGTGTATTAGAGCTCAAACTGGGAATAAATTTTGATTACCAAGTGCATCTAATTTGAATCTTGGTTTGAAGCTCAGATTTACTATTTTTTTTTCTTGGATTTTCAGTGAGTACAGGAGAAAATGTTGCTGTGATGGAGAGAGGGAAGGAAGGGATTTTCAATTTATTTTTACAGTTTGGTTATATATTTTCAGGGACCTAGCAAGACATTTCCACGATTATGTTGAATAATGCCTTACTATAACTAAACCAAACACTGCTTTTAAAAAGTAATTCTATTAAAGCCTATGAAGCTCATGAATACTCAGTACCCCTGTTTTCACCAAACTTTATGCAATTAGTTGTCAAGTAATTAAAAATACCTATGTAATAAAACTTTCATATTTTATAAATTGGACAGAAACAATCACTAAATATCAGATACTGTTGACATTCAGGTCATTTATAACTGTAACTATGAGAAAAAAAGATAAACATACAGGATTAATTTGTACTGTCAACACAGTACCAGGATGATTTTTTAACATAGCATGTATTGCAGAATCATGGAAGTCTTGAGGTTGGAAGGGATCTCTGAAGGTAATCTGGTCCAACCCTCTTGCTCAGCAGGGCCACCTAGAGCAGGTTGCCCAGGACCATGTCCAGGCAGCTTTTAAATATCTCCAAAGATGGAGATGTCACAACAACCTCTCTGGGCCACCTGTGCCAGCACTCAGTCACCCTCACAGTGAAAAGGTGTTTCCTGATGTTCAGAGGGAATCTTCTGTGTTTCAGTGTGTGCCCACTGCCTCTGGTCCTGTCACTGGACACCACTGAAAAGAGCCTGGCCCATTGTTTTTGCATCTTCCCTTCAGGTATTTATATACATGGATGAGATCCCCCCTGAGTCTTCTCTTCTCCAGACTGAACAGTCCGAGCTCACTCAACCTTTCCTCATAGGAAAGATGCTCCAGTCCCTTCATCATCTCTGTGGCTCTTTGCTGATTGCTCTCCAGTGGTTCCTTATCTCTCTTGTACTGGGCAGGCCAGAACTGGCCAAATTGTTGTTCAGTACATGCATATAAAAACCATAGAAAACATTAAATTTGGAAGGGATCACTCAGGTTTGCAGTGCAAGACTAACTTCAAAGCTAGATTAGTTTGCTCAGGACCTTGTCCAATCTAGTTTCAAAAATCTCTAAGGATAGAGATTTCACAGCCACTGTGGTCCACCCATTCCAGCACTTGACCACTATATTTGTTTGTTAAGAAATTTTTCCTTTTGTCCAACTCAAATTTCTTTGTTGCAGCCTATGATTATGGCCTCTCATCCTTTCATTATGAAATTCTGAGATTATTTTGAGTCCTTCTTTTTCATAACCCCTCCTTAATGCAATGGATGGCTACAGTCAGATCCCCCTAAGTTTTCTCTCATTCATGTTAAATAAACCCAATTCCCTCAGTCTCTTTATGTATATCTGATGTTAGTCATTTCAGTGATACTTCAATGGACTCTTTCCAGTCTGTTATTTAATACTTTAATTAGTTCAGTATGACATTATGTTGCCTTAGGGCTCAGCCTGAATTTACTTTGGATAAATGCTATTACTGCTTTCTTCTTGGGTTTTTCACCAGCTTGAGAAATGTCAGTCTCCAAACAAGGAAAAATTTGGCAGAGGTTGAAGACTGGTCTGAACTCAAAACTTGAACCTTACAGGCAGTATGGATGTAACGAGATCACACTGTCTGGCTTAGAACCCATATTTGTGCAGAGCTAACAAATCACCACAGGCTTAGTAAGATCAGCTGGGGGGACTTTACTTTGAGATTCTGGGTGTAAAGGGAAAACCACATATAATACATAAGATCAATGCCACCACATTATTTAAAAAAATAGTTGGGCAGCAGGTCATTAATTGTCCAGCTAAGAAAAATGCATTCACAAGGGTATCTGTTACGATTTTTTCAGCTAGAATTCTATAAATGTCTGATATATGATGATGCTATCATAAGTGTAGGTGATAACACCACCTACTGAAAAGATAGCGCAATCTTTTTCCTGATAAGAAAATGTTTACAGTGGGTTACAACATGGCTGAACTCAAGGTTTTGAGGTTAACATTTTTATTTAATGTGCTTTCCTCTGACTCTTATATATTGCTTTCATTAAATTGTTGAAATTTCTGCAGCTAAGAAATATGTCATTCTATAGCAGTTATTTCTGAGAATAAAAGTTTGCTATCCTCATCTGTTTTGTTAACAAACTGAACTTTTGTCTCAGGTCTTATGGTGCTCCATGAAAGGTTATCAAGTTGTAGGACTCTTGCAAGACTTTGTTTCCTCACACTTAGAAGAGTTTCTTTAGTGTCTGGCAGCTAAATTTTTCTACAACTCCATCTGCAATGGGAACATGCTCTATGCCTTTCTAACTAGTATTGATGACAAGGTGTTATTTAAACTTCCTGGCTTTCACTGAAGAAAGTTAATATATATTAAAAAAGACTCACTTAGAACAAAATGACTGAATAAGTGATTCAGTCTTTTGTTATGTTTTGATTTCTGTAAATACAGCACAAACTTTTCCTTCTAATAAAAAAATATATTATATTTCCTGCAGGGTCTACTGAAACTTAAGTCTTTCTATGGATATTTGCCTAGTAGTTGTAGCTATCCTTTCTGAAGGAAATGACTCGTGATGTTTACCACATTTTGCATAGTTACAGGACAGTCAGAAACTTCTATCAGCTGATTATCTTCCTCAGATAAAGTAGATATAATATTTACCTTGAATGGAAAAAAAAAATCCTTGATAAAGAACATGGAAACTTCTACCTCATTTTAAAAGAAAGATATAACATATTCACCTCATGTTTAGGAGTAATCACTGGACAGAAACAGAACGCTAAAAGATAGTCTTGAAGTCAAATTTCAGATGCTCCAAGATGATAAAATGTTGTTTAAAGATAAGAAGTAGGCATTTTTTTGTTGTGATACACTCGACAAAAATTCATTACTATATCAACTACTACTGCTGGTTTTCAAGTGTCACATGACCTAGTCAAAGCTTCACTAGCTTGTGGCATTTTGCTCGTTAACCCAGACAAAACTAAACCCCCAAAACAAAACAAAATAAAATTAATCTTCATTAAAAAATGGAGATTTAGGTCTATCTCCCAATAAGGATAATCCCCCAAATTAAATCAGGTCCAGTATTTCCTAGACTGAAGGAAACACCTTGAGAAGGATACCTTTCTATCATACCTCCTTTAATTTCCACAGCACATCATATTTATGTAAACTGAGCCAATATAGTCTGGGGGCTTGACAAGGTTTTGCTATCTTACTATCTGAAAAACCTTTCCATAATTCCTTTACGTAAGGTAACAACCTGAAAAATGATGGATATTACCTAGTTAAATGGAGATGGAATCATACAGTTCTATGGTTTGATAGAAGAAATTAATAGTCTGATCAACTATTAAGGTTCAAATAAATATGTGATCCTGTTTGTGATAACATTATTCACAGCACTGGTAACAGAAAAAAAAAAATTAAACTTACCTTAAATTATAAAAGAACAGTCAAGTGAAAATTACCTAATATTTCTACTTTATATAGTGAAAGAAAGCATATTCCTTAGCCACAAAATAATCATTCTATTTGGATCTGGATCCAATTTTTCATATGGTGGATTTCTCTTCTATTAGAGTGTATAATACCTTACAGGATTCTCATGGCTGAATTCATAGTCATTTTTAGATCTCTTAGGTATCCTCAATAGAATGCAGTATGTGTTATTATCAGTTTTAATTTGTTATCGCAGTACTGACTGAAATAGCATTGAATAAGCATTTGACAGTAACATTTTCTAGTTTTAGCTGAGATTTACATTCATGGCCTAAATAAAACTCCAATCCCCATATACAGAACAGAAACCAACTCCTAGTTCAGAAATGACTGTTACAAGAAATGCTGTTTTTCTGTTAAATTGCAAGGGGCGATTTCACTTATAAATAGAGGAATTCAGAAAGTTAACAGTAACAAAAGCTAACAAAAAAATATTTCTAAGAGGCGGTGGATGGTGTACTGTAATACAGAAGCTCTTTTTACTTGTGAATTATTTAAATGCAGAATAATTGAATTGGTAGAGCTTACAGAAAAACTGAAGAAATTCCTGGTTTTCAATATTTCTGGATTTGAGTGATCAATACCCAATGTGACAAATGTTATAGGATCATAGAATAATAAAAGACTACCATGTTAGGTTTATAAATGATATATATGGAGCCAGCAATTCAGTCAGCAGCAAGCCCAAAAGGAAGCCAGAGAACTAAAGGATAGTCCTCAAGAGTCTGGAAAATGTTAGGAGTCAGTAAGATCACATCCTTATGGTGAAACCACGCAAGTGAAAGGTCTTTTAAAGTGTCACTGTCCAAACCTTCTCCCCCTTAGAAAGCATACTTGAAACCGATAGACCTAGTCAGAGAGGCAGAAAACAAAATAAGACTTAAAACTTACAAAATTGGCAGTCCTGGCATGAAAAAAGAGATATTGTTTGCACATGACTAGCCTGGGACTGTAGCCGGTATAACAGGCATTAGGGGAAGTGTCATGGTCCATTTGAATCTCTCAAATTTACAGGACAATATACTCTGTAAATTAAACTTTACTTTATGAACTCATTAAGAAGGAGAACAAACACATCAAACATGGTCTCAATCTCCTTTGTACAGGCTAGTCGAACATGAATTCACTCATTCATCACTTCAGCAATTCACGACTCACAAGTTCTCTAACTTGTAACTCAGGTGCCAACAAGCAAAACCCTTACCTTGCCAAGGGTGGGAGTGCTCATTATTCCTCCTCCCTCACAGTGCAGGTGTCCCCTGTATCACATGGGGAAGCACAAAAGCCTCAGCAGTCCAGCTGTGGTTGGATCTGCTTCAAAATCTTTTTGGGTAAGCTGATGTATTTATACCTCCCAGCTTAGAAGTTTGGTCTATGCCATTTCCATAAACTAATGGATATTGAAGAAACTTTGGGCATTTAATATGCAAGGATGCAAAAGACAATGGCTGCAGGAGACAGCAAGCAGCAGGTGATAACAGCTGCATAATGACCTTTATCCCTCTCTGTCCATCCTGTCCTACCTACATGTTGCTCTTGCGTTGGCCTAATGGCGCTGCTCCCAGCATACATCAAGCTTTAGCGTGAGCTGTGTGTTAGGCCAAAACCTGGGCAGGAGTTGAGTGAACAGTCACAGGGAAGACGTTTAGATTTGCATTTTGTTTGGGATATGAATAGATCACTCCTAAGAAAGACAGGCATTTAGATCTCATTTTCATTTTCAATGTAATGTGCTGTCCTGAGTAAACAGTGCTTTTCTTGGTGAGGGCTCACTCATAACTGAAGTTACTACTCTTCTCACAAAGGAAGAGTGCAAATACTAGTCTGAAGTCACGTTTCTTGAGATGATTACAGCATACTCCAAGAGAAAAATAAATCACACAATTCCTCCTTTTCTCTGCCTAAAGGTGACCCTACCTATACAGCAAAATATAACTTCAGCTCAGAATCAAAAAGCTCATTGCAACCTTATTTCTTCATATTTCTATGATATTGCATCATAATACTCTGGGTCTTTCTGCCCTCTCATGAGAGCAACACATGCAGTCATCAGCCTTTCTGGCTGTCAAACTCCATTGAGCTATCCAGGGCATCCCTGTTTTGCACCTGCATCCCAAAGACTGTGTTTTAATGTGTGGAGCTTGATTTGAAATGAAACAAGTTTGTTGTTTTTTTTTTTTTTTTCATAAGGAAGGCTTTGAATTTGTGCACTTTGATCACAGCTTTTAAACCTGAGAAAGCATTTGACTAATTGCAAAAGCAACCAGCTATCCCTGTCATGAGAAAGATCCTGCAACCAGGTAATGTGTCTATGGCCAAGCAAGCCCAGCTGGGTAGACACAGTGAGTCTAAGCAACAGCAGCTTAAAAGAGACCTCATCCAGTAAACATTAATTCCTGTGTTATAACTTCTGTGTTTTGCTATTGTGACTGTTTTGCTATGTTATAGACTATGTTATAGTACTAACAATGCCTGTTCTTAACTTTGAGGCTTGATTACATGGCAAATCAGATCTCAACACTGCCTGTCTGCTGGCTGAATAATGGACCATTAACTTCTAATATGTCCTTAACCCACATTCTAGTTCTTTCATCCAAACTTCAATGAAATACTTTCTCTGGGCAGTCCCATTTTTTTCTGTAACCAATTGTTCAGATCATATAAAATTTTCCTTACTTATGTTACTTAATCTTAAAGCTGTTTAGTCATAGCAATGGTAATACTTTGCAGTATTGGTACTCTATACTACTCTTCAGTAACCATGCTTGTTACTCTTTGAATTTTCTTCTTTTTTTTTTTTTTTTTAATATGATTACATTTCAAGTGTGCAGACCCTGTGGGCACTAGGGATACAAGGGCACTTGTATCTTTCTAAAAATTTCCTCTCTTATTATAGTAAATCTTTAAGTACATACAGAAACACAGAATCATCTAGGTTGGAAAGGACCTTGAAGATCATCTAGTCCAACTGTTAACCTAGCACTGACAGTTCCCAACTACACCATATCCCCCAGCTCTATGTTGACCCTACTCTTAAACACCTCCAGGGATGGGGACTCCACCACCTCCCTGGGCAGCCCATTCCAACGCCTAACAACCCGTTCTGTAAAGAAATACTTCCTAATAGCCAGTCTAAACCTTCCCCGGTGCAACTTGAGGCCATTCCCGCTTGTCTTATCACTCATTACTTGGTTAAAGAGACTCATCCCCATCTCTCTGCAACCTCCTTTCAGGTAGCTGTAGAGGGCGATGAGGTCTCCCCTCAGCCTCCTCTTCTCCAAACTAAACAACCCCAGTTCCCTCAGCCGCTCCTCGTACGACATGTGCTCCAGACCCTTCACCAGCTTTGTTGCCCTTCTCTGGACACGCTCGAGTAATTCCATGTCCTTTTTGTAGTGAGGGACCCAAAACTGAACACAGTAATCGAGGTGCGGCCTCCCCAGTGCTGAGTACAGGGGTAAGATCACTTCCCTGTCCCTGCTGGCCACGCTATTTCTGATACAAGCCAGAATGCCATTGGCCTTCTTGGCCACCTGGGCACACTGCTGGCTCATGTTCAGCGGGCTGTCAATCAACACCCCCAGGTCCCTCTCTGACTGGCAGCTCTCCAGCCACTCCTCCCCAAGCCTGTAGAGCTGCTGGGGGTTGTTGTGGCCCAAGTGCAGCACCCGGCATTTGGCCTTATTGAAGCTCATCCAGTTGGCCTTGGCCCATCGCTCCAGCCTGTCCAGATCTCTCTGTAGAGCCTCCCTACCCTCGAGCAGATCAACACTCCCACCCAACTTGGTGTCGTCTGCAAACTTACTGAGGGTGCACTCGATCCCCTCGTCTAGATCATCAATAAAGATGTTCAACAGGAGTGGCCCCAAAACCGAGCCCTGGCGGACACCACTCATGACTGGCCGTCAACTGGATTTAACTCCATTCACCACAACTCTTTGGGCCCGGCCATCCAGACAGTTTTTTACCCAGCGAAGTGTGTGATCATCCAAGTCGTGAGCAGCCAGTTTTGCCAGGAGAATGCTGTGGGAAACAGTGTCAAAGGCCTTACTGAAGTTGAGGTAAACTACATCCACAGCCTTTCCCTCATCCAATAAGCAGGTCGCCCTGTTGGAGAAGGAGATCAGGTTTGTCAAGCAGGACCTGCCTTTCATAAACCCATGCTGACTGGGCCTGATCATCTGGTTGTCCCGCATGTGTTGTGTGATGGTACTCAGGATGAGCTGCTCCATCAGCTTCCCGGGCACCGTCGTCAAGCTGACAGGCCTGTAATTTCCTGGATCATCCTTCCGACCCTTCTGATATATGGGCGTCACATTGGCCAGCTTCCAATCTGTCGGGACCTCCCCGGTCAGCCAGGACTGCTGGTAAATGATGGAAGGCGGCTTGGCGAGCACCCCAGCCAGATCCTCCAGCACCCTCGGGTGTATCCCATCAGGTCCCATAGACTTCTGTATGTCTATGTGGTGCAGTAGGTCACTGACTGTCTCCTGGATTGCAGGGGGGTTGTTCTCCCAGTCTCTGTCTTCTGGCTGAGGAGGCTGGATTCCTCAGTACAACTAGTCTTGTTATTAAAGAATGGGGTAAAGAAGGCATTAAGGACCTCAGCCTTCTCCTCATCACTTGTTACCATGTTTTCTCCTGTGTCCAGCAGGGGATGGAGGGTCTCCCTGGTCTTTTTTTTGCTACTACGTACTTACAAAAACATTTCTTCTTGTCCTTGATTGCTGAAGCCAGAGTAATTTCCAGCTGGGCTTTAGACCTCCTGATTTCTGCCCTGCATAGCCTCACAGCATCTTTGTAATCACTGTGAGTGACTAGCCCCTTCTTTTAAAGGCTGTAAACTTTCCTTTTCTTCCTGAGTTGCAAACACAGCTCCCTGTTCAGCCAGGGGGCTCTTCTCTGTTGCCGGCTTTTCTTACAGCACCTGGGGACTGCCTGTTCCTGAGCCATTAACACTTCCTTCTTAAAGAGTGTCCAGCCTTCCTGGACCCCTATACCCTTCAGGATCATCTCCCAAGGGATCCTGTCAAGCAGGTGCCCAAACAAGACAAGTCAGCCCTTTGGAAGTCCAGGATGTCAGTTCTGCTTCCCCCTCTCCTGGCCTCTCTAAGAATAGAGAACTCTATTATTTCATGATTGCTGTGCCCTAGTCGTCCTCCAACCGCCACATCATCCACCAGTCCTTCTCTGTTCACAAAGAGGAGATCCAGCAGGGCACCTTCTCTGGTCGGTTCTCTTACCAGTTGCGTCAGGAAGTTGTCTCCCACACATTCCAGGAATCTCCTGGACTGGTCTCGCTCTGCTGTGCTGTATTTCCAGCAGATGTCTGGGAAGTTAAAGTCTCCCACAAGAACAAGGGCAAGCGATCGTGAAATTTCTCCTGAATGCCTGTAGAATATTTCACCCACCTCTCTATCCTGGGCGGGTGGCCTATAGTAGACTCCTACTACAACATCTGCCCTGTTGGCCTTCCCCCTGATTCTAACACAAAGACACTCTACCCTGTCTTCACTACACTTGTGCTCAAGGCAATCATAATGTCCCTAACATACAGCATCACCCCACCACCTCTCCTTCCTTGTCTGTCCCTTCTAAAGAGCTTGTAGCCCTCATTACACTGTGTTGATTTTTGTCATACTAGCTGGTCCTACAAGTCAGTTCATCTAGGCTAGGTCCAAACTTAATACAACTCTATCAACTGAAGATCTTCTAACAAAATACCAGACATAAATGATTCATGATTATTTTCCTCATTCTAACTGAATGACTGTGCTGGTGATCTTTTGCTTCCTATAGGGCCTTCTAAAGCCACCTACACACATTCAGAAGCGACTCCTACATGTTGTTTAGCAACTGATTTTAACAGTTATATGAAATTGGATGGTGGTGGGGGTTTGAGGAAAAAAATATGGGATGCTGTCCTGTATTTTAGAAATCCAAAAAGTTTCTCACAAAATACCATAATAGGTCACCCTGTCCTGAGCCTAGTAATCATTCCAGAATGTGACTAAAGAAAAAAATGGGAAAAAAGTCATAAAGCATCATAGAAAATAGCTTATGCTGCACTGGCATGAAAGGGAGGTGAGGAGAATTAGTTATAATCTTGTCTGGTTTTATTATAATAAAAAAGTTGTTTAAAGCAGCCTTTTGTAGATGAGCCCTTAAAAAGAACCCAGTCCATGCAATCCACCTAACAGTATCTCTACTAGTGGTACATTAGAAAATAAGATACACTAAAATTAAAGCTTCACATTTTTGGCAGTACATGCTAGTTGTGTGTAGCAAAGGTGTCTGGTGTGTTGACGAAACCGGTTGACTCAAAGAAACTTGAATTTGGGAGCAAGAAAAAAAGATTTGGGCAGAAGAGGAAATAAGATAGGATAGGACACAAGAAGGGGCTGAGAAGAATTTTGAGAAGAAACTAAGCAGAAAATTATAAATGTAAGAGGAAGTCATAGACATACAAAAGATGTGGAAGAGAAGTGTTACTATGTAGGTGGTGCTGAACGTAAGGCAAGAGGCTAGGATTTGTGTGGCTTGATCTTGTTCCTTCCTGTTCCATAGTTGAGTTTTTATTCATTCAGACTCTGCATGTGATCAGTATAAGTATTATAGGCCTCATACATGACTCATCTACTTGTTGATAAAGCCACTAGCTATGTATGCTTCTGCAGTAATATTTTGTGGTGCAGTTTGAGAAAGAGGAAGGGATGTCTTTGAATAATGCAGTGTTCCAGGATGCCAGGCCATGAAGAGAAAGTACAAGATAAGAAAAAGGAATTCATGTTGGAAAACAAAAAGAGGACCAGAAAAGAGAGCACTAAGAAGAAAAAGAACACTGACAACCAAAGTTATTAAGAAGAAATATTAAAGATATGAAATGCAAAAAACACTCCTCCAACCAATGATCAACTTCCAGGAAGTCAACAAGAGGGTGTTGATTGTTGTGAACAGTTAAAAGCTGTTATAAAACATTTGCATTTGTGAGGTGAAGGAGGTGTCATTTCCAAAGCAATACCAATACACTGAGCACTCCTCTAGATAGACAATCCAGACCAAGAAAAATTTTGAATTTCATGTGCAAGCAGGATGCAGAACAGGATTTACACATAACACTTGAACCTCCTCTGCTTTACCATAAGCACAGAATTTGTGCCAGCTTATCCTAAGCTTTTTGTTGTGCCAATTAAATACACGTCTTATTTAATTGTTGACCTTAGTTATTAGAGAATTTAAACAAAATAGCTGAAAGAAACATAAACTAACTGCATCTAACTTGTCTCACAGGGATAGCAGATGCTTTATTCAGAAGATGATGTATATGGTGGGTATATAGACAACATTAGGGTCAGATCTATTTATTTAAGTCTCTCACTAAGATAGCCTTGTGAAATAAGCATTTTGACCAGATCCTCTGTTGGTAGGAAATGAATGTGTTTCATAAAAATACCTTGATTTTTATGAGCTAAGCACAGAGGTAATTCTTTTCCTTTAGGGATCCTGGAGAACAGTAGTCATAAAATACCTCAACATATATGTATGGAAAAAAACAAATTAACCTTATCCACTCAGCTTCTGGAAGACAAAGCAAGTAGTTCTCATTTAAAATTATAAAACTTTAAAATATATGTAAGTGCAAAGACCTCACACAGATTTTACTTATAAAGACAATTGCATAAAGACTTAGAAACTGTCACAGCTGGGCAGTTTAAAGAGAGAAACCACCATTTACTGACCCTAAGCCCCTGTCCCCATCTTTTCTCTGCCCGTGTCCTTGCTAAATGGGCTGAAGGTAAACTGCAGTGGTAACAAGGGTTGAAGGAGAGAAATTAAGAGTGAAGGAGTGAAGTTGAGCTTAGGAAAGGTGGAAGGAAAGGTGTTTTTTAAGTGTTTGTCTTTTTCTTTCCCACTACTCAAATTAGTAATTAAATATGTTCTTTATTTGGCAATAAATCAAGCTAATTTTCCCTGAGTTGAATCAGTTTTGACCACAATGGCAACTGGTAAGCAATTTTCCAGTCTTTAGCTTGACCCACAACATTTCTCATTCCTGTTCTTCCTGTTTTCTTTCCCTGTCCAACTGGGAGTGAATGAGCATCTAGGTGGGGTGTTTGGCAGTCAGCTGGGCCAAATCCACCACACCAGTAAATCTCAGGAAGGATAACCTTTATTCTTGTAGAATAAATACTGAAACTCCCAGCACTTTTCATGATACCCAGCTTTCACACAAATAGTTTATCAAAATTATTCTACCTAATTCCATAACTTCTTTTTGTGTAAAATGTTCTCAGTCTCAGATGCTTTAAGGAGAGATTTTAATATGTGCATTTGACAAAAAGAGTGGGAGATTTCTAGGCAGACTCTGAGACAGGAATGAGAAAGTTAAACTTCCCATCTGCTATTTTTAAATGGTTAACAATATGCTCTTTCTCATCCTGGTCACTGAATTATGAGACACTTATTATGATGTAGTGTTTCATGTCTTTGTGTCTAGAGTAATCTATCTTTTTTTAAGGGACACCATGAAGGACAATGCTTTGACAAGTACACCTGTGCCAGTGATTTTTCTGAATTAAAATTGAAGGCACACAGCAGATCTCTCTGTGCTACCTTACTCTGGCCTCTGCCCAAATAACAGAGCAGTAGCCTCATGGCTGACTGCTGGGCCTACTGCCCAACAGATCCATTGGATCCCCCAGGATTCTCATTGCTGCCAGGCTATGGGCAAGACTGGGTGCTAAAGGACAGGCTGAGCACACAGGCTGCTGCTCTGGTGCGCTGCCACTGCTCCCACAGAACACTGTTGTGCTGACATGCAGCCTGGAGGAACGACTGGCTCAGAAGCCTGAGGTTATGCGACAACAACACAAAAGACCTGACCAGTCAACACCTGGAGGACCTGGCCGTGCTTCCCTTGGTGTGTAAGCATAGCTGAGACCTTTCAGAGACAGGGGTCGGAGGTACTCACTATTGATTTAGCTCATTAGCTCTCTACTCCTGCAGTAACCAAAAGCTTCCGTAGGCAATAATCCTAACAGGCTGCTCACTTTATTCCTGGAAGGGTTTAACTCTTGTGTTTTATTGCATCGTGCAAAAAACTTCAGTCAGCACAACTGAAAAATAATTTTTGTTTCAATATTCTTACAGGTCGCTTTTAGTAAGCAGTGGCACTCAGTTATTAAGAATGCTTGGTAGCTCTCAGTTATATAGTTATATATAATTCACAGTTACTCGAGCAGGAAAGGAAGGAAAGATGTGCTCCATACTTGATTTTCTCTTCACTTCGCTTTGCAAAACACTTAATGGGTGCAGGAAATCCCAGCTGTTGCTGTTACAGGGAGATACAGCTTGTACACAGACTCACAAAGTTTTTGGGTATAAGGCTTTTAAGTCTGAGTGACCACTATTTTGCATTGCATTATATCTTTCCTGCCTCTACAAAACAGGTTCCAAATGGAAAAAAAAAAAAAAAAAAAAATCAGATTTTTCCATATACTTATCTTTCATTTGCTGGGACAGACATTTGCCTCCACACTGCACAACACACTGAGTCATGCAATGTTAAGTGCAGAGTTTGCCTTACCAGTTCTCAGTGCTTTCTATTTCAAAGGCTCGCACAGAATTACAGGCCAATGATAATGCCATTCAGTATGGATCATCTCTCTTTCCAAATGCATCACATCCTCCTTTCAACAGCAAAGCATTTCTCTGTGGCAACTCTCCTGTGGCTGATGCACTATGAAATGAATGTCCTAGAAGTGCAATGGACACAGTTCATACTCCAGGACCTGGACTGGTTCCTTCAGTTTTAACTGGGTATGTAAGTTTTAAGCTAGTGGCCACACAGGCTACCCAGTCATTGAAGCTGTGTTTTCTACAGAGTTTTAACTGTTAGCAGACCAAACATGGTCTGTCAAATTTAGCATCTGATTTTAGAGTGCATTTTTATGTATTAAATACATGCATTGTAAAGGCATTCCATATCTGACAGCAGGTGTGTTTTCGTCCCTTCTTTCTTAGATGTGGATCTGAAGCTCATTTTGCACATGGTATGTAATTAAAGGCTAACTTCAAGCATCCAAATATCTAAAAAGCAGAGGAATTCCTTTGGAATTTTCTTGCAAAGCATAATAATGTTGCTGAATGGTTTTATGCTATGAAAAAATATATTTTTATGAAAAATGGAAGTACGAGGGGCTATGGCACCCATGAATGTGTAGAATCCTAAGAAAATATATGAATAAAGTGTAAGCAAATATCAAATTTGATCATCAAATACTTATCATATACTTAGACACAAAAAATTCACGGATTTTGTTGGTTTTGATCACAGAAAACTAAAGAAGTCAGAAGTTAGAATAATAATATATTAATTCAAAGAGAACAATTCAGAGATGAATATGAAATCTATGAAGAGTAAACTTTTAGTATGGGGCAATAAAAACCTAATGTATGAATACAGATAAAATGTGCATGTACACTCTTGTAAAAATGAAATTTGATGGAAAGCAATAATACATTTACAGCAGTTGGGAAAACAGAAGAACATCCTCTCATCTTTAGAAAAAATAAGTGAGACACTGAGGATTTTCAAGGTGTCAGAATGATTGATTTCACTCCAAATGAAGTCAGTTGAAAAAAAACTTTACAAGAGATGGGGAAGTAATAAACTCACTGAGTAAATAAAAGCAGACAGAAAATCAGCAAAATTAAATTAAATATCCTACAGTTAAGCTATAAACAACTTGAAAAAAAAAATAACCAAAGGATTAAACTATTTAAATAAAAGAACAAAACAGCAAGACTATTTAATGTTAGAACTTGCTTCTCCCACATCTTGACTTCTCCATCAGTGCTTGCTGAAAGTAGAGTTTATGACTCTGTCTTGTGCTTTTTAGGGAAGAAATGAAGAACTGTACAGATAAAAATCACATTTTGATGGATGTATTATGTGCTGAAAGAATGTGATGACTTATGCTTGTACCTGTCATTATCTTGATGTACTGCATCTTTAGTAGTGAGAAAACTGTTCTTTACTATGAAATCAAATATATTCCTAGGAAAATAATGAAATCAGAGAGGCAGAAATTGAAAATAGAGTTTAACTTGCACATGTAAAACATGAACTAGTAGCTAAGCTATACTCAAATACAAATGTTTTCAGCAGCTGTGATTTTCAGATCTTTAAAGGGCATGCTCAGTGTGGAGTTTAGTCTTCAGCTTTTGTCCTAGGCCAACAGAACAAGTTTCCAATTTGAAACACATCTTAAGCTCTACCCGCAAAATTTAATATTGTCTTTACATGCATCTATATAAAATGTTAAGGTTTAAAAAACTGTCATTATATTAAAACGAGCAAAGAACACTTCACACTATCAAGCACTGCCTCTCATTTTCATTATGTTCCTTTTTGTAGGAGTTCATTACAGAATAAAAATGTCCGTGTCATAGTAAATCTTGAGGAGTTCAAAGCTATGATGCTCCGTAATTATTATGATTAGGCCTCTAACTGCAGTGTGACCTCAGCATTTAGGAATTGATGGCTAAAAGTTAAGACTTCTTCTTGCCTTGCATTTAACATATAGTAAATCCTAATGGTTAATAAACCCTCGAGTTCACTGAATGAAACAAAAAAAAAAAATAGCTGCTCTGTGTATTATTAAAGATAGCCTCATTTTATTAAGTATCTGAAAGTGACTATAAGCACACTGAAGATAAGACACCTCATTGTAACTCAGAACATTTATCTAGACACCTCACATTTTATACAACTCTGCCCAAAGGCCTTCTGTTACCACTGAAGGGAAAACTTATTTCCAGAATAGGTCTATTCTCCAACAGTATCACTGTATATATTCAATGCTTTCCTATTTAGACATTGTTCATTTCCTATAGGGTGGAGTAAATATTGGTTTTACAGGGCATTGAGTCTAGACTGCCTTATTCCAAAACACAAGTGATCATTGAGAGTAATTGATCATGTAATGGTGAACTGAGATGTTTTTATGAATTTTTAGAGGTCATTGCTACAGTAAGACTGCCCATTTATACAGAAGAGGTTTTTCCATTACTTGTAGTTAATTGTCAGAATGCCAGCAAAGTGTATCACTAAGCCAGATACAGAACAGCTTCTAACAACTCTGGGGCTTTTTTTTTCCTCTGTTGCTAGGAGTATCAGCTAAACCTGAGTGATAGAAACAAGAAAAGTCGATCAAGGCAATCAAGATAAATCAAAGGACTGTTAATAAAATAATACATTAAATTATTGCTGAAGAATTACCTAAAGCTAAACAACAACCTCTTGGCAGGACAATGTATTAACTTCTCTTTCATTTGAGAAGAATAAAGACTTAAATGAAAATGGCACGTTTTTCTCCATGGCAAGTGTGCCTCAATCCATGGAAATATTGTTACATTTATGAAGTTGCTCATTATTACACTGTTGGAAAAAGGAATGAACTATGTCTTGTTTGATTGCTTTATGGACAGAAATTAAACTCCTTCAAGAATATTTGACAATAAAAGATATGCCACAATCAAGTTATTTGAAGCTTGACACTCTGTCTTTATGTGCTAATAATTCAAAGTTAACTTTCAGAGGTGTCTGTAATGAATGACTGAAAGGTGAAAATAACCATTTATTTCCAACTTTTTGTACGAAGTAGGTAAATAAATTCTGGACAAGTCATCACTCAGAGGTTCATGTAATGATCACTAGAAAGAGTTGGAAGTTGAGAGAGCTTTTCTGTTATTTCTTCTCTTCCACTGAACTCCAGATATATTTTCAAAAATTCTGGAGATATTGCATTTGCCTGCCTGATCACAATGGCATCTTGAAGAACAGCTCCTGCCAGAGTGTTATCTCAGTACCCTGAGATGTAAGGGCCTTTGAAATAGTTTCCAACCTCTTGAAGATAGCAGGTAAGCTCTGTAGCTTGGGACAGGAGGGCTTGCAAGGCACTCTGCTAATGACATCTTCCAAGCCTGGCTCAGTTCTCCCTCTTTCCCAGACTTTCACTCTGCTTATTTAAGCAGAAAAGGGCAATCATATCCAAAGTAATTCCTCACAAATTAAGTAGTTCTCTGTAACTAAACAATCACTAGAAAATGACAAGGAATGATCTATGTATCAGTATTTAAAATTATTTAGTATTTTTGAGGTGTAAACATAGCTTTTGGCTGCTAGAATTTATCATCAGTTCAGATCCTGTATAGAGAAATATTTTAATCCAAACAATAGAAATGTTTGGATAGATATGATGTTTTAGGAGAGTGTGAGAATAATAACGAAGGATAGAAATGTTTGTCCTTGCTATTGACTCTCCATTTAAAAAGAAAGAATAGAAAGATCTACCAGAATAAAAAATTAACATCAAAGGTTACTTGTGTGAAATAGATGTCTGATACAGTGTGACACCTTGTGTATAAAAAAACCCTTATCTATTCAGAGGAAATAACATGCTGAGTCTATTGAAAATGAACAAAGCCAGACTTAAAAAAAGGGAAATGAAAAGAATCTAGCTTCCTCATATTAAAAGGCAGAAAGACAGAATCTATACTACTGTTGATTTGGGGATAGTAAAATAAATGACTGCAAGGAACTATTAAGAACTGCTTTGTTTGAGTGTATTTTTTGATCTTGCGAACAGTCTCAAAACACCTCTAAATCTAGATTATCTGAACGTTCCTGTAATACTAGAGAGTCCCACGAATTAACTTTAAACCAAGTTATTTCATGATGATCTGGCTGTAGCAAAACATAGGGTTTTCATACAGGTTGAGAAGAAAGAAGAAATCTAAAAGAATGCTAAACACACTTGCCTCAGAGGGACCTCAGGAGGTCTATTCAGTCTGTCCTATATGAAGGAAAATAAATATAGCTGAACCCATATCCTGAAAACTGTTTGGCTACCTCCTTTTTACAAAAATCTGCAGTGAAAAAGATTTTATAAATTCTCCAAGAAAAAGTTTTTCCTGTATATAATTAGCCTTGTAGGCTAATTTCTTAATAACTGATCACCTATGATAACTATATTTTACCAGTCCTCTCTTTAAACCAACCAACCAACCAACCAACCAACCAACCAACCAACCAACCAACCAACCACATAGAGAACATCTGACTCACCATTTTTACTAGGCTTGTCTTCTAGGGAAACTTGTGTCCTCTTTTAGAGTCTTCTTTTCCGGACCTAGTAAAACTTGATCTTTTGAGGCCTTACAGGTCAGTATACCAAATAGTTTACATCACTTGTTAGGCTCTTTTTAATTCCCTCTGTTGCCAGTCTCTACATGCTTGCCAACCTAGACACAGTATTTTGACAAGATTTCAGTACTGGCAAGTAGAGCAAACCAATTATTGCACACTGTAACAATGATTCTTCTAGTACTTTCTAGAAGCCTAGGTGTAACTTTTTTCTTCGTCTTTTCTTCTCATGTTAATCTAACATCTATGCGTATATGGGGCAGTGCACTCTGCACATTGCCGAGTTTCATCTCAGCAGAGTCCCAAGTGTCTAACAAGATCTTGAAGATGATGTGAAGAAGGATAAATAATTAATGTGTTTGTGGATAAAATATCTTTAAAATTTCCAGTTACTTTTCTCCTTTGAATGCTTGTCCATATATGGATTCACAGTGTGGGTGATCTTTTTTCCCTTTTTCTTTTTTTATTTTTTTATTTTAAGGAGCATTCTTTGAAAAATATGTTAATGGAGATATCACTCAGCAAGATACCTGCAATAATATTGGCTCTGGTGGAATATACTTTGATCAATGAAGGAAGATCCACTTGGGCATAAGGTATTTTAACAGAGCCACTGATCCAGTTTCTCTTTGTGCAGAGATCTCTAACTATTGATCCAAATAACCACTGAGGTTTTCCAAGCAGTCAGTTCCTTTGCAGTAGGAGGTAATTCTTGATATTTAATACCTGTAATCAGGCATAAACCCTTTGCTGGCAAAGAAAGAGTAGGCTATAGACTGATTGCCAAAGCAGAGGTTTATATAAAAAAAATCCAGGAGATGTGTGCAGTCGACAGGCTGTAGCTTATTGATCAGTTGTTGCCAACATCAAATGGCTAACCCATCTTTGGATGGTTGGGCTTTATAGGATTCTTTTCTTACAGCCTCTTCTTGCTACATTTCAGGCAAATCTCAAGAATTTTGCTTGTGATCCTTAGTCAAAAAACTTTCCTGCATAGTAGGTACATGCACTGATCCTCTTTAGCAAGCTATGTTCTGTCTTATTGACCTTATCTGTTAAATTAATGGAATATACTATTGGACATAAATCACTCAGCCCAAACAGCACAAGAAAAATTTCAGTGTCTTATTTCTGTTCTATGTTGCTTTCTCACTTTACATAAGTGCAGTTTTGTTACAAGCCTTTTCAGTATCAGACACTCAAAATATAGTGTTAGAAATCTATTGCAATGAGACAGAAGATTGAGCCTCTGCAGAAAAAACGACTTAAACTCAGAAATACAAAACTAGGAAAAAAAAAAAAAAAAAAAAAAAGTCCAGATTCATCAGACTTGGATTAGTACCAAGTCAGTTGTTTCACCTTAGGTAGAACCTGGGATAAATTGTGACAGAGATCTTATTCATAAAGGAAACAAAGTAACAGGGATTGATTACCACCATGTGATTCTCCTACTTCCCAGCAGAAGAAATAGCCTTCAGAAAAACTGTCTTCACAGACAGAAAGAGTAATGAACAATTTCCAACTGTGTAGAGCATCAAGTTTAATTCTTCGGAGAAATAAGGTTTCTTGGTAGCAGGAATAGCTTCACAAATCTCTAATAATCCAGTGAGAATAGCAATGAAATGAAATGAGGAGGAAAGAAAGGAAAAGGAAATAGCTGACAGAGGAAAAAGTATTTAAGGCTCTTACCCTAAACTTAACTGTAGCACCTGAAGGCAGAGTTCTGTGGCAATCAGCAGACCATACCAGCTAATAGGTATTAATAAAGCCAGTGGTGATGATCTTCCCCCTAAGTGGTCCAGGGGTCAGCTATTGCAGTTGGAATTTAGAGGATCTAAATCAGTACTGTGGCCTGGTTTATGGTACCAAGAACAGAACCTCTGGAAACCTTGGTGGTGTGCTATCATTAACAGAGTAAAGAACTGAATCAAATCTGCAGTTACACAGCTCTACTCCTGAGCCAAATTGACCATTTTCTTTGGCAGCCAAGGTCCTTGTAACAAAAACCCCTGCGCTCTGTAACAGTTGTTGCAATTGTAAGAAACTGCCCTTACTCCGTTTATTGTCTTTTCAGAAAAACACAGGCAACTAACTATTATGTTACGGTATTCTCTCCAGTGCAGAGCAGACAGTAAAATCAAACAGGAGCCTATGTATAATTGATCTCACTACAATATTTCTAGCTAACCACTAATTTGGATCTTATTTTGCAGTGGTTAAGTTGAGAAGGATTTCATACCCAGAAAATTCCAGTCTTCTGGGGCCTTTCTCCAGCTTCTTACTGCCCTGTGGCCATTTTATTTACCCGTGCCATTATGAAAATGGTAAAGACCAGGTGTAAAAAGAAACATACTTTGTATCTGCAAAAGGTGTAATACTTTCTGCTCACTCTTCCTGCTATTCTGGGAGTCTGGGTTTGTTATATGCTGAATGCTAGATTCTTAACCACTTTGTTAATGAAGAGGATTATTTTATCTCCAGTAAAAAAGTGAAGGATAGCCATGTGAGTGACTTGGCTCTGTAACTTATTCTGTTTGCTAAGGTTGGAGTTGTCTTTGAGTAATTTTGTGATGCTTGGAACTGTTTCTTTCCAGATAAGAGGTACTGAGTTTTCAACCCTGAGCAACTCTGTATTTTAGTGTTAAACAACAGACGCAGTTCCTTTTTAGGGGAAAAGTATTGAAAGCTGGAAACTTATCAAATGGTATCCATGTGTTTCTGGTTTCTGTTCAACAGTTATACTTGGAGTTAGAGGCCAAAGCTCCAACGTGGCTCTATTGTGACAGTGGAAGTTTATTTTTTGGCGTGAATCTGTCTCAGTCAAACAGCATTTTGCCTTGAAATCTGCCTTCTTCAAGGTCTCAAACAATAAGAGCAAATTGCTTTTGCAGAGGAAGAGGAACTTTAATAGAATATAAAGACAGCCCTCTTACTAGAGCCAGCCCTGGAAGAGTGAGCTTTTACAACTCAGAAAGACATAGCAGGAGCCAATGAACTTAATAGTGTCTCGTACTAGAGGGGTGAGTTTTTGATAGATCAGAACCAAGAAGAAAGAAAGAAAGAAAGAAGATTTTAATTTAGAGTTTTTGCCTTTGATTTTTCTAAGGGAGTCACCATCACTGCATTTGGGGTTGGCGCTGGGATCATTGACAGGATCATCCCCCCTATTGGCAGGGATGTGTTCTTGCTGTTTGCATTCATGGCAGTCCCCAAGTGCAGAAATCCACAGAGCTCACTGCGTGCTGCAGAGCAGACTGTTCTCTCTCTGATGGATTGTCTGATGTCTCCATTCTAGCACAGTACTTGTTGCTTTTTATCTATTTTGATCTTGTGAATATCAGATGGATTTTGAATTCTCATCTTGTTCTTTGAACTAGTGACTTCTCTTAGACTGGCATCTTCTGCAAATGTTGCAAACATATTCTTGATTCTTTCTTTCAAGACATAAATGAAATTATTGATCAGAACTTGGCCCAGGCCAGATCCCTACAGTTATCCATCTGAAATATCTTCTCAGCTCATAAGTTAAATGTTACATTCTACTCAAAAAGTACACACTGTGTTGGGAATTTGGCTTATCTGACCTGATCTTCCTAATGTTACAAATGTCATGTGGACTAGTGCCAGAAAGCTTACTGAGATCAAAATATATCACAAGTATTGCTTCATCCTTATCTTCTAGGCCAGTTATATTGTCAAAAAGGCAATGCAATGATCAGAAAGAGTATATGTTCTTTACTCTTCTTGTCATTCAATTGCTTATAAATTGATTACTCAATGATTTGAGAAGGGAAGTTGAAGCAATAAATCTATAAGTCATCATCTATGATTTTTTCCATTAATACAGTTTCCTGTGGGAGGATAAACATCAAGAATAATTGGGAGATGGTCTCAGTTACTCATCAGATACTCCAGGATGAATTTTATCATTCTCTGCACATTTGAACCTCTCTGACTTACCCTATCCAAAGTTGCACTCCATACATGTTGTAGGACTGTGCCCTACATACTGTTTTCCAAAAAATAATTAGGTACTTAGTCCCATATTGCTGTCATCCTTTGGTGGCTGTTGTTGCCTGATCAAAAATTTCGTCTACAGCTTCTTTTTGATAAGGACATTTCTTTTGTTCTATCTCCTTTTATCTTCACCCACAGAAATGCAACAAATTTGCCTCTCACCTTTTTCTCAACTTCAGAGAGTGACTTCAAAGCATTCTTGATCTACAGTGTAATATTGGTTTCCTTTTTTCCTGCTTGTGCTTCCTGAATAAACTATTTCTATTTTACCAGCCTTCCAATTCTATTGATTTGTTTCACCAGCTTTCTGTGATGTTGATTAACCAAGTTTTTTGGTTGTAAAGCAAGATTTCAGATCTTTTCTCTTCAGTTCCTGTGCTGTTCTGAGTTCATGTGTAAGTTATGTGTTCAAACTGACTCTTCCTGGATTAAAGAATGCAGAAGAAGATATCTTTATACCTCAATACAAGATCAGTGTCACGGAATAAACCATATCTCTAGCATGAGGCTGCATGATCACCAATACTGATATACAACATTAGGAAACTTGGCATGACCAAGCTACCTTTCTTGAAGTTTCACACTAAGAAGGCAGCTGCCTCAGTTATGATATTTCAAGCTGTCAGATGGTGGTCTTGTCTTCTAGCAGGATGATTATGAATACTGCTATTGTTGCCTTTAGATTGTGATTTTGAATGCCTTAGTGTTGTGGATTGACCTTGACTGGGTGCCAGGTACCCACCAGAAGCCACCCTATCACTCCCCCCCCTCAACTGGACAGGGGAGAGAAAATATAACAAAAGGCTCGTGGGTTGAGATAAGGACAAGAAGAGATCATTCAGCAATTACTGTCACAGACAAAACAGTCTCAACTTGGGGAAATTAGTTTAATTTATTGCCAATTAAAATTGAGTAGGATAACAAGAAATAAAACTAAATCTTAAAAACACCTTCCTCCATCCCTCCCTTCTTCCTGGGGCTTAACTTTACTCCTGATTTTTTCTACCACCTCCCGTGCAGTGGTGCAAGAGGAATGGGGAACATGGGGGAGGACTCCTCGCACAGTTCCCCTGCTCCAACGTGGGGTCCCTCCCACAGGAGACAGTTCTGCACGAACTTCTCCAATGTGAGTCCTTCCTACAGGATGCAGCTCTTCATGAACTGCTCCAGCGTGGTTCCCTTCCACAGGCTGCAGTCCTTCAGGAACAGACTGTTACAGTGTGGGTCCCCCATGGGGTCACAACTCCTGCCAGCAAACCTGCTCCAGCATGGGCTCCTCTCTTCATGGGTCTGCAGGTCCTGCCAGGAGCTTGCTCCAGCTTGGGCTTCCCACGGGGTCACAGCCTCCTTCAGGCACCCATCTGCTCTGGTGTGGGGTCCTCCACATGCTGCAGGTGGACCTCTGCTCCACCATTAACCTCCATGGGCTGCAGGGGCACAGCCTGCCTCACCATGGTCTGCACCACAGGCTGCAGAGGAATCTCTGCTCTGGTGCCTGGAGCACCTCCTCCCCCTTATTCTTCATTGAACTTGGTGTCTGCAGTTGTTTCACATATTCTCATTCCTCTCTCCTGCTGCTGTTGTGCAGAAGCCACCCCTGTAATTACCAAAACCTTGTCACACAAACCCAATACACTTAGCTTTAGGGAAATCTCACTATTAGGTGCTCCTTCATTTTGCAGACCCAGAATGCTGTGATAATTTTGGGGCACCAAGGAGAGGAGATTATGAGGCATGTTCTTGTACATCTGATAGTTTCACCATCGTACTAACATCAGTAGTGACCACTTTCCTCAGAGAAGCCATGGGTGACACAGTGAGCAGTTGTCATCCCAAAGTCTTCACCATGGGACATATAATGTTTGCAGGTGATATCCCTTCATCCTCAGCCTCAAAGTCCACTAGGAACTATTTTTATATATTTTCTTGTCACAGCATCCCTCCTTCTCATTGTTTCCCAGACAAAGTTAGTGAGCCACATGCTACATTTTCCCTGGTGAAGTTGCCGCAGAGGAACTATTTGTCCCCCAGTGACTACATGTGGCTACTCTTCCCCCAGCCCTCAGCCCTGGACACCCCCAGACTGAAACCAATGCAGGGAGGACATGGGCACGTGGTCACCAGGTAATTGCTGACATGGCTAAAACCAGCTCCGGCCATGGAAGGCAGGCAAGTCTTGATACCCCTCACTGCCTGCTCTGAACCAAGCTTGTGCTTACTAGTAATGATAAATACTTATTTGTTAGGATTTTTATTATTTATTGCAGTTTGCCAATAGAGATTCTCATCAGAGCACTGGAAATCTGCTTTCCTGCTTTTAATCTGCTAACATACAGACATCTCCTACTTCAGCACATCAGGGTGGAGTGTGCTTCAACCAAATATCCATGTCTAATATGTTCTGTCTTTAAAGTAGTTTTGATGCTTTCATTGAGTATTGCTGTATGTAATGATGGATGCCAGTCTGCTGTCCTTACCTATATGTCTAAGTCAAACCTTAAAGATACAGATGAAATCCAAACTGATGGTGTCTAAGGAAAGATACATTTGTAAGATGTTTGTAAGATCAGGATAAAATTTTTCCAAGGAACTAATAACTTCAAATTTAGGGATATAATCTTATATGGTCATCTAAAAATGATACAATGATTGTCTGAAGTCTATAGTCCAATATCATGAATCAGTGAGTGTCTTTAACCCTCTCATTAAAATAATGGGTGTTAAAGATGCTAAACATTTTACTATATCAGGTCTTTAATCCTTTGTTTTGGTGATTTCACAGGCTGTGGTTTCTGTGAGACATTTTACTATATCTTTTAACTTTTATAAAATATGAGTTTGAAACTTTTGTTTGTAATTGAAGAGTCAAGATACAGAGGTGTGTGCACAACTCAATTGAAACTCAAAGTATGATTTATAAGTCCCTAATTTCTGAGAGTTTGACACCAGAATACAACTATCACAGGTGAAACTCCATTTCTAAATGTCCAACCAACTCTGTAATTGTCATGTTAGTATTACACTTGTTTTATATTATAAATCAGAGCATTGTGTCAAACCTGGATCCCAACTGGAAATTCTCTGTACTGTACATAACAATTTTAAGAACTGCTTTGACCTCTCAATTTCTTACAACATACTTCATGCTCTAAGTCTAAATGAAGTGATATAATTTTTTTTTAGGTCTAAATGCAACACCGCCTAAAAACATTTCAGTGGCAATCTTTGGTGCCAGAATAGAAACAGAAAAGCTAGCATGCCTCAAGCAGATGGAGATATCCATCAAATGGTTTAAATATTTATACTGAAACACATGTAAAATCTATGTATATTTTAGAAAACAGTAGTCAAGCAATGTAGTTTCATTTAAGAGCTGTGTAAGGCAGAAGATCGGTTTTATGATTGCTCTTTGACTAATGAGTTGTTTTCATATCATGCTGCTTTTCTAGGTTGCACACTCTTAAAAAAACTTAAAAGATGAATTTACCACTATAAATAATCTCATTCACTTCAAGCGGATTCTTTTCTGGTCTCACATTCAAGAAGTTTTACTCAGGTAAATAACACTTAAGCTTATGTGTAACTGTCTGCAAGATCAAGGATTCATGAAACTGTAAATCCTAGCCTACTCTGTGGCAATGGTATGCATCCCTCTTTCTCTATAACAAAAGCAATTAAAAAAAATCGTCTTAGAGGGATTTAAGAAACACACATATAATCCATGATTTAGATATGATACCCAAGCCTACCACTCCTCAGGTGTGTTCTGCTTGCCCTGAAAGTTTGCTTTATTGGTTTTTCTCATGCTGCACGCTGCCTACTTAGGATGATTTGCCACCTCCTCTCCTTTCTCAACCACATGGGAAAGGACATGGAGGTCCAATGAGGCCCTGGACCATGGGTAGAACCAGAGCAGATTAGGCACAAGTACACATGTGGATTTCCCACTAAATGTCATTGCAACAACTCCTTTTAAAAATGCTGGAAGAAAGTTCCATCATGGCTATAGGACTTGCCCAAGGGCTTATGCTCACCTCAGTTGGAAGGAGTTTGAGCTCACACTTCCCAAGGCAAGTTCCTGTGCTTCTGGAGAGCTCTGAATGATCAGACTGCTTCACAATAGCAACTGTGCTACTACTGGAGAAAGGGCATGAAACACTTTTCAAGATTCATGGCATCAGGCAGAATAATGGTGAGGAGAGCTTGCATCTGTAATCTAGTAATGAAGCAACTTGCTTTTGAAATTTGCATTAAGTAGTTCCTGAGTAAAATTGAAAATAAATTAGGGAACACTCCTAAGATACATGAGATATCTGGTTTGAATCCTGGGTGGCTCAGAAGGGGGAGTGTTCTGTTTCTAATAGTAGTATGAAGGATAGGCAGACATAATCAGGCCTTCTTTGGATGCTGTTTAAGAAAATTTGTTAATACTGTTCAGTTATGTTTTCCAGGTTAGGAGCTGTAAAACCATTGTGGTTTAAATTCCACTCTACGATTTAAGCATAAGGTGTTATGACTCCTAGCTTGCAAGATGGTGCTATGTTTATACCAAATATTAGCAGACAGCTCTGTATCTTATGCATAAATCATCTTATTATGGAAAAATGGCACAATACCCTATTGCTACTGAACATATGTGCATGTAAGTATTATATATATGTGTATGTATATGATATATATATCAGCTAGAGAAACATCATGATGGAACTCTTTAGAAGAGTGGTGAATCAGGCCAGCTTTAGACTGTAAAAATAAAATTTTACTCAATTTGTTCATTAATAACACATTTGTTAATGATCAGATTTTAATATTAATCATCACTAATACATATGCATATCTGTTTGTATTTTAACAGTCACATCCTAAATCAGCTGTGAGTATATAATACCATGGAACAGATGCCATATAGTTAGTACCAATGGGTACAGTCCTTGGTGGTTCTTAGTTGCAGAGGTCCCATTGATAAGTTGTGAGAGTTAGTCAACAAGAGAAGTCAGAAATGAAGTGAGCTTGTCTTCCTTCAGTTTCTCCAGTTCTCCTCACTTATGCTTGATGTGTTTACATTAGTGTCCTCCCATCAAAAGAAGAATGGGATTCTCCTTTACTCCCATACTATTTATCTTTGTCTAGCCAGTCATCCTTGTGTATTTGGAAAGATGTCCCTTGTGCTTATCTTGTTCTCTGGCAGCTTTAGTTGTCTGGATGTCTTTTATATGCAAGTAGACCTAGTTTTGTCTGCCTCTTTGGTGACTATGTTACTCACACATTTAAGTAAAGTTGTGTCTGGCTATGACATCACAGTGTTATAAATACATACTACTATTATTTATAGCATTTAATAGCTTAATAGTTTAATAGTTACAGTATAGCTAATGTTAATTATATCCTGACTTGTCTGTTTATAATTTATCAATGTCATAGGCCTCTGCATTGGCTACAATCTCCTTACTTGTCTTGAGTTAATTATTTTCTCTCATTTTTTTTCAGTCTACTTTGAAAAAACATGGCACAAATCTTTCAAAATGAGACAGTTCTTATGGAGGGAGACCTCTACTTGATGACTGTCTGCAGAGACGACTCAGCCTCTTTTACCTGGTGAGTTGGCCATGGCAAAACAGCTTTGCTTTTGCTGTTATTACTTACAGTGTGACACCCAAAGACAAAGATGCCATTTCCCATCTACTAAGTGATTGTATTGGTGTCTGTATGGAAGGAAGTATTAAGTTCCCACCAGGATCAGCATGTTGGATATTAATGACTCTAATGCTGAAGTGGTTTACTTCTTTGATCAAACAGCCAAGAGAAAACATAATTATATAGTATGAATCTGAATGGCAAATTAATCAAACCTCTTTAAAGTTCTTATTTTGCAGCTGGAATGTTGCCTGCTCTCACTTAAAAGCATTTTGCCAAGTACTTACAGTGCTCAAAATTTACAGACCAGGAAGGATGTGCATTTACTTGGCAAATGTCCTCTGGATCTACTTCAGCTATGCTTCTCTTAACTGTCACTCCAGAGTAACAGTGCTTTGATGGTTCTCAAAGTATATATTTTGCCATCCGAGAAGAAGAAATGAAGTCGGTTATTTCTTGGTCCAGATGTATTTCCTATTGATGTGTTCTGAGTTGTTAAATTGTAGTGAAGCTTATCCTAAGCAAGGACTCAGTAAAATCTGAGAAGTAAATCAAAGTTTGCTTCAATTTTATAAATGGCTACTCACTGAGAACCAGGAAAGAAAACCATTCTGTAAATATAATTCAGTTGTTCAAGTGCAGTTTTCTCACACTTCCCTGTGATCATGGCACACAGACTGCCTAAAGAACAAGCTGTTGCAGAGCCACTGATCATGTGTATTTTATGATAACCCTAAAGCGTTTATTTGGACTTTACCTAGTTTACTTCAACAGAAATTCTACCTTGGGGAAGAATGAGTGACTCTGAGGAGACTCTTTTAAACACCAACCCTGAGTGACATATTAAACAAAGCAAACCAAGTAAATGTTAATGAAGGAATTCAGTCTGGGAACAACCCACTACTCAGTTCTTCCCTTATGCACCTTCTGTGTTAAGGTGGGAAAGTGAGTGTGTCTGCCCCAGAGGAGATTTAGCCTGTACCAAGGTTGTTGTGGCCACCGTTTTAAATTCTCAATAGTTAAAAGCTGGCTTGGACATCTACCCATTGCTGCCTGCAGAGTGAGACAGCAGGTGTCTACTCTCGTCTCCCCTCCCTTTCCCTCCACTCCTCATCACACTCAGTGTTTAGGTTGAAAGAGAGCATCTATTGACTACAAACTTTTTAGATGCCTTGCTACGATCTACATTCTTCATTTTGGTATTGATCTTTTCTTGGTTTGTCTGTCTGTACACAAGGACAGACAGAAGGAATTAATAGCAAATTCAACCTAAATTAACATTAAATTGAATGATATAAATGTTATTCCTGCTTTTAATATGCTGTAAGAAAATAATATAAATTGAGAATTTGAAATCTGTCATGTAAAGCAGCTTGTTTAGTCAGGTATTACACAGCTATCTCAGATTTTTTTTCTGCTTTTAGCTCTCTCTGTGCAGGAAAAATGACAGAAAATGCATGGAAAGAATGCATTTGTCATTTTATTTGATTAAAAACATATATCATTTAGCAGGAGCCTGAAAGTGCTGAAAAATCAGAGTGATTAGTAAGCTATTAAAATGAAAATCTGAATGAAAAATATCCTTAACATTCATCTGTAAAACAAGATTTGGACAATATAGTTTCTACTCGTCTCAAGCAAAAAGTTTCTTGAAATGAGTATTTCAGATAAATGATCTTCATACAAATGCATGAGGTCAGATTGAACTCAACAGGTACCCTATTGCATTACAAATCCCATATCTCATGCTGGCCATGTCCCCAAAGATGGGACATGGACAACATACATCAACTTTTTCCAGAAAAACAGAACCTTCCCCAGTTATTTCAAGGGGAAAAAGTCAGCAAGGACAGGCATTCATAAAATTCTCAAATATCCAGATGCTCCATAGTTACTCACCATAGAACTTAGGGGTGAAGCAGGGAGCGGGGCTAAATGTCACCTGCACATAAATAGTCTCAAGTATTTGGAGACAGGGTGTTTCCTTAGTTTTGGCAATATAAAAAAAAAAAAGCCTAGCACACACCCCCAGATCAAATGTATTCATACTAACCAGTTTAAATAATTATCAGTTCTGCAAAAAACCAATGATAACAGAAATAATGTTATGCTTCCAGTAATACATTCACAGCGGCATTGGTATCTGTGCTCACTGTACCTTTGATAATCAAACCTCAAACATGAGTTTTTCACAGCTAATATTCAACACACATCCACAGCCATTCACACACTATGAGGGATCTTTTGAATTGAGGTAGATACAAACCACAAATACCACATGACCTCCATGTGGTAGTAAAAACATCTTTTCATTCATGTGATGGTGAGAATCTAATGACTAGCACAGACTATCTTGAAACTCATGGAAACACAACAATTACAGAAATAATTCAAAGAGTATAGTATTCTAGGAAGTAGTCAGAAACTCAAACAAAGAGAAAACCACACATAATTATCTCAAAACAGTGTTGGCCCTTTTGAAAGAAAGTGGAACATTGGAAGAAGTCAAGAAATTATACTTTTTGCTGCATTAACAACAAAGCTTAAACCAACTGAGACATGAACTGGAATCAACTGCTAGCACTTCCAGCTTCACAAAAATTGGCATTATGTGCTACGGAAAATGACTTTCATGAGAGACAGTTATGTGTGGACATTAAGAGAAAGCTGAACTCAGAAAGGGTAATAGATGGCAGAGCTTACTTTTTCCAAATATTTGTCTATTTTTTATAGCCCAGGAAATGATGAAGTACTCCTGGAATCAAACACTTTTTATAAATAATTTTATGATTTGAGTGACTAGTGACAGAATGAAAAGGTGCTTATATTATATCAGGGCCCCAAAGTGGTAATCATCCCTGCTTGCAAGATATCAAGAATGGGAAGAAAACCAGATTCACCTCTGCAGCCATGTGAACTATGGAGACTTTCTTCCACAGAGCTCAGGGGATCTATCCCTATTTTATCAGGGATAAGAAACAGCATTAAAAACTGTGAGAGTTAGCAAAAATTTCAAATCTCTTTTTAGATGAGTTGTGCCATATCCTACTGTCATAGGTGCAGTAAAACACAAGATCAAGAAGTGAGAAGAAAACATGTGCCTTATGCTTTCCACCTTTTGTGATCCCCTTTTAGGACATCTCAATGGGAAACGGCAATACAGACCCAATATAGTCTCTCTGCTATCCCGCTTACTTGTGTACTCATTTCAGTGAGACTGCTATGCTTCACAGACTTGCTGCAGTTCTACGACAAATAAAACAAGTCACTTCAAACTTTGCTCTTTAACCTCCCTTTTTTTCTACTCAACTATAACATACAATGTTTGGCAAAAATAATTTTGCCTAGAGTGAAAACTGATGGAACAGGACAACAAACCTTTTGTGCAGTGCTTGCAAATCTGGCACAATGCCTAGCTTTGCTTTCTGCACTACATTTGTCACTACAGACATATTATACTACTGAGGTGAAAAAAACCTAGCTCTCCGTATCACCTTTTACAATCTCATTGAAATAATCACAATGCCTTCTTCCACAAAAATTAGATTAATTCTTTTAGTCAGGCAGCACAATGTAATATTCATGTAATGAAAACTATCTTAGTCTACTCATCAAAAATATAGCTACAGTAGGGAAATAGATTTTTCATTATTTACATACACCAAAGACATTAATCTGTGTCTTTCATTTATCTATTATACTCTACTAATGAATAAATGACTAAACTGAATACCTCATTCTCTAATTGCAATTAAAAAAAAGGAAGCCATCGCTCAGGGATACTACCAGAATTAACCTTCTTCTATGGTTAATTTAAACATATGCAGTACAAATAATCTTACTTGAAGCAGTTGGACAGCTCAGAAACATTCATTCTGTTTACCAGAAAAGCTTTTGAGTTACAAATATGCAAATGTACATATGTATCTCAGGTTCTACTGCAGTTAAATTGTGAACTTGTAGATCTCACATTTTACTATTATATTTCTTTTCTATTTCTTCAATCAACAAAAAGGGGTAATAAATACTCTGACCTCTGAAACAAAAAATTGGCTTTAACTTAAAAGACAAATTTATTTTTAAATTAAAAAATCTATTTGGGCTAAAATATTATTAAAATAATAGAAGTAAAAGTAGGGTTTTTTTTCCTGGAGACAGGATGTTTCAGACTGGATTTCAACCCCTACGCAGTTCACCTTGTTCTTAGTCTAGCTCATTACACAGTAAAGAACCTGTGCCTCATGGTTTGGATTTATATTCAGAGCAAAAGCTCTAATGGCTCAAATTATGAATAAACCAAGGGACTGCTACTAACATTCTTCTATATCAAATCAGTTTATGAAAAGAAATTTCTTAGGCCCAAGTAAGGTCACAGGAAGGCTTATGGCAAGCACTAATTTAAATCACTCACTGGATCAATTACAAAAGGTGCCTGGGAGTAGGGGGCAAGGTTGAGGCTCTCTCTCCAAGTAAATGCTTTAATAAGTAAGACACACTAATGCAGGGTTTTAGCTTTCCTGAGCATAAACTCCTTCTCTCTGTCCAGACTGATGATTGAAGATCTTCACTGTGAAAGAGCAGAGCTTTAGCAGGAGCAGAGGAATACCCCGATGCAGGTTTCTGTCCATGCACCCACTTCACCAGCAAAAGGGAGAGGGGAGGTATGCTGCTGAAACGAAATTAAAGGGTAGTGAGGAGGGATGACAGTGAGACGACTTCTGTTGGCCCAGCATCGACATATGCTGACTTCAAGTGCTCACAGAATTGTTGTGCAGTATAGGGCTTGAGTTTTTGTCATCTACTCAGCTAAGGTTTTGACATTCCTATTCTAGTCAAAATACAGTTTCCCAAGTAACACATATTCCTTGTTTTTTTTTTTTTTTTAGTGATCTGCTTTTATTTGGTTGGTTTTCTGTTTTGAATTCAGTTTCTTTTTAATTGCCAATGCACCACAGAATCACAGAATCGTCTAGGTTGGAAAAGACCTTGAAGATCATCTAGTTCAACCATCAACCCAACATTAACAGTTCCCAACTACACCATATCCCTAACCACTATGTCGACCCTACTCTTAAACACCTTCAGGGATGGGGACTCCACCACCTCCCTGGGCAGCCCATTCCAACGCCTAACAACCCGTTCTGTAAAGAAATACTTCCTCATATCCAGTCTAAACCTTCTCTGTGCAACTTGAGGCCATTCCCTCTTGTTTTATCGCTCATTACTTGGTTAAAGAGACTCATCCCCAGCTCTCTGCAACCTCCTTTCAGGTAGTTGTAGAGGGCGATGAGGTCTCCCCTCAGCCTCCTCTTCTCCAGACTAAACAACCCCAGTTCCCTCAGCCGCTCCTCGTACGACATGTGCTCCAGACCCTTCACCAGCTTCGTTGCCCTTCTCTGGACATGCTCGAGTAATTCCATGTCCTTTTTGTAGTGAGGGACCCAAAAATGAACACAGAAATTGAGGTGCGGCCTCCCCAGTGCCGAGTACAGGAGTAAGATCACTTCCCTGTCCCTGCTGGCCACGCTATTTCTGATACAAGCCAGGATGCCATTGGCCTTCTTGGCCACCTGGGCACACTGCTGGCTCATGTTCAGCGGGCTGTCAATCAACACCCCCAGGTCCCTCTCTGACTGGCAGCTCTCCAGCCACTCCTCCCCAAGCCTGTAGTGCTGCTGGGGGTTGTTGTGGCCCAAGTGCAGCACCCGGCATTTGGCCTTATTGAAGCTCATCCAGTTGGCCTTAGCCCATCACTCCAGCCTGTCCAGGTCTCTCTGCAGAGCCTCCCTACCCTCGAGCTGATCAACACTCCCACCCAACTTGGTGTCGTCTGCAAACTTACTGAGGGTGCACTCGATCCCCTCGTCTAGATCATCAATAAAGATGTTCAACAGGAGTGGCCCCAAAACTGAGCCCTGGCGGACACCACTCATGACTGGCCGCCAACTGGATTTAACTCCATTCACCACAACTCTCTCGGCCCGCTCATCCAGACAGTTTTTTACCCAGCGAAGTGTGTGATCATCCAAGTCGTGAGCAGCCAGTTTCGCCAGGAGAATGTTGTGGGAAACAGTGTCAAAGGCCTTACTGAAGTCGAGGTAAACTACATCCACAGCCTTTCCCTCATCCAATAAGCAGGTCGCTCTGTTGGAGAAGGAGATCAGGTTTGTCAAGCAGGACCTGCCTTTCATAAACCCATGCTGACTGGGCCTGATCATCTGGTTGTCCCGCATGTGTTGTGTGATGGTAGTCAGGATGAGCTGCTTCATCAGCTTCCCGGGCACCGTCGTCAAGCTGACAGGCCTGTAATTTCCTGGATCATCCTTCCAACCCTTCTGATATATGGGTGTCACATTGGCCAATTTCCAATCTGTCGGGGCCTCCCTGGTCAGCCAGGACTGCTGGTAAATGATGGAAAGCGGCTTGGCGAGCACTCCAGCCAGCTCCTTCAGCACCCTCGGGTGTATCCCATCAGGTCCCATAGACTTCTGTATGTCTATGTGGTGCACTAGATCACTGACTGTCTCCTCTTGGATTGCAGGGGGGTCGTTCTCCCAGTCTCTGTCTTCTGGCTGAGGAGGCTGGATTCACTCATTACAACTAGTCTTGTTATTAAAGACTGAGGCAAAGAAGGCATTAAGGACCTCAGCCTTCTCCTCATCACTTGTTACCATGTTTCCTCCTGCATCTAGCAGGGGATGGAGGCTCTCTCTGGTCTTTCTTTTGCTACTGATGTACTTATAGAAACATTTCTTGTTATCCTTGATTGCTGAAGCCAGAGTAATTTCCAGCTGGGCTTTAGACCTCCTGATTTCTGCCCTGCATAGCCTCACAGCATCTTTGTAATCACTGTGAGTGACTAGCCCCTTCTTCCAAAGGCTGTAAACTCTCCTTTTCTCCCTGAGTTGCAGCCAAAGCTCCCTGTGTAGCCAGGGTGGTCTTTGTCGCCAGCTTGTCTTACACCACCTGGGGACCGCCTGTTCCTGAGCCATTAACACTTCCTTCTTTCTTAAAGAGTGTCCAGCCTTTCTGGACCCCTATACCCTTCAGGATCATCTCCCAAGGGATCCTGTCAAGCAGGTGCCTAAACAAGACAAAGTCAGCCCTTTTGAAGTCCAGGATGTCAGTTCTGCTTCCCCCTCTCCTGGCCTCTCTAAGAATAGAGAACTCTATTTATTTCATTATCGCCGTGTCCTAGTCGGCCTCCAACTGCCACATCATCCACCAGTCCTTCTCTGTTCACAAAGAGGAGATCCAGCAGGGCACCTTCTCTGGTCGGTTCTCTCACCAGCTGCGTCAGGAAGTTGTCTCCCACACATTCCCGGAATCTCTGGGACTGGTCCCGCTCTGCTGTGCTGTATTTCCAGCAGATGTCTGGGAAGTTAAAGTCTCCCACAAGAACAAGGGCAAGCGATCGTGAGATTTCTCCTGAATGCCTGTAGAATATTTCATCCACCTCTCTATCCTGGGTGGGTGGCCTATAGTAGACTCCTACTACAACATCTGCCCTGTTGGCCTTCCCCCTGATTCTAACACAAAGACACTCTACCCTGTCTTCACTACACTTGTGCTCAAAGCAATCATAACAGTCCCTAACATACAGCGCCACCCCACCGCCTCTCCTTCCTTGTCTATCCCTTCTATAGAGCTTGTAGGCATCAATTGGCACACTCCAGTCATGGGAGACATCCCACCATGTTTCTGTAATAGCCACTACATCATTATTTTCCTGTTTCATCATGGCTTCAAGCTCCTCCTGTTTGTTACCCATGCTGTGTACATTGGTATACATGCACTGCAGATGGGTTGAAGTTTTGCCCCCTTCAATTCTAGTTTAAAGTATCATATAAATAGCATCAGTAAGCTATTGTTTAATGTAGTGAGATGCAGTGACTATGTCTCTTCTTACAGAAAGAGACTGATGGGTTCCTTGTGTCTTCTTAAGAACTAATATATCTGATCCTTTCCTCAGTTTATATCTTTTTTAAAAAAATAATTTGTCTGTTTGTTCTTTAAGAATTTGAGTATGCAGGGAACCTGGGGAAGGGGGTAATGGTGGCAGGGAAGGAAGACAGTTGTACTTCTAAAAAATTACAGGATCAGATGGGCAACAGAATTGATTTGGGTGTCTACTATATCCAGACTTTACGTCCCATGGACCAAGGAAGGTACTGGAAACTAAGTCTACACTGGTAAAACTTGGACTTAAAGAGCAGTGAAATGTCCTTGCACCTTAACATAGGAAGGTTGGAGTCAGATATGAATCAAGAGCAAGGGCTGCACGTATAGGACAGCTGTCCCATCAAGGCGCAAAGGCAGGCTGTAACTAGTTATTTGTTGTGTTTCCCAGTTTTGAGAAACTCCCAGAACAAAAAAAGGTAAACTGTGTAATTCTAATCTCATTTTATAAGAGCGGGGACTGCTGTAGCATCCTCTGTTACACTGCAAAATCATCTGAAATGTACGCACAATCTCCTAAGCAAAAACCTGACACAGGGACCTTTCCAATTTTCTGTTGTAAGTGTTCAAAGCTAAACCTTCTAGTATGCGATTATTGTATGTGTGACAGAAGTCCTTTGGTTCAAAAGTATCCCTAATATACACCATTCAGAGGAGTTTAATAGGGCTTGCTGAGACCGAAAACACATCTATAGGTAAAAGACGCCTTTGAAAATACTCAGTTTTTCTGTCTGTCTTCATACATTTTCTAGTAAGTAATACAAAGGGTCACACATGATCAATATGTCCTGGAAAGACATTGTTGCTGGTCTGTTGTTAAAGCTGAGGTTTGCATTTCATCTTGAAATTAAATCACAGAATATTCTCTCTAAAATTAAATCTCTTAGAGTGTATATATAAAATGCTTATTATATTAAGATTAATTTGAATTTCTCAATGACTATCAGCTGTATTCTAATTAGGCCCTTTAAGAAATATAAGGTCTCTTGCTGGAACACATTTTTGTGAATGCTAGAGGCATGTCAAACTTGTCACACAGAGCAGTGTAATTAAACAATTATGAAAAAAAGTTCAACAAAAAGAGGAAAGAGAACAAATACTTTATTGGGATAAATTCAATTTTTTAAATTTTTTTTTTTCTCATAAGAATGAATTCTGAAAATATTTTTTTTTCATTTTATTAAACTATTCTGAATAACTATATAACAGCTCTGAATAATGATGTAAGTTAATACATATACATATGCTAACATGCAGTAAAAGTTTAAGTTAGTGAGTAACTATTCTGAACAGTTTGGCCAATTAAGATGGCATAATAAACAGTTCAGGATGAAATTTCTAAATCTGAAAGCATTTTCCAAAGGGCTTTTACGTATTTTTGTTTCACTTTCCTGTTAAATCCATTCAAAAAGAACATGTGAAATGTTTGGCTGATATGAATCTATACCTTTCAGTGACAATTTTCTGACTAAAAGAAAATTTTTCCCTCCTATACATATAAATTTAATTCACTTCTCACCTGCTAGCTACACCTGACAGCTTGCTTTTTAAATATTTTTTTTTTTTTTTTTTGGAAAAGGAGTAGTGGGTATATAGGTTTATTTTTTAAAGACAGTAAACAGTAATTTTTAAATATATGATAAGGGATTATTCTTGGTTCCTTTGCTTTTGCTTCGATTTTACACTTTCATTTTAATGTGCCAAATTTCATAGAGACAAGAAAAATCTCTTCAAAAGTTGATGTATAAAGTCTCAAGAAAATGTGCCTGGCAGTTTACAACAATCTATGTTGGGACTAGTGTAGTATTGCTCTCAGTCCTTCCTCTTTCCTCTCCATGTTGCCATTCCCTCCTCTATACATTGACTTTCCCTAATTATACTAATATTTGTACTTGTAAGATCAAAGTAGTGTAGGAATTCTGTTTTATGATTTTTTTTTTTTTTTTTTTCCTGGTAGTTTTGGCTGGATGGCTTGAACTAGTTCATATCCTGAACACGCCAGAGAGGACAGGATTTTATCCCACATTTCTGAAAATACCATTATATCTGCTGTGAAACAACATCCTAAATTTATTCAGTTGCAACAATTTTTTGAGTACATTGAATTTCTTTTAGTAGTGTACACATACCAGCTCAAAATTATACAGGAAGCTTGCTGCACATAAACTTTGGCTGATAAATATAGTACAGCGTATATTCCATTCAATGTTCATGCACTTATAAGAGTCATGGATGATATCACCAGGATATGTGACAACTGTCATACAAAATTAGGAGAAGCTTTTAAACTTGATTCATATTTAAAACTTGTACAGCAGTATTGAGTGTTCCGTAAATGATGTTTCTTAAAATTAGATTCAAATGATAATTTGTCTAAGCTGTTATACCAAAATAGTTTTAATCCACTTTCTTTTGTATAATGAACATTTATCTATTAGCTATAATATTAGTTAAATAGAAGTTTAATAATCAATACATATATATGTACAATTTGTATAGATATATGTATAAGATTATCTATTAAAATTCAAATTAACCTGACATGTCTCACCTCAACATGTATTTATATTGTTTCAAATAAGCAGTTCAGATTTTAAGTTCCTTCAAAAAAAAGAAGTGTCCTGCTAGCACAAAGTTATTTCTTTTGGAAATTCTAGACTTTATGATAATTGCTTTAATTTCAGAAATCCCTTTAGCACTCTCCACCGCAAAAATTTAGACCCTGAGAAATCAAAAAAAAGTACAAACCTCATTTTTATTGAATATTTTACCACCTAAAACACTTACAATTTTTTCTTAGCTATCCATCATCAAGCTATGCTTACATTACTTCTTACAACAGGAATACCTAAACAATACTTGTAAAGGAAGCCTGTAAAAACCACCATGGATAAAAACATTCTGTTATGAAAATCTGTAAATTATTTTTTTTTATCTAGTGCAAACAAACATAGTGACAATATACATATATTTTATTGTTTGATTTTTACTCAAAATTTTTCATCAAATAATAAAATAAAACAGAAAAACAGAAATATTTTTATTATATATATATTTTTTTAAAAAGTACAAAAAAGTAGTTAGGAGCATGAACAATTAAAAAAAGAGTGTTTCCACACTGAAATTGTTCCTCATTTTTATTTTGAAATTCAATTACAAGAAAATTAATCTGAAGGGAGGAAGGTAGGATAGATTGAGCAATCTCCAAGAGACCTTTATTGAAGTATCATCTTCACCCATCTTTTGTATTTCTTGTGACACAATTCAGCTGCATTACTCACCTCCTCCTGAACTCCCCATGTAAAGAAACAAGTTAATTCTTGGCTAACCTTCCTCTGCTTGGCAGACTTAGCAGATTTTCCATGCTTTTCACTTTACTGCCTTTTCCCAGCCCCTTTCTATCAGAATAACATGCATTGCCATTGGACAAGATGGCACTCATCTTTTTTGTTCCATAGTTCATTTATGCGTTTCATATTTGAAAGGTGAAATTATTCAGTGGTGACTTTGATAAAGACAGTGCCTCCAGGAATAAGCCTGAATTCAGATAGACCATCATCTGAACAACACTGAGAAAAATCATGAAGTCACATTATACTTAGTTTTTTCATTTCTTCCAAACTTGATGCAGCCCTAAAAACAACACTCTCCAAACAATATTTAGATTTTTTTTGTAACTGTCATTTGCCTTATAACTCCAGTTTCCCATTCTCCTCCCCTACCAAAAAAACAAATTAGTGGCATATCTGATACCTCAGACTGGTATGTCTAATAACATATAGTAAGATATGTCTGTCTTTCCCAGTAACATCAGCTGAACTAATAAACGGTACTGCTTTTCTTCACAAATTTTGTTGTGTTCAACCATAATGAATGAAACACCTAGCTGCAGAGGAAGAAACACTTTCACTGATTTTTTTTTAACACATGTATATGTATTTATAACATTCTTCTGATTACTATACTTAAAATGTACTGTTCTGTGCAGTAACAGTTACAGAGTTCAAATGCTCAGGTGACTCTGTTTCTTAACAGCCACCATCTGAGGTCTGTAATATTATGGAAATCCATGCAATTAATGTTTTTAAAGGTGCCTTGGATTTAAAATCATCTTCATTAGTAGCCCAATTTGTTCCAACCGCCTTTCATGTTTTTTCAAGTATGATTAATATTTCTTCCCACTAGAAAGACTTCTCATAACCATTCATTGCAATAAATTCAAAATGCAAAGATTCATTTATACAAGAAGACAGGATGAAGAATTTCATCGTACTGGTAAATACTCTCAAATTATGGATTTTGAATACTGGAGTTTCTATGTTGCATATACATCAGTTTGGACTGTGAACATGTTCTGTTGTTTCCCTGCAGAACTGGTTGTTCAGTTATAATGACTCCTGCTTCCTGCAACCAAACCACGTTGGAAAAATGTGTCAATGATGGTAGTGCATAAAGCCATCTATTACAACATCAACTTCTATAAGGAGCTGCCTAGTCTATGGCATGAAGTGTTGTGAATAGTTTTATGGGGTTTTGGAGCTTTAGAACATACTAGGAAACCTCTTTCATTGAATAGAAGATCCTGTGGCTGTTCTGACAAAGCCACATTAATTCAGGAGAAGAAAGCTTGAGTAAAAGCAAATAAGGTCTGTGGAAAATCCTGCATATCTGGAATTTACGGAATCTTACTTTCTTGCTTCAGAGTTTAAAAAAGAAAACCAAACCCAAACAGCATATTTCATTTTCCTTTTACACAGGTGTATGTACTAGAATTCCTCTCACTTTTGTCCTACACTTACTTCCTTTGTGTTGTGAAGGAAACACAGATTTTAGATGAATTTGCCTCAAACATTTCCACTTAAGTGTTAAGGTATTTCTAATTTTACAGTAATTTTACTATTACTTATTTGAGATGAGTTTTCCAAAGTCTACAGTCATCCTTTCAATAAAAAACATCTACTATGTCACTGAAACTGGAAATTGCAATCCTCTTAGTCTTAACTGCAGGTATTATGAGATAAGACAGCCACTTGCCAATCATTGTCAGACTAAGTCTCTATTTTTACAGAAACTTCAAAGCAGATATTTGCTCCTGGCAAAGTACTGGGTTTGTCTCACAGCAAATATTCAGGGTCTTACATCAAGTACAGCAGAGTACTATAAAAGGTAATTCTGTTGCTGTGTTTTACTGATAACCCAGCTGCCATGATTTCTGGATGAGTATCAAAACACTTCAAAATTCTGCATTGTTTTGTCATTGTTTTGGCTTGACATCTGGGATAGTGTCTGTACCAGGTTGAAACAGCCCCCTTTCCAGAATTTCAAATATATTCTGCACTCTTATCTGAAAGAGAGCTGCTCCTCTGCTGTATGGATATGAAATGGTTCGGATGGGAACACTCAGAGAATGCGGGAGACTCAGGGGAGTCATGACTCCTTAAAGAGGTACTTCTCCACACGCATTCATGCAGAAGCATGCAGAAGGCTAAATGTCGTCAAAACAGGTAGTGCCAAATCTGCTTGATGCCACTGCCAGTGCCTCCTGCCAGCACTAGCATTTTCAGTACATCTCTGTGCTCTGGCATGTTGAGAACAAGGTTTGAAAACAGCTACAATATTTCCTTGTTCTGAAGAGTTTTGAAATGCTTCAGCTTAAAAGGCATGATAGCTTCAAATCACTTCTTGATTTTTTATAGTACCAGGCCCCTTGTAACAACTGTGGTTACAGAGGCCTCTGTTCAGATAAATAAAAATAGCACAATAAAAACCACTGAGAATTGCTTTTCCTTTTTTTTTTTTTTTTTTTTTTTAAAGCCATTTCAGTCCTATCACTCTCATATGTAGTAGAAGTCCCAAGAATACACTCAGCTTGCAACTCTTTCAACGAGCATTATTTTGTATTACACCATTGGACATTTGCTGAGAGTTTGATTTCATGGACCCATCACAGATCACCTAGCCAAACTTAAATCCCTTGCCAGCCACACATCAGTGTTGTCCAATTACTTCTGTCATTGAAGAGTTTTAGTGACCTATATTTTCCAGCAGAAAGGCTACCCCCCCATACTGTCTCCACAGACTACTACATGAATCATTCTTTGAAACAGTCAGTTAAATACCAGTGATTCTGCCTAAATCCTTTAAGTGTAAAGCTCAGTGAATGCTGTTCTTCGCTAAATATAATTTTGTTTAGACAATCCTCTTAGCCAATTGTGTTTCCTCATTTTACTACTTTATAAAAATTGCAATAATATTTTAGCTGTATGCCATGGAATGGGAAATCTGCCATTTAATATAAATTAGCTCATTCTGCACTAGTGAAGTTTCAAGTTTTATTACAATAATACTGTAAAATTTTTGAAAAATCCTGATGGTTTTCTTTGAAATCACTGTATCTCTGAAAAATGTATCTTCACATTAAAATGATCTGTTCTGGAATCTATTCTGGTTTATTGTTGTTAATTTTATTTCACATCTTTGATTTTTCTGTATTTTTTGTGTGATTGTACAATCTTTATTAACTTCAACTGGAACACTCAAAAGTGTTCTGAGGAATGGTACCTGAGTTACTTGGAGCAGCTTATTACCTGATGACCTATATTGCATGTGTCACATGCTAGGGAAGAAAGTTGCACAAAACCCCACTTTCCGGTCACATTACAAAAAAAACCCCACATGTATGAGAGAATAACCTAATTTATGTAGCACTCTCCACAGAATATAATGGACCAACAGCCTGCAAACTCCAGTCCTCCTTTACTACCTGAGCCCTGTAATGTTTTCTTCCAAAATTTCTTTTAACCTAACAAGCCCAAGGCTTCAAAAAACTATAAAAACTCAGGTCTCACATGCTGAGAAACTGCTTCAGTATTTGGTCCTGCGGTGCATTTTGTTACTCCTTACAGCTGCTACTCAAGAAAAAGATGTTGTAATCCCAGTCCTAGGAGCACAGAAGGATAACCTGGGGACTGGACTAAATTGAATTTTTGGTCTGATTATGCTGGAAGAATAGTTGCCGCCTGGAGAATTTCCCAGTAGGAACACATGGAGAAACATGGTTGAGTACCATCTGAGAGAAACATAGAGCAGTGCTGTTTCAGGAAAAGGAAAGCTAGTTGAATGAAGGTCAAGGAACAACCAGCGGCAGGAAAAGTTTGTCTAATGTACTCATATTGTAATGAGGTCATCCAAAACTTCATCTGAAAAGACATCAGTGTACAACACATTGTCCACAAATACACTAGGTATTGTGAGGTAAATGATGACAGTCTGCACTCTGGGCCAACATTGAAGTCTGGGGTCAAACAAAATAAAGTGGACCAGGGATCACATTCCAGGGATGGTGCATTATTTTTTATACCAACCTTCCCTGGCTACTTGATAGTGCTTGTCAGAGCAACTTAACGCATCACAACTTGTTCCTTACTAGCTCAGAGAAAACCTTGCAAAAAAATTCTATGACTTGCTGGAGAAAATTAACAAAAAGTGGCGCTTAGTAGAAATCTGTGCCCAGCCATGGATGCATACGCCCAGCACTCTTACCATTACCAGCATCTTACAGACCTCATGGTGCTACAACCAAAACAAGCCACATAGTGCAAGATCACAGAATCATCTAGGTTGGAAAAGACCTTGAAGATCATCTAGTTCAACCATTAACCTAGCACTGACAGTTCCCAACTACACCATATCCCTAACCGCTATGTCGACCCTACTCTTAAACACCTTCAGGGATGGGGACTCCACCACCTCCCTGGGCAGCCCATTCCAACGCCTAACAACCCGTTCTGTAAAGAAATACTTCCTAATATCTAGTCTAAACCTTCCCTGGTGCAACTTGAGGCCATTCCCTCTTGTCTTATCGCTTATTACTTGGTTAAAGAGACTCATCCCCAGCTCTCTGCAACCTCCTTTCAGGTAGTTGTAGAGGGCGATGAGGTCTCCCCTCAGCCTCCTCTTCTCCAGACTAAACAACCCCAGTTCCCTCAGCCGCTCCTCGTACCACATGTGCTCCAGACCCTTCACCAGCTTCGTTGCCCTTCTCTGGACACGCTCGAGTAATTCAATGTCCTTTTTGTAGTGAGGGGCCCAAAACTGAACACAGTAATTGAGGTGCGGCCTCACCAGTGCTGAGTACAGGGGTAAGATCACTTCCCTGTCCCTGCTGGCCACGGTATTTCTGATACAAGCCAGGATACCACTGGCCTTCTTGGCCACTTGGGCATACTGCTGGCTCATGTTCAGAAGATGCTGCCATAGGGAGTGACATGCAAGAATGACAGATCCCACCTCTCCCATACATTACAGAGAACAATGCAATTGTCAAAACTAATCTCTCAGGTGTAAAATTTCCAGTTTACCATACAGATTTATCTCAGCCACAGGCCAGACCATGGACCTACGTGTAGGGCATACCAGCTGCCCGCATGGTTACCGTCCCAGCAAGCATCTGACCGCCAGCCATAATAGCAGTGGGATGTTCATATCCAGGCTTGCCTGGTGCTCTCTCAGAGGAGACTCTTACAGTTTGCACAGCAATAACAGAAGAAATGACATAAGATCAAAATGATCTCAGATGACATGGTAGCAGCAGTAGGATGAGTTTCCAGAGTATCCAATTTCTATAATAATTCCTGATGTAATGACATAACAATGTATACAAGTGGACAAGTAGAACAATGTAAAGAGACTTCCATTTTGTGACTGCAGTGGCCATCATCATTAACTTGTGTGGAAATGTATATAATTTAGCAACCACAAAGGAAAACTGAAATGTGAACATATCTTATAGCAATCATAGTCTATTTCTCATCCTAATTTCCAGTGACTGTTAACAACTTCAAAAGATGTTGTAAGCATCTTTGTCTCCAAGCCAAAGGTTAGGAACCACTAATCTAGATTTTCAGTTGTAAATTTCCTTAATTTTGTGCATTTCTTAAAATACTGTCTATAGAACACATTTCACACAATTAGCATTATATTTTTCTTTCACACTATATCTAAAAATAAATCAATCAATAAAGAAATCACCCAGGATACAATTTATTTCTCAAATATATTCCCAGCTAGAATTCCAAACGGTATTCTGCTCTTTGTTCTGTAAGAAGATATTCCTATTATATCTACCACTGGAGACCCAGAAGGTACTTCAGAAATGGTCAGGGTGGGATGGGGAGAAAGAATGCATTTTTGAGTGGATTAACACTCAAGCCATAATATTTCCTTCTAATTCTAATACTGCATTGTGAAAGAAATATTTTCTGCTAATCACCACTGCACCACAGGCTGAGAACATATGCATTATCTCCAGGCCTTGCCTTGCCAAGGATCTGCTGTCCTTGTGTCAACCCCTCTATATCTCTGACTTTCCATGGGTCTAGACATACAGCTGGAAGAGAAGCAAGGACTCTGGGGAGCGAGAACATCACAGATCTGGAGGAGGGGTAGAGGCACACAGCTGTTCCCTGTGGCTCACTGACAATCTTTGAAAAAGTAAAACACCTTTAAAAAGTTTAAACTTTGCCATCCACTGGAGCACTACAGGAATTTTCAGGACAGCAGTTGATAGGAGAAAAGAACCTTCTATCTTTAAAACACATTATAAGTCATGCAGTAGAGTCAAAACCAGTTGCCATCAAGGACCCAGCTGATCTTTCAGTTGATGTCTAAATCACTACTTCTGTATAGTACACTCAGAAATGTAACTGTTTAGTGGAATGGGAAAGCATAAAGAATATGTTAACAGCTAATTGCTGTCATCTCTGGAACTGTGTAGTAGGGGATGGGGAAAAGAAAGAAAGAAAGAAAGAAAGAAAGAAAGAAAGAAAGAAAGAAAGAGAGAAAGAAAGAAAGAAAGAAAGAGAGAAAGAAAGAAAGAAAGAAAGAAAGAAAGAAAGAAAGAAAGAAAGAAAGAGAGAAAGAAAGAAAGAAAGAAAGAAAGAAAGAAAGAAAGAAAGAAAGAAAGAAAGAAAGAAAGAAAGAAAGAAAGAAAAGAAAAAAGAAAAGAAAAGAAAAGAGGAAAAGAAAAGAGGAAAAGAAAAGAGGAAAAGGAAAGGAAAAGAAAAGAAAAGAAAAGAAAAGAAAAGAAAAGAAAAGAAAAGAAAAGAAAAGAAAAGAAAAGAAAAGAAAAGAAAAGAAAAGAAAAGAAAAGAAAAGAAAAGAAAAGAAAAGAAAAGAAAAGAAAAGAAAAGAAAAGAAAAGAAAAGAAAAGAAAAGAAAAGAAAAGAAAAGGAAAAGAGAAAAGAAAGAGCTTGGTATCAAATATCTACCTCATTTACTTATGATTACATGAACAGATGTTTATTCCAAGAACTGTTTACTCAACATAAGATGAAGTTTACCTCATAACTTGCACTAATTATCACTGTAGGAAAATGAAATAATCTGGTAATGTACACAATACTAAAACCAGTGTTCGGATCAGGAGAAATTGTCTCCATTCATGACATTTAATAAAAATTATTGTAATATAAGGTAGTTGTTCTGGTTTTGGCTGGGATAGAGTTTTTTCTTGAGCTGGGGGTGGTGCACAGCTGGAGTGCTGGACCTGGATTGGCCAATGGAGTATTCCATATCATGTGATGCCATGCTGAGTATATAAAGGAGGGGTGGCCAGGAAGCAGGCGGGTTCTCTCCTGCCTCTGGATTGCAACTATGGGCACCAGCAGAGTGGGCAGCAGCGGGAGTGTCCCAATCCAATGTCGGAGGAGGTTTCGATACGATCCCAAGAGCGAGATTAAGACACAAACGAGGTCAAATGCCGTATACCCAAAACAGGTTTTTTATTATTAAAGAAGTGAAGAGGGGTAGCGATAGGACAGAATGGAAGGAAAAGGCAGAAATGAAGCAAGGATGCGGGATAGGGCTGCAAGAATAGTCACCACCATGGATCCAGCGATGTCCCGTTGGTCCTCAGTCTTCAGTTCTTCGGTGGTGGGTGCACACGAATCAAGCTTCAATGGTAGATGCACACAGAGGAAAATTTCTGCTGTCTTTTTAAGTTCATCGTATCGGCTGATTAACATATCTGCTTGCCTTTAGTTGTTTTTTTTTTTTCCTCTGATCCAACAGGTTTTGTTTCATCTGGCTTCAGGGCAGGTACCTTAGCCTCTTATCAGTTCATTAGCAATGCAGGCATGGCGTCTGGCCTACACAAGAGAGCCACAAACTGCTACAGGATGGGGCCAGCTCAGCACACCTCTGCCCCTTTGAGCTTATCTACCCAGTCTGACAATGCAACTGCAAAGAAGTGGGGGGGTGCATCCTTCAATACACTCCCGCTTCTCTTGGTGACATCCCCCAGACCAATTCACAGGCCACAGCAGCTTCTCTTGGAGGTTTGCACAGACACAAGCAAGCTTTGAGGCAGTCATAGGACATTTCAGTCTCTCACAGGGAGTCATAGCAGCGGGAAAAGGCACAGAGAGTAAAGTCTGCAGTCGAGCTGGACCCAGCTGAGATGCGCTGGGTATCAGTCAGTGAGTGGTGAGCAATCACACTGTACATTACCCATTTGTACTTCCTATTATTGTTATTGCTTTATTTTATTACAATTGCTAAACTGTTTTTTATCTCAACCTACGAGTCTTCCTTTATTCCCACCCCATTCCCTGGGCAAGGGGAAAGTGAACAACAAGCTGTGTGGTGTTTGGCTGCTGGCTGAGTTCAAACCACAACAGTAGTGAAGCAGTCTCATCTGCAGACTTGCTGAGAGCACATTCTGCCCCATCATCCATATCATTAATGAAGATGTTGAACAGGATTGGACCCAGTGTTGACACCTGGGTAACACCATTAGTTACTGGCCTCCAAATAGACTTTTCTCCACTGATTATCACCCTCTGGGCACAGCAATGAAACCAGTCTTCAATCCACCTCACTGTCTACTCATGCAGCCCATGCTTCATCAGCTTCTCTGTGGGGATCTTATGGCAGACAGCACTGAAAGCCTTACTGAAGTCTAGGTAGACAATATCCACTGCTTTTCTGCCAAGCCAGTCATTTTATCACAGAAGCTTATCAAGGTGGTAAAGCATAACTTCCTGTTGGTAAATTCATGCTGACTACTCTTGGTGACCTTCTTGTCTTTCATGTGCCTGGAAATGGTTTTCAAGATTAGTTGCTTCATCACCTTCCCAGGGATTGAGGTGAGGTTGACCAGCCTGTAGTTCCCTGAGTCCTCCTTACCCTTCTTGAAATAGGAATCACCTTTTCTTTCCTCCAATCCTCAGGCATGTCTCCTAGTCACAACAATCATTCAAAGATTATGGAGAGTGGTATTCTAATGACTTCAGCCAGCTCCCTCAGCACTCGTGGGTGCATCCCATGAGGGCCTATGGACTTGTTCAGTTTGCTTAAGTATTCTCTGACCTGATCTTCCACCAAGGGTAGGTCCTCTTTGCTCCAGTCTTTCCCCCTGGTTTCCAGGGAAAAGTCTTATCCTTCTCTTTCTTATTTAGAAAATTTGTATAGGAAAAGAGAGAAGAGCCATGCTTTTTGAACTCAAAGGTTTGTGTGGCTATGGTTTTATGCATTTCAGATAAAGTGACCTATATATCACTCCTTTGGTCACACATGATGCAAATGCTAATATTCAGTTAGATGTAAATAGGAGTGCTACAGTTATTCTGGTAAAACAGATTGAAATAATATCTCATTTTAATAAATAAGCAAGGGCTTTGTGAATTAATCAGATTATTTCACAAGAATATACACATGTTGTTCTGAACATATATATACGTTAGGCAATGACAAGCTGTATTGGGCTAGCAACATACATATAAACCAGGAAAAGTTAAAAGCAATATGTGAGTTACTTTTAAGATACTTTATATGTTTAAGGGTCATTATTTCAGCAAAGTGAGACAGAACTTATAGAGGGCTCAGACAATGCAAAACAAAGTAGAAATAACTGTTGATGAGTACTGTGCCAGTATGCAAAACATTTCTGGAACTGCTTCTGGCTACCCAAGGGAAGAGTAGCAGTACAAAGCTTTACTGGTTTGCAACATTACTGCTATGTCAGTGCATCACTGAGCTCTGAGACAAAGTAAGTTACTGCCAGATATCCTCACTGCAAAATAATGTGCTTTGTAGAGAGCTTCATTGTGGGTAAACTCATAGGGAGCCTAGTGACATACGAAACCACTGTTTGGTACACTAATATTCTCATAGCTCAAGGCTCCATTTCCAAAATCCCTCTTTACCTATCCTGTAATTTAATGCTAAAAAAATTTCCCACAGTTCATACATTTTTTTTTCTTGCTGCCATTTTGCTGTCAAAACCCCATGGATCCTACACAGATCCATCAAATGCTTATCTCAACCTTTACAGAGGTGCTCCACAGAGACCATAATAGAAGAGGTAAGGAAATAGGTTTGCTCTGAGATTTTTAATTATCTTCTCTTTTCCTATGCTTTCAATCCCTGCTTTAGCTAAATTCTTGCATTGTTGCCCCTCTCTCCCCCTGGAAGCTTTCCTGTATTTAACTTGGCAATGTAGCTTGCACTATTCATTCTCACAAGAGTTTGAGGAGGTCTTTAAATTCTTTCATAGTTTAGGCATTATGATGAAATTTAACTTTTTTCCCAGAAGCTCCTAGTGACCCTGCTGGACTTTGAGGGTGGATGGAGAGGGAAGGAAGAGAAAGATGTTCAGAATATGGCCAGGTTTAGCTTATAGTCTAACTGGAAGAAGCAAACCTGTGAAAAGAAGTCAGAGAAGCTCTGGAAATTACTCAGCAGCTGTCCCTCCCCCATTTGAAGAATATACAATATATTATTAAATGAGAAGCTGTGTAATGTGATAGATTATGAAATTAATATCTAGAAAACATTTCAGTTGCACAACATTATTTATATACATCTAAATTAATTGTGGTTTTCATTAGACTTGAAATTTTCAACTGTGCTTTAGGAAGGTATGTGTGCAGATATATATGCAGTAGAGAAATTACTTTCTGTGTTACTTTAATCTCATTTATTTTTGATGTTAGTAACTTTTTTTTCTGAGTATATTTTTCATATTATTTGTAGGAATTAAAAAGCATTACATAGTTCAAAATAAGTTCTTCCCTTATCCAAAGATAATGTTAATGAATCTTTAAAAATGAGCAGTTAGGAGAATTTGCAAACATTGGAGAACACTGGGCTCAAAAATGGAAGTGTATAGTAACATTCTCATTTTCCATCTGGTGAGTAAACGTCAGGTTTCATCAAACAAGAACCTAGATACTCCAGAAACTTCGTAAAAGATGGGTATTTTTGAACATCCTTTGGCTTTCTTAGCAAGAAATAACCAGCTGATTTCACACTTTAAAAACTTGCCATTAAACATGACAATAGTTCAGGTTATATTGAAGAAAAGAAATTAAACTGTAATTTGTGAGTTTTCCTGAAATGTGTGTGGAACTCTCCAAATGCCAAGAACAAGATTGAAACCCCAACACAGAATTTAGGTCAAACAGTCCTCAGAATACAAGAAGGTTGGTTTGCAGCCTTACTCTATGACTTACATGACCAGGTGTTGGAATATATCACCTCCTGAAGTCCCTTCCAGCATGAATTATTCTGTGTTTTCAAACTTTACCTTTGAGAAGAGGATACTGATTCAGAAAAAGCTGGTTGTTTCAGCTCCAGTGAGAGACCCCATATGCTAAGGAATAAACACATACCTATAATTTCACTGAATCAACAAACAATTTTAGAAATAATTCAAATATTAGGGATTTCTCTGAACTGATACAGAATTCAGTTAGAGTTAAATAAGTTAAAGAGGATTGGTGCTTGTAGTGACACAGTTCATAGCTGCATATTTGTTAAACTTTCGTAAAAGTATCAGAAAATAGAACTTCTACAGAACTGGAGGATGAACCAGGTACAGGAATCTCAAAATGCTTTCTTCAAAAGCATTCAAAAGCCACAAAAGTTATAGCAGTGAAAAAGAGAAAACTATTCATTTTTTTGTTACCTCTCCAAGGAAAAGTTGGAGAAATTCAAGCCTGATCACAGAGGAAAAAGTAAGTCTTTGCTGTGTAACAAATGCTGGTATCTGTGGGCTAGATAAAAGCTGTTCTTACCTTATGGTACGTTCTTTTCAGATGGAAAATCTGTGTACTGACCAGGCAACTTCTGTGCATGATACTTTCTTGCCATGTAGGGATAATACCAGTTTCTTAGCTGATCTTCTCTTTATTTACCAGATGTTTCTTTTGTGCCTCTAAATTGTCATAGCTCTAGCATGTAATGAATATAAAATATGACTTTCATTTTGGCAGGAAATGCACTGAAATTAAAACTGTCAATAAAGGAAACTAGAAACAACAAAGGGGCCATATGTTATGCATTATGGTAAAGCAAGAAATCACAGCATGTATTTTTCAGGTTGTTCTTTCCTGAGATACGGTATATGAGAGGCTTACTTAGTACTGGTGAAATGAAAGAACAGCTCTGCACTGAGCTGTTCATGATCATCCAAAAGCCAACTAAGACTCTGAGAAGGAAAACACAAAAAGTACAATATAAAAAAACCTCTGATTGTACACTAGTGCTAGAGTCCAAACCTATATTCAGTTAGTGTTTTTCTTTAATTCAGTGTTGCACAACATCAAGAAGATATTGAATTTCCATCAAATATCTCTTGATCAGTCTGCTCACTGTTGTAATTTATTAGCTCTGGCTGTTACTGCAGAGCTTCATGTAGCTGATGGTGGTATTTGATCTAAAAAAATTATTGATGTACAGTAACTGATCTTTAAAAAAGTTCTTCAAAGACAGTAATGCTTTCTATTTTTCTTCTCATAAATTATTCATGAATAATCTGAGTGTATTAGTTGGCTTATTACTTGAAATAATCAGAGACTTTATACGGAATTGTAGGCCACTGAGATCTTCATATCACTAATAATTAGTGAAAGGACTTAATTTTTCTTCTGACTTATGATCAATACTCAAGTATTTAGACAGCATTCGGATGCATCTGCTCTGAAAGACTGAATGAAATGTTAGAGGGAGGAAGTTATAAGTTTTAGTGAAGTCTTCTGTGTGAATATGCATTTTTAGAAATTTTTTTCAAGTTCTGAAAAAAATTGAGTGCCATTTGTCACCAAAAAGTAATGAAAGTGATGGTTATATCTCTGAAGAACATATATAGATTAAAATTGTGGCTTAAGAGAAATCTGCAGAAAAATCATCATAACTTCAGCAGAAGCCAGGACTCTGACATTTTAAAAATTTACTCTGACATTTTAAAAATTTAAACAATTGTGAAGATTTGCCATGTTTTACCATGTAATCTAAAGAGCATAATATAGTCAATACTGAGAAGAAAGGTTGAAAAATGATATCTGAATATCTTTTAGCTACTTTATTCTGTGCCATTATTGCTTAATTGACATAATTACTCAATAAAACATGAGATTAGACTCCATCATACAGATGGAAGGGAATATTTGAAAAGAATGTTCCATGTTGCCAAAAAGCTAAAAATTTTGGGTCAACAAAATAACAAACAAATATAGTCAAAGATAGTGGGTACAGCAAAAGGAGGGTGGAATATATGTAAAGTAATATGCAGTATTTTTTATAAAGCATGGATTATTCATGGCTTGCAAAAAAACAATCTAAGAGATTTCTATATTGAGTTACAAAGTTTCTATTATTTAAAAATTTTAAGATATTAACTTTTCAGTCACATGATCCAATGAAAGGGTGTAAGGAATGTTTTCAAACAATTCTGACCTCAGGTACTTGGAAAGTAAATAATTATATGTCAAGGTTTTGGTAGCAGTGGGGGGCTGCAGGGGCAACCTCAGTGAGGAGAGGCAATGAGGGCTGAGGGAAAGAGTGTGAGAAACAGTCCTGCGAGCCCCGAGGGGAGAGCGGCAGGAGGGCAGGAGGTGCTCCAGGCGCCCCAGCAGAGATGCCTCTGCAGCCCCAGGAGAGACCCCTCTGGGGCAGCTGTTTCCCTGCTAGATAGGCCCCATGGTGAAGCGGGTATCCCTATCTCCCATGGAGATCCCCACTGCACAGATGGATGTTCCCCGAAGGAACATGGACAGTGGACAACCCATGCAGGTTTATCCTGAAAGATTGCAGCCAGTGAGAAGTATTGTGATTCTTATATCAAAAGTCTAAATAGCACATCCTGGTTTTATCAGAGTTTAAAAAAAGGAGAAAAATATAACTCAGTCACCCTTTTGGTATGACTTAATAGGCCAACAGGGCAGATGTTGTAGTAGGAGTCTACTATAGGCCACCCACCCAGGATAGAGAGGTGGATGAAATATTCTACAGGCATTTAGGAGAAATCTCATGATCGCTTGCCCTTGTTCTTGTGGGAGACTTTAACTTCCCAGACATCTGCTGGAAATACAACACAGCAGAGCGGGACCAGTCCCGGAGATTCCTGGAATGTGTGGGAGACAACTTCCTGACGCAGCTGGTGAGAGAACCGACCAGAGAAGGTGCCCTGCTGGATCTCCTCTTTGTGAACAGAGAAGGACTGGTGGACGATGTGGCGGTTGGAGGACTACTAAGGCACAGCAATCATGAAATAATAGAATTCTCTATTCTTAGAGAAGCCAGGAGAGGGGGAAGCAGAACTGACATCCTGGACTTCAAAAGGGCTGACTTTGTCTTGTTTAGGCACCTGCTTGACAGGATCCCTTGGGAGATGATCCTGAAGGGTATAGGGGTCCAGGAAGGCTGGACACTCTTTAAGAAGGAAGTGTTAATGGCTCAGGATCAGGCAGTCCCCAAGTGGTGTAAGAGAAGCCGGCGACAGAGAAGACCACCCTGACTACACAGGGAGCTTTGGCTGCAACTCAGGGAGAAAAGGAAAGTTTACAGCCTTTGGAAGAAGGGGCTAGTCACTCAGAGTGATTACAAAGAGGCTGTGAGGCTATGCAGGGCAGAAATCAGGAGGTCTAAAGCCCAGCTGGAAATTACTCTGGCTTCAGCAATCAAGGATAACAAGAAATGTTTCTATAAGTATGTCAACAGCAAAAGAAAGACCAGGGAGACCCTCCATCCCCTGCTGGACACAGGAGGAAACATGGTAACAAGTGATGAGGAGAAGGCTGAGGTGCTTAATGCCTTCTTTGCCTCAGTCTTTAATAACAAGACTAGTTGTAATGAGGGGATCTAGCCTCCTCAGCCAGAGGACAGAGACTGGGAGAACGACCCCCCTGCAATCCAGGAGGAGACAGTCAGTGACCTACTGCATCACATAGACACACACAAGTCTATGGGACCGGACGGGATACATCTGACAGTGCTGAAGGAGCTGGCTGGGGTGCTCGCCAAGTCGCTTTCCATCATTTACCAGCAGTCCTGGCTGACCAGGGAGGCCCCGACAGATTGGAAATTGGCCAATGTGACGCCCATATATCAGAAGGGTTAGAAGGATGATCCAGGAAATTACAGGCCTGTCAGCTTGACGACGGTGCCCGGGAAGCTGATGAAGCAGCTCATCCTGAGTACCATCACACAACACATGCGGGACAACCAGATGATCAGGCCCAGTCAGCATGGGTTTATGAAAGGCAGGTCCTGCTTGACAAACCTGATCTCCTTCTCCAACAGGGCGACCTGCTTATTGGATGAGGGAAAGGCTGTGGATGTTGTTTACCTCGACTTCAGCAAGGCCTTTGACACCGTTTCCCACAGCATTCTCCTGGCAAAACTGGCTGCTCGAGGTTTGGATAATCACACACTTCACTGGGTAAAAAACTGGCCGGGCCCAGAGGGTTGTGATGAATGGAGTTAAATCCAGTTGGTGGCCGGTCATGAGTGGTGTCCGCCAGGGCTCAGTTTTGGGGCCACTCTTGTTTAACATCTTTATTGATGATCTAGACGAGGGGATCGAGTGCACCCTCAGTAAGTTTGCAGATGACACCAAGTTGGGTGGGAGTGTTGATCTGCTCGAGGGTAGGGAGGCTCTGCAGAGAGACCTGGACAGGCTGGAGCGAAGGGCTAAGGCCAACTGGATGAGTTTCAATAAGGCCAAATGCCGGGTGCTGCACTTGGGCCACAACAACCCCCAGCAGCGCTACAGGCTTGGGGAGGAGTGGCTGGAGAGCTGCCAGTCAGAGAGGGACCTGGGGGTGTTGATTGACAGCTGGCTGAACATGATCCAGCAGTGTGCCCAGGTGGCCAAGAAGGCCAATGGCATCCTGGCTTGTATCAGAAATAGCGTGGCCGACAGGGACAGGGAAGTGATCTTACCCCTGTACTCAGCACTGGTGAGGCTGCACCTCGATTACTGCGTTCAGTTTTGGGCCCCTCACTACAAAAAGGACATGGAATTACTCGAGCATGTCCAGAGAAGGGCAACGAAGCTGGTGAAGGGTCTGGAGCACATGTTGTACGAGGAGCGGCTGAGGGAACTGGGGTTGTTTAGCGTGGAGAAGAGGAGGCTGAGGGGAGACCTCATCGCCCTCTACAACTACCTGAAAGGAGGTTGCAGAGAGATGGGGATGAGTCTCTTTAACCAAGTAATGAGCGATAAGACAAGAGGTAATGGCCTCAAGTTACGCCAGGGAAGTTTAGACTGGATATGAGGAAGTATTTCTTTACAGAACGGGTTATTAGGCAGTGGAATGGATTGCCCAGGGAGGTGGTGGAGTCCCCATCCCTGAAGGTGTTCAAGAGACGGGTTGACAGCACTTAGGGATATGGTGTAGTTGGGATCTGTCAGTGCTAGGTTAACGGTTGGACTAGATGATCTTTAAGGTCCTTTCCAACCTAGATGATTGTGTGAAATTCTGTGAAATATTTTCTGTTATTCAAAGGTTTAAGGACCATCTAACCAGAAAGTCAATAATTATAGCTTACTCACATTCTTTATGTTGTTCATGATTTTACGACAGCCCTCAGTTTTCTGCTGTTTAGACAGAAGTATTGCAATTGGTTTCTTCTCTTCTGTGGAAAGCACTTTATACTTCTGACCCACCTTTTATCTCCTCTGTAGTCCTGGACAATGGGGAAGTTGGGCAATCAAAATCTGCAAGCAGTACACAATATGTGGTAGCAATGAATTTATATATTGGAATACTGCTATTTTCTGGTTTGTTCTCTGTGATGATTTTGAACACCCTGTGAGCAGTGAGGTGATATCCACAATGATTAAGATCTCCTTCCTAAGGAGTGGTAGCTACTGTTGAATCATAATGGCCTGTGTACGATGTTGTCTGTGCTCCCAAGTTTTATTTTTCTTATGTGGATATAGAATTTCATTTGCAATTTTTTTTCGGCATCATAAGATCCTGATGCAGTTCTTCAGAGTCAGTTCTAGTTTGGACTGTCAGGAGGGTGATTTTTTCACTGCAGACTTCATAATCTTGTTACCCACCTTCTTTATGAAGCACTTATGAATGCACATAACTGCATATTTCCTCCTGCTCCCTCACTATTACTGTCACTCCATGGGGCAACCTTCTCTGCTTAGCCAGTGCAACATAGTTTCTAAAGAGAAGAGTAAATATTTACTGTGCTACCAAAGGCCCATGGGATTATTCCTTGAAGACTGTCAATTACTTGCTCAGAGGCACTCTGATAAGACAGTAAAATATCTACCTTATCAAGGCTACAGATTTTGGCCTGCACTTTAATATTAAAAAATTCTTCTGCATACATTAGTATTCCAAATATATATAATATTTTATGAAACAATTTATTTTTTTCAGAACCTTTTCTTTAATAATCCTCTGAAAAGTATAGGTAATGTACTTTTTGGATACACTGGTGATATAGGTAGTCATCAAGAGAAATACAACAGTATTTTTAGCTTGTATCTTAGAGGGATCCCTAACACAATTACCATCAGAATATGAAAATAAACTAATAGAATTAAAATATAGAACAGAAGCACATATGGAAATGAGTGAAATACTCTATTGATATTAACTGGTTACCCAAACCTACCATACTAACTATGGTTCCAATATATGAAACATCTAAAGTAAAAACATTCAATACTTGTCTATTGGACTATGATCTGGGCAGGGAAAGGATGTGAGTTAACAGCTCCCCTTCTTACAAGATTGCCTCTGTCAGTTTAAACCCCACACTCTGAAATTCACTGAATACAAGCCAGTCCCCAGGAATCCCCCTTCAAAGGAAACCTTAAGGCTTTCTTTAAATCCAAAGAAAATCCCAGAAGATTGCTACATTTCTCTTCCGAGTAGAACCAAAGAATTTCAAGAAGAATCTGTTTATACTGCAGAATCTCTTTATAGAGCAAAAAAAGCTCCACATTCATTTGAAAGAATAAATATTAATAGTAGCATATTCTGAGCTACTTAATAAGCTTATTACTGTATCATGCTGTTACAAATAATGTTGTGCTGTATCCCTAGGTTCAACTGAGTAACATGCAGTGGAGGACTTAAAAAATCTTTCCTTCTTTATTCCCTCTCCTCTCCTCTCCTCTCCTCTCCTCTCCTCTCCTCTCCTCTCCTCTCCTCTCCTCTCCTCTCCTCTCCTCTCCTCTCCTCTCCTCTCCTCTCCTCTCCTCTCCTCTCCTCTCCTCTCCTCTCCTCTCCTCTCCTCTCCTCTCCTCTCCTCTCCTCTCCTCTCCTCTCCTCTCCTCTCCTCTCCTCTCCTCTCCTCTCCTCTCCTCTCCTCTCCTCTCCTCTCCTCTCCTCTCCTCTCCTCTCCTCTCCTCTCCTCTCCTCTCCTCTCCTCTCCTCTCCTCTCCTCTCTCCTCTCCTCTCCTCTCCTCTCCTCTCTCCCAGGGATAAACTTGCCACAAAATGCCATGTTCATTCTATGGTCAGGCAGAATTACTCTGAAGAAAATGAGGCTCTCCACAGATTCGGGAACTTCTATCAAGGACAATTCTGGATCAAAACATTTTCCTCACTATGCTGCACATAATTTACATCAGTGTTTTGGCAAAGAAAAGATCTCCATTCCCATTGCCAGTTCCCAAAGACAGATACTATTTTTATCTTCCATGGTACGCCCTTTGTATTTCCATAGCAAAATTACTGTATTAATAATTAATGTAGAGTAACTCAATAACTAAAAAATTAAATAGATGAAGGGAACACCTAGCAAGAATGATTAATTCAAAAGATAATGTGAAATACAGCAAACTGAAGTTCAGATATTTCAAACGTGAATACCTGACAGAATAATCTGGACTCCACATGAATGACACATTCTTTGGTGACTCGTGCTATAAGGGTAATACATTTATGGCTATAAGGTAATACAGTTGTGGCAATTTGGCTCATGGTAAGAATCCATGGGTTCAAACTGTTAATCAAAAAAAGTACATTTCAGTACACTTAATCCTAAAGAACAAGCACTTACAAGTGAATTTCCAAAGACAAACTACCAAATTAACTGAAGAACATTACATGGAGCTGTCTAGGTACTTAAAAAAAGAATCTGTTCAGTTACTATGTCTTCAGATCCAGTTGAAGGAGCTGAAGAAGCACAAAGAAACACAGTGATATTTTGCAATAACTAATTAATCTCAGGGGTCTTTCTGTGTGTCAGAGCAACAATGCCAACTATAAGAGCTCAGCATTCTAAATTATTTTTTCTCATTGCTGTTTTAGGAAATAGCTGTCAGAGTAAATTTTATTTTCCAAAAGAAATCCTATAATGTCTTTTAGATTTAAAGATATTCTTTCTATCAAAATATATTAATTCATATCTAACAGATGACTGGGACTAACAGGCATAACTGAACATGTATATGATTTAGTGAAATCTGTTCAGGAATATTTTTTAGAGCTTTATTAAATCACAGTCTGCAAAGTCCAAACTGTTGAATTAGTTGGAAAAAAAAAAAAATCATGTTAGTAACATGTTAAAAAAACAGTGTCTATCCTGTCCTTGGCACAGAATGGTAATAAGAAAGATTAAAACAAGCGTCTGAATTGTTCATCTAAATGCATCCATTTTCAAGTGCTTATGTAGATAAGAAACGACATCACATAGTACATACTGTCTTTGACTTAATCTCCAGGAATGGTGAAATACCATTCCCCTTGTAAATCACCTGAGTTAATCAGCCCTAAAAGTCAATGGGGGAGGTTAAAACTCCTTTTGGCTATCTGCATTCTGAACAGGCAGCTACTCATATAATCTCAGGCACTGTAGCGCTGTCATGTGACATGACGATAAAATTAGTCAATCTGCCCTCTTTGCCAAGAAGAAAATATGCCCATTGTGCCAGTGACTTTCAATTCTAATTGTCAGCCTTAATGAGTAAAGATTTACAGATACGTTCATCTCTACACTAAGGGAATAAAGGAGAAAAGCTTAGACTTAAAAACTGGATGGATTTTTTTTTTTTCAATCATGAAAATGAATATTTTAATTTTTTTTTGTTTTAACCAGAACTGAAAGTATTGCATGAAGATCTTCTGTTATTTCTATCAACTCACCTAAAGTTAGAAGTCACTGAAATTTTCTGAAAAAAGTTTGACTGTGAGCTATTGGCAGGCTAAATGCTAAAAGGAATTTGAGTATTTTCTGATTTTCTCCTCACTCTGAAATAATGCCTGGCTACACATTTAAACTTCTTTTTTTTCTCAAGCCTACCATGCTCCAGGAAGAAATTTTCTTTTCCTTCTTCCTCCTTACAGGACTTGTGATTCCTGGATGTATCAGAATCACCTCAGAAACATCAGTACTTTGATTTAATCTCTTTTGGAAAAGAACTAAACACATCCAAAATCTGTCTAGAATCAACAGCAATGCTATTTCAGTGGAAATAAAAATGACCATGATATTTGATGAAATTTGTACATGTGGTCTTGAACAATAACTGAAACCTGCTGGTGATAAAATACAGCCTTTAACTCATCAGCCTGCATCATTAAACATTCTCCTAAACAACAAATTTGGGGAATGACACCTATGGTAGCATTCAGATGGGATGATTCTTCTAGTTTTGGTGACCAGGACTGCTCTCAGCAAATTTAAACTTTCGTCCTTAAGAAGTTTGGATTGACTGAGCCAAGGTCATTGGCAAATGCTTAATAAATCACTTCAGTCAGTGCATAAGGATTTCGCAGTTTCTGGTAACTGGAGCAATTCACAGCTCTGATTTCAACTGGAATAGACACTTCAGGACAACCTTTGTCAACAAAATGCTCTCCTGCTTGTACTGGTGATCTGAGTACTACATTTCTAAAACTTTATCAAGTCTCTTTGTCTTTACAGGTTAGCTATTTCCTACTAGATTTTTTTTTTCACTGAAATGACATTAGGCACACTTTTTCCAAGACATTCAATGTCCCTTCAGACAACCACTCCAAACACAACCAGTATCCTTTGACAAATTTGCTATCCCAAGAAATAAGGATGTAAGTTTATTTAACATTTAGTTTATCAACTTAAATAATTAGGACAGTAAAAGATTCTATTTAAGGAAAAAACACTTGACACTTTTTCCTAGTACTCATGAAAGCACGGACTGAAAATAACAATGATAGAGCTTAATACAAGGGAAGTGTTGACACAGATTCTTAAAAACCCCAAAGAAACAAGAAACACTGAACATATTCCTTTACTGTACCAATGTTTGCACTGGATTGCACATGTGTAACATGCCCAGAGAAATATTCAATTTTAGCTGCCTATGTCTCTAAGATTTGTGATCAGTTAATCATAAATCCTGGCCAAAAAAAAAAAAAAAAAAAAAAATACAGCAGCCATACCTGAAATGTCAAAACAAATTAATCATTTTAAAAATTCAATAATTTAGTTCCTTGATGTTTTCCTTCTGGCTCCAAAATAAACAAAATGTCATTTTTCATAAACTGTTTTCATTCACTTCCACATCACTAAAGCCTGAGTAACTGCTCCCACAATTAGTGCTGAATGAATTTACAACAGAAATTACTTGTTCTAAATGTAGAGAATGACTGCTAAACTTCCACTCTTTAATGCTCACAGCAATCATTTGTAACTCCTGTTTGAGTCCTAAATCAGTGTGCATTTAAACAAAGGTTAATAGTTTTCTCACAGGGGCTAACCCTGATGGGTTTATTTTCTGCCAATTTTACTGAGTCAGAAAATCTTGTTGATTAAATCCTGAAGTACCACAAAATAAGGTTGAGTCTTATTCAAGGTAACTTCTATGACTTTTAAATTATTTGTAATTCTGTTAATGGCTTCATTTTCAACACACAGGTGTCATGTGGGTGGTCTCAAGAAACAGAATATTGTCAGTAAAAGCTTGAAAGTTTTGCAGAGATTTAGTTTCTTAGCAGGACTACATTTGCAGTCTCCAGTTTAAGCTGACCAGAAACTCTGAGCTGACTGGCATTTACACATTGCACTGCTAACACTGCTGTAATGTGCATTAGCCACTTGCAGGCTTCTTGGGACGTGTTCACTTGTGAGCACAGAGCATTAGTCAATAATCAGTCCTACTCTCAGCAACAGAATTATCTGGAGGCTTGGAAGCCTCAGCTAAAAGATAGTAAAAGGGTGAAGAAAATGACAAAAAGGAAGGAGTTACACCTCTATGGCATCTAGCAAAGCAAGTACAAACCCACTGATTGTACATATGGGAGCTAGAAGTTCATCCCATTATAAAGGGATCATTCCTACTTACGTGTGTGTGTGAGTGCGCAGTAAGACAAAGGGAGGAGAGCAGGGAGAGAGAAAGCTAACAAACCTCATGAGTAGGTTCCTAACTCTCAGATTTTGGATATGTCTAAGAATGCCATGTGGCAAATGGTGACTAACTTGGGGCTGAACAGAATTCCCAGACCTAAGTCTCCATTAGTGGCACAGTCACAAGTGTAGTGTTTTACTGTTCATGTAAAAACTGACAGAAGGGAAGGAAGAGTGGGAAATGTGGGCACGGTATGGTTGAGCAGCTGGTTTTATTCTGTACATGATACTCAGGTGCCTATCCTGGAGTGTCAAATTATTGTAGATCTAACTCAGTTCAGCTTCTTTGTTTTGATCTTTTCTTTTTCTTTTCTTCTCCAAAGTAGAATGCATTTTTCTTTCCAAGATAATCCATTAGTTTCACACACATTCATAGCCTTTCTCGAAGGTTCATAATCAAGAAATGAATCATAAATTAAGTGAAGCAAAATATCAGCTTACTGGCATATGAAATTGAAAAACATGTAACTTATGTTCTGCTTTCTCCCTGAAGGAACAAAAGTCATGGTGATTTACATACTTAATTTTTGACCAATTACCATTAAAGAGCTTTCTATTCTACTGGTTCTCACCTACTGCAGCCATATTCTCTATGCAAAGTGATGAAGTGGTGTTAATGGTAAAAAATGTGGCTGAAGTGGCCAAAATAGAGAAGGTAGATCATATTGATGGCTTAGTAGAATTGCACGCATTCTGAAACTGCCTTGTAGTGCATGTTCTCTCCCTGACCATTGTCTTTCAATCCTGACTCAGTTAAAATCTTTGTCAGTATATGTATCTCCTGTTAACTGATTCTCTGCCTTTATTTCTTGAAAATATCATAGCTTTTCCCTGATTTTCTTATAAAAGGCAGAGATTTAACTACTGTAATCTAAATTTCATTTATTCTGACTTAGAGTCCAAATAAGAAACAAAGTGAAAGGAAATTACACTGTGAAGTGTAGCTGTTTTTTTTTTTTTTGTGTTGCAGGCATCCTGATCCTGAAGTTCTGTTCAGTCTGACTCCTTTTGTTGCCACTTTCTGAACAGCTATATTCTAAAAAAACCCCCAAACCAAAAAAAAAAACCCTCATCAGATTTCCTCTATTAATAATTTCTTTTAATTGCTTGATGTGAACTGAGAATTTAAAGAGGTTCAGCCTCATACCCTAATTTGTTTCGGGCCCAAAGACCATTATCAGAGCACGCCACATAAAAACCTAGATTATGATTTTAAAAATATATACATATTTGATATTCAAGACAATATCTGTGTGTCCAGTCCTATGTGGATAGGATATTACTTCAGAAATTGCCGTGATAACAAATTTCTGATAAAACTGGGAAGACACTTTCATTTCAATCCAAAGTGCCATGGGTAACACTGACTTACCAGAAATAAACTTTTTTCCAAGGGGTTACAACAAAAGTGCATGATAATAGCTTGAATTTTGCTAATCATATTACTGTTTTTGAAATCATAAAATTTGTACTCTGCAGGACTCTGTTATGCAAACATAAATGCAGAGAGGATTTATATGTGTATATACACATATACGTTATATCATACAAGACATATTCATAGCATACAAGTTATACACTGTACCTGTGTACACACATATCATATATACATACTATTTGAACATATATTAGTCATAATACATATGATATGTATAAAGCAAATACTATGTGTGAAAAAGTTTTTCTTCTGAATTTAAAAAAAAAATAAGGATTTCAAGTTTTTTATAAAATAAAAAAGACATGCATGTAAAAACATTTATCTATTTTATGTGTTTTCCAATCTTGTTTGGTTTTTTTTCCCTAATTACTCAATATAGGACTGTTGTATGCTTAATTTTTTTTTCATGTACAATTATTTATGACTAGAACTTGAGTTTATAACTGGTAATTGTTTTGGTAATTAGAATAATAGGTATTATAACAAATTTAAATGTTAATTGAAAGTTAATACTGCAATTGATATTCTCATTGCTTTGCTATCTGGTAGCTTGTTTTCTCATTACTTATTCTAACTGACCATTTACGATAGCTACTGTAAAAGAATTGCAATTAAAAAAATAATGCAAATAAAAAACCAATTCAAAACAGTTTTCTATGCCAATAAATATATATGAATATATGTTACATATAGTATATCAGCATTATTTCCTTTCCTCATATGCAGAATAAGTGAAAAATTGTTTAAAGAGATGTAAGAGCCTCCACATTATTCAGACTTTCTGCATAAAACATGTCAAAGAAAATTATGGAAAAAAACATTAAAGAAAAAGCCATGACTTGTTCCTTGTCATGACTCTGTGTCACCCATCCGTGAGACTGAATGCTAGATTCTCCATTTCAGTAGAATCCCAAACTAGGCAGGTGAAGTCCCTTAAATGCCCTTGGGAATCTGATCTAAGATGCCCTGCTCTGAGCAGTGAGAGATATTGGATGAAGTCCAGAAGTCCCTGGCACCCCAAACTCATCCAGGACTCTATTCTGTGGCTCTCAGGAGAGGAAGCAGGGCTTTTTGCTGAGCTGGCTACAGAGCAAAGCCTAGCAAATACAGAAAATCTTCACAACTAATAACATAAACTACTCAGTATGATGTGAGCCAAGTTGCCATAAAGGAACCATCTTTGTCAGTGCTACACTGACAGAATACAAGCAGCTGGTCTTCAGCTTATAGATGATCTCAGAAGAAATGACTCTGCTACATAGTGATAACACATCAAGTCTTTTACATTAAGAATAGCAGTTGATATTCCAGACTCTTACATGACCATTTTTTCTCAACAGGAAGCCATCACAACTTCACACCATACATTAGCAATAAATAATGAATATTCACTGGGACACAAAAGTGCAAAGGAAGGAGTGCAATCCAAATCTCTTCATACCTAGGCTGGGAGCTTTGGCTTTGCAAGGCAAGCAGCTGAGGTAAAGGTGGACAAGGGGATGGGTGCACTCTTCTATGTTTCCAGATATTGATCATGAAGAGCAGGACTTTTTTAAGTCTCCTCCCAAACACATCCAAAGAAAAGTCACCAGCATCAGCCACTTCCAGACTAAAAATCACACCTTGTGTACTGGAGAGAAAGCGAAGAAAGGGGAGAAGTTTTTACAGTAGAGTGGAGTTCATCTACTGGGACCAAGACCATTGCCAGCAACATATGCAGGAAGAGGACTGAGCTGAAGAATAGGATTTTTATAGTGTAGCTATTCCCGAATTAAGAAGGAATTTGGGTCTGACATCTTCTGTGGTAGGTGTTTGCCCCATCACACCTTTCCAGAACCTTCTACATTTGCAACACCTGTGATGGTAATATGCCCAAGATAAATAAAAACCTCCTCCTGCCTCGCTATGGGTAAAGATTACGCTGTTGAGGCCCACCATGTTGAGAAGGCTGTACTGGAGCTCACCTCCCCAGTGTTACAGCTCTACAGTCACCATGGCCAAGATCAGGAAGGTGGCCAGGGTCTGAAAAACTGGTGGCTGTACCTTTGTTGTTGATAAATTTTGCTTTGATAATTTCAATAATTTTATAAGGAAAGATTGTTGTGTTGTCCCTGATATTTTTTTTTTTTTTTTTTAAAAAGTAGAATCTAAAATTGATGAATGTTTCATCAAACTCAGCATATGGCTGTGCAGTTCATCAGCCCCAGTGTTAATATTTTGGGTTGAGAAGGCAGGTGTGGCTGAATCCCAGCTCCAAGAGGCATTATAGGTGAAAAGTGGTATTTATAGTAGCTTTGACTCTTCCTGTTGGGAAAGGAATTCATGGTTTGTTTCAGGGTCCTGGCCTCTGCAGAGTACATACCCTGAGATAAATGTCAAAATTCAGGAAACAACATGACACTGGGAGGACTGCTTTTAAAAGGGCAAACTGTAAGTGTGAAAAAAAAGGCATGTGGTCTGCCAGAAGACTGGATGGATGAGAGAAAGAGAACAAGTAGTAGTCTAACATGCATTCCAAGCAAGGAGAGAAAAGTAGGAAGTAAAGCCGATTTATTTATTTTTTGGGCCAGACAGCTTATCTACTAGAGTGATCGATATGCCTCTGCTGAGCAGGGCGTGTAGCATGCTGTCAGCCATGGGTAGATGTGCGAGTGGAGCCAGGCTGGGCTCAGCAGTGCTGGAGAGCCCACTCCTGCAGGGAAAGTTACAGAAGCTTCCCTGCACAGTTCATACAAGGTCTTGAAGAATGCAATGCTTTTTCTGTACGCTGGCATGTGACGAGTCCTGCAAGCTTCTCCATCTTGTAGCCAGCCGGTCCAGTGCAGTCATGACTCTGCAAGACTTCAGTGCTAAAGTCAGGGGACATGCCAACTATCAGCCTAAGTGTTGTCTCCAGCAATACTGAGCTGCACTTGGCTCCATCCTTTGCGGCAGTGGGAAGGGGGATGTCACCAAACCCCAGTAGGACCCGGTAGAGTTACAGACAGTGAAACACATATTTATTTCTTTATTTCTTCTGCATACTCACCCTTATGTGGGATGGACACTCACTATAGAGCAACAAAGTTTTCCACTCAGTGAAAAAAATTACTTGGATTCATCACAGATCCAACAAACACAACTCAGATGGCTATAACACTTAGCTGCAGAAACAGCACCTTATCCCAACAAGACCTAAACAGAGGTTTCATGGACTTAGTATCATCTCACTCTTTAAGTTGTCCCTAGATAAGTTCAAACACAAGGAGGGGGAAATGGATGGATTAATTTTTCACTTCAAGATTGGTGAACTTCAGTCCTTTGGTTTCATTACAACTAGATGTCAGTTTGGTGCTCTCAATCATGTCCCTTTCACATCTTTTCAGTTTATAAGGACCAATTTAGGTATGCTTTTAAATTAAGGCAGTTTGGTACTACAGTGCTGAACTGAAACGTAAATCAGAGCTGCAGAGGTGCATCTGTCACCTGCATCAGTTGCAACAACAAATACGTGGCAGTTGAATTCTACTTCAAAACTTTAATCTCCACATGGTCTTTAACAGTGTGGCTCAGAGGTTAGTCATGATTAGTATGTACCATTGCTCATCTTGATCACAGCAAGGCTTCATCACTATGTAGAAAGGAATATGCAGGTACCAAATAGGGTAGCAGATTTCCTTTTTCTAGCAGACAAGGAAAAAAATAAACATAAAAGTCAGAAGAATTAGTTTCTAGCCTTATGGTTGAATCAGTTTCACAGAGATAAGAAGGGCTTTGTTTCTCTTGCAAATATCCACAGAAAACAATTTCAAAAAAAATGCCTAGGAAAAAAGTCTTAGAGAAAATTGTATTTACACATAATTAATTTTTTTATTCCTGTACATTTTGAAAATCTTATTAGCATGTTCTAAGTTAGAGATTCTGGCTTGAATAAATATTTTTTTATACTGAAAGATTGACGGCATTTTTCTCTAATTGACCAGATGGCTTTTCTCAAAGTTTTCAGTAAATAGCATGATGTACTGCTATTTTTACGTAGCATGATTACTATGAAATAAGTACTAGAAAGTTGTACAGAACATTTGCATTCAGTAATAGCTAAAATAGGACTTTCTTTGCTATTATAATAAAAACACAGGTAAAGTTCCAGTGTATTATTGCAGCAGGGGCTTATTTTTAATTTATTATGATGCAATTTTTTATTAGACTGCAGTACACTGCAATTTCTTGGAGATAAGTTGAATAACCAGAAAGTTAGGCAGAAAAGATATGTTATTGTTAAGGTGATAACAGATGACACAGATAATTTTCAAGATCAGCAATTCTGAGGAAATTGCGTCAGAAAAAATATACTAATATTGAATGAATTAAAGATGCATTAAGATCTGTGCTGCTTCAAACATTAAAAGTATGTAATTGGACCTCAACTTTATTTCACAGAAATATTCCAAAACACAAGATACTGTCAGAGAAAAATTAAGTTATCAGGTAAACGAGCTCCCATATAGGAAGCAGTAAATAGAGATTAAACATCTCGATGAGACATAATTAGCAGATGCTTATAAAAAAGCTCTGAATGAACTTGTAATTCTGAGCCCCTTAAAGTGAATAGAAATTTGCCATTGACCTTTATGTGTGTTATTTTTTCCCTAAGAGTGAGTCACAGGAATTATTTAGGAAGCTCATTTTAAGATCTATCCAAGAAAAAAGTTTATAATTTGCTAGTAGACCATTTAAAAAAAAATCTATTTATTTATTAAGAAAATAATTTATTGCATCTCACTTGCATTTCAAATTTAGGTTGCCTTTTTAAAACTTCCACCTTTGTTAGCTGAAATTTTCTTTCAAATATCTCCTCTATTTCACGCCACCTGTCATCAACGTACTTCTTACACATTTCAGTTTTTGAGAGTCCTGTAGACACAGAATTGATTTGAAGGACCACATCTCATTTCCACATTACATTGCATCTGTCCAGCATGCTGAGAGGAGGGAATTGACATTTTCATATAGCTTAAAGGAAAACTGCTCTCATTTCATGAAGTCCAGCTTTCTAGAAGTTCACACATTAAGAATCATTTGTCATTTAAGATACAGGATGATATTAAAAAAAAAAAAAAAAGTTTAATATCAGTTGGTATTGCTGAATGGCCATTTTATAGAGAAGTAATCTGTGCAATACATGTCAGTGCAAAAAACTGCACAAAATTTTCCAGCCTTGCTTTCCTTATGACTTTAACAGAAGAAAAAAGCAGTAGCCCCTCTAAGCATATTTTTTTCCCCAGGAAAGTTTATTGCATAATAATTGGCTGTGAAGTTTCTACATGTTCCTCTGAAGCAGTGCTGTAGACAATGTGCTGGGCTGGACAGCTGCCTGGTACTGTTCAGACTCACTTCATATGTCTGTATGTGAACAGTGAACAGTCCTCTCTAAACTTTTTTAGGAAAAGGTCAGACTCAAGCCTACAACATTACACATGCACACCATTTTTTATGCTGCATAAAGAAGTGAGTTAACACTATAGAAGATTTGTGGCAAATTTTTTGAGTGGGGATGATGCAATGAAACTTTTTAAAAAGTTAAGCTTCAAGTGATTTAACTGCAATTTACTTTAGAGGTAGATTAATTTCAGCTATCCTTAGAATAAGCATAACTTGTGAAGTATCCTGAAGTCTGATTTGATAAGATGTTTAGATGTAGCATTACACCATATTTGTAATTGTGCTCTCTTTTCAGTTCTGATGCATGAGCCTTACAAGCGTTTTGATTCATCTGATTTAAAGCAAGCAGTAAAAACAGTGCAGAAAAACTAAAAAGACACCTCACTTAACAGGTAGAATTTCCCCCCAAAAAGCTATGATATATATGTGTGGAGTTTTATTTTGGAGGATTACCGCTACTCAGAGTATTGACGACAGATTAACTGGAAAAAATAAAGTGATTTGACAGAGGTATGTACAGATTTATGACTCTCTTTAATCTGCGTGGGGAATGAGTATAGCTTTTAAAATACACGTTTGGATACACATTAAAGTTCTGTGATTTAAGAACTTTGACTTTAATTAATTAATTATTTTTTGTCCAGGAGCATCAATTCAGGAGACATAAGAAGGAATTCTAGAAAGAAGGATGGAAAAAATAGTGGTTTTGAGAGGAAAAGAAAGGTTATTAGCAGGATGAAGAGGCTGGGAAAGGAACTGGCTTAATATAATGTGAAACTGAAAGAGGAGTGTTACAGATAAAAGTGTAATCTATGGTAGGTTGATGTGGGTGAAAGAAACAAAAGCATCAGCACTGAATGGCAAGATGTGGATAGAAGAAATACCAAATTAGAAATTAGGTAGGAAACAGGACCTGTAAGAATTTTCACCTGGAACACAAAGGGATAACAAAGGAGTGATTCTGACATATTATAATTTATCCCTGAACTCTAGAAATCTACTCTGCCTATTGAAGACTGATTTCATTCTTATATTTCTATGAACAAACATTCAAACATATTTGGCAAAACTTTCCAAACATTTTTGTTTATAAATATCTGACAAATTTTTAATTTAATTCAGTGATAATGCTTTTTGTCCTCTTCTCAAATAGTTCATGAACCTCCTTCTACATTTTTATGAAGGCTGCACTATGTCAGAATTTGTTACTGCTTTGAACACTACTCTGCTTTATTAGCCATCCTCAGCATTTTTAGAAATTAGCATCTCCAGAAAGTATCCTAAATTGATATTTAGCCTGAATTTTTTCAAAAAATACTGCATCCCTGGCAACTGCCTTCATGACAAGCCCGCTGCAAACCAAAGAAATACACAGTGAAAGATATAAGGTTCATTTAGATATCCGGAACTAAAATATTTTTTTTAGAATTGCTGTTTGTTTAACATTTTATATTTAACAAACATTTAACATTTTATACTGTTTAAATGTTTAATATTTTATATGCATATATCCATACACACACACACAAATATGCATATATCCATGTTATCATGTTTTCAGTTAGTGTGCTTGATAATTGTTACAAAAGTGTAAATTCTATTTGTATACTTAAATCTCAGCTGTGCTATATGAGAAACAGACACTAACTATCTGATGATCTGATTTTTTTGTTAATAGGATTAATACTTAAACTGAAAATGAATATAACTTTTTCACCCATGTTTTGGGCACCTCCATTCATCACAAGTGCTGCTATGACATCTGTGTGACTGCTGCACATAAAGTTAATGAACTGGTTTCAAGGCATGGTGCTTTCTAAACATGAATTGGAAATATTTAAGTAGGTCAGAACAGAAATCATTGTGTTTTGACAAATAAACTACCTGACAGAAGCCTGCAGATTGAGGAGTAACCCTAAGGGCCCAGTCTGCAGATGAGGCAGCCAAGCGACATGGCACTACTGGTGGATCAGAAAAGCATAGTGGCTCAGATGTACTATTTTGAATTAAAATATAATTTAATGGAATTTAAATGGCACTGGAAAGATATAATGGTAGCTGGTGAAGTTGAGAGAAACTGATTCCTGGTGTGTGGCATATGGTCACTGTGTCTTCTGTCCACTCAGAACTGAGTGACTAGTACCAGACAAAATGTAGTTTCTTTGAAGTATTTGTGTTATATACTTTTGGTAGGGGAGCTTTAAATAGGCTTTTACCTATCCTGTGCCTTTGCACTTCTCAGAAACTGTTAAAGGTATTGTATTTCAGTCAGTTATCTGTATTCTCTCTGTTGAAGTTTCAGAACATGCCTCAACTATTTTACAAAAGCAAGCTTTTGAGGGATGAAGCATTCCTATGATATTTGACTGAGCTCGGGCACAAAGCTTTATGGAAGAGCTGAAAATATATCTGACAGATTTCATCTTCATATCTGGTATCTACATCAACAGTATGCTTGGCCTCTGGAATCTCTGTTTCCTTGGTATTTTGCAGCATGTTGAACAGAAAGAAAGACAACAGAAGGCTGACCTTCCCCTACTCCTGTTCTGGTGATGCGTCTGTGAAAGGCCTAGGATACTCAATTTAAACCACATAGTATATTTGCTAATGCAAGTCTCTAAACAATTCTGGAGATAATAATTGTGTGGATTATGATATCCAGTTCAAAAGTGAACGAATTCACCTGTGTTTCTCTTCTAAGAGTGGTTTTTATTAGTTGATGAACAAAGTGTACTGGAAATTATTCAAAATAAAATCTTAACACTTATTTGTTAAACATATGGATCCTTCCTACTCATTTACTTACCATTTTACTGACAATTTGATTATGCAATGGAAAATTGTTGGCAATATAGGAAACCTTGAATATACATCTCAAACCTCACATGGTTTGTCTTTTAGTAATATAGATTTAAACCAGCAGTTACTCACTACAAAATGACAGTATCCAAAATATAATCCTGATCTCAGTGTAAAATGATGGATGCTTGTCACTATTGACAAGTGCAATAATTTTTTTCAGGAACTTACCCTTTGGCTGATGCTTGGTTATGCACCTTCTGGATTTCAATATGAAATGGATTTGAGATTAAAGCTGGGCATAGTTTTGTTCTTCAGAAATGATAAACTGTGTATCTACTTGAAGAAATTCCTCAACTCTTCTGAAATTTTATATCCTTCCTCTTAGTTCAGCACATGGGCAGAACGGAACAAAAACCTGCAGGGACAAGTGGTGATAAACTAGCACATCTTATAAGGTACAACTAAAATGAGAGTTTTAAAAGAATGTTGATTATTGAAAGCAAGTGAAAGGTATTCTTAGGTTTCTTCAGAGTCAAGACCAGCACAAAATACATCAATTGTAAGTGAAAGAGAATAATTCAAAATCAGAATAGCTCAAAGAGTATCACTCAAAATATCATATTGAAACTGACAATTGTTTTAACATTTTGTTTTTTTGTATGATGCCATGATGATATAGGCAAGAATATTTAGCAGTCAGGCAACTCACTAGCTAAGTCCCTTCATAATACTGATTAAACATCCTCTTAAAAGTAGATTTTTGACCCTTTTAGGCTGATCTGAGAGCTTTTTCAGAATTTCTTTATTCTGATGGTCGGGCATATTGCAATATCTGTGCTAAATTTTGTTATAACCAGTCCATTCCCATTTGCGCTTGTGCCAACACTGATATTTAGCTTTAACAGCTCCTCTCTTTTCTAAGAGCTCCCCTTATGATGTATTCCAAGACAGTAATCATACTCCTTTTCAACCTTTATTTTGCTCATACAAACAGCTGTGTTCTTCTACCAGAATCATCTCCAAATACAGGCTCTCCATTCCACTGATGTTCCTCATTGCCCTTCTGTGTACCTCTTCACATTTTGATAATTTTTTCTTGAATATGGCTGACTAGAACTTCACAGTTTTCCAGAGGATTTCGGAGTGGGCCCTTATACAATGGCATTAATACTTCCTTACTTCTCTTGGAAATGTTTTGCCTGGAGCATTTTAGGATTGGATTTGCCTTCTTCACAGATGCATCACATTATTTCAGGAATTTGTTTCCACAGAAAGGAACAATTAAATTAAAATGATATTGAAATAAGCTCATTCCCACTCTCTTGCTACGTTGACTCAGTAAACAGAGTACATTTCTTAAAGACATCTTTCCTTCATTATGTATCAGATCCCATCTTTTCGCCATAAAAATAGACTTTTTGGTTTAACAGTTTTATTTTCCCCAATAGATCTAACATGATGATCCTCCATATGTGAAATTCAAATGTGGTTTAAACAAAAACGTTTAGAAAGCATAGAGTAAATTTTTATGTAGCCCGTTCAGTCTGTTCCAAAGCATTACATAGGATATGTCACCTCTCTGGAAAGTAGTTTTCAGAAACATATTGCAAATTACTTTAGGTACATAAGAATATATTGAAAAACCAAAGGAGTCTTCAATTGATCAACATTATTATAAGAAACAATAATTGGAGGTGAGTACTTCCTTTGCAAGTACATAAATAAGTCAATATCCTATATATACATTTTTAAGTTATATTAAAAATATGAAAATAAATATTGACTATATTAACATTTCAAAGCACATACTTATCTGTCAAAATCCAGTGAAATACCCCTAACTGTGTAAGAGAAACAGTGCTGAACTGACTCCTCAAAATAAAACTGAAGGACAAAAAAGACATTTAAATTCAATATATATGATGAAAGACAAACATAACTACATGTTGAAAGGCCAGTGTTTCTTCTCAATGTTCATTGTAAAACGTATCCAAAACAAAAGAAGAAAAAACCCCCACTTTTTTCCAGAGTTTGTAGAAGAAATTCCTAGAAAAAATACAATTAAAATAGAAGAGGGGGTATGGTTTCATTAAAATGCCAAACAAATATATTGGCTTGTATAAGAATACTGGTGACAGAGGAATCTGAAAGAACACTAGGACAGGAGACTAAATGAGAAGGGAAAGTAACTGCTGTATCAGTCTTTATCAAAAGAAAGACTGCTTTTAGTGGTTAGTGTGTCCTCCTCCTGAAATATTATGGTTTCTGATAATTTTATTATGACATATTATGACTAGAAGACTTCATATGAAAAATGATCATGGTAATAAAATTAAGTATAATTGATTTGAGAGAATCAGGACAGAGGGAAGAAATTAAGTCTAAGTAAATGCATAGTTTTATTAATTAAGTGATGGGTAAATAATTTCTCTTTCAACAGATTACAGAAGACAGTACTGAATGAATGCAATGCATCAAACTATTCACATTTTATTGAAATATCAGAGAATTTCACCTCACCAATTTGACTGAGACAAATTTATGTCATTGTATCATTGTATCTTTATATCAGGAAGATATAGAAAACTTGTTGACAGTTCAATACAGTGATATAGAACAGTAGAATGAGATGGAAGACTCTCTAAGAGAGACTGACTGAATTATTTTTATCATTCTGGGTTTATGAAATATATAAAATACAACAGGAGCCAGAAAGGCTTGAAATATGGTTAAAATTAATAAAACAAGAGAACTAGTCATAGGGAGAAAGAAAAGGAAAGGAAACATGCCTGGCGGGAGATAGTAATACTGAAATAAACAAGAGGAGGCAATAGCCAAGGTGTGAAGTACGTCATATAAACTAAAATCTCTCTCAGCAGCATACTCTGATTGAACGATAAGAGAAATGTAGAAAATGGAAAAAATAAACTGGAAATCAACAGGTGATATTTGAATTTGCATTTATGTATGGTCATTGTGGGATACCTCACCTCACAGTAACTGGTGTGAAACCTGTAAGCACCATAAAAGACAGATTAAAACCTGCAACAGAAGGGAAGTTCACCCTTCCTATACATAGTAAGAAGAAATCACAGCCCTTAAAAAATCTATGCTGATTGTGGTGCAAAGTTTGATTACATATGCAGACAGTGTTTTAGATTGAGTACATTAAGTGCTACTTAATTCTACTTTTAAATTCTATTTTAAATTCTTCCAGCAACTCTCTCTACATTCTGCAACTTGACAGTAAATATATCTGGTGCTTGATCCAAAGCCAAATGCTCAGTGGTTCCAACAGTGCAGAATCAAGCTCCCAGGACTCTCATCTGTAATTGTTACTTTCAACCTTACTTATGAACTGATTGTACCTTACCTGCAGTTCCCTTCAAGTTAGAGACTAATAAAAATAGAAGATAGGACTGAATTTTAAAGTCACTTTGTACATTAATTAAAATAAAAAATAATATGATTGTAAAATATATAATTCCTGAATAAAATGACTAGTCCAAATGCTATTATTAGATAGATTTTGAGATTAAAGAAATCCTTACCACACCTATTTCTATCAGACTGTAGAATGGTGGAAGACCCATTACATGAAGAAACTCAAGCAAGGCCAATACATTAGAAAATATTGTATGGAATAATCCAACAGTGGGGAAGAAGAACAAGCTAAAGTTAGTCCTGGATTAAATCCCAGCTGCAGGGAGTCAGTGAAAAAGTTCTTTCACTGTCATGTTCATGAATACCTTTCAGAAAATTTCCAATATTCCATCAGCAAGGGCTAAATCTGTTGAAAAAAACACAAAACAACTGTTGTGGTTTGAACTTGGCCAGTAGCCAATCACCACATGGCCATTTGTTTACTTCCCCCCACCCCTTCCCTGGTGAAATAGGGGAGGGATGAAAAAAAAAAATTCGTAGGTTGAATTAAAAAAAAATTAGTATTAGTAACAAAACAGTAGTATCAATAGTAAGTCCAAATGGGTAATATATAATGCAGTTGCTCACTGACTGGTGACTGGTACGCAGCCCGCCCCCAGCAGCGATCTTGACTGCACCAGAAATCCCGCCGTGCCGACTGGAAAACAGAAACAGAAACGAGACAGCACCGTCCCCTTATATACTGAGCAGGACATCACATGATATGGAATACTCCAATGATCGATCTGGGCCCGGCCCCCTAGCTGTGCTCCCTCTCAGCCCAAGGAAAGTTAACTCTATCCTGGCTGAAACCAGGACAGTCTCCACCCCTTATTCCATTCCATTTACATTATACTCAATGTAAGGTTCCAAATACATTCTAAGGAATCACCACCCCTTTCCCGGGTCCCACAAATATCATTCCCTTCGTCTGTGGGCCATTCTGCAAAAATGTCTACTGAGTTCATTTAGTCCATAACTTTGGGTTCCATCTGTCATGACAGTCTTTAAGGCTGGAGAAATGAGGTGGAGTTGGCTCAGTCAGTGGAGCAGGAGGCTTTGGATGTGGCAGGAGGATGTTGCGGGGCACTAATTGCAATAACAGGGTTATTCGACAGTTCAATTCATTGGCTATTTTCACCTAAAATCAAATCTCCCTGAGGCACACATCGGACTTCTCCGTCCTTCTGCATTACCCACCAAGTGCACCCACGTCCTTGGGCAAAAGTAATCCCACTTGGGATTAATTGGGTTTACCTTTACCCAATGCAGGAGTAACCCAGACTGTCTTTCCTAACATATTTTTAATGTGCACTACGGGGGCTTTATCCCCATCTACAGTATGTAGGAGGTTTGATTGAGCAGGGCCAGCTTGCTTGGCAAATCCTCTGGTATTGACCACCCAGGTGGCTTTTGCTAAATGCACGTCCCAGTGTGTGAAAGTTCCACCACCCATTGCTCTCAGTGTAGCTTTTAGCAACCCATTATATTGCTCAATTTTCCCAGAGGCTGGTGCATGGTAGGGAATGTGATATATCCACTCAATGCCATGTTCTTTCGCCCAAGTGTCTATGAGGTTGTTTTGGAAATGTGTCCCATTATCTGACTTAATCCTTTCTGGCATGCCATAAGACTCTCTCCTCAAGGCCTAAAATGGTGTTCCAGGCAGTGGCATGGGGCACGGCATAAATTTCCAACCAACCAGTGGCTGCTTCCACCATAGTAAGCACATACTGTTTGCCATGCCAAGTTTGTGGGAGCATGATATAATCAATCTGCCAGGCCTCCCCATATTTATATTTTGACCATCGTCCTCCATACCAAATGGGCTTTAACCGTTTGGCTTGCTTGATTGTAGCACATGTCTCACATTCATGGATTACCTGTGCAATAGCATCCATGGTTAAGTCCACCCCTTGGTCACGAGCCCATCTGTATGTTGCATCTCCTCCGTGATGGCCCGAGGAGTCATGGGCCCAGAGAGCCATAAATTTTTCACCCTTATGTTGCCAGTCCAGATCTACTTGAGCCACCTTAGTCTTAGCAGCTTGATCTGCCCGTTGGTTGTTCTGATGTTCTTCAGTGGCCTGACTCTTGGGTACATGAGCATCTACATGATGTACTTTCACAACCAGATTCTCTACCCAAGCAGCAATATCTTGCCATAATTCAGCAGCCCAGATGGGTTTGCGTCTGTGCTGCCAGTTGCTCCATTTCCACTGCTGTAACCTCCCCCACAGCGCATTTGCCACCATCCGTGAGTCAGTATAGAGGTAGAGCACTGGCCACTTTTCTCTCTCAGTGATATCCAAGGCCAGCTGGACGGCTTTCACCTCTGCGAACTGACTCGATTCACCTTCTCCTTCAACAGCTTCAGAGACCCATCATGGGGGGCTCCACACAGCTGCTTTCCACCTTCGATGTTTTCCCACAATGTGACAGGACCCGTCGGTAAACAGGACATATCGCTTCCCATTATCCAGTAGTTTATTATATGGTGGGGCCTCTTCAGGATGCGTTACCTCTTCCTCTGACACCATTCCAAAATCTGCCTTCTGGCCAATTTATAATCACTTCCAGTATTCCTGGACAGCTGGGGCTCCCTATTTGAGCCAGTTGTGTGATTAATGTGACCCATTTACTCCACGTGTCATCAGTTGCATGGTGTGTAGAGGGGACACCCCCTTTGCCCAGCACTGACAGTCAGGGTGCCAGGAGGAGCTGCGCTTCAGTCCCAATCACCTCTGAAGCAGCTCGGACCCCTTCACATGCTGCCAATATCTCCTTTTCGGTTGGAGTATAGTGGTCCTTGGATCCGCTGTATCCCCGACTCCAAAACCCCAGAGGTCGACCCCGAGTCTCCCGTGGTGCTCTCTGCCAGAGACTCCAGGTAGGGCCATTCTTCCCGGCTGCAGTGTAGAGCACATTTTTAACATCTTGTCCTGTTTGAACTGGCCCGAAGGCTACTGCATGAGCTGTTTAATTTGTTCAAAACCTTGTCGTTGCTCTGGGCCTCATATAAAATCTTTTTTTTTCTTGGTCACTGGATAGAGAGGGCTGACAATCTGACTGTAATTTGGAATGTGCAGTCTCCAGAAACCCACAACACCCAAGAATCACAGAATCACAGAATCAACTAGGTTGGAAAGGACCTTGAAGGTCATCTAGTCCAACCGTTAACCTAGCACTGCCAGTTCCCATCTACACCATATCTCTCAGCGCCATGTCGACCCTACTCTTAAACACCTTCAGGGATGGGGACTCCACCACCTCCCTGGGCAATCCATTCCACTGCCTAATAACCCGTTCTGTAAAGAAATACTTCCTGACATCTAGTCTAAACCTTCCCTGGCACAACTTGAGGCCATTCCCGCTTGTCCTATCACTTGTTACTTGGTTAAAGAGACTCATCCCCAGCTCTCTGCAACCTCCTTGCAGGTAGTTGTAGAGGGCGATGAGGTCTCCCCTCAGCCTCCTCTTCTCCACACTAAACAACCCCAGTTCCCTCAGCTGCTCCTCATACGACATGTGCTCCAGACCCTTCACCAGCTTCGTTGCCCTTCTCTGGACACGCTCGAGTAATTCCATGTCCTTTTTGTAGTGAGGGGCCCAAAACTGAACACAGTAATCGAGGTGCGGCCTCCCCAGTGCCGAGTACAGGGGTAAGATCACTTCCCTGTCCCTGCTGGCCACGGTATTTCTGATACAAGCCAGGATGCCATTGGCCTTCTTGGCCACCTGGGCACACTGCTGGCTCATGTTCAGCGGGCTGTCAATCAACACCCCGAGGTCCCTCTCTGACTTGCAGCTCTCCAGCCACTCCTCCCCAAGCCTGTAGCACTGCTGGGGGTTGTTGTGACCCAAGTGCAGCACCCGGCATTTGGCCTTATTGAAGCTCATCCAGTTGGCCTTGGCCCATCGCTCCAGCCTGTCCAGGTCTCTCTGCAGAGCCTCCCTACCCTCGAGCAGATCAACACTCCCACCCAGCTTGGTGTCATCTGCAAACTTACTGAGGGTGCATTCGATCCCCTCGTCTAGATCATCAATAAAGATGTTGAACAGGAGTGGCCCCAAAACTGAGCCCTGGCGGACACCACTCATGACTGGCCTCCAACTGGATTTAACTCCGTTCACCACAACTCTCTGGGCCTGGCCATCCAGCCAGTTTTTTACCCAGCAAAGCGTGCGATCATCTAAGCCTCGAGCAGCCAGTTTCGCCAGAAGAATGCTGTGGGAAACGGTGTCAAAGTTCTCTCAAGTAGAGAAACAACTGCTCCTAATAGACAAGACCCTAGTCTGTGCAGGTGGGGAGTAGGACATGTCCTCTTTAAATTGCTGGAATTCTTGAGATAATTTCTCCACAGCTGCAACGAGGTGGGAACTGAGACTTCCTTCATATTGTCGTAGTCAGTGAGCCAATTCATCCACTGTTGGTCCCTCTTCATCTCTCCAGTCCGTTACTGTTAACACACTGGCATATGGTGATGGTGTGCTCCGTACAAACTTCCGCCACATGGGCCGGGTGCATTGGACTTCATCTGGATCTGTGAGTAGCCGTGCATTATCTGGGTCATAGTAAAGCATCTCCCGCATGGCTAGCTCCCTCAAGTATTGAATACCCTTCTCCACAGTGGTCCACTTACTTGGATGACATACAAAATCTTCCTTGAAGGGATACCTCTCCCTTGCAATTGACAGAAGTCACCTCCAGAGACTGAGATTTTGTGTCTTCTTTCCAATGGCTTTGTCAATGCCCCCTTCCCTAGACAGGGATCCTCGCTGCTTGGACTCCCTACCTTCTAATTCCATGCTACTGGCCCCGCTATCCCAGCATCTGAGCAGCCAGGTAACGAGTTGCTCATCTGGATGGCGGCTGAAATCTTTTCACATGTCTCACAACTCACTTAGGGATAAGGATTGGGTGAGTATTACTGGCTCTGCCTCCTTCTTCCGTTCTTGTGATGGGCCTCGTTCGTCTTATGTATGGGAGCAACTGACACTGTCATGGGTTGGTTCTCTGGTTCAGCTGCAGTGCCTGTCATCTGGGTTGTAGTGGCTGCAGTTTCTGTTCTGGAATTTGGAGTGGTTGCAATGTCTGTTATTTTGTTGCCAGAATCAGAGCCCTTCTCTTCCTTTTGAGGGTGCTGAACAGTGTTTAATAGCACTTGGTAGGCATGGGCTAGGCCCCAGCATGTTGCAGTGAGCTCTGACTCTCTGGAATTACCCAGGTGACAAGATACTTTTTCCAAATATTTTACTAGTTCTTCAGGATTCTGCAGCTGTTCGGGAGTGAAGTTCCAATACATCGGAGGTGTCCACTGTTCTAGGTACTTGCCGATGTTACTCCACACCCCCAGCCACTCATAATTCTCCAACCTTGGGGTAGATTTCCAGGTGATACTCTTAAATATTTGCTTAACCCTGAACAAAACATGTACCACATGCAGGAACACGTTAGCTCCTAGCAGTAAGATGACCATGTTAATGTCAACATTCCAAGGATATTTGAAATTCCTGAAATTCTCAAATACAATTGTAAACAGCCCCAGAACCAACAACTGCATCCTGTCACAGATCAGCATTACAAAGTACAGCAAAAATGAAATCTTAACCCAACTCTCATGGATGATGAGCAACAGCATGGGGAATACATATGACAAATGAGGTGATAAAATCTTAAGGAGCCAAGCAATAGACATTATGACCCGATCTGTCATTATCTCAAACCTCAGGCCCCACATTGCATGCCAAAAACCTGTCGTGATTTGAACTCAGCTGGTAGCCAATCACCACATAGCCAGTCATTTACTTCCCCCCACCCGTTTCCCCGGTGAAATAGGGGAGGGACAAAAAAAAAGAAATTTGTAGGTTGAATAAAAAAAAAAAAATTTAGTATTAGTAACAAAACAACATTGTAAGTCCAAACAGGTAATATACAGTAGTTGCTCACTGACTGGCGACTGGTACACAGCTTGGCCCCAGCAGTGATGCCAACTGCACCAGAAATCCCACCGTGCCGACTGGAAAACAGAAACAGAAATGAGAGAGCATGCATCCCCTTATATACTGAGCATGATGTCACATGATATGGAATAGTCCAATGACCGTTCTGGCCCAGACTTCTAACTGTGCTCCCTCTCAGCCCAAGGAATGTTAACTCTATCCTGGCCGAAACCAGGACAACAACCCAACCATAACAACCTACTCTTGCTAGGTATGCATAGAAGCTGGGCCAATAGCAGAATTCTATAAGATTATTTGAATACAAATTTGAAATTAATATTGTTGAAAATTTCCAGACAAAAGTTTTGACATGGCTATTAACTCCAATTTTTTGAATAAAAATTTTAGTTGAGTTTTTATTCTGTACATCTTATTATTGAACAAGAATTTGTTTCAGTTTAGTTCTTCAGTAATCCTTTTGGTTCTTCAACCTTAGGTCCATTTGATCCCAATGTTGTAAGAACATCAAGATCAATATGTAAAAAAAAAAAAAAAAAGCTCAGTTACTTGTTATTAATGAACTGGATGTCCTATTTTACCTGAATCATGGAAGAGTAATATTTGGACCCTGCTCCTGAACTAGATATGATATGCTTAACATCTGCACCTCCATTGTATGCAACAGTACATGCCTGTGTTACTGAAAGTAGCTTCTTTTTTTCTTGTGGTTGACAACACAAGAAACAGAGATGAAGAAAGTGAAAAGAATACCTACTGAAAATAAAGTTTGAAGATTTTGTACTGCAAAGTATCCCTACCCTACTAGTAAAGCAGCTAAGCCTGCAATGTTTTCAAACCTGAGTGTCTCATTATTATAGTCCCTTGCCATTACATAAATTTTCTGGTATTGAATAAAGATGTATTGTAGAAAAAAAAAGGGAATGTGAGAAAACAAGAAAAGTAATGTTAAAAAAAATGCACCTGATTTATGATAAACTGACCCCCTTATTGTATGTGTTCAGCAAGTAAATCCATAAGAAGATCTTTACTGTCTGTTTTAAGATAAAAAAATGTCATCTTTAAAAAAGGATAGTCTGTAGCTACCTAATGATGCTGTAAGATCAAATATTTCAATGGTGTAAATTAAAGTAAGGCTTATTAACACCAGTGGAATATCTGGCTCCATCCTTTTTTTTTTTTACTGTCTTGGATATTTCACAGATTCTTCATAGAAGTAAGTTAAAATGAACTGAACTCTCTGAGTCACTGAAAAACTTCTACTTTTCTGTAAAAAACCCAAACAATCAAAAAAAGCCCAAAGCTATGTGACTCGGCATATCAACCACTTGTAGCGGGTATCTGGATAACCAAGGAAAACATTTTCATGTGTACCTTACCTTCAGAGTTCTGTATGTCATTAATCTCTTTCCTAAGAAAGAAGATCCTGTTCTGGCATGGACAACTAAAATCACCTTTCTCGTCACAGCCCATTCAGCCTGCAGCCCCACTGCTGATTCTGTCAACACACACACTTTGTCTTTGTCAATGTAAGTGCTCTCCCACTGGGAACTATTTTGAGTTACACACAGATAACAGACAGTGCTAAACAATATAAACTCATAACCCACTTCAGCAGGTTACACAGAAATGGGTCAGACCCATGATTCATCCACTCAGAATCTTCCTTTCAGCTGTGCACATCAGCCTGCTCCTTGGACCCTTTTCAGGGAGCAGGGGGTGTTTCTGGGGGTGTGTCTGTTTTTCAGGTTATCTTTTGGGTTCCTCATTATTCCACTGCTGAGCCTTTGACCTTCAGTTCATTCTGTGCCTCCCATTGTCCTCTCCCTCCCCAATTTGTGGTCTTGAACACTTTTTCCCAACCCCTCCCCTCGTTGATCTCTTTTATTAACTACATTCTCAGGGAGGGGTCTGAGGATATATTAGAGATGTATCTTCTTTCCATCCGCAAGAGAAAACAAATAAGCAAAGTAGACATGTACTAATGGTTAGGAAAGAGTAAAAACAGGGCAAGAATACAAGATACTTCCTCTTAATACCTTCCAACGTTTTAAGCGTCCTGATGTCAGGGCCCTAATAGGATTTCTCTTTCCCTGAACCAGTCTTCAGAACTAATGTAATCTTCTTATTTTCACAACAGCCTCTGGAAAGGTTGCTAAATGTTGCATGAAGACTCACCTCCTTGCTTGTTTTAAGTAGACTCCTAATAGCTTCATTAATTGGATCTGAAAGGGTAAGTAACAGCAGAAATCCTCTTTATGCCATTACTTTCAGCTTTTCTTTCTAAAAGTGAAATCATTATCACATCTTTCTCTCCCAACAAGATCAGTTTTAGTTAGCACTAGTTTAACAATCATAAAATAAGTTAAATGCAACATCCTGACTCATCTCCTGAACTTGATTCTTCTTTTTGTATACACAACATTTCATTTCTGAGTAATATGGCACATCGTTTGGTTACATCTCTGTTTCATGGTGTTAGACTGGCATAAAAGTCAATTTTGAGTTAATCATAAATACTAAAGATCAATCAAGGAAAAACTGTATTTGTTCTGTTCAACATTATTTCTAGATTGATTATCACTAGGAGCAATACAAGCCGATACACAGCTTTTTTCAGTTATAATTGTCTTGCACATTGTGTATAGTCAGTCTATCGTACAGTTTCAGATTTAAACCAGAAAAGAAAGTATGGAATACTTCTCTATTGAAAGGTGCTACTGGTACTGTTAAATGTAGGTACTATTAAAATGTAATAGTAATGATGTTTTTATTTAAATTTATCACAAAACTTTCATCTTAAATCTGATGATGATTGCAAATCTATAGCAAAAATATATTTGGCTATTGTGGAAGTTGTGGTACTACTATTTAAAGTGTACTTCATAATATAGAATGCAAATAATTGCCATTAAAGAAGTAATAGAGATAGTATTTTTCTGTTTAAGGAAGGAACAACAATGGACATCTTCTGACTGGCAAAAGCTCAGCTAATTAACATATTGCAGGAAATACAGTTTGGGAAATTTCATGGTGTTTTCAGGCAGATCAGGTGAGACTCCCTGAACTGCTGTGCTGCTTAACCCTTGTCCAGCTGGCCCCCACTTCTGTGAGGCTTCTCCACATGAATGATCTATTACTAATAATTTACTTAAACAGTGTACAAAACATCTCCTAACTGCTTTACTGCACAGAGACTTTTTTACATAACTGTTTTTGCACTTGTAAAGCAATTTTCACTGGCTATTTAGAAGTTTCTTACCTATGTGCAATGGTAATTGCTGCATCAGCAACTCTCTGGGAGTCTCTGGATGGGATGTGTCTCTTTGAGATGGCCAGATTCTCCATCCAGGATGTTGATCTACACACTGAAACATACCATTTGGTTTGGGTACAGCAGGATCTGCCTGGGGCGGATCTCCAGGGAAGTCAGAGAGGCTTCAGCAACTACTTAAGTACATGATCTTGAAGGTGGCTAGGAGTTCATTCAATCACTTGGTTCACTGTCCCAAATCAGTCCGTTGACTCATCTATTCAGTTGAATAACTGAGGAGTTAATGACTTAAGGGCACTAGATGTGGATGCCAGCACAACCCTGATACCACTATGCCATGATTACAACCATAGGACAAATTTTAATTTCATCCTTAAATCTCATTTGCAACATGTATGACCGCATCATTGTATGCATATGTGCTTACTGTATATGGCACTTGGTCTCCTGGCTCAATTATAGTCATAATCTACAAACATTATGAAACTTCACACACCTGCCACACATTACAGCAATGCAGATATATCTGTTGAAGCAGCATGTCTTTTGAGTCCTACAAATAATGAGATATAAAAATGTGAAGATGGAGGAATATAAAAGCTCAGAATACTCAGAGTATTTTCTCCACAGTTAACAGCTCCTGATAATCCAACTGAGTTTAATCCTGCATTTATATCATAAACAAGTAGGAGCATTTGGACAGAGATATATTTGCACCATTAGTTTCCATCAAAGTAATTTTTAAAGAGTAATGAAAATCAGACAACTTAACATGATTGGCAGTTCTTCAACCTTCTTCATTGCCCCACAAAATGTCTTTAAACCGTATACTGAATCAATCAGTCCACCAAAGATCTTGGCTGAAATGAATGTTTAAGAAATAAGGTTTACTCATAGTAAGAGTCCACTGTTTTGAAAACTGTTCTGTTGTATCAACCACTGAATTTTTTCATACTAAATGGACTATTAATTCCCATAAAATGCAATCAAAAGTGGAAATTAGGACATACTTGGCATATATTAAATACTTTCTATAGCCACACAGAGGAATCCTCATGCACACACATAATGGTCTACTTTGACTGATATTTCCATTCATGCCATTTTGCCAATAGCCAACAAAAAGATCATCCAGTTTCAGAACAGACACCTAACTGTGGAGCTTGTTAAGCTTAATAACAGCACAGAACAAAAGCGTAGGTGAAAGCGGTTCTGATCAAGGACTGTATTTTTAACTGTTTTCCAATATACTTGTATCTAGGGACTCTCATTTTAAACTTAGAGAAGGGAAAAGATCATGTCAGAAGACAGGTTAATATTTGACACTGTAGTGGTTTTGAATAAATGCATGGCAGCTAAAATAAAATTCTCAGGTTGCTGTAATGCTTTCACCTGAGCATTTGGTGTCAATGTTTTACATCATCAATTTCCATGTTGCTTTAAAAATAAGTATGGATAGTTATCTATAAAGCAATTTATTTCAGAAATTACACAGTCAATACATAATGCTTCCACTCTAATTTTATACCTGATGGTCATTCCTGCCTTCCTCTCCCCCATGGCATTTTACTTCTACAGCCTTTTCACAGACTTTGGGTTCCAATCAGGAAAGCAAAGTAATTTGACAGTGTATTCTCTCTGTTTTTAACGACACCACACAGCAATTTAGTTCTTCCATATAAGAAAAGCCATATAAATTTAGCCCTGTCTGTCATTTTACTCTCCACTTAGATGTAAAGAAGAAAAAAAAATTAAAAAATCTTTCAGAGATTTGCATTTTGACCATCATATAAGTATACTGATCATGGCTGGATCCTAGCACAGTCATAATAAACTGCCATAAGTGAAGAACTGGGTGGAGAAGTCCAAAACATCCATATGTTTTCACAGACAAGCTTTGGTTTAAGTGCTTCTTCTTCCTTTAAGGTTTGTTCTTTTTCTATTATGTGAATAGGTACCAGGTCCAGTACATTTATTTTACAGCAGTTTCAAGATAGTTGCAGTACACATATGGAGTATGAAATTTGAGAATCTGGGAGATGGAGAATCAGGTAGGTGATTTTCTAACCTATGCTGCATTCTTCTTGATGCAGGAAAGGATTTGGATCTTGGAAAGAAAGTAGTTTAGGCAGGAATTTTGACTTACAGTTTCCTACATTGCCTTTCAGCTGTCAGTTCAGATCCCAGTCATTCACTTTCTGCAGTTTTTCACAGCTGGACATCATCTTTGCTACCCTGAATAGCTTAAGAGAATCAGAAAGTTCTGTCATTTTAGTATTCACCTCCTTTTTCCAGAATGCATATGAGTATGTTGAGCACCAAAGAACCCAGCATAGATATCTATGGAACTTCTGCAGTGAACTGTCTTCCACTGCAAGGATGGCTGTTCATTCACTCCTGTCTTCTGTTTCCTATTTTTTGATTAGCCTTTATCCTATAAAAGTACTTTCCCTGTTTAGTTTTCATAACAATATTCTGGGAGGTACATGAGTGAAAACACTCTACAAATCCAGAGGAATAATAGTCAGATCTCCTTTATCTAAATGCATGTTAATCTTTTCAAGGAACTCCAGTAGGTTTGTGACATCTCATATTTATCCATATGTCCCTTAATTCCAGTCTTTATGCATCTGTAGTTCCCCTGGAGCTCTTTTTTAAAAATTGGCATTGTTTTAACCACTTTCCAGTCCTCTGACACTGAGTCAGTTTACTACACACCACAGTTTGTAGTTTGGCTATTTCACACTCGAGTTCCCTCAAAACTCTGGGGTAGAAGCCATCTGTTCCTGGTGATTTGTTATTGCTCACATTGTCTCCTTGATCCATAACCTTTTCTGCCGATACTTCAATTTTAGACAAAGCCTCTGACACATACTCTGAAAAGAAGGGTCCCTGCTTCTACACTTCAAACTCCTCCATGGTTAACATGAATGGGAAAAAAAAGAAAAAAAAAAATCAATGTTATAAACTTTGTCTACTTAGGATATTCTTTCTATATTTCGATTGCTCTATTATTTCTGCAGATTCTCGTATTTGTTGTATATGAAAGAATGTGTAGTATCAGTTTTTGAACTTTTCTGAGTTGTTCTTCAGAAGTTTTTATGATCTATCTTGCTGTGCTTTTACACTGTGCCTGTTGGAGTTTATGATATTTTCTTGGACACAAATTAATTTTTTGGAAAAGCACCTTCTTAATTTATTAGCTTCCTTTACATTGTTGTTTAGATATTTCTCTTTGTCATTTCTCAAGTCTTTACTGGCAGGTGTTCCCGCTAGTTTCCTTACTTTCTTGTGGTTCCCCTTTTGAAAACTGTGTACATCTATGCTGGATTTCTCTTTTGAGATACACGTCATGAAGGAGTCATGATGTGTATCTAAAACTTTAGCCTTAGCATCTTGCTTCAGTGTCACCTTTCTCCAATCTGTAGCAAGGTAAATTAAATCTTCTACAGATACTGTGCTTCCTGTTCTCATTACCTCTTTGAATTCCTCACCATGTTATTGGCATTACTACCATGCTAGAAAGAAATGACACATATTCCTTTTCTATAGATTTTTGAATGTGTCTGAGGTAGCAAAGGATAGAACTGAAAAATCAACAAACAGGACTCTTGGAATAGTCTGTTCAGTTCAGCTGCACCTCTTTGCGTATATTTCATGCTGTTTCTTAATGACACATTTTTGCATGTGGACTTATTACTAAACAAAACCTAGGTCAAATTCTCTCATTATACTGCAAATGTAAGTGCTCTCTTTCTGTCTCCTTATCCAGCCACATGCCCCTGCATCAACATCCACCTCTTTCCCTGTACCACACTCTCCTCCATATGGTTACTCTGCCTCAGTTTCATTTTCTGTCCAGCTTTATTGCAGGTATTGTGCAACTATAAATTTGACATAAAGGAGTAGTTAGTTGCTATGGTTGTAATTTGCTATTGTTCAAACTAACATGTATAGATGTAAATGATTAAATAAGTGCAAAGACCTTATGCTGAAATAAATCAGAACACTTCATAGTCCTGAGGCAATGAGTTAGTATTTATCACTGCAATTTTATACTGATAGGTCATACAGCACAGTTGTCTTCCATTTTTCATGCTCTTCTTCAGTGTTCAGAGACTTTCATATAATCTCTTTGCTAGTGAAAAGTTAAGTAGCTATGAATATATGATTTTTTATAACTGCAAGATGCAACATGTAAAATAAAAAAATTTATCGCACATATATCCCTCTCACATTTTTCCAAAACAAGTACATGGTCCAAATTAGAGCAATCTGAATCTTTTCCCCTCCTCATTTATTTATATTTACTCCATACTCAGCAGACTTCTCAGCGTTTCCAAATATGTCCTTTCAAGTTAATAGTATTGTACACAATATAAACCTGCAGTCTATAGTACCTAGGCAAATATTAACTATCAACAAGAATGATACCCTGCACTCCAGACCCAAACCAGCTCCTAGTGTAAATGACAGATGTTGTCCATCTGTCCTGGGAAGACTGCTACCTAAAAACCTCAGTTACATTCATTCAGCATTAGAAATGGAATGAAACTCCTGGATTGTCAAATCCGCTCTCAACTGTTGCAAGCAACACTGGTGTAGAAGTTTACTTCATGGGAACACACATAAAGCCAGCTGCTTACAACACAGGCTGCCAAAGGTTTCTTATTACATTACAACATATTTAAGAACTACAACAATAGGTCATAATCCACAACCATACCGGCCACAAAAAGAAAAAAGTACAGCTTAAGAGCTTCATCAATATTCTACATTCCTTTGACTTGCTAAATTAAGCTGTAGTTTCACTTTTTTCAATACAAAAAGCCCCCCAAAATTCAGATGGATCTGTCGTTACAGTTCTAAGAGTATGAAGGAGATGCAATTCTAGGAAGAGATGAAGGCTGAGGACAATTTTAGTAAAGGCTGTTAGACAATGCTGAAGAGCAGACTACTTGCTACAGTGATGAACAAAATCCTTTTTGGTCATCCTGTCAGTCTGACCTAGGTCAAAAATCTGCTCCTGATCTCTAGTTGAGATTCATAGAACGGCAGCTACATAATAAAATCACAGCATCAAAATTGTAGGGAATCATTGCTTCCCATGCTACAGCAAACTTTGAAAATTACCCCTGCAAGATCCATCACTCCAGATCTACTATCTTTCAAAGGGAATGGCATTTGTTCTGTCCAGCCTCAACCACCAAGAGCCAGGAAAAATTGGAGATGGTGCCACGTGTGTGGGAATAAATGGCTGAAGAAGATTATGGGAGTTGGACAGTGTGCTGCTGAAAGAAACATGAAACTGTAGTCTCTGTCAACAGATGAAGACAGTGAAAGGTTTTACTGGTGGTTGGAGTATGTTTTGATGGTGAAACACCAAATTTAAGTAGAACCTCTGAATAACCCTGAGAAGCCAGAAACAGTTGATAAAATCAGCATGCTTCAACAATGAATGCTATTATCTGAGGTGCACAGCCTGCCGTGCCAGGCATCTGTGAAAAGAAAATCCCCGTGAATCAAGAAAAAGACATTCTAAACATAATTTTTGCTTAAATTGAATAATGAGCTCTTTTTTTTTTTTTTTTTTTTTTTTAAATTGCCTCACTTTTAATGTATATGTCTAAATTTGATTATTATTTTGGATGTGGTAAATTAATACCTTAACTTATATTTTACCTTATCTCACTTGATTTAAGAGTGATTTTCAGGATTACTGGTTAATATCAAGACAGGGATATGTTAAGCAAACCTGGGGTATTTGAACAGCCTTACAAGCACTCCCCTCCCTGGCATGCTTTTCCCACAAATCTGAAGAAATCTATGGTTTAGGAAGATTTTATAACATACGAATCAGAAGAATACCTTCTGGTGACCACCAACACCCATGTAACATGCAGTAGAGTTGATGGGCCCCCCAACTGTTTTATCAACAGACATTAAAAAAATAGTTGAGAGACATTAATTTCTCTAGGGTCCTAGGTCATCATCTAACTGCCCAATTTTATATCACACTTCTAGTACTTCCAAATCAAGGGATAAAAATGCAAAAAATCAAGTTATGCATCAAGAGAGAGAAATAATTCCTGTCTGGTCTCAAAAGACAAGTCATTGCCTGTGGTTGCAATATTTATTCATTTTTTAATTAATTTTATGACTTCTGTGCTTTTCTTCCACAAATCCTCAATCTGCTTTGCCAGTCTGAATCCTTAAAGTCCTGGGAGCTTGAGTTTTCTCAGAATAACTGAAATCCTTAGAGATAGTGCAACATTAATACACAATAGAAAAATGCAATTTTTCCTTTTTTTTCCTTCTTTTTTTAATAAGAAGGTGGTGTTAGTCTTTCTTCTGACAGATGGCCAATGACTAGCATGCTGTGAATAAGTCTCCAGAATGGCCATGTTAACTGTCTCTCCTAATAGGACAAGCCGCAAGTTCTTATATTTTCCACCTTTTCAGTCTAAGGATTAAGTTGATACTGTGCTTCCATTAGTCCATACCATTATCTTCCTGCAAGCGATATTTTTATTAAAAATTGCTCCTTTAGCTTAAAATTAATTATGAAACTTTAATAGTTGGCTTTCTGAATTCAGGTGCTCTTTATTATTGCTTTCCAAACATCCTAAAGTCCCCTTTCAGAATATCAACCTCATGACTGCTATTAAATTTCAAATACATTTGAGTAACCTGATCTAGTGGAAGGTGTCCCTGCCCATGGCAGGGGGGTTGGAACTAGATGATCTTTAAGGTCCCTTCAAACCCAAGCCATTCTATGATTCTATGATTTCCCCAAGATCTGGCCTTCAGCTAATGCATTTATAGCTTCTAGCTTTTGATAGCAAAAGCAGGGAGGTAAGCAGGAATAGGAATTGCTGTACCAGAACTGGCTTATACCCCAACTCTTCTCCAGTCTTGTCTATTGTTGTGGGCACTAGTTAAGAGTGAAAAAATTGAGACAAACAGCTAACAGTCCAATATTTTAGTACAAGAAAACTTTTCCTTAACTGACTTAGTGATCACTTCTTCATGTAATGCGACTGAATGTTTAAACATAGACTTGTAAGAGTGGTGAAATCAGCACCAAACATTAAAAACAAAGTTCTTTTTACTTGTTGTGTTTCTGTATCTTAATAGTCAGCTAGCATGTTTTAAACACTACTCTCTTAGGAAAAATCATCCCCAAAAGGATTTATCACCTAGAAAAACTATGCAGTTTTTCCTTACGTCTAATGTAAGTTATCTTCTGTTCATGTGAACAAACTTTGAAAAGAAAATCTGCATTTTTGTGTGAACTGTCAACAAATCATCAATAGTTACTGAGAAGGAGGAAGGCAGCTCCTTAGGCTAACTTTCAGTCCCAGTTTAATGCCTCTCAAGGTGGAGGCATCTGATTAGAGTTGTTTGGCAAGCAGAATGAACTCCAGCTTAGCAGCCTAGTGCTGCTCTTACAAGCTGAGAAAAGGAGACTGCAATGAGCCCAGCAGTTGTCCCATTCTCTCCACTCACTTCTGCCCCAGGGAGATGCTTCCTCTGCTCTCCCTATGGTGCAGGGCCTTGGGGGAAGGGGAGGGGGACATTGCTTCTCTGTCCTCCTGGTCCCTCCAGAAGTGGATGGAGAATACTAGGAGGAGAGGAAAAAGTTCAGGAGAGGCAAAACCTATCACCCTGGGATTGTGGTGCGGATGTGGAATGAAATCCAGGAAAGGACTGAGGTGGGTATGAGGCAGCAGAACCAATTCTTCAGCAGAGACTAGCTGGATGTGGGAGTGTGAGCTGTTGCAGAACCAACATTTCAAATCTTCTTAGGTAAGATGGAAATAATAATGATAACCAAATACATTTATGTCTGGGTGGGTGTGGAGGTTTGAACTCAGCGGCAGCCAGGCGCCACGTGGCCCACCATTCACCTCCCCCTCCCCACTCTGGTGAAATATGGGAGGGACAAAAAGAAGAGAATTCGTAGGTTGAATAAAAAGAAAGAATTTACTAAATATAACGAGAGAACAACATTAACAACAGTGAGTCCAAAAAGAAAACGGGTAAAATGCAGCAGTGGCTTACAGAGCGCGGCGACCGCCCCCCCCCCCCAGCAACAACTGGGCCCCCAGCAACAACCGGGCCCGACGAGCAGACTGCACGTGCAAGCCCCCAGCGAAAAGAAAAGCCGAGAGATCGAGAGAGAGATCGAGAGAGAGATAGAGAGAGGTGACATCACATGGTATGAAATACTCCAATGAAAGTTAACTCCATCCTGGTCGAAACCAGGACAGTGGGAATGGAGAGTACTAAAGAAAAATGAGGAAGACTGAAACCCAGAACATAAATCATCCAAGAATTTGTAATATTTCAATCCAGTGATCAGGAGATTGATTAATTTTTCGTCTCTTAAGAAGGGGCTTCTACTGTCATAGATACCTGTATTATTGAAGTTTACAAACCAGTAACTACGAAAATAACTTACGAAGTTTTAATGGAAACAGTAACGATTTGTGAATGAGACAAACCAATACTAAAATAAATATTATTCTAAAACAGTCTTGTAAAATACTGAAAAGATGCAACATAACCCTTTCCCAGCATACCTAGATCTTCAGAAATACCAATGTGAACACAACAAATGCAAAATACAAGTCAGACACATATTTTAGGTATGCAATAGTTATTCACCTCTCTTCTCTTGTGTAAATCTATGATGGGTTATCCTTGGCTGTCTGCCAGATGCCCACCAAGATACTTTCTCAACTCCCTCCTCAGCAGGACAGGGAGAAAAAACAAATGAAAAAGCTCATGGGTTAAGGACAGAGAGATCACTCTCTCAATTGCTGGCATGGGCAAAACAGATTGGACTTGGGGAAGATTAATTTATTGCCAGTTAAAAATAGAGTAGAATAGTGAGAAACAAAACCAAAACTAAACCCATCTCCCTCCAACCCATCTTCCCAAGCTCAGCTCCATTCCTGACTCTTCTACCCTCTTCACTCCCTCTGAGGTGGTTCCTCTGCTCCATCATGGGGTCCCTCCTATAGGATACAGTCTTTCAAGAACTTCTTCAGTGTAGGTCATTCCCACAGGCTGCACTTCTTCATGAACTGCTCCAGTACGGGTCCTTTCCATGGGGTGGGGTGCAGTCCTTCAAGAACAGACTGCTGCAGTGTGGGTCCCCCACAAGCCACAGTTCCCACCAGAAAACCTGCTTCTGTGTGGGCTCCTCTCCATGAGATGCAGTTCCTGCCAGGAATCTGCTTCTGCATGGGCTTTCCATGGGCTGCAGTTTACTTCATGGCATATCCACCTGCTCCACCAATGTCTCTTCACTGGATGCAGTGTGGTATCTTCTTCGATGTTGTCTCTGTGTGAGCTTCAGGGAAAAACCTGCTCCACCATGGTCTCTCCAGGAACCACGGGGGAGTCTCTGCTCAGGTGCCTGAAGCACCTCTTCTCCCTCCTTCTCTCACCTTGGTGTCTGCAGGAATGTTTCACTCACATTTTTCTCATTCCTCTCTCTCACAGCTGCTGTGCAGCCTTTTTTACACTTTCTTAAATATATCACAGAGGCTTCCCCAGAGTTGCTGATGGGCTCAGCTTTTGGCCAGTGGTGGGTCTGTTTTGGAGCCAGCTGGAACTGGCCGTTTCTGACATGGGGGCAGCCCTATGTCTCTTCTCACAGAAGCCACATCTGCACACACACACACCCCTCCCCAAAACCTTGCCATATAAACTCAATACAAAATCTGAACCCCAGTTCTAGTTTATTTGTTTTAGCCTGAGTGAAATGCAGCAAGGCCAGCCACAAGCCACTCACTCTTAATTTGCTCTTCTTTCTCAATCAAATTGAAGAACAAAATGTTTTGAGAAAAAACAGAACACTTCTATTTACTGAGTTTACTCATTGTAGCATAATACAATTCTATAGAAACCTGTGCATGCAAAAATGGAAGGTGCAATAGGCTAAATAGGGGTCCCTTTAAAAAAACTCAACCAAAAAACCAAGAAGTTGAAACCAAAGAATCCTGTGTCTTCCAGTAATCATTCACTGGATTCCAGTGAGTGGATTTTGGGGAATCCATTCTTTATCTGTAACAGCTGGATTATTCTAAAGAAACTCAGGAAAGTTTGTGTTTATTGGAATTTTTTTACCTCTTGTTCTCAAGCTTCACTGGAAAAAAAATGAAGTAATAAAATCATAGAATCATATAATGGTTTGGACTGAAAGGGACCTTTAAAGATCATCTAGGCCAAACTCCCTGCCATTGGCAGGATTGTCTGTAAGATCAGGTTACTCAAAGCCCCATCCAACCTGACCTTGAACACTTCCAAGGAGGGGGCATCTACAATCTGTTCCAGTGTCTCACCACCCTCATCGTAAAGAATTTCTTCTTTATGTCCAATGTAAATCTACACTCTTTCAGTTTAAAACCACTGCCCCTTGTCCTGTCACTACAGGCCCTCGTAAAAAGTCTCTCTACATCTTTCTTATAAACCCCCTTTATATGTTGGAAAGCTACAATAAGGTCTCCTCAGAGCCTTCTTTTCTCTAGACTGAAGAACCCCAACTCTGTCAGCCTTTCTTCGTAGGAGAGGCATTTCAGCCCTCTGATAATTTTCGTGGCCATTTGTCAAGTCCTAATGAGGGTAACAAATACAAATAAACAAAGTATGTTTAGCTTGTGGATTAAAAATTTCATTATAACAAGTCCTCAAACATATCAAAAGATTGTTTTGGTTTGGCTTGGTTTGGTTTGGTTTTTTCACTGAAATTCAAATTCTGATACTCTATTTTTTTCTAAAAGACTTCAGAAACATCTAAAGTAGTTTTACCATTCTGAGTTTACAAAATGCTAGAATGTAAATGCCTTGGCACCTTTGCAACCCAGACTTTTATCTGTTTACTTTTGCTTAGTTGTGGAATTACGTATTGTTCCTCTTCACCTTCTAAATTAGTATAACTAGGCTTCTAAACTCACTTTTAAAATTTGTTTACAAGTATTTTAAAATTTATAGCCCATCCTAAAAAAGAAGTTAGTGGAGATTGTCACATATCAAAAGCAGAAAGCTCTTCCATTGTACCATTTCTCAGCCATATCTGCTATATCTCTTACACTGATTTGTTCTATTTGTTAATGGGAGAACTTAACCCAAATAAGGCTGAAGCAGTTTTTGATTTACTTTGCTGTGAGTGCTTTAGTAAGATTGGTTCTACCATGTATTGCCCATTTTGGATCAAAGTGATATTTGCTAAAGGGAGATTTTTAGTGTTGTAACAAGAGTGTAGAGCTGAAAAAGGTAACAGCCAAGTTCAACTCTTCTGCTTAGATAAGTAGAAGCTTTGCTTTCCCTGAGATGCTTTACTGTTAGGACAAGGAAATCATAAATCTTGTCTTGGTTTTGCATCACAAATAGGTCTAACTAGACCAGAAATAAGTAGTACTGAACAAAATTAAAAATTGTTATTCTGATGAGAATCAGGAAGGAGAAGTTAAACTTTTGATACGTATTTTAGGAATAGCCACTAAAAAGGTGTGCAGAAAGATCTTTTCCTACATTTTCAATGTTGAAACAAAATGTTTCTGAATAATCTGTTTTTTGAACTGGCACAAAATTCTTTAAATAAACTTCATTTTTCTGTCCTGGCATGGATTTCAAGAACCCAGAGCTCCTAACTGTCTCTCATAGCTAAAGGAAATGCAGTTAACATAACATAACATATCATGAGGACCCAAGAATAGAATTCATCTAAGTGCTCATACCTTCCATGTAGAAAGAATTGAGATAAATCAGTAGAATCAAATTATACTGAACTAACTTGAGATGGTGTGTTCCAGATCAGCTTAACAAAATAATTTACTTCATGCATGTTTAACTCAAAACATAATTATTTTTAAAAATTTAATTATTTTCCTTAAATAAAGGCTTATATCACCAAATTTCAATCATCTATATAAAATTGTTCCAGAAAAATATTTCAGTCAATGTGAATTTTGATTGATTGCTTTCTGTTTTTTCAAGGGTTGTTTTGTTAGTCTGGGGTTTTTTTTGTTTTCCTTGATAATAAAGAGAAAAAAAACCATATGTGCAAATTCCAGTTAGTGCAAATATCATAGTTACTTAGATTCACATTTCTGCCTTACCCCATAAAGCTGATTTCCTCTTTTCTTAGACACAGGAAAATGGTCTAATTTCTAAACTACATCTTAAGTTCTGTTTGCATTAGGATCTAAGGCTTCTTAATACCTGGTGGTGGAAAACCCACATAAAGTATTCAAAATATGAATATGCATTCTACAGATAAAAACCATGTAGTTCCTTGCTGAATGAGATTATAATTCAGGGGAAAAAAGCATCTTTCTCTTGATTGTTTCACAGCAGAGAGGAAATTACTAAACAGACTTCAAAACAAGGAGAGACAGCTAGAACTGCTTCCTATCTGGTTATTGGTATAACCTGCAATATGGCTCTATTTTTTGATAGACTCACTGGAATTACTCTAATGTGAGAAATAACAGGTTGAAGTCAAAGTATAGATAGAAGATCCTGCTTTTGCCATCAGATTTATTTATGACACATCATAATTGCGATTTTGTGTGAGATTTGTTTGCTAAATGTCTTCAGGATATACTAGTTCTGTAACTGTGGAGTACTACTTTGATGAAGTTCTAGGAAATAAAAGACAAAATATCTAAAGTAATGATTCGTAAGTATTTTTATTTATTTTACCTCTGTCATTTTACCCAAGATTAGAGGTTATTTCATTACTTCTTTGTAAGGGGAATGTTTATTAGCAGCTATCAGTACTTGAGTTAGATGAGAAAGACAGGTTTTGTAAACAGAACAAAATATCTAGAAAGAAGAAAATACAAAATATGAACCAAAAAAAAATCAATGCAAAAATGTTTGGTTACAACAATGAACTTGACAAATGAAATATAAAAAAATCCCAGTGAAATATAAAAGCCTTTGTTCTTCAGGAGAAAATTTCAATACTTTAGTCAAAAAGTTAACATCACCTGAGGCACCCCGTTATAGTATACAGGTCTCTGAGAAAATCCCAAGTGTACCATATAATAATATCTTTCATGCAGACAACCATTTGCGTTAAACTTTTTTCCTTATTTGAAAGAGGTAAAGCATCATTATTAGAGGAACAGATGGTACATTTCAAGTCTTTCTCTCCTGTGGATTCAGCTAGCTCTGACATAGGAAGAAAAATCTTTTAAACCATTGGTGCAATATCTCCCCCTCCCAAAAGCAAGTAGCTGATATAGTAATAATGCTTAGATACTTCAGTGTTGTTACAATATAGGCCAGCAGACCTTCAGCAAATCTTAAATGGGATTTAGTAGGGACTAGAAGCACTGTGATATTTACATAATAAATTGCACCATGCCAAGAGAGAGCATTATTCTTTCTTAACCAAAATACACACAGCAAAGCTGTCTTGCTATAACTATTACTGAGACAGCCACGATTTTAACTAAAGATATGTATTGGTTCATTTATCCTATTTGACAAAATGCCTGTTAAAATGCAAAATATTTAGTATTGTTTGTGCATTAATTATGCTAATAGGCTACAGTAATTTGCTCCTCACTTAGAACTCCTGCTAATCGCAGTCAAAACACATATGGAAAATTTCCTAGATGCTCTTTTCCCAGTGGAAGATCAATTGCTTGAAATGATGTTAAGAGAATGAAGAAAAAGAGAACACGCATAATGCCTTTTCTGCTCTATTGTGAGTGTGTGCATCAGTACAGGTGCACAAAGGTCATCAGGTATTTCCCTGATCCTCACATCACTGGCCCGAATAAAGAGACATTACCCGGTGTTTGGAAGCTACCCCTTCCTGCTTGCTCGACTTACTATCAGTTTATGCTTAGACAGTTAGTATTTTAAACAGGTATTTTTGGTTCCTTGGTGGCAAGGGGCTGTTGCAGAAATAGCTGGAGTTGCGACTGAGATGTGGTCAGGACAGCAGCAGTTTTTTCCCATAGCTGTGGGAGAGAGCACAGGGCAGCAGACCCAGACTCCACCAGTGCCAACTCTGCTGCATGGGGCAGTTACAGAGATTATGTACCTTTAGGTTACGCAACCCGTTCTTCACCAAAACTGTGTCAAATACCCAGGATATGGTAAATAGCAACAGCAGTTGAAATCTTTCAGATACTGAGGCTCCAGACAGTGCATCCTTTTATGAATAATCCACTCTTTTGTTAGTTAAATTGTGCTGACTGACAGCTGCGAATGTTTATCAATTAGTGAGGCCTGCAAAGGGCTAACTAACTAACTAACACTAACTGCTTTGCTTCCACAGGATTACTTGCTGGAAATGACAAGGAGATGCACAACCCAAAAATGTGTATTCAGTGCAAAGAACCAGGCTAATTTACATCAGTATCTGGGTTTTGGTATAGTCTCATTTCATTGATTAAATGCCAAACATTTAGACAGGGAAATAATCAGTGATGGTTCTATGATTTCATTCTATTGTATAATTAATTGATGTGTTAGGGCATCAACATTTTTAGATACATGACTGGTTAAATTTTTTTGTCAAAATCCCAAATGAATTCATGACTAACACTCATGCACAAATACTGTTGTTCTCTCTCTATGCAAGCACATGATTCACACTGATATACTGTTGAGACTCAGGAAGAATAGAAATTCAGAAGAAAGATGACAGTTTACCATAGGATATGTAGGGATGTTCTTTATTCTTCCTTTTTTATTTCTATCCTCAGAAAAGCAACAGATAGAAAGATGGAAATAAATGATAGAAAGCAGCCTTCACCTGCAGTCCAGGAGCAGACAACATTTGTCCATGCCTAGGAGCATAAGGAATTAGTGGAAATAAACAACTCTGTCCACCTTCCTTACCAAAGAAGAATAAAGCCACTGATTGAAAAGTTCATGTTCTTTGGACATTACAAAGTTATTTCTAAACTTCTAATTCTCATAGAAGTTCATCTCTGTACTGTCAAGGAACAAAAGACTGGAGAAGAAAATAAGAGACAGGAGTTAAATCAGGAATAATTTATATATGTATAAGCTCCATTATATAATTAATAATGTATGGTGATCTCAGCATAAACGGTTTTCTCAGAGAGAGAAAGAAGATCACTGCTTATGAAAGAGCATCTTTGATTCCAGAAGAGGAACAAAAAATCCTCCCCTTTGTCACTGATTTTTAAAACAGTAATATAAACTGGCCAAATTAATTGACAGATTTCATCACATATTTATGACCACTTTTTGTAGGTTTTCTGAAGTGAAAAGAACATATAGAGGAATTGTTTGGCTGACTTGCTTTTAAAAAAGGCAAGTTTCTTTCCCTAAGGGTCCCATTTTGAGAGTAAAGGATGAATTAAGAAATGAATGCTAAGTATTTTCTTCAATTAGTATTTTAAGATATTATGCTAGGAATGTTTATACAGCATTAAATACATTATTTCATTATATTTTTCAAATATATTTAAAGTTTCTCTTTGAGGACAAAGGAAACCCCTGAAATATTTGAAGTCCCCTAGGGTAGCCTGTAATCTAAATATGGGAGCAAAACATACAAAGAAGAAAGGTTCAGGGCTGTTCAAGTGTTATGCAAAGAATGTGAGCACATAACACTTTCTTTTTTTTAAATTAAAAAACAATGACAAACAAAACGGCTTTCCTTTAAAGAAAGGCACTAGCAACAAGGTTTGTAACATCCTGGGCAGCTTTCAGTTCAGGGCCAAATATCAATTCAGATGAGAAAAACATTTCTGAAGTGAATCTCATGGTCTGTATTTGCTGTACTTTGGTCTCAAGTGATCAAACTCTCACTTTTTCAACCTTTTTATTACAATAAAAATTAGAAGATGTGCTCCAGAAGCACATGAACTCCTTTGCTGTATGCATCCACTCTTTTGCACTACATGATTTGCTAAATTAAACATAATTTGAGAGTCCTATGGCTCTGAAAACCAAAAGGATTTATATGAAGTCATGCACAAATCCTTTCCTTGACAGCATTGCCAAGGTACAGGAGTATTGCATCTCTGTATCATGTAGCAAAACACTTCCTCCCATTTGTCTTGTTTCTCACCTCTGCAGGTTTTGTTCAATAGTTTTCATTTGGGGTGGGTTGGGGATGGAAAGGGAAATTCAGTTATCCACTTAATGGAGGACAAGAATTGGATAGAAAATCTATTCTTTTCTTCCCCCTAACTTTCCAAAAGATACTACATACAATAACATAGTCATAAAGCTTGGAGACGGACATTTAGGTAAATACTTGGCAAGCAGAAAACTTTACCTTTTTTTTACTGTGCTTGGCAAGCATTTGGGAACAATTTGACAAACGAATTTGCTAACCCAATGCAAAAGTGCAGATAAATGCTAGCTGAGCTTATTTCATGTTAATAAGTTGTGCATAAGACCTCACAACTACAACTTGGAATGAGACATTGATGACCCCAAAATTAAGCAGAAGGAGCTTTCCTGTCCACCTTCCCTCCAGATGCAAACTGTAACTAAGTAAGCTTAAAAAGACATGTTTGCTACATGCCATGTGAGAAAGCCTGAGCCTCAGCTGTGTCTCCAACAGCTGAATCAGAGTTCTTCCACAGGCAGACATGTCAGGAAATTCTCTCTTTTCAGAACATGGATGTGGGTTGCAAATCACAGTTCAACCTTTGTTCTCCAAAAGAAAAGAAAAAAAAAAAAAAGACGTGGATTTCTGTGGCAGTGTTTGATAAGGGAAAGACCCCTACACAGCACTCTCCCTCTCATTTAATAACTACTCACAACATTCTTTCTGCTTGGGCCTGTTTGCCTCTAGGCCTAGGAAGAATTAACTGAAGTGCTATTTCACACCAGAAATTAACCCTTCTGTATGCCCTTCTCCTCACATATAAGGTAATGTCACTCAAAGACATAAATGCTAGCTAGAGTAGTGTGTCTGCACGTACACAAAAGAGGGTATGGGAAGCCCTTTGGGGATTGTATTTTCGACTGTGACAGGCACTTATATAGGCACAAAATTGGTTAAGCGTGTTAATAACACAACTTGGAATATACTGTGAAACAAAAGATGTGTCTGTGAACTGACTGGAAAAAACAGTGGAGCAGTGCAGACCTGTAATCATCGCAGCTCACGCCACACACCGCTGATCGTTGCCATAGCAATGGATGGTGTTTCATGACATCACTGAAATCAAGGGGGGATAAGCAACAAGGGCAAACAGATACCAAACAATTTCTGGAAGGAAGAAATTTGTTTGAATATATACATCGAGCTATCCAGAATGTCATGCAAACCAAAAGGTAAAGGAAGCAGGAAAAAGAGCGCAAGATGTACATACAGAAATTTCCAGTGAATAAACCTGCTTCCTTGTAACCTTACAATTTTACCACAGAAATTGCATTTGTGTTGAACATCTTTAGTCTTCTCTGATATTTTTCAGAAATGTGATATGGGACAACCTGTAAAACAAGCTATCCAGAGCAGCTGAATAAAAAGAGCAAGGCTTTTTATGATTATGCTCCAGGATTATACTACTTACTTGTTTCACACTAGGAATGTCTACAGAATTACCAAAGGGATGAAAAAAAAAGTGTGAGTTATGCTTTTACAGTGGGAGACATATCTTATGTGAATAGAGAACAAGAAAAGAAGCAGTGTAGGGAAATGGAGCCAAAATACTGATAATGAGACTGTGAGAGTCAGCTGGCATGACAGCTCACTACAATCCAAGTGATGAGCACAACGCTCTTTTACAGAACTAACCTTCATTGGAGTCTTAAGCCTTTTCATTGATTTCCCTTGGTTTTGTACCTCCCTAAAAAAGTGAGTGCTTTGACCTCCAAGATATGCAAGAAACAAGACTTAGAAACTGATCCAAAACTCAGATTTCCCATGTCACTGGTATCTTTCTGCTGTGCTGTAGGTCTAAAATATGTGAGTAAGTCTAGAAAGCTAATTTAAGGGGATACTTCAAGTTTGTTTCCCAAAGCAACTTCTTTCTTGCAGATTGCTCTTTGGTAACTTTTTTCATTTACTGATAGATTTTTACATTGCTGTTTACTGCCACATCTTTACATGGTCTTGCACAAATTATATAAAAGGAGTGATCAATTATCAATAAAAAGAAGAGTCAATTATCAATAAAAAGAAGAGTCAAAAAGAAAAAGAACAAGTCCTTGAAACAAAAGGTGTAACATACCATAGGATGCTGAGTATGAAAGGATTACCTTCAGTCACCAGTATTCCCTAGGAGGATGAAACAGTGTTAGTTCAGACATGAAGGTAAATGTTACCTCATACAGATTTTCTTCAATTTGGCCACGTATTATTTTCCATATCATGATTGTTTCTACACCTTCTCCTGTAATACAAAAGCTAGGGGTGCAATTAAGCCACGGCAAAAATTAGTCAAATAAAACCAAATATAAATGAAAACAGGTGATTAAGAAGTTTTAAAATGTGCTTGAATATTTATACGAATAATAAAAATTATTCAATAGTTATGGGTACATAAAAATTTCAAAATGTGTCAGCTGCAACACTTACTGAAGAAAAATGTACACTTTTTCAACAGGTACTCAGGTTCATAAGCTTTTTTTTTCAACACCTACTTGGATATATACAATCTAAATTAAATTTTTATCACTTGTACAGGAAGAGTGCTAACTTTGTACAGAAAAATCACAGAACATATGATCTCCAAGGTGTGGGAACACAGAACTAATGGTCAGCCTTTTGAATTAAGCTTCCTTAGGAAAGCAGGATTGTTGTTACAGAGGGAGTAGATTTGAATCAGGCTGAGAATGTTAGCATGTGATCACATGTTAATATGACAACATTCTTCTTTTCATAGCTAGCTGAAGTGATTATTTTTCTTTGAAATAATACAGTGAATTAAAAAAATAATTAAAGGTATTAATTTAACTGTTTAATATTTTTAAAAGAGATTAAACTGTGTCAGTAGAGATGGAGTAATTTGGTCTGCTTTTACAAAAAAAAAAAAAAAGACAAGTTCTGGTTATTCTTAAAATAGTTATGATATAAATTTTCTTACGACTATGAGTCAAGCTTGAAAAAGTTTACTTATAAATATTCACAAATCATGTAATAGCGAGATCATGTATTTTCATAATTACATTTAAGACTGATATTGTACTTTAACTTCAGAGCAATCACAAAATGGACCAATTAAATACAGTTTAGTTCATGCATTAGACTTTTTTTTTATGGAGCTGACAAAGCCTTTTTAATTTAATTGACATGTGCAAACCTTCTCTCTGTGTCCCAACTTTAGTTCCAGAGACCAGTTCTTTACAGACAGAAAAATCTATAAAGCCTAAAATACAAAAATATGTTACAAATGATATTCCAAAATCATCTTAAATGCCGTCATCACAACAGGCACTCAAGGAGACTTATTTGCTTTATTTTAAGGAAGAAAAAAATCAAAGGTGGAATTTCAATGTCAAGTCTGATAAAGAGTAAAATAATTTATTTCCTTGGTGTTTGTTCTGATTACTCCATTACAGTATGCCAGCAGGAAGTTTTTTGTTGCTGCTCCTTTACAGCAGTTTCTGACTCTAAGCATATGCGAGTAAGCTATAGGCAATGTTTCTAAGAAACCTTAAAAAGTAAACCTAGTATGCCTAGTTTTGTGCAAATATATAAGTACAATAGTAAAAACCATAACAATGGACTTTAATTAGGATTTCAGTAATAGCAAGCTGCTTATCAAGCAGAAATTACTAATATTACAGGAGAAAGGAGGTGAACCACAGTTACTGTTTTACTGGTATTTTGGTAGACCCTAGAATAGTGTAGAGTTCTCTCAGAGTGCTATGCACATACTAATCTTGCAACCAATAGTCCTACTAACTAGAGCATCACAGTCCACATGGTTAACACTTAGTCAGAAAGAATTAATCTCAACTCTGGGAAAACCTCATAGGGGAAGCTCCTGAACATTCAGTCCATATCTCCACAGTGCTCACAGTGCCGTCTACACAGTGCTGAACTTCACTGGAATATATGTAAACAAAGTTGTTTAGCAGCTTGTGGTAGCGAACTATTAATTTGCAGTAGCCTTTATATGCTTTGACTTCTAAAAAAAAGAAAAATAAATTTAAAAGGTGTTAAGGTTATGTGTTTGGAATGAGTCCCTTAAAGTATCATGCAATTTCATTTTATTTGCTTTCTTTTTCTAAAATTTTGTGTTTCCATAAAGAGAAAAGCTGTAATTATTAAATTAAGGGGCTAAAAATCCCTTTCTTTTAAAAGAACCTTACAGTGAAATTACTTGTGAAGAACATCAGTCCTTACTTTTGGCTGTGTCTTTTAAAATGTATATTGAGTTCCAGGTATATAAATCAAGATATTGCATAAGAGCCCTAGCCTTTTTTAAAAAATTTTTTTAAAATTTATTGATTTAAAAAATAGCCTGGTCAACTGGTCAGAACCCTTAAAAACTGTGAATGTCTTTTTTTATAAAACTGAAAAATAGAAAGAATAGTAAATTTTCAACAATGTGACTTAAATATTGTATTTTTTTCCTTTGAGATTCCTTACACAACAGTGTTTCAAAAAAGACTAACAATAGTCTCCATAAAGCCAGTTGATTTTATTTGGCTAGCATGAAAATATTGTTTACTAAAATGCAGAGTTCATAACAGGATTCCAACTGCTCTTAAGTCGAGAGGTTTTATTCCTTCACATAAGAGATGGTTAATTATCAGTTAGAACACAAAAGGCAACTAGATACATCTGTTGTAAAATGTTTTGATCCCCACTATTGTTTTCCTGCTATTCAGCTTTTAGTGTTTCTTTTTAAATGTACCATCTGTCCTGAGAATTTGTAACAGAATCTTTTAGGATCCAAACTGAGATACACAAGCTAATTTGATGATCATTTTTTAATATGAAAATACGTGAGGGTTAGGACTTCTGGGTCAGAGAAGCAATGAAAGAGTTTCTAAAAATTTTGGGAGGACTTTTCTAGAAAACAAAAAGATGACCTTTTTTACCTGTTTGCTTTAGTTTATTTAATATTAATCATATTTGATCCAAATTAATCCTAAATTTCAAGTGCAAACAGTGATGCTCTTAAGCCAAGAGAACTGAAATGAATTTAAACATCATAGTGGCGGTCTGCTACAGGCCACCTGACCAGGATGACCAAGTAGATGAGGCCCTCTATAGACAGATGGGAGAGGCTTCACATTCACAAGCCCTGGTCCTTATAGGAGACTTCAATCACCCAGATATCTGTTGGAAGGATGGCACAGCAGGGCACCAGCAATCCAGGAGGTTCCTGGAATGCACTGATGCCAAATTCCTTCTCCAGGTGGTAGAGGAGCCGACGAAAAGGGGTGCCATGCTGGACCTTGTTCTCACCAACAAGGAGGGGCTGGTGAATAAGTGAAGCTGAAGGGAAGCCTTGGCCTCAGCGACCATGAAATGTTAGAATTCATGATCCTAAGGGCATCAAGGAGACTGTGCAGTAAGCTCACCACCCTGGACTTCAAGAGAGCAGACTTCGACCTTTTCAGGGATCTGCTTAGTGAAGTACCATGGCATGATGCCCTGAAGGGGAGAGGGGCCCAAGAATGCTGGTCCATATTCAAGGACCACCTCCTCCAAACCCAGAAACAATGTATTCCAAAAAAGAGGAAGGCAGGTAAGAATGCTAGGAGACCTGCGTGGATGGAGAATAAGCTCCTGGACAAGCTTAGAGATAAAAAAAAAAAAAAAAAAAAAAAAAATTTACAGAAAGTGGAAGGATGGACAAATAGATTGGGAAGAATATAAAGAAGTTGTCCAAGTAGCTAGGGATCTGGTTAGGAAAGCAAAAGCCCAGATAGAATTAAATCTAGCCCAGGACATCAAGGGGAATAAGAAAAACTTTTTTAGGCATGTAAATGATAAAAGGAAGGCTAGGGAAGATGTGGGTCCTCTCTGGAAGGAAACAGGAGAACTGGTCATGGAGGGTATGGAGAAGGCTGAGGTCCTCAATGAGGCAAGGGCTTCAGCCACACTGCCCAAGATGTAGAAGCTGAAGGTGGGGAGGACTGGGAGAAGGATAATCCACCCACTGTCAGTGAAGATCAGGTTTGAGAACATCTAAAGAACCTGAAGGTGTACAAGTCTATGGGGCCTGATGATATCCATCCACACACAGATCCTGAAGGAACTGTCAGATGAAGTTACTAGGCCACTCTCCATCATATCTTAGAGGTCATGGCAGTCTGGTGAAGTGCCCACTGACTGGAAAAGGGGAAACATCACCCCCATTTTTAAAAAGGGGAAAAAAAGGAAGATTCGGGCAACTACAGGCCGGTCAGTCTTACCTCTGTACCTGTCAAGATCATGGAGCAGATCCTCCTGAAAGCTCTGCTAGGGCACATGGGTAATGTAGAGGTGATTGGTGGCAACCAACATGAATTCACCAAGGGAAAATCCTGCCTGACAAATTTGGTGGCCTTTTATGATGGAGTGACAGCACCAATAGATAAGGGAAGAGCAACTGATGTAATTTACCTGGTCTTGTGCAAAGCCTTTGACACTGTCCCGCATGACATCCTGGTCTCCAAGTTGGAAAGGCATGGATTTGATGGATGGATCACTCAGTGGATAAAGAATTGGTTGGAAGGCCGCACTCAAAGGTTTGCGCTCGATGGTTCAATGTCCAAGTGGAGACCAGTGACAAGTGGTGTCCCTCAAGGATCGGTACTGGGACCGGTACTGTTTAATATCTTTGTTGGCGATATGGATAGTGGGATGGAGTACACCCTCAGCAAGTTTGCCGATGACATCAAACTGTGCGGTGTGGTTGATACGCTGGAGGGAAGGGATGCCATCCAGAGGGACCTGGACAGGCTGGAGAGGTGGGCCCAGGCCAACCTCATGAAGTTTAACAAGGCCAAGTGTAAGGTCCTGCACATGGGCCGGCTCAATCCCAAGCACAGATACAGGCTGGGTAATGAGTGGATTGAGAACAGTTCTGGGGAGAAGGACTTGGGCATGTTGGTGGATGATAAGATCAACATGAGCCAACAGTGTGCATTTGCAGCCCAAAAAGCCAACCAGATTCTGGGCTGCATCAAAAGAAGTGTGGTCAGTAGGTCGAGGGAGGTGATTCTGCCCCTCTAGTCTGCCCTTGTTAGACTCCACCTGGAATACTGTGTCCAGCTCTAGAGGCCCCAGTGCAAGAAGGATATAGAACTGTTAGAACGAGTCCAGAGGAGGGTTATCAAGATGATCAGAGGGCTGGAACACCTCTCCTATGAGGACAGAATGGGAGAGTTGGGCTTGTTCAGCCTGGAAAAGAGAAGGCTCCAGGGAGACCTTATAGTGGCCTTCCAGTACCTGAAGGGCGCCTACAGGAAGGCTGGGGAGGGACTTTTTACAAGGGACTGTAATGATAGGACAAGGGGTAATGGGCGGAAGCTGAGGGAGGGGAGGTTTAGATTAAATATAAGGAAGAAGTTTTTTGCTGTGAGGGTGGTGAGGCACTGGAACAGGTTGCCCAAGGAGGTTGTGGATGCTCCATCCCTGGAAGTGTTCAGAGCCAGGTTGGATGGAGCCTTGAGCAACCTGATCTAGTGGGAGGTGTCCCTGCCATAGCAGGGGGATTGGAACTAGACAATCTTTGAGGTCCCTTCCAACCCAAACCATTCTATGATTCTATGAAACCCAAGGTATACCAAATCCTAGCAGGATTTTGAAAAGAGATCTTTAAACACAAGATTAGATCGATGAGTACCCAAAGGAGTCTCCTAGAAGACCTCTCTCCACGTGCTCTCTTCAAGCTTTATAGAAAGATTTTGAAAAAGGCAGTGATTTAATGATATATATATATATATATTTATAGAAATGAATTCAGCGTGAACAGAGGAGAAACAGAAAAATAGATTTTCTTAAACTGCTCAGAATAGAAAGCATAGTTTCATCACTAATCTGGCATAGCTAGCTTTAGGAATAAGGTAAATTATCCTTAACAAAAGAGATTACCCAATACACTACAATTTAATATACTTACAAAGATAAGATTATGCATTAATTGTATTACAGCTGTGACTTTTTCATGATGTAAGACAAATGCCTACAACCATTTCACATTAATCAAATGTTTGTTGGATGACATTGTTAATCTTACTGTGTTGCAGTTTTTTCTAATGATCAAGCATATATTTCGATATTTTATCTACAATACAGAAACAATGTTTCATATGTTTAAATAAATAGTGAGAGTATTTATATGTAAGAAGAGTTTTTGTAGACAAAAAATGATGCAAGCTGGCACTTGATTATGTTTTCAACTGAAATAATAAGGTTAATAACGTTGTTCATAACAAATATTTTGTGGGGTACAGGACAGATCTAAGCTATCAAAACACCCAGAAGGAGAAAGTTCCACCTGAAAATTTCATTCAGAGCTTTGCTTCTCTAAGGCAGGTACTTGGAGAGGTGAAAATACTGTTGTTTTTTCGTGTGAAAAGGACACATTTCATTGGTAACTGGACTGAGATCACAAACTCGTTCAATCATGGTCACTACCAACACAAGAGACTAAGAAGTGATCAGGCATGGGCTTGCCTAAATGACACTTAGTCAGAAGACCTGCACTTGTTATCAATATAGTGCATTTTTAATCTCTGTGAACAGGAAACTGTACTTGAAAAGCTTCCTGTAAGGAGATCCTGGGGAAAAAAATGTTGTAGTTTGGTGTCCTTGTTTCAGCTGGAATATAGTTAATATTTCTTGAGCTGTGAGGGGGCACAGCCAAAGCACCTGACCCAGATTGGCCAATGAAGTATTCCATATCGTGTGACATCATGCTCAGTGTATAAAGGAGGGGCAGCCAGGAAGGAGGCAGGTTCTCTCTCACTTCCAGGATTGTGACAGTGGTATCTTGGTATTTCAAGATCACTAGCCGGCAATGGGCTGGGTATCAGCTGGGTAACGGTGGGTGGTGAGCAACCTCATTGTGGATTACCCATTTGTACTTTCTATTATTGTTACTGTTTTATTTTATTACAATTACTAAACTGTTTTTTATCTCAACCTATGAGTCTCTCTTTCCCCCTCCAAATACTCCCCCATTCCTCCAGGGCTGGGGAGGGTGAGTGAGTGGCTGTGTGGTGTTTGGCTACCAGCCGAGTTCAAAACATGACATTTCGTCATAAAAGGAGATCTTAGAACTGTTTTTTAAAAGTAGACTGATTGCTTTTGAAGAATATGCACAAGTCTAGCATCTGGTGCCTCTGACAGGGTTTCTCTAGTGGTGTGGATGCTTTATTATTCAGATTAATTTAGAGAATCACAGAATCATGTAGGTTGGAAAAGACCTTGAAGATCATCTAGTCCAACCATTAACCTAACATTGACAGTTCTCAACTACACCATATTCCTAAGTGCTATGTCAACCCTATTTAAAGTTTAAAGAGTCAAATCTAAATCTAAATCTAATGTAAACCAGAATTCTTACTATTTCAAGTCACAAAAAACCCCAGACAGAAACAAACAAAAAAAATCCTGCCCAAACTGCAGAAGCGGAACTTATTTTCCTGTTGTGCTATGCTAAAACTAAAGTTTTAATCCTTCTGAAAAGGGTTGCAAAATCTTGTGTTTATGCTCTTTAGGAATAGCAGTCATATTTGTACTTACAAATTTTTCTGTGTAGTAGCACACAGCAAGCACACAGTATGCGGCAGACTGACAACATCTAAGTAGAGTAAGTTGAGACTTTAGTAATGGCATAGTAATTTGCTTGCTTTTACTGCTACCTTATTCTTGCCAACCCATGCAGTGTTTTTACATTTTGCACACACTCGTTCTAAGAGAGATTGTCTCTTATGTTACATCTGTACAGTGACCAAGAAAATGAGATTCTGACAGGAACCTCTGGATACAATCCCCTTACAAGTTATAAAGAATCATGTCCACTAATCTGAAAGCACAGGTTTATTTGATCAAGGTATTAAAAGCATTTCTAAATGGTAATTACCATATTGGAAGTGTCAGGCAAAAGATGTACAATAGCCATATCAAAGCTTTTGGCATGGCATAACAAGGTTTTGCAGGTTTTGTATATGTAAAATGATGCCACAAGAAGAGATTGTCTTATGAGGAGAGCGCTACAGAGGACACTCCAAGGGATGATGGCAGCTTTATAAGACAAATTCCAAAAGGTTCTGTCTGTAAAACCCTGGAGAGCTCGGATTCCTGGGTAGGTCCGTATGGAGATGAGACTTTTCTCCTTCCTCCCTTCCTTTCCACAGAGTGAAATGGAGAAGTCAGGAGGACCACAGTCCAGCAAGACTCCTTCTTGGATGGATGAAACCCCATGACGGTGATACCTGCTGTAATATTCACTCACAGGTCAAGTTAAGCACAGTGTACAGGATTAGGTGCATCTAATGAACCAAAAATGCTAACAGAATCACAGAATTGTCCAGGTTGGAAAAGACCTTGAAGATCATCTAGTCCAACCGTTAACCTAGCACTGACAGTTCCCAACTACACCATATCCCTCAGCGCTATGTTGACCCTACTCAAACACCTCCAGGGATGGGGACTCCACCACCTCCCTGGGCAGCCCATTCCAACGCCTAACAACCCGTTTTGTAAAGAAATGCTTCCTAATATCTAGTCTAAGTTCCTGTAAAACAGCAAACAGCTAGGAGCTATGCCTTTAGAGCTGAAAGGTTTGCATTTTAAAGAGAGAAAAGCAAATGCCAGGGAAGTAGAAATTAGTTTCCTATATAAGGTATGTTGTGTTTAACCTACTCTGTGTCTCATATCAGCTCATGACTAATTTATCCCCCATTCTGTTGGAAGCATATTTTAATTGTATTGAAATGTGCTTGGCAAATGGGACCATTAGTGTATCTAATGAAGTGTCCACATTCACATCTGCAGGTGCAAGCTACCTTCATTTTTGTTGCAGGCTAAGAATGTAAGAAAGCTTAACAGTATGTAGAAGATTGATGTGTTTCACTAGACAAAGAATGGCCCCTCAGGCTTATTAAATCTTTCAAAAACTGTTTTAGAATAAGAAAAGAGTAAGTGTTCTTGAACATGCTTAATCAGAATCAGTACCAAGTGTTTAGCCGTTAACTACGAAATCCTGTGTTTGATGAGCTATCAGACAGAAAGCTGAATCAATTTTTACTGTTGTCTGTGTATTAATGGCTTCTCTACTGATTTTTAACTTAATGTTTCCTCATCTTTCTGCCTAAACATAAATTCATTGAAATACACGTTGATTTCTTTGTAAAAACAAGTAGATGGTATGAGCTGTTAATCCACCTTCTGTGACTTTTCCTGCCTTGTTTAAGAGCCATATGTTCCATAGAACCCAATGCAAAGCAGGCATAAAAATACCTTCCCTTCTCCAAAAGTGTGAGTTGTTTTATGTTTGGTGACAATAGCCTACTTTTGAAGGAATGATTCACTGGAAGTCCTAAGTAAGTTTAACTATGTAAGTATAGTAACATACTATACAAAGGTATAGTTAGTACATACATACATAGGATAGCTATGTAGGTGTAACATAACTATGTTTAAGTAAGTCTGCTATTCCCCTTTCCCTTCAGCAAGGCGACATCAATTTACGTACTACTTTATGAAATCATGAGCTTTGTGTCTCCACTATTTCTGTCTGGAAACCCCAGAGGTAGGTGAAATTAAAGAACATAGAAAGTATGGGTCTAGGACCAGACCCCAAAATTCCCACTCATCTACCATGTAATTTTTGCCATAGGCAAAACCAGAAGCAAATCCTTCCATAGTTTAGTGTTTAGGCTTTGATGAAAATGTATACATATGCATCGCCATGGGTTACATCATCTTGGTGTATTTATGTCTGAGTCTATTTGCTTAACTTAGAAGTGTGCTTCTACTACATGGGAGAAATAGTCTTGTGCTTTGGTGACAGAACACAGTCATAAATACATAACTTTCCAAAGCACTGTATTATAATAATAAAATAATATGGGACAAAAAGTTCTTTTTTTTTTAATTGTGAATGAGTGAGTTTGGGAAAAAATCACACACAAATACATAATGAAAGCTGCAGTGTGAGTTACCTGAAAATTTACCTGAGTGCTAAAAATGTACTTGGCCAAAATATATTCTTTTATTTCTTTCTAGATTGGGAAAGTTAGTTTATTATTTTTACTGTTATTTTATTGAAATTGGAGTTTTAATCCAATCATTATGTGGAAAGTAATATCAGGACATGCAATTTATTTAGGAAACTAAAAATTAAGACTAATGTTTGCTGACATTGTAAAAAAAATAAGCCTGAAACAATATTATGCCTTATTTTGGAAGCTAAAGGTGATTTTAGGAACAGAATTTTTAGGCACTATGATCTGAAACATGTCAACTGCAAAAATATTTTGTTCTAGAGAGAATGCAGGTTGCAAAATTACTGTACAAAGTCAAGGGGTATTCAGGGTATGGAATTCATCTATTAGTTTATTAAAAATATATGAACTCCTTCTTGCTAGCACTCTCACTTAGTTTAACCAGAAGAAGCAGCAAAGTGATGTCTAAAAGGGTGGGAAATGTGCAGATCACCTTGGGAGACTGCACCTTCTCTTGCAGTTGAGCATGTTCACACAAAAGACAAAATATACCTCCTTAAGTGCGGGGTAGGAGAGCCCAGGAATAAGTGTTCAGCAAGCTGTGCATCTAGAGCTCAACAGAGACTGCTGAGAGAAGCAGACAGCAGAAATACAGCCAAATTGTAGAGGTGATGAAAAAAGAAAAAAAAAAAAAAGACTTTAAAGAGTTTGTTGCAATCCAAAAAAAATTTGCAGATATTCTTGACTAAGATGAAGCCTGAAAGAAAAGAACTGGCCTTATTCCTCTTCCAATTAATTCTGGTTAGTCTTTGCAAAATTTTTGGTTTTTTAGCTGTGTTCAAACACAAATTCATTTTACAGCTTTTGGTCTTGTCCTGGTTTCGGCTGGGATAGAGTTAATTTTCTTGAGCTGGGAGAGAACACAGCCGGAGTGCCCGGTCCGGATTGGCCATTGGAGTATTCCATATCATATAATGTTCTTCTCAGTATATAGAGGAGGTGGGAACTTTGTTCTGGTGGGATCGCTGCTGGGCGGGCTGCGTGTCGGTCGCCGGGTAGTGAGCAAGAGTATTGTGCATTACCCATCTGGACTTCCTATTGTTACTGTTATGTTGTTACCATCACTAAACTGTTTTTTATTTCAACCTACAAGTTAAGGGTTTTTTTTTCCTTTTTGTCCCTCCGCTATTTTCCCGGGCAGGGGAAAAGGGTAAACGACCAGCTGCCTGGTGTTTGGCTGCTGGTCAAGTTCAAACCATGACAGGTCTAAAGATAAGAGTCTACTCAGACCCATCTAAAACTTAAGCTACTGAGGGTCTTGTGACAAGGAGACAGCAGTGAAAGTTACCACACAACAGAGCCAAGTTCGATCAGTCTGTTTGGGTGGCTGCAAATAAATAAAATCAAACAAGTGACCTCTTCCCTTTCCCTCTTCCAAAACAAATGTCAAAACACAAAATCAGTATTCCCACTAAAATCTGTTTTGACATCCAGTGAACATGACAAATGTTCATGACAAATATGACCTATAAACAGAAATTGCCAGACAGTCTGGAGATGTGACAAAACCTTCTCAATCTTTCTAATTACTAGTAAGACAATATGTACAATTAATTTTCAATTTCCTTGACAGTCTTTAACACTCAAAGTGCTCATGTGATCTAGATTAATCTGGTCTCCTGCAGCCTGCAGGGGACAGAACTTCATCTGTTAACTTCATTATCAAATCCTCAATTTCTGATTTAGTTCCAACAAATGTTTTAGAAACATACCTTGATTGAAAACAAGGAAACAACTATTATCTTACTGGGTCATTTGTTTCCATGTTTAATCTGTCTCACTGTTACACTTTACAGTTTAGAATTAAGTGAGGCAAGAATTAGTGTGCTAGCTTTTTTCATCCTTCATTACATACAAATGTGTTGCTCCACCATGTGTGGTCTACAACCTGCATAAGTCAGATAATAAGATGAACAGTATGTAGCTGAAGTCCAAAACACTAAATATATATATATATATATATATATAAAACTGTTAGGAAAAGTTTATAGAGTTCATAGTCATGATATGGTTCCATTAGCTGGAGACCACCCTAGTTATTAGTCACCTCACTGATGGAGAGCTTTGCAAAGAAGCACCCAAAAGTAATTTCTGTCTATAAGCTGATGGGGGACTTAATACAGTTTACTTCCAAAGGTGAAGAGATTTAAATACTACGAAATTTATACTGAAAGGAGATGAAATTATAGGCAATTATGGGCGGTTAGTATGTAAGTTATTCACACTGCTTGAAAAATCTTAATTTATTCATATGAATTGTCAGAAACAGCATGGACTCTTATAGACTCACAAAATCCATCTGTATCAGGGAAATATACTCCTAATTAAAAGTGTATGAGAGACAACCTGACTGGAAGTGTCATGTCTCTGAGGGCACCTCCAGCCCTGACTGTCCCATCCCATTGGGAGCAGCCAGCCTTGCTGCTGCCTTGCAGAGAGCTCCTGGTGCACCACTCACCTTGTGGCACTTGGTGGGGAAAAGAAGTGGAAGGAGAGAGAACCCACCTCTAGTCAGAAACACTTGACCTCCCTTTCTTCATCACGTCCCTGTTCTTTCACAAAGTAAGAAAGTCTTCAGTCTGGAGACCTTGACTGTTGTGGAGGTCCTGGATCATTCTGCCACATTTCAAAGTTAATGGTTTTTCTTGGTACATTTTAGCCCATGTTATTTTCCTCCACTCTTGGCCTTGCCACAGCCGAAAAAACAAAATAAGAAATGGCACTTACATTACGGATACACAAGCAAGCTCAGCTGTTGCTTCACCTTCCCAAATACTTCTGTCTTCCCCCGCATCTTCCTCCAGAAGTGAAAATTATGCTTGTCATTTCTGAAAAATTACTAACTGTCCCTCTTGGTCCCTTCATCTTACACCCACCACAAAAAAAAAAAAAAAAAAAAAAAAAAAAAAGCAGCACAAAACTGCAACACAGAGAAGGAATGGCTTCACTCCCTGCTAACTGCAGCTCACTTCACAGCCCCAGAGACACACTTGCTGCCTCTGGGCCATTCTCACAGCAACACCTATTGCTGGCCAGGCCACTGCGCGTGTCAACACTTTTAAGTGTTCACTGTTGTGTTAGTCAGCCGCATTGTAGTAGGCCTTGTAAATATAGGCAAATGTTCAAGGGAATAGGATTCAGCTCTTTTCATGGTAACAACTTCAGAGTAACATTGTTACAGTAATAAAATAGATTTTGTTAATAGTACAGATACACAGATCCTCACTGCATGGAACAAGACACTCAGTACTTGCCCGTTACACAAAAATACACAGCCTTCAATCTTCTGCGTGGACACATGGTGAGCAATAGAGTATTGAAAATTTCTTGGTATGTGGGTAGACAATGCTGTACTTGAATTAAAACAGAATGCACCTCTTCAGAATTAGCTATGTTATTATTCCTTTGACAGCAAGAAACCCTCCCATTTATTTGCAAGATAAATTCTGAAAGATATCCTGGTCTTCTTTTCAAAGACTTTACCAGGAGTTAAAATTCAGTGGGAGTTATATTTCATCCATGAGAGAGGAGGGATTCTGCAAGCCAAGGTAAACAAATCTTCTCCACGTCATGTGTACAATATTTCTGAATTTCTTTTTCATGTCATCCAAACACAGGATTAGGGATGAAACAAGAACAAACAGTTAAAACAGTGCGGCGAAATACATTTGCCATCACTGGGCCAGACTCTTTTTATGTGTAAATCAGGTTAGTGCTAAACGGTCAAAGAAGCTGTACCAATTTGCAAGAAATGAATGTCTCACTTTATTCTAGGTTAGGAGCAAGGTCATTAATATATTTTTAGCTTTATATTTGAAATCAGATAGATATTTTAAAAAGCTTATTATCCATGAAAACCCTAGTGACATCTTTCTGTACATGCTGTACTATTAATGTACAATTCCAACAGGTTGTCTGTGCATTGGGATGAGTGATAATCAAAGCCAGATGTCAGTAAGGGACAACTCACCATTTTCAAGCGTAAAAGACAGAATATAAAACCAAAAGGTTCTTTTCTTTCCTGAAAGCGTACAATACTTGTATGATCACAAGTCTTGCATAGCCATTAAATAACAAAAGCAAATCAACCTTTTACAGCTGCATTTCTAAAAGCAGGAGCAAGAAAGCTGAATACGGTCCCTTTTGATCCTCAGTATTATAAGAGGGAGGGGTACAGAACTTTTGCATCTTCAGTTAGCACAGTGACTTTCCTTGAAGTCTTGGGTTTAAAGGTATCTAGCAATCTGACCCAGACTGCTCACCTTTCTCCACAGAAGATGTCAGTGCTGAAAAATCCCAAACTGAGAAAGACTGTATTTAATATCTATTACAATGGTATTTCACAGATCTTCCACAGCAATTAAACACCTAACTACCGTTAAACATCTGTAGTTGAAAAGCTTGAGAAAAATGTAACCAGAAAAAGACCCTGAAGTAATCAAATAGTGGCAGGAACAAAAAACAGACTGAAGGTATTCACATACTCATGAATATGAATAAATGACTCCAGCACAATCCAGTGTAGAGCACATAATAGTGCTCTCCTTCATAGCTCGAAGCTTGGCAAGAAATAAACAGCTTCACTAATGTCCTTCAGACACCTTTTTTGTACTTGGTGAATTCAACACACCACAGTTTCTTGAAACACAGAACTAAAACATACAAGAGTTATATGATGCAACTAGTTGTAAACTAGCTAGTAAAGTGTTAATAGTACTCATCTTATCCTAGAAGTGCCGTGTCCATATATACAGTTCCTCTGCAGGTCTAGGCTGCCCTTTTAACAGGTAAATAACATGTCAGTACTGTGTGCTGTATCATTCAAGTGCTAGATAATACCCTTGTAAGAATAAAACTTGGTCTGTGCAGTTGGGATGCTGCACCTCGACTCTCTAACATCACCCAAACAACTATTCACTTGTCTTCTCTTCAGCCATGTAACACAACAGTATTTAATGGTAATGTGCATAATTCATGCCTCACTGCTCCTGTGGCTTCTCCTGCTGTGCTACTTCTCACTTCTAGTGTTTACCACCAAAACTTGCTCACTTTTCCGTAGCTATATACCTTTGATGCCTGCTAGCTGATGCCTGCAAGAAGTTGGTGATAATTGCTGTAAGGGGCCTCAGACCAGCCCAAGGACATAATTTTTGCAGCTGTGATAGGTACATGCTGGGGAGGGCAGATAAACCAGCAGTCACCTGTGGAAGCCCCTCAGGGACTCTTCCCCAAATTTTAGTACGCTTGTGCAATGTATTAACATATGCATTAGATTATCTGGAAATAGGTGTGCACTTCTCAGAAATTGCATGAATATTCATTTCTTTTGTTGCATATAATAAGTGTGTCCTTGTCTTTTGGTATGAACATTAGCTGGAGTGATCCCCCATGCATCCAGCGCTGCAATAAAGAATGCCTGCCTTCTAAAACTTCAAACTAAGTCTTAAAGGGTTCTTTTGAGACCAAATCTACACTAACACCTTCTTTGGTCTTTTCTATATCTTATTGATGCAATGTTTTGTTCCAGTGAATTTCCACTCTGCTTTTCAGGGCCATCTGTTACACTCTAGATCTTCCCGTTTTTCCATAACCCAAATGAATTTTTTTTTTTTTTAAAGTGGAATTGTTCATTTTATTCTTACTTAATCTATTGATCTGCTACTCTGTAATTTTCTTCTAAAATTCTGTTCTTGCATTGAAATGATAACTATTCTTTAGTTTTATTTTACTCTGACCCAACAATTTGGACCCATCATAGGCTCTTATAAGAGCTGAAACTTTGCTACAGGGAAATATACAGTTGTCATAAGGACAATTTGTGGTCATGCAATTCACAGTAATATTTTTTTGGGGTGTCAAAATTAGAATGAGGACAGACAGAAATACAGCATTTTTATTTTATGATGATAGAGCAAAGTATATGGTACGTCTTCTTTCCTTTGAATATACCACCTTCATTGAGAAGAACACACAGACTAGCATGCCTGAGATTCAGAAATACCTCTTCTGCCTTGTGTAAAAGGGTATTCTCATTTAGTGAGGTAAGCTGATGGCTGTAATTTCCAATTCAAGTTTCAGCAAGTTGCACACAAAATTCTCAATGCACTGTGTTGACAGCACACATCAATGTCCCATATAAGGCTCATACCTCTATTGCCAAAGAGCAGATGGGTAGTAAACTGAAGCACAAGCATCTGTGCTCTGGGCAGTGTATTCCGTTCTAAATAATTTTTTTATTTTATCATAATGTTGGAAAATAAATATGAAAATATTGACCTGTATGCTACTGTTATATCAGTAGCTGTGTTTTATAGCTTTCAATAAAAAGATTACTAAAGCTGAAAGTCAAGCCAATTTATTTAATGTAGTTAACATTGGAATCCTTGACAATTATATGATTGAAACAGAAAAGATGTCATTTTATCTCAAACAGTACTAAATTAATGACTGTTGCATTGTATATCCTAATAACAATGAATAAACACACCGAGTCTTATTACAATAGCAAAAGTTAGTAATTCATGACGCGCTAGGAAAGAGTAAATTTTAGAAAATGTTTTTGTTTTGGACAAGTGCATTATTATTTAGGATGTGAGAAAATTAATAGAGCAGAGAACAGAGGTAACTTTCTATTTCTCTGTTAAATCATGTTAGCTGTTATTTACAATAAAATAAATCCTGGAATACTGTACCAAGAGATTTGCAACTTGCCTATTAGACACAATAAAAGAACATATTCCTCCTTCAAGCTAGAAAATAAATCTCATGACAGGGGGCATCTCAGACTGAGCTGTAGTCACCTGCTTTCATTATCAACTTCCTTTTCTGAATAAATAAATAGTAAACAATTATTTTTTATATATTATTACTTAAGTTAGTTCCCTGACAGAATCATTCAGAAATCATTTGAGAATAGAGTACTAGAAGAAATAAAATCTGACTTAACATAAATTGTCTCTTTGACTGCTGATTGAACAGACTGAGATCTTACTTGGGTTGGGAGTAGAGATGATACCACTCTCCCCTAAATTTCCTAGAGAACATAAGAATGAACTGTGCACAGTCAAAACTCTGTAAATGAAGGGAGATAAGATGTGTATGCAGTGATTAAACTGTACAGAGAAATGATGCAACTCTTAAAAGTCAACATGCATAGGGAATCCATTATGTTTCTAGCCTGAAAAATGCCCAATAGTTAATGCTGTTAGGGTTGCTTTAACACTGAAGCAGAGCAGTGCTCACGATATTACATGGGATTTTGCTGATATTACCTCATGATGTAAGAATGAAAATGGTGTTTCTGGTTATCATAATTAAAATTCTATTTATACTGTAATTAAGCATACAGATTAGAGTGGGTACTTTTCCTGTTGGATTAGATGAAACATTCAAACATTAAACACTGCAAGCAGCAATGATTGACTTCCACCTCTTCTGTAGCCCCAAGTGCTAAATGTATAATGTTGGCATCAAGGGGAAACAAACCAACCAACAAACCAACCAGCTTTAGGTACAATTGTAAATTGTAAATTGCAGTGTTATAATAGCAAAGAACAGATGGGCTACATTTCCAGGGCTGCAGCAGGAGTGAGATGGAGAAGGAGAGAAGAAGATATAGGCTGAAGTGGTAAACTGAGATTACTGGAACTGATTCAGGAGATAATTCAGATAAAAGCAACTTCATGTAATTCTGTATCAGAACGGTTAACTGGACATAATATTGATTAGGTCAAATAACAGGAAGTTACAGACTTACTAGAAGGAAATTTCACTTAGGCTGTCAAGGAAGTCATCTAAAATGACACATGACATTAGTGTGAAAGTGTGAGCTGTGTTACATGAAGTTTTCAGTGTCCTAGTTTGTTATGGAGAAATAAAAATATAAACAAAACTGGCTTGACTTCCACCCATGTTGGAGCTGAACACATCATTCTAATTTACGCGGAGCAACAGCAAATGGTTCAGATTGTGTATAATCCTTTCCGTGCATTGAATACTGTATGTTGCTTAAACCAGATCTCAGAGTTGCTTAAGATGCTTAGACTAGAAGTGGTGACTTCTTCGGTATTGTTGTCTAACTACACAGGGAGTGCTCAAGTAGAATACCATAGGGCTGGACATAAGAAGCAGTGCAGTCCATGTGAATTCCTTGGCAGCAGTTAAGTGACAATTGCTTGGTGCCATCAAGGCAGGTCATAACTGTGTCCAGTTATACATATGCATAGCATTTATCTAAAGGAGCTTTTCCAGTGATGTTTCAAGTATGCTTCTGCAATGCAGTCCAATATCATCAAACAACAGATCCATATTTACTTACACAGTGCAGGGCTGCATAGAGAAAGGAGCTCAGGTCCAAAAGTAGAATAGTTAAATCAATTCGGTGTCTCCCAACCCCAGAGATGGCTCTTTGGTGCTTGCTTCAAGATCTTTTATTGTCATAATGCTGTACAATATAAGCATGCTCTTGACTGTCTAGATGACCAGGAACAAGAAGGCTTGAGAAATCATGTTTTTGAATTGGTGCTCATCTCTATTTGTGGATCTAGTCAAGTGAACAGATTTTTGCCTGACATGATATGTATTGTCTCAAAGTGCTCACAAATTAGAAAATCACTCAATATTTTGTGTACTCTTTCCATTTCTTCAGATTAAAAAAAATGTAAAGCCTGATTGTTATCCTTGTTTTGTGTGGTGGTTTAGTCCCTGCCGGGGTCTGAGACCACACGGCCGCTGCCCCTCCCCCACAAAGGGAGTGAAATACAAAGCCCTGGGGCTGAGATAAGGAGAAGTTTAATACAACAGTGCAACAGCAACAAAACAAACAACAACAATAACAATAACGGTAATAACAATGAACAGAGCAAGATATCTACCGATACAGCAGTGAGAGCAGAGAAATCGCATAACACACTCGTTCACTGGTTCTTCCCGTGCTTGGGCACCCACAGGTGATGTCAGCATGGTTTGAATAACCCAGCTAGAGCTTCCCCCCAACTTCTGGGGAAACTTAACCCTATCCTAGCCAAACCAGGACATTTTGTCAGTACTTTCACTATAATTAGAAATAAAGATACTTTCTCTTCTGCAATATACTCTTTCAGCAACCAGCAACAAAAAGAATAAGGCCCAGGAAGACTATTTCCTCTCAGACTGGCTCTCTTACAACCACCTATCTGGGAAATTTTCCATTACTGTCATCAAGAGAAAGGCTTGTTTAAACACTACTGCATGAACATGATTGACTTAAAGCAATGTATCTGGACCTGGTGCCTTCGTGGGAACCCCTATTTATGGGATTCTGACAAAATTAGGGAAATAATAGTAGCTTAGTCAGAAAATCAAGTTGTTATTTAAAAAGAAATAAAGTCCTAGTCTGATGTCATAAGAGTTCCCATTTCCATGTGAACTGAACTGTATGATAAATACATAGAACCTAATATGTTTAAACACCCTGGACAAAACACTGAACAAAACTCTGAAGTTAATGTCCAGTGTACGTGATAGGAAATCATCATGCATTTATTCACATTTTGATTCACAAGAGCTGCTGAAGAAAAAAAAATTCTTAGGAACAGTAAGAAATGGCAAACACATGGTTAACTAATATAGTTGATTTTAAAGATAAACAAAAAAGATGTATATCTGACTAGTTCTTTTCCTCCTAGGCTCCCTACCATTCTTGATCTCAATGGGATTATTTCAAAGGTCACTCTTTAAAGGTTTTTCTTTAAAGGTAAAGGTACATGCATATTTTTATAGGATATGGGCAAAAAATAATAAGCTCCTAAAAGAAAGAACTAGCTTACCACTGTGGTCTAGGGTATGGACACTAACTAAGCTCATCATAAATCCATATTGATTAAATGCCTTCATATTTTCTTAAGTACATAAAATGTAAGAAGTTTAGGAATAAATAGAGAACAGTTTGTAGGGTATGTAACATCATACTGATAATTTTCATAAGTATCCATCAAATGAATCAAAAGGTGTGTTTCATTAATTAGCTAGCCAGACTTAGCCAGAGTAGGTTTACTACACCTAGCAACAAGTGTGGCAACAATCATTTCCAATGGCAGCTTACTGTGCAAAGGCCTACCATTTCTAAATCAATTAAACCAAATAGAACTGACCTGCTAACTCTGCAGTTTGTGAATAGACAGCAGTCTTTCTAGAGAATGATCTGAAAGAACCTCTGAATGATGTAATAATACAGCTCAAGAGTCGTTTGGTATCTAAGCTTCATAAGAGTATTTTTGTTTTGTAAAATTTTAATTTCTTGCTATGCCTAGCGAAGTTTTATTGTTTAATTTAAAAACAGAGGAGAATATTTGTTAAACTTAAGAATTCCAAACTTCTGGTAAATGATTCAGGCATTTTGCTGATTAGAAGAGCACAATAGTGAAAAAGCCCTTTCAAACAATAGGAGAGGGTTTTTTGTATTTGTTTTGTTTTTTTTGGGTTTTTGTTTGTTTTGTGGTTTGTTTTTGTTTTTTTTTTTTTTAATTTTAGTTTTTCTGACATTTCTAACAATATGGAAACCAAACAATGTCTAACAGTACAGTGACAGAAAATAATAAGAAACACGTTAGCAATTCTTAACCTTGATGTAGACCTTGCTATGTACTAAGACATTCTTACACTCTTCAATAATTTATTTGATAGAGTCTAGCAAGTCTTCCAAGTCCATGCACAATTTAAGTTTTCTGAATAGGCCAATGGATGTCAATATGACCAGTTACCTACTTAAATCTATAGATATAATTTTACATATTGTTGGGATCATTGGAGTAATTGTTTTGTAATCGGTGTTACACCTCTTCTCAAAACTGTCACAACTGTCAAAGTCATGCTTGCCAAAATATTAAAACTTTGAGGAAAGATTAGAAAAACATTTCTAAAAATTCACAGCAGTGAATGTCTACTTTTTATGGAATAGAGCTCTGCAGGAAAATCATGGAAAGATCCAAATAGTCATCAAAGTGTTATGATTGAAGGACAAAGTACTACAGGCAGATTGCATCACACTATGGAAAGATCTTTGTCAAATTTAGTTTCATGTGAAGTAAAGAAAAGCTTTCCATTGAACGTCCATTGAGGTTTCCATTAAAGTAAGGGTTTCTCATCAGGCAGTAACTCAGCCCTAATGTTAAAAGCACCCATACAAGTTCCTCTGCAGTAACTTGAAATTTTATATAATAAATCAACTGTAAAACATTTTACCCTATGAATATTTGAAACAGTGTCACTACTTTTTAAAATTATCTAGTATGACAAAAAGATGAGAGAACGCAAAGTCCTGAAATAATAATTTCAGGATTTTATTTCTTTTCATTGCTAGGAAACTTACTGAACCCTCATGAAATCTTAAAATTTCATACAGAGACAATTTCTATCAATCCAAGGAATGTGTCCCACATTTTTGTTAATTTTCTTTTTTTTTTTAATTTGCAGTGAATTTATTTACATTTTATATGTCCGTTTTAATTGTTGTCTTCCCTGTTGCTAAAAAAATGAAATGAGCAGTTTTTGAAAAGCCTAGAAAAACAAAAACCAAAACAATTTAACAGGTGAATAGATTACACTAATGAATATCCTGAAGCACAAAGGTTCAATAAAAATACTGAGACTTTGACTTCAAACAGATGAAATATATCATTAGAAAAACTGTCTACCCTACAAACAGCCCACATAACTGCTCAAGATACATAGATCAAGATATAGGCAGGAAAGCTACTCCACGTACCTAGAAATCCTGATAAGAGTTTCAGCCTTTACGCATGAGATGGGGAACCTGCTCTTCACAGAGAGCATATTTAATGGTTCTCCACTAAATGAACAACGCTGAGCAGCATGGTCTGTGCTTGCTCCTGGCTTGTATTAAGGCATGAACAGCAGGGTACAGGGGATAAGATGCTTTGTCAATATCACGAGATATGATAGTGCAATTTTAAAAATATGTATCAACTTAAAAATCAAAATTATACTGTGGCAGTAATAAGGCCATTACAGAGAATACATTTCAGAATGTACAGCCAGTTAAGTGAAAATTTATAAGACAGCAATAACTACCTCAACAGCAAAGTTGTACTCTCATCAGCACGCTTGAACTATTCTGCTTTAAATGCTAAGTGAGGCTGATTAGTGTAGAAAAAACAAAAATGAGTGTGCTCAATACAACTGATCCACAGCGCAATAAAACATTTGAGAGGGCATAGCTGTGACAGAAGGAACATTGCTAAAACTGACAGAACTTTAACTGTTTTCTGGAAGCTAACTATGACAAGGGTGTATACAGTAGCAGTCTTTATTTTATCCCACTCTTCTGACTGTACTGCTCTTTTTCCTAATCAAAAGGAAACATGAAGCTGTGGATTGCTCTGGTCTTTTGATGAGTACAATCCAGTAGCCTACTACAGTTTCAGTTTCCTACTAAAAATGAGTCTCTGCAAACTGCAAATCATCTATGCTGCATGACCAAAAAATATTAGTGCAGGTAATGTCATTTTTATCTTCATTTGGTAACTGTTTTCCATATCTAACCAACATCACCTCGAGATGTCAGGAATTAGTTTTGCTCCCCTGCCTCCTATCTAAACCTTATATACACATTAAAATAAGGATGGCAGCTTTGGCAGATTGCTAAAATAGAGATCGATGAAGAGCTCTACTGCCATTATTTTAGAAACGTTTTAGCCCATGCCTGTTTCTAACTTTTTATATGTAAATACTCATCATGACATGAAAAAAAGTCAAACCCTGAGGAATAGAAAATGAGAATGCCTTCCAATACTATCAGGTGCACAATATTTGTCCTCTGGCACCTCTGCAGAGTACCTCATGAGGAAAGCATGCAGGCTGTTTGTTCTGTTTGTACAGCTCCAGATCCTCCAGGTGTGCTGGGTTTGTGTGGCAGGGTTTTTGGTAGCGGGGGAGGGGGATACAGTGGTGGCTCTTGTGAGAAACTTCTCAAAAGCTCCAAGTCAGACCTGCCCCTGGCCAAGGCTGAGCCAACTAGTGATGGTGGCTGTGCCTCTGCAATAACATATTTAAGAGGGGAACCTGAGGGAGGGGGGCACATTTTGAGGATGAGTCACAAGAAGGATGCTTATGTGAACACTGAGGTCAGTGGAAGGAAGGAGGAGGAAGGGGAGGAGGTGTGCCAGAGCAGACCCCACCTGCATCCTGTGGTAAGACATCAGGGCCGCCCCCCTGCCACCCATGGAGGTCACCGATGGAACAGAGGTTTGCCTGCAACCTGTGGAGGACCCCCGGGACTCTGTGGGAAAAAGCAGCCCCCGCTGTTGTAGCTCATCGCTGGGGGGACTGCAACACGTGAAGGTGACCCACGCCAGAGCATCTCGAGAAGAATGCATCCATGGGGAGGGCTCACGGCAGAGAAGTTTTGTGGAGGACTGTCTGCCGTGAGAGGGATGCCACGTGGAGCAGGGGGAAGAATGCAAAAGAGTGCTTCCCCCCACCTTGGAGGGAGAAGCGGTGGACTGACTGTACCCCCCATCCCCTGCACCCCAAGAAGGGAGAGGTGAGGGGAGGTGATTTTAAGCTATGGTAAAACTTCTCACTGTCCCATTCTGTCTGCTAAGAGTCATTATGTTTAGTGTTTTGACTTAAGGTGATGTCCTTTGTCTTCCCCTAATGAGTCTGTCTTTGGCCTGTGACTGTTAATGGGTGAGCGACCCCTCCCTGTTCTTATCTCAATTTCTGAGCCTTTTTACTCATTTTTCTCTTTCCCAGCACTGGGGGGGAAGGCGTGAGTGAACACTTTGTGGTGCTCAGTTGTCCTCTTCATACTTAGATTAGCTATCAATAGTCATCAAAGCAAAATTGCTTCAGGAGGTTTACTTGGATTTAACTCATAATTAACCAGATTTAAGTTAAAATTGTAGACTTCAGAAAACATGTATAGGCTTTCCTCCTTAGTTAACCCACTGTAAGATAGGGATGAGGAAATGTCAGGTCCTCCATCCCTAGGGTAGACAGCTGTCCTGGTTTAACCAAGATAGGGTTAAGTTTCCCCAGCAGTGGGGGGGGAGCTCTAGCTGGGTTATTCAGATACCATGCGGACATCACATCCTGGCAGGTCATATTTTCCTGGTGCGGGAGCGTGGTGCACTCGTGGTTTTGTACATCGTGCTTCTCACTGCTGTATTTGGTAGCTATTTTGCTCTGTTCATTGCTATCACTATTACTGTTATTGTTATTGCTGTTGTTTGTTGTGTTGCTATTGCACTGTTGTATTAAACCTTTCCTTATTTCAGTCTTGGGGCTTTGTATTTCACTCCCTTTGTGGGGGAGGGGTAGCGGCCGCGTGGTCTCAGACCCCGGCAGGGACTAAACCACCACAACAGCCAGCTGAATATGAGCTGGCAGAGTGCTCAGGTGACCAAGAAGGCCAATAGCATCCTGGCTTGTACCAGAAATAGTGTGACCAGCAGGACTAGGAAAGCGATCATCCCCCTGTACTCAGCACTAGTGAAGCCACATCTCGAATACTGTGTTCAGTTTTGGGCTGCTCACTACAAGAAAGACATTGAAGTGCTGGAGCACTTCCAAAGAAGACCAATGAGAATGGTGAAGGGTCTAGAGAACAAATCTTAGGAGGGAACTGGTGTTGTTTAGCCTGGAGAAGAGGAGGCTGAAGAGAGACCTTATTGCTCTCTACAACTACCTGGAAGGAGGTTGTAGTGAGGAGGGTGTTGGTTTCTTTTTCCAAGTATCAATGATAGGACAAGAGGAAATGGCCTCAAGTTGCACCAGGGAAGGTTTAGATTGGATATTAGGAAAAATTTCTTCACCGGAAGGGTTATCAAACACTGGAACAGTCTGATTGAGACACCATCCCTGGAGGTATTTAAAAGATGTGCAGATGTGGCATTTAGGGACAGGGTTTAGTGGTGGACTTGGCAGTGTTAGGTTAACATTTTGACTCAATGATCTTAAAGGCCTTTTCCAACCTAAATGATTCTATGATTTTAAGTGTAGTTCATTGCTAAAGAAAGCACTCTGACCTGACTGTGGCCTGACTCCACCAGAGAACACACAAATCAAGGGCAGTCTTTGGCCTTTTCCAGCTCATGTGCACTTATAAAATGTCTGACAGCTGATTGAGAATATTTTTCACTCAAGAACACAATGATGGCAGAGTTTTCACAGAAGTGTTTGTGTCATTAAGTACTTTCATTCTTCCCTCTTCAATTTTTTGTTAACACTGTGGACTTGACCCTACAACCCTTGTTCACTCAAAACTCCCGCTAGCTTTAATCAAAGAGAGTAGTGACTAGAAGATGGGGTTGTATAGTAGTAAAACATGTTCACAGTTCTGCCATTTTTAAACTGCCATTTTGTACTGCCATCTTCCTTTTCCACTCTCAAGAAATTCCTTTTTATATACAATGAAAATTATCCTGTTCAAGGAGAAAGGACTGATATTGTCAACCGTGTCAAACAAACTTAACTGCTTTTCTTCTCATAGCATATTCTGTCCAGCATTTCTTGCACACTACTGGGATGTTGATTCTTTCTTCCACTTCAGCAATGCAGAACCTTTACTGCCAATTTAACAATTTTCTTTCTAAGAAGCACCCTTGCTTTTGCTGACATTCTGTTCCTGGGTTCGTGGCAAGCTCTTTGTAAACTCATAAATAAACGGACAACCAATTTGGCATCCACAGCGAAAACCCTTCTTAAAACTCAGTTTTGTTACAGAAATATTCCACAGAGGTACACAGCTGGTGTCTCATGATTGCTCATTCTTAGAGCATTCATGAATGTCTTTGTTGCTTTATGTGTTCAGTTTTTCTTTTTAAACTGTATGTGTTTTAAAGTAAAGAAAAAACCATCTTTTTATGTTTAGCATAGCTGCAAACAACTTGTGATGAGGACTCCTACAGCAATAACAAATACTAAATAATATCTTTGAATCCAAACATCAATATACAAGCAGGGTTTATTTATTTCATGCCTGTAAGGTAGATACTCCCAGTTCCATGGACAGCACATGTTGGAAGATTCTAAAATAATAATAATTGAAAATAACATGTTGAACAGCATAGGATTTCACTTGTATATAGCTGCTTTTTCTAACCTTGCCACAGGCCAATTCAGAAGAAACTCCTTTCCAGTGATGTACTGAATAATGTGCAAAGTGCTCTCAGATGAAAGGTGTTATATAAATTCAAAAGCATTATGAAGGATTAATGCCACACTGCTTTTTAAAAGCCAAATGCTGTTACCTCTCATCATTTGGCACATGTCATTCAAATTAACCCAGCTTTTAGCTTTTCATGTTGCTTCTGCTTTGCTATTGGAAAATCTGTATTACAGTTCCTGAGAGCTGACTGCTGAAACACTTTAATGAGGTCTTGCATTTCATTTCTGTATCCTAAAGCAGGGTCAGCCGTACCTACAAATTCCTCACAGATACTGATATACAATCACTTCCCAAAGGTCTTCAGTGATAATTTGCAGTCTCTGCAGACATGGCTTTGTTTTCCATTCCATTCTATTTCCTATTATGTAAACTGAACTGTGCTTGCTGGAACATAAAGCTATTATTTGTGCTCCTAATAAAGTCTGTTAAGTAGCCGCAAGTACTAAGTGGACATCTTGAGTGATATCACTGTATTTCTTTCTCTAGCTTGCTACTCTTAAGAGTACCTGAAAATGTTCAGCAAAGGAATTAAATACTCTGGGGTCCTGTCTTCTAAATTAAGGTCCATTTTAAAGGTTATCAATCCCCTGTATAAATAATAATAGGATTTTCAAATTCTGGAGACCTCTCTCTTTGTGATTCTTGTTTGCCAAAGGTGAAGACTGCCTTTTTATTGCTTGTTGGAACAAGTGGTAACATTTGTTAGTTTACAGAGTTGCCACACTCAAGAGAAATATTGTATTGTTCTCAAATTTCCTTAAATCACAACTGGCATTCCTCAGCGAAGAACATATCTGGATGTTACATGCTTTACTAATGCATTAAGGACATACACAGTGAAAAAAAATCCAAAGTGATGGAGTTTACAGCTGGTTCCTGGTGAGCCCAGGAATATCTATGACAACTCGCAACTCCGGTGCTTGTGGTGAATGACCACTAACTTCTTCCTAGTCACCCCACAGGAGCCTATTGCCTGGTACTGCCCAGCTGTGAGAGCCCAACTTCTCCTTGCTTGCCCACACAGCCTGGAAGCAAAAGGCACTGCTGGCTCCTGCTCTGCCCTGAGCAACAGCCCAGAGGTGTCCATCAGGGGCCCAGGGGAGCTTGCCAGGGCTGTTTCCTCCTTCCACACCTACAGGGTTGTTAAGATCTTGTCCCTAGCTCCATTCAAATATGGAATTGATTGCCCTTCAGTAATAGCAAGCCAAGGGCTTTAGAGAAGGGTAGGGTAGGAGATGGGGAGGGGAGGAAAGAGACCAGGCATCCTTTGCTGATAAATTTGTGGATGTTTGAAGATCTTATAAAGATTTACAAGCTTCACATGGTACTTTAGGGACAAATATCTTTCTGCTTTTCTATTTTTATTCAGAAGAATGCTTTCTTATTTGTAATATGATACCATGTATTGCAGAAAATGCTGACGGGTTAACTGTAGAGAATCTTCTTCCATTCTAGTTATTTTTAAATATCAATAAATATTTTATGTCCCATATAAGTTAGTCAGTAGCACTTTTCAAACCACTTTGAAATTAATGGGCATTTAAGTTATTCAGTTGCTTTTTTTTACCCCAGTTTAATTTAAGCTTTTCTTTTGGCAGTGGATAACACCCCTGAATTAAAAGATTTGGGTTGGGAAGGTTACATTGTCTTTAATCAGTAAGGCTAAAAAAAATATAATATCCTAAAATTGAGCTACTACTTCTATCAGAGAAATTAAACATCAAAGAGGAAAAATAATGATCTAGGTGACAAAATTGAAAAGTTACTTAATTTTATGTTGTAGATGGGCAGCTTGTGAAGATAAAGGTAGACACTGAAAAACTGGAAAAAAAATAATTTTGGCAGCAGTGCTTTGATTGCTTAAAAATGTCATCTTGAGAGATCATGAAGAAAAATTTTAAAGTATGTGGCTTGTGTTTAATTAACATTTTTAATTCATAGATTTAGTTATATAGCACACACACACATGTGTGTGTGTACATGCATAAAAATACTCGGTTATGTTACTACTAGTTATGCTATTACTAGTTATGCTATTACGCTATAAAATTTAAACATTCGCGAATGGCACATGAACAGAGAGAAGTCAAATGCTTGATAGGCAGGAATTCAGTGTATCAGAGTCCAGTACTCTCTGGCCAGGTACTTTTAGATGTTCCATGAGTGGAGGGTGTAATGTTTAATATCACATTTACTTGTTTGAAGACAGTTGATGTTACATAGCATTTCTGATTTAGCAGAGTGATATAAAATATACTGAAAGCATACTACAAATGTAAGTTACACTTAGCAAAAAATAGCAATTGCCGCACACGGTTCAATCACAATAGCAATGTGGTCCCAATTACTAGTCTCTATAATATGCTCACCATCAGGATGCTGGGTGTCCTCAGTTACTGGGAAGGAAAAGTTGGGTTGAAGCCAGCTCATGCGTATTGTTCTCTTTGAAATAGTTTTGTTAATTGTTTAGTTTTTATACTCTGTGTTGGGCTGACCAACTGTTCACTTCCCCCATGCTGATCTGTCTAATTCAAGGAGACATTCACAGTCCTTTAACGAACTCAGAGAGAAACATTTACACCACCAGTTGATCCACTGAACACTCGATAGCTGTTTATCTAAAATGAAGGCCTCCCTCTGCTCCCTTGTGTTGAGATACAGTCAGCTGTGTTGGTCACACCTGCCATTATTCCCTGAGCTTCATGGGCCCATCCTCCTCGCCCAACTCCTCTGAGACTTATTCCATTGTAGGGATTTATTGGTCAGTGACACAGTGACATAAAGAGTCCTATTTACTAATAATATTTTTGACTCTCCACATCAAACATCTCAAGTCTCTTTACATGTATTCTTGCTTCTGAACTTAATATTTTTGGCTTACAGAAAAGGAATAGTTGATCAAATGGTTCAAGGGTAAAAATTAGAATGACTTTGAGGAAAGAAGATGAACATTATGTTAACTGCCTTGTCATGTTTTCATTAAAAACCCATTTAAATGAGGAGCTGGTCTAGAAATTTACCTATTAGTTCCAGAAAAGAATTTTTTTCCACTACTGTTTACATAACAGTCATGTTACTAAGAGCCAAATACTAAAGTTTCATGCACTTTTTGAAAAGGATTGTCTAAGAAATCTCTGTAAAACCTGGGACACACCTTGCTTTCTGTGAATGATAACTTATCCATTAGAAATATTACCAGTACAGTTAAAAGTACATTGAACATTGGCAAAGGTTGGATTTTACCCTTGTACAGAAAGTCAGTATTAGAATCAATGTGTTACCGCAAGCCTGTTTAATTCCAAGACTCTGAGGATAATGTCTAGATGACTGCTATAGAATATCAAAGGTCAACTCAAGCTGGTATTCCCTTTATGAAAAAGAGGTTTTCTTCTCATTCACCACCCATGGATTTTTCTAACAATGTTTTGTCTTTTTTGTTTGCTAGCCTACCTTATATATTCATCCCATAAATCCTAACAGCCAGAAATCAATGCTCATGTCTCAGTTTTGAAACTAGAGCTTTCACGTTCAGGACACGGACAAATAATTTGCTGCATTGTTTACATCATCCAAAACTGGCCTAAATATAGATGTGCATAAACAGAGGTGCATAAAACACATGTAAGTATTCATTAGAAATACATTAGGAGTGAAAAACTTAAAAAGAAGTTCAGTCTGGAGAGAATAATTTCTCAACAATTAGGTAATGCCAGAACTGACTTATGCTTAAATATCTTTTTAGTGGTAACTGCTGTTCTTTACCCTTGCACTTCAAAAATATCCAGTCAATGTATGGATAAGTTCTGTCCAGATATAATTAAAACATATTTAAAATACCTTAAAGAAATTAACTTTATTTCTTTTATTCCCACAGTTCAGCAGTTGCTTTGGCTGCATGCATCTCTCCTTACCCCCCCCACCCCCAAATTCATGTTACTGCATCAGATCTGAGACAAAGAAAGTGAGAAACATATCTAAATACCTGGATGTCAAGGGAATGATTTACCTAGCAACAGTAACTATGGAAAAGTTTATCAGAAATGTCTCCCTGTGCATGTGATGGTACCTTAATGGCTTGGATTTTAGACGATTGAAGAAATGGCTGGGAGAATTCTAGCCAAGCAAAGCACCAAATGACATGCAATGCACATACACGCTAGGAAATATAATGTCATCAGTGCACAAGGGAATTTATGAACATCCTTTCCATTAATACTGTAAGGATTTTTACTCATAAATCCATAGTTAAAAAAACATTATTTTACAGCGTGCTACATTAGATATAACAAATATGTGAACAGAGGAAACATGTTAGGATAAATGTTTCTGAGTTGTAATAGCCATCATTTTTTAAAAGCAAACCACCACATAAAGAATTATCTGAAGTGTTACAACAATAACCCTGAGACCTAGGAGAGGCAAAAAGCTGAGATGGCACTATGATATATAACTATTTACTGCTGTGTCAGTAATGGATACTGCTGACAGATGACCCATGGGATCAAATCCTGATGTACACAGTGAACAGCTTTTTCTTAGGCAAATACATTTGACAGATCCTTCTGAAAGAAAACTGTGTTTACATCAGCTCAGCATAGTAACAGGTGAGCATAGGTTAAAATAGTGTAAATCAAGAAAAATCCAACTGAGGACCTAATCAAAGTCACTGTACATAAGGATCCACACTATTTGAATTCAAAGTATGATCTAAAACAGAATCTCTAGGTGAGATCATAGCTTTCCAAAAAACATACCTTTTCTATTCCACCCTATCTCACCTCTTCCTCCAGACATTTGCCCTCTATTCCTGTAAATTCAGTGTTTTGCAAAAAGATACTGTAACCTGAGTCATCAGACCTTTTATGTCGATACTCTGTAGTGAGCCCCCAGTGAAGAATAGAAAGGTTAAACTAAGAAAAATCTGTTTCTATTATAGAAAAATAATTAACTTTTTAAATAGAGAAAGTTCAAATTAGATCAGACTGAACAGAAATAAAGAAGGGTTTACAGCTAACCCTGTCCATGATGTCTTTGCTTCCAGGTGTGGTTCTAGACAACTTAATAATTTTCCAAACTGTAGCAAACACAGTATGTTCCAGATTGGTCCTTCAGACATCTCTGAGGGCTGTCAAGCTACTTGCTGCTCCACTGAGGAAAATCCTCCTTCTCTCCTTTCCCTGCTGCACGCTGCAGGCCCTAAAACTTTTGCTCCCAATGAACAAACTTAATTGCTCCCCAGGGACTGTTCCTGCCTTTCAGCAGCCTTCCTCTGACCCAGACTTCCAGAAACTCACAACTGAGAACAAACAGCACAAAACATAGTTCATCATATGAGTGACCATAACGTTTTCTTTGCTCCTTCTTCTAAGACACCATTTCTTCTTCTCGATATTTCTTCTGTCTTTACCTCTTCTATAGCTCCAAGGTATTCTTCAACCTGCCTTATCAAAACCATTACTATGTCTCTGCCTTTCCGACACTGTATTTCATCAGCTGTGAGTCTTTTGCACGCAGTGTCACTCCCCGTCTTTCCTAACAATGCTTCTGACTACTTATCTCCCCTTCCCAATTCTTCATGTCTGACAAGGTATCGCCAGTGCAGTTCCTCTACCTCTGCCTCAAGTTTCTTCTTTCAGACTGTCTCATCTGCAGTCATCCCTTCTTTCTCCTTCAGTTCATCTTCCCACATCAGCAGTCACCTCCTCTTTCTTTTCAGACTTCCACTGATCTTCAAAAGGACAGAGCATTGTAACATTAAAATGATGGTATCGGGATAGACAGATATGACTCCACTCAGTGACGAGACAACATGGCTTTCTCACAGTTTTCAAACGTATCCACTACAGATTAAGAGAATCTCAGGGAAAGAAATCAACACCGTATAGTAGGAAGCACTACCAAACAAACAAATCCTGAACACTGAAACAAAAGTATTTTACCTAAATTCAGCTGAACCCATTCAGTCAGCAAAATTCAACTGACAGATCCAGTAGCCTTGCTCCAGTAGCCTGTTCAGCTCTTGCTGAAGAAACATTTGCAGCTATGTACTTTAAAGCGCTCCAGGTTTTTACTTTCCAGAAGAAAACAAAAAGAAGAGATCTGTGATTGAATAGCCTCAGTGTAGTCTAGCCTTAGCACTCCCAAGCTGTACTCTCTCTTGCCTTTTTCTGCTATCATAATCTGTACTAAGGTATTTAGGTATATGGTTCTCTATAGCAAGCAGAGCACATGCACCCACTTTGTTTGCTTGGATAGTTCATCTCATCTGACTAGCTGCAGAGGTTAAGTACTAGTTTGACATGGGTGTTGGGCTTGTATCTCAGTAACATCCCCTCCTTTTCTGTTTCGCACACCAGACTAATTAAACCCTTGCTTTTCTCTATATCTAAACCAAGAAAATCAGATAATCTTCACTGTTGTTCCTTTAACTGACAAGTGCCTTGGCTAGAGCTCAGTGAGGTCCCATTATGTTCTAAGAAAAATGGTAAACAGAAAAGTCCATGAAAAAAATTTCAAAAATGTACTACCTTTAGAGTTAGATAATACTGTTTTCCTTGCTAGTAAAAGATTCACCTTTTAGTAAATACTGATCTTTTGGGGAAGTATACACACGTAATACCTATCTTCCTCATAGCGAGGAAGGCAGAAGGAGAAGCAGCCACTGTTCCTATGAGCTTGGTTCTTCCACAGTTTAGACAAGATTCTTGCCAGAACAGAGAATTACCTGCTCTGGTTGAGAAAGATTCTAATTCCAAACTGCTACCAGAACAGAAAATAATAGCTGCTGATGACATGCATCTCCACTGAACTGTGTGTTCATGGGCAGCATGAAGAGTCAGTTTTCATGAAGTCCCAGATCTTGAAAGGAATGGAAAATAATTTATGCAATACTATTCCTGGACTACAGTTTAGAGACCATGAATAAGGGTATTCTGTATTCCTGTGGACGTGCTTATAATGTTATGAATATTATTAAAAAAAATTGCAGAAGTTGTTAGTTAAAAAAACAACTACAGCACTGTAATTCTTCAAAGATTTATTTTCTTCATTAACAGTGTATGCTAGCTGTGCATTTCATTTTATTTTAATTTTTTGTCAGATGTTGGAAAGTACTGTAGACTGTTATATTTCCTTTCATTTACTCATCACTCAATTTATAATAAAAATTCCAGTGCACATCAAAAAATACAACCTGTTATAGAAATCTGTTGTAAAAGATTTAAACTGTATGAAATTTTACAGTATTTGTAAAACTCTTAAAGTCATGTATTTCATTTCCAGTAAAATGACTTCTTTCTGAAGTACAGTGAGCGTACTATACATCTTATCAATACTGTACAGGGTGTGCCTACAAAAATATCTGGGCAAACAACAGAGCATGCGCTCTTATAAAATGGACACTTTTTTAAACTGGCATAGCATTTATGATGCAAATTTGTTGTATTGCCAAATGGCTCTTTTCATGATTGGTTACCAATTTTATATATGCATTTGTATGATTTAGTAGGGTTTAATGTTTGTTGGTAGCTTTTAGTGGTTATACTTTCCAAGAAAAATTATTTTGGTTCAGTGATTAAAATGAGGCCTACATATATTTTCTATTAAATCTGTTACACAAGCTTATCTCTTAGAAGTATGTTACAGACATGCTCCCTGGTTGAGAAGTACTTCATATTCTCAGGTTAAAAACCACAAAACGCAATAGAGGGTGTTAAGATCTGCCCATTACTGCACAGAAAAAACCAACTGTTTATAAGATTTAATTGCTTCAATAGGAGTCAGCTATGACTTCAGCATTAGTAACTGATGCAGTTTGAGAAGTTACCCCCTCCTGTGAGACGAATTGTGGTAAGAGTATTTTGCTTATAGTGGGTTACTGTGTTGTAATGTAATATGAGTAAGAACATAGTTCTTTTATATAAGTGTCAGTCCTCTTTATTATCATGATGCAGATGATTTGAAAAGCCTTTGTATGTTATTTATAAGAATGCAGTTTACTGCTATACATATGGAAAGAGTGAATGGCAACATTTGACCTCATTCTTACATGGATTGGTAAACCTAATTACAAGAATTTCTCTCTTATCATGGTGTATGCATTCCTCTGTGGGGCTTATAATTCTCCAACAGTCTTATTTATATTAAAGCTTTCATATAGTCAGCCTCATTACAGAACGTTCTTTTAACATTTAAATACTTTGGATGATACTTCCACAATAATACTGGAAATTCACCTAATAAAAATAATGGTCTGTGGATATAACTTCATGACACTCTGAAAAATACTTAATTGGAGCAATTTTTTTTCCCAACATGATGTGTCATTTAAATGATTTTACTGAATTAAATTGAGAATAGCTGGGGAGTGGGAAGGGTATCTTCTGTACCTCCGTATTCAAATTTCTGAATGAGAAACAATAATGTTCAAAACTGCATGAAATGTATTGCACAGTATGTGAAACTGACAGATACATTTTTCTGTCTTCCCTAATGGATTATGAAGTAGTTGACTTTTTGCCAGAATATTTCCTCATTACTTGTTCAGCTCAGAAAAACTCCTTATCATCCACCCAGTGGCTCTGCATGAATTGTCAATAGAGAAATCATCAAATAAGCTGAATATGAGGCATGGAAGTTAGAGTTCTGTAAACTGTATGAAACACTAATGAACTAAATAGCTAGAAAGTCCTACTTTTTTCATTGAAATTAAAGGAAAAAACACATTTTCCTTGATAATATAGGACTGACATCCCCTGTGTTTCAGTCATGAGATGACAGTTTCATCATGCAAAGGGTTAAGCTTGAATGACAATGCAGCAGAGAGAAGCCCTTGAAACTGGAACAACCAACTACTGGAGGTTTGGTGTTGGAGCATGACTTGGATAAATGGAGTTGAAGAAAGACAACAAAAAAATCACTTTGTTTATCAGCTCATCATTGCCAGTCTGATCTGCTGCAAAAGACGTGAAAACAAAGGAAGGTTGCTTCCTGTAAGCAGTTCAGGCTTTGCAGCTGCTCTGGCCATTAATAAGAAAAGTGTTTGTCTTGAAAAATACTTCCATTATATATCATTTGTTGTAATACTTGGGAAAGTGGTGCACCTAAGATATACAGAGACAAAAATAATTTCCAGATTACAAAGTAAAAACCTAACTGAGAAAACTACAAATATTTAGAGTTTTGTTGGCAAAGCAGGAAAGAAACATTTCCTGCTTGTGTGTTTCAGGTAAGAGACAGTGCTGGCTAGTGCATGAAGCTATAAGAAACCCCCCAAAACTGATTCATCTAAAGTGTCATGTTCTTCCAGAAAAGTCTAATATCTAAAGAGAAATCAAGCTAGGAAAGCCTGAACCTTCAGGAGGTGCTCAGTACCTAGAATGAGTATGGTTGGTGTGGTCAGAAGAGAAAGCAGTGGTAGCTACATTGAGAATACCTTAAATATGCTGTATATGTGATATTGGAGTACAAATAACTCAGCCGAATTCTTGTGTATTTTGACATTCTGGCAATTATCAACTACAATGGTTACTGTCAAAACCTGTAAAACAATCTGATAATTAAAACCAAACAAACCAAAAATGGAATTTGACTCATATTTTCTGTTTAAATGATCACTATACTGTATTTTTTTTTCAGTTGAAAAGCATCTTGAAACATTTTAAGCACCTTTAGTTTCTTCTGCTATGACCATTTATCAAGTGAGCTACACATTCAAAGTACTTTGCATTCACATGGAGCCCTTTAAATTATGCCGTTAAGACACTATGCTTTTGCAGTGAGTTAATAGCATAGTAAAAAGATTCTTTGCCACATTCTACAGGAAACTTGCAGAAGTCGGCAGCTGCTGCTGTGTCTTCAGAGTGGTGCTTGAGTAAGGGACAATATAAAGACTATGCTATGAACAGCATTATTCTTAAAGCAGTTTAACTGGTGAGGATTGTGATAAATAAATCTCAAGATCTGTAATGGTTTAGTAGTTGACCTATACTGTGTTATAAACTTTCTGGGAAATATGTAATAGGAATAGTGGACTGTCATTGAGGGCAGGTTATGTCACAGCTAGCATATTCACATAGCAAGCATGAATACGGCTGTAGTTCCTGCTTGTAGTCACTACTTCAAAGAATATGCAGAATTTCAGTTTCATTAGTATTATAATCTGTTTTGATCTGGTGAGATTCCTATCGCTGGAGAAAGGAATATGTTTCTTAATACACTTTAATGTTACCTTGCTGATATTGCCAGTAGAAGGATCTTAAAAACATTCCTTTGGGCTGCAGTACATTCAGGCAGCTGAAGTAAAACAGAGATACGAGTTGGTGTTTGATCTTTAATATAAAACTTTGTCTCGGTCTTCTGCTGTCCTGGTGAATTTCAGAGGAAGATGTCAGAGGTCTAGTTGATATACAAAGCACTTTGTATTACGAGAAAGAAAAGTGTCATGTGCTCATGTAGGTTACATCATGAATGTGTGAATTTGTTTTCAACTACTTTACTCTCTTCTGGTACTGGTCTGGGTTTCACCTGTATGCTATATTACTCTTGAATTTCATTACTTCTTAAAGTTCATCTCTTTTCAAATCAGTCACTACAGAATTGTATCTCTACTGTGTATTTCTGGAAAACAGTCTTCCAGCTGTATGGTCCCCAAAGAAAACAATATAGCAGAAAATATTGTGTGAATGTTACAAGATCTGGCCCTCTTAATACCATGGATATATCTTATGTTACTTTGACATTGGCAACTCTTGCATGATCCACAAAGTTGCAGCACTCTCAGCAAATGGAGTCTGTATGAAGAAGTTTCTGAAAATTCACAGAAAGCGTTAGGAAAATTGTTTCTCTTTGTCCTTCATCTGTTCTGGTCCATCTGGTCAATTCCTTACGTTTCCATCTCCACCCATATAAACATCTTGATAAATAATTTTGCTAATATTTCAAAGTGCTAAATTCTCTTTAACTCTTGTAGGGTCTTTCTCTCCATTTCATTGACTAAGCAAATTACACCAAAAAGCTTCCTTACAACCACAATATTAATTGGTGTATTGCACTGAGATAAGATAGTTTGGAAGATGACTTATTTTTTAAAAAGATAACACTTTAGCTTATTGAAGTTCCGTGGAAGTACCTCTTGCACACTGTAGTTATGAAATTAGCAACACTTTTTAAAAATGAGAGCAGGGTGGAGTCACAAGCGTTCACTAAGTTCATGTCTCCTTGGATCTCAGGGTTTAAGTTTCTGTCTTCCAAAGCATTCAAAATGTAAGATACCAGTATTAGGATTCCATCATCCAGTCAACAACCTGGACAATGCAAATATAGAATTGCTGTGGAACTGCAATATTTTTCTTTCTGGATATGCAATTAAATTTTATTTCTCAAGCAGAAGAAAGGAATTAATTTTTGTAATGACTATCTTGAGAAGTTGTCCCCACCCTGCTCCAGATTTTGTAACAACCTGGTGGATATTTTTTAGAAAAAAAAACAAGGTACCATTATTAGATTCCCCACGATAGATTGTCTTTTATTACCACACATGATGACTATGCGTTTATTATTAGAGGTGGGGATGAGCAGTGAATAGTATGTGCTGTTTTGTAGGTAGTCTCAGAGAGTAGCAGGAGCCAGCTACACCAGAAGAGAATGCAAGCCAGTAGCTGGGTGACAGCAGGGCAGGAGGAGCAGCACCCTCAAAGATAAAGGACGTAGTCCCACAGTACTCAAGAAAAAAGAACAGGTCCAGTGATTGGGTTCAGCTGACAGTTTCAGATCACCAGGTTAGCCCATAGCCACAAGGCAGCTCCAAGGCCAAGCTGGAATCTCAAGTCCTCAGGTCAGGAGCAGCAAGACATATAGGCGACCACAGGGAAAGTTGTAAGATAGCTCTGGCAAAGACAAGGCTAAGTATCTTGGCTTAAAAGCACCTCTTGTGCAAAGAGGAGCAGGATGCCAAAAAGGTTTCCCACGGCCTTTTCTCTCCAAGCTCTTTTCCTAGCGCTCCAACCCTGGGTCTCCCAGCTGTACCAGATCAGAGCTGGCCTTGAGCACAGGCAGACAAACACCAGCAGGGAAGCAGGGGAAAACTCAGGGCTCTGACACACAATTAGCAATGTTAATTTTTGCAACTGTGTGCTATACCTGGTGTGAACAGTTACTACTGGTTTTCATAAATGGAATAAATTAATAACAACTCTACAGCATTTATCTGAAGACCTCAAAGGAACTTAGAACAATTAATGAATTAAGACTCTTACCATCCCTTTGATGTATAGAATTAGTTTTATCTCCAGCATGCAGATGCAGAAGCTGGACATTGCAAAAGGAATCCGAAACTCAACAGCAGTTTGACCTCAATGAGTGAGGCCAGGATTTCATCCACAGAAATCAAATGAGTTTCCTAAGATCACAAAAGGGGCTTCAGGTCCCTCTTTTCTGTACGAAAGGAGTTCTCATGACAGTTAATAGGCTTGAATAACCTTATTTTATTTTATTTTTTTTAAGACTTCAGTTTACATTTGTAGCAAAAGAAATGATAAAAACTACAATCTCTTTAGCTGAGATTTACAATTTAGTTCTAAAACTGCACTTGCTTCTAAAATGTATCCTATATAACACAATATGTTTTTACCTTCCTCCACTTGCTTGGACTGCAGCCTCAGAATGTAGTATGTACTGAGTGCGTGTATGTGCTGGTTTTGGCTGAGATAGAGTTAATTTACTTCCTAGTAGCTAGTGTGGGGCTAAGTTTTGGATTTCTGCCGAAAACAGTGTTGATAAGTAAGGGATGTTTTAGTTACTTACACAGAGTCAAGGCCTTTTCTGCTTCTCACCCCAACCCACCAACGAGTAGGCTGGGGGTGCACAAGAAGTTGGGAGGGGACACAGCCAGGACAGCTGACCCGAACTGATCCAAGGGATATCCCAGACCATATGATGTCATGCTCAGCATATAAAGCTGGGGGAAGAATAAGGAAGGGGGGAGTGATGATGTTTGTCTTCCCAAGTCACTGTTATGCATGATGGAGCCCTGCTGTCCTGGAGATGGCTGAGCACCTGCCTGCCCATGGGAAGTGGTGAATGAATTCCTTGTTTTGCTTTGCTTGAGTGCACAGCTTTTGTTTTACTTATCATAGAATCATAGAATGTTTTGGGCTGGAAGGGACAAACGGACTTTATCTCAATCCACGAGTTTTCTCACTTGTACCCTTCCCATTCTTTCCCCAATCCTACCAGGGGTGAGTGAGGGGCTGTGTGGTGCTTAGCTGCTGTCTAGGGTTAAACCACAACAATGTAAAAACAGTGATTTCACAATTTCTGCATTCTTGACCAAAATTATAACTATCATACTTTCCTGCCACATTCCAATTTTTTTGCTGTAAATGAGAGCAATACAATACATTAATAGCATTTTATAACATGCAACTAATTACAAAACTTTTTATTTTATTAAATACATTTTTGTTCAATTTTATATGTTCTCCAAATGTTACTTTCTTTTTCCTCTTTCTGTTCTGAGATATGGATTTGTTCCAATTACAAACATGTGAAAGCAGGTTTGAAATCTCCAGAAAGAGTAGATTATGGACTGCTTCCCTTTTAAGTAAAAACAGGTAAGATACATAATTCAAGATTTTACAAAAAGTGCATTTTGGATTTCATTTACTGTTTGCCTTTCCTTCTTGACTTATATTCATACACCCATGTACATATAAATTCACACACATGTGAAATACTGATTTTTTTTCATAGGACTGAGATTTGTCTTGACTTCTCTCCATTAAAAAAAGTCAAAGTATGTAACAAACTGAAGATCAAGAATCTTCATTTAACCCTGTTAAAACTCTGTGGTGGTTTAGTCCCTGCCAGGGTCTGAGACCACACGGCCGCTGCCTCTCCCCCACAAAGGGAGTGAGATACAAAGCCCTGAGACTGAGATAAGGAAAGGTTTAATACAACAGTGCAACAGCAACACAACAAACAACAACAATAACAATAACAGTAACAGTAATAACAATGAACAGAGCAAGGTATGAACAGATACAGCAGTGAGAGGAACGGCTGCACGAACCCACGCACTCACCGATTCTTCCTGCGCTCTGGTGCCCAGATGTAACGTCAACATGATATATGAATAACCCTAGAGCTTCCCCCCCACTGCTGGGGAAACTTAACCCTATCCTAGCTAAACCAGGACAAACTCGTTTCCCAGGACTAAATCTAAATAATCTTTTGCTTAAGCTAACCCTTATTTTAGCTTTAGTTTTAGTTTAGTTAAGACCCAAAGCATTTTTTTTTTCAGAAGTGTAAGAGTTTTTGACAATTTTTTCTATATTTTTTCTCAACAGCTTTACTCTTGATTGTATTTCCTGTTTATTCATTCATTCCCACAATTTCTCTAGAATTTTCCTCTTGTGTGCTTCCATTACTTTCATAGAATCATAGAATGACTTAGGTTGTCAGGAACATCTTCCACTGCATCAGGTTGCTCAAAGCCCCATCTAGGCTGGCCTTGAACACTTCCAGGGAGTTCATCATCAAGTGTTCATCCACCACTTCTCTGGGCAACCTGTTCCAGTGTCTCACCACCCTCACAATAAAGAATTTCTTCCTTATATCTACTCTAAAATTACCCTCTTTCAGTTTAAAAACGTCCCTTGTTCTGTCACTACAAGCCTTGGTAAAAAGACTTTTTCCATCTTACTTATAAGGCCCTTTTATATATTCAAAGGCTGCAGTAGCATCTGCCTGGAGCCTTCTCTTCTCCAGGCTGAACAACCTAAACTCTCAACCTTTCTTCACAGGTGAGATGTTCCAGCCCTCTGATGATTTTTGAGGCCCTCCTCTGGACCTGCTCTAACAGGTCTGTGTCTTTCTTATTCCGGGGGCCTCAGAGTTGGACACACTACTCCAGGTGTGGTCTCACGAGAGTGGAGTAGAGGGCAAGAGTTAACTCCCTCAAACTGATGGCCATGCTTCTTTTTATGCAGCCCAGGATGTGATTTGCTTTCTGGGCTGTGAGTGCACATTGTTGGCTCATTTCCAGTTTTTCATCCTCCACTACCCCTTAGTCCCTCTCCAAAGGGCTGCTCTCAATACTTTCATCCCTCAGACTGTATTGATGTTGGGGATTGCCCTGACGCAGGTGCAGGATCATTCACTTGGGACTCATCAAACTTCATGAGGTTTGCACGGGCCCACTCCTCAAGTCTGCCAAGGTCCCTCTGGGTGTCATCCCTTTCTTCAAGTGTATCAGATGCAGATTACTCAGCTTGGTGTAATCTGCAAAATTGCTGAGGTTGTACTCAATTCCACTGTCTGTGTAATGGATGAAGATACTAAATACTATTGGTCCCAGTATGGATCCCTGAGTGACACCACTCATGAGGGACTTTCACTCTGAATGGTGAACACTCAAAGTAAACTGCTGACAAGGTCTTCTGTAAGATTCCCACATTTTCTAGGTGGTCTAGGCTTGATATGCTGTTACCATAAACTGATGTAACAGCACATGATGTCAAGATTTGTGAACACAGTCACCAGAATTATTGAGATAACTAGAGATAATGATTTACTTTAAATACTCCATACCTTTATGGGTATCATACCCACAGCAGGCCAGAAACTGACCCTGCTTTAAAGTTATTTAGGATAGAAACAAAATGCTGGTTTTAATGTTTTTAATCTATTTATTTTTTAATCCATAGGTGGCAAATAATTTTGTGTTGTCTGAGACATGAAACACTTCCCAGTTTCCATAGTGTCTGTTCTGTTTATTTTTTCCTGGAAGTAGATAAGGCAAAATGTTATTTGGAAATGAAATACCTTAAGTTTAGGAAAATGAAAATATAAAGATTAGCATTACTGGTAAAGGACTTCACAGAAATCACTGAGAAACAACTGAAACAACTGAATTTGTTATCATGCAGATCAAAAGGGGTAAGAAACCCCGATAAGAAAAGAATAAAATTAATATTAAACTAGCTCATTATCTGGCCATATATATAACATTATGGATTAAAATCAAGTGTCAAAAATGAAATTTACTGTACTATGTTCTTGCTGATCTTTTGGGGTCATGTGACAGTAATTCAGCAGCTCTCCATGGTGCACACCTCCAACTTCCTCGCCAAAATAAAATGGAAAGAATCAGATCCCATTATCATTAATGGACTGGAGAAGGGTATAAAGGCAAAAAGATAAAAGAAGGCCAACTATCTACACTGCAAATTAGAATCACCTCACAACCAGGCCAGGACACAGCAGCACTTTAATCAAATTCTGTACAGTTTGTGTTTGTAGTATTGACAAATCCTAATTATAACGAAATACCACTTGTTCCCTGGTGTTGACTGTTTCTGTTGTAATGACTATAGTGATTTGAGCCAACTGAGTTTATAATTCACTTTCTTGGTTAAGACTGAAAGGTTAAAAGTGAAAGCAATAGAAGAGAGGTGGAAAAGAGGCAAAGCATAGGCAGGGTGCAAACAAAGATGTTGAAAAGTCCTTTAAATTTTTACTTCTAGCAGAGCCTGTCAGTTCAGCATCAGATTGTTATCCAAAGGCACTTTAAAACTGAAATGCAAACTAAAAATAACAATTTGCTGATCATATTACTATCTCTTGAAAACCATTAATATTCATTAATATTCACAGGTTTTTAGTTATGTAGTCACTGCAAACTTACTTGTATCAGTGCAAAAATGTGTATCTTGTCTATTTCTTTGACTCTTGGACACTAATATAAACTCTGGTTGTTTGAACTGGGGAGATGATTTTAATAGTCACTTAGCCATCACTATAATTCTCAAGCAACAATGCTAGAAAAGCTAGTCAGTAATATCATTCAGTGTCTTTTGAAGCTGTTTACATGATAAAAGGAAAAAAAGGTAATAGTGTTGTTGAGCACAGAAGAGTAAAATCTTTCCTGAATCTTCATAAAGATTCTTTCCTATACACACAAGTATAATCTTATAATTTATGTTTGACACTCAACAGGATTTTTTTCCTCATTTTCATTTACTTTTCAAGAACCCTCTCTTAGATTTTTGATGCTTTAGAGATTGTTATCTGAATCATAAAAGTTAGTAAAATTATACAAATTATAAGATTACTGTGTCAGTTTCTACATGTTCAGAGCTTCAGCAGCCTCCTGAAAAAAAAACCCAAAACAACCCACGAGTATTTCCTACATAATGGCAGTCTGGTTAACGGCAAAGGTATAGGATGAAGGAAAATGGTAGGAAATGGTAGGTTGCTATCTAATCTTCCATTAATTTATTAAGGGCTTAAAAAAATTAATTTTTCACATCGTGTTACCACCTTATCTAGAGCAAGAATGTCCTATTTGGCCCATATACCTTGAAATTACCTGCCTAAATTGAAATTTAATATATTTTTGTCAATGAATGTTAAGCGCAATCATCAAATACCTTACAACCTGATTGGATCTTTGTGATGTCAGTAACTATTTGTAGTGCATAGTGTCAAGTTTTCCAATCAAATAGAACTGAAATAAAGTGGAAACCTAAAACTGACATAACTACTTTCCAACATTTATATTACAAATATTTCTAGTATGCTTGAAATCTATTATTACTTTAAGACAATTTGAATATTTTTAGGTTATGTAATTCAGTATATGACATTTATAACACAGGAAAAGTCAGATTACAGTCAATGCATATTTAGCTGTACCCAGATCAGATACTACATTTTTCCATCAGTGAGTAATGTGCAAGCTCAGCGGTGACAATAAACAACAGCCAAAACTATGATTGTATGAAAATATATTTCTGTGTTTACTGGACTTGTGAAATGCCTAAATAAATATAGAAAGAATATAATTTACAGCTCCCCCCCCCCCCCCCTCATTTTGGCCTTTGTTATAAATAAAACTTAATGTGAAGCTTTAAAACATTATAACTTTTTCTATCCAGAAAATTTCCCTGTTAAAAGTGAGTTGCATATCTTGATGAGGAAACCAATCATGCATGAGAATATAATTCTTTTTGGTTCAAAAAGTCACTATTCAATATTTTTCATTTTAAAGTTTTGTTTCATATTCAAACATGTTGCATTTAAATTAGTTCAGATGAAAAAGCTGAAAAAATTGTGTTTTGACATTCGTGCTTTATTTTCCCTCTTTCCCTTTTTAAATTATTTTTTCTTTCTGTACTTCCCATTTGTACAGAATGAAGCTGGAAAAGAAATCTGGAAAATAAGAGAAAATTCAAAACTGGAAACGAACACTTCTTTTGTGCTCACTTACATTCCTTAGTGACATTCACATTTTAACTGAAATAGAAAAAGAAAGGAAGAAGCTAGAAAAAAAAGATAGAAAAAACAAATCCAAAAGCAAACAGAAAGGGCAAGAGGAGGCAACCTTAATCACTAAACTGTGAGTTACCTGACCACTGCTGATTATTTCTTCTGAAGTTCCACCTCAGCAAACTATTTTAAAACAATAAAAAAAGAAAAATGAAAGTAGGTGTTTACTATATGGCAATGATAAAGGACCAAGGAAGAATTACTTGCTTCTAAAAGTGAACAAGTTTTATGATAACAAATGTAACAGTCATGCCCCCTTCTTTGTTTCACTATAACATTTCTAATAGGATCTTTTTCCAGTTCCTTCCTGCTTGACTTTCTGCCACAGTTCTAGAATGTGAAGGTACATTTTTAATGAGAACAAAACCAACAAAACAATATGTTGCCAAGCCACAGTAAAGGTTAAAGAAAAAAGATTAATTTATAAAAAAAAAGTTTTCAGAGAAAAATTTCAACTGTGTTCTCTGAGTTTTGGATACAAATTGAAAGATGTCAAAGGAGTTTACATTATCCTTGTTCAGGGCAGAGTTCATCTGAGAAAAGAAAAATCATCATACAATGAAAAAATTATTAAAAAGCATAACTAAACCTAAATAATGTAAGTAATTGATTATAAATTTCAATAAAGTAATTATAAATAAAGTCAGTTATAATTTCAATCTAGGAGACACTGAAGAAAAGAAAGAAACAAGAACAGAATAATAGTCTGAGAATAATAAGTCTGAGGCAGGGGGAAATCAAAAAGCCAACAAAATTACATAAGAATTAAAAAAGAAAAAAGAAGCTCCCAAGATTAAAGAAATAAGAAATGTCCTGTAAAACAAGAAGACCAAGCCTGGAGTTTTGAAACATGTGAAAGCACAGAGATAGGAAAAAAAAGACCAACCAACCAAAATTGATTCACAGCTATAGAACTTTTATTTATATTTTACACATATGATACCCCTAAAATTAAAAATATCTCCCTGTAATAAGATTTGGACTTAAAGCACATAGATATAGTCTCAGACAGTATCCATGGCTTTCACTACCCTTAAGATCATGGACAAGTTTTCTCATGCAGTTCATGAAAGTACCCTTTGAAATGTATATTTGCTATCAGAAAGAAATCATACTCAGGAACATTGATTTATGACATCAGTCTCACAGTTCTTAGTCAGGTATAAAAGTCCTAACAGTCACAGCCATTTAAATTTTCCTTTGAAGACAGGTTATCATTTGCATACCTACTCTTACTACTTTGTCTAAATTTAGAGAGATGTTATATACTTCTGTGAAATTTATCAGATTTACACCTGTGTGGCTGAATAAAAAATAAATATTATGTTTTCCTTTGCTAATAATTTTTACACACAAAAAAATTTCAGATTATCATGTTAAGAAGTGACTTTGTGTATTATTCCTTCTCCCCCCGTATTGTCTCTGGAGGAACAAGGTACTCATTCATGGTATCTTGTAGGTGCAAAACCAAGGAAAGAACTATGTTGTCATGTAGTCAAGGAAAGAATTATGTTGTCATGTAGTTCAGGGAGGTCCACACCGGACATAGCCATAGTGGTTTGCATTCCTTAGAGATTTTCTGTATGCATATACAGGAGAAAGCTTTTTTCTCTCTATCTTGTTCTTACCATAAGATCACAATCTTAACCCTTGGCCCTGTGAAGGCATCACAGCAAAAAACAGCTACAAGAGCAGTTACTCCTCAACTCCTCAGAGAAAATATGACAAAAGTAGCTGGATTTTGTGTAGAAGTCAACATTGGGAACATTTTATTACAATCTGGACTCAAGTGTAAGATGAATCTTTTTATACTGTTTCTGCTCTTTAACCTGAACAAACATGGAAAAAACATAAATGAGTAATACTGAGTGACAACTATTCACAAAGGAGATAGAGAACAAGCTGACGTTATATTCTCTCTTTGGGTCATCACCCTGAAATTCTCTTGTGATCTGTAAAACAACATTTATGCTGCAAACTTGTACATTATGTCCCATGACATGATTTTATTTTTTAATGATGAATTGTTCTGAACTAAAGCAAGGCAATTTCCAAAGTCACAGAAGAGTTACTCAAGAGTATGAATTCTGAAGGCTCAAAACCAATAAAGATTTTGAATCCAACATTATTATATTGAAAAGTCTTTATTTATTTTTAGCTGATGTTATGACTTGATGTGTGGGGCAACCAGCATGATTTCTGGATGCATGGTGCTTAGCACTGCTGTATTATGTTTCACATGCCATTGCCTGTCTAACCAGGCAGATCTTCAGGTGAAGACAGGCCTGGCACAAAACTAGGTCACTTCTCTCTTTTCATTTTTTAGTGTATATGTCTGATGTATGTCTTTTTTCCTGCTTACACAGGGAAATTTACATGATGGTTAAGGAGAATCCAATTCTAAATCTCTACTTTATATTAGCACATAGTACTGCTAAGATCTGTTTCACGGACCCTCAGATTTCCCCATTAACTGGGAATAGTCTGTATATGATTCATGCAGCTGTATTTTACACTGCTGTTTAAATAGCACACTGTGTGGGCAGAAGGGAATGAAAAGATACATAAAAGAAGGCAACAACTGAATTCTGTCTGAAATTTATTCTAGCCACCCTAAGTGGCCAACTGGGCAGAGCAGACTGGGCGGTGACCGAGTCACAGAGTTCCTTGTTCAAACAATTTCCGTTGTGTTGAAGCTGGGAACTTGCCGTTATCTTCTCTCAGCAGCTTCACAAATTTGCACTAAGTCTTCACTTTGAGATACTTTAAAAGGTTTCAGAAAAACTATTTTTCTTTCCTACTTTGTTTCTCTGCCCTGCCTCTTCTATGCTTATTTCATCCTCGCTGGCTTCCAGATCAGGCAATCTTGCAACAGCATGGATCTCATTTGAAAATAGATGAATGTATTTCAGCTCTAGCCCCAGCACAGAACAAAATATATGCCTCCTGACTTGTCACTGAATTGGCCTGAAAAAGTAGAGCTCTGATGAAGTAGTTAAAAATCTGCTGCAAGCACTGTTGTTAGTCCACATGCTACCAGTAGCTCAGTGAAGCACATTTCTGTTGCTCTCACTGCAGTCGTTTCTAAGATTTTCATTATTACTACATGGGTTCTCCAGGTAGGTGGGAGTGAATAAGTAGGTGGAAACCAAGGCTCTTCCCTCCTCACATACTGTCTCCTTATCTCTTCTAAGTCATCCAACAACACAACTGGAGCAATATCCAGGAAAGGGCCCCATACTCACTTCTAACCTTAACTACCATAAAATGGGAAAGAAAGGTTCCTCCTGCCTTGCACAGTACATAATCTTAGTGTAGCCTTAAAGGTTAAATATTTGCCCACAGTTTTGTGGTTTAGATGGTTTGTGAATGGTAAAAATAAAGAATACAAACTAGACTTTACCATAGAAAAGTACTCTGGAGAAAAGAGGTTTTTGAGTTGAAAGAGGGTTATTGTTTTTTCTCTAGCTCCTTTTGCAAACCTTGTGGTGCTGAAGTAGCCAGATTGTGTGAGCTTCTGGTGGACTTAGTTTGCTTTGATTTCCAGAAAAACCTGCAAGCTGTATTTCAGTCTTTGCATACCCACAGTATACAGGCTGAGTTTAGTGAGTTTTTCTCACTAAAGTTGTATCCTGATATCAAGCTTTTCTGTACACTCAGGGATAAACATTGCTAGTACCAAGATGGTAGAGGGATAGAAAGGTGCCAGTGATGAAGTTCAGGCATTTTTCTGGGCTTCCCTAATCACACATTCCTGATCCACAGTGGGCTGGTTATTAGCATCCATCAGCTAGCCTCAGCCACCATACATGAATGTGGGTCCCTTTCTCTCTGCAGAACTCTTTTTTTTTTTTTTTTTTTTTTAACAGACTTTTCTGGGCTCTACTATTTTAACACAACTCAGAGTAGCACATACTCATGGACCTTATCTTGCTGTATCTGAACTTGTGTGATTTTTGTTACTATGTGTTGAAAAGAGACATACACTTACCACTATCTAGCTTCAAAGACTTCCAAATCTTAACAGACAAAACACTCCTTCCCTCCACACTCAAAGTGAATGTACTTAAAGCATTGATGTTAAGTCTTTCTTATGGGAGTTCATTGAAACAATAAAGTTGCACTTCTGTTGCCCTATTAGACATATAGTTGTCTTTCACAAGAAGACAGAGGCCAAGGCCATGAAGAAGGTTCAGACTGATGAATGAAACCAGGAGAAGCATGCTGTCAGTCTTCCATGCTGAGATAATATCCTTCTGGAATAAAAGTGATGTTATCAGAGAAATGTATCTTTGTCAGATAAATAAAAAATGTCTCCCAGTTTTCTCTATACTTCATCTTATGGATGACAGTCTATCATCATGAGGTGCAGAGGAAAGTATATATAATTAAATGGCTGGAGTCTGGACAGTGTTGATTTGCCGAACATTCTTTTGTGATGTTTCTTATCAAAGCAAATGGGTTTTAGAGTTGGCAACAATAAGATAAAATGACAAAAAAATACTGTCTTAGATTGATATAACCACATGTTAACTCAGTACCATAAACCTTCAAAGAAAATGTCTTTGAACAAAGAGTACACTGTAAGAAAACAGGATTATAGATTTATTCTTTTATAAACAGAACCTTTCTGTAGATATTTCTGAATTTGTAGCTCACTATACACTGGACTATGTAGTATAAAAATACGACACAACATTCCTTTTTCCAAGGTGGATGAAGTTTGATTCTGTTTTTGTTTTAGCTCCCATCCTGCACTAAATACTGCACTGGGAGACAAAACCAAAGTTCTTAATGTGTAAAAAAACCTAGGGAATCCAGGATTGTTTTTCAGCTCTGATATACAAATAAGAATAGCCACCAAAGTTTGTAATGTTTGTCAGTGGTTAGCACTGATGGTGTAATTTGGTTTAGTACACTGGACCATCTCAAGCACAATCTATTAAGTTATTGAGAACCTTCTGACCTGTCTGGAAGACATGGAGATACTACTTAACATGAATAGTCATCAATTTGGGGTTAGGAACCAACGTATTTGCCATAGCAATATTTATTATTTGCAATGTTACCAGAGTTCTAGTATTTTTAACAGTTCCAAGCATATATCTAAATTCATTACATATACCATAAACAATAATTTGATATGTAAGGTCAGAGTCTACCCTTGTTGCCCCAACAAAAATGTTCTACTTTCTTGGATCTGGGGCAAAAACTCTCCAAGCTCACTACTCCTGTAGGTTAATCTTTACTTTTTCAGTGAAAAAATAGTACACTGTTGAGGAGTTGTAATTACCAACCACTAACGTCACCATTTTAATAAGGATTGTGCTGCACTTGAGTTACAGTACAGGCCCATAAAGGTTATACAACCCAATGCAGGGCTGAGATTATTTCACTAAGAAAGAGTTAAACTTTTTTGTATTCTAGAGAGTATTTTGCCTTTCCTTATATAATTTTAAAGTTCACTACTTTAAAATGAAATGTTCTTTAGTTGAGTGTTATTGATGTTTCCAAGAAGGCTTGACCAATAAATACACAAATTAATTTTAGCCTATTAATTCAGTGTTGTGAAATGGTGGGGCTTTGAACAAATAAAATAGTATCTCCCCTGTTCTGCCCTGTTATGGATAGGAAATCATATTGAATTCAGAATCTTGAAAGGCAGGGTGGCAAGGAAGGTTGCTGTAACAAAAAAAGACAAAAAAGGTAGAAAATAACTTTTCACTCTGCTCAGAAGAAGACTTGGTGAGACCAAGGGGTTTACCTCTCCAGCTGCCTTCTATTTCTCAACTGGCCATATGCACCAGGTGGAAGAGAACAGTTTGTCACTAATAACACAGGGTCTTTCTGTATGATGGAAGAAGACATGATCCTTTTTCCTTAATATTTTTACCATTATCTGACTTCCCTCTTCAAATTTAGTCCCTGCTGTGGTTTTGTCCCCTTAATAATATGTTTCCATGGTAAATGATGAAGTGCTCCTTTCCTTACTTTAAAAAAACGATCATCTTACAAAATCAATTGGTTGACATTGCTGCTTGCCTTTCTTCACCCAACTAAGGTATCTGATAACTCCATTTTCACTTTTGCCATTAGTATAAAAGAGCCTTCTTCAATTGAGCTGTTGCACCTTCTCAGGGAGTTATTAGAAGTTCTGGTAGTTCTTGGTCAGTATCATGATCAAGACTGATTTTTTTGAGACCTGCCTGAACTTACAAGTCCCTAACAGTTGTAGATTAGTTAAATATTTGGAATCATTATTCATCCCATACAAAACACAGCTCAGTTGCATTCATCTTATTTGAGATTGAATTCTTGATATGATTCTAGGAATACACAAGTGTCACAACAAATATTACAAGTTTTTATTGGTATACTGTGGGCATTTATTTGACGGGACTTAAGACTGTCAGTTTTCTCAAGCTGAGTCTCAAATCGTTTTGTGAAAGTTGTGTCTGCTACTGGTAGAAGTTAACTTCTTTTAGAGCTAACAGGCACCTGTCTAGTTTAATCTGAACTCAGTCATACGGCTCAGGTGCCCTTTGAAATTTGAAGTTTCTAAAGGTATCTTTGATCCTTCTTTGCATTTTTTGCAACACACTGCAAGATGTTACCAGTCAGTCCACACCAAGTGGAATAACAGAGATGATTTTATTCCAGGTAATGTTACCATTTCTCTCTCCTTCTGCCTCTTCCTTTCCTTCTCAACTTCTGTAATCAATGTAGTTTATGGACGTTTCCAAAACAGAAACTAAGGCATTTTGTTTGTTTGTTCCATGCAACACATGGTGGTTTTTCTAATTCTTCATCCTCTTAATTACAGAAGGTAGACCATCTATCTCAATGTCACTCAGCACCAGGAACGTGTTACCATCAGGCAAGTGGGTTTGTGCCATGTGTATCCAATTCTGTTAGCCCCTTCACTGAGATTGTGCTGATTCACAGTCAAATTTAAGCATACATGTTTTTTGTAGGAAATGTTTCCAAGGAAACCAGATCATTTGCAATTCTAGATACTGAAGATAGCATTGCGTGGAATACTAGTGACAGTGTGTTGACTTACACAACACAACCCCAATGTGAACCTTGCAGGACCATGGTAGCAGAAGGAATGTAAGCATTTGTATTGGGGTCCATGTCAATTTTCCTGACACTGAAGATTATCTCTAACAATAGCAGTTTCTAAGGATGCCTTGTATAAGCTGACATATAAGTAGTTCCTACTTTCTACAAGACCCTCTGCAGACTTCAGTGGCTTATGAGTGGCTTCTACAATTAAATCCAAATACATCAAAGTTGATCTGTATGTGCTGGCATTTGACCTGATTAGTCTCTAACAGAGGAGGTCAAAACTATGGTAATAGATTCATAGAATAACATGGTAGTGTCATTGACATGATGAAGACAACGATCCTGGGTTTACTGCTGGTGTACTGGCAAATGTAAATTTTCAACACAAGAGAGGTGATTTAAACCTCTCCTGTTCATCACAGAGAAACTCATCTTTCACACAGTTATGGTCTCAAAATGGTCCTTATATGAAAGTATCACCAGTAAGACAGCAGGAACTTTCCTATTTAATTTCCAACAGTCTATTGTGAGACTCTAAGTTTCATTAGGTTTTCAGATGGACCATTTTTCACTAATACTGAAAAAAACACATTTGACTTTCAAAGAAATTCAAAGTTTAAGCCAGCTACCTCTCCTTCTTTTGCTTTTTTTTTATGGTGGATCCTTCCCTTATTTTCTGTTTTTTTTTTTTTTTTTTTCATTTAGTTTTGTATTACTTTCTACACTCTGTTTTGCAACCTGGAAACACCACTTTCAGTCCTCATAGACTCTAGAAGTTTCTATGATTGCCCAGATCTAGTAAATTACTTATAAAATAATTTTGACTTTGGAATTAGATTTTAGTCTTGTTCTTCCTGTGAGGTGATATAGGCTTTCTTAGGAGGGGGAGTGTGAAGGAAGAGAGTGTAAAAGAAGAGAGGAGTAGAAGCATTTCCTGCCAACCAGGCAGTGTCACAACCAAAATTTCTTGATAAATCTCTTTTTTTTTTTTCTTTTCCTCCCCAAACAAGCTGCAAATAGACACAATTCATTACACTTAAGAACAAAAGCAATAACCTGCCTTTGCTCTATTCTTTTCTGTTTCTGCATCAACTTCTATGAGATCGAGTCTCCTAGATTCATTCCCACCACAGAATAAAACTTCTTATACTCTCTTCTCCTTTTACCTAGAAGCTTGTTTAAATCAGACAGCTGAGAATTATGGCCCTGGTCTGAGACACAGCATATGTGCCTAGTTTTCTTGTAAACTCAAACAAACCATTCCTTTGGGTTCTTTGAAAGGGCCCATTTATCCCTTTATTTTATGACCAGTACATCTAGATATTTTGTGATTTTTATCAAATCATGTAATCAGTTTTTACTTTCACTATGTTGACTGATGTTCATGTACTTACTAATAATTTATGTTGACTAAATGATGATAATTGTCTCAACGTAACAGTGATTTTAGAGAGTGTGAAAAAAACCTGCTTAGGCCTTACTAGCCCTCAGTCTAAAGAAGGTGGATTGGTGTCCAGACTCCTGTGTCCTCTACTCCCCATCTTTATCTCTGTTTATAAAGTTAATATTTAGCTTCCCAGAAGTCATGAGGTCATGTGAAACAAAGAGTTTCACTCAACAGTCAGGATTGAGTATAACTGTTAAGCAGGTATTCTTTATTCGCAGTGCTGGGCAGTACTGGGGATCGCTCCACCACAAGTGCCACGCTTACTAACAAAATTCTCTGACTAATACACACAAAAAGCATACATATGCATTAGATTTCTTAGAAAAGGCAGTCTTATGCTAATGGGTTCTTAGAATTCATTTACATAGTCTGAGCATGTGTAGTAAAAATAGAGTGAGGGTCTTCTCCCCTCCTTAGGGATCCACAGAGCCTTTCTCACACTGTCCGTTAGTGAACTTTAGGTTTTTTATGTCCATATATGGTTATAGAGTTACTTTATCCATCCTTCAGCTCCTGTTTATTACAAGGAGGTTAGTTTAGACCAACTTTTAGTCACTTATCTTGACACTGGCATCTTCTTAGGCACTTGTTTTCTTTAGGTTCCTGCTATTAGGGATGTACTCAGGGAGTTTTTTCAGACTGTCCAAGGTCTGTCTTATCTTTACTAGGCAAGGAGTTAAAGGTTTTAAAATATCTTACAAGTGAGTAATAACTACAGAGGGTAGTTATGAAAAACTGTAAATGAAATTATATACATTACAGTAAAATACGGGAAAAATAAAAGCTAGTAAAACACAAGTGATGTCTAACGTTAAAACTAAATGTAGCAACTTCCCTTCACATGCATGGCCAGCCTTAGTAGCTATTTCCTATGTTGCATCCCTTCATACTTCCACATAGCTTTTGAGCTCTCTTCATAGTACAGTGATACTTTCCAACATTTTGTCTTTCTTTAATCCCTTATGTGGGTTTTACTCATCCTGCAATGGATTCTAATTTTCTTCTGTGTTTCTTGTTTCACTTAACAGAGCTTTTCAGCTGTGCATTATGGTTATGCTTAGCAGCTTATATCTCATTTACAAGTACTACTTCCATCAATAACTGAAGGATCTTTGCCCCTCAGACCAAGATTAAGGCAAGTAATTACCTTTGCTTACGTGTTAAATGATAACAATTAAAAAAATCTATCAAAACCATATGATTGTAATTATTCTAACACCAAAACTCATAAACCAGTGGACTTTCATTGTGCCTGTGTTTTATGTTCATAACTATAAGGCACAGGCTGTTCTCTCCTTGAAGTGACACAGGTGAATTCCTTTAAACTGTGCTCATTTCAAGTTTCCCATCCATAGGCTTCTGAATGCTTTCAAAGAGAATGACTTCTAAAGGTAATAGGGGTTCCACAGGCTGAACAATAGCTCAAATCTGTTTTGACATGAGTGAAGGGATTATGGTCTCAGCAAGCTTTTCCTTCTCATTCACCAGCTTGACCCTCCCCAGCTGCAAGCTTCTATCTGACCTCTGATGACAAGGCTCACTGGTCTGAGACAGGCATTGCCTGCTCTGGATTAACATCTGCACAATGACACTCATAATCATAATGTGGAAGAAGGCATAAAATTCCCATTTGTTTTCTTCATTTTACAGGCATTAGTTTCTACTGTCAATCCTCAAAGGAAGGAAGATACATTTACCCCCTGAAACAGTCCATACATTGCAGTATCTAATTTACCACCCAAGCTTTCTTTAAAAGCTTGGCCTTATCTTTATTTAACAAAGAGCTTGACAGAAAAGGTCACAGGCTACAGCTGGAGTAGGTAAAGGATTTTAATACTTGGTAAGAAGTCCTGAAAAGAAGATAGCAGGCATGAACAGATCTTTTCTGGAAATGACTACAATACCTCAAAATTTCTTGGTGCTATCTTATATTGTGTCAGCTGTGTCTGTGCCTTATTAATGTCCCATTCTTACTAAGTTTCCACTAACACAAAATAACAAGACATTACATGCATCTAGACTATTCCCTCTACACAAAGGCACGTGTACTAGCATATTTCATCTTAATATAGGCAAGCTTTCTGAGCAGTTGCAAAATCTTCACTGACTAGCAGACATGGTTATTGCAAATTACAGTTTCCTCTTTTGCCCAGCTCTTCACAATATCAGTCATGCTAGTTAGTACAGAAAATACTATATAATATAATGACAATTAAGCAAGCTAGCCTCAAACTCAATATGCTGCAGTGTTGCTCAAGAATCTTAGGGGCATTTGATGAGATGCAGTGGCGATAGGAGCCTTCCAGACTCTCTGGTTCTGCTGGGAAGAATAACCATAGAATCCCTTTTAAAGTTACACCAAGTATTTATTTTGTAGAGGGACGAAAGAAGGGCTAACCAGTTTGCTCACCTCTGCTCCTGTATTGAAGATCCTCATTTTTGCTGTAAGGCCACCTTTGTGACATTTGCAGTAAATTGATTAGTTGTGTCATTTCTTACAGTGTGTCCTCTGTGTCATGTCTCTGAGAAAAGTTGTCTTAGTCAGCACTGTTTCTTATCATCTGTGCAACGTGCAGCAACACATGCTTCATGGGAGAGCAGTAATGAGCAGCTAGCCCTTTTTAATAGAAGCCTGGATGCCACCGAAAAATGACCTCTTGAGTAAGAGATGTTTTCCTTCACTGAGCCTTTCTGGGCATCCATTATCCTCCTGGTGTCTAAGTTCATATGCAGGTATTAGATCTGCCTGGAAATTTTCAAATGGAAAATGTAGTTGCACTTCTAGTTTTCATTTCAAAAAGGGATAAAATGCAAAACTTTGGCTTCTCCTGTGAAGTGGAAAATCCACTGCTCGTCAGCTCTGATTGCTAGTCTGCCTCTCCAAATATCCCTGGAGAAGGTGTGAGTGGGTGATGTATGTCTTCTGCTTTTTCTCTTTTTTCCACACAAAGGGAATAAAAACTCTTTCCCCTCAGGAATATTTTGAACACTGGACTTGCATGGAACCATCAGTCTTTGAAAGAAAACTGTATTTTCTGTTTACTGAACTTGGTTGCTGATAATAGATAAACAAAGTATTCTGAGGAAATAAGCAGTCTCACTGCTGTATTATTTGTACTGTAAAAGTAATTATATTTTATTGTGCTTATTTCCAATCAAAAATTCAGTTTACGATTTTATCTTTCAGTGTAATTTCCCACTGGATCACAATGGTTTGCCATACATGTATGTCAGAATTTAGTCTCTATTGACAACCAATTTAAGAGAATGTTTGAGAACACATGTGTCTTGAGCTATTGCACAGTGTGGTTGCAGGAAAGGGAAGTAGGAAGAAGAAGGCATACAGTCTACATTTACACTGGTAATTTAAACATAGTCAGGAACATCCTCTGTCAACTGATGCCACTGGCATGAAACAGCCTCTTCTATGTGATTTTGACTTCCTGTTTCCCAAAACAAGTCACCCTTGGTTAGACTGAAAATTAGCTAACACAGGTCCTGACAGAGAACATACTCCACAGGCTTTTGTGACTGTTCAGAAGTATAATGGTCTAGTACAACATGCCTGCCATGTTCTGCCATTATCTACTGTTATCACACCTTCCTCTTTTTAAGAAGCAGCCTGCCCCCACCTTCTTTAGGTCTGCAGTCCCTGATGAGCTTTCAGTACTCCAACACATAGTCCACAACTGCTGCCAGTGTGTCTTGGGAGACACCAACTCCTGAAAGTCCTGTTGCTCCCCCTTTTGCTGCTCATGTTCAGGCTAGATGACTTCTGTATCTCCTTTAGCCTTTGTAGGAACCAAACCCTTTCTTGGTGTATGGCTCAGACATCTACTGCTCTCTGGTGTCTTTTTATCACATTGGTTGGCCACGTGAAGCTGTTACACATACTGTGACACTGTTGGAGGGCAGTGGGAGAGTGAGGACATTGAAATGGCATAGTACCATGTATAGCAGCAAACAGGAATGCTCCTGACAATGTTGACAACAAACTGAATGTGCAGTCAATACGCTCAAGGGCATGGCTTGATGGGCTTCACATAGAATAAAAGAATAAGCTGAGAAGAACTTTTTGAAATTAAAGATGGACAAATATAGAGTCCTACACTAGGAACAGAAATACTCCCTGCATTGGTACAGCGTAGTGATGGACTGACAGGGGTTCAGACCCATTGGAAAGGCCCTAGCTGTTGTGGTGGACAGCAGGCAAAACACAAATCAGCAGTGTGCACTGGCAGCAAAGAAAGCCAACAGCATCTTGCATTGCATTACTGGGAAGTAATATCACTGGGAAGTGATTACTCCCCTTTACTTAACTCCTACAGACCATGTCCTAAGCACTGCACTTAGTTTTGAGCTCTCCAGTACAAGAAAAACACTGATAAACTTGTGTGTGTCCACTGGAGGTCCCTCAAGATAGTTGGGGACTGGAGCATGTGCCCTGTGAAGAAAAGCTGAGGGAATAGGGCTTGTATAGCCTGGAGAAGAGCTGGCTTTGAGGGTATCTGACAGTAGCCTTCCAACTCTTACAAGGAAGTTGTTGAGAAGACAGAACCAAGCTCTTTACTGAGGTGCATGGCTGGAGGACAAGACACAATGGTCTTAAATTGTGACAGGGCAGGTTCCAAGTAGATACAAGGGAAAAAATGCTCACTATAATTAAGAACTGGAGCCGACTGCCCCAGGAGGTTGTATAATCTCCAGCTCCGGAGGTTTCCAAGACCCAGCTGGACAAAACCCTAAGCAATCTGATCTGAGTTGCATGTGGAATCTGTTTTGAGCATGATATTGGACTAGAGGGCTTCACAAGATCTCTTCTGTAGGGTGTTTTCACAGTCTATCGTTGGCAAATGTCCTGGATAACAGCATCTGTTAGGGTAAGAACATGAGGCTATTTAATGTGTGTGCTGGATTGAATATGCAAAACTAGAGACCATTTGGTCATTGTGCTAAATAGAAAGACAACTATTAGCCCCCAACTGATCATGTAAAAGGGGAAGACAGATCTCAGCTGGAAAAATAATAACCAAGGAGTTACAGAGGGACTTTTGAAACGAAGCAGGAGTTGGTCAGAGAAGTATAAAAGAAGCATGACAAGTTGTAACATGTGGGTAGAGACCTTGGAGGAGACACAACAGCAGTAAAAATCTTGTTTGATGCTGCTAGAAGACATCCCATTTGCACCACACCTCTGCCTCAGCCAGATAGGGCAGTCTGGTCAGATGCCAGAAGCTACCTGCTCTCTGGCCAGGGGGAACAGTACAAGCTGATGCAAGCTGGGACCCACACCTCCTGGGGCACACATAAACTCGTGGGTGCAGCCTCACCAGCTGCTGGGAGCAACATATGAGAGCACCCACAACTCCTGCAGGGTGTGGGTGCAAGTAGGGGAGTCTGCATCCCCAGACAGATCAGGAGGATACTTGTAACCTGCATGTGTTGTTACAGAGGGGTTGTGTGTGTAACACTGTGTATATGTTTGTGATTAGAACTCCTTGGGATTAGTCACAGAGACATATTTAGAAATTTGTATGGCTTTATTAACATTTTGTAAATGTGTTTTGCTTTATCTGCTATATTAACAATATTCATCCTGCATGTATAGTTCATTGATTGCTAGTAAATTACATGTCATTAGCAAATAAATAAACCATTTCAAACCTGCTCTTGGTTTAAACTATGCAAAATTAATATTTTTCCTGTGTGACACCTTCCAACATGAATGTTTCTGTGATTTTGTCCTGTGATAGCATTTTAATTGTCGGTGTGTGCTTGGGAATTCTTTGGGAAGGCAGTAGTTAGCACAGGACAAATTCATGCTGACAGGCATTTCTCTGTGTGTGCTTGAATTCACCAGTACAGAGGTAGCTAGTCTCTTGCTCCTTGCACCCAGCATCGTGCCCTTATACTAACATCCAAGTTTCAAGGAGATCAGATTTTCCAGAGCTGAGTCCTGTATACATTTAGGAGCACAGTACTCAGTGCATTGATTTTTTTGGAACACAGCTCATCTGCAAGCATCTAATACAGGAAACAATCTTTCTGAATATTTAACCCAGTTCACTTAGACACTGGAATTCTGTAATCTTCTAGCTGTTTAGGGATAACTGAAGATGCAGAAGGAAACAAAGGGAGAATTGCAGCCCCACAGCATTCTGATCTGTCCTAAAAATTCTTAGAAACGAGCCTGCCATTATTCTTTAAGGAACCTTGATGTAGTGTTTCTCTTTCCTGTTTTTCAAGACTCAGTCTAGCTCTTACTATACAGTCAAATTGAGATTATGTTCTCACCCTCTCATGAGCGTGTGCATATCTTTTGGTTGTAAGAGTAGATATTGTGGTGAGTAGATGAAGATTCCCAGTCTTGCATAAGGACTGCTGTGCTCATGTGTCTTTGCACAGGAAAAAGAGAAGTGTCATATTAAAATCTGAATTCACAAAGCCTCAAACTCCAGATCATGCTGTTGTTCAAACATCAATACACTTCTCATCTTTGTATAGACTACAAGAGGCTATATTTTAGACCTGTCTACAGGGCTAAAAATCATAGCCAACACAGGAAAAGGTTTAAATTCCTGGCAGTATTGGATGTTGCTGGAGCCAAATGATTAATGGAGCAATGAGAAGATTAAATAATGGACTCTTTGCAAAAAGAGAGATGAAAGTTTGGGTCAGGGAAAAGGTACAAAACTAAAATGAAAGAAGCATTTAGGGAAGAAACTTCCCTGTACATTATAGAGGGAACTCATCTTTGCACAGACAGGGTCTCTGCAAACCCTTATAGCTATTTTTTCTAGCTTTTCTGGTTCTCCATCTTGTGAATTCTTCCTCTTTCTTCTCTTTAACATTCTGTTGTCTTACAGTACCATATAAGTAAATGCTCAGACTTAAAGCTAATCCCCATAGAAGAGATGTAAATGTCTCTAAGTCAACAAGCCAATGAAAAAGAAAAGATTGACTGAGGCAGAAATGTATCAATTTAGTATCACTTGTACACTTCATCAGCTAGCACAACAGTAAAGAAGAGAATCTGACTAGATCTAGTACTTAAGAAAGTGTATGCATTAAAAGAAAAAGTTAGTCTTGCACAAGGGACTATGGAAATCAAAAGTAAGTATGGAAAGCCAGACTCTAGGTCTGTACAGCATGAACTCCCACATCTTTAACCCACTGAGACTGCTGGAGAGACTTTGGACAAATTCACTGGAAAGTAAAGAACATGAAGAGGACTGATAAGCCAAAGTAAAGTGGAAAGTAATATGGAGAAAACTAAGCTTCAGGATCCTAAGCAAGTTTTGAGCTAATTTCTATTTTTACTGCCAGAAAATGGTTTGCTTTTCAGAGTTCATCCCTGAAACTTCCTCCTCTTTCTTCTGTTTGTACTAAAATATCTTTATGATTCTGAATATAGATGCTTCTAGATCTGGCAGATATTTCTTTAATAAGTGTTACAGGGCATGGCTTGCTGTGTCCTTTGTGGGACATACTTATCTGGTTAGATTTCTAAAATTTATTTTTAATATGACAGATTGCTCACCTATACTGATAGATCAGCAAAATACTTTCCCTCTTGTTCTTATCAACTTGCCCATCAAAACTGAATGACTGTTCCTGGAATTAAAACCTTCAGGGTAACAGTTCTTGTGGTGAATGGACCATAAAATCTCATTCTGCTGCTGGGACTAGAAAACATCTGACTTTTTCTTTCAATGCAATTAAAGAAAAAAAAAAATGCATTAGAAGAATTTTCCTCAATAAAACACAGTTTCCATTTTAAGAGTATTGTGTTGCAAAGATGACTTCTGAGAGAGAAAAATCTAGACTATTTCCTTATAGATTCAATTTATTAACACTGGATGCTATTAGCAGCTATTATTTCACTACATCGGGCAAATCCATAGTGAATGGTTGGATATCACCAAATCTGATTCCTCTTCAGGAAAAAAAAATCTGCAGAAGTGTTTTGTTGAACACCTCCCACAATTGTGAAGTGGAGTCTCCAGACAGTAATTTAAAAGTTTATATTATGTTTATTTTCAGTTTTACATTCTCGAAGGAGTATTTTTTATTAACTGGAATGACCTATTTCAATGTTATTGTTTAAAAATATCACAACAGGTGAGATAGTAATATTGTTTGTGGCCATGTGAAGGTGTCAGCCAAACGTCTTTTATTTTTACAGGAATCTGTTTATATATAAAGGATCTTCTAATCATGAGAAAAAAATTCTGGATCTGGCTCTGCAAGGCTGATTGATTTATATACCACTAAAGATAGAGGAAAGGCTCTTGCTGCTTTATATGTATAGGAACATCATTCATTTCAATCACCACATTGTCACCTTTAAAGAGCAATTTGTTATCCTTTCACTTTTATTGTTAAAATTACTGGCATCAGGGAAAAAATCATTTTATAGACACTGCTATCTAGAATAAGTAACTACTCTAAAGCTCAACTTTAGACTCACATTTCTGTATGTTTTCTGCATGTATAATTCTGTATTCCTGTTATATATTATATCATAGCTTTTGGTATTGACAGCTTCAAAGTATAGATTTAAAGAGAAGTTGGATGAGACTTTTAGGCAACTGATATACTCCTCTTTTCATTCCTCACTCACTTTTTGCTACCATAAAAAAAGAGGAATTACTTTAAGTAATGGCAGGCTCTTTGGACAAATGCATGTAACAAGTGTAAACATCACAGCACATGCCATAATAACTACTTCAGTTTTTACTACAGGTAGTGAAATATTGACAATGCAAGCCATGTTAATCCTGTCTGCTCTTCATGAAAGGCAGGTAGTTAGAATATGCATATGAAACTGAAGCAACATTTGAATCTAACTTCCAGTGTTAGATCCTTACAGTCTTTGAAGAAGTGTGCATCCAGATCTAAGTTTTATGAGTTTGTCTGTATTCCTGGCATCAGTCTCCAGATTACAGTATTGAAGAAAAAAATTCCACATTGGTTGGTTTGGCCTTTTTCTAAGTGGAAATATAAACTTTAAATATCATGATTATATCTAGAGAGCTTAAACTGCATATTACTATAGTGTTTGTCAATAATATTATCTACTTTGTCATTTTATCTCTGACTAATCTTTCCCTAATAAGGACTTTTTATAAAAACAAATGAGCATATTTTTTGTTTTCCTTTGTTACATTTGAAAGAACAAAAAATAAACCAATTTGGACTGATTGTCAATATTTCCAAGTAAGGTGTAGAATATTTAATTAAGTTTACTGTGTATGGTTAGCTGTCCATAAAGATTTTAAATGCGTCTATATTTTTCTATCTGTCTGCCTCCAATAACAGCAAACAGAGTCTTTGAGGATGATTCAAACAATAAAAAATGAGTAATGTGGATCAAAAGTCTGAACACCACTATACAAAATGATCTGTAAGCACCTATGTGGCTCTCCACAGTTGCAGAACTCCAATTGCAGAGAGCCCTTTAGGGATCTGAAAGTAAAATAATTAATTTTTCTTTATATCTGCTCCTTTTTTTCCTTGTCAAGAACTCTCACTGACAGAAGACAGCTCCTTCTTAAGGCAAATTAAGTAACAGCAGCTGACAGTGTATGATCCTTGCGACCTGGGGTTTTTCAGTGGTTCTGAAAGGCTCTGCCTACATGAACAGAGTGATGCTTTTGGGTAGAGGGTGCATTGGCACATGGTCCTTATCACACATTAAGCCCATCATTGTTGGCACACAATATTCTCATATTAATAAATCCAGTAACCTTCCCCTTTCTACCTCTACAGTAGCCTGACAGTAGTCTACCATCAAATATTACTGATAATCTTTTAAGAACAGAAGGTATCAAACACACTGAAAGTATATGAAAAGTAATAAAATGATTGAAGAAATTAAAAACTTTGAAGTCTACATGCATAAAAAGACTACATGTTTGATGCAAAATCTCAATGATTACCAATTATTAAGAAAGTAAATGTCTCTTATTCTGGGATTTATAAAAGGGAGACTGTTGTAAAGAAGAGTTCTTCTATGGCACATCAGATATAAATCAGGATATTTTATGAAGAAATAAGGAAAGAGTTTTTTCAGTGAATTTTACTGTCAGTGTCATTATAGCATATAAGATGTTTTCTTCGTCATAAACTGCAGAATGTAAGCTATTTTCTATGATACATTATTCTAAAGAGACAGTTATGCTTCCACATCTGTAACTGACTTGGAAAGCTACAAATTTTTGGAATAGCTTTAGGAATATTTTCCTTAGGACGCATTTTAGAGTGTTTTTTTAAGAGTTTTTTTTTTAGATTCTAGATAAAAGTCAAAGTACAAATGTAGATGAGCTTACCTTACCTCTAAGTTTCTTATCTGAAGTTCAATGGATTTTGAGTGAGGTATCTGTGCCTTCAAAAGTCTTTTGTTGTTAAATTCACTTTAGTCACAACAGAATAGGATGGAATCTCTCTATAAAGAGATTAAAATGATCTAATATAAGATCATAAATCTATGTTGAGAAATTATAATGCAAGTGTTGAAGTAGTGGTGGTCTAACAATACAAGGAAGGCAAAATTTATGGGCAAAGTACCACCTCATCAACTATAGCATTTCTTCTCAGGCATGGGATTTGCCTGTTTATTCACAAGTCGTCATCATGAATACATACACGAACAATCCAAATAGCAGCCAATTAAAAGATAGTTGTGAAACACGTAAATAATATATTAATGCTGGGAAACAGCAGGCTAGTCACAGATATTGCAGAAACTGAGGGAGAAGCCCCGTGAATTATTTGTTAAGCTCTATTTCTGGGCAGCAGTGAATCAACTTGACTACCACAGGGTGGCATTGTCAAAGAGGAGTTACATTAACATCTAGTTTATGACTTAAGCCAAACTGTTAAGTTGAAATTCCTCCTTTCCCTGAGGAAAGAAGGATGGTAAATTTCTGATAGTTTACAGCTGCAGTAAATCAGGATAATCCTTGCATTTATTCAGTGGTACTGACCAAGAAGATGGAAAGTCAGGCCATAACTATGCCCAGTGCCAGCACCTTGCCAGAGATCCCATCTAAAGTGTGAGCAGCAGGCAGAAAGACAGATTTATTCATGTGTACTTGAACAACAAAAATGTAATAGGGATTTCTTAGTTACCTGACTGGTTGCCAAATCAAATTCAAGTCTACTCCTTACCTCCTAGTCTTTTTTAGCACTTTGTCACTGGCAAAATGAGTAACAGTCCCCACCATGAGCTTGCAGTACGACAAGCTTTATTTAAAGAAAAACACTAAATAAATGTTTCCATTCTCTAGCTGCCTGAATTTTTAAGAAGTCTGTGAAAACTGAGTTGCAAATACAGTTTCATTTTCTTGTATTCAAAAGAAAATTTTATGCTTTCTTATTTTATACACGAATCTTTGCAGTTGGTCTACTCTTCTGCATTTTAACCAGATGGATCTCAAAGAGATATACATGAAGAAAATGTTTCTTAAAACTGAAGAAGAAAGAGCGTATTTTTTTCTGGTCAGCGAAATTATCGTTTGTTATGAACATGAAAAAAACAAGAGTCCTTTTAAGAAAACATGTACTACTATTTGCTGACATTTTGTCAGGTACATAGTAAATGTTATCTGGAGAAAATCAGATGAAATCTACAAACATTTCAAGAGAGAGCACTGTAAGTATAAAAACCAACAAAAGACTAACAAAAACCTAATTATCATGATGGCAAACATACTGTATAGAAGTAAGAGGATAGCTGTCAATATCCCTAAAGCGGAAAGGTCACTTTACAATTACCATAGCTTCACTTATCTTCCTTTTGTCTGAAGCTGTCAGCAGAAGATAAATGCCTACATCCACTCTCATCACAACATGAGTTTTATTGTGTGATGACATGCTTGCCAAAACCAATCATTTAAGCCTTGCCTAGGTAGAGACACTGAAGAAAAATGACCTGGTTTAACTTTTACATGACTTAAGCAGTGACAAAGCCTTGCATAGAAACAGTAATTTAGGACCGAAATGTCTGTAATTTTGTTTATTCTTATTTACAGTCTAAAGGAAACTGAATCATGCCACTGAATGAAGTTAAGTAAATGTACACAGTTAGCTAGTTTGCTTTGAAGGTACACCTTGAGTCAACTTGGATTCAGTGTGCCTCTAACAAGCAAGCCCTTAGTTACTTTGAGTAAATACCACAAAGTACAATTGTTAACATACAGTGGGCCTAATTCTACTCCCATGCCACTGAGTGGCAGAGATTCAGTCAAGTGTAATAGGAATATTAGTTCCAAATATTAGTTCCATTTCCAAAGTCAAAGCAACAGATCTCTCTCATGTTATGGAAGCAAAAGACACTAGTTGAAACCAGAAAGGGATGTATCACAAGGTTTTGTAAAAGATGGTCTCAGACTTAAAATTTTTGCAACACTGTAGTCCAAGATAGATCATTAGGAACGGCATCTATGAAGTTCCCATGCACCTGGACTAGTTACAAATGAGTTGATTTTTTTTTTCATGGCCTACCAGGAGTCCAGAATGAATGCCACCATGCTTTTTAAAGTGCTGTCCTGTCTCCAGAATTATGAGACCCTAGATGTCTTGTGTGAAGCCCCAGGCTGATATGGCTAAATAGCTTCTGTTGGTGGAGCTGACAGGTACCTTTGCCTGATGATGCATTGTCCGAAAAGTCTTGGAAGTCTTCAGAATGAAAAGGATTTCTGCTCTACCCTACACTTGCTTACAACATAGCTATGTAACTAGCCTATTCCACCTCCTACAATACATTAGGAGATATAATAGAGATATAAAAAGGGAGGATGAGGTGGGTTGAGTTGGCTGGCCACCAGGTGCCCACCAAGCTGCTCTCTTATTCCCCCTCTCAGTGGGACAGGAGGAGAAAATAAGATGAAAAACTCATGGGCCGAGATAAAGTCAGTTTAATAAAGAAAAACAAAGGCCAAGTGCAGAAGAAAAGATTTATTCTCTACTTCCCATCAGTAAGTGATATCCAACCACTTCCTGTGCAGTAGGGCCTCATTATGTATAGAGGTTGTTTTAGAAGACAAACGCCTTAATAAAAATATCCTCCCTCTTCCTCCTTTCTCTTAGCTTTTATTGCTAAGCATGATGTCATATGGTATGGAACATCCCTTTGTTCAGGGAAGGAAGCCTTGATGCAGTGTGAGCACTGCTCAGCAGTAGCCAAAACACTGGTGTGTTAATCAACAGCATTCTAGCTACCAATACAATGCATAGCACTATGAGGGCTGCTGTGGGGAGTTACCTCCATCCCAGTCAAACCCAGTAAAGAGGAATAACTTTCTTTGCTAAATTGTATCTCTGCCTAAAGTCTATGAAGTCCTTGGCTCAGCCAAACCAGAACAATGGTCAGTGGGAACATAGGGAAAGCTGTTAATAAGTTGTTGTTCCTGCCCTTCACACACCAAGAGCAGCACAACTTTATGAAAGGAAATAAGGTTCAAACTAGGGTGAGTCTTATGAAGCCATGAAGTTATGAGATGCTAAGGGAGAAGTCTGAATTCTAGTACCTACTTCTATCATAAAGAAGGCACCCCTTGCGTACTGCGCATGAGAACATGAAACAGATTGTGGTTTTCCCTGATAGAGAACTGAAGAACAGAATAGGCAGCAACTTCTAAAAAAGTTTCATACAGTTTTGAAGACTTCAGAAATTAAGCAAGATACTATACCTTTATCAAATCCAAATAGAGCCAACTATTATGAGCATATGACAGTGTGGCTGGCATTGAAGGAAATTCCAAAGAAAACATAAAAGTTTGCAGGAAGCACTAGTTTTCTTTGTAGCAACATTTCAATTTAAAAATGTTTCCCTCTGTTTCTCTAAAATTGTTGAAATTACACAGTAGCAGCTGTCCAGGACTGTACATAATATTGCATTAATGTTTCTTTTTAAAGGATATTATCTTGATGATCCCTCTTACACACAGTGAAAAAATTCTTGTGAAAAATGTATCCATGACACACAAAATTTAAAAAATGCTTTTGAATAGTAAGATCCATAGCTCCCATTCAACTGAGTATCTGGATGTCTGTGCCTGTTTGCATCTTGAGGTAAGAACAACAGCTGGCAGCCTTTGGCATCCTGGGAATATTTTCTTGTAGGTTCCCTCCATTTGAGGCAACTTCTACCATCAAATCAACTTTTACAAAATAATGTGCTACATTAACTCTGAGGCAGAGAGGAACCGCTACTTGCTACTACTACAGAAAACAGCTAGTATCATTTAATGACAAGAAACCATAAGCCTTTTAATTTCCATTTCTGTCATTTCTGAGGAATCTGATTTTCCTTCTGGATATGTGAGATCTGTAGATTCCACTATTCAATAAAGAAATATTCACAGCTAGATGCTGCTATATTTTTCTGTTTTTTGGACAGTACGTTTTTTAGTAGTACCATGCTAGTGGAATTTTTAGCATTGAGAGTAAAATTAAGATCCTCCTTCATATGTCAATCTCTACAACAATGTGGTTAACTTATATTATTTCAGCCATCTCGTTTATTATTTTCACTGTATTATTTCCTCTATCATAGAAACATAGAATGACTTTCATTGGAAGGGACCTTAAAGATCATCTAGTTCCACGCTGTTTTGCTGATTAAGGATACCAATTAAACTCGGACACCAGAGTGAAAGGAGTAGGCGTACTTTACTAGTGATAACCAAGTAATGTAACAGCGTAATACAGAGAACACGCAGTAAGAAGAAGCAGAATAGTGCACTTAAAGCAACAAACAGAGTAATGCATCAAATCATTACTACATGAGAGAGAGAGAATAGTAATTAAGAGAAATACATCACCACTTGCATATATAATCATCATCATCCAGATCCGCAGACGCTGGGGAGCCCCGGTTACAGCGAGGATTTGGAGAGCCAGTCCCGGCAAGTGGGAAATCCTACGCGGTGCGTCCACCCATAGGTGAGGCATCCAAAGTCGCTGTGAGCGGGCCCAGCCTTATATACTAGAGATCAGCAAGCCAGAATAGCTGGCACCTTTGTTTTGAGCGGAAAGTTTCCGGTTTCATTCTCCTGTTGGATTCCACCCAAAGCTTGGCCAGGGCTCGGGGCGGGGAACCAAGGGAGTTTCTAACAAGGCCAAATACTTAGGTTCTCAGCCTTGAAGAAGGCTGCGAAAGGAAAGTCGGATACATTCTTTCCTCTCTACTGATTATATTTTGTCTTTCACTAGCGAGTTTACATATTTTACTAATGACTACATGCTAAGTTAGCAGCTTCATCTTGGGGCCTGTTGTTCAGGCTGCAGTATTTCAATGCTTTAGCACTTTTTACACCAGCATAAGTGGGTTGTTATAACTTAGTACAATACCTACTAGCACAATGGTTATCAGTTATAAAATATACAGGATTCATCTATAGGTCAACTCAGGCTTGGGCCTGTTGTCCAAGCCTTAGCACTTCACACGCCACCTGCCATGGGACCTTAAAGATCATCTAGTTCCAACCCCCCTTCCACTAGATCAGGTTGCTCAAAGCCCCGTCCAACCTGACCTTGAACACTTCCAGGGAGGGGTGTCCTGGTTTAGCCAGGATAGGGTTAAGTTTCCCCAGCAGTGGGGGGAAGCTCTGGCTGGGTTATTCATATATCATGCTGACGTCACATCCTGGCGCGAGCATGGGAAGAATCGGTGATCGGTGGGTTGGCGCAGCCGGTTCTCTCTCTGCTGTATTGGTATATATTTTGCTCTGTTCATTGTTATTGCTATTACTGTTATAGTTATTGTTGTTGTTTGTTGTGTTGCTGTTGCACTGTTGTATTAAACCTCTCCTTATCTCAGTCTTGGGGTTTTGTATTTCACTCCCTTTGTGGGGGAGGGGCAGCAGCCGCGTGGTCTCAGACCCCGGCAGGGGCTAAACCACCACAAATTTGGTGCTCCAACGTGGGGCTGGAGAAGACTGAGATAAGGACAAAAGGAGAACGTGTGTTAGAGCCATCTGTTAGGTGTAATTTTTCTGTTTTTATTTGCATTTGTTTGATAAGAAACGTTTGCAATGCTGGCCAATTTGCTTGCATGGTGGGGCTGGATTAATCCTTATATCCATTGTGCATTCCCAGTGCTGATGTTTGTTCTCAGTGGAAAATGTATCAAGGGTCTTGTTTTGCTGTATTGGCTGCAAACTGCTTATAATATGCTTGTATCTCTGCTTGTGGGGGTGAACCGGTATCTGTTTGCTGCCTGGGCTTTTGTTAGGGGTCTCACCCCCTCTATGGGTGAGCCAGGGGAAGAGATTCTCTCAGTTTTTGAGAGTTTCAGCTATCCCTGGAGCCTCCTGGCCACTGTGTTCGCGGTACAATGCTTTCTAAATCTCTGCCAGATCTTGTTTTGGGCCATGCGGTACTTCTCCAACAATAGCACCACCCGGAAACCTGCCCCGAGGGCAGATAGTTGTAAATGGCAAGGTGCGTGGGAAAAGATGGGCAAGTGCCTGAGTCAGTGGTCACCTCCAATGCTTTGGGATTTCACTCCCGAACAAATGGACAGTCCTGATAAACTGGTAGAATATTTGGAAAAGGTGTGCTGCCAATCTGACAAACCCCGGGAGACACAAGTCGTTGGGATGTGCTGGGGGCTTGCCCATGCTTACTGTGTCATTTTTAACACTGTTCACTGCCCTCAAGGGGGAGAAGGGGCTGCAGAATCTGAAAGTGAACCTACTGGTACAGCAGCTGGGCCAGGGGGACAGGCAGTGCCAGTACCAGTCGCCTCCACCAGCACAGCAGCTGGGCCAGAGGGACAAGCAGTACCAATATCAGTCGCCCCGATACAGAAAACCAAATATACCAAAAAATCCCCTTGCAATGTACAGGGTGATAATGAACCAGGCCCATCACGAGAGCAGGAGGAAGAGCCGGAGGTAATCATCCAATCTCTATCCCTCAGTGAGTTGCGAGATATGCGGAAGGATTTTGGCCGCAGTCCAGGCGAGCAAATTTGCACCTGGCTGCTCCGATGCTGGGATAGTGGAGCTGCTGGTTTGGAATTGGAGGGGAGAGAGGCTAAGCAGCTGGGACCTTCAGCCAAGCAGGCTGGTATTGACAAGGCAATAGGGAAACAGGCTCAAACCCTCAGCCTTTGGAGGCGACTCCTGCTCGCTGTGAGGGAGAGGTACCCCTACAAGGATGATGTTCTATGTCAGTTAGGCAAGTGGACCGACATGGAGAAAGGCATTCAAAACCTCAGGGAAATGGCTGTGTTTGACATGATCTATGGTGATCTGAATGATGAGCGGTCACCAATGGATCCAGATCAGGCCCCTTGCACACAGTTGATGTGGCGGAAGTTCCTGCAAAGTGGACCAGAGGGACATTCCAAAGCATTAGCAGTAGTTGTCCTGGTGGCGAGACACCCAGACTCAGACAGTGGATGAAGTGATTATCCAGCTCCGGCAATATGAGGGAAATGTCCCTTCCTCCCAACATGCTTTGGTTTCAGCTGTAGAGGAACTGTCTCAGAGGCTCCAGAAAGTGGAACAGGACATGTCCTATGTTCCACCTGCACGGGCCAATGTCTCAGCTATTAGAAGCAGGCGCTTCCCCACCCAAGAGAAGGGCAGTGCAAGACACACACCACGGGGCACCCTGTGGTTCTTCCTCCACGACCATGGGGAAAACATGAGAAGGTGGCATGGACAGCCCACTCCCGCCCTAGCTGCACGAGTACAGCAACTGAAAGGGAAGACCACCATGAAAGGGGAGTCTTCCAAGAGAGATGCAGCTCCAGTGTCTAGTCAGAAATCCCCCAGACAGAATAGAATGGCCAACAGTATGCTTGACCCTCTTGAGGGGACCAGGAAGTCATTCTTGCAGGAGTCACTCTTAGATCAAGTGAGTGATGGTGAGCAGGATTAGAGGGGCCCTGCCTCCAGCCAGGTGGAAGAAAGGGATAATCGGATTTACTGGATGGTGTGGATCCGATGGCCTGGCACATCAGAACCACAAGAATATAAGGCCTTGGTAGATACTGGCACACAGTGCACCCTGATGCCATCAAGCCACAGTGGGGTCAAATCCATCTGCATCTCCGGAGTGACAGGGGGGGTCCCAACAGCTGACCCTATTAGAAACTGAAGTGAGTCTAACTGGGAAGGACTGGCATAATTACCCCATTGTGAGTGGCCCAGATGCCCCGTGCATCCTAGGTATAGACTACCTCAGGAGAGGGTACTTTAAAGACCGAAAAAGGTACTGGTGGGCCTTTGGTATAGCCGCCCTGGAGGAGATTGAGCAATTGTCCACCTTACCTGGCCTCTCAGAGGGCCCCTCGGTGGTGGGGTTGCTTAAGGTTGAAGAGCAGCAAGTGCCAATTGCCACCAAGACGGTGCACCGGCGGCAGTACCGCACTAACCGAGATTCCCTGGTCCCCATCCATCAGCTGATCCATCGACTAGAAAGCCAGAAGGTGATCAGCAAGACTCATTCACCTTTCAACAGCCCTATATGGCCAGTGAGAAAACCTAATGGAGAATGGAGACTAACCGTGGACTACCGTGGACTGAATGAAGTTATGCCAGCGATGAGTGCTGCAGTGCCAGACATGCTAGAGCTCCAGTATGAGCTGGAGTTGAAGGCAGCCAAGTGGTACGCCACGATTGACATCGCTAACGCGTTTTTCTCCATTCCAATAACACCAGAGTGCGGGCCACAGTTTGTGTTCACTTGGAGGGGTATCCAGTACACCTGGAATCGATTGCCCCAGGGGTGGAAACACAGCTCCACCATTTGCCATAGACTGGTCCATACTGCACTGGAGAAAGGTGGGGCTCCAGAACACCTGCAGTTCATTGACGATATCATTGTATGGGGGGACACAGCTGAGGAAGTCTTTGAGAAAGGAAAGAAGATAATTGAAATCCTCCTGAAGGCTGGTTTTGCCATCAAGCAACAGAAAGTTAAGGGGCCTGGAAGGGAGATTCAGTTCCTAGGAATAAAATGGCAAGATGGGCGTCGCCACATCCCAATGGAGGTGATAAACAAGATAACAGCCATGGCCCCACTAACCACTAAAAAGGAGACTCAATCTTTCCTGGGCGCTGTGGGGTTCTGGAGGATGCACATCCCAAACTACAGCCTGATTGTGAGCCCCCTCTACCACGTAACCCACAAGAAGAACGATTTTAAGTGGGGCCCAGAGCAACAACAAGCCTTTGAACAAATTAAGCAGGAGATTTCCCAGGCAGTGGCCCTCGGGCCAGTCCGGACAGGGCAGGAGATTAAGAACGTGCTCTACACCGCAGCCGGGGAGAATGGCCCTTCCTGGAGCCTTTGGCAGAGAGCACCTGGGGAATCCCGAGGCTGACATCTAGGCTTTTGGAGCCGGGGTTACAAAGGCTCTGAAGCTAACTATACATTGACTGAGAAGGAGATACTGGCAGCGTACGAAGGAATTCGGGCTGCCTCAGAAGTGGTCGGCACTGAGACACAGCTCCTCCTGGCACCCCGACTGCCAGTGCTGGGATGGATGTTCAAAGGAAAGGCTCCCTCCACACATCATGCAACAGATGCCACGTGGAGTAAATGGGTTGCGTTGATAACACAACGGGCTCGAATAGGGAACCTCGACCCCCCAGAATTAGTAGAAATGATCATAAACTGTCTAGAGAGAAAAGGTGATGGGATGTCACCATAACAAGAGGTGAAACGTGCTGTGGAGGCCCCACCATATAACGAGCTGCCAGAGGAAGAGAATCGATATGCCCTGTTCATTGATGGGTCTTGCCGCATTGTGGGAAAACATCGACGATGGAAGGCTGCAGTGTGGCATCCCACAGGAGAAACCACTGAATACCTTGAGGGACAAGGTGAATCGAGCCAGTTCGCAGAGGTGAAAGCCATCCAATTGGTTTTGGAGATTGCTGAGCGAGAAAAGTGGCTGAGGCTCTATATCTACACTGACTCGTGGGTGATGGCAAGTGCCCTGTGGATGTGGTTGCAGCAATGGAAACAGAACAACTGGCAACGCAAGGGCAGACCCATCTGGGCCCCTGAAGTATGGCAGGAGATCGCAGCCTGGGTGGAGAACCTCGTTGTGAAGGTGCGCCATGTGGACACCCATATACCCAAGAGTCGAGCCACTGATGAACATCAACATAACCAGCAGGCAGACCAAGCTGCTAAGATGGAGGTGGCTCAGGTGGACTTGGACTGGCAGTGTAAAGGTGAACTGTTCATAGCCCGGTGGGGCCTTGGTGGAGACCTCAGGCCACCAAGGCAGAGATGCAACATATAGGTGGGCTCGAGATCGAGGGGTGGACCTCACCATTGACACCATCGCAGAGATCATCCACGGATGTGAGATGTGTGCTGCAATCAAACAAGCCAAACGGGTGAAGCAGAATGAAGATCAATGGATGAAATATAAATATGGAGAGGCCTGGCAGATCAACTACATCACACTGCCACAGACCCGCCGAGGCAAGCGCCACGTGCTCACAATGGTGGAAGCAACCACTTATCCAGTGTCCCACGCCACCGCCCAGAACACCATCCTGGGCCTTGAAGAGCGAGTCCTGTGGCGACACGGCACCCCAGAGAGGATTGAGCTGGACAATGGGACTCACTTCCGAAATAACCTCATAGATGCCTGGGCAGAAGAACACTGCATCGAGTGGGTCTACCACATCCCCTACCACGCACCAGCCTCTGGGAAGATCGAGCGCTACAATGGACTGTTAAAAACTACATTGAGAGAAATGAGGGGTGGAACCTTCAAACACTGGGACACACATCTGACAAAGGCCACTTGGTTAGTGAACACAAGAGGATCTGCCAATCGAGCTGGCCCGGCTCAGTCAAAACTTCCACGTGTTGTAGACGGGGATAAAGTCCCTGTGGTGCGCATGAGGGACCTGCTGGGAAAAATGGTCTGGCTTAGTCCTGCACTGGGCAAAGGCAAACCCATCCACGAGATTGTTTTTGCTCAAGGACCTGGCTGCACCTGGTGGGTGATGCAGAAGGATGGAGAGGTCTGATGTGTACCACAAGGGGTCTTGATTGTGGGTGAAAACACACCATGAGTTATACTGTGCTTTTGTTAATTTTTCTTTGTTAATGCTAATTGCTAAATGGCAGCTGGATGTGATGCACATGGTATAGAATAAAGGGGTGGATTATGTCCTGGTTTAGCCAGGATAGGGTTAAGTTTCCCCAGCAGTGGGGGGGAAGGTCTAGCCGGGTTATTCATATATCATGCTGACGTCACATCCTGGCGTGAGCACGGGAAGAATCGGTGATCGCGTGGGTTGGCGCAGCCGGTTCTCTCACTGCTGTATCGGTATATATTTTGCTCTGTTCATTGTTATTGCTATTACTGTTATAGTTATTGTTGTTGTTTGTTGTGTTGCTGTTGCACTGTTGTATTAAACCTCTCCTTATCTCAGTCTTGGGGTTTTGTATTTCACTCCCTTTGTGGGGGAGGGGCAGCGGCCGCGTGGTCTTAGACCCCGGCAGGGGCTAAACCATCACAAGGGAGCATCCACAGCTTCTCTGGGCAACCTGTCCTGGTGTCTCACCACCTTCATAATGAATAATTTCTTCCTTATATCTGACTTAAATCTACGCTCTTTCAGTTTAAAACTGTTACCCCTTGTCCTATCACTACACTCCCTGAGAAAGAGTCCCTCACCATCTTTGCAAAGGAGTACCTAGTAGATTTTCCATGTGATCACCATAGTTATACTGTCTGCATTCTTCAGATTTTTCTGTTGTTTTTTCTTGATAGAGGAATTATCTCTTAGCTTTCAAGTAATTGTTAGAATTATATGCTAATATTAGAAGTTCCAAAGAGGAAATAAATAATGATTATCCTTCTTTCAAGTGAAGATTCACCTGATTAGATCTACATTTCCAAGGTCTGTTTTAGGTACTGATACCATAAGGAAACTTAATATATTACATCTCTCCCTTACCATTCTGAGAACTCCACTATTAAGATTTACTTTTTTTCCCCCCTAGATTGTAATTTTGTAAATTTTGTAATAAGCATACCGTGGAAGAATTCAAAGCATGTTTCACTCATTTGACAAGATATTTAAATTACTGACACAAATTACAAAGTAAGCTTATTTGCTCTTTTGGGTCTCTAAAAACAATAAGTGCTTCATTTATGCTTTTATTTTAAATCCAAATGGAGGATTGATTTTTTAGTGTAAATGGTTAGAGATATATCCAAATCTACCACAAGACTTACAGCTTTCTATTCAGAAAGTCCTATGCAATATTCAAACTTCTGTTTCATATCTACTTTTTCAGTGGTCATAAAAAGATGTTAAAATATATTATATGGGAAAGAAGTTACATTCTCCATTTGTCTTATTCTGCTTTTCTGTCAATTTGCTGTGGGATTCAAGACATTTGCTTCTAATTCTTTGTCAAAAGAAGAGAGGGAAAGAGGAGGAAGGCATAGGCAGGACTACCTGAAAGGTATTGAAAATACGCCTGTGTGAAAGAGTAGGATCTATAACAATAATTTTTTGTTTGTTTGTTTCAAATAAAACTTATTTTTCATTTAGATAGCAGTTAGTTTTGCTCTTAAACTTTAACCAAAATTTTGAGTTCCATATTTTATTTCAGTTAGGACTAAAATTTAGTAATGGAGTTAAGCATCTCAGATGTGATCACAATTATTTATAAACAATGGACTGTGGGATCTGAATAACAAAGAACTCAAAAGAGGTGTGTTTTTTTCTTTCTTTTTTCTCTTGTTTATCAGGGCTCTGCATAAAGTAGGTCCTCAAACCCTTTCACTGCTCCTAAGGCACTGTGGAGCATATATGGTTGAAGGCTTTTGACAGAAGGTGTACATTCACTATTTTGTCCATAACCAGAAGTAATTCGGTCCAGACTGATGAAAGCATGTGAGAAGGGAGTATATGGGTAGAAAACAACAGCTTAATTTACACAGAATATTTTGGGAGACTTACAGAAACCAAGTTACTGAATCTGTGCTCATTCATCAATGCATTCCTTCTCTATCAAGAATTTGTCATCTGACACACACAGAGAAATGATAGTAGTATTTGTGATCCTTGCTGTCAGAGGCACATATCTTTAAAAAAAAGTGGTCTCTTAGTGTTACGTCCCAATTTCTCAGGATGACAACTCAGATTCACTGATTCCCAAGTCAGGATTATGGTAAAATGAAACCAAGAATTCTTCAATTCACAAAATTCAATTTTTATTTGCTCACAACAGATATCGGCATGAAACTCTGTCAGTAAGCTTTGCAACCTCTGCAACAAGCAGTAAACTGCATAACATACACCAACAAACCTTACAAAATACAATGACTAGTGGTAAATCTTATAACGTGCCCCGACAAGACTTAAATATGCCCCAACAAGCCTTGCCTTATATGCAGGGATACAGGGATAGAGAATGGGAGAAAAAAGGAGAGAAAGAGGGAGTGAAAGAGACACAGAGGGAGAGAGAAAGACAAGAAAGAAAGATTTCACCTGTCCTGGTTCTAACGTTGGTCCAGCTGGCCCAGGGGTCCAGTTCTGGAAGGGTATTGCTACCCAGAGCTTTGACTCGTGTCCTTTTATAATTCCTTGTCCCTCCTCTGGGTTGACACTTGGACTCAGGATAATTAGGCATCATGTGCAGTCTATGCTTCTTGAATTATTTTTGCTTTAGTACATGCATAGCTTATATCTTCAGATTTTTCCAGAAATGGGTTGGGGGGCTTGGGGGTTGTTGGGGAGTAACTCCTCTCTCCGTGTAGGTATGACCATTGTCTGATGTTTATTCTTGGCGCATGTGTCGTGAAAATGGCTTCTCTATTAGCTCTTTACAGAGTCACTCAAGATAGGGAAGTTCAGCCCCAGAAAAGTGTGATCCCACCTCTGTGGGACCCCCTCCTCTCGCTGTGTCTTCCTGTTGTTGCCTGCACAACCCCAGCGTGTCCACAGAGACTGTCTCCTTTACCAAAGTTCTTTACCAGATGTTTGAGACGTTAACTATGGTTTCATCAGACTGTCACACCTCACTTTAAAGACATTTCTTTTTCAATCCTAATTGACTCTTTTTGACTTGTAGAAGGAGGTCTTCACTGCCTCGTCTCCATTGGAGGGAACATAGGGGCTTGCAGATGTGGCAAAGCTCCTAATATGGACAGGTTTACAGCGGGTGGAAGATGCTATGGGGCAGGTGGAGAGGACACAATCTACTCATTTTGACTATAACTGAATCTTTCAGGGCACAACCTAACCCAAATACATCAGAATGAGTGTCTGAGTTGAAGACAGTCTCCTCCAAAAAGAAACACATCTTTTACAACATAGCTGGAAATTAATTGGGCCCATTTAAGGTCCTCAGAAAATCTCTTGCCAGAGGGAAACCACCTGTTGCTGAGGGAAATTTAATTCTCTCTTTTTTTTTTTTTTTTTTTTTTTTTTTTCTGTACTCTTGCTGACTGCTGGAGACTGACAAATCTGGATTGGTGCATAAAATACAGCGAAACTGAAGCAGACATGAAAATGTATCTAAGGACCTCAGCAGGGAGAGGTATGGCCTTTTTCCAGCCACTCTTTACCACAAGCTGTATCTAATTTGCTATTCACAGTCACCCTTGAAGTAGATTTTGAATGTTAGCTTTTATTCCTTTCCTCCGAGTGTGTATAGCTCAGATTGCTATTTCTCCCTTCAATGATCAGTACGGTCAGTCATTTTTTTCACATAAAATCTTAACCTTTAATTCCTGGTGAAGAGAGGCAAGATTTAATTTTTTTATTTTTAAGATAACTAATTAAAATGTTATTTTAATCATGATCTATTATAAAATTAGCTCTTCCTTCTCCCTTTAATAAGGGAGAAAGTACAAAGATGTTTCAAACAAAAATACAGAATCTTTGATCTTTTCGTGCACTTAGGTTCTTTGCTCACAAGGACAAGTCAATAGCTCGCCAGTGTTGGCGATCTAGTCTGGATAACACTCTAAATAAAAACAAATAAATTATATATAAATAATATATATTACATTACATTACATTGCATTACATTACATTACATTATATTGCATTATCTTAATATATAATTTATATTATATATAAATAATATATAAATACTGTATCTCAAAATCTGTCCTTCTGTAACAAGCCACAGCTGAAGTAAGCCGATGCCTGTTCTTTAGAAGACAGAAGAAGATGAGCAACACATTATTATGTAAGGCATGCTGTATTTAGAGCTATTACTTAAAAATTTGGCATAATGCTAATACAGATGCTGTTATACATTGTCCAGCACCCCATATATCAGAGGCAGGATGCGCTATCATCTCTATCAATCCTAAAATCAATTTGGAAAAGAAGAGTTGTTTCTTGTGTTGTTTTAGCTGAGAGATTGTCTAAAGCAATAGATAAATACTGAAGAAAGAATGTATGTATGTCCATGAGAAAGATCTTAATGAAAAAAAACAAAAAAAGATTACTAATCAGGTTAATAAATATGCATGCAAAAAGAATAAAGATTGATTGTACTAGAGCAAAGAATGCATTGGATTTTGGAAATCCTTTGTTATCTGGTGTGCTGGCAGTAGCACTAAACATTCTTGATATTCATAAAAATAAATCAAGTGTTCTGGAAAATACAGAGTAGTAAATATTGTGCTGGTAGTATGCTTAACACCTTAGTATACAGAAATGAACATAACAAGTTACCACTGTACTCTCTCTCACATCTGAAGCTGGCTAGATAGCTAGCTGAAACAGTAAAAAAATAATCTTTGTTTCCCATTTCAAGTACATTGATCTACCATGAATGGAATAAAACTTTGCAAAGAAAATAAGTTGGTTAAAAACCAATTATTGTGCACTTCTTTTGTAATAGACAGAATAACCTTTACAGCATCCTATGATTCATTACTGAATATGTCAAGAACCTGTAAATAACACTTGAAGCTTGCTTTTTGGTCTCTTAATTAAACTAACAGTGAAAGTCTTATCTCTTGAGGCATATGCTGCTGCCCTGAATATTTTAAGCAATGTTTCATTTCTTGCAGTTGTTTTCACTTTAAACATTAAAGTGAATGAAACAAGTAGTAATGTTCTGTTCAAAATCAAAATTACCAGATTAAACATCTTTAATATAACTAACTTCCTTGATCTACACCCAAGGATCAGACCTTTCTGATTTTTATAGAGCATAGGTTGTTTTATAGTAATAGATACATGCAGACCCCTCTACAGTTGTTTAGTAACTCCAGTTATACAGCAAAATGAACTTTTGGCCCTTTTTGTAACAATGAAGCTGCAGTTACATTTTGATCTAAATTTCAACATCTCTTTCCCCTTAAAGAGAGGCTTATATGACTTAATGATTTAATTGGGGGGCCCCAGGGTTAGACACAACACTCCAGGTGGGGTCTCAGGACAGCTGAGTAGAGGGGGAGAATCACTTCCCTCGACCTGCTGGCCACACTTCTCTTGATGCAGCCCAGGATACAGTCGGTTTTGTGGGCTGTGAGTGCACACTGATGGCTTACAGTCAGTTTTTCACCTACTAATACCCCCAAGTCCTTATCCACAGGGCTGCTCTCAATCCACTCATCGCCCAGCCTATATTTGCACTTGGGATTGACTTGACCCATGTACAGGACCTTGCACTTGGCCTTGTTGAGCTTCATAAAGTTTGCACAGATCCACCTCTCAAGCCTGTCAAGGTCCCTCTGAATTGCATTCCTTCCCTCCAAGCGTGTTGACTGCACCACACAGCTTGGTGTCATCTGTGAACCTGCTGAGGGTAAACTCAATCCTACTGTACATATCACCAACAAAGATGTGTTTTAAACAGCACTGGTCCCAAAACTGACCCCTGAGGAATGCCACTCTTCAGTGCTCTCCGCTTGGACATCGAGCCATTGATCACAACTCTTTGAGTGTGGCCATCCAGCCAATTCCTTATCCACTGAGTGGTCCATCCGTCAAACACATGTCTCTCCAATTTAGAGACAAAGATGTCATGCAGAACAGTGTCAAATGTTTTGCACAAGTCCAGGTAGATGATGTCTGTTCCTCTTCCCTTATCTACCAACACTGTAACCCTGTCGTAGAGGGCCACCAAATTTGTCAAGCACGATTTGCCCTTAGTGAAGCCATGTTGATTGTCACCAGTCACCTCCTTATTTTCCATATATCCTAGCATAGTTTCCCAGAGGATCTGCTCCATGACCTTTCCGGGCACAGAGGTGAGACTGACTGGCGTGTAGTTCCTCAGGTCTTCCTTTTTTCCCCTTTTTAAAAATGGGGATTATATTTCCCCTTTTCCAGTCAGCAGAAATGTCACCAGACTGTCACAGCTTCTCAAATATGATGGATAGTGACTTAGCCTCTTCATCCACCAGTTCCCTCAGTACCTGTGGATACATCTCATCAGGTCCTGTACGCTTGGACACCTTCAGGTTCCTTAGATGGTCTCGAATCTGATCTCCTCCTACAGTGGGTGGTTCTTCTTTATTCCAGTCCCCACCTTTACCTTCTGCGTCTTGGGTGGTGTGGCTGGAGCACTTGCCAGTGAAGACTGAGGCAAAATAGTCATTGAGTACCTCAGCCTTCTACATATCCTGGGTGGCTGGGTCTCCCATTTCCTTCCAGAGAGGGCCTATATTTTCCCTTGTCTTCTTTTTATCACAGAAATACCTGTAAAAGCTTTTCTTGTTGCCCTTGATATCCCTGGCCAGATTTAATTCTATTAGGGCTTTGGCCTTCCTAAGCTGATTCCTGGCTGCTCTGACAGTTTCCCTGTACTGCTCCCAGGCTACGTGTCCTTGCTCTCACCCTCTGTAGGCTTCCTTTTTTGGTTTGAGCTTGTCCAGGAGCTCCTTGTTCATCCATGCAGGCCTCCTGGTGTTTTTTCCTGACTTCCTCTTTGTTGGGATGCATGGCTCCTGAGCTTAGAGGGGGTGATCCTTGAATATTAATTGACTTTCTTGGACCCCTCTTCTCTCCAGGGCTTTATCCCATGGTACTCTTCCAAGCAGATCCCTGAAGAGGCCACAGTCTGCTCTCCTGAAGCCCAGGGTAGTGAGCTTGCTCTGTGCCTTCCTCGCTGCCTTAAGGATCTTGAACTCCACCATTTCACGGTCACTGCAGCCAAGGCTGCCTTTGAGCTTCACACTCCCCACCAGCCCCTTTTTCTTGTGAGAACAAGGTCAAGCATAACACCTCTCCTCATTGGTTCCTCTGTCACTTGGAGAAGGAAGTTATCATCAATGCATTCCAGGAACCTCCTGGATTGCTTATGCCCTGCAGTGTCGTCCCTCCAACAGATATCGGGTGGTTGAAGTCCCCCATGAGGACCAGGGCTTGTGAATGTGAGGCTGCTCCTGTCTATAGAGGGCCTCATCTGCTTGGTCTTCCTGGTCAGGTGGCCTGTAGCAGACCCCCCACTATAATGTCTTCTGTCCCTGTTGTTTAATCCTGACCCATAAACTCTTGGTTGGCTCCTTGTCCATCCCTAGGTGGAACTCCGTGCACTCCAGCTGGTCATTGACATAGAGGGTGACACCCTATCCTCATCTCCCCTGCCTGTCCTTCCTAAAGAGCCTGTATCCTTCCCTTCCAACACTCCAGTCATAGGAGTCATCCCATCATGTCTCCATGATGCTAATAAGATCATAGGTCTACAGATGTGTGCATGTCTAGCTCCTCTTGTTTATTCCCCAGTGCTACATAATAAGTGCTATGCGTGTTTGCGTAGAGTCATTTAAGTTGGGTTCCTAATGGATCTGACTTAGTGTCTGGAATTCGTCTGTGCTGCTCTTCAGGTGCTCTCCTGCTGACCTGTGATCCCTCTTCATCCTCTGGGCATTTATTGATGGCACTGGCATCGGACGGATTGAGGTTCGCCTTCCCCCGGCAACTTTAGTTTAAAGCCCTCTTCACCAGCTTGGCAAGCCCATGATCAAAGATATTCTTCCCCTTCTCTGACAGATGGAGCCCATCAGCCCCCAGCAGACCAGGTTTTTCAAAGCGAGTCCCATGGTCTAAGTAGCCGAACTCCTGGCTGTGGCACCAGTTCTGTAACCAATTGTTGTTTTGCCAGATTCGACCAACCCATTCAAATCCCTTCCCTTTGACTGGGAGGACTGATGAAAAAAAACTACCTGTGCTCCAGAGTCCCTTACCACTGTTCCCAGGTCTCTGTAGTCCTTGATACTCCTCAGACTTCTCCTAGCTGTTCATCTGTGCCCACATGAAACAACAGGAGGGGATAACAGTGGACTGTATGAGGCTCAGTAGTCTCCCAGTGACATCCCTTATACGAGCCCCTCGTAAGCAGTACACCTCTCTAGAGAGTGTGTCAGGCTGGCAGATGGGTGCCTCTGTACCTTTCAGAAGAGAGTCACGTACTACTATAACCCACCCCCTTTTCTTAGTTATGCAGGTTGTTATACGGGGAGCAGACTGGGCTGCCATACTCAGCTCCAGTGTCTCTTCTGATGTGACAGGTCTTTCCTCTTCAGTCTGCAGAGTGGTGAAGTGGTTCTACAAGGGCACCTCAGGCTTTGGGGGAAGTGTCTTCCTCCTCCAGGTTCTTGACATTGCAAGCTTCCATTCTTGTGCATTATTGCCCCTCCACCCTTCCATGTGTGTTGGTGGGGGAGTTTTTGGCTGTTTCGCCATGGGTTGTGGGTCCACCTGGAACCAGCTATCTAACCCCTTCTCAGCCTCCCTGGTGCTATGCAGCCTTCTCACCAACTTCTGCAGCTCAGCCACCTGTTGCAGAAGGTCCTCTACCCGGGAACACCTTTTCCAGGCAGGTCTGGACCCAGGAGAAAGGTCTGGGCATGTCTTGCAGTCTGAGGTCTGCACTGCAGCCTCTCTCTTCAGCAGCTCCATCTGTGTGGAGACATCTACAACTCTGGGGTAGATGGTGCAGAACCCCCAGTCAGAGCTGCAGCCTTTGCTCTCAGAAGAGTGCTTGCCATCCTGCCTTGAGGGGCAGGTAGGATGGATGCCCTTGGCCTGTGCAGATGGTCACAGAACGGTGCCCCGTTGCATGGTTATGCGAACATCAAGCCTCTTCACTCAGCCAGTGGACTGCCCGTCTTCGAAGAGGTGCCCTCCCTGCACGAACTGCCGTGCCAACTGCCACGCCATGCCCTAGCTGACGTGTCATGCCCTGTTTGCCCTCTCTGGTCACTGGCGGTCCTGGTGGATGGTGCTCCCTGGGGCTCCCTATTGTGGGTGTATGGGGTGGCCACTGTTACTCCTGGCCCTGCCTGTGCCTTGTCAGCCACTCACTCTTGTGAGAGCTGCCGGCTCCTGGTGGGCCTCCATGCTCCCCTGGGGTTTTCCCAGCTCAGAAAACCTCCCCTTGCTCACTGCAGTCCCCTACTCTGTTGAGGAACGTGCCTGCACCAGAGATGATTACCCATCAAACAGGTATCAGGACCTTGGATCAAGTTCTTGGTAGGTGGTAATCCTATTTTTTTCTCAGTAACAAATTCAGTTGTGCCTATCCACAAATGTTAAGCTTGAGTCAGTGAGTACTCTGCTAAAGGGATCAGATCATGACTTAACCTACACAGATCACTTCATAGTTGCCATAAGAAAGTAAGGAGCTACTTTAAAGCTCATAGCTTTCCTGCAATGGCTACAGTTTGCTCCATGGTGGTCAGAAAGCAGTCAAATCACTTCTGCAAATAATCACTTAGGCTCAGATTTTGCTCTGCCCTGCTTAAAGGTGCAATGCTTTCCTTATACCCTCACCGTACAAGCAAAAACATGGTTCCTTTGTATAATTTTGTCCTAATTTAATCATAACAGTAGCAAGACTCTTTCAGGTTTCCTAAAGAAGCTAACAACTTTTTCACTTTTGCCTTTCTTTTTTGCATCTATCATGTGTTAACGCAGCCACCCATTTTATCATGGAAAGACAATGAAATATGAGAAAACTTTGCATATATTTAGTTTGAGTTCAGACAAACAGCTACCATCAACACATAATAATAATAGACTTAAAGGGAAGGTCAAAGCAGTAAAAAATTAAAAGGCATACAAAAATCTATAATGTGAAGATTTGAAGTCACAACTTTTCATAAAAGAGGGAAAGAATATCATGGTAAACATTATTAAGACATTTTTGAAAGGCACAAGTTCATTGCATGCTGTGAAATAATCTGTCCTGAGCATACAGATAAGTCTGTTGTTGTTATCCAGAAAACTGCAAAAGACAGGAGAGTAGCCAATATTTATTTACTAAAATCTGAAATCTGAATTTCTTCTAATTTGTGAAATGTTTATAAATTCTAATTGGAAAAAGTTTTGTCCAATGAAGATTGAAGCATCATACATCTCTGATTCATACATCATACATGTTGGTCATTTTCATGGTACCCATGTTTTGTAAGCATTATGGATTTTATTTTCACAAAGCTTTTGAAAAGTCAAAAAGCCTTATTTCAGTTTTACAGGTTGAAGATTGAGCCTAGAACTCTCAAGTTGAAGGAGCTGAGTTTTGGAAATTTGTCTCATACTGTCCAATGCGGAAGACTTGGAGTTTTAGCACTTGTTAGCTAGAAAATCCTATTCTGTTTACCCTGGAAGAGCCAAGGTGTGAACAGACACTAATTAATGACTTGAAACTCACAGTGCAGAAAACAGAGTTTTAAAGATGTTATGCTTTTTAAAACATGTTATGACTTTTTTGCACATGCTCAAGGAATAATCTGATAGGCATCAGTGCCAATAGTTGATTCAAAGAGAAGGGAATCCTTATTTTTCCCTTCCAAGTTGTGAAACAGGTCTCCACCAGTGAAGTTTCTAGATGCTGGAGACCTGCAAAATGCTGCATGTAGAATCATTCTCTACATTTGAGATATATATGAAAGTAATACTTGGGACTCCAAGTATCATTGAACAGTTTTTCTGCAGGAGAGTATGCAAGCGGGAGTCTGGAAACTGAAGTTCTAAAGTCTCAGTCAGTGAATTCACTATGGAAATTCGGACAAGTAATCTAATAAATCAGACTCTATTTCCTTATCAGAAAGGATAAGTATGCACTTTGTAAAAACTAAAGAAAACAAAACCAAAACCAAAAAAAAAATATCTGATAAAAAGCAATTGATATAGGAAACCTATGTAGTGTAGCCTATATGAACAACTACAGGCAGACAACCAAGAAAGCACATCCTCATTTATCTAAATATAGAAGATGCAGCCAAAGTGTCACATGTCCCAAACACCCTTAAAAAACCTAACCCAAATATCAAAAAACAAAAAAAACCCACTCAATCTCGGAGAAAAGGTTTCTGTTCACCAGTGAGTTCCTCTATTTTTTTCTAAGTTATTTATAAAAAGGTGGAATTCACAATTGTATTTACATACTACAAAAACAGACTGAAAAATAAGTTCCAGAAGAATAGAGGAGCTTTTCTTGGTTTCTTTATGTATGCAGTAGAAAGGTAGGAAAGTTAAATCTGAAATGCATTCAGTTTAAACCCCATTGTCACTTAATTTACCATCTGTGTTCACCATCACAGGACCTGCACAAGCTTGTGTGGGCAGCAGTAACAAATATGGTAACACAAATTTTTTTTATAATCTACACTAGTACATTATAATTTTTATTTACATTCTGATTTTCAGTGACTTAAGTGAACCCTATTATTTACATTTTGACTTATTCGGGGGTACATTCTATGCATCTATTTTACATATAAAAGTGTTATTTATGTTTTCATTGCCTTTAATTCATTAACCTTGTGTATCTTGTCTCTCTCAAATCATACTCATTGGAGCTATGTCTTTTTTTCCATTTCTAATACTGTCATCAGTGAATAACAGTAGTGAAAGAAACCACGAATGAATGTGTATATCTTTTGATCTATATATAGAATGATAGACATGAACATTGCTGTATTAGTGATGGGAAATGTGATGCATTCCCTGTGGTCAATAGCCTTCTTGTGACAGCTGTTAAACAGTGGCAAGCTTTTGGAGCAGCAGCAAAGCTTTGGATGCTTCTGAAACCCTGGTTATTCCGCTGTAGGTAACCATTCATCCTTTGCTGATGATACTGACCCCCTGCTTGGTAAAGATGAAGCCTGTTGTTTTTTTGGGAAATGTTTAGGCTTCTCTTTAGCACTGAGCCATTGTCTCATGCTGTTTCTCTTGCTGCCTGGCTGATCTTGAGCCTGGGATAATTGGTAGAGAGGTCACAGTCTTGCAGAGGAAAATAAACCCTCTAACTTTATGGTCCTAGATAAGCATTATTTGATGGTAAAGGAGTTACTAAGCTGATGTATTACATGATGTACCTAAACAGATATTACCATTACTGTATCATTTTAATACAGCAGTCTGTACAGCCGAGGAGGCAAAGAATGAGCTATAAAACATTTAAAGAACTTTCACTTGATGAAAGCAGGAGCATATCTGGCAATGACCATATTTTGTCTCTAGACACCTACATCTATCAAGGGCAAGACAAGTTATAGGACAAGGATGCAAAAGAAAGTGAAGCAAGTGAAGCAAACCTAATTAGCAGTAATAGGATATTAAATCTATGCTACATCACTGACTCCTTGTATCCATCTAAAGGTGATAACCAGGGATGACTCCAGTCGTATCACGCAATGTTTAGCCTATAGAACCTTTCTAAATCTGCAGGATAATAAAGTACTTTTTATTAATGTTAATTAGGTATTAAGTGTATCACCTGATGTAGCAAATGATGCAGAGTTACTTGTAAAAAAGGAAATACAGACAAACTATTAGATAAAAACCTCACTTTTCTCCTTGTTTCCTTAAGTGACAGAAGTCAAAAGGACTATTTCCTGTGGTATATCCATGGAAGTTTATGATACCTTCAGGCAATACAGCTACAAGTCTGTATTACCTTTAAAAGATGCTGCAAATGATGATTAAAATACACATTTTAAAAAAACAGTAGTGATTTTTTTCTAGCTGCATTATTCTAGTAACCAAAACCCATTATCACCTGAGTATTTGTGAGTACAGCTAAGAATACAGCTAGAAAGATATAGCACATGACATGAAATTCAAATGGGGTGGCTGTAGTTCTCTGTAATTGTCCACTTTCTGAAAATTAGAAAGCCATAGCAAATTATTGACATTTTAAAATGAAAAATAAGAGTAAGTACACTTCTTAGTGCTGTGGTATGTTGAAATCCTATGGCATCTATCAAAAGAAATACATAGAGCATGAGACAAACAAAGCAAGCCTGCAAGCACTAGAACTTAGACATTAAATATCAGTTAACAGGTATACCTCAAGAACTACTTTTGCGCAGTAATGGATCCAAGAATATGGTGAAATTAATTTTTACAGAGGGTTTTTTTTTTAAACTTTAAGGAAACAGGAACATATGAAAAAGTGAAATGATCTAAAAAGTAGAGTTTTTTCTTAGAAAAAATAACATATTTTGTCATGGCTCAGTAGGAAAATGTAGACCAAGTTAGTGTTCTTTGCATAAACTCATGGCTTTTTTTTTCAATTAATTTTCATATCTGAAAGGGGAAAAAACTTGTTCTTGTCATGGCCATGATGATAGTTAAGCACTTGAACCGGTTGCCCAGGGAGGTTGTGCAGACTCCAGGAGGTTTTTAAGACCTGACTGGATAAATCTCTGAGCAACTTGGCCTGACCTCATAGCTGACCCTGCTTTGAGTAAGAGGTCAGACTGGATGACCTCCTGAGATCCCTTCCAAGCTTGAGCTACCTTGTGATTGTATGAATCATGGTATGCATCTGTAATCTCTACCATGACAAGCTTCGGTATCTGTGGCAGCTGATTGTCATTATTATTTACTGCATAAAACAGATGTAAAAAGAATGTCTCTGTCCTTCTCATATCCAGACAGTTTCTGCTTAGGGCGGGATCATGGAAGACAAGGTAGCAAAAACTTTTTATAATAATTTTGAAGGACATAGAAGAGGACATCACCTGTTAGATCTAGGAGTTAAATCTCTGGAAAACCAGTATAAGCACAGCAGTAGCGTCCCCAAGATCTGACTGCTGAAACTGAAAGTGCTTGCCACATTCCAACTCTTTTTCCTCTTCCCTTATGAAGGTACATGCCTCAAAAAAATCCATACTCAGTGTGACTTCTTATTTGAACTTTGACCCCTCGTATCTTAAAGGAACTTTACTTATATACCTTTTCAAATTCATACTGTGGAAACCTGAGTGTTGTCACAGCTGCCATTCAAAACAAAAAGAACAGGATCATCTCTAACACTTGGGTGTTGTTTTTGGCCAACAATATAAAAACAGATTCCTCTATGTCATGTATATGGACAATGTATCTCAAAGAGCCACAATATTGTCAAGGAAGCAATCTTCTTTTACTTAGACATATAAAATTTCACCTTTGGTGACTTATATCACAGGATGCTATGCACATGTCTGCGGAAGAGCTGCAAATCAGGTTAAAGATCTTGCACTTTGATACCTTACGTAAAAGCAAGTAACACTACTCTGTAAATAAAGCACATTGGCACCAACAAGAGAAGATAACAGTTTAATTAACAAGAAACAGAAATGAACTACTAATTCCTGATTCCATAAAATCTCTTGATGTCTGTGTGGCACTCTTTGAAAAGCTTAGAATATGTTTCCTAAACAAAACTATTAGATTCATAATATTTTATAAGATTAATCTTAACAGTAAATGTGACAGAAAGAAAATATTGCTATGGTTTTTCTTCAGAAAATGTATTAGGGAGGTTGTAATGAGAAAACAATTTTGATTTATCAAAATACAATATTTAATATATAAAATTAAATATAAATGCTATTTCTTTCAAGTGTCATTATTTCATCTAGTTTATGCCTTATTTTATCATTTTGGCTATGTAGATTTCTATAATACATTGTTTTACCTTGTGCTTAGTACATTATGGAAGATACCCTCCTCAAAGAAGAAAGATAATATTAGCTGATTGAACCATAATTGCCTGCAGCATTCTAGGCAAATGTAATTCAATGTCAAACTCTCTATAAAAAAAAGTCTCCACATTTCAAAATGAGTATTTCAAATTTTGTTTCACAAAATTACTTAGTCTTTCAATCAGTTGGTTTGTACACATTAGGTAGGCATTTAGAATTTTATTCATTTCTATTTAAAGCATGCAGTAGTTCCAAACAATTCCATATTTTTCTACTAGGAAGGGAAAAAAAACCCGACAAAAACCCATGCAATTGTTTGACACTATAGATCAGCATGGGATCTCACCTTTCCTGTCTTCACCCTTTCCTCTACCTAAGAAAGAGTGTTTCATTCTTCACGTGGTACCAGCCTGTTGTTTCACTGTTCCTCAGGTACCTTAGCCTTTTGTATTGTTAAGGGCCTTCCCTTTTCCCACTCTGCAACCTGCCAGCTCTGTACCTTTTCACCCAAGCTGCTGTGACAGCATTTTCCATAGCTTCTGTGACAGTGTTTTCCCCATATTTTTCTGATGCTGTTGTTTTGGTGCTGTTATTCCCATGACCTTGCTCCCACAAACTCAGTAGAGTTGCTACTGCGGCTTCTCATGGGAAGCAGTGGTTATCAGTGTGATAATGACTCTTCTTTTCCCCTGTTCTCCCTGCTGCCCCAAGCTACCTCTTGGTTATATTAGTGGGGACAATAATATACATTCACAGAGGTTAACAGCCAAGTGGTGTGCAGTACCTGCCCCTGATGGATGTTTGTCTGGGGATCCCTGTTGCTTCTTTTCATGACTGGCCACTGGGAAGTTTTCCCTTTCTCTGTCTCTTTCTCTTTTTCTCTTTCTCTTTCTCTCTTCTTTCTTTTTTTATGCCCCAAAACAACTTTCACCATTAGAATGGCTGTTTGCCACCAGCTACAGACCACATTAATAAATCTTTGTGAATTTGAACCTGTCCCAATATCCTTTGTACAACACTGTGTACCTCTGGATCAGGTGCACTCACTAACTTCTCTGACAGCTTAGCTTCAATGTTATAAGAACATCAAAACCAACTTGTACTGCATCTGGTTGTGATGTAGTTAATTTTTTTTACACTACCTCACATGGTGCTGTGTTTTGGATTTTGAGTGGCTATGTGGGGTTTAGCTGTCTACTGGGGTTAGACCAGTTAGACTAGTTAGACCAGTTTTAGGTGGTTGTCGTGTTATTATACTTTAAAGTAAGTCCTGACATAACATTTATAACTTCAACCATCACAGTGATAAAACTGAGAAAGAACTGAGACACAAACATTTGCAGATGCTAAAATATATATATATAAAAACCCCACAGAAAGATTGAACTGATAAGAAATGAAAGAAAAACATGCTGTGTTCTACAAATCCACCAGAAGCTCCAGGCAAAGTAAAGTATTCTTATGATATTAGTATGGTATTGACTGTAAACTCACATAAACTATGAAGTCTCTATGTATAATATAATCACAATATTTCAAACTTTGTTAAACATTTTTCCAGAAAAAAAACCTTCTTCCAATAAGTATCAGCTCCAAAGCAAAATTACAACATTCTTTCATATAAAATTAAGGGCTGTAAATAAGAAAGCACTATCTCTTTAAAAATCTTTCAGAGAAGATTAAATTGGAAAAAGAACAACAATTAATAGACTCCTCCTAACCTTAAGAACTCTTTTTCAGCAGAGGAATAGTTTCTGTTTAGTTAATATAAGATAGATATTTTCATAAAACAAGAAATTGGTGTTGTTATACAGGATAGCAGAGCTAATTTCTAAAAAGCAATTGAGCTGGAAGAATACCATAGAAATAAGATTTTTGGGCATCAATACAAACCAATCCTAAATCCTGTTAGAGCACAGCACAAACTGTGTTTATGCATGTCTTCTTACGTGTATCTGAAATGACCCTGCAGAAATGCTTCAAGGCTAATAAAATAACAATAATAATAATATTAATAACACAATAATAACAATAATAACATTAATTATTAATTAATAATAATATAATATGACATTCATAAAATAACACCCAACTTTAGAAATATCAAATATTTGGTATGTCAGATCTCCCACTCTCATTTTGGTTTTGGAAGGCCAGATCAAAACTTCATTAATATGACCACACAAAATAGGAAGGAAAAGCAAAGTGCTCTCTTACTGTCCCATGTGATGTGCCTTATTGTTGTCATTACAGGTGCCATAAATAGAAAAGGAAATTGTGGAGGATAGGGGAGAAAGTATTCCTTCTTTAAGTACGCAGTTTTATTGGATATATATATTTCTCTAATATTTGATGTGTTTGTTTCATACAAATAAGGATTTTTGTACCCTAAGTTGTACTAACTCTGTAAATAGACTGACGGAGTATTCCTGGAGCAAAATATAACCTGAGTGAAGAAATTATCAGAAAGGATGGAAAGTAAAACTTTTTCTGTTACCATTTAATATATAATCTCCTCTGAGATATTAACAATAAAAGAAAACTTCATTTGCTATTCTTCTCTGAGCTCCCTTTTAAATCAGAGCAGTGCAGGTCAAATAATTCTGAGTCTGAAAGATCATTTTTCTAAATAATTTTGCTTGGTTTAAGAGCAATTTCTAAATATCCATCCATAGTTGCAGAAGTTCTGCATCAGTCTATACAGGATCTGGTCTGTTCTGCTTGGACTGGATTACTTTAAATCACCCTTGATCTGCTGCCAAGTAGGTATGAAAAAAAAATTCTAAAAGTTCGTATTAACTGCTTGAAAATACCATCTCTGTACAAATCTAAGTATGGATTAGAATTTATTCCTCTCCAGTCATAGATCCGCAGGATCAATGCATGTCTACTGTTTTTATAGTATTTTGGACATAATTTGGAACATCTATAATAGTTTTATAAGGATAACATCGTCATGTAGTGCAATATCTAAATGTATCACCCTTCACAGTGTAGGTTTAGTCTTTCTATTGTAAGTGAGAATCATTCAGAGAGAACTATATCATCATCAAACTCACGTAGGAAATCTCTACTGCATTTCCCACACCCAATGGTTTGAGAACTACAAAACAGAAAGAAAAACCCCACAAAACCTTCAGCTGCTGAAATATATTATGTGTATGAACATAAACTCTTGTCACTCACATATTTAAGAACAGTAACCTGAGAGATTGATTCAATGTGTAAAAACAAGGGGTATGTGTGTGAATGTATTACAAGCAGATACCTCTGGATTTGTTGGGAGGATGAGAAATTATTTTTCTTTCAAAGTATACTATATATTTTAATATAATTTCCATAATTCTCAACAATTTTGTCCATATTCCAACATGTCCTGCTGCTGCTCAAGATAAAGATAAGCTTCCAGCTTTTTCCCTATTTAAATAGACACAAAACAAAGCTAGTCTCCTCTGGGAGGGACGACAGAAAATGAATCCCTCCTTTCTAGTCATCTGCCTTCTACTATAATTTGGCATTCTAATTCAAATTGATTTAACTTGTTTGTTTTCCATAAACCAGAAAAAAATTTTATGTACATTTCATAATGTGTGTCATAAAATCCTGTGTTCTCTCTTATAACTGTAATTGTAACTTCAGAGAACTTAGATTCCACTATTTTTATTATGTTGCATTGTATTTGCTCCTATAAGAGTTCATGCAACTTCTGTTGTGATTTGCAAGTTCCTTAGTGTTTATACATGCATCTAGGTGAATATCTGCAGTATTGGAGGTTCTTAGAACCTTGAAACTTGACTGGTTTTAGAAAGTGTTTTCAAACCTGCAATATGAAGTCTCCGAACACATATTATGTTAAAAAAGGCTCTGTCAAAGCATTCTAGGTTCTTTTCCTAGAGTAGCCTTCAAATTTTTATTTTACTTCAAAAGCTTACCTTCAGTTTCTGTCAGTTGCAGCCAGTTGCAGTCAGTCGAGATAAGATGAATACTGATTTTGTATAAATTTTGTATATCAGTAAAGGAGGCACCGGTAATAACCGGATAACGTCAATGTCAAAGAATAGAAAGTAGCCTAAGATGATAGATTGTGGAATACAATCATTAGCAACTAGGCTATTGAATCATCTGTATGACATTCTACCTCAGGCTAAATGACCAAACTTGAGCAACTGAGGCAGGAATCAAGCCAACAGATTTCAAGGTTATAAAGATCATAAAGGAGCTCACATTTCTTTTGAGGTGCTTAAATAAACAATGTACTATTCAGATATGATCAGGATAATTCTGATTTTCTAGAAGAATTTGGAAAACTAACTGTATGCAGGACATATCCCAGAAATGTGAAATACCATTAGGTGGACAAGCAGCTGCTGTCTGCTACAATTTGAAAAAACATACAAAATAAGCCTCAAATTTCTCTTCACAGGCAAATGCACTTTTTGTAACCTGGAAATTGCTAATGGTACTAGTAGGAACAGTGGTCTGACTGTTATGAATTTGTGTAGATGCTTACCTCTATCAGAAATAAAACTGCTCTGAGTGTAGATAACAAAACAAAACAAAAAACCAAAACCCCACCCAGGATGCATTCAGTTTAGTTTTGATAGATATAATGGCAAGGAATTTTAAAAGAATACAATCACAGTTATGCTATAGAAAGTAAAAAAGCTAAGAATTTATGCTACCAGCTGTGATAAGTAGGGTTTTTTTTAAGTAAGTTTCCTCTCATCTCACTTAAACAGTAAGCAACTCCTAGCTTGAAGGAAATAAAACCAAAGGAATTATTGTATGCTTTTTTCACTGTCAAAGCAAGAATGACAACTGTTTTTATTTTTCATGACAAGCTGTCTTTCTCCTCCTGAAAGGGCATAAAATGAAATAATCAACCGGTCTCATCTTTATTTAAAAGTGAGATTTGATATTATGTACAAGCCAGCCATGTATTCACACCTGTGGCACTGAAATTACACAGGAGAAAAATGAAATCTAACAAGAAATGTTAAGGGGTTTTTTTGAGGTTACCCCTTCATGTCTTGTGGGCTAGTGTTTATCCAATTGCTTTATCTCTGTGGCGTATATCTTTGAGTATTAACTAAGCCTTGGGCCCAACAAACCTCATAATCTGCATTTATTTCTGGGTGACTATCTCTACCTTCCTGGATTAATCTTGTTCAACTCCAGATGTAGCTCAAAACAAATAAATTCTTATGCAGTTATAATATTCATGTCCTGCAGGAAAGCAGAGATTTTTCTATTAACATTACCAAGAAAACAAAAATTACTGCCTATTGGACTTTGCATTGAAATTGAGTGCTTATACTTTCCATCAGTCTCTGTCATCTCTAACTAGTGGCATGTATACTCCTACTCTTTTTCATCACAAACTCAAATGAGTGTGTTTTGTCAATAATCTGTTTGATTTTGTACTGGAAGGAAAGCAGTAGACTGATATGATCACTTACAGTCACAAGGAATTTAATTTGTTCCTCATCATGTCTCAGTAAATTGAGATTGATAGCTGATATCTTGATTTGGTTTATGACCATTATCATCCAGAAATCTATACTGCATTTAAAGAAAGTTTCAGTCTGGCTTCAGGGGGACATTCCAGACTTGATTAGAAGATATAGTGTAGATACATCCAGGACAACTGGCACTTTGATTGACTCCTGAATCAGGATTCAGTGATGGAAAGAATACTCATTTCTCTGAACAGTGATGTAAATTTGTAAGAACAGCAACATCTAGTGAAGTTATTTCCAGCTTTGGAGTATAAAGTGTTATCCAGGCATATGCTTGCATTCATATATACTGTCAAATCACATTTTAACGGAGCCTAATTTTCTAGTAAAAGAAAATATTCAATGGTTATTTCCTTAGAATAATTTTAGAATAAGTCTTTTAATGTGAAAAATAGGATATACCTTTTCTAAGTTTCTTTTATTTTTCCTTTCACCGAAAATTTCACAGTAGAGTAAGATGTCAGATTTCTCTGTCTTTTTAATACTTCTCACCATAAGGCTTCACTAAATCATTCTAAGGGAGTCTAGAATCTACAAATGCTTTTATTTTACTCGAAATAAATTTTTCTGGGAAGCAATAGCCAGGTTGGTGTTTTAATATGTTCACCTTGTTAGAGGCTTTCTGCTGTTGACAGGACCTGCTTTCTCTAGTTGTAAGACAGTCTTCCTTGAGAGCTAATAAATCACGTTAAAAAGTGAACTAATCATAATAGGCATAGTTTGTCAGTTGTTTGTTTTCTGAAAGTTCTCTTCAATACATTTTAATTACATGTTTAAGTTAATATTTGTATGATTTAACGCAAAACTAAGTTAGTGACAATTTGCATCCAGTGGAGGAAAGTATTTTTCTGCAGACTGATTCTACCCTTTGTTATTTATTGAGAATTGACCTTGACTAGGAGGCTTGGGTAGGCCTGATATCATCTTGAATGAGAATTACTGCCAGGAAGCCCATCATTCCTCTCCAGGGTGAGTGAGATGCTACAATATTATGAGTGCTCTGCTGACTGCTGTGACCAGGCTAGAACTAAATATATCCATTGGATAATGATAGGTAGCATTTGGGACCTTCAAGAAATAAAAAACAAAGCATGGAGAGATGGGACAGAAAGGGAAAAAACCCTTTGCGCTGCTGGGGACTACATTTGGCCCATGAGCTCCAAAATCTAAGAACTTATTTATGTCTAATGATAATACATGCATGGAGATTTACCAAGCTATGAGTTATAATAATAGCAGATGTCATAGTTAAAGCTGAAGAGATGTATTTTTTCAGCCTTAGTTCTAACTTAATAGCATAAAAGCAAACGAATGTTGAATAATGTTAATAATGGTGTTAATTATGAAAAAACTGAATAATAATATTTGCAATTCAAACAGACCTTAACTGGACTTATACATAGTGAAAAAAACATTGAGAACATTATAGAATCATAGAACCATAGAATGGTTTGGGTTGGAAGGGACCTTAAAGATTATCTAGTTCCAACTCCCCTGTCATGTGCAGGGACACCTTCCACTAGGTCAGGTTGCTCAAAGCCCCATCCAAGCTGGCCTTGAACACTTCCAGGGAGGGGGTAAATTATTTGCAAGCCACATTTGGTGCAAACAAATAATAGACCATGTGACCAATGCATCCTACATATATCGATTAGCATGAATGAATATGCTAAATGCACAAGAAATCTATGTAATTAGATTTCTAATTTCAATTAGAAAATGTATAATATAGTGTATTAGTACACATTCTAGTTGGTGCTGCAGCTAAATGATAACCAGCTTGTTGTTTATCATTCACTATATGCCAGTATGCAAACACATTCAGACACAAAATCAACTATAAAAAAACCTCTGTCTTCTCTACTCTGAATGAAGAAATGGAGAAAGAACTTCAGCAAAAGAAGCAGGGATTATTCATTTTATTGGTAGGACCTCCTTCTGAAAAGATAGCATACATATATGTATAGTAAAGACCTCTTGTTGTCCTCAGGAGACATTCTAGCTCTTGAGAGCAGAATAGCTGAAGTGGAGAGGTTCACTATGAAGTTTAAGAATACCCTTGAGCAGATTATCTCAAAGCAAACAATCCCCTTGCTGAGAAAGACAGCAGAGCTTCATAGAGATTTTCAGGAACATGACACAGCAGAATCAAATTCAAGATAGCAGTCCATCTTCTGGGAGGAGGACACTGAACTGAAGAAAGGGGAAATAATCCCTCTGGGAGATATCAGTGTTCCTTTCCTCGTTAAAAGATGGCCATTTAATTTCTTGCACTGAGGACATCTCTTTGGAATCAGAAACCCAAGCTGGAAAGAAGTACTTTAGTGGTAGAAAATTCTATTTCAACCAAATTGACAGCCTCTCATCCCAGACAATACTGTATAGTGATTTGTCTGTTGATTATAGAAGTGTGATCTCTTAAGGAATCTGGATCCACCCTAGAAAGCTCTGTAAAGAAGCCAGCAATCACAGTTTACATGGGTAGTGCTGACAGAGAAAAACATGTGAAAGAATCTGGAGGCAAATTCAGACACTTCAGAAGAAAGATGACAGCAAGTGCATCTATGTTAGTAATATTTCTAATCTGCACGACTGAAGGAGATGAAGAATATTAGTGTCTGGCTTAGAAAGTGTAAGGAGCAAGAACTTGAATTCATCAGAAACCAGGGACACAGTGGATTAAAAAGCACCTATAAAGAAGAAATAGATTTTAGCTCATCGATAGGAGAAGCAGGCTTCTCATGACTTAAATAAATAACAAAAATTTGAGTTAATGAAGAATACATGTGCACTCAGTACTCAAGCAAAGGAATTAGAAATGGCAGAGTGCTTTTCATGCAGGATGTGAAGATAAGAACCAAAGCAGCAGTACTTATGTTTCTGCATCAAAGTTGGAAGTTTAAGAAATTGTGTGGATGATCTACTTAGTGTAGCAGTAAATAAGGAGATGTATAATAGGATGCTGAATATTCATCTGACCAGTGAGAGGCTCAAATTAGGTTACAAAATGTACTGGACTAGTGCTGAAGTTCAGTATATACGAAAAAACACTTACCTCACAGGGTAACAGAATCTGAATAGATTGAAATTCCAGGTCTCGGACAGAAAAAGTATATTTTTTGATCTATTTTCCTGATATCACAGGATGGTGACACTGATTGTGATCTGCTTAGAGAGATTAGAGGCAGGAAATACAGCAGTCATGGGAGACTTGACTCCATCTAGACTAGACAAATGTCATATCAGGCTCTAATGCAGAGATCACATTTTTATCCACTATCAATGACTAGCAACTGGCTGGAGGCTTCACAAGAAAACATGCAGTCTTTCAATTGGTCCCAAGTAGAATGCAGGATGTACTTTGATATGGTAGAGTGCCTTCTCAACCATAACAGCAATTATAATGTATATAAATGAGTTCTATCTCAAAAAAGGAACACTGCATAAAAATGAGGAAATTGTCAAAGAGCTGCAAGGGCCAGCTAAGACACTTAAATGTCTGCAAATGAAAAGGCTTAAGACAGGATGAAAGGAACATGAAAAGGCTAAGCTATAGGGTAAGGTAAGTTATTGGAAGCAAGAAGACATCCTTCAAAACCCTGAAATTTCTTCCAAATGAAGACAGTAGAAAAACTCATGTCTTGCAAGAAAGGGCATAATAAACAAATAAATGAAGGTTAAAAGTTTGAGGAATGTCTAAATAAAAGGAATGAAAAATAACCTACTCCAAACACATCAAAGATCAGAAAGGCTGCCAGAGAGTCTGCAGGAAGAATCTGGATACAAAAAAGCATTGCAGAGAAGCTAAATCTGTTCTTAGCAATGATGTACACTGTGAAAAAAGCAGTGGAGATTCTACTGCCAAAATCAGTTCATAGGATCTATCTTGAAATGATTGCTTCAGAGAAGTTAGGGAGTAAAGAGATAAAAACATAAGAAATACATGGCCAGTACTGAGTGGTATTCACCCAAGAGTTTAAAGGAACAATTTTGGTGAAATGGCCAAATTGCTAATGAAGAATGTAACATCTTACTTAAAACTGCCTTGGAGTGTGGAAAATATGATGCTATCTTTTGAATGTATTCCATGGGAAATCTTGGCAACTACATGCTTGGAAGACTGTATTGGACAAATAAGTAGAAAACATAAAAAAAAATAATGGACATTGTGTAAGCCGGCACAGGCAGGACACAGAAATAACCACAAAACCACACGTGAAATACAAAAAGTAAATTTATTTTCGTTACCTCACCAGCTGGGGGATTCCTGAAGCAGCACCCAGACAGAGGCACACAAACAGGGATGCAGGCACCGTGGAGCTTGGCCCATGCTAGAGGATAACCGAACCTGCTGGTTTTGCCTGTATTTCAGGGATTCGCACAGGCATAATTTACTATTGTGCTTTGATCTTTCCCACAGCAGGTCAGGGATTTCAAACGTGTTTGATAGGATGCCTCTAAGTCCATCAGAAAGGATGATCTGGCTATTATAGTCTTGTATTTCTAATCCAAAGAGAAATCCAAGGCTCTGTGGAGCCAAAGGCTCTTACGAAAACCCAGTAACTATAGAATCTTGCACAGATTTAAAAGAGTGAGTAATTGTAAGATGTTGAATAATAATAAAGAATCAGTACTCAGTGGAGTCCTGAAAGGAGATTTCCTATTTTTCCTTGAAATCCTCATGAGTTTTTCAGAAAGCAAATCAAGTCACCCTTGTATGCTCTTAACTGAGAAACTGCAACCGTTTCAAGAACAGTATGAACACCTCTGGACTCTATTTATCACATGCAACTAAGACCTGTGATAGGTGATTTAAGTAAGCATTTAGATAATCACCTGGCTTTGGATCTGTCTGTTTTGGCATGACATCCATCAGCACTGCTTGTATATTTGTTTGGCAAATAAAAATTATACATCACACATACTGATTAAAGAGATATAGCTGATTTATGAAAACTTGAGTTCATTTTGCCAGTGACCAAGGTGACCCCCAAATGACTACTTGTGTATTGCAAGTTGTGATTTGAGGGATTTTTTTTCTATTCAATTTCATATTAGTTTGATATATGTGTGTCGTGGTTTAACCCCAGCTTGCAATTAAGCACCACACACCTGCTCACTCACTCTCTCTGCCACAGTGGGATGGGGGAAAGAATTGGAAGAAAAATAAACCTCATTGTTTGTGATAAAGACAGGTCAATAGCACAGAAAAGGTAGGGAAAAGAATAATAAGAGAATATACAAAACAAGTGATGCACAAGTTCACCACCCACTGACCAACCAATCCCTGAGCCATGGTGTCCCCTGGCTAACTCCCTCCCAGTTTACATACTGGGCATAATGTCATATGGTATGGAACACCTCTTTGGCACATTTGGCTCAACTGTCCTTGGTGTGTCCCCTCCTAGTTTCTTGTATGCTCTCAGTCTCCACTTGCAGGGCAGCATGAAAAGCTGAAAAGTCCTTGACTTAGTATAAACACTACTCAGCAACAACTAAAACATCAGTGTGTTATCAACATTATTCTCATCCTAAATCCAAAACACAGCACTATACCAGCTACTTGGAAGAATATTAACTTTATTCCAGCCAAAATCAGGACAATGTGGTAAACCTCACTTACCTTTTTGAATACAAATCACCCAGCATGTACCAGCTGATGTTTTCCACACAACTTTAACTGCTTCAAATGAAAGAGTACTTTGATGGTGGCAATAGCATACTGCTGCATCTCCTCTTACCATTAGAGTATTACAGTTATAGAAAATCATATACAGTCCTTTAAAAAGCTGAGTTATTTAAGAGGCCTATTATGTTACTGAAGAATAACTATATCTGTAACTACTTCATGCAGAAGCTTTCACATTTTATTGGAATCAGTAATGTAGTAAGGAGGAAAATAACAATATTATCTGGACAAGGATATCACAGACACACTTCCTTTCATGCTTTCATTTAGTCTTAAGCTGTGGGACACCCTTTGTCCTGCCCCATTTCTGTACTTCCCAGGTGAGGATGCTAATCCAGTATTCATTCCACTGTATTGCCAGAACCTGTGTTTTCAACAGCTTTTCCCTACCTTCCATTTCACATCTTTAAGTAAATCCTGCAGGTTCTAGCTCTCATGAAGTCTTTCATGCAATAGAAATGCTGATGTCCATCACAGAAGAAAGTTATTGTTAATGATTCAGTTTTTGTGCCTGTGCAGGATGGAATCAGAATACTTATAGTGGAAGTATTTCTGACTATCAGAAATATCATGAAGTCAAATATTTTAATGGATAAATCAATATGTTAATAGAAAAAAATAAATATCTTTGAACACATATTTCAGGTATGTATTTTCTATTTCTGCAATGACTACAGGTTCTATGACATGCTTATTATATAGCCAATGTCTGTTTTGATTTAAGGAAAAATATTACCCCTTATTAAAACGCAACTTATATTCATTATGGAAAACCACCTCTGTTTTACTTTGTCTAGTTTATCCCAGTACTGTTGGTATTCCTTTGTCATCTTAAGGTAATTACATACAAAATCATCTTGGTTTTGGAATGCTAGAACTATTATGTTCTATCTACAAGAAGTACTATGTCCCCTGGCAGGGACCTATTCCAAAGTATTTGAGTGAGCAATGCGCATATTTGGTTTTCTCATATCTAGTTTTTGCTAGACTTATTTATGCAACATGCTGACTTGCACACATCAAGACAAAGGTTTTCCCATTATTGCCTGCTCTTAAAGAGCTTGATCTCATTCACTTGCAGGGATATCAAGATTTGACTGGTTTTATATCATTGATCCCCAAATTTTTTTTTCTGACCGAATTTACCATCATCTTTTAAACACGTTCTTTCTAAATGAACATGGAAATCATGGTGTTCTGTATCCTCAACATACAAGTCACCAAAATGTTCATGGCAATGTATATTGCAAAACATATGCCTCAAGGAGCTGAGTAGAGGGGAAACTCTGGGCTTAGTTACCAGTCATGAGAAACTGAGATAATGCATGTGTGGGTGATACCACATTACTCCAGGGGTGCACGTGATTTCCAGGTTTACTCAGTCATACTGGTTTACACCATAATCCTGGGACAAATACAGTTTGTGTAGCATCACTGTGACTGTTGCTCTCAAACCAACTGGACTTCATGCACCTCTGTACCTTCCCTAGTATATTGCTATTGTCTTGCTCTATTTACAGACAATACCTATCAACTATTCAAGATATTGCTCTTGTCAAGTTGTGAACATACCTTTATAGTAGTAGATGGTATACTTTTTGTTTGTTTGTTTGTTTAGATAACTGAATCTTCTTTTAGAAATTCTCAATTATGGAAATAAAATTGTAGTTTACAATCATCCAAACATTTCTGATCACAGGAATTCATAATAGTCAATGGTGATATAGTTAATGAATACTAATTCAAATGAAAATCAGGAATGTAACTTCCACCTTAGCTTAATTTGCTGTATAATCACCAAGACCTACTTCACACAAAGTGTGAAACCAATGGGTTTCATAAATAAGGCTAGTTACCTAAGTTATCTAATGATAAATACTTCTTTGATCATTAGAATGTTCTGTTGGATAAGAAAGCGAATTCAAATATTTTTGAGAAATATCACTAATTTTATACTAATTTACAATTCTGTTCCAGTCAAATCTGGTTGTTCCTTGATTCTGTATGAAATCTACATACATCAACAATAGAAAGGAATGTAGCTGAATAATTACAGAGGTTCTGGCACACTGGAGTCCATTGATTAATCAATGAGAATACATGCTTAGTGTAGATATAATTACATGGAAGAGATAGTCTCATGTGAAATCTTTGCCATTTCTTTTTTACACAATATTTACTCCTTTCTGTATCCCGCAACACAGACAATGTCAAATATCTAAGTTCTTCTCCTTTGTTTTAGAAATAAAATAAACAAGGCATTAACTGTTAAGATTATAATGGACTAGTACTTGTCCTGATTTTGACTGGGATACAGCTAATTTTCTTGAACTGGGAGAGAGCAAAGCTGGAGTGCCGGGCCTGGATTGGCCATTGGAGTAGTCCATATCATGTGATGCCATGCTCAGTATATAAAGGAGGTGGGTTCTCTCTCACTTCTGGTCCATGTGGTGGGACCTTCGCTCTTTTGGGATTGCTGCTGGGGGTGGGACACAGGTTGGTGGTGGGTGGTGAGCAAGCACATTTTGCATTACCCGTTTGGACTTCCTGTTGTTACTGTTTTGTTACTATCACTAAACCATTTTTTTTTATTTCAACCTACATTTTTTTTTTCCTTTTTGTCCCTCCCCTATCTTCCCAGGCAGGGGAAAATACGAGTGACCGGCTGTCTGGTGTTCAGCTGCCAGTTGACTTCAAACCACGACAGTACCTCAACTTTACATAAATCTTTTAAAAACATCTTTTCAGCAGATGTTTTTCCACTCTTTTCATTTTTTATATAAGGTTTATATGTGCCTGCTACTAGAAGTAGCTTCTACCTGTACAGTTTTCAAGACTATGAAAAATACATGTCTTGGTTCCTTGTTTTCTTATAATTCTGCGTGAACAATATGGTTTAGGCTATTTTCTTGTCATGATGGCTTTGTGCCTTGTTCTATTTCTATAGCTGAAGAAAAGCAGGGTTGAAAATTACTGATGTGATTTGTAAAGTTGCAGTAATCTAACATAATGTTAAACCTCACAAATGTGAGAAAGTTTTGCTTTCTGACAATAGCATTTTTTTTTCCCCAAATGTGCTGGATTAGATGTTTCTAAGTAAGCATCATATTAAGAGAAAGATTTTTTCAGAAGACTGAGTACCTCATTTAGGTTAAACTTCATTCATGACTACCTTGGGTTATGTAGCATTAACCTAGCTAACTAGTCCCTACAGCCTAAACAGGAAGGCAGATTCTGCATACTTACATATTTGGATTTTCATATATGTATAATTCACTTTGAAGTAAATAGCTGCTATTAAAAATTATCAATCACTTTAATAAGCTAATGGTTTAATATTTAAAAAAGTTGCAACATATTTCTTTTCTCAACTCAGCATGAGATCTGGTATATGTTAAAGTCTATCTGGGACACTTTTTTCGTAAAAGGCAGGTGCTTCTGTTTACATGCTATAAACTACAGAAAGCTCTCTAGCTGATTTTTTAATATTTATGCCAGGTCATGGCCATTAATCCTGATGTATCTTTTTAATTTGAATTTAAAACATCACTGCATAATGATGTGACAAGAATGATTTGATTTATTTGCTTTCTACTATAAGTATTCCAAAGGTACTCCATTCTTGATCAAAGCTGATGTTCCCAACAAACAATTAGAAACTCAGGACAGTATTCATTTCCTGAGGTTCCGTACATCAAAGAGAAATGCAAAATGTGGTTGTATGTGTGATATATACATGTTTTATAGAATTTATAAGTATTTGACTATTTGAATTCTTTTTGCCACGTTCTGATGCCATTTAATAATGCTCTCAGACTTAATTCTGTCATTAAGAAATGGGAACTTGTAGTTTTAACATAACTAGACTACATATTCATAGAATCATATGCATTTTTTAAAAAGTGTGTTTGTGCATACTGCATTGATGACAGAACACATAAATACATTTTATGTCCCACTTTTAGTCTTAATTCTCTATAAGAGTATAATTCATAATACACATACAGAAAGTTACTTCTCCCATAGAGATTCAATGACAGAAGAGCCAAATATCATAGTGTGAATAGTATTGTGTTACACTAGTTTAGTAATTTGAGGTTGCAGTGCTATTTAACATATGGAGAAGTGACTAGTAGAGGAAAACTTATGCACTTGTTATATTAATGGTGTAGTGAGGAGAAAGTGTTTTCCACTTTAATGTTGTCTACTACTAGTGTCAATATGAAAAACCCATATTTTAGTAAAAGTTTAAGTCTGAGTAGGATGTTAATAAGGAAAGTAATCCATGGGACTTTAAAAATTCTACATTAATATGAATAGCTCTCACTCTCTATTCATTTCACATCCAACATCCCCATCCAATTTGTGGAAGTCACAATCTGAAGTACGCCACTTGAGAACTGAGCTTAATGACTAGCATTCTTTAGTTGCATAAAATGAAAAGAAAAATGTGAACAATTACACTGAAAAGTGCCCTTTTTAGAACTTTTAATAAAAAGTCCACAGCACAAAAAAGGCCAAGCATGAAGATAGTTTTGCATAATATTTGTTCGTTTACAGTTTTCTCAGTTTGAAAGTAAGTACAAACACAGTGATGACATCTCAGCCACACACACACTCCCCTCCTTAGCTTTCAAGAGAGTATTGAACAACTTTATTATAGTGAGAAGTTATTTTGCATTATTATTATATTTTTAATTACTGGTTTATGAATTTTGTTCAGAAGCATAGATGCAAATATCTTAAAAGTAGTAGCTTTTAAGGCTTCACTACATCGAAGACACAGACGGAGTAACTAAATGTAAAAAAAAATCTACTACAAATCTAAATATCTAAATAGTAGTGATAATTCTTGGAAATAACTCATATTTAGTTCATAAAAATAAAATCTTCTTCCTGTTTACTCTTCAAGGTTATCCAGGTCAAAACCCTATGATGATCTGGTATACACTACATAGATATTTGTCTCATCTGTTCTGAAAAATCCTCCAGAAACAGCTTGTTGTAGTATTTTCCATTTCCCAGAGTTTTCTGTAGTATCTCAGTATGTGTGCATATAGAGGGATATGCACAAGTGGGAGTAAACAACTACCATTTTCTTGAAAACAATTTTTCACATATTGATAGACATGCTTAATCTGTTGTCGATTATATTTGCTAAATCTCTGGTCCCTCTTCTTCGGACTCTTTTCTGCTTATTTGTCTTTAATGAATGTAGTTTAAAAGAAGGTAAAAGGCTAGTAAATTCTGTTCTGTTACTTTCACACAAGGAAAAGTTGTCTGTGGCAAGCTAGCAACATTTCATAATTTCATAATAGATAATTTTGACATCTTCCTCCTTTCTTTTGGTGGCTTTTATTTTCTATTTCACTACTTTTCAGTCTATTTAATTGTCCATATGCTCTGTTATACTCTATTAGAGAATGCCGTATTCTATGTTTCTATTTCTTTTTTTTTATATGCTACATGCCCCAAAAAGAACAACTGCTTGCAATGTTCATGATCTGAAGTTGTTAAATTTCACTAACAGATAATGAAGACTATAGATACTGTACATATCCCAATTAAACATTCTGCAATACTTAAGGATAAATATATGAGGAAAATGTATGAGGAAAATTATATAATGCTGAGCTACTATGAAAAATTTCTGTATTCCAAGCCTAACCCTGAAAGCTTTGTTTCAAATATCTGTACAAAATGATGAAGACATAATCAGTCTAGACTAGTGATTTAGTGATTAGATCTTAGTTTACAAAGTGTTCAAATATTTAATTAAAGCTTAAGAATGCTTAAATATAGTCTTTAAGATTTCAACATATTCCCTAAAATAAGGTTTCCCAAATATTTGAAAAAAATATTATCTCTCCAACTAATTTTAGAGTAGAATTAATCTTCAAAAAGAATTTTGGTTGATTTTATTTATTTCTCTAAAATAACATTTTATTAGGCAATTCCAATGTTAGTATTACCCATATAAAAATATAAAAAGTTATAATGTTGATTAACTTTAGATGTTTGGATTCCAGTGCTTCCAGGAGTACCACATAATAGTTTTTATTTTTGGCCTATTAATAACAGATTAGTATTATTCTTCATTTAGTTCATTTTGCTGAGTAACAAACGCTGTATAATATAACATCTACTTTACAATGGACAGAACCAGGGCATTTCCCAATACTGTTCTTGCAAAGAATTTTCTGTCTGGCTAGTTGATAGTGCCTGTCCCCTCACACTCAAGAATAGTGAATCCTACTGTGTTTATTTTCCTCCACAAGAAGAGGCACTGTAATGGTCCAATCCTGATATAAGGCGAGTGTTAAATAAGAATTAAAGGCTTTCCAAAGAGAAATCTTTGCTATAAACTCCAGCCCTATAGCAAATAGAAACTGTTGGTTGGGCATATTCTTGTTGTTATACTGCACACTTAAACATCTGGTGGGGTTGAAATGATATAAGTTCAGCTACCCAATAATATCTTATGTTCTTAAGCAATTTTTTTTTCCTGAATATGTTTTTGTCGTACTTAGTCCATTTGTTAAATGAATTTTCTCATGAGGTTGAAAGCTTGGTTTAGCCCTATGGGAGTACAAGCTGGTTTTATCTATTCCGAAAAAGAGTTAAAGGATTTTATCCACACCTAGAATCAGGACAACTTCATTTTGGTGAAGGGTTAGGGAATAAGAAGGCAAATCTTAAATCTCTGATGTACCCTACAAATCTTAGCATTTCTATTTTTTTTCCTATATTATTTTATCATTCACTCCCCTCCAGCTCCTATTACCTGTCCTCATTTCAAATAATCCACATTTTTATTTTTTCATAAAGTCACAGAAGTAGTAGTTTGAAGGGAATCGGGGAGGTCATTAAGTCCATTCTCCAACTCAAAAAGGGACTATACCAACACTGCATCAGGTCAGAAATGTTTTTGTCTATCTGAGTCTTAAAAACCACCAAGGACAGAGAATCCACAACCTCTCTGGGTAACCTGTTTTGGTACTGCATTACCCTTCTTGTGAAAAAAAGATTTCCTGCTGGCTAAGCTGAAGGTCTTTTTAAGCTTTCATTACTCTTTACATTATTTTCTTCTGTCAGATAGTACTTCCTCTTCCTTAGACTCTACTTTCTTTTACCTATGACAAGATCATCTTTCCATCTCAGAACTGTCTCTGTTATGTCTCAGAGTATTCATTTATGGCTGCAGATGTGAAAGTTTTCCACTACTGTTCTGGCACATTTCAGTGACTCTTCTATGATCTAGCCTGAAAGACAAAAAGACAACGTCTGTCTCTAATTCTGAAGATAAAAGTAAGTTCTATAAAGTTTCCTCAGTGATACAGGTCTATGAGGAGTTATCCAATTATCCCCATAAAAGAAAATCCTTAATTTCCCTATCAGTAAGTAAATTGTGTTGTTTTAGAAATCTCTATTACCACAGCTTACTCTGGCAAAGACATTCCCTGTTATAGTATGACAAGGAATGAATTTTTCACAAGAATTTGTGACCTTCGAAAGGCCACTGCTTCATACCTACAAGTACAAGGTACATTCCTACAAGTGTTTTATCTCTAGATTAGGTGTATATGAATACTTTGATACATTTGAGGTAGTTTACTGCATTTATTTCTAACAGAGAAAAAACAAGGTTTCAATGATGCTAGATTTCTTCTTTTTCACAACTCAAGAATGTTATTATGTCTTCTCCAGAACCTTCTTGGCCCTGCTGCCTGTACTATTCACAGTCGCAGGTTTCATTTTTTGTGTTAGATATTACATGATCTTCAGGTTGATTTCCAGGTTAAACCTGTAATTTCACTACACAGATGAACAGACTCTTTTTTAGCTCAGAACTATCCTGTACTCCTTCATCTATTCAGAGTTTTTACCATAAAGATAACCACATTGTCTGCTCATTTGAGTCTTTCAATATTGAGCTGAAAAAGGCAGGAGTTCCAGCTTTAGGGCTGATAGTACTTTCTTTCCGTGAAGATACTCCTGCATTAATCTCAGAAGGACATCTATTTCCATTCCTCAGCTTCTTCTGTTCCTTTTCTTGTCATTTCATAATTTCCTGGTTGATTAAAAAAAGCATACCTGCTAAAACAGAAAGTCCAGGGGACAACCTTAACCACAATATTAGTAAAAACAAACTTAAGAAAAAACCTGAATTAGTGATATCTAAAAGACGGATGAGCCATTGGTGGTTGTAATAAAGTGGTGGTATTTGACATTAGACATGGTATCTTGTTGCTGAAACTATAACTATAATACAAATTATTCATGAATGCATGACTTTTAATGAATGTATATTTTAAAATAAAGCTCAGTTTCACAAATGCTGCTATTTAAAAACATACTATGGTCGAAATAGATGAATATAAGCTATAACTGTAAAACTGCTGAAATGAAAGTGTGTGTGAGAACTTTATTTAAAGTCATTTGTATTCATAAAATGTACACATTAATCTGAAGAACTTTCATAGCATCTGAATCTGGAATGTGAACAACTGAAACAACTTTGGGGTCAATACTCTTCCAAGTGTATTGAATTCACAGTATGAATACAAACACTTTGGAGAGACAGAGAAGATTTAGAAACAAAACCTAAGAAAAGTATTTAGGATCATACACTCCTACAGTTCAACAACGTATTTAACTTCTCTGGAAATTTTCTCACTCAAATAGGCAAAATATGCTCCCTTAATTTCAGTGGAGATTTATTCTGCAGACTCTGAAAATTTGAAATAATACTTGATCAAGAATCAGACTTTTTTTTTTTTTTTTTTTCTTCTTCATTTGGAGACTGCCTCTATCATTGCTGATTTTTGCTTTCTTTTCTATTAGCTGCTATCCTGAGGTCTGGAATTCTTTCAAACACTAAATTACTAAAAATATGTATTTCTTAATCTTGACTTAATAAAGTAAAAAAATTCTGTTCAGAAGAAATTAATGGCAATGAAAATATAAAAATAAACTACATTTGTAGCAGTTTTTCTAGAATCAGTCTGAATTCTCAGTTGCAGCAATAACTGTGGTTTATTTTTCAAAGTAAGTTATTTTTAGAAAAGTAAAATACCCTCAAAGCACCATAGTCAGAAGGAACTCAAAATTTTCATGTCATCATCAACACTGCACTTAATGTTTTCAATAAAAATAGAACTTACACAAAGTTTATAGAAGCATGTAATGAGTAAGTTTGGAAAGGACCCCTGATGATCATGTAGTTGAAACTCCTGCTCTAAGCAGGGCTAACTTTAAAGTCGATCAGGTTGCTCAGGGCCTTGTCTTATTTAGTTTTTAATATGTCAAAGATGGAGTTTTCACAAGCCTATTGGTCCTTTCCAACCTCAACAATCCTGTGATTCTGTAAAATTCAAATAAACTCAGACATTTTTAATGAAAGTCAAGTGACTAAGTCTATTTTAGGTAAAGAGCCTGTGGGTTTTACAGTGCTTTTCTGCTCTTTTGAAACCACTGGTTTTGCAGACTTGTGAAGGGCTTTTATATTTAGCTATCTATATTCATAACTGAATTAAGGTATCTATATAGATATGTATACTTATTACTGAATTTTGAATTGTATATTTTGAATTATATTTTTATTTATATTTATTAGTGAATTACAGAGATTCTGTTTCTTTGTCTTTAAGGACCTTTGCTCCTGGAGAATAAAAAGGAGAATGCAGATTTCACCTTCTGGAAGAGAAAGAATGTGAAATCTTCCTCAAGCCCTTCGGTCCTATGACAATCACCCTAAAGAGAGATCCAGAGACCTGCACATACATATTTCAGGTTTAATGGTATGGGGAAGGAAATCTTCCTTTTTAAGTCCACTTCCTGGAAATAAGTATTTTGACTTTTTTCTCCATCTTACAATCACAGAATAATTCAAGTTGGAAGGGCCCTGAAGAGGTCATCTAGTCTTCATCATTTAAATAATATTTTCATTGAACCATAACAATATCATGACAAGGCACTGTTGTTCTTCTACAGTATTTTTTAATGTATTGGGTAAGAAAGATCAGCCATCTCAGCTTTCTCTCTGGTAGTTTTGCTCAGGGAAGGTCTATTGATCATTAAAGCATATTCATGTACAAAAGGTTGTCAGTCAGCAGTCTGCTGAGGACACTAGCCACAACAGATAGACAGACAGAAATAATATGGTCCTTAAATTAGTTCAGTATTTTCATTTAATTTTAAAATATGGCTTTTTAAAATAAGGAAAGTGTACACCCAATATATTCTGACATGCTCCTGAAAACAGCAGCATGTGAACTGTTCAAGCAAATGAAAAAAGCACAATGACAAAAGCTGGGATCTCTAACAAATTTTTCTATTGCATCTGAATTGCTGAAACATCTTACTCTTTTTCAAGCAGCCACTATCATAAAAAATCTTCCTTATTAAAAAAGTTTCTCACCTCAAGCTAATCTCTGCTGAGAGTTTCAATTAATACATTCTGGTATAGTGGTCTAAATCTAAAATAACTATACAGAGAGCCATGTTTGCACTGGTAATATGAGAGAACCAGATGTTACTGTTGTGTTGCTATTTCATTTTATTTGCTTTGGTTCCCATACAAAATGGAAGGACACAATATAATAATCTTTACGCAGAGAGGAGAAGATTTGGAGACTTGATCTCCCAAAAAAGAAGATTTTAACAATTTCAGAAACTCGGAGCATTTCTTTGAAGTCCCCTTTGGCTTCCTTACATGCACTGTATTACAGCAAAATTTGACTACTGATGAACTGTTAGACTCCATTCTACATCATTATCAACATACCCTATCACAATAGACCACCTCATAAAAAACAATAGCAGGAGCTGATTTTTGTGCTGTGGAACAAGAGCTTATACCTACGAAGAGCTCGTATTTATATTGAATCCTATCACAAACAAAGGTACCAATACCTTTGGTGACATAAGTGTCTAGTTCTAATAGATTTGTAGTGATGGGCAGGATGCCCATTCCAGTTAGGTTATGATGAGTTTTGGGGAAGTAAAAGTCCTTGTGCCTTTCTATTGTCCACCAAGTGCCACAGAAATAACAGCTCTGCCCTTTGTGGTGTGTCTTGAGAAAAATGTGCATGATTTCCTCTTTGAAGAAAAACTTAAAAATGCTACAATACCATACTATCCCACAGACTTGTTACAATATTAAAAGTAAATTATTAAAATTGTAAAAAAACAGGAAACACGGGAAATCACGGATAAGGAAGAAGAGAAAATACGTTCTCAAGACTACCACCATGTGATCTTACTGTGTACACTTCAAATTGAGTATCTATGTATGTCAAGACTGTGCAGTTAGAAGAAGTATTTAATGGGGTTTTGTGTTGGGTTTATTGTGGTGGGGGTTTTGGTAGCGGGGGAGGCAGCTACAGAGGTGGTCCCTGTGAGAAGCTTCTTGAAGTTTCCCCAGATCCAAGTTGGATCCACCTCTGTCCAAGACCAAGACAATTAGTGACAGGGACCACACCTCTGTGATAACATATTTAAGAAGGGGAACCTGAGAGGAGGAGGAGTTGTGAGGGAAATATCTCTGCAAACACCAAGGTCGGTGGAAGAAAGGAGAAGGAGGGAGGGGGAGGTGTGCTGGAGCAGAGACACCCCCTGCAGTCTGTGGTGAGAGGTCAGACTGTACCCCTGCAGCCCATGGAGGTCCATGGTGGAGCAGATGCCCACCTGCACCCTGTGGAGGACCCCACACTGGAGTAGGTGGCTGCACCCAAAGAAGGCTGGGACTCTATGGGAAGACCACGCTGGAGCAGTCTGTTGCTGGGAAGACTGCAGCCCATGGGAGGGACCCCATGCTGGAGCAGGAGAACGAGTGTGAAGAGTCCTCCCCCCGAGGAGGAATGAGCAGCAGAAACAATGGGTGATGAACTGACCACAACCTCCATCCCCTTCCACCCTGTGTCATTGGTGAAGGAGGATGTAGAGAATATTTGGAGTAAACCTAAGCCGGGGAAGAAGGGAGGCATGGGTGGAAAGTGTTTTCAAGATGCTGTTGAATTTCTCACTGTCCTACTCTGTTTGACTGGTAAATTAGTGATGGTGGTAGTGTGTTCCAATTAAATTGACATTCTTTTTCTTCCCCAGTTGAGTCTGTCTTTTGCCCATAACCATAATAGGTGAATCATCCCTCACTGTCCTTGTCTCAATCTCTGAGCCTTTTGTTTCATTTTCTGCACCCCATCCTTGAGGGCGAAGGAGTGGACAAGCAGCTGCATGGTGCTCAGTTGCCCACTGGGTTTAAACCGCCACAGTTTTGAAGATTTGCTTTAGCCAAGTGGCTTTAATGACATTTTCTTGTATATTTAAATATTCAGGTGAATTGGTCTCTAACTGCTGTGGCTGACTGGGCAGAACACAGATATATGGCACATGTTAGGCATCTAGAATATCAAAAAATGGGGAATTCTCCTGGGATCACCCCATCAAAGTAGATTATTGATTTAGTTTTCACCTAATGTCAAAGCAGAGAACTCCCCAAGACTCAGTTCATCTAGCTGGCTAGACTTACTTCACAGAATACTTATACAAGTACTCCATTTTGGCACCCTTTGGATGACAGGACAGAAATCTTCATGAAGATTTTGAGATAGGAGGAGGAGACAGAGATCAGAGACGATTCTGCTTTATTGTTCATAGTCCACCGTTGTTCTAAATAAATGTAGTTCATCTTATTCCATAATGTAACTGCAACTGTGGGAATGTAGGACTTTTTGTCCCAGGGATGCCCTGGTGTTTTCTCAGGGTAACTTTTGGTTCATATTATAAAGTGTGTTTCCTTGAAAAGTGAAACAAGGCACAAAAAAGAAATTCACCATCTCATTAATTTTTTTAAAGCTTTCTTATCAAAGAAGGATCTAATCTAGTCTAAAACATGTCGAGCTAGAAAATTAAATTCTCTAACTTCAAGCAAAACCACTCATTAAATATTGAAGGTACCAGACTAAAACTAAAATACCAAATTTTCACAAAGCCTGGAACTTAATGAGCTGAAAAGGGATTTTTAACATGAAACAAATGGAGCAATGGCAGGAGAATGAATCCAAAAGGCTCTCCTTCTCTAAACTGAGAGACAAATTTACCAAGAAAAGTCAGCTTGTTCAACTGGATAGTTTAGGCTAGCTAAAGTAATCACTCTTCATTTGAAAGAGGTAAAATGATCACTTAGAAACCCTTAAAGAGAATGGATTTCTAAGTTAATTGAATTAGGTGTCATGCATTATTGGTGGGGGAAAGGGAGTGCTATGTACTTGTAAATAGTGTAGGCTGCTCATGATCCTTTGAGGTAAACATCTGTGCCTTGAAACCAGGGTTACTGACTTGAAGGACTTCAGGGAAATAGAAATGTTTATTAACCACAGGTTTGCAGACATCACTGAACAATCATTCCATTAAGAATCCCACTTAAATCTTGAAGGATGCTGTCTTCTTCAAGGGAAAATTATTCCAGTGCTGTGTCCAGCCCAAGATTATGTATCAAAGGTACACCCTTGAAAGAAGGGATTACAGTCAAATGGAAGAAGCAGCTTGTCATGTTATGCAAACCATTCATCAGGTAAATAGACTTGAGAAAGTGTTTTCCATAAAAAATACAGAAGTGGCAGACCTTCCAAGGGCTCTGAATAGGATTTAAAATTCATATAAGGATGTTATGGACTGATTGAAGCCCTCCATTCTTCATCTCCCTGTGCTGCTTGGTGCGGAGAAGGTAGAGGAGTTGGGAATAATGGAGCAAAGCTGAGCCTGGGAAAAAAGGGGCTTGGCTGAGGGAAAGTGGTTTAGGTTTTATCTTTGTTTCTCATGGTCCAACACTATTTTTAGCTGGATAAATTATGTGAATTTTCCCCAAGCTGTGTCTGTTTTGCCTGTGATGGTAAGCGGTCAGTGATCTCCCTGTCTTTATCTCAAACTGGGAGCTTTTGCATCTTATTTTCTCCCCTGTCCTGTTGAGGAGGGGCAGTGAGAGAGTGGCTGGATGGGGTCTGGCAGCCAGAGGAGATCAACCCATCACAGCAATTCCATATAAATATTTACAAACTTCTTCACCACCCATCTTCTTAAAAACCTTCTCTTCATACATGGCTTTGCTGTGGATTTTTGTAAAACCGTGATAATCGCTAGTTTGATGATGTGTGAAAGGATTGGTCATGTTGATTATTAAAGTTTTCTGTATTATTGTGTACCTTTGCCTCTTTTGTATGTAGACTATATGGCTTAAAAAGCCCTGGGGGCAGAGATCATTTTGTTGTGTGCAATTATACAGTATGCATCTGACTACAGTACTGATTCATGAATAGGGTCCCTGAAGGATACTTACACGGATTAGTATTCTAGGCAACTAAATGCAACACCCTTTGCTTTACTTCCCCTTATTTTGCATTACTTCTATTTAAAATGTTAACATTTTAAATACAAGTTTAAGACACTAATTTTTCATTCATTTGTATATTCTACAAATTCCCATCTTAAAATTGCCAAAATATTAGTCAGTTACCACTAAAGACTATTTCTGTACAATATAAAATAAAACAGAAGGATGGAGTAGGTGGCCACTAGATGTCCCGTACAACCGAAATTATTGTATGATCCTAAGGAGTAAAAATCTCTCAAAATCTCTCAAAATCTCTGTTATCGACAGGGAGTTTTATGCTGTTATGATCAAAGTACTTAAAAGAGTATAGACTTTCCAGAATAGATCAGCAATCTGACTGCAATTACAAACAAAATATAGTATTTGAACATTCTCATGTAAGAAATCGTGCCTAAATCTCATGTTTTAGAGACACAGTTGTTCTCTTCCAAGAAAAACACCAGAGACTAATTAATCACACATAGTGCTACAGTGATACAAAAAGAGTAATTATTACCTATTCTCTGGCTATCCTTCAACTATTTTCCAACTGTTTCCAAAACTTACACATGCACACATACATACACATGCATAGAGATTTTGGGGGACTAAATTTTTTTCATCTTTTCCTAATTCTTTAATACACACTGTGTATTATACCAGTAACCTTGGGAAATTTTGACAATATTTTGCTTTCATATTACTTCAGATATAAAGTTCAAATAACTTTGTTTTGTCCATTACTACCTTTTGCTTTCTGAAAATACCCTAGGAAATCAGCTTACTGAGAAAAATGTTCCTAAATCAGCAAATTTTAAAAGGAAGGAAAAAAAAGTAATTATAAAGACAGCATTTTCACAACAGAATCTAAATTGCTTTCATCCAATCAGGAAACAGAAAATATTCCATGTGATTTATGTTGCCACAGTAAGAATTAAATTATACTGAGTACGAATTCAATTAACTGCTTTTGAATACTGTGCATACCTGCAAGTGACAATACAGTATATTCTGGAAACTGAAATAGTAAATAAATCTGAGAAAAAGAAAAAATAGTGCATTTAGTCTTTACTGATTTTGGTGAATACTAGATGGGACAAGCTGCAGTTTATAGTAACCACCATTTATTTGTTCTTTGATTATTAGGTAACGGTATTGAGTTGCTAGTTTAATGCAACCAAACTGTCAACTGCTGAAAAATGATGACTGTAGCAAGTATCATTGATGTTGAAGAACACAAGCAGCAGTGGTGACAAACTGGGGGGAAACACCAAAGTAGCCAAACAACTTGTAAGCTTACTAAGACAGACAGACAGCTTACACCATTTCAGGCAGCAGTTCTACTAATAATGAGTAACTTACTTTGAGTAATGAAATTATCTTCTGTTACTGTGCTGCACATGGTTTACATCGAATGCATCATAATCACAACTGGTCACATTTGACTGAAAGGCCTTCTAGCAAAAACTTTACAGAAGGGGTGGAAGGGAAGACGCTGAGGTTTTAATGATCATGTGCTAACACGGGTATTTACTGCATACCAAGAAAGAAGACTAATACTGTCTTTTATGGAAAGAAAAAGGGACTTATCCCCTGGGTGTTTGTTCTTAACTCATGAATGTTATTCAGCCTTTATCTCTCCACACTGGATAGGTGATACAGAAAGACACCTAGTATCAGTTGTCTATAGCCATGACCCATACTGTTTAGAGCAACATCAAAGAGACAGTCAGAGGAAGGGTCTGTAGAATATCAGATCCTTCTATATGACTTTATGTTTGAAAGCAAAGTATCCTCCTCAAATCATAGAGAAGGTCAGAAACACATAATTGTTAAATCACATATTAGTAGAACATTCTGGACACTTGCTTTTCACTGTATTGCCTTAGAAAATTATGCCATTCAGCTACTGAAATGTCTTATACCTTTCATAATTATTTCTTTAATTAGAAAGTTTCCTGAGTTGTCTAGTTAGAGTGGGTGACATTATCTTAAAATATTAGGTCAGGTTTTCCGATAATTGAAGCCTATAGAATGATGACAGCTACCAGCACTTAAAAGTCTGAACCTATAGTTTAATGTAGCTTCTTTTCTGTGTACATACCACACACACACGCGCGCGCGCAGGCACACATTTTGAAACCATGTAGAAATGATACTTGCATATTTTGTTAGTCTGCAGGGTGAATTGTTCTAGCTTTTATCATTGAGGGTACAAAAAATTCAACATTAAATCATTTCAAATTAATGGGAATTTTTCTCTTAGGGCAGAAATAATTCTGTGTGGTAGCTCCCGGAAGCCAAATAAGATGATTTCAGCCCCTTGGGAGGAGATACAACAGCTTCTCAGAAGAAACCTTTCTACTGAGTTTCATTTAATTCCCAGTAGGTGTTTCATTTTCCCATAAAGACTTCATCATTATTTTTCCTTTTTGTTCAGAGCAAACAATATTTCCCTTCAGCTGCAATAAAAAGGATCTACACTCAAAGATCTTACGTTTTCATAAAATATATGACACGTATTTTTCCTTTCTAGGAGCAGACTTCTGATTCGCCTGAATGATGAACTAACACTGATGAATAAATGGAAAGAATTAAATGTACGCTTCTGCAGGACCCAATGAGAAAGGGAATGCTGAAAGATAAATCTATGGATAAGAAAAAATTCAATTTACAACTTAGCTTATCTGCTGTGACACTTAACACTTCACAGATTAGAGTACCACCTGAAAAATAATCAAATTTTAAATGAAAGCAGAATAGATACAGCTTTATCTTTTCAGAATTCAGAGGAATGTAAATGCTTCATAGACACATTAATGACATTATGAAGGAAACAAAAGAGGGAAAGGAAAAAAAGAGTCAATGAACTCAGATAGATGCAAGAAGAAGCTTGCAGGAAGAAAGGAAGAACATGGATCTCACAAGTAGAGATACTGGAGGAAGATGAAATAAAGGTTGATATATTAACAAATGCTTTTTTTTTAATTTGGAAAGATGTTTTTAGTCAGAAAATTGAGATTTTCTCAAAATGAAACAGCTTATAAGACAAGTCTAATTCTGAAAAAAAGAAGTCTCAAAGTGGCTGCAACATATTATTGACCACTTTAAGCAGAAAACCTTTCATTTTGAAGATTTATTTCAAGGGTATTTTCTTATATTTTTCCTGGTTTTTTTAAGCATGAAATTAAACAAGGACTAGAACAGAGACTACAAAATGACTACAGTATTACTTTTTGGTCCCAATGTTCTCTGGCCATTTCTAAAGTTTTTCATAATCAATGCTCATTTGAAACTGTTAGGGAAGGTGGCAAACTTGGAAAAACCTATATATTTTTATTTTCTATAATTTTATCTCTTGCAAATGTAAAGTATTAACTACAGATGGATTCCATTCCATCTAATGATTGAAATAAAAGGAAAGATGAGAAACTTCAGCAGAATGTTCAGAGGAACTGGAACCTTACTGGGAGCTACAAAGGATCTCTAGGCAATATTTTCCATCATTTTGCTAAAGAAGCAATGAGCAAACATAAGCATGGGCCAATGAATAAGCAATAATAGTTTGCATCAAAGAATTTTAAAGAGAAATTTTCAATAAGCAGAAGATTTCTTAAGTACCACATGAGTTTTAAATGCAAGAGCTGCTGCTTGCAGACATCTGCCATTTTTTAGGACCAGGGTGTCCATGTCATGACAAATACTCTGGGTGCCTATACTGTGTAAAGTTTCTGTTTACAAGGTGCAGCTTGATACTTAGTCAACTCAATAAAAGACATGAGCTAAATTGTCATTGATGTTGTGGTTAAAAAGGAAAAGATTTTTTTATTATTTCGTAAATCTCATTTTACAATCCATTAAAGATTCAATGGTGGAGAGAAGTCCCACATACATACAGACTGTGTCATATCAGAAGGTATATACCAGAGAGTTCATGTGAAATTCTTTCTTTGGATATGCAGGTACCTGCTCCTTTCTTCTGGTCACTTATTAAAACCTATCTTGAGAGAGGTAGACTCACCTCTGCAGGTGTTTTATGGCTGATTATTATGGGATTATAGGAGAGTGATTTTGTGGATGTAGAATAGGGAAAGTAAATCCCTGAGTTTGGCCCTTTAAAGACCACAAAGCTGATGGTAGGAACTACAATGTGAGTGAGCTGGTACTTAGAGGGAAGGACAGAGCCAGAAGAGAAAAGAAAATATTAATCTATTATGGAGAAGTGATGGGAAGCAGTGGCAAGATAGCAGAACACTGAAGGTGTGCTCACTTAAAGGCACAATTTACATATGTAACTTCTGGTTTCAAAGCTCAGTAATAAATATTGAAACACAGTCCAAATGATAGGTCTTGCACCAGACACTACAAACCTGATTAAGCAAAGCAGTTCATCATACAGCACATTTAAATGATCTCTTTGTAATCATTACATGACTAAAGCTAGGTTTTGGTACCATAAGTGAATGAAGGGAAAACCAATAAAACCAGAAAAAAAGGCAGGGAGAGGAGGAACAAAGAGTGAAGAATGTAAAATTTACCGTTTAAATAATCACAATAAATATTATTTTATCATTAAAATCATATCGATAATCTCATCCTAACAAATGTTGACTTCAATAAAACAGGAACAGAAGTGAACTGGATAAATTGTTCTGTATTTAATTTTCACCCTTTCCCAGACAGGCAACTTTATACCCAATAGTAATAATTAGCAGAATTATTAGCTACCACAGAAGTCATGAAACCATTTTCTAGGATTTTCAACAGCAAGACATCTAAAAGTATAGAGGATTTTAATAAAAATAAACTGACAGAACAACAAATGTACTTCAGGATAGACTATGAGTATTTGCAGAAAATGTTGCTGTGGAGGAAAAAGAGGGAAATATATATTTTAAGAAAATATTTTATCATTCAAAAAACAAATTTGTTTGGTTTTAAAACAATAGTTTTCTTAAATCATTATCTCAGAAATTCCATTTTTCCTAAATTGTGAACATGTAAAGTTTCATTCTTAATCAGTTAGTTGTCCTCTTCATCAGAAGTCTTTATTTTTATCTTCTTTATTTGTTGGTATTTTGAGATTTCCTGTTTTTAGAAGTTTATTGCAAGTGATCTGAATCTGAAATTAAGTATTCAGTCCCTTCTAATATGGCTGCAAATATTTATTGAACACATGTTCAAGTTGAGCAAGCACAAATGTTCACTCAGTTGTTACATTTGCTTCATTTCTGGGAGCTATATGTTTTAGATGGCCTGTAAACCCTTTCTTCTGCTACAATTTGTCACTTTTAGAAATATTACCCTATTGTCATTGGTAACTAAAAAAAGATATTAATACACATAAAGAAAGTGATATATAAGTATTCAGATATTTATATCCTGGTATTTCTAGTGAAAATCTCAATTTTAATCACATCTTATTTTCATGCTGTGTTAAATGTACGCTTCTTTTCTCATTGCCTCGTTTTCTGTCTCCATCTTAGAATTTTATCTCAATAGTTGTGAAATACAGTGGTTCTGTTATTATTTAAGCAATGTTTTTGTGATATCACAAGCTTCAGATTTTGAAAATACCTCACTGCAAGTAAATATGAACTCAATCAGAGGAAAGACAAACAGAAAAATCCAGGTAAAAATGGAGGGGGAGGAAATAATGGGACTGTATGCCATGGACAAAAGAGTTGGAGAATGTAATTTTACTTAATTTTTTTCCAGCCACCACAAACCTCCAGTCAGAAAAAGAACACCAGCACTTAGACAGACATGTCTACCCTACCCTTTTCCCAGGCTCAATTTCTCATATCTTAGCTGGAGGTTCCAGTCAGTGGGTTAGGACTCCCCTGGTCAGGTGGAGGCCTTTGGCAGGGTATGTACTCCAGTCCAGTATGGAGTGGCTTTTATCTGTTTGCCTCCTGGATCATGGCTCCAGCTCCACCAACTGCCAGTGTATTTCTGCAATTTGTTGGAGCAGGGGTGCTGTGCTCCAGAAGTGAGGGCTTCTCTCACTGCAGAAAGTTCAGGTGTGCAATGGCTTTTTTCATGATGATAGAGCTCAATGGTGTGACATATATCCATTAGAGTCTGTTTGTGTGCCCATAAGGGTTAGCCCCACAGCAATCTGATCTGTATTTCAGCTATCCAGGTTTGAGCCAGAACTTACTGAAATCAGTGGGAACAGGAGCTGATGATGCAAAGTGCCTAACATGGAGCCACTCCACAGGAACGAACTAGTGCTCATAAGCATCTCATCAGTACTCCAAAATCCTGGGAACTGATGGCAACAATTTTTTGGAGGACCTCTAAACCAGAAATTTGCCTTCTCTACACCACCAATAGAAGTACATTAGTGAGGTTACCAAATTTCAGATTATCACATTATAAAGTTAAGTTTTGAAAAGAAGTTAATTGTTTACTCATAGAAATCCCCAAATCAGGAATTTTCAGTATGAACATGTAGGGTTATCTTTCATGTCTTCCTCCATCAGCAAAGACTGCATGAGCTACCGTTCCTCTTCTACACCAACTTGTCTGTCTTGGTTCAGCTAGGATAGGGTTAAGTTTCCCCATCAGTGGGGGGGAAGGTCTAGCCGGGTTATTCAATACCATGCTGAAGTCACCTCTGTGTGCAGAATCGTGGGAGCGTGGGAGAATCGGTGAACGCGTGTGTTATGCAATCTCTCTGCTCTCACTGCTGTATTGGTACGTATCTTGCTCTGTTCATTGTTTACTGTTATTGTTATTGTTGTTTGTTGTGTTTCTGTTGCACTGTTGTATTAAACCTCTCCTTATCTCAGCCCCGGGGCTTTGTATTTCACTCCCTTTGTGAGGGAGGGGCAGCGGCTGTGTGGTCTCAGACCCTGGCAGGACCTAAACCACCACATTGTCATACCAAATTTATACCCCATTCTGCATTTCTCAAGAAACAATGTTAACATAATATTTTAGGTTCTCTTGCATTGTGAGAATAATAGCCTATACAGAAAAGTATTTTTGCATTCTCTGTTTTTAATTTCAGGTAGAAGACAAGAAAAATTAAAGCAGCTAAGCTGAAGAATAAGAATGCCCATACTCTAGAACTACTGTAAATGTTCTCTAGGGAGAACACCAAGCTGAGTAGAATGCATCCAGATGGAGAAAGGTGCACGCAGGTGTGCAACCAGCAACCAGTTCAGGCTCATGTAAAGTTGTGAAGGAGAACCACGAGGATGGCAGGGCTTGCTAGGCAATCTAAATGGTTAATTATGATATTAATGATACATATGGCTTAAGAGAGACTGCAAGATTAATTCTCATTATAGTTTTAGGCACTTGCTGAGATCTTCTCCTGAATCACAAGTTGTCTTTATTTTTTAGGCAAATGGCTTTTCTTGACCTATGCAAAATATCTACAGAGAGCTAATGACAAGCTCACAGACATCAGACTGTAGAGAGTCTGGTATTAAACAAATGTACTGCAGAATATCTGTTCATCTTATACTGACTATTCAGAAAAAGAAAATAAAAACCTTAAAATAAAGTTGAAAAAGGAAAAAAAAAGAAAAAGTACTGGTTTTGAAAAAGTTACTAAAAGACCTTCCAAGTAAACATATCCTTACCTTCAAGGTGTTTGTATAGTTTGTCATTAGCTCTGGAAATCATGATCCCAGCTGATAATAAATAGAATTTTGTTGCATTATTGATATTTAACCAAATCTAGCTGTTAACCAACTCAGAAAACATTGATTTGAAATTTTTTCATGTACATACTTGAGACAAACAGGTTGCAACTAAAATGAATAATGCTTTTTGGGTTTTTTTAATTGTGTTTCTGCATAACATTTGGATGTTAGGCAACTTAACAAGACATGGAGGATATTGCAACTCAGCTTTCTGCAATTTGATAGTCAGTTTTCTAAATCAAGAATGTTCGCTTCCACAATTTTATCCTCTTTAATAGATTCTAGCATCAGTAAGAAGTGGATGTCTGCACTCAGAATTATACAACTCTTAGGCAGTAATTGTCACCAAATATTAAGAGACTACTTATGACTAAAAGAGGAAGTATTTCCAATCCATATTTATTTCATGTCTTCAATTTCTGATTAAAGAAAGTACTAACAACATTTTTGCTTCTTATGTCTTAATTTATTTAGAAATTGGTTTAGCCTTTGAAGTCAGAATGAAATGAAAGCAAAAACATACTGGTAAAAATTACCAATTCTTATTAAAAATTCACAAAGCTATTTCCCTTTTCACTTAAAAAAAAAAAAAAAAGAGAAAAGTTTTTGAGGAAAACATAATCAGTGATTCTAACGTGGGGAATATGAAATTCCAGAGTTATGTGTGCCATGATACATGAGTTAAACTGCTGGTGTTGAGCAAGGATAATCTACTGAACTTTGTCCTTCTACCAGGTAGTAACTGAAGATACCATTTTCTTCAAAGAGAAGTATAGCAAAGAAAAGCCCAGCAACTCAATCTATCTGAATTGTGTTTTAACATACTTAATAATTGTAAGAAATAGTTGTCATCTTTGCCTATTAAATTATTGACAACTTCTTACTATTCGAGGAATACTTAGCTTGTTTATAATTGCCCAAAATACAGAAATTAACACTTACATAGAAGTTACATACTATTGTATAATAATGACCCGTTGCCTTTTCCCTTTCTTCAATATAGATACCATAATATGACAGTATCCAGGTTTAACATGAGCCCTAAACAAGCATTTCCTTGTTTGTTTCATCCATTCTCACTTTCCTGTACTGAAAATCCTTTTTGTCACAACGCAGCCATCTTTGATACCCTCCTTCTTCCACTGGAAGTTTCAGTTCTATCCACCATAGTTACTTACAAATCCATCAAAATGCAGAGACCTTGTTCTCCCTAAAAAAAGAATGTGAAAGATTTTTCAAAAAAACCCAAAGTATAAGTGTAACTTACTAGTGAGGAGAAAAAGTTTATATCTGCATGTTTTTAATTTATAATCTTGCTACCTAAATCTGTTTCCAGGAAAGATTTAAAAATAAACATTAAGCATGGCCAATTTTTAAGTTTTAACCAACATACAAGATATTAATAAAATAAACATATAGCTTCTAATTCCTGAAAAATAGACATATATATTCATCTGCATATAGTCTTTCTTTTGCAAGAAACAATTTCAGAATACCTGCAAGAAGCTTCTAAGCAAGATAGTCAAAATAATAACCACATATCCCTACTTGTGTTAATGGTCATATATCCCTACTAGGCACTAGTAAAAGGCTGATTTTGTTAGGAAACAAAAACTATTGGGACACCTTATTCTGCTAGAAGAAAATGAATGGATTCTGACTTCAGTGTCACTGAACTGACTAGAAGTCTAGCCTTTTAATTCACACACAAAACCCAAAAATTTCAAATTGTAACTACAGCATGAACAGGTTATATCTTTGTGTGTTCATTAGAGAGATACAAGCTAGAATCATTCTACATGAAGTACATTTAAACTATAGAAGTTTACTGATTTAATATTGTTCTAGGCACACCAAGGAAAATAAATTTGACTTAAATGTTAATTACTGAAAAATTAATTGTTCAATATGTAGGATAATAAATTGCCTTTTTAACAAAATCTCTATAGATTAATATAGTTTAGACAAATTCCATCTCTCTAGACAAATAGTAGACACAATAACCCAAAAAATGTATTTCTGAGGAATTAGTCCAAGACAAAGCTAATTATTTTCCAGTAACTTATCACACAGTATACACTGAACTTACATTACATTTCAAACTATAAGCACTGAGTTTAAAAAGGAAATATTTAAAGTTGCTAAGCAACAGTGTCCTTGTTTATCATATTGTTTTTGAAATTAAACCACTGGAAGGGGAAAACAGAACAAATAAACACACAAGAATATAATCCATTTCACAGTCAATGTAAGAAAACAACTCTTGCTTCCAGAATATAAATTAATAAATATTCTTGACAAGAACTTGATCTATGGTTCAATGGACTTTTTCTCTATGCATTGCTGTTGTTATTTTGACTTTGCTTTCTAAACATGTCAGTAAAAGGATATAGCTAAGTAAGAAATAAGAAACTACAGAAGAGGTTTATTATTGAACAGAATTTCTGAAAAATGGTCAAACTAAAAGATCATTCTATGTCTGAGTTTGGACAGACTAATAGAAACATGTAATATTCATTTATAGTAAAAGTACCTAAGTGTATAGACTTGATTTTCCAAATGTGCTTATTTCATCTCCCTTTAAAATGTGTGTTTACTTCTTCTTATAAAACAAATGAAAGGGGAACGAATTCTTCACTGTCTCCAAACTGCTCAGGTTACAGAAAGTAAGTGACTGTGTATTGAGGGACTGCATAGACCTCTCCAGTTGTGGAGCAGTGTAACCTCAATGAACATGTTGCTGTTTTCTTGAAGTCTAGGCAATTGCTGATGCTGCTTTGTCAAATCCCTTGCAGTGGGTGGAGAGAATGGAAGTGGAGCCTTCTCAGTTAAGCTGAATGGTTTTATTTAATTCTTCCTTACACAAATACCTTCGGTCATACCTCTTAACTGGCCCTGAACCTTCTCCAGTTCTAATATATCCACTTTGAGATGAGTGGAATAGTTAAGAAAGTACATACAGCACCCGAAAAGTCAGGTGGATTGTGGATTTGTATGATAATATAGCATTGTTCTTAGTTTTCTTCTCTATTTCTTTCCTACTAAGTTTTAGAATTTGATTTGCTTTTATGACTATGACTATTTCTCATCGAGTGACCACAAGTGTCATCACTGAGCTCAATATTCAAGAAACTGTCAAAACCTGTCCTTTAGAGTAAGAACTGTTAAGTTAGTACTCATGATTACATATGTGAAGCTGGGACTGGTTTTGCCCACTGTAAGTTCTTTTGCATTTATGTACAGTAAATTTCACTTGACATTTTAATGCTTGGTCTTGTAAAGTCTTTCTGCAGTTCTCGACAGTCAGCCTTTCTTTACAATCCTGAATAACTTGGTACTGGCAAAAAACATTATCATCTCACTATTCAGTACTTTTTTATGAACTAAGGTCCCTACAGATCCTTGTGGGATTTCCTTCATGATGGGAGCTGACCTTTGCTTCTTCTATTTCTAATCACTCAACCAATTTTTAAATTGATTTAATTCTATTTTTTAATCCTTCTCTCTTTTGTTGCACCTGTCAAGTTTCCTTGAAAGTCTTTGGTGAGCGACACTGTTAAAAAAAATTTGGTAAATTCAAGTAGTCTATATTAAAAAGATTTTTCTTACTCACATGCCTGTTGACTCCTCCAAAGAATTTTAATGTAAATAAAGTCTGGAAAAACATTTAGGGAGGCTATCAAGAGTACCACTCATAATAAATCACAATTTATAGAGAATTATACAATATTTTTAATAGTACCTTTTACTCGTAGCTGCTAAAACTTTAATTATGGTCAGATAAAAAGTAAAGAAGCTTTGTTTCATTGGACTTTGGGATTTTTTAAAAATTATTTTATTTTTGTTTGTTTCTGAAGATCTGAGACCTTATTGAGACTACCAGACTATTCTGAAATAGAAAGAAAATTAAAAGCTATCCAATCAAAATTTAAAATCAAAAGAGGAAACAGCAAAATGAATCATGTATCCAAGACCCTTGGGAAAAATACAGCTATCAAAAGTAAAGAACAAGTATATACAATTCCACTAGGTGACAAAGAAAGAAATTTTATCAGACTCTGTTGAGTAATATTGTTGTGAGAATGAAGCATGAAGTGTTATAGACAAACTTACTGCGTATTTCCAATATTTTTATCCAAGATCAGTCACCTCACATCTTCAAAAGTACTATCTGTGTAATAAAGAGTACAAGGAACAAGTGCTATCTATGTAATAAAGAATAGAAGGAGCAAGAACACAGTCTCTCACTGTTAGTAACAACTAAAATGATTTCACAAATTGAGTCTTAGGTATATTCTACCTTTTAAATGGATATGAGGCACCTAAAATTTTAGTACATGTTCCTTACATGATTTTTTTGTCTGTTTCTTTTAAAATATGTAGTAGTGCATTAAAAATTATATTAACTTTTCAGTAAATGAGAACTGCAGTTTTAGGCACACACATCAAGTAAATCAGAGTTTGTATTTCAGAATTTTATATTACAACAAATATACAACTTTAAAACCATTCAGAAATGAAAGGGGAGATATGGAAAGCTATGGAAATATGGGGTTCTTCAGTAATGCTAATCAGTAAAGATTTTTTTCACATTACTAATAAATTTGACCAAGTAAGTATTCAATAGCATATAATATTGGGTGCATTGCCTTCAATGTTATCAGGATAGCTACATGAAAGGGAAAATAGTTTTCACTCATGTTTTGATGCAGAAAGTGTTTTTTTTTTCCTGAGGTTTCCAGTATAAACAGTTTTCTTTTATAAGCAATTTGAAGGCAAGAGTCTTTGTTTTATAAGGTTTTGACAAAACAAAGAGACTTTATGCAGAGATTCATATTCGTAGTTTTTTAAGGTACAGCTAACTCTGCAGGAAGATGGTTGGTATGTCTGCTAGAAATTATGAGTGAGCAGCTAGTAGTATATAGAAACTTGTGATAAGCCTGTACAATTAAATACATACCTGTGTGCACAGATCAGTTGTTCAGTGTATTAAGGAGTGGAGACAAAATTGTCTTTATCTTTCTCCTATCTTTTCCTATCAGAGGTTGGGAGAGTAAGGCGAAGGAGCTTAAAACAAAGGAGTCTTGATGATGAATGAAATATTTTAAAGGGGATCTTAGCAGCTTGATGAAAGAGGATGAATCTAAAATTTCAGAGGAGTGTTCAAATTTCTCTGTTATTACATGAAAAGATTCACTGACTGTTCTTTGCTTTATGCAGCACCAGTCCAAATGTAGCAAAAGTTAAATTAGCCCTGTATGATAACTGCACAATCACTGTTCTTCAGAGCATTCGAATCACTTCACCTTTTTTTTTTTTTTTTGAACCATTACAAATTTCCTAAGTATATTGCAAAAAAATCTAAACTTCCTTTCTCAATCTGGTTAAAGTAAACAAGCAGGTGGACCACTTGACATACTGTATATGGATGACATTTTTTTTCCCCTGAGTATTTTTTCAAGCTATCTGCAAGAGAAAATTTAGTAACAAGGAGTTACCCATAAAGAACTGTGTGCCAGCTTGTGATTCCTTGCCTTAGTCCCAAAGCTTGAGAGAAAAATGTTGACATTAGAAACCTCACTTCTTAGAAAAGTATGTTACCATTAAATTCCCTACACTGAGTTTAGCCAGGATATGGAACTGTATGAACTATACTTTCTGTTCATGCATTTTGTGCCTCTTGAACCAGCAGTGATTTTGCTGCCCAACACAATTTATCCCTCATTATCAGGATGAATATAACGTAGAGCAAACAAACTTTTATACTTTATAATTTTTGTTGGCAGCATGTAACATTTACATACATGGAGTATGAGCACAAGGGATACGAAGTCATTATATACTAATGCTCTGCAAAGTGGAAAGACAATATCCTCAGCATCACTCTGCACTGCATTTCAAATGGCACATTTCAGGCAATTTATGCTAATTTCCATCATTTACAGAACATAATGATACAAATCAGTTAGAATTCAGTACAACATTCTCTAAGTGTTTAGAACTATGGAGAACACGATAATGGTCTCATTAACTGTAAGTTGAGAATTGAATTTCCATTTCTAGGCAAAACTGTTACTGCTTTACTCATGATCCACAACACTTTTCCTGTTTCATAGGTTATAACAGCCACTGGTCAGCAGCGTTTCTTTCCCTTGGTGACCTCCCTTAACCCACCCAAAGCAATAAGGAGAGATCAATTGTACTGATTGTACCTGAAGTGACCTTATTGTCTGCTTTCTGGCTGGTATTAACTTGACAAAGAACAGTGATATCCAACTTCACTTCATATGCTTAGGAGCCTTAAGTATATACAGAGTTCATAGTTTAAGCCTTTGATATATTGAAAGGAGATGGCAATGGCACAGCAAATGTTTGCCTTTCAATTTGACATTACAGTGAGAAGGATAATAAACACTGTGTTCATAAGAATAAGTATAGCTAAAGCAAGCAAAAAGCCATCACTTCTGAATTACATGAATGCTGGGAGGTATTAGGAGAAAAAGGTCAACTGACTATCCAAAGCCTATCAGAAAGGCTAGTTACATCAAACAGTACAGCTAAGATATGTCCTGGATCAACAGCAGAAATTTTTTTCTTTTTTTTTCCTCCTTCTCCTCCTCCAAATTTTTTATCAGTAGTTTTGACTAGAAAATTGAAAAGGACAATGATGAGTTGAATAGACCCAAAATTGTTTCAGGTTATGCTTAAGCATATTAGTCTAATCCTATCACACTGACAAGGTGCTATACAGTTATGGATCCATAACTGCAGATATATCTCAATTATGCAAGTCCCTAAACTTTTATTTGCTAAGGGAAGTAATTTACATAATGACTGTATACCTCACTCAATAACTATAAAACTATTTTTCAAAGCTCTGTCTTCTGAGTAGTTAATATCCTAGGACTACAAGAATTTCTGTTGTGGTTGCTATAAACTTAAAAGCGTAACTTAACCTACATTAATCATTGGTATACAATGATTAATCATTATAAATATACCTTTGTGTATGTTTGCATCAGAAGCATAGCAATTACCCAACAGAATTATATCAATGGTTTATCTGATACACTGTATGATAGCGATCAGCACTGGTGTAATCCTACAGCTAGAAGAGTACCAAACAAGCAAACAAAAATCTTCCAAGTTCTTAAACAAGCAAAGTCTTAACTCTTACCTTTCTATGAAATAAAAAAATGGAGAAAATACTTAGGGTTCCCAAAGACGCTAGAAGTAATAAATTTCAGTAAACATCAAGTAATACCACACCATAGAAATCAAAGGTATTGCAGCATAGCAAAACTGAAATATTCTCCAGCAATTCTATAACAGATCATTTTCCCTAAACACCAGTCAATAAGCCACCAAAGGTGCAGTGCCACAAGAGTTTACAGACATAGTATGTATAAAGGTGACACTGAAAATCTACAGGTGTTAAAAAAGTGTATGTGCTGGGGGCTATTTAGATACTACCAGTATCAAACAGTACTGTTTTACCAAACTTCATTCCATTTGGTCATGAGCAGTGCAAACAATGACTACATGATGAAAAATGACATAAATAAAAGATGGTTGCTTATCTTGTTATTAGCCCAAAAAACTCCAGGGAGGTACAAGAAAAAATGTACAGTGCATTATCCCACAACTCTTAGAACATGTTTTCTTTTTCTTAACTCCTTTTCATTAAATCACTTCTAAACAAACAGAAACCCATACTAGACCTCTACCGGCCATGCATACTCTTGGTATCCCCAGTGAGCTGTGGCAAAGTGTTCTACAGTTTAGGTCCATGTTCTGTAAAAAGTGTTATTCCTTATTTTGTTTAGTACTTACCATTAGCTACATTCAGATGACATAATCTATTTCTTGTGTTGGAACAGAAAGTGAACATTTTTTCTTTGTTTCCTGTTGGTCCCCACTATACAAAAAAGATGTGGACAGGCTGGAGAGGCTCTAAAGAAGGGTCACAAGGGTGATCGAGGGACTTGGAAGTGCCATGTGAGGAAAGGCTGAGAGAATTGGGTTTGTTCAGCCTTGAGAAAAGAAGGCTTAGGTGTGAGAGACGAGAAACCAGGCCTGCAAGAAACTAAGAAAAGCAGCCTGAGAAAGAAAAAGTTGAGGCTGATCGAAGAAATGCCTCAAACACTCGCAAGACAAAACTATGAGTCACAGGGTGGATAGTGTGGAGGTCGAAGCTGATAAGGCTGCCCGAATAACACAAGATGCAGCTGGAGGAGGGAGCTCTGTGGAGACAGGATGGTTCTGCTCTGGTGCACCTGGACAAATTTCAAGGGCCATCTGTCTGGTGAATGACCTTTGATTCATTATCCATGAAATGCATATTAAAGTTAACACCCCTCAATATGCTACCAAAGGCTAACATGATCATGCTAATTACATCATCCCATGAAACACCTTACCCCTCCCCGTACATGGGATACGTAGGTATGTGGGTTGACCTAGGGGACGGACCCAAGGAAAGTGTGTATAAATCAAGGGGGAGGAAGAAAGGGCGGGGGCTGGAGAGTGCAGGGAAGCAAAGAAGATGGATGCAAGTGAAAAAGACGAATGCCTCCTGTGCCTCCTGGAACCCTCGCTGGCGGGATCAGCGCAGTAACCCAGACTGGTGATCTGTATTTCCTCATTCCCTCTATCTCCTTCTTTTCCCTTTCCCATTAAGAAATGCAAGGCATATTGTATTGCTTGCCACAACTTGCTATATACTTATCCAATTACTGTGTGTTCACTTAGTACATTGTGGGTAGTTAATAAATGTTTGGACTTGGAGACTTTGTCTGCTCCATTGGGGATTTGCGAATCTGAGCCACTTGTCTCCCTCATCTGAGCAGGACATGACACTTAGGGGAGACCTTATCACCATGTTCCAGTATTTGAAGGGTGGCTACAAAGGAGTTGGAGACTCCCTATTTACAAGGAGTTACATGGAAAAGATGAGGGATAATGGATACAAGCTAATTCTGGGAAATTCTGTTTGGACACAAGAGGAAAATTTTTCATAATGAGAACAATCAGCCATTGGAATAATCTCCCCAGGGAAGTGGTGGATTCCCCAACATTGGACACTTTTAAGATTCAGCTGGACAGGGTGCTGGGCCATCTTGATTAGACCATGCTTTTGCCAAGAAAGGTTGGACCAGATGATCCTTGAGGTCCCTTCCAACCTGGTATTCTATGATTCTACGATATTAATGTTCTCCAGTGTCTCATGATTTTACAGATATCTGTATCGACCCTCTGTCATGACTTCAATGCTAACTGCTTTCAACGTGAAGACTGACTACTTATTTTCAACAACTTTCCTGTCTTTTAACTTGTCTATTATGCTGTTATATCCACTAACTCTAAAGTTTATTTTCATTTTTGCTGATTTGCTCAGCAAATACATGAGACCTACTGAGGCTTTCACTGTCTGGATAGCACCAGGAATGTGTTGAAAATTAAAGCAAGCTGCCAATACATGTTTCTACCTTTTTATCTTAGTTATTAGATTATTTTTCTTTGCATAGTAGAAGTGGAGAACTATCTACCTATGGCAACAGAGAAAAATTTAAGGTTGTTTGTCATTCATTATCTGTACAAATATATTCCAGGATCATCTTTTTAACACCTAGGAGAAAGAAATAGAAACATTAAGTCTATTTTACCAATGGTGTGGGGAAGGCAGAAAATATTTATGTTTTAATAAGGTCAAAAATTAAATTAATTATGCAAAAATGATGACATATTAGAAAGTCAGGGATGACATATTCTGTATGCAAATATTTATTCTATATCTGGGGACCTACCAGTTGATAGTTTTCAAGTCAATCTGCTATGACTTCTTTGCAAATGTTTAGTTAAATCTTTCCCATTGACTGTTTATGTACCAGGATTTCTTGGCTGGCTTTATTTTGCATACTAATTGTTATTTTAGACTATTACAGATCTAGTAAAAGCACTGTCATTAATTGTTTCACCTAGTCCACCATGAATTTTGTGTCACCTTTGTTTTACCAGATTGAAATACTAATTTTAGGGACAGAAAGAGCTATAAAATTGTAATTTAAGTATATTTTTAAGATGGAAGGATGCAAAATAAGGATGCAATTTCAAAAGATAACTGCTATTCAAAGCTTTCTTAGTGCATTTAACACTTGCCAGATTTGTAGACACCATACATGGTATCTAGAATATTTACTTTTAAAAAATCTTCATCAGGATCTAAACACTGAGATAAATGCAAATATAGTTTGTAGTAAAAGCTAATTCATAATGTAACCATTACAGTATCAGGACTGACAATACAAAATCAGTATCTTCCACTGTGTAATAGCTTATAGAAACTAAAAACTACTTACCTTTTTTTTTTTTTTTCCTCATCTGATTTCTATGGGGGGGGAAATAATCTATCAGAAAATGAAGGCTGAATGAGTAGCAAACAAGAAATACTGTATTCGACATGTTTCAAATTTTCATCTTGCCTCAATTTAGAAATGTAAGAGGATTAAACCATACTTCCAATAATACAATAAAGGACAAAATACATTTTATTACTTTCATGAACCCTATTTTTCTTGTAAACAACTAAAAATCATGTTAAGAGAACCACACTGATAATCAAAGACTTATGTGACCAAACAGAAATAACAGGTTGGAGCAACAGACTTGGGTTTTTATGGTCATCTGCTTTTGGATACAAGTTGCCACCATCTGAACCATTTTGGGGTACTAAATTAGTTTTTACATACCTTTTCAATTTAAACTGAAAAACTAGAAACTTGTATTCAAATGCCAAAATACTATCTGTAGTCTTATAGCTTGATGCCTGCACTTCACACTCAAACAGATGGAAAAAGAAAGCACAGGACAAATAACTGCAAACAAGTCTCTCTTGAGAAAGGCTAGTATTATTCTTATGCAGTCTAGACATTATGAAGTACAAAGAGTTCCCAGGGCAAAGCACTAGTCTGTGAGAGTAAGAATATCACAATCTTTTTTCTTACATTTTTTCTCATTCTTCCCATTTGCACCACGGCTAACTTTAAGCAAGGAGCAAGCATGTTAAAAGTAGGAAACTCAGTGGTAAAAATTTTTGGCATACTTTAGTCATTAAGATTGGAAGCAGAGCAACTATTACTGGCAGTCACAAAACTCCAAATATAAAGATTTCCCAATTTTAATGACATTCCTTTGTGAAATAATTTTGTAAATTAATGTATCAAATATGAGTTCAACTGATATCTTTTTCTAGTTTTGGTTTGAAACAGGCATCATTGCCTATAGAATCAAGGTCTTGTTCTTAACATTCTCAAAATTATGCCTTAAAACATTCCTTTGATCTGTGTCTAATGAAACAAGTTGATTTATTGTGACCTGAAATAGTAGCCAATAGAAAGCTCATAAGAAATAAAGCAAAAAGAAAAATCCATTACTTTCTAGGTCAGTAAAAAACCCAACAGCAACAAGAACTCTTCTAATCTGTCCATAAAACATTGTTAAATATTTCAACTTTATCTTAAGTCAATATTTGTTATTAGTGTTGAAATCTTAGTTCTAATGTCACCTAGTAATGTGAATAATCATAGTCCTGTTTTTTTTTTTTTTTAAAAAAAGTTTGCTCTTAGAGCATGACCCCTCCCTTTGATCAAGTTAATTTCCAAGTTTCTTGCAAGTTGGCTCATTTAATGGCTTGTATTAATATTATAGTTGTGGCTACAAAAAGATAAACTAATATGAAAGATAGATTTCCTTAAGTTGGGGGTGGGTAAAAACAACATCAGTTACAGCAGCAAAGATTTGGAGTTTTCTGCCTTCTTCTGAAGCATCTGTTCTGGTGAATGGAATGAAGCATGTGTGAGACTGTGAAATCAGACTTTGGGAGATGGCCCCTCTTCTGAGGCAATGATGGACAGAAAAGTAAGGACAGAGGGGAGTTGGAGGAGACATGATGGCTGATGTGAAAAGCGTGCTATAAAAAGTGATCCAGCTTAAAAAGATTCCCTTTGCTGCTCTAAAACAAAAATTCAAAAAGTTCCTCTGCCTTGCAGAAACAAAGTAATAAAACTGTTGAAAGCACACCTAAATAAATGTTAAATTTTAGGTGAGAAAGGCCCCACCATCTGTTACTACGTACAAACAACAACATTATTAGATTATAAATAATTTATCGGCACAGAAGATATGGCTGCCTTCAGATTATTAGGTTAGGAGGCCTACAGAAAGACTCTATAAGTAGGAAAAAATAATCACTTTTACAATTTAAAGTACAATCAGAAAACAACCTTATTGAGATGTGAATGAGAATGAGAGGTCCATGCCATAGAAAGTCATGAGCAGCAAGGGAATGAAATACTTAGTTATGATTTAAGGACAACATGTACAGATAGCAAAACTGTGAAGCTGGTGACTTCAGTTTTCAGTGCATCAGTCAGTGCCCCCTGAGATATCTACAGTGAGTCAGACATAAATGATGGATGTAGTAAATAATTGTCCCTGGAACCACTCTGTCACAGATTCTCCTAAGAAGAGTTCATCTTTGGACGTGGTTTTATAAGACAGAGCAAGGAGATTAATCCTAATTAATGCAGCAGACTTAAAGCATTTAAATATGATTAAATACAAATAAGTCTGGAAATCTAAAAATCAGAAAAAATCATGTACCAACTAAAAGAATATATAATTTGATAAATGCTAAATGAAAAGTCAGTTTCTTTTCTGTCACAATGAGAAAAAATCCTTTAAAAATATAGTAGAGGTGTAACAATAATGTGTTTCAAGAAAAAGGTCTTCCTGAGCCCGAGTGTCTCTAGTAACAGAAAATATCAGTACTGTGGGATGTTAATGGTTTGTGTGTGTGTGAATGTGTGCATAAGAAAGCTCATTACTGAGTTATTCTAAGTCACATCAAATCTGGAACAGCTAAGAACTCAGGCATTTAGGTAACACAGAGAAGTTTGCCATATGTTCTTTGCCCCTTGTGTGTGTTTTAAATACTTAGGTGATATGACATATTCATTTTTGTCTAATACTGTATAATGGGTCATTCAAACAGAGCTATCCCTCCTCATGAAATATGGTTCTAGTTGCAGATATTATTTCACTTACATTGTACTGCTGCACAACTGTGAGATGACTGTGCACCTTCTCTAAGGGTAAGGCTACATATTGTTGGTCTAGTGTAACTGAGCAAAAGGTAGTCCAACTTCAAAGCTCTCAAACTTGCTGTTTTTCACAAAGCACATCTGTTAACACAAAACTTGTCCTATTTTAACTCTCAAAAGAGATGGACTGACATTTTGAGGGGGATCATGGGGAATTATCAAAGAAATTACCTTAGTGTATTCAGCTATTCCTGAAACCATGAACATTCACCTGGTGTTTAGCATTTCTCTTCTGAAACCATTTTGTGCCAACTAGTTCCAAGTATGACTGGCCCTGCTGCCACCAGCTATAGTCTCAGAGAGTGGAATATCTGCATCATCTGAAATTATAGATAAAAATTGGTCTGAGAATAAACTGCTAGACTGGGAAACTTGCAGAGCTACAATTTAAGACATTTTGTATTTGAAATTAATAGGACCCGAGTTTTCAATAAGAACATGATATGTCACTATAGCGAGAGAGAAATTGAACAAATTTCCACTCCTACAAAAAAATTATAATTAGCAACTCAGTGTGATAGTCTCACTTAACACCAGTCTTCCTTGGAAGACATAATGAACTTGAGAGTTATTTATGTTGTTTCCTTGTTGTTACATCAATCCAAGCACTTTATTAGGAGAAACAGATCTTTATTTTGCCATTGTATCTATGCATGTCTGTCTCCCCCCTTGAAGACCTTGTGGCATTCTTGGCTTTTGTCTGCAGAAAGCAGATAATACTGGCAATGGTTCAGTGAAGGGTGTCAAGGATGATCAAAGGTCTAGAATGAATTCTATATCAAACACTTCTTCTATACATAGGTGTTGTGGGTTCATTCATTTGTTTGTTTCTAAATCTTGAAAGAGAAAAAGAAAAGCATAAAGAGGAAGAGGATAGAGATTTTGTAGTCAGGAGCAGCATGGAAAAGGCAGTAAGGAAATAACTTTCATTGTCCTCCAGTGCAGGTGATGACAACATCAATTAAAGCTAGGAGGTGACAGGTTCAAAACAATCAGATGGAGGTGTTTTTCCTGGCACATTGTAATTAACCTGAGGAATTCTTTGCTGCAAGTTGCTATGAGTTCATTAATCAATTGGATAAACTCATGGAACAAGAGCCCACTGTAAAAAACTCTAATATTTATATGAGTAAAAACAAAGATATCATTTATAATGCATGGAACCTCCAAATCTTTAATCTTTTTAGCCTGGAAAATATTGAGGGTGCCTCACTCTATGTTTACACTGTTTCATCATCTTCTCCAGACTTCTATTTTTGTCCGCAAAATAGTGGGCTAGGCAGACTTCTTGTTTTCATGAAGTATATCTGTCCTTATACCCTTACTTCCTCACTCCTCTACAGGCTATGAGTGTTCCCTGACTTCCTTCAAGAAGAAAAGTAGTTAAAAAGTGAAAATAGAAGGGAGCTTTCTTTTACACTATGTTGTTGAGACTGCTGTTGTTTCTTTCAGCTGATACTTGGAAATCCAGGTGTGTCATCATTTCCATGACTTGTGGGGATTGGATAACAACACTTTTAAGAATTTACAAGATCTTTTTTTTAAACTAGTGCAATCCAATTATCTTTCTGTTATACATTATATAGTTTACTTGCATTCAGGGTATTTGAAAAAGTGTTTATTTTTATACTGGACAATTTCCATATTGTTGATTTATTGTGCTCAGTAGTGTGTATAATTCTCATTTCTTCTGAAACTTTCAACTTTTATCTTGTGCCTTCAGTGTGTTTACTGAATTTTCAATGAATTTTATATATAGATGTAGATACTGCATGTCAAGATTAACAGTCTGTAAGACTGTTTCTTACAGAACGAGAAACCTTTTTGCATATAATACCATAAAAATAAAAATTCCACATTTATATATTCTTGCAATACTTTAAAACATTAAAAAATCTGAAGGCTCTTCTACTTTTACAAATTTCTTGATAATGATGCTTTTCTATCAATTTCAAAAGAAAACAGGGACATCATTAGGATGTGTTAGATAACCATTCTTAAACAAGTTCATTCATGACATTACACATACAAATGCATTTCATTGAACATAAAGAAAAAAAAGCTGTTAAGAAGAGTTTATCCCAGGGGATGCTAATTGGCTTCAGTGGAAGTCTCAACGTGGCATGCACACTATCATAGTAGATTTGGAATTCCTGCAGAGCACAGACATTCATAAACAATACAGGAACATACATATTCAAATATACTCAAAGATGTGAACAATTTCAAAACCGAATCTTTTCCTCTGCTTATAAATTATTTGCAGATAGATCTTCTTTCTCTTCTTTGGAAATTTAAGTGCATTTTTACAGCAAGTTTTAAACCCTGGTTAATTTTTCAGCTATAGAATATTTGCTATTTGCTATTGTAAATTGCTATTAACTATTTGCTATTTCCCTGATCATGTGAATTTAATAACAATTTGTGCTTTAGAAGAATTCTCATACTCATAATTTTAAAATATATTGTGTAGATAATAAGACTTTTGAAAAATATTTCTAAAACCAATAAAAATGTCATGAATTTTCAAGTAATCTCCTATTTTTTTCCTCCACAATTATTCTTGTAAAGAAAAAGTGATTTAGCCAAACATTTATAAACTGAAAAATTAAAAAGGTTATACATATCAGTAAAACATATTCGTTTGTATTTTTTCCCACTGAACTATTTATGAATGTATTTTATCATTTTTTTCTTCTCCTTAGTATTTTACCTGCTTTTTCTGTTTTTACAACACAGTTACTGCAAAACACATTTTCCAGTAATTTTTGGCTGATAAATAAAATCTTTTGTTAAGATTATTACTGTTTTTCTCATGTGTCTGAACCTTGCCTTGGGAAAATTAAAAACAAAACCAACCCTGCAACACCACAGTGCTGGGGAAAAAAACCACTTTTGCTTGTGTTTTTCCATATGCATGAGTTCAATTGTTCCTTCTGGACATTACTTTCTAGCTAATCCTTTTCTTTTTCCTGTAACCCTGTTTGCTAATGAAAAAGCAATAAATAAAAAAAATAAAAAAAAAAAAAGAAGAAATTTTGTTAGACAATTCAATATCGTTATCCATAAAAAACATAACATGAAAAATGACTGGAAAGAATAGGATTTGGTCAAGTAATGCCCTCTATGAGTGGATCTTTCTGCATGTTTCATAGAAAATAAACGCTCCACAGAAAGCTAACACTATATAACTCGTAGGGTAATGTAACCAAAAAGAGGTATCTGAGCAACAATAATGATGTAATCCTGATGTTGCACAAAAATTTCATATGTCCTGCTCAGGGATGCTATATTTATTTCAGCATAAATTAATGCACATCATCAGCAAATGTAAGAACAATGGATTATGCAACAGGGAGAATGCAGGGTTCTTTTCAGGCCTATAGCTAACAGCAGAGAGTGGGGAGCAGTGGTTCAAGTATTTAGTGGCCTATAGTGAGATCAGATTTCATGAGAAACTGCTGAAACATCATTCTCTTTTAGGTATGTCCAGATGAGTTAGCTTCTCAATAAAAACACGAAATGAACAAAGAGGAAAGTTTTTTGATTCGGTAAGAAAGGGAAATTTGAAAGCGTTTAAAATAACAGCAATTTCTTACAAGTTCAAGATTACCCCTAGAGTTAAGTTACTCAGCACCTTTGGTATTATTCCCCAAGTAACATGGCATAAATCAGATGTCTCATTGCCTCATTAGATTCACCATTTTGAATGTCCAGTTGTACCCTGGATAATCTGTTTATCTGAACCCAGACTGTTTGGCAATACTACTTCAGTTTAGAAAATTAATTTCATAAATGTGTTTCAGGAGTTCTGTATCTATTGCAAGTACAAAAGCAGAAGCGGAAGTCTGACCTCATGCTGAAGACAAAGGAGAACTGCTTGAATTGTAAGTTCAGAGGAGAAAAAAATGTCACATTCACAGGTCCCATAATGAGTCCTTTCTTCAACATCAAAGGAAAATATTTTCAAACAATATATATCATTCATATCATCCCTAAGGCACTGGTGGGAAAGGTGATGTATAGCGGATAGAAACAGTAAAAAGTCATGCAGGATTCAGCATTTGCACTTAATGCTGAATCAGTACAATCATTCAGCAGCCAAACTGAAAAACATTCAGCACAAAAGTACAGATTCTCATTTGCAAAATTGTTTCTGTAAATAAAGGAAAAAAAAATGTCTCTAGCATCATATAAAGAGCAGGAAAACTATTTTAGTCTGAGCTGAACTTTTTCCCATTGATACTTAATGCAATTGGACACCTAGTCAACACTGAGGCTTGTAATTTCTGCTATTCAGAGTAAAGTTAAAAGAATGGTATAGTAACAGTATTTTTCTGGTAGAGAAAACAAAGTTTTCTTAGTTTGCTAATTAAGGTCTTAATATTAATCACTCCTGTTTACATTAGCAACTATGCTATGGCACATGCACAAAATGCTGCATTTTCCTGAAAAAAATGTTACTTTATAAGAAAGAGGCTGCCAATGCCAGGGAAATTGCGCACATAAATCTGGAGGTTTGTGGGATGATTATTTTGTGTGCACTAAAAAGGGAAAACCATTAGACATGACTCAACAATCTTTTATTACAGCACATGCCAACAGAAAGACACAACATGTTTGCATAAGCCTTTGCTTTAAACAGAAAACTGTGCAAAATAGAAAATAAAATCAGGAATGACAGCAAAACAGGTAGAAAGATAAGACTTTGGAAACTACTAGAAATGGAAACAGAGCTCCAGAACAACAGCATTTTTAATGAAGTTTTTGCTTTAAAAGAGATCTGTAAATAGATCCTAACAAGATCCATGTAAGAAATGCTGAAAAATCTCTCTTATTCTACATCCAGGTGGAACCAAGGCCCCTGAACTTTAAGGAATAAAGAAGGAGTAGGAGGAGAGCTCATGCAGACACTAGCTATTCAAAAATAGCCACTAACCTGCTACATAAAAGAAGTACAAAGATGATTGTAGAAGATGAGGGCTCAGAGCAACTTTTTATTTCAGCTTTCGACTGCTAGAAACATCCTCAGTTCTGCATTACAATGAAGTCTTGAGGAGGGCTTCTCACATACTGTGACCAAGTCCCCAGACAGTATATTTAAGTCAGGTGAGAAATCAGAACCCAGGACAAATCACATAATGTCCTTCAAGTCCCTCCAACTGACTGCAAATGTCTTTTCGACATTAACTAACTGTCTTAAGTGTTGAATCCTCACAACCTTAAACAAAAATCAATTGAAGCTCAGTATCCTAAGGAAGTGGAATACTTTCCCTTCATGACTGTCAGTTCTGAGTTGCTTAACAAAGCAGACTAACCTCCTGCTGTTTGTGGTTTTTGTTTTTTGTTTATTTTGTGGGTTTTTTTTATATATTTTAGGTGAATCATTCATAGCAGCTTGCTCATTTTTCTCCTTGTTCACATGAAATATAATTGTTCCAGATATAGAAAGATCACCTGTGTGTATATCTCTTTGCATCCTTTACATTTTCTCACAAACATGCAGGATATTCTGTGCTTTTTAAGTGTATCATTGGGTACTGTAAAGGCAATCTAAGCTGACAGATGCAGCAGAACCACAGACCTATACCTCCAGCTCCCTTTTCCAGTTGTATGAAATACTCTGATGCAAAGAAGCAAAATGACTGTTGACATCATGCTGTAGTTAGCGGTATATGAGAAATATCCCTATGAGGAGACAAACTTTCGTGCCTTCAGCTTTCCTGTGTTTGAAGACTGGTGGCTTGCTCTTTCTCCATTTGTATCACAATGAGTCTTAAAAGACTAGCCTTCTTCACATCTGTAAATACAGGACATCTTTGATGCTCTAAGAGGTATAACAAAGTGCCATATCCTACTTCCTGCAAACTGAAAACTAGGTATCACAGTGGACTACCACCATGGACTCTTTCTTCCGGTTCAGTCCAGGAATGTCAGCAGGATATTTTCTTGCATCAAGATCCTTAGTTCATACAATGTTTTAAAGAAGTAATCTTGTAATACAGGATTGGTGCAGTTCTGATGGGAATATCAGCATATGGTTTGAGTTCTGCTGTGGCATCAGTTCACATGATAGGGCAAAGAAGAGGCTTAGATTTATGGATGTAATAATATCCCTCTAAGTTTTCTCAGTAAATCAACACTACTGCTATTATCTATGTTAGCTTGATTAGGACAGCACAGGCATGCCAAGTTCTACTCTAACACCATGATTTTCTTTGCAGATATATTCCAGGTATGTATATGGTAAACAGGTTAATTTACCCTATTGATTTTGGCTGATGCTAAAAGAAAACTTTTGTTTCTTCTCTTTAAATTTGTAAGGTAAATTTCCATGTAGACTTACTTCCTCACAGATTGAGGCACATATTTATAAATCCATCAAAAACATTTCAATTTTAACTATTATCTTTGCTATTAATTACATGAATTGCACTCACCACAGGTGTAATCTAAATAGATTTATCAGATGATCAGTGATGCTGCCTGACATACTGAAGCAATCTGTACTGTTTGTCCTTTGCCAAACCTCCAGATGTGTTAGATTCAGCCTGATGTTAAATACTTTGTGTAAGATTAACAACTCTGCCTCTCTGTTCTCAGAAAGTTTATATTCCTTCATTTTTGGTACAGTTAAAAACTGACCACCTGTAAGAAACGGTAACATAGTTAATTGTTTCTCTCTCTACACTCTCTTTATTCTCAGTGAGCTCCCCAGATGTTCTAGCTGCATGCATAACAACAGTTGTAGCAGTGTCCTATAGAAATCTATCCTTAATAACTAAAAGCAACTAAAAAAAACCCTCAAGAAAACAAACAAAAAAGAAAGGTTGTTTAAACTGTTGAGATTGAATTATTTTGTGACCTCAGGAAAACATGAATCTAACTGACCAATCAAGCTGAGAATGTTAAATCTTACAGAACAAGACTTTAGATTGATTCCTAGATTCTGAGAACAGCATACTTTATTATCTCTGGAGTTGTCTGAACTGCTCTGCACAACTGCAATAAAAACCTAATTCATCACTATGTCACTACAGTGTTATGCCTGTTTAACTTCAGTGGTTTCAATGAGTTACTGTGATAAATCAGAACCCCGAAGAGCACAAGTGTAAGATACCATAAATGTCCATCTGTGGACCAAATCACACCCTCTGCAAAACAAGAACAGCTGTTGACTACAGAAAATTATCTTAAAATCTTTTAACACTGTACTGAGTTGAGTCCTATTAAACCGTATAGCAAAGCAAAGGCCTTGTAAAGAACACTTTCATCACTACCATGTTATTCTGGAATTGGAAAAGCGTAACAGAACCTAGGAAGAATCTGCAAGTAACAGAGCTGTGAAGAAATGACAAAGCCTGAGGACCCTACTCTAAGACACTAGCTAGCACTAAAACAGTGTGAGAGAGAAGCACAATTAAAAAAAATGAATTCTTTACTGTAAGCAGAATGAATCCACTATGCATCACCATTTTGTTTCTTCAAAGTATTAAACAAGCTACAGAATAAATCAGAACAACTTAGAAATGTCACTAACAAGAGAAAAGTTATCTTTTTACAGATATACAGTGGACACTCAGTAATGTGGGAAACATATATGCAAATGTTATGTTAGGGAATGAAATAGAGCATATGAATCTTCAAAGCAAATTCAAGGTACTATGAGAAATGGTTGTTTAAAGAGTACTCTACTTGACTTGGTCACAAGTAGAAGCATGTTTATTTTCCTTTAAAAAATTCTGGTGATAAGCATGTCAAACACAATCACTTAAAAGTGCAAAAGTCTTTTAGAACACTGACTTCCACTACAACTTTAAAAACTAACAAGCAATATATAAAGCAGAAACATGATTATTTCCTTGTGCCTTCATGTGACACCAATCTTTATGCGTGGCACATAACAATTTTTAACAGGCACAAGCTTAATGAAGAAATAGTTATTAAACTTCTATATTAATTTGGGATTTTAATAATACATACAAGCAAACAAAATCTCATATTAGGTAAGTATGATCACAAACTATAGACCAACATAACAACTGCTTAGGTATTAATAGGATTTCTGTAATAAACATTCCCTCTTCATTATTATGAGGCAAAGCAAGTCCACCTGATTGTGCTTTCCATTAAATTAAAAACACTACTTGTACCTTTAAGTACAATCTCTAAAAAAGTTTAAAAGACCTTAAAAATAAAATTGACCCTAACATCTGGATGTTTTTCATATCTCTTCTTCTGCACGTAGACACAAAAAAGTCATGAGCTGTTACATCTTAGTTTGTCTCAGTATTTTCATCTCAGTTCCCTCCGACATCTCACACCAATGTAGTGAAGGAGTAATGTAGAAAACATCACTTCTGCCAGAGGCTCCTGTTAAAGGTGTGGGACAAAGAACCATGGATAGGTTGAATATTACAAAATGGAAACTACTGATCAGATCTGTAACAGAAACACCATCAGGAACTAACAGCACTTTCATGATCCATCTAGGGCATCAGACACTCACAGAAAACAAGCCAGTCTTTTCAACTAACAACAGAGTTCAAAATTAAAGATAAATGCAAGTCCTGCAAACAATAACTTCACAGCAAAAGTTAACAAGAGCAGAAGTATTTCAGTCAAGACCTATTATACTAAGCACTCATTCTTCAAGTTTATTGAGACTTGCCCTAATCTGCACCCTGTATTTTACCAGAAAGAAGTGCAAGAAAAAAATAAATCAGCTCAGAAGTCCACACATTTAATAGCTAAAGCAATATATTCCCAATGGTGCCATCACAAACACAGCCTTTGTGCAACCAAAGGTCAGGCTGACAGTTGGTAGGAAAAGTATTGCATGGCTAGAGATTCATGGCAGGAGTGTCTTCAGGGCTGGAAAACAGAAGGATACAGCATTTCTTCCTTTATCCCCCTATTTATTGTTCAGTCTTCAGACAAAAATATCTTTAGGCTTTGCCTTGCTTTTCAGGGATTTACCACAGTCTTTCATGGACCACAGGAGGACTATTAGTCTATCATTCTGAAGGACTGGAAAATGCCAAGGTTGGTCAGCTTCCTAAATTCATCCTTCCACAGCACAAATTCTGTGTGTGTAAAGGAAGACCTTTGCATTTTAGTTTTTAAAGTCTGTGATAATAAGAGATGACCAAATAACTTCTAATTATTCATATGAGAACTTTTTAGATGGAATTTTTCAAGGTCACTATTGTTTATTTCTTTTTTAAATACACTTTACTAGATTAAGGGGTATACAGTCTCTGATATAGTAAAGTAACACCCTCTTCCATTTCTTAGCGAATTACACTTAGCATTAAAAAGGAAAACATATTTTAAGTAAAAATAGTTTAACTGACTCAGAGCAGAAAAAAAATACAGTTTAAGAGACTATTCAAGGCAATGTTTTACTTAAAAAACCAGCCATGTCCTTGGGTAAGAAAATCAATACTTGAAATTAGGATTAACCTCCAAGAATAAATGTATCTGTTTCTTGAATCTACGTAAATCAAACTGACAAAGTAGTGTCAAGAAGATCTATTATTAATTATCCAATCCTTAAAAGTTACCAAGACCATTCTGGAAGAACATAAGTTTTCACAGAATTATTTCTTTCCTGTCATCTCTATGAAATATTTGTCTTACCACATTTTTTCAATTCACTTAGAATAAATAAAAATTTACCAGTCTTGTATGTTTTCCTGTTGCTCTATCAGACAGCCTTCTGCTGCATAGTGGAGATAGCTACAAGAGCCCCTTTGAATGACAGAGAATGAATAAACTTGCAGAAGTAAATGTCAAATAGTGACAGAAGATACTTTTCATTTTTTTCAGTAATTAGCACCATGCATTCATACTTATCTGTGAGTAGTCTCTGTTTCAGTAGTTATTGTGAACTTGGCCTGTGATTTTTTTAGAATCTTACACAGATTTGTTAACAACCACCCCCAGTATTTAGCAAAAAAAACCCAGCTTCTGAACTTCATTGTTTGAAACTCTTAAATAGTTTTCCAAAGCCTTCATTACTCTACATAGTGTCCAAAGTCATGTAACTCTCCTTTGCTGGATCATCTTTTCTAAGCAACTTTGATTGTTCATAGAGGCTCATGCAATTAGGAAATGCACAACTTAAATGCAGAATGACTGAGAAGCTGCTACAGAGGAAGGAAACCTTGCAGAAGGAAAAGAAATACTTTCAGAAGTTGAAAGTATTTCAGAAGAGATTACTTTTTTTCTTCAGACAGGACATCTGCACTGACATTTAAATGAGGAACAAAAAGGAGGAGGGAATTAATTGTTGTTTGCTTAACCATTACTCTCAGAATTGTTGTATGTAAAATAAAATATTTGACACTTTACAATGAGCAATTTTCCTCAGGAGAAAGCTATCCTGTTAAGACCTAGCAATTTGCTATTGCTCAGTGGAAAGGTAAACCATGTTACAAAACAAGCCCAGCAATAAAAAACCAATAAAAACACAAACAAACAAACCAACCAACCAAACCTATATAAGTTGTATTAAAAATAAAGTTTTAACAACACATTCCTACTCTCCTCATCAATCTCTCCTTTAACATTTCTTTGTGAGAGGAACAACAAAAATTGAAAGGAAAGAATAAGGTAACAGTTGCACCTGCTGCGACCACCGATGTTCTCTTAATCATACATGTTCCTTATTTTTTATATCAAAATCAAAGTATTGCCATTGTCACTACTAATATTCTGTGATTTCCTTCCTTTTATGAAGGCTTAAACCCCATATAGTAGAGTCTATTTCCTTCTCATTTCTTCTGGTTTGCCCTAGTTGATCTTCATAGATTTCTGAAAAGTGACTGTAAATCTACTGAAATTGTGAAGAGAAGAAATTCATAGCTTCGTGCTCCAAAAATATGGAAAAAAGAAAACAGAAAGGCTTTTTTAGGTAACATGGAGAAAAAAAAAAAGCTCATATGAATAAGCATGGGAGAAGGGAGAAAAAAAGTCATATTTTCATCTTCTTTGAGATGAAAACTTGACTTTTTAAAAGAGCATCCGTAAATAAACCCTTATTTATCCAAATGGAGGTGGGTTACAGGAGTATTTGCAGACCTAAATACTCATTGTGTTTCAAGATGTGAGCCTATTTACAAAATACTATTTAAGTAAAATTATCTTGTTATCTATTCAAGGGGTAAACAGCATCACCGATTACTTCTTAGAATATAGTGAACCTTGAATATGTACTGGCATAGCTGTTTTTGTTAGATACATATATATGGCTTCATGCCACTTGAAACAATGTAGGACCTTTTGTTGAGGATCATTTAATGGTTTTATCAGAAATAGAATAATATTTTGTCATTTCATCTTAGTTATATTGTTGAGCTACAAGACAAAGTATAAAATACTCAGCTATTGAAAAATAAGTTTCTTTTTATTTTTGAACATGCTACAATTCTCCTTATCTCTGTAACTAAAAAATTACATTGATATGATGCATTCCATGTGTTAGACATGTATTTCCTTCTGTCATACACTACAACAGTCTTAGGCACCAGGTAAAGTAGCTAGTCTCCAGAGGTGTTACATCGACAATAACTAGCTGTAATATCTGACCACTAGAGAAACAGCAGTAGTGTCATATGACATTTCAGAGTTGGCATTATGTTATGGGTAGGCAGTTATCCTCAGCAAGGTCTGTCATAAGCAAACCTGGATTAATGCAATGGCTGTCTGTGGAAAATAAGAAAGAGAAAAGGGTTTCTCAGGAATACAAGAAAATTTTCACATCAAGACTTTTTACTTGTCATATGTTGTTTTAGAAACTGATATGATTTCAGTGTTTCTCGCCATATTTACATAAACATAGATGCAAATTCCAACAATTCAGGTTTATCAACAGCGAAACCAAATCCCAGTAAATTATAAAAATGAAAATCCAGATTGCTTAAAACTCTTAAATTCTACAATAATTTCAAGATATCTTGCAAAAACTGTCTTTCGTTGGATTAAATGTTGAATGTTTCTAATGTTAGTTTTTTTTCTCTTTGCTTTGCACTTCAATATTTTAACTAGTTCCACAGCTACTTACCAAATGTAACATTAATATCTACACTAAATCTGAGAGAATACCTTAAAAAGTATCCCTGTGTATCAGACATTACTGATGCATTTGGCTTGAGGTTATTCACAGTACAATGTAGACTGAATTTAAATGATATGAAAAAGCACTGCACTGCTATAATCAGAAACTGTGGGATCAGAAGTGGTAATGATAATTACAGTGGGTGTCTGTAAGGCACTATTATTTACTTTGCTGCTTACCTACATAATTTAAACTTGATGTGACAAGGCCACCGTTCTCCAAGTATAGGCAGCACAGGAGGAAGTGACAATTTTTGTTACATTATATGATTAAGACTTTTGTCAAATGAGAATTCATCTGCAATCTTCCCAGCCATTTTGCTTAGGTGATCCATTAGCCAGCAGAAGCCTGCTGTAATGTTGTTGTACAACTTGTGAGCATAATATATTCTACGCAGAAATTACAACTATTGTTGTGCACTTTAGTCAAAGATGGACTAACCACGGCTAGACAAGGACATCATTACTATTCAGCCACAGGCTGTAAATACATTCCGTTCAGCCACATGGATTGTGCACAGTAGGTTCAGCATAGGAAACCTCAGGGCTATTTCAAGCGTTTCAGCCTGAGACAGGACATGGGCCGAAGCTGACCAGACTTTTCATCACAATCTCATCCAAATTCCAGTAATCTCTTAGCAATAAAAGTCTCTTTGACATATCCCTGATTTATTCTGTAGGAGGCTGCTCCTTCCTCCCACATTTCAAGCTTTCTGATAACCAAGTATGAACAGATGTTCCCAAAAGGATAAGGCAGAAAGTGAGTCTGTAAGTCTGCATATGGGTATGTCTTCATCAAATAGACCAGGGCTTTCCTGAAACAGAGGTCTTTGTGTGCTCCACCTTGTTTGATCTTTCCCACCTCCTCTCCCCTTAGAATAGACAGCCCTGTGCTGTGGTACTTTAAAAAAAAAAAAAATAAAAAAAAAAAGGTGTGGCTGGTAATGAAGCAGAAAACTGAAGATATAATCTCCAGAATCTATTCCTACCCTCCATTATACCACCTGGCAAAACATAGAATCTTTAGTATGAAGAAATGTAAGCCTTAGCAAATCCAGGCGGTCTTCATGAAAGCAGCTGGAATATAACAGACAACCTGAATCAAAGGAAAAAATTAATCATTAAGAACATTTATATAGAAATAAGTCTTAAGGGTAATATAAAAAATTTATATACTCAGTTTATCTCCTTTGGTACTTTAAGCAGCTCTATGTTTTGCCAAACTAAAAGACATAAATCTTCCTTTGAATTCCCATGAAAACCCAAGTATTCTAAACCCCTTCCTCCTCAATGACAATTTTTTATTGTAATGGGTCCAACATTGTTTTTACCATTTTGTTCTTACGAAATATTTTAATAGAATCACAGAATCACAGAATCGTCTAGGTTGGAAAAGACCTTGAAGATCAACTAACCAATAATTAACCTAATATTGACAGTTCCCAACTACACCATACCCCTCAGCGCTGTCGACCCTACTCTTAAACACCTCCAGGGATGGGGACTCCACCACCTCCCTGGGCAGCCCATTCCAACGCCTAACAACCCGTTCTGTAAAGAAATGCTTCCTAATATCCAGTCTAAACCTTCCCTGGCGCAACTTGAGGCCATTACCTCTTGTCCTATTACTTGTTACTTGGTTAAAGAGACTCATCCCCAGCTGTCTGCAACCTCCTTTCAGGTAGTTGTAGAGGACGATGAGGTCTCCCCTCAGCCTCCTCTTCTCCAGACTAAACAACCCCAGTTCCCTCAGCCGCTCCTCGTACAACATGTGCTCCAGACCCTGCACCAGCTTCGTTGCCCTTCTCTGGACACTCTCGAGTAATTCAATGTCCTTTTTGTAGTGAGGGGCCCAAAACTGAACACAGTAATCGAGGTGCGGCCTCACCAGTGACAAGTACAGGGATAAGATCCCATCCCTGTCCCTGATGGCCACGCTATTTCTGATACAAGCCAGGATGCCATTGGCCTTCTTGGCCACCTGGGCACACTGTTGGCTCATGTTCAGCCGGCTGTCAATCAACACCCCCAGGTCCCTCTCTGACTGGCAGCTCTCCAGCCACTCCTCCCCAAGCCTGTAGCGCTGCTGGGGGTTGTTGTGGCCCAAGTGCAGCACCCGGCATTTGGCCTTATTGAAACTCATCCAGTTGGCCTTAGCCCTTCGCTCCAGCCTGTCCAGGTCTCTCTGCAGAGCCTCCCTACCCTTGAGCAGATCAACACTCCCACCCAACTTGGTGTCATCTGCAAACTTACTGAGGGTGCACTCGATCCCCTCATCTAGATCATCAAAAAAGATGTTCAACAGGAGTGGCCCCAAAACCGAGCCCTGGCTGACACCACTCATGACCGGCCGCCAATTGGATTTAACTCCGTTCACCACAACACTTTGGGCCCGGACATCCAGACAGTTTTTTACCCAGCAAAGTGTGTGCCCATCCAAGCCACAAGCAGCCAGTTTTGCCAGGAGAATGCTGTGGGAAACGGTGTCAAAGGCCTTACTGAAGTCGAGGTAAACTACATCCACAGCCTTTCCCTCATCCAATAAGCAGGTCACCCTGTCGTAGAAGGAGATCAGGTTTGTCAAGCAGGACCTGCCTTTCATAAACCCATGCTGACTGGGCCTGATCATCTGGTTGTCCCACATGTGTTGTATGATGGTACTCAGGATGAGCTGCTCCATCAGCTTCCTGGGCACCATCGTCAAGCTGACAGGCCTGTAATTTCCTGGATCATCCTTCCGACCCTTCTTATATATGGGCGTCACATTGGCCAGCTTCCAATCTGTCGGGACCTCCCCGGTCAGCCAGGACTGCTGGTAAATGATGGAAAGCGGCTTGGCGAGCACCCCAGCCAGTTCCTTCAGCACCCTCGGGTGTATCCCATCCGGTCCCATAGACTTCTGTGTGTCTATGTGATGCAGTAGGTCACTGACTATCTCCTCCTGGAATACAGGGGGGAGGTTGTTCTCCCAGTCTCTGTCCTCTGGCTGAGGAGGCTGGATTCCCTCATTACAACTAGTCTTGTTATTAAAGACTGAGGCAAAGAAGTCATTAAGGACGTCAGCCTTTGCCTCATCACTTATTACCATGTTTCCTCCTGTGTCCAGCAGGGGATGGACGCTCTCCCTGGTCTTTCTTTTGCTGTTGACATACTTATAGAAACATTTCTTGTTATCCTTGATTGCTGAAGCCAGGGTAATTTCTAGCTGGGCTTTAGACCTCCTGATTTCCGCCCTGCGTAGCCTCACAGCATCTTTGTAATTACTGTGAGTGACTAGCCCCTTCTTCCAAAGGCTGTAAACTCTCATTTTCTCCCTGAGTTGCAGTCAAAGCTCCCTGTTTAGCCAAGGTGGTCTTCTCTGTCACCAGCTTCTCTTACACCACCTGGGGACCGCCTGCTCCTGAGCCATTAACATGTCGCAGTTGAGACGGACACGACAAACATCAGATTGTGTGAAAGCGACTAAAATGGCTGCAAAAGCCCCTTTATTGTTTTAACAAGCTTTTTTATAACCTTCTTCAAAGTAGGTGTTCATACAGGATTGGTTTACTTTAGTAACTAACAGTTCACGATTGGGTGATAGTTTCTCGCCTGAATCGTCAGGACAGTTCTTCTTATCTTAGTTCTCTAATCTTGTTTCCATGGCACTTCTCGGGACTTTCTGGCCTCTCATGGATACACTGGAATGTCTTCAAGGTTAAATTCTTCTTCAGTTAGACTAGAGGCAGACCCGCTGCCTCCCCCGACAATTCCCCCTTTTTGTATTTGTGCTAGAAATATTGCAGAAACAGTCTTCTGCAGGGCCCTTTGCAGAAGACTGACAAGACATGGCAACATCAAAAGCACAGTCACAATTACCAAGATCATGACCCCCACAGTTTTGACCAGAGATATCAACCATCCAGAAAGTCCCCATCCTTTAAACATCCTTGTAAGCCAATCCAATCCGTCCTCTTCTGTTAGACGCCTCACACCATCCTTCAGCTGCTGTATACTTTTAAAAATAGATTCTGAGTGGTCAGACAAATTCATGCAACACATTCCTTCAAAATCTTCACATCCATGTCCTTGCGCTAAAAGCAAAAAGTCAATTGCAGCCCTGTTCTGTAAAGTAGCATGTCTAACACTATCAACATCAGTTAAAAGGCCACTTAAAGCTAAAGAAGTAGCATTAGTCTGTTTGCTAAGCCAACATCCCAACTTATTCAAAGTCGTTAAGGCATTTGCAACACCAACTCCTGGTGCCAATATGGAGGCCGTTATGATCTGGCCTGGATTCCAGAATTCAACGTTATCTCGACAAGAACTTTCAAACCGATGAACGGTCCTTGGGACTCGCTTATGTTTTCGAGTCATATTCAGAATCATTGACACATTTGGTGTTAATAACGTGAGACGTCCGAGGCTACACGGGCCTCCATTCAGTTTAGATGGGACGCCTCCCCAGGCACGATCTCCACAGATTAGAAACACACCAGGAGGTAATGCAAGAGGAACAGCAAAAGATCGTGAGATGTTAGTCGAAGTATAATTGCACCAAGCAGTTGAATTATGATAAGCAGCATTAGTTGCATTCACATTTTGCCCTCTCCGTGTGGTGTTATAGGAGTAATTAAAAAACACACAAGCATCCATTATAACAGAGCCTAGCAACTCTAGCTCTTGGGGTTCTTGCGTAACCTGTGGAAGGTGACTATATACACCATCCCAATTATCTGTACAATTTTTTTGAAGAGTTGCAAAGAGAGAAAACCTGAAGGGTTTGTGGGATTGGCCATGTGTCTACTGGCACTCCCACCAAACAGGTGGAGAATGGATTTTCCGGGTTCGCAGTAGAAAGGCACAAGGTTTCTTGATGTGTCATGTTTGCCAAAGTTACCCAGATATTCTGCTTAGGTTGTGGAATTACCCATCCTTCAGCCTGATGCAGGTTCCAGCACAGGCCGAACACACCGAGCAGGAACCCAGCGAGGGCCGGCATCTGTAGAGACACAAGCATAACCCCTGCCCCAGGTTAATAATTCACATGGTCCACTCCACTGGCCAGTAATTAGATCTCTAACATGCACTTTGATGTCTTTTTGCAAATCCTGTTTTGAAAAAAGAGAAGAGAAATGCTGAAAAAGAGGAGGTAGAGAAGAATTATCCCCGTAATGGAGAAAGTTAAGAACATAAACTGCTTTATCTAAACATGCCTGTGGTGGTTCCCCAATCATTCCCCCTTTTTGTTTTTGAAGCTGCCGCTTCAACGTACTATGTGCACGCTCAACAATTGCTTGTCCTGTTGGGGAATGGGGAATTCCTGTAACATGAGTAACACCCCACAAATTAAAAAATGTTTGAACCTTCTGTGAAATGTATGCTGGGCCATTGTCCGTTTTTATTTGGCGTGGTACCCCAAGCATAGAGAAAGCCTTTTGGAAGTGTCGAACTACATCTTTTCCTGTCTCCCCGTTATGTGCTGTTGCTACTAAGGCATGAGAATAAGTATCAATGGAAACATGAACATACTTCTGTCGGCCAAATTCATTTATGTGAGTAACATCACTTTGCCAAATCTGTAAAGCCTGCATACCTCTGGGGTTAGTACCAAAATACACTGGTGTGTGAGTTCCTTGGCAGTCAGGGCAGACGGCTACAATAGACCGAGCTTCATCATGAGACAAGCCGAACTGCCGTCGTAAAGCTCGATATTCTTGGTGAAAAAATTGATGTGATAATACAGCTTGTTGCTTTATGTTAGGAACAGTATTAAGAGTCATAGCGGAAACAAGAGCATCCACTCTGGCATTACCTTCTGTATAAAATCCTGGTAAAGTGGTATGACTACGGATGTGCATGATAAAATAAGGTTCTGTCCGTAGTTGAATACTTTTCCAGAGTTCTAAAAGTACATCAAATAATAATTGATTGTCTGACATGGCCAAAACTACTTTGTCTAGTCTAGAAACTAAGTTAGCTACATATGCTGAGTCAGTTACAATATTTACAGGAACAGAAAAAATAGAAAAAACAACAGCCATTGCACGTAGCTCTACTACTTGTGGAGAACCATTTTGATATACTACTTTGTTGTTCCAGTTGTTGTTTTCATACCATACTACTGCTGCTTTACCTGTTTTTCCTGAGCCATCTGTAAAAACAGTAGGGCCGTTCACTGGTTCTGGGCGGCTTAAATTTTTTTGACCAAATGGTATTTCTCGAGCAAATTTCAGTAGTGGATGTGACGGCAGGTGATATGACACCTGTCCTTGAAAACCCGCCATGGCTGCCTGTAGTTCATAATTATTTGCCAAGCACCATTCAAAATACCAATTTTGAACAGGTAAAACAATCTTAGCTGGGTCACGCCCTGTTAGTTCTGTACATCGTTTTCTGGCTTTTATGATTACATCAGCAATAAGCTCAAACAGTCCAGGAGCAGTTTTTCGTGGTCGGAATGACAGAAACATCCATTCTAGAATGTGCAGTGGGTCATCCCACTCAGAATTCCACTGCACCAAAGCACCAAATGGTACAGTTTTGTCAATTAGTACAAAGAGTTGCACCAATTGAGACAGATCTATTCGAGAAACAAATTTCTCGTGTATAGATCGTTCCACCATGTGAATTACCTTTAATGCTTCCTCAGTTAATACTCTGGGTTCTGTTGGATCATTGGAATTTTTTAATAATTCCAATAAAGGTTGCAGTTGTGAATTGGTCAGTCCGAGATAGGGTCTAATCCAATTCAGAGATCCCATTAACTTCTGTACATCATTAAGGGTTTTAACTTCAAGGTTAAGTTTCACAGGTTGAGGCATTACCTGCCTACCTGTGACTGTTAGTCCTAAATACTTCCAGGGTTCTACTTTCTGCACCTTTTCAGGGGCGATAACTAATCCATAGTGTTGTAATGAATTTCTAGTCACTTTCTCCATGTCATTCAACTGCTCCTTGTTGTTTGATGCTAACAGGATGTCATCCATGTAATGGTAACAATAACTGGTAGGGAATCTTTCCCTTACAGGTGACAAAGCTTGTGCCACAAACCATTGACAAATTGTTGGTGAATTTTTCATGCCCTGCGGCAGAACTTTCCATTGATATCTTTTTGCAGGTTCTGCATGATTGACAGAAGGCACAGAGAATGCAAATTTTTCCCTGTCTTGACAAGCTAATGGTATTGTAAAAAAACAATCCTTGAGATCCATGACAATGATTTCCCAATCTTGAGGGATCATGGCCGGTGAAGGCATGCCTGGTTGTAGAGCCCCCATCGTGGCCATGACAGCATTGATCTGCCGCAGGTCATGCAAAAATCGCCATTTTCCTGATTTCTTTTTTATCACAAACACTGGAGTATTCCAGGGGCTCTGAGAGGGTTCAATGTGTCCAGCAGCTAGCTGTTCTGCCACCAATTCTTGCAGGGCCTTTAATTTCTCCATTGGTAGGGGCCACTGATCCACCCACACAGGGTTATTCGTTAACCAAGTTAAAACAAGCGTGGGTTGCCTAACACCCTGCAGCACAGTGGCCCCCGTTAAAAATCCGTAGTAATCTTCACCCCCCACTGTGACAAGCAATCTCTCCCCCATAGATTGAGGGGAGCTGCTGTCACATATGGTTTAACGACTGCTTGTTGGCCCTCAGGATTGGTGATCAGAATTGCCGTAGCTGCTGTTCTTGCTCGTGCGGAGCCTCCCAGCCCCACTACCCCTGTGTCCACATCCTCTGTTGGCCAGGTGGATGGCCACAGATAGTTAGAAATAATAGTCACATCGGCGCCCGTATCTAGGAGCCCCGCAAGCCTTACTGTAGTCGGTGAATGTCCATGATTTGACAGCGTGCACGTCATATGTGGTCGAGATGATGAGACAGTCTGAGACCAGCACACTTGAGGGGGTCCTGTAGAACCGAAGCCTCCATCGCCTCGCAGTCGCTGTTCTGCTTTTGGGACACAACTCAAAAAAGGAACAAGTTGAGCAAGACGAGTACCTTTTGGAATCGTAACAGGTGGATAAAGGGTCGAAACTAATGCACAAATTTGACCCGTAAAGTCAGCATCAATGACTCCCACATGCACGATTAATCCGTTTAAGGTGCTACTTGATCTTCCTATAAGTAACGCACTCAGTCCTCGTCCTATGGGACCCCTTGCCTCAAGAGGGACCTTAACAATGTCTTTTGTAACTATAGTTATTGTGTCGGCGGTGGATACATCCAACCCTGCTGAGCCAGTAGTTGCGGCTGATAGCTGCTCACAGAGGGGATTTGACCTGTTGTCTGGAGGGGATTTGATGTCCTCGCGCGCCCTCTCGCGCTCTTCTTGTGGTTTCCCTGTATCGGTTGCCCGTTAGCATGAAACTTGGAACGACATTGTTTCGCGAAATGTCCCGATTTCCCACATTTATTGCAATTAGTTCCTGGTGGGACAGTCATGGGCTGCTTGCCTGCCGACCTTCTGTTCGGGCAATTTACTTTCATATGACCGTCTTTACCACATCCAAAGCATTTTCCTGTATTTCGCATGTTCATGGCAGTAGCTAAAGCCGCCATTTTATGTTCCACTGTACCAACCTTTGAACATGCGGCCACCATGTCAGGAATAGAAGGATCTCCTGGTAAAGACTGTATTATCTTTTGGCAGTCCTCATTAGCATTATCCTTTGCTAGCTGTTTGCATAACATTTGTCTTAACGTTTCATCTTCTACCTGTTTCTCCAATGCAGCAGATATTTTTTCTACAAATTGCAAAAAGGGTTCTTTAGGACCTTGCCGGATAGCAATATACTTCTGTTTTGGAGCTGCCATTTCCATGGTTCGCTTTAATGCTGTAATCCCTATGTGTTGTGCCTGTTCAAGGACAATCGGAGGCCACGTAGCTTGCAGCTGAGGGTTACTAAATGGTCCCTCGCCAAGCAAGGCGTCTTCTCCGAGTCCTAACCTCGGATCGTCTTGTGGCAGTCGAGCATTATTTTGTGCAGCTGCTCGTGCCATCTGCCTCCAAGTAGATTGAAACACTTGTAATTGTACTGGCTGAAACAGCACTTGTGCGAGATGTGTAACATCATATGGACACAACAAATCTGTGCTGATTATTCGAATAAGTTGCATCACCTCAGGAGAATTGATTCCAAATTTCTGTGCTTTATTCTGCAAATCCTGCACCACCTTCCAACTGATCGGATTGTGCTCATCATGCTCATTTGTGCCTGCAACAGCTTTATAAACAGGGAATGCACCATAAGCCTCTGCTGCTATATCTACAGGCTTTGGACATGCCGGGGTTGGAGAGTATGGGCTGAGGCGTTCAACCAGATCCCAGTTGCCAGCCTCAGCAGCATACTTTCTAACTCCCTCCCAAAATCGATCAGGGGACCTTGGAATTACAGTTACTGTGGATGGAGGGAGAGTCCATGGCTGGGCTTTCTTCACCATGGGTTTATCTGTGATATGTAGAGTTTGTAAAGCCGTGGTTAAAGCTTCTTCTCCCTCACTTTCATTTTCGCTCTCGCTCTCTGGCTCTGTGTTACCCGCCCTATTTTCCTCCTCGGGGGGGGCTGATGGAATCACCCCTTCTGCTGCTGCGCCGCTAGGGGCCGCCGCTGCACCGCTAGATGGGGGGGGCTCCTCATCGCCCCGCAAAATATTTAATGGTGGAGGAGGAGGAGGTGGGCGAGGGCGCGATCTGCTTTTGCCCGTGAGGGGTTTCCTGCCTGCTATTCCTGAGGCTGAGGTATCCACTGCCTTTGTCCCTTTGCCACAGTCCTCCCCGTCATTGTCTTCAGGTCGAATGTCTGTTAGTTTCCCATCAGAGGCCTCACGCTCTATCTTCCATTCCTTTAAGGTTTCACTCAATAAGCGCCATGTGGTTGCCAACTCACATGCCTCTTTTTGTCCTTTAGAGACCTCATCCAATATTTTCAATCCTACTGCTTGCCATGCACTCACACTGAATGCAGTAACTGTTGTGGCTTCAAAGCCTTGCATCTTACTCCATAGCAAAATCTTTTTCAGGCTTTGTTCTGAGGTTTTAACCCCCTTTCTTTTTAATAGGGCTTTCCAGGTAGACAAAATTGTCTCCTCTTCCTTTGTTAATGACTGCCCCATAATTACAGTCCCGTTCCCGGTGGCTCACCTTTTTAGGTGTCGAAATTCAGGTCCGGACCAGGCAGATTCCCTCTGCTCTCAGCTACACCGGGCTCCGTCTCCGCGGCTCTTCCCGCCGCCGTTATACTTCTCCTTTAAATGACCACTTCGCTCTAATCAATCACGTCGCTCTAATCAATCACGTCGCTCTAATCAATCACGTCGCTCTAATTTATCACGTCGGGGTCACCATTTGTCGCAGTTGAGACGGACACGACAAACATCAGATTGTGTGAAAGCGACTAAAATGGCTGCAAAAGCCCCTTTATTGTTTTAACAAGCTTTTTTATAACCTTCTTCAAAGTAGGTGTTCATACAGGATTGGTTTACTTTAGTAACTAACAGTTCACGATTGGGTGATAGTTTCTCGCCTGAATCGTCAGGACAGTTCTTCTTATCTTAGTTCTCTAATCTTGTTTCCATGGCACTTCTCGGGACTTTCTGGCCTCTCATGGATACACTGGAATGTCTTCAAGGTTAAATTCTTCTTCAGTTAGACTAGAGGCAGACCCGCTGCCTCCCCCGACAATTAACACTTCCTTCTTAAAGAGTGCCCAGCCTTCCTGGACCCCTATACCCTTCAGGATCATCTCCCAAGGGATCCTGTCAAGCAGGTGTCCAAACAAGACAAACTCAGCCCTATGGAAGTCCAGGATGTCAGTTCTGCTGCCCCATCTCCTGGCCTCTCTAAGAATAGAGAACTCTATTACTTCATGATCGCTGTGGTCTAGTCGGCCTCCAACCACCACACCATCCACCACTCCTTCTCTGTTCCCAAAGAAGAGATCCAACAGAGACCTTCTCTGTTTGGTTCACTTACCAGCTGTGTCAGGAAGTTATCTGCCACACATTCCAGGAATCTCCGGGACTGGTCCTGCTCTGCTGTGTTGTATTTCCAGCAGATGTCTGGGAAGTTAAATTCTCCCACAAGAACAAGGGCAAGCTATCGTGAGATTTCTCCTGAATGCCTACAGAATATTTCATCTACCTCTTTGTCCTGGTTGGGTGGCCTATAGTAGACTCCTACTACAACATCTGCCCTGTTGGCCTTCCCCCTGATTCTAATGCAAAGACACTCCACCAGTTAGGTTTAACTTCATTATTCTGTCCATGCACCTAAAATAGTCATTCTATGCAATTGGTATGAGAGTTTCTGATCAACGTAACCTCTTTCATTTCTTTCTAAACCAGAACTATTGACTACAGATTTAGTTTCAGGAAAAAAAAAAAATTAAAATATTTAAAATAGCAAAATACTCTAAAAACAAAACCACTACCACTAAAGAAACTCCTGCTTCTTTTGAAATGGGTTAATAAACTTAAATTATCATGGTTTTCTTGGCTGTTTTGAGAAACTGAACCTTGTTTCCCCTAAATGTCAGTCCTTCTAACTATATTTAATTAGTTAATTTGTTGAACGGTAGGTAAACAACAGGATATATATGTTCTATCCTACTAAACCACTCATATAAATATGAATATATTTTGTATATTTATGCTATCCTTATCTATTAGACAGGGGCAGGCAAACTACAGTACTAACAAACAGGTTGTGGAAAGAAAGTTAACAACACAGATACTTCATTACTTTCAATATATTATTTCAGTTTGTTTATTTTCCAACAGGACTAATACATTCTAATAACCTCTCTGAAATTCTAGTGCACTCTAAGTAGTTGCAGTATGTGCTATAAGATAGTTAGGAAGAACAGTATTACACAGTGTGTCCATACTCCTTTGTGGCATAATTAATAGACTTGAGCTCTGCTCTTTTTTTTTGCAGAAGCTACAGAAATTGCTATGGCAATAGGCTTCTGTATCACAGTGTGGTACCTTCAGTTTCTCTCCTTCTCAAGAGTACACCTGAAATGTTATTACATTTCTAATTCTTCCCATGTTTTTGTGTGTTATAGCTGACATGCCTATATCAACACATTCTATACGACTTTTGTCAAGCAAATCCACATTATGTACCACAGGATGTGAAATCCCCATTGTCATGCAATTATGGCAAATATGGAAGAAACTGGGGGCAGCAGAGCTTTAAAATGATTGCTGAAAGACATTGATCTGTGTGACATGATAGATACTTGTTTAAGAAGAGTTAGGAAACATGGGTATTGCAAACCTTTAAATTTTTAAAATTTGTGTGTAACAGCCTTCCATAGTTTACAAACTGCACATTGTAAAGTGTTAGAACATAACAACTAAAGTTTGCTAAACACAAAGAAGTTACCAGGACACAACTGGTTATTTAATAGGATTTCTATAGGGTGAAGAAGGAAAAGCTGTAATATGAAGTGATCACTCAAAGGCATTGAGCAGTTCGGTGTCAGTTCTGTTGGTACTTAAGGAAAGGAGCAGGGGGTGAACAATTGCGTGAGAAATTACATTCTTTTATTCTGCATCTAGTGCAGAATTTCAAAGTTTAAGGGCTTTCAAACTTGATTGACTGCCTACTGAATTCAGAACCTTTATTACAGTTATGGTTTGTGTGTACTTGACAGTCATCATCCAAGCTCTCAATTCACATTCTTCACTCTAATTCTCTATAATGTCAGGGAAAATAAGTAGTCTGTTGTTTTCGCTTTTCAAATTCTTCTGAACTACTTTCTTAGAGTTCAGTAATAAACTGGGGCTGGCTATACCCAAAGATGTTCTCTCTGCTCTACTCCCCTTTTGATCACTGAAGTGTTTTCAAACACTGTAAATTATTTATGGCTTATCTATTACTTCCTTGGGCTTTCATGGTTTTGTGCTCCAGTGATTTTCCTGTTACCTCAGTCTTACTTCAGCAGTTCTTGCCATATTCTTCCAACACGACCCCAAAATTTCATTTACATTTTCTTCTCTTCATCCCACTCATGCAGAACTTTGTGTGCTGCCATGCCTTAGATGCCTCAGGTCAGATTCCAGTGTAACCCTCACCCTTGATATATCCATTTTTTTCGTCTGTTAAATTTACAGTTGTTTCTGGCTTCTTTTAGATATTTTAACAGTAAGTTTTAATAAAACTTAGTTATACCATTAGTTCTCTGTTTTTCCAGTTAATTAAACTGTGAAATGGACATTTTTACAAATGATGCTTCTGTGCAAATTAGTTTTAGATGTTGATGTTCCTCCTCAATGTGTTCAGCATCTATCATTTTTTATTTATACCTGATAACATTTTGGGATCTTATCTAGACATTTCAACACACATTACTTTATTCAAGCTGTTTGTTGAACACTTGTGTCACTTGCCATGAACCACTGTGTGTATATACTTCATGAACCTTCAGTATCTTCAAAGTATCCTGGAAACACTGCTGCACTTGGTTGCACTTGTTCTTTTAGTCACTTCCTGAATTCCCTACCTATTTTGCTGAACATACATATATGCAACATTCATATATATATATATAACGTACCTTTGTAAGTAGAACAAGTTTTCTCTCTTTCATATTCATCCACAGAATGGTTTCTCTTTTTCATTTACTGCATATGTCTGCCCTCTCATGAGGTACTATACCCTTTCCCTCTCAGAAACAAACAAGATATATATCACCTACAATTTAAAAAAAAAGGATCTGAATAGATAACTAAGATTAAGTATAACATGGAATCTTTTCAGTGCCATGAACTTCACTTTTCCTGACAGCTGCCCTACTTATCTTTGTAGTCAGGTTGCATGTCATACCTAATTTCAAGCTGAAAATAAAATAAAATAAAAATTAAAAACCACCAAGAACACAATTTAGAAACACGGATATCAACTCCCATCATACTATATGTATGAGGAGACATTTTTCCTGTCCCTGTGGTTCTAACCTTCCTACCATTGAAATAAATTGGACTATTGCCATTGATTCATCTGGAATAGGCTCTGAGTCACTTTAAGGCAATGGCTGAGATAAAAGAACTGTGCAGTCTGTCAGATGAATTCTCTTTAAAGAAGATAAACAGCAGTACACATTTTAGTAATAGATATTATTAGAAGCTGATGCTAAGGTGATAATGTAATTAGTAATGTTGGGAAATCTGAAACTTCACATGCTGCATATTGATGTTTCTTCTCAGGAAATCCTTGATGCTTACTGTTTCTGTCAGACAAGGTAATGTGCCTGTATATTTCATCTGACAGAAACAGCAACTCTACATAAGCAGGTCTGGAAAACAACCAAACTGTGAAAAAAGGGCAGCCAAATATTTTTTAACGGTGCTCATACAGCAAATCCATTCTGTCAGGAGCTGTAAGACTCAGTGTGAAGGCAGTCTATACTCACTTGAGACAAACCCAAAGTATGGATATACAGAAACAGATAATATGCTGAAAGGGTTCACAGTCATTTCCAAAGACTACTGAACTTCAAACTTCTCTGTGGAAAACACAGAAATTATTTAATGATGCTGTTGCTAAATAAATGTACAAAATGCAAATTAAATTATTTTTTATGACTTGTAAAATGAGATTATGAATGTGTTTTTCAGTGCAGTATTTATGCACTATATTGTGTTAAGGTCTTTACCATGGGAAAAATCAAATGTCTTAACCAATTTCTACTAGGTAGACCATGTGCTGTCACAGTCAGTCCATACAGCTACAAATGTCCACCAGTCTTCAGAATGCTGGAAGACTTAAGTATGATAAAGAATCAGGTTATACCTAGCAGAAACAGAAGCCTTGCCTCAGTGCAGCAAACATCACTTTTTGACTTTGTGTTTATGCATAAAGCAACTGGGCAACTATTTTCCAACCAACTTCCTGCTGACTGTGAAGGCCAATACTTAAGAGGATGCTGATGGACACAAATAGCAAATTAGTAAAATAATGGGGACATTACATACATTCCCTTATAGGCACATAAAATTGCTGAAGACAAATCCATTGAGCCCCTAAGACCAGTCTGTCTGAAATGAAATTTTAGATTTTGCAGGAACTCCAACATTTGCTTTTTACTGTGAATCCAGTTAAGATCTTTCTTCAAGAACCCAATACCATTCACTAGTATTCCAAGAGAGCATGGTCACAGAAAGGGCAATGTTATTCTTGTCTTACCTCAGAGAGACAGGGAGAGGAAACAGAATTCCCAAGGAGATGGAACAACAGGCATTGTTGCAGAATCTTGAAAGTATTCAAGAGAGGCTCTGATGCCTCTATAGGAGCAAAGGGACTCAAAGAGAATTTCAGCATATAGCAACATTCAGAAAGTCAAATGAAACTAAAAATGCTAATAAATTTGTTAAGATGAGAGAGTTAGTTATGAAAATGTATCTAGTAAGGTTAAAGATTATAACACCTCAACAGAAATATGAGGTTATTATAAAATACATGTTTAAAAGAGACTACCTATGCAGGCAGATTTGATTAATTTATTATATTGAATTAGTGACTTAGATAGACAACTATGGAATTTTGACAGAACCCATTATAGGATATCAGACAGCAATCAGAATTGGAGATCTGAAACTGCAGAAGAGATTACAACAGAAGATAAACTAAGGAAAAGCTATAGATCTCTGTCAAGCTGCAAAAGGAAAAAGAAATTAGTCCATGTCTAGAAAGCAAGAAATTTATAGCTACACTCAGGAGACTGACCATCAGGAAATTGGAAGCTAATGGCACAAGTGGAAGAATGAGGAATTGACTCCGTAGAGCAAGCATCTGTTGAAGGAGTTTGAGAGGCCTCTGGTAGGCATTGCTTCCTTCTCCTGCAGACATCGTGCAGAACCTCACTAGGAAAGGAATGTCGACAGTTAGCTAAATCCTTCCTCTACCAATACAGATTTAGTTAAATATTTGAAACCCAGCTATGCTAAAGTGGTACATAGAGAGCAGAGCATCAGAAATGCAAATAGGCAGTTGAACACTTTATATGGAAGAATTGCTCCAGACTAGGTAAGCAAAGAACTATCTGTGGAGAAACAAAGTCTTGGTTTGCCATTTTCTATATTAGTTTTTTTTTTTTTTTTTCTTATTGTTGAGTACAGCCTTGCCTTTTCCTCTCCTAATGCAGAACATTGTACTGAATAAGTCAGATCTTGTTTTTATAGATCTGGTAATCTCAGGCAGATGCAGGAATAAGTAGGCTTAATACATATGTACTTTAAACAAGATTAGTTTAATTTTTTTATTTGCTCACCCAATAGGACATGTAAAAAACCTATTTTTGTGCTGATTAGGTAGAGGTAAAGCAGCGGGTATTATAAATTCTAGTGTGGGTGAATAATCCAAGTTGTTTAAAGTGACTTTGAATTATAAAACACTTACAGAGATAATTATTATCAATGATTTCTTTAAAGGAGAAACTCAAGGGATATTTTTCTTTTCCTTTCTTATTTTCAGATAGAAACATATCTATGCTACTATTATGCTCTAATTGGAGTCATTTCTAAAACCAGTAACAGAACAAATCTTATTGCTAATTCACAAACTTCCTCTGGGGGTCAAGAAACTGAGTCTATGCTTTGTTTTAAGGAGTGGGTTTGTATATTTGTGGTTTATTGTAAAATCACAACTTGCTGTTAATATCTTTAATTTGAATACTGGACAATTTTATGCTCGGGACATCTTTAAAAGCTAGGAACTGGTATCCCTAGATAAGAGAATCAAGAAGTCCTCTTAACAACATTAGTGTGGATACTATCTTTCTCAGTTTGTGACACACAGAGACAAGCCTTATGGGTGTAAAACCAAAAGTTTTCTCAGATACAGAATGCCTTATTTAGTTTGATAGTTCTGGTAACTGGGCTAGAACTCCTTAAGAGGAAAGATGCCAGGCTGGGTGGGCCTAACAGTCAGGTTCTGTTGTAACTAACCTTACGTTTCAATGTCAGTACAGCAGAAAATACTGATACATAAACAAGAGAGTGAAGAATTCTTATAGCTCTAGAAACCCAACAGAGACTTAGAATATGTTAGCTTCATATGCATTCAGAAGGATGTTAGACATCCATATTACAAGCTAACCTTTGCTATGGAAACAGATAAAGTGACAGCGTAACCATAACTTTTTACTCTTTCTGAAAACTTTCTTTACTTGTGTCCTTTTCTCACAGTCTGTTTTCTCATGCCTTTTATACTGAAGTCTAAAGCTCATAAACTTTGTTCACATTACCATGAAATCTGTTAAATGAAATTCCCATAGTTTTTTCACCAATATGAACATAATCTACTATGTCCAATTTTATTATAGAATTATTCCACTTTTCACCATTTCCACATTGTCCCAAGGTACCACAATGGGTGTCACGTAAAGCACCTAAACAGAGGTATCTGGCAGCTCCCTTCCTTCCTAGCCATGGCTGCAATTAACAACAGCACCAAGTGAGGGTGGGAGACATTACTTCCTGTGCCCAAGAGGATGCTCTTCACAGCACATCAACACACTGTCTTATGAACCATATGCCTCACTGCTCTGTGACAACTGATATTCTCAAACCCTGACAGATGCTTGCTAAGTTATCTTGAGAACTGAAATTGCATCTTCTTGTTGGAAATACCGCAGATGATGCAGATTTCTGATTCCTTCCCAGCTGACAAAGTCAAAAGAAGTTTCTCTGTAGCCTCTTTTCCCATGGTTCTGCTAAAAAGTCAGATTTGGACTTAATAGAGATGAACATAATAATCTAGATATGCTGTCACGATGATCTAGCTGTGTCTGATACATGATTGAAGTAGTATAAGCATATGCCACTCTAGGTCAGGGATTCTCAACCTTTTCTTCACCATGGACCCCCTTTAAATACCTTTTGTGGCTGTGGACCACCAAGACTTAATTTGAGATTTAAAGACTAGACTAAATGTATTCCTTATATCATCTGCCCAGCTGATTTTAGTATCTGCAATAACCCATTGACACAGTTCTGCTCTTTAAACATCTCATTTTAAGAAAATCAACCTCTAGCTTGTTTTGAACCTGTTGCCTGCTTTCTTACTTATTGGATCAGAAGACATACCAGATAATTTTACTCAACAATTGGTTTACGGTATGCAGATCCTTTAAAATCACTGTGTGATAAAAAGCGTGAATTCCAAAGTCCTGTGTACAGTGAAGTACTTAATCTAAAAGATATAGAAGATTTTTTTGCCTTGGAGGATACAGTTAATCTGGTCAAAACACATTCAACTTCATCATTTCAAAGTTGACGTTACCCTGGACATTGCACCACATAATATACTACTTTTTGTAGTTTCTCACAATAGAAATATTTGCATTTTCTCTTATAAGTAACAGCCAGAGATATCAATATTGTTAATTTTTCAACAACAAATAACACATTAATAAACATATTTCATTTATAAGAAATAAACTTTTTGATATGAAATTATGGTGAATTCTAGCAGACAGGTTTTAACAGCAAACAAATTTTAGGGTGCATTCCCAATATTTTCAGTCTAAGTAGTAATTTTTCCTTCCTTTCAAAACCAAACCAAACCAAATCAAAACAAACCTTAGTTCAAATATTTGGATATAAAGATTAAAGGGCAGATGCAATCCTAAAAGCCACAGATTTGGTGATTCCAAGGTATGGGTTAGGGAAATGTGTTATCTATTAGACAGCTCAACACTTAGCAGGGACAAAGGATGTAAGTGAAAATCTAATTCAACAGTGGGAACAAGGTGGGATCCTCAGCAGCTAATTTACTGACTGATACTGCCTGTTACCCTAAAATATATTCAGAAACACTGTTAGATATTGTAACCTTGTATTTGTGTACTACCTGATTGGAGCATGAACATCACTTGAGTTTCCTCCCAAGCATTTAATGTTTGTAGACTAACAGTTTTCAGAGCATGATCCCTGGATACCAGAAGTCTGTTGTGGGTGACAAGTACCTCTGTCCTGTTCATGAGAATTCTCATGTTGAGACAGGAGGAAATATTTTTAGGAGTGGAGAAAATGAGCAGCCTCAGTGGACACTCCTTTTGCTGGAGAAGGGAGGATGTTTGATGACATTAGATGCGAGTTTGCAGAGGAGCAGCAGGAATTAAGTAGGATTGCCCAGTCAACAAGTGCCAGGTCCTGCACTTGGGCCACAACAACCCCATACATCGCTACAGGCTTGGGGAGGTGTGGCTGGAGAGCTGTCTGGAAGAGAAGGATCTGGGGGTTCTAATTGACAAGCAACTGAACATGAGCCGGCAGTGTGCCCAGGTGCCCAAGAAAGCCAATGGCATCCTGGCTTGTATTAGAAATAGTGTGACCAGCAGAAGTAGGGAGGTGGTAGTCCCCCTGTACTCTGCACTGGTGAGGCCACACCTTGAGTATTGTGTCCAGTTTTGGGGACCTCAATACGAGAGGGATATCGAGGTGCTGGAACAAGTGCAGAGGAGGGCAACAAAGCTGGTGAAGGGCCTGGAGAACAAATCCTATGAGGAGAGATTGAGGGAGCTGGGACTGTTCAGTTTGAGGAAGAGAAGTCTGAAGAGAGACCTCATCACTCTCTACAGCTACCTGAAAGGACATTGTAGAGAGGTTGGTGCTGGTCTCTTCTCACAGGTGATTAGTGACAGAACAAGGGGGAACAGCTTTAAACTCCAACAGGGGAGGTTCAGACTGGACATTAGGAAAAGGTTTTTCACAGAAACAGTGGTCAGAGAGTGGAATAGGCTGCCCAGGGAGGTGGTGGAGTCACCATCCCTGGATGTGTTTAAGGGTCGTTTAGATGAGATGCTGGGGGATATGGTGTAGGGGAGAACTTTGTAGAGTAGGGCTGATGGTTGGACTCGATGATCCCAAGGGTCTTTTCCAACCTGAATGATTCTGTGATTCTATATGTTGGAAAGCAGTGTCTACTAGAAATATAGTTAATTAATAATAAATTTCTTGCTACAACAACAAAAAACCTCCTAGGAATTACTGATACAAAAGGACAATAAGCAACTTTAATAAAATTCAGATTTTGGCTGCTAGTCATATTTTCATTCCCCTTGGAAACATGATTGAAGACCAGGATGGCTGTATTATTTAAAAAGCTAATATCCTCATGCATGATACACTATCTTTCAGCATAATCCAAAACACTCTATTACTGTCTAGTAAAATTTTCTTTTGTCATGACAACACTGTTTACTTCTCCTCCTTGCCTTTTTCCAGACACTCTAGATTTAATTGGACTGAAAAATTCCTGAACCTCTGAGAGAGCAGTATCTCATATGTGTTACCATTTTGATCTCTTTCTTGCTGTTTTAACTAAGTGTGATGCAGTGGGAGATAAGATGCAATTAGAGAAACCAACAAACTGTTTCAGAGCCAACAGATGATTTCTCCATACCACTTCCTTTCACTCCTTGTGTGTCTTTTGTATTAAACACTCAAAGTTAGTGTAAGACTTTGCAAGTGCAGTTTCACCATCACAATTACAAATAAATACAGCACTTAAGGAGTATGAAAAGTATTTGAAATCATTTAACTGTAAGAGTGCCTCAAGGAGTTAGACATCCAATTTACACACTACAATTCCACAAAAAATGAGCACTTTATTGCTCTAAGTACACCCTGAAAAATCATAAGATTATCACTGTATTTAGGCACTGTATGATGGACCTAATGTTTTTTAGAGGAAAAATTATCATTTCACTCTTTCCAAAGAATTCCAACTTTCAGATAAGAAGGTCCTTTATGAAGCTAATAGTGTGACCATGTCAAAAGCCTCAACACAAATTTCTATGTTCTAGCTTTTTACTGACTCATTTGGTCAGTTTAGTTCTGCATACCTAAGCCCTCATCAGTAAAACTAGTCTATACTTAATGGAAATTCACTGTGCATACTGAAAAAAGAAGTTGTATTAGCAAGTCCTTTTTAACTGAAATACTAACATGTGAATCAATGACAACTTAATGGCAGATGTAGCTCAATGAACCACAGAAAAGAAAGGTATAACTGCAAATTCAAAAACAGATGACCGTGTGAGGTGATGTTAGACTGAACAACAAATACTGTGTAGTGCCCTCCTTAAATCTGATGATAATAAAAGCATATAAAAGATATTTGCAGACTATGTTGTGCTCTTAATTAATGTGAAGTTGTGATGGTTGGTGTGCAGAAAAAGTGAAGTCCCAAACTGCTTGAAAAAGTGACATTTAAGTTGGACTGGAACAAGTCTACTGAACTTGTATGCAGACTGCATATGTTCATACGTATAGCAGGTGAATTCAGCCCCTTGGAAGGCTACTGCAGGCTGGTACCAGGTAACTGCTGAGAAAATGACTGGATGCACTAAAAATATAAAAAAAAACCCAAACCCAAACAAACCCCAAAACAGGGAAGCTCCATATTTAAACTTGGGAAGCTGTTAAGACAAAACATACTGGATGGAGCAGTCTCAAATCAATATTTAGTATCAACTAAAACAATTTCTAGAAACAATGATCTTTAGTTTTGTGAACCCAAATAAAAATTCTTTTTATTTGAATTTATGTCTAAACCAAGAACTGTTGCCATATTATAGTCCGAAATACTTGAACAAATGAAAGCAATAAAGTCTAGCAAGGGCAAAAAAACCCAGCAGAATCTTCTTTGCTGCTTGAAAGCAGAAGTAGATTTAACACACTAAACTACATTCCAAGTACGCCTCTTGGTAATGTAGAATTAACACCTGTTGGTTTTGACAGAAATTGTACATACAAAATAAAAATCCACTTTCAGTTAGCTGTGCCATTCAGGGATGTATTTAATTGCCTTTAGGACAGAGAGCAGGGTTATCTCTCTCATTTCATACACCAGATGTAGTGCTGCTTCCAGCAATGAAACATTTCAACCTTCAGGAGAGAAATCCTTCAGTAAAAGAGCACAGTTAAATGCACTTGGTAATATTGTGAACAGGATTGTCACTGACTGCCCCATATGACATTGGGATTCTGGCACTAAAGAATAATTTACCATGAAATAAATTACTTTTACTCCTACTCAGAATATCAGAAAGATCTGTAGCAGTTGCCCTTGAGCAAAAGGGCAAAAAAGGGCATTTGATCTTAATAATGCCTTGCTAATTCTCATTAATGAGTGGGATATCCTTTGTGAATTGTAACAGAAATAATGAAATGAAAGAAAAATGTATTGATAAAAAGCAATTAGACTAAATCCCAAACTCATGAGAATATAGAGGTTGGTTTAAGCTTGAGTTGTTAGAGACATCATATACACATTTTTAATTTTTTTTCCCCCCAGGTTCTAGATTTGCAGATGGCCATGGGATAGTTAATGAGGTCATACTCTATTCTTCTTTTAATTATTATTTGAAATTTCTTTGGCTGTAGCAGTGTTTCAAATGCTTTGAGAAACTACTATGGCTTTTTTTCAAAGAACTGATACTGGAAGAATTAAAGAATTTTCAGAAAGGTATTTGGAATTACTTCTGAAGGAATTAAATAGTGGGCAAATAGAACAAGTACTTTTTATCACATTCCAAGCTACTGGGGTTTGTGCCCACAATTGCAGATACACCTACATTTGCAAATGTTTACAACAATACTTTATTCTTACAGTTCGCATTCCTGTAAAATTTCTTCAAACATTTTAGGATCCTGCTAATTTTGTATTTCCTAATAATCATGCATAAATATTAAACTACATAAAATACCACCCAAATATTAGAACATTTTAAAAAAAAGGTTATCTGATAGCAAGTGAGAGATGGCCAACTCTATAGGAATCAGAAATGACTACAACTGTGATGCAAATAGCTCTGCCAAACTGATTTGTAAGAACCTGAAGTACTACTCACTTTTTATTCTCTGGAATTGAATTGGACCATCATTGTGGTTTAGCCCTGACAGCCAGCTGAGCCCCACACAGCTGCTCATTCACTCCCCCGTGGTGGGACGGGGAAGAGAATTGGAAGGGCAAAAGCGAGAAAACTCGTGGGTTGAGATAAAGACAGTTTAATAGGCAAAGCTAAAGCTGTGTGTGCAAGCAAAATAAAATAAGGAATTCATTCACCACTTCCCATCGGCAGGCAGGTGTTCAACCATTTCCAGGAAAGCAGGGCTCCACCACACATAACAGTGATTTGGGAAGACGAACACCATCACTCCGAACGTGCCCCCACTTCATCCTTCTTTCCCAAAATTCTGTTGCTGAGCATGACATCATATGGTATGAGATATCTCTTTGGTCAGTTGGGATCAGCTGTCCTGGCTGTGCCCCCTCACAGACACTCATCCACTCCCAGCCTAGCTGACTGGGAGAGCTGAGTGAGAAAGAGACAAGGCCTTGATGCTATAAAGTATGGCACAACAAAATATAAGAAATAGCAAATATAAAAATTGTAATAAATCTGAAAAAAAAATATATATGGATGAAACTATGTTACTCAAAAAAATTCCTATATTCTTAACCTTACCTTTTTCATATACTAGCTCTTCTCTTGCTATTACAAGTCTAATATCAAATCAGTAATGTTCTAGCCATACTAAAAATACACTCTTGCAAATGTTTACTTTAATATTGCTTAAAAATTATATTTATTTTTTTTAAGGTATAATTTAAAACCAAAGTAAGGATATTTTAGAATTGGTCTAAATTGGGAAATAGCTTACATTACATTGTTGTCTAATGAAGTTAATGAAGTGGTTTTTGAACAGCCACAAATTTAATCTATTCACTTAGGCACATTTCAATCAAAGGACCTTCACAAGATATTGGATGTCACCTGTGATATTGTACCCTTGGTAAATATCCATGTACGTCATATCAGCTTGCCTTCCTTGGGAGGGCAGACATAAGATACACAGATGACTTAGTTGGAAGGGACTTATTTATCAAGAAATGCTAGCATAATGTCTTTAAGTCATTCCAGTCTAGCAATGCAATTCTGAAAGATCATGATGATGCCTGCCTGATCACAATCTGTAATATAGAAAATAAAGAGAATCACAAGGTTAGTTCCAGATCACGCCTGGATGAAGAATTACTGTAATAGTTATGAAGGAAAAGATCTATTATAACGTGTTAGAAGTTGCATTTGTGCTGTACATTTCAAAGAAGCTTTGAAACTGTTGTAAATGACAAAGAAGGTAGAAAATGGTTCATGGTTTTAGACCTTGCAAATAAACAAATCACATTTCATTTGATTTTAAAGGTAGCTAGTTTAGGAGGTCTTCAGCAGTAGAATGCAGTGGTACCTCTTAGGTATAAATTATTTGAAAACTTTTAATTGAATTGTTATATTTACATTATTTTTCTTGTGTTTATAACAGAAATATTTTAGATAAGACAGATTTCAAGTCACCTTTATCTGGCTAGGCAAATAAAGCCCTTATGTTTTCTTTAGCTTGTCTTAATAATTAATTGTGCCCATGGAGAAAAAAGAAGCTTCAAAAAAATAGTCGATGCAGGGCTGCAAATTCCAAATCTTAGCAGAGTTGTGTGGTAGCTGTATTATAGAGAACAATATTAATCAGCTCAGGGTAGGTTTATGCGCTATTTATTTGTAACTCAGCACATATCCGTAACATCCTGGTTGATATTTTAAAAAGAGATTTCAAGATTTAATCGCATTTCAAATTTGATAATACTGCTATTTAGCTTATCACAATGTTAGGCTAAAAATCCTCTTACTGCTGCTTACATTATATGTATAGCCATACAAAAAAAAAAAAACCAACCAAACCACAAAAAAAAAAAAAAAGGTGAGGAAAAGTACTGCTGGGTTTATTTTTATCAGAATTGTGAGTAGATTATTCCAAAAACGTCCAGTCAGAACTGCTGTTGCAGCCACTGGTGCAGAGGGATAGAATGATATTAATTTGTTCATCTGCTCTTTGAAAGAACAGGCCAATTTTTTTTACAAAGGAGAAAGACTGAATAACTTGAGGGGAAGAGACAAAAGTAAGGTGTATAGAGCAGGACTGTATGTGAGTACAAAGAGTGTTGACTCTGATAGAGGATGAGATGGAAACTGGCATGTCATGCAGATTCTATATGTCTATGGATCTCTTCCTCAATCAGGTTCCTGCACTGAGGGCACCTAAGTGAAACCCTCTGGTCATTCAGAGCAAAAAGAAATTCCAAGCAAGTGTCCCCAGTTCTTCATCTCGTTTGTAGCTGATGTGGTAATCACAGGTCTAGTGCACTTTTGATTTACTACTGATTCTTCCCTGGATTGGTATAGTTTAATAATTTTACTGCCAGGTAATCTGCTTTTCAGAAGCTCACTCTAATACTTCTGAAGTTTCCCTTGAAACTACATTCCCTGAAAAATTTGTCCTGCAGTACCAAGTTTGATGTTCAGTGCTATAATTCCTAACTCCTTGCCAAGTCACTTCCTGCCAAGTTATATAAATTGATCGTCTGCCCAAAGTCTTTACACAGTCCCGAGTCTAACTAAAACCATCTTAGCTCCCTGTTTAATTACTTGCTGCAGGAGCGGTACTTGCTTGCTTACAGGGGCCTTTCTCTATAATGTGATGCTTTCAACCAAGGTCTCAATCATTTCTTAACGATCTCAGCCAAACATGTCCAATTTCTAACAGCTCCAAATTATAGAATGTTTTTTACATCAAAGCCAAAAACCTGGTCAGTGCTGAGAGTCTGTCTGGAAGCCAGCAGCACATCATTTTCCCGCTCTGCAGAAAAACACCATTAATAGTAGCAGGGTTCTGACAGCAATGCTTACATGCTAAATTTTTGTTAATTGAATGCAGCAGTGAATAACCATATCAGTGTGTTTGATCACATAAAGACAGCATTTTGAAAGGTTTCTCAAGGTCTTCATAAGCATGGTTTATTGAAGAAAGTATGGTTTTTCTCAAAATTTACAGTCAAAAAAGAGTTTCTCCATGTTTCATTTGATGTAAAATCTGAAGTAAATTTATATGGTAGGTTGTCTATGAGTCAGCTCAGACACCATGAGCAACTTATCAATCATAGATTTTGCTTTTGTCATCAATTCTATTACACTCTATTAAATCTAGAAGGTAAAGAATAATTTTGGTTGCAGTACTTCAAGAACCTGTTAAAAAAACCCATTTAATTTCCTTTCTTAGATTTCCCTGCAGCCAAATCATATTCGGTCTTGAATATTAAAGTCCTCACATAAATTGCTGCCTGAAAGTGTTTTCTGAGGGCTTGGTATGTTTGGGGGAATAGTGAAAGAGTTTTAATGTATATAATTTCCAAGAGATTGTCCGAATATATTAGTTAGGTTGGCTAAATTCAGTGAAAGAGTTTATTCCAGGCCTAGAAAGCCTAAATCTCTATATTTTTGTTACAGTTTTCTTCTTCTCTTCACATTTCAACTGCTATATAATTTGACTATGAAGATAATATGATTAGATGGTGTGTTGACAGTGAAAAAGAAGAATTTAGCAACCACCATGAGAAGACTCCCTGAAAAAAACAACCCAAACAACATACCAGCCCATCCCACACCTTTCTCAGCAGACTGTCAATAATTATGAGTCTTAGATTTTGGGATTATTTGAATAGTTAACTTTAACTGTCAGCTAGGCAGTCAGCACAGCAACACTAATCTTTGTTGTGGTACAAGTAATTAATCCTGTGAATATATATAACATTACATCACATTGCACTACAGAGATTACATTATTTTGCGAATCTGTAAAGTAACTACTGCAGTCATTGCTGAACTGTGTTGAATTGCCAAGGTCTACAACATAGTCATATATATATGTATATATAAAACCAAATATGTTATAAACAAGCAAAAATTAACCTCTGTTAAGATGCTCAGTGGCTTGATATATCTGACCTCCTGTGAACAGCCAAATGAAATACAATGCAAATGATGGCAATTTAAGTGAGCATGTTTTGCCAAATTAAAGTCTAGGGTTATATTTTCCAGGTCCTAAACATTATCATAATGATTTTATCAGTGGAAATGCATACAAGACATTAATAAGAGAATCATAATGAATAATCAGAATGCATATATTACATGATATTATCCCAAACCTGTATTTTGTTACTTTAAACTGTGAAATTATAGCAAAACCATTACATCTTGTTCTATTGCTACAGGCCCTTTTAATAGGCCTGTCCTCATCCCCCTAAAAGTCTGTCCCCATCATTCTTATAAGCCACCTTTAAGTATTGAAAGACTACAATAAGGTGCTGCTGGAGCTTTCTCTTGCCCAGGTTAAACAACTACAACTCTCTCAGCCTTTCCTCATAGGAGAGGTGTTCGATCCCTTTGATCAATTTTGTGGCCCTCCTCTGGATCCACTCCAACAGGTCCATGTCTTTCTTAACAGGTCCATGTCTTACTTATGGTGCCTGTTTCTTTAGAGCATTGTTTATCTACTATTGGCACAGAGCACCTGTAAGCACTGAGGAGACTCAGTGAAGTTCTAAGTGAAGTATCAAGCTGTTCTTTACAAATATGCCCAATCTCAATAGTGTTCTTCCTGTATATTATTATTCAAACTCAGATTTTGATGAGCCATTAGGGTGGGCTAGTAAATACCATCAAATACCAGTAACTGAAATTGCAGACATAGACTTCCAGTTTCTTGTGAAGTTTTATGGCAGCAATTCCTCAGATAATGTAAATATTTGCATATTCATGTTGCAAAAACTTGCAACGGAAATAGTAAAGTTTGTCTGGATGCAAAATGAATGAAATGCATCTGTGTAAGCATCAGAAGGAGCAGCAGAAAATAGTTTAAAAAGGTGGCCTGCACTGGGAAGGAAAGGTCACCCTTCCTCAGGCTCTACTCTCACAGGGAGCACTGAAGAAGATGTTGCTTATGTCAAGATGAAAAGGCCTGCACTATGAAAAGGTCACAGCACATACGACTTCCCCGCTGAAGACCACTATCCTCACACAAGGAAGATGGCAACTAGCTTGCTGCATGTGGTACACACCATATTTTTTTTTCTGTTTGCTCAAAAGAAGAATAGACTATGGAAATTTGGTGGATGATGTGGCAGTTGAAGGCCAGCTAGGGCACAGCGATCATGAAATAATAGAGTTGTTTATTCTTAGAGAGGCCAGGAGACGGGGCAGCAGAACTGCCATCCTGAACTTCCATAGGGCTGAGTTTGTCTTGTTTGGACACCTGCTAGACAGGATCCCTTGGGAGATGGTCCTGAAGGGTATAGGGGTCCAGGAAGGCTGGACACTCTTTAAGAAGGAAGTCTTAATGGCTCAGGAGCAGGCGGTCCCCAGGTGGTGTAAGAGAAGCTGGTGACAGAGAAGACCACCTTGGCTAAACAGGGAGCTTTGACTGCAACTCAGGGAGAAAATGAGAGTTTACAGCCTTTGGAAGAAGGGACTAGTCACTCACAGTAATTAAAAAAAGATGCTGTGAGGCTACGCAGGGCGGAAATCAGGAGGTCTAAAGCCCAGCTAGAAATTACCCTGGCTTCAGCAATCAAGGATAACAAGAAATGTTTCTATAAGTATGTCAACAGCAAAAGAAAGACCAGGGAGAGTATCCATCCCCTGCTAGATGCAGGAGGAAACATGGTAATAAGTGATGAGGCAAAGGCTGAGGTCCTTAATGACTTCTTTGCCTCAGTCTTTAATAACAAGACTAGTTGTAATGAGGGAATCCAGCCTCCTCAGCCAGAAGACAGACTGGGAGAACAACCTCCCCCCTGTATTCCAGGAGGAGATAGTCAGTGACCTACTGCATCACATAGACACACAGAAGTCTATGGGACCGGATGGAATACACCCGAGGGTGCTGAAGGAGCTGGCTGGGGTGCTCGCCAAGTCGCTTTCCATCATTTACCAGCAGTCCTGGCTGACCGGGGAGGTCCCGACAGATTGGAAATTGTCCAGTGTGACGCCCATATGTAAGAAGTGTCGGAAGGATGATCCAGGAAATCACAGGCCTGTCAGCTTGACGACGGTGCCCAGGAAGCTGATGGAGCAGCTCATCCTGAGTACCATCACAGAACACATGCGGGACAACCAGATGATCAGGCCCAGTCAGCATGGGTTTATGAAAGGCAGGTCCTGCTTGACAAACCTGATCTCCTTCTACAACAGGGTGACCTGCTTATTGGATGAGGGAAAGGCTGTGGATGTTGTTTACCTTGACTTCAGTAAGGCCTTTGACACCGTTTCTCACAGCATTCTCCTGGCAAAACTGGCTGCTTGTGGCTTGGATGGGCACACACTTTGCTGGGTAAAAAACTGGCTGGATGACCGGGCACAAAGAGTTGTGGTGAACGGAGTTAAATCCAATTGGCAGCTGGTCATGAGTGGTGTCCGCCAGGGCTCGGTTTTGGGGCCACTCTTGTTGAACATCTTTATTGATGATCTAGACGAGGGGATCGAGTGCACCCTCAGTAAGTTTGCAGATGACACCAAGTTGGGTGGGAGTGTTGATGTGCTCGAGGGTAGGGAGGCTCTGCAGAGAGACCCGGACAGGCTGGAGCGAAGGGCTGAGGCCAACTGGATGAGTTTCAATAAGGCCAAATGCCGGGTGCTGCACTTGGGCCACAACAACCCCCAGCAGCGCTACAGGCTTGGGGAGGAGTGGCTGGAGAGCTGCCAGTCAGAGAGGGACCTGGGGGTGTTGATTGACAGCCAGCTGAACATGAGCCAGCAGTGTGCCCAGGTGGCCAAGAAGGCCAATGGCATCCTGGCTTGTATCAGAAATAGTGTGGCCAGCAGGGACAGGGAAGTGATCTTGCCCCTGTACTCAGCACTGGTGAGGCCGCACCTCGATTACTGTGTTCAGTTTTGGGCCCCTCACTACAAAAAAGACATGGAATTACTCGAGCATGTCCAGAGAAGGGCAACGAAGCTGGTGAAGGGTCTGGAGCACATGTCGTACGAGGAGCGGCTGAGGGAACTGGGGCTGTTTAGTCTGGAGAAGAGGAGGCTGAGGGGAGACCTCATCGCCCTCTACAGCTACCTGAAAGGAGGTTGCAGAGAGCTGGGGATGAGCCTCTTTAACCAAGTAATGAGTGATAAAACAAGAGGGAATGGCCTCAAGTTGAGCCAGGGAAGGTTTAGGCTGGGTATTAGGAAGTATTTCTTTACAGAACGGGTTGTTAGGCGTTGGAATGGGCTGCTCAGGGAGGTGGTGGAGTCCCCATCCCTGGAGGTGTTTAAGAGTCGGGTTGACATAGCACTGAGGGATATGGTGTGGTTGGGAACTGTCAGTGTTAGGTTAATAGTTGGACTGAATGATCTACAAGGTTTTTTCCAACCTTGATGATTCTGTGATTCTGTGAAACATATTTTAACCATGTACCCACAAATGAGGAAAAACATAAGTAGTCATCAGCTTAGCCAAAGATGTATGAAAGGAGAAAGCAGCACGATTCTCAGGCATAACATCTGGTGACTCATAAGGGTTGCAGGAGAATTGTCCAGAAACTTGTCATCTGCAGTCAAGAAGAACTGATGAGCACTTGATGGCATGCTTTTCATATTGCACTTAAGTGATCCTAGCCATAGAATATGAGCAAGAGTGTGAATGTGTAAAATCCAACTGCTTAAAGACTTTGTAAATAAATAACCTGGGCTGAGTTTTACTTCACTAATTTCCCTATCAAGTCATTCCACTGTAGTACCATATTGTCTGAGTAACTGGGTCATATGTTTAAAGACAGTATTGCTCCAAATGATTATAGTGTATTTCTCATGGTTATTCTCACAATGAAAGAAAGAAGATGCTGTTGCAAGACTATGTAAAAAGTTACCTTACTTAAAATAAAACTACACAGGCAATTCAGTATTTTTCTTGCCTTAATTTCAACCATTGAATTATTTATGTTTATTGTAAATATCTTCTGGTCATCTGGAACTTTTAAAGTTCACAAGTAAATATTTCATATCTGGTTTATTTTCTTCAAGTAAGAAGTTACCACTTATTTCTGTCTGTGCAACTGTGTCTTCCAGAAATCCAATTTCTTCACTCTAGCTTTGATGCAGCTATACTCGGTTCAGCACTCAGATGCACAAACGTTAGCAAGAAAACAGCACAATGAATGAAGTAGATTCTCACTTGTGTAATTCCTCTGAAAGGCAGTAATCACATTTAACCTTCTCAATAGGATGTGACAGAAGTTCAATGAAAATAAAAGTACTGCTGCTTTAGGAAGTTCTCAGGGTTTGGAGACCCAATAGTCACCATAGTTCTTGAAGAAAGGCAAATGCTAGTATTTAGATATCAGCATTTCAAAAACATCTCTAGGCAAAGCAAAAGAGGTTAAGAATTGTATTGCTTCTATCCTCCTAACGAACAGTTGAGAACTATTTTATGCTACAGAGAATGAATACTTTTAATGAGTTAATATACTAAAGTTATATATATTAAAAAATCTAACAGTCAATCAGGCAATAAAATATTAAATATTCATCACATATACCACCACATAAAGTAAAGTCAGTAAAACCCACAGGTCAGTTTTGTGTGTGAACATTGTCACACACACACTGCTTGCTATACAGGAAAATGATCAGTGTAAAAGCCAGGCCAAGATTCATTGCGGATCAGATGCACTTAAACTCCTGTTTAATTTTTTTCTGCCACCTATATATAGATCAGAAATAAAAATTCCCCAGATTTTAGGTGTCCAGAATCTGAAAACTTACAGAAAACAAAGCCAATTTGAACATGATAAGTTTGTGTGTAAAATAATTGTTCACATTACCTAGAAAGTATTCACAAATGACAAACATTAGAAGTAAACTGGGACTAGTCTGTGAATGAGTTCCTAACTAGGGACTCATGTACTAGTGTTTAAATTATTGAATGCTTATTCTTTCAGTCTATAAATCATAAAATGACAGACTAGATTTATAATAGAGCTGTTCTATTAAATTTAGTACCCAGAAACTGCTTTTCTGCTTAAGAAGCCAGGCTTCTACAGTGCAACTGTTCATTGCCTTCACCAAGGACAGAACCAGAGTTCAGAAAGGCAGGAGAGGAAGAGCTGGAGAACTGGTCCAAAAAAGCATCTCAAATTATGTAGGGAGAAAAATAAGGTTCCACACTTAGTCAGGAATCATAAGCCCCAGACTCACTCAGGACAAAAAATCTTGGATTATTAAAATATGAAGACAAACATTGCTTAGGTACAAATAAACTTCCCCCACTTTGGGCCTGATGAAGTCTTGCCTGGAAAAAATGGTTTTAGCTTTGGAAAAACATCTTTAAAATAGATAAAGAGGAGCTCCATTGTGGAAAAGGTAAATAGTAACCACTCTGTAAGAGTTTAAAAAGAAAAATAAAAACACAACCAGAATACAGGATAGATTTTTGGTGAAGCTGGAGAACTTCAGTTGCAAGATAGGCGCTTTCATCACTTAAAACAATGTAATTTCTGCTTTGGGAATAGTTTATGATGATAAAAAGTCCATATCTCTTCTTTTTGTTGCCTTCCTTATTTTAAACATAGTTTTCTCACTTATATTAGCCAATGGATAGAAGAATTAATTCATATAAAAAACCTTGCTCTGACATAAATTACAAATGCTAAATGAACAACATTTAAATGAATTTTCACTTCTCAGGGTGATAAACTTGAACATTTGAGACTGTCAGACACATTAGCAGCAAAACACTAAGTGTTTTTCTCTCTTATATTACCTTTCGTATAAATCAATATGTAGCCATAGTTATGGCTCTCACCAGAACATTGTATCTCTGTTGTCTGGCAGAATCTTGCAAACTATCAATTAAATTGGAAACTGTAGAATTTCCTAAAATATTTTTGAAGTATTTGTAGAAAGTTTTGCTTAAATACAGAACTATGGATACTACATTGCAAGTAGGGATTTAGGAGATTTTGTTAAAAGTTTAAGAAACCCCATCATGTAACCACAAATATATGCAGAGGTTTTTGCAAGTGGTTTTGAAAACAATTTTTTACCTGTATAACAGCATTGTGTAGATAAATTATCTGTCAAGCAATATAAAGCATTGTGTAAACTCTCAAACAAAATAGCAGTCCCATAACCACTCAGAAACATTTTTTTTTTTTTAAAAAAATTGCAACTACAAACACTGAAAATATATATTCCTGGTATAGTAAGAACATTTATCATTCCTGAAACCATTCCTAACACCAGCTTATAACTTTTATGCATAAGGTTTTACCTGAAATAATCTTTTCACAAAATTTGAAGATATTTTTAAAAATACAGTAAGAGAAAAGTGCATACATGGAGTTTATAATACACACATATATGCATTTTCGAGAGAATACAATTTGTCTCAGCTGTTACTATTTATTAACAAACCAAAAGTCAACCAAAAGTACAATTGCAAAGTGTAGAGACAGTAATAATAAAACATCTGAATCTGTTTATCATATAATAAGTGGATGAAATGAATCTTTCTGCAGTAGAACATGTTTTGGGCAGTCATAAAAACAACCTTCCCCCACCCAATTTATTGCTTTTTTTTTTCTGAAGAATGTATGAAGTCTCAAATTTCTGTTCCAGACGTCACAGAATCACAGAATTGTCTAGGTTGGAAAAGACCTTCAAGATCATCTAGTCCAACCAGTCCGTCTTAGGAGAACTCCACGACTAGGATTTTTTCCAAGTTAAAAATTAAGAATTAGGCAAGAGCTATGCCTAATTCAAGAGTGGCTTACATTTTCTGAAGTTTTTCAACAAGGTTACACATATGCATGTCCCCATCATCTCAGCGGAGGTTCAGCAATTTATGAACTGTGTTACCTTCAAAATCTTAAGCGCAGAAGAGAAATATACCTTATATATAGCCAAGACTTTATTGTTAGTATAGTTGACAGTCTAACACAAGAATTGCTACTAGTTCAGAACAAAGTATTGCTAACCACTGAACTAAAGGACATTCTCAGTTGGTTCTGTCTTCATAGCTTTTTTTCTTATCACTGGATATAATTTTTGGCGTCTGTGCAGAGAGAATTTAGTACTTACAGGAACAAGCAAAGACATCATGAGACAATGCAAAATGCAATGGAAAAATACATAGCAAAGAGAAAGCTAGGAAAGGCTCATTCGTCTTCATGCATTTTTTTTTCTTGTATTACAATTGTGAACTTGGGATTTTGTACAAGTCCTTTCTTCAGATAGTGCACCCAGTGACATACAGCGTGAGGTAGATGTGTTAGAAGGTTAGTTTACATATAATCCACAAGTTAGAGTTCTGTGCAGACTGAGGACACTATACCTTTTTTTCAGGGTGGTACATAGCTTATTTTTTCAAGAATTTTGGGGGATTTCAGGAAATCTATAAAAAACTACCTCTTATCTAGGTTCCTGTTTCACTGTGGAAAAATCAGGGAAGTTTTGCTATTTACCTGTATGGACTTCCTTGAGCCAGAAGATCATCTTCATTACATAATGAAGGCAGTACAAATACTCAGATTGAAGGCAAATAGATGCTATCCTGGATGAGGCACCTAGAACATTTAAAACGTAAACACTGAACTCACGTCCATAAAATAAAGATGAAGGCTTGCACTAAACATAATTCATTCTTCTGGACATTTAAACTAATTTATGATAGAAAAGATGAACTTTCCTATTAAGAATACTATTATTTTCTTAATTAATTTGAAACTATTTGCTTTGATAAATATACAGTACTAATAACAGTTTATAAAATGATACCCAATGCACAAGAATGAGAAACTGTTCCGAATTTGTTTAGAAAGCATAGTTATTCAGCAATGACACTGATTAAAGCAAAAAGTAATAAAAATAAAAAATGTAATATATATATATGTAATAACACATTAACTCTAATAGCTTAAATGAAGCTTTGCTAGAAGCAAAGCTATAAAAAAACCTGATAATTTATTATGATATCTTTGGATAATATTGAAGTTACCTTTTAGGTAATTTTGTCTGTTAATGGGCACAGAACTTTTGCATTTACTTCTCCTTCCCTCCAGTCAGCTGTAACAAGCATTTCTTTTTTTTTTAGGAAGAAAATTTAATCTAATTTTCAGACAAAAGGAAACAGAAGAAGTACAAAAAATATTAAGTTTCTAATGAAATGTAGTTTCTCAATATGCTTCACCATGTCAGCCTCTGTGAATTGCCTTGAAGGAAGAAGCTGCAGAGGATTCAAGAAAACAGTGCTCAAAAGATGAAGAACTCATGTATCGTCTTACAATTTTATGTGTGCAACTATAAAGGATCATAGGATACTTCATGTTGTAAGACCTCAGGAGGTCTTTAGTGCAACCTTCTGATCAAAGCATGGTGAGCTATGAGGTCAGACCATGTTACTCAGGGTTTTATGCAGTTCGTTGTAAAAACCTTCAAGGATGGGGACTACACAACTCCTGGGCGACCTGCTCCATTGTTTGAACTTTCTCAGAGTGAAAAAGGTTTTCCTTCTATCCAGTGTGAAACTTTTCTCTTGTTTCAACTCACATTCTTTGTCTCTTGTCCTCTCACCATTTACTGTCAGGAAGACAGTAAATCTGGGATCCATCTTCTTGATTACCATTTGTAGGTCTTTGAAGGCTGCTATTAGGTTTCCCTGGGCTCTTCTCCAGGTCCCTCAACCTCTCCTCACAGCCCCCTGTGACAACAGTCACCTTTTCTGGACTCATTCTAGTTAATCGAGGTCCTTCCAGCAATGCATGGCTGGGGAAGAAGAGAGGGCAACTGGCCACAGTACCTAGGTGTGGTGTCACAAACACCAGGCAGGTAGGCTTAATCTCTTTCCTTGATGTACTTACTGTCTCTGCTCCTGTGAATACTGCCCAAGATACTGTTGGCCACCTCTGCAGCCAGGGCTCTTTCTAAAGCCCTGGGAAGCATATACTCAGTTCTCATATCTAAATATTTACAGTGTCTAAGTATCCATACATGCACAACTAACGCTGAATCTACAACTCCTAATACTTTTCCTTACTTTCTAGCATGTTAAAACCAGAGGGTTTAATATAATTAAGATTAATATTACAAAAATGTATTAGAACCAGAGGCATTAATATGCAGATAAGCACTGACTATCAGAAAGCAGACGTCACACTGAGAAGCTACCAGCTTTGTTGAAACTAGAGGTATGAGATTGCCTATCAAGCCACTTGTCGAGGGTTGTGTGAAGTAAATGAAAAGCAGACTGAGTTGCATCACAGTGGAGAAACCATACTTCTACCAGTAAGTATTTTCTCTCTAGGAGGGTGCTTTTGATGCCTGTAGTGCAGAGCTGGACCCTCTCTACCATTTTGTAACCCTTCATGCTGCACAAGATTTGTCATGGGACCATTGCCTAGGTACACAAACCCTGTCTAACAGATGGTGATATGAAATTAGAAATGACTGTGTACTTGCTTTGCAAATGTGAGATGCTGGTGCACAGGCAAAAGGCAAGAAGGATGTAGTATTAAAAGGAAGTGAGAGGCACTAACCAATATGAGTGAAATTTAATCAGTGTTATTAAACCACCTTTGCACTCAACAGGAAAACTGAGACAAAAAACCAGAACCTGGAAGCAGACAATTAGGTTGAAGATGAAAAACAATGAAGACTTACATTGTTCAAAAGGTGGTAAGTATCACTTATAACTTGCAGTGCTAATAGTTATCACTGGGAACTGAAAAATTTTAGTAGTGTAAGGTAAGGACCTACATGTGGCTTTTAAAGCTCAAATTCAAACAAAATTGCACACAGGTCATGGTTATTGGGAGAGGTTCCCACAGTCTGGAAGAAAGAAAACATCAGTCCTATCTCCAGGAAATGCAAGAAGGAGAATCTGGGGAACTACAACCTTGTCAGCTCTCATGTTGATCTCTGGGAATGTGATGGAGCAAACCTTTCTGGAATCCATTTCCAAACACATGAAGGACAAGAATGTGATCAGGAGTCAGCAACATGGGTTTAACAAGATGAAATTGTGTTTAATCAACCTGATATGACTGACTTGGTGAATGAGGGGAGAGCAGCAGTTGTTTATATCATTATAGTAAGGCTTTCAAACATTGTCTCAGACCAATTGGCAAAGTACAGGCTAGATGAATGAACAGTGAATGGACTGAAAACTGGCTGAACTGCTGGACTCCAGCTGGAAGGCAGTCACTAGAGATGTACTCCAGGGGCTGACAGAGAGTCCAATACCTTTTAACATCTTTGTTAATGACCTAGAGCATGAGGCAGAGTATATACTCAGCAAGTTTGCAGGTCATACAAAACTGAAAAGAGTGGCTGATTGTTGTGGTTTAACCCCAGCTGAAAACTAAGCACCACACAGCTGCTCGTTCACTCCCCTCCAGTGGGATGGGAGAGAGAAAACTCGCTGGTTGAGATAAAGACAGTTTAGCAAGTAAAGCAAAAACCTCTCAAGTCAGCAAAGCAAAACAAGGAATTCATTCACCACTTCCCATCGGCAATCAGGTGCTCAGCCATCTCCAGGAAAACAGGGCTCCATCATGCATAACAGTGACTTGGAAAGACAAACACCCATCACTCCAAACACCCCGCCTTTCTTTCTTCTTCCTCCAGCTTTATATGCTGAGTGTGATGTCATATATTATGGGATATCCCTTTGGTCAGCTGGGGTCAGCTGTCCTAGCTGTGTCCCCTCCCAACTTCTTGTGCACCCCCAGCCTACTCGCTGGTGGAGTGGGGTGAGAAGTAGAAAAGGCCTTGACTCTGTGTAAGCACTGCTCATCAGTAAATAAAACATCCCTGAATTATCAACAGTTTTCAGCAGAAAACCAAAACTTAGCCCCATACTAGCTACTATGAAGAAAATTAATTCTGTCACAGTCCAAACCAGCATACTGATACACCAGAGGGTTGCACTGTAATTCAGAGGGACCTTGACAGATTGGAGAATTTGGCAGAGAGGAATCTCGTGATGTTCAATGCAGGGAAATGTATGTGGGCAGGAATAATACCAGGCACCAGCGTACAATGGGGGCTACTCAACTGAGATCTTAATTTCAGTATATCCCTATTCACTACCATCAAGCAAAGGCTTTGTCGTATTTTTCTATAAGTAATAACATGTAATGAACAAGTCACTAAATTTAGGAATCATTTTAAGGGCCAAGTTGAAATTTCAAAAGTGAAAATCCATTTGTGTGCAGCACAGATAGAAGTTAGGCTTTGAGACTGACGAAAAAGAAATACTCAATTTCCATTGAAACAGCACCACCAAAATTGAAATTATTTAGAAGAATTCCAATCTTAAAAATTAAATTTTTAAAAAAGGCTAATCCCCATGAAAGTCTTAAAAGTTATTTCTTGCAACACTTTGAAATAAACTATTTTTCTGGTTTTGAAACACATTTTCTCTAAAAACTTGAGAAAGAAAATTTTGCAAAAGAGGTTTCTCAAATGTTCTTTGCCAAGTGTATTTGATTTGTGTGGCAAGGTTTTGGGAGTGGAGGGGCTACAGGGGTGGCTTCTGTGAGAAGCTGCCAGAAGCTTCCCCTATGTCCGAAAGAACCAATGCCAGCCATCTCCAAGATGGACCCACAGCTGGCCAAGGCTGAGCCCATCAGTGATGGTGGTAGCACCTCTGGGATTTAAGAAAGGGGAAAAGCTGCTGTGAAACAGCAATGCAGCTGAAGAGAGGAACAATATGTGAGAGAAACAACTCTGCAGACACCAAGGTCGGGGAAGGAGGGGGAGGAGGTGTTCCAGGTGTCAGAGCAGAGATTCCCCTGCAGCCCATGGTGCAGACCATGGTGAGGCAGGCTGTGCCCCTGCAGCCCATGGAGGTTAACGGTGGAGCAGAGACCCACCTGCAGCATGTGGAGGACCCCACACAAGAGCAGGTGGATGCCCGAAGGAGGCTGTGACCCTGTGGGAAGCCCGCACTAGAGCAGGCTCCTGGCAGGACCTGTGGATCCATAGAGAGAGAAGCCCATGCTGGAGCAGGTTTGCTGGCAGGACTTGTGACCCTGTGGGGGATCCACGCTGGAGCAGTCTGTGAAGGACTGCAGCATGTGGAAAGGACTCACGTGGGAGAAGTTTGTAGAGGACTGTCTGCTGTGCGAGGGACCCCACACTGAAACACAGAAAGAATGTGAAGAGTCCTGCCCCTGAGGAGGAAGGAGTGACAGAAACAATGTGTGATGAACTGACCACAATCCCCAGTCCTTGTCCCCCTGCACTGCTGGCAGTGAGGAGGTAGAGAATATCAGGTTAAGCCCAGGAAAAAGGGAGGGGTGGGGCGAAGCTGTTTTTAAGATTTGGTTTTATTTCTCATTATCGTACTCTGATTTGATTGGTAATAAATTAAACTAATTTCCCCAAGTTGAGTCTGTTTTGCCCATTACGGTAATTGATGAATGATCTCTCCCCATCCTTATCTCGACCTGCAAGCCTTTTGTTATATTTTCTCTCCCCTGTCCTGCTGAAGAGGGGGAATGATAGAGAGGCTTTGGGGGGTACCTGGTGTCCAGTCAGGATCAACACACCACACCAAGTTTCAGATATGTTCATAGCATGTTATCATGTAGCAGGCACCAGAGGAGTTGTTTTTGGTAGTCATGCAAGACAGCTTTTAAAACTCACCAGTAGTATCCCTATTGGTTACATGTTACCATTAAGCTCTTTTTACACCCTGCTGCAGCATCTCAGCCAAAATAGTTGGGCTCAAGCCCTTTGTCCAGAATACCTTTTACAGAATGCAAACTACAGCTTTGATACAGTTTCAGTGGTTCTTTTGGGGCTACCAACTTGCTAGAAGAGCTCCTGTTTGGAGGTCAGGTAAGACAAAGGTAATATAGCCACCAAATATTTCCCAAGTATTCTTAATAAATGCAGTGGTCTTGACAGGTAGACTGTGGTATACTGAGGAATTAGTGCTCCACCAACAGTTGGCCTGAGTAGGTGCAGGCCTGTGCTGTGCTTACTGCACATATTACTTGACCTCAAGGACTGTGCTGTGCTACAGATAAACTGTAGGATGGTGTAGGATAAACTCAGCTAGATAATCCTAATGGAATATCCTATAGCTGGTTCACAACTGGCATCAGTGATGATGCCACTGGTTTGTCCTTGTCTTTACCTTGAAATGAGGAACGTGTTTTTAGAAAAACCTCCTCTTGAAGAAAATCCTGAAAAACTAAAGATCTCAATACCAGCAAACCTCACCGTGAATGGAAATTTTGCGCAGCATGCCATTCCCTGACCAGAGAGGTCTGTGTGATGTTGTTTCATCCCAGGTTTCCATCATCAGGGATATAATATTTTATAACTTAGTATCACCTTTTCTGGAATATTAACATGTGGCTTTCTTTTGGGGATTGAAAAAGAACCAGCACCTCCTTGTTGAAAACAATAAACACAACTGTTAAGTCTATGATAAAAATCAGCATAAAACTCTCCTCTTCCTTTATTCTATACCCAGCATTATTGTCCCTGAGGAGCCCAACTCCAGGATGCTACATTATTAATGCCTTCCAACATGAGCTTTGCTACATCATTGCAAGATGATAACTTTAATCATGACCTGGTGCTGAAAAGACAAAATTTCTAAAGATACATGACCTTGCTATGACAGTGAAGCTCAGAATTGCAGCTGATAGTATTATACAAGAATAGGTAACAGTGAGCATGTTTGAAGAGCAACAAACATCCTCACAACATCTTGATATTTCTTTATGTACATATCTTCTACATTTTTGGATCCACACAAACCCCCACATATATATATATACACATGAGTAATTTAATGACTTGAATTCTTAGTTCTCTGTTTTATTGACACCCAGGGCTTCTCTAGACATGCATTTAGTTTGTGACATTTCATGGAGTTTTTCATTGTTAATGTGATGCCAGATATTTTTAAAAATAATTTCTGAATATCTAGTTAGATCATTCTTAGCACAGTGTAGCACTTCCAAGAGAAAAAAAAAAAAAAGATGCAAACACACACTCCACACATAATCTCAGGTTTTTTTCCAGATTATTAAAGAGTAAACAGTTCCACGAATTTACAAATAGTTTAATCCTAAACATAACTAGAATACTATAAGAATAACACAGATTGAACGAGTCATACAAACAGGGAATTAAAGTATGGGAAATAATAAAAGCCTCAAGAAAAAAAACCACACACACAACACACAAAACAGACATTTATCCATTTGTTTTTGAAAGGGAAAACTTCAAGCATGGAGCATTGCTTATAGATAAATAGCTTCCAGGCAGACAATGAAAGTTACAGTAGAGAGCATTTTTAGGATTTTTGTTTGTTTGTTTGGGGTTTTTTATGGTCTAGAAAGATTCCCTTTACCTATTCCTACTGCTTCAAAGATTGTGGTAGGAGAGAGCTGCAAATATGTGAGCAGTAGGATGGATCACAAGGACAGAATTCTACCTCTGATTATGCTATTTTATTCTCACAGATATTGTGAGACCCCCGTAGATCATATTTAATACTTATTGCTCTGTTGCTTGCCCTCATGTATTTTAATCTAGAGATCTTTCTCTGATTTTTGACTGTGCAGTTTTATTTCACTACAGAACCCTAATTTTTAGTTGGCACTGAAAAGATTACACAGAATGAGAGAGTTTCATTTCCTTTCTTTTTTCTTTACTAGCTCCTGTTTCATATAGATTAAATGCACTACTATTGTCAATTTATTTTGGCTTAATAGTTAGGCTATGCTATTATTAAGAGAATCAACAGTAATTATGGAACATTTTAGCAAACAAAAAACAGGATAAGAAGGTTTAGGTTCATAATGTTATTAGCGGCACTGATAGTAGAAGTAATGAATGCTTTATAGATTCAGACAATCCAATAAAACTCATGAGACTAACACTTAATTACAACATTGTAAAGCAAATGTTTTCTTTCAATGTCTGACTTGAAAATGTTTTAAATTAACAGATACAATACTGGTATGAAACCTATCAGATATCTGTAGAGAAAACAAACTGATCATGACATATGGGGCTTCAGATCACACCAGCAAAATCCATTTTTTTTTCTTTTTTTCAAGCTTTCAAGTATCAACTGAAAATAAAAAAAGGTTTGTTAAAAATGTAATTATGTGAAAAAGGACCCTGAGTCTTAAGGACTAAAAACTCTGAGGAATCCTGAAAAAACTCCAATCTTCTCTCATGGATTTCTGCCACAATTATATGCAATTAGCTATAAAACTCTCCTGTTTCTTTTACTAGGCTACAGTGAAACTCAAATCATATTCTAAGGGAAAACAGCATACACCCACAATTCTCTGCTGTGGCTTTACCACATGGATAACTTTACATCATGGCAGAATTTAGGGTGAGGTAGGCACAAAACCAGTACCACACCACAGGTATAGCAGGTGAATAACAATTTAACACATACACACACATGTGCACACACACCATACAGAGCACATGCACACCATTTAAGGTCTTTGGTCCAGCTGTGACCAGCACATGGACTTGGCAGTGGAGGACACTCCCTGCAGCTCACTGAGGTGCTTGAGTCCTAGCAGCTGTCCTGGTCTCTATGTGTGTTAGTTTCACCTTAGGCTTAGCCTTCTGCATGGCATCAGATGCCTGTGGATGTATCCTCTCCTGAGACGCTATTTTGTTGACTATTTGTTGCTTTCTGACTTAGATGGTCCCACAAACTACCAGTGGCCTTGTTGCTTAAATCACTCCAAATCTCTGAATTTCACTATATCTACAGCCAGTTAGCACAGTTTCCTGGGTCACTTGTGTTACAGGGATGTAAAACTGTGATGCGTTGTTTCTTTCCCACTAATACCTAAATCATTAAAGCAGGGCAGATGTAATCTAGAGGTATGTGACACATCTCCTCTTAACAATCGTCTGGGCTTTCCTTGCTTTCCCAGCACATATGAACATCACCTAATGACATAGAGCTGGGTAGCATAGTCAAGGTCTCATTCTATCAGAGATGATATACTTTCAGGAAGGCTTCACCCTGTGACATTTTAAATCCTAGGTCAGTCTCTCACATTCATACACACATCATTTTTTCGTGATTGAAGAGAATATATACATTTTTTAAATAGCTTAATCTGTTTTCAGATAAATTTTTATGACTTTATGAAATTTTAAGGTCTATATAGCATGTACTATGTTTAATTGCTTAGATGATTAAATATTTAATTACCCTGTATGACATCAAGAGCGTCAACAGTTTAATGGAATTACATCAAAATATATGTACAGTCACAGTTTGAACAATTTTTTTTTGATAATTACTTTTTTGAAATAGTAATTTATCTTTCTTCTGAGTTCAACCAATATAGTATTCTTCTTACCTAGCCTGGCATTAAAATGTATTGAAGTATTCAGCTGGTATCATCTCAGTTTTTCTTTGTTGTTTGTTGTTTTTATTTTTCCCTTCCCTTTTTCCTTCCAGTAAATCAGTGTTATTCAGAACCCACACTGTCCCCACTCATGAAAAGGACTGCCACTTGAATCATATATGATCTATGATAATGCGATATTCCTGCAGTGGAAACAAATTAACATTATTGTCCCCTGCTTTATATTTAAACAACAGTTTTAAAATGGTTCCTGCATCTGTAACTTTTATCAGTACAAGTTACAGAATTCAGAGGTTCCCTGAAGTTTGTTCCATTAGGCTATGAATATTATTTCCTCTATTTCTTTCTGTTATTCTGTAGTTATCATAAATCCCAAAGCCTTCTAATTATTTATTTCCTCTTCTTTTTTTTTGCAGATTCTTAATGTAAAAAGGTCAAGCCACAGTGAAGTATCGATATTACTAGAAGAGATACTTTTCTGGCTTCCAATATTTTATTAGAAAACAAATGTCTGAACAATTTTATGCAACCAAAAAACCAAAAGAGACAGCAGCTGGGTCCTGATAGCTGTAGTACTGTAAACTAAACACCCGAGTATTTAAATAGTTATGCTGGATGTCCTACATCTCATTGCTTTAATTTGGGGAGGTCAGATTTCACCAGGGAAAGGAAAGTTCTCTTATATTTGATAATATGGATTAGTAAAGTGTAATCACTTCCAAAAGGATTTGGTTCAAAATTCCCAAGGTTACTAGTTACGAACAAAGAGGAATTAATCTTCAAATATTCTTTCCTTTAATTGAAAATTTCAGCTTCTTGAAAATTACACTAAGCTGTAATTTCACGATTGTTTGCAGTTGAGACATTCATTCTGATTGAATGATCTTTGTTTACACATCTACTATGTCACTGAATATCAACTTCAAATATTTAACCATGGACAAATCATTTACTTTTAAATACTACTGCAATATTTCAGAGGAAAATTGTGGATCACTTACAAACTGCTATCCTATTTCCATTACATGCTATCATAACACAGAGTTGTTTCATTTTCAGTGGTATCTAAAGCTGTTCCTGTACACGTGTGTTTTATAGTATGGATTTGTGACTTGTATAAATCCTGCATGGTACCAAATTTAATAACTAAGTTCTTCTCCTTTTTCTTACTGACAATTCTATTAATTCCTTTTTAATTGTGAAATGTATTGTCTTTGTACATTCTGCAGAAACATTTTTGTTTTAAATACCGTGTCGTCATGACAACCACAATATTAACATCCAGCTTGTCTATCAAGATGGCTGACTACTGACTACCTTTTGCTTTGTATGACACTGTGTCTGGGAGGTTATAGAAGGCTAATTTAGTCTGGTGGAACTTAACAAACACAGAAGTTTTATCATGTACACTGCATATCACATCACACTGGGGTGCAGTACTCAGATGCTGTGTTCTTCCTTCCCATTAAATGAATAGGGGTGAAAATGCTGAGAACCAGCCACCATGAACTAACACCTTTCAGAGTGAAAGACAAGGCCTGTGTGTAAAACACCTGCATACCACCAAAGAGAAGGATTGGTCAGAATTCAGGGAGTTGCTATACCTCCTGACAGAGCCCCAACCTTCCTTAATGCTTTTTAGTTTGCAGGAACTAAGCCTGCTACTTCAGACTTCGCTTGCTTTGTAATCCAACACTGAGGATGTACATTGTTCGCTGTGTAAGTTTACTCACATTACAATATATTGACGGGAGTGATCATTCCCACATTCTCTAGAAAGTGAACCTTTAGACACTTTTTGATGCTTGACAGACCCTGTCTGTACTTGCAGGATTTCCTGTCTCTGCAGTGTCTCCTACAGGTTGTATTGAGCAGCCACACTGGCTAGAGGACAGATGGAACATACTGTACATCAATAAGACCTGTTACTTTATACTTTTCAAAGTAAAAGAACCAAAGTTGTCTTCTTTTTATGCAGGAGTCTCAAACAGAAATTTGCTCCACTATACATGTCTATTAGCCTACTTTCTCCATGCCGTGAAAAATAATGCTCCATTAAAAAAAATATATATATATATAATGACTGTGTCTGGAGCTGTTACTTTGTCCCAGGACTGAGAATTAATATATTCCCTTTCTCTCAGTTCTCTGATTATGCACTTCTGTTTCACGTGAATAGTCAACGTTATTGTTAGCAGGTTCAATTAAACAGCCTTCATTCTACTTCCTCACTGCCTTAGGCAGTAGGTCTCCAATATTTCTCAATTCTGAATAACAACATTTCAATGACGACATCTCAGATAGAACAGAGGGTGCTACAAGGCAACAACCAAAGTTAATTTCTTTTTCAGTAGCAATCATCAATCATTCTTTTTTTTTTTTTTAGAAAAAATAAAGGGAGTCACATTAACAAAGTGCTCATATATTTGATGCCTACAAATGATTTCCAAGAATAAACTGCATTAGAAACAATATTTTTTTAATCCTTCACAAGACCTGATATCAAAATACAGGTCTCTTTTTTAATAAAAATTAGTACTTTCTGGTTTTGAGTTCCAGTGTTTGTCTCAATCTCATTTAACTGCTCAAATTGTCACCTGATATACATCGCATGTAGATATAGAACATAAAACATCTATTCAAAGTTGGGCAGAATAATATTTTTATTAGAAATGCTAATCTACATAGTAAAACCTGCATAGTTATTGCTGAGGAAGAAAGGCCCACATGTCATCTCTAACCTCAGGCAGCACTTTGATAGAAATAAATAAAGTGGCTACTGAGAAGGTGTCCAGACACACTGTCTGTAAAGGACATCTGCAGAGTTTCAGCTTCTATCAGTTGCAAACCAGGTACTTCTGAGGTCTGCCCACAAAACAAACCACAATGGGAATGGAGTCATGCACAACTGTTTCTTCTTCATGCTGACCTTGTGTAAGGAATGCTTCATCAACATTTGGACTGCCCATAAATTTTGAGGGCAATATTCCTACAGTGTATGACTTTGTTAATTACCTAATACTTTAACTGACCATTCTTACTCTAATACTATCTCAAAAGTTGTCCCCTTTCTTCTCTTCTTCAACATCTTGTCATTTATAATCTTTAGAAAATTAGGATTTTCCCTTGTGCATGAAAAAGCTGTGGTTAAATGGGAAAGGATTACTGTGGAAACTGTGCTTTGTTAATATACGTGAATTTATCTTTTCAGGTATCCTGCATCTTTGTCATAAAAATGATAGAAACGTTCCTGTGACATTTCCCAGTTAACATGCAAGCCGTTTGGGGTCAGAAAGTCCATAACAGGCAGGATTATGACAGATGGTGCACAGACCATCATACAAACCATCTACCTGAAGGGAAGTTGCTACAAGTATACTTGAAATTGCTAATGTACAGGGACCTGTAATATAAGACATTTAGTTTTAATGTTAGACATCACTTGTATTTTACTAGCTTTTATTTTTCCTGTATTTTACTTTAATGTATATAATTTCATTTATACTTTTTCCTAACTACCCTCTGTAGTCGTTATCCAGTTACCCATTTGTAAGATGTTTTGAAACTTTTAACTCCTTTCCTAGTAAAGATAAGACAGACCTTGGACAGTCTGAAAAAACTCCCTGAGTACATCCCTAATAGCAGGAACCTAAAGAACACAAGTGCCAAAGAAAACGCCAGTGTCAAGATAAGTGACTGAAAGCTGATCTAAACTAACCTCCTTGCAACAAACAGGAGCTGAAGGACAGATGAAGTAACTCTATAACCATATATGGACATAAGAAACCTAAAGTTCACTAACGGACAGTGTGAGAAAGGCTCTGTGGATCCCTAAGGAAGGGAGAAGTCCCTCACTCTATTTTTACTACACATGCTCAGACTATGTAAATGAATTCTAAGAACCATTAGCATAAGACTGCCTTTTCTAAGAAATCTAATGCATATGTATGCTTTTTGTGTGTATTAGAGAGTTTTGTTAGTAAGTGTAGCACTTGTGGTGGAGCGATCCCCAGTGCTGCCCAGTGCTGCCAATAAAGAATACCTGCTTAACAGTTATACTCAATCCTGACTGTTGAGTGAAGCTCTTTGTTTCATACCCATGATTGGTGCATGTCTACAACATCAACAAGACCAAGCAAACCTAGTGTGAAGACATTGCACAACACCAGCTACACAGGATTTTTAAAATGGTCACACTGGCAAACCTACTGAAAATACATACTCCTTCTCTTCCTCTCTGCAGTCACATGCCTCTGCAGAATTTCTACAGCAACTGAAGGGTCTTCCAGTCCCACATCCTGAAGGCTGCTGGTAGACTATCAGGGAAGAATCACACATAGTTCATTCTGCCTGAAACTCGCAGCCATTCAAACAACAACTACAAGGCCTGTGTCTGGATCAGGACCTGTGGTCCTGTACCATCTCATTGAAGTGTTTGGCCTGCTGATTTTGAAATAGAAAACTGAGGGACAGGCTGGACATCAGCACACTTGATGCTGTGCAAAACATCTTTAACCTGGAGCACCTTATACATCTGCATGAGAATGCAGGCAAGCTATTTCACAAGGAGGATTCACAGCAGGATTGGGTCCTTTAGCTCACATCTTGCCCGACTTCACTGTCCCCATCTAGTTCAGGCCTTCTCCATCAAAATATTCATGAACATTGCAGCAGCGTTCCATCAGCCATACCCCAAGGCAGGTTTTAAAAATAGATCTGGATTCTCTCCCACGCTCTAAATGGCACCAACACATTCTCTTGCTGTGCTTCAGTTCCTTTGACTTAAACCCCCCAACACTAGAACAAACAGACAAACTAACCTGAAAATCTATAATGAGCACTCCCTCTAGCCCCTATTGTATAATATGGACCATTTGCTTCTAACCACCCCTCTCTCTCCATTGCCACACAATCTGCTTGTAACACAGACCATCTGATAAGTAGCGATGAGGTGCAACATTCATTCTGCTAAATCAGAGCCGCTTCACAGCTGTTCTAGCCCTTTCCTGTGGCTGGTCTCCACCTGCCTCCACAGTACTCTCATACATAGACTTTCTGGATGAGCCCTGGGCACCCACCACCCACACTCAGCTGAACAGTTTCTAGATCCCACTGTTTCGAGCTGTCTGTACTGTACACTTGCAGCTTGTAGATGCTGAGTCAGACTTTGCTTGCAGCTCTGTCTTAAGTGTCTTAAGTGCTGTTTCCTTTCTATCTATATGACACAGACAGGCATTCTTATAAAATGTTTGCTTTCCTATCATGGTATTACAAGGGCTTTAGGAAACTTTCTTCTCTTCCCAGTTAATTGCATTGACCTCTACTGCATGCCACTGCTACCCAGCATACCCAATCACAACATACTCAATCACAACACTAAAATCTCCTCCTCCATTTACATTAATAATTTAATTAATTATTAATTAAATTTAATTAATTAAAAAATAATGCAACTACATACCACTAATTTTCCAGGCAAAGGAAACCATAACAACAATGAGAATTTTCCTTGATTACATTTCAAGGGATGTCATGGACTTAGGGAAGAGACAGGAGGGATTCAGAAAGATGAAAGGGACTAGAGTATGAACTGCCTATCCCTTTCTCTCACAACTCATCTTCTCAGCAATGTGGCTGTTGTCCAGGTGAAGGAGGAGGGCATCCCACCTTAATGTATAGAGTAATCTCAGTACAGGCAAGGAAAGAGATCCATCCAGAGCTGCATCCAGTCTACTCATGGCCAATCTCCTCATAGACTGCAACTGCAGTGTGCTTTCCTTGAACTTCAGGTTGCTTTCCCCTGCAACTCCACCCTGCTGTGAGACTGAGAGACTGCTCTGCACTCCTAAGGGTGAAAATGCATAGTACAATCCTCTAAGTGCCTGTCCAGTACAACCACAGAGCAACACAACTGCACAAAGGAGTGCATGGAGTTACAGTACAGGGAGTTACAAAGCCTGCTTGGATATTGTTGGAGGGCAGAAACAGGTCCCAGAGACATTTTAACTGCTGAACTGCAGCTGGGAATTGTTTGGGAAGATTGGTGGTTAGCATGGGCCAAGCTGATGCAAGCAGGATTACTGACAACCTACTTGCATAGATAAACTTGTTCTACTTACGGGGAGTGTTCTCAGGCAATGTAATTTACTAATATAACTGTAGCTCTTAAGTACACGCAGAGACAGCAGTGAGCAGACTAGGACTCCCCAGCTGTGCTAGTTTTATGCTGATAAGTCACAACCTCTGTGTCTTTGTGAAATGGGTATAGGAAACCCAGAAAGATCTATGGAAAAAAAATGCTAATGTAACCATACCACTGTATTTATAGCATCCTCTCATGGTACCTATTCTAAAATAAGCATCTACAGGGAGAATTAAAGCAATGTAATTATAGCAGTAAAACTACTCCAGTAAATCTTCTATGTAGACAAACCCAAAAGGATTCATATTCCGATAGAAATGTGCAAAGGTTGCAATATTCTCATGACCTAGGATGGTCATGAGATGCAATTGAGAGATTGCATCTGTGATCATGAGTGCAACCACATTGTAGTTGTTTTCGAGTTTGGTTGTACTGTTCAGTTTGTTAATTCATAACACATGATTTTCTCAAAGACATTTTTATGCAGTATGACCCTTGATTTTTGGATTGTGGATTAAAAATCAAAAGTAAGCACATGCTTTGTTCAAATCACATCTTTGGTTTTTGTTATATGAGAGGTTCAAAGTGAGATTTCTTAAGGATGTTTGGAATGGGTAAGGGAGATAGGGGAAGAAGAATTAGAACAGGAGAGAAAAAAGAGGTGACAGTTTTATAGATACATTTCCAAGTTGAAAGATGTGTGCATAAGTTACTTCAGTACCAGTATTTTACAGCATGAAAAGAAATAGAGGTTGGTTGAGGAGAAAGAGATGAACCTTAAGTGGTCATGAAAGCTCTTTTTTGAAGTCTCACATCCTGTCAATATTTATTTGGGTTCCCCTATGCAACATTTGTAATTCTCCCAAACATGCTTGTAAATAAATTTAATTCAACCAAACTTTCATCTATAAGCAAACAAAAAAGGTCATGAATATGAATGAAATGATATGGTAGAATCTATTTATAACTATACTTACCAGACAGCTTTAGCTGCAGTATACTTTGTAATTAAGTGGATGTTTACTCCTATTATCTATAATCAGACAGCAGGCTATGGAGAGAAATCTAGATAATAAAGACCTTCATTCTGCCACCCCTACTGATACTGATTTCAAAGGGAAGCAGCCAAAGAAAGCTCTAATACATATCATCTATAAGTACAGGATAAATGGTATTTTGAAGGAAAAAAAAAAGATTTCAAAACAAATAATGGTTCCAAATTGTATTTTGTGAAAGATTTACATTACTGCATATTGGTTAATAGTAGAACAAAGAAAGAATTCTATATTTGTAGGTGAACATCATTTTACACATCACTCAGAGAAAAAAGAGGCCATTTAGGTACTGAACAGAAGATACAAGTTCAAAGTGCCTACATTTGATCACAAGGAACTACAACTCAAAGATGCAGGTGATGAAGTACAAGGAACAAGGCTTTTTTTCACTAAGATCAAGATGTTTAAGCACTGTACAAACATTTCACAATGATAATCTTCACAGGAAATCACAACAGGAAAAGGACTGAAATTCTGTCAGATAGAAGAGAATTGTGAGGAATGTATTCAGAGATGCCAGTGCTGATTGAGTAAACCCAGCTGCTGCCTTCTAGATTAGTCATCTATACAACTCTCTCAATATGTTGTTTGTCAGATTGCCAGGTTACAACTCCAGTGAACTAAACTCTTTTCCTTTCTAAGAGAGGCACATAGTTGGAGATAAGAATAAAATCTGTACACTAATGTCATTCAAATTAAACCTTATGAACAATTATTCTGTTGCCAAAGTTTTTCCATCATTTTGTACAATAAATGAAGACCCCAAAATATGACTCAGAGCAGCTGTAGTCACACATGAGAATTTAGATCTATAAGCTCTTGTGTGATTGCAGTTATCCCTTAATTTGGATACTTACACAAACTGAAACTGGAAAAAAAAAATATTATTTTCTTTCAAAAAAACCTCACAAGAACCCCAAAACCACAGCCATACAACACCTCCTCATTCTCCCCCCGCTCTTCTGTTTAGACTTGTATACAGTGCAATAATTCAGACTATGCAGCAGACCTCAGAGTTGTTGAAATAAAAGCAATGCACACCTTTTTCCTTAGCAGTAGGAATCACTCTTTAAGTTATATATACAAAACAAGTGAGGTTTCACAATCCCTTTCAAGCAGCATTTTGCATGTGGAAGAAGAGACTTCCACAAAGCACTGCAGCAGTCCTGCAGGTAAAGGCAGCAGCAGGTTAACAGGGCTGCCTGCTGAACCTGCTGGGTAAAGGGCATTCAAAAGAGACCAGGAAAGGCAGAAGGCAAAGGAATCATGGGTAATGGAGGTTTGAAAATAATTAAGGTAGGGTGTAAATACAGCTTGGTATAAATAGTGAAAGTATATGTTTCATATGAGAATTTATGAGTATTTTGTGATGGAAGAGAAATTCAGGAGCTGAAAATAGAAATATTTTAACTCTATATTGGATATGAAAGAGACTTCAAAGTTTTCTACTCGCTCTTTGTTCACTATTGTGCAACTAACAACAAATTAACCTTTGGCTCCTGTTAAGGCAAGGCTTCCATACACCATCAGATTAATAAATAAGGATTTATTTATGAAGACACCTTATTTGCTAATCATAGAATCTTAGAATGGTCTTGGTTGGAAGAGACCTTCAAGATCATCTAGTTCCAACGCCCCTGTCATGGGCAGTGTGGTGGTTTAATCCCTGCCGGGGTCTGAGACCACGCGGCCGCTGCCCCTCCCCCACAAAGGGAGTGAAATACAAAACCCCGAGGCTGAGATAAGAAAGGTTTAATACAAAAATGCAACAGCAACACAACAAACAACAACAATAACAATAACAATAACAGTGATAACAATGAACAGAGCAAAATATCTACCAATACAGCAGTGAGAGGACCGGTTGTACAAAACTACACGCTCCGCGCTCTCGCGCCACGATGTGATGTCCGCGTGGTATCTGAATAACCCGGCTAGAGCTCCCCCCCCCACTGCTAGGGAAACTTAACCCTATCCTGGCTAAACCAGGACATAACCTACCCCTTTATTCTATACCATGCGCGTCACATCCAGCTGCCATTTAGCAATTAGCATTAACAAAGAAAAAAAATTGACAAAAGTACAGTGTAATTCATGGTGTGTTTTCACCCACAATCAAGTCCCCTTGTGGTACGCATCGGACCTCTCCATCCTTCTGCATCACCCACCAGGTGCACCCAGGTCCTTGAACAAAGACAATCCCATGGATGTGTTTGCCTTTGCCCAGTGCAGGACTAACCCAGACCATTTTTCCCAGCAGGTCCCTCATGCGCACCACAGGGACTTTATCCCCGTCTACAACACGTGGAAGTTTTGACTGAGCCGGGCCAGCTCGATTGGCAGATCCTCTTGTGTTCACTAACCAAGTGGCCTTTGTCAGATGTGTGTCCCAGTGTTTGAAGGTTCCACCCTCCATTGCTCTCAATGTAGTTTTTAACAGTCCATTGTAGCGCTCGATCTTCCCAGAGGCTGGTACATGGTAGGGGATGTGATAGACCCACTCGATGCCGTGTTCTTCTGCCCAGGCATCTATGAGGTTATTTCGGAAGTGAGTCCCATTATCCGACTCAATCCTCTCTGGGGTGCCGTGTCGCCACAGGACTCGCTCTTCAAGGACGAGGATGGTGTTCTGGGCGGTGGCGTGGGACACTGGATAAGTTTCGAGCCACCCAGTGGTTGCTTCCACCATTGTGAGCACGTGGTGCTTGCCTCGGCAGGTCTGTGGCAGTGTGATGTAGTCGATCTGCCAGGCCTCTCCATATTTATATTTCATCCATCGATCTTCATTCCACTGGGGCTTCACCCGTTTGGCTTGTTTGATTGCAGCACACGTCTCACATCCGTGGATGATCTCTGCGATGCTGTCAATGGTGAGGTCCACCCCTCGATCTCGAGCCCACCTGTATGTTGCATCTCTGCCTTGGTGGCCCGAGGTCTCCACCGAGGCCCCACCGGGCTATGAACAGTTCACCTTTACGCTGCCAGTCCAAGTCCACCTGAGCCACTTCGATCTTAGCAGCCTGGTCCGCCTGCTGGTTGTGATGATGTTCATCAGTGGCCCAACTCTTGGGTATATGGGCGTCCACATGGCACACCTTCACAACGAGGTTCTCCACCCGGGCTGCAATATCCTGCCATACTTCAGCAGCCCAGATGGGTCTGCCCTTGCATTGCCAGTTGTTCTGTTTCCATTGCTGCAACCACATCCACAGGGCACTTGCCATCACCCACGAGTCAGTGTAGATATAGAGCCTCAGCCACCTAGGATGCACGGGGCATCTGGGCCACTCACAATGGGGTGCTTATGCCAGTCCTTCCCAGTTAGGCTCACTTCAGCTTCTAATAGGGTCAGCTGTTGGGACCCCCCTGTCACTCCGGAGATGCAGATGGATTCGACCCCACTGTGGCTTGATGGCATCAGGGTGCACTGTGTGCCAGTGTCTACCAAGGCCTTATATTCTTGTGGTTCTGATGTGCCAGGCCATCGGATCCACACCTTCCAGTAAATCCGATTATCCCTTTCCTCCACCTGGCTGGAGGCAGGGCCCCTCTAATCCTGCTCACCATCACTCACTGGATCTAAGAGTGACTCCTGCAAGAATGATTTCCTGGTCCCCTCAAGAGGGTCAAGCATACTGTTGGCCATTCTATTCTGTCTGGGGGATTTCTGACTAGACACTGGAGCTGCATCTCTCTTGGAAGACTCCCCTTTCATGGTGGTCTTCCCTTTCAGTTGCTGTACTCGTGCAGCTAGGGCGGGAGTGGGCTGTCCATGCCACCTTCTCATGTTTTCCCCATGGTCGCGGAGGAAGAACCACAGGGTGCCCCGTGGTGTGTGTCTTGCACTGCCCTTCTCTTGGGTGGGGAAGCGCCTGCTTCTAATAGCTGAGACATTGGCCCGTGCAGGTGGAACATAGGACATGTCCTGTTCCACTTTCTGGAGCCTCTGAGACAGTTCCTCTACAGCTGAAACCAAAGCATGTTGGGAGGAAGGGACATTTCCCTCATATTGCCGGAGCTGGATAATCACTTCGTCCACTGTCTGAGTCTGGGTGTCTCGCCACCAGGACGCTACTGCTAATGCTTTGGAATGTCCCTCTGGTCCACTTTGCAGGAACTTCCGCCACATCAACTGTGTGCAAGGGGCCTGATCTGGATCCATTGGTGACCGCTCATCATTCAGATCACCATAGATCATGTCAAACACAGCCATTTCCCTGAGGTTTTGAATGCCTTTCTCCATGTCCATCCACTTGCCTAACTGACATAGAACATCATCCTTGTAGGGGTACCTCTCCCTCACAGCGAGCAGGAGTCGCCTCCAAAGGCTGAGGGTTTGAGCCTGTTTCCCTATTGCCTTGTCAATACCAGCCTGCTTGGCTGAAGGTCCCAGCTGCTTGGCCTCTCTCCCCTCTAATTCCAAACCAGCAGCTCCACTATCCCAGCATTGGAGCAGCCAGGTGCAAATTTGCTCGCCTGGAATGCGGCTAAAATCCTGCCGCATATCTTGCAACTCACTGAGGGATAGAGATTGGATGATTACCTCCGGCTCTTCCTCCTGCTCTCGTGATGGGCCTGGTCCATTATCACCCTGTACATTGCAAGGGGATTTTTTGGTATATTTGGTTTTCTGTATCGGGGCGACTGATATTGGTACTGCTTGTCCCTCTGGCCCAGTTGCTGTGCTGGTGGAGGCGACTGGTACTGGCACTGCCTGTCCCCCTGGCCCAGCTGCTGTACCAGTAGGTTCATTTTCAGACCCTGCAGCCCCTTCTGCCCCTTGAGGGCAGTGAACAGTGTTAAAAATGACACAGTAAGCATGGGCAAGCCCCCAGCACATCCCAACGACTTGTGTCTCCCGGGGTTTGTCAGATTGGCAGCACACCTTTTCCAAATATTCCACCAGTTTATCAGGACTGTCCATTTGTTCGGGAGTGAAATCCCAAAGCATTGGGGGTGACCACTGACTCAGGCACTTGCCCATCTTTTCCCAAACACCTTGCCATTCATAACTATCTGCCCTCGGGGCAGGTTTTCGGGTGGTGCTATTATTGGAGAAATACTGCATGGCCCAAATCAAGATCTGGCAGACATTTAGAAAGAACAGTGGCGCAAGCACACCGGCCTGGGTGCTCCAGGGATAGCTGAAACTCTCAAAAACCGAGAGAATCTCTTCCCCTGGCTCACCCATAGAGGGGGTGAGACCCTTAACAGAAGCCCAGGCAGCAAACAGATACTGGTTCACCCCCACAAGCAGAGATACAAGCATATTATAAGCAGTTTGCAGCCAATACAGCAAAACAAGACCCTTGATACATTTTCCACCAAGAACAAACATCAGCACTGGGAATGCACAATGGATATAAGGATTAATCCAGCCCCACCACGCAAGCAAATTGGTCAGCATTGAAAACGTTTCTTATCAAATAAATGCAAATAAAACCAGAAAAATTACACCTAACAGATTGCTCTAACACACGTTCTCCTTTTGTCCTTATCTCAGTCTTCTCCAGCCCCACATTGGAGCGCCAAAGTTGTGGTGGTTTAGTCCCTGCTGGGGTCTGAGACCACGCGGCTGCTGCCCCTCCCCCACAAAGGGAGTGAAATACAAAACCCCGAGACTGAGATAAGGAAAGGTTTAATACAACAGAGCAACAGCAATGCAACAAACAACAACAATAACAATAACAGTGATAACAATGAACAGAGCAAAATATCTACCAATACAGCAGTGAGAGGACCGGTTGTACAAAACTACGCGCTCCGCGCTCTCGTGCCAGGCTGTGACTTCTGCATGGTATCTGAATAACCCAGCTAGAGCTCCCCCCCCCACTGCTAGGGAAACTTAACCCTATCCTGGCTAAACCAGGACAGGCAGGGACACCTTCCACTAGCTCAGGTTGCTCAAAGCCCTGTCCAACCTGGCCTTGAACACTTCCAGGGAGGGGGCAGTCACAGCTTCTCTGGACAACCTGTTCCAGGGTCTCACCACCCTCACAGGAAAGAATTTCTTCCCATGTCTTTCTTACCCTGTGGGCCCCAGAGCTGGACACAGTTACTCCAGGTGGGGTCTCACAAGAGTGGAGTACAGGGGGAGAATCACCTCCCTCAACCTCCTGGCCACACTTCTCTTGATGCAGCCCAGGATATGGCTGGCTTTCTGCACTGCGAGTGAACGTTGTCAGCTCATGTCCAGCTTTTTATCCACCAGTACCCCCAAGTCCTTCTCCATAAGGCTGCTCTCAATCCACTCATCACCCAGACTGTATTTGTGTTTGGGATTGCCTCTACCCATGTGCAACCTTGCACTTGGCCTTGTTGAATTTCAGGAGGTTTGCATGGGCCTACCTCTCAAACCTGTCTAGGTCCCTCTGGATGGCATCCCTTCCCTCCAGCGTGTTGACGGCACTACACAGCTTGGTGTCATCAGCAAACTTGCTGAGGGTGCACTCAATTCCACTGTCCATGTTGCCAACAAAGATGTTAAACAGTGCCGGTCCCAACACCGAACCCTGAGGAACAACGCTCATCACTGCTCTCCACATATCAACTCTCTTATGGTCAAGTCTCACAGATCACAGATTGGGCACAGTAATTTCCCATCTTACAAGCCTTCATACCAATGAAACAATGGCCTTTTTCCTTTGTTAATGAGTCTTCAAATTAATCTCTTGATACAATTTTTGCCATAATGTCTATCATTTAAATATGCTAGTTTAATTTGTACTATTAATGGGACATCAGTAAAATCACAAGGTAAAGCAATGCTCCAGATGTCTAGCATATTGCAGACATTAACACCTGTATGCAATGGATAAATACTTTGTATTGTATTAGATTCACCTTTTAGCTGCAAAATTATAATTACTTTGGTATGACATTCCAGAATATGTCACTGATAACATACTGTGAGAAGTGACATTATGCAGATGTATACTAAGTGATATGTCCCAGCTAGATACCACTTGAAAGTCACAACAGCTTCGTTCTCAGAAAGCAATGCAATTGTTTTTCAAAACTTATAAAGTTTTGTTGTAGGATTAATGCACATAGTTACAATACAGCTCAAGGATAAAAAAATTATGAGCTCAGTTGAAAGAGATCTTATTCACTACCTTGAAAGAAATATGTCAATGCTTTTTTCCATTGCTGTTAAATCTAACTCCTGTCCTTAATCATTATTAAGATGCAAAAAGCCTTCCTATCAAAGTCTGCAATGTCCCAGATTTTATCTCAAATCACTAATAAATCTTTCAAATTAAAGCAGCATTATAGACTTTCCTTCTTTTCCACAATGTATAATTAAATATATGTATTTTCAAATGTGTATATATACATATATATACTTAAACAGTGACAGTCTTTTATGATTGTATTTCAGTATCATTAGTGCAAGATAAAAAAATTAAATAAAAAATCACATGGCCATTAAAAAGCTGCAGGAAGTAAATGTATCTCGCAAAGGGAAGCCATGATTGAAAGGCAAATGATTCTGGTGTGTTTGTCTGAAACTTACTGTGTTCAGGAAGTGGATAAGCACACATCTAAATTACACATAAATATAAAACTTGTGATGTTTTAGACAGCAGATGGACACATTAAGCAGACGGCATTATTTGAAAGAACAGATGATGGAAGCTTTTTACCTGATAAAACTGCTTCAAGAAAGTAAATATATACTTTCTTTCAGACAGTTTTGAAGTAAAAACATAATTAAAACTTACAGCTTTTGATGCACAGTAGTCTCTTCTGTCTCTTTTAAAATAAAACCTGTTTTGACACTTCTACAGATATATTTCATTGGTGACAGAAATGCACAGTTTACCTGCATTTATTACGTAAGTAAACGTAGCCACTTGAAGTCTCTACTCAAATGCAAGCTGAAATGTCTGCGTATTACTAAAAAAAATAAAAACAAGGGTAAAATTAACATTAGAGCAATCATAATGTCATACTTAAATGGGATTGCAAAGGATATTGAGAAGTCCATCTGAGTTATAGCAGTACAACAATACAATCCTATAGTACCTTTCACAAAGAATCTCTGGGTGCTCTTCAATGGCACAATTCAAAACAGCTTTAAGTAAAATTTTTCTCAGCCTTTCTATTTTGAAATTGTTTTCTGAAAGATGGTAAGACAGAGTCTTTTGAATACAAAAATCGAATTTCTTCTGCAGAACAGCAGTATTCTCTAAAAACTCTAACTCCAAGATTTCCATGGTAGACCCCAAACAATGAAATAAATGTTTCCTTTAACAACAGTTAATTAATAAGCTGAAGATATAGAAAATACCTCTAAGAAAAAAAGCATAATTTAATGAAGAATCAATGAAAACTGAAAAAAAAATTGTTCTAAGAAACATAGAGCAAAAAGAAGTAAGTGCAGCACTGTTAGCCTCAATCCCCAAGAACATTATGTTGGTGGAAAATATAACATTGAACTTCAGTAAGAAACACCTGGATTGATATAACTACTGGAAAACCCTCAGTTTTCTTGCTCTCCATCTATTTCCACAATTTGTCTGTATGTGATGCAGAGTAGCAAATAAAGCATTTTTATTTCAAAAGCTCCTACAGCTCAAACAACCTGTGAGCAATGGTCAAAATCTTTGAGGAGGTGTCACCAATCAGTTCCTTTCTTCATCCCATTAGTGCTTGGTCTTTGTTGCTCTTAGGTCTTTGTACCTTCTGGCCATATTCAACACATTTCTACATTGACATCAAGGTGAAATAATACCCTATTCTACTTCGGTTAGTATCATCACAGCACCACCTCTCCTGAGAGTGGTCTCATCCAGAGAAGGAAAAAGATAGAAAGACCAGGGTTTTCTCCACAGTTTTCAGTTCAACTGTTTCTACATACAATATCTGCACTAGTAATACTTTGGTAACAGAGAATATGAGGGTGAATAACATAATGCCTTTCTTCTTTTCAAAGAAGACCAGAAGAAATCCATCAAGTTACAGCCTGTTAAACCTGGCATTGTCACTTGATAGAAAACACACCGGAAAATAAAATTAATGGCTGCATAAAGATAACAGTGTGGGAAGGAGATGACATAGTTTTCTGAGAGGAAAATACTGCCTTGCATCCCACTGGAATTTTCTTAACAAAATCAAGAATCATGTAAGGAAAGGTGGTCAGACTGACATAGACTACCCAGATATAAAATGAGGTAAAGTAGTATATCTGTCTTTTTGTAATAAAGCGAAATATATCCAAAATCACAAGTATTTATAATGGGATATTTTTTGTATGGAAAAATAAAACAATGGTTTTTGAGAACATAAGAAATAAAGATTTCTAAATGTTTTGCATCTCTCTCTTCCTGTTTTGTTTGTATTTGGATGCAAGTCAGAAGTAAGGAAAACGAAGGTGTGAAGAATAACAGATTTGCATTTCCCAACCTTCAAGCTGAATGCTAGAAAGAAACTGCTGAGACTTCATTATAATACAAATTGACTCTAGTTTCTCAGAAGTGTCCTTTTATATATGGACCAACACATTACAGTGCAACAGTTCTAATGGGGAAAAAAAAGTGCAGAATATTTTTGAAGATTAAATGTTACATCTTTGAGGCCATCTCTGACAATGTTAGGAAACAAAGGGCAAAGTTCCCTCTTTGCTTCCATTTCAAAGGTCAGAAAAGTAAGACATTTTTGGCTAACTTGGAAACAATGAAACAAAAGTTCACAAGACATGCATGACACCATTGAAGACCTCTACAAATTGATGGCAAGGACTGCTGTCCAACTTTACTTTCATAAAGGAATGAGTGGCATTGTTTTGCAATAGTGTCATGGTTTAACCCCAGCTGACAACTGAGTCCCACACATACATTTGCTCACTCTACTCCCAGTGGGATGGGGAAGAGAATCGGAAGAGCAAAAGTAAGAAAACTTGTGGGTTAAGAAAAAGACAGTTTAATAAGTAAAGCAAAACCTGTGCATGCAAGTAAAGCTAAAGAAGGAATTCATTCACCGTTCCCATGGGCAGGCAGGTGCTCAGCCATCTCCAGGACAGCAGGACTCCACCACACTTTATGGTGACTTGGGAAGACAAATGCCATCACTCCAAACACCCCCCCCTTCCTTCTTCTTTCTCCAGCTTTATATGCTGAGCATGATGTCATATGGTATGCAATATCCCTTTGGTCACTTGGGACCATAGGGATATTGACCATATCAAAACAGTATTTCTCAGTTGTGACTTTTGTAACACTCAGGAAAAGCTGAATAGTCATTTATAATACAGTAATCCAATGATTACTGGAGCACGTCACTACTTATTTCAGCAAAAAGGGAAAGATCTGTTGGTTCCAAGATACTTTTCAGTCTTAGCCTCATAGGACATCTGTTTTTCAAACACTGGAAAATCAAAGGTGTGGCTGTCTTCGTGAAAGTTGCAGTGCTAGGCAGTCTGGTTTAAAACGGGTACACTTTGAAAAGGATTGCTTGTTAATTTTAAGAGAAAACTAGATTAAAACTTTTTGTCAGAGTAGTTTTGAAGAGAACATCATAATCATCTACATTTCTGGACTAGTGTACAAGATATTTCCTAAAGAATTAAGTACTGCCAAAAAACTAACCAGGGTGCCAGAGTAGTGACTCCTAGTTATATCACTTTTCATTAATTGTCAGTATTATAGATGTTATAATACACAAGCCATAGGAAATAAAATCCTAACTCTGAAGATCTTACAGCCTTGAAGCAAGCCACCCTGCTGCAAACAAGTAATAAATGAATATAAAAATAGATATTAAGACTATATGTATATATACTTAGGATAGAAGGCCCCCATGTTCTTAGTGGTTTTTTTCTATTTGCTGTATCTCTACCCTGAGGCTTCTGAAATATAGTATGCACATACTCTGAAAGATAGATTCTGTCTTCAACAATTTAACAATCAAAATGTATTTTACACAGTTCCTCACCATCCTTCAGCATCAGGCTAAATATGACAGACTATTTTGTATAGGACTAAACAATATGGATGCTAACTTCTTTTTCATTTCATGTGACAAAGTTGACAGGATACTGTAGAAATAAGATGCTGCACAAGTATAAACACATATAAAAATTCAGTAGCTAGATGATAAAAAGCATGCTGCATCAGCAAGTTTCTGCGGAGATATGAGAGCATCTTTATCTGTCCACTTCCTATTTGCTCACTGCCTTCTACTTATGAGTCATGGCTAAACCTTACCATGGAAAAAAAAAAAAGAGGAATTACTTTGAGAGAGTTCAATTTTATCCAAGCTTATTTGTTAAGCATAAGCACAGTCACACTGAGCTTTGCTGACTTAAGGAAAATAGAAAAAAAATTTCTTCTCCTTAATACCACAGCTAAATGCCATTCTATCTATCTCATTCTATTTCCAAACACATTAAGAAGCAAAAACTAAATATGACACTGGAAAATTAAGAAGAAAGGTAAATATAAAACTGGAGAATCCATTAGCAAGGACACTTCTACATTTGTTGTGGTGTAAGAGTTTCAATGATTTTAGAGGCAGTAAGGACCATAGACATATCTTCATAAAAAATCATCGTCAGTCCATAACCATGTATTACATAAAAAATTTATTAGTCTAAGCAATCTACAGCCTCATGTTGTTGGAACGAACAGGTAAAAAACTGGAGAGCAGGGATGATTCATCATTATCCTTAAATTATATTTCTAGTCAACAACATGATACCAGTTCCACTTGCTAACACAGAGAGCTGAATAGAGGATGGGAGAACAATTTTCTCACAGTTCCTATGGTCTTAAACATGAGAGAATGTGTAGACAAAGAAAGCTTTTCTCAGGAGTTACCACTGATAGTCAAAAGAACTCATGATTTTCTGCAATGTCAGGCTATTTTACATGGACCATGGAAAGTGGGAAAGAACTGGAAGAGAATGGAGGGAGGAAGATATAGTTGGGTTTTGGTAAAATTCAGTAAGAAAAAATCTGGTAGAAAAGACTGGTACCTGTATGAGATTTTGCGATCACAGCTTGATGTTAATTACACTAAAAAAAATGTAAAAGGAGCAAATGTGAACAGAAGAAAAAAAATAGAGTTTTCCACTTAAACTCCTTAAAGATTAAATGCTCTGATAATTCAGGCACTGCTGCTGCTTTTTTTTTTTCCCCTCAAAGTCTCAAAGTTATCTTACTGATCAAAATCAAAATACTGAATTAAAAGATGTCTAAAGAACATCACAAACATGTGCAGGAGGTCTGATACGTTTGTACTTATTAACTTGGACCAGGGATCCCAGTGCATTGAGAGGTAGGTTTAAATAACATGTTTTACTGGTTAACTGTACTTCACAGGTCTTATTTATCTTCTTTATTTGGCATTATTTGACATTATTTGCATAGAAACCATCTATCTTTATGACCAAGGAAAACCCTTAACAAGGGTGAACAGGATAGAATTTTTTAATAGTTTGAAAAATATTACAATATAATGATGTATTTTCTATGAAATCATTGCTATAATAAAAATAAAAGGTTTACTTGTTCATCACTTATCTGAAAATGCATATGACTAATAATTCTGATGTCCAAAGAAATACTAAACCATAAGATAAATTTGCTAAACACACATATCCAAGAAAATACAAACAAAAAATCTACTGTGAGAAATGTCCTCATAGTAAAATTGTCAGAAAGCATTGAAATAATGTTCAAAAAGCTCTTGAATCCACATGAAGCCTAAGAATGAATTAGAAGAGAGATGGATGTTTATACGTTGGGAAGTATAGATACCCATTTCCTTTTATCCACATGAAAAGAATATTTACACTATTTTACTAAGAATGATATTTTCTCTTAAGTATCAAAGTGAAAAATATGAAGGGGCATTTCTCACATCAGTATTTATGGTCAGATTTCTCCACATCACAGGACACGCTATAAAATTTTCTTGTAAAAAAATAGGTATATTTTTTTCTTTGCTGTTAGTTGTTCAGATAATTATGTGCATGTAATCGTCAATAACAAACATATCCCTGAGATCAAGTACTTTGAATACTCTCTTACCAAACTGATTTAAAAATGAAGTTTTTCCTTTATGATTTTGTTCAGGTTAAATTTACATTGCCATTTCTTTGGATTAAAACTAAGCTTGTAGAATGAATGCTTGGAAACTGAAGAGTTACAAACAAAAATGTACAACTTACAGTATGTAGTTTATAAGAAATGATGTTAGACTGAACTGAAAGAAACAATCTTAAATTCATTTTCAAACAGATTAAAGTGCGTGGTTTATAATAGAATTTAAATGTTAAATCAAATAATTCTTAACATGTATAGCCACTAGAGTTTGAATTCAACTTCAAAATAGTGTTTTTCATAATTCACATTTCATATCATGGACTTTTCATAACTAACAAAAAAATCTTTATTTATGTCAATCGGCATAAGCTATTATATAATATATATTATATAATCGGCATAAGCATATATGAACAGCCTCAGAAAAAGACCACAGTAGCTGAACAAGAACTGATTGTGGATCTCATGCCCTTCAACATAACATGTCACGATTTCTCAAAGTGCCTTCTATTTGTGTGACCTCAATTACAAAGCATAAAAATCTTACTGTTATGAATTAAACTAACTTCATTGGCTGAATCTGTAACTTCAGTTTTGCTGTCCTGGTAACTACAAAAACAACCTTGTCATTTAAGTGCTTTATTTTCAGTGGTTATTTATGCCAGTGTATGGAAAATGGCTCATTTCCTACTGTGAGTCCTTCTTACAATGATTGGAAATATCTGTATTTTAATGTTAATCCCAAACTTTGATTTCCATGAATATTTTGCACAATCTTAAGTGATTTTAGCAGAAAAACTTAGCACAACTTAAAGCATTCAGAACAAATGTATTCAACTGAATGCATATTTCAAAGCTAACTGTCACTACATGACTGATCCTATAGCCTCCATATTTCACTAGACACATCATTTATGCAATTTTGGTTTTATATCTGAATTGTGATAGCTCTGTTAGAGATGAATCAGATTGATCCAGGATGAATCCAGAGATGGGCTAGCAGGAAATAAATTTATGTCGTCAGGAACTAGTTGATTTTTACTATGTATTTGACTTGTCATTGATTACTAAATTTTCCCTATTGAGTCCCATCTTCACCTCTCACATACAGTATGGATTGACATTACAACTTCTTGCCAGGACATTACTTGAAGTCTAATGCTAGTTTGTTGTTTGTCAACTTTTCCAACATTCTTCAATGAAGAAACTTACTATTTCTTTGCAAAATTATTAATCCAAAAGAGATGAAGTAAACCAGAGGTTTCTAATGTTCTTATTGTGCCATATATTTGTATGTGTAAATGTTGATCTTAAGATAGATAACCCTTTGAAAAAATCCTTATTTAGTCAGTATGGGAGAACTATATTTTTAATCTTACTTGTTTTCTTTCTTGAGGTGTTCCCTTCATGTGACACCACAATGGTACTCTGCATTGTTGCTGGTCAAAAACAATTCTTCTGCCATCACAAAAAGAAAACAGAAAACAGAAAGTAGGAGGAATATCTGCAGTTAGTGTTTTATTTGTAAAATTAAGATTAAACTTCTTTCTTGTCCCAAATGCCTCCCCTTTCAAAACAAGCATGCACATTTGCCTTGTTGTAAAGTCTATTATACATGTATCTTACAACACTCCATAGTTATTCCAGCATAAAGGATTTGTTTGGTATTCCTTTGGTAGAGGCACAGAGGAAATAAAAAAATTTTAAAATTGCTACATCGTGACACTGAATGATAGTTGGAACAGACCCTAAGTTTCTGTTTCACTGTTACAGAGCTCTGATCAAAGATAACTGCTAGAAAGAGAAAGAAGTTAAATTTCATATATAGTTTTTGGAATCAGGCCCTTACCAAGTCCACATCTCTTCTCCATATCAAATGTCAGAATGCTCAGGTTGAACTTTTAAAACTGAGAATCAAAAATTGGTTGCTGTCAGAGACCTTATCCACAATATGATGCTGGACATTTATAAAAATTGAGACATTTAAGATACAGAAGAGAAATACCTTTAAACAAATACATGAAAGTTGCAAAACTTTTTAAGTCTAACTGCTAGTTAATTCATGACCACTTAGGTTGAACTGTGTTCTCTTGTGTGTCTACTGTGGGTTATGTCAACAGGACTCAGAAAAACAAACAGAAAGGCCTGTGATGAGCTATACAGTAGTAAGTGCTTAAGAAAATGGCACTGGCAGTGACTCCATAATATCTGTTTTGGCATCCTTTGGAGCTAACAGAAGTGGTTTTGACAGCACCATATGCTCAGGAATGAAAGAACTCTCAGGGGATAACAGGTGACACTCACTCTTTATCTGGAGAAGTTCATTCTTGAGAACTATTCAGTAAGACAGTTTCCAAAAGGCTTTTCTGGAATATCTGAAAAAGTTAGATTTGTGCAGGTAAATGTTAAAGAGTGAGGAGCTTTGGGCAAGCTAGATATGAGATTTTAGAATTCTCCTTGAAGGTCTTGTAATTTGCTATACTTGTGTTTCAGAAAGACTGTGAAGTTGCTATAGAAAATTTGGTCAGAGTTTCTAAACAAGAGACTTTGATTTGCTAAACCTAAGTACAGTAAATATCCTGGGGCCCAGTATAAGGAACGAATAATGTTGACTAATGCTTTAATTATTAAGAGAAAGGGATGATTTAGCAATTATCTAGATGAAGAACTGCACCAGGAATTCTTTTAAATAATGTTAATACACTGGTGTCCTGTAAAAAACATTCATAATAACATTCAAAAAATACTTCAGAATAATTTTCACCAACATTTCATCAATATTTGAGTAACTCTAGTAAGATGTGTAAATGAAACAAATTTAAGTCTGCACGGGAAAACTTGAATCCGTGAATCAATATTCTCATTTTATTTCCTGATATAAGAGAAATAGACAAATCTTTTTTTAAAAAAGATACCAACCCTTTCATATTTCTAAATGTAAAAGAGTACAATGCATAAGCAGTTGTATTTTTATTATCACCACACTACTTGGTTTACAGTAGATTCTATAAAATACAATTAAATTTCAGCAAAAAAATCACTTCTGAATTTATGGGGCAAAGAATGTAGTTCCAACTCAGACTTTACAAAAGGTCGAGTCACTTGAACATTTCAAGTCTCAGTAGAAATTGTATCTTTGAACAGGACCAAAACTGTGAATTTCTATTTTTAGAAATCTAGACAAACTTCTAAAATGAAAAAAAAAAAAAAAACAAAAAAAACCCGCTACCTTAAGTTTTGTTGGATTTTTTTTTTTCTTTAAATTATAGAGCAGGTTACATCATTATAGCTACTAGAAAATGGTAAACCATATTTATAAGAAATATAACAACAGGCATGCGTGAAAAGTCCTTTTCATTTGTTAGAAAAAAATAAAGATAGAACGAACTTTATTAGGTAAAATAATGCAACTGAGAAAACTAGTATACCAGGAACTTGAGAAAATCCTTGGGCATAAAGTATGATGGAAGAAACATACATTGCTTACTCTTCTTGGAATCAGAAATCTTGACCCTGTCACTTCTCTGTCAGGTGATTGCCCAATGAAATGACATCTCAGTCCCTGCAGAGAATGGCTGTCGGGAAGAAAGGACTGAGATCTTACTTCGTATGTCAGTAAGTTGAAGAAATAGGGTAAAGTTAGCACAGTCATCCTAGATATATCATGTTAGTCATCTCAGATACATCACAGCCTACAAGTCTGACTACTTAGTTCTAATTTTCTTCCTACTGAGAACTTTACTACTGCTTCCTTGAATTTAAGACTTCAGAAGAAGGAAGTGCTGTTTCTTTAAGAGTCATGAGAAATATGCAAGTCCATATGTTGATGATAAAGTGGCAGACAGAAGCAGTGCATGAAACCCAGAATCAACAAAAAAAAAGAGACTACAAACTGTATGGAGTAAAAAAAGAGTGAACAACAGGAAAGTCATACAGAGCTTCTGCCATTTTCTGTACATAAGTCTGGAATGCTACAGTCTTTCTGGAGAGAAAAAAAAAAAAAAGGTCTGCCATAAGGCAGTTTGCTGCATAGTGGCATTGAAAAGGACAAGATATCCAAACAGGAAGCATAATGAAATTTATTGGCAATATCTCTATGAGAGCACACACCAGCAAAAACACTTGAGCAACAGCACTGGCTGCTGCCTGCTGAGACAATTCTTCTAACGGAACAGTTGGCTTGGAAAGGAAGAAGGAGGAATAATAACTTCAGCGACTGGAAGCCAACCATCTCTGTCTTTCTCAGAATCAATCTCACTGAGAGTCACAGTAAGTTGTCGTACTAGGAGACACCACAGAAAATTAAATAACTTGAGCAGCAACAGCAAGACTTTGGAAATTGCTCTTCAACAGGCATGCTAAAAGAGCAACAAACTATAGTGAAATATGGACAAATTTTCACTCCTGGAACTTCAGCCCATATAAGCCAAAGCCAAGACAGTTGCCTATTTTCATAGTTATTGAAGAATTTAACCACTGAGGTTTTATGGTTTCAACTGGAATTATAGAATCATATAATCATTTACATTGGAAAGGACATTTAAGATCATTGAGTCCAACTATTAAATTATAGTTAATTATAGTTAACAATAGTTAATTACATAAGTTTTCACTAGAAATTGTTAGATCCTTTCTTCATTATGTATTTGAAGTAAGATGATTGTAGTAAGTTAAGTTTAACCATCAGTAAATAAATAAACTAACAGTAATTATTAATCAAATCAAGTATTTGGGGGAGAGAGGAAATTTACCTTACTAGGATGTAGCTCAGAAAGAAGTTAGGGATCAGTATTCAAAACCAACTGAGTACTGTGTTTGGTGTCAGTCCCACAGCAGAAAATAGGTATGTATATTTGTTCTGTTTAGGAGTATTCTGTACGTTTATAATATACAGGTTATAGAATGTAAGACCATATTTTGCACTGAAACATCCTGGTGAGTTACCTAGAACAGAGGAGTTTAACCTTCAATGAGACTAGATGTCTACCAGTTGTTCATATACAGAGATGATCCTTACTCTAGAAAAAGAGTTTAAAGAAGTGAAGCAATATTTTTGCCTTTAGCTGTGTCTGTTATAAACATCAGTAAGTGTGAAAACTACCTAGGATGTTATGAACAAATACTTCATTGCATTTCACTTCATCCTGGCTCAAGGCAAAGTGAGGCAACTAACTGGTAACAACAAAGCCTGTGACATGGCCAGTCACCAACTGGAACGTCTTACTGGGCATTTTAGATCCCCAGCACATTGCCTACTATATCAAAAGAGAGACACAATGGACTCTTGTTTGAGCTGTATAGCCCAGAACATGTACCACAAGAGGTTGAATTTCCCTCACATTCTGACACACACTCTGGGCTGCATGTTGGAATTCTGAAGCTCATAGGAAGTGTGCCTCAGTGGGAGAAAATTGATAAATTAATGCTCACATCAATCTGAGAAAAGAAAAAATGCTGTGCTTACAAACCACATTTATTTTCTGTGGCAACTCTTTATGGACAAAATTTCTCCTGGACCTACCAGAAAGTTATGAAAAACACTACACCATGGATATTGTCCTTGAAAAGAACACGTAGTCACATTGGAATAAAGTCAGGCATCTCTCTTCTGTTAGTTCTAAGAGGACACTTGATGGATTCTACTCTAATTTTTTCTGATTAGTGAAAATGGAGTATTTTCATTCGGTGCTTTCCAGGGTACTATCATCTCTTTATATATTATGAGGTTAGAATACCAATCTTACTATTTTAAAACACAAGGGAAAATTATGACAGAATGAATGACTACCACTGTGTATATCATAATAGTTAATGGCATTTTTTTTTCTGTTCTATAATTTTTAAATAAATGCATTTTCTCCTGGTTTGACCTCTGCTAGGTGCATGTCACTTGGGCTTGGAAAAAAATCAGATGTTTCCTAGTTGTGGCCTGGATAAAGGGGAGAGGAAGCAAAAATAGTTCAGAGAGAGAGGCAAGCTATTAAATGAGACAATATGCTTATAGGTAAAGAGCAAGTCTAGTTTAATTAGTTTTATTATCTTACTAAAATAATAAATGCCTCTCTTAAGTGAATACTACACAGAGATGAATCATTTTTTGTTAACCTAGATGCTGTTAACATTCCATGGATAGTACCAGTTTATGCCACTCATTCTCCCAGGATTAGATTTCATTATGTTTATTCATAGCAGCTAGTGAGTTACTATGCATGAAGATTAAATTATTCTAATGACACCACTCATAAAGCAAGGAACAACCAAAATGAGTGAATGTAGCAGAATTTTACTACTGATAATAATGATGATACTTTAATCCAGCACTTTAAAATTTTCCTCTGCCTGCGTTCCATCCCCTTGCAAATTTAGGTATCTGCCACCATCTTTCAACAGCAGTTTACCTTCTACTCTCTTTAATAGAAAAGGTTCAGGCCACTGTAAGACACTCTTGAAACAGACTAAAACTTAGGTGGAAAAGGAAAGTTTACGGAGATTGGATGAAAGGACAGGCAACACGGGAGGACTCCAGAGATATTGTTTGCCAGTGTAGGGAGAAAATTTATGTGGCCAAAACCTGAGTAGAGTTCAAGCTAGCCAGTACCATGAAGGACAAGAAAAAGGGCTTTTAAAAATACGTTAATGACAAAAGGAGGATCAGAGATAACATTGGTCTATTACTTGATGAGGTTGTTCACCTCACAAATAGGGACAAAGACAAAGCAAAGATGTTTAATGCCTTCTTCAGCTCTGTCTTCATTGACAACGGGCCCTGGAGCCCTGTGTTGGAAGACTGTGACTGGGGGGATGAAAAACTCCCAGCCAACTTTGAAGTAGTTTGAGACATGCTGCTCCAGCTGGATGCACATAAGTCCATGGGACCTGACAGGATTCACCCCAGGATACTGAAAGAGCTGGCCAATGTTAACACCGGAACTCTCATCATTATTTTTCAACAGTCTTGGGAATCTGGAGAGATCCCAGTGGACTGGAAGCTGGCAAACGCTGTCCCAATTTTCAAGAAGGGTAAGAAGGAAGACCCTGGTAATTACAGGCCTGTCAGTCTCACTTCAGTGCCTGGTAAAATTATGGAGAAGGTTATTCTGGGATTTACTGAAAAACACTTGAGAGACAGTGCAGTCATTGGTCATAGCCAGCACGGGTTCACAAGGGGAAAGTCCTGTTTAACTAACTTAATTTCCTTTTATGACAAGGTCACCACCTAATTGACCAAGGGAAGCCCGTAGATGCAAGGGGTTTTTATTTTAGCAAGGCTTTTGCTACTGTCTCTCACAGTATCCTTCTGGACAAAATGTTCAGCACACAGCTAGACAAATCCATAATACATTGGGTGAACAGCTGGCTGATGGGTCAGGCTCAAAGACTTATAGTAAATGGGGTTACATCACGCTGGCAGCTGGTCACCAGTGGGGTTCCTCAGGAATCAATTTTAGGGCCAGTGTTCTTTATTGTTTTTATAAATTATCTAGATGCAGGAGTTGAATGTACATTAAGTAAGTTTGCCAATGATACTAAATTAGGAGAAGCTGTGGTCTTGCTCAAGGGTAAAGAGGCCTTATAGAGAGATCTTGGATAGACTAGAGACTGGGCAATCACCAGCCATATGAAATTTAACACGAGCAAGTGCCAGATTATGCACCTGGGATGCGATAATCCTGGTTATAGATACAAACTGGGGGACAAGAGGCTGGAGAGCAGCCCCGTGGAGAGGGATCTGGGGGTCTGGGTTGATAGCAAGCTGAATATGAATCAACAGGGTGCCCTGGCATCCAAAAGGGCCAACCGTATCCTGGGGTGCATCAAGCACAACATAGCTAGCTGGTCAAAGGAGGTGATTGTCTCACTCTACACTCCACTGGTGCGGCCCCACCTTGAGTACTGTGTGCAGTTTTGGACTCCTCAGTATCAGAAGGACATCAAACTATTAGAGTGTGTCCAGAGGAGGGCAACCAAGGTGGTGAAAGGCCTCAAGGGCAAGACTTACAAGGAGCAGCTGAGGTCACTTGGTTTGTTCAGCTTGGAGAAGAGGAGGCTGAGGAATGACCTCATCGCAGTCCACAACTTCTCAAGGTGGGCAGTGGAGGAGGAGGTACTGATCTCCTTTCTGATTAGCAGCAATAGGACACGTGGGAATGATATGAAACTGTGTCAGGGAAAGTTCAGAATAGACATTAGGAAAAGGTTCTTCACTGAGAAGGTGGTCAGTCACTGAAAGAGTCTCCCCAGGGAAGTGGTCATGGTACCAAGCCTGTCAGAGTTCAAAGAGTGTGTGGATGACACTCTTAGTCATGTTCTTTAGTTTTAGGTAGTCCTGTGAGGAGCAGGGAGTTGCACTCAATGATCCTTATTGGTGCCTTCCAACTCGAGATATCCTATGATTCTATGATTCACCTAAAACAAATATTGAAAAATGCGGGAAAAAAGAAAATCAGGATGAAAGACCAGTACAGCTCTCACATGAATACAGGACTAAATATTCTGGTATGACAGCCATTTCCACAGTAAAGAAGCTTTTACAGTTATGCTAGCAAAACATCCACCTGCTCTGGGTAGCAGTTAACTATAGTTCAAACTTAAATGATTTTCCTCAGTGCACGTGAGAAATCTTTTACTCATGCAATGATTTCTTTAGTCCCAATGAAAATGAAAGGCTCTCCTTCATACCAGCCCAGATATTTACATGGGTACCAGATCTTCTTGTAGAAGCAATGGACAGTGACAAACTTGGGTCTTGCTTGTTCAGTTTTCCAGTAGCACTCATTCTTCCTTTTTATAGTTTTCTACATTTAGTTCCCACCAACTGAGGCACTGTGAGCATCAGAACATTTTCACTGTTGCTTTCCTTCTCTTTCCTTTTACAGATAGAGAAAATGGGACTGCTATAAGTTTTAGTCCTTTTTGGTTCACTTGTTATTTATGCAGTGCTTTCTTCTCAATAGGGAGTAATTCAGTTTATATCAGCTAGGACTGTATATTCTGGGCTTTTTTTGCAGATAGAATCATAGAATCATTCAGGTTGGAAAAGACCCTTTGGATCATCGAGTCCAACCATCAGCCCTACTCTACACAGTTCTCCCCTACACCATATCCCCCAGCATCTCATCTAAATGACCTTTAAACACATCCAGGGATGGTGACTCCACCACCTCCCTGGGCAGCCTATTCCACTGTCTGACCACTCTTTCTGTGAAAAATTTTTTCCTAATGTCCAGTCCAGTATTACATCTTTCCAGATGCATAATAGCATCCATGCTCTGAAATAGCTAGTTTTTAATATTCTTACAATATTCTGCTCCTAAACTGGTTCACCTCTCTCTTAATACCATCTTTTTTTTTTATTAACAGTTATTAATACACTGACTTCTGTTTCGCTGAACTGTACTAGTTGACAAAAAGTTTGAAGGGCAATCCATATTCACCTATGATCTTCCTCATAGGTACTAAGCTATTTTTCTGCAGCCCCTTTGGGTCTTTCATGTCAAAGTCAAGTATTTCTTCAGCTATAGAACAGTACTCTAAGCTTTCAGGCATACTGGAATGAGAGGGACGTTATACCCAAGTCACACTGCTAATACAGCAGCATGTCTAAGATTGTTTTTTTATGGGAAGTAGAGGTGGCCTAATAGCTCACAGCTGTCAAAATGAAGAAATCCTCCTCACACTTCTCCCTCCCCCCCCCATCTTGAACCATATTCTGCACATTTCAGGACCTTCTGTAAGCTGTTTTAACCTCATTTCAACAGAAAACTGTCCAAAATTTTTCCTCTGTATAACAGTATACTAAAGCAGCCATGAAAGGGTCAAAAATATGAAGGAGCTGGCACAAAGTACACAAAGAATGTACGTCTGTTGATAGAGAAAGGCTAACTGAAATACCTTGTTTAGCAGCAGTGAATCATTAGATTACCTGTCTGTAGTTTATGGAAGTGTATTCTCTGTCAAGTGAATTTTTTTTTTATCAAGGAAATGTGCCTAAGATAGTGTTTGCATAGCAAGATGGCAGACAGAATCTGTTCCATAAATTACACATTACCTCACTGGATGTGTGACAGGGCTGATCCACTCACACGGTCTTGAAACCCACAGAAACCACAGGACCAAGAACAACAAAACGGCTTTTTTTCTTCCACAAACTAGAGTTGATATATATCAGCAACTTTTGCATCAACAGAAGTCACTGTCATATCAAGGGACATTACTATAACATGGGAACAAAACCTGAACTATACAGGTAGGTATGCAGTCAGATTGGCCACCTTAATGGATCCCAGACATGATGAGCTCAATCTGTCCTTTCTTATATGCAGCTGGGTACATTGTTTTCCCATGCTTCTATTCTATTACGTTTATTTTTACAAATACATTATCAATAACAGTGAGAATATTTCTTCAAAAGAACCAAATTTTAGCAAATCTGTTAGTCTGAACATGCAACATGTGTGTGTCTGTGCATATGTGTTTATACATGCATACACATGAATGCTCAGTTTCATGACACAGTCTTAGCAAATCCTTCATTATGTTTTAGGCAACCTCCTCTTCTGTTTTCTTGGTACCTCATTCTGCAAAGTTCATGCACATCATGTGTCTTACACTGGTGGTTTTAATTTCAATCACTTTTCTGCTGTGAATACTGAATCTGTAAACTGAGAAAGCACTTAACCAAGAGGTCTGTTACCACTCTAACCTGACAATAAGGGCAAAAAGGAAAGTGCTACATCTTGACAACTGTTAGTGACATTAATAGATTTGAAAGATGAATAGCAAGGTAACCTCTATGATTAACTTCAAAGATGAACCTTTGTTAAAAAGCTCTGATCTTCTCATAACATTTCCAGTTTGTTTTTTTCTAGTGTGAAGATGGTTTTGATTTCCCCACCTGAAGAGTTGTGTCACAGAAAAATCAGACATCCAATGTGAATTAAAGGATAAATTTCAAGATATCAATCAGGTTAATTAGTACCTGTGTTTGATACTGTTTAATTAGCTGATCATTTCTCCAGTTTGATCTTTCTTCTTTTTCGGTCAGTAAATACCTGGTATCTACTTGGACTTACAGTGAAATACTCCACCATGTTATTGAACAATCTATTGTTTCTTTTTGCTTTGAGTACTCAAAAGTGGAGAGAAATGTTTTCTTCCACAATATTTTTCCTGTGTTGCTCTTAGAGGAAACTTAAGAATCACTTCAGATTTTTGAAAAAAAGTATATTTAATACAATAGAGAGAATGTTACCCTTCACAAAATCCAGCAGCCTAACAGTTAAGGAGTAATCCACTTGCAAGCTGTGGTAGTCCAGATTCAGCTGTCAGGGTAGAAATCTGAAACCAGATTTCTAAATCTCTCAGTGTGAATCATTATATATTCATTTTATATTGTGCTTATATGAGAAAAAACTAAGATCCTTTCAAAAAGAGATTGCAGAAAATCTGTGAAGTTTTGGTACTGAAAAATGAGCAACTGCCAGCAAAAACTATCAAGAAAATGGCAGACTAGGACTAAACAGAGAACTTCTTCCATGTTTCTCTTTTCTATATACAAAAGCTGTGAATGAAAGAGTGTTGTACTTAAAGACAATTTGATTACTGTGAAGTTAGTTGATGCTTAACATAAGAACATGTGATAGTGTTAGGAATAAACGTACAAGAAAAATGTTTGCAATTAACCATTAAGAAGTGATTGTTTCCATTTCCTCATTTATTGATTTGAACAAAGACTTTGTTCTCAGCCTCTTATCCTTCAAGAAAACAGGTTATGGCCTTTCAGTTTAATTAATAATTTCAATTTAATCTCTGAACATTCACAAATGTATGATTCTCATATCACCATTAGGAACACCTTTATCTCCCCTGTAACTTGATTCTTGTGTGCAGAGTGTCATTAAATTAACACTGTGTTTAGAGAATTTTGCCTATCACTTCTATCATAAAAGTAAAGTTCTGGCTTTTATTATCTTTCTATTATTATCTCCCAGTTCTTTCAGTCAAAAGTCTAAAACTACATAGGAGAGGCAGTTTTCTGATCTGACTTTTCTGTTTGGTTAATTGGCTATGATATTTTTTTTAGCATTTGATTCAAAAGCATAAGATGCTTTATGATATGGTATGATATGATAAAAAGGCATAAAAATCCATATTTATACATATTGTCTAATGACATTTTCTTTTCTCTCTCAGTCTTTCAAAATGTATGAAGAAGACAAAGCTGCTGCTGACTGTCTCCATAGAGACACCATGACAGTATCATGAAAAAACATTTTTATTTCAGTACCTAATGGATTTGCCTCCTGAGCAAAACCACTCAATAAAGAAAGTGCCAGGAACAGAAGAGCCATTCATTATAGTGTGCAGCTCATTGTGATCTGCATTGGCTTGGTCTGTGATAAGTGATTTAGCACAGTGTTTAGAAATGTTGGAGAAACAGATTTTTTCCAGATTTGTTTACTTTGCTGGATTCAGGTCTTATTTAAATTCACAGTATGGTTTAAATGACACAAAACCCCACCCTATTTCTCTCAATGTAGAAAAATGAATATTTTCCTTGGCCCTGGAACTAAATTTGGTTAAAAAAAAAAAAAAAAAAAAAAAAAAAAGAAGCTATTTATTTGAGGAGATATTCTGTATAATTTAATTGATAACTATCAGAAGACTTTTTTGTTTCAGAAAGTAGAACTGGAAATATGTGATGACTATGCAAGACTACAACCCTAAAGTGGAGTTTGCATGTGAAGTCAAGGCTATCCACAAAGTAGTATGACAGAGCTGCAATTTTACATTCTGAAAGACAGAGGCAACACAGAGTCTTAACATTTTTCACTACTTTAGATACACAGATGTTTAAAAGAACATCTAGACGTCTTCATCACCTCTAGATGTCTTCCCTGTTTAATATTTCTAATTTCTCTCCAAAGTACAGTGTGGAGTTATATAGTGTGTATTAATATACAGTAGAGTTTTATAGTACATGTTAAACAAGTCAATTCATCCTGTGAACAGAAAAAAAGAAGACCAAAACGAAGTAATATATACACCCCTCCAGATAATTTAGGCATCTTAATCCAAAACTGATTCAGTAAGAATATATGTGGTTTGGAAATTTTTAACTTCTTATGATATTCTAATTTACTTCTGCATTTTTTAAAGTATGTAAAATGAATTTTAACTCACTGAATGAATTTTAAGCCTTCTGAGGTATCAATTCATTGTTGCAAGGAGTTTAAGGCAAAAAGACACTTCAGACTGGTATTTCTGTACTTATAATGGTATCAAGAAACAGTGTCACCTGACTGAATTGCAGGTCTCCTGTTTTTTAACTAAATATACAGTGATTTTGAAAGAGGTTATTAAATTTAATTCAACTGTTACCACTGAGGTTACATTTCACTCTTTTCACTCCCGTTCTCTCTCATGGATATGAACAGACTTCCAGAAACCTCTTGCTAAAAAAACCCCAAACCAGACACTATCATCAATTTAGAAGTGCTGAAATGACTTCCTTACCTCAAGTTCCACTCCTATTTATAATACCGTAAAATAAATCAGGTTTGGTCAAGACACCTCAGCTGGCAGCTCAAAGACAGAGAAGAAAATACTCTCCCCACTTTTCCAAATGTTTTAGAATAAAAATGGTCTACAAAAAATTAAACCAGAGCACTGAACATCCCAACCAGATTTCCAGTAACACTGAACTATTTGTTAGGTCACCTAAAAACAAAGAACGCTTTAGTTGTCGTTGTATGAAGGTAACACTAGTAGACCTTACTGATTGCAGTACAGTTTTAAGTAGTTCCATTTCTTCTAATAAGGTAAAGCTTCACAATTTGATGTGAGATGGCAACAGAAGAAATATTTCAGTTTGTAGCACTGGGTAGAAACTGCAGTTTGCTCTGGAAGAAGGGAAGAGATAAATGAAATACACTCCTGTTTCTTGTGCTATAAGATAAAATGTTAACTATAGAATTTTTTAGTTGTTGACCAGGAGAAGAATAATGTTGTTATTAGATTAATTCAGACCTACTTGAACAAATTATAATAATTTTTTTTTGTCTTTTTGTGTTTTTGTTTTTCAAACTAAGTGCTTAGATTCTGAAATTTTGAAGAGACTATATGAAGTGAGTTTGGTAAGAGTTTTAGGAGTGGAAAAGAACAAAGAATAAGCTAAGAGACATATTAGTACACTTAAAAGAGGAAAAAGAACCAAAAGAGACTGGGCAGGAACATGATAAATACTGGACACTTAAATAATAAGTTTGTCTTCATTTCATTGCATTAACTATATCGTGCTGCAATCTGAAGCAGAGAAAAGAGAACACTTCAAAAAATCAAGACTGAGCTCGTTATAATGGCCAAAAAAAAATTGACCTTGCATTTTGCTTAATTTAAGAAGAAACAAAAAAACTCTTAAAATGTTTTTTATAAACCCACCAGAGCAGTGGACATTAACATATGAATAAACAACCTCCTTTATTTCATTCCAGAAGTTGCTCATCAGAAGTTGCTCATCAGTGTAGAAGCATCAGGAAGAAACCCAGATTCTCTTCTTACTGGTCATTACTAACCTTTTTGGATACTAAAGACCAGTAAGTAGAGAACCTGAGTTTCCAAAAGTATCCAAAAATAATATGCAAGATAGGGAGAGTTTACTCCTTTTATCCACACATAAATACAGAGCTGTGAGCTACAGTTTGGACCCAGAAGATCTGAGACATAAAAACTTTTTATGGCCATGCTAATGGCTGTCTTACAAACGATGTTCCAGATTGGAAAGTGGAGTTGCAGCAGCCTCATCTCCAATGGGCTGCTGGATTTGGTCCTTCCTAATATTCATTAAGGATTTGTCTGCTTATAGAAAATTTGCTTGCAAAATTGTTTCCTTTTATCTAAACTGAGAAAAAAGTGAAACTGACACTACTAGTCAGAATTACAGGTGCAGTTGCCAAGATACCTATTGTCTGTATTCTCACATGTCATTTATGGATACTCATCCCTTCATCCAACAAAAGGGGACTTTTAAGTTTCCATTTGTTAACTCCAACAAATATACGAGTCATGCTAAAGCAATCCAGCATACCATCTAGTGTAAACTGCTTTATTAAATTTTTTTTAAGTTTTACCTTGACTTCAGTAAGGCCTTTGACACCGTTTCCCACAGCATTCTCCTGGCAAAACTGGCTGCTCGAGGCTTGGATGGGCACATGCTTTGCTGGGTAAAAAACTGGCTGGATGGCCGGGCCCAAAGAGTTGTGGTGAATGGAGTTAAATCCAGTTGGTGGCCAGTCACGAGTGGTGTCCCCTAGGGCTCAGTTTTGGGGCCACTCCTGTTTAACATCTTTATTGATGATCTAGACAAGGGGATCGAGTGCACCCTCAGTATGTTTGCAGATGACACCAAGTTGGGTGGGAGTGTTGATCTGCTCGAGGGTAGGGAGGCTCTGCAGAGAGATGTGGACAGGCTGGAGCGATGGGCTAAGGCCAACTGGATGAGTTTCAATAAGGCCAAATGCCTTAATTAATTTATGTCAAAGGCCAAATAAGCATACTGATCTGAGAAATACAAAGCAAAAAGCAGTACTTCATTGCATTAAAGAGACACTTTTGTTGAGAGAGACACTTAGGAATACAACTACTTCATTTACTCACAAAGTAGCTCAGGTCATGTGCTTCTTTGTTATGGCTATTTTCCATGAAGTTGTCAAGTCAGTGACAGAATGAAAATTTCTTATTTCATAGTGCAAACTTTAAGACTAATTTTTCTGTTGAGGGACTTTCCTTCAGGAACTGATGCTTTTTTTGCCTTTGTTTTCTACATTCCTTTGTCTATATGTCTTTAATTTAAAAATACCTTTGATTTAGCCCATGGTGAGGAAATCTGGAATTCTGAAGTTGTATCACAGAAAATTATATAATTTAGTGGTGTAAGACATAAATTTTATAATACTTTAAAATCATTTAGGAGATAAAACCACTTCAGAATAGCACTGATACTGGAAGCAAGAAAAACTCAGTTCTAAACTTTTGCATCAGCTAAGTGATACACAGTTACATTTGAAAAATACAATCTCCAATCATATAACATGTTTTGACCTATATTCTTTACTATGTAGTGAAAATATGAATCAAATATGAGGAAAATGCCTTTATCAGTCAAGAGAACAATTCTGTAGAATTCCTTAAGGAAGATGTTAGGCATTCACCAGAACAAACTCATAGATTATATCTAAAGCTTTGTGATTACATGATAAAGTAGAGTAAAAGTATGAGTATTCCTCTATCCCTCACCAAAACCAAATCCAATAAAATTCAGGTTAGTGTCTGCTCCAACATTCAGATTTTTAACAATGAGTTTGACTTATAAATGTTATCTCAAAGTTTTCAAGGAAGAAAGGGCCAAGGGAGAAAAGAACTACTTCCCATTATAAGTTCCAAGTTTCCTTTTAAGAGAGTCAGATCAAGTTTGACAAGTGTTACTAGCTTGGTAAACTCAGTGGCAAAGACTCAGACAGATTTATTGTTCGCATGGCATAACCCTAATATATGCATTACAACAAAGTGTTAGAGGTATTCCAGTGGCAATGCACTGGCACAACATTACGAGGACTCTAACACTATATTAACAGAATGCTTACATATTTTTTTATTCCTTTTTAAACAGTAATCTACTTATTAAATGATGTTTGCATCCTGATCTGGATGCTTATATTGCTTACCTATCATCTGGCATCAGGTCATTTTGTGATGAATACATGTCTCCCTTATGACTTCTACCTCTATGCCTTCCTTGGGAGGACTGTTCATTTTCCACCATGATCTCAACTTTGTTAATATATTTTTGTGTAGATATTATATCTGTTGGCCAGATTTTTAAATAGGACCTATTATGACTTATGCCTTAGCAAAGCTGTTATACCAGTATACATAACAATCACTGTTCCTGCCAAGGCCTACAGTACTTAATTGATTTATGGTGAGTTTAGACTGTCATAACTGTATTTGAACTAGCTGGTTTTCGAGATCTTGTGGAACTTGTGGTGCTTTCAAGTACTTACCTGACATTTTGTCTCTGACTAAATTCATGAGACTAAAAAAGTTTGGGTCCTTAGTCAGTGGCAGTGATCATTCTTTACCTTTATATTTTTGATTTTCAGTGGATATTAATGTAAAATAATACAGAAAGAGTTCTGATCCAACTATATAAAAAAATCACTCTAAGAAAACAAATCTTTAACCACTTTTTCATCTAGCAGTCTCTAAAGGTCTGCCCATGGCTGTCTGATTAGAAAGGAAGGTAACAGACATTAATTCCCTCTGTCTTTTTGAAGGCCAGAGTTCAGGTCTTCATGCATTTAGCCAGCGTCAGGTTTACTATCATGTTCTATTGTACTATCTATGTGGGAGTCCAGTCACTATAATCCTCCTTTCACCTAACTTAACAGGTTTTTTTTATTATTTTTTTTTTTTTAGATGGAAAACAATAAAACCATCTTTCTTCAAGAACATGTTTTCTGAAAGATGATCTGAGAAACTTAAAATTAGTGAAACAGATTGTTGCGCAATTTCGTGACAAATAAGTTCTTTTGTTTAGATTTTTATGTTCTCTGGAAAAAGTTAAAAACTAATAAAAAAAGAGAACTGTGGTCTGGAAAACCTATAATGGAGTACAGAAGATGATTGGTCAGTGTGCCATTCATAATTTCCATTAGTAATGATTAAATAATATATAAGGTGAATAGTAAGTTCAGAAAGGTTGTCTGGAAAACTGGGAAAGTATTTTTCCAAGCACTTTACCCATATAGAAAACCATGCTTTTGTTTTTAAAAGTGCTAGTCAGACTCTCTGTAGATATTTTCCAGAGAAATTCCTTTCCATACAAATAAAACATTAAATCTTCCTAGGATGAGATAACATTTGAAATTTAAAAAAAAAAAAAAAAAAAAATATGAAGCACAGCTATAAGAAAAAACTATACTATGTGCCTAGAATACACTTTCCTTATATTCAATGAAATGCAACAGAAAATTAAACCAAGATGGAAAACTTAAGTAAGCCCAAGCTCTAAGGGACAGTAGGATTTTCTTTCCTCTGAAAGCAAAAAAAATTATTTTCAAATAAACGCCAAAATGTATGCCTCTTTCAGTTCATACTGGAATTTTTGAAAACTCTTTCTACAGCACTTACCATTTTTAAGGTCAAAAATTGGTTGCAGCAGGACTGAAAATCCAAAAGCAAGCAAGAAAAAATATGGCTTAGAACAATAAAATAATCTTTCAATAAAAAGAAGGTAGCTGTTCTACCAATTTTACAAATGAGGCAGATGATTGAATTTTTGTTCATTTTTTAGATTTCATCATTATTTCACCTTCTGTCTTTGCCCTGTAAACACAAATAACTCAACAGATGCAGTCTTTTAGTCTACAAAATATAGTTATCTGATGTCCAGATAATTTTCTAAAATTTGACATTTTTTACATGACTGTGCCCTCTTATCCCCTTATCCCTCTATTTTCTCACATATGTTACTCTCCAAGGCACCTTGATCCCTCCCTTTCCTTGCCTTCGATTCCTCCCCTAAACATCCTATAGTAAGTCTGCAATCCTGAAATATTCTTTCCCTCCATCCCATAATGTGTCCAGTCTTCTAGGCAATGACTCCCCTCAGCCTGTTTGGCAATCACGACAGCCTCTCCCATTGACCCATGGCAATGGGGGCCATGCCCAGTTTATGGGACTGATGTCCCTGCTCACATAGGAGCCAGGACAGCTCTGACTGGGTTAATGGGTTCCTCCACCTGCCATTGCACCTCTGTGCTCCTTTGTGTGTCTAGAGATGGGCCTTTGATGGGCTTGATGGCTCCTGTGATGGGCCTGGGAGGAAGCTGGAGCAGGGGATTATTTGGGTTCCTCCACCTGCCATTGCACCTCTGTGCTCCTTTGTGCATATGGAAACAAACTTTTTATTATATAATCTAACACTCTTCACCAGACTTCTTTCTAATAATTGGTAAAAAGGCCTATGTGAACAAATCTCTGCATATCATTTCATCCTACAATGCTCATAAAGCAAATTATTCTGAGAACTATTTTGTGTTATTACAATTCAGTGCTTAAAAATATGAGGAAGATTTGAGATTCTTGGTGTAAATTGTTACCTTTTGGGGCTCTTTTAAAGTAATAATTAGGATTATTTTCTATGGAAATTCTCTTTACTTTGAAAATATAGTATTATAATAAAAATGTACACTATGTACACTATATAACTATTTGTGTTTCCTTAGTATAAACTGCTTCCATGTTGGGTCATGAAGTTACGCATATATAGTAGTGGTTGAAGTGATGATGCTGAAGTCATCACTTCATTTTTCTTCTCTGGATTAAAGCAGTTAAATACCTCTTTTCAATGCCTGGGGTGTGCTTGCAGGAATTATAATAATGACAAAGAAATGAAATATTAATGAAACAAATATTGAGTAATCTTGCACAGACTTATTTCACCATCTTTGGGTATCCATAGAGGACTTGTGCATATTATTTTGTTGTCCTGTGTTGAGGAAATCTGTGGCTACAGTGAGAACGTTTTGAAAAACACTGGATATACTAGTCACAAAAGCCCCGATAGGAAAGTATACTATGCTTTTGTCCATGTGGGAGAGTCATCCAAGTAAATTGAATTAAAGACTGATTTTCATGGTCAATCAGAGTGTACACTCTGTTTGAAACCTGGAAGTATTGAGAACATCAATAAAAAAAGCCAGACTACACATCTAAATAAATGTAGCGTTTTGTCAGGAGCATAGAATGGTTCCCACACACTTCAGCGGGGTTGGATGTAATATAATTTCTGTTATATCTATCTATATCTTTTATGTGCTCAGCCTTGATTTAATTCTTTAACTCTTGTCATGGTTTGAGCCCAGAGTGCAACTGAGCACCACACAGCCGTTCTCTCACTCCTTATTCCTCAGGGATGAAGAGGAAAAAATTAAAACAAAAGGCTCAAATAGAGCTAAGGACAGGGAGGGATGACTCAGTAATTATGGTCATGGGCAAAAGACAGACTCATTAGGGGAAAAAAAAGAACATCAATTTAATTTGGACACCACCAACACATAATTTTCCAATCAGAGTAGGACAGTGAGAAATACAGCCACATCTTGAAAACACGTTCCCCCCACCCCTCTCTTCTTCTCGGGCTCAGCTTTGCTCTACCTCCTCCCCACCAGCAGCACAGCAGGGCAGTGGTTGGGGGTTGTGGTCATTTCATCATCCATTGTCTCTCCTTCTCCTTCTTCCTCAGGGAAGAACTCCTCCCATACTTCCCCTGCTCCTGCGTGGGGTCCCTCTCACAGGACACAGTCCTCCATGAACTTCTCCAGTGTGAGCCCTTCCCACAGGCTGCAGCCCTTCATGAACTGCTCCAGAGGGGGTCCCTCCCACAGGCCACAATCCTTCCAGTGATGGACTGCTCCAGCGTGGGCTTTCCTCAGAGTGGGGGTGGGGTCCCTTTGGTGTGGGGTCCTCCAAGGGCTGCAGGTGGGCATCTGTTCCACCATGGACCTCCATGGGTTGCAGGGGCACAGCCTGCCCTCTCACCATGGGCTGCAGGGGAGTCTCTGATCCAGCACACCTCCCTCTCCTCTTTTATTCAACTGACCTTGGTGTTTGCAGAGGTATTTCACTCACAACTCCTCCTCCTCTCAGGTTGCCCTTCTTAAATATGTTATCACAGAGGCACAGCCACTGTCACTAATTGTCTGGTCCTTGGCCAGAGGCAGGTCCATCTTGGAGCCGGGGGAGCTTCGAGAAGCTTCTCACAGAGGCCACCTCTGTAGCCCCCTCCCACCACACACATACACAAACCCAACATACTTTAGGTATCAATATTTGGAAAAAAATCTTATTATGTTCTCAAATAGTTTAAAGTTACCAGTCAGAAGCTGAGTCATTGTCTGAAAACAAGGGTTTGGTAAAACAGAAATAATTTATTCTAGAAATATCTCATGCCAGCCTGAAGATTTCTGTGAAGAAAAACTGCCCAGTACCTATAATGAGACAGAAGCTCACTCTAGATAACCAGATGGGGGATTTGAACTGTGGAGTCCTATTCTGCTCTAAGTGTAGCATACTGATGAAGATTTGGACATCTCTCTTAACAATTCTGTCAATTCAGCTGTTCTTTTCCTTGGACTGTACTATAGGTGTCCAAAAAAGAAGTGTTCCATTTTGAGTAGAAGAAAAAATGTTCATTGAACCAACACAAACTTTGTTTTTCTTCCAAGAATTTATCTGTCCCTCAGAGACGATTGTTTTGCTGTTTTTATGACAAATCAGTTTATCACCTGATAACATTTCTACGGTAGTAGTCTATATGAATTTTTAAATTTAGAAAGATGGGAGTAAATCCAAGATGATTATTTGAAGGGGGTTTTTTTAGGCTTTTAAGTTGGGCAGGCTTAACACCACAAATCACTTCCAGAATATATCTATAAACAACACAGTAGAAAATCCCCTCATCTTTTAATCCACAGATTACCCTATTTCATCAGTAACTAGTAACATCCAATTGAACTATTAGTACACTTTTCCAGAACACTTTCAGAGTAGTCTTATTTACCCAAAACTGTTTACATGTGAAGAAGAGAGAATTGAGGGGGAAGGATGGTGGACAGAGAAAGCATACAAGCACATTTCCATATGAATTCAACCCAAGTTAAAACGTAACCAATAACTTCCTAACAATGTTTCAGACTTTGCAAGAGGGAAAAAAAAAAAAAAAACACAACACTCAAATATTTCTTGTGGTTGTATAGTAATTCAGCATGGCAACACTATAGATCCAAAACAACAAGCTTCTGAACTTTGAATACAGAACTTAAGTTTTGTTCCAAGACTTTTCTGCATGTGTGTGTGTATACGTGAGAGAGAGAGATTGTGTGCATATACAAAGAGAGAGAGAGAGAGAAATCTGACAGGATATGTATTTAAAAGATGCTCTTCAGCTACTCCAGATGCTAGGAAATATGAACTCTCTAGCTATTTTTAGAAGTTAGTAAAGCCTCAATCTTTTTTTTAGGATGTTTTGTTACACTACTGTTAAATTAGACTCCATCTTGGGTAGAGAGGCAATATACATGGTTTATCAGCTACTGATGTATTAATGTGTAGATGTTATCACTTTGTCAAGTAATACTTGACAAACAGTTATTCCTACAACAGAAAGAGTGGATGACCTTGATAACACATATTTCAGTCACTCCATTATCTCTCCAACTGAGACAAAAAAAAAGGTCAGTAAATAGACCATCATTGTTTACCAGTCAAAGAGGATTCTGCACAATTTTCTTTCCCCTGTCTTTACTACTAATAATGTCAATAACTGTATGAATTTAAGGTACTTTCTAAAAGCCCATTTTTTAAAGGTTAATTCCAACATGTTTTATAAATATCTTTTGCTTATTCTAAAGCACAAGGTTAACTTCATTATGCTAAAAGAAACAAAAAAACAAACACACAAACACCCAAAAGACATGTTTGCCAAACTGATAAAAAGAACCCAAACTTCTCAGGGCTTTCCAGCGCACACAAGTGTGCTTTTTGAGATACATTAGAAGTCAGACTTGTACCACCCAAATAATAGATGGATGTGTCATTAAACTAGATGTTTAGTCCAGGTTATATCATATTTACTCTTCAACATACATACTGTAAGCAGAAAGAGTATTACTGATGTGAATTAAGCTAAATAAAGAATTACATTCAGTATGAATAAAGAGGACAACCATAATTACACAAGGTGAGATTTTGCCATGCTTAGTCAGTAATTTCAGTAGTGAATTATCCTTATTCAAGACTAATTATTTCTGAAAGGTAAAGGTTGAAAACACTACCCAGAAATCTAGTTTTTTTAATACAGACTTTTCTACCAGAATAATAGAATTCATCTCAGGTTCTGAATATTAAATTTATTCAGGTAGGTTCACGTACCTACTCTCCTTACTTTTTAAATTAAGAACCTACATATTTTTATATGTTTATATGTGTGGGTAATCCAAAGTAAATGGATAAATACAATGACAGCCATGCTACCACTATGTCAATGAAGAAGAGGAAAAACTCTAAGATGGACACAGGCAATAAAGAGAGATGAAAATAGGCAACAAGGAAGATAAGATGTGCAAACACAGAATGACATATTTTTCAAAATATTTTTGGCTTTGGTTAAATTACAGGAATTACAATTCTCAGGCATTACATTTTCAACAATGAATTGATTTTTTCAGAGACATAATTTCCTTCTTTTCCTGCCTGTATGCAAAAATATTAATTCAAACTCATCTTTATGCTGAAAAACTCTTTTGTTAGTAAATATGTGACTGACTACATTATTGAAAGTGAAATCTGGGCAGCTAGTTATTTGACTTAAAATTTTAGGACCAGAAGTAGAGACGGGAGATAGAACTCTATTTTTCTTACAATAAAAAGAAGATCAAGAAACACTTCATTCAATACTTTTTTTATTGACTGATGAAGCTTCCTATGCAGCCTTAATTTGTAATTTATCTATTATAAATATGCCTTATATGAATGTTCAAATAAGAATACATCAAAATTTTCTGTGTGGCTATTGCCTCAACTCATAGAAAAGATAATAAATGAAGCAAAAACTCATCAAATGCATTGGGTGCACTAACTATACATTATATATCTCTTAAGACATAAGAGTCTGTGACAACTTTTAGGTATATCATACTCTTCCCATAAAGAAAGAGCTAAGTCAGTTCTGCTAAAAGAATGTAAATAGTAGTCGCTTAGGTCACTGAAATTGAAGCTTAAAATATAAAGGCTTTTTGTAAATACTGATAATGATAAAGCTAATGCAAGCAATGAGTACTTGCATGCGCAGTTATTGGGGCATGCCAATATTACTCAGTGACTGGGCAGTAAAACAGCAGATAAAATTTAACATATGTGCCACAGATGGATTGTGAGCTGACCACAGCAACTCAAACAACTTGAGGTTATATGGCCTGTTGTTCATTTGCTGCAAAAAAGTCCCAACACAACCAACAAAACCCAGGAGCTAACAGGAAAGATACATAGAACAAAAGAAAAGTCCATTCTGCTATTGCATGAGCCCATGCAATGCTAGCTTCTGGATTTTGTGCACAGTTCAGCTTGACATCACAGAAAGTATGCAGTAGAACTGGTAGATACAGTAGAACTAAGAGAAATTAGGAAAAGGTCTGTGAGAAATATCAAGCACGTGAAATGGCGTCTGCTCTAAGAACAACAAAATAGAGTGTAACAATTCAGTTTGGAAAAATAACTGAGGAAGACAGACAACTACTTCTTGTCTGCAGCACAGACATGATCTGGGGTCAATTTTTCACCCTGTGCTAAGAGGTCAAGGTGTTTCTGCCTTGTAGTGTAAAAAGAAAAGGACACCTATTGTGCAAGGAAACGCAAATTTCAGTTAAACTGAAATATAAGAGAACTTTACAAAGTCAAAATTAACTTATTCTAAACTGAATCTGAAGTAATCTCAAAATCAAATAGTTTTACCTGAAGTCATTGAATAACCAAGATGTGCTAAATATAACCATATCATTTCAATATATTTATGAACCTCAGTATTGTATTGGTAATCTAAATATAAAAAATCAGAAAAAGGAAAGAAAAGCAGAACTTTTGCCCATATCTAGCAACCCTAAAAGCACAGTTTCATTTTAAATAAGATGTGTCTTTACTAAGTTCCATGATTTTATGGGGCCTTTTCATTTGAAATTAACTTCCCTTCCATTTTATATCATAATGTTTCCCCATATTGAACCTGCCATTGAAGTGGGTATAGAATAGAGTGAAAAAGTGCTCTGAAAATTTATTATTAAGTTTTAAAATGTTGGGGTTTTTTTAAGATGGAGCATTTAATGGAGCAGGCTGGAAAATACTCCTTAGGCTACTACCATTATCAGCCACTGACATGAAATATTTGTACTAGAAATAGCTTATTTTTCTTTTTAGATTTTCAATCAATGACATAGCTTTTTATTTCAAAAGAGAAACAAACAGCCTTCTAAGAAAATTGCTGAAGAAAACTAGTATTCAGAATCTAAGAAAATTGCTGAAAACTGATATTCAGCCTTTTCTAATACACTTCCAGCAATAAGGAATATTATGCATGCAGTTTTAGCCTTCAAACTATAAAAAAATGAGACTTTGCTATTAAAAATTTAAGGCTGTCTATAAGCTATATGTCTGTAGTGATCCTTATTTAGTATCTCTGAAGCAGCTGCTTATTCAGCAATTTTAGTGAAGGAAAAAAACCAACATGTGGTAAAGAAAATCTCTGGAGGCAAAAAAGTGTCCAAAGTTGATTTGATCAAAATATAAGGGCTAAAAGTAGAGACAGAAAACAAAACTATCTCTAGGCTTCAGGATATAAAAGAGGTGAAGGCTATTCTTAAGTTTTCTTTTTAATTTCAAGATAACTTTAAGTTTTCAGAATTTTAGACAATACTGTGGTCCACAGTTACTGACAGCTATGCTGGAACTAACTTCTCAACCTTTTTCCTGTACTCTTTATGCTCAAAATATTACCTTTCATAGCTTTTCCTATATTGAATAGATGATACTAAATTATGCAGTAGACATAGGAAAAATCAGGAAAAAAAAGTGGCATCAGGGAAAGTGCTCCAAATTTTGGCTTATTTTGGAAATGATAAAAGGAAAAAGGTGCAGAATTTAATTTTTAAAAATTTTTATTAAGGAGCTTACACAGAGAGAAAACAAAAAGACCTTTATCGAAAAAGGTTATTTTGAGAAACACCTTTTTGCAACATTATGTTACTGGTTAAAAATATTGTAAATTTTATTCCTTAAATCTGCTAAGCAGGAAAAGAAATGTAGTTTAAACCAGAAGTCAGAATGCCTGAAGTTATATATTTATTATATATTATTGTCTCATTGACATATATTTATAGCTCTATACTTATCTATTATATAATTTCTTAAATATAAACATGGATGCATTTTTATGTATATCTACATGTGTGTGTGTGTGTGTGTATGCATGCATATGCGCTTAAAACCTTGAAGCTTTCTACTACTCTTCTATTACACTTGAAAAAAGAAACCTATCTTCTTCCACTTTTCTGAAGGAAGGAGTTATGTAAACACAGGACAGTTTTAGGTTCCACTGATGTTCTACATTTGAGAGGATAAACATGTCAGCAGACCTTCAGAGATCTGGAAGCTTGGTGTCTGGTTTGCCCCAACCGCTCCCACAGATTTGTAGTGTGATGACAGACAGGTCAAGTGCTAAACCTGAAAATGTTAAATTTGGGAAGACAATCCACCAGTGGAGATACAGATGATATAATGGAAAGCATTCAGACAAACCTGACTCATTATGCGGTCAGCTGCATCTTTTGTGCTGCTTCAGAAATATCTCTTCAGTAGGATAACTCTAATTAAGAAAAAACTGTCCAGCATCCATTCCATGAAGCGCAACACAAATATTATAGGACAAGAAATATCAGTATTCTCTATTAGGCTCTAAGCAAAGTGAGCCTATATTGAGTTAACTGCATTTCTGAAGCAACTTATGGAGACAGTGCTGACCCTATACTTATGGTTTAGTAACTCTACTCTGTTCTGGTCACATATGGGAAAACTGGATAATCAGATGAACTGCTGATAATTATTGCTTATGCACTAACAGGAAAATGTTTCTGGAGAAGGCAGATATTACTGCTATGATGAAAAACTAATTAGAGACTTTACCTTAACAACATTGTTTTCATGTCTCATCATGCTAAATTTTTCCCCATATTGTCAAAAGTACTTACTTCTTACCCCTGTACTTGGCACTGGTGAGGCTGCACCTCGATTACTGTGTTCAGTTTTGAGCCCCTCACTACAAAAAGGACATGGAATTACTCGAGAGTGTCGAGAGAAGGGCAACGAAGCTGGTGAAGGGTCTGGAGCACATGTCGTACGAGGAGCGGCTGAGGGAACTGGGGTTGTTTAGTCTGGAGAAGAGGAGGCTGAGGGGAGACCTCATCGCCCTCTACAGCTACCTGAAAGGAGGTTGCAGAGAGCTGGGGATGAGTCTCTTTAACCAAGTAACAAGGGATAGGACAAGAGGTAATGGCCTCAAGTTGCGCCAGGGAAGTTTAGACTGGATATTAGGAAGCATTTCTTTACAGAACGGGTTGTTAGGCGTTGGAATGGGCTGCCCAGGGAGGTGGTGGAGTCCCCATCCCTGGAGTTGTTTAAGAGTCAGGTTGACATAGCGCTGAGGGATATGGTGTAGTTGGGAACTGTCAATGTTAGGTTAATGGTTGGACTAGATGATCTTCAAGGTCTTTTCCAACCTAGATGATTGTGTGATTCTGTGATACTATGTAAGAATATCATGTAAGGAAGACCATGTTGTGATGAAGATCTTTGTCTAAAAGAAAGAAAAGTGAACCAAAAAACCTGTGAAAGTATCTCCAGAAGGAGGAGTAAATACAGTTACCTTATATCCCCTCACAGAAGAACATGGCAAACAGTGCATCCAGCTGCAGTTCAGGAAAGTCAGTTGGATAGAAGGATACTGGTCTGAAAGAGGCAGATCTGAAATTCAGCAGTCATGAAATGAGGCAGATATCATAAAGGATATCTCTGTTTTGAATTCATGGCAAGATCCTCAAGATGTAGAGGTATCTAAAGAGGATATTTTTCTCTGCACCTTTTCACACTACCAGAGGAGATTACACAGTTCCAGACATGAGCGGGATAAGAGATACAAAAACCCACAATACTAAACTGGTGGAGACATGCTCAGACATCAAGTTCAAGTACCATGAGGTACCAAACTGAAAGCTCATGACATTATTAGAAATGAAAAGGAAAGCTCAGGAGATGATCCCTCATTTTACATATTCTATATGCAATAGAGAATGCACCACGCTATCAATGAGATTAATGAAAAGGGAAAAGAAACCCAACATGTTTGCAGTTCATGCCTCAGCTACAAGCAAGTGAAACATGTCAGATGCTACCCAGCTCCCAGTGTACCTGCTGTCATAGTTGTCTTTGGTGGTTTACAGGGACTAATAACTTATTGCAAAGACACAGTCTGTTAAAAAAACCCCAAACCACAAATCACCAAAAAATTCAAAAAACCAAACCCTAATTTATTGTCATCTTTGTGTAGGGTAATGCTTGCATGGGCTATGATATCTCTCAAACAAGATGGTCAGTCACTCTCCAGACGGCAACCAGGTATCTTCTTTGCAAGGGTCCTGGAAAGAGCATCTTCAGGTAGTTCAGGTAGTTCAGGTAGTTCAAACTGCTACTCTTCTGAATTCTAATATGCAGCTGGCCCACAGTCCTTTCAGACCATCCTAGCACATGCACGGTTCACTGCTGTTAGATCTATTCCCCTTAAATTGTGTATAAAATATCTCTTAACTATGTACAAAATATATGGCCTTATATGATTATTCCTGCATCTGCATTAACAGTCAGTACTGACTACTTACAAGAGTCTTATCTCTGCACTATTTGATCAATTCTGCAGCAGGAATCTGCTGGGATGGTCAGATTGTCAACACAGGATATTGATCAACAGATTGAAGCATATAAACAATGCCTATTAATGGGTTGGGGCATAGCGGGAGCTTCCTGGGTAACCTCTGAGATTGTCTGACATTTCAGCCTGGAGAGCTCCTGCAACAGTTAGTAAATGCTTTTCTGTGAAACCAGTTAAGAGGTCAGTCAGTCCCCTTGTTATGTCAAATAAGCCCATTGCCTTATCTATCTGAAGAACAGCTGGGAAATTCATGGACCACCCAGGGAACTGAAAGCTAAGTGTGCTGGGTGCTACACAACAATTATAACTATATCATACTTACAGATGTAAATTCTGTAAGTCTTGCCAAAGGCTTCTGAAGTTGTTATTGTTTCCATAGTCCTTTCAAGAAGTTTTCAAGCCCTTCCCATTTTAGATTAGGCAACAACAGCCAGCCCACAACACAGTAGATGAAAAACTATCAGGAAAATTTCTCTTTTTTGCATGCAGGTACCTGAAATGGAATTCAGTTCTTCAAGTTACACACTGTGAAAGGTGACTTCAGTATATTTAAACTCAACGAGGCTGCTGAGAAAAATTAAATGGAGCTACACACATCCTGTTTGAGATGTCCAATCCTGAGTGGGGAGTGAGAAGCTCTGTGAGCAATGAAAAGTAGGTTAGGAATGTCATAGAACATAGGTCAGCTACATAGTTATGTAGGTAATAAAAATAGAGGACTCTCCTGACCTTAAAAACCCCACTCCTTACACACTATCTCACCATTTCTTAAAGTTACTACTGCAAATCCAGACAACTTTTCTGAAGCACGCTGTGCAGCTAACAAAACTATTTTATAGAACTTTCTTGCTTTATGGATTTGATCCCAACCTTTGATGATGAAAGTAATTTCCTTTCCTAGGCTGCAAACACAACTTAAAAAAAAAAAAAGACAAACCAACAAAAACCAACTCTGCTAGTAAAATCTCGCTATGTAAACAAGAATATATACAGGTAGTTTAAGGCTGTATATCAGCTCTGAGGCCCCCAGTATAAGAAGGACATGGACCTGCTCGAGCAGGTCCAGAGGAGGGCCACGAAGGTGATCACAGTGCCTGGAGCATGTCCCTTCTGAGGACAGGCTGAGAGAGTTGGGGTTGTTCAGCCTGGAGAAGAGAAGGCTCTGGGGAGACCTTATAGCGGCCTTCCAGAACTTAAAAGGGGTCTACAGAAAAGATGGGGAGGGACTCTTTTATCAGGGAGTGTAGTGATATGACAAGGGGTAACAGTTTTAAACTGGACAAGGGTAGATTTAGATTATATATAAGGAAGAAATTTTTTACTGTGAAGGTGGTGAGACACTGGAACAGGTTCCCCAGAGAAGTGGTGCCTGGAAGTGTTCAAGACCAGGTTGGACGGGGCTTTGATCAACCTGATCTGGTGGAAGGTGTCCCTGCCCATGGCAGGGGGGTTGGAACTAGATGATCTTGAAGGTCTCTTCCAACCAAAACCATTCTATGATTCTATGATCATTTGTATTTTGAACTTATCTGTTTAGGAGAGAAAGACATAATTCATTATCTCTTGTGAGAAAAAGCCTAAAGGTATTATACAGTTTCACATAACTTGCAAAAGCTCTTGGAATCAACAGGAATTATATTGAACAACTCTTCAACATTAGGTAACTTTCCTTCTATTTTTCTTACTTGTCAGAACAAAAGAAGAGGTGGGACATTGAAATTCCCACCTTCACAAGCATCTATAATTTCTATGTAAAATTAATACTAAATCCTGGAAATTGTCATTGTATGTTCATGTTATGCAATATTTTAAAGGTCCTTATGTACAAAATTTCACCAAGATAACCTACCAGACAATTTAGAACAATTTTCTCTCTCCCCAACAATTTACTGATTTCACTTTAGACAGACCTCCAAAGAAATAAAACTGTTTTAATAGCTGTCTAGAGACATTTCAGTGAGTACTCTGTTTGAGAAGACTGCTTCCCTATATACTTAAAAATATAATTTCTCTTTTTCTTTTTTTGCTTCCAAACATTCTCAAATTTAGAAGTTTGAAACAAGGGACTTACTCAAAGGTTTCTAGGGGCAATTGCTCACATCTTTCATCATCCCATGCTGTGCACAGTGCTACATTTACACAGAGACCACTCAGCTACACATTATGACCTTTTCCTTCCCTCTTCTTCCTGTTCCACCCTCAGATTTCAGCTGCAGTTTCCCCCAAATTTTGGAATACCAGTGCATGTTCTTTTTAAAAATGTGGAAATGCAAATCCTATATGTGGAATTCCGGGTAATCTATTGGTCTTGTGCATAAGAGGCAGAAGAACTGTAATTCTTATTTAAGATAATACACTACACATAACTGAGGCACTTTGTGACACCAACAGTCCACTCAGTTTAGGGAGGAGACTTTGTATGGTCCATTCACATTATTTCAGTTAGTGTAGTACAAGTGATTGAAATGTTATCAGTAACTATTGTCACATAGTTGAATAAGAAGAAATAGTAGCATTTTCTATTTGCCTACAGTCTCTCAAATTCCAGAACTTATGTGTCCAGTTATACACTTCTAAATTCTCTGTAAGGAGTAAAACTCTAAAAACTTAAAAATTACAGAAGAGATGTTGCAGATGTAATCTGGCACCTAAATCAAGACTGGAAAGCAGCTCTGCAGAGAAGGACCTTGGGATCCCAGTGGATAGCAAATCAAACAGCCAGCAATGTGTCCTTGGGGCAAAGAAAGCTAATGGCATCCTGGTTTGCATTAGGAAGAGTATGGCCAGCAGCTCAAGAGAGGTGATCATTCTCCTCTACTCAGCACCGTCAAGGCCATGTCTGGAGTATTGTGTCCAGGGCTGGGCTGGGCTGGTTTCTCCAGTACAGGAAAGATAGGAATTTACTGGGGCAAGCCTGACAAAGAAACACAATGATTAAGAGACTGAAGCATCTGTCGTATGAGGAGAGGTCAAGAGAGTTGTGACTCTTTAGCTTCGAGAGGAGGAGGCTCAGGGGTGATCTTACCAATATATAAATACCTGCTTTTGAGGGAATGAAGATGAGGGAGCCATACTCTTCTCAGTGGTGCCCAGTGGCAGGACAAGAGGCAATGGGCACAAACCAAAATACAGAAAATTACACCTGAACAAAAGAAAACACTTATACTGTGAGGGTGGTGAAAGACAGGCACAGGTTTCCCAGAAAAGTGTTAGAGCCTCCATATTCAAAACCCAACTGGACACAGACCTAAGCAATCTGCTCTAGATGCTCCTGCTTGAGAAGGGGTATTGGCCCAGATGACCTCGAGAGGTCCCTTCCAACATCAGTCATTCTATGATTCTGTGGTTCTTGCACTGCTCCCTTCTCTCCTCCAATACCTAAACTTAGTCCAATCTTTGATTTTCTTCAGGCTGCAGCTAAATATCACAGAACAAAACTGACAGTATGCTACAGAGAACTCTGAGATTCATATACACAGAGAGGTAAGAAACAGTTTGACATGAATTTGTGTGTTTTCTTTCAGTTTACTTTTCATAATAAATTGAGCTATATCTTATAATTAGCCTCAAAAAGGAGGCAGCCTAGAACAAAACACTGAAAGGACTTGATGTTAGAGGTTGCTGACATATAAAGCAATCTAGTTCAGCTCCTCAAATTCCTCAGTGTTTTTCTTTTTTTTTTTTAATCATCTTCTCTGGAACCTTCCTGAAGCTGACAAGTGATACTCTTTTAAGCAAGTGTCACTGTTGATTTGAGGGCTTGCCACCTCTCAGATAAATGAATTCTCCAGCAGCCCAAGTGCACAAAGTCTGCAATTGCTTCAGCCTAGTTCTTGTTCACTTGCCAGAGGCAGGGCAAGTGCTATCACCACTTACTGGGAGAAATGCATCTTATGTTGAACTGTCAAGGAGGCATTGTTTCAAAATGAACAATTCCAACACTTCCTTTTACACATACTGCTTAAAGAAATTGTGGCATAGGAAATGTCTTTGCCATCACACACAGCAGTAACCACCCTGTGCCACTTCCATAGAATCTGAAGACAGTAACAACTGGAAAAACTATAAAGATCAACCGACCAAATTTAACCAAACACTTCATTTTCAGGAACATCAGGTAAAACAACTGTTAAACCTGTTCTGATCAATAAAATTAAGTTGCTTATTCTAAATTTTGCAGGGTTTTCTTTTTAGTGGTTGTTTTAGGATAACTTTATCAAGTCCAGTACTGAGTAGTGCAAACAGATGCTGAGCAGCAAGCTCTATATCTAAATAAGAGCATGTATCTCAAATAAGTGTTAGATAACATATGTGCATTATTATTCTTGATGATAATCAGAACTGAGTTTAACCTGACAGGGTGTGTGGCAGACTATTCATTCCCATCCCCCTCCACATCAATTCCTCTACCCATCTAAACCAAGACCCTCAGAAGATTTCTTAATCAACAGGTTGAGATGTTCATAAAGGTTTCCCCAAGCCAGCAGTCGAATTGCCAATTAGTGGTGACAGGTATTTTGAAACATATTCACATTGGGTAGCATTTGCTCTCACTGCACCTTTCCTACTAGTATCTCATTCTGCTGCTATAGTATATGATTATTCAGTGTAAATTTTCATAAAACATATACAAAAATCAAACACAGAACTCTACTTAATACTTCAGAAAAGCACAGCTTAAGCATATTAAGTGAGCAAAGGATCATTTTACATTATTTTTTTCTTAATCCCAGCTACAAGGATAATACTATCCTTGAATCTTTGAATCAGAGCAGCTATATTCTTTAAGGGCTCCCAGCTTGTAGCATAGAACTGTAGTTTGTGTTTCATTCAGTGGGGTTCAGCACATTAATATGTTGATTCTGTTTAAGAACCTGCAGGGAGACACATTATTGGTTATAGTCACTGTTCTTCCATTTCTCTGCTGACTTCTGTCCAAACCAAAGGATCTGGGATGCAATTATTGGTCTGAGCATAAAGCTGAAAGTCAGGAGTTTTATTGAATACAGTGAAAGGAGAGGGTAGTTTTCATCTTAAAAGTTCATCATATGCATGACTAAGCAAAGCAAATGTACACTTTTTGCCCAAAATTTCAAGATGTTTCCAGATTAGAAGTCTGAGTAATGTGAATAACAGCAGTGAAAACATCATTTCAGTACTATTATGTATAAACTAATGACAGAAATATGTCTTAATTTCATTATAGTAGATTTATGTGTAAAACATATTTGACATCACACATTTATTCCAAACTCCATATTTCCGTACTCCTACTTTGACAGGCTGTAATATAGTTCAGATTAAAGTAATTTTAGTCTTCAGTAACAACTTCAGTTCAGTTACTGTTTACTGCAATCTTGATCTATTAGAAATTAAGAACTCAAATATGCATCTTTTTAAATTAAATGATACGGAGGTAAGAATCATAGAATGGTTTGGGTTGGAAGGAACCTTAAAGATCATCTAGTTCCTACCTTCCTGCCATAGGCAGGGACACCTTCCACTAGACCAGGTTGCTCAAAGCCCCATCCAACCTGGCCTTGAACACTTCCAGGGAGGGGCATCCACAGCTTCTCCGGGCAACCTGTTCCAGTGTCTCACCACCTTCACAGGGAAGAATTTCTTCCTTATATCTCATCTAAATCTATTCTCTTTCAGTTTAAAACCATTACCCCTTGCCCTGTCACTACAGACCTCTCTTCCATCTCTTCCTCTCTTTCCATCTTTCTTATAAGCCCCCTTTATATATTGGAAGGCCACAATAAGGTCTCCCCAGAGCCTTCTCTTCTCCAGGCTGAAGAACCTCAATTCTCTCAGACTTTCTTCATAGGAGAGGTGTTCCAGCCCTCTGGTCATTTTTGTGGCCCTCCTCTGGACCAACTTAAACAGGTACATTTCTTTCTTGTACCCAGAACTGGACTCCAGAACTGGATGCAGTGCTCCAGGTGGGGTCTCACAAAGGTGAAGTAGAGGGGGCAGAATTACCTCCCATTACTCTGCTGGCCACACTTCATTTTAAGCAGTCCAGAATACAATTTGCTTTCTGGGTTGCAAGCACACATTCTAGCTCATGGCCAAGTTTTTCAACTACCAGTATCACCAAGTCCTCCTCAGGGCTGCTCTAAATCCATTCATCCTCCAGACTGTAATGATACTGGTGATTGCCCTGACCCAGGTGTAGGACCTTGCACTTGGCCTTGTTGAACTGCATGAGGTTCACAAGCATCCACTCCTCAAGCCTGTTAAGGTCCCCCGGATGGCATCCCTTCCCTCTAGTGTATCAATTGCATCTCTCAGCTTGGTGTCATCTGCAAACCTGTTGAGTTTCCCTCAGACCCACTGTCTATGTCATTAATAAGAGAAGTTTTGACCTAAAATAATTGAGACTAAAATAATTGAAGACCTGGTCAATTGAAAGGAACTTCTCAGAAATGGAATCAGTTAGAGGAGCCAAGTGGAAAATCAGTACTTTTTTTGGCGTAGCTGAAGGATTTATGCTAACCCAGTATGGCAGTAAGAGAAAGGGGTTAAATCATCTACTCAATAAAAGCTTTTTTGTTGGTGACAAAAAGGCTAAAGAAGAAAAGTGAAGGAAAGAAGTACATCTGAAAATTACATTGCAAATGGATTTTGTTTCTTCTCCCTAATATAGCTCTAAGGAGAAATTTTAGTAGTAGAAAAGGGCAATTATACTCACTGAATTTGTTCCTGGTATGATAACCAAATGCAAATTGAAATTTTTCCCTTGAATAAAAATAAAGATTATATTGTTAATGGGATTATCTTTAAGTATTTAAGCTAATGAGTAGCAAAGAGTTGCCTGAAGCATTTCAAAATTATTTGCAGTAAGAGAGAAACTGGCTTGTTATTCCAACTTTTCATTGTCAGACTTGGAGAGGTTTTGATGTATCACATGACCTAGAACAGTCAGGGAAGTATTCATATATTCTTGTACTTTTCTCATATTAAATTCAATGCTCTTTAATCAAGAACAACTAATTTGGGGTTGCTTGATTATCTTCTCCTGAATCTTACAGAGTCCTCATGTACCCTAAGCATAGGTTCTGTCAGAACTCTTATGCAGCCCATTCCTACATAAATGTTTTGCCTTCCCTGGGGTGAAACCAGGAAGCTGCCTGTTAGTCCTATGCCTCTTCTAAGCCTGATGGTTTTATATTCCCCCATTGAGTGAGATCCTGGCTTGACAGCAAGAATAATTTCAAGTCATACTGAGGTATGAAAACTTGTTCTCCACATCCATCCAAATAGACTCATTATGTATAGCAATAAAAGAATTACATCACATTTTTGTTAGCTCCCCACAAACTTCAATGAATATTATGTATACTATCATGAAGATTAAAATAATCTTAAAATAATACATTTTGCATTCACTGAAATGTACAGAAACAGCTTCATTCAGCAGCATGGGAGTTGTTACGGAGCCTCTCAAACAAGAAACCACCAAAAATTAAATATTTATTGTCAACACAATAAACTAGATCTCTGTAATTATCGGTTTGAATGTCTGTGAGAGGAGAACAGAACAACTTCCTAGGGTTTAACGACAACCCAAAACACTCTATCACTCACCTAACAAGTGAGGGCTCTCAACCTCAACGACCTGCTCAGGGCAGCGTCCCGACCCAAGTCACCTCAAGGACTTTCCTTGGGCGGCGTCCCAACCCACCCCAAGGGGAGAGTCCTGGACCGCAGCGTGCTGCTCCAGAGAACAACCTCAAAATGGCTCCCCAGGGAACTCCAGTTATACCCAGGTCGAATCTGACCTGTAGTCAATAGCGGCTCCCATTGGCCAAAGGCCCAACTACCATGAAGCCCCGAGAACAGGCAGTCAGGAGCTGCTATACTTCAGCAGCCAAGAAGCCCTATTTTCATTGGGCGGGTGCACCTGCCACAGCAGTACACTAGGACTTACAAGATGCAGTCTATACCTTCAGTAATTCATTAGAGGTTTCTAAACAGTTGGTCCATTTAAGGTGTCGTGTTTGTGTAGACTAAACTACTCTGTACTGTTTTATTATGTATCTGTAAGTTACAGCAAAGGAGGTCTGGTAAGAATTGTTAAAGTAAGCAATATTATAAAAAAAACCTTAAAGGCTAGATGACCTACAGATAGACAATCACTGCAAGATTTAGAATTAACTGAGGTCTTCAGTTTCTAAGTTGCTTCCTGAAAAGCCCTTGCCAAGTGCTGCCTAAACCTAGAAACACTTGGACACTTTCACGTTATTGTATTCTTTCTGTGTGTTGTGATGTCTAGATTGGTGCAAAAGCAAAGGCAGAAGATTCCTGAGGATGAAATGGAGAAGTCCTTGTGCTCTTGCATGGAAAGGGAGTTTGCTAAACAGAACAGTGTGACTGAATGATACAGAGTAGACTGCTTAGACTAAAATAGGGAGACATCACCAAGAAACAGACAAAAAATGCATAGAAACAACCAAGTGTCCACCTAGAAACATGTTTGTAATCCAAATAGTTCCTATTTGTATTTGTAAAGGACCAGGGATAAAGCAAAGCAATGGTGCAGAGAGGACCCCAGTGGAGAAGATCAGGAGAACTGAGAGTGTCGGGACTGCACAGGACCTGCCAGACCTCCCTAGGGTCATACAGTCTACAGTCCGTGAGTAACCTCCCATATCAAATAAAGAGCAGCAGTACAGGAGAGAAATGGGAAAGCTGTCCCTGGGAGAGATGTATGGATGTGTGGAAGTGTTTAGACATAAAACCTTATATATCATGGCCAAGAGGATGGTGGTATTTGTAGTGTGAGTAACCCTTGCATTTTTTTTAGTTCTGATGTGCCTCTATTACCTTTATCAGCTTTTTTGTTATATTGTGAATTAAAAGTTTCATATTTTGAAATGTTACATTTGTGTCTAGACTCTGTATGTTCCATATAGCGACAAAGGGTCTCCTTCATCCCTCTAGCTTGTGATTTCAAAGAATATGAAAATGTTTTGTTCAGTATCCACAACAAATTATTTCATGGGCTATCCCCAGGCTTTCAGAGCGAGGTGTGAGGCAACTTGGGCTGAGAAGCAAAAGGAGTGCATAAAATACTCTTATCTTTGTTCATGAAGAAGCTATACTGTTCTTCTGTGTGATTTTGTGCTCTTAAACATCTGCTGTGTGCAAAGCCCGCACAGACAAACATGCACACAGACATGTCCAAGTCTACTACAGGATTTTTTTATGAGATCCTTAGCAATTAAAAACTAATGCAACTGATTGTAACTTATAAAAACATTAGGTTCCCTGCTAATCACATAGGATTCATACCTATAAGACTGTAACAGTTCAGTGGTTGAAACACTTTGTGACCTAGGGAAAGAAAATCGTTCTGGTACCTGCCAAACCAGATGAGATTCAGCCAAGATAGTTTTATGTTCTGGTCTCTGTTCTGGGTTTCTTTTATGTGCTTAATATCAGACAGAAGTGTATAAATTCCTAGGAAACCTCTTTCCCATCTGAGTATCCTAACAAAGTCATGCTCCAGTTCTCATCAGTGAGTTCTGATTTTTTTATAAATTATGAACTGAGCAACAGTCCCTTGAAAAACAGGTGTTTGCAAACAGAAGCTGCATGTTGAAATCCTTCAAAGCAGAGTTACCTGTGTCATTTAATTTATCTCAGTAGTCTGACAGCAACACTTTTATTTTACTTTAGATATCTGAAACCATTCTTTATAACTAGAACAGCTGGAAAATTTTCAGCAACCCATAATTACATTTCCCAGTGGCTAGCTGTAGGCACCTTTCTCTGTAGTCTAGTGTTTTGTTTAGATCCTTTTCTGAAATGAAGAATGACTCACAGGTAAGTTTAAGTCACAAGAAAAGCTGCTACTACTTCCAGCTAATCTCTAAACTACCATTCCTTTCCATGAACCTCTGTCATTACAGCAGTAATTGCTGAGCCACATGCACACTTGCTGACAAACTTAACCTGTAGCTAAATTGTCTCTATTCCCTATCTCTGCTAAGGTAATCTAAAAGTCCTCTACAGTTTCTTTTAATAGCCTGGGATATAAAGTGAAATTGAAAGCAGTGATTAATATGTAGTTTAGCCATCTATTCAACCTCTGAAAGAAGCAACATAAAGAAAGGCTGGATTGACAGTTCAGGATGATGTTGTTTGCTTCAGCTGCCTAACTTGCATTTGTTTGAGTTTGAGTTCTCAAAAGTATTGTGTTTGGAATGTGCTTCTTAGGCAGTCAGGACACCCAGACTATAGTTCTGGTCTCCAGGCTGTACAAGAAACATTCAAGTTGAGCAATGCATGTTCAAATCTTCCACTAACTATAACTATGTTAATATACATATATCTACCATAAATTCTTGCACAGTGAATCCAGATAAAAAAGAAAAAAAACAACCTTCAGGAGCCATACTCCATCCAAACTGCTTAGAGAATACCACCACAATAAAGAGGTATGTTTAAAGAACTTTTCTAATTGAATTTGGTTTAATTAACATGCAAAAGAAGATAGTGAACTTAATAAAAAAAATTTTGAAGTTAGGTTATATTTCTATTTCCATTACTGTTATGGACAAAACAGTCTTGACTTGGGGAATTTCACTTCATTTGATTTATTGCTCATTAACATAATCTTTTAATTACTGATTTGGGTGTTGAGAAAAAAACACATACTATTAAACAGACACCTAGGGTACCACCTTTTCTCCCAGCTTCACAGGCTCAACTTCAGTTCAACACCTCTCCTTCCCCTTTTCTAGTCTCCATTCCCTTAGTTTTTAGCAGTCCACTCGACTATGGTATGGAGTACCTCAGGGCTGTCCCTGCTCTACAGTCTCTCAGAGCTCCTGCAGTCCCTCAGACCTCCTCCAGCATAGACTGTCCCCTTCCAATAGTGTGTCTGCAGATGCATCCCCAGCAATGTCTTCTCCCATGTGTCTCCTGCACTTCCTTCTCTGGTTTCTGCAAAATGTACCACTTTACATCTTCTCGTGTATCTCCTTTTTTGTCTCCTGTGCCTCATCATGTCTTTCTTTTTATGTCTCTTACTCCCCACAGCTACTGCCCTTTCTTAATGATGGCTGAGCAGCGGTGTGCCGTGTGCTCCTCAGACTGAGTTTTGGTGCACAGTGGGTTGTTTTTATCTGCTGCCAAGTCAGCTGAACCTGGCTTGACTGGCACAGGTTAGTTCCTGACCTCCTCCCACACAGGGCATCCTGCTGTCCCTGATACCCAGACCCTACCATTTATGCCCAATAGTTGCCTGCCTGGGAAGAAACAAGAAAAAAGTCATCATGTTTTTAAATAACTGGAAAAAAGTATTAATCTGCTCTGGAATTATCAAGAAATTAAATATTCCCCAATTACAGGTGCAGGTCTCTCCTGGAACACCAGTTCTTCTGATATCATTGAAAAGGTTGTTTATTAATGAACCATAGCTAAATTATTTTCTTTTCCTAGATTCTTCTATTAATCTCCAAGGAAGGTTACAAAAGAAAGAAGAGGCCAAAATGTTTTGTACCATAGCATCTTTGCATCTTTCAGCTGCCTTTTGAACATATTTCAAACCAAACCTTCCCAAAGGCTTTTCTGCAGGTATATTTATCACTAGGCCTTAAACAGTTGATATTATGCATAATTTTTATTAAACATGAAAGACTTAAAAAATTAATTAGACAGCCGATTAGTTGGTAAGTCTGTTTGTCATTGCTATCACCCCCAACATTTTTCACCACATAATGGATAAGTTAAATACCCGATTACACTGGAAGTTAATTGGTTTTTAATAGAGCATCTCCAGAGAAAAAGGTATAAGCTCTGAGGTACATGTCAATCAAAATGTAATATGGTTTTTAACTGGAGAAGATTAATACATGCCACTTCATAAGGTTCGAACCTGCCTTCCTCCTCCTCTCAAGAGTTACTTGAAGAGATAAAATTCTTGGCCAAGGGTACCCATTGTGAATAAGATGCATTACTTCTTTCTGCCAGTACAGTTTCTTTGACTTCAGTAGAATTTTACATTAGGGTAAGGTGGTTAAGACTAGCCTAAGGCACTTTATTACACACAGATTGTTTACTTCGTTACACCTTTAGAAAAATACCTTATTCCAAGAAAATGGGTAAACAGGGAAAATCAGCTGCTTATAACTTGAAAGAGAAGAACAAAAATCTATGCTAAATCTGTATTTCTAGTTTCTGCTAAAATGAAGAAAACAACAATACTAAGGCTTTTTTTCAGGAAGGAATAAAATGCAGACAGATTTGCCTTATTCTCTAAGAATAAGGGGCAGCAGTCATGAGTAGGGTATTTTTTTCAATAAATTTTCAAAATTATTACAGATCTTGGGAACTGATAAAAGGAATTCTATGCACTTAAAATATTCTTAACCATGAAATTTGCCATTCTTATAAAATTATAAGTTTATGTTATAATTCTTATAATAATTTGTTTTAGTAAGTACAGGCTTTAAAAAACACGCTTTCTTACACTGGATATCATTTCACTGAAACGTGGAATATAATTCCATGATACAATAAGGGCATTAGGGTTAAAGAACTTCATATTGAGAATACAAATCTGAACATCAAATACCCTGTAGGAGGTTTCCTTCATTCCATTTCTGGATTCAAACTCCTACACACACTTTCTAAATCTACTGTGTACTCTATCAGTACTCTATCCATAGCACAGAAGTTTAAAAATTCTGCATGCTTATATATAAATTCTGTTCTACTCCGTATTACCAGTTTCAAACTTTTTCTTTAAGGTTCTGTCTGGATCACTGCTTTGCTCTTTTATCTCTTCGTTTACATTCCAGAGCCCTGCTTTTTCAGTTTCCTTAACTACTGCTATTCATAGATTTTAAAAATGTCTTTTTATCCTGATCAGTCTTCAGAAAACCAAAATGTTAACTATATGCATTATATAACATGCTCTCCTATCCAATGCTAGCTCAAGGTATTCAGTCTTGGCATTTTTGACGTTATCTTGTTAAAAATCTTGGTAGAAAAAAATCTGCTTTTTGAAATCTTTCACCTGACCTCAAACATCCCCAATTAGTCAAAGTTAATTAAGCCTTTACTTATTTTTACATGCTTATGCTTCATTTTCAAATACGTAATATTTTTAGTTATCCAAATGATCCATTCTTCTGCCCAAAAGAAAAAAAGTGTAGTTTTAAGACTACCCAAGTCTTTACACTGAGGTATTTTTTTCATAGCATGGTGGATCTCTCTACTAAGAAAGTTTCATCACCTTAATGGAACAGATATAATAGTGTTAAGATGCATGTTCAAATTCATTCCAGTGTTACCATAATAGTCGAAAGAATAGAAATCTGTTACTGTAATTTTAATCAGTTTTGTTGAATCTACTGAGCTCTACTAACACTACTGATGTTCTTGTCAGATCAATTTGTCTTAAATGCAAAGTTATGATTCTGATACTCTGAAAAGGCTGATAGGTTTGTGAGTGTATTTCAATGTGTGTGGATAAAAACCTTACATTATAAAAGATGTCCTTTCAGAAAAAATATAAGACAACAGCCTGTTTTTTACAAGCCCTTTCGTCTCTAACTAGTGGTTGACAGGACAGTCACTGTTGTTATGTAACAATGACTTCCAAGAGTATAAGCACAAGATGATAGAGAGGGTTTGGGAATACAGGTGATAGCAGAGATCTCCAAGGCTATAAACATCAACTCCAAAATCAGTTTTACTTTTTATTAAAAGAATGCAACCTTGAAAGCTGGGATGACCAGTTTTAGGGCAATAGGAAAAGAACAAAAACCATGTATCCAACATGCATAAACATCCTTATACAGTGAAAACACAAAGGACATAATCAGAAACAGATGTAGGAACAATGGTGTTCAACCCCAGCAAAACTTTTTAATGCTTGTTAAAATCTTTTTTTTTCTTTCCTGTGCTAAGTATGGATGGTGGCAGTCATGCTGGCAGTAAGCCCAACACCAGAACAGGAAGTGTACAACAAAACTGGAATTACACTTCGAGATCCCCATCAGCTTAGAGGCATTAGAACCACCACTGAGAAGATACAGAAGACCATGAAAAATCCTACTACAACCAGACCAAAGGAAGAACAGAGAGCAAAAAATTTCTGCAACATTATGTCACTCAATTGCACCTTATCAATGCCATCAGTTAAACATCAGCAGGTCCCTCTCCCTTTTTTGGTAAAGAAAACACCACTTTTTGTTTTGCCATTCACCATATTTTGCTTCTGTAACGTGGTAATTACTTTCTGTTACATAACTGGGATTTAGAACTTTAAATTGCAGAGTGTTTTTTCTGTTGTGTGTATATGTGTGTACATGTGTGTACATGTGTGTGTGATGTGTGTATTTCCTGCTCTAGCTTTGCCACACAAAGTGTCTGATACTGCAGCACCAAGTCAGAGTAAACTCAGATGTAACATACCTATTTAATCGAATGATCAGTTAATACATAAAGCTGCAAATTCTCTGATGAATACCCCTAGAAATTCTCATTGCCTCAGAGTTGGCATTTATGTAATTATTCATTCTAGCCCACAGTCTTTACTGAAAGAACACAGAATCTATTTTTTAGATATATGCAATTCATATCTTAAGGGACACTGTAGAAAGGAAGTCAAACCCAGACAGTACTAGTCAGTTTGTAGTCAGTCACTACCTAAAAGTAGCTGATAGGAATTTTTCCAGCAGCATCTGAAACCTATGTGTTTTCTGGAATTTACACACTTTCAGACTGCAGGAAGGCATTTCCAGAGCCTTGATGACGGTAAGAGCTGGTATCTAATTCTGATAAAATTGCTGAAAAGCAATTATCCTTTTCTTCTGCATTATATCTAGAGGACAATAGGTTGGCTGATTCTTTGTTTAGCCTTTGAATAGTTCAGAAATTCTTCTGTTAAACTTATGGAACCGTGGACAGACTCAGAAACACAGCTAAGGGAGACTACAGAATCAAAGAGTCAGGCAGCTATGGGGAGGGGTGGGAGTGGGGGGAGAGTTTCTTAATTGAATAAGAGTGGGACGAAAGCATAGAGGTGTTTTCTGATTTCATTTGCAGACTCAGGAACATGACTTCTATCTCCAGTCCTGTGCTAGGCAGCCTAATTCTTTTTATGGTTTTAGTTGTAATAATCGAGTCCTGCAGAGGATACACAAGCACTTTACTTTACACCTCACTATTATATGTGTATGGTGAAGTACCAGCATAACTTGTGGGCTCAGATTTGTTTGTGTAAAAAGTTTCTTTAGCATGAGAGTGACTAAACAGTAGAAAGTGTTGCCAAGAGAGTCTGCAGAGTCTCCATCTTCAATGGTATTGAAAACCCAACTGGACGCAACCCTGAGCAGCCTGCTGGTTGACCCTACTTCAGTAAGAGTATTGATCTAAATAATCTTTGAATGTCCCTACCAACTTCACCTGTTCTGTGCTTTTGTGTGTGATTAACAGGGCCTGGTTTAATATGAATGCAAATACACTGGTCCAAACAGGGAAAACATTGTACCTAGTGCAACTAGAAGTATTTATAGAATATGAATGAAACCTCAGCTACTAGCAGACATGTGATTTTTTTTCCCATTTGAAAAATCTGATTTATATAGTGATATGAACTTCACCACATAAACCTTGTCAAAGATTTGTCATGATATTACAGCGTTCTCATGAAGACCTCAGCTTGCAATCAGAAGAGAAAGCTACAGCTGTTGACTCAGTAATTCTCAAAGAGGCTTATTCATTGACTTCAGTCTAGTGAGCAAGAATGAAACAATACATCCAACAAATCAGTGTTTGAATATCATTCTAACAAGACAGGGGCAGTGAGCTGACAACTTCAGAAACAGCAGAGTAAACCTTTGAGAACTTCCTGGCTTAAAACCAAACATAACTATTCACAACAGCTGTGCAAATAAACTCAGAACTCCTATTTTACTTGACATCACCCAGTAATCAAGAAATGTGGCAAAACAAGCCATCAGAACTGAGATGTGCTCACTGATATCAAACCAGCATTTCAGAATGACTGTCAGCTCCCTTATGCCAATAAGGCTAGAAAGGAAGCCAACATAAGGACAAACAGTTTTGTGCTTTGCTGTAGCAAGACAGATTTTAGACAATAAACCAATTAAGAGCTAAAAAATTAAAGTATAAAGCTGTAGAGTGTTTTAGAGGCTTTTTATTTTTTATCTTGGTTTTGGTTTTGGTTTTACCCCCCAAAATTATGAGCATCAGGCTCCCTCACCACAGGGAACACTTCTCTTTTTTTACATTTTGAGCCATGATGTTTCTTTCCCCCTTAAAATTAGAATTTCTGTCTCACTTCCAAATTTTAGGAAAAGGTATTGACTTCCCCCCCCCCCCCCCCCCCCTTTTTCTGTATAGTGAAATTTAATCTTCTAATTGTGATAAGAAGACTAGTTGCAGGAGGTGCAAGTATCTGATGGCAGTTCAGAAGGCTCCAAACCTTCCTACCAGTAGGTGGAGCAAAAATGTCATTAATGTAGAGACAAACTTTGAACTAGGACTGTAGTCACACATAGGTGGTGTTCCTTTTCCCTTCTCTTTTTTTACTGCTCAATCCAAGGAAGATCGCCTAATGCCTCTTTTTTTCAGCTCACTTTAAGAATAAAGGGGGGATTCTGTCTGATACAGCGTTCAGAGGCACAACAAAGAAAAAATTGCTCTGCCAGTTCCTGCGCTCCTGCTTGCTTGTCTGTTTGAGTATGTGGGCAGAGGGATTGGGGACGTGGTTCAGCACAGCACTGCTGTGTATGTATATTCATGGACTTCTGTTTAGCTGGCGGTTTCCTTGCTTGTAGCTCTGAGCTCAGTCCAACAGATAATCTCTTTGTCCTTTAGCTCTTCCATGTACATTGTTTCCAGAACAAAATTGTTTCATGACACATCAGAAATAAGAGACACTCACTGAAAATAAACTTTTCTTACGTTTGTTTTATTTAGTCAGGGATGTGCTTATGCTCATGACAAAAACATGCTATGAAATCATACATCTTTCAAATACACAGTCTTAAATCTGAAGTACCTTGAGTGTGCTAAAATGTTAGATTTTTCACTCAGGCAGTACTCAAGAAGTTATTAGACAGAATATGTTATACGTTAAAAGATCTTGAAAGCACCTTTCAACTTTGTTATGCTTCTGCAAGCTATGGATTAATGGAAATCAGCATGGGACTTGCTACACAGACAGGAATACCTACAGGAATTAACATTAAAACTGAAAACGTTACAATGAAAAGCCTTGTCCTCTCCTGACAGAATCATGCCTGCTGTTTTCATCGTTCACAACAAAGCACAGCCTTACATTAAATTACAGCTGAGCACCAGGATGCAAGCATTCAAGATGGCCTATGAAAAGGACATTGCAGCTAATCATCAGAGTCTTGAACAAAAATGCAGTTAGAATTTTATTATCAATCAGGACCTTTCTATCTCTAAATCCAGATGCCTCTAAACCCAAACATTTCCTGACCAACTTTGACTCTTTTACATTGGGATCTTTAGAAAATAACATTATTTTGTTATTCAGAGTCAACTTGGGGTCAATTTAGAACATGTTAATTGGGGTAAATTCACTAAATGTAGTGGTTTAGTTACTTCATCAGCTAATATTAATTTCATCTTATGACATGAAAGATATTAATTAAATTTTGTTTCAGTTGATTCGGCTTATTAACAACAACATACCTTTTCACATGGCAGTATTTAGAGGCTTTATAATTGAAAGGCATGATACGGAGAGAAATTCTTTCAGAATTTTAATTAAATGGTGAAAGTTAAATTATCGTACTTCTCATTAGAAGAGCAACGAAGCTGGGGAAGGATCTAGAGAATAAGTCTTATAAGGCTGAGGGAACTGGGGTTGCTTAGTCTGGAGAAAAGGAGGCTGAGGGGAGACGTTATCAGTTTCTACAACTATCAGAAAGGAGGTTGTAGTGAGGTGGGTGTCAGTCTCTTTTCCCAAGTAACAAGTGATAGGACAAGAGAAAACAGCCTCAAGTTGCACCAGGGGAGGTTTAGGTTGGATATCAGGAAAAATTTCTTCACTGAAACTATTGTCAAGCACTGGAACAGGCTGCCCAGGGAAGTGGTTGAGTCACCAACCCTGGAGGTATTTAAAAGACTTGTAGATGTGGCACTTAGGGACATGGTTTAGTGGTGGAGTTGGCAGTGTTATGTTAACAGTTGGACTCCATGATCTTAAAGGTCTTTTCCAACCCAAACGACTCTATGATTCTATGATTCTGAAACTTAGGGCACCTAAGACTAGAAGTCTGAGCTCCAGCGAAGTATTATCCTAGTAAAACGCTAGAAATTTACACAGTTGAGACAACCTTCAGCTTTTTTAATTTATTATTTGAAAGCAGTACAGAAGCTACTAGATTTTCAAATATGAACAAGTTGCAAAAATGTTTAATACATTATATATGATAATACCATATAGAAAAAAGGTGGTCAGAACCAACAGATGCACCTAGGCAGAAAATACAAAGATATATGTTCTGCAGCTTTTGCCAAAGCACTTACTACTGGCTATTGAGATGGATGAAATTTAACTACACTTTTTGATAGGGTCTGAAAACTGCAATTCAAGAGTTTATGATTTAGTACACAAAGAAGACAAGACATATTCAAATGGAGGTTCCTTCCCCCTTACTACATCTTGGTTATGTAAATTTACACACAGAATAAGTGTCCCAAATCAGTGTTTTACTGGCACAACAAAAACGAAAACAAACAAACAAAAAAATCACTGAGAACTTTACAAGCTCTCTTCTGTCAAGCCACATGTTTAAGATTTTAAACTTACATGCACAGATTTCAAAACCTGATTCTGTAAAGTTTTGTGATAGTTTCCAGAGCTATAAAAGAGGATAGTAAAGACCCCCCAGGCACACTGACTTGAAATAAATTGTTAATGTAAGCATTTTGACTTGCAGTGGAGGGGAATGATGCTTCCATAATTTTAATAGCAATTTCATTCCTTATTTTATTTTCCTGTTTCTATGCCTTGGAAATATATATCTTGCCAGTCTATTGCTCCCACTGGCTCAAAACAGCATCTGACCATAATGAACATCATTCACCTATATTTGACATTTAGCTTTCCCTGTTCATAAGCAAATAGAAAGACTTTAAGGGATCGTCTAAATACATCCCATACTCAAACTAAAAGAAGCCTTATTTCAAGAGGCTAATAAAGAAAAAAGGAAAATATGAAATACTGATAAATTCTTTCAGAATACAAGTACAAAAGGCATATTTCTTCCAAATAGCTCTATCAATATTTCTTTGAAACCTGACTTGCAGTGAGTATCTGGAAGTATGTTATAGTAAAGAGATTATTTTTATAAGAATTCTTCTTATAATTTCCATTGTTTTCAAAAGCAAAAATGGCCAAAATTTATCTTCAAATTTAGCCATGAAAATGTAAATTGTCAATTTACTAAATGCAATCCTAATAAAACAACTAGTTAATATGTTTTCCCACAGCTTAAATGGTAAATATATTCTATTAATTTTTAACTCTAAAGGGATTTTTTTATGAAGCTAGACAATTCAGGAACTCCAGATACCTTCTGTGGCAAAATTAATAATCTTATTAATCCCTTTCATATGTGCCAAAAAATACCAGAATAATACAAAGAAGCCCTGAGAGCTCAACATCTGGAAGAGTAATAAGACCTGAACTATAAAAGAAAGAACAGGTGCTTGTGAAAGCACGTGAAGGACAGGAAAGTCAGTGGAAAAAGCCAACATCAATTTATCAAAGATAAGTTCCACTTGATTAGTCTGGTTGCTTTCTATGAGGGAACAATTTGCTTGTAGCAGAGGATGTAATTTGCCTTAATTTTAGCAAGGCTTTTGACACAGTCTCCCGTGACATTCTCTTCACTGACAACTTGGTAAGATCTGAACTGGACAGATGGACCACAAGATGGGTGGGTATCTGGCTGAATTGTCAAGCTCATGGGGGGGGTGGTTGATGGCTCAAAGTCAAACTGGCAGCTGGTCATGAGTGGAGTTCATCAGGGGCCAATAATTGATCTGATATTGCCCTGGGCTACAAAATGGCAGATGAGGAGGATACTTTAAATCATCTTTTCACACCATTCTCCTTGGACAGTTTATGTCTGCTCTCCCTCTTAAACAAGTTTTCAGCTAAAGAATTTTTGTAGGAATGAAAGTATAGCTGTGGCAACATTGAGATTACCATAATCTGGTAGCCTTATTTTGGTTTTGTTTGGTTTTCTTTGGGAACTTCTAAAGGCATAGCAAGCTCCAAATCTGTCTTTTTAACCTGAGCTTGACTAAATCCACAGGAACAGCAGAACAGGCATAGCATACAGTCATGCTAAAATTCTTTCTAAAAACCTTTTGAAGATCACAATTCCTTGTTATCACCCTCAAAGTTTATTGACTTAACAAACTACTAGATCTGATTTCAGCAGGTCAGAAAATCATGCTTATCTATAATTTTAAAACAGTCCAAGGTATTGTTCATATAATAGTAGTAGAGCTAGTGCTTAGAACTATTCAGTTTTATGCCATATTTCAGGGAATTGCCATAGAACAGTAAGATTGATTTCTAAAAATTACAATACACAACTGTAGCAATATTTTAACATTTGCACCTTCTCTTGTTCATATTTATACATTTCTTTTTCATTAAGTGTTGTTTAACTTGATGCAATCTTTCCATTCCATCACTGGGAAAAAAAAAAAATAAAGTAATCATCTGTAAAAGGCAGCAAAAACTTAATGATTTGTGCTTGCAGGTGACTGTGAGGATGTGTGATATCTAAATGAACTGTTTGCACTTAATGCTTGCTGCAAGCAGTTAACTTCTGTTCAAGCATCCCAGTATCATGTGTCAGTATGAGGGTAAATGTTATATTTTTAAGGTAGGCAAATACTTCATCTCTCTGCTGTTAATTACTAGTGGCTACTTTTACAGAAGGTTTTGCAGCCCTTTAGAAGGTAATTTGATGGCTTTATTTCATTTGTGTATATGACATGACCAAGCTTGACAGACAACAGATTACTCAATCTATGTTAAACAGCTCCTAAATTCAGGAAAGTGTGATTTGAATTGAGTCTTAGGGCTTCTGTACATCAATATTTTCACTCCATTACAGGAATATCAATAGTTCACCATCAGTGATTCAGAATCTCACTTCCATCATTTTCCCTGTGGAGTTCTTGGATGGTCTGCTTCTGCTTGTCTGTGGTTTTGAATATCTAATATTAATGTTTCTAACACGCATTTTTTATTCACTGTAAAAGATTAACACAACCTCTATTGAATTTAAAAATTGGTTGCCATGATTTTATGTAAAGGCAACTATTTTTTCTTTTCATTGCTTCTTGCTCTTTTCTACCTTATTCTTCTTGAAGTGTATCAGAACGTTAGGTTAAGAACTGAACTGAACTCTTGGCTCCATTAACACTAATGAACATCCTCTTAATGATATCATTACACAAATCTTCAGCCTTGTGGGGTATTTTTTGGTGTCCCCTGCCCCGCCCCCCCCCCAAAAGAACCAAAAACCCAAACCAAAACCAAACTTATGTAAGTCTAACAGTGAACCACACAAGCTCATATAGCTGGAGTTTATAGAAGAACGTTAGGAAGGATAGCTTGCTACTTCTTAGGAATCATGACTCCCTGGTCATGGATGGAAAAAAATCTCAGTGGTTTCTACTTTGGAGCTACCCGACTGTTCTTTGTAGTGATTAGTGCCATTTTTCTGTAACTCAGTATATTTCCTTCAACATACAATCACAGTAAAAATGAGTCAGTATATCCTAAAATACAATAATGTAAATGAACACTTCAGCCATTCTAGTGATGAGGATGTTTTGGCTCTGATATTAAGTAAATAGAGTCTGTGAGGTGGCACATCCTATGAGAGATGCTTGTCAAGATGCTGTTTTAAAATATAAAGTACCACGTTACCTTAAACTGCTTAATGTGTTGGAGATAATTTATCTGGCCCTTATCTGTTAAGACTGGTTGCATGTTTGGCCATTCCTAGATGGTGAAACCATGGTTCAACTTTCACGTCTGAAAAAAACCCCTTATACTGTAGAGTATATTTACACTTGGAAACCTGTCAGTATATTGAAACACAATTTTTGCATGAACATTTTACATATTTCCTTTTAGCATTACAGCAATTGTGAACTAATTACCTTAAGTATGGAACATGTCAATGGAACATGAACCTTCACTTCACTGAGACAGAGGCTATGGCATTATTGTGCCAAGGAAAAGTAGCCATGGACAGCATTCTAACATATATGTCAGAATTTATTAACATGTCACTCAAAAATTACTTCAGTATATTCTATTTAATTTCTTTGAAATAGGAACCTATTGGAAATGGTGAAGTTGTTGGTTTTTGTAGAACTCTGACAGCAAATCAGAATGCTGGTTTATAAACCAAATAACATTAACCAAAACTATAACAACTGTAACTAATAGTTTGGTTTATAACACCGTGAGCTACTTAATCTTTCTCAAGTTTCCCAAACAGCTAGATAGATTTAAAACTCTTTATTTAATACTTTGTTTTGCAAAACCCAATACATTTTTAGAAAGCTATGAAGCATGAAGAAATTACTTTAAGAGATAAAAGAAAGTATTTCTTTATACAGTAAATAGTGAACTTCTGGAAATTATTGCTGCAGAAAGCTGTGGAGGCAGATGTTATCAGCAGCTTCAAAAAGAATTTGTAGGCAATGGTTTTGTGATCAGATACTAAAGGGAAGAGGCAGGCAGGTATCCTCTAAAATCCCTTCATGCTCTTTCAGCATCCAGAAAGTTGTAGAAGGGAAGAAATGACAGAAAATGGACAGATGGTAAAAAATGGAAGAGGTCCAAGACATGGCCAGGGCTTTTATTCTAGTAGCAGAAGTTGCTGTCCACCACCAGTGAAGAAGGGGATCTCAGCAAGGGATGTTTTTGCTCACCTTGAGTCTCTGTGAGAGACCAAGGAATACAAAGGAGTGATAAACTCTGGTCATTCACACTCCATCTCATCTTCTCCCAGCTGCTCTTGCCCATCAGTTCTTGCTCACAGGAGTGCAATGACCCCACTCTCGTAACACTTCTTCTGGCAAGTCATCATGAAACTACTACCATGTTGTTCCTTAGTGACAAAATAAGTCTGGAGAGATTTTTTAAATTTTAAATATTTATTTATTTTTACACCAGGTATTACTTTATCAGGTGAATATTTAAGTGGGATAGTCAGTGCATTTTCTGTTGGTGCTCCTTTCCCTGGAAAAAGGAACACTGGTCACAGCACACTGGTGGGTGACTCATCCCACTTCCAGACTTGGACTCAGCCAATAGCCTGTATAATATGAGCTAGGCCCTTTTCTAAAGAGTCAGATGCAATGTGCAGGCCCAGCACTTCCTTTCTTGACAAGACAATGTTCTCCACGTTATGATGGCATAGGCTGACCTGGGCCCATTGCTGATCCCTCAGAGTTTGACAGAGTAGAACAATACCACCCCTGAGTGCTGGGAAGCCCTCCACTGACTACCCACTCACACAACTGTGGGTAGCAGTAGATTGCCACATACTCCAGGACACACTCAGTCTGGACATTGTCATCACCTGGGCCTAGTTCTTGGACAGCTGGTGTTCATTTTGTTGGTGAAGGGGACTTCTGTGATCTGGAAAAAAGCTCATATTCGGTATTGTGTGTGTCATACAGCACATTGCCCCCTCATTTTACTTGTAGCTTTCTTTCTCAGTGCACCTAACAATGCCACAGAATTCCCTTGCCAGATGTCTCCTGAGCCTATCCAGTCCAACTGTTCACAGCACTGTGGGAAGGAGTTGAGAAGGTGGGGAAAGGAAGGATTACTTCCAGTTGTTTAGCTTGTCATATCTTTTGAAGAAGTATTTGGTTTTTCCTTGGCTACTTTTAGGCAGAAATCTATGGTGCCAGGAGTGTTTCACTCAGAGTTTTCCACTGGCACTCTTCCTTACACTTTTAACCATTTAATCGCTTGTTGGGTTTTTTTTGTTGTTGTTAGTGGTCCCTTATTGTAATTTTTCACACTCATTCTTTTTTTCAGAAAGTGCTTTTTGGTTTTCTCAGGAGAGGTAGATCAATCCAGCTCTAGCAAAACCTAACACTAGTCATAGGCAGATGCCCAGCTCCAAGATGGCACTGATATGCTGCTGCTCTTTCCTAACTACCTCCAATATTTAGCCCTTTCTATAACAGAATTGCTTTCATGTGACTAGCATACAGCTTTAATAATGTCTGGCTAACAATGTATAAATAAAGCAGCAGAACCACAGAAATCAGCATCACCAGGGACAGCACTCTAACAGATATGACAGGTTTTATTACTCAAAGATTACTTCAGTATAGTCTATTTAATTCCTTTCAAATAGGAACCTATTGAGAGAAAAAAAAAAGTTTCTGAGTCACAGTTGCATTTGACATCCAGTGGCACTTCTGCTTTCCTTTCTTTTAAGGAAATTTGAATCACATAAGTGTCAGTAGAAATTAAGCTATGAATGTCTAAACCAAATGCAATTATGATCAACATACAGAGCACGAGTTCCTGATCTGCATCAGAGCTAACCTACAAAAGCAAACACTGTTCTGTAGTGCATACATACTACAATTTCAAAACTCTTAAAAACGTCTGACTATAAACACCACTTCTTAAATAAGCTTAGAGTTCCTTATTTTACAATCAAAAGTTTGAAGATAACCAAGAACAGTTATTAGATATATTTCCCAGAAAATACCTGCACATGGGCCTTTAACAATCTACTGTCCTATGATGGCACAGTGGTTTTCTAACTTGAGTGAAACTGTCTACGTGTAACAGATCAACACCAGTTTGTTATGTGTAGTCTCCAGACAGTTACTGCATCAAAAATATTTAACTTTGGGTAAAGAGCTTTTATTGTAAACTCATTAAAACTTAAATTATCCATGGTTGTAATTTTTCAGAACTTTCAGCAGTCAGTATTGAGCAGGACCTCCATCTGTCAATGAGACCATAACTTAAGTCATTGCTCATCAACAAGTCCATGGAAATTAACATTCTGAAAAAAAAACCCCACCATTTCAAGCTAATTTCCTTTACTTCTACAGTTAGAATTGAAGCACTATTCAAGTTAACTCTAGTCAGCTGGCAAGTATTAAATCACAATGCTATGACAATATGATTGCATGCTTCTCTAAAAACTACAGGAATTTTGATGGCAATCAAAGCAGGCAGAACATGTGTCCTCAGATATCCTTTCTATAGAGGAAGGAAAATAAAGAAAATCCATCCCCTGCACATTTTTAAGAGATGTGTACTCAGTATATAACCTACAACCACCTTTGAAAATGTCAGCTATAATAGAGTGAAAAAAATTCAAATATAGGAGTGTAGTAAAACCTATACAGAACAATCTCTTTTCCACTTGCTTTTTAACCATAACATTTACTAATTTTCCTTCATTTACCTTAGTTTAAGTCTCTGTCTCCTTCCACATGTGTTCAGATTTCTTCTACATCTTTGCTGTACTGGTTGCTATTTAGCCTTACTATGGCCCCAATCCTGTCTAATTAATTTATGTTTCTGGACAGGATTCTAGTCCTGAAATATCTTAGGCTAAAAGTTAGCACTAAAACTCTAGAATGTCAAAATACCTTTTCTATGGATTACTATTGTCAGCTAATTAACTCTGAAACTAAAAAATATTTAGTTCTAAGTATTGGATCAAACTTACACACTCAATATGACTATCTACGTGACTGAATATTCTAACATCATTGCAAAGAAAAGAAACATTGTTGAGAAAAAAATTATCAGTTTTCCACATAATTTATTTAAGATAAAATATCCATAGAGGTTTTTACCTAATTTTTCAGTAGTTCCTTGTATTTCTGGGTAGGTCTGCTAGAAGAGTCTGAAAGCTGGTAAGTAGTGCTGGTCCTGAATACCTGAATCCAGTGAAAAGAAATTAATACTAAGAGTCCTTAAATCAAAATTGTTTTTCAGCATATGTATTCATATACTCAAGAAATCTGGGTAATCCCATTTCAGAAGGAAAACAAATTTTTTCAAGTTTTATGATTTGGCGTGTCACCATCACACAATGAAGTGGAAGGGACTGGAATATGATAGTATTTTGTTCAAACACTATTAATACTTAAAGGACTTTCCCCACCTTCACCCCTTGGCCCCCCTTATTTGAGAAAGTTGAAAACAAACTCTCCGTAGGAAACCTGCTGCTCTGTTACTCACTATTTGATAAGTTCTTTCATTTCTTTAAGCAAATATTTTCAGAGGTGCCAACTGTCTTAAAAATGAAAGAAAACATATCCAAAAGGTATTTCTCCATCATGCAGAGAAGAATGTCACTTCTGGATTAGATTTATTGCTCTTTGCAAAAACACACATCACCATCAACAACAGAAAAATGTGATGAGAAAGCAGCATGATGGCTAGAAATTATTTGGACAGCAATGCCAAAGCTACTTACTGAAGGTTTCCCTGTGGATTTTTTTTTTATATTATCTGGATGCAAATTTATACAGCCTCAGAAAGAAAATTGGCCCTACTAAAAGACAAGGTAAGAAATACAAGGCAGATAAGTCCCTATGAAATCCTGTGCTACCATATGGAACAGGTCCCACCTGCATCCTTTACAGTTAATCCAGATGAAGAACATTCACTTACTCCTCAAAAGGTGGATCTGGAAATTCAAAGAGGAGCATAGATATAATTTCAAGCTATTAGAGAATCCATTGAGACAGGTCAGTTCAGGTTGTCCTATTTAAACCAGTTATAAACTACTGTTAAGGAAAGCAAGAATAGCTAGATTGATGGAGCATATTATGCAGTTTCTAGAAATGAACAGGTTAGACTTAACGCTTGATAGTTCCCAAGGTAGCCATCCTTACACTCAGCAGAGAACTCCAAGAAATGGCTGCTCATCAAGGGGCAGAAAAATGGAGATATTCCTCATGCACTGAAGGGCAAATTTGGAAGCCTTAGTGGTACCACTGTCATAGCTCCAGGCTGACAGGCAATTGTTCCCAACAGTCCCTCAAAACAACATGCATCAGTCGGACTTCACCAGTTGTGTTACCCTCTCTTTCCATAAAGGAGAAGAGTTGTTTTTAATATGCCTATACGGAAGCTTGGAAGCATAAGAATATCCAAATACTACTGACATTTTTTTTTTTTACTGACATTTTTTTTTTTTTTTTTTTTGCGTGGACATTAGCAGATAGAGGAATTGAAAGCAGTTAAGCCTGCTTTATGAATGACAACATTCCTGAATGGGAGATAATATTCAAGAGACAGGAGCTTCAAAGACCTTTGCCATTTCTGAGAGGCAAAAATTAGAAAATATTCCAATCTAACACCACTATGAGGAAAAGTCCTCATTGAAGCAACCCTGAAAAGTAACAGAATGATTTTGAAACAGAAGCTTTGAAGATATGGCAGGGAATTTTCCAAACTTCTTGAAGATAGAACAGAGGTGATCTGTCAGAGGTTGTCCTATCAAGTCATCATTTAACCTTAGGATCCCTTTCCAGAACTGCAAATAGTGTAATTCTAGGATTACCAAGACCTGTTTTACTACGGACACATACTCTAATTTGACCATGCCCCAGCTTTCCCAGTAATAACTTATTTCTCCTACCTGCCTGGCTGCAACTGTCAGTGAAACATCAATTTCCACATAAGTTCAGCATTTGGAGACTTCTATCCTTCTTTTCGATTTGGCAGAAATGGCCCAAGAGCTTTGACAGAGAGACACATGAAGAAATTTCTTTCTCTACAGAAGTAGCTGAGAGTTCAGGAGAGACGTAAAGCTATTCAATGTTGTACAGAAGATAATTTAACAATTCATTACAGAACAAGTGCTCTTGATAATAACCTACTCCACACATTTTAATATTTATGGTTGGTGTCTGATATGATCAGAAAATGTGACACCTGAGGACCAGTGACTGACTGCCCTTTTCTGGATTATTTTTTCTTCTGTTAAATCTGTCAGATTCTTGGAAGTGCCAGGACGGTTCAGAGTATAATATATTAATTTAATCCAAGAAACTCATACATCTGTGGCTACATTTGGTACCACTAAATAAGCCAAAAAACTGTAAGACCAGATACAGCTTGTTGCTACTTTGAGAATTGTAACACCCACCAGTTTGTGAGGAGTGGTACCACCTTCCTGGCAAATGATCAGGAAGGATTGATGCAAACTTCACTGAGAATCTGTTCCTGCTGTGATCTAGTATTTTCTAAGTTTAAGGGAAAAGAGAATCATGAGCACTGGGAATTAAGGCATTATACAGTGGTTGTACATCTGAAGGATCACTTAATTTTAACTCAAAGTTAAGGGTCATACTGGGGGGAAATAAGGTATGAATACACTAAAAATGCTAAGTCTCTTCTTGATATAAGCTAAATTGACATGAACAGAGTCTCTGTAAATATAGGGTGCTGGGAGCATCAGATAATAAGAATGGAAATTGTAGTAACAAACCTATAATAAGAACATTAATTTAATATAATTTCCCCATTTCTTACCCTCTGTCACAAGAAAGGATTAATGTTAAGCCATTTTCTCCCCTCATTAAAATATTTGTCAAGAAAATGAGATATCACAATTTTAAATTACTCATTTATTGAAAAAGTCCTGAGCTGTTCTACTCTGACCTCTTCATGTTGAGTATTTAATTGGCCAGCAATTCCATGCCTTCTTTTGTTTATAGCTCTACTAACCTACCAAGAATGTCTGGCATTTATGAAAACACAGCATCATCAGGTCAAAGAGAAAATACATCACGAATTATAACTCTATGTTAATCTTGTAAATATGACATAGTTTTAATAAGTAAGCTTGTTCATAGTAAAATATGCTATACTTACAAAAAATATGCTATAAGCTTTAAAATATGCTATACTTACAAAAGCAATTTCTTGGAGTAAAATTGCATAAATCTTTAGAAAATTAGAATAAATAAACATCTGAAAAACGTATCAATGTCCAGAAGTATTCATACCAATGATGAGTATTCAAAACCAAAACAAAAATATGTCACTATGTGTGTACAAGTGTCTTATATGGTGAGGTTAAGACATTTTCCAGATGGGAAGGAAAAACAATATTTGATGTCCTGCATATTGACCTTTTATCTTAGAATGGGTAATTGAAAAATTGAGAAATAAATTTAACCAACAGTATTGTAGAACATAAAATTGTGGGTTGGAAAGTGCACCAGTCCAAGCAAATGTCTAGATTTCTCTAATTAAATACATGCTCAGATTACTTACTCTAGATTTATTCATCACTTAGAAACTATCAGAATTAAGATTACTTGGCTTGCTTCCCCACCCCCATCTGTTGCCATGTTCTGTTTCCCACTGTACTTATGCATATCTAGTCTTAGAGGTGTCAGTGCTCATTTCAATTCAATTTTCTGTTGTTTATTGTAGGATATATAGTTTCGTATAAGTTTTGTCAAGTCCAGTTTAGAGGTTGCTTTGTTTATTGATATTTCTGTACAAGTAGTCACTAAATACGACAAAAAAAAAAATCATTAAATAGTATCATTCAGACAGAAAAGGCAAAAAATAGTCTATTTTGGATGCCCAAACTGAGACTAATATGCTTTTTAATACAAGATTCATAACTGTCTATTATCAAAGTAGACATTTTCTTGATGAAGTTTCCATTGACTTCATTTGCAGCTGCATTTTTCATACTGTTGCCAGAGATTTCATGAACTGAGGAACACAGAAACAGCCTTCAAAAATCTTTGCATGAGGTGCTATACAAAAGGAAGAATCCAGATCTCTGTTGCAGCCTTTTTCTAAAAAAACCCCCAAACCCACAAACAAACCCAAAACCAAATAACCACGGAAACCCCCAAATAACCATCCTGCCCTCAAAACCCCCAAGCTGCTCCCCCAACCCAAACAAAAAAACCAAAAACAACACACCAAAACCAAACAAAAAAAAGGACATACCTCCCATCAGTCTTTAAATATGATCCCTAAACACCTTCTAGATTCTCAGAGGATCCTTCCTCAGTTGTTTAGATTTCTTCACTAGAAACACGATCTACAGTCAAGAGTGAGTGTAATGTAAATTACACTGATGAAGACACTGCACAAAAGTAACAACACATAAAATAATATGACTTGAAATGATATATTCAACACACCTGAAGTAAAAGAGAAAATATGATACCCACATTTTTACTTTTTTCTCCTCTTCCTGAAAACACAAGGTTCTGTTTTTCAAAGAGCTTTATGGTCTTGATGGATTTTAAGCACATCAGACTTCTGCAGAGCCTGCAAAAGGTTGTCAGTTTCAAGACCCACACAATTCAAGAAGTCTGCCTGGAAGTCTGCCTGGATTAGCAACATACACGCTGAACCCCAAATCTAGCTTTGTTACATGTTTCCTTTTCCTCTGCTATCACTATGCTACTATAAGCAAGTGGGGTTTACTTTTTCATTTATTGTATGTCAGGCTTATCAATAATACAAAGATATGTCCAGTTCATGTAGTTGAAGGAACAAGTCCTTTTACCTCAGAAGACGCCCTCAGACACTAACACAAAAGAACTTAGTCCCACAGTACCACTCAGCATTTACTTTTATCTTCATGAAAATACATCAGCTTTGAATTAAGATTTCAATATTACTTGTAAACATAGTATCAATGATTCAAGAAAATCTATTTCATTTTATGACCTTTAATTGTGAGGCTTCTTGCCATGTTGCTGATTTGTTTAAAGAAAGAATAGCAGTAAGCAGAGTATTTACCTAAAATAACCTCTGGTGCTCTATGAACAAGAGAATCTCTCTCCTAATGATACCTTGATTATTTTATTTTTTATGTACAGCTGTATGCTGCTAATCAATTGCAAGCAACACTTGTTAATGGATAATGCTCTGGATATTTTGTAGAGAATCCTTCTCTTTATAGTAGCTGCTATAAATGAAATATCAATTTTAAATAGGGTAACATCTTTGACAAGATTCTAAACATCAGTTCAGCAGTTAATAGAAACAAGATGCTTGTGAGAGTGTGCTAGTACACAGGAGGCTGTGAAGATACTTCTTGCATAAGCTCAACTTGATGTCTCTCCTAGGTTATGCTGCTAAGGCTGGTCTCTGTTTACAGCTTCAGGAGCAGGCATTCCATGTTTGTAGGTGACAGAAAATGGAACCTTTTTACCAAACATTCACACCTGCTTTTAATTTCAGCTGCTATTTGTATATATTTTGTGGGATTCATAAATTATAAACTTGTGCCATCAGGATCTGTGATTCACTCTTAAAAGAAGCCTCGATCAGCTGAAAAGTGAACAGGGTTAATTCAGCATGGGTTGAATAAACTCCACATTTTTTTTTACTGAATGCTTCTTAAAGGGTGCTCCTGATTAACAGAAAAACTGGAGTTCTGCTCTGATGTCTTAACTCTGAACGTGATGTAAGTTACAGAGAATTCCTGTTTTTCAGTGATTCTCATACATGGAATCCCTTGAGGGGAAAAAAAACCAACAACAAACCAACCAAAGATATCAGCAAAATAAGGAGTTTTCAAAAGTACAATGCCTTCACTCTTTTTCACTCCTAGAGAAAAATCAAGAGTAATTATGTATTTTTGGAAACAGGTATTTTTCCAGCTGACTTCTCCTTAAGAGGTTTCACATTTTAGGTAATTTCTCATGCAGTTAGAAAGAATAAAGTTTGTTAATAAATCAATGTTTAAATGTTGAGGTAAGTGATGTCCCTTTTCTTTCTTTTTATATTTGTGCATCAGTTTTAACTTTAAAGCCTTGCCTCAGGCTTTGTTCCTTGCTTTGAGTACTGTTAATAAGAAAAAGAAGACAAAGTAAGCAGTTTGTCACTTGCAAAAGGGGATGAAAATAGAGGACCATGTTTTTCCAAATATTTATAAATCCTTATCTTGGGATTGATAGATTAGAAAGGTTGTACAGCTGACAATATAGAACAACTAATTGTAATTTTTCCTGACAAAGGTATCTGGAGTTTACCAAGTAATAACTAAGCAAACTTTTTTATGGTCTACTGAGAACAGATAGAACTACATTTATGTTTACTAAGGGACAAGTTCTCCTGCAGAAATCAATGATGATGGAGTTCTTCATGAACAAAAAGAAGGATCATCTAGCTTTTGGGGTTTCTATTGCATTATCATTTCCAGGTGTGTAGTACCAATATTTCATTCTGAGTATTACCAACAGTAAGAATGTTTGGAAAAAATAAACATGACAGAATTACTAATTCATTTGAAAGGTGCACTTTTTGGGTGTGAAATGCTCTGTTGACAGAAATTTTCCTATCAAGGCTATTAAATACATCAGATAAGCAGACAGGAACTAGCCTCACCTTTTATTATACTGGATAAGAGGATGTTACATTCTGACCTAGATATACCAGTAAAATAACACTGGTTATCTTCCTTTCATTGTGCCAAGGAGGAATCTGAGTTTGTGATTCCATGCATAATAGTTTTCAATATAGTGATAAAAAATGACCCCCAAATCTCACAAGGGAGATAATTGTTTTTCTAGAAGTTTAAGGCCTCATAATGTGTTTAGTTAGGTAGGGTGGTTTGTGTTTAATGAGAAAATTAAATTGAGTGTAAAGTCTACTTGGACACTAAATTTTAGTTCCTGTATCCCATAGTCCTGCCTAGGAAAGCATGGGCCTTGCCAGGCCACAATATTTGACAATTTGTGGAGAAGTGGGAATGTGGGGCAGACAGTGTGGGAAGAAGGGGAGGAAAATTACTCCAATTACAACAAAACCCACACCTAGTCCTGAGTTGCTTTGTGAAGAGTAGAGACACTAAAAATAACTGAGCAATTAGGTATTATCTTCTATCTTTTATCTTATATATTTTGTCTTTTTTATTCCTGTTTAATAAAATACTGTTTGTCAAGCTATTTCATTACCATTTACAAGTAATGAGAACTGAGAATCAGGTTTAATACAGGGAGCATTCTTTGGAATATGCTACTTCCCTGCTGCACTTCACCATTGTACAGAGGAATTTTGCCACTTTTTTCCTTGAGTCCTCCAATTCCACAGCAGGTTGCAAAGAAACTACTGTGCTCTATGGGCAATCACATAAACATAGATTTGCTATACATTTAGAATTCTCAACGTTTGAGACTTTGCATATGAGAGAGTGATTCTGATTTAGGAACCCATCTCTAAGAAGGAGACATTGCTCTTTTATTTTATTTTATTAGTTAAAGCTCTTTTGTGATTTGAGAGGTCTTTATTTCAGTTACAGGTTTGATTGATTTGAACCTTTATCTTCAGCCTGAGTTCCCAGGCCACAAAGATACAGAACAAAATTAGGCAGAGCTTTAATTTGTTCCAGGTGAAACTTTATCACTTCTTTGCTTAACCCCCCAAAAAACCAACCACTCTGTCAGGAAAAGTATTACTATAGAAAGTTACAAACCAAAGAATATAAATATGCTGGACAAAAGAACCCAAGAACTTTGAACTGAAGGAAGTGAGTTCCATCTTAAAATTGAATATGGAACTCCATTGAAACAGCTGGGTTCCATTTTTTTTTGTCTAAATTAAGTATGTGAAGATATGAACCCAAATCTTGTATTGTAAATTAGCCCTCTGTTCACTAGGGTAGATGTAGGAAAGCAGTTTGTAAAAGTTGTTAGGGGATTTGTTGGATTCAGGATCTATTGACTAATATGGGCTTCACAGAGAATATAATCTGGAAAAGGTCTGTTATTGCTCAAATTGGATTAAGACATTAGGCAGTTTAGCAAATGCTTATATGGGACATTTCAATACAAGGACATAATTTATGTAATTATGTATTTATATGAATACACAAAATGGTTACAAGAAATAGCTATCCGTAATGGGCTAGCTGACCTGGCAAAAGCAAGATTTCTGCTACTGGTTCAGTTCAACTGTTGTACCCTGCAGAGTTCCAGTTCAATAGGACCAAGGTAACCATTATTTCATTACATGGAAATAGATTAAGTAATAATTAGTAGAGTAAGAACTTTGAGAATTGAGTACCATGGAAGAACTGAATGATTTCTAAATTTTTGAGTATCATTTCAGATTCTCTGAAGAAAAAACATCAGAATTTTTTAAAGCAGGTTTGTTTCTTTTTTTCATTCTGTTTTATGCTTGTTTTTACAATAACCTGCAGAACTATTTGTGTAAGGATTTTTTTTCGTAATCTTTTCAATAATCTGATATCATCAAATATTAAGAACACAGGAAATTTATGATAAAATTCTACAAATATTGTGTGTCTGATTACGAGAGTAACCTTGAACAGTTTGTTACATGACTTTGAGAAACTGAATGTTTTCACTCAAGTGTCAAGACATTTGCTAAAAATGATCAATAAGCAATACCTTCCATGGGCATATTTAGACTAGCCTGAAAGATTAACCAGACTCATTGACATATAATGATCTCTATCAGGTAATTTAACACACAAAGAGGCTGCCTGACAGAATAACTAAGTCTCACCAGACTTTTCCTGGATAAATATGTTAAAACCCACAGCATTCAAGGTGTCTTTCCCTTTCTCCCCTCTTCCTCCCTTTTCTTTTTTTTTTTTTTCTTTTTTTTTTTAATAAATCCAATTGTTTAAGCTGGTGCCTTGCATGAGAGCTCATATATGAAAATGAGGATGCAGTACATACAGAACTGGATTTTCTAAAAGGCTATAAAACAAGACTTTAATCATACTGTTATAACATTGACTAAAAACAAAGGAGGCGACTTTATCATACAGTTACTAAAATTTTTTTCTGAAGTGTCTCAATGACTCAGTCTTCTCAGAGAAAGCTTGACATTGCCCATTGTAAACTCTTTCAGATGACAAATGTCTTGTTATGCCTGCAGGAACAGAGCCTTGATCAACATTTCAGCTTTTGTATGACAGTGTTTATTGTCTGTACTATCTGATGTGCTAAGCTTTGTTAGTTCTCTTAGAAGTTTTACAATATGCAAGGTAAGTTCCATTCCTCAATGAAGAAAGGATACTTTTACAAGTTATTTCATAACTCTTTATTATCTGGCTTCACAACCATCCAAGGCAGTCAGAAGCCAGACAGAAGACCAAAGCAGTTCCTCATTTATATAATTGAAAATCTAGCTTCCAACAGCAACAAGCAATTGGGGACAGCAACAACTTCAATGAGATCTGCTGTCAGTTATCATTCAAACAGTTGTGCTTTGATGTCATTTTATCTTTATGCTTCCTCCCACAAGACATCCTTTGAAGTCTTGCTCAAGTCTACTTTTACTCATGTATGCAATATATCTCATTTTTATTCAAGCAAAGCCCTAAGCAGCTGGGTATAATCAAAGCTAGTAGTCTGAGAAATATTTTGGAACTACAATACTGTCCAAGATGATGTCTCATGTCATAAGGTATGACAACTACTTTTAAAGGAGTGGTCTTGAAGCATTACCTGAAATCAGATTTTTACTGTGGAACTGCCAATTGAATAAACCAGATACATTTAAAAAGGTTGAGTTTGTTGTTTGTTTGGTTTTTTTAAGTACTTCAAAGAAAGCTGATAAAGGTATGATTTGGATTTAGAATTTGTATGGACATCTCTGCTTTTCTTGTAAATGCAGAGACAAATTTTCTATCTAAAAGCTAAAAATATAGATCTGCTCAAAGCAGTCCCCAGGAAAAAACAGATCCTGAAGCAGGTCACCACATACAATTAGAAATGTGCCAGAGAAAGCTGTCTAAAGGCAAAATACAAACATTTCTGCCTTCTTTTGTCTTACCATGTTTGAAGAAGTTTCATGAAATGTAGATAAACTCAGAAAATTACAGAATCTACATAGCTTTTTTCTTCCTCAGAGAAAGTGTGTTAAGAGTACAACTGAAATTGCTTACCACTAGTCTATTACTGTGCAGTATCTTGAAATATAACAAAGCACTGAAGTTAAACTGGACTACAAAGAACCGTCTTTTGCCCCGAAATGTATCAGTGATCCTCTGACTCACAGATGACAAGCAGACAAAATTGTCAAGCTTTAGGTTGGACTAGTTGACAGAGGAATAGTAAACGATACCATATAAAAGTGACCAGAGCTACACTGAATTACTGTGTTCCAAATAAAGATTCTGATACAATAATAGAGTAGCACACAATCATGTAACAGGCTGTACATGGGACAAGAGAGGGATAAATGGTTTTAAGATCAAGCTCATGAAACTGCTAGCTAAAACACCTTTGAGTTTAGTATGAAGTTGGTATCTTTTAAATAAAATACACTTTATCGTCTATATACATCTTTTCCTTTTTTCGATTATAAGTTTAGCTCAATAACCTCTTAAAAATAAAAGGTCATTAACATTAACTTCACTAAACCAAAACAAACGCTAAACACTAAACGAAAACAAGGATCACTAACAAAGGAGAGGAAAGGTTTATACAAATAAAATGTCTTTCTGTCTATCACCCAGTTAAAACACAGAAATACGATAAAGATAATACAAGTATTATACTTAATTGTATGTCAAAAAACTTCAGGCACAACTGTAAGGTAGCAGCAAACCATCTTCATCATCTCAATACCTTGTGAAAATGATCTTCAGTATTTCAAGTCCAGAAAAGAACCAATAAAAAAGACCAAATAGGAATCAAACCTTTTAAAGGAAAATAAATTTCTCCTAAGAGAGGAGAAGAGTGGGGTATTGCCTAAGAATAGTCTTGTTTAGACCTTATTTAAAATAGGAACTGTAATCTATATTTCTAGTTGCCAGCATGAAGTTCAGAATCCCGTAACATTCACTGGACTACTTGTATTACATAACTAAAGTATTTAAACAGCTTGCATTACCATGGATTATGAAAGCCACAAATAAGCATATCATTCTAAGGAAGCCAGGAATACGGAAACAGATGTCTAAAGCAACAGTAATATCCCACTAGTGGACCTTGGGGCTTTTTGTGTTCCACGAATTTTTTGTCTCCTTTGGCCCTTGATTAAGAAATCCTGCTAAACCTGCTGCTTCAAATTCCAGGGAGCAAGACAAAATCACTATCTGTACCACTTTTGGATCTATACTAAGGAAAACCATAACACTGAGTGGTCTGCCTCATAAGTATAGCCTCTTACAGGTTTCAATTTAAAGAGTCAACATCTTAAAATAATTAATGTTTCATAAAGTAATAGAACTAGAAATGTTATAAATAACCAGAAGAGAGAAAATTCTATAGAAACAAGTAAGTAGTGTTTTAAAATATTCATTTTTCAAAACAGTGTCTAAAATAAAGTGATCTGAGTATAGTAATTAAAGGGTTTCTAAAGACTCAGATAATTTCATAATCCAAAACTAAGTGCATAATTCCTTGTATATAATAAATTATAAGAAATAAAATTAATCATTAAAAAGCATACTACAAGTAAAAGCAGAGGTCAAGCAGAAGCAGCTGTCAACTGTATTTCTCTAACAGACACACTTAAAAATGTGTTAAATGAAATTAAAAATTAAAGGAGAAATTAAAGATTCTGATATGACCCTGATATTCTATTAAAATAGAATGCTATTAAACAGCATTACTAGGTGGACGCATTTCATTCCAATATTCAGACAAAGTAGCCTATATTGGTAGCTTAAAAGGTCAAGTTCCATAGAGACTAAAATATTTCAGTAAGATTTTACATGTCTAAAAGATCTATGTAATGGTACGCAGACTCAACAATATATCCAAGTATAAAATTATATGAATCTGTGGTTAATCAGCTCTTAATACAATTGTTAAGAACTAACACCAAAAAAAGTACAAATGCATCCTTATGATGGGATGATAAACCTTTTAAGGAGATACAAGTTTATTGCAGAAAGTGAGGAATATCACCCTCCTAAATAATTTTGTCAACTACACTACCGGTGATAGAAGGGGCTCTGCCTCCACCTTGCTGTATCTGCTGAAGTGAGTCAGCTTTCAAGCAGAAAAGATATAGAAAGTGATTTGAATTTTAATTTCCCTAGAAGATTAACTGCTCCTGCTGCTTCAGTTTCAAGTTCAGCTTTGTATGAAAGACAGACTGTTGCTTCGATGTATAAACTCAAGTTTTCATCATGTAAAAACTTCAGCAAAAGTCTGAAGTCACAGAAACAGTTTCCATTAACTGAACTACTCAAATAGAGATATATCCTTTTCCATGTCAACAAGATAAAGACTTGCATCGTTACTTCTGCTATATTTATCTTTAGATCTCCTCCTGTGTGGCTCCTGTAACCATGACAGGATATGCTTGAAAGGCTGTCACCTGCTCCATTGAAATGACTAACCTTCGTTTGTCGGACAAGCACTTCACAGACTGCCATGTTTTCCCTCTGCTTGTGCCACAAATATATGCTTGATTTGTTCTAATGTAAAATACTAGATGTGATACTTTTTTTTTTTTTTTTGTGCAGTACAGTAGGAAACTGGGGAAAAATACTTCTGAGAGCTGGACTCTTCCCAACAAAATAGTCTGCTAAGTGATTTGAGATTTTCTAACATATAGTTAAAAGTACTTACATTCCAAAGGGTGATTATGAGTTTGGTTTTGGTTTTCTTTTATATGCTTAGTACACCCATAGTAATAGAAGGAAAGGGCAAAAACCTGCAAAACCCCTGTTTTGACAGCAGAGTCTGGAAGAGTGATTTTTTTTGTTTTGTTTTCCTTTGCACAGTGGAAAAAAATGCCTAAGTTACCATAAGATTTTTCATGATCATGGCAGATATAAAACCAGAACTACTTCATGTTTGTAAAAATCTTGTTTTCTATCCTTTAAACTCTGAATAGAAAATAAATTTTTTCTTCATATTTCTCAATACTTCTAAACTGCAGATTATGGACAGAGCAGCTTTCTGCTACCATATCATGTCAGCATTACTTTCTCTACATTTCTTTACATCTTAAGCTGTACCATCTCACAATGTAACTTCTAAGTGAGAGACAGACATGCCACAGATTATTTTATTTTCCCCTAGAGAGTGACATTACAATCAAGGAAATGAAGTTTCAGATCTATTTTTAACATTGTCATGGTCCTGACTACAGAAGTGTACTCACGCCTTTTGGTTTTAAGACTTAAAATCTGCATATCAGAAATCTGCTGAAATCAGTTAATGTGACATACAAGATTTCAGGCAAGAAACATAACATTTTTCTGAAATATGTGTATATATGTATTTGAATGTATACATGTTTGTCAGACAGCGTACTGAAGTGAACTACAGTTGATTTAAGAGTTATTTGCCAACTTATTTACCTTGGCCTAATTTATGAGGTCTAGTTACTGTAGAAAGCATTTAAAGGACCTGGTTCCACTGAAGCACTGGCTGTTCATCCAGGTACAGAATCAAAGGAGACAACCATTTGTCCTTAAATCAGATTCATATTTGCATTTCATATATTTTTTTATTGGAAAGTATAATCATTGAAATCCAATAATGGGAACAAGTGTCATAAAAGACAGTCACAAAGTTGAAGCAAACAATTGGTAGGGTAAGGATAGCAATGCTAACCTTAGAAAACAAAACTCAGAAACTAACACAAAAAAAAATCAGTAACAAGATACAGTTGTTAGAAAGAATAGCTAAAATTGCTAAATAAAGCCTTGAGGCAAGTACAGGAAGGGTTTCAAAATAGTTTTTTGCATATATACCACTAAACTAGTTGTATAGAGCTTTTAAACTGTTTGTATAGAGCTATCAGACTGTGAAATAGATTACTTAAGTAGCAACTATCATTTGAACATTGGAAAAGCAGTATGTCTGTTAAAAATGGCTCCATTTTCTTAATTAAGTACCTAAATTAAGTGTTTTAATAAAGGAGTATCCAAACACTTCCAGGGAAACCGGTGATTCCTAGAAATGATCATGCAAGTTTGGTGAGAATGTACTTTCACACCTATTCCTCAGGTTACAGAGACTGAACTGATCTGAATTTATGTAACTACTGAACTTCCAGAAAATCCAATATAAGTCATAGCATAGGTTCATATCAAACATCCTTAAAGGGAGGAGAGCAAACATCTGGAAGATAACTCTATGTGTGTTATCTTTTAATCCAATTTCCTGAAACTAAGAGCCTGGCAATTGCACTTAGTCTTCTGTGGAAAGAAAAATAGGTACTTCATACTACTTTTTGCTAGGGAGATTATGTAGCAAGGGAAGGGAAAAAAAAAAAAAAAAAACAAACCAAACCCAAAACAGGAAGGGACACCTCCTTCCACTAGACCAGGTTGTGCAAAGCCCCATCCAGCCTGGCCTTGAACACTTCCAGGGAGGGGGCAGTCACAACTTATCTGAGCAACCTGTGCCAGTGTCTCACCACCCTCACAGGAAAGAATTTCTTCTTTATATCTAATCTAAATCTACTCTCTTTCAGTTTAAAACCATTACTCCTTGTCCTATCACTACATGCCTTTGTAAAAAGTCCCTCTCCAGCTTTCTTGTAGGTCACCTTTAGGAACTGAAAGGCTGCTAAAAGGTCTTCCCAGAGACTTCTCTTCTCCAGGCTGAACAACCCCAACTCATAGGAGAGGTGTTCCAGCCCCCTGATCATCTTCGTGGCCCTCCTCTGGATGTGGTCCAACTTTACACTGGACTAATTTAACAGGACATAGCTGGCTGAAGAGCAAGGAGATTGTAGTTTGAGGACCTACACATCTTTTTAAATGTGAGAAACCACAACCTGCTTTGGAAGATGTAAGCACCAACATTGTTTACCAACAGTCTTGATGTATTTGACAAGCTGTTTTATCCCAGCTTTGTGCAACTTAGAATTTTTTATGTGTGGATACATACTCTGAAGCAGATCTACTTGTGAGTGACCCTAGTCTGAAGGGAGGGAAAGCATAGCAACTGAGATTGGAATAAGAATTCATATTGCCTATTTTCTATTTTGAAGACACACACCTGTGTTTTAAGTCCCCATCTACCTCAAAGTAAAAATGTGGTATTGAACCAAAGCTTACACAAAATTGTCTGCTAATTTTACAGTAAATTTTAACAGCAAAAGTATGAGTGCAAATAGTCAATATAGCAAACAGAATAAAGACTAATTATTGCTAGAGATTTCCACATAATTAAAAAATGTCTGCAGAGGGGACATATTACATCTCTTGCAACTTGTTTTGAAGACAACCAATACCATTCATAACACAAAAGTTGACCAGTAGGCACACTATAAATCCTTTCCACTGCTAATTAAGTTTCATGTTAGGTTATTAGAGAAGAAAGAATCAAAATCATCACTGGGATATAAATGAACTTTGCCCTTTTGCTTAAAAGCCCATGCCTAAAGTAGCTTTGTACAGAATCATGTTCACAAACAGTTATATTGTCAGTATTTTTTACAGTGTTATCAACCATCTCCAGTAAAGTTTGCACTCACAATTAAAATTACACAGTAGGAAACTGTACTATGTCTTTCAAATTAAATCTTTTTTTTTTGTGTCTTCAGTTATGAAGTCTCAACTCAAATGTGTTACAGTAAGTCCTTTATGGTGACACCAGAATAAACTATGTTACAGTTTAGGAAGTTACGTTGTTAAAAAAATCTCCAAATACAGTGACACACAAGCACTTTTCATTGGAAGTTACTCAGTTTTCTTAGCATTGATTTTTTTCTAGTTCAGAGGACACCACCTATTTTCTTTCAAGGGCATACCATCTATCTTTTTTTTTTTCTTCTTTAAGATGTAAAATTACAAATCATTGACTGCCAATTAACTTGCCATATGTACGTGATTTTCCTTTAAAATGCAAAGAAAGCTGTCTAGAACAGCAAGATTTCAGACACTGTTGGGACTCAGTTGAATCAAATAGACTAAAGATATCTTGAAATATAAAAAATGCATTATATTGAAATTTGTCATCAAAAAACAAAATGTATGAGTTGAGGATAGTTGAACTCAGTCTGAGAAATATTGTTTGTGCTCTGTGACTCCCCTCCATTTATTCTCCTACTAGGGAAAGAAGAATTTACAGCACCTCTCCCCAAAACACATGCTATAAAGGGTTAAAAAAGAGAATACAGTAGTGATAGCTTTCACAGAATCACAGAATCGTCTAGGTTGGAAAAGACCTTGAAGATCATCTAGTCCAACCATTAAACGAACATTGACAGTTCCCAACTACACCATATCCCTCAGCACTATGTCAACCCGACTCTTAAACACCTCCAGGGATGGGGACTCCACCACTTCCCTGGGCAGCCCATTCCAACACCTAACAACCTGTTCTGTAAAGAAATGCTTCCTAATATCCAGTCTAAACTTTCCCTGGCGCAACTTGAGGCCATTCCCTCTTGTCATATTGCTTGTTTCTTCATTAAAGAGACTCATCCCCAGCTCTCTGCAACCTCCTTTCAGGTAGTTGTAGAGGGCGATGAGGTCTCCCCTCAGCCTCCTCTTCTCCAGACTAAACAACCCCAGTTCCCTCAGCCGCTCCTCGTATGACATGTGCTCCAGACGCTTCATCAGCTTCATTGCCCTTCTCTGGACATGCTCGAGTAATTCCATGTCCTTTTTGTAGTGAGGGGCCCAGAACTGAACACAGTAATCAAGGTGAAGCCTCACCAGTGCCGAGTACAGGGGTACGATCACTTCCCTGTCCCTGCTGGCCACACTATTTCTGACACAAACCAGGATGCCATTGGCCTTCTTGGCCACCTGGGCACACTGCTGGCTCATGTTCAGCTGGCTGTCAATCAACACCCCCAGGTCCCTCTCTGACTGGCAGCTCTCCAGCCACTCCTCCCCAAGCCTGTAGCGCTGCTGGGGGTTGTTGTGGTCCAAGTGCAGCACCCGGCATTTGGCCTTATTGAACCTCATCCAGTTGGCCTTAGCCCATCGCTCCAGCCTGTCCAGGTCTCTCTGCAGAGCCTCCCTACCCTCGAGCACATCAACACTCCCACCCAACTTGGTGTCATCTGCAAACATACTGAGGGTGCACTCGATCCCCTTGTCTAGATCATCAATAAAGATGTTCAACAGGAGTGGCCCCAAAACCGAGCCCTGGCCGACACCACTCATGACCGGCCACCAACTGGATTTAACTCCATTCACCACAACTCTTTGGGCCCGGCCATCCAGCCAGTTTTTTACCCAGCAAAACGTGCGATCATCCAAGCCCCAAGCAGTCAGTTTCGCCAGGAGGATGCTGTGGGAAACGGTGTCAAAGGCCTTAAAGGCCTTTCAAGATATATATCAGGAGACAATATCACAAGAGTGGTGAAACGCTTCAGAACTTTTCAACCCCATTTCTCACACTACAGAACATTCAGTTTTACCAGAAATTAGTAGAGAATAGTCTGTGGATTCAATTTTCTCTGATTTGTTACCTTTCATTAAGGAGGCATCTGCTTCATTTTTAGCAAAGTACATTTTTGTATTAAAAATGGGTATTAATATCTTAACTGAATACCAAGCTTATATTAATATCCTACTGTAGTCCTAAGTGGCTAAAATGGTTGCTGTAGCGGTTATGCACTTTGCATTGGTTACAGCTCTTTCTTATTTTCAGTCCTTAACTCAAATTCAGTTTTAAACACATCCTTAGGCACATCCCAGAAGGTATCCTACTTACTTTAACATTTGAAAGAATAATATATCAAGTTCTAATGAAGATTATGGGACAAATTAAACCTGTGGCCCATAATCCAGAATTTGTGTTCCTTCCCTTCAAAAGAAAAACAGTTGTTGAGAGAATTCAACTGCAAAATCACAAACACACTCCATTTAATATTCAGCCTACTATTTCATTGGTGAAGTTTTATCATCAAGAGAAAGCATTTATAAAAGTAACAAACTTCCAAGTCTTATATACATCTGGAGAGTATATAATCAAAAGTATAATAGTTCATGTCTTCTTAGCATGTTCTGTACTTTGCACTTCTTTAGTTAAACAAAAAATAAAATAAAAAATTCCACCTATCAGTTGGTGCAGACAGTCCTATATCTGGAGAAAGGAACATCATGAAGGCTTCCATTCTCTCAACTTGAGCACAAGAAAGTGGATAACTGATTAGAAGTAAAATGTCCTTTTCTCTCCTTTCCAAGAACTGAAAGAATTATTAACCTGTCATTTCTAGCACTCATTGCACACAAAGTGCCTGTGACAGGTGAACATGAATGAATTTTAGCCAATGGTATTCACCGATCAAGAGCTATACTACAGATAAGTTTATATTTTTACGTGATGTAAGCATAGAGGCAAGTATAATTTTCTTTAATTGGCTTTAACTGGCTAGGATGATTATGATTCCTTGGAAAACAGGCAAGGCAGTTTTTGTGGTTAAAACAGACATTTCAAACACTGTCTATGCTGTGAGTGCACACAACTACTTTTGTAAGGCATTTTTGTATTGATTACAGAACAAGAAGATGGTTTAAGAAGTGATTGGTTTAAGAAGTGATTGAAGGCCATCTCAAGAGGCAATAATCCCTTAAAACAGGGTGTTGTAGGCAAGAGACTGTACTAAAATGCAGTAGCTCTGAGATTTTAGATTGTCAGATGAGAAATGCTTAAACTCTTAACTGCAATTATGTGGAATGATTTTGGTTAACTCATCATGTGCTGAAATACCTACCGAGACACTGAAGATGTATTTTAACCATCTAAAAAGAATGTTATGATCCAGATATATTAATTTCAGAATAATGCACTCAATTAGAATAAATAGTTGGATGTGAAAAGTCTGACAGGCAAACTTATTTGGTTGATAAAAAGTTGGGGAAATTCTATGTTACTAATTAATATCTATTACTTCACCACCAGAATTCTAGACAGAGGCATTGACATAGGTTAGTTTTACAAGAACAATATAATGGTGTACCCCCCACACCCTTTTACTTGTAATTTCTATTAATGAAAGGGATACACAAGACTTTTAAGCGATGTTCAGACATTTCAAAGAAAATTGAAACATTATTTTCCTTTAATATTTATTACCTGTCCTTAAACAAAGATAAAAAATTTCTTACTTTAACTGTTAATTTAAGCCATAAAATTTGCAGGTTTATGATAATTATCACCTAGGTGTCATTTTTCAAAAGTGAATCTACCATGCTTATTCTTCCAGGCTCATTGATTGGTTAGGTAAGAAAGGCTAAAACAAGAGAGAATACCAACTGCCTGCAGCTTTTGTTTTAAATTACTTCCTATTCTGCAGATTCAGGTGAGGGATTATCTAATTTATAGTAGGATCAGTGAACCAGTAAATCAGTAGCACGATGCCACCTTTCACCAAATATTTGAATAGAGAAGCAAAGAGGCAGTTGTATGTGAAAAGTAACAGCAAGCCAAAAACTGCTTATTTTTTTGTATTTTATATTAATTAATGGAAAATATTATGAAAAAAATAATAAATGAAAAATATTTAATGAAGGTGTATAGGTGTCAGGGTCCACTGTTACACAATACACAGAAGAAAGTAGACATCTGATGACTGAAGGATAAGAAAAAATAGTTCACATACTACATTTTAGGGAATGTATTCCAGCATGCTGAATATAACCAACAAGTTCTGTGAAAGACTTCTCATTTGGATATTTTGGACTATAGTTCAATTCTTAACAACATATCCTTTTTAGTTCTTCAAGAAATATTTGAAACTTGGCGTGGTTTGTCTTAAGCTTGCTCTTTGGTGACTGATCTTAGGTAGTTTACCTACTTACTTACTGAAATAGATTGAGCAAGTGTGTTCTATTTAATGTAAATTCACACAGTGTATAGTAGTCTTGTGAAACTCTTTGCAGAGGACATAGTGAATGGAAGAAGTTTACAAGTGTTCAAAGGGAAACTAGACAAATATTTGAAATCAGAATCAGAGAGTGACTGAATAGGCAAAGCTTTGCCAGGCATAGAAAAACTCCTGAAAATAGTTGGGAGTCTAGGAAAGTGTGAAGGAGAGGTGTGTTGAATATGCTGATCCTGTCCCTAGTTCCCTTGCTGTCTGTTTATGCTTTCACTTGCATAACAAGACAACAAGCAAGGCTACACAGATCTTCAGTATGAGCCAACAAACCCACACATCTACAGAGCTAATACAATGAATTCTTGAACTTGTCTTAATTCCTTGTACTGCAGTACAAGAAATCTCAAACATTTTCCAGGAACAGTGTTCCCAGTCCATATTGCTGGTGGAAATTATCCCTGAAAATCACAGTAGAAGTCTGTAAGCAAGTGTCAGCTCATGTACAAAACAGAATTGCATTCTGGGCTTAAACACTGAAGGACACATAACTGGATATTCCTGATTGGCTGAATCTACTTCCAAAAAATGTTGTACCATGTATACTGACTGACACATTTAAGAACATTTCTTTTCTAATCCTTGATTAGAAAGTACCAAAGGAAGTACTCCAAGCTACTGTCAAGATTTAGTATTTTCTGTAGAAACACATAATAGTATGATGTATCATTCTGAGACAAGTAATCACATTCTTAATAATGCTGGTTCTAGATGACAGAAAATAGTAAGAAAGATGTTTATTACTTCTGTTATCAAAAAAAAAAAAAAAAAAGTAAATAAGAATTGTAAAACATTTCCAGTGGTAAAAGAAATAAGTCTGGGTAGCTTCACTGCTATTAAAGCTGAAGTACATGTGTAGCCCAGAAATTTATTTTGCCATTCCTGTTAAAAAGCCAGAGGACTGGCAGAGAGCTGGCAGTGCTGGGTTTCAGGATGTGTCTGGCCCTGACTTCAAGCTGATGTCAACCATGGCAGCAATTGCCCAGCGGTCAAGTGCCTGTGCTCTCCCTGCATTAGCTTTGGTCTGGCTGTGCCCAGGGGGTGGGGGGCAGGGGAGTGCCATTTCTATATAGTCTCTGCAGGACATTTCCCTCTGGGTAACGGGGCTGTGGTATGGCAGCACGCAGCTCCCAGACTTTGCCTGGGAAGCAGGGAGAAAGCGGAAGGCTGCAGTAGGAAAACATAAAAAAATGCCCCTAAGCAAATCACCAGGAGTGTCATGGTCCTCCAGAGAAAGACCTCACAGCACTAATGACTTATGATAACCCTCCCTACCCGAGACTGCATCAACTAGGACTTAGAAGATTTAGGTTTTATGCTAAATGAAAATTATGATTAAGTAGATAGGTAGGTTAGTCTTTCAAAGAGCAAGACGAAATTACAGATTCAACTGATCAAATTACAAGGCAGTATAAAATTTACTGTTTTACCTGTGGCTATAATATATACAATATATCTTATAAAATATATAGTATTTATGTAACATATACAAATATTTTTTAAATAGGAATTTTGTTAGATTAGATTTAAGACTTAGAGAAGAAGAATTTCAAAGTTCCTATTCCATAGCAACCAAGAACAAATAGGTTTTTGTTTAGCCAATAGAGGAAGGTTTTTAAATTACAGAACACAATACTTTCACTCCTAACTACAGAGAGTTAGGTGTAATATAGGGTAGAAAAACGTAGTGCTTTCAGAAAATCTCTCTTCCCCACCCCTGCTTCCTGTGGTTGGTGTAGGTCTGGTTTTCGATATAGGTCTGTTCTGTTTGGTACCCACAATAAATTGATAAAGGTATAGGAATTAGTGCAAGTCAGAGGCAAGCAATAATTTAGTTCTGTATTTTGTTCAGTTTGGCTATAAAAAAACTCATAAGCCTTATGAGCTCTCATAGGCATGACTCAAGAGTTTTCAGTGTTACTTAGGTAAAACCTCATTTGAGGACTGAAGTTTACTAAAACAGAGTATATCAAATTAATAAGTACTTTAGAGTAAGCTATGAATCACATCTTCATAATTGGTTTTCTGTAGTTTGTGAGCAGTATACATTTTTTAGACTACAGAAAAGTTAATGACAATAGCATACTCTACATGCTAAATAAATACAGAGTAATAAAAGCACTAATAGCTGGTGTATAGCATAATTCTTGTTTAATACAAAAGACTGTATGGAATTAAGCTCTTAAGAACAATGAAGATGTACTGTACACAGATCATAAGATGTGACCTTCTGCTTGTTACACTATAAATTAAAACCAGGTAGATAACACTGATTCAAGTATGAATTCACACAGTAAATGCAGTTGCATGTTTATTTCATTAAAATTGTCATAACTCTTTATCTGGATGAGTTTATGATGTTATATTGGGTTGCTAAAAGGATCTCACATCTTATTCGTGCTGTATGTTGCTAGTGGTCTAATCTTGGAGGTACTGAACACAAACTGAATTGCAACCCTATTTTGTTCACCAGTCTTTGAAATCTCCTTGCAAGCAAATTAACATTGCTCTGGGCTTGTAATGAACAAATGCATTTATGATTATGTATCCACATTTATAACTTTAGTTAGCTCTGGAAGCTGACTAAACATTCCTAAATAAAGATATTCAGAAAAGATATCTAGTTAAATCCCTGATAAACACCATATACATGAACTTTGTTTCATTTTACAGCACAATACTTCCACCATTTGAATCATTAATGAACTCCCAGGCCCAGTAACAAACTCTAGAAAAGACTCTTTCTGCAGTTGTAATCTTAACTCTGTAGCTCTAAATGAGGTCTCAACATCACATTTAGAGACAGTTTTGGGGAAAAAAAGTTACTGGAAACATGTGGGCAATGAATTCCTTCTCCCAGTGAGGTGAGCTCTAAGCAAGACTAGCAGGTGACAAACTTCTTTTTCTGCTCAGCAAAGAATAGAGTGCTACAGGAAGTAAAGACCAGTGCTCCTTTAGAGACTACCTACTAAATTTGGTTGATACTAGTAAGAGAATTTACAAAAGACTAAGAAAAGGCAGACCAACAAATTTCTGTCTTCAGACAGACTCTTTAACTGAAAGGAGCTGTTGTGAAGATTTGTGTAAGACTTAGCTTTGGTATCCTACCATAACATACCATAAGAGGTGTTGTATGTCCTTGTTTCTTTTGCCATTTCCAGTTCAAACAAAAACAATACTCACTGCACTTATAAACTTGACTGCCTTTTGGGGAAAGCTGAAGTATGCTTAACCTTACATTTTCAGTAAATTATTGGAATGATATCAAGAGCAGAAGATACTTTAGTCTAGAATTTATTTGTCCTTAAATATTGATCCCTGCTACTTGTAGCTGAGTATCCAGCACTACAGATATTTAACACGACTTGACTTATACAACTTCTTCCATGGAACTGTCAACATCCACCCTGGTTCTACATAATAGCTTTAGGAAATAAATTTTAAACCAAGATACCCCTGACTACTGTTTCCTTTAATCAGATACTTGATGAACTAATAAATAAAATCAAAACAGAAGATTGTATTCTTTCCTTAATTACTACCCTTTCTCCTTCCCTTCTCAGAAGTCTGAGCACGTGTTGTTCAGTTGACACTGATATCTGGCTAAATGCTGTAGAAAACAGCTGAAAGCAGCTTAGCTAAAACCAAGATAAACTAAATTTAGAAGGCACTGGTGATCCTGTCTAAACTGACAACTTGGTTGGAGCAGTGAAAACCTTGGTCCATCTGAATGACTACCACGTGGATACTGGCAGCTGCTGTTGGTCCTCCTGAAAGTCTTCTCTCCCTCAGGCTGAAGAAGCCTCAGCCCCTCGACCTCTCCTCATAGACCAGGTGCTCCTGCCCCCAAAATGTTTGCTCCAGCCCTGACCCCCACCCCAAATTCTTTCTAATTTATTCATATCAATAAAATAATCATTCATAATATTATCCTTATAATAGTTATGATGCAGTGCCAAAACTGGACACAATGTTCTGGATAGGGCCTGCTGCGTGCTGAGTAGAGGGGAATAACCACTTCCCGCATCTGTCAGCTGTGCTCCTTTTAATACAGCCCAGCATACCTTTTGACATCTTTGCTGCCAGGCCACACAGCTGTCTCATGTTCAGTCGGTGTCTGCCAACACACCAAGGTGCTTTCCAGTAGAGCTGCTCCATAGGCATTCAGTTCCCAGCCTATACCGTTGCAAAGAGCTCTTCCTCCCTACTGGCTGCACTTGCATTTGCCATGCTGAAATTCATGAGGCTCTTAAATATTATGCTAGTTACGAGCAGAGCAAGATCATTAGCACACTCCTTCATAAGACAGCATAAGACATCCACTCTCAAATTCCTTACCCCCACCTAGAAGATAAACAAGGTATTTCAGATATTTAGTGTTGTTGTTAGCACTTACCCTTTCATAACCAGTCTTCTCTCAAATACTGCTATAAGACATAAATTGAAGTTATAAAGTATTTATAGCAAGATAGAGAACAGGTAAATAGGCATTTATTATTTGCAACGTATGCCAAACATTTGACTAGTTAATTCACAAGCTTGACAGAGGATTTGCAGACTACTTCAAACACCACATGCTAGCTTCCCTCAAGATTTCAGAAGTAACGCTTGAATATTATTAGAAATTACTCCTAGCCTCAAATTCTCACAAACCACACAATTCCACTATACTCATGAAATGTCCAGTTATGGGGGGTAGCACTTCAATAGAGAGCTTTTTAATACACAGAGATCAGTATCAAACAACAATAAAGAGTGCCATGATTAAAAATATATATATATATGTATATCTATTGCCAGGACATCAACCAAGTCTTGAAACTTGGTGAGGTAAGAGTGAAATAAGAGCCTTCGGTGGTGGGTCAGTACTTGCATTCTGCCTGGCTTTGCATTCCCAAGCAGACACAAGATTACTTCTTTGTTCAAGTTTGAGTGGAATCAAGGATGGAAATTATTCATTACCTAATGAGATCCAGAACACCGTATTACTGGGTATCTGTAGCAAATAAGCTGTATTTCTTCAGCATTAGCTGTCAAACAAAGCTAATCGTGCAAAACCTGTCTCAAAGGTATAGATATATGAACATCTGCATCTGTCACAATGATGGTGTTTATTTCAAATTTTTTTTATAAATAAAGTTCCAAAGAAAACAAAATGTTTCCATAGAAACAATCGTCTTGTCTATCAGATGCTTCTTTCTCACATTCCTTTTCTTTGAAGACATAAACATATTGACAAAGTATCATTAGGAAAAAGACTCAGTCCTAAAATGATGAAAGGTCAAATTCTTACCAGGGCTATATAAAAACCATATGCCATCTTATCCTATGTATTTAGGAGCTGAAAATTAATGTCATTTTGAAAACAAATCATCCTAAACATTTTTATTCACAGGAATAAGCTTAAAATAGAGAACAGAAAGAAGAAAATTTGATTCAGGATTGAAGGTCACTTGCAACAAGTTATATCTATCACCAAATTACACTGTAACTGGATCTTGAAACTGGCCAGGCTGACTAAGTATCATCTTAATAGCCTTCTACAACATACACCAAAAAAACCCCCTTCTAAACTAAGTTATACCAGAACACAATAATATCGATACTTCATGGTTTATTAGTTTGTCTCATTATTTGAGGACCTGATTCAGTGTGGTGATTCAGAAGTTTTCTTTCTTTCAGAGGTTTATTGGATTAGAGAAAAGTCCTATTAAACAAAACTAAACATCACAATCATTGTCATGCTAAGTGAGCAAATAAGGTAATTAAGGACTTGAATATACTATGATCAGGTGCTACATTTATAGATGATTCAAGACACTAGCACAAAGTTTCATTAATCAGCATATACATACACCAAAGACCACTGTTTCTGAGCTTTAGTTTCCGACATGTATTTAACTGTGAGACCTTATAGTTGTACAGTGAAAGGCAAACCTGATGGTACTCCAGTCTCTTTTGTAACTTCAGGATGCATCACTGAGGTGCAATTACAGAAGCTGAGATGCTCTGGCTAAATTTAACAATTGACTTCCTGCTCCTTTTGTAGTCTTGCATTATGAGAGACTCCTGAGCCATACAGGCAATCTTGCTAACCCATGGCCTGAAGGCAGTCTTGTTCCTGTGTTAGGATCAAACTACCTCAGCAGCAAGAGCTGTGGTGCCTATAAGGCTGCTACATGATCCATGTCCTGAACTAAGGTGTTGCTAAACCTAACTTTGTGCAAAATCCATCTGTTGCCCAACCCTCATCCTCTAGGGGAACAGGCCAGCAACTGTTTCTCGTCTATGGCCTACTTTTAGCTCTTCCCCAGAGCTTTCTCAGCTAAAGAAAAGGAGATAATCCTGAGAATTTATGAATGGCAAAACATGTAAAAAGAGGGAGTCATGTTGCATATAAGATTTATCTGATTTGTATTACTAAGCTTGCAATTTTTTATTCTGTAGGTGCACTGTTTTCCAAATAAAAAGGTTCACAGTGCTAATTCTTTCACAAAGGGTTCTTCCTATCCTCATCGATAAACCATGTTTTTCTCTTTTGGAGACACATAAAACATTCCCAGGAATTCTACTAAAACAAAGATGTGCGTTTCAACTGCACAACTTCTACTGTCTTTGCAATGCTGACTCTTAGAAGACTATCTGCAAGAGTACTGGCCACTATTATTCTTACTCGTATACTAGCAGATCTTTATGGTAACTTTTTAAAGTACTTTTTTACACATGAAAGGAGGACTCCCATCAATTTCCTTTCATATAAAACAAGACTTCAGAACATGCAAATTTGTAAACTTACATCAGTTAGTTTTAGTGTGCTTTCTTCATTCTCATTTGTACAAGATAAAGTTATCAGGCCAAGCTTGGAGCACAATAGAAAGTTTAACTTATGTCTGTCCTTTGGCATGCATACTCATATGCATAGTCATATATTTTTAGCTTGGATTTCATGAAGAGATTTTGCTTGTGTGTAGCATTTAGGAAGTCCCAGGTAGGTTTCCTATTTTAAGTTTTATTTAAGTTCTTAAAACAGAGTTAAAGCAAGATTGAAACAATCTTGAAGACCATTTCTTACAAGGTTTCATCTGCTTCAGGACACTGTACTTAAGGACTTTGTTGTATCACTAAGATACACTCCCATTTCATATAAATTTTAGAGGATTAACTTCTTGCTCAAGACCAGTTGTCTCATCAAAAGAAAAAAAGTATCTCTTAAGTTAGTTTACAGTCAAACATTCATACCTTAGTTTATACAGTTTCGTTTAGCCATGGCCACATTTTCAAACAAACCTGCTGGCTTCGGTGGCATAGGAGAGTCAGGCATTAACACCCAAATATCTTTCAGTTGGATCTGGAGATATTTTTCCATGAACATGGTGACACACTGTTCTTCAGCTTCACTTTGAAAACTTGCATGATACCCCAAAGGAATAATCACCACCAGATTCAAATTCAAGCAAGCTCTCGTTGCCTGAACAATACCTGCCATAGATAAAGGAATGGGAGATTTCTGCTTGCTAAGAGAGAATTAGACTTTTGAAGGAAGACCTTGAAACTGAAGCAAAAAAAAAAAAAAACCAAAACAAATCTGCATGGGAAGTTTTCTCCATACATTCTCTGCTGAGTAAAAGACATCTAAGAAACAAGAGTTTCTTTCTCTAATGTGAACAGGTAAAATTATTTGTGTCTGCTGCTTTCATTTCTATGTGTTTCTTAATCCATTTACCAAGGAGAAGAAAAACAATAGCTGATTAATTTTCATGCTGCCTTTTCTCCTATGACAGACTTCTTTTCCTCCAGTGTTCCTCCAGCATTTATCTTTCCAGTTATCCCTGCCTTTCTGAAGTAATAGGTAGTAAACTATACTTTCAAGAACTCACAGGTTTGATCACCTCTTCATCTAGATCAGATATAATTTTTTAATAATGTGTTAAAGTGATTAATCTCATCCAAATTTCTTTCCAGAAACTTTTAAAGTAGTATAGAAATATGTTGTAGGTATCACTGAAGATAAAAACTTCCTAGCTGAGCAGATTTCTAAACTTTATTAGAAGAGAAGGCCTTAGTTTACGTGGTGTCTCTGATTACATGAGGTTTCAAGTTTGACTTCAGCAGTGCTTTACACACTCTAAAACTGTGCACCTCTAAGTTCTATACATTTAGCACACACATTTAGTGTACTCATGTTTTTCAAGGTATCAGGATGAACTTTGGGAAACTTGCCTTTGGGAAAAAAGAAGCTTCAGACTTTAAGAGCTATGCATGTGTAGACTTTTTTAATGATCACCACATATGTAGCTTTACCTATGCCAGTTACTTCCAGAGCAGTAACTCAGAATGTTTCTATTTAGAGGAAATGAATCAAAGCTATTTAGTTAAGCTTGTCCTTCCCATCCATGTCCTTTCTCCACCTTTCATATCACCAGCCAACTCATGTGCAAGGGTTCTCAAAAAAATCTCATAAGAGATCTTTCAATAATGAAAGTCAACAAAACAGTCATTGTTCTTTCACTGTTTGAAAATGGAGTTGATCTTCAGACCCCACCATCTCAACAGTGGGAGTTTTAATACTGATTGTAAACAAGAGTTGAATTGGGCATTTTTTTCTTCTACTGAATTCTGTAGTACAGACATTTTGGAAATTTCAGTAATCCATACCTGTCAAGCATAAAAGCATCTAGGAATCTGCATGTATAAACTTTAAACTAGAAAACTGGTAAATATCTCTTACATCCCAATACTCTAGGTCTATTTTACCAAAATTCTGAAAACTTATGCAGGTTATGTTATTCAAAAATTGAAATTATGGGTGAGATACTCAGCAAAGATATAAAATGGCTAGTTTCCAGAAGATATTTTCTACTTATATGTAGCTATAAAGCTCACTTGCACCATCCATCTTTTCTTAAAATATATTTAAAAGGATTGCCTGCCAAATCCACAATTTTTCTGAAGGCTGAGCAGTTTCTTGGCAGAATTATGTTGCCAGTACATTTGCTGTTGTTGAATCTGGCATGCTAATTTAGCTATCAGTACCACTAGTCTCATCCACCTTGAAGGTAAACCTTACATGCTCAATGATTTCCCCCCACCCACACTGCTGGCAGCAGCAGGAGATATGAAGTTACTGTAGATGGTTTTCCTCAGTAAGAGAGTATTTGGTTCACTTCTATTGGTGGTTACAGAAAAGATCTTGTAAGAAGGTGATTAAATTCAGATATAAACTTAATTTTTGCCAGTGCAGTGTTCAAGTTAAAAGGAAGAACAGGAGAATAGTATGGATTTTTTTTTTTTTTTTTTGTGGGATGCAACTGGCAGTAAAACTCACTGATTTTAAGCTAAAACTAGCAATAAGAATTTCTCCAAAGAAACAATATCCTGTTATATACTCTTCATAAGTTATTTCTTTCATATTATATTCCATTTTGGAAACCCATTTATGAGTGTTACATACTACATCGTAAGTAATTCTCTATTGGAACAACTGCCAATAAGAAGCTAGCAATAATGTCTGTTTTTCAACATCCAGTGTTGAAAAAAGTTTTTCTTGCAGTTTACCTTTAGAATTTTTTTCCCCTGAATAATATTTTTGGGTAACTGTTCTATGCAGCTAAGGTACCACACAGCTGTGTGCACAAAATTATGTTATCACATCAGTACGTGCATATAAAGAGGTACACATTACACAAACAGAGCTGTGGACACCTGGTATTTTAAGACACATAATTTGAAGATCTTCAATAGCATTTTAAATTGGTGGAACAGCAAGAAGATATAACAATTATGATTTCTTTTTTTAAAACACTTTGGAGGGGGAAGGTTAGAATAGATATACTGAGATTTATACTTTTGTCAGAATACACTAGTTACCTTCAGAACTGCATTGATTTGCAGGTCTCAGTCCACTAAATTTGAGTAATGCATGTAGTAAGAAATTCAACAATTTTAATTATCACTTAAATACTCATACACACTACCCAAAGGTTGAATCCAATAATGAAAAAAATTAGTATAGTCAAAAATGATCACTAAAAGCAACAAAATACATTCTATATTCACAATCCCAAGTTATAATAATAGTAATAATTAATTGTTTTAAGTGATATCAGGAAGTCTGAATGAAGTGAATCTCATGCCTGAATAATCAAATATCCCTGTTCTTTGACAGATTCCATCTTGATGTGAACTATCAGCTTCAGCATGACATTAATATGTTAAATTATAACCCTAATCATCCTCCTACAAGCCCCTAATCAAGTTTCTTTCCCTTTCTTCAGTATGAAATATAGATTAATTTAGAAGTCATTCTAAATCAGGTACCATGTCCTACCAAGTATGACGCTACACTTTGCTAAGATACTTCTCTTTCTTTACCATACCTTTCTTATCAGCTGGCAGTTTTATTGAGCAATTTTTCATGTTAGAAAATACTTTCCTAAAGAAAACAAACCAACCATACTAGGGATTCCTTTCTGAGGACTGTTACATTTCCTGTATTTACCTGACATTAACCTTATATTTGTGTCTGCTTTCTTAGCATCTGTGAAGGGGTTTTCTTCATCACCATATTCTATTGTAAAAGCATCATCTTACTTAAGTAAAAGTTAAGAATTATGAAGTTTCCTCTCTAAGATACTTTGTCTTTCATGCAGCTGCACTGAAGCTCCAGTTTAATCATTAGCAAACTAATTAGCTTGGACTTTACTGGGACTTAAAAGTTACAGTGTGATCATTAACTTACAAAGTTGTTAATAAAAATAAAAGATACATACACAGACATAAAACCCTGGCTTTGAACCTATCAACATCTCCCCATTGCTTTAGAACAAATGTTTAGATGTTAAGAAGACAAAGCAAAATTACTATTTTTCAGACACAGATACTATAAAAATTGATTACAAAATAGTTTAATAAGTTTAATATTAAAGTTAGATGAATAAAAACATTAAAGAACTGAAAATGCATATGGACCAAACTAAAAAAAAAAAAAAACAAGTTGCATCCATAGTAGGTTTTTTGTGAACATGTTAAAAAACCCCATTCTCTTAAAGTGCCTCCGAGTTGCCTCTGTCTTCAGACTTACAAAGACAATTTTAAAGTTAAAAAAACCAAAAGCTTGAGACAGAAGAAAAGTAAAATTATTGCTATGAATAAAACTGTGAGTCCATAACTTTCATCCCAGTATTATAGAGCTTCCTCAAAATCCACTGAATGTGTATATTCCTTTCACTAGTGGAAATCAGATACCCTTCAACTTGCACCATAGTGTGCTTGTGACTGTTTCACAACTTCTGTGGAGCATTTAACATCTTGTTGGAATGGAAAACAGTTTAGCTAGGAAAAATTATTCCTACCAATATATGTTAAGGCTTAGCTCATTCATATATGAATCATTGAATAATCAGTTCTCAGTATCTTAGTAAACAACAGATTAAAGAATGTAGTACACCATTCCTTTGCATTTTTACTCCTTTCTTTTGTTATCCTAAGTTTATTGCAGTTGAGTCTATCATCATAGAATGATGCTGTTAGAAATACTATTTTATTAACAATAACGGTTTAAAATTTAGCCGCTTCTCCATCTAACAAAGGAGTTCACTCTTGACAGAGACAGTTGTTGTTTACTGACAATCTGAGGTAAATGAGAAAGTTGGGAAATGCAGACAGTGGTCACAGCAGAAACAGTAATCATGTCATAGAAATCTTCCTAATATATATTATTTCACACATTTTCTTTTTCAGAAAGATATCAGTGTTGCCTTTGTTATAATCTTTCTTGAACTGTTGTCATCCTGTTTCTTCCCTCCATACCTCCATTGCTTTAAAAAGATAGAAGCAATTATCATGTTATTACCCAACTATGGAAGTTCTTAAAGGTTTTAAACATAAATTGGGTTTGGGCAGGAACCTGAAACCCAGTTGTGTAAAGTCAGGTCTTCAAGAAAACCCTTTATTCACTGCAACACTTATCATTGACAAGTTCTTCATAAGAAACTACCTAAAACTTTAGAATGTGTCAAAGAGTAAAATGAAAGATTCTTTTGTTGTTATTGAAGTTTTGAGTATCCACCCCATGCGGAGATAAACAGAGTTTAGGAGTTAAATATATGAGAGGAGCCATTCTCCTGATTTTTTTTCTTCTCCATAATTTTTCATAATGTTTATCCAGCCCAGGGAAAGACCCATAAGACCTGCTTCCCCAAGCCTGTTCATATGCAAAAGATGTACTACACAGAAACCCCATAACTCTGTAAGAGTTATTGTTTCCCAAAAGCCTCTTCTGCTCCCTCCCAACAGCCAAAGACATTCCATAGCAGAGATTGTTGCAACTGGACAGAAAGATAACATTCATCCATTTTTTTCTTCTCCTCCCCACCTTTCCCCCAAACCAGGAGCCTCTCTCACCAGGAAAGGGAGCCCTCAGAAGCACACGGGAAAAAAAACAAAACGACCAACAACAAAAAACTCAAACCCAAAACACACAAATAAGCAAAAAAACCCCCCAAACATAAAATGATTCCATAAAGCCTGTGTTTTATCTTCCCTGTGGGATGCACATTGCTATCATACATGGACAGTCTAAAACACTTCAGCTATATATGTGTATAGTCACATACTTCAGTGAGTTAAAGACTCACTATAAACAGACCTTCCCACTATTTTGTACTCCTTATCTATCACAATTAAAATACATTTGAAGTGTATTAGGACCAGAGGGCAGCAGAACAGATGCATTTATTACAAAGACAAAACCACATCAGATGGGGCACCTTAAAAAGCTGTCTGAAAGTCTCAAAATTCCTTATAAGACATCAGAAAAAAATATCAATTTGTACTTAGAAAGAAAACTATCTTATTTTTCACTAGTTCATCAGACGTATCTTGTACATCTTAAATTAAAACAAATATCCTGACCCGCATCTCTCCATTCAGGTGACTACAGTCCCTGTTGGCCTGGCCAGCTCTCTGAAGACTGCATTATTTAAATAAATTAAGGGAGGTGAAAATACTTTAGAACACCAAGTGATTTCATTTAATAAGCACACATCCCATGCTGCCATAGCAAAGCATCATCTTCTAAACAGAAAAGAGGCAAAACAACATCTCTAGAGAAGTTTGAAATGGTCTTATAATATCTGTGAGATCTACTCTATTTTAGTTATTATAACAAATTTCCATCTTTTCCAACATCAAAACACAACCCACCAAAACCACACTCTAATCTTATCAGTCTTATTCCTCAATACCATCTGTCAGAAGAGCAACCCAGAGCTTCTCCTCTTTGAGCTTTTCATATACCTTCAAAAGCCTGAAATAACCATTGGCTTCGAAGTTTTCCAGATACTTCCCTAAACTCTCACATCTAATGATTTGGAGCTGCTTCCCCAGCAGAAGGCTGATTGCCCTCACTGCCAGCCACGGAGTGTATTCGGTGTGTTACATTATGTTTTCCTACCAGGATCAGCTCAATCCTAATGAATTATCTCACAATTATAATTAATTAGAATTAGCTCAAAATCTATTTTAAACACTGCATCCATTTTTTCTTGGGTATTTTTGGCATTCCCTTTATTTAAAATTCTAATGATGCTGTTCAGAATGTTTGCTGGTATTGATGAATCGTAATTGTCCAGCCTTGAAATGTGCCCTTTACATAGATATAAATTGAGTGTACTCCAGAACATGTTCAGAGGTTTCCCAGGCAGTAGTCAGCATTTAAAAAAAAAAAAATCATTCTTGTATCCTGTAGTCAGAAAACAGTTCATATTTGCTGTTTCCACTTATGCATATTTGTTTTATTTTTTGGCTTACATCCAGATAGGTTACAGGTATGCTTATTGGAGGAATTTACAGTAGCTCAGTCAACAGACTCTTCTCAGTGAGGCTGACAAGAAAAACAAAAGCATTTCAGGGACAGTGGAGGCATTAATACTCAGGACTCAGTTTCATGAGCTCCTAGAACAAGCCTTCAAAAGCTTAAAAGACCTAGAGCTGGAGGTCAGCTAATAGGGAAAACAGTAGGAGACCCAACTATTACCTTCTGTTCTGGCCCAAAGGCTCTGAAGAGATTCACATTTCATTGTTCCAGAGCAGGAAAAAAAGAAGTGGTGAAGATAAGGAAGAACAAGCTGGGAACTGCTCTCTTTGATGCTTCTCATCTCAGAGAAATAGCAAAGACATGAAAAGCAAAATCCAATTGTATATGGCTAGCATGTGACAATCACGGCACAATAAACTGAGCAGGAAAAACAAGAACAAAAACACTGATGTGAACAATAAAAATGGCATGAATCAAATACACCTTATTTCTTTTTGCTTCATGTAGATACTGTTCCACAACTATTTATATGAATGTATATAACACCTACAGATGCACACTAGTACATCTAGAGATGAAAGATGTACAGCTGGTTTAGACAGTAATTCTTTCATGTTTGTCTTGGGATACAATAAAAATGTATATTTGTTTATTTCTTTAAATTTTGCTTCTTTACTGAATGTTCCCATTCAGAGAATGTAGCATAGACTATATTGCTGGAAAAAGTTCTCTAAATGGATCAAAATAAAATTTGCCCTTGGATTAATAAATTATTCAAAATTTGGTCTTTATTCAATTATTAGCAAAAAAAAAAGTTTCCCTGATTTTTGAAAATATGCATATTACCAAAGAATTTCACTGCAGAGCTTGGACTAATGGTAATCAGGTGGTGGATTATTTCTGAACTGTTTTAATCAAATTTTGGTTATTTTTTATTTATTATGTAATTTTTCTTGTAAATCATGTAACACTGCTTCTGTTTCCTAAGGATAAATGTTTTAAATGTGAGATAAAGGGCTAACAAATGCACAATAGAAAAATATACACCAAACATTTTCTTATAAAAAGCTATCTGTTCATTTCCCCAGAAAGCCCTCAGGTCTGAGCTTTCAAGTTCTTTTTATTTCTTAGCAATAGAGTTATTTTCTGGAAGCAGTTGAAATTGTATGGAATGGGACACCTTCTTCTACTTTGCAGCACAATTTTTAAAATCTTGAGTGGCATGAGCTACCATTCAGCTACAGGACCAACTTTGATCTAGCCCAATGACAAGCTTATATTTTTTTTTCCCCTTAAACCACAATAGCTGTTGTTTTCTGTTATAAAATGCCATAAATTTTCAGTATACAACAGTTTCATCCAACATTTTCAATATACAACAGTTTAATCCACTTTCACACTATTTTGGTATGCATCAGAAGAAAATCTATAATAAAACACAGTAGTTCTCACTTCTGCAGAAATAATTGTGTCTGTGATCACAGGTGTATATTAATCTATAAGTACAGTGAAGACCTTCAGTTCCTTGTTATTTTTATCTACATGGGTGACAGAGAAGTGGCACTGCAATGCTGCATGTAAAGTAAAGGTGGCATGAAGAGCTTTTTTACCTCCTCTTACTTCAAGATATCTTTTGAGATTGACTAGTCTTGAACCAGCTGCAAAAGACACAACCAGTTGGCTTACAGAAACATAAAAAGGTCAACAAACACTTTTTTTATCCCCTTCTGCATGTTCTGCAACTCAGACTTATCATTCCCTACAAAGAACTTATTCCTGAAGCTGTTTTGTAAAAATTATAAAAAGAAGAAACCCACAAAAGAAAGCATTAAAATGTAACATGGGTAGTGGAAATATCAGTCCAAAGGACAGAAGGATTTGCTTAGAGTAGTTATAGCACACATGAAACTACAATCCCCCAAACTGTTATTGATTAAAAAATGACCACCTCAAAGGCATTAAAATCTATAAAATCATAGTATATTCCTAGTAAGGGTAGCAATATATGTCATAAAATAGGCTGTAGCTTGTTTATCAGAGTTCTGACATTGCATTCATTAAAATAATGAATTCTAATTGCATAAGGATTTTGAGGATCCAAGACTCATTCCTGGAAACTGAAAAAAGCCCAAATTTTCAAAATAAAACCAAATAAAAATCTTCCTCTCTTTTTAGCACACAGCACAAACAAATCTCAGTGAATTTGTACTTTCAGATATTTCCAGAGGTGGACTTTTCCGAAGGATTCACTTGCATAATTTGTCTCAGAAAAACACATTTCACACTTGCATGCCCTAATGGGAATGAACTGCATGAACAAAGTCTAGTTCCTGTGAAAGTTTTGTGAGAAAGCTTGTCACTCCAGGGCCACAGAGCCACCATTGCTGTGGGATGTGACTGCTGTGGGAGATCCTGGACCCCAAGATCAGCAGGTCACATTTAAGAGTACGAACAGAAATACTTGAAATACTCTGAGAAATGCCTGCTTAAGTTTTGTTTTCATTGGAAGCCTACTTATTTCACTGGTTGCTACTTCTCCTTTATCTCCAGAAACATAGTATGTGCCTTTAGAAGATCAGAGTAGAAGTTGGAGATCTGGAGAAGAAAGAAAGCAGATTCAGTAGTGAGACTGCAGTCTTGTATTTGACCACAGACTTATACCCATTTTTTTCCTGAGCTTGTTCTTCCAAATTAATCATCCCACCATAAGTCTGTTTCCTATATGCTTTTGTCCTGACTATTGTAATCATGCTCAGGTAGCAAGTCTTTCAAAAAACACCCCATCTCATTGCATAGTAAATGCTTTTTCCTATATCCATTATTGTAGAAATAAACCCATCAGACAAAACACATGACCATAAGTTAAATCACATCTTCATTTCCATCCTAAAGCTTCTAGTAAGTAGAACTAAAGAAAATTATTCAATTGCATTGCACTAACTGAAAATCACAACACATAATTGATATGTTGATACAGTTGTCTGAGTCCTGTCAAACCAGCTTGCATGTCAGACATTTGCATCTTATTCAGAGGAACAGAAAAGATGCTGCTTGCATTTAAGCTTATATTCAAACTTTGTTATTTCCCCAGACTAATAGCCTTATTAGGCTCTTTGTATAAAAACTTTATTATTTTCAAAGAAAATACTGTGAGCAAGGGAAGTTATTTGTTAAAAAGAGAGAGGTAATTGTAAGCTTACTTTGCCCTGTCATTGTAAAACACTGGTTCTCCTTTGAAAAGAACAGAAAAACATACTTTTTAAAATTAAAATAAAGAAGATAACTATTCTTAACTAAACAATTGAAATAGTATTTGTATGCAATCATATCAATTTCTGTGCTGCAAAGTATATAATTTTGTGTTAAACTGAAAGAAAGCGCATTTCAAGAAATAATTCTTAACAGCATCCCTCCACTAGAAAGAGCAAGTGGCAGGTATTTAATCTCATTTAACTTTGAGAAAATAAAGTATAGGATTTCTTACACTGATAAAATGTTAAAGTTAAAATGACAATAATTCAGTGTTTGATAGATAAAGAGCTGGTACCAATACTTCATATTATCCTTTTAAGAAATTGATTTGTTTGAAAATGAATGCAAATGTTAGGTATACTAATAATATTGAGAGATGGAGAGAATTCAAACAATTTCTTTACTGAGATTCTGATTTCACTTGCATGTGACTTAAAATATTCTTCTTGACAGAAAAATAATGAAGAACAAGAATGTCACCATATTCCTTCTCCTATTCAAGAAGTGGGTACTAGTTTGGGGGCTCAGTTTTGAAAAGAGTTGAAAATTCTTCCCACCATTCAACAAAGTGTGTAGTTGTGGTAGGCATGGACACACAGCTAACATTTTCAGTTGAATGTCTGGTACCCAGCATGATCAGAAGCCGTCAGACCAGAGTGCTCAGAATGCTGGATCCATGGACTGCAGGGCCAGTCTGCTCTGTGGAGTCACTGAATAACAGAATCACAGAATCATCTAGGTTGGAAAGGACCTTGAAGATCATCTAGTCCAACCATTAACCTAGCACTGACAGTTCCCAACTACACCATATCCCCAAGCGCCATGTCAACCAACCTCTTGAACACCTCCAGGGATGGGGACTCCACCACCTCCCTGAGCAGCCCATTCCAACGCCTAACAACCCATTCTGTAAAGAAATGCTTCCTAATATCCAGTCTAAACCTTCCCTGGTGCAACTTGAGGCCATTACCTCTTGTCCTATTGCTTATTATTTGGTTAAAGAGACTCATCCCCAGCTCTCTGCAACCTCCTTTCAGGTAGCTGTAGAGGGCGATGAGGTCTCCCCTCAGCCTCCTCTTCTCCAGACTAAACAATCCCAGTTCCCTCAGCCGCTCCTTGTACGACATGTGCTCCAGACCCTGCACCAGCTTCGTTGCCCTTCTCTGGACACGCTCGAGTAATTCAATGTCCTTTTTGTAGTGAGGGGCCCAAAACTGAACACAGGAATCCAGGTGCGGCCTCACCAGTGACAAATACAGGGGTAAGATCATTTCCCTGTCCCTGTTGGCCACACTATTTCTGATACAAGCCAGGATGCCATCGGCCTTCTTGGCCACCTGGGCACACTGCTGGCTCATGTTCAGCTGGCTGTCAATCAACACCCCCAGGTCCCTTTTTGACTGGCAGCTCTCCAGCCACTCCTCCCCAAGCCTGTAGCGCTGCTGGGGGTTGTTGTGGCCCAAGTGCAGCACCCAGCATTTGGCCTTATTGAAACTCCTACAGTTGGCCTTAGCCCATCGCTCCAGCCTGTCCAGATCTCTCTGCAGAGCCTCCCTACCCTTGAGCACATCAACACTCCCACCCAACTTGGTGTCATCTGCAAACTTACTGAGGGTGCACTCGATCCCTTTGTCTAGATCATTAATAAAGATGTTAAATAGGAGTGGCCCCAAAACCGAGCCCTGGCAGACACCACTCATGACTGGCCGCCAACTGGATTTAACTCCATTCACCACAACTCTTTGGGCCCGGCCATCCAGCCAGTTTTTTACCCAGCAAAGCGTGCGATCATCCAAGCCTCGAGCAGCCAGTTTCACCAGGAGAATGCTGTGGGAAACGGAGTCAATGTCCCTCTGACACCACTCGTGACTTCTCCATCATGATCACACTGTGCTGTGAAAGCACCGCAGGATTGACCACATTCCCAGTCTCAGTGCTGGATTCAGCACATTTTTTCTAACATCCTGAAGCAATGCTGGACTTATAAGGAGAAAATGACACAAGACCAGGAGGAAAAAAAGGGTTAATGTGACTGAACTGACCAAAATTTATAGCTTCTGGTCAATTATTAGGGTGACACTTAAGCATTTCTTATTCTGTAAAGGGTAGTTCTCCACTGCCTTGCCTTAGAGTCTTCTTTAAGCTCCTCACAGAGATCAAATAAAGTTTGTTTGTCAAATCCCTATGTACAAAAAACTGCTTCTATATTAGACCTAAAAGCGAGAGTGTGCTAAGCTCTCTAAATCCTGTTAGAAATATAAACCCTTAAATCTCCTCCACTGTCTCTAGTATCAAATGACAGCATTTGTTATTCTCTTTGTACTGTTACTTCCAAGCCTTGACTTAAATAAGTGAAAACTTCCTAATAAATACTTTTATATGTCCATTTCATCTGAAAATATATTCTTTCCTAACTCTGGCATCCTCAATGAAAATTCATAAATACTGCTATATATTAGTACTTGTTAATTCATTTTTCTTTAATGTGGAGATCCACCTCTGCATGGAACGTGTTCTCTGTCAAAATCCGAAACTAACACTTATCTCAGTGTATAATATTTCTTATATACACTTATATATTTATATACTTATGTACTATACATATATACTTATATCTATGTTTACATTTTTCTTCATACATATGTATGACATTTCCCATTTCATACATATCACTGGTACACTCTTTGCAGATTTTAGCCTAGAATGGCCATATAAACTGAACTACAAATCAACAGCTGAGCATATTAAAACATTGGGAAATAAAAGGGCAAATACCTGATTATTAAAGCACCAGTAACTGAGCTACTGAGTTTCTGTTGTGTTGATCTAAACTAATTTGTGTTGAAAATATAGTCAAAAGTGTACAGACACACCATATTTTTCTAACTTTCTGAGCAGTACTAAGAGAACATGTGCACAGCATGCACAGCTTGTGCACTATCAGCTCTTTTGAAACCCTCTCTACCTTCACACTAGAACCACCAGACTAAATCCATGTTTTTACTGCAGTGTAGGCATGTACTGCCGGGAACAAGGGTTTTTTCTTTCTTGCTATGTTTCAAGAACAAGCCAGACTGGTTCACAGATGGGATTTCTAGATACAGTGACACAGAAACATACTGGCCGAGTTCACAATGAACTAGAACCATCTGACCTGGGTGCTTCTGCAGCAAGAGGATTTTCTACCCAGTCTACAATTTCTGCTAAGAAATCTAACCAGCATTTTCTACAATGTGAGAAAAGGACCAAGGAAAAACAATCTGCAGAGAAAAATTGTATCAATAAAAAACTGTAGCAAGGTTTGTGAGGAGAAACTGTATCATGAACTTTTATATCCTTATAGTGCTACAACACTATTACTACTTTAAACTGTGCCATTTTTCAAACTGCTATAAGGAAGGAAAGGTATGAGAACTGCAGAATAAGATTTTCTTTTTCCTTGTGGCAGAACCTGGTGCTGTTGAGGTCACATAGTAATGTCACTTGGAGGAATGGTAGAAGTATACTAATAAAAAGGTTTAACAGGGATTATTTCAGTACAGGGGTTCACTACTGATATAACTGTCAACCAGTGCTAATTTTCTCCCTACATTTCCTCCCCGAAAGGAGGTTGTTTTTAAAGGCATGTTATTGATTTGTAAACAATACAGACATGATTTTGCTCATAATTAAATGTTGAATCCTTATGAAAAAATAAAGGATACATTATTCTAATATAATATTGTCAGTTAGACTAATTTTGCCACAACTTTATACATTCCTAAACATTTTAAAAATTGCAAGTGATGCTTTTGTTTAAGTAGCATTTTCATGCTTTAAATGACTTGGTTTGAAATAGATAGTTCTGTTTTAGCTTAAAGGTATTTTGCAGTCTTAATTCAATTTAGCAGCCAGAAACAGACAAACAACAATTTAAAACTTGACCAGGAGTAAATCCTCCAGACTATGGGTTCAGAATTTCAGCCCTGGGGCTCTGCCAGTGTTTATAATTTATCAAGAGCCATTTTTAAGTTCTAGGGTGGTTTACAAATTGTAAACTATCTCATTTAGAACTCCAGTTCCTGTGTTGTTATTTATTAGTCACCTTTAACAGTGTTTTGCCAGAACCTAAATTTCATTATGTAGCAGTACCATGATGTCTGAATGATCAGGAACTTTGCATTGCACTGTTTACAAGGAAAGGTAATTATACACCAAGATATTGTTCATTATTAAAACCTTTTTCTCTTTGTTTTTCTTCATTCTTTCTGCACTAAACAATATGATTTTGAAGACAAAGGCACAAGAAAATTTTATTAACTTACTCAACTTGCAGCTACTCGTAACTGCTAGTGATGGAACTAATGTTCCATTCAAAATAAATTTAAAGGAGAAAGAAAAAAAAGTTCACAGTATTTCAGACTAAAGGTACAGTAACAACCTCAATTCTCTCTGCATTATGACTGTTATGTTACAAGCTGAGATTTAAAACCTACTTTTCGAAGTGGTTGAAACACTGGTCTCATAGTGTAAAGAAAGAAAAAAAGCCCATGATTTTAAACAATATGTTTGGATTAAGCAGCAGACTTTAAAATTAAAATAATACAAGTATTGTGAGAATTTGAAGTCAAACTGCTTAGACACTAGATTAATACTGGCATTATAAATCATGTAGACAGACTTGGTTTTAGGCAATCCTTCTAGATATGAAATCCAATATTTTCAGAAAAGATTACTGACTTTTGGATTTCCTGTCTGAGTTCTTATCTGGGGGTGTGATGTTTAAATAAGCATGGTCATCTCTTCCTGAAAAACATCTCTATGTCTGCCACAAACTGACACTATCATTAGTCACTTCTGAGCATTTTAGTTAGGAAACACTTCAATGTTTTAAGAACCAGAGTTTTGTTAGCAATGCTGTTTTGCTTAGATTGACAGTTCTTGATTGTTGATGGACAAAACATGATTAAAAAGAATGATGCGGCTCTGCAAAATCCAGACAATTAACAGAATCATTATGAAAGATCTCCTGAAATATAATTGTTTCAGGTTGTATTTAAAAATAAAAATCTAGCAATTACTGAAAAATGAGAGTATGATTCAACCTTCTCTGCAATTATATTTTAAGAACTATAATAAAATCGATGCTATATGCATGTACCATACATGTAAAATAGCTTCCAGAATTCTGTGAGATTCCAAATGCTGTAACCACGGTCTATGGGGTAGCAATACAAATTCTCACTGAAGTCCGTTCAGTCCTCTAATTGTTCATGAAAGTGAAAGTAATGAAGATAACATAAAAAATAATAAAAGGCAAGGTATATTTATTGGCTAATTTATGCCCATTGAAAACTTAAGCTATCATTGGTTACAATGGCCTGAATCGGCACTAGATTTGGAACTGAAGCCACTCTCTCTTGCAAATCCCTACACTAAGGTGCATCCTGGAAGATGCCAGTTTCCAATTGATGCATTATTTTTTGATCTTTTTAATGAGGGTATAGAATATGAAATTTGCTTAAATATGTGAAGTTGAGCTCATTATTATCCTGAAGGAGGTGCAAGCTTATCATTTGGAGTATTGTTGATGCTGTGAAGAATAAGATAATACTACAGGAATAATTAGAACCTGTTTGCTAGTAGAAAAAGAAATAAAATTCTTAGTACAAAATTTCAAAGTCATGGACTAATGGAATAATAATGAGGAGCTCTACTATGTAGAAATACATCATTAGTTTAAGCTGATAGAAAATGAGGGAGATCTGAGTATATTTTTTTAGTCATAGGATCATTATAAGCAACAACACAGGTAAAAAATAAGGGAAGAGTGATCCTAAGATCTGTCAGACAAAGCAGTAGAGAAAGGCAATAGATAAGTATACAAGACACAGAGGACATCTCAATTAGTATACTCTGTGTAGTTCTGATTATCTATGCTCAAAACTGAGTTAACTTGCAACAAGGGTGGTAATTGGCTGCTAGGATGATCAGGGAAGGAGCATCTATATTTAAAAAAATAATTAAAATCTTATCTAGTTCAGCACAAAACTGACTGAGAAAGATATTGAGTATCTTTAAGTGTGTTTGGGGGTAACAAGAAGGTGGGGGCAGAAATCATGTAACTATTTGAATGTGACAGGATGTGTTTTAAAAGCCTAGTGGAAATGAATAGAAATAGTCTTTCAGAGTCCAATACTCGCTGTCTGGGTTCTTTTAGATATTCCATATGTGAAAAGTATAATGTTTAATACCAAATATGCTTATTTGAAGTTATCTGATAGTACATGGGTTTTTGATTGAGCAGAATGATACGCTATTGTACTTAAATCACAATGAGTCCAAATCACACTTAGCAGAGTTATAGCAGTGCCTTTATTGGTAAAATAGGTTTTGTGAGAAAATAAGAACAAATTTTTTTAACCTTTGAATGAGTGGAGAGCTAAAAAGATCATCCGAATGAAATAGTAAAAGGAAAGAACATAAGCTATTTCAAGATGCTGTTTGACCATTAGGGAAGGAATTTTATAACAGGACGAGTCATCTCAAAGGTGGACTGTTAAAGTCTGGGAGAAGAGTATCTAGAAGGACAATTTACTGTAATCTCAAAGTGGTTGAAGAAAAATTTATTACTGTTTCCTGATTTTTTTATTTGCAACATAATTTTACTGCAACAACTCTGTGCATTAGAATTCTAGCTGATCCGCTGCAGAAGTTAAGGGCACCCCACCAGTGCATAAGCTAGGAGTTTGTTTTCTCTGTTATTATTTTTTGCTTAACTGTGTGATTTGTAACTGCAGTTCTGGAGTCTGTAACTCTCAGACCTGGAGTTTGCTACTTGTGCTAATGCGTTCTGCAGTCTTCAGTGAGGTCGGTGCACATGAATTAACTATTCTACAGGCTGTTGGGACTACAGGTCTAGCTGACTGCAGCTGTGAGCCAAGGGACCTATGAACCCTGCCAAAAAATCCTTTGGGATATTAGAATAATATCCCAGTAGAGGTGAATATTTCTTATTTATTGAAACATTAAATATTATGCAGAAAAATTATTGGTAGGCCTGTTTAAATTATCTAAGACAATACTTACAGAAATGTAACTTTTTCCTGTCAATATACTAGAAAGAATTTTAGCTGCCTTTTATTTATTTACCTCAGTAATTGGATTTGGACTCAAGGCAATGGTTCACAAAAATGATACAAGCAATTGATGGGAGGAAAAGAGGGAATTTTCCCACCAAATATTTGCATGTGGCTGATGACAGACAGTCACAGAAGAGGGGGGTTAAGAGAGAGTGTAAGTCAGCTTGCTCTACTATCATTAGGATCCTGATTCTACCTAGTCGTTCTTTCTGATCTATATTCATGGGTTTTTCAGAGGCCTAGCAGTTACATGTCAGAATGACTGGTCTCAACCTTGTTTCAGGATAAAGCATCAATCTGCTTGTGGGCAACATAGCCTGACCTGACAGAGTTCCACCTATTCTATAGGCCCTGTGATTCCTGTGCAGAGGGCAATTCTGAGTGTGGAGTGCAGTGATGGACAAGAGATTTTATCAAAGTTGCTTCTCAGATTGCAAGCAAGAGCTGTCCCAGGAGTATCTGTTGAAGGTGTTGCCAATCTATGTTTTTCTGAATGTTAACAGCACTTTTACAACTGATCTTATTTTTTTTTTCTTTCTCTCCTGCCTAGTATATAACCTCTTGCAATTTATTCTATTTGCTTTTCTGAAGGCAACAACAGTTCTTCTCAGTATGAACTTAAAAATACCTTTTATTCTGTATAATATAGATTGCTTTCTGGTAGCCAGGACTTAAACATCTTGGTGTTTGTGTGTCAGGGTGGGGAAAGTAGACAAGACCTAGCTGAATATTTCATGTTTCATCCCTCCTAAGGTACTGGCATTGCACATCATTAACTCCAGATGTACTCCATCACTCTATGCAGTGAAATTCACTGAGACTAAAGCTAAATGCAAGAATTCAAGACCTTGAATTTTTATTACCCATGTAATTCTGAGAATGTCCAAATTATACCAAGTGCTGATTCAAAAAGAAAATAAATTATTCTAAAGAGTAAGAGAACTTTATATAGAAAATATTTGTGTCAGTGCAGGATATGTAGCACAGTTCTTTGCATTAGTCTTAGTATTTATAGCACACCATCTCAGAGGACAGAAATTGAGGGTGATTTTAAAGGAAAGACTTCTAAAAGCCAGAAGATATTAATCGACTACATTCAAGAGTTGCAGCAGTATTGAAGCAACATAATTTCAAATCAAATTTAATCTAATAAAGCACAAAGTTAGTGATGCTGTATAAAATAATTGCACATAATATATACGCATTTAACCAAAGGAAGTGATATTAAGCTTACAATACATAAACAAAACATAACAAAATCCTGCTCCAGGAAAATGAATGCAAATTAACATTATCAGCTTAACTTCATTTATTGAACAAACAAAATTACATTTTATTTAATAATAATATTTTAGAGTTAGAATATCTGTTTTTTCAATGTCAATGACAACATTGAGATTTAATATAGAGGTATGTGACATTGTATGCATTCTAACCTAATTTGTCACCAAATATTTAACTCTAAAATATTGACTAGCATTTGGTAAATTCAAAGTAAAATATAATACTCAAATGTCAAATGTATCTTTTCTAGGCAGGAGGTTTTTTTCAGTTCTCACATAAACTAATTTACCTTAGGTTTCTTTCAAGCACTATCGTGACTTCTCTGGGAGTCTCAAAACCAAATTTTGATTCACCCTTATTTAACTGGGATGGTCAGAAGAAAATTTTATATATATGCTCATACAGCACTACTGGGATCACCTGTGTATATTGCTTTTTCACTGTTGCCTCAGGACAAGAAGTAGTTAAAAGTGGAGAAGAACTGTGAGCATGAGGCTAAAAGCACTATGGACATTTTGTAGAAAACTCAGCTGCTTTCACAAACACCTTTTGTGTGTTGAAACCCTTGGGTATATTCATGCAAAACTGTTAACTGACAAAACTGAAACTCTTCAGGTAGTTAGGTACTGTTAATTGAAGCCACCATTAATTACAACAGGGAAATGATTCAACAATTAAAGAGGGATCCAATAATTTGAAGACATCTTTCAGAGGTGACAATAATTTGAAAACATCTCTCAGAGGTGACACTGTCAGGTAATCCACAATTAAGTCTGAATAACTTCATTTTACTTCTCTAGTTATGTCATCTACTAGAAACTCTGCTGGAGTATTTTAACATTGAAACTCCAATTATGATTCCTATGACATCTTTAAAATTTTTCAGATAAATGCTCACATGAGAAAGCTTAATGTCAAGTAAAGCAAAAAAACCCCAAACAAACAGAAAATCTGACCACAAATCTTAAAGCTTCCTAGAATATGGAGCTTCAGGAAAAAAATTTAGAAGATGAACTGTGTCACTCCAATGGCTCAGAGAACAAGCTGCAGATAAGGAAGTGCAAAGCTTATGAAAATATACATACATATATATAGATATTTTGTTGACCCTGGCCAGCAGCTAAGCACCCACCCAGCCTCACTCCAGGAGGGATGGGAGAGAGAAGCAGAAAAGCAAAAGTGAGAAAACTTTTGAGATAGAAACAGTTTAATAGGTGAAGAAAAGCTGTGTGCACAAGCAAAGCAAAATAAGGAATTTATTTGCTACTTCCCATCATGAGGCAGCTACAGGTGCTCTTGCTTCCTTCTCCTTTCCCTGAGCTTTTATTGCTGAGCACAACATTATATGGTATTGAATATCCCCTTGGTCAATTCTAGTCAGCTGTTCCCTCCCAAATTTTTGTGCATCCCCAGCCTATTCACTGCGGGGTGGGAGAGTGGGAAGAAGAGAAGGCCTTGATGTTGTGCTGCTATGAAGAGAATTAACTCCATTCCAGCCAGAACCATTACAATATGTACATAGATTTATAATACAGATACAGAAATAGATGCAGATACAATAAATTTGTGTGGGGTTTTCGTGGCATTCTGCAGTTGTCCACCAATTTTAAATATTCATAATTTTTAAATATCCATAATTCAGAAAGCAAACCTTTAAATTCCAGTTAACAAAGGTGCTTGCTTTTTTTTTTTTTTTTTTTTTTTTTTTTTTCAGTTTGGGGAATAAGGTTTCCTGACAGTTTTGCTGCCACTAGAATATGACAGCTTGTGTTGGGCCAAGTTTTCTAGTTTCATTACAAAAGCTGTGTAGAGTACAATTAGCTAAGCTGTCATTGCTAATTACTGAACAGAAGATTTGCACAATTCTTTAAACTAACTTTAAACTAACTTAAAACACTTAAAATAACTAAAACATCATATGTTTCTTCTTTAAAGTGCTCTTGAACATAAAACCATATTTTTTTAGTTGGCAAATGAGGAGTTGTTTGAGTAAGTGAGCTAAAAACTTGAAGAGCTCATTCAAAAGGGAATAAATAAATTAAATCAAAAAATCATAAATTATTGTGATAGTGTAAATCAAGAATTCCCACCAACTGATTGAAGTGCTAAGGCTTGGACAACAGGCCCAAGCCTGAGTTGACCTATAGATGAATCCTGTATATTTTATAACTGATAACCATTGTGCTAGTAGGTATTGTACTAAGTTATAACAACCCACTTATGCTGGTGTAAAAAGTGCTAAAGTATTGAAATACTGCAGCCTGAACAACAGGTCCCAAGCTGAAGCTGCTAACTTAGCATGTAGTCATTAGTAAAATATGTAAACTCGCTAGTGAAAGACAAAATATAATCAGTAGAGAGGAGAGAATGTATCCGACTTTCCTTTCGCAGCCTTCTTCAAGGCTGAGAACCTAAGTATTTGGCCTTGTTAGAAACTCCCTTGGTCTCCCCCCCGAGCCCTGGCCAAGCTTTGGGTGGAATCCAACAGGAGAATGAAACCAGAAACTTTCCGCTCAAAACAAAGATGCCAGCTATTCTGGCTTGTCGATCTCTGGTATATAAGGCTGGACCCGCTCACAGCGACTTTGGATGCCTCACCTATCGGTGGACGCACCGCGTAGGATTTCCCACTTGCCGGGACTGGCTCTCCAAACCCTCGCTGTAACCGGGGCTCCCCAGCATCTGCGGATCTGGATGATGATGATTATATATGCAAGTGGTGATGTATTTCTCTTAATTACTATTCTCTCTCTCTCTCTCTCGTGTAGTAATGATTTGATGCATTACTCTGTTGCTTTCAGTGCACTATTCTGCTTCTTCTTACTGCATGTTCTTTGTATTACGCTGTTACATTACTTGGTTATCACTAGTAAAGTACGCCTACTCTTTTCACTCTGGTGTCCGAGTTTAATTGGTATCCTTAATCAGCAAAACACTGATGCATTGGGAATCCTATTCCATGTACATTACTCTGGAAGTAGATAAATTTCTATAGACATCTGAAGTTCATCAGGTGATTATTGGGCTATGTTAGATTAAAAATCACTCCATGAATTTCTAGGTTGTTAAGTAGTGTCAAGAGTGGGGCTGCTCCTCAGGGGTCAATGAGCTGGGAGTTGAGGGTGTCTATGACCTGAACAGTCAATGCCCTTGCCAATGGGCTCAACTGGGGGAGCAGAGTTGGGGGGACAACAGTGGATCCTGCTGGCACTCCATGGATCATTGGGCAAAGTCAGGGCATCAAACCAAGACCAAGGCTAAGGCAGGAAATCCAAATGACAAGTGAGAAACAGGGCTGGGGACCAGCACTGCTACAGCATCTCTGGGGCAGCAACTGAAGGCTCCAACCTATGCTGAAATAGGGATCAGGGCAATGGTTGGGGCAGGTGAAAGACCCCAGGGGAGGTTAGGCAGGAACAGAAAGGGCTGACAGGGCTTTCAGGGCCCTGACAAAAAACTTCCAAATCAACCTTTTAAAATATTTTTGAAAGTGTAACCTGATATCGATTTAAAAAGTAAAAAAACCCCAATATTTCAATCTGTTGTACAAAATCAGCCATACTTTTTCCAAATAACTATTGGACAATATTTCTTTGCTGCTTGTCCAAAAATCCAGTAACATTTCCTGCAATTGTTAAACATTTTTCTGTATATACTAAAACACTTAGATAATATAAACGTATTAATATACAAATATATTTCAGAGATGTAATTATCTGACAGCTTCCTAGATGTATTACTTTTTCACCTTAAACAGTTTTTCCCTCAGCATTCAGCTTTAGAATGAACTCAGAAAAATAAGTAATTATTCTCTTCAATAATTTAATCCATTGGATCAAGACTTAGAATTTTTTATAAAAAATATTGATTTAAATATAAAGAAAAACGTTAGCAAGACAACTATTATCTCAGAAAAATATCAATCATTTTCCATCTCTAACATGTCTCATTCCAGCTTTTACATATTTAACTACTTTGGAGTGGGAAGGGGAATAGGTGGTTGTGCATTATGAAAGACTCACAAGGGATATGAAAGATAAGATCATTAATGAGATATTTTCCCTAGGACACAATAAACCTCTCTTTTTTTTAACTCTTTCCAGGTATGACTGATGTGAATTAGGATAGATACCTTAACCATGGAGTTGAAAAATCATGAATGATATGTGGGAATTTTACTCAAAACTACCAAAGCTCCATTGAAGTGCTGAAGCACGGATTTTCTTCAAAGCTTCCCAAAACATTAGTATTAATCTGTGACTGTTCTGAAGTATTTAAAATATGCTGAAGGTGGATAATGAGCAATATACTTAGATTCAAGTATAACCAAATCAGTCAAAAATTTTTAGAGCTAGTCTTTTCAGAAATTAATGCTAACTAATGTTATCTAAGAAAAGTTGGCTGTTAATACTTATGTATTATGTCTTATTCTGTGCTAGGAAGAACACAAAGCAAACCCAACAAAAAAACAATTCAAAAAACATTCTTATTCATCAAGAATAAAATAGCTTTTGTACTACTACTGAACAGTAGTATTTGAGATGCCTAAATACTTCTGTGGATCTGAACCTATGCACCTAACTCCAAGCTCAGGAACACTTGATTAAATTATTCATAAGTATTCTATGTCAGCTAAGGTTGACACTGTCACTCCAATGGGATGAAATCCACTTTTAGGTATGCCTTCATACTGCTTTTAAAGAGAAAATTACAGTAAGCCTTAACATTCCATATATTGTGCACTGTTCAGAACAATGAAAGTTCAGCACCTGTATTGTTCATGGAAAAACAATGGCAATCTTAAATGTTCTCTTTAATCTAGGATGTCACTATCAAGTCTCAAGACCACCAACACAGTTTCGTGTGACATTAGAAGCTGGCTGCCAGTCATGGCTCACTTCTTCCTGTTCTTGATACAGCCTTGTCATAAGGAAGTAAGGAGTCAGTATTTCTTACAATAAAGAATGTTTCAAAGGGCTGTGAAGTCATTCTCTAACCACTTACCACTTCTTTAAATTGATTTTTACTCCATTTTTAAACTGCCGGCATCATGTCAGTGCAAAGAATGATAACTACATTGAGTTGTGTGCTATCTTAGGCTCCCAGAAATCATTGAAATAAATAGATTCTTAACAACAGAAAGACCCCCAATCTAGTTATCAACTCACCAGTGGTGGATGTTTAAAGTGTCCAAAGCAAGAGATGAAAGGGCAATGATAAAGTTTAAAGTGTTGAGTCAGTTTTTCAGTCTCTCAGTTCTTACCCAGTCCATACCTGTAGCATAACATTCCCCATGACCCTCAAAAAACTTGCTTTGAGACCCTGAATCTAGTACAGTTTTGAAAATGTAATTGTAGCATGCTAAACGGAAGAATGATTCAAATTACTTGAATTTTTCATGTGCATTTCCTATTGTAGTACTATGATATACCTGTCTGGTGCCTCAACTCTCTCTTTTTCGCATATCACTTTGACATCCTTTACCTCATCCTCTTAGAATAATGTTGCATAGAAACATAGATTTTAATACACTGCATAGAAATTATGATTTTCGGTCAGGAAAATGGAGTTTGGTTGTGTCCTTTGCCTTCTCTTATCAATGGGATACACTGTAATTCTTACCTTCATATAAGACCTAGACAAAACTAGTAAAAAAAAATGAAAGCTGTAACTAGAATTCTCACACACTTAAGTAACTTTAGAAACATTTCAAAAAGAATGCTCAGGATCATCATTATAATCCAAGCTGTTTATATACAAGTGAGCAATAGTAATGTGTGGCACAAATGTCTGCTTGAGATGCTGTGTAGTTAAACCAGATGTCCTCTCCTCCCACAAAAACGTATGTCGTGTTTAATTTAGGCCACAGGTCATCTGGTACACTCTCCTCTCAAACTCGGGGTAGTTTCAATGGCATATCTCATTGCTCAGGGTGTTCTTCAGGTAAGTTTTGAGACCCTCTAGGAATGGAGTTTTCACAGCCTTTCAAAACAACATTTACCAGCAGATAAGTGCTCCTTTCATGAAGAATTTTTGCCTTACATCCAGTTGGAAATTTCCCTTGTTGCAGTTTGTGATTATTATGTCTGTCTTATTAAGGTGCATTATGGGGAGGAGCCCAGCTCTGTCTTCTTGTAACTTCTCTTTAGGTAGATGAGGATTGCAATTAGATCTTTCCTTGTGTTTCTTTTCTACAGGTTAAACAAATCTAGTTCCTTCACTTTCTCCTGATGTGTCACATGCTCAAGCTGCCAAGTCATTCAGAACTTCCTCTGGCATCTGCAGTTTCTTCATATCTTGTACACAGGGGCCAAAAGTGGTCATTGTATCCCATCTGTAGGCACACAAGGGCTGCAGATCTTTGATGGAAGCTGATAGTAAGTTATTTATAATGTTACCTGACTTTCTATCTTGCTAGTTAGATTAGTACTTTAACTCTTTGCTACATAACTCCTAGGGAGCTTACATCCAGGTATCAGAACCTTTCTAGTGAAGAAGCACTCTTCTGGTAGCAATTTTATTGGTATCATCTAAGCAAAGTCTCTTAAATACTGATGATTGACTCTTTGCAGTAATAATATTACAACTGTGTATCATGTTTAAAGATTTTCTCATAAATAAAAATTAGTGCAAAGATGTTATGTTGAGTTATGCTGCCTGACAATGAAAATATTGAAAAAACATGATGGTAGTGCACAATCCTACTGTAATAGCTGAAAGGGTAAGCTGCATTTTCATGAACAGCTGGAACCAGAAATATCAGCAGTGAAGCTGTTCTGTTTATTTCATGTCCTCCAGTTTGTCAGGAAATTTGTCACTTTTCTTGAGTGACTTCTCATGTAGACTGCATATTTTATGTCAGGACTCCTTGATTATGACAACTTAATATTTACATTTTTAAAAAGAATTTACCAGCAATGTCATTCTGTTTGTGAATTCTTCCTTTAGAGCTTACCTTATTTTTTTTTCCCCTATTTGATCAAGCAACTTTTGACAGCAAAAACTTTTCACTTCAAAAGTTTGAAGCTTTAAGGTGAGATACTGCATATGTAACTTACACTAACCATCTTTAATTTTTTACCCCTACAAGTCTTTGAACTTAGCAACAAAACAAAACAAAAACAAAACCCAAATCAAAACAAAAAAAAAAGCCAAACTCCAAACTGACTTTCTTATCATGTATGTACATTGAAGGACCTCGTACAGGCCTATCTAACAAGCAGAGATTTTCCCTTCAAATCCATAAACTGCTTGGAAGAGGTACGAACAACTTTTCAAAGTGACAAAGTCTTTTGTGAAGCAATCGAATGGATGTAGTACACAATTAGGTAATATGAATGGGATCTTGCTTAGAGTTTGTAGGGCTGAGTGAAGAACTATGATTGCATTCAAGGCAATATCTCACACCAGTTCTAAAATAATTTTTTTTTTCATTTAAAACAGTACTTAGTCGCATTTGAGCACTGTCTTCTATGCATTTCCATCTAGTTATAATGCTGCTCATTACTCCCTTTTTATACACTACTTCCATAATTCTGTTAAATTGTAAAACTCCTCAAAATGTTTACAAAGATGAAATTTTTAGAAATTCTACAACTGCTCTACAATCTCTGTGGATTTGCCTCATAATAGCAATTTAAATTTAATTGAGAAGACCAACCAAAAATCCCCACCTTTAGCTTTTTTCTTTGAAATGTTGCTCAATCAGCTTCTTTTGAGAGCAGGGCCATCAGATATACCATTGTACTATAAGATATAGAAACAAATATGTGCTCTGTAATTCTTGTAATCATTGTGCTAAACAAAAAAAAGACTAATGGGTTATTTAAGAAACTCCTTAAAGCTCTAGGAGCTTTGAATAAAGTTAATGATTTATATCTTTATCTTATAACACTATCTTCAATAACTTTATCACATTTTTCTAAATTATGAAATTGGTAAAGTTATTAATTTTAGAAAAACTAATTCTATAAATTGGACATGGTTCCACATTTGTGCAGGTATTACTTATAATGGTTATAGAGGTTTCTTTTTCCCTGGACTTTATAGGTACATGTTGCATGTATGTAGTAAATCTGTTAAACATTGTTTGTATCACTAAGAAATCTACCAAAGCCCAGAATAATGGTACATTCTATGACCCTTATTTTACTTGATGTCTAGTTGCAGATAGTGCTCTCTAATTTAATGCCCTCTAAATTAATCAAAAGATTAATGCTCAGAGATTTCCAGTAATTTATTTTCACAGAATCATTAACTCAATAGAACAATGTGAGTGTGAGTGTGTGTACACACATGTGCATTAGTGTGCACCTGTGTTTGTGTGCTGGGCAGGTTTTCGAAATGGAACTAAAACAAGTTTGCAAGCAAGAGTAAGGATATAGCTTAGCTTGCTAGTGAGGGAGACCAAAATAAATAATTATTCCAACTCTACAGGCCATTCAAATGGCACTGAAGTAATATGTTTGTCTCTTGAGAGGATTAAATTCTATAGGAATTTTGCTGGGATATTAATTCCCTCTGTAAATGATACTTAGGCAGTGTTAAGAAGAGAAGTATATTTCAAATATCTTACTGTCCTCTTTTTTCCTTCTCTTCTAGTTCCTACCTGAGTTCAACAACAAGGCTTGTCCAGGGCCAACTAACAATCACTACATGGGTCTAGTTTTTCAGAGCTATTTCTAATGTTCCTGGGTTTATAAACAATTAATTCAATGCAACAGTGTGCGCAAGTTGTTCATGACAGACAGGATGTGTAAGTGACTGATGATAGTTTGCAATCATTCAATTACCAGTAGATATTTAATCCCAAAAGTAAAGTTAACAAGGAAACTATGGAGATGACAATGAAAACAGAACCTAGATGTATTCTGTACACATATATCTCTATCCATGAAAGTGAATATGGTGAAGTTGAATATCCTATGCTTAATACCATGTAATCTGGGTTCTAAATTGACTTTTCTGTACACAAAAGTATACAAATGAGGAAAAAAAATACTGAGCATAACATTAATGCCAGAGCACCAGTTTAAGATGATCGAGCTCAAAGTAAGGGTCTTTATATTTCCTGCTTTCATGAGAGATGACAAGTATTATGTAACTCCTTAAAACATTAATTTACAGTCCTACAGTGCTTCCCAATATCTTATTGTAAAGTAAAACCTATGTCTAATTTGAGATTTAGTTAATCTTTCCCCACTGAAAGATTCTTTTGTTTGTTTGTTTAGATAAGTGAATTGTTGTCACAGAGAGAGTCCAAACTGAAAATTATGAAGAATTCATCTGCAATCATTTCACTTTTTAAAAATAAATATTATTTTCCTGGGGGGTATAGTTAGTATAAATTTTGTATACTGTTATATATCTAAATATATCTCAGTATTGCAGTTTTGTCATGCTGTCTGTAGTGTTACAGGGTAAAACCTAGCACTTCTTTTCTGTAAACAAACGGATATCTCAGTGGCCCCTTTTTCTTTGTTTAGTTGCTAGTGAATTTAACCTTCATGTAGCAATACTGCTGTTTTCAATCTACTTGATATTTTGATGGGAGAAGGAGAGGCGTGGTAACCTACAAAACTGTCTGAAGACTTAATAAAACATTAAATTTTGCGGACTGTACAGATCAAGCTGTGAGAACTGAGATGGGGAAGGTGTCAGCCTTACTGACAGACTATAGAAATAAGCTGAACAACATACCTTAGCTGCTTGATAAATACACCAGTGTTGGTTTAGTTTATGTTGGGATAGGTTTTTGTTTGGAGAAAACTTAACAGGGCTTTGAAGTGTTAAAGCTACTGAGATGCCTCAAAATTTCACACAGCCCCCATGCTGTCTTACTCCATGCCAGACAGCTTATGAATGTTGGTCACAGGAGGCTTTTTCCATGTTACCTATGTTTCCATTCAAAATTAAAATCTAGCAACAGAAGTTTTCAGACAGGATATTAAATGTATGGGGTTTTTTTTGTTATTTGTTTGTTTGTTGTTGTTGTTCCCTCAGTGTTATCTCCTATTCCTACTACTACTAAAGAATGCTTATACCTTTTGGGGATGCCCATGTGTAACCGTCATCTACTCAGACAGCAATCAGCACCTGCTAGCGATCATCTACATACTTAAATTAACAATTTATTTATGACTTCTTCCTGTGTGGAAAACACTCTTCTACCCTAGTAGGTATGGTTTGTCTTCCTTTTTATGCCTTTTTTTTTTTTTTTTTTAATGTCAACCTGCAAATACATTAATATCTATATCTATTTGTATAAACTTAGGTGACTATAGTGGACAGGGTTTATGCTTATCTCTGGTTTATAGATTTACTAATCTGAAAGCACTTTGCAGTGACAGGACATTTGAAGAGCATGATTCTAACCTGTCCTTAGAAGAATACCAGAAGAAGTGCCAATGTATTTTAATATCTTGAGTAGCTGCAGCCGAGATGTTTTTATCAGAAAGTGCTGCAGGTACCATTTTCACTGCTTTTTTTCCCTCCAAACTGAAAGGGTTTCAAGGTGGGTTTTTTAATTAACTCACCCTGGGATGTAGTTGGACCAAAAGTGTTGTTGGAATCAGGGACTCTAATCCCCTGCTATTGCTAGGCATCATGTCACAGTTTTGATAAATGTGTTTTAAGATGAACTGCAGTATTGCTGGTCACATACTCTTCAAGAAACTGGTGTCCTGGAAGCATTGCCAGTAATAAATCTAAAAGTGTTAAATGCATAGCTGAAGGGAAGAAAAATGACTTGGGAGAATCAAACAAAAACCACTTCAGTCAGAAGGTACCATGTGGCATGACCATTTTCTTAAGTGTAACCACTTGCTGTTTTGTCTTCTGTTGTTCCCCATCCTTGAACAGAAGAGAAAGCATGTCCTGCCACTAATACGTTTACTCCAATTCCACTGTTTACAGGCTTAAAGACTTTCTTTCCTATACCTAGAACTGTTGCCTACCTTGTGAAATGATTCAGACACCTCTCTGGCTGAGATGTTAAACAAAGCACACAGCCACAGAACTGTCCAGGAAATACAGTGGCTGTGGTGCTGACTTAACTTTTCATGACACATTTCTATCTGAGTGTTTTTCCTGTTACTTCAAATGATTTGGAATTGCAAGCAGCTATATTTTAGAGACAAAAAGACAAAGTGAAGTCTCTGCTTTCCTAATACCCAGACCACTATTAAAAGAGAAAAAGAAGCTGACCTTTGAAAAATTATATTCATAATCCTTCAAGCCTTTGCTTTCTTTACAAAATAGCTAAGTAATCAATGAACTAGAACAGTGCTGTTAACTAGTTGCTCTAAATCTTGAGAAAATTTCTTTCTAAAACTATTAATTTTACTGTTCGAGGTTTCAGTAACACCAATTTAAGACAAAGTATATTTTTTGTTTCCTTGCAGCCTGTGGAGAAACATTGTAGAAAACCTTTTGTGTAAGAATCAGAGCTGCTGGCAGCCAGTTGCAATAAAATTAGTATTCTAGTTGAAATCTAACAACTGGGAGTCCCTTGACAGTGTTTTCCAGCTACAGGCTTGGAAGCTTGTCTTCCCAGGCATTGTGAGAGAAGAAACATTACTCTTGCTTTCAGATAGCTTCTGTGTTAAAAGCCAGAAGTATTTTACCCAGCACTGAAATGTACCACAGTCCATCGTTCTTACTGAGATGCCTCTTGCTGAACCTCCATTAAAGTACCTGCGATTATGCAGTGTGCAGTATCTGGCATGGATGGGTTATGTGGAAGTATGAAGGCCACTGCACTTAAATTAGTGTTAAAGCTACTATTGGATGTGTATATTTAAAAACAAAGAAAAACAAAACCAGTGGGTATTGTAAAGCACTTGAAAAGCCTTTTGAATCCCTTTAAGTTTAGAATTTGATCACTAAGTCCATGAAGCAGAGTTTTATACACTTGCTGTGAAATGTTCTATGCAGATCTAATTAATTCTTCAAAGTGAACTGTTATTTGGTGGAAAAAAATTATAATTATCTCACTAAAGTAAGTGGCAGCATTATTTTATTACCCACTCACTTATTCTCACTCCAAGTGTATGTAGTATCTTGTGAAGGGCTAAGGTTTTGAAATTCTTTTCTCTGATTTGATTTTTCAAAACGACATACATATGCCATTAATTTTACTTCCCCCCCCCAAATTAGATTTATTTATTTTACTTTGGCAAAATGACATTAGGGAGGGGGCAAGGGGAAGCCTTCCATCCACCAGTTTGCTTTCTGGAGAGTGATCTGCTCTGATTTCCTTTATGACAAGAGCTCATCTTACAGTGTTCTGGAAATATACTTGTTAATTACTTTACCTACACTGATGGAGGGTAGCTGGCTAAGTCAGCTGGTGGTTCAAATTAATCTGACAATTGTCTTCAAATCCATACTGGTTTTGAAAAGTAGTTCATTTGGAGACTATGCAAGGTCAACTCCAATGTATTATAAAGCTTTTCCCATGACTAAAGCCAATTACCAAAATTTAAATATGACAAAATAGCAAATAATAAGTTACCATTTTGAGTATCTGCTGTTTTTCTGAAAGGTGATGAAAATACAGGATTTAAACAGGCAAAAGAAAAAACCTGATTTTTAAGAGAGAAAAACCACTCTGTTTTGTGTATGCTGGAATGTCCATCAGATGCTTTACACATTCCATGTAGATTTAAACTCCTGGAGGGGAATAGAGTGCATGTGTTGTGCTCCCGGATATTCAGAAGTCTTTGACACATAGCTAAGTACCTTCTGCCTTGATCAAATTTGGTATTGAAAAAGATAGCATGAAAAACTCAACTGTTTAGTATGCAAAAAGTCAAGCCTTGTATGTTCCCTGAGTTACTGAGGCTCCCTATGTATAAGTATAGAACTCCTGTGCTCAGGAGATTTCAGCATCTTCCCAAGTAATTATAAGGGATAAAGCCTGCAGTACAGTTATTTAATGTTGAAGGAAATATATAAACCCAGGCTTCTTAAACAACACTTTGTGTGATGTTAAATGGTTTTTCTGTTCTAAGTTCTTCTTGAGAAATGATCAAACCTCCTATAATTTCTTACAAACCTTTGAAGTATAACAGTGAAAGACTTCCTGGAAGAGCTGAAAGTTTGAAACATAAATAATGCAATGCAGATTTAAAATTTGGCTTTATGGTTCTGATCAGTATTGTTAAAGCTGTACAAAATGTCGCACTTTTTTTTTTTTTTTTCTACATCATTCTGTAGAATACCTAAAAGACTAAAGAGGTTGCAAAGTAAGTTTTCAAATGAAGTAGTCAAATGAACACATAACAGAAAAAGTTCTAATGACTTAAGCTTAGCAATCATATGAAATCCAGTAAAAACAATAGATCAGATGTTGTTAAAAGTAATGTTATAATGCTAAATACTTTATGCCATCGGGAAACTATTTTGATAACTCTGAAACTATACTACTGAGGAAGCTAGTGATATCCTTGGCACCTTCTGAACTCTTTCAATGCTGGTAAACTGCATACATAAAGAACATGTGAGCAAACCCAGGGTGCCAGCACAAAGTACTTAACCCCAAGTCTCATACTGATGGCTGCTGGCATGGCTAGAAATGTCCAATCAGTCAGGTGTATTTTGGCACTCAAATAGGATAGTAATAATGATGTTAGAAATTATTAAAATGAACTGTGTGTTACAAAACCAATTCTTGAAAATTCAATCAATTGCAACTGGGGTTGATTCCCGACTAAGGGGATCACTTAGGAGTTTTTCTATGAGGCTCAGAGATTGTTAGCTTAATTTACATTTTGTAAAATAATTTATCTGCTGGTTAGAAACCCACACAGGAATCAGTACTCTCTCAGGGTCTTTGAATATGTCTGGCTTAAGAATAAATTTTACTTGGCTGTATATCTCCTCTGTCAAGCCCAGAGATCCCCATGTAATTTTTCAAGGTCTGCTGAAATTGTTCATCCCTCAAAAATGATTTTATTGTTTCTCTTAAAGTGATTAACTCTGTAACAAGAAAACAGTATTTTTTCTCTCTACCATAGTATAGTTATATATTTTTAAATATATATAGTGTGTATACACACACACATGTATATATACTCTCTTTCTATAAGTTATATATATAATGACCCGAATGTCAGTAAGACAGGCAGAAAGAAAGAGGGAAGGTAGCTGAGCCTAGAGGGTTTGAAAAGGTGGTATTATTTATATATATATGTATATATATACACACACACACACACATATACACTTCAACCACCCTGATACCTATTGGAAAGACAACACAGCAGGGCATAAGCAATGCAGGAGGTTCCTGGAATCCACTGATGATGACTTCCTTCTCCAAGTGATAGAGGAGCCAACAAGGAGAGGTGGTATGCTGAACCTTGTTCTCACGAAGAAGGAGGGACTGGTGTAGAGTGTGAAGCTCAAGGGCAGCCATGGATGCAGTGACCATGAAATGGTGGAGTTAAGATACTTAGGGCAGTGGGGAGGGTGAGGAGGGCATACAGTGAGCTCAATACCCTGGACTTCAGGGAGAGCAGACTTTGGCCTCCTCAGGGGTCTGTTTGGCAGAGTACCATGGGATAAAGCCCCAGAGGGAAGAGGGCCCAAGAAAGCTGGTTAATATTCAAGGATCACCTTCCCCAAGCTCAGGAGTGATGCATCCCGACAAAGTCAAATAAGAAAGCCAGGAGGCCTGCATGGATGAACAAGGAGCTCCTGGACAAGCTCAAGCACAAAAAAGAAGCCTACGGAGGGTGGTACCAAGGACAGATAGGTTGCAAGGAACACCGAGAAACTGTCTGAGCAGCCAGGGATCAGGTGAGGAAGACCAAAGCTCTGACAAAATTAAATCTGGCCAGGGAAATCAAGGGCAACAGGAAAAGCTTTTACAGGTACATTGGTGATGAAAGGAAGACTAGGGAAAAAGTGGGCCCTCTCTGGAAGGAAATGGGAGACCTGGTTACCTGTGATATTTAGAAGGCTGAGGTACTCAATGACTTTTTTGTCTCATTCTTCACCAACAAGTGTTCCAGCCACACTGCCCAAGGTGCAGAAGGCAAAGGTGGCGACTGGGAGAATGAACAACCCACTGTAGGAGAAGATCAGGTTTGAGACCATCTAAGGAACCTGAAGGTGCCCAAATCTATGGGACTTAATGAGATGCATCTGCAGGTCCTGAGGGAACTGGTGGATGAAGTGGCTAAGCCAATATCTATCATATTTGAGAAATCACAGCAGTTTGGCGAAGTTTCTGCTGACTGGAAAAGTCTCACTTCTGTGCCCAGCAAGATCATGGAGCGGATCCTCCTGGAAACTACGCTAGAGTACATGGAAAACAAGGAGGTGATTGGTAACAGCCAACATGGCTTCACTCAGGGCAAATAGTGCCTGACATATTTGGTGGCCTTCTATGACAGGATTACAGCATTGGTGAATAAGTGAAGAGCAACTGACGTCATCTACCTGGACTTGTGCAAAGCATTTGATGCTGTTCCTGCATGACATCCTTGTCTCTAAATTGGAGAGACATAGATTTGACAGATGGACCACTCAGTGGATAAGGAATTGGCTGGATGATCACATTCAAAGAGTTACAGTCAATGGCTCGATGTACAAGTGGAGAGCAGTGACTGGTGGTGTTCCTCAGGGGTCGGTATTGGGACCAGTGCTGCTTAATATCTTTGTTGGCAACATGGACAGTGAGATTGAGTGCACCCTCAGCAAGTTTGCCAATGACACCAAGCTGTGTGGTAAAGTTGGCGCGCTGGAGGGAAGGGATGCCATCCAGAGGGACCTGGACAGTCTTGAGAGGTGGGCCTGTGCAAACCTCATGAAGTTCAACAAGGCCAAGTGCAAGGTCTTGCACATGGAATGAGGCAATCACAAGCACAAATACAGTCTGGGCAATAAGTGGATTGAGAGCAGCCCTGTGGAGAAGGATTTGAAGGAAAAGGATGGAAAACTGACTATGAGCCAGCAGTGTGCACTCGCAGGCCACAAAGCCAACTGAATCCTGAGCTGCATCAAGAGAAATGTGGTTAGCAGGTCGAGGGACATGATTCTTCCCCTCTACTCTGCTCTTTTGAGACCCCACCTGGAGTACTCTGTTCAGCTCTGGGGACGCAATATAAGAAGGACATAGGCCTGCTCAAGCAGGTCCAGAGGAGGGCCACGAAGATGACCAAGGGGATGGAGCACCTTCCTTGTGAGGACAGGCTGAGAGAGTTGAGGTCGTTCAGCCTAGAGAAGAGAAGGCTCTGGGGAGACCTTATAGCGACCTTCTAGTACTTAAAGGGAGCCTACAGGAAAGATGGGGAGGGACTCTTTATCAGGGAGTGTAGTGATAGTATGAGTGGTAAGAGTCTTAAACTGAAAGAGGGTAGATTTAGATTAGATCTAAGGAACAAATTATTCTCTGTGAGGGTGGTGAGATACTGGAACAGGTTGCCCAGAGAAGTTGTGGGTGCCCCCTCCCTGGAAGTGTTCAAGGCCAGGTTGGACGGGGCTTTGAGCAACCTGATCTGGTGGAAGGTGCCTCTGCCCATGGCAGGGGGGTTGGAACTAGATGATCTTTAGGGTCCCTTCCAACCCAAACCATTCTATGATTCTGTTAGATATATATAGGCCAGTTGATCTTGTTCTGCTGAAAGAGCACAAACTGAAAAAAAGTGAAAAGGGCATGAAAGGTAACTCAAGGAACCATCTTTTAGGCAGTCATTTAAGAAAAAGCCAAATATAACTAAAAACAGATACAAAGATCTACTCTGTTATCTCTGTTTACAGAAATGAAGGAGCAGCATGTTAAAATAAAATACTTTTACTTTATATCAGCCTAGAAGAAAAAAAAAATTACAATATTTCACAGTAAATCACTTCATTTAAAATATTTGGTGTTAATATTAGACCTCATACAGGCATGGATGGGCTTTAAAAAAACAGTACTAAAGAAAATTCCTAGTTTGGAGGCTGTTATGGAAGGCTGCTCTATGCTATTTCAGTTTCCACTGAGGCTTACAATAAACTACCCAGTTTCATAACATTTCTCAGTACATCCATAATTCTTTACCCATAAAGATCTTGACTAAAATACATTTATGTATTTCTACAAGAATTACTTTAGGCTAAAAATATTTCTTATACACAAAGAAGAATATGGTTAATTCCATCCCGCCCTCATGCCCATATATTTAAATCAATTCAAGTAATGTATACGTTTTAAAAGCAAGCATCTCTTACTGCACTGCATGTTGTTCCATTGCTTTGGTGCCAGTTTTAGGTGGCCAGCTCTTTACAAAGCACTGAATCTGTAATCCAGTTGTGTTATTCACACAATTGCTTTTAATGAGCTGGCTCTAAGCCAATGGTATCAGTGTCTCTGTGCTAGCTCTGTGGTGTACACGATGACATAATTGTTTCTTGACTAATAAGCTATAATGTGAACCACATGGACTGTGGAAATCTAATTTACAAGCTAAGTGGTTGTTTTGACCATAAATTGAAATACCGCCACACGGAAACCAAAGATCTGAACTCCACGGTAGTGGCATGCTCTCTGTCTTGAACAATAAAAGGCGTGTGCTACTGACAAATGAAAGTGCTTCTGGGAGACCATTACAGAAGAGCAATATAGGTTTAATACTGTATGTTTCCCTAGCACAGAAGCAATTTATCAGTGACTCTGACAAGATAAAATCAAATTTTATGACTGTTTGCATGCTGTTCAGGCAAGATGAATAAGTTAAGCAAAATAAAGAAAACTGCTGTTTTAAAATGTGAAACAGGTATCATGAAATACGGAATTGCTTACAGTGTTACTCTTAAGTATATGAAATTTAAGCCTGTTAAGTTATTGGAGACTCTTGGATTGTATGAGCTTTTTCCAGCTTCATGAATAATATAAAAGTGAAGATGCAGTTGGATATTTAAGATGCATTTTTTTAAAAAACTCTTAGAGCTTTTCTTAGTTAACAGTGCAAAAAAAACTACCCTTTTTTCATACCTTCCTTTAAAAGATGTCTAAGCATGTAAGAGTACATCTTTCCAGGCACCTCCAGGCAAAATTGGAAGTATAATCCAACTAGTTTTTACACATTGAATCAAAAGTTAAGTAGTTTTTTAACTAGGCAACATGGTGTTTTACAAAAGATTAGCACTGACTATTAAAAGATGTGTGCTAATTGCATTTTCTTGCAGATTTGTTAACTCCTAAAGAAATATTAACAATGTTTAATTAAAACACTGATAATGCCATTTTTTCAGTTTTAGTATGTCCTTTTTTTTTTTTTTTTTTTTTTTTAAAGAAGACAGTGCAGTCGAAGCTATTCTGTTATTTTCACAGCTAGTTCTTTTGCCTGGCAAACAGAAAAAAAATCAGGTTGCCTGCCTGTTGTAGAAGTCCAAGCTGAAAGTAAAGAATAAACACTGGAGAATGTGTGACTTTCTGCACCTGAAAGTGTGAAAAATTTAATGAGTAAGTATTCTGTCTAACAGCCTGCACAGAATCTTTCTGCAGTTTCTAACAGGGGAGACAGAGGAGAGAGGATGGACCTTTGTGTTGCCCAGTTTCATGACAAATTAACTGTACTGGTAGGGAGAAGTGATACGGACTGGCATACTCTGCAGAGAGTTTACCTATCAGACTGCACACAAAGGAGAAGCCCTTTTTTGGGTTGGTCTCTCCAGAGAGGTGTGATAGATAGAAACTGAGTTTCCTACCAGAGAACTTCAGCAAGTTCTTATTTCTATTTCCAAATTAAAAATTCCATTTGTTTGTTTTATTTTGAAGGGAGAGGGAGAAAAACACAGTGAGTGAACAGTCTGGGGCATCATTTTTGTCTGTCATGTTCTTTGAGTAGAACAACTTCTTCAGTGGCTAGGGACCCCACAATATTCTGCTGCTTCTCCTGCAGTAGAAGACCTTTGATAGTGATATAATTCAACAGGATTTTGCTACACGTAGGAAAATGGGAGCATAAAGAACCCCATCAGAATTCTTATTCTGACATTTTTAACATATTTTGGTTAGAAAATTTTTCCAGCAATGTTTACTTTTTCTTTTTTGCTTTTTTTTTTTTTTTTAAATTACTCTTTGGTTTGTTCTATAACTGTTATAGTTATTCGAGCACTAAGTGCCATGTTACCTGGAGAGTCAACAATGTAATAAATCTCTGACCTAACTGCTTCTTGTTAGTTTCTTGATACAGATCTGATATGGAAGATTTTTATTTTAAACTCTTTTTCACCATCAAATCATTCTGCTATCATAGCAATTATTCTGCTATAACAACTATTAAGCCAGAATAAATATTTAATTGTAAACACACACAGCATGAGTCCTTAATGTAGTTCCATCAAGAAGTTACGGTATGGCAAAAGACTATTGTATGCTTTAGTTAGAACACAGGTTTATGGGTCAGTGAAGAAAGCAGTTGACAATAGGAATGACAGAAGTATTCTAAGGAGTATTTTTTAAAAAGCTTTTTTTCAGTGGGTGGCTTTTGGTAACAGACTACTGTTCTGAAAGATCACAGCTTCTTTATCTAGGAGTCAGAACAGCTATTGCCCAGTTTTTTCTTTTTTTCACTTGGGCAATTTGATAGCTTTTGATTCATCTGAAAACGATTATGATAATAAAAAAGAGCAAGAATAATGTTCACAGCAGAAGACTTCACAGAATCACAGAACCATCTAGATTGGAAAAGACCTTGAAGATCATCTAGTCCAACCATTAACCTAACACTGACAGTTCCCAACTACACCATATCCCTCAGTGTTATGTCGACCCTACTCTTAAACACCTCCAGGGATGGGGACTCCACCACCTCCCTGGGCAGCCCATTCCAACGCCTAACAACCTGTTCTGTAAAGAACAGTCTAAACCTTCCCTGGCGCAATTTGAGGCCATTACCTCTTGTCTTATCGCTTGTTTCTTCATTAAAGAGACTCATCCCCAGCTCTCTGCAACCTCCTTTCAGGTAGTTGTAGAGGGCGATGAGGTCTCCCCTCAGCCTCCTCTTCTCCAGACTAAACAACCCCAGTTCCCTCAGCCGCTCCTCGTACGACATGTGCTCCAGACCCTGCACCAGCTTCGTTGCCCTTCTCTGGACACACTCGAGTACTTCCATGTCCTTTTTGTAGTGAGGGGCCTAAAACTGAACACAGTAATCAAGGTGCAGCCTTACCAGTGCCGAGTACAGGGGCAAGATCATTTCCCTGTCCCTGCTGGCCATGCTATTTCTGATACAGTCCAGGATACCATTGGCCTTCTTGGCCACCTGGGCACACTGCTGGCTCATGTTCAGCTGGCTGTCAATCAACACCCCCAGGTCCCTCTTTGACTGGCAGCTCTCCAGCCACTCCTCCCCAAGCCTGTAGCGCTGCTGGGGGTTGTTGTGGCCCAAGTGCAGCACCCGGCATTCGGCCTTACTGAAGCTCATCCAGTTGGCCTTAGCCCATCTGTCCAGCCTGTCCAGGTCTCTCTGCAGAGCCTCCCTACCCTCGAGCACATCAACACTCCCACCCAACTTGGTGTCATCTGCAAACTTACTGAGGGTGCACTCGATCCCCTCGTCTAGATCTTTAATAAAGATGTTCAACAGGAGTGGCCCCTTGAGCCCTGGCAGACACCACTCATGACCGGCCGCCAACTGGATTTAACTCCGTTCACCACAACTCTTTGGGCCCGGCCATCCAGCCAGTTTTTTTACCCAGCAAAACGTGCGATCATCCAAGCCTCGAGCAGCCAGTTTCACCGGGAGAATGCTGTGAGAAATGGTGTCAAAGGCCTTACGAAAGTCAAGGTAGACAACATCCACAGCCTTTCCCTCATCCAATAAGCAGGTCGCCCTGTCGTAGAAGGAGATCAGGTTTGTCAAGCAGGACCTGCCTTTCATAAACCCATGCTGACTGGGCCTGATCATCTGGTTGTCCGCATGTGTTGTGTGATGGTACTCAGGATGAGCTGCTCCATCAGCTTCCCGGGCACCGAAGTCAGGCTGACAGGCCTGTAATTTCCTGGATCATCCTTCCGACCCTTCTTATAGATGGGCGTCACACTGGACAATTTCCAATCTGAGGGACCTCCCCGGTCAGCCAGGACTGCTGGTAAATGATGGAAAGCGGCTTGGTGAGCACCCCAGCCAGCTCATTCAGCCCCCTCGGGTGTATCCCATCAGGTTCCATATACTTGTGTATGTCTATGTGATGCAGTAGGTCACTGACTGTCTCTTCCTGGATTGCAGGGGGGTCGTTCTCCCAGTCTCTGTCCTCTGGCTGAGGAGGCTGGATTCCCTCAATACAACTAGTCTTGTTATTAAAGACTGAGGCAAAGAAGGCATTAAGCACCTCAGCCTTTGCCTCATCACTTGTTATCATGTTTCCTCTTGCATCTAGCAGGGGATGGAGGGTCTCCCTGGTCTTTCTTTTGCTGTTGACATACTTATAGAAACATTTCTTGTTATCCTTGATTGCTGAAGCCAGGGTAATTTCTAGCTGGACTTTAGACCTCCTGATTTCCACTCTGTATATCCTCACAGCATCTTTGTAATCATTGAGAGTGGCTAGCCCCTTCTTCCAAAGGCCATAAATTCTCCTTTTCTCCCTGAGTTTCAGCCAAAGCTCCCTGTTTAGCCAAGGTGGTCTTCTCTGTCACTGGCTTCTCTTACAGCACCTGGGCACCACCTGCTCCTGTGTCATTAAGACTTTCTTCTTAAAGAGCTTCCAGCCTTTCTGGACCCCTATACCCTTCAGGACCATCTCCCAAGGGATTCCGACAATCAGATGCCTAAACAAGACAAAGTCAGCTCTTTGGAAGTCCAGGATGTCAGTTCTGCTGCCCTGTCTCCTGGCCTCTCTAAAAATAGACAGCTCTATTATTTCATGATCACTGTGCCCTAGTTGGCCTCCGACTGCCACATCATCCACCAGTCCTTCTCTGTTCACAAAGAGGAGATCCAGTAGGGCACCTTCTCTGGTCAGTTCACTCACCAGAGTGAAACACACAGAACAGACTGACTTAGGACAGGTCTTCAGCTTCTCACATTGACAAGCTCACAGAATACAGAATGGTTAAGGTTTACAGGGACATTTGTAGGTCCTCTGATCAAAACACCCCTGCTCAAGCAGACTGACCCAGATCTGGTTGCCCAGGACCATGTCGAGAGAGCTTTTGAATATCTCCAAGAATGAACACTCCCTAACCTCTTGGGGAAACCTTGCACCAGTGTTCAATCACCCTCAGAGTTAAAAAAAAAAAAAAATATGTGTTTCCTGATGTTCAGCGAGATCATCCTGTGTTTCAGTTTTTGCACATTACCTCTGGTCCTATCACTGGGTACTGCTGAAAAGGGCCTGCTCCGTGCTATTTGCACCCTCCCTTCAGGTACTTGTACATATTAATAAGGTCCCACCCAACCTTCTCTACTACAGGCTGAACAGTCCCAGCTCTATCAGCCTTTCCTCATAGAAAAGATGTTTCAGTCTTTTAATAATCTTTGTGGCCCTTCATTGGACTCTCTTCTGTATTGTTTTTCTCATATTGGAGAGCACAGACCTGGACACTGAACTCCAGAGACAGAACTGTCTGAGGATGCTGTTAGCCTTTAGTTTCTTCAAGGGCACATTGCTGGCTCATGTTTAACTTGGTGTCCACCAGGACCCCCAGGTCCTTTGCTGCCAGTTAGCCCTCAGCATGTACTGGTGCATGGGGTTGATTCTCCCCAGGCCTTTGCCCTTACCCTTGTTGAACTTCATGGGGTTCCTGTTATCCCATTTCTCCAGACTGTTGAGGTCCCTCTGGATGACAGCATAACCCACTGGCATATCAGCCCCTTCTCCCTGTTTTGTGTCATCTGCTGACTCAATGAGGGTACATTCTGCCCCATCATCCATATCATTAATGAAGGTGTTGAACAGGACTGGACCCAGTGTTGATCCCTGGCTGACACTGCTAGTTACTGGTCTCCAGCTAGACTTTGAGCCACTGATCACCACACTCTGGGCCCTGCAATTCAGGCAGTTTTCAATCTACCTCACTATCTGCTCATCCAACCCATACTTCATCAGCTTCTCTAGGTGAAAAATACCTAGTTCTCTCCTTTCATCTACCAAGCCAGTCATTTCATCATCAAAGTTTATCAAGTTGGTCACGCATTTATTCTGGCCCCTTGGATTTCTGAAGGCTGGTCTTACTATGAAACACTGAGGTGAAGAAGGTATTTGGTACCTCAGCTTTTTTTATGTCCTGAGTCAACAGAGCTCCTGACCCATTCAGCATCTAGCACACACTTTCCCTAGTCTTCCTTTTGCTACCCATGTACTTATAGAAGCCCTTCTTGTTGCCTTTGACATCCCTCATCAGATTCAACTCCAGGTGGGCATTGGTTTTCCTAACTATGTCTCTACATGCTCTGACAGTTTCTCTATAGTCCATACCTGTCACTGCTTCTACCTTCTGATTACTTCTTTTTTATGTTTGAGTTTTGCCAGGAGCTCCTTGCTTATTCATGCAGGCCTCCTGATATTTTTTACTTTTGCTTGTTGGAATGGATGGCTCAGCAGCCTGTAGGAGCTGACTGTTGAATTTCACCCTGTTTCCTTGGACTCTTCTTCCCTCCAGGGCCTTATCGCACAGGACACTTTCAAGCACATCCCTGATCAGACCAGAGTCTGCTCTCCTTAAGTCCAGGGCTGTGATCTTGCTTTTTGTCCTTCTCCCTTTTAGCAGGATCCTGAACTCTAACATCTCATGATCAGTGCAGCCAAGGCTGCTTTCAGCCTTCACATCCCCAACCAGACCTCCTTTGTTTATAATCTGACATCTTTCAGAACAGAGATCTGTTCAAAAAAACTCAGCATCTCCCCTGACTGGCAAACCAGAATATGCTGATTTTGCCTCTCTGTCCTCTAAACCATATATATTGTTGAAGTATATAACTATGTGTATGTTTTAAGCTCTGGCACACATTCCACTTCCATGATATCAAGTCCTACACAAAAAATGGTTTGTTACCTGCCGGATTCAGAGGCTTGCTTCTCACTGTGGATTTGGGGGTTTTGTTGCATTAATTTTATGGGATGATGTGGGTGAGGCAGAACAGAACATGAAGGGAGAGTGGAAGGAACACAAAATTATAATGGCTGCTCTACTTGCAGAAGTAACAAAGTGCCAAATAAGTAACAAAGTACCAAATCCAAGGATATGGAAAACTTGGTCTATTTCTGTGTAGGGAGTGGTGTTCGGAAGATCTCGCGATGTACAGAAGGAATAGCTGTAGCCCTCCCTTGTTACGAAGTAAGGTGATGGATAGGCTTGTAATGTTAAGGGCACACCCACGAAGGAGGTACTTAGTGAATGTATATAGGTAAGATACACAGTTTAATAAACGGACATTTTGTATCCATCATATTGGTGTTTGTACTGATGTCCCCGTGAAGGTCTTAACCTCCTGCAGCATTAGTCTGCGATTTGAGCGCCACTAACACATGGAGAGGCAGGTTTAAAGAGGCAGGCTAATTGCGGCAATGCAGTATTAGTCTCTGCGACCTGAGCGCCACTGACACGTGGAGAGGCAGGTTTAATGAGGCAGAGCTAACTGCAACATTTCTGGTTTATACTTTTCCAGGCAGCAAGAAATATTGTTGCTGTGATAAGGATGCCTAAAACACCATCTTTGGGTTTTGTTGCTTTGTTCCTTCTGGTTTTTTTTTTTTTGGTTTTGAGTTGTTCTATTTTTTGTTTGTTGGTTTGGTTTTGTTTTGTTTTTTTTCCTAAAAAGAGTATTAATCAGAAATCTTCTATATGGTTACAGAATGAATTGTATATCAAGGTGACTGTGGTGACCTTACTATTCACCACATACTGTTGGATACTGGGCAATTTTATCATCCTGTCACCCTGTTTCCTGAGAGTTTTCTGAAGTGTTGCACCCTTGGTATCTGTCTTGCACATGGGCCCAAATTATTGAGTATTCATGTGTACCTGTGAGGCATTTTGTTTTATCTTGTCTTTGATATGGGCAAGAAGTAAAAGAAGTATAGAATTCTTGCAGTCCTCCAGATTTCCTGTGGCTTAATACTGTGTGTTCAGGAACAAGGCTTCCATCTACTTCATCTCTTTCATCTTCATGTAGAATGGAAACCAGTCTCAATTGTTTATCAACCTACTTCCAGAGTATGTAACATGATAAATCTAAAATGTTTACTGATCAAACAAAAATCAAGAATCAAGAAGTCATCAAATAAACCATCAGAGCTCAGTTTTCACTATTTTGTAGTTGAAAAAAAAGCCCAAAGAAACAACAGAACACCCAAAATCCAACCTTCATTGTAATGTAACACTTTTGATGACCAGACATTCAATAATCAGCTTACAAACTATAAAGACACATCTGCCTGAATGACCAAAAAGATCCTTTAAAAGGCCATGAAAGGAGGAGAAGGTTTCCTCATGAAAGGTGCCAAGGGAGCTATCCAAGCAGATCACCTGAATGAACTACCTGTAAGAACTTGTTAAGCATATGAATTCTCTTTAAATCCAGTCTTGATTTGAAGACATCAAGGCAAAACAACAACATAGGAAGAATATTGAGTGTCTATTTGTTGAGATTGTAAGACTCACTGACTGAATCTCACTGTTGGTCTGATACTCCTTTTCACTTCTATTCATTGCTTATGCTGCACTGTAACTGTACATTTCTATCTAGCATAGAAGTTCTCTCCCATGAGCAGTAAATACATTCAGTTACTTTAGCACCTTATAAACAAAAATCTATCTGCTGTTTCTCTGATGTACAATATTAAAACTAGAGGTGGATGTCCATATATGGGACAGTGGAATTAATCCACAGGAATTCATGGGACCAATATATTACTGTTATTCAGTTGGAAATTACTAAGTTTGACAAAGCATTACAGAGTTCCTTTTGTTACAAAATACTGGAGACATTTTATTTCATACTGAGTTTCCTACTCAACAGCAATGATTGTGATTGTTATTATAATCAGTTATATCAGTTATTAGTATGTAACATATTTGTAAATTGACGTATCAAAGGTAAAATTTTCACTGATAAATCACTCATGGGTACTTTTGGATGATAAGAGAAGGCTTTTAAATATGAAAGAAAAACCTTCAAATATCTAAATCTTAACTGATGAAATCTAGGCTTAATATATCTGTTTATACTTCATTTCTTTCATCCTGCTTAATATCTTAATATGTTTTCAGTGCACAGCGTGACAGATGCTCTTAGAAGATGGTTCTCTTTGTGATCAATAAAAACGTATTATAAGCATGCAAGTTCTTGTAAATGAAAACTGGTTCAAGTTTCATGCTAAACACTCTAAGTAATACATTACTTCCTGAAGAATCTAATAGGATGAATTAGTCTCTAAAGGGACCATACAGAGAAACTCTATGAAAGGGTCAGTTCTCGCAAGGCCGAGAAAAATGCTGATGCTGGGCTTTTTGCAGGTGTATGCTGCCATTAAAACAGCTCGACAATGACTCTAGCTGTCTCCAAGAGGCCAACAGTTCAATACGGTCTTTTCCAAGTCATAGAAGAGCTATTTCTAGTTTGAAGATCATTAAATGCCTCAGTTGTCTTTTAGATTAGTTATTCCTTAGTTTAGTCTTAAACCTAACTGTGTTCTTATTTTACACATAATTAGTTTACAATAACGTGAAACATTGTTGATTTTATTTTCTTCAGGGATCAAGGCCTGAAACATCTGCCGAACAGAAGTTTCTTCTTTTTAATGCCATAACTGATGGAGAAAAAACTGCCATCCATCTTGGAAATATAAGAAATAAACTTTCAAGTGCTTGCCCCCTGGAGGGTTTTTAATAGCCTGGTCTTGCACATCTGTCAGCCTCATAGCTCTGTCTTTGTCTCTGCTTCTTGTTCCTCTCTTGTTTCAGTGGGAGCTTCTTTCTCTCTCTCTCTTCCTCTTTCTCTTTCCTCTTCTCTATTCACTGCTTTCCAGAAACTTCTGCCAAATGCACTTGCTTAATGCTTCATATAGAAATTGCTATCCCTTCCCTCTAGAGGAGTCTGTATAATCCAAGAAAACAGACAGACAGCTCTTCTCTCTGTTGGTTAGCCATAAATTTTTAACAAAACTGAACATGCAATAGATGTACCGTAAATGATAAACAGACAAACAAAAGTGCATCAGCATTAGTATCTAATAAGGATGCCTTTAAGAAATGTGAGAAATGCTAATGAGAAAAAAACTTGCCCACTACAAAGAAGACCACTTGGCTTTGTAGGAAATGTGATTTACACTGTTAGTCCTTGTTATAGAATCTCTCCACAGGTGAGTATACCACTTCTGCATCAAATATATATTGGTTTGACAACCCAGGCTAAAATAAATTATGTTGTCTGCACCATCGTTAATTCTTTGAACAAAATAATCTACTGGCAAAGCCCCGCGCAATTGGTTGTTGCTCAGTTACAATGGACCATATATATTCTTATGTTATCTTTAGTGTGAAATTCTTGGGGTTATTAGCTGTCTCCTCTGTTAACAGATCAGAAGTCTGTGCAATCAGTTTATTCTTTATATGGGTCAAGACTTTTACACCTGATTTTATTTATACAATAATAAAAATTATGTGGACTATGTAACTGTATAGGGCTTCTAACATCTCATCACAATTAATGGGATGTGACATATTACCTTGACAAGCAGGTTGCTTGTCTCATTGTCTTCTGCAAACTCACCCATCACTCTTCTTTCTAGTTAACATTTCAGCTGATAGGAGCAGCACAACTGAGGCTTCTCCATGTGTGCTCTCATCCAAATGTACAGATTTTCCCTTGAAAATAGCTATTGGATGTCTTTATGTTTTGTCCTCCCTAACTCCATCTCAGTTCCTGTATGTGAATTTGTGTTTCTTTGGACCTGATGTTATCAGTTGCTCTTGAAAATAATTTTGTCCAAAAGCACAAGTTTCAAGATCTCTTTTTTTGGAAATCGTATTACATCCTTGGGTTGAATTTATGTGACTTCAGAGAATTGCTTCCCTGTTGCACACTCTGTAAGTCAGCTATTTAAGCTAGAACCTGCAATAGCTGGCATAAAAGACTTTATATTTGATTTAAAAAAAAAAAAGTATCTGATTTCTACCTTTAACCCCCATCCCTAGTATCAATGTAAGATTATCAAGGTCTAGTTGGGCTGTTTCTTCACGATCTGATCCTGTGTACTTATAGGAGTAATCAAAGCAAAATGCTGGAACGTGTTTCTCCCAAAACAGGAACCCTGAGTAATCTTTCCTTGCCTAAGCTATGCAGCTGTCAGACATCAGAATGTGGTAAGAATAGCTGAAATCTTTTTTGCTCTTAAATCTTTTGCACCATTATTATGATAACTGTGCTCCATATTGACAAAGGAAAGAAAAAAAGTCTAACAAGAATACATCGTATTGCTTTATGTCTGCCGTCACTAGAATCCCAGAAACAGAAAGTTGTCATAGTGTTTTTCTCATTCTTTCAGGCAGAGTTCCCTTGTACAAGTCCTGTCCAATGAAATCTTGTCCAAAGATTTAAAGGATTTGATCTAGATAACAGCTAGAATTGCCTCAGATTTGTTGTTAAGATGAAACCAGGAAGAACTGCATATTCCACTTCAAGATTTCACATTCTCATTAACCTTTACTTTGTCCCTCAGAACTTCTAGATAATCTGAAAGAGTCCTGTCATGGGAAGACATCCCTAGGCAGTGTTCAAGGCCATTCTTCAACTCTGATGCCAGCTGTATGTCTCTTGCCTCCAATGATCTAACAGATATAAATTAAAGTAGCAGCTGATTTTTCTTTGGGACTCACAAGGTCTGTGTAGGCATAATAATATTATCAATAGAAAGAATGATGAATGTGTCCATGAGGCTTCTTCAGCCTTAATTTCTAGCACTGATACTCAAATTTTGAGTGAATATTAAAGAAAGAGGTTTTCATATAATTTTTTAAACTCTCACATTTCACTGGCCTGAATAGCTGTATCTTTACTGATGGACTGAAAGTATATTTGTACTGCATTATAATCAGCTAAAAACTGAAGAATAAGGATTTTGATATGTATGCCCTCACTTAGAGTTCAGAACCAGGTCTATTTAAAAAAAATGTAAAAGGATGGAAAAAAAAGAGTTCTTTAATATCTGTGCTTAGATCTCTGCATAATGTGAATCCATCTTAAAATCCATTTTATTATACTATATATTTATTTCTTTTTAAATTTACTCTCCCCATTTATTATGCAGGAAGCCTTTGCAGAATGAGGAACTGTTTATAAAAGTGGGTGCATTTCCACTACCTGGGTCAACACCACAGGGTCTCTTTGGGAATGCAAATCTAACTAACTGGGATCTAATTTTTGTTTTCAACCAAAAGTTGTTTTACAGTGTAGGGGATGTACTGTGATGCTGCTTGTAGTTGTTAGTTTCTTTTCATGTTTTCATGGTAGAGATTCTGTCTAGGTTTGAAAGTCTAGCCTATTCTGTCAAACTGAACTTTGCTATACTGACTTGACCTTTTTTAGATTTCTGCTGTTACTCCCAGGTTCATGCAATTGTAAAGAAGAACAGAGATGGTTGTCTGAATCACAGAATACTGAAAAGGTCAAAGGAGGAATGCAGGCTTCACTGTTTCTCCAGGTATAAGGTGTTGAAACTGTATCCACATAATTCTCATGACTAGACTTGAAATAAGCCTGGAAACTGGTCTATGTGAACTCTTGGGTTTGATGGTGAGAGTGATGAAAATGCTAAATGGTAAGAATGCTGTTATTCTGAAGAGGGCCTTAAGATTTTGATCAAAAATTTTAACTCCTGCCATACCAAATTAAAGTTATAACAATGCTTCACTATAGACATTTTTCATATAAGTTTCCCACAGCTGAACCATGCATTACATGTTTCCCACGTGACGGTTATGCCTTGCAGTCTGTATTGTCTAAGACATGTCAGAAGAATAAAATTCTTTTTCAGTCTATCATGCTACTATAAAATTAGAATATATGGGTTTGGATTTTGATTTTTTTCCATGTTACCACAAGCTTTCTCATCCTGAGGAAACTTTATTAAAAGAATTCAGTACTCCTGTAACATTATGTGTGACTATTGACTAGTATACAGCAAGTAGAATTATTATTTTACATATTTGGCACTCCATGACCTTCTATATAATGGCATATAATCCTCAATTACCACATGAATTATATGATTCATATAATCACCTCGATTATTGTGTTCAGTTTTGGGCCCCTCACTACAAAAAGGACATTGAATTACTCGAGCGTGTCCAGAGAAGGGCAACGAAGCTGGTGAAGGATCTGGAGCACATGTCGTACAAGGAACGGCTGAGGGAACTGGGGTTGTTTAGTCTGGAGAAGAGGAGGCTGAGGGGAGACCTCATCGTCCTCTACAACTACCTGAAAGGAGGTTGCAGAGAGCTGGGGATGAGCCTCTTTAACCAAGTAATGAGTGATAAGACAAGAGGGAATGGCCGCAAGTTGCACCAGGGAAGGTTTAGACTGGATATTAGGAAGTATTTCTTTACAGAACAGGTTGTTAGGCATTGGAATGGGCTGGCCAGGGAGGTGGTGGAGTCCCCATCCCTGGAGGTGTTTAAGAGTAGGGTTGACATGGCGCTGAGGGATATGGTGTAGTCGGAAACTGCCAATGCTAGGTTAAAGGTTGGACTAGATGATCTTCAAGGTCCTTTCCAACCTAGATGATTCTGTGATTCTGTGATATTTTTTGTGTTTCATTTGGAGATGAATGGATTATTTCCATTTTTACAAATTGAAATTCTATTATCTTAATATGGACAAAGAAACGCCATACCTTATAAATGGAGTCAGTAATTTACTCTTAGTACAAATAAAAGTTTTACCAGGCTTATCATAATACAGTGGTTGTTACAAGTCTAGGTACAATAATGCTAACATAGTCCAAATTATTATAGAAAAACCCCAGTAATGATACAGTTAAAATTGTTTTAGGTAAAGTTCTTAGTATTAACCTCCTTTCTCCAGTTCTGTGTTTACCTTTCCAATGTCGCTCTGGGTCCTAAGTTTGAAAGCATCAGTCTTTCTCAGGAATAATTGTGGAGATGAGGGGGTCACAATAAGTCATTATTTTCCCAAGCCCTTCACCTGAAGGTATGTGATGTTCATAATGAGACTTTATTCCTCTTTAATTTTGCATTTGCTTGGGTTTATTTTTTACATCATCTAATATATTCTGCTTCCTTCTCTTTAAGTTCCAGATAAAGTTCAAAAGCTCTGTGATAGCCTGTCCTGATTAACACTTCTCACCTTTTGCTATGCAACAACAACCTAAAACAGACATAACCATATGTGGTATTCACAGACGTAAGCTGAAGCAGGCAAGGCAAAAGTCCCCTGATTTCTACACAGTTGTTACCACAGCTAAAGCAAGCTAAAGCTGTCTCTGGCCAAGGTAGACCTCATCAAGTCTTACAACATTGCACTGTCAGGTCATTGTGAAGCTTGTAACATTTTACTAGGAATGACAAAAGTTGTACCTGTGGGCTACAGTAAATATTAAGTGAATTTATATTTTTTAAGAAACAAAAGTTGCATAATTCTGTCTGAACTTTCACCAGAAGAAAAATAAGGATTTATCTGTTGTGAAATTAGACTTAATAAATAGAAAGATAGTTCCTCTTTCAAATCCCAGCATAGTGTCTCTCTTTACACTATATATGTGTGTGGCTACAATGTGGATCTCCTCTGAAATTCTAATTTGGTGACATGAGAGCCATAGTTAATTACAAAACTGGGTGATACTCTTCCTGTGTCTGGTGGAGGGACAGAAACATGAGATAAAATTTTGGCTTCAGCTATCTCAAAACTTTCTTTAGGACAATTATTCTAAAATCTTCCTTTCTACTGAAGGTCAGAGCTAGATTCATGAAGTGAATTGTCAGCACCCACCACTTTTCCCAGCAGCCAGGTTTTTAAGGAACTCTCTCTGGGTACAACTGAAAAGTTAATATTTTCCTTTGCCTTTCTTGTTGCCTTATTTTTAGCTGTCCAGTAGGTACTAACTCTCATTCACTCAATCTGAGGTTAAAACTTTTCTTTAATTAAGGAAGACTGTAGAGTTTTATGATTCTGAATAATTTTAGGGGTTTTTTTGTTCAGTAGTTGAACCAAAATATTTTACATCTGTAGTCAATCAAAATTGACTTGCTAGCAATTTTCACTAAGAAGTATGAGCAACAGATACACATTAAAGACGTTGATAAAGTCTTTAATCTTGAAGGTAAAGCAAAATCTAGTGGCACAAATCACTAAAGCATTCATGGAGTATGGTTCCATTTATTTATATCCAGCTCTGCCTTTTTCTCACATTTTTAGTTGGATGTGCCAAATTGGGATTTCAGAGCCAAAGATGAGAACTCAAGTCTTCCATATTGAAGGATATTATAAACAGAATTTGGCTTATCTTTAGCATTGTTTAAAACAGGACTTTTGCTTGGGCAGAAGCTTGTTTTAATATATTGATGGATTTCTATTCCTTTTGCTGTTCTGGATAAGGTTAGTGAACCTGTCATGACCAGTCTCCACATTGGCATGGTGTAAGGATTTTTTTCTTTTCCTGCTTAATGCAGTTAGTGGTCACTCAGCGTTCACAGTCTAAATTCAGCTGCTGCAAGCTGAAGAAGCTTGAAAAAAGTAAATACAGAACAAAAAAGAGCATAGGTAAGTTTAAATACCCTCTTTCCTAATCTAAAAACAGTTGGACACTTCATAGAGTATCGCTAATCATATATGAATGTCAAGATGTTTGGAAGGTCTCATGTTCTTGTGAACCAAGAAGACAAGAGACTTATGCAAGGAATATGTAGTTCAATTCTGTGCAAGTGAAAGCTGAATATCTGAAGTATCCATTAAAACATTTTGGGCAATTAGACTTTTAATGTCTAATTTTTATCTTTTTTTTAAGTTGAAATATCTGGTGAATGAACAAAAGAACAACAGGGGAAAAAAATCAAGCTACTGTTTCATTTTGACCAGAAAAAGTGCTAAATTAGTTAGTAATATGCATATGATATTTTGCCCAAACACACAACTACACAAGGTAATGTATAAAATAATATTTTGAGAGGGAGAACATATATCTTCAACATTAAAAATACGAGTGAAAAAATAATGCTCTGGATGAGCATTAGGAGGATAGAAAACAAAGGACATGTGGTAGTGGATGTCTATTACAGATTGCCCAGTGTGTTGGGTTTGTGTGTGACAGGGTTTTTGGTAGCAGGGGAGGGGGCTACAGAAGTGGCCCTTTGTGAGAAGCTTCTCCAAGTCAGACCCGCCTCTAACCAAGGCTGAGACAATTGTCAACGGTGGCTGTGCCTCTGTGATAACATATTTAGAAAGGGGAACCTGAGAGTTGTGAGTTGTGAGGGAGATGTCTATGCAAACACTGAGGTCAGTTGAAGAAAGGAGGAGGAGCAGGGAAGTGCACCAGAGCAGAGACTCCCCTGCAGCCCGTGGTGAGAGGTCAGGCTGTGCCCCTGCAGCCCATGGAGGTCCATGGTGGAGCAGATGCCCACCTGCAGCCTGTGGAGGAATCCATGGCGGAGCAGGTGGCTGCAGCTGAAGAAGGCCGGGACTCTGAGGGAAGCCTGTGCTGGAGCAGTTCATTGCTGGGAGGATTGTGACCCATGGGAGGAACCCATTTTGGAGCAGTTTGTGAAGAGCTGCAGCCTGTGGGAAGGACTCACATCGAAGGAAGTTTGTGGAGGACTGTCTCCTCTGAGAGGGACCCTGTGGCAGGTGCATCCACCTGGTGAAAGCAGAGCTTCATGGCTGCTGAAGTGTGGCAGCTTCTGGCTGTCTTTGTTTTCAAGGTCTGGCAGTAGATGAGACCTTTGACCAATGGGAACCGCTATTGACTACAGGTCAGATTTGGTCTGGGTATAAATGGAGACCCCTGGGGGAGCCATTTTGAGCTCGTCCCCCTGAAGCAGCACGCTGCGGTTGAGGACTCTCCCCTTGGGCCAGGACGCTGCCCAAGGAAACTCCTTGAGGTGCCTTGGGTCGGGACGCTGCCCTGAGCAGGTCCTCGAGGTTGAGAGCCCTCACTTATCAGGCGAGTGATAAAGTGTTTTGGGTTGTCGTTAAACCCTAGGTAGTGAAGTTTTGTTCTGCATTTGGGGTTGCCATTAAACCCTAGGGAGTGAGGCTTTGTAAAGTGTTTTGGGTTGCTGTTTAACCCCAGAAAGTTGTTCTGTTCTCCTCTCACAGACATTCGAATCTGTAATTTATGAAGAGCTGGTTGGCTGTGTTATTAATAATAAATTTTTAATTTTTTTATATTGGTGGTTGGTTGCTTATTTGGGAGCCTCCGTAACAGACCCCACGCTGGAGCAGGGGAAGTGTGTGAAGAGTTCTCCCCCTGAGGAGGAAGGAGCAGTAAAGACAACGGATGATGAACTGACTGGAACCCCCATTCCCTGTCCCCTGCACTGCTGATGAGAAGGACGTAGAAAAATCGGGAGCCAAGCTAAGCCTGGGAAGAAGGAAGGGGTGGGGGAAAGTGTTTCTAAGATGTGGTTGTATTTCTCACTGTCCCAATCTGTTTGATTGGTAAATTAATGTTGGTGATGTTCAAACTAAATTGATGAGTTTTTTCCTTCCCCAGTCAAGTTTGTCTTTTGCCCTTGAACATAACTGGTGAGTTATCCTTCTCTGTCCTTGTTTCGATCCCAAAGACTTTTGTTTTATTTTCTCCTCATCTTCTTTATCCTTTATCCTATATCCTTTTCTCCTCATCTCCTAATAAATCATTTATTTTCTTCTCATCCCTGTGGGGGAATGGGTGAGCGAGCAGCTGTGTGGTGCTCGGTTGCCCTCTGTGTTTAAATCACGACACCCAGCCAAGACATAAGCACTGATGAGATATTCTATAGGCAATTAGGAGAAATTTCAGGATCAATAGCCCTCATCATTATGGGAGATTTTAGCTTGCCAGACATCAGCTGGGAACATCATATTGCTGTGATGAGCAGGTCCTGGAAATTCTTGATGTCTGTAGGAGACTTCTTGTCACAGATACTCAGTGAGCCAACTATAAAAAATGGGTCTCCTAGACTTGCTCTTTGTGAATAGAGAAGGACTTGTGGGGGAAGTGACTGTAAGTGGCTGTCTTGGCTACAGTGATCAAGAATAGGTTGAGTTTAAAATTTTCAGTGTAATGAAAAAAAAATGACAGTAGGATTGCTACCCTGGACTTCAGGAGAGTAAAATTTTAGCTATTCGGGGAGCTATTATCAGAGTACCCTGGGAATCTGCTGTTGAGGGCTTAGGAGTCCATGAGTGCTAGTGAGTCTTTAAGAACCACCTTTTAGAAGCATAGAAGCATGCAGGCAATTCCACTGTGTCATAAGTCAAACAAGTGGAGTGAAAGACCAGCTTGTCTGAACAGGGAATTCCTCATGAAACTCAAGAAGAAAAAGAAATTGTATGATCTCTGGAAGCAAGGTCAGGCTTCACAGGAAGATTACAGAGCCGTAGTTCATATATGGAAGGAGAGACAGGAAAAGCCAAAGCTCAATTAGAGTTGAAACTGGTCAGTGTTGTTTCAGATAACAAGAAGGGATTTTTTTAAGTGCATTAATAGCAAGAGGAGATCTAAAGAAAACATTGGATTGATACTTGTTGAAGATGGTCATCTGACTAATAGGGATGAAGAAAAAGCAGAGGTATTCAATGCTTTTCTTGGCTCAGTCTTTAATAATACTGATAGACCTTTGGCTGCCCAGTCCCCTGAGTTGGAGGACCATGAGTGTGAGAACAGTGTCTTTCTGTTTGTGGTCACTGAAATTGTAAGGGACCAGCTGTATCAGCTGAATGTTCACAAGTCCATGGGGCCTGATGGGATTCATCCCAGAGTACTGAAGGAGCCAGCGGATGTTATAGCAGGACCCCTCTCAATCATCTACGAGAGGTCTTGGAAGTCTGGGGAGGTCCCTGCTGACTGGAAGCTGGCCAATGTTATTCCAGTCTACAAAAAGGGTCTGAGGGAAGACCCAGGGAACTACAGACCTGTAAATCTAACCTCAGTTCCTGGAAAAATGATGGAAAAGATTATACTGGGTACTACTTGAAGGCATTTAAAGACTAATGCAGTCATCAGGCACAGTCAACATGGGTTCACAATGGGAAAGTCCTGCTTAACTAATTTGGTATTCTTCTATGATAAGGTCACCTGCCTAGTGGATGAAGTGAAAGAAGTGGATGTATTTTTTCTGCATTTTAAGTAAGGATTTTGATAGTGTCCCTCACAGAATCTTTCTGGACAGATTGTCCAACTGTGGGATGAGGGGTTTCAAGGTGCACTGGGTGAAGAACTGAGTGAAGGGAAGGGCTCAAAGGGTTGTACTGAATGGGGCTGCATCTGGCTGGTAATGAGTCATCAGAGGTGTTCCTCAGGGCTCAATTCCATGGCCAGTTCTGTGCAATATATTTATCAATTATATGGATGCAGGACTTTAATGCACCGTTAGAAGTTTGTTGATGATACCAAACTGGGAGGTGCTGTTGACTCTCTTGAGGGACAAGGTGCTGTGCAGAGGGATCTAGGTAGACGAAAGCATTGGGCTATGATTAATGGGATGATATTTAACAAGAAAAAATGCTGGATTCTGCACCTAGGATGGACTAACACTGGACACAAGTATAAATTAGGAGAGGAGTGGCTGGAGAGCAGCCCTGCAGAAAGGGATCTGGGGATGCTGATGACAGCAGGCTCAGTATGATTCATCAGTGTACCCTGGCAGCTGAGAGGGCAGACGGCATCCTGGGGTGCATCCAACACAGCACAACCAGCCTGTCAAAAGAGGTGATTATCCCACTGTATCCAGTGTTGGTGCAGCTTCACCCTGAATACTGTGTGCAGTTCTGGGTCCCAGAATTTAAGAAGGGTGTGAAGGTCCTTGAATATGTCCAGAGGAGGGCAACAAAGCTGGTGACAGGGCTGGAAGGAATGTCCTATGAGGAGTGGCTAAGGACTTTGGGTTTGTCTAGTTTGGAGAAAAGGAGGCTTAGGGGTGACTTCATTGCTCTCTACAGCTTCTTGAGGAGGGGGTGTGGAGAGAGAGGTGATGATCTCTTCTCCCTGGTATCTAGCGATAGAATGTGTGGGAATGGCTCAAAGCTGTGACAGGGGAGGCTTAGACCAGACATTAGGAAGCATTTATTTACCAAGAGGGTGGTAAAACCCTGGAACAGGTTTCCTAGAGAGGTAGTCTGTGCCCTAAGCCTGTCAGTGTTTAACAGGCATTTGGACAGTGCCCTTAACAACATGTTTTAACTTGGTCAGCCCTGAAGCGTTCAGGCAGTTGAACTAAATGTTTATTGTAGGTCCCTACCAACTGAAATATTCTATTCTATTCTATTCTATTCTATTCTATTCTATTCTATTCTAGTCTAGTCTAGTCTAGTCTAGTCTAGTCTAGTCTAGTCTAGTCTAGTCTAGTCTACTCTAGACTCAGGAAAAAAATAGTAGCTATTTTGGTTTCCCAGGGATATGTTTACACTTCATTATTGTCTACATTACAGGCACAGGACACTCTTGTTTTTAACATTCAGTACTATCCACAGAAATTGTAGAGAATGGAAAAACTATTGTTAGTGTAAGTCTTGGATCTTTTTAGCTCTTAACAACAACATGGAGAAGTACTCTTGTATTCTCTCATGATGGTGTAATTACCTTAACTCTTAATCACTTTACACCTATTGTCTCCTGACTGTGAAATCAATCACGTTTATATGTGCTATAATGAAGCTATTCTAAAACTACATTAGTAAGAAATACTGGTTTTAAAATATCTGAGTGGAGATTCCAGTACTCAATGCTCAGTCAGTGTAGTGATTTGGTTTCCCAAAGAAAACATGACTAACTGTCATGTATATACCTTACTGTAATATTCAACTGTTTTTCACAGAAGATCCTTGCTTCCATTAGTGGAAAGATCTCCTTAGAAAATGTACTTGAAGTGTGCTTTAAAAGAAACTCTGTTTTTCACAAACTTTACACCCATTGTTGCAAAAATCACAACATGAAGGAAACAGTCCCTGGTCAACTGCATTATATTATAGCTTTTCCTGTACTAGCTGATGGATTCCTTAGGGGAACTGTTTTCTGTATGTCTCTATAAAATCCTATGTTTATGTCTCTGTTTTCATTCATTCAGTGATATATATTGACACTTGGTCACTACTTTCTGTTTAATTTTCTGGAGTGAGGAAAGTTTTGTGAGATCTTGTGTTCAAACTTTGTAGCGTCTTGAGAAGTTTCAGGAGAGAACTGTGTTTTCAGGTTTGTGCTGGAACAGGTGACTTGCACTGTGAGGGAAAAGCAAGTAGTTGAGAAATTAATTTTCTACATTTGTTGTTTTGGAAAGAGTGATGACTTCCTGTACTTCAGCAATGGTTGGAATTTTTAGCGATAGGGAATTATTGTCAAGTAAAGCCTTGCTCTACTGAAAAACATCATTTTCTTAAAGCCCCTCTTGGAAATCCTTCACTGGGAATATATCTTGTTTCTTCTGTTTTAATATTTCCAGTCTTGTTTCTTCTGTTGTACTACCTCCTGATTCTGTTAAGTGAAGTGCTGCCTTATCAGTATATAATTTGTCTTTTGTACCTGAACTCTTTTAGGTATAGAATAAGTCTCTAGTTGTAAAACACTGTACAAATTTATGATGCTCTATAAATGATTAATAACAATAATACAGCTGAGTAAATAGAGATGACTTTTTTGAGGTTGGAAAATGCTGCTGCTTTATTAGAGAACGAAATTAAAAATAAACATTCTGGTGTAGCTGCACTGACTTTGGAGACAGTTTGCATGAAGGTCACCAATGTTTATCTGTCTTGCCATTTTGAAGAACACTTCACTTCATTCTCATTCTCTTTATGCTTGTTTCAACATGGTCATCTGTTCTGTTATCCTCTTTCCAAACCTTGCATAAATAGGACTTTCATTCCTGGCAGATCATGTTAAGATCTAGATTTAAAGTAAAGTACGGAGAGATATGAGTAAAGGAGAAGGGAAAAAAACCATTGGAAACAAGGTTGGAATGAAGTCCCTGTATTATAGCAGCCATTACTAAGTCACAAAGTTTTTTTTCTTTTACAGAAACTCTCCCTTTCACTGTAAGGTTTCAGCACTCCTGCTTACTAGTCTCCGCCTCTTTAAGCCTCTGTGGTGATAACTCTGGGAGGGATCTAAGGTTAGAAGACAACTGGCTGCAAAACCCAGCTCATATAATCATAGAATCATTTACATTGTAAAAGACCCTTAAGATCATCAATTCCAACCACTAACCTAACACTGCTAAGTCCACCACTAAACCATGTCCCTAAGCACCACATCAACACATCTTTTAGATACCTTCAGGGATGGTGACTCAACCACTTCCTTGTGCAGACTGTTCCAACGCTTGACAACCATTTTGGTAAAGAAATTTTTCCTAATATCCAATCTAAACCTCCCTTGCTGCAACTTGAGGCCATTGCCTCTTGTCCTACTGCTTGTTACTTGGGAAAAGAGACCAACACCCACCTCACTGCAACCTCCTTTCAGGTAGTTGTAGAGAACAATAAGGTCTCTCCTGAGCCTCCAGACTAAACAACCACAGTTCCCTCAGCCGATCCTCATAAGACGTGTTCTCTATACCCTTCATCAGCTTCATTGCTCTTCTTTGGACATCTCCAGCACCTCAATGTCTTTCTTGAATTGAGGGGCCCAAAACTGAACACAGTATTTGAGGTGTGGCCTTACCAGTGCTGAGTACAGGGGCAAGATCACTTCCCTAGTCCTGCTGAATATGGTATTTCTGATACAAGCCAGTATGCTCTTGTCCTCCTTGGACACCTGGGCTCCCCGCTGGCTCATATTCAACTAGCTGTTGACCAACACCCCCAGGTCATTTTCCACCACGCAACTTTCCAGCCACTCTTCCCCAGGCCTGTAGTGTTGCAAGGGGTTGCTGTGACCTAAGGGCAGGACCCAGCACTTAGCCTTGTTGAACCTTATACAATTGGCCTTGGCCCATTGATCCAGCCTGTCCCAATCCCTCTGTAGAGTCTTCCTTCCCTCAAGCAGATCAACATTCCAGCCCAACTTGGTGTCAGCTACAAACTTACTGAGGGTGCACTCAATATCCTCACCCAGATCATTAATAAAGATATTAAACAGAAATTACCCCGATACTGAGCCCTGGGGAACACCACTTGTAAACTGGCTGCCAGCTGGATTTAATCCCATTCACCACAACTCTTTGGGCCTTGTCATCCAGCCAGTTTTTCACCCAGCAAAGAGTACAACTGTCCAAGCAATGAGCAGCCAGTTCATCTAGGTGTCAAGGTAAAAACTAACAATTGCTGGAAAGTGCATTGTCAAGCAAGTTAACATGAAGGAACAGGAAAACATTTTGGATTTTTTTTTCCAAGCATGTTATTAAAAGATTTGTGAGTGCTATTACAAGGTCTGTGCAGACAGCAGAGAAAAGATCGGTGGATTCCATAGTGTTCTGGGAAAGTCAAATGATTATGGACCAATGATCAAACTAAATGACCACCTAGGCAGAAATGTGCAGGCAGATGAGTGATGATATTACTCATGTCTTTGTAATTAAGGAATCTGATACTGTACATGGTTGTTTCAGTAATAGCTGCTCAGCATTTCATTCATATAAGCCTGTAAAGAAGAAAACTGTTACTGCATTCACTCAGGTCAGAACTTCTTGAAAATATAGTGTGCTGCTTTTGCTTTTTTAGCTAGTGTGCTAGCTAAACTTAACCATACAAAATTAACAAAAATTTCAAAAGCTTGAAACCAAGCCGTTAGCCAAATCTGCTATATTAATTCAGTTATTCTCTCATCTGCCTTGCGCTGCTACAGGGACCTGTAGATTTTCTTTGGTAACACTCTTGTTCCAATTTTCAACAAATATACCTGTGGATATGGTCTGTCCTCAAACCAGCGGGATACTTCACCTACCTAAAACAGACTTGGCAAAATAAATAGGTCTGTTCTTAACTCCCTTGCCTTAAGAGTAGTCATTTGGGTAAGATTATATTCTATGACTACACTGAACAGAAGAACATTGAAATCAAAGATTTATGAGGTTGCTTCCAAACCTTTCTTATTCAGTATTTTTGAAATGCTGTTACATCTGTCTTGTAACATAGGGGTTTACAATGATGATTTTATGCAACAATAGGATACTCTCCATGATACCATTATTTATGTCTGTGCTGAGAGATCAGCTATGATAGCAAGGTTGCATACTAGTGAATCAAATCCGGTTTCTTACCAGGGTCTTTACAGAAGAATATTATTACCTGTGTTATAAGCTAGTCCCTCACAGTAGAGAATCCTGTTTTCACAAAGTTGGTGGAGAAACAGTTGACCTGCTCGGTTTATTGCCTCTAAAATTCCTCTTTTGATTTCATTTAGTCACTCAATTTCATTCTCCTTTGATATCTTATTTTGTTACTGACTTCTGTCAGAAAGATATTTGAAATATGAGACAATACCACTTTTTTTTTTTTTTTTTTTTTTTTCTCTCTTATAACCTCTGTAAATATATCCTTGGTCTACTTGCTCACTTTAGTCTTGAATAACTTGATTAGTCCATGTAACTGCTCTGTGACTATGATACTAAAAACAATTGGGAAACATTTTGCCACTTCAATGAAATAAGTACTTTTTGACTGTCATACAAAAAGCTAGCCAAAGATTGTTGGCTGAACAGTTTTTAAACCAATTAAAGGCCAAGAAGGTTGCTAAATGATGATTTTTTTTTTTTTTAAAAAAAGGGAATATCCAGGGAGCAAGACACCAGAATGCCCAGCAATCAGAAAACAACAGAAGCTATGGTAAAGAATAGAACTGTTAGTCATAAGTAAACATAACTTCCTGGGAAAATGTCAGCATTGCTTGGATAAAGAAGAGTCCTGTCTTGCAAGGGTATTATAACTCTCAGAAGAACTCGATAAACACATGGAAAATGATGAATATATGCATCTATTTACCTGAATTTCCCCAAACCATATTTTTTTGTCAGATTCCTCTACCAAGGCACTTAAAGTATATATGCAATCATTCTTTAAGAGGAAAGATCTTGGCATAACTAAAAAGTATCTTAAAACAGAGGACAGGGATAAATATCCTTAAAGTAAAAGGAGGTTATCTTAAGCATTGCACAGCAACTTTGGCTGGGAGCTGTGATGTTCAACATATTAAGACATTATTAGAAAAAAGAAAGAATACTGAGGTGATTTTGTTAACAACATTATGTTGATTAAGGTGGTGAAGACAAGGGTTAATGGCTAAGAATTACAAAAGGACCTTAAGAAACTGTGTGACTGGACAGTAAAATGGCAAGTGATGTTTCGAGTAGCTAAATGTCAAGTGGTGCACATGGGGGAAAAACATCCCTAATTCATGTATAAAATTATTTTCTTTGAGTTGATCATTATCACTCAAGAGTGAGATCGTGGGATATAATAGAAAGGCCTGTTATCATACAAGGATAATAATCAGTAGCAATTAACAAAGCAAAGTGTATGTTTGAAGTTATTGGGAAATGAATATAGAATAAACCTAAAGAACATTGTCACACTACTGTACAAATCCAAATTTTGAATGCGCCTTAAACACAGTGGATAGCTTTTTTTTCCCTGAGTCAAAACAGATCTAGAGGACTGGAGAGAACACAGGGATTCAACAAAGACAGCCAAGGCTATAGAACAGCTCCCACAGTCAGAATGATGGATTACATTTCTTGGATAACATTTCTGTCCATAGTAATGCAGAGATAAAGCAGGTTGAACAGATAAGCAGTTTACAATTGTTGCAACAACGTATATGTATATGGGTCTAGCTGGGTGTACTGGGTCTGGCTGAGCCGGAATTGGTTTTCCCCTGTAGCAGCCCTCATGCTGCTGTGCTTTATGTTGGGAGCTGGCAGGGTGTTGATAGCACACTGGTGTTGTGGCTACTGCTGAGTAGTGCTTACACAGCACCAAGGCTCTTTCTGACATTTCCCCCCCACAGTGGGACGGGGTGGGCAAGATCTTGGGAGGGGACACAACCAGGACAGCTGACCCGAACTGACCAAAGGGATATTCCATACCATATGACGTCTGCTCAAGTATACAGCTGGGAGAAAGGAGGAAGGGGGTGGGGTCACCCTTGGTCCTCCGAGGCAACCACTACACGTATTGGAGCCCTGCTTCCTGAGAAGGCCTGACATCGCCTGTTAATGGGAAGTAGAGAATAAATCTGTTTTCTTTTTTTTTGCTTCCGCGCGTGGACCTTTGCTTCGCTTTGCTTATATTAAAACTGCTTTTGTTTTACCCACAAGGGTTGGTTTTTTTCTATCTTATTTTCTTTCCCCTCTTTGCCCTGTTGAGAAAAAAAAGGGGAAGGGGGGGGAAGTGATAGAGAGACTTGGTGGGTACCTGGCATTTAGCCAAGGTCAAACCACAACACTGGAGTGGAGTTAACTTTCTTCATAGCAGCCTCTGTGGTGCTGTGTTTCAGTTTTGTGAAACCAGTGTTGACAACACACCGGTGTTTTGGCTATTGCTGAACAGAGCCTGCACAGCATCGAGGCCTTTTCAGTTTCTCACGCTGCTTCCCAGAGAGTAGGCTGGGGGTGGACAAGAGGTTAGAAGGGGGCACTATCCAGGACAACTGAATCCAACTGACCAAAGGGATATTCCATAGCATATTATCCTGCTGAGCAATAAAACTTGGGTGGAGCCTTTCCAAAGTAGCCATTGCTCAGAGACTGTCTAGACATCAGTCTGCTGGTGAAAGCTGGCAAGTGTTTAAATTTGCATTACTTGGGTTTGTCTTTTTTCCTTTTTTTTCCCCTTCACTTAATAATCTGTCTTTATTTTAACCCACAAGTTTTTCTTGCTTTTGCCCTTCCAAATTTCTCCCTCATCCTGCTGTGGGGGAAAGCAAGTGAGCAGCTTGTGAGGATGCTTAGTTGCTGTCTGGGGTCAAAGCACCACAACATGTATATATTTATATATATAAAGGATATTTATGTATATAATTATCAGTTGTGGAATTAGAGTTCTATGTGATGGGAACGTTAAACCATAAATCAATCACCAAGGTCTGTGTCAAACTCTAAAACGTTTAAATTAACTTTGATCAGTAATAATACCAGCCTATGGTTAGTTCTTATTCATTATCAGCAATTATCATCACCTTTTAAAACAATTGGCCATTACCAATTATACCCACATCAGCTGTGAATGTACAGTACCTTAGAGCTTGTGCTCTGTAGTTTAACACTGATGGCTGTGGTCCTGAATGGTCTTAGTGATCAGTCTTGAGAGCTCTTCAGTGAGGGAAGCCTGAAACAAAGTGAACATCTTTCTTCACCATCCTTTCTCATTCATTCTTAATTTTTTATAGTCCTCTCTCCTTCCACAAAAATAAAGAGGTGATCTCATCTGCTCCTCACACAGACTACCTTAATTTTAAGACAAGGACTTGTGTGTCCCTCAGACATCTTTCCTACTACTTCTACAGGATCATTCCTGTTTCACAAGGCATATTTCCCAGCTGTTCTGCATCCTTTTTTTCTTACCTTGCAAATTTTACTGCTCACATATATTTTGCTGTACCCTGTTTGTGAAATTATACCACAAGCCTCTATTTATCCCTTTGTGATTATGTATTATTTATTACGTATAAAATTCTGATTAACTTTTTTATAAAATGTTATACATTGTCACTGGTTAATCTATTTCAGTGTGCTTATTTATGTTTTCAAAGAAAGCAAATAATAGTTATATCCTGCTTAGTATACTTTGAATTCATGGGTGCAACAAACCTCTACATTGGCTATACAACTACCTCCTGAGTTCCTGAACTAGCACATTGTTCTGTACAAGCAATGAGGTTAAATCTTCTAACTTAATTACTCATAAAGGGTGAAAAGTTAATCCACAAATCAGAGAGAAGCCCCAAAAGGAGAGAACAAAGAATTGATTCAATTCTTACCACCTGTGATGGCTCAGGATATTCAGCAGTGAGATGCCTGAGAAAAATTTCCTCTTTCATAGTGCTGGATGGAAACTACAGCTTCTGGTGAAAAATTAAACTGCAATTATTTCATAATTGGAATGTGCAAAAGACCCAATAAGCTTTGAGAGAATTAGCTCATAGTCACTGTGAGTTTAAGGCCCTATTCTACTGTCCTTTATTTGCTTTGTTTATGCTTTGAAAGGCTGAAGGAATTACAGGTTTTTCCTGTGGAAAATCCTGTATTACAGCTCAGTTTGGGCAATCCTTGTATTCTCAGAAAAATTTGATATCAAGCTTAACGTGACATAGTAATAGGATCAGAAATTCAATCTACTTCTAAATGCTTGTCTACAAGCTGCATAGACTGATGCACTTCACAAGACCTTTGCTAAAAATAAAATAGATACTGACCTTAAAAGAAGTAAACTGCATCTATTGATAGAGGAATTCCTGGAGGAAAAAAGCACATTTGTCATGAAGTTACATAATAACATTTTGATTTTCTGAGTTGCCAGGTGTGAGTCAATAGCTTATGTTTCTCACAATACTCTTGATGACCAGGGTATGGAGGACAACAACCATCTAATGTCATTTAATGAAGAAATACTCTTTTTTCATGTCAGACTTCCTGTGGAAAAGAAAAAAGATGTTATTGCTGTGACTGTTATCCAGGAAAATGGATTGAAAAACAGGTGAGCAAAAGAAGACAGCCCTTACTTGTCACAGAAAGAGGATTGAGACTTCAACCAAGCTGCAAAACTCATGATATCATTGAAAGAATTAGGTGTTCTATCATGAAAGAAGCGGTGAGCTAAACTGTATCTAATGTTTACATTAATAATTTTCAATGAAATTGTTAACTCACCATGTTTCCTCCAGTTTCTCAAGAAGTCCTCTCACACCAAATTTTTGCAGTTTAGAGGCATGGTAAAGACAATCTATGTTATCTCAGACATGAATGCTTGTATATTTGTTTAAACTGTTCACACAAGTCACTGAACTGGTGTTAGGAGTTGTGAACAAGTCATGCAGTGAAACAGTGAATTGATATTGGGATTTTTATGATTGGAACAGAAAATGCTAATGGAATTTACATAAAAATTACTTAAATGTATGTTAGGGATCACTTGACTTATACTATTGGGCTTTTGTTAACTTTTTTGAGTGGTCTTTAAATGTTAGCTCTCTTATGAACTTCTACTGCAATAACAAGGACTAGCAGAGCTGTGGTAAAAGGTGCTGGAGGTAACATGCTCATAAGAACATGATTTGAAGTACAAGGATGTTCTCTGAATTAATGAGATCAAAACCAGATTGCATTGTAATGTACTGATTAAAAGCAAAGTAACAGATCCCATGTTTAGCAACTGTTATTAAGTTCAATCATTTCAAAACAGCTGAGATTACAGCTGAGACAACTTACTGATTAATTTTTACTCATCAGTCAAATCAATTTTATTTTGATTGTTCTGTAATCACAATTATTATAAAATTATAAAAGCTTTCCATTATATATCACATCAGCTCCTGCCAGCTACTTTTCTGTGCAACTGTGAATAATTGCATGCTTGTGTTTAAGGGGGTTGGCTCTACACAGAAACCCAGAGTGGATTCAGGTTAAGAGTTACAAACTGTGCAGTCTGGTTGCTATGTCTAAAAATTTTAAATCAAATTCATAAAGGTTCTCGAAAGGGCAGCGAGGGTGATTAAATGTATGAAATTGTTTACTGTATGAAGAAATTTCTAAATAAACTTGGATTTCTTAGCCTGGAAGTCATTAAAGGTGACTTACTGAAGAAGAAATGGTATTAGATCTTCACTCTCCATTCCAGTAAAAGAATTAACAAAAACCAAATGAAACTATCAAGTAACAGGTACAAACCAAATAGAATATGTTAACCTGTAATTAAGCAGATTAATTTCTTGCCACCACTGTTGTGGATATTAAGTTTACTTATATGGGCTTGAAAAGACTTTAGACAAACTAATGGAAAAGAAATCCTTAGAGACTCTTTTACCTAGAAATTCATGGTGACTGCTAAATATCACAGAATCACAGAATCAACTAGGTTGGAAAGGACCTTGAAGATCATCTAGTCCAACCTTTAACCTAGCATTGGCAGTTTCCAACTGCACCAGATCCCTCAGCGCTATGTCAACCCCTACTCTTAAACACCTCCAGGGATGGGGACTCCACCACCTCCCTGCGCAGCCCATTCCAACGCCTAACAGCCCATTCTGTATAGAAATACTTCCTAATATCCAGTCTAAACCTTCCCTGGTGCAACTTGAGGCCATTACCTCTTGTCCTATTGCTTATTATTTGGTTAAAGAGACTCATCCCCAGCTCTCTGCAACCTCCTTTCAGGTAGTTGTAGAGGGCAATGAGGTCTCCCCTCAGCCTCCTCTTCTCCAGACTAAACAACCCCAGTTCCCTCAGCCGCTCCTCGTACGACATGTGCTCCAGACCCTTCACCAGCTTTGTTGCCCTTCTCTGGACACGCTCAACCAATTCAATGTCCTTTTTGTAGTGAGGGGCCCAAAACTGAACACAGTAATCAAGGTGCAGCCTTACCAGTGCCGAGTACAGGGGCAAGATCATTTCCCTGTCCCTGCTGGCCACGCTATTTCTGATACAAGCCAGGATGCCATTGGCCTTCTTGGCCACCTGGGCACACTGCTGGCTCATGTTCAGCCGGCTGTCAATCAACACCCCCAGGTCCCTCTCTGACAGGCAGCTCTCCAGCCACTCCTCCCCAGGCCTGTAGCGCTGCTGGGGGTTGTTGTGGCCCAAGTGCAGCACCCGGCATTTGGCCTTATTGAAGCTCATCTAGTTGGCCTTAGCCCATCGCTCCAGCCTGTCCAGGTCTCTCTGCAGAGCCTCCCTACCCTCGAGCAGATCAACACTCCCACCCAACTTGGTGTCATCTGCAAACTTACTGAGGGTACACTCGATCCCCTCGTCTAGATCATCAATAAAGATGTTAAACAGGAGTGGCCCCAAAACCGAGCCCTGGGGGACACCACTCATGACTGGCCGCCAATTGGATTTAACTCTGTTCACCACAACTCTTTGGGCCCGGCCATCCAGCCAGTTTTTTTACCCAGCAAAGCGTGCGATCATCCAAGCCTCGAGCAGCCAGTTTTGCCAGGAGAATGCTGTGAGAAACGGTGTCAAAGGCCTTACTGAAGTTGAGGTAAACTACATCCACAGCCTTTCCCTCATCCAATAAGCAGGTCACCCTGTCATAGAAGGAGATCAGGTTTGTCAAGCAGGACCTGCCTTTCATAAACCCATGCTGACTGGGCCTGATCATCTGGTTGTCCCGCATGTGCTGTGTGATGGTACTCTGGATGAGCTGCTCCATCAGCTTCCCAGGCACTGACGTCAAACTGACAGGCCTGTAATTTCCTGGATCATCCTTCCGACCCTTCTTATAGATGGGCGTCACATTGGCCCGTTTCCAATCTGTCGGGACCTCCCCGGTCAGCCAGGACTGCTGGTAAATGATGGAAAGCAGCTTGGCGAGCACCCCAGCCAGCTCCTTCAGCCCCCTCGGGTGTATCCCATCAGGTCCCGTAGACTTGTGTGTGTCTATGTGATGCAGTAGGTCACTGACTGTCTCCTGGATTGCAGGGGGGTCGTTCTCCCAGTCTCTGTCTTCTGGCTGAGGAGGCTGGATTCCCTCATTACAACTAGTATTGTTATTAAAGGCTGAGACAAAGAAGGCGTTAAGGACCTCAGCCTTCTCCTCATCACTTATTACCATGTTTCCTCCTGTGTCCAGCAGGGGATGGATACTCTCCCTGGTCTTTCTTTTGTTGTTGACATACTTATAGAAACATTTCTTGTTATCCTTGATTGCTGAAGCCAGGGTAATTTCCAGCTGGGCTTTAGATCTCCTGATTTCTGCCCTGCATAGCCTCACAGCCTCTTTGTAATCACTGTGAGTGGCTAGCCCCTTCTTCCATGGCTGTAAACTTTCCTTTTCTCCCTGAGTTGCAACCAAAGCTACCTGTTCAGCCAGGGTGGTCTTCTCTGTCACCAGCTTCTCTTACAGCACCTGGGGACTGTCTGTTCCTGAGCCATTAACACTTCCTTCTTAAAGAGTGTCCAGCCTTCCTGGACCCCTATACCCTTCAGGACCATCTCCCAAGGGATCCTTTCAAGCAGGTGCCTAAACAAGACAAAGTCAGCCCTATGGAAGTCCAGGATGTCAGTTCTGCTTAGCCCTCTCCTGGCCTCTCTAAGAATAGAGAACTCTATTATTTCATGATCACTGTGCCCTAGTTGGCCTCCGACCGCCACAGCATCCACCAGTCCTTCTCTGTTCAGAAAGAGGAGATCCAGCAGGGCACCTTCTCTGGTTGGTTCTCTCACCAGCTGCGTCAGGAAGTTGTCTCCCACACATTCCAGGAATCTCCGGGACTGGTCTCGCTCTGCTGTGTTGTATTTCCAGCAGATGTCTGGGAAGTTAAAGTCTCCCACAAGAACAAGGGCAAGCGATTGTGAAATTTCTCCTAAATGCCTCTAGAATATTTCATCCACCTCTCTGTCCTGGGTGGGTGGCCTATAGTAGACTCCTACTACAATATCTGCCCTGTTGGCCTTCCCCCTGATTCTAACGCAAAGACACTCTACCCTGTCTTTGCTACACTTGTGCTCAAAGCAATCATAACAGTCCCTAACATACAGCACCACCCCACTGCCTCTCCTTCCTTGTCTGTCCCTCCTAAAGAGCTTGTAGCCCTCAACAGGAGCACTCCAGTCATGGGAGACAACCCACCATGTTTCTGTAATAGCCACTACATCATAATTTTCCTGTTTCATCATGGCTTCAAGCTCCTCCTGTTTGTTACCCAAGCTGTGTGCATTGGTATACATGCACTTCAGATGGGCTGATGTTTTCCCCCCTTCCCCCTTCAAATCTAGTTTAAAGCTCTGTCAATGAGCCCAACTAACTCCTGCCCCAAGATGCTTTTCCCCCTCTGGGACGGGTGCATTCCATCTAATGCCAAAAGGTCTGATGCCCTGTATACCAACCCATGATTGAAAAATCCAAAGCCCTGATGGATACACCAGTCTTGGATCCACAAGTTCATCTGTTGAGTTCTCTGGTATTCTTTTTCATCCATGCCCCCAACTGAAGGGATGGAGGAGAACACAATTTGTGCCCCCGACCCCTTAATCAGTTTCCCCAAGGACCTGAAATGTCTTTTCATTGCTTTAGGAGTTCTCCTGGTAATGTCGTCACTACCTACTTGAAAAACCAGGAGAGGGTAGTAGTCCTTGGGTCTCACTAGAGCGGGGAGTTTTGCCTTGAGGTCCTTGACGCGGGCCCCAGGGAGGCTGAGGCTAAGCTGCAAGTTATTGGAGACAGTACGTATATTGTGTGGAGTATATTTGGGTGCTTCCTTTGTTCTTTTACACTCTCATACGTGTCTGCTTTTGGCACAGTTGAAAATGGGATGAAGGCCATGCTGTCCTGTGGTATAACACAGTATGACAGTTCTTAGGTTCAGAAGATAGTTCAGAAAATAGATGGATTTGGATTATAATGACAGGTTTCTCTTCAGACGTAAAGAAGTATTCTCTTCCAAAACAGAAGCACATCTGAACAACAGACTTCATTTTCGTAGTGCTCAAGAGGACGGGACTATAGGAAATACTTATTAATAATTACTTTACTGAGCCAATTTCACCTAATGGTGAACCTGCTGATTCCTTAACCTATTGAATTACATAAGCATGCACCAGGAAAATCTGTCTCAGATTACAAACTAATGTGTCTTCAAAACAGAAGAGTTAAACACTTTTGATTTATAGCCCTTCCTGTCTTGGGAGAATCTTCTATATAAATATTGAAATTGACCTTCTAAAGCATTTTGCAAACATGAATCATCTAAATTATTCATGAGGTAAGTAATTAAGAACTAGGAAGTTTTTTCTGAAGAATAAACGAGTTCAATCTCTAAAGACAATTCTGTCTTAAAGAAAAACACATTTCAGTGTCTGACAGACAATTTACAAGCGTTCTTCAGTGTCACATCCAGATTCTCAACTTGAGATTTTAAAGAATAGCAATAGGGTTTATTTAATATTTTAAATTTAAAAGGATTTTGTGTAATATTTTAAATTCACAGCTCCCCCCTCAAAAGAATCACATTTTAGAATCAGACTTGAAATTCTCATTTGAAGGTAACTGATAATTCCACTGATGAAAGCATTGGAGTACAGCCTAATTTCTTCCCAGTCATAGGGCCAATTGAGCAACCTTAACTCAAAATTGCAATCACAAAACTGTATCTCCATTTTCATTAACACAGAAAGTCACACTGCTTTTTCTTGTGCTCACTTTTTGTAAGAGAAATTAAAATAGTTGAGTAAGTAGAAGAGATTGTAGGATTGCATTCTTTAAAATATTTTGCTAAAAGCATATACTGCTTATGTATTTAGGTTGTATTTGACTTATCAATGCTGAGAGTTTCCATAATTTCAGAAGCCTTAGTTCAAATCCATTTGAAAAGATCAGGATAAAAATTTCCTGTACTTTCTTTAGATATAAGACATTAATTTTCTAGGCCTCAGAAATTTTGCAGTTGTTTGTTTTCAGGTGTGATGAAGCCATCCCCTAACACTGAGGCATGCTGGCATGCTGTCATTGGACAGTGGACTAGGTCTGCCTGCTCAGACCTTGAGCACTTACATGCTAACAGAGGACTCTTTCTTTGATCTTCACAGCAATAGCAGAAAAGGGCACCGGTGTTCCTCTCAGAAACAGCACCTGGACAATATGTGGGAAAAAACATGTTCATTTACTTTCCTTCAAACATTGAAAACTCCCAAGCATCATTCAATTCTACACATCCAAACTGCCTAAAAAGCTCTTAGCTGTTACAGAGTTATTTCCACTTGACATCAGGGAGGCTTTTGCAGCCAGCCACAGAAGATGAGACAAATTTTTGTCTAGCACTGTAAACCACTCTCAGTGCAGAAGACACTTTCTCATTGCAGTGTCCTACCTGCCTCCTTCCATAGACATCTTCCTTGCTTTAAGAGGTTAATAAAATTGTTGATATGCTTAAATACAAAGAAGAAAACTTCAACAGAGTTTACAGCCAGCTATTTGGTTTCAGAGTGGTTCCTTTGTTCTCTTTGGGAAAAGTAATTGTCAAGATGTTTTATGCAGCTCTGTAGGGCCAAGTTCTCAGAAGCACCTATCATCTAATCTTGCCTTCTTTGAAAGAAACATTGATTTGCCTTGGAACATCCCTTACTATCCAAGTGTAACATAATCTATGTAGGTTTCTGCAATCCCTACTTTTGACAAGTGAATAACTTCAGCCATTAGTTTGTCCCTTCCCTGCCTCCACAAATCTTCCATTAGTGTTAACAAACTTTGTTAAAGAAGAGTTTCCAAACTGAGTCATGCAGATGTGTTCAAAATGTTCCTCGCTGTTCTGTGGGCTTTGGTTAAGCTAACAATTTCTATTTACAGAAGGTAAATGTGCCTATTCTAACAGACAACATCTAGCATCACCTTGGGGTATATGTGAATGTCCATATACCTAATTTTAGCATTTAAATTTCTTCTATAACAGCTCCAGAATTTTCACTGTGTATATACAGATAGGAATAAAGAATGCAAATCATTAGTAGAGTCTGAATAGAAACAAGGAGAAACAAGTGTGTGGATGGCAGTATGTAAAATGTGATTGGTGGCATCATGTTATGCCTCCTTGTTTATGAGAACTTTACTAAAAAATTGGTATCAAACTCTACTACACTGTTTCTAAGAACAATTATCAGAGCAGTCATGCTTTAATTGTGTGTCATTCACTCGAGTGAAGAGAATGTGTTTCTGAGCTCAGTCAGGTTACCCCAGTCCTACCTTAAATTGTTTGATGTTGTGTTTCCTATCAAAATACTCCATTTCCCAGTCTGAAGCCTAGAAAAATAGTAGCCTTTCCTTAGAAAATTGCATATATTAACTTTTTGCTATGACAACTTTTCTGAGAAGTGTGCTTTCCTTCATGCCCAAGTAAGTACAGCTTTTCCATTAATCAACTAGCTTTGTCCTATTCCCAGGGTGAAATGTGTCAAGAAAAATGTTCTGAACTTGTTTTCATTCTCATCCCTTCCATATTTACCAAGGAAAAACATTTAGTTTAGCTGTTTACTTAATCTCATGGAAACATCAAAAAGAAGAGTCAGCAAGTTTAAAAGTTGAATTTCTTCAGTTTTCTTTTCAAATATTAGAGAGCCTTTCCTTTAATTCACTTTTCAACATCCATCAAGTGTTTTCATTGAGGTAATGACTTTAAAACTTTGTTATCAGTGGAGAAGAGAAAATTTCAAAGTAATTTTGTTTTGCAGGGTAAAGGGAAAAAAAATTTTTAAAAATGTAAATGTGATTTAAAAAGTCAACAGAGGAGATTTGTGGAAAGTTATAATTTTGACTCTTTTCTGACAGCTTTTCTCATAAAAGAGCTTAAAGTTCTTTGTTTAGTAACTTCTAAGTATGTGAATGTAGCCCAGATTTACAACTGATGACTCACAAGAGTGCTGCAATCTTATTTTAAAGGTTAAAATATTCTTTTTATCAGCATTTATTCCTTCTTTTTCTTTAACTTGTGTATTACTAACCTTACATATTCTTAAAAAAAAAAAAAAAAAAAAAAAGGTGAAGTACCCACACAACAACTCGATTAAATTGTGTCAGATATTAGGTGTGGGTAGAAACTAAGTAATCATAAATCGATTGCAGTATAGCAAGTTGTAATGCTATTTTGAAATCTCAAGTTGCAGATTGACAAAGCTGTTTAAAAACTCAAATTTCTTTGAAATGTTCCAAGTAGATAATTCATATTGAATATGCCTGTGTTTGCTCTTAGCAATCCATTCAGTACACAGCTATTATTAAGCTGAAAAGTAATACACCCCTATGCATAGTAATACACTTTTCTTTATCTCTGACAATCAATTGCTTTGATGGTGTTGGTAAATATTTGTGTCCAGGAAATGGTTTACTCCTGGATATTTATCAGAGTGCATAGAAGAGAATGGGTAAATGTGCAGATACTTTTTACTCAACATGTAAAATGGAATTAAAATAGAAAAGGACTGACACCAAAGGTAAGTCAAGGCACATTTAACTAAGTCATTAGATGAAAATTACATACTATAAAATACAACTTTTCTAATATATGGAAATCCAGCATAAGATTAAACTATGCCAACTTCCAGTTAAATCTTTATGCTTATATGTGTTAAAGAATAGCAATAAAAAGCATGCATCCATACACCTGAACTCTTCAGGAATAGACTACATAGACATAACTGAAAGAAGGTCACAGAAAACAAAGGACGTTCACCCGTTCTTCCACATAAGAAACAGCCTCAGAAACAAAGATTCTATAAATGATGAACCTATGTAATATTAAAATGAATTATTATATTAAAGAATTATTAATTTATGTTGAAAAGACATTGTTTTGCATGAGAAAGGTTGTCTGAAACCTAGGAAGTTGCCTTTCCTTACAGGTGCTTTAAAATTAATGTAATAATGATTATACCAAATATTTTCTCAGTGATATTGATGCTACTGTAAGTTATTTCCCATGGAAGTTTCTTTGTGTGAGACAACAGTAATAACAGAATAGCTGTGTCCTCTACAGAACAGTTCATCAGGGACTGGTAACAACTGCTAATTTCTTGAATATTGGTACTGGGTCAGTATTTTCATGGTTTTTATCAATATGGGGTTTTTTAAAGAAAATCTGGTTAGGTACTTCAAACTCTTACTTTTTTTTCTTTTTCCATACCAGGTACTAAACTAAATTATTTAGGGGACAACTTTACTTCATAACACATTTTTACAGAAATTAGATAATCCATCTAAGAGGCAAGCATTCAAGAGAAAAATCTAAAGTGATATAAATTCTTAGTTATTATAGTAAAAGGAGAAAGGACAGTAGTTTCATTATTGTACAAAGTAGTAATCTCAGAATTCAGTGACTGACCCTACTTTCCTTCATAGAAAAAAAAAAAAAAAAAAAAAAAAAGAAGAAAGAAAACCCCCAAACAACAAAAGCAAGCAAAACCACCAAAAAAACAGACTCTTAAGAATCTATCTGGAGGTGAGGATATCTTACTAAGACTTTGAAGCATGTAGTGCTTCCAACATAACAATTTTGGTTTTACCATATGCTTAAATCTGTGGTTGGATAGAGCAGGCCTCACATGGTGATACCAGGATACTTAATTCATCCATGTTGGTGTTCTGTTAGCCAAGGAAAGCACCTCTCAGCCTCTTGCCCTTGGCAGTAGCTTTGACTCTTGTGATATGGTTCATTTTGTTTATTCTCCTGATGTAATCTGTGGTGATCCATCAGGGCTAGACTAGCAGTCTCCAGAAAGCCCCAATTACATAATATTCATATCTTCAACTCCTCTGTGAGGGTCAACAGTATCCCACATAGCTGCGACTGATCAGTGGTGTATGACCTGATGTCTTCTGGAGCTCCTTTCCCACTTCCAAAATGTGTGCTCTTGATGGAGCTTCTAGGGGTTCTTGAGACACTGTTTGCCCTATTTATTCAATTAGGAGAAAAATATCTGGTGCTGAGAACACAACATCCACAGTAGCTGTGTTTCACAGTGGTATAAAAGACTTGCTCTAGCCTCATCCCACAGGCTGTCTGTTAGTAATTGCAATGCATTTCTGATGCACTTCTGAAGCATATCTTCAGGTTTAGTTTCATTTAAAAAGAATCCAGGTTACGTTTTCAAAGATCATACTATTTGATGTGGAGCAAAATAAAGTAAGTGGGAATAATCTCGAGATTCACTTCACTTTTTGATCTGTACTGAAATGCTCATACATGTCCATTGACAGTGTGTCCTTATTGATAATCCACAGGCAGCATCTCTCATGCTAGAAAAACATGACACATATACTCTGGATTTCTTGGAACAAAAGTAGACATGGAGCAATGGAACACTAAGGGAAGGAGAAAAAGTATGGATTTCTGAGTACTAATATAATTTATGCCATTTTTCTGCAAGTGCTAGAAATTTCAACACACAGGTTAGTGTGGGAAAGAAGCACGCCACAGGTTAGTAAACTGAGTTCAGTATTATGACATGTATTAACTTACTCTCATGAGCTAGCTTTTGTTATGAACACCTACTAAATGATGTGAGAAAAATAAGCTTGTAGATTTGTGTGTTCAACTGAGAGCCCTGAGACTTACAATATCCCTGCATTTGTATAAGGATGGACTTCCATACTCTTGGGGCAGGTAAGACCACCTGGCTCCTGAAAAATTGAGATCCTGATTCCTGATTAAACATATTTAGACACTGATCAAATGTATTTTAGATAATATTTCTATGTTACTTTTATGCATGAAAGTTACTTAAAATTCTCTTCCTTCAGTGACAGAAGTTGCAACAGTAACATCCTTTAAAGCTGTGTCACAGTACAAAGTTTGAAATTTCTGATAAGTCCTCCCTCTCTCATGAACAAAAAATTACAGTTCCTTCATGTTCAAATTAAACAATAATAAAAGCAAGAAACAAATGGAAAACAAGAGTTATGTTGGAAAGTAGGGGAAAAGTCTGGGAGTGGGAAAGGACATTTCCTTGTCACCCTAATTTAGAAGAAGCGCAGAATAAGAAGGTGGTTCTCTATTTATTGTTCATGTTCATACATTTTCTTTCAATTCTTTGCCTTTGTGTTGGTTACTTTCATGCCAAAAAAAAAGCTAATGGTATATATAAATAAGAATATATATGAAATGACAAAAAGCCTCATATTTAGATTCATAGGATGGCTGAATTTCAAATATGTGCTGAGGAAAAAAAACAAAGAAGCAATTCTTAAAACTAGTAGCAGTGAATATGAAATCAAATAGAATAATAATTCATTACTAATTTGCCATAACTGCTATTGAATTTTACAGTCAAAATTAGCTGGAACTCATTAAAGGAACTCTTCATGCAATGCTGTTTTTGTCTATTCTTCAAACCACGTTTGTGAAAGGGGAAGTCACTTTTATTGTGGGATTGGGTGCAATAGCTAATATTGAATCATTAAATGATTTTTCTTATAACTGATTTTATGTTTTTGACATTTTTGTGTGCCTTGCTAAAAGACATTTTCCCTCCTCCTGTGTTTTTTTTTCTCTTTTTTTTCTTGTTTTTTTCTTTTTACAATGTATACATGGATCCCTACATCTTTTGGGATGTAGGGTACCTGTGTTTCTTTGCTTTTGGTTCAGTGAGTTTGTCTCTTAATTTGCTTTACTTTGTTTTTAAACTGTGATTGAGTTACAAATTATGCATATTCATGATTTGATTTAGCTACCAGTCAAAAGATGGTATTGTAATATATTTTTTCCTTTAATCACATTTTTTTCTCACTTATTGGGAAAAATATCTGCCTTTTTCCACCTTGATTAAATTTCCAGGATGAAGTGGTTGTGTCTTGGGGAGAAATGAAGGATATATCAATATAGTTTTGTAATACAGGTCAACAGCTGAGATTTTTGCAGTGTGACTAAGAAGAAAAATATTGAATCAAAAGCAAAAGGCACAGAGTAACTTTATTGTAGGAGACTGAGCAGGATCCAGGAAAAGTAAGGACTGAAAAAATTCCAATGCACTCATTAAAGATAGACTAATGCTAAAAGACTTAAAAATATTTGTTGTCCTTCCGTAAACTAGAAATAAAACTTGGCGAAAATGTATACATTAACTTTAGAACAATCTTTTTGTTGCCATTGTTGACTCTCCAATATTACCTTCAATCTTCATTAGACTTCTGACTTTCATACTTCACAATAATACATGCTTAAACTTTGCCTATTTTCACTGAATTTGATATATATAAAAAAGAACAGTCTTGTGTTGTTATAAAATGATATAATTGTGATAACCAGAAGGTATGCACCACTTTTCTTTCATCAAGTACATCTTTTTAACAAACAATCTGTGATAAGTAAATGCTCCTAGCTTAAATATCCCACTCAAACAAGTTTAACTACAAAACTGGGTATTGCTTTACGAGTGTAGAATTCACTGTGGTATAAACCCTTCTACAACTCAAATTTAGAGTACTTTCAAGAGATTAAAATGGTAAATAAAGGTTTGCAAGATAAATCCATGATGTATAGAGCAGAAAATGATTACATTTAGTTCATGCACTGAATCCACATCTTCACGGTTCTGAACTTCTGCTAGTTGCTTTAGAGAGAGGTTCTGTGTACAACAAGGGCAACACAGAAAAATCTGCAGGACAATGAATCCACTCCTGCTTCCTTTCAGTAGAGCATTAGGACTCAGGCACATTTTCTTAGTCTCAGCATGAAAGACTTAACAGTTGGCATAATTGCTAGGTGCAAAATTTCCCAGTAAATGATCCGTAATGTGGTTACATAATCTGTAAAAGCTGGGTGTACCTATGGATTATGCCTCTCCACATGTCAAAAGAGCAGAAAATCTGAGAACTCAATCTCTTGATAAAGATTATATAATAAATATCTTGCTAAGTAAATACCAGTTAATATTTTGTTTCTGTGATGTTTGTGCATATGTAATGGTTTTATGAGCCTCCTGGTGAGAAAAACTATTGACAAAGCAATGAGAGTGTTCTAAGAAAACTGTTTCATTTATACATGTGTATCAGTCTTGGATTATAGGCAATCAAACAATAGCTATTTTATGTGTACCTCAATCCAATGGAATTCAGAGATCCTAGAAACATTACTGCCAGTATTCAATGTGCAGCATGAAGTTCCTTGCTCTTCTGATAAATCACTTATTTCCAAATTCATTCCAAATTGAAAAGAAACAGATTTTTTTGACAAAATGCTTTCATTCATGCACATCCTATCTACCAAGTGTCTGCAATACTTCAAGTTGCATTTGGGAATGCGATATTTAGAAGAACTACAAAAAAGGATGTAGAAGTGATAACATAATACCAAAATCTTTCTTGGATTGTCATTCCTGAAATTTGTGTGTGTGTTTGTTTGTCTGTGTTAACTTTCTTATATGACATGTTCCTCTGTACAAAGTGGTGTTTCAAAATCTGTTTTTATTACTAGCTGCTGGAATTATAGAAGATTACTGTACAATCAAAACAGATCTGCTTCCAGTTGCCATCTTTCTTTAAAGTGATAATTCCAAAATTTATCTTATTCTGCCCTTTCTCTTTTAAGAAAAAAAGTATTTTGACTCCAGGTATATGACAAATAATTGTTCTGGAAGTTAAAATAGAAGCCTGTTGGGTTACAGGATATAAGATGTACCTAATAACTTCAAGCAGGTATTTAAATTGGTCTTGGAACAGTAGAATGTGTTGCAGTACTGTTTGGGCTGCTCCAGAATTGCTCTGTCACTAATATTTTCAACAGGTCTAGAATACCGCAGAAAGATATCTTAATGAATTCCTTGAGGCAACTTAGAGCAAGTTAGTAATTCCCTGGACAATTTATTGACAACTGCTATGGGCAAAATGTGTAAGCAACCCTGAAACTTCTTGCAGCTTCCCAAGGGACCAAGCATGCTTTGAAATTCAGTGTAAAAAATGACACTGCATAAGGAGTTTCATACCCTACAGTTATACACTGTGAACTAGATTTTAAAGTAAATTCTGTGGACAAAGTATTAATATGTCAAAATAGAAGGCATCCATACAAAAAAATCCCAAACAATTTCTATTCCATGAGAACAAATTAAACACTTTTGCCCAACATAAAATGTAAACCAGTGTCATTTTAAGTATGCAGAAATATTTGTATATTTGTTTTTTGTCAAGAAAATTCAATGAAAAAATAGAAAATTTCCATGAAATATAGAAGCAATTCCAAATACACTTGGCAAATTAATTCACATAGTAGATAACCATGTGTTGGCAGGAGAAAAATAATCTCAACAGCTATATACAGACATCATTTCTCATGTCACCAGATTTTAAGTAAACTTCTCAGAAAAGTGCTGGTTGGTTCCCACAAATAAAGCATTACTTACCACTTGGACCAGTTTATCTTCTAGTTTGGTATATTTACTGTAAGTTTTGAGTAGTCAGGCTCTTTGAACATCTATTGCTTGTCTTCAATTTCAGTGGCTGCAGGAATATATTCAGAGTACCTCCTTACTCTATTCTATGCTGAACTTGCAACACCACATTAGGTAGATCAAAGGGTTCTTGCTTGCAAAATTCTCCAAGCTGAGTTTAGAGGAAGATTCATAACGGTTTGCACTTCAATGGAGATAAAACCTTCCACTTTTTTTTCCCTTCTCCTTCCAGTCTCCTCTGAGTTAGTTTCCCTCTACCATAAGCATTGAAATTTTCTTGCTTGTCATCTTATTTCTTTAAAAGTAGCTATGAAGAAAAGTATAACTAATGGTATCTAGGTTTATATTGTTCCTTACTGATATAAAAGCATTTAAGTGGCTTACTGCTGATAGCAGGGAGATTTTCCTTAACAACTTCCTTTACCAATTTCACATGCTTGCTTCCCAACATTAAAAAAAGACAACCAACCAAACAAAAATGCTATTTATTTTGCCTGAATGTTGGAATATAAATTAATTTCTATCACTATTAGATAGGTGCTACAGACCTAAATTATGATGTAGATTTGATCAATGCTTTTCAGACAAGAACACAAATTAGGAAGGAAATAACATGAATTAGGTAGAAAGTTTATGACAATTTAATTTTATTGAAAGACCATTTATTTGTTTTTTAGGCTGGGATTTATTTGTGATTTTGTCTGCAGATGGGTTTGACACTGCAGTAGTCTTAAAGAAAAAAACAATTACAGTGCAGGTACTCCTATGTTCTTTCCTGCTATGTGAAAAAGCTGAAGTGACTCTTTTAGTTCTATAAAGGATCATTATCTTTGAACAGATCGCATTGATGCTCTGCCATGTCCTTTATAGGATTAGTTCTGTTCACTCAGTCTTTCAACAGGATCTTTTTAAGTGATTTTATCCTTCCATGTTCCAAGATTTTACAGTTTCTGGAATCCATGTGTTTGTCCTAGTCAATACTGTTACCAATTTACAATGAAAAAAAGACATGTCTCTTAAAACACAGTGTAAAAAAGACATGAAAATGATATGACCCTTTTGTAAATTTTAATCTATTTTATTATTGTCACCTCTTGATCCTTGGAGTATTATCACAAGGGTTCAGCATAACAGAAACTGAAACAGAACAACTGTAAAAGAAAAGAAGTGGAAACCAAAATAATTACTAGCTAAAATGAGGCATGTCTGATCTAGACATTAAAGAAAGCTTGATTGTTGCTTTTGCTGGTGTTTGCAATAGCTCAGTACTGGGCTATAGTATCTCCAGGCAGCATTGCTTATGGAAATTAAAAGTACTAGTTTAGGCCAGCAATGTTCCAGGATGTTTAAAGGATTTAGCCATCAGTACTGAGTACAATCTAGTAGGAGCCAGGAAGTAAGCTGCAATAGATTCCTCAGAAGTGTTCTACCATGGAAATCCAAATATTGATTAGAATAATAGACTTGCAATTGTTAGTGTCTTCCAATGAAGACATTTTTCATTTAAGTGAAAAACAGGTTATCTGTACTTTGAACTGAGCAGATTTTTCTTTCTCCTAGTGTCAGACAAGCAAAAGGACTCTCCACAACCAGTCTCACTGATATAAAGTGTATGTGGCAGTCTATAAGAACTAGGGTTCCTCTTAATCCCTACTGACCACAGAATCTCAGCTTCAGAGCATTTCTCATTTACAGGTGTGTCTCCAATGAAAAGTCAGTTTTGATTAAGCATATATATATTTTAAAGAAACCCACTGAGTAGGTTGTTTGCTTTTGGGGATGGTGGAGGGAGCGGTACATCAGAAGGGAAGTCCTCTGTTATTTCTTTTTCTTCCTTTGTGACATTAGTAAAAAGTAATTGTGATCTTTTAAAATTTTTCCTATCAGAAACTGGGAGAAGAAAAGGTTTGATTCTCACCTAATTAAAAAGATCTTTCTCTTGAAGTTGGAAAGCCGTCTCCAAAAAAACCCCAAACAAAAAATTAACCTACAAAAATTATAGAAAAATATAAAATATAGATTTATATAAAATATATAAAATATACATGGAAATATAAACTAGATAGGAATATGGATCAGTGTTTTTAGTGCAGCTTTTGAGGTAGCAAATTTACACAGCAGAGTGTAACCCTGAAACACAGCCATGGGTATTCTATGAGTCTATGATTCTATGATATAATCTTGTAGAAAACAGATCAGTCAAAATATGGACATTCTGTCCATGAAAAATGAAATGTTCACTTACAAACAGTAAAATTTTGGTTGTTAATACTGATCTAAAGAAGAAGAAATTTACATGGGTCAAGTATATACAAATGCAAGAGATTCCTCACTTTCTTCTGCTCATTTTCTACAGTGTGATTACATCCAACTGCAGTCCTTCTAATCTTCATGACATAAAAAGTCTATTCAAGAAATAAACTAATGTTTATGGGTTATCTATGTTACTCTGTGATTCCCAGTACACAGTAATTATGGAGGAAATTATTAAGATTTAAATAGCTTGGTTCTATTTATTTTTAGTTAAGACATAAGAGAAATACCCTAGGGAATAGGGTAAAGGTTTAAACAGTAGATCTGAAGGAATTGAGTAAGATACATGTGGAAGATATGTGTGTAATAGTTTTTTTAATTCATACCTATTATTAGTTACTCCATCAAGGCAATTGAAATTCAATAAAGTAAAAATAGTATGAGGAAAATTGTGTGCTCCATCTTTTGGACGACACTGTTTAAACACAGAAATTAATATTAAGTTAAAAAATTGTATTCTACACCCTATTTCTGACTTGAATTTTCAGTCATAAAGCTTTTCTGCTTTAAATATAAACTGCAAAATTCAAAGCTCAATACACAGTTAATTGCTTGAGAAAATATTTTTATTCTGAGGAGAAAATCTTTTGATATTTATAAATAAAAGTTTGCTGCTTACAAAGTTTTCAGACTTACCAGTGATCATTGATTTTTTTTCTGAACACATTTCTGTCTTTTAAAGTGGGATAGCTTTTCAGCCATTTGAGTGCTACTGAGACATATGACCTACAGCAAGTGTCAATCCAGCTTGGGCTTTTATGACAGCTATAGTCCTTTTAGTTGTTTGGTTCCTATTCAGATAATTTTACATATATAACTAAGATTTTTAGGTGAAACAGAACTGGGGGGTGGTGGGGTGGTGGTGGGGGTGGAACTCTTGGTAGCTTTTGTTAAGTATAAAATAAACCAGAATAAACCATGAAAATGTTGGTAGCTTTTCTCAAGGATAAAATAAAAAAGCATCAAAAGATATTTACAGTGTTGGGAAAAGCCTGGGTTCTTAAAGCACCTTACTGTAATTCTGGTTAGCAATTCAGGATTCCTAATTTGAAATTTCCAGTCAATAAGATGAAAATGTGATTTGCCTGTTATCTGTTATAATATTGTGTTTAATGAAATGTTGCTGTAGAACTTTACAGATGTGCTAATGTGATGGAGCAGGTAACATAAGATAATTCAATTATTCCCTGACTACTGCTTGCAATATGTGTGAGGACAGTGTGGAATACTGTCTGTAAAGAATGAATTTCCCTAAAATTGAACTGTCTGTATCAAAACCAACAATAGATCAAAACTAAGAAGTTGCATCTTGCATTAACACCTAAAATTTCAGTAATAACTTCATTATTCATTGAGAGCAGATACAGAATGGTACGTGGAAGGAAAATATTGCATCATTGTTTAATAAAAGCAGCACAGAGGTGTAAAATGAACTGAGGAAAAAGCTCAGAGGACACATCAGACTGTATTCTGAGGTTGTCCTTTGTTAAAGAACGATTGAGGTGTTCACGACTCGAATGATCCTGACTGGAAGACTGCTGTACACGGTGAACCGCATAACTAACTGTCAACCTGAGTAGGAGCACATGAAGCTTGGATATTCAGGCCTGTGCACATGACAGTAGAAATGCTGAATAGAGTTGTTTCATTTGAAGAAAAATCCTATGATAACTTGAATGACAAAACCAGGGTAACACTTCATGGATAGGATCTTCATAAGTGTATTGCACCATGACCATTTGATGCTGCACAACTTACACTTCCCAGCATCTGAAGGGACATAAGATTACTTCCACTATACCCTCTTTCTTTATAGTGTTAATAATTAATGCTAATATATAGTACTTTGAATGATACTTTATAGAGTCTCAGTGACTTTCTTACTGGGATCATAATAAGTCAGCACCTCCTGATGCAAAACAATGATTCACTATATTTAACATGAAGTAGTAAAGTAGAAAGCAATCAGGTTCATAACTGAGTATTTTTGGTAGCTACTCCATATTTTGGAAAGTAGAAAAATTCTGGTGGAATTCATCAAAGACACATCTTTTTTCTCCTAAGGGAGTAAAATATTACTATGGATAACCCCCATTAGTTATATATGTGCATTGGCTGTAGAAATTAATACATTCCTATAAATTTGATTGGGCAACATTCAATGTGTCAATTCACAAAAAAAAAAATCCCTCATTGTTTTCGCTGTTTTATTCATCTTTTATTTAGTTTATCTGTAGGGTTTTGTTTAGTTTAGTTTTATTTTGTTTTTTTCATTCCAGTGAGATGTCTAGTCATGGCATAATTCTTTCTCTGCCTACTCACACAAAACTATTATTTATAGTTTTTATATATAAAGGTGAATGCATACTTGCACATTATAGTTACTATTTAGGTAAATGCCTGAGACATATCACAGTTCCTGGAAAGCCATAAACCTTTTGTTATAATTATTCTATAATTATATATCTTTGCACGCTTTGTTGTTCCAGCACCTGTAAACAAACAAGGTTGAAGTTTCAATTAAATTTTAAACTGGTGTTGTATTTTCCTGATAATCACAGTCAAAATGGACCATAATGGAAGAGGCTGCAATACTGAAAATAAGACAGAGACTTACACTTAGGTTTTGGTGGAGGATTTTTTAAATGTTTTTTGTTGATTTTTCTGAGAAGACTTTAGTATCTACGTTAAAGCATCAATTTCTTTTTTACAATAGAACAGTCAAAAAATTACCCTTTTTTTTTCTTTTTTTAAAAAATAAGATTGGTTATTCAAGCTAATAACAATTCTTTGAGAGTGACCTTAAAAACATTCCCTAAATACAGACAAATTAATCTAAATTAATTGCATTTCATTAATACTTTTTACAGTCTGAAGACTTGCCAGTGTTATGAGAAACCATTTTCTCACCTCAGCTCAAGTATCTATTGGCAGCTTTGAAATTAAACTCATTTAAAATAACCAGACTAGAGACTCAGAATTTGAATATTATTGCAGAAGCAATGTGAATGTTTATATGACTTGAAAACCACCATGTGACATCTGAAATATGATGTCACATGATTTCTGAAATACATTAATGCTTATTCCAGTAATTGTTGGAATTTGTGTTAAAGGCAATACATTTGACTTTGGTAGTTGCAGTAAAGTTTAAAGAAACATGCACTGTTCCTAGAGTTCTGGTAATATTTCGCTTTAGATTTAAGTTTTTTAAAAGGCTACCCAAATATATATTAACTTGTAAACATCCCACAGAAGAACTGGAACAGACAATGTACTACTGAAGAACCACATTTCTAGCATAATATGTGTTCTCCTGTGTGGGTTGCATTGGAAAACATTTCATAGCATCTGTACATAGGTTGGATCTGAACACAGAACAGATTAAAGCAAAGCCCTTTAACTAGCAACATGCAACCTTTCATCCCCTGACCAAAATCCTGGTTCATAACTCCTAACCTTTAAAGTTCATCTTTTCATATAGGATTCAACATACCTTTATTTCACTGGATGGGATCAGTATTGGTTAAGACTGTCTATATCACCTGAACCATCACTAAAATATTGGCAGTAGTTGCTTTTCAAACTCTGACACAAGTATCGTTTACTATACCTTAATGATTTAGCAGTACAGAACCTAGTATCAGACAGACTTAAAATCACAGACTTACACATTGCTCTTCTAGCTCTGATTTTCATGGTCAATGTTTGAAAGTCAATCATTATAATTTTGAAAACAATAGAGATCACTGGGGATGACATTTCCTCTTCACTAAAAACTTGCTTGCTGGTGAACATAAGCAATATATGTTTGTTCTGTTTTGGGGTTTGAGACATAGCTCCTGTCATGAAAGACTCTGACATCTTCTAGCTAAATTTGTGATAACAGTGGTTAACTCTCGATTTCATCCTTCTTGTAAAAAGTCTTTTAAACAAACATTGTTTACCAATTACAAATGATTGTTTGCTGCATGTATCTATTTTCTATACTTTTTCCTCTCCTTCAGAGTTTTTTGAAGCTGATGCACTTGCAGAAGCCCAGTGTCGCAAGAGCAGAAATCTGGTTTCGCTCGTTCTTATATGCATATTTGAAGGACTCGGGTTTTTTTCTAGGAGAACTAAGACAGAGGACAACATTTGTGTTCCGAATACCAAAAATTTCTTGATATGCACCAGGCCACTAGGAAATGTCCAGTACGATTGCCCATGTACAGGATGAAGGAATTGGTGTGTATCTGCATATGTGCATAATGTCAGGATCTTTTTGACTCATACATAATCTCTGTTTAGGCTATGATGATATTATTCAGCAAAAAAGCAATAACTTTACTGCAGAAAACCCATATGGAGCATTTTCTGTCTGTTATGACAAATCCCAACATTTGTAGCAATCGTTCAAGTCTCTTGCTGTTGGACATTTAGCCTGATTTTGTAGACATAGATGATTCTAAATTTTTCTGGGTATTTATTTATTCTGATGTGCACTAAACTAGAAGTCCTTTTCAGCTTAGGCTATATACTTTTTCTTGTCATTTATTCTTTTATAATGGAATGCTACAACTTTTCCGTCTTGTTTTCCACTGAACAAAAAATTAACTCTTGTTTACTGAATGTATTCTGGTTAAAGATAGGATTGAAACTATCCTTTCTATTTAATCTAAAAATGTCAGTGCTACTAAAGGTGTATCTTTTAAGAACTCTTTGATTTAAGTCTTTACTCTGAGATTGAGAGGTGTTAAAAATATTATTATTATTATTCATATGAGTTTTAGGTCTATCCAGGATGTGAGTAGATTTGAGCCTGAAATTTGATACATATTTGTACTAAATGAAGTCTACAGATTATATCAAGTTGTAGTTTTTCTTTAAAAAGAAAATATATACTTGAGGGTTTAAAGCTAGTGTGACAGTTTCCAGCATTTATTTTGTCAAATTAGAGATTCAACAAAGAAGATCTCTGGAAATCTAACCCAGTTTAGTTCATTTATTGCTTTTCAGGCTCAAAGAGGTCATTAAAATTCAACATGGATTCTGGTCACTTTTTCATATATACAAACTTTTCCCATTGTACAATAAGTGTACCTCAAGGGCCTCTCCATATACTAATAAAAGTACTTTTTGACAAATCCACTCAAATTGCCTCTGTGAACTGGATGTCTCTGGTCTTGCGTTCATCAGCAAAAACAGTGTAGTATTTTAGTTACTGCTGCTGCTGCTGCTGCTAACATCAGCATTCACAGAGGAGGAAGAGAAGAGTTTGTATGAGAGAACAGTAGTTTTCCAAAGTTAAGTAATGCCATTACAAAGTGAACTAAAGCTCAATTAAATTCTCTGGAAGGGGAATCCTATAGTATTATCTGCAGTGCCTGTTAATCTCTGCAGAATCAAAGATAGGCACTCCTTTGAAAGTTGAATTCTTCAGAATTACACTTGATAAAGATATATATATACTAATAGCAGTACTGGAGAAATCATCCCCTGACAATAGCAATAATCTATTCATCTCATGATCCCATCCAATAACGGAAAGATGATGATAATGTTAAGAACATTGTCAAACTCAATGAGTGTTAGCTTACTTTGCTGATTCCCTGAAACAGTCCTATTCTTTCTCAACTTGTTAGTGAAATTACTGACATCAGAATTACCTCTGATTTTTGACATGAATATTTCCCTAGAATGCCACTGGTTTTTTTTCTTTGCTGTAGTTGCAGAATACATGAATTATATGGAGTATTAGAAAAATATGAATGATACTGCAGCCAATTAAAATAACGCCCCTGTTAAAAATGAGAAACAACTGGGAGTCAGTTATGCATGATTGCGTGTAGAGATGAGGGATTTAAGGAAAAGACACACTTTCTGATAGGGAAAATAAATTGGACCTGACACATCAAAAGGTGAATATTTACAAGCTGCTTACTTGGTCTGTTTGAAAAGGGGCCATACTTTGAAATTGGAAGGCTCAGGTTGTATTTTATCAAATAACTGAAAATTTACAAGCTATTTCTAAAGAATAATCTGGATCTATCCTTGAAAATATAAAACCTTAACATAATAATTTCTGATTTAGACTGCCAGGTCTTTCTTCTCTCTTGGTGGTCATTGGTTTTGATCTTATATTTTTAAGTTCATGTTGTTCCAAAGCTTTATGTCAATGCTAAGTGTTGTGTGTAGTGTTGACAGTTGAAAGGTCAAAAACAAAAACCCATAGATTTTTTTTATTAAACGGTATTAATCCTGACAACTGCTTCATTGTTGCATGGCAGATGATCATAAATCCACCCAACATTTGGTCACAGATCACCTTGTCTGAAACTGCAAAGCAAGCATTATTTTTACGTAAAAGGTATTGCTTCATTTTTCGAATCATATTTGTTGCCTACAGAAATGTGAGCAAAATGATAAAGAAAATTATTCTGTCCAGCCTGCCAGATTTTTGTGGCATCTTCCTTCTCTTGTACTCTCCTCCTAAGCAGATTCTCACACCTGTTACCACACTGTTATGCTTGTCAAAAACAATAAAAGCAAATGGTTTTAATTGTTAAGAACAGTCCTCAAGGCAGGACCATTAGGGAATCCTACTCATCATCCAGCTGGTCATCCAAAATCTATCTGCTGTTGTAGTCTATGAGCAAAAGGTTCTTTTGCATTCAGTGTTTGAAAGCTGTTTTTTAATTTTGGCCATGCTTATTGTACCACAAAAGTCTGTCATATTTCAAGTGTTAAATTTACTACCTGACAGTGAGAAGCTGTTTATTTTAGTGCTATTACAACATTATTGAAAAGAAATGAAACTCATGTGATGTCAGTTTGCTCTTGTAGTTTCTCTGCATTCATAATTTTGACTGGCATGTTGAATAAAAAATTTTCCTCAAAAGCATAAACCAAAATTTTCACATCTCTTGGCAAAAACATGCACATCTCTAGATATGTTTGCTGAAACCAAAATAATTTCAAGTTGATAAATGTGGCTTTTAAATCTTTTTAAACCCCAGTAAATACCAGTAAAGAAGGTCAGTCATTGGTACCCTCTAAAAATATATTTTAAAGTGAATGTTGTAGTATTCCTGCCTATTTTAAACTAATGGCAAGTACATGGTTTTCTTGTTTACATGTAAGGGAAAACTGGTAGGTGACGAAGTGAATGCTGATATACCTATATATGTATATATATGAGAAATGTGTATATACTTCATACAATCTGAGTAGCTAAATTTTCATATTGCATTTTAAATTTTTGCCTAAAATACTTTTGAAATAAAATACTCTTTAATAGTTTATCATTGTCTAGGAGAAAGCGGTTTTAATTTTCTCTTCTTCCTAGGCCTCCTTTCAGTAATTTCTTGTCTAGTACTTTCCAAAAGTTAAAAACAGAATGTGTGGAAGATCCTAAATGAGTCATTCTCTAATGTAGCAAGGAGGTAACTTATGAACAGGTTTTTTTCACAATGACAAAAACTAAGCACCCACAGATATATAAAGTTATGTTATATGCACTGGCCAGCTTCCACAAAGTGAGTGCATTAGGTATATTTAACACTCCATGTGGAAGTGCTATATACTAGAAAATGCTCCAGACAACATCTGGTATGATGTCTGTGCTAAGTAACTAGCATTTCTGCAGACTACTATAAAATCCAGGAGAGAGCTGATGCTGCTTATCAATTTCTGCTCCTGTAGAATCTAAGAATATGCATGAGAGAGACTGAAACGACTTCTGAATACTGCAAAACCTATGCTGCTTCAGCTGGTTCATAGTGAGTTGCACTCCCAGTTGCTTTAATAGCATTTGTTGTCTTACTGTGTTTTCATGATGGAGAATTCTACTTACAAGATATGTGGAAAGGTATGACTTTTTGGGCAGCTGTTTAAGTGACTGCTTAAATACTATATCCACTGGAGGAATGAAATTGTGCTGCTATTATTAGGGACCTGCACAGGTTGGAGGAGTGGGCCAAGATGAACTTTAAGAAATTCAGCAGGGACAAAGGCCAAGTCCTGCCACAGGCAGGAAGCACCCTCTGCAGCTGTACAGGCTGGTGCCTGTCTGGCTGCAGGCAGCACTGTGGGAAGGAAGGGACCTGGAGGCCTCAGCAGATATACACCGAGCATGAGCTGGCAGTGTGCCCTGGCTGCAGAGACAGCCAGAGGTGCCCTGGGAGGTATTCACAGGGTCACAGCCAGGACATTGAGGGAAGGGATTAGGCCCTTATACCCAACACATCTAGCATACCATATCCAATTTTCAACCTCCAAATACAGGAAAGGTATGAACAGGCCCCTAATTTGGTCCCTGACATCAATGGTCCCTAATCATCCTAGGCCTCTAGGATGGTCAGGACTGGGGCATGTGCCTTATGAGAGGAGGCTGAGGGACTAGGGCTTCTCTGGCCTGGAGAAGAGATGACTTTAAGGGGACCTAATAGCAATGTGCCAAGACCTACAAAGGGCTCTAAAGAAGACAGAGCCAGGCACTTCATAGCAGTGTATCATGGGAGGATGAGACGTTTAACACAGTAAGGTCTGATTGGATGTAAGCAGAAACCTTTCACCACTAGGACAGTCAAGTACTGACTAGAGACGTGTTGCCCAGCAGGGTTGTGCTGTCTCTTGCCCTGGAGGTTTTCAAGCCCTGACTGATTGAAGCCCTTTGTAACCTGATCAGACCTGATCTCCTTTGAGTAAGAGTAAGCCTTTCTAAGATGCCTTCCATCCAGAATTATTTTAGGAAAATTTAGTCTTTTGCAAAACATTGAATGTTCCACATTCCTAGAATATTTCAAGAAGTGAGAAGCTCTGGATGCCAGGAAGTTCTCTGTTACAAATGTCAGATCTTCAACAGAAGCTGGTGATTCTGCTCCCGTTCCTCATGCTGCCTACTTGTAAGTGTTCTGAGTATTTCCACTGAAATTAGTATGGTTACTGTCAGAATAAGACATAACCAGTATGAAAGAAGAGCAGAGCTAAACTGTCAGTGTTAGCTGAACCTTGAGAGGCTTATCACTTCCTCTTCAGTTGTGAATTAAATGGCAAAGACTTAAAAAGCAATAACACATTTTAACGAAGCAAACTAATTTGCCTACTTTAAATTTTAATAATACCTAATATTTGGCATGATTTTTGCCCCAAAAAGAGAATAATGTTGGTTCTAGGTTATTTTTCCTTATTCAGAAACTGATCTACAGTACAGAAGTACAGCTAAACTGAACAATATCTAAATTGTAATTATGATGCCAAGCAGACCTTTTCTTATTTAACAAGTGTTTTCTATCATTATAAGATTTGATATATGGTTAATAAAGTTATATTATGCTAGAGAAATATAAAATTCACCCAGAGACTCCCACATATTAATGTGCATCATAATTTAACTTACAATAAACATTCACCAGAGCAGAATTCTACTGATTAATATTTGCCATGTAAACTGCAATATGCTGGTGAAGAATGAGTCTTACTGATTGACTGTACGAATGGACTAAATAAGAGTCCCACCTAATAACTTATCAAACTGATAACTAATCATGTAAAGAATTTACAAGTGAAACTTAATGTCTGCTACAATAAAAATGTGTCCAACAGGAAGGAGAAAAAATTGCTCAGTGTTCAATCATTCTTCTGACTTTTTCACTTTTTCACTAGGGGTAAGGATTTAAGGTTCTTTGTTTAATTCTCAACTGTATAATAAACAGTTGGGGTTTTTTGTAAGGCCTGTGTTACAACGGACTGCATTTAAGTTATAGGGAAACCCTGTGGGACACTTTTAAATTCCAGGAATTGATTGCATGAAGTATTATGTTCAAAACATAGTTGATGTTAAAATTCACACAGACAGTCTAAAAATTTAAATTCAACCTGCAACTACTTCCAAGGACAGGATCACAGCCTTACAATACTGCCTTAGCTGTTGTGATCCCATGACAATAGAACTATTCAGAAGACTATGTAGAACTACTCAGGTTATTTATAATGTCTGATATTCAGTATTGTGATATAAGTAAAATATATCAGTGTAAAGGCACCCTAATAAAAGATTATTTGTTTTCATTGTTTTTGTTGTGGTGTGTTGTGCTGTGGATGTAGCCATGAAGATGGTGGTGCAGTCTCTCTCTCCCTTTGTGTGATAGGCTATATGCTGTGTTGGCTTTTAGTAAGTGAAGATACGAGCTTTTCCATCTCCCTGCTTGCCTCCTCACTAGTAAATCTGTACCTGTCTGTATATAGAAAATGAGGTCGTTACGGTCTTTTCTGAATTCTGAAAATGAGTTTAAAAAAATTGCTTATTTCTTAGGTTTTCTTAGGCTAACCTAAATATTAAAGCATATTTGCTACAGTTAGGACTGCAGTTTGATCATTTGCCTTCCACAAGATGAATCCTGTGATCCCTGTGAAATGCTTCAAGCAGAGGAATAATATTGTCAGCAACGTTCACTGCATTATCTCTTTAAATGCGGTGTATACTCCTTTTGATACAGCCATCTGGACAGGGAGGGATGTTTATCCCCATGCAATACACTGAGAACGTTCTGCGATGAGTATCTCCCTAAAATCTACAAAGGGTTGTCCCTTCTGCCCATGAGAAAGACAGATCACCCATTCACAGTTTTCATTCTTTTGAATGTAGGATCCCAAGTGCTTTTAACTTGCTTCTGTATTGAAAGAGAACTGATTTTATGTCATAATACCACTATGCTATCACTCTTTATGATCTCACGTAGTTTATCGTTAAGGAGTGCAGCATCTGGAGCGGGTGATTTCATAGGGGAAAATTGTTCAATTTGCATAGTTTAAATTGAATCAAGACTGAAGAGGTTTATTGCCATGTAATTAATTGGTAATCAGTGAACTATACATTGAGGGTCAGTATCATAATTGCAACAGATAAACCACTGTCCTAGACACTTATAAAATGCCTGCATATACCTACAAATTTCTAAACAACCTTCTCTAACTAATCCTTAAGAGTTCTGTGAACACACACACAATTACATGCACACCCACCCGCTCTCAGAGGATGTGTGGGTCAAAAGCACACACTGTAACTCCCCACACCATCTCCTGCAGCCCCCCCAAGCACACATACAATAAGAGACCACCCCACAAGGTGGATATGGACCCACATACAACCAAGGTGTGGGTCCCTCTCTGCTGCCCTCTGGCACACTCATGCCTCCGACAGGAAGCTACTTCATCAGACATGGACAGATGCCAGCAGGATGGCTTCTGGCAATATCAAACCAGATTTTCATCGTTACTCTGTTACTCTCTCCTTTGTCTCTCCCATTGCAACTTTTTATGTCCCTTTTATACTTCTTGAGTCTTTCTTTATTTCAAAAGGCTTTTGATATTCCACTGGTTACTGCTTAATCTAACTAATGTTTGTTGTTTTCTTCATCTTTAGTGTCACTAGGTTTGGGGAAAATGCCCTCCTGGACAGTTTTGTATGGTCCACTCAACGACACACTTGGCACACAAGTTCCTATCTTACCAACTGCTGTTATCCAGGTCAGAGCAGGGACTATGCAGGTTAATCTCTTGTGATGTTTTTGTCACTGACAATAGTTCTGTGTCCTAGTCCAGGCACACCTGCCAAAAGTTTGCTACCCCTGCTGTAAACTCATAATATAAATATTTGTTTGTATGCTCTGTTATCAATGGCATCACAACCCTACTTTGTATAGGCTTGCAGAAGTGTAAGAATGGTGACATTTGTTCAGAATAATGGCCTATGTGTTCAGCAGCAGTTGCCAACAGCAGATGCTTAAGAAAGAATATTAGAACAGGGCAAATGTAGCGATTCTTCTCGAAAATCCTCTCCCAACTTGCAACATTTGTGGCTCAAAGACATCCTAAACCATAAATAAGATCTTTTTCTGGCATACCTCAGTCAATTTCTCTTTCATGACTGTCTTTAGCACCCCAGGAACCCACATTCACTTTTATCATGCACAGCATCCCGTGGCAAGGAGCTCCACAGTTTAACAACATGTTAAGAATCATCTCCTTTTGTTGCATTCTTGTATTGTACAGGACAATGAACATCTGATTGATATGCACCCCTGTCCAAGCAAATCAATAGACATCCTCAGTCAGCTGTTTCCCAGGCTGAAGAATCCTAGTCCATTTATCACTTCAAAATTTTCTCATTGTCCTGCTGTGACTCTTTTCAGTTCTGCTGTATTCTTTTTGAGGTAGGGCACCAGAAAAGCGCAAAGTATGCAGAAGGCATGACTGATGTGGAAGGAATTCCCAGGTGCCGGCTCCAGGTTCCTGATTCCTAATTGTTCTACACAGCAAGCTGAGCACATACTCGCTCTTTGTAGAGTGCAATATTATTTGGCCATTGCTCTTTTTTCCTTATGATTACTTGTTGCATTACTTGTGGTGCACTAAAGGGTTCCTGTAGCTAGGAGTCTCCTTGTGATAGAAAAATCATATGCTAGCATGAACAATGTGCTCTGTATCCTTCTTGGATTAAATACATTGCTTACCTCAACAGTATATCTTATTTGCATATGTTTAGTAATGCTGCCCTAAAAATATAATTAAAAAGAAGTTTAGTGGATTAGCTGATTAATTAAATATTGGAGGAAAAATACATTTTAAAATGTCAGCTTCACCATATCTGGTTGTTTTTTGTTTGTTTTTTTTTTTAACGCATACAGGTGGAATTCAGTTGAGCACAGCCTGTTGTAGAAATATTGCAGATTTTCAATATAAAATAAAATAACCGTGTGGTCAGCTAACTCAGCAAGCATGAATCTGATGCTAGATAGCTCCGGAAATTCATTTGTGGTATGAACTTTTGCATGAGTTTTCAGACAAGCAATTTTGGAAGATGAGTTCAAGTGATCATTTAGATCATTTTCTATCATTTAGAATGTATATGAATGAATGAATGCTGAATAGAGGTCTGCCTTCTTCATATACAATAATCATTAAATTTTTAGTAAATACAATTAATGCTTAGTCACTGTCAAACTTTTGACTTTCAGATTAATTTGGCAATTTTCCTTGTCTTTTTTCATGTGGAATACTGGGAAATCAGACTCAGTACTTACAAGTATCCACAGAAGTCCCCCTGTTTTTCTAAGCAGTCTCTTCAGGACTGATGCATCACTACTAGAAGATACTAAGATTCTAGCTGAATATTGCTGTTTTATGTGGGGTATTCAGTAGAAGTTTTCCATTATAAATAGAAAACAAATATGTCCTTCCCACATCTATATATTTTTTCAGTTAAGTTCCTTTCCCTTTTTCTTTCTCCATTGTAAATGGAAAACAAATATTTCTTTCCCATATATATATATATATATGTTTTCCATTTCAGTTACTTCTGTTGTTTCTCTCTCCAGAATCTCTACACATTTTTTTAATTATTTGATTTACCTCACCACTAAATGTTAAAATTGTCCAGTTTTAGAAGATACTTTTTAATCTTAAAAGTTTATGTGTCAATAGTTCAAGAAATGCAAGCTCCCTGACAAAAACTTTTATTTCTCATGGTACCTTTACTTAGTGTTGCATCCATCCTACAAGCAAAAGAATTCCTACAAGCAAATTAATAAACCAGGGAGTATTGTTACATAGAATCTCTCTTCTTTGATACTTTAGGATTCATTGTCACAGGTCTTCAGAGTATTCTGGTATTTGATAACCTTTAGGGAGCTTACCCAAAAAAATGGCTAAACTATTTGGCTTTTTCGGTTTTTAAACATAGAAAATGATGTAAGATGTTCTGGTGGACATATGAACATATGTACAAGGAATGAGGCAGAGCATCCAAACTTCATTGACAGAGAAAAAGGCAATACTAATTCAGGAGAGAATGGCCTTGGTAAAGCATCTCTACTTTCCAGCAGCTCCATAGGCTACTGAGTGCAGGCTAAGGGAAATTTTTGAGTCCTGCAGTCCTAGTCATGATCCATTTACAGATATCCCATCTAAATGCCAATGGCCAGTAGGTATCTTGGCCTAGACCTGGTAATGCAGTATTACTGAAGCCTCTTTTAAAATTATATTTATTATATCAAAAATTATTTTTTTTATTATATCAGAAAGATCAGTTGCAGAAGTAAAACTGCTGGAAACACTGCTGCTAGTGAGTCACAGAGAGATTTGACAAAACTGCTCTGTGGCAATAAATCCATAGTTGTGAAGCCTTTTCCCACAGAATGCTGTCTTAGAAAGAGTTTTGGAAAGATCCTTTTGTTAGTTTTCTACTGCTATTATTAAAATGGTAACAAATGCTTACAATTCTGTATGTCAAAATGAAACATTGATCCAGCCTAAGTTGACAAACTGATTCCAATTAACATTTTGGTGTCTGTTTCCTGTGAATTCCTTTCACAGCTGGGATTGCTGGGAGGAAGAGCTTCCTACTCATTTTTTATGCTGCCTGTATTACATATTCATACAGTCTAGATCTTATTATGACTTTTCATAATTTTAATTTGTAGCAGCTTTTTCATAAAATGATTTGCATTACAGAAATTATGCTATTTATCCTATCACTGTAAATTATATAAAGATATCAGTGCATGTGCATTGCTGTGGTCTTATGGCTATGGATCTTTGTTCATGTTATATCTTACCTGAATCTTGTCATTTTTATATGGTCTTCAGAAGGATATATTACATTTAAAATTTGCCTGATGTGATCCTAATTTGGAGAAGAGAATGCAGATTTGAAAAGTACATGAAACAAATTGGTGTTGTTTGACTATATTGTCCCTTGAAAATCTTGAGCATCTGCTGACTTTGTGCAAAGCTCTTTGTACATTCTCTAGTCAATTGACCTAAACTCACTACAAGAAAGGCATTGAGGTGCTTGAGTGTATCCAAAGAAGAGCAATGAAGCTGGTGAAGGGTCTAGAGAACAAGTCTTATAAGGCTGAGGGAACTGGGGTTGCTTAGTCTGGAGAAAAGGAGGCTGAGGGGAGACCTTATCAGTTTCTACAACTATCAGAAAGGAGGTTGTAGTGAGGTGGGTGTCAGTCTCTTTTCCCAAGTAACAAGTGATGGGACAAGAGGAAAAGGCCTCAAATTGCACCAGGGGAGGTTTAGATTGGATATTAGGAAAAATTTCTTCACTGAAACTATTGTCAAGCATTGGAACAGGCTGCCCAGGGAAGTGGTTGAGTCACCAACCCTGGAGGTATTTAAAAGACATGTTGACATTGCACTTAGGGGACATGGTTTAGTGGTGGACTTGGCAGTGTTAGGTTTATGGTTTGACTTGATGCTCTCAAAGGTCTTTTCCAACCTAAATGATTCTGTGAAATGGAGGAAACTGAATGATTGCCTTAGATCTTCAGTTTGCCATTTTATCATACCCTTATGACCCATAACTAAATTATCAAAACCCATTCCCAAAGGCAGGACTTTAAGCAGTGTGAATTTAACATGATGGAAAGGGCTAGACATTCTAGATCAAACTACCTTTATTTGTGTGAGGAAATATCTTTCATAAATTGTGATCCCAAGTAATATTGCTCTACATGTCTTGATTTATGAAGTATGTATTCTGTATGTGTGAAGAGGCTTTTAACAGAGTCAGTTAAAACTTTCAGCCAGATGTTCTTTGGTGCTTGGGTTCCATGGTTTTAGGTTTTTTTTCTAGAATACTGTTTTTCTAATAGTCAATTTCTTAGAGTGAATTGTGCTGCAGTTTAGTAACGTAACATACAAGTGCTGGCTTTTCTTCTTGTACTTCCTGGTACATGGCTCAGGCTGTGGAAGGTTGTTTGCAATGGATCTCCTGTTCCAGGTGATCCTCTTTTCTGGCATCATGCAGAGAAGACATGCAGGGATAGGAAATGTAGGCTTTCTCATTAGACATGTCAAAGAGCAAACAAAGTCTTCTTTATTTTTAACTCTTATAACATATATAATAGCAATAATAATACTAATAAACCCAACAATAGTAGTACTACTAGTAGTAATAATAATAATGAAAAAAAATAATAAAGTACCTCATTAGATTAAATCTTTCTGTGGCTTACACTACATTACAATCAATATCATAGTATTGTTGTAATTCTTTAAATCCAGAAAGATTCCAGATCCACTAGAATGTTTGCTTAGGAATCTGACTTTGTTTTCTCTATAAACCAATTGAAATTACAAATACTGGGTTTTGCTGATTATTTTTTTGTTAGGTGAGCACGTCAGAATCATAATATGTATTCTATAATATAGAGAGATTCTTAATATCTGAATTGTCTCTGAGGGATTAAGCTAAATATGGTAGACTGCTTACAATAAAAATTGAGAAGATAAAACTGAAACTGGAGACTAGATTCTGTCATTTCTTATCTGAGATTTTAGTCCTAATTAGTGTCTAATCCACTGTGTGTGGATTAAGACATTTACCTCCGCGTTTAATTTTTAAATGTAGGTTAAAAAAAAGTTTTTTAGAAGAAATGTTGATCATTCTAAAAATGCAAATACCCTCAGCTACTTGTTAGCAACACCTTACAAAGCGAACAAAGAAACAAATGAAATCAACAGGTTTGTGCTGGTTTTGGCTGGGATAGAGTTAATTATCTTCACAGTAGCTGGTATGGGTCTGTGTTTTGGATTTGTGCTGAAAACAGTGTTGATAACACAGGGATGTTTTAGTTACTGCTGAGCAGTGCTTACACAGAGTCAAGGCCTTTTCTGCTTCTCACCTCACCCCACCAGCGAGTAGGCTGGGGGTGCACACGAAGTTGGGAGGGGACACAGCTGGGACAGCTGACCCCAACTGACCAAAGGGATATCCCAGACCATATGACGTCATGCTCAGCATATAATGCTGGGAGAAGAAGAAGGAAGCAGGAGATGTTGGGACTTTGGGAGTGATGGCGTTTGTCTTCCCAAGTCACCATGTGATGGACCCCTGCTTTCCTGGAGATGGCTGAACACCTGCCTGTCCATGGGAAGGAGTGAATGATACCTTATTTTGTTTTGCTTGTGTGCATGGCTTTTGCTTTATTTATTAAACTTTCTTTATCTCAACCCATGAGTTTTCTCACTTTTGTTCTTCTGATTTTCTGTTGTGTGGGGCTTAGTTACCAGCTGGGGTTAAACCACGACAATGTTATACATTACTATAGAGAATATTAATAATTTTGGCTACAGGCATTACAAATTAGGATAGAAATTTCTCTGGGGAAAATAGCTTAAGGGGTATAATAGACTTGGAACTTTCAACAGTGTGACTAATGAATTATCCAATTTTACCCCAAACTGAAGCACACATCTCCACTGCTCAAAACTAATCAGGAAACACTAATTCCCTTTATCATCATGGATGGTAATGAATGGGGAATTTAAAATATGAAATGGGGATTAGACAGGGTAGAAATATTACTTTAAAAATCTGTTACACAGTAATATCTGCATGTTTTGTGTCAAATGATTTAGTTTTTACATTACATAATTTTACAATATGTTGATTTTGTTTTACAACATGTTAATTTTGTTGTGTGTGAAGTGGGATAGGGAAGGAATGCTGTCACCCCACTTAGACAAAGTTAACACCATTGTACATTGCCTCTGTTCAATGGCTGTGCTAGGTGTTAAGATCTCCAAGCAGTATAAGTACACAGAAAGTCCGCATTACCCAGTTTAGTGTATATACATGTTTTTGAAAATGTTGTTTGTTAAATATGGCTTTTTTATTTCTTTAAAATTACTTTGCATTTATTTAAACTTAAAGTACTTTCAAATGTTACTCCAATAAAATTTCTAAAATACAAGGGATTTTGGTAAAAGAGCTATGTTTTTGGAAGGTGATTTCTCAGAAGGATATTACAGAGAAATCTAGTATGAATGGCTCATTTATGAATTAGATCATTTTCAATGTCTTTGATAAACTTGCTTTTGTGTACAGCCACAAAATTATTTTCCTGTATCTACAAGTCCTGTTAATAGGATATTGATTACATATTTTGCCTTCCCAATTTTGCATTTCTTGGTTGTAAATAGTAACATTCTTCTGAATCATGTCTCCAAATGAAGGGTGGGGAAAACAAAACAACATCCAACAAAACTGAACAAAAATTCCATCCACTCAAGTGCCTCTGGCTTAAGTGACAAAACAAGAAATCAGTTGGCTGAAATATTCAGTCTTGTGGTTTGAACCTTCTATTACTTCTATTACAAGGAAAAAACATGTCTCAATCTTTCCTTCATTTCCTACGTATTCTTACAAGCCATTGACAACAGTGATATCTATAGCAAGAATATATTAGGAGAAAAATTATACATTTATCTTTGGTTCTGTGGCTTGATATTTAATTTAAATAATACTGGAGCATGTGTGCTAGGCTCTGCTAATAATTCACTGATAAAACTGAGAATTTAGCCATTCCATTCCATAATTAGATACAGATGTGAATGGTCTGTTGGCCACAAATTACAAACCTGTGTAGCTGCCAAACACTCATTTGCTTGCCATGAGTTTTGAGCCTTTAAGAGAGAGTACACAGTGCTAAATGCAGCCCATTGGCAGCTGGTTCACAAGGAATACAGTGTGAACAGGCTTGGGAAATTTGTGTTTCGGAATAGCAATGGGCCTCATACAGTCAGTGTTCTTTGTCAGTTGAAGATTCAAAATTTTAACTTTAGGGAAACAGAACAGACTCAGTTACTGTCAGCTTCCAAAGAAGACAAACTTCATTAATTCTGCCTGTGAGGAAAATTAATTATAACCAGTAGGCTACAGATGTATTTCATTTTTTCTTTTGTATATGGAGGATAGAGGCTGAAATTAGAAGTCTCAGTATATGTAAAGTCTCTCAAGAATATGCTCATTTCAAGAAATTAATGTTAAACTTCATTTGAAGAGTGATGATTGACTCCACCACTTTTTTCAAAATAATTATGTATTGATACCAGGTGTTTAATTAATCTTATCTGTAATAAATTTCTAACTTTACATAACTACAAACAGTTATAGTGACTAATCAGGGCCACCTGTGGAATAGCGCAGGATGTGGAGGTGCTTTTTTTTTCAGTCCAACAACATTTAGTGTTTCTGCAAAATTATTCAAAACAAACCCTGTCTTACTGTGGTACATGGTGAAGTAGTGGGACAAAGGAGCTCCACCTGGCTGTTAGTTTGGAGGAGTTCTATAAATTGTGTGTCCTGGAAATTTATAGTCCTCAATGTATATATATGTTCATCCCCTGATCTGCTTAAATGCATTGGTCAGTTGTATCTCTGGCTACAGTTTAAATTGAGTTTAGACTGAAGAACAGAGCTGGTCAGCCCTGGGTCCCACATCATAAGAGTGTGTTGGAAGTGTGGGAAAAACAAAACAGCAAAAAAACTGCAAAACACACATGGTGCCCTAACAAACACAGGATGGGATGGAGATCCAGTTATTTGTGTTGCCATGGCACCAGGGAGAAATGTGAAGTGAGGTGCAGGCCAGCACAGTCCTGTTCTTCCACTTTTTTCAAGGAATATTTGACACAACTATGCAGATTTATCTCCTGCTCTTCCCCTTCTCTCAAGGACTGTTTTGCAGTACTCTCTGCAGACCTTATCTCTCATTCTTCCTCTTTTCCTACAAAAACAGTGCACACCTTGCTCCGAGGATTGTGCTGTGTCATTACTCAAGAAACAATGGCTTGACCACAGTCCCACCCACTCACACATACATACTTAGATAAATACTACCCCAAATTTGTATCTAACTCGGAGGGATGATAATCCGATACCAAATCGGAGGGAGAGATCAACAGGTTTGTGCTCCTCGCCCTCCCCCAGAAGGGATGCCTTTTGGTAATATTTGTGCCCTTGGCTACGCCAAGTGATTACCCAGGAATTAAGTGTGTGTGATTGCAATCTTTTGTTGTGTGTGTAGTGCTATATAGCCAGCCTGCAGTTTGTGCATTTATCATAGGCAGTCCCAAAGAATCTGTAGATGTTGCATAAGAATAAACTGTACTATTCATGAACCTGACTGCTTCTCTTGAATGCAACTGGACCTACAGCACTTGGGCTGTTCATGCATCTGGTGTCAGGCCTGTAGTTACGGCCATAATTGGCATGCCTGTTAAGAGAGAAGTCCAGCTGCCCCTAGCCCCTCTAATCTCTGAGGACCGGCTAGAATGCTAGGGGATTCATCTCTTACAAAATTGGTTCATTACCATGAATTCAACAGAGTGGTTTCCATACCTGTTTAATGATAGCTTGTAATTAATTTATTTTATAGGAGCATACTTTTCTGAGCAGTAAAGCTGGCTCTTATTATACAAATATAAGAATTCTGAGTTAGATACTCCTCACAAAATCTCTGCTCTCTGTTGATGAAATCCTTATTCCTTCCTTCAGCCAGGATAACAAGTATTCCTAGACTTTAAATGGCAATAACTAAAAATTTTCACATGTACAAATTAATGATGCAATTTCTGCTTGGACACATATTGTGTTTAGGTCTTATGGTACTGCAATGGTAAAAATGGAAATCTGCATGAAATGAATTCCTGACATATTGAAATGCTTTTATAGGCACTGTCTAAGCTAACATCTGCTCCTTCCCCACTGCCCTCACCAGATTTTATAAAAATGATCAGAAAAAGTAACTACATCAGTATGCCTATCATGGGACTGTAGCTGAATTTAAAAAAAAGAAAAAAAAAAAAAAAGAGAAAGATGTTTTCTTTTCTACTATATAAAAAGCAATGGTGAGAAAGGCTAGAACCCAGGACAGCATCAGTAGAGCTCCATGGCTAAAAGGTTTGCTGAATATAGCAAATGATGTCAATTTGGTCCTTGAGCAAGGCCAAGTGAATTTCAGGGACAAGGACTAAGCTTTTACAGCAAACATCAAAAGCCCATGTTCTGAATGGACTGACAGCTGCAAACACTATGTTTAGTAGTGCTTTCTTAAATTTCTAACTGTTTTTTCAGTAAAAGTCTTTATAGCTTGTTTTCTTCTCAATCTGAAAAAAACCTATGCATTCCTGTTAAACGTTCCTGTTCAGCAAGTTGCTTGTTGCTGCTGGTAGCTCATTAGAGGAAGGTAGCCACTCTGTTACCATTCATTGGTGGACTGAAGGAAATGGTATCTATACATTACCTCTATGTTTGTTTCTCCTCTCCCCCCATTTCCAAAAAATATGAATATTTAGTTATTTAAGTGAAAGTAATATTTATGAAAGGTAATATTGGTTTCAATATCTTGCAGCATTGGGAAATGTTGGCAAGAAATAAAGACATGAAATCTTCTGAGACAAGAGAGCAATTCCATTTTCTGCAACAAAACTGTTTCTAGCTTTTCTTTTTCCTTTTTTCCCTTTAATAGTACAGTTATTAAATAGTAAATGTTGAAATTGGTTTTTTTTTAAAAAAAAAAGACTCATCCCCAATTTTCATTTTACCTTGTGAAAGCTCTGAAAGCATGTTAGGGACTCATGCTCTTTCGTGCTCCCGATCTGTTCCACACTATTCAGTCTATTCTTTTACAAACCCAGATGGCTGGAAGTGGATGGATTGAGATGGGTAGCTCCCAAGAACAGAAGATACTTTTTAAGAGGGAAGATATTTTCAGGGAAAGGAAGTAAACCCAGTCATCACCAGTCTTATAAGGAAACTCTTATGAGATGGGACGCTGGGTTGGTCAAAACTTTAGTCTGAACTTTGGACTTTAGTCTGCCTAGACAGTTTCATAAGGTTAGTACCCTTAAAAGACTGGAAAAGCTTTTAAAGTGAAAAGACAAGGCTTTTTCTGGAACAGAAACACAAGGCAACTTTTTAGAAATAGAACCCAAAATGACTAGCTAGGAGTACATAATAATAAACTATTTGTAAACAAAACTTCCCCTACCACTGTGCACTTGTGGGACTTGCTGCAAACTCTACAGTCTCCTCTGTGTCTCCAAGGAAGGCCTCTTCCCACTGTCACCCATAAGGCCTGACTGTGTGTCTACCACGTGCTGCACTTTCATTTCCAGGCTTTCACCTGTGCTGCAGGCTCCCTGCTTGCTGACCACTGACTCATCCACTGCCATGTATCTCCTCTGCACTCGTGAAATGTCTCTTCCCTGTGCACATTCAATTCATTACAGTATGCAATGCATCTCCAGATCTAAACTCATTAATCACTTTTTAAAGAATTATCATATAGTTATAAACAAGTAAAACACATGTCATCTTTAACATATTATCACTGAGCTGTTAAATACCATTGGATATGAGGGAAGAGAACAGGAAAGAAGGGGAAATAAAGAACCATGACAGTAACACAACCACCTAGTCCTTTTCTGAAGGGAAGCTGCTATACAACTGCTTCACACTGTCATGTCCGACAATAGCTCTTTGTTTGGGTAGGGTTTTTCTGGGTAAGGAGGCGAGCACATCTTGGAAACCTCTTCTCAAGGCTATAAATCTTATGTGGAAGGGGGAAAATATTTAAAGAGACAAGGCCCAAAATATTGTCCCATTTTAGGACATATGTTTCCCAGGAGGTACACCAGAGATGGCACAAGGTCTGAATATATTTTTTACATGTCTTTTTTTTCCTCTTTGAGATACTCACTTGTATATGGATATGATTAGTTTAGACTGCTAAAATTAGTTCAATGCTTAATTATTTTGACAGACTGATAGACATGATAAAATGCTCCCTGGTGCCTCAAGCAGATTCTTGCCAGAAGATATTAGAGAGATTTGACTGTGCCCTTCACAACTAGGAGTCACATTTATGTCTGCATAAAATTGTTTGTCACAGACTGAAGTGAGTGGTTGTAGGTGTCAGAAGAGTAGATGTGCAAAATCTCAGTAAATGCAACTAGTAACATAAAATGTAAGAAAGAGCCACAGGTGTTTCCTTAAGGTTTTCTGTAAATTGCCTTTAAAAGATCTAAGTTTTACTCCCTTGCAAATATTTGCTTGAACTAAAAATAATTTCCCTAAGGTGACCATATATTTTGTTTCTGAGAGCTAAATATATGTGAAGAAGACAGTGAGCAAAAATCCACATCCTTAAATTCTTTTAATTGTAAAAATTTATACTTTTTTCAAGGACCTTCACATTCAGAGACACTTCTTCAACTTTAGAGAAAAAGCCTTAAATTTATCAGAGGTCATCCTGTTTGTAATACAGGTTCTGGTTTGGTATTTGATTGTGGAAAATGATGCTCACTGAAAGTTGTTACTGTGACAATTACATTTTTTTGTTCACCCAACTTCTACTTATCATGTCCTAGTTCATCATGCTCAGGATGAGCTAGTTTTATCCTGAGATCAGTTCTTTCAGTAGAGCCATCTGTGTTGCTGGGCTTGTAAATGAGAAAGAAAGATAATTCCTTCTGAAAATCTGAAAGCAGACTGGAGGACTCAAGTGGCTGCAGGCAAAATGTTATGTGCAGTACTCGTGCTTTAAATGAAGAAAGGACTACAAAATGAGTGCTGTGGAAACGCTGTCCCAATAAATTCTATTCTGGCGACCTCTTTACCATTTGGGGATTTGGAATCTCTTTTCATATGATGGAGGACATTTTCTATAACCTTGCTGAGGTATTATAAAGACAAATGCATTTTTTTATAAGGAATTCTGATACAGTGATGAGAAATCTTGTATTTGTTCAGACTTTTAAAAGTTTATTTGTAATTTTTAAAATCTGTATACTGTTTATAGGTTTGTGTTTACTATAGCTGTAAGTTTTGTAAAAATCAGATTTAAGCCTTCAATCTGAATTTATCTGAAAAACATTTAATCTGAATAATAATTGATGATTCTGTAGCCCCAAATGTTATTATTTGGTTTTGCTTTAATGTGATGGTAGTGTAAACTTTGAATCACTCCAAGGGACTGAAAAGGAAAAGGTTTTGAAAAAAACATTTTTATGTTTTAAAACACTGATAGGTTAGTTTTCACTTCAGAATATTTTCCTTACCCTTATTAACAACCAGAACTTTGACCTGCATCCTCCCTTTACAGTTATATACAAGATATGCTTAGGAAAGAGAACCATGTGAACATATTTTTGAAACTTAGAATAGTAGTCTTGGCAAATGTGTGTGTCCTGGTTTCGGCCAGGATAGAGTTAACTTTCCTTGGGTGAGAGGGAGCACAGCTGAAGGGCTGGGTCCTGATCTATCATTGGAGCATTCCATGTCATGTGACATCAAAGCTCAGCATATAGGTGGGCGTGTGCTTTCTCAGTGTTGCTGTTTGGTTTAGGTTTCAGGATCGGCTGCGTAGAGTTTCTCTGGTGCGGTGGCATCGCTGCTGGGGATGGGCTTTGTACCAGTTGTGGTTCGGTGAGCCACTACTACATTTTACCTGTTTTGGACTATCATTACTTTGGTTTTGCTAGTAAATTTTTTGTTATTTAACCTATAAATTTATCTTTTTTTTTTTTTTTTTTTGTCCCTCCCCTGTTTCACCGGGGTGGGGGTGGGGGAGTAAACAACTGGCCACATAGCGATTTGCTACTGGCTGAGTTCAAACCACAACAATATGTAAAAAACATATATGCAGTTAAATTATTACCTTAAAAAAGGAATTCAGTGTGCCACTTTAAAAGAAAGGACATTGCATATAAGTGTCATAAAGTATTGAAACAAGAAGGCCATGTACATGAGAAAAAGTGATTAGGGCATGCATGGAGATTGGGGGTCAGCCTCTCTATTTGCAAAGGCTAGTTGTAGTGGGCAAACCATTTAATTTGCTCATCCTGCATCTGGAACTTCTTCACAGTAATAATTCTAAAAAATGCCTACGAATGTAATCATATTAAAGAGTTGAAACAATAAAAGGTGAAGAGAGAATTTGAGGAGAATTAGTCTGCAAGTAAGTATAGGCCAGTATCTAATAAAGAGCAATGTTTTTTTGGTATATTTATTGACCTTGGTGCTTCTGAAGAGTCTGCATTTTGCTTCATCACATGGAGTGTTAAATGTATTTTAAAAGTGAGAGTGCCTGATAGAAGGGAGGCAGATCTTAGAACTTTGGTAGTGAAACAACTGCAAATTTGCAAATGAAAAGCTGTTAGCAATTCCTTTTATTGCTAAATGTTCATCTCTTTCTTGAAATTAGCCATGGAAATCATTCTATGAACATCAAAATTGTCGAATATGAATCACTATCTGGTTGAGTAAATTGCCAGCATACCCTATAGTCACCAGGGATAAGATTTGATTTTCTGAGGTGGCCTGCAGTGCCCACAAGAATTATAGAGTACATTTTTAAAAAACTTTCCTTAAAATAAATAATTCAAATAATTATGTCACTGCAGTATGAAATTTGATCTGGCACTCAGGTTTACTTGTTCCTTCTGACAGGGGATGACATCAGGCAAGCAACTTCCTTTTTTTCATAGTTCAGTTTGCACAGGTATGAAGTAGGAAATAATACTTCTCAGTTTCCCTTAGAAGCTATATTTAAATCTCCTGGTAAGATCATTGGATAAAGGTATAAAGGAGAATACCCTTCTTCATTGTGAAATAATTTTCTATTTCTGAAAAACTTTTCTTTCTTTGTGTTAATCAAGATACTAATGCTCTGTAAATACATTCAAGAATATAATTCATTTCTTTGTTTTACTGCATAAACCTGAGATGATGATTTAAGGCAACTCAGAGGCTTTTTCACTTTTCAGTCTTCACATTCCTTTAATGCTGGTTCTTCCTGCAGGGTAGATTACCACAGTTTGTGGGCTGTTGTGCCAGCGATGGCCCTCACCCTGCCATCCCAGTGGAGACAAGGGATGGAGACACACAGCACAACAAAGATGCAAGGGATATTGATGAATCACTGACTGTGGTAGCACCTGTGAAAGCTCAGGCTGGACTTAGGATCTCTAAATGCAAAAAGGTGTTGGGGACATCAGCCCACCTGAAGTGCATCTATACTGATGCATATAGCATGGGTAACAAACAGGAGGAGCTTAAAGCCATGATGAAACAGGAAAATTATGATGTAGTGGCTATTACAGAAACATGGTGGGATATCTCCTATGACTCGAGTGTGCCAACTGATGGCTACAAGCTCTTTAGAAGGGATAGACAAGGAAGGAGAGGTGGTTGGGTGGTGCTGTATGTCAGGGACTGTTATGATTGCTTCGAGAACAAGTGTAGTGAAAAAAGGAGGAGTGTCTCTACGTTAGAATCAGGGGGAAGGCCAACAGGGCAGATGTTGTAGTAGGAGTCTACTATAGACCAGCCCACCAGGAAAGAGAGGTAGATGAAATATTCTATAGCCACTTAGGAGAAATCTCATGATCGCTTGTTCTCTTCTAAAGGGAGACTTTAACTTCCCAGACATCTGCTGGAAATACAACACAGCAGAGCGGGACCACTCCCGGAGATTCCTGGAATGTGTGGAAGATAACTTCCTGACGCAGCTGGTGAGTGAACCGACCAGAGAAGGTGCCCTGCTGGATCTCCTCTTTGTGAACAGAGAAGGACTGGTGGATGCTGTGGCAGTCGGAGGCTGACTTGGGCACAGCGATCATGAAATAATAGAGTTCTCTATTCTTAGAGAGACCAGGAGATGGGGCAGCAGAACTGCCATCCTGGACTTCCAAAGGGCTGACTTTGTCTTGTTTAGGCATCTGATTGACAGAATCCCTTGAGAAATGGTCCTGAAGGGTATAAGGGTCCAGGAAGGCTGGACACTCTTTAAGAAGGAAGTCTTAATGGCTCAGGAGCAGGTGGTCCACAGGTGCTGTAAGAGAAGCCGCCAACAGAGAAGACCACCTTGGCTAAACAAGGAGTTTTGGCTGCAACTCAGGGAGAAAAGGAGAGTTTACGGCCTTTGGAAGAAGGGGCTAGCCACTCTCAATGATTACAAACAGTCTGTGAGGCTATGCAGGGTGGAAATCAGGAGATCTAAAGCCCAGCTGGAAATTACCCTGGCTTCAGCAATCAAGGATAACAAGAAATGTTTCTATGTCAACAGCAAAAGAAAGACCAGGGAGAGCGTCCATCCCCTGCTGGACACAGGAGGAAACATGGTAATAAGTGATGAGGCAAAGGCTGAGGTCCTTAATGCCTTCTTTGCCTCAGTCTTTAATAACAAGACTAGTTGTAATGAGGGAATCCAGCCTCCTCAGCCAAAGGACAGAGACTGGGAGAACAACCTCCCCCCTGTATTCCAGGAGGAGATAGTCAGTGACCTACTGCATCACACAGACATACAGAAGTCTATGGGACCTGATGGGATACACCCGACGGTGCTGAAGGAACTGGCTGGGGTGCTCGCCAAGCCGCTTTCCATCATTTACCAGCAGTCCTGGCTGACCAGGGAGGTCCCAACAGATTGGAAATTGTCCAATGTGACGCCCATATATAGGAAGTGTCGGAAGGATGATCTGAGAAATTACAGGCCTGTCAGCTTGACGATGGTGCCCGGGAAGCTGATAGAGCAGCTCATCCTGAGTACCATCATACAACACATGTGGGACAACCAGATGATCAGGCCCAGTCAGCATGGGTTTATGAAAGGCAGGTCCTGCTTGACAAACCTGATCTCCTTCTACAACAGGGCGACCTGCTTATTGGATGAGGGAAAGGCTGTGGATGTTGTCTACCTTGACTTTAGTAAGGCCTTTGACACCATTTCTCACAGCATTCTCCTGGCAAAACTGGCTGCTTGCGGCTTGGATGGGCACATGCTTCTCTGGGTAAAAAACTGGCTGGATGTCCGGGCCCAAAAAGTTGTGGTGAATGGAGTTAAATCCAGTTGGCGGCTGGTCACGAGTGGTGTCTGCCAGGGCTCAAGGGGCCACTCCTGTTGAACATCTTTATTGATGATCTAGATGAGGGGATCGAGTGCACCCTCAGTAAGTTTGCAGATGACACCATGTTGGGTGGGAGTGTTGATGTGCTCGAGGGTAGGGAGGCTCTGCAGAGAGACCTGGACAGGCTGGAGTGATGGGCTAAGGCCAACTGTAGGAGTTTCAATAAGGCCAAATGCCGGGTGCTGCACTTGGGCCACAACAACCCCCAGCAGCACTACAGGCTTGGGGAGGAGTGGCTGGAGAGCTGCCAGTCAGAGAGGGACCTGGGGGTGTTGATTGACAGCCAGCTGAACATGAGCCAGCAGTGTGCCCAGGTGGCCAAGAAGGCCAATGGCATCCTGGCTTGTATCAGAAATAGCGTGGCCAGCAGGGACAGGGAAGTGATCTTGCCCCTGTACTCGGCACTGGTGAGGCCGCACCTCGATTACTGTGTTCAGTTTTGGGCCCCTCACTACAAAAAGGACATGGAATTACTCGAGCGTGTCCAGAGAAGGGCAATGAAGCTGGTGAAGGGTCTGGAGCACATGTCGTATGAGGAGCGGCTGAGGGAACTGGGGTTGTTTAGTCTGGAGAAGAGGAGGCTGAGGGGAACCCTCATCACCCTCTACAACTACCTGAAAGGAGGTTGCAGAGAGCTGGGGATGAGCCTCTTTAACCAAGTAATGAGTGATAAGACAAGAGGGCATGGCCTCCAGTTGCGCCAGGGAAGGTTTAGACTAGATATTAGGAAGTATTTCTTTACAGAACAGGTTGTTAGGCATTGGAATGGGCTGCCCAGGGAGGTGGTGGAGTCCCCATGCCTGGAGGTGTTTAAGAGTAAGGTTGACATAGCGCTGAGGGATCTGGTGTAGTTGGGAACTGCCAGTGCTAGGTTAAAGGTTGGACTAGATGATCTTCAAGGTCTTTTCCAACCTAGATGATTCTGTGATTCCTGAATAATTTCCATACTGTGATGTTTGTTAAATGTACTGAGACTTTGCTTGCATTTACCTAGATTTTAATCAGAAAGCTTTGCCAATGATGCAGCTGTAGATAACTACATCAAAGTGTAAAAATAATAATAGAAACTAAAATTCATCCACAAATCATAGTCCAAATAAATGTGATCCCATGATTTTCTTGTGGAAAAAGAAAAAAAATTAGGACAATTCTCATTGTAACATTGTAATTCATTAGCTTTTGTTTAATGAAACCTATATTTCTTCTGTATTCAGAAGATCAGATAATCTTTTACAGTACTATATAATAGTGTTCCTTCAGTAAAACACAGTTCATATAAATATACAAAGCTGGAACCAGTAGTTCAGTCAATCATTCTGGCAAATGGAGAATTAGCAATGTTAAAGTGAGGTTCCCTTCAGAATATTTCAAGTTTAGCCTGTCATCCCGCTCAGAACACTTGAAGTTTATTCCACTGGGGTATCATGTGATTGCTATCCAATGCTTGCACTTTGGAAACTTAAAGAATGTTCTTGCCCAAGTATAAGTACTCATTCTGTCCTGGCATACGTGGTAGTTGTATTTTAAAGGAAAAGCAAGGTATATGTTTTTCTGAATTTTAAGGCAAGTCAGCCCTTCCATTCTTTTTTTTAACTTGATTTTTTTTTTGAACTTGAATATTACTCTGTCTAGTTTTGCTTTTATGTAATTAGGAAATCAGCAAACCACTTCATTTTTAGTTAATATTTTTGATATTACTTGATAAAAGAATGCAACTTTTACAAAACTATACTTAGTTAATTTATTGTGCATTAAGATTGGTTGTAGGGAGTTTCTAGAATCATAAATATGTTCTTTAAATGTGATTCAGATAGAGGTTACAAATGTAAATACTGCTGCTAGGGTTTTTTTAAGAAATTGCTGTAAAGGTTTTTTCTTTTGCTTGTTTTGGTGAAATTTCAACTGTGCTAGAAAGTAGTTTATAGCTGTTCAGTATACATATGTGCATATTCAAATATGTGTCTGACAGACTGCTAGTTGGTGTGCAAGAGTCAGAAATATGACTTCTCTCTTTCCTTTTTTTTTCCCCTTACCTGATAAAATTTTGTGTTCTGTTATCTGTAAAGGTCAATGTTGCTGAGTGGACAAAGATCTTAAGCATACATGTTCATAGTCTACAACAAGCAATGGGAGGACTTTTGTCATGCCATTTCCAGAGTTTCTCTAGAAAGATCAAGGAAAATAGGTCATCACAGCAGCTGCCATTTTGTTGCAATTTTTGTCTCTCCCTTGTCTGAAAGCTGAGGAAATACTTTTACATAGGACTAGAAGGGAAGTCCTGATTTTTTTTAAATGTTTGGTTTTTGCTGACTGCAGCCTAAAATGTCTCAAACTTGTCAAGAATAACTTCTAAATCAGGTAGGCCTATGTTCCTCCTGTTTCTTTTGAAAAGCTGTTTAATGATTTCTTTTTGCTGACAGCTGGAAGCCATTTTCTAATTTTCAGTTTGAATGTATCCATGACTGTCTTGATTCTATTGGTCTGGTTACAAACAGTGTATTTCAGTTCAAGTATCCCTTTTCTTTCATTTCGTTTAAAGCCACTAATTAATATAGAGGAACAACACTCTCTCTTATCCCTTACTCTTCTGATCTTCTCTGGGCCATGAGCGAACCTGTCTAATTTAGTTTCCCTTGTTGGTACTTGTGTGTATTTATTTTCATCTTTTCCATTTTATGTGTAATCTCATTTTGTACGGAAATAAATTTCCTGATAAAACAAGGGACCAAGGCACTATACGTTTCTTTTTCATGGTAACATCACCTTATAATTCAGATTCTGTATGATGAAAACATGGACTCATTATTCCCTTTTCTTTTACTTCCCATGTCTTACCCCATATTACTTAATATCTAAAGCATGGATGTGTCCAATTTCAGTTCCTTTACTCTACTTATCAAGCTGTTCCTGCATGATAATCTGTTGGCTGTCATACTGATGATATCTCCTAGCTTTTTTTAACAGGAATCGGGAAGTTCCTACTTTTATGACCAAACAGTTAAGGAAAAAACTAATTACAACAGAGTCAATGGCTGAAAAATAACTTTACACTTGCCAAATAGGTTCTTCATAAACTCTTATTGTTTCCTGTTAATCAGTTACTCCATCATAAATACTTTGGTTAATATTTATAGGGTGTCATTTCAAGTGTTTTACTGAAGTGCAATGATCTTTTCTATGTCCCTTGTATTGATAAGGCAATTGCTCTATATTTTTATCAAGGAAGAATGTTACTATGAGAAGGTGACTGCTGATGTCTACTTTCATCTTTTACATCGCTCTTAGATGTGTTCCTTGAAAGGTCTTTCTTGTTTAATTGCCATTGTCTCTCTGTGGCTGTCACACTTCTTCAAGACAGACTGTATGTTCTATCTAGTTGGAAATTTTTTTAATGCAATTCAAAGTGACAGCTTCTGACAGACTTGAAAAATCTTCAGTGAAGAGAAATTTCATACTCAGAAAAATTACTATTTGTTTCGTCATGCATTTAAAAATTATTTATTTCTTAGTCTTGCTAACCTCCTTCCTATTAATCTAGAGAATTGAGAAAATCTGTATTACTCTAGTGTTTTGACACAGCTTTTCTGTAAACATGGAGACAGCTGGTGAATTTCTCACCAACTTGAAAATTTTTAATGGGAGTTTTGTTTTATTTTATCTACAGTAGTGAAAAGCTTCCACTAGTCAAGGAAATACAGACACTGAAGGATAATTGACAGTTATTCAAGCAGTAACACTCTGTACATCTATGAAATAGTAATTCAGTTCTTATGTGGACAATGTACTAGACTTCACTGCATGCTTTGTTGGTAAAAAACTGTAACAGCAGTCACTGATACACAGTGCAGACCTTTGAAAATACCCTTGGAGAGAAATACCCTGGGGAGAAAGCAATACTCCCCAAGTGAAAATCTTGGTCAAATAACTAACCTAAATTTATAATGGATGAGGCTACTGGAGAGAGTGAAAATATCACTGGATGGTAATGTCATTTCTAGGTCTTTTAAGCACTGAGCACTTTGACCTGTGTGCACTAGAAGATGTCTAGCACATTTATTCTGCACCTCCTGGGTTCTGCCATAAGTGTTGTGTGCAAGCTGGCTAATGGTACATGTGATACCATTTACCAAAACATGATTAACACTTCTCCAGACAGTACCAAGAAATCTCTTGTTCACTGTTAAATCCACTACAGAGAAGTATTTATGCCACCATACAAGAAATGGGTTGCTTTTCATGATTTTTTTGTGTATTGACTTGTTGTAGGTCACCATGAATAGCATGGTCCCAGACATTCTAGGGTAATATTTGCCTGTTTTGTCAGGTGAATATGGCACCCAAAGGCTCTTGAGGGATGGGCTAGTATTTGCTGCTTCCCATTCAGGTGTATGGATCACAAGGGTTTTGCTCTGGATTTAGGTCAGCTAATGCATCACAGTGCTAGGCCAGAAGTAGAAGTATCTGCCAAGGTTATGTCCTTTAAAAGAAAAGTATTGAAACTTGTTAAAATTGCAGATGTTTAGTTCACTGCCAATATCAACTCTTTTTTTCTGGAAGAGAGATGAGTACCCGTGGAAAAAAACTTGTGATACAGTTGTTGCATGTAATACTTGCTTACTTGCTGGGGAAATAATTTAGATTATGATATGAACCAGAGTTCTATACAAATTAGCTTTGGATTTAATTTTTAGCTACAGATAAATAAATGTTCTTCCTTGGGAATCATCTACAATGCTCTCCTAGATGTTCTGTCTTATAAATGTAAGACTTACAATTTAAGGAACTGTTCACAATATATTGGTATAGATACTAAAAGTAAAGTTACTTACTCAGTTGGCTCAGTTATGTCACTTCTTTCTTAATGACTAAATTATAATCTCTTATTTTAGCTGTTGTGAAGTCATATTTTGCGACAGAGTTTGTCTCCTCTGTCTAGTAAAATAAAAGTAGTTCAGGAATTCTTCATTAAACATGAATTACATGCCACATACATTATACATAAAAGAAGGTTAAATACAATGAGCATGAAAAAGAAATTAAAAAGAAGAGTAATACAAGCAGAAGAGTGCCAGGAGGAAAACAAAAAAGAAAAAGGCAAGGGGAAAACCCAGGATACATAGATTAAAACTTGGTATCAAGGAGGTTTTCTCATTTGCAACATCCATTCCCCAAAGGAGACAAAGTTTCAAACATTAAGAAACTTAGGTGAAGTTATCCTCTACATATGGAACTCTTCACAGATAGAGAAGCAGCACACAGATTCTGAGCTGACTGAAGAAATAACAGACTGACAAACTAAATGGCAAACTTTCGTAAAAAAAATGTCTGTAAGGTTATATTTGTATTAAAGTTATTAAATCTTAAAAGTGATTCTGCTCCTAACAGACAGAACATACATGAAACTCTTTTTGACTCAGCATTTTCTAAAATCTACTGACAAAATGAGTACTTGATTTACTTGTCTCTTCCCAGAGTTTGTAGTCTTTCTGTTATTTTAATAGAAAAGGAAGAGAAGTTAAATAATTTCAATCAGATTTTTCTAAGAGTACATTTTAAATAGTGAGACAAGTAGTAGATGAAGCTGTAGCAAGAGAGAATTTTCAAAGATAGTTATATTTTATGTTTCCAAAAGTGACAGTTCTTATGTTTTGAATTTGTTTAATAGGAAAACAGTGAGAGTTTTTGGTTTTGGCTCTTTTTTATTCTTGTATTCCTGTCTGACAATCTATTAAATTATGAAAGTTTACTACATTACACTTGACATATCTAAGAGCAGAACATGAACTTAAGCTTTTATAGATTGTATTGTTTATACTACAACAACTGCATGATTTTAATGAATTTTGCAGAAGTTCTAGGAATGTAATGATAATTTTCAGTCCTCTGTCACGTCTACTTCTGTGTATCTAGTTTTCATTCTTATCCTAACCTCGGGCAATGCTGCTCAGCAGAAAACCTTTTGTTGGCTTCAATGAATGTTGAATTGGGTAGTATATGTGGAGCAGACTACCTAGCTGTTTTTGCAGAATATAACTATTTCTTGCAACATACAGATATATTTTTAAAGATGTAGAAAAGATCATAATTCTTGGTCACCAGATGTTGACATAACAATACTTCACTCAAAAGAGATAAAGAAAACACTCATAACACTTTGGGGACCCAAACAGTTAATTTTCTCATGTTGTGTCATTTAGTGGCAATTTGGGCAACAATATGAGCATTAACAAACATAGAGGAGGTTACATGATGAAAATTTAGAAGCAGAAATTTCTTCTACCTGGAGTTTACTACAAATATTAGGAAGTAACTAAGTAACATCTTATCATCAGCTCCTACTCTTTATAATGTTGTTTCCATTTTTCTTATTAAAAATAGCTGAGTGGCATTAAGATTTACAACCAGATACCCTTAGGAAGCCCAGCATCTGTGAACTTGTAGACCAAAACAAGTGCTCTGTCCCTCTGTTGCATTTAAGGTAATTCATTAATTTGGTAAGAGATTAATCCCCTAGCATTCTAGCCGGTCCTCAGAGATTAGAGGGGCTAGGGGCAGCTGGACTTCTCTCTTAACAGGCATGTCAATTATGGCTGTAACTATAGGCCTGACACCAGATGCACGAACAGCCCAAGTGCTGTAGGTCCGGTTGCATTCAAGAGAAGGTTCACGAATAGTACGGTTTATTCTTATGCAACATCTACAGATTCTTTGGGACTGCCTATGATAAATGCACAAACTGCAGGCTGGCTATATAGCACTACACACACAACAAAAGATTGCAATCACACATACTTAATTCCTGGGTAATCACTTGGCGTAGCCAAGGGCACAAATATTACCAAAAGGCATCCCTTCTGGGGGAGGGCGAGGAGCACAAACCTGTTGATCTCTCCCTCCGATTTGGTATCGGATTATCATCCCTCCGAGTTAGATACAAATTTGGGGTAGTATTTATCTAAGTATGTATGTGTGAGTGGGTGGGACTGTGGTCAAGCCATTGTTTCTTGAGTAATGACACAGCACAATCCTCGGAGCAAGGTGTGCACTGTTTTTGTGGGAAAAGAGGAAGAATGAGAGATAAGGTCTGCAGAGAGTCCTTGAGAGAAGGGGAAGTGCAGAAGATAAAGCTGCATAGTCATGTAAAATGTTCCTTAGGAAAAGTGGAAGAACGGCACTGTGCCCATCTCCACCTCACTTCGCATTCCTCCTTGGTGCCATGGCAACACAAATAACTAGATCTCCATCCCATCCTGTGTTTGTTAGGGCACCATGTGTTAAGGAAATGTGTGTTTTGCAGTTTTTTCACTGTTTTGCTTTTCCCACACTTCCAACACCCTCCCACTAAATAACACATGAGCAGCCACTCTAGATCATAAAGATCTGTCGACATCACTTTATTAAACAGAACACTCAATACCTGGAATGGTGTGCCTTTTGCTAACTTTTAGACAGGAAGTTTAATCCTGAGTTCATAGTAGTAATATCATAAAAGCAACTTCTCTCTTCAGAAGAATTTCAACAAGACATTGTTAATAAGAAAATGGCTTTGACATGACTGCTATAATGCCAGTCATAATGGCTTGGTAGTACCTCCAGGAAACAGTTACATTCACAAGATGATGAGTTGGGGTTTGGTAAATTATGAGTTAACTTGAAATCTTATCTACTTAAACCATTTTTGAGCTAGGAGAACATACAAACCTGACTATTCATGACGGTAGATTCTAATCCAGCAAAAAACTTTGAGATTAGGAACAGCCCATTGTTTCAAAAGACACTGTAGATTAAAGAAAAATTAAATGTATTTCACAAATGGGGAAAGCATTGCAACAGAGAATGTAGATGCTGTTAACTTCTGCTTAATTGCAGAAGGGAATAGAAGGGAATTTCCTTCTCATCAAACAGCTTTGAGGAATACTGATTTAGTCACAGTATTATATAGTCATTAGTTTAACCTGGGGCATTATGAACTAGCTAGGCAGACAACAGGCATCCTTTCTGGGCTGTGCCAGAGTACATGAAGAATTCTGAGCAGAAGAGGGATTTTATAAATATGTAATGCTTAAACTGAGAATGCCTAGGCATTTCATCATGACAACAAGGTATTTATGCATTTTATTTCCCTGTCTCCTTCATACTTTACAATATTTCTTCTTTTTACTGAATAAAATTGATTGTGCTGCCAAAGAGAAGAAATCACCAGTCCCAGTGGAGAAGTGTAGAATTAGAGATGTGAGTCTTTAACTACCTTTTAACATCCATAAATGTTCATGATTAGAATAATAAACAGATGTAGATGTCCTCTCCTATACTTCAAAAGGTTGTAGATGACTAAGAGAGGGCAGAAGCAAAAGACCTATGCTATCTGAATTGACAGAGATACTTCTGAAGAAAAACATCCTTCACCTTGCCCTTCCCTCTGACACCACAGTTCCATAGTTCTATCTGACACCAGAGAAGATCAAACAGTCATAGTCTGAATATTAGGATTGTCTTTTCAGCCTGGTTCTCTGCTAGTTTTTTTGTATAACTAAATGTAGTATTTAAACTGTTTAGTGGGTAGAAGTTTTGGAAAAAAATCTTTTACATATATATTGTGAGAATAATATTTGAGAAGGGAAGTACTCTGCTGAGAAATATTTTCTAGAGAGCCAGAAAAGAAACAAAATATCCTGTCCTATTCATAAATCTAGACTTCCTAGAGTAGGCCTCTACATACAAGCTAGACTGCAGAAATAATATGTTTGGAAGATAGAGAAAGGCAGAATTAAACAGTTTACAGAATACATAAAGAGGTTGGACAGGACAAGAAAAGTTTAGAGACTAGGTGAGGGTACAGGTTAATAGCACAAAGAACAGTGAAGGAAAATTATTGTGCTGGGTTTGACTGGTGGGTTTTTTGGTAGCAGGGGAGGGAACTACAGTGGTGGCCCCCTGTGAGAAACTTTTTGAAAGCTCCCCTGACTCCAAGTGGGACCTGCCTCTGGTCAAGGGCAAGTCAATTAGTAATGGTGGCCACACCTCTGCAGTAATGTATTTTAGAAGGAAAACTGGGGGGGGAAGGGGATGGGGCTTTGAGGATGAGTTATGAGAAGGACACCTATGTGAACACTGAGGTCAGTGGAAGGAAGGAGGAGGAACGGGGGGAGATGTGCTGGAGCAGAGAGCCCCCCTGTATCCCATGGTGCGAGGGCAGGGCTGCCCCCCTGCCACCACGGAGGTCACCAGAGAGCAGAGATTCGCCTGCGGCCTGTGGGGGACCTCTGGGACTCTGTGGGAAGAAGTAGCCCCTGCTGTTGTAGTTCAGCACTGGGAGGACTGCAATACATGGAGATGACACATGCTGGAGCATCTTGAGAATGCATCCTGTGGGGAGGACTCATGGCAGAGAAAGTTTGTGCAGGACTGTTTCCATGAGAGGGATGCCACTTGGAGCAGGGGGAAGAATACAGAGAGTATTTCCCCCCTGCCTTGGAGGAAGAAGCAGTGGAGTGACTGCACCCATTCCCTGCCCCTGTGCCGCTAGGAGAGGAGGCAGAAATAGTGGGAACAAAAGCTGAGCCTGGGAAGAAGGGAGTGGTGGGGGGAGGTGTTTTAAAGATATGGTGATGCTTCTCACTGTCCTATTCTGTCTGTTGTCATTATCATTTGTGTTCTGAATTAAAGTGATGTCCTGTTTTTCTTCCCCTAATGAGCCTGTCTTTGGCCTGTGACCGTTAATGGGTGAGTGACACCTCCCTGTCCTTATCTTGATTCCTGAGCCTTTTGATTCATTTTTTTCCTTCCCAGCACTGGAGGGGAAGGGGTGAGTGAATGGCTGGATGGTGCTCAGTTTCCCTCTGGGCGCAAACCACGACAACCATTAAAAACAATAATGTCCAAGAAGGAAAATGTAGATCAGAGGCAAAGAAAGCTACTTTGCCAATTTCCTTTTTCTTTTTTTATTTAAGCCTTTTTGCTCTGTTTTAAAGCAAAAGACATACTTAATATTCAGAATAATAATAAAAAAGGAATAAAAATAGTTCAATAGAGTAAATTTTAAAAAGGTAAGATTGGAGCCCTCTGTTTTTTGATTTCTTCAACTATCCCACTTCATTTTTGCCCATCATAGGGGTTATTTGGGGCTTTTTTGTATTTTGTGACTAGTACATTGACTATATGAAGGGAGGTGTTGTGGGAACTAGGTTTGGGAGGTAATAGAAAAAGAATGTCTATCTTCAATAGAAGTAGAAAACTAGACATAGCAGTTGTTTTCACAGGTTAATTTCATTCATGTTTTATCTGGAACCTTACGTTAAATAATGCTTGTCCTGGAACATGCCTTATGCAATGCATCTGAATTTTCTTACTTGTTACATCCTCCCCTAATTAGTATCTTTTCCATGTATGCAGGATATTAACATTGGCAAATTTCTAACAGTCTAACAAGGGACCTGTTAAACTGCAGTTAAGAATATTCTGTTTCTGCAGCAACTTTGTGACAATAGGAACCTCTGTGACATATTTTAGATATTAAAATCTAATAGTATGTTTTGTGGTCACATATTTCAAGTATCAGCTAAGCTTTGTATGAATGGAAGCATGGATTTATGACTAGGCAACAATTTAAGGTGATTGTTATTTTGGCTGATATAGGGTGTTGTCCATACCTATTAACTGTAATCAGACGATCACAGTATAAAGGTCTTTTTATTTGGAACAACGCATCCTTAATTTTTAAGCACAAAGTTAAATCACTGCTGAATCAAATTCTCATTCTATCTAAAACTTCTTGGAATTTTCAAAGCTCACTGTATCTGAAATGTAATGACCAACTTAGTATTACAACTGTTAAATAGAAAGTCTAACAAAGGGATGGGAAAGTACCTGTGTGTGATCTAGCCAAAATGAATGAAGGAGCAATCTTCAATCAAGACAGTGACAGGAGTAGACTAGTAAATCAATATTTGAATGATATGAAGGAACTGGTACCCATACTGGGAAGGCCATCTTTCCCTGTTCCTACATAAAAAAGACTAAAGAATAGTAAAGTGTAGGTTACAGGGTGATTTTACCAGGAAATAAAAGGAAAGAAAAAAGAGAGGTTTTTTTATTTGGGTTACAGGAAGAGTCTGATCTTCAGTTTTGTTGGGATTACATTTGCTAAATCATTCAAGGAGTGGTTTATAAGATATCAAAAATGTCTGAAAATAAGGTGTTGATAGGGAAGCTAATGATGTGTAGCAAAGTCTCTTGAGAGTTACATGCTTAGAAATGTCATCTGAAAGGATGTGTTTTAAATTTGACAGGCATGTAAAGGTGAAAGGTGAAGGAGGAACCACACAAGTACAATGACATAAGATCTATCCAAAAGACACCTGAGAAAAAAGTGAAGAACTAAACACAGAACTGTATATCTGTTCTGGGTGGATAATAAGGCAAGACAGAAATAGTTTTCAGTGATGTTTAAGGAATGAGCAAGTTACAGAAGGAGAATCCTTGAATACAACACTAAAGCTTGGTGAGAAAAAAATGACTGGACCCTGTAGGCAGAGCAGTCACACTCTGTAGCAAAAAGAGCATCTCTGTGGATCTGGAGTGCAAAACTATGGGGAATTCTAAAGTATACTTTTTTGAAGGTACCTCAATTCAAATAAGATTTGACATTGAGAATATCTAAAAAGAACTTGTAAATTAATATTATCCTCAGTGGTAGTAAGTATATACCTGTGCTACAACTCTAGTGCTATTCACTTTTTTCCTAGTGCTCTTTAATATTAAACTCAAAAGCAGAAATAACACAGATGCAGAGGATATTTTACATTCCAGTACAAAATCAGTCACTATGGAAACTACTTGAGCAATGTTAGAAAGTCCTAGTTATGTTGATACCAATTCAGAGGTGACATTACATCTTCAATCTATTCCTATTAAATATAGTTGCAACTCTGTTAGAATCTGTGTACCTGTAAGAGAGCTTGGATGTGTTGATTCATATGAATTGCATCATAGCATCAGTTAAGTTTCAGAAGCAGATCCTTTTATATTTTTTTGGGCATTTTCACACTCTTACACTTTATGCATAATCTGAAAGGTCAGAAATTTCTGGTAAAGTCACTGCAGTGTGTTAAATATGTCTAAACTGGAGAAGAACTGCAAATGTAATGTGAAAGCTTTAGACAAAAATCCACTGTGACTCAAGAGGCCAGCGTAATTTCAGGTAATTGTGTTTAACTGAGCCGCGCTCTGGGTGTTAAATTTGGGACACTTCAGGTCTTGCATCAGGGTATTTGGTGTAAAATTTTGTTCATTTACTACAAAAGATTTCATTAAATGAAATTTAATGGCTCCAAATTACCATAATTTTTAAACCACTTTTTTTTATATGATCAATTTCAAATTTTTCAGTCTTAGAGAGATGAATTCTAATTTTTGTGCCTTGATATAGCAAATAAAAATCTTTCTTTCTCATTTAAATTTGGGTAATGTTTAGTTCTTAATAGGGTAATAAAGAGCAGGGGAGAAAGAAGTGAGTGAAATAAGACTAATTATTAGAACTTTCTGACCTTAAAGAGACTTGGCTTTTTGAAAAATCTGTTCTGGGAAAACTAGTTGGTTCTGCTTAAAAATCTAGCATACATGAATGCTATGTTCAGAAAAAAACCCACTTTTTAACATGGAAGAAAATAGGATACTTATGAAGCCAATTGTATCTGGAATATCACAGAAGAGTCTCCAAAGTGTTCATTATTTCCTTTCTCTCCTTTCCCTAAATCTGTTCTGTTTCTAGCTAACATGATTAGTAATGACTAATACTGTTGCTTAAACAGTTTTAGGGATCTTTTGGAAATACTGCAGAGCACTTATATGAATTACTATTATGTATAAAGGTTAAATGTCCAATTATATTTTAATTACTTTAAAATTTCAATTATATCGCCAGAATAAACAGAAGTTATTATCCTTCAGGTAACAAAACTTAGTAAAATTTTCAGGATTACTGCAATAGAACAGAGTTCTCTGAAATGTTATTCCAAAATAACACAGTAGAAAAAGCTCAGTAAGACTTCATAGTGGGAGCCATAGCTTCTTTCTGCTGGGTGGCATGGAAGACCTGTATTAATAATAGATTCATTGGTCTCTGATGATTGAAATACACGTCTAAAAACTAGGGAATCCTAATGTCTCCACCTGTAAAATTAGAAATACAAAGCTAAAATTTTCATCAAACTTGGAACAAACAGCAGGGTTCACAGTCTTCTTTAACAGTGTATATTTCACTTTAGGAAAAGCAAGAAGAATAAACCAGTTTATTAAAGTGAAAGGCACTTATGAAATACTTTTCAGCAGTACAGAAATGTATTCAGAACAGTTAGACCCCTCATCATAGCCATTTCATAATTATCCTTGCCTTCGTGCCAAAAATTCTGTGCTTTTGACAAATACTTTTCCTTACCATATGATTGACGTGTGATCCCATGATTACACAAAAAAGATCTAGAAAATGAGAGAAACAAAACTCTCTCTGCCTCAAGAATGTTATATAATGTAATTATACTGACTCTAAGTAAATTTGGTTTTGGTACTGGGAAGCACACCTAAAGTGCCTAGTGGCACATACTGCCATCTCAACAAATCTAAGATAAAGTGGATGACTTCAGTGCCTGTTTAATAAATGTTTAAAAAATGACTTAGTGTTGCACAGATAGTGGTTTTCCTATAATGCACCCAAAAATTACTTTTAAAATGCACAAATGCTTCATCTTTCTTTCAGTCCCTGGATCACACTAAGCATGTTGTCATACTGTTTGTTTTCTATGTGACTAAGTAGTCCGATATTTTCAAAAGAAATATATAATTATTCTGTGCTTGAGTTGTTTGCTCACTAAACATCTCAGCTTCACCATCTGTTGGAATTTTTCTCTTTAAGTCTTAAAATAACTTTCAGACTGATGTGCTGCTGGCCCTAGCTGACCTCCATAAAGATGGGAAGACAATGCTGAACTTAAGATGAGAGCAGCTAATAGATCTTTTCAAATATTTCCTTGAACATGGAAAGAAACGGAGTCAAGTGAACAGAAACAGCACTCTTCCACAGCTTACTGACTTGGTCTTGTTGGCTTACTTCTTGATATATTGAAATGCACAGTTACTTGTATTGGAATCTATACTGACTGTAGGTTATGATCCTTTGAGTGATAGGTGAACTTCCTTCTTTTACTTGCTTGTGAAGCTGAGAATTTTAATTCAATGCCTATCTCTTACTTATATTCCCACAGTCTATCCTTTAGTTTATTTTCATAATTCCATCTCTGCATTCCTTGTCTACACTTCCATTCTTCAAGTATTGGGAAGGTATAAGTAAACAAGTGCATCTGCACTTGTAGTTGTTCAAGAAGCTCTTTCTTAAATGTTTATAGGTATACATATAGCATGGTTACAAGGTAATTGACATATGGGATCCATGTGGGATGGAGTCTAGTTCTCCCTTCCTTTGGCAGTCTTTGGGGATTGACTTTTTAAGCAGACATGATTTGCCTCTTCTAGGCAGGTTCCTTCGCTAGGAACTACTGAAAATTTCTTTTATCTTTTCCCAAGCTTTCTGTTTGTGCGAACTCTCTGTTTATATGTACCCATCTAAATGTTTTATCTGAAAATTTTTCATTGCCCAAGAGCCTTCTGTGGTGGTGCAATTCTTACCCCCCCTCCCCCCCCCTCTTTGTTGGGCTGCTTGGTGCTACGTGCGATTCCACCCACATCCCCCTGAGCTATACACCAATCTGTGGAGATAAGGACTGTCAATGTTAACAAGCCTGGCTCCTGCCCCTCCCGATTGCTCAGAAATGGTTAAAATGGCCCATCAACTCCTGAGGGCCTGGCACACCTGTGCCTGGGATGTGGTCAAATGGGAACAATAACAGAGTCGCACATTAATCAAATTCTTGTGTAACTGCTGGAAGGCACCAGAAGGTATTTGACAAAAGTCAATTATCTTGGACCCTATAAATGGCGACCACCAGGGAGACCCTTTGAGCTCTCCTGGATTGCAGCGGGCCTGTGACCATCAGTCTCCCCTGAGCTGGGACACCTCTCAGGTACCAAACCCTTAAGGTGTTGTCTGCTCCAGACGGAAGGCCAGGGTGAAGTCCCCTGCTTGAGTCTCAATTATTGCACGTTGAGGAATGCCAAGGTATTGTGAGTATTTGCTCTAAACTCGAGAGGGAAATTTTCTTTGAGCTACCTTCTCTTTACTCTGTGCGTGTGTGTGTGTGTGTGGGTACGTACCCTTGTGTCTGTGTGTGTATGTCCGTTCTGTGTTCATTCTACTGAATGCAAACACCTTTGTTTCTGTATGTTTGTCCATTTTGTTATGTGCATGCATGTATATATATAGGTTCCGTTAAGTAAGTTAGTGTGAATCTTGTCATTTTAGAATCTGAATAAGTCGCTTTTCTTTCTTTTAGTATTTCTGAATTATTTTATAATAATAAATTGCTGTTAGTTATTAATAAACCTAGATTTCTTACTAAATATTACCGTGTCAATACTTTCATCCGCGACACCTTCCTAAGATACAGAGGGGAAATATAAGTCTTATCTGCTTACTTTAGAATAAATACCTTGTTCATGTACAGTAGAGACAAAGGAGAAAATTTAGATTTGTCACGTGTGTGAGGACTAAAACAGACCTTGTCAGTCCTTACACAATGTTGTTGTAAAACTTGTGCAGTGAATGGACTGAAGTACCAGTTCCAGTATCATTATTAAAAATGTTTGTGAAAGACAACTTCTCTACAGAAACTTTCATAATACCTGCAAAAACACTCATAACACTGTCATTTACATTAAAAAGTTCTCAACGCTTTGCAATATCAGTAAAATCATCAACAAATCACCTTAATTTGACTGTGGTCAAAATAATGCTGTGATGTTTGGCCAAATACTCTAGGTCATTCAGATTTTAATTTTAGTACATTTGACATCAGATAAAAACCTTACATAGAATTTCATCTAGTAACGCTATGAAAAGAATGGCAAGTGCTCTGAAGTGTACTTCTCAAGATAAATCATTTAATTTTCAGTTTAAGTTGGGTTGTTGTTTGCTTGCATTTAGCTCTGGAACCCACTGTTTGAATGGTGTATTGTGGCAATTTCCCACTGAAAATTTGTGTCTGTTTTAGCAGATATGTCTAATTTAACATTATGTGTTCCATTTTGCTTTTAAATGTAGTAACAGAGAGCGGTTGGCTGAGGTTCACCTCAGTTCTCTTGCTGTAAACTCAGATTTGTAAATATGTTATCTTCATTAATCCAGATCAGAACTGATGTATTATTCTATTAGAGCGTATAACAAGCATTTTCTGAACTCAAATCTGAGAATATCTTCCATTCATGCCATGTTCTTCCTACCAGATTCACAGAAATAACTCTTTTTTAGCTCCCTTCTAGGATTAATGGGTGGTGGGGTGAACATCCTTTCAGCTTTTGAAGATTGAAGGAAAAAAAACATTGAGGATGCAGACTAGACCTGTAAAGTGTGACAGTTCATATGGCCTAGGCAAGCCAATTTTTTTGTCCTATTACCCCAAAAGAGACAGTAGATGTTTGCCATCTCCTAGAGTTGACAGGGAGCACTCAGCACATATATACCTCCTGGTTGTAGCCATCAAATAGTACTCATACTCTTTTGCTGACAAGACTAATTTATGGAAAGTCTGTGGATAGAGATGTAGTAGAGAGAGCACTGTACTGCCCAGCACTGATAAACTGAAGGTTTTAGTGCATCCCCAAATCACCTGAGGTGAGACCCTTCATCAGGATCACAGATCATTGGAAAGAGGAGAATTAGCAAATATGGAAGTCTTGCATCTCTTATGACTCTGTCCTTTTGCTTGTTTCCATGGCATGTTCTTCCTTAAAGAGAACTGACCAGCTTTACAAGACTGGAGTGTGAGCTCGTGGGACCATCTCTTAAAACTCTGGGCTGACACTGGAGCTAGATGAGTCAGGAGGCATTGTACCCTTCTGGCAGTCTGGAGATTCATGGGTGTTAAAGACTGATTCGCTTTCTCTTCTAAAAAGTCAGAAAGGCAGTCAGAGCAGATCTAACCCTACCTACTCAAATATCAAGTTCTTAAGAGCTCTACCAGCTTATACTAATTTCATTTTTCTGCCTCTTATGCCTTATTAATACTGGATAGGAACAAAGTATGATATATACTCAAGATTCCTGTATTGTAACTTTTATTTCCAGTATAAATTTGATTTTCCAGCTATGCTTACATTTTGGTTGTAATACCCAAGTCATGAAACATACAAATGAACTTATTCTTGCTCTATTTTGCTTGATTTGTTAGTGAACTACAGTTGTTGCATGCTTGAATTAACTAATAGAAAAAAATGGTTTAGTAGAGTTAGTCTCACCAGTACCACCTGCCAATGCCTCTCCTGCAGCGCAAATCAGATATGCTAAGTGGGCAAGCAAGAGATTTATCACTGCATGCATGAACCTATGGCAGTGCATTCCTAATAAAGCTGCTGGCCAGTGTTATGTTGCATGAATGGCAGATAAATTGGTAGTGGTTTGTAAGCCTATTGTCTACTGTTTTCTGAAAACTGGCTATAAAAGCAGCGACACTCTGTTTTGGAATTCTTTGATATGGACCCTGTACATCTACAGTGGTTTCTGTTTTGCACAGGAAGCAGAGAGGTAGGCAAACAGTCTCTGGAACACCAGTGCTGGGTCATCAGCTGCTCATCTGAGTGAGGAAATAAAAAGGCAGGGTGCTTTAAAGTGAAAACAAATAGCTTTTGACAATCCACTGTTGTGGAACACCAAAAATCTGTCATTCATATGACTCCTATAAACTGACCCAAAAAGCAAGTTAAATGCTCAAATGAGCCTTTGAGTGTTTTATTGCTGGTCTTGGGATACATTTGTGCTTTTGCTACATACTCTTGAAGTACAAGGCAAATAGATGGAAGCAGTGTCTACCCTTCTTGACAACAGATTATCACCTTGTGTTAAAGGTCCTTCTGTTATGTTGTCCTATTGCTTTACAGCATTACAGATTGCCCATCATTTTTAAAAGATCATTTGAACTAGTCACTGTCCTCTTTGCACTCAGAAATGGCAATAATTTTCTATTGTTTCGCTGCAATAATGAATACTGAATTAGATGGTGGTATCTTTTAATTCTGTTCTATTTTGAAGTATTCTATTTGAAAATTTGAACTACTGGAAACAAGTGCTTTTTCAGGATATTAAACTCACTAGCAAAAACCAGGAAAGTGAGATTGCGTACAGTGCATATCTTGGCATACAGTGCATATCTTGGCATAGCCATAGACTGTGGTACTGTGAAGGAAGTAAGAGAAGAGAATTCACTTGCATTAATTGTCATTCAGTTTGCTTTTACTTCATATTAGCAAACCACATATAAAGGGTAGTAATACATTTAACTGAAATTCAACAAATTTTTGACACTAAAAAAAGGAGGGAGAACATGGCCTTAATTTGAAAGTGGGCTGTGACAGAATGCACAGGTTCCCTGTTGCTATGTAATCAGTCTTACTTATACCTGACTACTTTATACTTGCCTCTTCTTGTCATTCACAAATGGTAAATGGAAACTGCACAATTTGGGGCGTTATAAACCAATTCTATTTCATTTTATTTTTCTTCTCCAGATTTTTACTTTTCCAATGGAAAACCATCCTCCCCTATAATGTAATACAGTTTGCAGCAGAAGAGTTCCCTGGTGCAAGAATGAGTAGGCAGCTGCTAATACCGGTGCTGTTCTTAAACAACCATGGGTACGTTCAGAGAAGAAAATTTATCTTTTAAATCATTCTGCATATTTCTTTTCCCACGTCTTTAACAGTTCACTGCTTCACATCTAGCCAATGTCTCTGCAGAAAGCTTTTGAAAGCATTTTAAATTGTGAAGTACTTTCAATAATATGGAAACCTTGGAACGTCCTGGACTGTAACTTTGTCAGATTGGAAACTGAAAATGCCATCATGCTGTTAAAGCATTTCATTATATTTGAATTGTTATAGCTTTTGAATGAGAGTCACAGTGCTACCTATAAAGGTATCTGTCTTGTGAGAGATGGCAACTCTTATTGTCATTGTCTGATTCCGCTGCCTTTGACTTGCTTGTGTTAGCTGCAGATCATAAGCTTATGACAAAAAAAATAAATTAATATCACGAGGTGCATTTCAGCTATCCCTGATGAAGCATAGCAAAACCATTCAGAATACTCACATTATTTTTCTTTTTTATTCAATGACTGAGTGCTCATAACTGTAAAGGTCAAAGGATTTGCACAACTTTAAGGCAAAAATCCTGTATTCAGTTGCAAGACTTAGCCCTGTTATGAGTTAACCTTATGAGTTAGTGAATTCACACCATTGTTGAAGCAATTTTAGCTTTTATCTAAACAAGGGGCTGGTACTAAATTCTTGTGTTAGAGAATTACGTTTGTTCAACTGCTTGTGATAAAAAGACACATTTTTGCCTTTAGGACTGTGTCTGTCTTACTCTGCTGAATGATTGCAATTTAAAACCCCCAATGAGTTTATTTTCAGTAAACTTGAGACTCCTTGTATATACTGATTCCTTAATTAAAAATATTTTATCTTTCACTTAAGTCTTATGTTGTTCTATACATTCAAAGTAAAATGAGCAACAATTCATCATTTTGTATTTTATATACCTTTATATCAAAACTGAGATCCACTAGTGTACCCTGAAAGAGCTTGTGAAACTTGCATTAATACCTAATGGGGACAGTATAGAATTGTACCTGAAATGATCAAACAACTTTGAAAACAGCCTCAGGCAGAGTGTATTGCAGTCACCTAATTCTGGAGGATTGTGTACACAAGAGGATATAAGGTGCTATTTACTACTTTTTTTGACATCTTTGAACAGAAACATGGCAGGACGCGCTCTATACCAGCAAAATAAATAGTATGCTCACACTGATTCAGACTGACAGTGAAAGTAAATGAGACATGAATGTAATGATATTTTTCTTTTTATTATCTCCCAGCAAGTTGTGAATTGGGTACTTCATGAATCGGATGTCATCTCTTTATTTTTAATAGGCCAAGATAGACTCTTTTTTTTCCCACCATTAATTTTCTTGTTATCTGAATCCACATACATTTGTCACCTACATCTGTGGTACTGTCTAGTTACATGTTGAATGAAGTACACCTTTTATTTTCAACTTGTTTCCTGTTAGTTTGTCTTGATGCTCTTCTTTTCTCATACTGTAAGAGAGAATCAGTAATCATCCCCTCTTCAGGTTATTGTCCGGCTCCTGATGATTATATAACCAAGTATTGCTTTTCCTTTGTCAACTTTTTACTTGGTAAGAGTCCTTGACCCTGTAGTAGCTGTTCACAAAAAGACATTATGGACCTTTGTTGGTCCTTGTTGCCCTTTTCTGGACTTGTTGTTTTTCTACCGTAACTCTTGAGCATGGGAAGTTCTAAAGAGTGTCACTGAAATATTTTGGTTTGGTTTGTTTTCCTTACCAATAATTTTAATATTCAATACATTTCTGAGTGGTTTTCACTGTAAGTATAAAATAGAAACGTGATAGTTTAAAGTTTACAAGGCAGATGAGCAAGCAGGTAATTTATGATCATGCGTACCTTATTTGATGTGTGTTATTCACAGTATCGAAATGTTATCCAGGATTTATATTATGTTCGTAGGAATTTCGTTCGTTAGAATTAGTGCAAACAGCACATATGAATAGTTATGGTGCATTCTAATGTTTCCTCACTGTGATGTATCAGTTTGCTAAATGCTTGTGGTTGGCCAGTGTACAGTTTTTTCCATGTACTTTTCCAGGCAGGAATAGCACACTTAAATAGCTAGACTTAAATGTATATTCATACCTGTGAATAACTGTACATGCTAAGATACACCCAAAACCCAAGACTATTTTAAGAGCTGTAGATAAAATGGGCTGAATTTTTCTGATATAGATAATGTTCCTGGTGCTAAGCCCGAGGGCTAGATGATGGACAGGGATAAATATTTTTATAGAAGCTTGACTACAAAGCCTGTTAAATTTGGGAAAATTGTTGTTAACTACACCAATTTCTTACGGGTTTGGGTTTTTTGGGATATCTATATATCAAAAAAACCTTTTCTTAAAGGTGGGGGTTTGGGTTTGGTGGTTGGTTTGGTTTTGGTTTTTTGTTCCCTGAAGAATTTATCTTTAAATTTACCTCAGGCACAGGGGTGGTTTGGGCTCTCTGGGAGATTTGCATTTCACCTTCAGCCTGAGTCAGAGCATCTGTCATTTGGCAAAGAGAAGCACCTCTCTTGGAAACTCTCAGAGTTCTGGAGGAGACTGGTGTTGAAAGAGAGGATTTTACATGTTGATTTTTTTTTTTTTTTTTCCTGATTGATCGTGGTGCTTTTTTTCAATATTCAAAATTTGGCTCCAAGAAGGAAGAAAAGTTATTTTATATTTATTTTCTCCCCAACTTTGTAACAACTTCAAAATGGCCTTATTGTTGATGCTGATATTCTGCCCAAACAAACCAAAAATAAAATGAAAGACACATTTACAGGAGGCAACACAAAGTCTGTTACAGCACCATTCACAATTTAGGAAAAGATAGCTCAAAATCAAAGGCAAACATACAGTTTTCTGTTGTGTCTTCTGAGTGTGCTAGACAGAAGGCTCTTTGAGGCTGGTAAGCACAGCAAAACTAATCTCTTACACATGCTATTGCTGGAGTGTGAAACAAAAGGATCACAAATTTTTCCTCCTACTCATCTGTTAGCTAACTGGCACAGAAGCAGCAATGTTGTAGTTGGACAGAGACTTCAGTACCTTAAAAAAGCTCAGTAGATTATAAAATCCCTTAGTAGTTTCCATGGAATACATTTTTGCCTCTTTATTTCTGAAGTGTAAGATGCATGTGGACAGACTTTTTCTTATTTCTACTCCTAGCTTCTCCTCAGCTGTCAATTTTTGTTGGCTTTCTACACCCCCACAATTAATTTATATATATAAAATACACAAATTATATTTATATATATTTGTATACATAGATATTTAAAGTTCAACACCATTAACTCTGCAATATTTATCTAAGCTATTAAAATTCAAAAATCCTAACCTACAAAATGTATTAATTTGCTAGGGAATGTTTACAACTCATGTTCAAACCAGTTCTTCCTTAGAAGTCATCACAGTAAAGTAACAAGCTTTGAATATTTCAAAACTGGGACAACTCCATCTAGATTAACTTGCCCTTCAATCAGTTTTAACATCACCCATATTTATTTATTTTTTAATAAACCTGAAATTGAGAATTACAAGTACTAAAAGACATACAGACAGATTGGAAGGATTTCCTTTCATACTGTTTCATTATTTCTAAGGCAGAGATGTATTCACTCATGTAAAGTAACTATTTCTAAGTATGATGAAATGAATGCTACAATTTTTAAAACTGTCCTTGAAAACTTTCTGTAAGTAAACAGAATGTGGGTGGTTGGTGGTTTGTTTTTTTTTTTTAATTATCTGTGTCTAGTTCATTTAGAAGAAAACATTCAAACTACCAAGGACTACCAAGGAATTATTTTGACCTTATCCTACATAAAAAGAGAAGCTTTGAAATCTCTAGCTTTTCAGAGTATTCTGGTTTTAGTACACAGTGGTGGAGACTGCAAAGAGCCATTTAAGCATAAAAATCAGATGTAACAATTTGCAGGTCCCATCTTGTTCTGATCTTGAGTAGTTTGTAAACTCAGTACTTAAATTGTCCCTTTATCATTTGCTAGGCTGGACAAAATTTTCTCATTTAGTTATGAGCTCATTTGTTCTCTCCTGATTCTGTGGCAGCTCTTGCTGAAGTAAAAGCTGCTTCAAACAGCATGCAGGTAAACCACTTCAAATGAACAAGGCAGACCACTAAAATCATGAAGAATGGTGCATTAAAGGAAATGCACTGTTAGGTTAAGATATGCAATGTCATCATTTTTCCAGACATAAACATCTTCAATTCAGAATCTCTGTAAAAAAGGAAAAAAGTATTTAAAATAGTTAGTGTTGGATTGACTAGATTATCCCATTGGATGATCATACAGATGATACCAAACCACCTACACAGGCAAGTGAATAAGAAATTCTGTCTTCTATAAAGTGAAAACTCTCCAGTATAGGAGAAAGCATTGAAACGTCCAGCTCAGAGATGAAGATGTTTTAGCTGATAGAGCATGAAATTATCTCAGTGTGAAGAAAAAAAAGATTGTTCTCTATTTTCTGAGTAAAGTCCTTAACTTCTGGTTAATTTTTTTAACTCTTAAACTGAGCTACTCGAAATAATAAAAACTTTAACTTAAATGTGTTTACTTCTTATGAATGTATTCCCAGCTGCAACATTTCTGAAGGCTGCATTAGAGATTTTAATGTTTAAACACTTTCCACATAATTAATGTGCATGCACACACACACATAAATTTATAAATCCATTCCCTTTATCATGGCCACAATTTTTTCTTTAAGAAAGTATTTAGGTTTCTGGCATAGTTAATTGGAGGGAAGAGTAATGATTTGAATTCTGATGGATATCAGTCTGTAAAGAGCTTGAATGGATTAAATATCGTATTTGTATTGCAGTGTTACAAAATACCTAGTGGGAAAATTGACTATTGGAAGAATTAAACATTCTATATAAACAGAAAGATAGTCAGTTTGCTAATGTTTTCCACAGAGCTGTACTCTCAGCAATTTTTAGGACTGAAAAATGAACTGCAGCTATCCTTCCATCCTTTTACTTGCAATAAGGAGAAATTAAATAATGAAAAAAGAAAATATTGCACAGGGAAGAAAGAGGTGGATAAGTTAAAGCTATTTCTTGAATGCTTTTTATTGATTCTTGAATGCTTTTTATTTCTTAAATATGATATATTTGGACAAGTTATAAGGATTTATAGCATTTCTTGCCACTCTTGTTAGGACAGAATTCTTATGATGGTCACTTTGATTTTGACACTAAAAGGATGTTATTATGAAGATGAGAGATTACTGAGACAAGGGAAATAATGTTTGTGTGTAGAAGAGAAAAAGTATTTGACAATGAGGAATGAAAATGTCTGTTATCTGGTTTTCTAATTGCTTTGCTTTATCTTCCTTTTTTTCAGGGGATAAGGGTGGGCAGAATACCATTAGTCTCTCTTTTTAAACCAGGAATTCTCAGCAGTCCTTATAATTATAACGAGATAAATCAACTTGGAGAATTTCCCATGGATAGGACAATCTTAAATTTATCGTCTTTTGAGTTATATCCATTAGGCATGTCTCTGTGCCCCTGAATACTGTCTGTATTCTTATTTAAGACCAGATTATTCCATCCTTAGTGTCAGTGACTGTACCCCAGTTTGGTGCTTTTACTTAAATATGTCCTATCTCTTGATCTGAAAGGTTTTTGATAGGAATAGAGACGGAATCTGTTAACTTACAAACAGCTTTGGTCACAGAAGTTCATTTCAGGAATCCCTTCAGTGTTAGTCACATCTATGGCAGTACCTAAACAATAGCAGAGCAGACTGAATAGAAGAATTGCTTAGTTTAACTAATACACAAATTTTTTTACCTGGAATTTGGTAGTCCTCAACGAGCAATGTCAGAACACAGTTGTCTAAGCCTAACAGGAAGTTTTCATGAAAGAATGCAATTATCCAGTTAGACTCTGGCTACCAAACCATTTAATGAAAAGTGCCTCACAAGCCTCAGTGGCCTCACAGGTTTGAGATATCCACTTACACTTAGTAGAAAAGATAAAGACCAACAGTATGCTGCTTTCTTCTCCTTTTGTAGGAGGATAAGTACAGACTGAGAGCAGAAGGTTTTTCACTAAGTCACCATGAGGAACAAAGAAATAAACCAAAAGCATAGGACAGAAGGAAAGTTTTAAACCAAGAATGTCTTCCTCACTGTCCTTTTTTATCCAGACAAGAATAGGTTTTCTGGATTTCTGAGGAAACAGACTATTGCAGGAAATGAGCTGGCTATCTATTCTTGTCCCATCAACTGTTTTAAATGGAACAAGAAGTTTTTTATCATCTTTATCAAAATGTTCTCCTAGGTTAAACTTTTGGGCTATGATAAACTGAGCAGCATGGCCTAATTTCACAGAGGGTTTTCTTGGAGAGAAGCAGCCACTGCACTCCTCTAGACAGGATGCATTCTAAGGGCTACACCTTGATGCTTTCTCTTTGCCTCTCAGAAGGTATGGAAAGGGTGTGAGAGGTTTTTTTTCTGTCGTTCCCTGTTTAACAAGTCTATACAGTATCTAAGCATGATCAGCCTATGCAAGTTCATCAGGGTAACCACATTTTGTTTCTTGCAAAATGCATGCAAGAAGAATCTTCTAAAGTATGAATAGGTTTTTAGTATTCTCTGCCCTCGGCTAAATGCATTCTAAAAAGACTGTAATAAGAGGGTTTATTTTTTCCCCACCATCCCATTTCTTTTGTTTCTCTACTTCTTTTCTTAATATGGCATCATATTTCTTCCAGTTTCTGTAGTTTCATTAGTTCTACCGATTTCTGAGATTTACTGCCCTCTTCCTCTTTGCTGCACTAAGTAGTTTAGTGTTTTGACTTATTAACCATTGCTGTTAGCTGTACGTAATTCACAAGAATCAAACTACTTTCTGCTACTTTTTGTCACCTTCCTTCTCCAATCTGTCTTGACAGATAGAGAACTCTTCATATTTACTCTTCTAACTTGTCACTGCTGAAGACTTTTTTGCTCTTAATGTACTTTTTTACTGAAGATGACAAGCTGGCATGTAATTTGCATGAACTGCTTTCAGCATCTGCTTCTAAACATGACAGTCTACTGCGCTGCTGTCACAGGTAGAGTATTAGTACCTCTTCCCATTAAAGGCACAAACTGTGGAGGAAGCACATAGAGGAGTGATGGGTCAGACTAGTGGTGACGCTGCTTTCCTTATGCTTCAACAAAGCAGAATGCAAAGCTGTTGCCATGACTGGGTTCATGGAAAATAAATGCTCAAAACAGACAAATAATCTTCTTTCCTAAATGTGCTGTCATCTCAGAGACTAGTTAAACAGAAAGCAGATTTGCTAGAAGGGATAACTTTCTGGATATCAGGATGCCTCTGAACTCAAGTGCTGCTTGTGAGATGCAGTCTCCAAAGCCAGTTATTGTGTCTAAGGTAATAGTGACTTGTCTGAGGTAATAGTGACTCTCCAAAAGTCATTTATGGCTACCAGTTCTACAAAAGAATAAGCATCCATTGTGTAGCGGTAGACAATTCAACTAAATATATGATTTTGCTTCTTTCTGTCATGGTAAAGTCTGCAGCTGAATCAAGTATGCTGTGTCAAGTATGGCAGATAAGGGTTTTTTTCTACCTAATTATGAGCTAGCCTAGAGCTTTTGTCGCAATATATCCTTCAGTGAAGAAGGAGGGTCGCAACAGCTTTGGGAAGAAGATGGTTTAAAATGTTTGTGCTCAGAAACCCCCTTCTCTGCCTTTTGCTCTGTCAGGGTAGTGATGACTGTCTCAAGCCTACACTTTGTGTCATTCTGGTTCACTGAGCACAGATACCCACACGATTTCACTGTCAGCAAGTTTGGGTTAAGCAGGTAACTGCCATACTTTGTGTTCATCACAAGATACTGTTCCCTGTGTTCTGCTGGTTTAACTGTTCAGTTACTTTGATCTTATCAAGTCATTAATCGAAGTTTAGGAAGAATATAGAAGAAAAAATATTTTTTTTTCCACCTAGTACTACTATGCCTGTCTTGTGGTAATCCTTTCGTGTGCAGATTCTACAATATGTTTACATTCCCCAAGGTGTTTTACTCAAGGCTCTTAAAAATAAAGATCTCTTTTTAGCTGTCTCTTCTTTGAAATGCACAAAATTGAGAAAATTTTCGTTGAGTAATGAACTGTTAGGAATCGCTGAACGCGGTGGGCTCCATGACCCAGCTGGATCCCATCCACCCTAGCCTGACAGCTGCAAGACTGCTGCCTTTCTGTGCCATTATGTCCAGGCAGCAGCAAAGCTGAGCATGTGCAAGCCCCCCACAGTGGCTGACCCCCAAAACTGGATCTCCCCCAGCTGCCTGACCCTGGAAGCCATGAGCCTTTAAGGTTTGTGGTCCCAATCCCCTTTCAGGTGCCTAGATCTCTTAACCTAAAGGCCTGCTAGCCAGGCCTGAATGTGGTTAGTGTTTGCACAGAGGCACGCAGAATTTCACCCATATGTGGTAGCTAGAAATAGGATTTAATAAGAGTAGAGGTTAGACTGCAGTGGTCAAATATAAGGATCAGTCAGACAGACCTACAAACAAGATATCTGTTTACACCCAGCAACTTTTGTCCCCTATATTTGCTCACATTTGTTCCTTTCTGATTGCCATGGCAAAACAGTATCAACCAGGAATTTTTACTTAATATAATTTAATTCCAAGTAACTTAAAGTTTTAACTACTGATTCAAATATTGGAAAAAAAAACAACAAACAAAAAAAAACAAAAAAAAAACCACCTGCCCTCTGACATGCCCAGATGAGACTTCTGAGGAGCAGCTATCCTGGATTCTAATTGATAGCACCAGTGTGTAAGAGTAAAATAAATTATATTATAGAGAAGAGCTGCAGTAAAGGAGCAGAAAGCAGACAAAGCCGAATTTCATACAGAAAGGACTGCAGACAAAGAAATTGTAAATACATGTAAATTCCAAATTATCCCTACAAACAATCCACTGCTGGCAGCTCTACTAAACGGGGAAAGCAGTAAGCCTGATGATAATTTCTGTCGCAGATGAATTCAGCTGTAAACTCCTACTTTGTTCTCTATACTAAATATTGCATTATGAAAAACTTTATTTTATTTAGTAAGATCCTAGTACTGTCTTTTCAACTCTTCATGGGTCAGAACAACCAGTGGACAGCTACATAAAGAGACAAGTACTAAGGCAGAAAAGCAACAAATTTGGCCTTTCTTTGCTGTCCTCTTTTTTTCCTTCTTTACAAGCTGTGTTTTGTTGACAATGATGGTCTTTAAATTTGTTTCTACAGTCCATTGTTTGTGCCTCATATTCCTCTGGGGATAGGTACTGAAATGAACATTTAATGTTTTTCTTTGCTATAATTATCACCAAGCTACCCAATAGAAGAGCTACTCTCACTTTCTTGTGGTTGATTTCTTCTCTGGATACTGTTCTTTTTGAAAGATTTCTTTTGCTTTTGAAATGGTGTAGGTTTTCATTCTGGGGACTAGCTAAACTGCATCCTGTTTTGGGTTTTATGAACATGTTTTCACAGTGTGGTTGTTTATTTGTAGTATTTGTACTTAAATGATGATGTTCATTACATACAGCCAATATATTTTGAAAACAAAAAATGTGGCTTTTACATCCTTTTTATTTTCTGATTTTTGTTTGAATAATTATCTCCCTTTGCTTGACTCATCAGTGTCCACTTTTAAAATCTATTCTGATCCTACTTCTTTTCATGATGTTTAAATTATTTTGATATTTTATGAACATATAGTATTTCAGGATCTTGATCAGAATGCTAATGTGTATCATTGATGCCAGTTTGGAAAATGATGAAAAAGGCATCACTTAATTAAATTGTATTACAGACCAAAGCTAAAAGGTGATTTAAATGTAACAGAGTTCACTACTTTATTCAAAACATCAGGAGTTTCTGTGTTAGCATTAATGATGATATTTAAGTGCTGGAGGGAGATAGCATTTTTCTTATTGCGAAGTGGTTAAGGAAGACGATAGGGTAATTCTCCACCTAGTTACCCAGCAGGTTTTATTTCCATTGCTTCCCCCAAATCCCCAGTCAGATCTGCAACTCAAAATTTTCATTTATTTTTGCCCTGCTGATGTTTGCAGGTATAGCTCTATTATGGTGACACTGACACAATTAGTTTCCATAGGGCTTTCTACACCCATTAAACATCTTGACATTTACTGCCTGGAGACATCATCACCATTAAAAAAGAATTGCACTTATATACAGGAAACAGTGTACAGGATGAAATAATACCACACACTACACCAACAATTACATTTTAAAAAACATTTTACTTTCCAGGTTCAGTAATGTGCCATCAGGGTTCTCCGACAATCACAACTGTATGTAAGACTGTACATAAAAATACCACCCCATGCACACACCAACTAATGCATACAGAATTAAAATACCATTCCAGCCATATAGAGAGACAGGGATATAGGAGACAGCACATGGGATCGATCTGTTCTTCTATTTTCTATTAATCAGAGAGTTTGTCTACTCTAAATGAGAATTGATGCAAAATGTATGGGCAGAAGATCTGCTTGAATTAGTCTTTGGATAGCATGACTATGTGACTCATGGTTTCCCTACCTGTTATCTTTGTGTGGCTCTTTATTAAAGAAGCATGCAAGACCTAAGATCTCTTTAGAGGCAAACCAAGGGAAGATCTGATTACTCACGCAGGCAATCCAGAGCTGATGTACTTCTGACTGTTATCAACAGGTATTTTATGGTTTTGAGATCAGGGAGAGATCAGCCTGCTTTGAATAGCTTCTCTTGTGAGACATTAAAAGAAACAAAAAAGTATTGGGGAAGAGGTTCTCATAACAGGTTACTGCACTAGTAGAGCAGATATAAGGACAGGGCAATATTCAGCAAAAGCATTTTGAGGATAATCAGTCACAGGAATATTAGAGATGCCTGAAACTGCTGTGAATTCTGTTATCAAGGTCAGAACAGTGCCTTTTCATTTTATAAAACACATATTTTAGTAATAAGACACCATTAAAATTTCCATTTTGAGATGGTAGTTGTTATGAAGAAATGAGTTAATTTTTTCAAGTCTGACATGTAAAGTCTGTTAAGAAGATGTTTAAATGTGAATTCTGGAGGGATACATACAGATTTCCTATTGGTAAAAACAGATTACGTTATTATGGTGGAAATTTAAAAAAATGTATGTAGTGATTAATGATGTGAAATGACATTTCTTCATACTGCACAACAGTTATATCAACTAACAGTTGCAAATATCTTAATCCATAAGTAGCAGAGAATATACGAAGTAACCTAGTCATTTTTTGGGAGAAGAAAAATCTAATTCAGTTGAATTGACAAGCTCTAGAAAGGGATATGTGTAAACATCCTTAATTTTTTCACAATGATCAGAAAGTGGCAAAGTGGAAACTATCAAAACTCAGCTATGTAAAAATCAGTAATTATCAGATATGAATTCTCATGCTTGCATTGTTTTGCTTGCTAAATGATAATATAGTTGTATTTCAGTACTGATGGGACAAAAAGGTTTTTGGAAGTTGAAGATGTCCAGAAGCTTAATTTCACATGCATTCTTATTTAAATAATTAGTCACTTAGGTCTGCAGTATTTAGCATAGTTCTCAAAGACAAGGCATGAATGTGCAAGAACAAGATAGCTAGACTTTTGAACCACAGATGACAGTTGGCTCAAAAATGGTTCAAATTTTGTGTGAAAGTTATCTCAAATTTTTATTCTGAAGAAGCTTAAGTACTGTTATTTATTTGTACTTTTAGTCCAACTCCTGCTTACACCAAAACAGAGATCCTAAAGCCGCTCAAAAGTTTGATACGCTAACATATTCTCCATCTTGCATACTTTTACTACCCAAGGTTGTGCAGTGGTATTCAAGAGTTCTTGTGTAACCTGTAGTCTTAGTGTAGCCTTTTTTAGATATGATGCACAAAGTGGCGAAATTGACCCTTCTGCCATTGCTATGCAAGCCCCCTGCTTGCAAGCAGGACAGATTCCACCCCGGTATTGGAATTTAAGTTCTTGGCCTCTGTGTAGCACTCCTAAGTTTATTTTGTAATGCTGTGATTTCTTCACACCAGGGTCCTAAGGCTGACAGCCACTGCTGAGACTGCCCTCTTTAGATATGTTTGTGTAAAAAAAAAAAATTCAGGGATGTCTATACTGTGCAGTGTCTGGAGGCAATCAGTGCAATGCACTTGTTCCACACACATCTTTTTCACAGGTATCCCAAGATAACAGCTTGCAGAGCAGGTGTGATGGCAACTCATTCTTTTGCAGACCATGTCCCAGGAGGACTGCACAGATAGAATGACCTTCAAAGTACTGGCAGATGTCCCTTATGTTAGTGGGCATATGAGAATGCTCTGGGACAGAGCTAATGAGAGTTGCACATCTATAACAATCTGCTGCCAAGACTAGGAACGGGAGAGAAATAAACACAGACAAGGGCAGAGAGAAACTGCACTACGTATTCTGTGAGAGAGATGTGTTATTGGCATTTCTCTGAGAGGTCTTGCTATCATTGAGCAGGAGAAAATGGAGAATTCCCTGCACCTGAAGGTGTTCCCTTGGACAAAAGAGAATCCCTTTTGAGGGCAGCCAGCAGAATATCATTCTTTTTTGGCTCTGTGCCTGGGGTGTGTCATGCTGCTGACAGCTGAGATCATGGCATGCTATTGAGGCTTTTCAGATGATTAGGGGCTGCTCCTCTGGCTATGCAAGTAGCAGGACTGCCTGCTGCTGTAGGAATGCACCTGAGTAGATTAATATTAGACCTCCCGAGAACAAAATGTTCTAGTAGAAATCTGGGTGACATAGTGGTGGAGATCCTTGTCCATGCCAGGCCATCCTGCTTCTTCCTTCAAATTTCAGATTTTCCTACACAGATGGTGTCCATTTTACACTGAAGACTGCATGGAAGTTTCCCCATCTCCAGCTGACATGCCAGCCACAAGGTTGCTCTGGAACACTGTGGCCTGGGTGCCAGAATGAGAAGTAGTGTAGGAATTGAATGTGTGGGTTTTTTGCCAGGGAGGGAGGCAAAAGTATTAACTCTCATGGAAGCAGTGACTGATGCTACAGTAGTGTGTTTTCATGTAATCCTAAAAACTGTGTTTCAGTTACAAAAATTGTTTCCAAAGACTGCATGTGAAGTCTGGGAATTGTAGTCCCAGTGCCACTGCAAATTAATGTATGGCACCAATTTTGAAAGTGATGCATATCCTTTTCTCATGTAGGAAAGCATATATACATGCAAAGTCATATCTAGTTGTCATAAACATTCTGTACTGAGACCTGCAACTCTCTTCTTTGTGATGATATGCCCTGTTATTGTAATGCAAAAGTATTTCACCATTGGTGCCAGGTTGCTCTTTCAAACAGACATGAGCCTATTTGGTGAAGGGCTCCTTTTTCATTGCAATGCCCGTTTCCTCTGCAGCAACAGCTATCTAGTCTCACACAGCATACTTTCCATGGGAATATTTCTTCCATCTCTTCCATAAGTCTCTCTCTCTTCCTTCCTAAACATAGATAAAACATGATAGTCACCACAGCTGTATTTCTCTTCTTTGATGGAGAGAGAGCAGCTGATGGTTCCAGAGATGATTGTCAAATGAGGAGAAACGCTGACCTCTCTGCAGAGAATGCATCCTCTCTATAGTCAGTCATGCTCAGAAAAGGGCATCTCTGTATGGCTGCTTCTCTCTGGCTTCACAGAAGTCCCAGTTTCAAACCCACACTTCAACAACTAGAATTTGCTGCCCACTATTTTAATTGTCAACAAAGTAAATATTTTCCCCAAGTCAAGTCTATTTTGCCAAAGATGATAATTGATAAGTGATCTCCCTGTCTTATCTCAACCCATGAGCTTTTTCATCTTATTTTCTCTCTCTGTCCTGTTGAGGAGGGGGAATGAGAGAGTGGCTGGATGGGAGTTTGGGCCTTTGCCAAGGTCAACCCACCACAATGCTAAATTCATGTTTATTAAAAATCTAGTTGCATATTCTTCTAGTGACATATGTATAGATTATGCTGAGACATCTGGTCTCAGGGCATTCCTAAGTATAACACAAACCACATGACTCATTCCTGTAGCAGCGAAATCTCCCCTTGGCTTCCACATATCACTGACACATTTCAAGTTATTTAAAAAGGAGGGGGGCTTTGGGAATGACAACAGGTCAGAACAAAATTCTTTGTCAACAAAGCAATTCATCCTGTGTAGGATGAGGAAGTGTTTTGGAAAGATGGAAGCCAGCAATACATTTTTTTTCCAGTGGTAGGTAGCTCTTGACTGGTATTTTCCCAGTAATAAGTAGGCTGTTGAAAGAACAACTGTGTATTGCATGAGTGACTAGTATTCCAGAGAGGTCTTGAACATAATGTACACACAGAACTCACACCATGTGTGTTCAGAAAGATGCATGCCTGTAAATGCTGTGCACTTGGTGTTCTAAAGCATGAGGTTTACAGCAGAGATGCAATGCATTCAAATACTTTGTCAGAGACCATTTGTTTAGAGAGTAGGAGCCTTTTTCATCTGCTCAGGGAAATTATTTTCCTTTATTGGTTGAACAGAGGCAGCTTAAGCAGCCAGTGCTTATTTGAATTCTACTTGATGTAGTCATGTCGGTGCATATTAAGAAATTTTGCAGGAGCTCGTAACGGGACTGTACTTAAAAATCACCTTAGCATGTCTAAGACAAACAAATAGAAAATAAAACTCTATTCCAGCAAGTCATATTATGATGTTTGGTGAAACCACCTTCTGAAGAAAAGAAAACCAAAAACCAACCAACCAAAAACCACAAACCATACCAAAGGAGTTACTTTCTGGTTGAGCTCTTTTAAAAAATTGTAAAATTTATTTTAAAAATCTGTAGACTTTTGGCTCTGATTCTCTATCAAAAGACTGTTTTGAAACTTCCCTCCTTGCTGTACCTAACAAAAAGTCAACTCTTCCTCAGGTTTGTTTTGCTGTGCCAAAGTTACTGGACCAAAAAAAAAAAAAAGCTAAGCTTCTCCTCAGTACATTTTTTAGAAGTTTTGTAGGCTCGTGAAGGGTTTCTCTGCATGTTCTTGGCATGAACAGACATACTCTGGGGTAATAGAAAGTTTTATCAATATAGTTGCATAGTTTCCAATCATACCAGGCTGCAAGAAGAGCTTGCTTACAGATGCCTGTGAAATACCACACAGACACATATTCTTTCTTGTAATAATAAACTCTTTCTTCTCATCATCCTAATAGGCCTCTTCTACATCTGTTGCACATCAAATTCTTCTTTCCTAAAGCCTGTGTAATTAGAGTTCTCATTCTAACAATTTCCTTGAACATCAAGGCTACTTAAGTGTTTTGTGTATCAGTTTATTTATGCAGAAGGCATGCCTCAGAGAGAGAGTTTGTAAAGCCTGAACCTCAACAGTCTATTTGGATAGATAAGTTTTAAAAAAATCTGACTTCTGAGAATGATATTAAGTCCCAGGAAAAGAAATAGCAGATACCATAATATCAGCATATCATAGCATCTTCATCTTCTTGCTTTTGCCCTATAAAAATATTGTCATTCCACTTCTTGCTTTTGCCTGGTAAACTAAAGTTAATGTATAAGACTATTGGAAAGTAAGCTATGCTTCATGTTAATAATAAACACTTTTCCTCTTGAGCTAATAACTCTTACTTTTGTAAATCTCTGTTGCAATTTCTTTTCTTTTAATTAGGTTAATTTAATAGATAAGAACTCAGTTGTGTAATCAAATTTACTCCATCCTTTACACCACGGCTGTTAAGAAAAAGAAGGTGAAAAAAGCTGTAATTCACTACAGCATTCAATATTTATTTTCCAAATAAATCCCAGGAATGTCAGCACTACTGGGATTGAGCTGAAAGGTTATTCAAGATGGCTTACCATGTTGACCTTTATTTATGACTGGAGTAAACAAGTCAGTGAGGATGTATGCTATTCAGATTTTTATTCCTTCTTTCTTCTCAGTCTGTAATTGTGACCCATTCATAAGAAATTTTCTTGAGAGAACGATTGTCTTATAATAAGCACTAATTATCTGTTGAACTGATTCTAGCATATGGTGCAGCAGAACTTCCCCCAAACTGGCTTGAATGGACTGGTGCCATCTGTCTGGGTTGAGTTCAGCTAACAATCTGTCAGATTTTGTTGTTTTAACCTCTTCAATAATTAAAAAGAAATTGGCATGGACTGCTAAGAAAATGGAACCTCCCAGATAACTATTGGACCTTCAGTTTCTGTGTAATCAAGGGTCCTTGTGAATTGTAAAGAGCTGTTAGATTTAATGCTAGTGAAAACAAACTTTATGGACCATTTTCTCTCTCATCCTCAGACTTTGAATTCTGATGTAAAGCTACAGAAGATCTGTTGAATTCTAAGTCCTGGAACATTGCTTAAAGCTGTAAATTCTATTTAACTTAATTTCCTTTAAGTACCTTATAATTTATATTATTGGTAGCTAACTGTTGGAGAAAAATATGACAATTGAAACTTAAATTTCAAAAATATGCCAAATACTTGCCTATCAGCAAGCAAAACATGTAGAACAGACTTAGTTTTCTACCTTACTAGTATCTAGCAAATATTTTCAACATCAGACATCATATAAGTTCCTTTTTTCCTATTTGTATCAGAATAAATGGGGTAGGCCTAAACCTCAGTGAGATTCAACTGAATTATGTTACTTCAGACTGAAAATAACAAGGTTGTATTTCTGTGAATGGCTTTAGACCAATGCCATTACCCAGCACAGTATTTTATGCTCTACATCATGCACACTGAACTGATTAAAAATATAAAAATCTGGAATTTAGTTTATTAAAGCAACTACTGAAGAAAATAAAAACTTTTTACATTAGGAGGGTAGGGGTAGAGAATTCTTCCACAGGAAATAGAGAATAATAAACTGGAAATGTCAATTTATTGATGATATTTTTCCTTTCAAATTTAAAGCAGCTTCAGTAATACATGTTCACTTTCCTGGAGCACCCACCACAAATTTTAGATTAGTTTACTAAAGATTTTTTTTTAAATAGTAACTGCAGATAAGAAGCTCATCCTCAGAGAACATGTCTTTCTACCTCCTTGAAGCATACTGCTTCCCAGGAAGCAGTTCTATGGTGCTCATAATCTCAGATAGCCCTTCTTGAGACAGAACTAGCTGTCTTCATCTGAGATATTGCAAATGCAGTCATTCTAAATCCCATAAGATTATACAGCCATTAGTCTTAAACTTTCAGCAAATTCTTCACAGAACAAAGTCAGTAAAAATCATGCAGAGACCAGAGAGTCATCCTTAGTTGCTTCACATCTCATTCCCATGAATATCTGACAAGGCACAAAGGTAGAGGCCTGATCATGATGCTGTCCAGGCAGGCAGCTGGACACTGAGGCATCTTCGCTCTTGCAAGGACATCCCCTTCACACACATCAAAGGTCTGGTCCTCAAGTCTTGTGTAGTGAGCATTTTGATGAACCTCTGAATCTTTCCTAGATTTTGATGTAAGCTAATATAATGAGAACAGGGAGGTCTATCCCAATCCTCCTTATTTAGTCTCTGGTCATCACCCTAATATTTCAACACTTGTAGTTCAGATGTGTCTACATACATTATCTCTTATCTCATCCTTCTAAGCTGAAGTAAATGGTTATTCTAACCAATCTACTAAGAGTAGTTTTAGACTACTATTTTATGATTTCTATCAAATAGATTTTCTCAACTGTATTAGTGTGCTCTCATTCTAGAAAGTATAAGTAACCATAATGAATATAGTCTCCCTATTTCCACCACTGGTGAGAGTACAACTGCACAACTGAAATTTTAATTTTTGTATCAAAAGCAACAAAAAAAAATTAACAAGCCCCAGGGCTGCAGCCACTCAGCCTTTCATAAAATTCCTTTAAACAGGGCAGCTTTGTACTAATAATATACTTCTTATAAGCACAAATAGTTTTAAGACTAAATGAGACTTATAAGAATTTTTTGAGTTCACAACTGGTTAGTTTCATTTTTTCTCAATACAGTAAAATACTTGAAAGAATGAAAAATTCTTATTTACAGCTAGTAAAAAGTTCAGGTCCAAAGATCATGAAGGTAGGAAACTTTCATAACCTGATTTATTTAAAGCGAAAACTGTTAAAATACTGATTTCTGTCGAATATATCAAATAGTTGGCTACAATTTACATTAACAGTTTAAAAAAAATACATAAATCTTCTTTCAGAGAAACATACAAAGAAAAGATCAAGAGTAAGACAATACGAGAAAACTACAAACAGAAAACCAGTGTTGTCCTCTTTAGATTAATGAAAATCATGTTCCTGACCTAGTTAAATCGAGAAATTGAATTAGAGAATAGATATGTTCAATCTTATCTTATTAAATTTGTCTAAAATAAGAGTAAAATAAAAGGAATGAAAAAAATGCAGTAAAGGGTGAATATTCCCCCAGCCCCTAAAATTGTATAAACCAAAATTGTATAACCTGCAGTTGTTATGGTAGTCCACAGATTTCTTTGGAATCTTCTCCCACACCATTCTCAAACAGGATCAATGAAAATAAAGTTGCAGCTTTTACAAAACTCAGTTAAAAACTGTGACAGATCTTAAACAGGATACTACTAAACCATTTAAATCTACAGAAAACAGCCTTTAATTTTTCACTATTGGAAAACTCCCTAATCTCAACCACTGCCTTGAATACTGGATTTTATTATGCAATATAGAACAAGAGCTCTCATACCTTAATGCCTCAGTGAATCCCCCAGTTTAACAAAGAGCCTGAGAATTAATAGGTTATCTCCATCTTTATTTGAGAGCTTTTAGTGTTGCCTCAAGTCACATTCTGAAACACGAGATTGCTGCCGCTTTTCAACTATTGACTGAATCCTTATAATTGAAATGATACCAAGCCCAACTGTCTCAAAAATAATTTCTGACTGCAATTCATTCTTTTGAGTGTGTTTCATTGTTATTTGTATAGTTCCACCTGTGTAGTAACCACATTACTAGATATTGCCCTCTACTGATAAGTGATGACAAAACACTGAACAGATTTGAACCCCTGCATAGAAAACTAAAACTTAATTTATTTTGACCAGATAGAATACAGGTAATTCAGGAATACGTGACCAGGGAACTTGTATGTTAGACATCATCACAACAATTAAAAAACCCCCAGTATTATTTGAAGTAGTCTGATAAATCCTTTAATTAAAATCTATTATGAAAGATACCTTCAGTTTTGAGGTAAGCTAAACCTTATTCACACTCCAGCTAGTTCAGAATTACAAATTACTCCTCAGAATATGAATTTGAAGAATGATGAACTACTGATTGATGCAGGACATTTGGCAAATGGAAGGTATTTCAGTAGTGTTTTCTTCTTTTCTAAACCATGATCAGCAACAAGTTCCAATTTAGACCATTAAGTAAATAATAATGTTTAAGAAATTGGCTATGTAGGTTGACAGACTTTGCATTCACATGAAGAAAACTCTAGTTTGAACTTGTGAGAGTTACTAAAGTTCTGGGGTGCCCAAATCAGTCTTTCATATCTTTTTATTTTGAGAAAGCTGTTTCTGAAAACTAGGGTCCTGAGCTGTTAAAATTTGCAAAAATGGCTATTTACTTTGAAGTTCTGGTGATGACTTAAAGCCCATTTACTTCTTTAGTTTCAACTGAATAATTACTAATATAAATATATTAGTCTAAAATATATAATAAAAATAGTTTTTGGAAATGTTACTTTTTTAGATTATGGCTTCACTCATGGTACATTTTCTTTCATAAGATGACTTATTTATAGGGAGATTTAAACTACCTGGGGACAGAGAGAGACTTCAAACTCCTAAAATTCAAATCCCATAAACATAATATGTAAATAGCCTTGCTGGTTTGGTGCTGACCTAGAACTAACAAGTTTTTCTAGATTCAGGAGGAGGTTGAAAATTTGTCTGTGGTGGAAAATAACTTTCTGAGACAAAGTGAGAAATTGTGTTATCTCCTCAGTGTTTGTTTGCACTAGATAGCTGCTGCATATCTCATCAAATATTAGAAATCACTACACTTTTTTGATCACAAAGAACTGTGCAAAAAGACTCCTATGTAACCCACTCATGTTTCTTTTACATGAATATGTCCAAATAGGTTAATTCTTATTTCGCACTTAAGCTAAATGCCACCTTTGAGATCTGTCGTGGTTCTTCTGAAGCTCCTCAAGCCCTTCTTACACTCTTTCCCTCCCCTTTTATTTTTTCGGCTGGAGAAAAATATCTTTATAGACCATTATTATATTAATCTAGCCATGAGATATGGAAGAAATATAATGCACAAATTTAAACATTTGATATATGCATGTGTCTTTCCTGTAAAATTAGCATTCCTGTAGAAGTGACCTTGGTTTTGTTTACTTACATAATCAGAAACTGCAATTCTGCTTCACGTAAAAGTTCTCAAATAGACCCTTTCAGTTAAAAGCAAACACAGTCTGGTTCAGTGAAAGCAATAAAATTAAGCATGTAAGAATCAAATCTAATTGATTTTTGGTCACTAATGAACCTTAACATAAAACAATTTCCTCCTTATTCCCATGAGCACAATTCCTGCATGAGAATAGCCTTTTTCTGGTTTTGCAAAGTTGCATATATATAATGAAAATAATGGAATGACCTCCATTCAAATTTCCCTGCCTACATTTTGATTAAATCCAAACCAAAATTCAAGAAAGGGAAAAAATAAAATAAAATCAGAATTTCTTGACAATAACCTCACAGCATAATACCTTAGTAAAGGAGACTCAACTATTCTGGCTTAGCAGATGCTAAAACAGATTTTATATCGAAATGAGCCATAAAAAAGAAGACTAATACAGAAGGTTTTTTAATGACCTCCAAAAAATTTTCTTTTTTTTTTTATTCACTATCTATTATGTGACATCAGTGAAAGGTGGGTTTTAATTTGGTTTTTAAACCTGATGTTTGTTTCCTTTCAATTAGCTAATGCTTAAATAAATACTACATGGAATTAACAAAAAAAATAGTAGCTTGGTGAATATAGGCTATAGTAATTCATATTCTAATCTGGCCAAACCAATTTCTAAAACAACACAAAGCATACTCAGTAAACTAACATAGGTCAAATTCTGTCAACTCATATATACATTGGCTCATTTTGATAGGTGAAGCTCAGGTTGGATCCATCTGTTGATGAGCTTCAAGCACAGAAGAGAGCTCTTTCTCTAAATAGAATTTATCAAATAGGCAATAAATCTTAATTTTTCTATAAAGTAGTATGAAAAATGGATACTGTCAGCATTTCCTATACCATTTTCAGTGCCCTTTCAGATATTTGGATTTTAATACTATGTAATAGTTCTTGCTTACTTATTTAATTCAGTACAAGTACATTGTTCTGATATTAATATATTGTAGTATTATTGTTCCTGACATCTTCTACTATTAATATTTTTTACGCCTTAAATAAGCACTCCCGTCCCAAACCTCAAAGGTCAGCCATATGTTGTTGAAACTTTTACTAAATACTTAACAGAAATCTCATTATAATTGATTGGCTAGTTACAGAAAAAAAAAAAAAAATCAGTTCAAAACTACTTGTTGAGCTATAGTGACATTGGTTTAACTTGCAGTGAACTCAGCTTCAGTCTTAAAGACAAATTCTGGTATTCTGTGTCTGTTACATCTAATTCTTAGATTGTGACCAGCAGCTTCTAAATATTTTATCTGGAGCATATTTATGCATAAAATCCTTAAGGATTCTGGTTTACTAGGATGCTCCTTCAAACCAAAAAGAATAGTTGCAGAGACTAGATAATTAGAACATCTACAGTTCACATATAGGCAGATGTTTGCTAATGTATTTTAAGGGTTTATCACCTTCTAGACAGAAGATTATTGCCTCTGCTGATGTTGTTTCATCTTCTAACATTATTGTTATTAGTCCTGAGTTGGGTTTTATCTGCCTGTCCTTTCCTCACGCTGAGCATCTCAAAAAAGGCCACAAAATAATATTATGACTTTCTTAGAATCTAAACTAAAATATTTAAGTTTTTACATAGAGAAAGCTCAGTGTCTAGGTCAGATGGAATACTAGTAATATAAAGTTTATAAACAACTCTTCCAGTGTGCCTTTGCATTTAGGCTGTCTGTGGTCTCAGTGGCTTACTGAGTTGCAGCAAACTCTATACAAACTAGCCAAAGTGCAGAGGTACGTACTCTGCACTTGCTCCCAGTTCTTTCTGTGACTTTCTGTCTCCTTTCTTCTAGTTGATGTCTCCTGAGATGTCTCTAAACTTCCTTCTCTTAAGTTTTCTCAGCCACACCTGGGAAAAAGATCAGTGGCTCATTTCTAGAGGAATCCTCTCACATATTTACTATAGCCAACAAATCTAGAAACAAATAAATCAAATGTTGTCCACCATGATTCTCATAATCCATTCCTCACTGAGTCAAATGAGTCGTCATAATTTCTCTTGTAGGTCCACCTCTCTTGGACTACCCTCATCTCCAATGCCTAAAATAAAGTTTCCAGCTCACAGTCACTACACTGTTATTCAAAAGTTCAGGATTGCTTATTGCTGTGGCATCTTCATTCCTTTTTTTTCCCGGTTATCAGTGTTTTCTGTTGACAGGACATTAATGTGAGTGGGCAACTTTTTCAGTTCACGATTCTTCTTTAGACTGATGATTGTGGGTCATTATTTTTGCTATTTCTAGGTCACAAATTAGCCATGAGCCAGAATATTGCCCAGAGTATTAGGCTAGTCAAAACAATAATGAGAGACAGCCCCCTTACCCCTCTTCCCACCCCAGAAACAAAGACTGAGCAAAGCTGCCAAAGATGTAAAAACCAATAGCTCTCTCTGGTACCAGTACACCAGATTAACTGCATGTTAATTGGAAGTTGAGCAAAAAAGGAGATGCATTTCCATTCTCATTCTTTCTTTCAAGACAGCTACTTACTATACAGCTATATGTATAAATATAATTTTATATTTAAATATAAAAAATATATATTTATAAATATAGGATATGTATTATCTAATATTCTATATAGAGAGAATAATAGAAAGGAGTAACTTCCAAGTCTGAATGATTTAATCACCACAGGTAATCAGTGGTCTGTTTCAGAGGACAGAGCCGGGGCAGCAACAAGAAACAGGGCAGCAACAGAGAGGGACATGGTGTGGTAGACTTCAGGCTCAGTTATGGGGGTCTTGGGCCCAAAGGGGAAAGGAGCATAGACCACCACTGACAAGACCTAGAGGGATTTTCTCAGTATCCTGGGGATGAGTGAAGCATCAGTACTGTGAGGAGATCAGAGCGCAGAGCAAGGCTGGTCAGTTGAGAGAGTTCATAAGGGAAAGACCCTTCACAGTCACAGACCAGGCTCCATAGTGCTCAGCTCAGGGCTCAAGATGGCCCAAGTGAAATGTCAGGGAGCAGCAGGAGCAGGGCTAATCTTTCAGGGATGGGAATTGAGAGGAGGCAGATGACCAGCAGGGCAGGGACCTCACCAACCAAGGCCCAACCCTTCAGCCTGAGCAAAGGGAGCAAGATGGGCCCAGAGATGACAGTCACATTCAACCTCAACTCAAGATCATCAAAGTTTGTAGTGAGGAGGTTTGTCCGAGGCCCATCTGGGAAGTCAGCCTGAAGGCCAGGATCAGGTCCAGGCACTGCCAGTCAGTTCTATGGTGAAAAGTCACATTGAGATCAAGCCAGGAAGGCAATCTATGGGTCAGGATCAACATGGCCCAAGCACAACAGAGCTGCAGACCAGTATTCCTACAACACATCTCAGGCAGGGACTGAAGGTGAGGACTGAGCTTAATGTTGCACCTGGACCCATCGATACTGTCATGCAGGCATGCCCCAGCTGACCCATGCAGGGATCCAGGTCCCAGGCTGCAGGGAGTGTCTGAGCCTGTCAGTCCTGTCGGAAGGCACCAGTGATAACACCTGTGTGTGCTGCGATCAACTGGATGACCTGCTCAGCCTGGTTGCGGAACTCACAGAAGAGGTTGAGAGATTAAGAAGTATTAGGGAGTGTGAAAGGGAAATTGATTGGTGGAGTAACACCCTAGCGCCCCTAAAGCAACAGGAGCAAAGGGAGGCTCCAAAAGAGGTAGGTAATCCCTCATCCTCTTGCTACCAGGCAGAAGGAGGGGACCTAAGAGATGGGGGAGGCTGGAAACAGGTCCCCACTCGGGGAGGCGGGAAAATCCTCTCCTGACCTCCCTCACCCTCCATGGTGATCCTTCACAATAGATTCGGGGCCCTGGAACTTTTGAGTGAAGAAGAGAAGGAGGAAGAAAATGAGACAAACAAGGAGGAAGACCAAGGTCCACCAAGGCCGGGTCATTCTAGACAAGGTATTAAAACCAGTTCTAAAAAGAACCCCAGAAGAGTCATTGTAGTGGGTGACTCCATTCTGAGGGGTATCGAAGGCCCCATATGCAGACAAGACCCACTTCATACGGAAGTCTGCTGCCTCCCTGGGGCCTGCGTCAAGGACCTCAAGGCAAAACTCCCCGCTCTAGTGAGACCCAAGGACTACTATGCTCTCCTGCTTTTTCAGGTAGGTAGTGACGACATTACCAGGAGAACTCCTAAAGCAATGAAAAGACATTTCAGGTCCTTGGGGAAACTGATTAAGGGGTCGGGGGCACAAATTGTGTTCTCCTCCATCCCTTCAGTTGGGGGCATGGATGAAGAAAAATACTGGAGAACTCAACAGATGAACTTGTGGATCCAAGACTGGTGTATCCATCAGGGCTTTGGATTTTTCAATCATGGGTTGGTATACAGGGCATCAGACCTTTAGGCATTAGATGGAATGCACCTGTCCCAGATGGGGAAGGGGGTCTTGGGGCAGGAGTTAGCTGGGCTCACTGACAGAGCTTTAACCTAGATTTGAAGGGGGAAGGGGGGAAAACATCAGCCCATCTGAAGTGCATGTATACCAATGCACACAGCATGGGTAACAAACAGGAGGAGCTTGAAGCCATGATGAAACAGGAAAGTTATGATGTAGTGGCTATTACAGAAACATAGTGGGATGTCTCCCACGACTGGAGTGCGCCTGTTGATGGCTACAAGCTCTTTAGGAGGGACAGACAAGGAAGGAGAGGCAGTGGGGTGGTGCTGTATGTTAGAGACTCTAATGATTGCTTTGAGCACAAGTGTAGCGAAGACAGGGTAGAGTGTCTTTGCGTTAGAATCAGGGGGAAGGCCAACAGGGCAGATATTGTAGTAGGAGTCTACTATAGGCCACCCACCCAGGACAGAGAGGTGGATGAAATATTCCAGAGGCATTTAGGAGAAATCTCACGATCGCCTGCCCTTGTTCTTGTGGGAGACTTTAACTTCTCAGACATCTGCTGGAAATACAACACAGCAGAGCGGGACCAGTCCCGGAGATTCCTGGAATGTGTGGGAGACAACTTCCTGATGCAGCTGATGAGAGAACCAACCAGAGAAGGTGCCCTGCTGGATCTCCTCTTTCTGAACAGAGAAGGACTGGTGGATGATGTGGCAGTCAGAGGACTACTAGGGCACAGCGAACATGAAATAATAGAGTTCTCTATTCTTAGAGAGGCCAGGAGAGGGCTAAGCAGAACTGACATCCTGGACTTCCAAAAGGGCTGACTTTGTCTTGTTTAGGCACCTGCTTGAAAGGATCCCTTGGGAGATGATCCTGAAGGGTATAGGGGTCCAGGAAGGCTGGACACTCTTTAAGAAGGAAGTGTTAATGGCTCAGGAACAGACAGTCCCCAGGTGCTGTAAGAGAAGCCGGCGACAGAGAAGACCACCCTGGCTAGACAGGGAGCTTTGGCTGCAACTCAGTGAGAAAAGGAAAGTTTACAGCCTTTGGAAGAAGGGGCTAGCCACTCACAGTGATTACAAAGAGGCTGTGAGGCTATGCAGGGCAGAAATCAGGAGATCTAAAGCCCAGCTAGAAGTGACCCTGGCTTCAGCAATCAAGGATAACAAGAAATGTTTCTATAAGTATGTCAACAGCAAAAGAAAGACCAGGGAGAGCCTCCATTCCCTGCTGGACACAGGAGGAAACATGGTAATACGTGATGAGGCAAAGGCTGAGGTCCTTAATGCCTTCTTTGCCTCAGTCTTTAATAACACTGTATGTGGTGGAGTTCCCATCCCTGGAGGTTAAGAGTAGGGTCAACATAGTGCTGAGGGATCTGGTGTAGTTGGGAACTGTTAATGTTGGGTTGATGGTTGGACTGGATGATCTTCAAGGTCTTTTCCAACCTAGACAATTCTGTGATTCTGTATGTGAAATTAACAAAATTATAAAATATGAGGTAAGTAACAACAGCTGTGAGTTAAAACACTATTGCAAAACTGGGCTATCCTTCCAAGGAAGCACAGTATAATTACACCTACTGTCTTTCATTATCCTGTTGCTAACCTACTGGCATATTTTTCCTACTATGTGGGAGATGATCAAGACTACAGAAAGCTATTGTTTTCTATTTCTAGAGAAACAGTGAACCTTCCTGGCCCTTAGTAATTTACCTAATTAAATCTCAAATACTTCTTTTGTTTTTTTTCCCCCACATAGAGTCCTTTTAACATAAAGAAATTTTCAAATCCAGGGAGACACACTGGTAGTCTTAGAAAAATGAAATTGTCTACTACTTGAAAAACAGTTCTCCACAAATTTTTGAGACAGGACCTTTCAGGAACAAATTTTATGATGTAGAAACATCTTTTGCTATATGCTGGCTTAGAGCACAGATAGACTGAAAAGAAGTTCTATTCCTCTGACTCAGTCAGGGTTTATAATGTAGCTCTGATTTTCTCAAGAAAATTTTACTGTTTATTTTATTACAGTTGGGGGGATTCTAAAGAAACCAAACCACAACAGCTGATTTTTCTGTCTTAAGAAGAGAGAATTTAAATGAAAATATTTCTTAATGTTAGAAAAATTTCCTGCAGAATATCTAGAAGGGAAGTTTTCCTTCCTCTGACTTTTGTTGATGCCTGAATTACTCTCTCATTGTATGCCTAGTTAAAAATAAAATGCACAGAGATGGTTTAGCCCTGTTTGTTGATATATGTTTTCAAGTCTTAACAACCCAGTTCCCAACAGCGTCAATAAGAAGAATCATGAGCATGTAACTTCCATAGAAATCCATTTTTAGATGCTAAAGATCTTGTCTGTATCTTCCTCAGGAGTCACAGATCATAAATATTTATAACTCACTGAAAAGAGTGGGAAGGAGGGTGAGCTAAATTATCAGTATGCTGAAAAAGCTTCCTAACTTAGAAAGGAAGCTTTGAAACTAGAAGCAGCAAACTTGCAAATCAGGAAGTACACCAGTAATATCATTTCCAACATGAACCTTAGAAGACACCAGCTCTGTCATGGAAGGTTCCCTTTAAGGGTTGCAGTCTGAAATCTGTCTTGTGGAGAACAGACAGATGTCCACAAGGTTTGGTTGTTTAGTTTCCACCATTTCCAAGTTCAACATGATTCAAAAGAGAATTTATCACAAGAAATTATGACAATATGATCTTTTCCTTGCTATAAATAAAACATTTGTATGAGGAGGTCACACTGGATTGCTGAGAGGCTGGAAGTCTCACAGCCTCTTTGTGTTAGAACTGCCTCATGGTTAAGTACTTTAACTTTAGTATGCTGATTCTGCATATCTTCTCTTGGAGGCAAACCATACTACAGCACCCTCTAGCTCACCTGACATTTCAACTTTTGCTTGGGCCTGATACCTAGGGAAATACTCTCACTTTCCAACCCCATAGGACAGATGAAAACCTGTCATTTCCAAGGGGGAGCTGGCATCTCTAGGCAATTATCCAGAATACAAATTACCCATCATAATCACCTAACAAAACCACCACAATACATATGGATCACATGGCTTGCCTTTGGTAAATGCAAAATAATGTATACTTGTAATCAACTGAAAAGAAGGGTGTTTCAGAGTTTGGAGAAAAGCAGAGCTGGGCAAAGAATGATGGGAACGTTGTTTTTTTTTTTTTTTTTCCCAAAACAAAGATAGTTAAACTAAAAAAACAACAGGAACACCAGGCCAGCATGACACCGTTGAGCTGAACTTTTTTAAGTGGTCCAAGTGACAGGCTGTATCAGGAAAAATCTTTGCACTCCCACACACATGCACCCACAGTAATTGCTCTATACATCTCTCCAATGAGTTGGGATTGTTGAATCTGGGGAAACTGCAATACTTGCTGCAACTGGTCTCAGTGTCAGGCTCTGGGCAGTGGCTTGGCACCAATGTGTAGTTGCTGCACCTTGGGAAATTTGCTTTTACGTGGTGTCAGATGGCCAAGTAACAATTTCTACTACTGGGGGCTTTTATAGACAGATGTCAACACAAGCTGCCAATCAAATCAGTTCATGATGATATCACAGTATACTTTTCCAAAACGTTAAGGCATTGTTCTTTTGCCACTTTTTGATCTGTGGTCAGTATCTAGGCTCACCACACTCAGTTCTTGCTTTTGTTGTCCTGTTGGACCTGGCTTGTTATATCCAGGGTTTTGTGTACATTTTCCTTTCAGCCACAGCTCATAGTCTGTTATTAAATTAATGATGAAGGCAAGTTCCCATGACAGGAGCTCTATTAACTATCATATGTCATCTGTAATTCTTGGAAAACGGGGATATTTCAGAAGTCTGCTGGGGTTCCAATATTTAGAAAAGAAAAAAAGAATTCTACTCAAAAAACTTGTATCTCAGTTAGCCTGGGTTGGTTGTTACAGAAAATGAGACTTAATGTGGCTGATTCTCTGGCATCAATCCTCAGTTCAACCTATCTAAACTTTTGAAGTCTATAGCTGTTGAGACCAACAAATTTCTTTTAATTCTTGCTGTTTATCAAGGCAAATAGAAACCCAGGTCTGAATGTGTATGTAGGGGAGAGTTAATAGGGATGTTGGATGCTTCAAAGAGCAACAAATTGCTTGCTTGTTGAACAAAAGCATTTAACAGACCAAGCGAATCTTCATTTACATTTCCGAGGAAAAATAAAAATTCAAATTAATGGTAAAACAGGAGAAAGGGTCACCCTAATCAAGCAACAGCCTGGAATGCCTTGGCTGGAAGGTAAATGGGCTATTTTCCCACTAGAGATTTTGCCTTAATGACAAATTCTGTATGGAGATTGTGCATATTGCTTGCTGTGGTTTGAACTCAGCTGGTAGCCAATTACCACGTGGCCAGTTGTTTACTACCCCCCCCCCCCCCCCAGTGAAATAGGGGAGGGACAAAAGAAGAAATTTGTAGGTTGAATTAAAAAAAATTACTAATAGTAACAAAACCAACAGTAACAATAGTAAGTCCAAAACAGGTAAAATGCAGCAGTGGCTTACCGAGCATGGCGACAGGTACACAGCCCGCCCCCCTAGAGAAGCGATTCAACCGCACCAGGAAATCCCGCCATGCTGACCCAAAACTAAAAACAGCCCCAGAGAGAAAGCACTTGTCCGCCTATATACTGAGCATGACGTCACATGATATGGAATACTCCAATGATCCATCCGGACCCGGCCCTCTAGCTGTGCTCCCTCTCAGCCCAAGGAAAATTAACTCTATCCTGGCCGAAACCAGGACATTGCTAATACTCGATTCTAAAGCATTTGAAAGACAGAATCAGCTTTGTGATGGCCATGAATGTTCATATTGCTCTGGTTAATGTGGTGAAGAGATGCAAAGTAGTTGAAGAGTAGGAGCTTTCCTCTTCAACACAAAACAAGAAAATTTTTATGAGGTGACAGGTGTTAGAAGCTCTGAAGTGGGATATCTTTAATGGAAAGGGATGGACGTGTTCAAAGTCTGTACTCCATCAACATTAAGGAAAAGCTCTACGAATGCAATGCAAAAGCAGAAAAAGCTGGAAATGCACTTTTTTATTTATAGTGTATGGCTTTAGAAGCCTTTTAAGGTAAGGGTTATGTCAATCTGGTGGTCATTTTTAATGGCCTGTTTTTTACTACTTCCTACTCCTTTCCAATTTTTCTTTATTTTGATCCTTTGACTTATCTATGAGTGGAAGTGACTGATGAGATCATAACTGGTGCTTTCATGTAAGACATCATCAGTAAATTGGTGATTTAGCTACCCATGTTACTTGGAAGCTTCTTTGGTTTTGCAGAGAAAAACTATCCTTTTTTTTCTGACAGGAGCATGCAAAAGAATGATGTATTATCGTCAGTGATCTAAGCAAATATATGAAGTAATTCCTGATGTAACTTGATTGCTGGTGATTGATGAGGCAATAAATTATGAGTAAGATAAAACACCGTTGCAGAATAACCTGAATCATAATTAAGAAATAGTACGAAAATACATTTCCAACGCAATCATATGCATTGTAGTACAATAGGAACCAAGAATGCAAGTAGTCTTCTATCATTTATATCTCAAAAAACAATGACAAAATGGTGACAATGTCAGAGGTAGCTTCTTCAACAAGAATCCCTAAAATAATTATGAAAAAAATGTCAAACTTTTTCCTTGATTCTTTGAAAAGGCAAATATAAAACTGATCTTTGTAAATGGCATTGTCAAAACCATAATGAAATTTTCTCTCTGGTCTTTCTATTTGTTTTTAAAAAACAATTCAGAAATGTCAAAAAAGGTTGAAAAGAAAGCACACCCCAATGGCATAGAAGCTGTAACACAAGTCTAAAAAAAGAGAGTAGCAGAATGATATGTTCCCTAAATAAACAGATGGGAAAGACACCCATCAAAAACATGGTAATTTCTAAGAGCTCGAAGTTAGAATTTTGATAACTACAGCCTTAAAATAAAGTCTTTTTATCTATTTTGGGTAGTCCGAATCTCTGTTTCTGCCACTGGCTGTTGCTGACACTTCATGTAATGTATCTCCAGAGACTCCTGGCCCACTATTGGGAAACAAATTTCAGATGCTTGCACTATTTGTTCCTGTTCCTGTCTTTTAGAAGAACCAGAGCCACTTATCTTTTTGCCAGCACAAAGGTTGGCTTGATGCTGAGCTTTGGTGTTTGTTTTTGTGCAGTAAAGCAGTAGGAAACATAACTCTTGTTCAATGGTCATCAGGCTATGATGCAGTGAAGTCAACTGCCTAGCAACTTCAATCCAAGAATTCAAACTACCGTTCTGGTCTTTATCTACTTCTTCATGCACTTTACTGTACCTCTTCCTACTGCATATCATTTTCTATAATGTCTGCCAAGAAAGTTTTAATAAGTAACTATAACCATATGCTATAAATAACTATAACCATATGCTAAGCACGGAACTCAGGTCCTGTTAATAGTTGTAGTATATATTCAGTTAATACTAGTTCCATACTGTGTGTCCTTTAAAAGATGTTTTGGGACATTTTGAAGTCTGCATGTCACCATCAGAGTTATAGATGTTCTCATTAGTCCTTTGAAGTACATCTTGCTCATTAGTTGTTTAACTTGCTACTTAGTAGGCATATACTCAAGCTCTTCTTCATTTGCCCAGCTGTAATAATCAGACATCATAATTTTAGGTCCGCTTAGCATTGCCTTTTCCTAGAGCTAGGAGGATAGTTCGATACAACTTTTTAACACTGGTGTGCATCTGTTAGAAGATTTACATGTTCACTAGATGGATCTTAACTCTTCCCTTGTAAGACTGCCTTAACCTCCAGAAATGAGTCTTTATTTACGTAGATCGAATTACCTTTGGCAGAGGAAGAATTTGAACCTAGGCCCTCAGTGTGCTAGCTTGTTTTTCTAATTACTTGACCAGCAGTATGAGGAAGAGGGGCCATAATTTCATCTGATAGGCTTGACCTGGATCATCCATCTTAATCAAGGCTGGTGTTGCCTATGAGTGAATTCTGAGGAGGCACTTATCACCTTTTATTAGATTTTTCTAACTGGTCAGTTTAGACTGTTCTCTGCTTACTGTATTGTTTTCCTATGTGCTTGAGTGAATCCTGCTCTTTTGTGAACTACATTGATAGCTGAGGCAGTGAGAACATATGCACTGTAGTAAGGTTTTAAAATTCAGATATTCAAACATCTCTGTCTTTCTTGGGTAACTCTTAACTTTGGTTTCCTGCCAATAAAATGCCACAGTTTGATTTCCTGGAAACTATAACAACTAAAGTTTGGAGGCCTGGTAGAAACTAACTAGGTGAAACTTAAGGACATTAGGTGACAGGTGAACAGACTAAATACTCCAGCTTCTGGAGCAAATGAAAGGTCATATGCGATGTGTCACACTGAGAATGTTCTGAAAGGTTTTCTGTCTTGGAACGTAATAACAAGATATTCAGTGACACTAAAAATTAAGAAGTACAACTACTACTTTAGAAAACATCATTTTTTCAGGAAAGCATCGAGTCCAAGAATTCTGATTAAAAAATGGATAGATGGTAAAATAGTTGTGTGATGGTTTTGGGGGTGGATACCACACTGCACTTTGTACTGAAGTGAGTCTCTCTTAGAACTCTCAGCGTTCTGAGTGCACTAAAAGGCCTTAATGGCCCTGGCCAGCCTCACCTGGGGTCTTCATCCATTGGAGATCCCACCACTGGGATTTCGTACCCATGGGCTGTGGAGTCCCATTTCAGCTCAGCATTGGGCTTTAAGGCCCTGCCTGACGTGTTATCAGAATGCCAGCTTCCAGTCCAGCCACAGCCTATACCTGGCACGGACTATGGTTCCTGTTGATCCAAACACTTACATCTGGATTCCTTTTGTTTTTTATGGAAGCATGTATCACTGAATTGATAGCAACAGCAAGATAGTGTCACCTAAAACTAGCACTCTGGAAAGATCAAAAAGGGCTTTGTCCCATAGTTCTTGAGTTCTCAAAGAGAAGATGAATTTCCCTAGAAGAGGATATGGAAGAAACATTTCAGCAAATGTGGTTTAGACTGAAAGAGAAACCAAAGATCTGCTACCTTGCCTTTTATAAAACTTGCACAGAAATATTAATCACTGTAGGATCTCACTGTTTCCAAATTATTTTTTTAATGATGGGTTTAATCACCAGCTCCTGATTGTTTGATTGCAAAGAATTTTGATAGATTTACAACTGAACTCTAGATTTAGGGATACCTGAAAGGTGTTATAGTGGAAAGATGGAATGGGAGAAAGAAGAAGAATAAAAATGTAGGATGGACTTTATTTAAAAGAAGAAAGAGAATTGAAAGCATGAGAGGCTTTAACATCTCATGAGTCAGGAGACATAATTTTGACAGAATGGCATTCATGAAACAACACTAACTTCTAGGAAAACCCTACCATGGGGCAGTATTTGCAATCAGTGATCTCCTAGTCAGTCTCAATTTGCTCTAGCCTTGTTTGTTATAATGTCACAGAAAAATAATGAAATCCCCATGTAAACTGATTATCATTACATCTCATGCCTGGAGCCATTTACATTCTTTAATCCAATTAGTTTTGTGGGTTTGTTTTTTTGTTTTTTATTTTGAGCATGAAGGTACTTAAATTACAGAAAAAGGAGATTTTTATCATTCTCTCTCTCAAATGAGAGAAAAACTCTCACTTGTAGCTTCTGCTGAAGCTGTAATGCCTAGCTTTATAACCACACAGTTGAAATCCATTAATAAATTGCCATTACGAAGTCCTCTATAAAATATTCTATACAAGTCACAATTCACAGTATCCTTTGTATGGCTTCTAAATATACAATAAAATGTTGTCAAAAATTTGAAATGTATTTTTACTACAGATTTTCAGAAAAAAACAGTGGAGAGTAATAAATTTGATTACATCTTCTTTGATATATTTGGTACATATTATTTAAGTTCAAACAGTTTCTAGATTTGTCCAGAACTATCATTGCGTTAAATAAACAACCAAATTTGAGAGAGCAAATTTTTCCAAGTCGCTCCAGGTAATGATGGAATGTAAAATATTTCCTAAAATAAATAACTAAAATAAAACTGAGTTTTTAATAAATCTTTTGGGTATAAAATAATGAAATTAACTTATTCATTTCAACAACATCAAGTTTTCATATCCCTTTGCATTACAAACCAATAGTGTCTTTCATTCTAAGTTACAGAATTGATTCTTTGACCACTGATGTTCTTAAAATTAGTTTGTCTAATTGAACTTTTAAAACCCCTACAAAGGAAGTGATGAGGCAATAGTTTTCTTTCTTGAACCTCTAGCACACCACAGTGTGATTTGAGATGCCAAATAAAATGGAGGATAAAATGAAGTTATTGTCCACATGGCAATTCTGCAAAATCCTGGTTATAAACCATATTATTAAAATATTTCAACGTTAAAAACTTGAGCTTTATCTGTTTCCTGTAAGTTAACTGTTCCCAAGAAAAAATAGCCAAACACCCTTTTAGTTTATTAGCTTATTTTCAAAAGTATTGCATACATTAAAAATAACTGTGCAGAGGGTTACAAATTCACAGAACCACCTTTCCCCTCCACTTTCTAATCATAGATTCTATATAGTGATTCAAAAGATATAGCAATGTTGACATAATTATAAAAACTGTTATCTCTGATCTTAAACAAATTTGTCAGGCAAAGAATTTCAAACTATTAAATATGAATTATTTATAGTTTGTTATTTGCAGCATCTCCACAATCAGAAATACTTCTATTATTTTCTTGCACTCAGGGTCAGGTGAAAGATTTGGAGGGGAAGACCACACCTTCCTATGGGCCACCAAGAATGTGAAAATCAGAACAACTTCTCCATTGTAGACTGAGATGGGTAGGGACATAAAAGCAGTCCTCTGGGAGCCTGTAGCAAGAGTCAGACTTGAGCCCAAAGGGTGTTGGCACATCTGATGCAGAGAACATGTTCAAATCCAAGCCTTTGAGTTGATGGAAAGGAGCAAATTTTGCTGTATACACCTCAGGACTACTGGAAGCTGATTCAACCCAAGAGGTTGGGCCATTGTTTTGTGAATGCAAAAGTAACCTGTCATTTAATTTATCTCTCACAGCAGTGCTGAATTTTCCCTACTGACAGATTTATTCTGTTCTAATTTGTGTATGTGTTCCAGTAAAACAAGTTGAATCAAAGTTTCAAAAATTGTGATGTCTGTTGATATATTAAGTTCAGAAAAGTAGCAGGCAGCAGTTCTACCTCAAAGTGTTGATTGACTTGGGATATCATTGATGAAATACAATACAAACCTAGATCCAAAGTGTATGTAACTGACCATACTAGCCATGAATTTATAAACCCTTAAAATATTAGTCCTGTGAACAGCATATCACAAGCAAAAAGATAACTTGATTATGTTTCTCAGATATGGAACTGGACAAGAGGAAGATGGCAACAGTTTCAGAAGCAAAAGCAACTTGGGCCAGTTGCTCAAAGACATTTTAGTATATGGGCTGTAAATTATCAGCTAATGGTAGTGTATGTAAGACAGTTAGATGCCTAGTTTTATAATATGCAGGCTTTTAGAGTATCTGGCTTTTCAGCGTCTAACAGTATATGCACACAGTAAAAGTGTGAGAGGGCAATGAGACAACAGAGATAAAAATTTTAGTAAAGTTACGGTGGGAACCATTTTAGCTCCTACTGTCAATGAGAAATTATATTGAAGGTCCTTTAAAAGTTGTTTGTTTACTAGGATGAGCCGTAGTTTTGCCACTTGATTAGTGACTTCTTTCAGTCACTACAGTCAGAAAAATCCCACATCAAATACAGTCCCACAGTATTTCAGAGGCATGTAGGAGCCAAGGAATCTTGAAAACTGAGTCACTTATAGACATCTGAAATTTTTATTCACATCCTTTCTTCCCCCACAAACTGCATAGGAAACCTGGAAATTGAACTTAAGCATAAACTCTACTAAATTGAGCTAGTGTATTACTCAGAACCATAAAGCCAAATAACATTCTATTGACTTCACTGTCTTCTTTTTATAGTTTGGGTTTTGCTTTCTCTGAATTTAACTAAAAAATCCCACAGAATAAAAATCTAGTGTTTTTGTAGTGGCAAAATGATTAGGTATATAAAATCCTTTTTTTTTCTCATGTTGATTCATTTTGCATATGGAAAGTATCTTTTCATAGGTTCCCACAACAGATATATATTTGTTAGTGTTACTTATTTGTAATGATTATGTTCTTGGTCAAACACACATTAATTCTTTTCTCTTGCCTGGCTGTCGAAAGTTTTGTGTTTACAGACCACTTATCACATTTAAAGACCATTTTGTTGCAAGAACTGCAAGAAATTTAGTCTTCCTCTGATGTGTTCCTCTTTAATTCTTTCACTACAGTGTCACTTTTTTCTTATTGTTCAAACTTTTCAGAAAAAAGACTGTGATTTTTTTTACATATTGGGTGATACTGAAAGGAAACTATGGGATAATTAAAAAAAAACAGCCAGTAAACAAATATTTTTCACTGAAGTGGTCAACCTGCCCCTAGAAAATATAATAATATAAAAATATTACCTTTACTCACTCTCTTTTTTCAAAGCCACTGTGTTCAGTGCTCTTATTATTTTTATATTTCCAGTAAAATATCTTTATTTTTAAAATGTAAACAGTTATTTGTCTATAAATTTGTTAGCAACATATTCACTACATTTTTATTTAAGATGGTAATGAATGGTATAAAAGCTTCCCTTTTCTCCTAAGGATTAATTTTATGTATGGTCAGAATCACAAGAATGAGAGGAGAGGGGAGGATTCATGCATAATTTGCTCTTCATTAGCAATATTCAAAACTTCCCAAGCTCCTTTCTTGTAAGCTCTAATTTGCTTGAAATTTTTTTGAAGCTCTGCTGTCCTAGATCTATGTAAAACTATTAAAAAAATTATATTTCTTCCCTCATAAGGAAATACTCTTCACTTTCTTAGAGAACTGGCTGTTTCCTTGTTATTACTGTGGTTTTCGCCCCTCTAATGGCATGAAGTTTTGATTCAGGGACAGTTCTATTAAGGCAGATTCTTTGCTTGAATTTTAAGGAGACAAAATGAATACTTATGACTGAATGCTGCAATGTGGACAGGTTTTACATAAGGGGTATATAGCTTAGACAGCTGAAATGCTATGCTTTGGTGTCATAAGAGATGACATACCAATACTGGGAGTTGAGCTGTTATATAAAAAATTAATTAGGAATAAGGATGATATCCTGTTCTTAGGTCCAGGCTTTGCAGCTGAGATTCATAGCTTAGAGAGGGGGGAGCATGTACATTATATAAATAAGTGTCTGAATTTCGCAAGATACCTTGTAAGCAAATTTCAATGGAGCTGAAAATAAATACCACAGTAAGGCTTTTTGTTTTAGTATTTCTTCTTGCTGAAGTTTTTGATCTAGAGTGTTGTAATATGCAAATTAGTACTTTGCAATGAGATAATCTCTGATAATGAAATAAAAATAAATTGACATATTTATGATGGAGTATCATATAGGGACCTCAAGCCATATCAAAGATGAATGACTTAGCAGCACACTATGCTTTTGCTCCTTCTTATTTAGTTCACTTTTGCGTTTGGAATTCCATTTCTCTTTTTGTTATTATTGTTATTTATAATATCTGACATAAATTCAGCTATCAGCCTAGTTATGTACACTTGTGCTCTGGCCTTTCTGACCTCCATGAAACAGTGAAGAGAATTGATTCCTTCCTTCCTTGTACCACATATTTTTTAACACTTCAATCTCATTTATTCTCCTGAAGTGTACACGTTTGTTAATATGACTTAATTCTGTACGCATGGCTTAATATGTTTTTCTTACATAAGGCATGTTTGCCTTTTTTAATACAGAAAAGCAAGGATCATATTCCGTGGTTAGACACATGGTTCATTGTTAGAAATATATTTCAAAAGAAGGACAAAAACATTAATGCAACTCAATAGACAAATAGAACATTAGGTAGTCCACATGACACAAATGAAAGGATGTATCTTTTAAGAGCTAAAGTTAGTAGATTATGAAACCTCTCATTAGAAGTACATTATTAGTCAGATAACTACTGAACTGCAGAAAGCATGAGATGATAGATCAGCATTTTAGGTTATGTAAAAAAAAGTGATTTTGGCAAGAATTACTTGTACAATAATATTTTGACTGGCAGGAGAAAAATTATATCTGTATTTGTGTATTTCTGTTATTGATCACACAAACAGAGAAGTGTTTATATGAAGCTATTTTTTCCACAGCAATGCTTTTTCACTGTTGAGTTCACTCAACAGAAGCAGCTCTTCCTGATAACTAGAACAAACACATATTTTAATTTTTTTCATTTGAGTGATGTGACAGTTCTAAATTCATATTAATATATAATCTCTGCATTTAAGATGTCTTACAGTTTTTGCCAACTACAAATATTCTATTCCATTTTTTCTATAAGAAACATATTTAAATAATGGTGTTTAAATGGAACAGAACCGTGATCACTTGCAGAGACCAAGCTGGAGTCTATTAGTAGGAAATATGAGAGAGATCATGAACTATGACTTAGAGGATACTATACTAAGAATGACATAAAAATCAGGGTAAGAATGCAATGACAGCCAAAGAATGCTCTAATTCACCTTGCCAAAGGTTTCTATCAAAGAAATCTGCCAGTGAAAGAACAACCAAAATGTAGGTTCATGTTTCATTCATATTACAAGATTTTTTTGCAGAGAAATTAATGGTTCAGAATTTCAGAACATCATCTGGAACCACAGGTAAGATCAAGGAAATGTGGTTAGATAATAGATATAGTAAAACTTGGACAGGTAACTTACTTTATACTGAATGTAAGAATTTAAACTATTCAAAATTGTAACTAGATATAACAAAAATAGAGAAATTCTTTCATCAACAGAATACCCATGCATGTACCTGTTTGTACACAAACACATGCTTTCTGTCTCTCACTATGGTTTATCAACCTCCCTATCAAAAATTTTATGAGGAACAGAAAAATTTGCTGGTGATTGAAAGATTTTAAAATTTAACTTTTTCAAATCAGGTGAAAGTCTAAAACTGGAAAAAAAACCCCAAACATTTTGTTAAGGAGAAGGGAGTGATGGCTATAATACAACAGATTGGCAAATTGCTCAGGAATTGGGAAATGGGGCTAGTAAGCAAATTCATATGATTTTGGAAACTATCTGTTTCTAATGGAACTTGGTAGAAATAAGCTCACAAAGTATTTGGACAGCTTCAAATAAATCTTGAACTTTTATTGGAGTTTTTCCCCAGATCTCTAAGACAAAATTACAATGTCCAAATAACATGAACACCTAGATCATTTAGAAAAAAAAAAACAAAACAAAACAAACAAAAACCAAACATTACAGCAATTAACATGCAGAATGATGCAATTAAGGAATCTACAGATCTTAAACTTACATGTTTTAATAAGTGTTCTATTAACTTTCCTGTAAGTACTTTCATGTAAGTATCTTCCTTGCATTAAAGTTTCATGTGAGTTTATAGCTTTATACATTACAAAACCCAGGTGACAGAAAATAAAAAGCACTAAAAAATGAAGTATTTGAAAGGCACTTGGAAGATAACAGAAAAATAATAGTCTGCACAGATCTTTCAGGAAGAGTTTTTGTCAAACCAATCTCATTTTTGATGTTATAACTGGCCTTGTATGTAGTAGAGAAGTAAGGGATGTCCAGTCTTGTCTTGAGTACAACTTTTGATATTCAGATAACAAGTTCAAAAGCAATTTAAGGAAACAGTATCTTGAGAAAAACGACAATGCAAGTACAGAGCTTTTTGGAAAACCATATTGAAATATTTACTGGAGTTTCAGAAAAACTGAAGGATTTATGGGTTGATTCTTAGTCTGGTTATGATAGGTGATTTCATAAATAATCTGTCCAATAGAATAGAGAGTACAGGCCTAATTTCAGATGATGTCAAACTTTAGGACAGTTTTTATGGGCTTAAATACAAGGTTAGAAATCCACAATCTTGAAAAAAATCAGAGATAAGGGTTAAAAAACCAAACCAAACAACAAAACAAAAACCTGCTTATTTTATTTAAGACCACTACAAAATATGAATGTAGGGAAGTTCAACTACTCTGACCACAAAGGAAATAAATGACCAGGTAGGAGTTCTGCAGAAATATTTCTGAGGACTTAAAAGTGATCATAAACTAAACATGAATCAAAACCACCATAACGCTTAAGAAACAGTACACATATTTTGTTGCATGAATAGGAACATAGGCTGCAATATGTGTAACATTATCATTCTGCTGTACTCAACATCAGTAAAGTTTCTCCTGGAGTAATATCACAGCGTTTAGTGACAAAGTTCAGAAAGATGAGGACTGATATGCAGAGAATCTCCAGGAGGAGAAAGGGAAGACTGAATTAATCTAGGCTTTTTAGCAAAGTTTTGCCAAGCAAAATGGAGTATCTCTTTTTTTTTTTCATTTTCTTTTCATTTTCTGTGATGTATAGAACAAGAAAAATGGATTTAAATTGCAGCCAGGCTGTCAGGTTAGATGCTAGAGAAATTTTTCTATCACTAAAGATAGCAAGAAATGTAATTGCCTGGGGAGGCTGTGGACTTCTTTGTCATTAAGGACCTTTAGAACAGATGGTGAATATCTGACAGAAGTGATGTAGCAATGCCCAATTCTCTCTTGGGACAGAAGGATAGATTAAATGACCCCTTATGGTTCTCTCAGCTTCCCCTGCACTCTTTTTCTTTTCAGGTCTAGAATACTTTACAGTAGATTAAAATTTCCTGTGGAGTTTCATTACTGAAACTATGTTCTGAATGGAGAGAAGCAAGGTGCAATCTCTACATTTCTTGCCAGTATCTCATTGTCACAGAGCATTCTCCTCTCCCTGAAGACAAGGAAGGAGGCATTTATTTTCCCAAAAGGTATTGGATAAATTAAAGGATGGATGTGTGCCTATGTCAGGTCAACTAACACTTCTCTGTCAACTTTTGGCACATTGAGCCCAGGGGAAGGAAGAATGTACACTTGATTTTGAAAAGCATGCCATAAGTAAGTTTTTCAAAGTCTATGGTGTTTCAGAAAGTGTATCAGTGTTATTATACTCCAGCATAAAATGTTTGTAGGTACTGGAGTTCTTCAGCTGGCACTCCAAGGTGAGAAGTGTTTGCTTGCTTTTTTCTCCAGGAGTTGCTTTCTGTCCTATTCTTATTAAGTCAAACAATGCAGTGAAAAACAAGTGAGTCTCCAAATATTAGAGCAATACACAGTTAAATAGGTATTCAGCAAATACATTCAGATTGAAAAATGGATTTTGAAGTAAAGGTAAGCTTTGGGGACAGAACAGTATATTTTACATTAATGGCCACTGACTGAACATTTTAAACATCGTATATTTCTTTCTCTATGCCTGATGAACTGTATTCAGATTTTTCAAATGAATATACTCCTTTCCTGGTGCTTAAGTCAAAATCTGCAAATGAATTTTGGGTTGATATGTTGCTTTTCAAGTGAAACTTGAAACTGTGTAAAACATAAAGCTTGTCAAATCTTATATTTTTTATTGTCTCAGGGTAGAGAAATTTCAAGTTGGAATGTATTACTGTTCCAATACTTCGCTGTTTCAGTAGGCGGGGGGGGGGGGGGGGCGGGGGAAGAGAAAAAGGAATTTTTTAGATAAAATTGATTATAGCTTCTTGTAAGCAAGCACAGGAATTGACTAATCCTTATGATTAGAAAGTCTCGGAGACCATGTGTGTTTCTGAGTACCACCTCCATTTTCCTTTTGAAGTTTTTCTTTTCATAAATAATTAACATGTCACTCAAGACTGTTCAGATTAGATATAGAGAAGCTTTTTTTTTTTTTTTTTTAAATACCTTATAGTTTTTCTTCTTTTACTACTAATAAAGTATTTTACTAATGGTTTAATATTTCTGAGTCCTAAATTTTCTTAAAGCTATCAATAGAAACACAAAATATGCTATTTAGTTTTCAGGATGAGAAAAACTAAGTATGATTTGGCTGTACATAATCAGAAGCCCACTATGTAATTCCACTGGGAAAAAATGTTGCTTATTTTGAATAGCAAAGAAAAGGTTTGTTTCAGAGTCTTGTTTATTCTATAAGGGGAAGTATATCCAGTCTGTTACTGTAGACACTCTATAACACTTGTATTTCTAAATTTCAATTTAATTTTCTACATACAACCACAGATGGAGTTATGTTATATGGATCACGATCAACAAGATTCAGGTAAAAAAATACTGAAATTTCTTCCCCTTTACTGGCATCTTCTCTCTGTCCCAAAATTCAATGACCATACAGGGGTTTTGTAGAACATAGAGAACAAACTGTTACTGTAACACTAATACTTATTTTATTTTAAGGGATAATCTAACCAGAGCCTAACAGAATAAAATATTGGATAATTAGGAAGCAGAAAATGCAAATGACCGAGGATTTGTGTAAAACAGTAATATACATTGTTGTTCTTAGAAAAAGGAGGTGTGATCTTTCTGCATAACGTTAAAAATTGTATTTTCAAATACTTTTATCTAAATGCCACTGTTAAAGAGATCATTCTGAAGAATATCATATTTATCCTATATATAGACCATATTTGTATCAAATAAATGTGCTTATAAAAATCCCATCAGAAGAGTAAGAAAACAAATGATCCATAACTGTAACAAAAATTAAGTAAGAATATCTATTTATAGATAGGACCTTAATCAAGTGACTAATTATCCGAGTAAAATACATGTCTGTGGCTATAAGCACTGAGGGTAAAACACAGTGTGGAAGAGATTAGTAATTGTGGTATGGCAAATTATGTGGGACTCATCAACCCGCTTGCTGGCAGACAATAGAAGATGGAAAACCATTTATTGTGTCAGGTGCTAGATAAAGGTTTCTGCTATGGGAATCTCCCCAGTGCTTCCTGAAATTATTGCAGACAGGGGTGGGAAAAGTGGTTTTGCCATGCCCTTATCTCCTCCTCTTGTGGCTTCTATATTCACTTTGTGGGTTCTCTGGCAGGAATTTTTACTTCTTAGGACCTTGGCAAATTGTTCGTACAATTTTATTTTAAGTTTTGATCAGCCTTGTTTCAGCTACCAGAAAATATAGCTGCTTTCTTGGACTTAGAATGACAATTGTACAAGTATTTATGTCCTTGTCTACTTTAAGCCTGTTTGCATTCTCATTGAGCTATACTATAGCTACACTGTAATTATCAGTCCAAATACTCTTAAAATACACAAAGGACTCTGTATTGCAAGGTTCCAATTAGAGCAGTGAAATCTCGGCAATCAAGCTTTCTTCAGTTCATGCAAGCACTTTCTATCAGATCTGACAGGCTTGTGTAAAATGTACCCTGAGAAATCCCAGACTGCTGGATTTGCCAGGTTTGATCTTCTGTTATAGTCACAAATTCAGCATGGAGACAAATCTGTCTAACCCTTCACTGCAATGTAGTTTACCCACGGCGTTAGATTAAATTAACCATACTAGTAAAAGGTTTAGTACTACGTTAAGGCCATGGTGAACTAGTATTATGCTATGCTATGCTTCTGTACAAAATTCTTTAATATACTTGACCTTGTTTATCTAAATGTGGTTCTTGGCCTGACTTTACATTTCTCATATGTAATAAAATGTTCAAAATACATAAGTATAGTAAATCTCATAAGTAAAGTTTTAATTTCCTACTCCCTTTTTCTTTTTAGCCTCAAATTTAAATAGCATTACATAACCTTGGTGATGCAGACTAAGAAATTATTTCTGTCTTGTCTGCATCTTAATTGCTGATACAAAATACTGCAAATATCAGCTCCTCAGAGTGTTAATCTTTCTTGGAGAGGCACTGTCTGGCGATTGAACTATATTTAAAAAGCTGGGCACTGGGAGATTTACAGTGACTGTCCAGTCTTGAGCTACTGCCACTGGAAATGTAAAGGAAGTGTATCAATAAACTTTTGAATTTTATGGTTTTCTGCATGAAATAAAACTGTATGTCTGGTTTAGGGTCCCTCTTCTCCAGTCCTTCTGTTGTAATCTAGACAAATGGCTATCACTATTTAGCCTAGAGTAAGTTTTGTATGAAAGTACCAAACAGGAAAAAGATGACCTCTGTACATCATACATAGTGCAATGTGTCCTTGCTTGAGTCCAGAGGGAAACTGAGCACCATGCATCCACTTGCTCAGTCCTTCCCCCTCAGGGATGGGAAGAAGAAATACAACAAAAAGCTCAGGAATCGAGACAAGGACAGGGAAGGATGAGTCACCCATTATGGTCATGGGCAAAAGACAGACTCAGTAGGGGAAAAACCACATCAATTAATTTAAACACCACCACCGCTTAATTTAATAATCAAACAGAGCAGGACAGTGAGAAATACAACCACATCTTAAAAACACCTTTGCCCCATCCCTTCCTTCTTCCCTGACTCAGCTTGGCTCCCAATTTCTCTACCTCCTCCCTGCCAGCAGCACAGCGGGATAGGGGATGGAGGTTGCAGTCAGTTCATCACCCGTTGTCTCTGCTGCTCCTTCCTCCTCAGGGAGAGGACTCCTCACATTCTTCCCCTGCTCCAGTGAGGAGTCCCTCCCATGGGAGACAGTCGTCCACAAACTTCCTCTGACATGAGTCCTTCCCACAGGCTGCAGCTCTTCACAAACCGCTCCAGAGTGGGTCCCTTCCATGGGCTGCAGTCCTCCCAGCTGCTCCAGTGTGGACTTCCCTCAGAGTCCTGGCCTTCAGGTGCAGCCACCTGCTCTGGTGTGGGGTCCTCCACAGGCTGCAGGTGGGCATCTGCTCTACCATGGACCTCCATGGGCTGCAGGGGCACAGCCTGACCTCTCACCATGGGCTGCAAGGGAGTCCTTGCTCCAGCACACCTCCCCCCTCCTCCTCCTTTCTTCAGCTGGCGTCGATGTTTGTATAGACATTGCCCTCACAACTCCTCACAACTTCTTCTCCTTTCAGGTACTCCTTCTTAAATATCTTATCACAGAGGTGCAGCCACCATTGCTAATTGCCTCGGCCTTGGCCAGAGGTGGGTCTGACTTGGAGCTGGAGGAGCTTTGAGAAGCTTCTCACAGAAGCCACTTCTGTAGCCCCCTCGTCCGCTATCAAAACCCTGACACACACAAACCCAACACAAACACCATCTGATTTCATGGCACAGGTAACTTTTTGCAGTGGCAAGTCTCACTAAGTAAAGAAATTTGCAGGAGTTCACAGGACTTTTTTTAGACTGTAAACTTTCAATGCAAAGTGTAACAAGTAAAGAAACAATTGAATCAATTGCTTTGGGCCAGATCCTCATCTGGTTTAAAGTCATTAAGGTATTTAAGTAAAGAGAACTATTTCAATTGCAGAAGTTAAATGTTTGCACTCTGCTGAAAATAATATGTATGCTGGGGACAAAATGATCTTACAGACAGATGGCTATTTTGGACACTGGTGTGTTGCTCATATGGAGCTACTGAAGTAAACAAGCTTAGCTGCAATGTATGAAGAGGGTGTTGAACTCCGCTGAAGGCTGTCTGCATTTCCCCCTGCCCCATGAGAAGCAGTGGTATTTAGAACAGCAGTTCAAAAGAGGGGATCTTTGAACAAAGGGGACATTAGCTTTCTTCTCTGGGTTACTAAGTTACACTTTCCTGTGTTACACAATGGCAGTGGAGGCCCATGACAGCACAATCCTCTTAGTCATAGGGTTGCATACACTTCTGTACATTTTATCTGACCAATGTACTGCATTTAATATGCTAAGAAAGAAAAAAGAGATAACTGAAGAAAGGAAAGAGGAGAGCATCAATGACTTTGCCTTGGTTTCCCAAGAACCTAAAGGAGCAGAAGAATGAGCCAGAGAGCTGCTATAATAGAGCAAAAGAATTATCTAGCGCTGGGAGAAAACAGGTCTGGGAATGTGTGTCTTTCTTTTAGTTAGGGAAGGAGTAGTATATGCATTGAGAAGAAACTAAACTGAAACTGCACTATTTTACAAATCTCTAACTGGAATAATAGGAGTCTCAGTATATGCTAATTAATGTTTAGTCAGCTATTAACAATAGCATGGGGGCATCTTGACAAACTATTAATAAGAATAGGAAACTGAAAACATATTGTAAATACTTTTCCTCATAGATGACGCAGGCAGCTATACGTATGGTGATACATATGCTTATGCATCAATATTTACATGTATATGTATATATTTGGCATTTTGGAGTTGTTTTTATTGAATATTTGCAAACAGCCATATTCAGCATATTGAACAGCTGCTAAATTGCTGGTAGAATAGATGCATTTACTGGTGATTCAAAAAAAAAAAAAATCAGAAATTTTTCAGTACAAAGAGTTACTGTGATTATTTAAGAAAATCAGATTTTTTTCAGCACAAAGTGCCTTTGTTTTCTGAAGGTGCATTTATGGGTTTACTAATTATGGATGTAGAAATCTAACCTTGTCATGGTTTTACCCAGCTGGCAACCAAGTCGCACATAGCCACTCACTCACTCACTCACTCTCAGCAGGATGGGAGAGAAAATTGAAGAGTAAAAGTGAGAAAACTCATGGGTTGAGATAAAAACAGTTTAATAGGTAAAGCAAAAGCTGCGCACGCAAGCAAAGCAAAGCAAAACAAGGAATTCATTCACCAGTTCCCATGGGCAGGCAGGTGCTCAGCCATCTCCAGGAAAGCAGGGATCCATCACATGTAACGGTGACTTGGGAAGACAAATACCATCACTTCAAACATCCCCCCCCTTCTTTCTTCTTCTTCCCTCGGCTTTATATGCTGAGGGTGATGGCACATGGTATGGAATATCCCTTTGGTCAGTTGGGGTCAGCTGTCCCGGCTGTGTCCCCTCCCAACTTCTTGTGCACCCCCAGCCTACTAGCTGTGGGGTAGGGTGAGAAGCAGAAAAGGACTTGATGCTGTGTGAGCACTGCTCAGCAGTAACTAAAACATCCCTGAATTATCAACACTGTTTTCAGCACAAATCCAAAATGTAGCCCCATACTAGCTACATTTGTGAAGAAAATTAACTCTATCCCAGCCAAAGCCAACACAAGCCTTAAGAATAATTTGGAAACTCTTAGGAGTACAGAAGCACTTCTAGTATGTGAAATAGAACTTAAATGGCATGCATTCTGTTATGTAATATTCTTCTGCTGTTTTAAAATGGAAACCCCTTGTTTTCATATGTTAAAGATCAACATAAATTTAACCAATGATAGCATATATCTTTCCTGCTTTGTTTTTCTGAATCTCTAAATTTCAGTATTGTGCCGTTGTGTTCTGCCTCCTGAATTTAACACTGAAATATTTCAACAGAGATAGAAACTATGAAAATTATCCATGTTACTCTCTGGCTGATAGCTCTGCCATACATTGAAACAGCTCAACTCCCAGTGTGCCAGTTGTCACTCCAGTCAGCAGCAGAGGCATTTACTTCTGTACTTGGGCTGTAGCACATTTTAATGATTCTGAAATCAAGAAGACATGCAAAACTGATTTTGCATTCCATGCCCTTAAGCAAGCCTATTATCCATGTTGTGAAAACAGCAAGTTAGCATTTTTGTTGTAATTATTTGAGCTGATTATGTATTATGTTTCTACTCAGAGGCATTTTCTTCCAAAGTAGTTTATGCAATTACTAGCTGAGAAAAGGCAAAGCAGCACTCCAGAGGCATCTGCCTTAAGATAGCCTCATGCAGGTTTCCCCTTGGCAGAGTTGACATGCTTTATCATTCAAAAAAATACAAAATGTGCCTATTGTATGGCTCAGATAAGAGTGATACAAGACTGTCTGTAAGAGAACACATATTCTTTTTTTAACGCTAAACTGATGTTCATAAAAATCTTTAAATTATGTATGTTTATGCTGAACAGGACTATGGCACTAGTGTCATTCAGAGATTTAAAAGGTAATGCTTTCATTAACCAGTAGGTTCCCTACAGTAAGGACCGCTGCTTCAGTAATCCACATTTCCACACACATATATTTAGATGAAATAAAAAGGAATCCCATGAGTGTCATTTTCATCAAGAAATGCTTCTGCAACTGATAGATAGGAAGAGGTGAAGCCTACTGCAAAACTTGTATTTCTTTTTTCAATTATGTCTGTTTTAAGACTTTCATCCTACTTTTTCTTCAAACTGGTCTAAGTGCAGAAAAATGCTGATAGACCAGCAGTGAAGCTGGCTTGCTGAAAAATGTAACAGCTGCACTGCTGAGTGAAAAGGGCTGTAATCCCAGTGTCTGAGGTCATTGTAGCAAGTGCTTCTTATCGGGACCTGGAGCACAGGGATGGGGACATCTGGTTTCCTTTCTCCTCCAAGGTTGAAGAGGGTTTGCTCACTCTGCAGAAGAAAAAAAAAAAAAAATCACTGTTATTAGAGAAAGACAAGAGGACGATTGGTCTAGATGGGTCCACACAAGGAACTGGACCAGCTGTGTACCTGGAGGGGAAGGGCAGGGCAATCAGGGGGCTGCTGGAGAGCTCGAGCGGCTGCAGCATGTTACCACCCACCTGGCTAGAGCACTGTGCTGGTTTTGGCTGGGATAGAGTTAATTTTCTTCATAGCAGATAGTATGGGGCTAAGTTTTGGATTTCTGCTGAAAATAGTGTTGACAACATAGGGATGTTTTAGTTACTGCTGAGCAGTGCTTAAAGTGTTAATGCCTTTTCTGCTTCTCAACCACCCCACCAGTCTGGGGGTGCACAAGAAGTTGGGAGGGGACACAGCCAGGACAGCTGACCCCAACTGACCAAAGGGATATTCCATACCATGTGCCATCACCCTCAGCATATAAAGCTGAGGGAAGAAGAAGAAAGAAGGGGGGGATGTTTGAAGTGATGGCATTTGTCTTCCCAAGTCACCGTTACATGTGATGGATCCCTGCTTTCCTGGAGATGGCTGAGCACCTGCCTGCCCATGGGAACTGGTGAATGAATTCCTTGTTTTGCTTTGCTTTGCTTGCGTGCGCAGCTTTTGCTTTACCTATTAAACTTTTTATCTCAATCCATGAGTTTTCTCACTTTTATTCTTTGATTTTCTCTCCCATCCTACCGTGGGGTAGTAGGCGAATTGCTGTGTGGAGCTTAGTTGCCAGCTGGGGTTAAACCACAACAAGCACAAACAGTGAATTGGGGAAGTGATTGTGTGACTGCTGAACTGCTGGAATGGCAGATCCACAGGGATGGGTATAACCAAAGGTGAAAAGCTGCAGTTAGGAACACTGGTATGGGGTGTTGCCATAGGGGGATTAATTTAGCATGGGGGAAGCCTGTGGGATACATCGATGTTGGGAGCAAGGGCCCAGTATCCACAAAGATAAGACCACAAAAGCAACGGGCCCAGAGCCAATGGCAGGACTTTAAAGAGGATATGGGCTTACTGAGAGAAAGAACAGTAGAAGTAGTATATGGCCTTAGCTTTGACCCCAGTGCAGCCCTTCAATCAGTTATAAAATAAACATGAAAGAAAGTAGTGAGAAAAGCATCCATGGTTAAGAGCTGGTCTTTAAAGTGTCCAAGCCGCTGGACTGGTAGTAGAAGTCATTTGAGTGACCTGCCAAATGAGTGAAGCCTTACCAGATGACAAAGGGAGATCAATATACAATGCAACACAACAAAGGACCAAAAAAATTCAAAAAACCGAACAATGCAATCCAAAAAAAGGAACTAAAGATGGTCAAAAATCTGACCTGATCAGGGGGACACTTTGGAGGTGGCTCGTGAGGTATTCAAGAGGAATGAATGGCAAAGTAGCATGAATGCTTAACCGCCAAATTAGAAGTCCACACCTAGGATTTATGTGAACAGATCAAGGGGTAATGGAAATTTGACAAAGTTGCCAAAGCTGGACGTGAACCTCACCATCAAGGAGACATCACTACTGACAGCTTAGTGACTTCCTATAGGGACAGTGTCCCACCTCCACCCATGAGGAGGAGGGGAACAACCATAATTGTTGGACAGTTTGGGTATGGTTGCCCAGAACACTTGACTCTAAGCATGAAGCCCTCATAGACACCAGTGCCCAGTGCACCCTATTGCTCTTGAACCAAATGGAAGGGATACTTGTCAGCACTGGTCATGCATAGATAAATTAGTCTTGATGACAATCAGTGGAAACACATGCCATTGTGGCAAGCTCAGAAACCCCAAGAGTTTTAGGACTAGGATGTCTGAGGGATGGATACCCCAGAGAATGATGGGGATATGAGTGGACCTTTGACATTGCTGCTGGAGAGGAGTGCCTTGTCCTACCTATCTCTATGGACTGCCTGAAGAGTCAGGATGTGGTAGGTCTTTTGAAGGTCCCTCAACAACATGTATTGATGACAACAAAGACAGTCAATCAGAAGCAGTGTCAAGTCAGTTGGGATGCCGGAACTCCCATTCAAATGCAGAAGCATTGTCTTAACATGAACCCCAGGGACTGCAACATAAGCCCATTCCCCCTACAGTAGTCCAGTATGTCCCACAAGAAAGCCAAATGAGGCATGCTGGTTGAGGGTAGATTATCAAATCCTGAAATTAAGTGATTCTGCCTTTGGCTGCTGCTGTCCCAGATATGCTCCAGCTGCAGTACCAACTAGAAGCGAAACAAGCAAAATTACATGCGTCCATGAACATGGCAAATGTACTCCTCCATTCCCATAACAGAGTAATATAAACCACAGTTTTCTTTCATCTGATTCACCTGGGGGTTTTACCCTCAGGGTGAAAACGTAGTCCCAGCATTGGTCTTGGATTCAGAAGATCCTAGCAAAGCAAAGTGCCCCAGAACACCAATGAGGGCATTCCCTGCTGACAAACAGAAAAAGAACAACTAACCAAGCCCTATGATCAAAACAGATGCTGAAGGACTACCCTATGATGAAAACTCATCTGATGACCCAAAATACTCTCATTCACTGATGGCTCCTGCAAACTCCAGAGGGGGCAAGTGCTTTGGAAAGCAATATAGTGGAGTACCCGCTCTGGTTGCGTGGCTAAACAGAGTGGATCAGGAGAATCCAGTCAGTTTGCAGAAACCAGAGCTATGTACTTTCTCTTAGAAGTGGCTGAATAGAAAAAGTGGCACATAGATTATATCCAAGGTACTGATTACTGGACAGTAGCCAGTGTGTTGCAGGAGTAGACAAAACAGTGGAAAAAAAACCACAGATGGAAACATTGACATAGACCACTCTGTGCAGAAGTACAGCCACCCACCAAACGCAGTCAAGTCTTTTTGTTAATCAAGTGAACAGACATATTACAAGCAACCAAGCTTCAAGAGGTATATATAAGGGTTCAGTTGTAATAAACACAGCATTAACTCCTGTAATCTGGCTCTCAAAAGAAGGGGTAGAGTTTGTGAGAGGTATACATTCAGTTTATAATATTAACCCTATTGTCTGGGCCTCAGGGATGAAGCGTAGAGTTTATAATGAATGTAAAGATTTGGAAAGTAATTCATGGAACTGATCAATATTAACAACCCATTTAGTCTCCACATTGTCAACTCCGTCTCAAACCCTAACAAGGATACTGAAGAAAACTATAAACAAAAATTTCTCATAACTGCTATTAAAAGTGTATTTACTATTGAGAGAATATGCAATGAAACAGTCTTCAAAATTCATAAGAAAAATTATTGAATATTACAGCTTAAAACCAGTAAAGGGGACAAAACATGCATAACCAATTGCTTCTTCATTATCTGGTGATCTTCATATGTAGAACAGGTGGCCTTGAAAACAATTACAAAGGTATTTTTTCTGCTCTGACACAGTTTCTGCATATGATATCCTCTCCTGATAGACTTTTAAAAAATAAATTGTGTTAATAAGGTCCACCTCTTATTAGACACCTTGGAGAAAAAAAAGGTAATGGAGTCCAATTAATAATTAAAAGCCCTATTTGTTTCTAAAATATGATCATAAAATAACATCTTCTGGTCTGTCATCAATGAGTGAATTTGTAATGAAACTTATGATGTAATCTTCCATTTTTTTTGTAAATTCATTATTTGGGGGAAAATTGTGCATAAAATTGTTTTTCTTTGCATTATTTTAAAATTAATAGTATAGATTACTATCACTGTCCAAGATAAGAAAGGAGTGAAAAGAAAACTTTAAAAGTGAATAGTATATTAATGTCCAACAATGGTTTTAATAAACTTTTGTTTGTAGGGTAATTAAATGCAATTGGGTTTGATGTTTCAGATTTAAAAAAAACTCCACTCTTTGGTTCTCTAAACATCTTTTTATTAGAAGTACCAAGTACAGATTTAAATATACATGTTACATAGCAACATATATAAATTAAAATACTTTTCAGCATGCAATTGCATTTCTTAAATCAATATATGCTATATAATAATGTAGCTAGACAAGATTTTTGAAGATAACTAGTGACTCAGATTATGTCATTATTTGGACTCTTAGGTGATGTTCTTTAAGAGGACTTACCTTCAAAGCGTATTTGTTCATTGCTTTCTGAAAATGGACCTGTTTTATATATTTCCACTTAATTTAGACGTACATGACTTCAGGTACCTAAAAATGGCACATTGCTTCTGAGCTCTTGAATGTTGGTGTAAATGAAAGTTACCAAATGATGACGGGAAGAAGGGAGAGAGAGATGGTGATAAGAAGAGACAAGAAAATTAGTCTTAAAGGATTAGTCTTGAAAATAATTTTTTAGGAAGATTTATTCAGATCTACTGCTGAAAAAGATCCAATTATATGAGTGAATTTTAAAATAATTTTTTTTAAAAAATAAATTTGATTTGACAAAGAATGCTGAGACAATGAGGATGCAAATAGAATAGGTAATATTGTGTACTATGATTCATTTCAGCAGACTATGTAACCCCTTAGTGGTTAGCCCACAAACACTAACAAACTAACAAACTACAATGCACCTGATATGGAAGAGGCAGTTTGTACTGTGAAGGACTGAAGAGCATTAGAATTCCAAGACTGTACTGACACCTATGAAAACATATGTGAGAGTCTGAATTGTATGCTGCATAAGGGTTCATTATAGCAGACCCTACATGAAAATTAGGGCTGGGCAAGCGAATAAGGATGGGAAGTTTGTGACCCAGGATACTAGAGCATGTGGATTATTTTACATTAGTTAAAAGGTGACATCTAATTTCCTCTAAACACAATAAGAAGAAACAGAAATGCATTGTTCATTCTCTCAGGGCATCTCTTTAAGTAAAGTTGTATCTTTATGTCAAAATGTGTCTTGAAAAGAACCTTTAGAAGCCAATTAATGATTGTGCTCTTAAATGCAAAAGAGTACCCCAGAAAATTTAGAACATTTCTCTAATGTAAAATACTTAGCTTTTTAGGTGTTTATATGTTCCACTGTTGTTCTGTAATTAATTGTCCATCATATCTCATCTTGAGAGAAGAGTGTGCTTAGAAATAAATTGGGTGAAACATTTTTGCCTAAAACTACAGATTCTGTATTTCTAATATGGTATTCTATATTTGTTTACTAGAAGTAAGTGCAACTTGTTAAATCATTATGACACTTTCTCTTCCTCCAAAACTACAAAATATAGAGGAAAAAAAGCAACAGATAAGTAGAAACTGAAACATTTTGCCCCAGTATTTAGGTTTCTAATTGAAATAATATTTCTTTAAAATTTCCTAACCACAATTTTAATAATATAAAAAAGGTAAGAAAATTATATCTTTATGTTCAACTAAAAATTGCACATTAGTTCAAGCCCAAAATAATTTTGGGGCTAGCATAATAAAAGAAAGAATAGCATAAATCCAGTTACTTTAAGAGCTCTCTATATGATGAGAGAAAGGTTTCAAATTCCTACTCAGAGCAATCTGCCTTTCTGTACCCCTCTGTCTTGGACAATGGGTCAGGAGACAGCCTGTTTTTATGCATGTCTCCTCATTGTTTTGATTTTGACTGCCAAAAAGCTTCCAAACTATTAGCTGTTTTCCTAATTGTTTATGAAACCACACTGTGACTACAGAGAATCTGGTGCTGATTTGGAGCAAGAATTTTATCTCTTAAGTAATCACATTTAGGTCTTTTTTCTCCTTTATTGTAAAAGATATTCAGATCCCAAAATCACCCTTTCCATTTGAATTATGTGTGATTGTCACTTCTTTTTGAGAGGGAAAAGTGCAAAGTTTTCCACATTTTACTTCTGCTTGGCTTTTTTTATCTGTTGAAGATTTTCCCGTTGTACTTATGCTGCTTATTGCCTGCATATCCAAAGACATAATGCCTTTGTTTTTTTTCAGAATTAAAGCAGATAAGCAAAAAGACCTTTCAAAAACCTCCACACACCAAAGCTAAAAACACCAGCATTTATTTTCAATGAAAAAGTAATTCCAGTAAGGATATAGAGCATTTAGTGATATAAGGTTTAATTATAAATGAATAAAAGTTTAGAAGGAACCTAATTAATGCTATTGTCATTACATTGTAGTCAATCTGTACAGTCTTGTAGTAACTGTCTTGGACTCTTAAGGAAAATCTGTATTGGAAAGAAGATTGAGATCACATCTTCAAAAACATTAGGGGATTTGGGGTTTTTTGGGTTTTTTGTTGTTTTTTGTTGTGTTTTTTTTTTTTTAACACACCTCAGTGAGATTAATTACTTACTAAATACATAGTTCAGAATAGAAAAAAAAAATCAAATCTGTTTGGCTTCTTCTGCTCATAATGAATATATTAGGTAGTCTTTATTTAATTCCTAGTGAACAAGTAGCTCTCCTATAAGAAAGAACCTAAATAAAAATCACTGCAGTAAAATATTCAGAACCTGGGTCTGGCAGCACATAATTTACCAGTCACTGTATATTTTTCTCTAGAGCAAGTTCAGTATTATTTATAAAGCTTGTGGAAATATATAAGTAATCAAGTAAGCTTTGACTATTAGTGAAAATATTCATCAAACCAATAGTCAGATAACTATATAATTTTTTTTTTAATTTAATATGTTACACTTGCTGATAACTGTTGCGTAGAGCAAGGATAGTATTCTGGGTTTAGCAAGTTCACAGAGAAAAGGAATGTCTATCTCAGAAGATAAAAATGAGTGGAAATTTGAACAGAGATCAGTATTGTGTGGAGACATATTTGAGTGGAATCAAAAAGGCCAGAGAGAATAGAGAGCCCAAATACATGAAAGGAAGAAGTAGATATGGCAATGTGTTCACTCAAGTGTGTTTGCCTTAGCTACAAGAAAATAATGAAACAACTGAAATAAAAAGGTTGGCTTACTTATTTTGAGCAGTTACCACTCTACAAGAACACCACAAAGTCTGGTGACTCAGGCTTTTTCGTATCATTTTATTTTATGTATGTGATGGTTTTTATTTTGCCAGGTAAACTCAGCAGGCTGGCATTTTCTTGTATGTGTAAAATAACTTTAAAATGAAAGTCTGTGTTTACTGCAAGCCTCCATTTTTAGAAGTTATTTTATTCTTTCAAGAAAAAAAGTCTAACACTTCATATGTTTCATTACTTTTGGTAGCGTGAAAATTTTAATTAAGTACAGTATTGCGGCAATCAGAGAGCACTAAAACAACACAGATAGAAGTTAATAAGGTTTTATATCACTTAATCCAGAAGACAGCCCAACATCTCACTGCTTTGCCAAGCAACAAAAAATGTAACTTTCTTTTATTTGAAAGTACTCTACTAATTGGAAGGAATAAAAATTGATCTCATATAACATAGACTTTGTTGATTCCTGTGTACCACACGAATTACATACAGAGTAGGTTAAAATTAAACTCTTTTTTTTTTTTTTTTCAGGTTTGTAATAAGAGACAGAAGTATGGTACATGAAAACATTAATATAGTTGGATCAACTGGCAAAGGAGGAATTCCTTAGTTTAGAATTCAGGTTTTTTTAATCTGATCCCACTTTTGTCCTAGTTTAAATAGCAGATGTAGTAAATAGTATGATGTAATCAACAAGAAAAAATAATGAGCGTTGAGTTGCTAATCATAGAGGAGCAAAACTGAGGTGCAGCTAAAGAGATGACATAACCTGTCCTTTTGTCAGATAAACTTCAGTCATTTTGCCATTCAAGAAGATAGTATCAGATATACAAGACCATTATAAGGTTTCTACTTTTTCGGATATATGCATTTATGAAGAAAGAAAGAAAGAAAACATACCTCAGGAAGATATGTTATGTGAATGTTTTCTGTAACAGTAGGAAAAAAATGGGTATACGAACTACAGAAAGGACGTTGGAGATTTTTACAATTTTTTTTAAATTTTTTTTAGTTTACATTCTAGCTGTTTTTTTGTATTCTATCTGCTTGTACTTAACATTCACAGATACAGTTGTGTGACCACACATTTGGCATTGTTCCCATTCTCTGGATAATGTACTTTCACTACAGTCAAGAAGAGAGCGCATTACTAAAATTCTGATGCAAAAAAAGACACTGAAATTTGTTCATGACATTGCTTATTTTGCTTATTGGAACACTAGATAGTTCTCATTTATAGGACATCAGTTTGAGGAGTATTGAAGTTACTCAGTTATTTTATATTGGAACATTTTTAGGAGCAGAAGTTTCTCCCAGAGGAGATTCAAGTAGATCAAATCACTAGTTCAGACACATTCATATTCAGAAGTAAAAAATATCCTTTAGACAGAGAGACTTGGAAGGGTTTGTATTTGAATTCATAAAACTGAACCAGTACAACAGCAAATACACAACCAAAATGTGTTCTATTAAAAAGGAGGAATGGTGAATTGCCTTCCTGCACCTGCATATGAATTTGTAGACTGCAAGTTCACAAAATCATCTGTCAGAACGTGTTTCAGCTCAATTTATCCACTTTAAGTATTTTAAGGCTTTTGAAATGTAAATTCTTCCTTCAAAAATAAATAAGATCAAAATTCTCTTGTAAAATTTCAAGACAAAAAGAAACATGACAATTTTATAGCAAATAGAACAAACATAGAATCTGACAAGTTTGGAGCACCACAAAGTATGATTATAAGTCTGTGACCGATTACAGAGAAATCCACGGTCAAACTCAGTACAGATAGTCTCCAGATTATGATGGTATTTAATTAGTTTGCAAAAGACAACAGGTGAAATAGTGGCTGGTTCTGCATTATAACAGTTATCATCTGTGACAATTTAGTAGGATGGTCTCATGCCTTTTCCACTGAATTCCCAAAAAAACACTGAAATGTAATTACTGCAATTGGAAAGATTTTGGTAATCACTGTCTACCTACCTGTGCATGTGTATTCTAAATGGCCATATTTATACCTCTACGATCTTTATAAAGGAGGTCATGTGACACATTAGAGGGAAAAAACCCACCAAATAAAACCCCACCAAAAAACCCTACTCCGACCAAAAAGGCAGAGCTATTGCAATATTCTAAGACCTTGATAATGGGAAGAAAGCAAAAAATGGATAATGCAGAAGCTGAGATATCATTTATGTCAAATTTTACACTATATGGGACTCTTCTTCATGTTAGCTGATTTATTTACTTAGTGATTTTTTAGTCCCTTTTAGCTTAATAATATCTGGGAGAAAATGTAAAAGACCTACAAAAATAATTTCATATTATTCCAATGAGAAACTACATTGTATGTCTTGGAAATCAGGAAAACTAAATAATGATTGATATGATATAAATATTTTTTTAAATTTAATTTAATAACATTTAAGCTTAGACCAACAAGTAGTCCTGTTCTTAAAGATTACTTTTCCTACTAAATGGCTTAAGTTTAAAGTTACAGACAAATTATCTCTGTGTAATTTTGATGTCTTCATTGGACTTGCACTGGCCCACTGATTTTTTGATTAAGTAAATCCTGTGGACCTGCTGCTATGAAATGATTGACTCTTACAGTCTGAACATTAATATATACTGTTCATGAAATACTGTTGCCAAAGTCTTTGGATCAATCAAGTGAGAGCAGACGGAAAATCTCCCCTGTGGTTCTATAACTTTGCTTTTATCTCCAGTAATGCTATATAAAAAAACTCTTGAAATTTTGATTCTACTCTGCCTGCTAAATATTCATCTAAGTCATAACCCATCAAATTGTTAGAAAGTGTTTGAAAGGTACATGGTCTGATTGTATTTGAAGCAAAGAAAAAAAGCTATTCATTTGATTGCTTACAGGGTGGTTTAGCAAATTAGTCATCAAACTGATGGACATGATTACTGAAGATGTCCTTATGAATACCTGCCTTAGAGCCACACTAGTGTGGGGAATGTGACCCTGTGAACATCATCTTCACAAAAGGCATACACCATAAAAGTATGCATATGCCTATGCTGACTGCAATCTCAATGTTGCATTGGAGCAGCTGGCATACAGTGACCCAGTTCTTCACCTGTGTGTGTTGGGGTGGGAACATGATTGTCTTTGTATTTATGGTATAACCTAGTCCAATACGTAATAACCACAAGACAGAATAAGCGACCTACAGCATTCTTTAAATACATAAACACATAAACACACTTGACCGCACTGTGCAAGTTCTTTCCTATGCATTGGACTTGCACTTGGTGTACTTGCCCATTCTGGACAATTTAAGCCTTATTATTTTCCAGTATATAGTTCTCAAGACAATAATGATGCTTCCTTTCCTATTAAGTATTTTTGCATATTTATGGTGAAATTATTTTTCATCCCTGCAGCAACAACAGCTGTTTTGTGATCTTTCAAGCCTATGCATCTTTGAAGACTATAACCGTAGCTGAGAAATTGTCTCTGGTGAGATTCAGAGCAGAGCTATTGTTTTTCCCTTGATATTTGTGTTAGTGTGCATATTTTTATCTGCATTGAAATAAGTCAGGAATAATCATCAAACCATGAATCTGAAGGGGTTCTTTATAGTTCTTTAATTATGGACATTTCTGACTAATAAGTAACTTAGATAAAAAAGGCATGATTAGCAGTTCAAATAATTATGGAACAAGAAACTTTCTTAAAACTTTTAATGTCTTTGTTAGTCAACAGGAAAGAACACTTTCACTGACATAATTTCATGTTTCTTGCTTTTCTTCTGAGGAGAGGAAGTTTTGTAAAGCTGCATGTTTACATTTCCATTATTTGGGCAGCAAATATAAAGATGGAAGAATGTTTAATGTTATTAGGTCATACTTGCACTCAAATATGAGCTTTCAGGGAAGTAATAAGGCTTTTCCTGATACTGAAAACAATAAATAATTACAGTAAATGGAGAGGAGTGTGAAAAAGAGAGAGGAAAAAAATATGTGAAAATAAAATGTTGGTTAACGAATTCGTTAGTTAGAGGACATTCTGTAAATATAAGAGAGACAAACCCATTATGAGGAAGCTAACTATTTTTTAAAATTAATTTTTAAAAATTTACCAGGAATAGAAATGTAAACAAAGAACATGGATGAATACTTATCCATAGGTCTGTTTCATTGAAAGCAGACATACTGAGAAGTGAAAGTATAAATGTAAAAATTTAGATAAACCTAAATGGAAGTAATTCTGGTTTGGCTAAAACTTCTGATGTGGTTAGCACAGTTAGATGAATTATCTTACTTTAGAGCAGAAGTTTTACTGATTGCTGACAAACTGTTAATTTCTTTTGAACAAAATACATCTTTTCTTCACTTTCCAAGACATTCGCATAGGAGTTTACCTCAATGAAAAATAAAACTTATTGAAGTTTATAAAAAAATAAATGTTTCAAGTATCTCTTTGCTTGATAATCGAAGAAGCCAAGTGCACTACCGAGTACAGACATGAAATGACAGATTTAAGTAGTACAATATGTTATATGGTCACAAATCAAATCTCTGATAGATACAATTGCAAAATACCCAAAAGTAAAAAGGAATGTGGAGGTTATTATCTGCAACTAAAGTCCCAGTATTAGGAAACTGAAGAATAGTGCTTAAAAGGTCAAATTTTGTCCCCATAAAGAAGCTTAAATATTTTAGGGTAGTTGGAGATGATTTAATGGGAAGATAAAGCCTTGATTTGAAAAACTCCTATATGATTCATCTGATATTATTCTGAAAAGGCAGCCTTTGGAAGTCAAAGAGATTAGATTCTTCGAACTGGAAATTACAGCTGAAAACATGAATATCATGCACAGCAAAATTAGTGGGTAATTGGTGGGGTAATAAATTGATCATTGGCATGTTGCTATAAAGGTTTCCAGGGTTTTTAGGAGTTAAGCACATTCAGAAAACAGCAGCAATTTCGTCAAGAGCTTGTAGTTAATGTTGGGTTTCCCTACCAATATCTCCATATTGAAGTCTTATATATATTTCAGAATTAACATATTTAAATTCTCATACAGGCTGACTGTCCTGGTTTGGGCAGGAGGATGGAGAAGTCCGATGCATGCCTCAAGGAGATTTGATTTTAGGTAAAAATAGCCAGTGAATCAAACTGTCAAATAACCCTGTTATTGCAGTTGGTGCCTCGCAACATCCTCCTGCCACATCCAAAGCCTCCTGCTCCACTGACTGAGCCAACTCCACCTCATTCCTCCAGCCTTAAAGACTGTCATGACAGATGGAACCTGAAATTATGGGCTAAATGAACTCAGTAGACATTTTGGAAGGATGGCCCATAGACTGAGGGAATGATACCTGTGGGACCCGGGAAAGGGGTGGTAATTCCTTAGAATGTATATGGAACCTGAGCATGACATCAATAGTATGGAATAAGGGGTGGAGACTGTCCTGGTTTCGGCCAGGATAGAGTTAACTTTCCTTGGGTGAGAGGGAGCACAGCTGAAGGGCTGGGTCCTGATCGATCATTGGAGTATTCCATGTCACGTGACATCAAAGCTCAGCATATAGGCCGGCGGTGCTCTCATACTCATGTTTGTTTTCGGCTGGGTGGGTTTCTCTGGTGCGGTTGGATTGCTGCTGGGGACGGGCTCTGTACTGGTCACCACTCGGTGAGCCACTGCTGCATTTTACCCATTTTGGACTACTATTATTACTGTTGGTTTTGCTAGTAATTTTTTTTTTTATTTAACCTACAAATTTCTTCTTTTGTCCCTCCCCTATTTCACTGGGGGAGGGGGGGGAGTAAACAACTGGCCATGTGGCGATTTGCTACCGGCTGAGTTCAAACCACAACACTGACCCAAGAGGTATGTCTTTAAACATCCACGTCTTTGTCCTTTGTTCTAGTTGCATTCGAATACAATACCTGTCATGTTTCCTTTGTTATAATTTCCTTCTCCAAGTTTCTTCTTAGCCCATTTCCAAAAGGAGCATGTCAGGTGAATTTTCTTTTGGAAGTACACAGAAATTGAACGAAGATTAAAGTATCTCTTGTAATGATGTAAAAACTTTATAGCACGTCTTGTAAATGTACTTTTATTCATATATATTTTTTCCAACAGAAGTATTTTTTTTGTCCTGAGGATTCAATGACACATTATCTTCTGAACCTCTTCTGCACATAAGGACTTCTATTTGATCTTAGTACAACACTCAGCATTTGGGGGGTGTTACTGTTTTCCACTGCCGTATTTTTCAGACCATCAGTACAACCTCTGGTATGATGACAACCTGTCATACGGAGACAACCCCTGTAGGGCACAGACAATACTGTTACCAAGCCAGTGATGATGTTGCATTTTGTCTCAGCCAGGCTTCTTGTTGCCTCTAGGACAATGCAGCTGCAAAATGAAGTTTACACTTGTCAGTTTTTCTAGGCCCTATTACTGAATATTTCTTTACTAATTTGTGTATACCACTGTAAAGAACATATTAGAACTACGTCATGTCTTTTCTTGGGATTTCATGCTAACTGGAATGCTTGATGATCAGGAGCAGACTCTGCCACAGATATTAACATGAGAAACTTGTGTAAACATGGATGGAAGTGTCCTATCACTTTTTTCTTGTCATCATACATCAGGGTCTGAATACTCAGATGTTATTTTATTAGCTTATGTGTAAGTTGCTTTTCTCAAGGAAACCACTCCTTCAGATGCTCTGAGTAAATGAATTTAAAAATGAAAGTTGTGCACATGGACATCACGATTTGATGCAATTTTGAGGCAAATAAGTTTGGTACTTCTAGGTACTTGTGCAAGCTTAAAACAATCTTAAAAATGTATTGGATAGTTAATTTAAAAGGAAAGAAGTATAAATATATTTCATACTATATTCAAAAGGCAAAGTAAGAAGTACAACTCTGTCTCCTTTATTGCTGGAAACAGTATGCTGGTCAATAAAGGCAACATTATTTGTAACATATTCATTATTATTCTTTGCATAATTAATATATTTGCATGAACATCACTGAATAAGTTTTTAATCACTCCATCACTTTCAGACTGCAAAACTGCCAGCCTTAGCTTCTCACCGTATTGTAAATTAATTAAGAATACTAATTCAAGCAGAAAGAATCTAGTAAGGAACATATACTAACATTTTCAAAGTTTTCAGATGTTATAAACCAAGTAAGACAGGACAAAGGGTGTGTGCAGGCCTATAAAGAAGTAAACACAACTTGTGAGGTGGTGCACTCGACACATAAAATGTTAGAACCACGTATCATTGTGTGGTAGGCAGCAAATAATTATATCATGAACCAAAAAAAATTAAGATGTGGAAGTGTAGTCACAGATATGGCCAGCTTTCTATATATGAGGTAAATTCTAGCAATGGTATGGAAAAAATATTACCCAAGGAATTATCTTTCTTTGTTTAAAACTTTTCATATGTTCTCCCCAAGTGTGTTTTGGGAATTTGGGATGGTAACGTACATTAACTAAAACATTTCCTGCCCTATCTCATCTCCCAAGTCAAACCCAAAATATCTGGCAAAAATTTTTTAAGGATTTCTTTTTGATCTTTTCAAAGTGAGTGTTTCAATGTCAATAGCCAAAATGTCTTTCTAGAATTATGAAGAACTATATGAAGAAGAAAATTTTGCAAGGGAAGCCTGAGCTCTTATCTTGAAATTCCCCATGTCATCATAGGTATTGGTGGGTTTTTTCAGTGCATATATGACATTTTACATACTTTTATATTTAGCACATTTGTACAAATATTTGTGTATGTGTAGTCATTTCACTAAGTTGCACAAGGCTGCTCATCTTAAGTGTGGTTAGCTGTTTATACAATAAGGTACCTCTTCTTTCCAGTGATTGCTGTAAAGTTCTAAAATTCATGATGTATCATATATGTACTTCTAAAATAAAAGGCATAGTGAAATCTGGCACTTTGGATCCAGGATTACTTTTCAGCAAGTTATTTATGTTACTGTGACTACAGCACATTAGCAGTAGAACAACACAGTATGTGCAGATCTGTATAGTGAAACAAACGTTAGAGGACTCAATGTTTGCACCATATATGTTTATGTGAGGACAGGAGGAAGGCGTGTTAATTTCAGACTTGCTCTGGTCTCACACCCAGGACTAAATGTTCATAAGTGATTGAAGAACATTATGTGAGCTCCTGGGGCACATTTTTCAATTTATTTTCATCTGGAATGAATCCAGCTTGAGTAGTCTGCAGCTACTCAGTGATATAAATCAAAGCATGGTAAGTGGGGACAATTAAGTTTCACTTCAAAAGCACATTCCTGATGTAAATTTACAACACCAATGTACACATACCTTGTTTCAACTTCAGAGTATGACTGAAGCCCATCAAATAAAATGAAACTGACAGGGGGCCAGGGGGGAAGGATTAAGAGGCATATCTACTCTGAGAATACGAAGTCTCCCAATCCATTTCTGTGCAAACCACCCATGGAGCTAGATGGCTGGTGCAGAACTTTCAAAAATAGTGTCTGTCTTCAAGTGTTCCTTCTAAATGGATTCATGAAAGCCATAGACAGCTAAGACCAGAAAGCTTTTACCCTAGTGCCTGTAAGTTATACCCAAGTTCCAAACACTCACCCAGTAGGAACACAGAGACGTTGTTCTTCAGCTTTGTTCTGAAATATTTCAAAATTTTTTCATAAATTATTATCTTCATATCATGAAGACAAATAGAAGGTTTTTGGACAATATGGCTAATTGCTGCTGAATCTTGTGCTTCATGATTATTGTTTGTGCAATAGCTCTTTCTTTGCTTGCTGCAGTATTACATTTCCTCCAACACTTGATCAAAAGAGGGTCTTCTATAGTTTTTGCCATGGGAAATTATTAACTTGGTTCTTAATGAGGATCTGGGCTCTGCTTGGGCTTCTCTTGCCTACTTTATGAACAGCAATTTTTCACTTTCAGTGTGCTTCATGTATGTTTAGTTACTTCATGTACTTTCTTCAATCAGCTTCAAAAATGCAACCAGGTTTTGTCTCATTACACTTACTGTGACGACAAAAGGCAGCAAGATAATACGTGAACAAAGCATAAAAAAAGCATAGTCACCTTCCTTGAATCTTCTGTAATATCATATTGAAATTTAAAGATCATATTTCATGCTGCTTTTTTACCATTTTCTTTTATAGTACGAACTATCTCATTTGGCTGTTTTGTGCCAGTTTGATGTGTCCGTGATATATACTTTTGAGTATAACTATCTTCATGATGTGCTAAATTTTCCAAGTAAATGGAATATCTGATTTATTGGTAGGCAAATATAACTTTTCTTCTTCTTCAAGTAAATGTAAAGAGAGATTTAAAACCAATCATCATTCTAAATACTTTTTTCCAAGAGAACTGTCCTAATAAATTGAAATTTAAAGGAGCAGTTATGCAAGTTCTATGTCAACACATTTGATTTTCTGCACTTAAATGTTTAATTCACTTCCAGTTATATTCTGCTTACTGAAGTTATATTTGAAAAACAACCTGTGTTCAAAGAATTGTTGGCATGGTAATTTATTCTCATTTAAAATCCAAATTATATCTCGTTAGGGATCCCATAATCTTGGGGGAATGCCCATCATTGGTTTTGTTAATGATTCTCTAATGCTGTAATTCTGTATGAGTACATGCATTAATTTACATGTAAAACTACCAGGACGATTAAACTAGATTTGCTCTAATGTCACAGCCTCTAGAACTAAATTTAGATGAAGACAGAAAGAATCCCATCTTTAATATGTAAAAAGATTAAAATCTTAAATGACACAAACCTTGAACTGAAATGCTTTTACTTAAAATTTGGAGGACATAAACTAATTAATCTATTACTTATTATTTTAAAAGCTCACTATGGCAAATATAACAGGTAATATATAAATTACTGCAAAATGTATTTTTCAGCTATTGATTTTAATAATTATTTTACCTAGGTGAGAGGTTGTTTTTTTCTTTAAAAAAAGCCTTTTGTTAATGATTACAGCTTTTGTTAATGAGGACAGCCCTGATTGATTGTATTTTTAAGTTCATTTTGTGACTCAGAATTCAAGTTGGTCAAAATCAGTGTAATTAATTTAATGTTACAATGTTTTAGATGTAAAAGCCTAGTTTTTGCATAAATGACAATCCTTTGGAAGTGTTGGTGTTGTATCAAAGTGTTAATGACAAAAAAGATGACTTAGATATTAAAAAAATCAGGACATCTGATTCTTATGACATTTTTGTTAAAAGAAAAAGGATACAGAATTAAACATTTCACTATTATCCTACTCCTTTGACACTATTCACTCTTGTACAAGGAGGTTGTGAATTCCTAATAGTTCTGATTTGCTTTATTTGATGCCTGGTTTAACGCTTTCCTTTTAGAGCTTTAAGATAGAAGCAAGTCATCAGAGAATTAGGGGTGTTTGGTTGTTACTGTTCTATAATAGGGTTTTTTTTTGGTTTTATGTCACACAAAGGTGAAAGATGCACTATTTTACCCTAAGGTCTGTCTAATATACCATCCAACTTACAAGCAAGAGCATAATGGTTGTCATGAGATTTATTAATAAAAAACTGTATGTTACTATTTCAAATAAGATAAAATTAGTCTTATGGGCAGCTCCCAAATCAACTTTATTAATGCACTAGACTTAGAGTGGAATATTAGTTATTAAAAGTTATTTATTAATATTTATTTATTATTAGTTATTTTAAAATGTTGTATTCAACCATCAATAGTGCATTTTTTTTAAAAGTGCAGTTCTTGTGTAACGTTCTGTAGGGTGACTGCCCCCTTCAGATATGCTACAAGTATTTCTTTTGGCACAGGACTAAAGGACAAGATAAATTAGTTGTATTCTAACATGACTTAACTAATTTAGTTGGACATCATTATACAGGGCTCAAATGTACAAAAAGCATATTTTAAAGCAATGAGCTATGTACTGATCTGCAAGCTGAGAACTGTACTAGTTGTTCTTTCCTGTTCTCCAGTAACATTTTGACCTGATTCTATAATTATCAACATAGATAGGAGATAGATAGAAACCATCCAGTGTTAGAGGTAATATTTGAAACAGGAAAGATGTAGCAGTGTCCAGTGGCTGTGAAGTAAATCAAGGGAAATAATTAAAATAAAACACAGTTTTGTAGTTGTGAGGGTAATTTACTATATTCACTATATACATAGTGAATTCTCTGAATCAGATGAGAAACATTTCCAAAACATTATGTTTTTAACTATAAATTACTATGCTAGACTGAGGAATATGCTGCATGAAATCTCTAGCTTTATGGAAGAGTTCTATGTCTCAATTCCTGAGTTTCAATTCTAAGACTTATCTTTGCATGGCTATTGAATTTGCCTAATATTATAGTAATAGGTTATAGATTTGCCCAAAGGGCAAGACGTTAACTTCTGTGTGACTTATTCATATTTTTCTTTCAGGACCAAGATTACTGTGAACATATTTAATGACAAATTATATTCAGTAATACAACGCGTGCAGGTTTCTTCATATGTGTAATCAAAAGACAGCGCTAAGTCTTTGTGCACTGTAAATAACTTTCACTCAAAACTGAATGCAAAATCTAATGTTTCAGGATACCACAAGGATTTGCAAGGATACTTCGGTGTGATATTCACTTGAATTCATAGTTAAAATTCAAATTGTCAGTACTGAATCATAAAATCCAACCTGCAAAGGATCATTGCTAACAGCCTCTTGTTTTCTTTTGCAACTGTATCATTTGCATTTGTTCTGCATGGTACAAGAATAATAATGACTGGACATGCTGCAGTGAATTCTCAACCAAAAACCCTCAACTTGGGGTTTTACTTTATTAAAAAGGTTTAAACAAGGCAAAGTCTGCCTGCCTTTAAAGCACAAGACATGGGAAAATTATTCAGACTTTTTCAAAGGTGCAAATCTCTGAATTATCTACTTATTTTTAATTCTTTTGAAAGAAAACTCTTTTGAACTGTTCTTTTTCCCCCGAATGATAATCATGTACCTGGCACATACTGCCTCTGACATATGCACTCACAGCTGTTTAAAATACTAAATCCTTTAGCTATGTTTCCTTTTATACATAAAGAGGTATAATTTGTGCAAATGCAATTTAATAAGCAGCCCAATTATAATTTACAAATTTAGAAATAGACTAAATTTTGTTTCTGTTTCAATTAAGTAGTTGCCTAATTATTCTATAAACAGAATTAGTTAACAGAGAGGGAACTGAGAATGCAAACAGAAATTAAATCATTCACTAAGCTGTCTCTTTTACTATTTCAATCAACATACTCTTGTTTATGTCCTGATTCAGCAATGTATTTCTGTGTCTGAGCAATTCTCAGGGCCCCAAGGGCACCACCATCCCTGACCATCCCTGCCCAGCACCTTGGGCTCTCCCCACCTGCCCACAGCCCATGTCAGCACCCAGGGCCACCAGTCCCTGCCCCAGCAATGCCACAGCAGGGCCGGTCTCCAGCTCCCCACAGCCCTGCCCTGCCCGGCCATGGGCCTCTCCAAGTCGGGCTCACCCATGGACCCACCTCCCAGCCTGGCTTCAGCCTGTCCAGGGCTGATGCTACCCCGGTGCCACCAGCTGCCCTGCTCCTGACTGGGGCAGTGGGACAGGCTCTGGCTGCCAGGCCCTGCCCTGATGGGGGCCCAGGGGGGCCTCTGATGGGCCAGCACCTGGCCCAGGTCACTGCCAGCCCCTACGGTGCCCTGCAGCTTTTAACATGTGTTACTGGTTATCACAGAATCACAGAATCATCTAGGTTGGAAAGGACCTTGAAGATCATCTAGTCCAACCACTGACAGTTCCCAGCTACACCATATCCCTCAGCGCTATGTCGACCCTACTCTTAAACACCTCCAGGGATGGGGACACCACCACATCCCTGGGCAGCCCATTCCAACGCCTAACAACCTGTTCTGTAAAGAAATACTTCCTAATATCTAGTCTAAACCTTCCCTGGTGCAACTTGAGGCCATTACCTCTTGTCTTATCGCTCATTACTTAAGTTAAAGAGACTCATCCCCAGCTCTCTGCAACCTCCTTTCAGGTAGCTGTAGAGGGTGATGAGTTCTCCCCTCAGCCTCCTCTTTCATCCAGCACTCCACTGGCAAAACCACCTGGTATGTTCCTAGGCAAATTAAGCAGAGGTCCCAGATATAGCACAGCAAATTTGAGAGGAAACGATCAGCAACATGCTGACAAAGGGCATCAGCCCCATGAAAGGCAGACTAGCAAGAGGGATGGCATGATTTGAGTGCCTGGAGTATTGTAGAAAGCCCAAGCTGTACTCCAAGCTCTCATAAAACTGGAGAGCTCTGTTACAGTGATGTTACAGTGATGAAACTGAGGAGACACAAGCCCTGTGAGGGTGGCTGTGGACCTTCTCTGACACAATTTCTGGACTGGAGCTAGCTGACATCTCACCAGCTCAGGAAAAGGTAGAAAGTCCTTATGTCTGCCTGCATAATATGCCCATGCATGTCACCTGAGAACTCGGTATGTTTTTCCCCTCTTAAACTCTGAAAAGTGTCTTGTAAGGGGACAGTGAGTCTGCCAGAACTTTGAGGTTGATCAAGTTAGATGTCTTCCTTTACATGAGTTCCCAAGAAAGACTAAAATTATTTTAAAGTAAAAAAAGAGAAAAGAATATTCCTTATAACAACATATATCTCAATATACATATCTTTTTAAATAGAGAGAATGCTACACAGTGTTTTAACAAAATAAAATGGGCTTATAGCCATCTTGCCTCTTTAATGTTTGAGACTGGCTCCTTTCCTCCAGGCCTGGCTTTGAGCTGGTATGGAGTTCTGCGCAGCCTCCTTGTAGTATCTCTTACTTTCTTTGCCTTCTGTGACCCATGTCTTCTGAACCTGTCTCTCCTGGAGTACTCTCAGGTTGACAGGGAGACACAGTCCCTGCTCATCTCCAGAGGGGTCTGGCAGCTCAGCAACTCCCTTTTGAAAGGAACATAGTATAGATAGAAAAAAGCTGATCCCATCCATCTATGATGCACCCACATCCTTTCACCGAGTTTTCTGTTCGGTCATTATAATCTTACACAGTATAGTCAAACTAGAAGTTTTGCAGTCTGTAGTGCACTTTTTCCTCATGTACCTCATCCCTCTCGTCACAGTCTCTTATTAGGCTGAGGAACAGTGCCCATCTGCATCAGCTGGTAGTTTTTCAGTGCTGATTTCAGCTAACTGGACAGAATCCCTTGTCTAATTATTGCATGTGGTCATAACAAATTTATATCCAGGCAATTTTCTTCACTCCTCAGGCTAACTTGCTTCCAGAATGTCATTGCCTGATGACCAGGTAGAATGGTTGCTACTAATAAATGGAATTCAGGGTTAAGCTAAAGTGGTAAAAATATTCTAAAATGTTACTATAAACTATATCTATTATCTTCTTATATTCATTTTAATTTCTCATACTTTAAAAGAGGAGCATCAGCCTTGAAAAGACCTTGGTCAAGGCTTACAATGAGTTCACTTTCCTAATTACCTGAAGATCTAACTCTTCATATGCTGTTCCAGCATAGGCCTTGGCATACTTGTTTCTATTTCCTCACATAAATATGAATTTTTTTCTTACACTGAATAATTCAGGAGTGGCTATCCAGTAATAATATCAGGCTGTGGGAGCTTTCATTGAAACCAGAGGTAAAAAAACATTCTACTTAATTTAGGGGACTAGATAATTAGTCATAGTATGTTTTCTAAACAATCATTGGGTGTTCTGCTTCTGAATCAGAATTCGTTGGGGTTTTTTAACCAAATATTTGTTAAAAAGCCTGTTGTCGACTGGACAGGTACAGACTGAATATTGAAAATGGAAGCCCTGTCAGTTAAGTTTTATACTATTCTTGTATTCCTAAAATAAAACTTGGTAATCAAAGGTATCCTCAGCTTGGGGAGGATTCTACTTCATATTTTCAAGCTTAAAAGCTAAGATTATTTAGCTAATAGTCTAGATAATGAAAGTGGGCTTTTGATCAAGACATTATGCAGGGAAAGCGTACAGTCCTGGATCAGAAAGTACTGCAGAAGTTCTGTTAAACATTTTGGCCTTAGAATAGAATGACCCAATAATTTCAAGATAATAATAATCTACAGAAGTTGTGTACAATTAATATGAAGTCTTGCTTCGACAGGTACATCTGAATCTGACTTTACAGTCAGTCAAAAGGATACTGGTGGGTTTTTTTATTCAGTGCACTGATTTTGTGTTGGCATTTGGGGGGGGGGTGTCTTATCATTAACTGCCATACTTTGCAATAATGTAAGTGTTCTGCATCTGCAAATCACTTAGTACATTAACTACTGAAAGCCTGAGATTTATAAGCCCACCAGCAAATAAAATTGTGTTTCCATACTATTTATAGAGAAGGTTGTTTAATCTATGTAAACTTTAAGTAAAACAGATTTTCAGAGCTTTAAGATTCTTCTGGAATTACAGGCTCAACCTACAAAAAAAAATTAGTTTCTTGGTTTCTCAAGTGTATCATATCCTGGATACTTCTTTCCTTTAAAATATTATGTCAAAAAACCCAGAAACTAGTAATATTCTACAGTTACATTTCTATCTGACTGTTGTCTTTGTATGTGTTAATGTATGGTTGTAATAGTATTTTTCAGATTCTTCACTTCCAAGTATTTATTCCAGTAACTTGGACACAGTTACTGTTTTTTAAACCCGTAGTTTAAACAGTTTTTACAAATTATTTGTAATATTATCTTTTTGAATACAGAAATATTAAATAGTAGAGCCTGTAGCAAATAAAAGAATTAAATAGAAAGGGTACAACAAAAAGAGTAGGCAGACTCCAAATAGTAATCTCAGCAGTTAAATATAGAATGAGAGTTGAAGCACTGCATTATGTTTAAGTAGCCCTATTGGAGTAAATTGGATTATTCACCTCAGTAAAGCAAACAGGATTTTGTCCTTTTATGTATGAAATATTTTGGTTTAATTTGGAATAAAAACTCTATATACTGACATAGATGAAGCAGGAGGAGGTGAATACTGTTGACCTTTTCCATACCTGTTCTGCATTTTATATGGTAGGACTGTAAAATACATCAGCAGGTTATAATTAAAATGAAATGGGACTATCTGTAAAAGAAGCATCTTTAAAGCTGCCACAAAACTGTATTTGTAAAAATTAATTAAATGTATATTTTCTAATGTTGCTGATTATCAGATAATAAATAAATATATGTATTTAATTTCTTCAAGATGTGTTTAAAAATGCAACTTTCATTAACTTTAGAACTGATTGAACAACACACTTGAATATATGTTTAATTGCTTTGACAAGGTGAAGATTTTGATATAAACAAAATTATCACAAGAATATTAAGTGACCAGATCAAGATCCTGATTCTTTGTGTATTCAGATTAAAAGCAAAATTAAATATAGCGGAAGAAGAATTTGTGCCCAATAACATACTATATACAACAACATTTCTTGTAGTTTTGTGAGAAATTGTGCACTGTTGGACACAATTTTTCCAATCTGAACATTTGTTACCAAATTCAATTCTCTGAGAAGGGCTTTCTAAGCTTTTTGTGTCTCATCAAAATTTTTCCATTAGGATGTGGTGATCTCTTCTGTTATGCATTGTATAAAATTCAGACAATTTTGTCCGTCTCCTTTTTCCTGCAATATGAAAGGTTGCATATCATAGTCGCTAATTCTAATCCTGAGTTAACTCCCAGGCAAAACTGTTGACATTTTAGACATCGCTAAGTGTAGTTCATGTTTTTTTATTGAGTTGAGGGATGCTCAGCCTAAAATATCTCAGAAGGCACAAGCTAATGTTTAAGACTTTGCAGATTGATTAAGGTTTGCAGGTAGATTTCATATCTTTTTTTAGACCAGCTGCTGTCCTTAAAAAAAACAGACAAGCTTTAGGCATACAGCCTTTCTTTGTGTTTGAAATAAAAGCAACAGTTTTCAAAATTAAATACAAGTTCAGAGCAAGCTTCTCAAAGTTTAGTTAGAAACGTACCAGTTAGGCCATCTTTGAACATAAACTGTTATTAACTGTGAAGCAGAGAGCCTGCTAATGTTGAGGAGGGGGAAATGAGACAGAGGAAAGAGAGATGGAAATAACGCTTCTTAGATACCTAATGTACTTATGCAGAGGAAAGGAAGACATGGATCAGCCCAGAATTAGAGTGAAGAAATAGATAATGTAGTTTAAGATCAGTATTGCTGTTGAGTCATTCAGTGAGGTTTTCAGCTTTTTCTTTGGGAGATGTTTGTGTGCCCTCCCTTGAGGATCTCTGTGCAGTGAACAGGTATATCATGAACCATTTTGTGAGAAATGGATGTTCCCTGGAAGATGACTATCATTTATTGATTGTCAATGTGAGGTCATTCTTGTGAAGAGTCATTCTGTAGTTTTACCTACATAGGTAGCCATGAGGATATTTTCTGCATAGGGTAAAGCATATCACATTGCTGGAAAATGCAAGTATAAATTCAGGAATGTTGAGGGTTCTGGTCTAGAAGTATTTATTGCAGCTGCAAGTTGATGATGGTAAATATTTTTTTTTTTTTTTTTTGTTAGACATGTGCCAGTGCAACAATGAATGTAATTTAAACCATGGGGAATTTGCTACTAAGGATTTAGCTGGGTTTGAGTCAGGGTAGGGTGACAGTTTTCAGAGGCTGAGATAAGGAGTTTCAAAGAGACTTTTTTTAAAATTAAGATCTCTCATCCAGGATGCAGCTGCTTTCACTCAGAGCATTTAGGCAAGATGTTATGTGAACACCTGAAGTGAGTAATCAGAGAGGATTTTCTTTTTGTATAGAGGTAACTCTTCACATGGTGTTCAAGTGGCTCTTTCAACAATATGTGACCTCTTTCATTAGAGGACTGCCTTTATTAAATAACAATCCTCTTGAGGTAACTGAAGTGAAAATTCTGAGCGTAATCTAAACCTCAGAGTAAATGCAGTGATACTGGATGGTGTGGTTACTGGTTTGGGGTGTTTTTTGGAAAGTGGACTTTTGTGTAAAATAAAAATTAATTTGCTGATATTATATGGGGTTTTTTATAAGTTATTATTTTTCTATATTTGCATATCAGCAAATTAATGCTGATGTAAGAATATTCCAAAGACAGTCTGAAGAGGTGATGATTACCAAATTCCTGGCACAACTTGAAAAGAAATCTATGCTTTCAGTCAAGATTATGAAGTTGTCTACATTTCTGAGGTATAGCATGGGCTTGGTTAAAGTTATTAAGAAATTCCTCTTCAGAGTGGTTTGTAAAATAATGCCATATTGTGGAGCCATTTTAGCATCCATTTTAGCAACAGTTACTACAGCTTGAAGGCTTATCATTTGTATCAAGAACAGTAATGGCTAGTATTGCTGTACCAGAAAGTGGTCATTTGGAAGTGTGTTTAGTGATATCCCAGCAATTTTGATCAGAATTATTTTAGTAATCCTAAGTAATTCATAAGGACAAAACATTAAGCTGAGTCCACTTAATTATATCATCTGTATGTGCACTCCCTAGTGCCAGAGGTGCATCTAGTCAACTCTGTTCTCGTTCACTAAGCTCAAATTCTTGTTTCCATTTAGTGTTTTCTCTTTGCCATGGCACACTTCAGAAAACTAATTGAAAGACTGGAAGAAATGTAAACATGTGTTTATTTTAAACACAGAATTAAAAAGAAGCAAGTCATTAGAATCAAGTGTTACGTTTATTACAGTTGCCCATTTATTTTGTAATTCTTAATAAATGCAAAGAAGCAATGACACATGGTCACTTCAGAGGCTTGTGGAAGGGTTAAATGCTAGGGGTAAAGAAGGTGGAACTAGAGGAAAACAAAGTTAAGGCAAGGAAGGCTGAGTGGCATAGGAAGAGACACAACATGAAGGATGATGCAAACAAAAGCTAAGATTTAAAAAACACCACCAGAAGAGCAGCTGAGTGGCAGTGAAACAAAATTAACTGGATAAATACAAAAGTAGCCATTTAATGCTAAGTGGTTCTGGTCAGAAATGGTGTTGGTGAATGGGAAAGTAAAAACATGATGCAATACACAAAATGAGTTTGTGTTTTCATTTTATACAGAAGCTTTATATGCTTAATCTTTTCACATCTTTAGAAGTCTGCTTTTGTAAGTAGGAAATGGGATGTCCTCTCAGAGAAGATAAGGAAAGAAGTGGCTGATGTACTGATGCTGGCATCCATGTGACTAGTTTCAAACGAAGTTCATTAATAGGGAGAAGATTAAAAGGAAAGCCTTTTTGTTATCAAATGTTGGGATGAACTGCTTATATGAAACTCCTCATTTTAAATAGTAGAACCTTCACAGGTTCTTAAAATGATCAGCAATAGCAAAGCAGAGATGGGAAGTAAAGAACCGCTTAAGAAATACATTTCCATGAGAAAGTAAGATGCTTTACAAATATTCATGAAAGGTACCAAGCTTTTTAGGAAAGATTTCAAGACAAGACTTTTTAGGTTACTTCAGAATGAAATAATGTGCTAATATAAAGAACTACTTACCTCTAAAGAAATATTATTAAAATTTTTGCTCCAGGTCACTCTATTGCATGCTGTAAGGAACTGAAGGAAGTAATACCTCAAACATTCATTGACACAAAACCTCAAGGACAAGCTGTGGCATTTGTGATTAGTCTAAGGAATGCCATCCAAGGAAGCATGGAGTGTGTCAAAGGATGCACGTCCCCACTCCCTTACGGTTGTATTGCACCATTAGCCATTGATTTGTTTGGATATTGGAATGCCACTAAAGAAACTTTTCTTGGGGTTTTTTTTGGCTTTACCACCAACACAGCAAGGTCTGTTAAAACCCACAGAAACACTAAAAATATTGCAGCAACTAATGTGCAGGAAAACACACACACAAAATTTACTTAAAATTAATGAAAAAGGTCACATATGGCTTCCATCAGTGGTATAAATCAGACCAACAGATGGTTTGGAGTAAACAAGCACTCAAATTATACAGTGAAACATATGTATGATAAGATAAAATATATAAACAGCACAGGGAAACATTTTTGTTAGGCCATAATAGATACTGAGAATTCAGATACCACATTCACTGAGGAAATGTTTTTATGTATTGAAAATATATAATTCATAGTAAACCCAATGTTGTACTCTTTTGTATTTATGGTAGTAACTGAATTATAAATATAGAACTACCCACAGTGTCTGGCATAGCATAATGCATTTACCGTATATACTGTGGAAGTCAATGTTATGGGTGTGGAAGAACCTGTAATATTTTTTTTGATTGTTTGGCTATAAATCCAGTGACAGCATTTATTTTGAAGAAAAATGTTCTTCAGAGCAAGTCACAGACTCCATAGATTTCACCCATCATGTGCCTGACATTTGAAAATAACTGTAACTTGCCAGAAAACATTTGTCTTGTAAATCCTATGTTAAAAAAATATGTAGGTAGGACCTATAATGCTGGTTTATTGCCCAATGTTTTGCTTTCCAATAATGTCACAGGATCTGAACCGATTAGCTTGTAGGCTGATCCTTTCTTGGGAACAAACAAACTAGGTTATGCAATGGACTTGGGAAATAAGGCTTCAGCCATGAAGGAAAATAAATTCTTCAGTCATGGGCTACAGAGACTGACTGGTTTCTTAACATTCTGGAAAACAGAACATGAAAATTGACTTCTTTCTTGGATGATTAGCACATTGGTAGTACCAGATGCAGGTCATGTTTGTTCTTCTAAAAACCATGTAGGGGGTTATCAGACCTTTTCTTTCTTAAAAAGTTTTATCTAGAAGGTAGAAAACATATCTTTGAGTACTTGGAGCTACTGGTTCAGGCATGAATTTGTATCCACTGTTGTAAAAGCACAACAGATTTATTTTTTGTCATTTATAGTAAATAAAAAACCAACATAAATGAATAACCTCCTTCCCCAACCCTTTTTTTAGTATTTCTCCATCGCTGATGTTGATTATCTGACCATTTTGGAAAGGGAGTCCTGACTCCTACCTTAGGTTTCTACAATATAGATATCTTCCTCAGTGTTACAGGAAGCAGTACTGGCAGGAAGACAGTTCTCCTGATGTGATAGAGAAAAGCACTCAGTGCACTGTATTAAGAGTTTATTACAAATCAGCATAGTTTGCTGGCCTTTTAAAAAAATATGTTTCCCTAAGATAACTTAATTATTTTGGGTGTTATTTTGGATTATGCTGACTTTCTTAAAATATTTTAAAGTAATTGAAGAGTACTACATAATATTTAATCCTCCATCTATTTATATACACAAGTGTTTTTTCTCATTGATTTAACAGAATAGTTAGTATAGATGTAAACAGAGACTCTTTCAATTAGTCCACAAGGGAAGATTTCCATATCATGCATATATCATATCTTCAGTGTAAGTCAGATTGAAAAGAACATGTCTTCTATTCCATACCTTCCTATATCTGTTTACTTTTATTTCTGTCATAGCTATAGAAAGATCCAGGGGAAGAAAATGAGAAAAAGAATTCCACCGATCAAGAAATGTGCTTTCCAAAAACTTAACCTTTGTACATCCTGCATAGTACTAGTTAATGGAAATAGTCTGTTAACAATGAATTGCAGGTATTGTTTTCAGGAAAAACTGCATCAGAAGACAGTCGCAGGCATCTTTTTCTCCCTTGCTGAGAGAAAATCTTTGGGATTAGTTACTATACGGAGGTCTAAAATGGAACAAACACAAATCAACAAATGTAAAACATTGGCCTACTGTTTTACAGAGAAATTGATTTTGTAATCAGATTTTTTTTTTTTTTTTCTTGAAGCCTATTCTTACTGAAGAATAACAGTTCCTTATGGCTTAAACTTTCAGTTCTTAAAACTGGTTAAGGATTTTTAGGTTCGAGACTAGAATCTTGCATATCATTCTGCTAGAATGTTATGTGGGCACCAGAATACTCTGGTTTGTGTGCCATTATGATAGATGGTTTGATAAACTGTTCAGATATGGAGAGTCTACTGTAAGAACACTAGATAGGAAGGCTAGATAGGAAACATGGTTAACTAGTAAGTATAGGCATACTAGGAAGTATGAATTTTTAAACTTCTTTCAAGTTTCTTTGTGATTACAAACTCCAATTTTCTAGCAGAAGGGACGCACAAGTATAAAAAACTAGTAGCATTTCTTCAAGACATAGCCTTTTACCTTAGTGACAATAAAATAAGAATATGGTGCTTTTGTCAGATTAGTCACTTGCAGAGTGTTAAAAAATATTGCTTATGATACATACATGTCTTCTAATTCCTTTTCCCATTATATCTGGTTTATCTGAGAGAAGTGAATTCCTTGATTATTATTGAACTGCTCTGGTAGGAACTTTCATCTTGTCCAAGTCTGGTAGATCAATTGATTTACTGCATCTTCTAGAGTAAAATTCTGCTTCCTTACAGTATTGCTGTGACTTTCTTTGACAAAATCTTTTTCAATTATTATGTAAATTACCTCATTTTAAAATATATGTACAGGATATTAATTATAAGAAATTAAATAATTATGTTTTCAAATGAGTGTTTGGTGGTGAATGATTATGACCTCTTTAAGAGAACTAGGATTATAATTCCAGCTGTCAGGAATTCCAGGTCACAGCAAACGTATAGAAGTTTTTTAGATCAAACCAAAAAATTAGCAATAATTGGAGCAAGATAGAATTTCAAACCTGAGGCTTTTTCCTAAGAACTAATGAGTGATGCAAATAGAAAAAATATTTTCCAGGTGAATTTAGACTTCAAAGAAATGCTTCTGTTCAGTAAGATACCATCATACTCCCACCTTAGTCTGACTCATTGTTACTGAAAGCTGTTGTCATTGATGGGTGTTTCTTAAGTGTTTGCATGATATGTGGGTTATAGGGGTTTTGTGTTGTTTTTTTGAAGGCCCTTAAGTAGTCTGCAGTGAGTCAGGATAGACAAAACAGTTATATCTCATATTAAAGCCCTAATAGGACCAGACAACACAAGTAGGAAAGATTTCTCTAGCTCTAACCAGAGCTACAAAAAGAAAATGAAATCTTATAAAAAGTGTGGTCAGTGCTGCACTTTCAGAGATTTTTTTAAAAGACATAGGCAAAAACTTAAAAAGAAGGGAAAAATCCAAAACTTCCCCTTGCAACAACAACTACTGTCAGATGTAATTACTTTGGGTGAGCTGATGAATCTGTGGTGTCAGTGAAAAATTACTGAAGTATGTACCCATAAAAATTGCAAATGAAGTAATATTAGTCCACTTCCACATTCAGATCTAATGCAGATGGTTGAAGTATTTTAAATACAATACAATAATTGTCAAATGCCTAAATGAAGTCTAAATTTAGCACCACTGAAATGGCAGTATGCTCCAGGTACTGCAGTCTCAGTCATTCACCACTACATATGAAGCAACATAATTAATTTTGCTCTTTTTGACTTACTGTCACACTTTTAGCTAAAGCCTTGCTTTGAAACTTCCTCTAAAAGTAAGTAACTTCTTAAGCTCTTGGTTTTAGGAAGGACTTTGCACTTTAACAGAAAATTTCAGGCTTAGTTCTTCACTGGTGTGATGCGACTGATGCAGCCTGAAGTTTTGGGTTTTCTGCACTGGAAGCATCAACAGTTTAATTTAATACTTAAAGCATTCTTGAAGCACCTGTAGGGTGCTCTGAATGTAGCTATTTTCAAGTTGACTTTTTACTATACATGAAGAGGAACTTTTCCTTTCTCACCTTCTTGGGTAAAAAATTAGTCTATAGGTGTTTATCATACCTGAGATGTTCTGCTGATCCATTTGAGCAAGTCTGAATTTTGAGGGTGATGGGCATTAACCAAAAGCAGAGCTGTTGAACATCCTTGAGGATGTTAGAAGTACTAGGTCTGGATTACAGTGGATCCTGTACAAATGCATCACTATTCTTTTAAAACGCCTTCTATAAAACTACCTTTCCTTACAATCACAGAATCATAGACCCAGTCATAGAACAGTTTGGGTTGGAAGAGACCTTAAAGATCATCTAGTTCCAACCCCCGTGCCATGGGCAGGGACACCTTCCACTAGATCAGGTTGCTCAAAGCCCCGTCCAACCTGGCCTTGAACACTTCCAAGGAGGGGGCAGCCACAACTTCTCTGGGCAACCTGTTCCAGTATCTCACCAGGGAAGAATTTTTTCCTGATGTCTAATCTAAATCTACCCTCTGACAGTTTAAAACTCTTACCCCTCATCTTACCACTACACTCCCTGATAAAGAGTCCCTCCCCATATTTCCTGTAGGTCCCCTTTAAGTACTGGAAGGCTGCTATAAGGTCTCCCCAGAGCCTTCTCTTCTCCAGGCTGAACAACCTCAACTCTCTCAGCCTGTCCTCATAAGGGAGGTGCTCCAGCCCCCTGGTCATCTTCGTGGCCCTCCTCTGGACCCGCTCAAGCAGGTCTTGAGCAAGTCCTTCTCTGCAGGGCTGCTCTCAATCCACTCATCACCCAGCCTGTATTTGTGCTTAGAATTGCCTCGACCCATGTTCAGGACCTTGCAATTGGCCTTTTGAACTTCATGAGATTTGTACGGGCCCACCTCTCAAGCCTGTCAAGGTCCTTCTGGATGGCATCCCTTCCCTCCAGCGTGTCGACCACACCACACAGCTTGGTGTCATTGGCAAACTTGCTGAGGGTGCACTCAATCCCACATGTCTCCAACAAAGATGTTAAACAGCACTGGTCCCAACACTGACCCCTGAGGAACACTACTCATCTAGCGCTTAGGGATATGGTGTAGTTGGGAACTGTCAATGTTAGGTTAATGGTTGGACTAGGTGATCTTCAAGGTCTTTTCCAACCTAGATGATTCTGTGATTCTGTCAGTGCTCTCCACTTAGACATTAAGCCATTGACCACAACTCTTTAAGTGCAACCATCCAGCCAGTTCCTTATCCATTGAGTGGTCCATCCATCAAATCTGTGTCTCTTCGATTTAGAAACAAAGATGTCATGTGGGACAGTGTCAAAAGCTTTTCATAAGTCCAGGTAGATAAAGTCAGATGCTCTTCCCTTATCCACTAACACTGTAACCCTGTCATAGAAGGCCACCAAATTTGTTAGGCAAGATTTGCCCTTATTGAAGCCATGTTGACTGTCACCAATCACCTCCTTAATTCCATGTGCCCTAGTCTAGTTTCCAGAAGGATCCACTCTATGATCTTTCTGGGCACAGAGGTGAGACTGACTGGCTTGTAGTTCCCCGGGTCCTCCTTTGTTCCCTTTTAAAAAAATGAGGGTTATGTTTCCCCTTTTCCAGCCAGTGTGAACTTCACCAGACTGACACGACTTCTCAAATATGATGGATAGTGGCTTAGCTACTTCATCCGTCAGTTCCCTCAGGACCACACATGCATCTCTTCAGGTCCCATGGAGTTGTGCACTGACAGGACAAGTTCTTCTTAATGTTCTTTGTGTGCATTCCTTGCACACAAAACAAGGTCTTTTAAAATGAAAAGTTGTCTGCATATTTTTATTTCTAATAGAGAAAACAAGATTACCACTTTCAGTTTTGTAGAAAAATGTGGAATACTGTATAATTAATTCATATTTTTCCTGATTGTGATCCCCCCTGTTGAGGGTCAACAGATATTGCATAATAAAACATGGATTTCTACACCTTCCTGCTATTTTTATTTTTCTTCATTAAGTGACCTGCTATTCAGTGACAAGCTAAATGGTACCACTGACATTTTTCTATTTAAAAAAGAAGGTAATTAATTAATTAAAACGTAACATTTATTAGAAAACTGTTTAAAAATAAAAACAGTCCCTGTTCTCACTGGAAATATGAAGATTCAAGGGGAAAAAATGAGTTTCTGTGACATGGTACTATCAACAGAATGTGAATCTGAGAATATAGCATTATTTATCAAATAGAAAATACATAGAATACTCTTGTCTATGGCAGAGGGATTTTGTAGTACTAAATCAAGCCTTGCTGTGATGTGTCCCATACAATTCAATTGTATTTTATAGAATGGGTTTAGGTGTACTTAGTGAACACTGCTTACACCCAGAAGTCAAAAGGATGTGTCTTTTCTTCAGTTATGGTTGCTTTCCTAGATCCAAGAAAAGGCATTGCAGATTGAGTTGGAAGATTCCCTTAACAAAAGAGAATCTGAATGGCCCATCTATTCTTATTTCCCTTTTCCCAGTGCTCCTCTTTATTCCAAGACAAGTTTATCTTTCAGAGAAGCAAAAATTATTAGGGTATCACAGTAAATCTGTGTCTTTCATGATGTTTCTCCATAGCTCTCATAGGCCATTTGGCATGAAGTAGAAAACCTTAGACAGCATAGCTGATACCCTGCTGGGAATGCCAAACACTGACTTGTAGGAAGGGTCTGATGCTAAAAATAACATAAAGCCTGTCCTGATCCAATGTCGGGGGAGGTTTTGATATGATACCAAGAGCGAGATTAAGACACAAATGAGGTCAAATGCCATACACCCAAAATAGCTTTTTATTATTAAAAAAGTGAAGAGGGGTAGCGATAGGACAGAATGGAAGGCAAAGACAGAAATAAAGCAAGCATCCAGAATAGAGTCGCAAGAACAGTCACCACCATGGATCCAGTGGTGTCCCATTGGTCCTCAGTCTTCAGTTCTTCAGTGGTGGGTGCACACAGAGCAAAGTTTTTTGTTGCCTTTTTAAGTTCATCGTATCCACTGATTAGCATATCTGCCCACCTTTAGGGTTTTTTTTCTCTGGTCTGACAGGTTTTCGATGCATTGAGATTCTGGGGCAGAAGTGTTCACCTCTTATCAGTTCATTAGCAATGCACGAATGCACAATAGAGTCACATATGGCTACACGATGGAGCCACTGATAAACATTTGGTTTCACTCAGCCCATGTCTCCCCCTTTGAGGCTTGTCTAAGGAGTTTGACAATGCAACTGCAATGGAGTGGGGGGTGCATCCTTTGATACACTCCTGCTTCCTTGGGTGACATTCCTTAGACTCATCCAAAGGCGGCAGATTGTTCTTGAGGTTTCCACAGACACAAGCAAGCCTTGAGACAATCATTTGACATTTCAGTCTCTCACAAGGCCCTTCTTGTCATTCACACCTAAAAAGTCATGTTGGAAAAGAAATAATAATAACTCCTCCAATGATTAAGCAGGTTTGGATGGCATTTTATGGACCTTTCCTTTTACTGTATATTTCTGGAACTGCCCAGCGTTCTTCATTGGTTATGTTTTTCCTATGATACAAAGTGTAAGTACTTTCTGGTTTTGCTTTTCTTTTTCAATTATTTTTTTTTTCCTTCTTCTTTCAGTCAGTCCTGATCCTTGAAAATATATTACTCCTTAAATTCACATCACATTGTTAATTCCTAGTAGGGTAGGTTTTCTGCCACTGCTATCTAGGAATATTTGATTGTGTTATTTTTTCTATCTAATAGATTATATAAAAGTGCATTTCTCCTACCCAGTTCAAGTTACTTAACTGAAGATGCTTTGTCCACTCCTTCTATAATAATGTATTTGGGATTGTATTCAACTCTTTTATAAGGTGCTCTCATCATGGAATGTCAGGACACTTTAAAACCTGAAAGAAGAAAACTTTGTAGTACCCAAAATGGGATGGTTAAACTTTATTCATTGGGCTGTCAAGGAAGTGAGACGTCAGCACTTTGATATGTATTGATGAACATTATGCCCTGATCTGAATGATGTTCTAAAGCCATCCCAATCACTACTTTAATATAGGATAATTTTGTAAGAAAAAGAAGAGGAGAAAGTGTACATGAAAATGTGTTAAAAATCAAAGAAATGGTGCGCCAGAAAATGTGTTAGGGTGAGCTTCAGCTATAGGTACTTGTCCAGTGAAAAAAAAAAACCCTATGAACTGCGCAACATTTCAAAGTCAGACCTAAGCGAGACAAATGATTTTTAACTATTTGTTATGGCCTATTGCCTAAGGGTGAATTCCATCCTTACACACTGCAAATCTAGCTGTTCATTTTTGTCTGCAAGAAGCATTTTGAGACTTTATATTCATTATGTAGTACAGTAAGGCACAGGTGGATGCATAATTGAAAGCTCTCATTCCTGAAATGCAAAAGATTTAAAAGCATAGGTTCAAATCCTCACCACAGTGTATCCAAAGTGACTCTAATCACTATCTGATTCAGTATGATTTTATCAGGATATACAAATAAGATGGGCAGATCATCTTTGCTGCAGGTGTGTTTCACTGGTATTTACAGAATTTTATCAGTATAATATTGTTTGTGCTCTGTGTCACATTTCTACATGAATTCTTTGTAGTGTATGCGCCTTGAATATAATTGCTCCAGTTTGCTTTTCTGGAGCACCCTTTCTTCTACCCTTGTCTGTTTATATCGATTCAGATGTTGAATAGCCACAGGCAAGGAACCATGATTATAACATGGAATTATATAGGTTAGTTCTTTCACAAGTACTGTGCATTTTCTATGTATGTTAACGGGAAGGTTTTCAAAAAGCTGGAAAACTATGTTAAGGAAGTTAGCTGGAAGGAGAACACTTATTTTCAAAGATAATAAAGACCACAGATTATTATGAAATCAAATTTATCTGAGTAGGAATTAATACAGCTGATAGCAGGATTTTGCCAACATTTACCAAAGTGCCTCGTTTTTACATGTAACTTTGTAGATGTTTACCAAAAGTCTTTGTCAGCTTATATTTTGGCATAGCACCTGTCCTCTCTGGTTTCAGCAGCTTGCAAAATCCGGTCCTTAGTTAGATATAATAATACAAATATTTTGTAGGTGATTCCATGTGTATAGTCTAATAGCGTATATGTTTATGTCTTACTGTATGAGGCAGGAAGTTTTCCCTTTACACTATAGTCCCTGCCTACTGCTGCTCAGTGCTTATACTATAAAGAAGCAGCACAGCTGCCCAAGCAAGCTGCCCCGCTGTGTTAGAGCACACTGCTGATTTTTCTCACTGCATAGAGTTTTTTATCCTGTGCCTGTTTGGATTTCAATACCTCCTCTGAACACTCACTACAATCTTATGTCACTAGCAAGCTCACCTTTCATTTTCCAGATGATGTTCCTGTGGTTTATAGCCTCTTGGAGAGCATCACATGCCTACCAAGACTTACAGCTGCCTCTGTCTCTAATCCTTTCAAATAAATCAAAAGTGAAAATTCAGCTTCTGGAGATCCATATTGAAGAAACAGAGGAAGCCTTCTGCTGAGCTTGACTCTTTCAAAGAACACCAATGTCCTTGGGAATATCAGCTCCAGGTTTCTTGACAAAAGACATTTTCCTCTTTGCCTTCTCCAGATACCACCAGTAATAATGAGACTTCCTAGCACTCTGCAGCCGTCTTTGAGGCTTGCTCAGCTGTTCAAGCTCACCTTGAAATCCTCTCTGGTGCTACTATACCTTGCTATGCCATAGATGATGTTCTGCAGAAACAGAGCCTTGCACTGATCTCCACCAGTACAGCAAGCAGCAGCTTTGGCTGCCTCAGCATCATTTGCACTTAGCACCACCTTGATATTAAGCTAGTCTTCAAGTTCACAGCAGCAAACTTTTTTGGGGCCATCATCTGCTATCACATCATCCCTTTCTGAAGCCAATGAGAGATGTCAGAAATTTAGATCTAGGTATTTCATCACCAATTTCCACCATCAAGTGTGTGATCTAAACAGTCAGGGATGCCATTGATCAAGGGTTCTCCCTTGATTCCCTTCATTGCCCATCTGCACCAGTTTTCTTGTATGTAACGAGACAGAGATGAAGGTGATGGTGAATAGTCTCTCTTGCTTAAAAATGCTCACTAATTTTATCATGTTTGTCTCTGTGCTGCCTCCAGACTTCCTTCTTCTGATATGTCTTAGAAGTTAAAAACCTTGTAGGCTAGAGGGCTGCTTCAGGAAAATGTCAAAGTTTTTCCAATGGCAATTTCCTCCTGACTAACTAGAAAGAGAGATAACATGCTGAATTTGTTCAAAATGAATGTCTGCGTTTGTGCATTCTGACAAACGTCTTTCTAACAGTGCAAGAAAAGAACTGGTATACACCTCTTACTTTTAATGATACATCTTCATGAAACTACTGAAGTGTTGCACCCTGTGTATATTCTCCAGGACATACTTGCTGTGCTGAAGGCCTCTCTCCAGGGTGTTGAATCAAATAGACCAGGTTTTTGGAGAGGCATATTCCCGGTGTCTTTTTCCCCATATACTTTGACTTAGACTATCTTGAAATCTCTCTGGGGGAAGAATGCTGCTTTTTACAGACAGACAGACAGACATTCTTCACTGGGACAGGTGTGCAAGATTTCCATTGTGCACACCTGCTGTGCACGATTGACCTGAGTCATAGTCACACCTTCATCTGCAGACACCATGATGTCTGTAAAACATATGCAGCAGGGACAACTTTTTTTTTTTTTTTTTTTTTTTGTGGGATTGTATGTCCTTTGTAGCGTAATAGCAGCAAATGTGCTCCCCAATATATATTATGCATCGAACAGCAGGAAGCTTGACACCAGAGTGCATACACTTTATAAACTGCAAACAAATCTTTCTCGTTTCACATAACCAGGAGAAGAATACTCACTGTGTGCATATCTGTGTTGATTACACATCCTGAAGAACATATCCTAGCTAGAAGAAACTTGGTCATCAAACTAAATAAGAATGGTTACTGAGGTCAACAATGTGCTATGTTTTACTTTGTAACTGACTAAAGTAAACAGTGCTTTGCAACCTGATCTGTTTTACTCATTTACCCTACGGACAGCTTGCACTTGACAAGCATCAGCACATAAACATTTATATGTATTACATGAAAAAAAAATAGTTAACCACTGAGAAAATGTGAATAACTAATAGTTTCTTGTAGGGAACAATGGTGTATTTTAGCATTAAACTGTGCAGTGGTAATGCTGATTGCACTTCTGCAGCAATATCTAGTCTTTAAAAATTAATGAAATGGACTCCTGAATGCTTACCATAAAGTTATATTTTACTTCATCACCATGGTAGCCTGAAAACTATTTTCTTTATGCTAGGCTGACAATTATTATTTTGAGTGGTGCAAAGCTTTCCATGAAATATTTATTCATCTTTTTGTGGGAGGGCAGGTTAAGGTCTGTATTTTGGTTTCCATCATTCTTCTGAAGTTTCCAACATACTTGTCTTGTTTCTGCTTTCAACCTTACTATTCCTCTTTTAGTTAATGCTTCTGTTTCTTAAAGTTAATAGGAAAGAACTGGTTTTGTAAGGACTGATAAACACTTAGACTCCAAAAGTATGTCTAATCTAATTCTCTACCTTTTAGCCAATAATGTAAGCAATAAATGTGTGGGATTTTTTATAAATAAAAATTAACAAAATATAAATTCTTTACTGTTGATGTCCAGTTTAAAAGCAGCAGATGAACATATGTTTATGCAACAAAACAAATAGGAAATGAAAGAATAAAATAATCTCATAATAACAAAAAATATTGGGATCACAAAGAAATTCAGTTTCATTAATACTATCGTTACATTTATTGACATATAATTTTTGGTTATATTCAGAGTAAGTGAGTAACCACTTTACATTTTAGTATACGGAGCTAGCTTAGCAGTCCTGCAAGATAAAAATGTGTCTGTTTTCTACATACAGAAAAGGTTCATAAGAGTAATAATGTGGAGGTGACGCTTTTCTGACATTTGACATCATAGCATCATCTCAGGCACCATCTCGGAAATTTAAACTAATTTAATCACAAACTTAAAATTACACTCTTTTCAGTGGAGAATGGAAAAAAATGTTATCTGAGTAAATGGTCCTCTATTATTAAAACAACAGATGGTAAAACTGCATTTGAGAAGCTTAATTAATGGAAGTCTTAAAAAAAATATATAGATCTAGGCACAACTGATGCAAATCTAGTTATAACATTAATGAGAGAAAAAAAATAAAATAGGACCTGTTTAAGAAAAAAATAATGTTTAAACAAGATGAAATATAAACAGGATAGACCAATAAAGAGAAATAAGTGCTTTACAAAAATAAAATCCAAGGGGAGGATAACAAGCCCTCATCAAGTCATTGTAGAGAAAGGCCTAGTAGACTGTACAGCTGGACCACGTGAAGATTCTTCCACCAAAAGAAGTGTTGAGGTGAATTCATACATGTGTTCTATTCTGTTTATAAACCTGCTCCTGGCGTAACACATAGAAGAACATAAATCTGTGATGTGTAAGTAAGGGACCTCAAAGTGATCTTTAATGCTTTTTTTTTTTCAGTTGAAGAAGACTATGAAGAAAGCAATTAAACTTTCTTAATGAATGCGTGTGTTTATTCAGGAATGACTACAGGAGCTATTATGATGGAATGAGACATAAACACTTGTCAAGAGGAGTATTAATATATTATGTCACATATATTTTTGTATATATTCATGAAATAATCCATACTTCTCTTGGCCTTTCTTTTGTTTGTGATGTGGCAAATAAAGCTAGGCAATAAATTGTAATGTTTCTAAAGTTGGGAGTGAATGAATTGGAGTCTCTTCTCGAACAGTTAACATTTAGATGATCTGACATGGAATGCAGCTCAATACAATTGATATTAATGGACTGCAGAGGACTAGCAGACACAGAAAGTTTTGGTTTTTTCTTGAGTAGAAGCAAACATGACAATGGCATCTTGTTAGAAGATTAAAATAGGCCTCCAAAATTGTATTTATAGTGTAATCATCTGTGTACACTAAGTACACAGAACAAACAGCACATTCTTGGTGAAGAGAGAAAACTGACTTTATATTTGTGACACTAAAAAATTGACAACAGTCATACTGTGAAATAAGATGTCTCTGATCAGTCTTTGGAAATATTTGAGGGGTGATGTTCAACTGGTGAAGATGAATTTCAAGAAAGGTGAAGGACCTGGAGAACAAATCCTATGAGGCGCAACTGAAGGAGCTGGGACTGTTTAGTTTGAGGAGGAGAGGGCTGAGGGGAGACCTCATCACTCTCTACAGCTACCTGAAAGGACATTGTAGAGAGGTTGGTGCTGGTCTCTTCTCACAGGTAATTAGTAATGGAACAAGAGGGAATGGCTTTAAACTGCAACAGGGGAGGTTCAGACTGGATATTAGGAAAAAAATTTTCACAGAAAGAGTGGTCAGACAGTGGAATAGGCTGCCCAGGGAGGGGGTGGAGTCACCATCCCTGGATGTGTTTAAGGGTTGCTTAGATGAGATGTTGGGGGATATGGTGTAGGGAAGAACTTTGTAGAGTAGGGCTGATGGTTGGACTCGATGATGCCAAGGGTCTTTTCCAACCTGGATGATCCTGTGATTCTGTGAAACCAGTTCAACCTATGTATCTCTTCATACTGAGGGAAAGTAATAAGTAGTTTTATCTGCAGATTGGTCCAAAGGATGAATTCTGACCCAGCAATATTTATCAGTGGCTCCTGTTTCAAGCAAAGGTTTGCTGGGACTGGGAACTTAAGAGAAAGTTTCAGCTGACCTCACATAAAAACTCATCACCCTTGAATCGTACTCAATTGTCCAGTGGTGAGATAATCAAGATATTTCATCCTTTACGTAACAGTTATGGACATATTAATTTCCATACATTCTTTCTGCTCTGTTCTGAGTGTTTTCTAGATAGTTTTCCCCTTATCTCCTCCCTACTCCTTTTGGTGTCTGTCCCAAAATGGGCATAATGTTGTTGTGTAAATGAGGAGCATCAAATATATTCTTGCAAGGACTAAAGTTTATATTCCCATTATTACTTCCCATTTGAGGTACCTTTAAGTAAAAGAGTAAGTACATTTCACAAAACTCTCGATGCAAGGAAGGATAGATGGTTGATTTCATTGTTATTTTAACAAGTATCCTGGTATCTAAGACTATTAATGAAGAGCTATAGGAAACCCGAACTCTTTTTTTTATTTACCTGTCTGAACAGATTTCAGTCTATACTGTCTAGACTCCTGGAGGCAGTCTTGAAGGAAGTGCTTCTTTTTTCTTTTTTTTTCTGTTGAAGCTGTTACAACTTTCACAAGTATTTGGATTTTAAGCCAAAAGAAGAAAATGAAAGTAATCCTGAAATCTGATGATTAGGCATTCATTTGCTATTCCCAAGTTTTCAAACTTGTATCAGTGTAATTCTGCACTCTTAAGAGACCAAAGAAAGGATATGAAATTAGGTGCATCTTTCTCGTACAATAAAGCTTTGCTTTCAACTACCATAAACTCTTTTTTGATAGATAATGTCAATCTCCCTCTTTGTCAGATAATAAAAATTAACTTCAATTTCACAAGTAATTTTGGGTAGAGTGTGGCAAAAATTTCTGTCCAGTAATGATTCACAAAACCTAACTTGTTGCCAAGGTGCCTTATGTTAGGCATATGAAAGTTAAAATATTTATACGCATGTCATTTGATTTCCCAAATTCTTCATTTGTGGTAGGAGGGAAGATTCTGGATCGAACTTCTAACTTTTCTTTCTGTTTAGAGAAGCTATATATATACACACATATATATATAATATGTATACACATATGTATGCATGTGTGTATAAATGTATTGTTAAATCTTTGTGGAGTTCCTGGTGAGTCAGTGACAGCTCATTAGCACATGCAGTATTACTGATTCATTCATATCCTTAGTCACTGGTCAGTTTCTGAACAGACATGTAATCACCTTCCTGGTAACTGACTGTCTAATGACTCATTTCTTCTTAAACCCCTGTCTGCAAAAGTGTTTCCATTTTTCAGGATTAGGAAGTATATCTCACAAGAACTAAGAATCATCACAGAGGCTGCTACTTTCCAGTTCATTTCTTACATTCAGGAGCAAAAACTTGTACTTAAGAAATTAAAATTAACAAAACCAGTCATAAATCCTTAGCAAAATTCAACTTTCCAAACAGTTCACATTTCATCTTGTATTTAAGTGTCATATTCTTCAATGCAGTGTTTGAAGATGCTAGAACATTATGGAGATCAGTGCAATAACAGAGGTTTTAGAATCACACTGTGATTTTACTTTAAATGAGATACAGATTTGATATCTTTTACATGACTTATCCTGTTGTGGGTTTTTGGAAATAGCATATTTAAAACAATACAAATATTTAACTTAGAAAAGAAAGTGATTTCTTCTATCTAACCATTACAAAATCAAAAAGGAAAAATATATAGTCTAAGCAATATCAGAGAAATCTATTTTTGCCTAAACTTCTTCCTAAATTCTCTTCAGAAATATTACACATATAATATTTAACAGATGCTTTTCTAGTTGCTTCACTTCTGAAAGGATATGTCTGTCTTTTAATTTCACAGAATCACAGAATCATTCAGGTTGGAAAAGACCCTTGGGATCATCGAGTCCAACCATCAGCCCTACTCTACAAGGTTCTCCCCTACACCATATCCCCCAACATATCATCCAAACGACCCTTAAACACATCCAGGGATGGTGACTCCACCCCCTCCCTGGGCAGCCTATTCCACTGTCTGACCACTCTTTCTGTGAAAATTTTTTTCCTAATATCCAGTCTGAACCTCCCCTGTTGCAGTTTAACCTTCCTGTTGCAGTTTAAGTTCAGATGTGTTCTTTCTCCTTAAAGGTATTTAAGTATGTTCTCACCTCCCCTTTTTTTTTTTTTGATAGAGTAACTATGCTTAAAAAAAAAGACAAATTACTATATGACTTGTTCTCAAACAGGCCTGAGCTGGCTTGGGTGGTTGCTCTTCAGCAGTTCTTTTAGCAGTTGTTTTGAAGAGCTGTTCCTATCTCTTCTCTGTCAGCTGACTCCCATTCCTTTCTGGCATTAACTCTCCAGTCCTGTCTACCAATACCCCAGTGGCTTTTTGTTGTTTATAATTATTGCTCTTTGCATGATTGCAATGGTTATTCTTTTTTAAAGATGGAGTTTCATGACTAGTTGAAACTATTCTAAGACCTTGTTACTTTCATGAAAGACATTCCTCTACTGCAACAGCTCTGGTGCTTTACTGCCATAGTGAATCCTATGGACTCATTGGTTGGACTAAGGAGTAACCCTACCAGAAAAGAAATAAACCATGGACAGTTTTCAGGTGGACCACTAAAACAACTTGAGCCTTCGTGCAACTTATGCATGCATTTATCTGTAAATGACAAATGAAAAACCACGTGATAAAAAGCTCTTTTATGGTTCAAAATATTCTCAAGACTAAATTAACACTGCAATTGCACTTTTTAAAACAAAATATAAACAGGAAATCTACAACTCTTAGGCAGAGGTTTGAGTTGGAATTTAGCTTTTCTGTATACTCAGTAACATCTGAGATAATTAAAATAGGAACTAAGAACTTAGAAAATGTTCCTATAACAAGCAAAATATTTAATTTAAAACTAAATTCTCTTATGGATCTTTTATTTTTAGTCAGTAGAGTCAAGTCTTTAGTAATATAGAATAATACTTGGAATTGCTCTTCAAGCTTGTACACTAACTTACAGCTCAGATTTTTAAAAGGAAGATATTTTCAAATCCCTCTGAGAGCTTTTTTAGGAAATATTTTGTTTTCCATGAAACAATTGAATCCCACATAACCAACCTTTTTCAGACAAGGCTTTTTCTGACATTCTGACAAAGAGCGGACATATAGCAATTTGTAAATATACAATTTTTCTCTATTCTTATATTTACAAAAAAATGTTTTCCATAAAACTCTTGAGAACCTGAGTCATTTTTAAACTGTGTTCTTCAGGAAGCATAATATTCATTTGTTTTTACATTTACCAAAAGAAAATGTTATTGTACTTAAATTCATCTAATCATAGCTTTTAAGTCTGATCTCATCTGGCAAGGAATTCCATATGCTCTCAAAGGAAACATTGCATCTAGAAAATGTGCATCTAGGAAAGCATTTTAATTATGTGTCTGAGATCACTCATTCTCCCAGTATAGTCTAATAAATCTGATTTACTCAATTCTGCAGTTAACAAATGCCACTCTCGTTACACAAGAAATACGGTGACTACATTTCTGTTTCAGGCCTAGACAGTGTTTTAAAAAATTCAATATCTCATTTTACTTCGCCTTAATATCTTTTCCTAAGTAGCTGATAAGTCAACATAAAAATTCATCTTGCTCCATGTATCTGTACATGAGGTTGAGGGATGCTGAGAATCATCCGGAGGTTAGAGGAGAAGTCTTCATGTTTGAAAGATCATTAATGCCTGCTCAAAACTCTGAATGTGTCTTGTGCGATCTACATAGGTGTGCATTTTACTAGTAGTCATAGATAATGCACTTCTTGGCACTATAACAAGGGTCTGTTTCCAGGGACAGTTTCTGTCCATGCATCTGTTTGTGAGAAAAGGTAATAATATTTGGATGCATTTTTTTTTATATATTAAATGTATTTAGGATCCTATCATGGGATTCCATCCTATCAAAGAGTTACAATTGCCACTGGGGGCTAATTTAGATCTATCGTGAATCTGAGTGACTGTGGTTTGTGGCTCCTGAAGAGTTAATTAGAGAACACCAGAACTATTCTCCTCTCTTATTTAGATAACAATTTGACACCTTTATAAATTCATGAGCTGGAATTGCTCTGCACAAATGCACAATATCCTGTTTTTCATTCAGCACTGTTTCCATTTTCCAATGCCCTGTCTGACTTTGCTCATAGTTTGGAAAGTAGTGTGATGCATCATTTATGTTGCCTTCCACCTTTATTGACTGATGGCCTCCTTTTCTGTCAATCATTTCATTGCATTTTGTCAAAAATGATGTGAAAAATTTAGTTACTGGTATGACTGAAGTGCATTCACCTGTAAACAAGTACTTGAGACAGAAATCAAAAAGAATGATTAGCTAAGGTTATTTCAGTTATGACAAAGACCTAAATGGAAGTCAAATACTAGTATCTAATTGACAAAGTGACAAATATAGTTTCCTTGTTTGATTGGAAGAGAAATGCACACTATCAATAATTATTGAGAAAGTTTTTTTCTTTTGAAAGAGGTTTGGTTTGATAGCATGTGATCTACAGCTCTATGCAAAAGGCACTCATGTAAGGTTGTTATATGGCCTGGCCACAGAACTGCCTAATTGCCCATCTCTTGCTCAAATCCAGAAGTGCTATATTCAAACACTGACCAGCCATAGTGGATACATGTCAGAGAGCAACAAGTTCAAGGCTGGTCCTCAAGGGAAGAAACAGGAGCTGAGAGTGACTACAGCAACATGTCCTTCCTGATCAGGGCTCAGTCCTGCAGCACCTGAGCTAGGTGGGCACAGCTAGGTAGGTGATGGTAACAGCCTCAGATAAGGGGAGTGATTCAGGGAGTTAGTATTCATCTTTTTTTTAAACTTTAATGTTTAGTTATTTAGATTCCAATACTACAGTCCTCAGGAAGATAATCCTCCTGTGAAAGTCAATGATAATTGTGCTAGCATCATGTCTGGAGCATCAGTTCCAGAGACTTTTGAGAAAGACAGTTTGTAGATTGAGAACTAAAAATAATTCAAAGTTTTTCATTTCATTATATATTTTAGGTGTTTTATAGCATTCAAATAACCAAGAGTGAAAGTTATATTTTAAATCAGTAAGTCTAATATCACTGCATGATAAGAATGATAAAAAGTTTGAAGTGGGAATGTCAGTATTTGGTTTTGTTTGGTAGAATCTGGTTCTAGGCAATATCAAAATATTAAAGCAAACAGAATGAGATATTAGCACGTGATTCCAAATTTTTATATTCCTTATTATTAAAAGTAAGGAACTTTCATGTGAAATAGCCTATCCCTGTGCCTTCCGTGCTTACTGTCTCTCACAGTGAAGTTAACCTTTGCTGAACCCTCATAAATTTTTGAAGAGCATATATGTGGAGTCCAAATTCTTTGTACCTTTCCTGAGGAAAAGGGACCAACAGTAGGTTTTGAAAGCACATAAAATCTCTTGCATTACATGTGAAATTAATTCACATAATATTCCACCTCCACACACTGCCTATATTTTAAAGTGTGAGTCATTTCAGTTATACAACAAAAAAATGTAGGAACATTGTTCATAACTTAACAACACATTATCTTTTCTCAAAAAAAAATGTGGAAAAAACCAGTCTCTTATCCTCACTGTTCTCCAAGCAAATCCAACTGAACTTGTCAGAAATGCACACGTTTAAATATACAAAGCCATAGAAAACTTGGGGTGGGGGCAAGTCTATTAAGTAAGAGGAAGGCAAGAGCACTAGGAGAAAAAGCCTTAGAAAAGGGGGTCATATGCACAGGAGAAAAAGAAGCATAAATTTCTTTTGAAGAATTCAGTACTGGATATTTCATGATTTTAGGTTATGAAATTATTCTCTTAATTTTTCTTTATTCTTGACTGCTATTTCTTTATTTCTTCTCAAAGAATATGTGATTTGACAGATGCTTTAATGAAATTTAAGTTTCTACAAGTTTGCAGTCCAAGTGGATTTATGTACACTTTCAGAAAACCTTCATAATTAGACAACTTCAGAAATGGTCGTATTTTTGTCAAAGATCTGTTTGGGTAATTTTTAGTGCAGTCCCATGCTTGGGAAGGGTCAGATGCAACCTGAGCATCTTTTAACCCCACTAAACAAAAGACTGTCCTGAAGACGAGAGACATGGGAAGTCAACAGCAGACTAAAATTTATTTTCTCAGACTTCCATGAAGATAACAAAAAGCAGGTACAGGAAAACAGTCAAGATGTTGTTATAATTCTTGGTGACTTGTAGAAGGATATATTATAAACAATCCACTATTCCAGCTTAATGTAAGATACATTGTGAAAAAGTGACAGACTGGAATAACAGGAGCATATAGTCTCCTACAATGCAAGACTGACTAGGCTTATGTCTCCTCAGCAAGGGTTCCTGGTGGTGCATGCAGAGTGGGGAAATTGGTCTTATTGTCACGTTACCACAGGCCTCCTTTATTCCTTTGTCCCTGCTGAGGACCAGTTTTATACCTTATTCATCTGTATTTTCATAATCAATCATCATCTTTTTCTACTTTTCAACAGCAATCATACCACCATAGGTGTTGCTCCATTAGGCAGCCCTTCTCATTACATTTCCCTGGAGACGTGCTGGGCTCTCATGTTGAAATGGCATCTGTCATCAGCTATGTTAAAATGTCAACAAAATGGAGAGATCACAAGGAGGTCACATTTTAGACAGACACAAAATCCAAACCTCCAATCGTTCCTAGCACTTGAGACTGACTTTAGATCTACTGTCTTAGAAGAGATGATCATGCAGAAGACAAAATCTTATCATTTTGCAGCTTAAACACTCATGAGTGTGCTGCTTAAAGGCTATTTCAGAAAACAATACAAGCAACTATGTATAAGTGATGTGTATACCTCAGACAAAGAAATGTGAAGAGGAGGTGACCACAGCAAGACATCAGAACCATCTGTTCCTTTTGTTGTGAGTAAAATGACTTTTATGTGGGAAAAAAGGTATCCTGCAGGCTTGTTCAGATAGCTAAACCATGTCTTTCAAACAGGTAAAAAATGGGTATATACTGTAAACAGACAGCATTTAGTCAAGCACTGAATGAACAAGCACACCTGAGGTCCTTAAAAGTAACGGAGATCGTGTGTTAACAAATGGCAAAGATAGAATTTGTTTACAGCTAATTGGTGGCAAAGGCATGCTATCACAATATTCAGTATGCATCCAAACAAATAAACTGTGTATTAGCTGAGAACTGAGGCTGCACAACCTTAAAAACCTATCACTGCTGCTGACTATAACATTTTTCCCTTTTACTGGGTGATAATTATCATGTCTATTTCTCTTCCACAAACTATTTTTCACTTGTTTCCACTTCCAGACTAGTTCTTTTACAAAGCAAGAACAGTAATGAGAAGGGCATATTCACTATTTCAGCTCTTATCATATTCTCATATAATAAGTACTGGTCCTTGGGCTGTTTGAAAGGGATTGACAGAGTAGTTAAAAAACAGATTCACATAAATTATGGAAAATCTATATATTACATCACATTTCCACATGAGCTTGCAATAAAATGAAGAAACAAAATTTCAGTACTTCACATGTAATGGTGTGCTGCTTTACTTTGACAGAATATGGACATTATCTTTATCTTTTACTATATCTATCAATAGAAAGCAAATAAATTCATAGAACACCTGTGATTATATCACTATCCTTCAATTTACCTTCAAATCACTTCCTTATCATTGATCTAAAAATTGCTTTTCCTCTTAATGCCTCATTTCCCAATCTGTAAAATGGGAATAGTACTATTCTATAATGCAGACTTTTTATGTCAAATACTCAAATAAAAAGGCAATATACGTGATATAATTATCTTATGTAGGTAAATTTTGATGGAGAAAAAGAGATATAAATATGTGTAGTTTGGAGACATAACTGCCTGCACACAACATCTGGGAAAACGTCAGCATGAACCTGAAAAAGTTGTTTAGGTGATATATTCAGCTATAGCTATGACTAATAGGATGAGGTTTTAAAATGGAGCATTTAAGGTGAATATCAGTAAAAGCTTTCTGAGAATGAGACTGGAGTGTAGCTTACTTTCAAAAGACACCAGTGGAGAGGCATCTTGTTAGACAACTGAATTAAAAACCACTGAAAATACATTGTAAATCGTAGTGTTGCATTTTTTGATTGATTTAAAAAAAAAAAAAAATTATTTTATTTTAAAAAAGACCAAGAATATTCTACACTCAAAACACATTTTGAAATTTTTGAGTGTTTCAATAACAATAAAGCAGACCTTTTGCTTTAACAAAATATTTTAATACATTATTGGGGCTTATGAAGTCATAAGTGTTACATGAAATGATCTGAGACTTTCACTGAAATCTTCTCCTTGGAAATCTTCAGCAATCTAGTTAGCATTTTAATCCTAATTTTTTGGTTTTACCTAACTGATTACAATAAATCACATGGACCTTTTATTTAATTTCTACTCAGTGAAACCATTTATATTTTACAAAGAGAAGGGAAAAGCATCTATAATAAACAAACCCAAATCTTATAGCTACAATCCTAATTTATGTAGTAACCTTTATATGAGTTTCCCAGAGTTCTTCACAGACAAATTGTACAGAGCTACAGGAAAGAAAAGTAATCCATCTCAAAGAAAGCCATTTTGAAAAGACATGTTGTCATTGTGCTTGTAAAAATGTTCCAAAAATTAACACAGTGAATATTTGCTAGAAGCAAGCAGTACATGCAGGATGCCAGCAGAGGAATGCTGTTTCTAATCATTATTTTCTTTATTCAGTGGCTGAAGTAACACATCACAGAGTGCATAAATTGAGATACAAATAAATAATAACCGTTACTGAAAACAAAACAATAGTGATAATAATATGAATATATTACAAGCAAAATTTGGCATTGTGTGAAAATCGCAGGGTACTTTTGTCTTCTTAACAGCTCTGGTAAATGTGTTATCTGGCTTTGTATAACTGCAGCTTCATATTTGGCAGTAGATGAATATGCCTTTGTTTTAAACCTCAGTCTCTTAACTGAACACTTCCAAAAAAGAGATACTGTGTATTTCATGAAAAGTGGTAAACTGACTATCCTAACTATATTCAAATTAAAATTTAAATTCTGTATTTTCCATTGTATTGGAGTCTTCAAATTGAATTTAACTAAAATATAGATGTATTAATAAAAAATAAAAAATTCATGACATATTACAAATTGATTACAATTTCTGGGGAAATACTTGGGTGCCACTGCAATGTCTATGCTGATGTAGAGCTGAATAACTTATTCTTGTTTCATATTCTGTTATATGAAGAGTTTGTATTGCAAAATAGTTAAGATGAAACTGTGAAAATCATGTATGAATTTAGTGTAAGTTAAAGGTTAGTTATTTTTTTTAAGCTACTTGTTAAATCAAACATGCATACTCACATTAGAAATCAACTTCTCATCCTTTCAGAGAAAAGAAATAGAGGTGGTGTTCTCCAGTAGGAAGGTGGAGGGGAGGGGCCATTTTGCTGTGACCAGTGTCATATGAATGTATATGTCCTCCATGGGCAAGCAGCAGATGTGCATATGTGTAAATTGTAACTCTAACAGAAAAAAAACCTCTTCTGAAGCTACAGTGGTTGAACTGAATGATCTCAGAATCTGGAGAAATTCTTCAAGAGCTTTATCAGGAATTTAATTAATCAGTCTCTTCTTCAAGCCAGCAAACCCAGTACTACTGAGGAACACCACAGATGCACAAAGAGGTTCATATTTTCACTTCAGATTGGCATAGAGGGACTGAGACCAAAGAAGCAGCCCCAGCTGGGGTCTGGGGGTTGGGAAGGCATCAGGTGGGCAAAGGGCAAAGGATTCCAGTCAGGAGTCTGCTGCCTTGATTAAAGCTGGTTATCTGCCATCCTGCACCAAGGAAATGCCTCTTTAAGCAGATGCTCTACTGGAAGCAAGAGGCAGATTGCAGTGGTGGGCAATTGCTATCAGAAAAATAGCAAGCTAGGTTTGTGACTGCAGAGAGAATTTCATGGTGACTTGCTTGCCAAGCACACAAATGTGTCAGACCTTGTGAAGTGTCTCTACCAACTGCTATGAAACAACAGAGGGAGTTTGTAGCTGCTGTGCATGGGAATAAAACCAGCAGAGTGAAAGGCAGGAAGGAGATTCAGAGAGGGGGGGAGTGGAATTAGGCTTTTAAGAATATTTTAAGAATATCAAACCTAAACTATTGTTGTTTGCAGTATCCTTAGTAATTCCTGTAGGACCAAAGAAGGAGGAAGAGGTGAACTTCTAATGCTGGGCTAAGAAGCTAGTAATAAGGATTCAGATACCTCAAAAGCTGGGGATACTTTTAGCATAATGGATGGTCTTGCAAGACAGATGTATTTCATCTGAATGATAAGTGGGCCAAGCTTCTAGCACTTAACATCAAGGAAGTTGAGACTGAGCTTTTCAATGAAAGAATAGGAGAAAGCTGACAAGTACAAAACAACACAGAGCTGAAGATGACGTCTCTGTAATGGATAACGTTATGGAAATTTTGTTAGTCTGTGTGAAGTCTAGAGCACAGGATGGTATTAGTCAAACACAGATTTAAACAAGATGCTGAGAAGAGAACCAAACATGTACATTAACAATAGAAAGTCTAAACTGTCAGATTAAAGAACATGAATATTGAAATAGCAGACATACCAGTAACTTGGTGGAAAGAGGACAATATGCTAAGCATCATTCAGTGGAATAAAATTAACAACAACAATGATAAAATGAACAGTGACAGTTTGCCAGGATTAAATGATATGCACCCAAGAGCTCTCATCCTTTTACTTAAAATTCTCCTGGTACTTGAGTACTTGGCAGATATGAAACTACCTTTTAAATTGATCCTAGGTGAGATTCCAAGAAATACAGGGTCCGTAAGCCTGATATCTCAACAGGGCAAATTAGTAGAGCCTATGATAAAGCATATATTAATAAGCACATGTATAAACCTGACCATATACTGGGGAAGATCAATGTGGATTCTTGAAGGGAAATCCTACTTATAAACATACTGGAGTAATTTGAAAGTTCAGCACATGGCTAATGGTATTCTGCATGATATATCCTACCTGGACTTCCACAAGTTTTCTGACACAATTTGTCACCCGAAGCTTTAAAGAACCTAAGCAGTTACAGCATAAGAGATAAAGTCCCTCATTTGATTTCATCATTTGGTTAAACGATGAAACAGAGGGTAGGAATAAATACATTTTGAAGTGTAAACACCACTGAATTCCACACAGATCTGTGCTGGGACTTGTGCAGTTCAAGATACACATAGATGACCTGGAACAGCAAGTGATTAGTGAAGTGGCAAAGTTTACTGCTGATAACAAGTTATTCAAGGCAGTAAAAATGAAGGCAGACTATGAAGAATTGCAGAAGGACCTTAGGAAGCTGAATGAGTGGCCAATAAAATGGCAGATGAAATTCAGTGTAGATAAATGTCAAGCCACGCATATGGGAATGAGCAGGCCTACATTCACATACAACATAATGGACCTTGAACCGGCTATTATCACTCAGGAACAAAATCTTGGGTTATAATAAATGGCTCCATGAAAATGTCAACTCAATAGTCTTTAAAAAGGCAAATTAAAGCCAAGAATTATTAAAAAAAGGAATAAAGAATAAAACAGAGAACATCATATCTCATTGTATAATTCTCTGGCATCACCCCTCTCTCCTCCATTTGAAACAGAATCTATGAAAACTGGAAAAGGTTCAGAGAAGGAGAACAGGGATTATCAAGGGTATGGAACTGCTTCTTTGTATGAAAGAATGGAATAAGATTGTCCATCTTAGAAAAAAATGATGAAAGAAAGAGGTTAAGATAGAGCTCTTTAGAAAGAGTGCCTGGGAGAGGTTGGGTGAGGATTGGTAGTCCATTGTAAATATAAAATTGTCCAAAATAAAAGGAGGGATAAATCAAGTTAGTAGGAGTCAGGTTCAAAACAATTTTAGGGATATGGTTCTTCACACAGCATCTGTAGACTGGTGGAACTGCTCCAAAGGATGTTGGAAACACTAAAAGGAACATGGGCTGAAGGAGAGGCTGGGAAATTTCATGGAAGAGAAATCCAAAGACATCTACTAAATGCATATATACCACCTCTACCTCCAGAACTGAAAATAATGGGAAAAATATAAGGGGGTAGTGTCCTAGACACTTCTCAATTTTTTATTCTTCCCTAGATTTCCATTTATGACATGTTTTATTTTGGAAACAATAGAAACAGGCATTTAGTGTGACTCAGGATGGCCTTTACTATATATATCCATTGTTCTTGATTCTTCCAATGACAGACACTCCTGCATCTATACTGGTAAATAAAAAAAGATCAAGGGTACAGATCAAGAGGCATGGCTTCACTGTTTATACATGCATTACACCTTCACTCTGATCCTTATGTGACCCTAAAAGCACATAATTTTGTATGAATTTTTCCTTTTCTATTCAAAGTTCCTGGCAGTTGTTTCATAGCCTGTCCAAGACTTGTTTTCACAGAGTGAATTGAAAAGATTTCTGTATGCCCTCATTTATGATGCAAGTATGTTCAGGAATGCTTTACAGTGTGAACCATGGTGAGGATAGGACTGGAGGAGTGTGGGAGGTGGAGACAGCCACGTCTGGTGCAATGCTGACCATTCTGCCTGTTAGAGTCAGTTCCAAGGAAGCACAGTATGGCACCATTCTAAGATGACACTTCAGATGCTGTTTTGTTGATTAAGGATATCAATCAAACTCGGACACCAGAGTGAAAAGAGTAGGTGTATTTTACTGGGGATAACTAAAAAATGTAACAGAGTAATACAGAAAACATGCAGTAAGAAAAGGCAGAATAGTGCACTTAAAGCAAACAAATAGGAAAATACAGGGTAATGCATTAAATCATTCTACATGAGAGAGAGAATAGTGATTAAGAAAGACACATCACCACTTGCATATGTTACCATCATTCAGATCCACAGATGCTGGGGAGCCCCGGTTGCAGTGAGGGTTTGGAGAGCCTGTCCCGGCAAGTGGGAAATCCTATGGGGTGTGTCCGCCTGTAGGTGAGGCTTCCAAAGTCGCTGTGAGCGGGTCCAGCCTTATATACTAGAGATCAGCAAGCCAGAATAACTGGCACCTTTGTTTTAAGCAGAAACATCTGGTTTCACTCTCACATTAGATTCCCCCAGACCCTGGCCAGGGCTCAAGGGGGAAGCTAAGAGAGTTTCCCTGCTTATCTAATTAATTTATGAGCAAGGTCACACATCAGGTCACAAGGCCAGACAACTGTCTCCATGGCCCTGTTAACTTGCCCACACACAAAGAAGGATAAAGATATATTCAGGATAGACATGTTTTATGATGTTTAAGCTACATCTTTCATTAACAGACATACTTATTTCACTAATGACTACATACTATGTTAGCAGCTTCGGCTCGGGGCGTGTTGTTCAGGCTTCAATACTTCAACACTTTAGCACTTTTTACATCAGCATAGGTGGTTTGTTATAACTTAGTACAATACTTACTAACACAATGGTTATCAGTTATGAAATATACAGGATTCATCTATAGGTCAACTCTGGCTTGGGCCTGTTGTCCAAGCCTTTGCATTTCAGATGCTCACGGAATGTAGCAGCATGCTATGCAGACAGCAGCAGCCTGGTGCTTTAGCACCAGCCCTCTCACAGATAGACAATGCATTGTCTAACAGAAACAGACAGTGGTAGGCACACTGTCTTTTCTTGAAACCAAGTCTATAATTAAGAGTGATAAATTCTGCCTGACCCAGAAGAGATTTGGGCTGTCCTAATAAGGAATTCCATCACTGAGATAATTTTGCTATGTGTTATTTTTTCGTAAGCAGAGTGCATGTTATGTCCATGTTCTCCTCTACCCATTTTTCCTGGAGAACTGCTTAATACAAGATTTATATTCCCACCTTAGCAATAGCAACATTAATATTCATAGGTATGGACTCTATACATAGCAAGAATAATAATTATGAAAAAGCATTTCGTCTCATACCTACTATTCATCTTATCTCTTAGTTCATAAGCCACCACTCATTATTCAAGGCTGCTAAAACAAAATGTTCTGAAGGTCAAAATGCCTCAGGTACCTCTGGTTTTGGGGACAAATCACTGCTTTCACCAATATGCTTTATGCCTCTAATACTACTTAATTACTGGTCTTTTCCACTTCAGACTGCTGTTCATGTCAGGTGTGTTTGAACACTTTTTAATAGAACCGCATCATGTTTTCCTAATACTAACAAACCCAACTATCTCTAGTTTCAGGCTAATTGGTGCTTTATTCTTACAGAGAGAAAGGACCCAGATACATGTGATTTAAACTAAATATTTTTATGTTTAGGTAGCACTGTGTTCTTGGAAAGCAGACACCAAACCCTTGCAAAGTTTTTAGTGAAGAGATGCAACATTTCCTTCACCTCCTATTCACTGATGTGCTTGGTACTTGAGTACTTAACAGTAGCCTCTGACTTCTGCTTCCTTCAGTGGTTGCACTTTTCAGGATTTGAGGTTCCTTCTTAAGTATGCATCATTCTTGTTAAACTTGGCAAAACAATTTTCTTCAATAGAAATGGCACTGTTCCCTAGATTGTCACCAACATATATTACAGGTGCTAGGAAAAGCATTGTTTCTTCTTTAAAAAACAGCTTATAGTCTGTTGCTAGTTACAGAGTGTCTCCAGAGGAGTAACACATGGGAACTGTAGAAATTTTCACTTTCTTTTTTTTGCTTCCTTAAAGCTGAGAATGTTCTGCAGGATGAACACAGTTCTGCTCCACAGCTAGAAATACTGAACTAAATCTACTTCATAATCTTTTTCTGATTAAGACTCAGTGGAAGATCCATATAATAATTCAGTTGAATTATTATATTTCACTGATTAAAGACTTCTGTCTAGAAAGTAATTTTCCTCCAAATTATTATATTGATGTGACTAACAAAGTAGCTTGATTAATACTGTAACAATGTCTACCAAAAGAAATACATAATGATTTGCTGTTTATGGCAAGTTAAGAGAAGAATTTATTAACATTATATGCTGATGAACCATTATCTATTTAGTTCATTTGTCTAAAAATTGTTAATTTATTTGGCTTTTTGATCTTTTTCATTGACTAAACTATGGGGAAAAAAAACCTTTTTCATAAGTCTCTAATTCATTTGATATTGTTTTTATAATAATCATCATGAAAACATTTGACATTCATGTAGTCATATAATAATATAATGTCTTGCACTTCATGGGAATCCCTCAGTATTTCATCATTAACCACTCTGTCATTGAAACACAAAAATAATTTAAAAAAGAGAATAAAAAGTAAGGTTTTGAGTGATCAAAGGAACTCAGATAAGGCCTAGTTTGAGTCTATAAAGGGCTGATCAGTTCAAGGGCTGACTCAACCTGAAACTACACTACTGCTTAGGGTTTCCAACAAAGTAATTCACTTAAAGTTACTATTTTTTCATAAGTATATATTTCTGGTTAAGAACAGTCACACAGGTATTTTGTTGGGGTTTTTTTTCCCCAAAAAATCCAAAACATGTGCAAATGCTTTCGTACACTGAAATCCAGTTTCCATGTAGAGCTGACTTTAGCACTGAGACCAAAACAAGAAAGGGAAAAACTACATTCAGTGGAAAGACAGAGCCACTTACCTTTGAGTAGCAATCCGCATTCGGATAACATCTGATCTCACAACCGCGTGACCATAAAACTATATAAGACTTTTGGTCTGAATGGGATCCTGGATTCAGTCCAGTGCTGGAGCATACACCTATGCCTCTCTCAATCATGTATAATTTAAAGTTTTGTTTGCTGAATAGTTAGTGAATACAGCATATTTTTTGTACAAACGGAACCTAAATCTCTATAGTATTTCCATATTTTTCATTGTTACTGGAAAATATTTTCAGTGGACAAGATATGCTACACTTTGACTTATTTCATGACTGAGGTACATAAGCCTGGGTGCCTCTACAGCCGTTAGAGACAGAGAATGCTCCATAACATGGTGACAGATGAGATAAAAATATCTCCATGGTATTGCAATTATGAATATATGGCATGATGGGAGATAACAAAATTAGGAGTACCCACTGACATTAAAACATAATGATATCACTGTTACTGATCTTGTACCCTGCTCCTTCGTGTGTCATGTCCAAATTGCTACCATCTTTGCCATTTATCCCTGCAGCATCCTCTGCCTTCCTCTCTTTTTCCAGAACAACCTCAAAGGTGTCCATGCAGCCACCCTCTGCTACTGCACAGCAGCACTCCCTAATGAAGAAAGATCATTCTCTTTCTTCCCCTCAGTAGACTTTTCTTCTCCAAGAAAACTGTTGAAATGTTACATGGCAGCAATATATGGAAGATAGTTTGGGAAAACTGCTAGTGTGCCAAGTTGTATTGCAGTACTTTCCAGGTGAGTTTAAAGCACAAGGTCAAACTCACATTTTCATCATATCCAACTCCTCCATAAATCTCAGTGCCCCATTGCTCAAAAACCACAGTGATATTACAGGATTATTTGTGCTATCAATTTTTTAGAAGATCTAAGTATTTTTTTTTAATGTGTGCCTTGTGTCCATTGAATGGATGGGACATGGTAAATTGAATATTTGAAGGTGAGTGTGAAAATGCTCCTTTAAATAATGCAGGAAAAAAGTGAATGCTGGATCAGAACCTATACTTGTGGATAATTATAGATCAGATGCAATACTATCCATATTTTGTTTTTATCTGCCTAAGTTATGTTACAGAAAACCTGTCTGACTGAGGTAAAATGATGAAGTATATTGCAGAATCATATTTCTGTTATTACTGTTTCTTACCTGCTAGAAATCCTAAAAGAGAGAGTTATGTCCTTTGAGTCATATAGAAACACATTGTAATTTAATATATACCTCTAGCTCATAGTGAAATGCCAAAAAAAACAACCGAAAAACAAACCATGTCATATTTGTAACAGAACTCAGATGAAACCTGTGGAGCTTTAATATTATATGCTGAAGTAGCTGAAAAATTAACCTAGCAATGGAAAACAAAGTAAAGGAGTATTTTTCTTCCACTAACAAGAAAAATATGAAGAGTCTTGCTACAATACTCTCAAGACAGGTAATTTTTTAATTAGTTCAAAATAATTTACAATGAATAATTTGCTGTTTCAAAGACTGCATGTATAAACATCAAAACATCCACTGATAATAAACTTGGTTGTGTTAAAGGCATGCAAACATTGTTTATCTTTACTAACATATGAATAATTCATAAGTGATCAAGAACTTTTCAAAAATCAGTTTATGGATCACAGATTCCTTTTAAATATTTTTTAAAAATGTTTGCATTCTATACAGATTGACTCTGTGTTATGTAAACTGCTCTTCCAAAACTTAAAGGTGTTCTGAAGGACTCCACATAAAACATGTGAAATGACAGTGAAACCCTGATACGAAATTATGGCCTTTACTAAACTTTTTATGCTTCACTTGTGCTCAGAATTCACAGGATTTACATAGAACAAAATATCCAATGCATCAAGTTCATTTCCATTTTCAAGGTTTACTGCTGTCTGAAATTCATGACTATAACCAGATGCTTCCCACTTCTCTCAGCACTGCAGCTGAGGTGTCTAGCTACCAGAAGCAGCCAAAACCCAAGGTTAGTAATTCACATGAAAGTTGGGGACTTTATCTTTGTCTTGCTTTCAATCTGAATTAAAACAAAAGCAGAATATTTTCAACATTTCCTGTAAACCACATGGAATACTTCAACTATTCAGTAAAATTAAAACAGCTTTAGCAGATAAACACATAAAGCAATTTTTAGCAATCTACAAGCTAAAAACAGTAGTAAATGTGAATTTCCCTGAGTAGATATGAAATTATGTGGGATATTGGGCTCTGGAGTAACCTTCCAGGATGACAGTCCAGTGCAATAGACCTGGGGAAATAATTTTATGTCAAGCTTTGTAGCAACTGATATGTAAGGTCTCATCATTTTGGCAAAAGACTCAAATAAATTATTCCCATCCTCACCAATCCTATGACAAGAGAATCTCCCACAGCTGCAGTACATTATGGCAGCCTATCTCCCATTTTGTAACTCCTTGTGATTGCTGGTGAGTAGAAATGAGGTTTGGCCTTGATCTGCATCCCACTGCAACTGAGATACAAATTAATGCTAAAGAAAGCACACTGAACAGCTAGTGAGTTTTGTGAGCTAACAACCTGGTTTACGTCCAAAAACTTCAGATGTTCCCTATCATAACATGATCTAATACATTGTTTCATGTTGCAGGAAGGAACATGCTTGAGAGATCTAGAAGAGAAACCTGGAAACTAAGAGATTTGGTTTTGTGAGTTAACTCTGAAGCCAGTGGGTACTGCACATAGCATTTGTATCTCAGTGACATGAATCCTGAAATCCTAGTGACTGTCTGGTTTCAAACTACAAGAGTTGTGTATGGCTAAAGCTCTTCAAATCTGAAGGATTTAATAAGAAAAAAGCTTTCAAAAAATTATGTGTTTTGAGACATAAATGCAGAAGGTTGCTCACCCACTGTAGCTGTGCTCCACTCTTGTGGGTGATAAACTTGAAAGGGATGATGCTCTGGAAGATGTGTTGCCATTTTAGCATGCAATGCTACCATGCTAACACGTTGTGGAGGAGTGGAATTATTTTCACAGGCAAGCCCTGTACTACTTATCTACACAGTAGTGGGGCAGGTTCATCTCTTCTAGCTGCAGAGATACTGCAGGGAAAGACCCCTTACCCCTCCTATTACTTATATTCAGAGAATTTCCCACCAGTTCTACTCGCTATTAATGTGTTTTATCCCTGAACACTGTGTGAAATATACAGGAGAAAGGACAAAATTATTTTTCTCAGTGTGCAGTTCTTCAATTAATTTAAGAATTCATTACAGTTGCACACAAGTATGTTACTTAGCTGTATAATTACTACTACCGTGTTAATTTAGGACAAGTTAACGTGGATAATATTTCTCAATATGAATTTTTATTTTTCATGTTTGTGCCTGTTGCTAAGAACTATCCATAACTTTTCTCATGTTAACAAATTACAGAGAAATGGTGTTAGAGTGATACTGGAATTCCTAAGTAGTTTCTCAGAGAGCCTTTTTTTTCCTTATTTCTTTTTTGGGGGGTATGAAGTAAAAAAGAAATTTAATGGATTTTAATATGGTGACAAATGACCTGTCACTCATATTTAATCATTACTATTGCTGTTAACAACATAAAGTGACAATTCTGCTTCATATCATCATTGTAATTGTGTACAGTCACATTTTTTTAGTATCAGACCTGATCCAAGAGCTAATAACTGCAAAAGCAATGGCTCTTGAATCTCTTGCTCTTCAATACTTTGGCACAATATCATAAACCCTTTTTTTTTTCTTCTAAGGAACAATCTATTTAGTGACATGAGCTGGATGAGATTTCAAAAGAAAAGGCTATAAAAGCTAACTTGTATGTGGAGGAAGAGTTAGAGCTTGCTGTGATTCTTTACGGTAAACAGTAGGTAAACACTGCCACTCTCACTTCATGTCTGTGGTTTGTGTGTGGCAGTGTTTTGGTCATGGGGGAGTTGTTACAAATGTGGCCCCTGCAAGAAGTTTCAAGAAGCTCCCTCAACTCCAAGTCAAGCCAGTTAGCAATGGATGCTGCACCTCTGTGATAACGTATTTAAGAAGGAGAACCTGGGAGGAGGAGGAGTTGTGAGGAAAACACCTCTGCAAACACTGAGGTCAGTGGAAGGAAAGGAGAAGGAGGGGGAGGTGCACCTGAGCAGAGATTTCCCTGCAGCCCATGGTGAGAGGTCAGGCTGTGCCCCTGCAGCCCATGGATATCCACAGTGGAGCAGATGCCCACCTGCAGCCTGTGGAGGACCTCATGCTGGAGCAGGTGGCTGCGCCTGAAGAATGCCAGGACTCTAAGAAAAGCCTGCACGGGAGCAGTCCATCTCTGGGAGGACTGTAGCCGTAGGAAGAACCCACTCTGGAGCACTTTGTGAATTGCTCGAACCCATGGGAAGGACTCACACTGGAGAAAGTTCATGGAAGACTGTCTTCCATGAGAGACACCCCACACTACATCAGGGGAAGAGTGTGAGGAGTCCTCCCCCTGAGGAGGAAGGACCAGCAGAAAAATGTGTATTGAACTGACAACAACCCCCATAACTCTGTACCCTTGCACTGCTGACAGGCAGAAGACAGAGAAGGTAGGGAAGCTGATGGAGCAACTCATCCTGAGTACCATCATACAACACGTGCGGGACACCAGATGATCAGGCCCAGTCAGCACGCGTTTATGAAAGGCAGGTCCTGCTTGACAAACCTGATCTCCTTCTATGACAGGGCGACCTGCTTATTGGATGAGGGAAAGGCTGTGGATGTTGTTTACCTTGACTTCAGTAAGGCGTTTGACACCGTTTCCCACAGCATTCTCCCGGTGAAACTGGCTGCTCGAGGCTTGGATGGGCACATGCTTCTCTGGGTAAAAAACTGGCTGGATGTCTGGGCCCAAAGAGTTGTGGTGAACGGAGTTAAATCCAGTTGGCAGCCGGTCACGAGTGGTGTCCCCCAGGGCTCGGTTTTGGGGCCACTCCTGTTTAACATCTTTACTGATGATCTAGACGAGGGGATCGAGTGCACCCTCAGTAAGTTTGCAGATGACACCATGTTGGGTGGGAGTGTTGATGTGCTCGAGGGTAGGGAGGCTCTGCAGAGAGATCTGGACAGGCTGGAGCGAAGGGCTAAGGCCAACTGGATGAGGTTCAATAAGGCCAAATGCCGGGTGCTGCACTTTGGCCACAACAACCCCCAGCAGCGCTACAGGCTTGGGGAGGAGTGGCTGGAGAGCTGCCAGTCAGAGAGGGACCTGGGGGTGTTGATTGACAGCCGGCTGAACATGAGCCAGAAGTGTGCCCAGGTGGCCAAGAAGGCCAATGGCATCCTGGCTTGTATCAGAAATAGTGTGGCCAGCAGGGACAGGGAAGTAAGTGATCTTACCCCTGTACTCGGCACTGGGGAGGCCGCACCTCGATTACTGTGTTCAGTTTTGGGCCCCTCACTACAAAAAGGACATGGAATTACTCGAGCGTGTCCAGAGAAGGGCAACAAAGCTGGTGAAGGGTCTGGAGCACATGTCATACGAGGAGCGGCTGAGGGAACTGGGGTTGTTTAGTCTGGAGAAGAGGAGGCTGAGGGGAGACCTCATCGCCCTCTACAACTACCTGAAAGGAGGTTGCAGAGAGCTGGGGATGAGTCTCATTAACCAAGTAACAAGTGATAGGACAAGAAGTAAAGGCCTTGAGTTGTGCCAGGGAAGGTTTAGACTGGATATTAGGAAGCATTTCTTTACAGAACGGATTGTTAGACGTTGGAATGGGCTGCCCAGGGAGGTGGTGGAATCCCCATCCCTGGAGGTGTTTAAGAGTCAGGTTGACATAGCGCTGAGGGATATGGTGTAGTTGAGAAGAGTCAGTGTTAGGTTAATTGTTGGACTAGATGATCTTCAAGGTCTAGATGATTCTGTGATTCTGTGAACCAGGAGCAAAGCTGAGCCCGGAAAGAAGAAAAGGGTGGGAGAAAGGTGTTTTTAAGATGTGGTTGTATTTCTCACTGTCCTACTCTGATTTGATTGGTAAATTAGTGGTGATGACGGTGTTCAAATTAAATTGATGTTCTTTTTTTCTTCCTCAGCAGAGTCTGTCTTTTGCCCATGACCATAATGGGTCAATCATCCCTCCCTCCCTATATTTGTCTTGATCCCTGAGCCTTTTGCTGTATTTTCTCCTCCCCATCCCTGAGGGGGTAGGAGTAAGCAAGGGGCTGTGTGGTGTTCAGTTGCCCTCTGGACTTAAACCATGACAAAGTTGTATTATACATAGTAGATAAAGAATGAAGAAATAAGAAATGGCAAGGCAAGGAACTGATTGCAGTGGAAGTTTGAATTCTGAAAATCTATATCTTTTCAATGTGGCATAAATTAAAGCATTTTATTGCTATCAAATGGTTCTTTTTTTTTTTTTTTTTTTTTTTTTACCTCTTTTTGTCATTGTCCATGCTCTTTGACTTCTTCAGGTCTTAAATCTAACATAATATGACCCATATTTTTGTATACAAACCTCTAGACTTTTTAACTACCATTTATTCTGGTTCTTTGGGTTCTCCAAATGATTGGCATTCATTTATCTTTCTAGGTGTCTAAGCTTAAAAGTTGGGTTGACAGAAACTCTGTTCAGCTGCTGCCTCGCCTGAGAGTTTAACAGTGTCTTCTCACCATTTAAACATGAATTCACTACCATGTCTAGACATTATTCTTACCTAAGAAGTCTGACACCTTTCTGGAACCATAAATAGTGTGTTTTACATTATCTGCTTTGTGCAAAATAAAAATATTTGGTGGTACAGAAGAACCTAGGTTTCCTTGGCTGTCAGAGCAATGCTTTCACCATTAGGCTATGTGGTCATGATCATTTTTTCCCCATTTCTGTGTCCCAGTCACTAGTTATGTCATTTTCAGCACGAGTACTGAGAGAGGGTTGAACACATAGTTCAGAATGATATTAAAACTGGTAGTTAAGTCACTCTCTCAGAAGGTGAGAAGATGATAGGATGACACATAACTGTGTCCATCAAGTTGTAAAATTAAAAGACTCATTGCTTTTTTTCAGAAAGGATTGAATCTCCTCAGTTCTTAAAGAAGAGGCTTTGGTACCTAAGTAGAGTGATCAGGGCTACAGAACTGAAGAGAGATTGTTCCTGCAATTTGAGGTCTTGTTTGCCCATTGTTCTCTGTCAGGGCCCTGGGTGTGTGAATCCTTTATGTCCTTTATGTGTGAGTTGCTTTATGTCAGAGAGTATTGGGCTCTGACAACCTGATCATTATGTCCCAACAAGAAATCAGTGTCTTATTAGCCCATTTAAAAGATTCATGTCCTATTAATCAAGGGGAAAAGTTCATTTCAAATATCCAGAGGTTTATTCTTCTTGTTAGTTCTACCAGCCAGGAATTCAGAGGTAGATACCTCCACCTGAAGACACGGAGAACTCACTTTATCATGTCCACATTTGGGAGTCATGTTGCCCTTCTCAAGCCCTCCTCCAAGTGAACGGATCTTGCAGTTCTCTGCCACAGATGGGAGATTTTCATCCAATACATGGCTAATTGCTGATTGCCAGAAACTGTAAAAATGTGTAAGAGAGATAATTTCTCTACTCATGCCATGTTATTACACTTTTCCTTCATCATCTGCTGTCTCATGCTAACAAAAGCAAATTAAACTAGGTGGACTTTTGGTCAGCCTACTTGTGGTGATTCTTTTTCTTTTAAACTACTACAGCGTATTTGTTTGCCCACAGAACAGCCATAGGAAATAAGTATGTTCCTAATCTCTGAGTAGGGCCAGCAATTTTGTAAATGGTGGATTCTGAGCAAATCACATCACTGTGTTTTCACCTTCCCTGTTTCAGTGAAGTCTCACCAAGTCAATTCAGCAAACAGAATTGACAGCAATGCTCATAGTACTGCTGGGCAGGGTGGTAGGGTTTTGGGGGAGTCTATATAGTATCCCAAATAAACTGAGAAAAGAAGCAGGACAGATGACAGATGACCTAGACCAAGCACTTGTAGTAATAAATTCTGATGGACTGTTCATTGTTGCCTTTCCTCCCTCTTTATTTGTCTGATTGTATTTGCCTGTCTGACACCTGTGACACAAGACAGAAGTACATTGGAAGAAGCCCTTGCAATTTGTACCTTCAATACTGAGAAAGACTTCTCTGGCCCAACCAACTGCATTGCTCTTGCTCATTTCAACAGCAAAACATCATGTCAAACATCTATACTGTCTTTTAGTTCCATTAAGATGAGACTCAGTAATGTAATAATATATTCACATGGACCACACTTCTTTCTTCTGCTTTTGAGTATCACCATTTTTGAAAGGCTTCATCTTTTTTCTATTTCAGAAACATATCCTTGTAAGTATACTATGTACTTACTGTATATCCCAGTATATCAAAAGATAAGGAGGTATTACCTTCTACATGCACAGAACCTTGCCAGGACAGAATAAGTTTTGTCCCTTTCCAAAAAGTATCAACCTGGAGTTCCAGATTAAGCAGTCTGTACATCTCCTTTTCTGTCCGATGTTAAACCTAGGGGGAGCATGAGGCATGGCAGGGTGTTATCTGAGATAGTAAGAATATTGTTGTACCGGTTTTGACTGAGATGATAGAGTTAATTTTCTGCATGGTAGCTTGTATGGTGTCATGTTTTAGATTTGTAATGAAAGCAGTGTAAAAACACACTGAAGTTTTAGCCATTGCTGAACAATGCTTACACAGCCTTTTCTGCTCCTCAGACTGAATTGCCAGCAAGTAGGCTGGGGGTGCACAAGAAGTTGGGAGGGGACACACTGGGACAGCTGACTCCAACTGACCAAAGGGATATTCCATACCATATGACATCATGCTCAGCAATATAAAGCTGGGGGAAGAAAGAGAAAGAAAAGGACATTCAGAGTGATGGCATTTGTCTTCCCAAGTCACCGTTACATGTGATGGAGCCCTGCTTTCTGGGAGATGGCTGAGCACCTGACTGCCGATGGGAAGTAGAGAATGAATTCCTTGTTTTGCTTTGCTTGTGAAAGCAGCTTTTCCTTTACATACTAAGCTGCCTTTATCTCAACCCACAAGTTTTTGCACTTTTACCCTTCCAATTCACTCCCCCATCCCAGTAGGTGGTGCTTGAACAACTGGCTGTGTGGTGCTTAGGTGCCTACTGGGGTTAAACCACAACAATTATTAAAAATTTTCTAGTGTAATTTATTTTGGTCAGCTAGTGAGAAGGAATACTAGTCCTTAAATCAATGCAGGAATTACAAATTGAATTAACCTTAACAGAATATGAGTATACCTCATCAAGAATTATTTAACACAAAATTAAAATCATTTTTTTTTTCTAAAAATAACAATTTGTGTTTTTCAACCTACCCTATTTAACTACAAATTGTCTCTGAAATGTATGGATTTCTCAGAAAAACAATGCCTTTTTCTCACTGGTGCATATTCAAAGTGAATTAGAGCAAATATTTTATAGCAGCCAATGTTTCAATTAGCAATTGATATTTTTAACTGATTTGTCAATTTACCTTATTGTATTTTCCATTTGTAGTCACTGTTCAATTGATTTCTATTCCCATTTATTTTACTTTAAAAAACCCACATTCATACAACACGTTGATATGGTTTCTTCTTCCTGCGTCCAGCCCAAAGACACCAAGAGCAAGGTGGGCAACCTTATGAATGTTTTGTCCAACTGGAATTTAAGCATTGTTTCAGCAATTGACTTTATAGTGAACTCTGCTGGTTGCAACAGCCTCTTTTAAAGGAAACATTCTGTTGTTTTGTATAAAACATGCATATGATAGCATATATTCCAGACGCTTATGTTGCTTAAGATTACCCCATACTAATTCATAGTCTACAATCGTGATATGTAGTAGTGGTTTTGTAAGTATTCACATAAATGTATGTAAGTTACTAGTAAAGAAAAGTGTTTTACTTTGAATCTACATTTATTACAATTACTGGATATTAGAATTTAAAAATTATTAAGAATATGCTTCCTGTATCAAAATTGTGTTAGGACAGCTCATTTTTCAGATGCTCTGTTAGAAATCTGTGCTATTTTATGTGATTATTTTTCTGTTTTCTCTGTGTAACAAGGGATATACATATCCACGAAGAAAGTTTAAATAAAACAAACAAACAAACAAAAAACAAAATAAAAAGGAAATATATCATTATAATATTCAGTCCCGGTCATGTGGTGTCTTAGAGGACCTCTTAAAAGGAGGGTAGGAGAAACAGAGAGCACTGAGGACTGAAGAACAGGGTCAGCATGTTGTCAGAGATTTTAAAGACTTCTTGTCCTTCTGTCTGAGTTACTTTAATCAGCAAACTATATGTCAGTATCATTATTAGGTAGTATCAGCAGGGCTCACAGCTATACAGAAGCTGGAGTTAACTAGAGCTACTAGCTTAGGCTGGAATTTGGCATCCTCAATAACTGATTCTGTCACTGGCACGATATTCACCCTTGTACCTTTGCTGGATCATGTGGCTAAGTCTGTGACAACTGCTGCAGAATCTTGTTCAGCAAGTGAAGTGAGTTCTGAAACACCAAAACAGGTTTAATTTCACCTCCAATTCATCTGGCTAAGCCAAATGTAAAACAGTGCAAGACTGCATTCCTCATATCCCCATAACACACAGATTTTCCGTGTGGCTGTGTCAGCTACCTCAGCACCAGTGTTACATGCAGCTCCTCAGGTTCATTCACATTTATTGACTTTTCTGGTGGGTTGACCTTGGCTGGACTCCATGTGCCCACCAGAGCTGCTCTATCCCTCCCTCTCCTCAGCAGGACAGGGAAGAGAAAATATAACAACAGGCTTGTGGGTTGAGATAAGAACAGGAAGAGATCACTCACCAATTACAGTCATGGACAAGACAGACTTGACTTGGGGAAATTAACTTAATTTATTGCCAACCAAGTCAGAGTAGGATAATGAGAAATAAAACCAAATCTTAAACCACCTTCCCCCCCCCCCCCCCCCTCCCTTCTTCCTGGGCTCAACCTTTACTCCTGATTTCTCTAGCTCCTCCTCCCTAGAGGCACAGGAGGGCAGGGACTGGGGGTTGCAGTTAGTTCATCACATGTTTCTGCCATTCCTTCCTCCTCAGGGGAAGGACTCCTCACACTCTTCCCCTGCTTCAGTATGGAGTTTCTCCCATGGGAGACAGTCCTCCAGGTGCTTCTCCAACGTGAGTCCTTCCCACAGGCTACAGTCCTTCATGAACCGCTCCAGTGTGGGTCCCTTCCATGCGCTGCAGTCCTTTAGGACCAGACTGCTTCAGTGTGGGTCCCCCATGGGACCTGCCAGCAAACAAGTCCTGCCAGCAAACCTGTCCAGCATGAAGTCCTCTCTTCATGGGTCCACAGGTCCTGCCAGGAGCCTGTTCTGGTGTGGGGTCCCCACAGGGTCACAGCCTCCTTTGGGAATCCACCTGCTCTAGCGTGGGGTCCTCCACGGGCTGCAGGTGGGTCTCTGCTCCACCGTTAACCTCCATGGGCTGCAGGGGCACAGCCTGCCTCACCATGGTCTTCACCATGGGCTGCAGGGGAATCTCTGCTCTGGCACGTGGAGCACCTCCCCCCCCTCCTTCTTCACCGACCTTGGTGTCTGCACAGTTGTTTCTCTCCAATATTCTCACTCCTCTCTTCCGGCTGCAATTGCTGTTGTACAGGGTTTTTTTTTTTCCCTTCTTAATTATGTTATCACAGAGGCGCTACTGTCATTGCTGATTGGCTCGGCCTTGGCCAGCAGCTCTGGTGGACATGGGGGAAGCTTCTAGCAGCTTCTCACAGAAGCCATCCCTCTACCCCTCCTCTACCAAAACCTTATCATGCAAACCCAATATAACTTTATACCTGACATCCATCTTGCCATTGACTCATGTCATCACCTGTTCTCCAAGGAGGAAGAGCAACACTGGAGCATTCTCTGCTCCCAAAGTTCTGCCACCTCATAGTCGCATTTCTTTCATCGCCATCTTGCTCAGAGTAGAAGGGGTCCTTTCCTGTTTTGAGTTCAACCCTGACCAATGCCAGGGGGCAAGAGCCCATCTTTTCTTTTATCTGCTTTAATGATATGTAACCATACAGTCACATCATCAGACAGAGGCAAAGACAGCACTTGCCTTTTCTTAAATGTCATGTAGTGCATCAGTCCAGTCCCCCTCTTCCTCTTTTTAGTCCCGTTAGGTAGAGGGATCGAAATCATTCAGTCAAGTTAAAGGGCCTTCGCTGACATGATGCACCATCAGCAATCAGCACAGTTGTCTTAGCTTGAGTTTTCTGCGTCATCCTAAAATCATTTAAGGACAGGTTTTCTATGGATGATGCATTCTCCTTCTGGACTTCAGAAGGAGCTGAATAGAGTTGCATGAATAGGGTATTTCAAAACCCTGTCAGGGTCTCTAGTCTTCACCCTCTGTGAAAAAGCTGGATCCTCTCATAGCTTAATAGATTAGTTGGTCCCATCCAGTACTCTGCCTATCAGTGGAATGTATCTAAAGCCAAATCATTTGGTATTACAGTTTCCAGACACATCTCAAAGAGAAGCAATGGGTTAGATCAGTATGTATGGGAGCAAATCAACATGCCCAGTTACACTGATGATTTTATGCCTGCCCTTTCCCTCTGGTGCTGCTTTTTCTGATGACGACAGCTGTATCAGCTAAGAGGCTAGATACTGTGAAATAGAGGGTGTATTCTTCTTGGTCAGCTATCAAGTGACAACAGTTTTTAGTATTCAGCAAACTTTCCTTGGACACCTCTTGTCCTTGTTTTGTCTGATCTTTGAAGATGGTATTTCTGCTAGCCACTACCATCCCCTGGACAACTGGGGGAGAGCTAGGTCCTTGGGGTTTTCACTCAACAGATTGTGCTTCAGCAGTCACTTTGCATTCATTCCTAAAGAAGTATCAGACTTTCATCCTGGCGTTAATAAGAGATTGATTAACCTTCCTGTTTATTTCTCTGTCTCATGCTTTCAGGTGTGATGCAGCACTTCTCCCTCAGTCAAAAAGACAATTTTGTTTTATCTCCACAAATGTAGGCATTTTAAAATGTCTTTTTGGCCACGTTTCCCACTAAAGGAAGAGTTGAGGCTCAGTTCTTTGATGATTTCCAAGAAGATACTCAGGTATTTCCCGATTATCTGTAAAAATGTAAAAGCTCCACATATTTCCAGTGGAAGGTCAGGGAGCATCCGCCTGGAGCTTTTACATTTGCCATGCCCGGTGTCTTGATCTGAAAATGCTTGTGTGACTGATTACCTCTTTTTCCACCCACACTTCAGCAGGCTTAATTCCACTTGCCTAGAAAGCATAATACCATCCATGTATATCAACATATCAATCTGACCCACTGAAAACTAAGCAACATCATTCACCTTAATACCCATACTCATGCTAGCATTCTTAGCCTGTGAAGCAGGCACAGGATTGGCAATACTAGTAGCCTCCATGAACTCATGGCTCTGATCACTTACACAGACTAAACTTCCTACAATATTAAAAATCATCCTTCCAACAATCATACTTCTCCTCACAACCCTCCTATCCCCCCCAAATTCCTATGAACTAACACCAGTACACACAGCTTCCTAATTGCCGCACACAGCCTACAATGACTCCTCCCAACATACTACCCCCAACAAAAACTCCAATGAACTGGGACTGATCAAATCTCGGCCCCACTGATAGTAATATCTTGCTGATTACTACCACTCATGACCATAACAAGCCAAAACCACCTTCAATATGAACCTCAAACACAGAAAAAAATCTTCATCACAACCCTAATTACAATTCAACTGTTCATCATCCTAGCCTCCTTAACCACAGAACTATTTTATATCTCATTTGAAGCAACCCTAATCCCACCCCAAACGTAATTACACAGTGAGGAAACCAACCATCATCTACTTATTATTCTACACCCTCGTCAGCTCACTACCACTACTAGTCACTATTGCACTTACGCACACAAATTGGCACCCTATGTCTCACAATGCTAAAACTAACCCACTCCATGCTCACCAACTCCTGAACTGGCCTCTTATCAGGCCTAGCCCTACTAATAGCATCCATAATGAAGGGCCCCTTTATGGCCTACACTTAGGGCTACCTAAAGCCCACATAGAGACACCCATTGCAGGATCCATACTACTCACTGCCTTACTCCTAAAACTAAGTGGATAGAGTATCATACATATCACACCCCTAATCTTAAAACCAGAACTAATATCTGGAATCCTCTCATGCAAGTACTGCAACCCAAACATTAGACTGTTATTCTAAAAATATAAGTTAAACCCTTCTTACCTGCCGAGGGGAGGTTCAGCCAACAAGAGCTGCAACCAGACAAGTACTGCTAAAATCATCAACCACAAAACAGGAATTCAAGATCCTCAGCTAGATGCTTTCTGGTAATGTACATGCTCAGAATATAGGCATTCAGAGAAAGAAATGTTTTTCCAAAGACTATGGATCTACATACAAATTATTTTTCCAGCCCAGTCTTTCTTCTGTTTTGTGGTTCTTTACATGTGTGATTTTTGATTTTGAGGGAGACAGAAATGGCAACCCATGTCAGCCATGCACACCTGCACATAGCAGTTGAACACAGCACACTCAACTACATTATCTACAGGAAAATGTTTCTGCTCTCAAGGGGCAGGAAACAGCTACATCCGCTGTAGAGATGTGTAATCTGTATGTAGAATCCAACACCAGCTATTGATAAGTAATGTTTCTTTCCAGATTTACTGCATCTTGGAAATTATATTCTGCTATTTATCTTACATTTCTTGAAGGCTCAGGCTTGCTTGCTACGCATGGTTTGGATATATTCATAGGGGTCTGCTTTCCCTGAACTAGGATATATACATATACTACTTAGAAACACAATAAAAGGAACTATTTAAACTCCTTTTGACAGGAGTCTGTGCTAGAGCACCAGAGGAGCTACAAAATAAGATTAAAAAATTTATTATGCCATTATATTCAAACACTAACACAACAGTACAGCACGAGGGTGTACTGCAGAAGACAGATGGATTACTTAAAAGACTTCACAGACATTACTACTAAAATACACTATTTGACATTACTCATTAAGTTGTATTTGAGTAAGGTGCTTTTTAGCAATATAACAGAAATCACAGCAAATGAATAATTCTGTCTTTAATTCTGCTGTAACTTGCTGTTTCTAAGCATTCATACTGCTGCCTTGCCTAGACATTCTGCTCAGGTAATGCCATAGTCTGATAATAAGAAGCTCAGTCCTAAGGCCATTGAAGTCAGTGGAAGCTATAGACAGACTGTGACAACAACATTGTGTACTAAATATTGCTGTGTGACATCACCTATTTTGCTGAAAAGTAAGTAGAAATTCAAAACTCCAGCTAGTCTCTACTCATGTTGATGTTGCAAGTGTCTTGGCAGTAGAGATATGGAAAAGGACCCATAAATATCTGATCAGAAAAGAAAAATAGTATTATTTTCTGGGAATTGATAATTTCTCAAGTAAAACATCAGGAACTGTTTCTTTCCTTCTACATAAAACAATCTTCCCATTTAAAAAAGAGCTAACTCAGAAAATAAAAATGATAATGCCCGTGTTCTGTGTATTACACAGCATGCTTGAGTGCTTGTGTCTGCGCACAGAGGAGAGTGGAAATAAAAGAAAGAGGTAGGAAAAGGAAGTGGGGAACACCTTTCACAGTGGCACCAAATTAAAGTGACTGCAAAAACAAGGACTCAGGTATATGTTGTCAACCAGTGAGGTTTTTTCACATAATTTTCCCTTTTGATTCAAAAGTATACTCATGGACACATATTTTTCTTTAGATTTCTTACTTTTTACGAATCTGAATTACTAACATCAGTCTTGTGGAACTTAGCGAGCTGATGTAGCAGTCCTGTAATTACCAGCCACTTTTATGAACGACTGAATTTTGTCACCGTGGCAGTTAATTTACCAGTCTGATATGTCAAGTCTGCATGTGATGGGTTAAGACATAACTGCTGGTAGCTGTTTGCCTTGCCACACCGTCAGAGTTACCAAGATGTGTACTTGAGCCATGGCCTCTGTAGCTCCCAGCCTGTTGTCTTGGTGCAACAAGGCAAGCTGCACAGGGGAACTGGGCTGCCTGAGGCTGGCACACAAGTCCCTCTCTGCTGACTGGTAGGAGGTTGCAATTGCTTGCAGAGCAGCAAGGAGAAAAGTTGGTGCTTTCAGTGCCTGAAATTGTTGCTGCTAGTTTTGTCATAGAATATGTCAGATGCATCATATCTAAGGTGCTAAAAAAAGGTTTTCTGTTTACTGTAGTGTACTTTAAATCAGGTGGTGTATGAAAAAACTGCTACAATGAGTTCAGGCTTTGATCTGTTTGTTCTAGAAAATGAAAAACCACAACTCTATGATGAAGCATAATTCAGTTCAGTCATAACATGTTACATCCATAAAGGAGTTAGTCACAGTAATGCGGATTACTATGTGCTTGACTTTTAGGCATCCCGTCACCCATTGGTCTCCTTCACGTGTGTTTAAGGCTATACTATAAACCTGCCAACCTCTTCTCTTAAATAGAGATGTCTCAGTTTTACCTTCCATCAGGATCTAAGTATCCCCACACCCCAGGACTCTAGGTGTAGATTCTCCCTCTCTTTTGTTGCTGATGTCTTATCTGGACATAAGGGGAGAGCTTGATATCATCTCCTATTTAGCCAGTAGAAGACCTAAATGTACTTGCTCATGCATACTTCCTGCGCCCAAAGTATAGGAAGCCCACAATGTTTCTAGCTCAGGTTTATATAGTACCTATAAATACAGTCCAAAATGAAATTATTTGTTACTTTTCTGCAAGCTGTCTCACTTCGAGTAATTAAATGTTAGGCTAGAGAGAGATAGAGAGAAAATGGTTACATTTTAGGGCTCAGTTGTAAAATCAATGATTTTAGATTAAAAGCAAAAGAGAGGTTTTCAGGGAGAGGTCGTTTGGGGGTTTGGGGGGTTGGTTTGTTGTGTTTTTTCTTCATCTGGGTCTTCCAAAACACTGTACAGTGCTGGAACCTTTGAGTAAAAGAAGATGGTAACATTACACTATCAGGACGTTTTTAGGACTCTATAAATCTTCTGAGTTAAGCCCTACGGGAAAGATAAGCAGGGTATTTGACTGGCAGGGAGAGAAAAGTGGTGGAACAGATGAACACTTAACAGATGTTAGGTACACACAATACCTCATGGTCTTGTGTAGCACTGAACATGTTACTAATAGCACTAAGCACCGTAATAAATGTCATAAATGTCCGTACTGTTATATTATATGTTGAAACATATGTTGGAAGCTGTTGCTTTGGTCTTGCCTTCTCCAGACCTGTGGGACTGAGAACAAGTATGGTGGACAAGTGGAGCTATTTATAAAGGAGTTCATGTTTCCCCCAATTTCCAATAGAGTGATTAGATTTTTGATCAGAAATATTAAATGAAGAGATGCTGCAGGTGAGGACTTTGAAAACAGAGCATATACTGAAGCTCTGGTGTCTTGAAAATATAGTTTTGGGTACCAGACACTGAAAGCAGAAAAAATGCAAAGAACGTATATGTTGAAACAAGCAAAATCTAGGATATTTTTTCTCACTACTTGCTTCTCCATGTAGCTGTGAATACTTGGTATTTTCCAAGGAATCATTATTCATTGTATTTCTACACTTTCTTTTTATGGGTAAGAGAAAAATGTGCATATTTTATCTCTTCCTTCTAAATATATTACACTGTTTCTCTCATTTTCAATGTATGTCACTGAAATTTCCTGCTTACTGTTAACACCTTTTTCCATTTGAAATGTACACTTAGTTTGATATAACTTTTTTCCTGAACAAATTTACTTTTGTATTAAGGTATACAGATAATTTATAATCTACACAGAACAATATTTCATATGGATTTCTTAACCATCCATTTTCTGATATCTTTACTTTTTCACAAGTGCCATGTCTCTCTTCTATTAAATACTGTGTTACATTTGACCCTGTATCTAAGCTTTTCCAACTCTTTGTGACATAGTCAGCCTTTGCTGTATATGAACTACATCACCCAAGCTGAGAACCATGCGGAGAGTTTGATAAAGCGGGAAGAGTGAAAGACTGATCTGTATAACTGAAGCATGTTTAACCCAGTGGAAACATCAGCAGTTATCACTATTAGATGCACTCTCGTGACACCTCTGGCATCTGGGGAGTTCTGTTCTATGGCTGGAACTCCTTCTGGAGTTCTTCATAACCAAGTCCTTCACCTTCCATCACCATCACTGTATATAACTTTTGTCATTTTTCTACCCTTCCTTTCTTTCTCCTTCCTTCCTTCTTCCTTTCCTTCCTTCATTTCTTCCCTCCCTTGCTGTCTTCCCTCTTTCCTTCCTCCCCTTCTTCCACTGTCTCTCCCTTTGATCCTTCCCTCATTCATTCCATTCCTTCTCTTTATTCTTCCTATAGAGCATTTTTTATTATACTTTCCCATAGAAATTTAATTTAATATGCCCGTTCTATGCATTGTATAGATTTGCTTGGCCAATAAGTGGTCTTTCTGTTCTTCTGTTAGTGGGGATGGGGGAATGAAAAAGTAAATGCCTTTCCCTGTATCTGATCAGTTGGAGAATACTGAACTGGAAATAACTTTCCATTGCCTTTTACCATTAGCAGTAATCATATTTGCAAATAAAAGCTCACTGAAAGTCATCAACTTACTAGGTATTAAGTAGGTTGTCCATTGACCTCCATCTTCTGTCTTTAGATCTACATGTATTGATAATGAATCACAAAGAATCCCAGATACAAGCACGTTTCCTCCAGAAAGGAGAAGAGATAATGATTTGCCTGTAAAATTTATTTAGCAGGCCTGTCCATATCGGTAAATTTATCCTTCCTTTAGAGGAGCTGTCAGTTACAGTCATATAATTTGAGAAATCTCAGATATATATTCTACATATTTATTTATTTTTTCTGCTACAATGCCAATAAATAGCTAGTGTTTAATAATTAGGTACTTGATCTTAACATGTGTGAGGGAAAGATAAAGGGGAAGTGGACAGAGACTTCTAACATGAGATTTAAATCTGAAAATCTTCCTTGCTTGGAAGTATGAAGGAAGTGTTTTTCTTTTTAATTTCTTTTAAACATAAATTCCAGAGTTCTGGAGGAAACTCATTTGCAGAAAAAGACTTCAGGAGTAAGAGGACATTTAAACTCTAGATTTGAGTAGTAGGGTCTTTTTTCAGCTGGTCCTGATAGCCTCCAAAATGTGATCTGATACTGGATATAGACTGAAACTTAAAAAATATCCTAAACAATATATAAGCAATCAACATGACAAGAAGCAGAAAATTAAACAAATATGTTTAGGCTTTATATAGATTTTAACACCTCATTCTCAATCGATTTGATGGACACTGAAAGGAGCAGTACCCTCTTTATTTGTTGTTTTCTGAAAGAGAGATCCCAAAATGTCCACTGTACTAATTGTATAATTTCTGCTGTTTCATTGACTTTCCCTTTGTCAGCATGCATCTGGATATTGCTTTAGCACATTGAATCAGTGCTACCACAGGTGTTTTTTTACATTCTAAATTAGTTTTCTGCATTATTTACCTCCCATTCCCTAATGGGTGTGGGGAGGTTAGTGGAACAGTAGGCATTATGTTATTGAGAGCAGAGTAGTCTGCCTGCACCCCACAGTGTATGCTGAAGCAGGAACTATGTAGCTACTATGCCATCACTTGGGTCAGCTGTGTCCTCCCCTGCAGGGCATTGCTTTAAGGCCATGCTCTAGCACAACATGCAAACTTCAGCTCTATCTCTAGGCCACATAATAAGACATGAATTACTGAAAAGCAGAAGGCAATGGACAGAAGAATGTCTGCAGAATCATTGGGTTATATAGGTAGACTTGCCATTTACTTTTTATAGACTTTTTTTAGAAGCCACTTTATCACCACTGCCCCAAGTTTATTTATCTATAAAATAAGACTAATGATTCTTTATATCATTCCCATAAGTCTCCATGTTATTTTCAAACTGTTTTCATTATTGATTACCTTACATAAATGACAGCAGTAACAATTTGTTTTTAACAGCCTAATTTTGTGGAGTATGTAGTTGGTTTTTGCTCTGTTGTGTATGTATTTTTAGTTGAACTTAATTTGTTTGTGAGACATGGTGATAAAATAATAACTGCAGAGGTCTACACAAGATAAAACAGTAGTATTTTACAAGCTGTCAACGATTTATGGGAATTTGAGTGTTTATTGTAATTGGCTACCAAATGTTCTTATGGTTACTTAATATATTTAATCTAGTTATAAATTGGCATCATGATATTTTGTATATTATTGTAATATAAATAAAAATATTTAATATAATTTTGTCTGTTATAGAGACAAGCAACACTTCATACGCTAGCAATTAAAATCATGCTTTAAAAAGTAAATAATAAGAATCAAAGAACCTAAGGCCAACAAATAAATTCACCATAATTAAAACTTTCCCTGAAGTTTTGATAATGAGCAATTTTCAATATTTTTTAAATTACCATCACAAATAAACAAAGATGGGACACAATGAGCTTGTACAGTGGCAGTTTTGAGCCTGACATTTTGGAAAAACTTGAGTTTCAAAGGGTATTGGCTCAAGCACAAGCTTTTCTGAGTTATTCTAGCTCTGACATTTGTTTCTAAACATTGAAAGGTTTGCAAGAATTGTAAAATCAAAATATCTCATTAATCTTTTCAAGTTTATATACATTTTTCAGGAGGCTTCTTCTCTAGTGTCAACTAAATTTTTGCATAATAGTATTGCACAAAGTTTCTGTGTTTAGCACAACTCTCTTTTCATGTAAGACAATAAATTGATGTTAATGAACAGGAAAAACTCTCAACTGTTTAACTTTCCTTCAAACATAAGGAGTTTCAACAACCAACTTTTCAGAAAATAAGTGCAGTCTCTCTAAGAAGACTTGGCTTCACTGAAATGAAAAGTAATTCTAAATTATCCTCGATGATATCTGGTCAAGTGCATTTTCAAGTGAACTATTGCTTACCTGTAATTCAGATCAGAGTTACTCATTAGTAAATATATACTACAAATCAATGTTAAAACTACATATGAAATGTAATGTTAAAAGTTTCCTATAAAATATGCTGATAGAAAGGTCCTATATATTATTAATATTAATAAATATATTTTAAATCATGTTTTGACTGTTTAGTTTTTTTTATAGTCTTTTGTGGGCATCTGCTCAGGAGTTAATTTTACTTCTAAAATCATGTGTTGTATTTTATGTAACTATAAATGTGTCTTTTACTTTACATTCACTATTACTATTGTCCTATTTTAGTTGTGTTGTTAAGAATCATAATGAATGCCTTTTAGCTTCATACTAATGCTTGCAGACTGTATTTAATAAATATAAAGCTCTTTTAAACACAGATAGGCAGGTTTTGTGCAGCCACATCTACTGATTTAAACTACAAGTAAAGAAATGCCTATTGTATAATTGTTGAATGAAATGACTGCTAAATATACCCCAAAATATTTTTGAAGTTAAGATGACTGTGTGCTGTCAAATTTGTTACTAACCAGTTGCTTGCAAAGAAAAAGGAGAATGTGTCCTAATACATGACTGAAAGTCAAATAAGCATCACAGACCATGCAAAAAAAAAAATGCATCTAAAAACAGAGAATTCTTTTATCTTCCCAAGACAAGAAAAACTGTTTAAATGTCCCCAAGACAGGGAAATCCTTTTCTTTTTTTAAAATTGCCTCTAAGAAAATTCTTACTAGAAAACCTTGGCATTTTACATGCACTGATTTCTGTTTGAGAAACACTGCTTTTGATTTCATTTTCTTGCCAGAGGGTGAAGAAAAGAAATGTTCATTTATATTCATCAGGAAACATTAATACATAAATTTTACTCTCACTGCTGGTTTCAAATGTCAGTGCAGCTGCACTTAATGCAAAGTTACATTTACAGCCTAGGAATTCTGTATTAGCAGATCCATATGAAGATTCCAGTACTGTAAAACTGCTACTTCAGTAAGTTTTTATAGAAGTTGTTACCTGCAGCATTATCATTAAAAGTACATCAGATATTTACATAATAAACAACTAGTTTTATTAATTGTTGGCATATGGCATAGAAATAGAATAGAATCATAGAATCATAGAATTGTTTAGGTTGGAAAAGACCTTTAAGATCATCAAGTCCAACCATTAACATAACACTGCCAAGTCCACCACTAAACCATGCCCCTAAGTCTTTTTAGATTCAGTTTGCCTTTAAAAGACTAGACTCTCTTTTTTAAAATGTCTAAAGTTAATTATTTGCTGCATGTATAACTAGGTTTGCAATTAAGACTTCCATGGCATTTGAAGGATATAATTTAGTCTCCTTGATATCTTTATATTCAAAGACTAGTAGTCATATTTGCATGTATGTTTTAACCCTGACTCAGTTTAGAGACAGTTTAGATCTATTATAGTGTCTATGTAAGAGATTTGTTTCTAAGCACACATCAGAGAGTATCCCACCTCTACAGGCTGTTGGTAGTGTTTCTGCTTTCCTGACAGTCTTATTCACAACCAAATTAACTACTACTGACAAGATACCTTTGTGTATTTTAACAGCACTAAACCAACTCTATTGGCAATAGAACGAGTAGACATAAGATTACAAAAATTATCTTTTTTTTATGTTCTCAGCATGAAAAAACCTCTTATTTTCATTGATGGTATTCTACAGACAGATACATATCTCTGCAATATCTATGAAAGTTGGGAAAGCACTTTTATATCCAGAATATGTATCTTAGGTATCAAAACCAGAGTGAAAATCATATTTTTTATAAATCTTCTTGAAAAGATTAATTACATTTAAGATTATTATTCTTCTTGGTAGAATGGATTATAGCCTGATTATGTGAGAATATTTAGAGATAATCCCATACCCGTTTTACTGACATTTTTAAAGCATCTTCTCCAAAAGGTTAATTATATTCTAAGAGCTTTTTAATATTCTGCCACTTTTTTGTTGTTTTTGAACAGAATCCTACTTGAAATAGTCTCCCTAAAACTGTGGAGCCATCACAGAATAAAGACCATCATTATTTTAAATAAAACCTATGTTATGATGAAACTTGTGTAAACATTATTCACACACTTCCAAATTTAGAGAAGAACCTGAATACCCCTTCTTGATGAAGCAGGTAAGTTTACTCTTCTTACATTTGTTAAATACAGGTTTTCCTGCAGAGATCGACATCAACAGTCTACCTTAAACTTGATAACTGCAAAACTTCTATATTTTTGTGTCAACACAACAGTGTGTTTCCTTCACTGTCAGGATATGGATCTGAAACATACTCAGATAAAAAAAAAAAATATCCCAGAAATTTTTTCTTTCTTGTAGATGAGGAATCTGAAACACAAAGTTTAAGTGACAAGGATGAGAGTAGGAAGAACAGGCAAAATCAATGTGTTCTAGGGGAGATAGTAAGAACTACATGTTCAAACTGCCTTTTTTTTTTTTTCTGATTTTGTCTTTGATGTGACTTTGAAGAAACCATTTAGAGTTCAATTTTTAGAATCACACTTTAAATTTTGGTGCTCACATTGAGATGGTAAGGTTGCTCACAGTTTTTGAAAATAAGGCATTCTCTGTTTCAAAAGCAGTGCCACCTTAAGTATGGAATCCTTTGAAAGTATTCCGGTTATTTTGATGCATTAGGACTATTGCAATTTACTGTATTAAAAAAAATAATGACATTGACACTTCTTCTTACTTCTAAATAACTACTAAATTTCAAATAAACGTTTCTGGTAATTCTTCAGTGCTTTTTTCAGTAGGAAAAGGCAAGGAAGGCGTATTTCTATATGATGAGAAATATGTATCAAATTGGAAGACAAGAATGTGAGTGTAAATTTTGCATGTCTCTGTGTGTATGTATCAATGCACAAAACTGCCTGGAGGACATTTGTCCCAAATGGATTACATTAAAGACAGTGAAATCATCATTAAACAGTATCTTGGAAATTACAAATAAACTTAAAAAACAAAAAAAAGGAAAGTCTCAGATGGAAAAGAAGTATAAAGATTTGTAGCAGGGAAAAGAGTCCTCAGAGTGGAAACAGCAGTGGTCAAAACCTGTTATGACATTGACAGAAGACATCCCACTCTACTCTGTCTTAGCCAGAGAGAGATATGTCTTCCCATCAGATGCCACGAGCTGCTGCAAGCGCTGTACTTGGCTACTCGCTTTTCTCACTCTCTTCTTCATCTCCATTGTTTCATGGCCACTGCCACCAAGCTGCCATTGACTATCACATCCCCAACAACTTCTCCCTTGTTCGGTGTCATGAAGATATCCCTGACACTCACTCTTCTTGAGTGTTTACGTCCCACTATGTATTCCTTCTAGGAGATGACAGAAGGGTTGAAACACCCCAGAACTATCAGAGTTTATAAGTGATCCCTGAGAGAAACTCCAGTGAAGAGAAGGAAAAACAAACAAGAAAATAACTAGCTTCTTTTAAAGAGGTAATGACTAAAATTCCTTCAGACTCACTTCCTGACCTGAAGAGTTACCTATTTACTACTCCATCAGATCCCCAAGTATTTGGAATGGAGATTTGGGCATTGATTTCTAAGAATGTTGTGGCAAGACACCTAAATCTTCCCTTCTTTTTTAACCAGCTTTCTTCTGACATCCCATAGCAAATGTCATGGCACTCTCATAGACACCTCAGCCGATACGTTATGCTCTTACCCTTTAAAGACAAACTCTGTGATGACTCCCAAGAGGTTATATAGGCAGGGCTTGCTGGAGGGGATGGATATTAAAACTGTGAACACGTTAACTGGGCATCTCCAGGCATAATAAACTGTCTTGTTGAAAAAGCAGTCAGTTCTGAGACTGTGAGCATAACACAGGAAAAGACTAAACTGAAGCTTAGCAGAAAAGCTTTAACACAGTATGAGAGACTGTTCTTAAGGCAGAATAGGAACAGAAGGGACAAATAGGAACCGGACTGGAGGGAAGTTTAAAAAGTTATTTTGCTACTGCAGTTTACTTGTGGCATATCTCTTAAGTCTCATCCCCTTTTGTTATCATTCTGTTTCCTATATCCAGTACTTGCAAACCATTCTCCACTATCACACATAGACTGAATTTTTTGGAAGTTATTTTGCTGGCTGACATTTCACTTGGAGTGACTCCTCACTGTGCTAGATAATCCAGGGTGATGGCTCCTGAGAAATGAGAAAAATCTAATGATTCTACTTGGGAAGTAGTAAACCTTAGTTCCTAGAGGAAATGAAACTAAAGCAAATAGGGACTGATCTGTTAGAAATAAGACTGTGAGAGGACTTGAACTCTACCGGGAGCAGAATGTGAGCATTTGGGAACAAAAAGATTAGCAAACTTTTCCAAATGTTCTCCTAATGTTCTCAAAGCCCACCATTCCCAACTATCTTCTTTCTCTGTATCAGGACAACAAGGCAGCTGAAACTGTAAAAGTTAAATTCAGGTGGGCCTACCTTAAATGGAAACCCCTTTATATTTTCTTCTTCCCTAGATAGAAGGGAGTCTTTCCTGCTCCTGCTGGTTCAGATTCTCTGGCATGCCAGTTAACTTTTAATAGCAAGCACTAAGCCTGGAAAACTGAGGGGATCTCCAAATACTGTAGTATGCATTTGCTTCAGTAAGAATAAGAATCAAACTTGTATTGTGTCTTTTTTCTCTTCCAAACTACGTTACTCACTTTCTTCAAACTACTACAGGTGCAGAAGACAGCTCTTTCTCTGTCCCCCAAAGAAAAAAATCTAACTGCAAGGATTTCCTTCTACCCTGGAGATGGACTTTACCTGCCATGTTTATTGTTAATATTTTTGGAGTAGAAATTAAGACATTCTGAGAAGGAATTATATGTTATTTAGACAATCAGATGGCAAAATTAGCTTGCATTGGTGAGTGCTTTGAATACATAAGAACTCTTCATGTGACTCCACCTAGTGAGAGAGGAAAAAAAGTTTGAGGCACAGAAAAACAACCTGGAGAGGGTGGAAAATACAGAAAGGCAGAATGTCAAATAACTGAAAAATAAATGAGAAAAGAAAGACAATGGATACTCTTTCAAGGAATGACTGTGACCAAAGGAAGTAGACACCATGGTTTTTATTTAGACTCTTATTTGCCTTATGAGGAGAGGGATCATTCAGTTTGCTGGAGGACTGAACCCATGGCAGTTGCTGAGGTACTCCTGCAGTCTGTCTTCAGAACAAATTAGCTGATGTCCACACATAAGGGAACTGGGAAAGGCACTGTTTGGTTAGTGAACTATGTCCCCTCTGACTGTGTCCACAAAGGCAGCACCTCTGAAGTATTTCTGAATTTGTTTGTTGTCTGCAGTATACCACCTATGAGCATAGCCTCGAGACAGTTGTGGAGAAGGTGCTCTGGTTTGTCAGGGTTGCTCTCAGTAAAGGGAAGAAGCCAGGACTGGAAATCAAATGCCCCGCTACATCTATTTATGTGTATCCTGTTTGCAAAACAGAGATGCTTAACTAGTGTTTCACAGAAAGCATGTAATAGATGAACTAAGACTGGCTGGAAATGATTCTTAATGACAAGAAATTATTTTTATTATATATAGAGGGATTAAAAGGAAGGAGAAATATTCCTCAAACACATCTGTGTTAGTGACTCTTTGACTCAGCCTAACCCATTGTGAGCTGGAATAAGGTGTTGACACAGTTATTAATCGAGACTGTAGATATTGTCAAGATGTTCTGAAATGTTGATTTTTTTTAATTGTAACTTTTAGAATTTGTATGTTTAAAGTCCGTTTTAAGTAAAAAAATGTAAATCTAAAGAACTAATGGAAAAATATATACAGATATTTATGTTTTAACACCATACCCTACAAAGACTACAAAACATTATTTTTCATCTTCATCTCATTTATGCTGTGAAAGACCTGTTGCTTAAACCAACATGAAAACTCTTTGCCCTTGGAGATGCATATTGATGAATATAATAGCTCTATTTCTTCAAAAGATAAGAAACCTGCTATTGTGCGGCATTTTAATGGTGTGAAATATGAGGTGTTCACCCTGGAATTGATTATTGTGGATTGGATTTAGATATCCTGAAGAGAAGGTGATTTGAAAGTTAGATTAATTAAATGGACCCATGATTTGTCACCAAAGTTTGATTTTTATATTAAATTGGTTTTCTTCTGTCTTCTTTAGAATTTTATTTCACCACTGTTCTTACATATTGAAAAATGATTACATAAAACATATTTTTCTTTTGTCCCACCTTTATTCTTTTACTGAAAATGGTTACAGTGAATGTAGAGATATCTAATAACTGGAAGACTTGCTAAATTCACAGTATTTTCCAATCAGTGGAGCACTGGTTGTGGACTACAGGTATCTTTGTTCTACTTCCAGTTTTACAAATGTCCTGCCACTTAATCTTAGCCATGGTCTTTCACTTGTCTGTTCTTCTGTCTTTGAAGGGGGAATAATGACACAGAGAAACTTTGTAAAATGTTGTGGGATATACTGATAAGAAGAAATATGGTAGAGTTAGGCAATATTTTTAAATGTGATGCCATCAGGACCCAGCCTACACAACTAAAACCTCTCTGCTCCATCTTTGCTGATGGAAGACTAGCTAAGGACTTAACAACACCACAGTAGCCTGGCTCTTTGGTGCCCTGTACTCATCCAGAGAGTTGTTAACAATCAAAGAATCAGAAGATAAGTGCTCCAATTTTCTTCATATTTTTACCCTTTATTTTATACTTTTCCCCTGAGATACTAAGAAAGCATTGTAAAACACTTTAAAAGCCACATTTTTCCACCCATTCTCCCTAATGGACCAAACAATAGTCTTCTATACAGAAACTCTGACCCTAAAAAAACCTGCTTATTACAGAACCAGCAAGCTACATTTGAGAATAATTTTTAACTCATGGTAACCCTAGGGAGTTCTATATAACATGAACCTGCACAAGTTCCAGTTGGAATTCATTCAGAGTCAAATTAACTAACACATTTATTACAGGCCTCATTAATCCAATGCTTAAATTAATTTAATTTATGCAAAGAACATCTTGGTTTAGACCATATGGGAGGATGACAATAACTCTAAAGATTTATATAGTCTAGCAATTTCCTGTATAAAAATCCTTTGTATAACGCTCCTGTCACCATTCCTTGTAGGGGAGTATCAGTACTGAGATTGAGGTAATCTTCAGGAAACAACTTTCTTTTGTTTTGCTCACTTATAACTTCTCAAACACTGAACAAAAATTCTATGCTCCTCATGGTTGTTAGAAAGATATGGTCGTCTTTTCAAAGTGACAGAGAAAGAAATGTGCTAAGAACCCAGTTCATTTTTTGTTTTATTGTTTATGACTTCTGGCTTTTCTCCTTCCTCTGTTTTGAAGAGGAAACAGAAGACTAAAGAGACATAAAGAATAGACACAAGTCAGCCCCCTGGTCTAACCTCTGTCCAATGAACTCAGTTCCTGGGAGCAGAGTAGAAACAGGACAAGACAGTGTCAATATTGAGCAGGTAGACTGACATTACTACCCAAAACATGACCTCTCCTATAACTAGTTAATTTAATTATAATCATTGCTTCATCTGCAGCATCACATGCTGCAACTGTGAAGGTTTAATATGAGGATTTTACTGGGGAAGTGTTGTGTGTGGGAAAGTGAGCAAGTTTGTACCAAAAAACCCACTCATTAATTTGCTCTAAGTAGTCTGAGCTCAGAAAATAGAAGTATTAATAATTCCATTGGAATTTAACCTGTGAAATTTTAACTCAGCCATTTTGATCCTCAAAGTCATAGAATAATTTAGGACTAGATGGATCTCTGGGTGAAAATGTAGTACAACCCTCTGCTAACTTTGAAGTTAGATCAGATTGCTTAGGGCTTTGTTCAGTCAAGTTGAATATCTTCAAGGTGGAGAGTCCACAGCCTACTTAGGCAAACTTTTTCAGTGTTTTACTATCTTTTTATTTTTTTCAGCTTTTATATATACATATATACTGAGAATATATAATATTCATCATTCCAAATAATTTAGATTTCTTTTCTGCAGTTTGTATGTGTTGCATCACTGTGCATTTCTACGAAACCTGACTGTGCCTTCTTTTTAGCTACCCATTACCTGAAGACAGCATTTAGACTAGTCCTTAGATCAATTAGAGGAGGTAAGATGCTAGAGTGCCATTAGCGCTTTCTTCTGCTTGCCGAACAAAACCAGTTCACTCAGTCTCTCCTCATACATCTAGTGCTCTTGTACCATAATCATCTTGGTGATCCTCCACTGAACTTCAGTGTATCAGTACATGGTTTTGTACTGGGGAGGCCAAAATGGGATATGACACACCAGACTTGCATCTTCAGAAACTCAAGAGCCAAAGCCTTGAACTAATTGCAAGAGCAGAAATACATTTTAAGCTCATACTTGGCAACTTAGGCTGCTGCTTTGAAAAGGAGAACCTAAAATGTAAGAATATGAACAACAATATACATAATAATATTCATGCATATTAATACTAATGTGCAAGCATGAATTCAAATATACGTGAAACATTTTCTTTAATGTCTTCCAGCAACTTTTGTGGAATAAAGACAAATAAGAACAAATGCATGTTAGCAGTCATTATCAGACTTGACATTAGATGTACACAAACCAGATTACATGGTCCAACTGCATAATATTTTTGGTTTTTTGTGTTTTGCGTTTTCCCTTAACCATCATGTTCCATATTTTGCCAAGCTACTCTATTGGAACAAAGCGCATATGGCCTGAACCACACTACAGAATAAGTAATTGTCCTGGTTTAAGCCCAGAGGGCAACTGAGCACCATACAGCTTCTCCCTCACTCCTTCCCCCTCAGGGATGGAGAGTTAAAAATAGAAAGAAAGGCTCGGGAATCAAGACAAGGATAGTGAGGGATCACTCACCCATTATGGTCATGGGCAAAGGAGAGACTCCATTGGGAAGGAAAAAAAAGAACATTAATTCAATTTGACCACCACCACCAATTTACCAATCAAATCAGTGTAGGACAGTAAGAAATACAACCACATCTTAAAAACACCTTCACCCCACTCCTCTCTTCTTCCTGGGCTCAGCTTTGCTCCCGATATCTCTACCTCCTCCCTGCCAGTAGTGCAGAGGGGCAGGGGATGGGGGTTGCTGTCAGTTCATCACCTTTTATGTCTGCCGTCCTTCCTCCTCAGGAGGAGGATGCCTCACGCTCTTCCCCTGCTCCAGCGTGGAGTGCCTCCCACAAAAGACAGTCCTCCACAAACTTTCTCTGACATGAGTCCTTCCCACAGGCTGCAGCTCTTCACAGACTGCTCCAGTGTGGGTCCCTTCCATGGGCTGCAGTCCTACCAGCAACAGACTGCTCCATCACAGGCTTCCCTCAGAGTTCCGGCCTTCCTGAGGTGTAACCTGCTTCAGCCTTGAGTTCTCCACGGGCTGCAGGTGGGCATCTGCTCCACTGTGGACCTCCATGGGCTGCAGGGGCACAGCCTGACCTCTCACCACGGGCTGCAGGGGAGTCTCTGCTCCAGCACCCCCCCTCACCTCTGTCTCCTTTCTTCAACTGACCTTGGTGTTTGCATAGGTGTCCTCCTCACAACTCCTGCTCTCAGGTTCCCCTTCTTAAATATGTTATCACAGAGGTGCAGCCACCATTGCTAACTGGCTCACCCTTGGCCAGAGGTGGGTCTGAGTTGAAGCTGGGGGAGCTTTGAGAAGCTGTCCTGGTTTCGACCAGGATGGAGGGCTTGCACGCGCTGTCTGCTCATCGGCTCTTGCTGTTGTTGGAGGGGGTGGTCGCCACGCTCGTTAAGCCACTGTTGCATTTTGCCCGTTTTCTTTTTGGACTCACTATTGTTACTGTTGTTCTCCCGTTATATTTAGTAAATTCTTTCTTTTTATTCAACCTACGAATTCTCTTCTTTTTGTCCCTCCCCTATTTCACCAGAGGGGGGAGGGGGAGGTGAATGGGCCGGCCACGTGGCGCCTGGCTGCCGCTGAGTTCAAACCTCCACAGAAGCTTCTCACAGAAGTCCACCTCTGTAGCCCATCTCCCCCACTACCAAAAACCTGCCACAACACAAACCAAACACAGTAATGCTGAGAAAATTTGTAGGCTGAGATAAAGACAGTTTAATATGGAAAGAAAAAAAAAAAAAAGGGGGGGGGGGGGTGCAAACAACAACAACAAAAAAAAAACAAAACAAAACAAAACAAAAAAAAAAACAAAACAAGAAAAGCAAGTGATGCATAAAAAACCCAAACAGTTGTTCACCATCAGCTGACCAAGACCCAGCCCGACCCCAAGCAATGGCAGCCCCAGCAAACTTTCCCCCTCCCAGATTTTATTGCTGAGCACAACATCATGTAGTATGTAATATAGTTAGTTGGGGTCAGATGTCCCAGCTGTGTCCCCTGCCAGCTTCTTGTGCACCTCCAACCTACTTGCTGGTGGGGCAGTCTAAGGAGCAGAAAAGGGCTTGATGCTGTGTAATCATTGTTCAACAGTAACTAAAATGTTGGCATGTTATCAACACTGTTTTCATCACAAATCCAAAACATAACCCCATACTAGCTACCATGAAGAAAATTAACTCTATCCCAGCCAAAACCAATACCAAGTGCCATATTTCCCATTTGCTTGCCCTACAGGAAAAATACTCAAACAGTTGTCTCAAAAAGACAGTAAAGAAGTGAACAGAAGAGAAAGAACCAAATATGAAATATAAATGCAAGTAACTTATATTCTTATCTTCCCCTTTACTTATTGCTATCATACTCCTTTGGACAGACAGTTAAACTCTCTTTCCTCTCTTTTGCTGATAATATAGGCTATGGAAAGATCGTCTTTATATTTCTCCAAGTAAATTTCCAACGTGAGAATATAAGGACATCGCAATAACTGAGAGTAAAGTAGTTGACATGGCAACAGCAAATAGCCAGAAGACCTTGTGCAGTCTCTCAAGATAGAAAAGGTTGATTTTCTTCAGTAAGAAGGGAGAAAAAAAGAAAGGAAAAAATATCTCAAACTTTAGATACACAATTGCATTCTAATAGCGTAATAATTGAATTGCCTCACGGCCTTTTTAGAAGTGGCAGTGAAATTATAATGAAGAGTAGTGTTAGCATTGTAAATGAGAAATCATTTACTTAGAGGTCTATGTTCATTACTGTTGTTTGCTGCTGACCTTGGTATGGGAGATATTAGATTTGCCTTAACCTCTAGGGATACACTGAAAGGGTATAACAGGTGAAGTTATTAGTTTTCTGTGCAGACTCAAACCAGTACTTATCAGATCATTTTGTATTGTGCACTTTTCTTTCAGTAATGCATTAAGGGTTAAACAAATACCTTACAAATATGAAAAAATGCTGTTTAATTCTTTTTCTGCCTGAATGTAAAATTTGAATGTCTACTCCTGAAGAATGTATACCAATTTTACTGTATTAAAACAAACTTCTTTTTGCCATAAGTGATATAGCGATCTAAACACACTTAGAATGCACTCAATTTTTCCCTGCTTTATCAAATGTTCATTACAGGGCCCATGTACATGGATTATAGTGGAACTGTGACTGAAGATTAGTTTTAACATCACACAATATCTCCCTTTCTATTTAATTAATCTACAAATTAAAATACAAAACAAATAATATTTTAATATCGCAAATTAAATCATTACCTACTCCAGGTTCTGATGTTCACATTGTGTAGTACCTTGCTTTTAGCTTGATCCAAAACCCACTGAAAGTAGTGGGATACAGAGGAGCAAGTGTTTACTACATAGTTCTATTGATTCTGGAAAAGTCAAAGTTAATCACTAGTGAAAATAATATCTTAGACAGACTTCTGAGATTTAAACAACATTATGGTGTGTAACAAACCTGCAAGTGACATAAAACAGTCTGATGTATAGGTCTGATATCTAAATAGAAAATATATTTAAAATATTATTTTAGAAATAACACGAATAATTCTCAGTATGTTCTAAAGTTAGTAATGAACTTGATACAAAATGGAGAAAAAAATTACTAAAAGTAAGACTCAAAAAGAAACATCTGTCTGTTGTGTTGTTCCTCTGGTCTTGTTTAGTCCTCCAATGACATTCTGTGATGGAGGAAATTTCTAGTTCATCATGAGGATAATGTTGATTCATTCATTCTTTAGAAACTTCTTAAAAGAAACTACTGTTTATGAATTTGGCTAGCTCTAACTCTTACCTGAAGGAGGATATCTATCATCAGAGCTTAATGCTGCTACTTTTTACTTCTTACTAAGGACTAAAGGGTCAGCTCCACTCAGCTTCAGTTACAGTAGCCACTGGCACCTGAGGTTTAGGACATACTACTGGCACAAAAAGGACCTCACGGTAGCCTAGTACTGGCATAAAAAGGACCTCATGGTAGCCTACTATTTATAAAATTAAGTAGAAGAAATAATAATTATTTAACTTCATAACTATTTATTATCTAGGATTTGTAGAAAGTTGTGAGAGACTGAAATGTCAAATGACTGTCTCAAGGCATGCTTGTGACTGTGAAAACATCAAGGACAAACTGTGGTCTTTGGATTAGTCTAAGGAATGTCACCCAAGGAAGCAGGACTGTATTGAAGTGAAACCAAATGTTTATCAGTGGCTCCATCATGTAGCCATTTGTGGCTCTATTGTATATACCAGACACCATGCATGCATTGCTAATGAACTGATAAGAGGTGAACATTTCTGCCCCAGAAGCCAATGATTGCTCAAGAAGCATGAAGTCAGCAAAAACCTGTGGGACCAGAAGAAAAACTAAAGGTGGGCAGATATGCTAATCAGCAGATACGATGAACTTAAAAGGCAACAGAAAACTTTGCTGTGTGTGCACCCACCACCAAAGAACTGAAGACTGAGGAGCAACGGGACGCTACTGGATCCATGGTGGTGACTATTCTTGAAACTCTATTCTGGATGCTTGCTTTATTTCTGTCTTTTCCTTCCATTCTGTCCTATCACTACCTCTCTTCACTTTTAATAATGAAAACTATTTTGGGTGTACAGCTTTTGACCTCATTTGTGTCTTAATCTCACTCTTGGGATCATATCAAAACCTCCCCCGACATTGGATCAGGACAAAAGTGCACAAGAAAAATGAAAGTTTTAACATCAGTCTCTGGAGGACAAGTCCCAGTCAGGGAAAAAGGGAAACTTTTGTGCAATGTCTTCATTCCTATGCAATATGGTTCATTTCAAAGTCCTCCCTGTAAAGAGATACACATGGATCCATCATAACTCCACGAGTACCCAATATCTGCCCTTTAGGGAATCCTGAGGACTGCGAAATTCTGTGTGCTTCCCATGACAACAGGAAACAAGTTAAACCAGACTGTCCAAATTGAAACTGGCTGAAAACCAAAGTGCAAAGTAATTATGTGGAAGAACTTGATGGGCCACTACCATGATAAGATAACACCTTCCAATTTGATAAAATGGTTTTAAGTCTCACTTTCTGTCTGGTCCCTTACAAACCATGGCTCTGGCATCACCTGTGAGAACTCTTTCTTTCCTGTCTCTTCAAGACAACTTCACTTTTTCCTCTCAGAAGACAACTGAGTCAGAGTGAAACTGTTTATGTCTCAAATGAATCAACTTCTCTAGATCACCATTAACAAAGTTAAAGAAGAAGCATATGACAGCTGCAGACAAAGCTTATGTTTTCCAGTGTGCCTGGCTACTAAGTGGTGCAGAGACTGGACTGATCAAAAAGTTGGCCTTCTGTAGACTTACGTTTTTATTTCTTTTTATTTTATTTAGAACACTTCATATGTTAGGCATAGTGTACTTGCAAAAGACTTTTATAAGGACTCAAGAAGAATGGAATCACTCAGTGAAATCTACTACAGAGCACAGTGTATAGGCTGAAGTGACCGATGCAGTGCTTTATCTTGCCATGATCCATGGAGGAAGGAAACATGTTGTACATAAACTTCTCCTCTGTGCTCCCCTTTTTTAATAAGACAAACAAGCAATTGACTTTCACCTCTAACATGTTAATTTGCATATGATGAAGGTGAGCTCCTGTGAACACCATAACTGAATCCCTCTGGTGTCTTTGTGTATGTGTGTGTGTATGCAGCAACCTTTGGCAGAATAAAAAGTTTTAGCTCAATAGTTTTCCTGCTGGGTTGTATGACATGTTTCCAGATGATTTACCACACAGTTTCCTATACTGTGATGAGGCATCATCTGTTAGTCTTCAAGCAATTGTACTTCCTGCTGGTTGCAACTTCCTGCTGGGATTTTGACCAACAAAATTGTGAAGACTCTGAAAATACCCATATGTGTTGTCTGACTGTTATTGCTTTATATCAGATTAAGTTTTCTATGATTTATGAGTTTTCTAGAGAGACTCAAAATGCTAGATGGGCTGCCAGAGGAATGTACAGCACCAACCTACAAAATAGTTTGGCAGTATTGGAACAGAGAGGAAGTAGATCAAGAAGAGATGTTTGTTCATAATAAATGCAGCTATTCACAGTGGCAGAATAAATAAAAACCAAGATTTGAAATTTACAATTCAAAATGAGGCAATGCCTCCAGGGAGCAATTGCAAATACAGCATTAAAGTACCTCATTGACTCCTATGTATTGACTTAATATTGACTTTGCTAAAGATTAAGCTTCCACAAATTGGCTGGGGACAGAAATGAAAGCATAAAGGTTTCTGACTGGAGTATTCCTGTGTATGCACCAATTCAGCAAAATGTTGACTGTTGTTTACCTTTACGCATAGTTTCTCTGAGTCAACGTCTCAGCCCCCGATGAACTAGAAGTGATTGTTTCTGAGCAGATTTCATTTTGGTCTTTTGGTGTATACTCAGAAGGGAAACAGTTTGAAAGAGAATCCTGATTTTGAGAGATTTTCTACACTAACATCTTCATTTAAATGACATACTAGGGATTTTCAATGGTTCCTTAAATTACTTGAATGAGTCTCTCATAGAGTGGAAGCTTCAAACAATATACAACATGATGAATACTTAAATTGAATAAAATTTGGGTTGGTTTTTATTTTTTTTTATTTGGGGAGGGAGAACATGAATCCCATGGTAGGGACTTGTTACATGAGGAGTATACACACAGAGATTGAGAGGCACAGCAATATTGTTTTGAACAAAACAGTCCTTTAAATAAATACATCCAGAAAACCACTTACAAATTATTCTTTAAATATGGTAGAGAAACCATTAACTTAATATGAAATAATTTTATAGTTTTTTGTGGGTTTGGCACTACTACAAGCTAGATATTCAAAATCTCTAGTAACTTCAGCTAACTGTAACTTTGAGTGAATTCTACCATTTAATTTATGATAACTTTTATATATTTTATGCTTTTCCACACTACTGGAGACTTATTCTTTGCTTTGCTCAGGATGTCATTTTTCATAATTTGAAAACCAAACAGTATAAGAAATATTGAATGGACTAAGAAATAGTGATCGCTGCTTCATAGCAGGAGGGAACTGGAATGATCAGTGAGTCTGCACTTTATTATTCCATTTATTTTAGGAAGGCATGGTTAACTAACAAGGGATTTGGATAAAGAAAAATGGAGAATAAAGAGTGCTTTATGCCACAGGGCACTATGAAGGCAACATTAAAACAAAGAAGTGTTTTAAAAGAGAAAAGAAAATGAAAAGCTCAGTCAGCATGAGGGATTTTAAATAGATCAGAGAAGAAAAAATTAAAGTGAAATTAAAGTGTTTGAAAGGAAATTAGCTTCATTCATATCAGAGAAATCAGGTTTATTTTTAGTCAAGATGTATAAAAAGGTGTCAGAAGAAAGTAAGCTAGGTCAAGGTGCAAAGAGGTGTCTGTGTCAGAGCTATTGTTTACAACAGGAATAGATGGCATTAGGCCATGAGCACATTAGCAAAAGAGCATCACTGGAAACAGTTAAAACTATAAAGTAGGTTGCACATTACTATGATTATCTGCAGACTTTTTCACTTCATAAAGCTGTTGTTATAATGTACTATGCAATAATATCTCTGCTGTAAACTCTTTGACTGGAATTGTAATACGCAGTTATTTCTCTAAATTTGTGACATTTAGTGTTTACCTCTCTGTTCTCCTACTAGTTTTTTTGGTAATGGTTTGTGCTTTCCACCTGTTATATATTATGAATATTACCACAAATCACAATATCTGTTATTAGTTTTAGCATGCTCCCTCTTCCCAAGATGCTTTTCTCAAGACTGGCTAATCACCATTTCTGATTATTTCTGGAAAACTGTTTGGCTATCTTGAGTTGCATATGAGCACTATTATATAATCCTGCATCAGTTTAGTGTCTTTGCTGGGATCTGTTTTTCAAAGATTTCCATCTTTATTTATAAGGTGACAAAAAGGAAAGCTATTTATTCAGCTTCCTCTTGTTATTTTTTTAATGTTTAATTAATACATGAAGTGATGATTTTGATTTTACAATAAAGTTAGCATTAAAATACCTGAAACTCTATCAGCTGCTTCCATTAATTTATATTCCACTGTTATCTGTCCAGAGGAATGTGCATTACTACTCCAGCTGAGACAAAACAGATGCAACAGCATAATGCACCCCTGTCCAATGTCATTTCTGTTCAGCTATTCTGTTTCCCAACTTAGAATCATAGAATCATAGAATTACAGAATCGTTTGAGTTGGAAGGGACCTTTAAAGGTCATCTAGTCCAAATCCCCTGCAATGAGCAGGGACATCTTCAACTAGATCATGTTGCTTAAAGCCTCATCCACCCTGACTTTGAATGTTTTCAGGGTTGGGTCATCTACCACCTCCCTGGGCAACCTGTTCCAGTGTTTCACCATCCTCATTGATAAAAATATCTTCCTTATATCTAGCCTGAATCTACCCTCTTTTAGTTTAAAACCATTACCCCTTGTACTAACGCAATAGGCCCTACTAAAAAGTCTGTTCCCATCTTTCTTATAAGTCCCCTTTAAGTACTGAAAGGCTGTAATAAGGTCTCCCCAGAACCTTCTCTTCTACAGGCTGGACAACCCCAACTCTCTCATCCTTTCTTCATAGTAGAGGTGTTCCACCCCCTAATCGTTTCTGGGCCCCCCCTCTGTTGAACTGTATCTTGTCAGCAAATATTAACAAGAGCACAGATGGTTTATTATAGAGCCATAACTCTAAATTCCTAGTAAAAATATTTCATCTATTTTTCATCAATATCGCAAGTAATCAAAAACTAATCATATCTAAAGGAACAGAATGCAGTTTTATTCAATGTCTACAGATTGTTAATTAACCCAATCCTCCTCAATTTACAAAATCCTGAAATATTTTTTGAAGGTCTAAGGTATTCAGCTACTTAGCATAAAGTATTCAATAGGAGGAAACTGAAAATGTCAGGTTGGTGTATGTCTGTATCTGTCATTTAGTATTAAGGGATTTTTAACAGTTTATGATGTTTTGGACTATATTGAAGTTATTGGAATGACCAGATGTGCAGTAACTACAAAACTCAGGGCACTTCCTAAGATTTCTTAAGTTCGTGAGATTCCTGGCCCTGTTTTTTTGAAATCACAGATTTTTGAAATCTGTGAGTTTGGGCTTTTGTTTTGCAGGGTTTTTGTGGGATGGGGTTTGTTTTCTTTTGATGCAGCTCATACATACCTTAAACTACTGAATGGCTGCATTGAAACAAAATACTATATTACTGCTTATCTGCCTGTAATTGTGTAGTGAAGGTAACCTGATAGCAGTAAATAGTCAAAATGACAGACAGTTCTCTCCATCAGGTACTTGTAACTAGCTTGAATTTACAAAGAAACACTGTGTCCATTTGTAATGAAAAAATCCAACGCAAAACCCGATAAAGTAGTGAGCTGTATTTGGAAAAAAATGTGTTCATGTCAACTGGTAACAGGACGAGTTCTATTAAGGAATTGTGGAATACCTGACATTCAGAATGTAGCATCAGTTTGATCTTCAGACACTTACACACACAAGTATGGAAATATAAAAAGGTATTCCTTAAAGAAGCCTTTTGACACACCTTTAGGTTAACATAATTAAATGGATTTGCTGACTTTTGAAATTTTGCCTTTAGGTATACTTATTCACTTTGAGAAACAAAGTCACAGAGATGATGCGACATTGTTTATCTTTAACAGAATAAGTCCTTCTGACATTACTGCAGACATCCTTTCTTGCTTCCAAAACACTGCTTTGATTCTTAATTAACCTTTGCACACGTATTGTGTCTGTATTCTTGTGAGCTTTATGTAGCTTCAGTGTACCGACGTGCAGTGTTTGATTAGGGTGTCAACTTGTTCATTTTTCTCCTTTTCTGATGTATGTCAGTGAGCTGTTCACAGAATAATGATTCCATTGTGAAACACCCTACCAAAATCCTAGAGATGCTCTTAAGGCAGAAAGAAACCATATTTATTGTGTAACAAGTGACATTCTCAACAAAACCATGGCCACAAATATAAAAGGACCTTGCTTTCCAATTAGCTTTTTTCTTTACAACCTACATACTGCCTTTGGGGTTAAACTGAAGCAAGCTGTAGATGATGTATGAAATCAAACATGGAATTCTGGTAGAAAATGAGCTTTTGAGAAAAAAATACAAAACAAACAACTGATTACTAACATCCTTTAAAAAGAAAAGAAAAAAAAAAAAAGAAACATATTTCTAGGATTTATAATGTTGTGAATAAAATGCTGGTATTAGGGAATACAAATGAGAATTGAATAAGTAAATGACAAAGAGACTTAAAGCAACTGTTAATGAAAAAATATTGGAATAGATGACTTATCTTAATAGAATCATCTGTAATAGGTATCAAAATATAAATTGCTCTACTAAGCATTATCATTCTTTATTATTTAGGTTACATTGTAAAAACAATCCTAGTGTGATGCAGATTATTAAAAAGTGTACCTTCTGTTGTTATATAGCAGGAGCATTGCTAGGCATTCTAGCAATGCCTTTGATATGCTGTTTTCAAAGGAATCTTAAAATTAGCAGAGAATATTTTCAAAATATAATAATAATGTTACTATTAATTAATAGTATACAAATTATTAGTAATTCTATATTATTACTATAATTAAAATTATTAAAAACTTGAAAATAATCTGCATGTTTAGAAAAATACAACATTTTAAGACTAACACAGATGTCCTTTGAGGCTATCCAGGATAGCTTGACATCTACTGTTAGAATGGGTACTATAAAGAGTGCATATCTGAAAACATACAAGTGAAATACGTGGGCAACACCTAACCTTTTTGGTGGTACAGATCTGTAGTCACTGAGTTCTTTTAAATGGCTTTAACCAGGAACATACTGCTAACTGTTCATTGATGGTTTTGCTGGAGAACATGTCTAATCTAGAAGGTCAGCATGTTCAAAATTTAGTTATTTTAAGGTATAAATATTGACTTAACTGTCTTAGTTTAGCCATGCTCCAACTGTGACCTTTATCTTTTTGTCCTTAACAGTTTCTGTCTGTAAAATAATAATAATAATCATACTGCATAAACATGTGGTAAAAGTTACGTAGTACTTAAGCATTGTGAAGATGGGACCTACTACCAAAAATGAAGCACTTACAGACAGATTCCCACCCCATGTGCAGAATACTGATGCTGATGCAATAAGAACATCTTAGTTCAGTTCAGAAAATCAATTTTGATTCGAATCTCCTGATCATCTTAATGAGCTCCAAATGCTCGTCAACACTCAGAACATGACATTAGAGAAAGTCCAATCTGAAAAACTTCTGATATGTCTATGGCAGATTTCCATACATCAGTAACAACCATTCAACTCTGCAAGTTAGTACTGTCTGATGAGTGAGTTGTTTAATTTAAACAATTAAGTCAGTCTCCAGTGGCTTCACACCTCTGGTTTGCAGTGTGGGCATAGGCTGACACAGCTCCTGGTGTTACTGAAAGCACAGTGAATAGCCAACTGTGCACAGAAAGCTTCAACGATGGTAGTAGCCAAAAGAAATTGAAGCAGGTACGAATTTTGTAGTTTTCAATGAATAGGTTAATATAGGGAAAAATAGCACAGTTTGCCAATGACCCTTGGGAATCATGAGTGGCTACTGGGTTCAACATTGCCCTCAATATGGAGTGCTTTTGGGACAGTACTGTCCTTCAGCTGCCTAGGTTCAGGGGCCCTGCTTTCAATGTACATGGATCTGGAAGAACGCTGCTACACCGAGGTGTGAGGCTTGGTTCTGGGGGCTTCACAGCTGGGCACTACAGACCCAGGACTTGCAACCTCAAGGGAAGTAACACCAGGTAGGGAGCAAAGCATGACTTGCAAACTGAAAGACTGAAAGATGTTATTTTTTACTTAGCTTTACAGGAAATATTTGATAGTAAAAACCTACTTATTAACTCTTAATAAATACTTGAAGGAGTAGAATTTCTGGTGCCTAAACATGGTCATTAATTTATAGAAATGTGTTTGGATCAACTGAGCATGATGAGCATAGTCTTTCATGAGAGAGAAAGTGACTGTTGGTTGAAATGTTGTTGATTGCTAGATAAAGATTGGCCAGCTAATTCTTTATTCCATATGCCATCTACCATATGACGTATGTTTACGTCAACCTCACAGCTCACTGCTTTGGCAGGAATAAGGTGAGATGTCAGATTCCTTTTCAGAAAATCAGACACATAGACTGTCATGCAAATTTTGTTTTCTCCCCTAAAGTGTCTGATACCCATTTTTTAAATAAATGGTATAGCTCATGTATCATGCAGTATACTTGAAACTTGTCTGTCAAGATAACATTTACAAACTTAAAAGCTAGTGACAAGAGGGTTGCATTAACTCCTCTTTGCAAGTATCACAAAATTTGTGTCAACACATCCCAAACACAAAAATGTCTTAAAAAGACACAGTTAAATCAGTTTCATTATCTCCTCTGCACATGTTAATTCAACAAATTATCATTATAAGATTTATTACCTAATTATACCATTAACTGAAAACTTGTATCCCATTGTATACTTAAAGTAGTATCTTAAATTTATTTCTATTCCTGAAATAACAAAGCATTTCATTATCTAAGCTTCTCAATATTCTCATCACTTTTTGTACGTGTAATTAAAATATTAATATAGGCAGGCAAAAGTATGATAAAATATTATTTGCAATATAATATACATACAATATCTTACAGTTATTCTTGGAGTGTGTAATAATGCCATTCGAAGTCCGTTTGTGTCATATGGCATAATCTACCCTTTCAAGCATTTAAAAAAGACAACAAATGTTCTAACTATAATTCAAGTGGTGGAATAAAGTGTTGCTTACTATCAATTGGAATACCACAAAACATCTGAAGCAATTCACTATGTCTGTATACAAATTTCTTGACTTAATTAACACATGGCAAGTTAGCAGATTTCAATTTAATGCTGTTTTGGCATATGATGTTGACTCATGGTTAAACAAAGGGGCTTGAGACAAGTCACATGCATGAAGATTTATTAACAGGGAAGTTATGTTCGAAGAAAATTAAAAACAAGAAACAGAGGGGAGAGGAAGAGGGGGACGGAGGGGGAAGGTAGAGAGGGAAAGGGAGGTGGGAGATGCTGTTATTGCTGACTTTAAAAATTGCATGCTTAAATCAAGGGCAGGTTCTCCATGCTGCTTGGCTGTTTAGGTCTCTGAATGAATATTATTGTCACCCTAAACTAAACTAAGGGCTAGTAAAAAGGGGGAAGGAAGGAGTGAACAGTGGCCGTCACTGCCCAGGAGATCTATTGTAGGGGTCTGCAGGTGCAAGGCCATGGGAGTAACAGCATCAGAGCAATTGCGTGTGAACAGCAGGGAAAAATGCTGCCACTGAGGGTCTAGAAAACACTCCCCTGGTAGCCTGGGTGAAGGGGTATGGAGCTGCACCTGCAGATAGAACACCTATATAATAAAAAAGGTGAAGCCATCTAAGGCAATGTGCAACACCTCTCAAGCCAGTGGGGATCAGTCTTTTATGGAGCTAAAAATTTTCCTCAAATAATTTAGCCTACCCTTGTCTGCATGCAAGTCCTGGCTAATTTATAAGCATATACAGGGTACAGTCATTTTTGACAGAGACCTTGGCTTGGAAGCTGTGGAGGATGATGCAGAGGTGCAGCAGCACTCACCCTTCCCCTGCAGTTGCACCTCCTCAGCTGTGCCAGATCTCCAGACCCTCTCTTCTGGGAAAGTGGTTCTCATGGCTGTTAAATCTAGGAAGCCTCAGCACTCGTGAGGAAGAGAGAAGTGACTGATTCTGCCATTACTTTCGCTGTCAATATATATTGTATAGAATATCCAATTTCACAAAAAGTCATGTATAAAAAAACCAGACTAGGAATAAGTAACTCAGCTACATGATAATATCATAGTTATAAAAGTGTCAGTGTTTAGCAATGGATTTTAACTAGATTTCAGTTGTTTTCTGTTCTAAAGCAAAAATTTAAGACAGCTTTCTGTGAAGAGCTGTAGGAAACAAATTCGTTTTAATGGTCTTCTGGGAAAAATGTGGAAAGACTGTGTTCAAGCATGACAATATTCTGTTATTTTGGTCAATGATATGTCCATAAAAGAAAAATAATCAAAATGCTTGTGAGTCTATTTCCTTTAAAATGCTTAAATATTTTCCAAGAACAATAAATGTATATTTACAGCTATGCAGATATCTGAAGACAGCAGCAGTCCTGTTGTCTGATTTCTGACAAGTCACAAGAGAGATGATTGGGTGCATTTTCTATCTAGGTCACTAACATGAATGACTCAGTATTTCAGTAAATGAAAAAGCTGCTATATGGTGTTTGTCCAAGGGGACATGAAATGGATTTTGAATGTTCAATTCATAGGAGAGAGTATTTCTTTTTTTGGAATCAAGCTGTACGCTAGAATGAAAGCTTCTGCATGCCTAAAAAGAATATTTTGCTAAAGGGTATACCTCATCACGTGAAGTGGAGGTGGGAGAGACAGGTGACTCTGGAAATTTCTCCCCATCATCAAAAACTGTGGCTTTGTGGACCTGCTCCTCTTGCTGCCAAAGGGTGACCATTGGCAAAAAGCACTGCTTGTATTTCCCCCCTTCCTCAAGTAATTGTAAGAAAAGCGAGATGCAAAACCTGTGCCCAGCCTAGTGCTGTGCTAGTGCCGACCCTACTGCCGCTGGGGAGGGTCCCCCCCATAGAGCTGGTGAGACCTGTGGGGAAGGGTGGAAAAGGGTGGACCTGAAGTCGCTGAGAGTTGGACAAGGCTTTGGATTTTCTGGGCATTGTGTGGAGACTGTTTCTGACCCAGGACTGCAGAGGCCCAAGACTCTCTCATCTTTCCACATTCAAAGGTGTGGGGCAGATCAGGCTAACAGGGATGCACGTGTTCAGCTGCAGCAGACCGCCAGCTTGAACTGTGGGCTTATGCACCTTGACCACCCAAACATTTTCAATTTCAAATGCCATTGCTCAGTGCTGATCTGCCAGAAAACAGGTGTTCAGATGTCCCCTGGGCAATCAATCCTTATATAAGGGAACCTGAGAACTCTGTTGGGCATTTCTCTGTGTCAGGTCAATGATGGATGAAAACATGTTGAGTGTATAATGAGGGCTGTTCCCAGAAATGCTTACCTTTGCTTTAATACAGCACTGGACTGAGGATGGGCAGCGTGTGGAAGAGCAGAACCGGCTGCAAGGCTGCTTCAGGCAGAAGAGAAAATTGTGTTGACACTCATGTCCACACTGCCTATAGGGCTCAGGTCCCAGAAGCCGCCCTTTTGCCTGAATCTGAACTTCTAGACTGGACATTAGGAAAAAAATTTTCACAGAAAAAGTGGTTACACAGTGGAATAGGCTGCCCAGGGAGGTGGTGGAGTCACCATCCCTGGATGTGTTTAAGGGTCGTTTAGATGAGATGCTGGGGGATATGGTGTAGGGGAGAACTTTGTAGAGTAGGGCTGATGGTTGGACTCGATGATCCCAAGGGTCTTTTCCAACCTGAATGATTCTATGATTCTATGATTCTCCACCCCAGGAACTCACTGGTTGCTTCGTCTAGACAGTGAAATAAACTGTACACATTGGAGAGTGCTGGGGTATCTGAGCAGAACAGAAGAGAAAAGAATTCCCTCAAAAGAAGAATTCAAATACACCTTGTTATTTCAAGATATAAATCTTGATTCAAGGAAACATCTTCTCAAAAGCATTTAAGCAAAGTTACAAAACCCATACATCACTCTCTCATTCTCAGCTGCTTCTAAGTAGGCGATATTCCTCCTGTAAAGTCTAAGAAGGAAGACGAATAATTTACTTACAATTTTTAAGCATTTAACATCTATTGTTTAGTAATGATGAAATGTGATGTGGAATTCATACCTAACAGAAAATTAGGAGGCATAGATTGCATTTTTAATCGTCTCTACAGATCACTTGTATTTAAAATTATATCTTGTGTTAGACACTTATATTTCAATATCTGCTTTTTGACAAGAGCAATTGGCTTTTTGGTGATGACATGTAAGCTGTTTCTTCATTCATTGCTCTTCATTTTGCTTTCCTTTGACATGTAGAGGTGAAAAATGTATTTTAACATGTTCTGTTGGCAGAAAATTGCTCCCCCTCCCCACATCTTAATTCAAATCTTAATGCTTTTCTTTATACCTATATACATTAATTAAAAAACAACAGAGACAATAATTTCTCATAATTCACTGAATATCAGATAACAACTTTTAGCTGGTTTCAACGCATGTTGAGAATAGACCACTAGTTTTCGGAGATTTTTGTTTAGGAGTTGTCCAATGAAACAATTTTCTTTTTAAATTTAGGGATTATTGTTCTCATGATGCTCTGTAGTTTGACTTCCTCTGAGATACAAAATATTAACCTGTGCAATAAATGTCTGACATCCTCTGCCGTAAGTATCCTCTGACTATCATAACTTTACAAGGTCAAATTCTTTCATTTAATGGATGTGACTTAATTTACATGTGAAATGTTTTGGCCTAGCTGTAACACATTATTATAGCTGAGAATAGGAATAAAAATGACTACATTGTTCAATACTTTTTAATAGCATCTTTCGCACCATGAAGTGCTTAACAGTCTTTAATTCTCTAACCCTACTGACCTATTCTGAACAGCCTTACTCCCTATTTGCTCCTTTAGTCCCGTATTTGCTATATGCAATTTTACCATTTACCATATATTTACATATCCATACTTAAATTTCTCTGGCAAAAAATGGAGGTCATGCATCACAGAGAGATTTTGTGTAGTGTTTTTAATCATTAAGGGTTCTTTTCAAAGAAGACATATCTCAGAAGTGGATCTGTGTTTTGCTGTTTTAATGCTCTTTTGAAAACTTGTAGAAATTGTGATGGCAAAAAGTATTTTCCATTGTGTCATATTGGTTGTTATATAACTTATTTCTGTTGGTATGTAAACCAACGTTCAATTGTTATTGTCTAAAAGAAATGGTAATTCTTTGTCAATTATTTTAGTAACAAGACACATTTACATAATATTTCTTATTTGTGATTGAAAATTGATATTGCAAAATAGAAAGTAATCCAGAACATGGGAACAGTCTCACTTCCTTCCTCTGCATCTTCATTTTTCAAATATGAAATATGGCAACTGATTAAAATTTTGTCTAATACCTTTTTATCTTTACTTTTGGAGTTTAAAAAGAGTGAACTAATGCTCTGTCTACTTGTTCTTTGCCTTCAAAGATAAAAGGTGTTTTATTTCCTTTATAGAACCTCACAAAAGGGAAGCAGATAATTATACCAAACAGTTATGTAAATCCCAATAGAAAGAGTAAATTTGTTCTCATGAAAGTATTCAATAAGTTCTTGAATTCACTGGAGATAGCGGGTTTTCATGTCTTTACGAGTTAAAGTTATACAAATGTCCAATTAGCATTATGAAATACTATTTTTCTTTTATTTTAAAAATAGTTTTTAAGAGTTTCTTGTCTGATAAAAATGAATGAGCTATTCATATAAGAACAGTATAGTGTAGGTGAAACAGAGCAAATGCTGTAAGATGTTAAAAACAGTGAAAAGAAAATAATCTTCAAAGACATGAAAAGGATCTTTCTAGCAATGTCACTCACAAAGTAAATATTCAAAATAATGGGGAAGGTAAATGATGCTTCATTTTGGTAAATCTTTAGAGATGTTATTTACTTGCTATGAATACATGCTGAAAATATTACTCTGTGCTTGCACTGACTGAGACTTGCAAGAATCAGGGTTATATTCCCCATGAAGCTTTCTTTAAAGCTGTTGTCGCATCACTTCATCTTTTTATGAATTGGTTTTCTGCCTCTATAGAGTCATGAAAGAGCTAATGCGGACAAGTGAAGATGTCTCTTAGGACTCAAGTTATTTTCAAGACTCAAAGCTCTTGAGTAAAAGTAATGTGCTTTAGAAATACCTCTGCTAAGCCATGTTTCCACTTGCATAGTACAGAATGGAGGGGAAGATTTTTATGTAGGTGAAAAAAGAACTGTTTAATACAACTAACAGGAACTCACAGGGAAAATATCTTCAAAAGGAATCTACATGGAAGCACAGGATTGCTGTGTGAATTTTTAGTAACATGTTTTACAATATATTTGTTTTAGTCGTTTTCTTCAGCTGTTTTCCATGATTTGTGAAAAGGAATTGATGATCAAGTTCATGCATATATCTGACCCTTATAAAAACATCTTTGACAGTTCAATGTCAATGATCATTCTATGGATTTCATATTTTCATAATAGGAATAGAGACAAGAGAAGCAGTGACTGACTTCAGAAATCCCTCTCTACATTAACACAACGTAAGTTTTAGGTAATTAATTAAAATAAACCTAAACTTCAAAAGTATAAAAAAGAGCTGAAGTTTCATTTTATATAATCTGTTATTTCCAGGAAAAGGAGGACCAACAACTTCATGGTCCTAACTTAATTCTTTAAGGCTTAAATTTAGCTATTTCAGTAATAAGGCTCTTCAGCTCTTTTCCTGAGAAGAAAACAGAAGTGTCACTGTATAGTGATAAGAGATGGAAGAGAAGAAAGAGCTGCAGTGGAGAGAAATTGATATTAATGCTAGTTATATCAACATCTTATTTCTGTACTTTTACCTGAAGTATATGGCAGCAAGTAAAATAGATGTTTTTAACCAGAATTATGACAGATTTCCATTAATTTTCCGTACTTGCTGTCAAATTGTGAGAACAACATTTCTGTGGGATAAGTGAATTCTGTATGAGTATCTCATACAATTTGTTTACTTAAATGTTTTAGAATGAAGAGAAATAGTACCAAATTTATTAAAGTTTTATAATATTTTCTTCTTGAGATAATGACCATATAACTACAACAGTTAGTTATGTAACTATATTTGTACTTGAGCTTAGATTTCATGCAAGTGGATCCAGTGATTCAATTTCTCCTGCATGATTATGCAGTGTCATAAAAATTCAAATAAATATGCTACAAAGGAAAATGTGAATAATGTAAGTTATTACAAAGAGAACTTGTTTAGTCTAAGGTTGCTTAATCATCCTATGTTTAGTTTATTACTGTACGTTTTCCTTTTATTACTCTTAAGAAATTAGAACAAACTTTATAGGCTCTTAAGCCTCCGATTTATTTTATTATGTAAACTACCCTACATTTCCACAGTCTGTAGATATTCATTATTAAGCAGCTGATTCTTGGACTTAATAAAAATAATTTATTGAGAATATTTTCATCAGCCCTCCTGTTGATCATGCAATCATGCTGATTGTGTTCATCAGCATATTGCAAGAAGGCTGTACAGTAAAGAAAGATGATGAGAAAGTCACACTTTCATTAAACAAGTGTAAGAAACTGTAGGGTATTCCTATATAAGCCACAGGAATTAAAAAAAAAAAAAAAAAAAAAAAAAAGTAGTTATATTCTGTCAATATACTGGCAAAAATATCTCTGCTTCTGCATTAAATGAAATTATTTTCATTTAGAAACAAGGTTCAGACCCTGATTCCTGAAGAGGAATGGTTTGTCGGAGGGTCCATGAGCAAAGTAAATACCGAGCTGAGTGGAGATCTAGACATGCTAAAAAGCAGACAGGATTTATGGAGATAGTGCTTTTGGACATGACAGATAAAGTATGAAGAAGCCTGGTTTGGTTCAGATGTGCCAGTAAGAGGAAATACTTTTTCTTATTCCTTTTCTCCTTGTCCAACATGGACATAGGAAAAAAGACATTACAATTAAACAGAAACCTTACAAAACAAGAATGAACAGAAACAGTTTGAGGATTCTATAAACATATCAGAAAAAGGAATGCAAAATTCCTTTGTTCTTGAAATACTTTATCTAGAAACTGAGATAAGTGAAGTCTGTTCAATATGTGAAAAATGTTTCACTGTTCTGCCAAATCTCTACAAATTCTTTAGATTTGCAGGACCACAAAGGGGATACATTGATTTACTGCTCCTTGTGTGGAAATTTATTTGAAAAACAGAACAGTATATGTGTTCTTAATATTTCAGAACTATCATGGAAACATTATTGAAAAAAGCTGAGGCTTAGTTCTTCATCTTTAATTTCCATTCCTGTCATCTATGATTTTGGAAAAGCCTCTAACTAACTTTGCCTGAATTTAGTTAGCTGCAAAAACTGATCACATTCAAGGATATACATTAGTCACTGAGCTGACCAGACTTTTATCAAATGTTCTTCTGGCTGAATATAACCATTATTCAAATAGAATATTTATTTCATGTTATGAAAGAAGTGTTAAAAATGCTAGTTAATACCCATAAAGAAATGGAATTCTTCCCATAAGAAGAATACTTGTAAGTGGTAAAGTCATGGTCCTTATGCCAGAAAATGCCGAAAATAACTGCCTGTATATTACTTATGTAAGTCTTTATCATTAGTATTTTAATATTTAAAATCTCAGGCTGTTTTTTCATATGTTAAATTTTGAGTGTTTGTCTTACTTTGCAATTTTGATTAATGTTCTTTTAAGATGCTTATTGGTGTGTAATTTTCCATGTTTTAGGAGAAACTGTCTGACAATAACAAATTCCATGAATTGACATCAAAATATATAATATTTTCTAGGAATATTCACCCTTGCTACTGTGCAAACTAAGTTGTTACCTGACTTTTGGACTGATGCTAAAGACACATGGGAAATTCTGATCATGGGAAAACTGTTCAGTTCATGTAGTTTAAACCAAATGAGGAGTGAAGTGTTTTATTGATTTCTTAATGATACGTAATTAACCTACTGTCAGTGAATCATGATCAACAGAGAAACCATAGTCCTAGGGACTTCAAAGTGTTAATGAATACCTAGAAATTGCTAAACACTTCCATAATTATTCTCAAAAAGTTCTAATCTCACACACACATAGGCAAATCTCCCTTCCCTCACAGGCAAAGCTTAGTTCCCTACTTCTGAGACTGGTTTTGCTACTTGTATACACCTCCTGTGGGAGACAAGGATGCTCTCATTTGTCTCAATCTGTGCTATTCCCTACAACCCATGTGTCCCAAAGAAAGCACCCAGGACCTCACACTCAAGTCCCTGGCTTCAGAGGTGCTGCCCTCCAGGACATCTTGCCTAGGAAGTACCCCCACAGTTGATTCACATGCATTTGCTAGAAACAGGCAAACAAGGCTCAGACCCCCCTTGAAATAGCACTCAGCTTGAAAACCTAGAGCCATAATGAGAATAGCTGAACAGAAGGAATAGCTGACCATGAAGTAGGAGAACAAACAATCCAGATATCTAATGTAAAGCTTATGAGAGGACACTAGGTTCTGTGGCAGCTCAGAAGTGGGTATTTGGGCCATTTTTATGCTGGTGATAGCCAGGGAGGATGGGGAACAAGGGCACTATGACAGATAAGTGCAGTTCAGTTCACTTGTGAACATGATGTAGACTAGTCAATGCAGCCTACTTCTGAGAGAAAGCCCTTCTCTCATTTGGGCCACTCAAGTTCTTGCATGCAGTCTGTCCCAAGATGGCTACTCCTCCTCCTCCCCCACACTGGACACTGCAGCACTTCTTAACCCCTTCTCTCCCTCCCTGTGGCCCTGTCCTTGCCATGTCCCGCTGTAAGCTTCAGGACTAGTGCAAGCTTTGAATTAGCTGGTTTTGCTTTGCCAGTTGCTAGGATATCAGGAAGGATTGCCTCATGACATTTTGCTTTCCTTCTGTTATATATATAAAATATATAAAATATATAAAATAAAATTATATATATTTTTTTTTTTTTTTTTTTTTTTAATCCTAACCCTTTTAATCCCTTTCAAAGGATGTATGGGGTGGGGGCAAGAGCCATCTTCTTCAATGTTGATAAAAATGCTTTCACTTACAACCAAATAAAATTATGCTGCCCTTTCAGTATCACTTTCATTTTCTTTCCATTTTTTGAAGTCCCTAGTTGTGTGCATGGGAATATGCATAGATGTTTTGTTCATTTTTTTTTCTTTGTGCTTAAATGTTCAAGTCATTTTAGGAAGTACCTTCTGTCACTTCAGTGACTGTCACAGGTTGGGAAACACTGACTCAGTTTTACCTGAAGTATCTGGCATCTGGGTAATTGGGAATGCTGATCTGAGTTTCAGCACTTGCTGGTTTTCCTGTCCAGAGCGGAGACTGGAGGGAAAAGTTGTCTTCCTGCTGTCACCTTGTAGACCACTGGAGAACATTGGGCTGTTTGGACTTTTTAGGACTGTGAACTGAGAAAAGCTGACATGGCGGGGAGCATGCAGAGACATCTGAGATTTAAACTGTTAAGGTCCAGGAAGTCATTCAGGATGGTGAACTGTACTCTGCTTATAATTGAAGATTTGATTAATGATGATTGGACTTTGACGAGGTGAGCAAAAGATGCAAAGGCCAGCTCCTGGCAGGATTTCAGGTTTCTTTTGGGCTGCAACAGTACAGAAAAAAAGACATCACTTTTCACAATAGGAGAACAAACACAATTTTTTCTACACTTAGTCTTAAAATTGCAAGTCATTTCAGCTATACTTGGAACTATTACACAGACTTATTTGCAGGCACTTATCCACCACCTATAATCACATGTAGAGTGTCTTTGTTCTGTTCATTTTTTTCTGTCATATTAACACCTCTAATTGGAAAACCAGGCAATTTCCTAGCTTCAGCTGTATATGCCGAGGAAGAAACATTGGTAACGAACAATTTGTGATCCTTTATCAATAATTGGAAGTGTTGACATCAACTAAAGGTCAACATTTTTACATTATGAAATCATCTGAAAAATTGTCAAAATAAAATGACTGAGCACTCAGTCATTTCAAAGGGTTGTTAGAAATAAAGGATTATAAAGGACCTCCTTCTTCAGAAAGCACAATCTCATGCTATATGAGAAAGATTCCTCATAAAATTTTTTTGGTTAATTTTAAGATACTTTGAATATAGTTATTCATCTTTGCAGTGGTAATGTAAATGTAATGACATTTTTTTAAAAACATTTAAAATATTAAAATGATACATTGAAACAATGTTTATTTTGGGTTTTTTCTAATTTTCTGAGTTATTAAGGTAATTTGAAAAAGAATTCTAAAAAGCCTGATTTTTACTTTAGAGTTGTGTTGCTAAATAAAAGTAATTTTCCACATGCTGTATTCTACAACTCATTTACTCACATCCACCTTATATATGGAAGTATAAAACATAAATGTTTAAACATCAATGTTTGAAACATTGACATTTTTCAAATGTCTGGGAAAATAAATTCCATTTTACCCCTATGTAGAACAATTTGAAATAAGCACTCTCTTTACCAGACTTTATTTTTCAAATCTGCATACTTAACTTCCATTTGGGGTCATAGTATTGCAATCTACTGCAGATAATATATAAAGATGTATTTAAGAAGGACCTTGTATTGGGGTAATCTGTAATGAAAAGAATTTTTGAAAGGGAATAATACCATGAGAAAGGGAAATGTTTGCGCTTCTGCCCTGCTTGTTAGAAACATCTATTAACATTAATCAATAGGAGTAGTTGAAGTTTGTGAATGTAAAAAGAATACTTATATCTCTTGCATCATTAATATTTGAATATTAAATTACTTCAAATGTGTGAAAGTGACTGATGAAAAGAAAAGGAATCATGGTGTGAAAACTTGGTATTACTCCCTGATCGCATTCACAAAAAGAAACTAAATAGAATAACATTGTAGCAGTGCATCTTCTCTGGGTTCAAAATTGCAAAATCAATTCAGTTTCTTTGATAGCATGCCTAAATCTACTTACCTATTGCAATGGGTAGTAATTAAAGTATAGACCAACCAATTAGTTCTCATGTATAATTACAGAGTTTGAATCTTAATGAAAATCACAGGTAAAAGTACAGATACAGTTATGTCTTTTTTACATCTCTTAAGATTATGTTTTACTGGCATAATGCTGTCTCTCTACAGATAACATGATAGACATCTTGGTCATATTATTTTTCAAGATTTTTTTCAGATACTATGTAATAGCTATTTGTGGACTACTTTTGTAAAATCCCACTCAATGTTTCCCATCTCAAAAAAAAAAAAAAATTACATACTTTTATTTGTCACAGTTGGTACATGAAACCAAAGTGTTCAGGAACGACAGCTCAGTTCTGAATGGAACAATACTTCAAGATACAGCTGACAAACATTTACTGCTTTCTTCTAGTAGAAGCACAATACAACAGTGATACAATGCTATTCCCATTCCAAATCCACACAATACCAAGTTATACCAAGATTACTAGCTACTATACTCATGTGCCATTTTATGTTTCCTTCTGCCTTCTAGAATTAATGTTAGTCAGTCATAAGGGTATTTGTTACTATGTGACCAATGACTTTATGTGGGTGCACTGTCCCTCTCCTTCCCTATAGTGACTAATCTTTTGTGCAGAATATTTAAGAGTATTACAGCAGTGGTAAATAAAACAGATAGACAAACAGGCAGACAGATATATTCAGCATTGAAAGTTAAATGATATTAATTCTGTCTTTTTCACTTCAAAAGTGTTGAAAGAACTTAGTTGTTTTCTGAACTCAGATGAGTCAAAGGGTAGAGGATATTTTCTCTGCAGTTATCCTTACACGATGAATTAAATGTTGTTAGAACCATCTCTACATTAAGAGTAAATGTTTAGTTACACACTGTGTTTTTTTCATCTGTATCAGACATGGAAATGGAAATAGACATCAACAAAAAGATAAGTAAGTTAAGCATCCTTCAGATGTTTTGTTTTGGGACTGGTTTTTTCCATTTCTGTACATATTCACATAATCCATTTCAATCACATAACTTGATCTACATTTTAAAGGTTGTTTGTGAGGAAAAAAAACCATCCAGACTATAAATAAGTGCCTGAAACTCCAGCAACGGAAATGAGTCTTCTTAAGAGATAAGAATAGGAGTTGCTATTAAAAGATGCCAAGGCTGAGAGTCAGTTATTCATGAGAATATACATAGAAAAAAATTCAGAAGAAAAAATCAATCTTTACTAACCTCCTAAATGTAGGTATAACTAGAGAATTTGGAATAAACAAGCTGCAGCAGATAAAAACATTGGCTAGCTTGAACATCTTGTTGTTATGGTGATTACTAAACGCTTACTGTCATATTACACGTACTGAGTGCTTATCCACTCTTCTAAAAACATTAAAATCTAAGCACAGCAGAGAACTGATTTTAAGGTGCCATCAGTGTTAAAAGTTTAAATCAGACAACTGTCATGTGCATGTAGAAGTGCTTAGAGTTTTACTGTCAAGTAGCTGGTTTCTCACCAAATTACTGAACAGCATGAGACAGCTATGGCAAATTGGTATGTTGTTGACTGATTTTAACTTACGTGCTTTCTTACCTTTGGTAGAGGTGATGCACGAAAAAAAGTACAATAGATTAGTGACTGCAACAAGGACTATAGTAACAGAAAGGTAGATTACCGTTAAGAGGAAAATATGTGTACATCACATCTTGGGAGTGTAATAGAATTTTATGTAGTAGACTTACAAATGTCTAGCCACACTGTAAGAAACTTGCTTTATTGCTACATTTAAAATTTGGACAAAGAGAAATCCTGGAGATGCTATTTCATTTATACTATGTAATAAATATGTTTCTAGCAAGGCATAAAAGACTGAAATGAAGCTAAAATTTTAAAAGAAAACTGATTGTGGAGTAGTGCACTTTGCACCTGAAAGAAAATACTAATAGAAAACAAACTGCAGTTAAAGACAGAAAGACCAAAAAGAACCCCAAACCAGAGGTATGGTTTCAGAGCTTTCTTTGCTGTAAAGGAGTATAGTTAAACAGATTATAATTAGACCCTGTTGATTTCTATCCAATAAAGATTTGATACATAAAATAAAGTACCAGGTTGTCAAAGAAAAATAAAAGTGCTTGTCTGTTCCTACGGCTTGCTTTTATAGGCTGATACTAAGCCCTATCTGAAGTACAACAAATAAATGGTCTCATCAGCTCCTTCTAAAGAAAGTGAGAAGATAAAAATCACTACTCTTTCAGGGTTATGTGCTTTTTGAAACTTATGCTTCTTGAATTCAAGAGTTCTAGCATGCCTCCTAGCTTTAAGGGTACCAGTAAGGGTAAACAGAATTTACATGGGACAGTTGTGGCAGACAGTGTTCAATAACCATGGTTTTTTGAGGGCACGTATCCCAGAGTGGTTTTGGTTTTTGGTTTTTTTTTTAAATTTCCAGTGCTTGTTGTTCTTTTCTAGGTGATTTCAACATATAATTTTATTAAATCATAAATAAGGGCCACTGAGAACAAAGACATGGCCAGAGAAATGCCTGGTATGTTCCCTTAAACAGCAGTTCTGCCCTTTTGAAACCAAGACAATTGTAACAGATTAACAAAGGGAAGTGTAAGCATTACCTGTGATCCTTGATTTTTTAAACAGAAAGATACTGGTTTTTAATTTTAGTCTAAGATATGAAAGATTATTCTGTGCCCCAGTGAAAGTCCCAACATAGACAAAACTCCGATGTAAAAAAAGAGTTTATATATACCTACCTGATAGTTTCATTTTGAAGTATTTTCCAGAGATACATCATTTCCCTTAACATGACATGTTTTCTTCTCCTTTTCCTACTCATTACTGAACATATCTCAACAAGCTCGAGAAGTATGCCCATGTGAAACTCATGACGGATTGAGAGCAGCCCTACTGAGAAGGATTTAGGGGTACTAGTAGATAAAGAACTGGACATGAGCTAACAATGTGCATTCGCAGCCCAGAAAGCCAACTGTATCCAGGGCTGCATCATAAGAAGCATGGCCAACAGGTCGAGGGAGGTGATTCTGCCTCTCAAATCTGCTCTGGTGAAACCCCACCTGGAGTACTTAGAAAGCTTAGCTTTGACACAATCACATAATTCTAGTTAATAAGTTTCAGCATCAAGGCTGTTAGCTTTACACTTATATAATCATTTTTCTAAAGAAAATGTTTTCTTGGGATACTTAGAGAAGCATATTTTCCTTTGCCCAGGAAACAAGGACATGAATCTGGTATTGCTATTTTGCCTGGTTCTTGCAATAACTGTTGTAACCACTCTGGGTAATTCCCCATCCAGACTTTATTAGCCCTTAAACTGTCACATACCTAAATTCTGGGTGTTACTTCTAGCTTGAAACACTGATTTCACTTTTTTCTGGGAACAGATAGTGCTTATTGCTGTAGTGAAACAAGCAAGTAATTTAAGATACATACACACAATATAGCATTTTTTATTTTATAGCACTACAATGGTAAATAATAAATTCATCCCTGTAGGAAAATTAATATTAATATATTAAAATGTCAGCTGGCAAGTTCAAACCCACTGTGACATCTCAAAAAAACCCAAATTCTTCTGTTGTCCTTAACAATGAATTGCCAAGAGTCTAATTAGATTTTTCCAAAATATTACTCTGCTCATCAAGTGTAGAGATTGTTGTTGCTGTTATTTTCTTTATGGTGTCAATATGCAGCTTTTTCAGTTGCTAAGGGATTGAAGAAGCTTTTTTTGAAAACATCAACCTGAAAGACATATTTTACAGTGCTGACCATTTACAATTTGACTTCTCTTTTTACTCCAACGTTTATATATCTGCTGTTACAATCCAAGCAGTGGTTCAAAAGCTTTCTTCTATATCATGAGGTAGAAATATAAAAGCCATATTCTAAGCGGTTAAGATTAAAATGAAAACTTGTTATCCAATAGCATATTAAAAAATTATGCAAGTTAAATTGAGATTCCTCCAGGTCTTTTTTCCTATCCTTTTATATGAAACCTGTTATTGCTTTGCAAACTAATGGACAAGTAATGCAGAAAGAACATGAAATAATATTGGGAAACCAGAGTCTAACTCTCCAAATATAATCCGTGTCTTATAACAATATTTGCTGTCAGACATAAAGATATTCCCTCGAGGATTTCCAAGAGGATCTAAGATTTTACTGTGACAATAATCAGGTAAACACATGAACCATTAGGAAAAATAGCTAATCATATGCTTAATGTTTTCCAGAAGCAACAACTTCCATAGTCTGATTGTAATATAAAGATACTATTATCCTGATCAATATGAGAATCGCCCAAGTCATTTCAAATGAACAGAAGTTTATCTGTCTGTAATAGTATTCAGTCATAGTAATGTCGAAGCAAACAACTATGAACTTGCATTATATTTGAAATTCAAACATATGCACTGGATTTAATTCCTGTAGTATATATAAAATATGAAATATTCAAATAGAAGATACCTATTCAAGAAAAAAATATAGCTGTCACAAATTGAAAGATTATAAAAGAATAAATATGGAAATGAAAATGGTTTGCTGTGGAAGATCTTGACACAGTGGTCAGTAGTACAGTAGAAGAAAAAACTAGAAGGACATTGTAGTATAACTAATGTCAGAAGTTCAGACTCTTAACTTTCACTTGGAAGAATAGTACTACTTTTAAGAGATTTGTAGAGCATAAGTAGATGAAATTTGCAGAATATATAATATCACATGTTGAAGTTTATGTAAGTATGAATCAGACATTAAACCTGTGAACACACTTATAAGTCTATGTTATCATCCTTCATATTAAGAAAAGGAAACGTTCTTTTATGTTTGGAGATACAGAGGAAACTAAGTTCAACAAAAATGAATTTCATACTGAAGGAGACAGTCATGGATCACAAAAATGCAGAGAAGGAAAACAGTGGGATCTGAAAGACCTCAGCTTCACAGAGCAGTTTGGTGTTCACACTGATGAGCCTAAGCTGTTTTAAGACACCTCCAGAGTGTATACCATACTGCAGTCAGAGAGGTAAAGCTCTATCTCCACCTGGAATGGGAACCCAGAGTCAGCTTTTTTGAGAATCCCTCCTTGTAAAATATACAAAACAATTGTCTTAAAAGAAGTACATTGTTTTTCTTTAACTTTCTCCTGAGTATATTAACTGGGTTTTTTTTAAGTATAGACAAACACTTTTTGCATGGTTCTGTCTCTTGAGATTTGCTTAAGAATCATTTCATTTTCTACCTCCCTAAAACAGTAGGGTACTTTTTTTTCAGGCTTTCACACTACCTTCTCTGAAATTTCCCTGAATTTCTATATATGATTCAGATTGTACAACAACTTTCTTTTCAAACTAATAAATCCAGTTGTAAACAAACTGGTCTTCTACTAAACAAAATAAAGAGAAGAAACAAAATCTTCTATTGTGTAACTGCACTCCAAGAAAATAGGAAGAACTTAGTAAGCCTAGGAAATGTGTTTGATTCTGCAACTACAGTGACTCTAAAATGAGAATATGAGGGTGTTTTTAATATCAACAGTATGCTTATAAATACTTACTCACTATTAGAAAACTTTGCAATACTAAGTGATGTATTTTGCAAGGAGATGAGTGTGAGAGATGAACTAAACAGCCTGAGAAAGCAAAAGTTGAGGCTGATCGAAGGAATGCCTCAAACACTCGCAAGACAAAACTATGAGTCACAGGGTGCATTCTGTGGAGGTCGAAGCTGATAAGGCTGCCCGAATAACACAAGATACAGCTGGAGGAGGGAGCCCTGTGAAGGCAGGACGGTTTTGCTCTGGTGCACCTGGCCAAATTTCAAGGGCCGTCTGTCCGGTGAATGACCTTTGCTTCATTATCCATGAAATGCATATTAAAGTTAACATCCCTCAATATGCTAACGAAGGCTAACATGATCATGCTAATTACATCATCCCATGAAACACCTTACCCCTCCCCGTACATGGGATACGTAGGTATGGGGGTCGACCTAGGGGATGAACCCAAGGAAAGTGTGTATAAATCAAGGAGGGGGAAAGAAAGGGGAGGGGGGGGGGTGGGGGTGGGGGCGAGGCAGGCGCCCTGGAGAACGCAGTGAAGTGCAGAAGATGGATGCAAGTGAAGAAGACGGCTGCCTCCTGGAACCCTCGCTGGCAGGATCAACACAGAAACCCAGACCGGTGATCTGTATTTCCCTATTCCCTGTATCTCCCTCTTTTCTTTTCTCCATTAAGCAATGAAAGGCATATTGTATTGCTTGCCACAACTTGCTATATACTTAGCCAATTGTCGTGTGTTCAATTAGTACGTTGTGGGTAGTTAATAAATGTTTGGGCTTTGAGACTTGTCTCACCATCGTACGCTCCGTCAGGGATTTGCGAATCTGAGTCACTTGTCTCCCTCATCTGAGGGTGATGTGACAATGAGTCAGAGTAAGGGGACATGAAAGGAAATGGTTTTCAATGTTCTTTAACCTATGGGGAAGAAAAGCCGTGTTATAAAATTTGTGTCTTAAAACTTGATATTTGTCCTGGTTTTGGCCAGGATAGTTAACTTTCCTTGGGCTGAGAGGGAGCACAGCTAGAGGGCCAGGTCCAGATTGATCACTGGAGTATTCCATATCATGTGACGTCATGCTCAGTATATAGGCGGACACGGGCTCTCTCAAGCCCTGTTTCGGTTTCCGGTTGGCGCAGCGGGATTTTCTGGTGTGGTCAGATCACTGCTGCAGGGGGGCGGGCTGCATACCTGTTGCTGTGTTCGGTAAGCCACTGCTGCATTTTTACCCATTTTGGACCTACTATTGTTACTGTTATTTTTGTTATTATTATTAAATTTTTTTTTCTCAACCTGCGAATTTCTTCTTTTGTCCCTCCCCTATTTCACCGGGGAGGGGGGAGGGAAGGAAACAACTGACCACGTGGCAATTGGCTACCGGCTGAGTTCAAACCACAACAGTTTTTGGTGCCCAACGTGGGGCAGTAGGTTTGAGATAATGACAGAACAGGTAATAATGTTGATTGCTTGGCTCCTTGAGATTTTGTCACCTCACTTGCAGTATGTATTTCCCATGTTGTTGCTCACAGTCCATGAGAGTTGGGTTAAGATTTTGTTTTTGCTGTACTATGTGATGCTCATCTATGATAGGGTGCAGTCATCGGCCCTGGGGCTATTTACAAGTGTGTTTGAGAAATTCAGGAATTTCAAATATCCTTGGAATGTTGACATTAACATGGTCATCTTACTGCTAGGAGCTAGTGTGTTCCTGCATGCGGTTCAGGTTCTGTTCAAGGTTAAGCAACTATTGGGGAGATCTGCTCCAAGGTTGGAGAATTATGAGTGAATGGGGGTGTGGAGTAGCATGGAAAAGTAATTAGAACAGTGGACACCTCCAGTGTACTGGAACTTCACTCCCAAACAGGTGCAGAATCCTGAAGAACTAGTAAAATATTTGGAAAAAGTATGTTGTCACCCGGGTAATTTGAGAGGCACAGCTCACTGCAACATGCTGGAGCCTAGCCCACGCCTACCGAGTGCTATTAAACACTGTTCAGCACCCTCAAGAGGAAGAGAAGGGCTCTGGATCTGGTAATCAAGTAACAGAAACTGCAGCCGCTACAAGTCCGAGGACAGAAGCTGCAGCTGAACCAGAGAACCAACCCATGACAGTGTCAGTTCCTCCCATACAAAAGAAGAAATACACAAGAAAATCCCCTCGCAGTGTACAGGGTGATGACAAACCAGACCCATCATAAGAACAGGAGGAGGAGGCAGAGCCAGTGATAGTCACCCAATCCTCATCCCTGAGTGAGTTGTGAGACATAAGAAAAGATTTCAGCTGCCATCCAGGTGAGCAACTCGTTACCTGGCTGCTCCGGTGCTGGGATAGCGGGGCCAGCAGTGTGGAACTAGAAGGTAGGGAGTTCAGGCTGCTGGGATCCCTGTCTAGGGAAGGGGGCATCGCCAAAGCCATCGGAAAGAAGACACAGAATCTCAGTCTCTGGAGGTGACTCCTGTCAAGCGTGAGGGAGAGGTATCCCTTCAAGGAAGATTTTGTATGTCATCCCAAGTAAGTGGACCACTGTGGAGAGGGGTATTCAATACTTGAGGGAACTAGCCATGCGGGAGATGCTTTACTATGACCCAGATAATGCACGGCTACCCACAGATCCAGATGAAGTCCAATGCACCCGGCCCATGTGGCGAAAGTTTGTAAGGAGCACACCATCATTATATGCCAGTGCATTAGCAGTAAAGGACTGGAGAGACGAAGAGGGACCAATAGTGAATGAATTGGCTTACTGACTACGGCAATATGAAGGAAGTCTCTCTTCCACCCTCATCACGGCTGTGGAGAAATTATCTCAAGAATTCCAGCAATTTAAAGAGGACATGTCCTACTCCCCACGTGCACGGACTAGGATCTTGACTATTAGGAGCAATCGTTTCTTTACTCGAGAGAACCAGTATACACCATGAGGGAAGCTGTGGCATCGCCTGTGTGATTATGGAGAAGACATGAAGAAATGGGATGGAAAACCTACCTACCTCCTAGAAGAGCGGGTACATGAGTTGGAAGGAAGAACAATTACAAAATGGGGTTCTTTTAGGAGAAATGCTGTTCCAGTTTCCAGTAACCAAGTGCCCAAACAGAGCAGAAAAGTTGACTTTTCTCACAATCCTATGAGAAGAATTTCTGATTTGTATTCACAAGAAGTGAGTGATCAAGATGAGACTGAAACCCGTGCGCACCACACTAACCCATTTGTCAATAGCAGGTGTTATGACCAACATTAGAGGTGCCCTGCCTCCAGCCAGGTGGAGGACAGGGACAATTGAGTTTATTGGCCTGTGTGGATTCGATGGCCTGGCACATCTGACCCCCAGCAGTATAAGGCTCTAGTGGACACTGGTGCTCAATGCACCCTAATGCCATCAAATTTTAAAGGAACAGAACCCATTTGTATTTCAGGAGTGACAGGGGGGTCTCAACAGCTGACTCTATTGGAGGCCGAGGTGAGCCTAGGTGGAAAAGAGTGGGAAAAACACCCCATTGTGACTGGCCCAGACGCTCCATGTGTTCCTGGTATAGATTATCTCAGGAGAGGGTATTTTAAGGACCCAAAAGGGTATCGGTGGGCTTTTGGTATAGCTGCCTTGTAAACAGAAGAAATTAAACATCTGTCTGCATTACCTGGTCTCTCAGAGGATCCTTCTGTTGTGGGACTGCTGAGGGTTGAAGAACAACGGGTGCCAATTGCCACTACAACAGTGCACCGATGGCAATATCACACCAATCGAGACTCTGTAATCCCTATCCATGAACTGGTTCGTCAACTAGAGAGCCAAGGAGTCATCAGAAAGACGTACTCCCCCTTTAACAGCCCCCTATGGCCAGTGCAAAAGTCTAATGGAAAGTGGAGATTAACAGCGGACTATTGTGGCCTGAATGAAGTCACGCCACCGCTGAGTGCTGCCGTGCCAGACGTGCTAGAACTTTAGTATGAACTAGAGTCGAAGGCAGCCAAGTGCTATGCCATGACTGATACTGCCAACGCATTTTTCTCCATCCCTCTGGCAGCAGAATGCAGGCCACAGCTTGCTTTTACCTGGAGGGGTGTCCAATACACCTGGAATCGACTGCCCCAGGGGTGGCAACACAGCCCCACCATTTGCCATGGACTGATCCAGACTGCACTGGAACAGGGTGAAGCCCCAGAACACTTACAGTACATTGATGATATCATTATATGGGGTAATACAGCAGAAGTTTTTGAGAAAGGGGAGAAAATAATCCAAATCCTTTTGAGAGCCAGTTTTGCCATAAAGCATGGTAAGGTCAAGGGACCTGCACAAGAGATTCAGTTTTTAGGAGTAAAATGGCAAGATGGACGTCGTCAGATTCCAGTGGAGGTGATTAATGAAATCACAGCTATGTCCCTACTGACTAACAGAAAGGAAACACAAGCTTTCTTGGGTGTTGTGGGTTTCTGGAGACTGCACATTCCAAATTACAGTCAGATTGTCAGCCATCTCTATCAAGTGACCCAGAAAAAGAATGATTTTGTATGGGGCCCAGAGCAATGACAAGGTTTTGAATAGATTAAACAGGACACAGTTCATGCAGTAGTCCTCGGGTCAGTTCAAACAGGACAAGATGTTAAAAATGTGCTCGACACTGCAGCCGGGAAGAATGGCCCTACCTGGAGTCTCTGGCAGAGAGCACCAGAGGAGGCTCGGGGTCGACCCCTGGGGTTTTGGAGTTGGGGATACAGAGGATCCGAGGACTGCTATACTCCAACCGAAAAGGAGATATTGGCAGCATATGAAGGGGTGCGAGCTGCTTCAGAGGTGATCAGGACTGAAGCACAGCTCCTCCTGGCACCCCGACTGCCAGTGCTGGGCTGGATGTTCAAAGGGAGTGTCCCCTCTACACACCATGCAACTGATGCCACGTGGAGTAAATGGGTCGCATTAATCACAACAGGCTCAAACAGGGAGCCTCAGCCATCCAGGAATACTGGAAATGATTACAAATTGGCCAGAAGGCAAAGATTTTGGAATGGCTCCAGAGGAAGAGGTGATGCATGCTGAAGAGGCCCCACCATATAATAAAATACTGGATAATGAGAAGCGATATGCCCTGTTTACCGACGGGTCCTGTCGCATTGTGGGAAAACATCGAAGGTGGAAAGCAGTTGTCTGGAGCCCCACACGACGGGTTACTGAAGCTGCTGAAGGAGAAGGTGAATCAAGTCAGTTCGCAGAGGTGAAAGCCGTCCAGCTGGCCTTGGATATTGCTGAGAGAGAAAAGTGGCCAGTGCTCTACCTCTATACTGACTCATGGATGGTGGCAAATGCGCTGTGGGGGTGGTTACAGCAGTGGAAACGGAGCAGCTGGTAGCGCAGAGGCAAACCCATCTGGACTGCTGAATTATGGCAAGATATTGCTGCTTGGGTAGAGAATCTGGTTGTGAAAGTACATCATGTAGATGCTCATGTACCCAAGAGCCGGGCCACTGAAGAACATCAGAACAACCAACAGGCGGATCAGGCTGCCAAGATCAAGGTGTCTCAAGTAGATCTGGACTGGCAACATAAGGGTGAACAGTTTATGGCTCGCTGGGCCCATGACTCCTCGGGCCATCAGGGAAGAGATACAACATACAGATGGGCTTGTGACCGAGGGGTGGACTTAACCATGGATGCTATTGTACGAGTAATCCATGAATGTGAGACATGTGATACGATCAACCTATGAATTTCTTCTTTCGTCCCTCCCCTATTTCACTGGGGAGGGGAAGTAAACAACTGGCCACGTGGTGATTGGCTACCATCTGAGTTCAAACCACAATATTTTAGTCAGGTTTTTGAGATATTTTTTCTAATTTAAATTTATGTTTGCTTTATGCAGGATTACTGTTGTTCAGATTAAAATACCCTTCTCTTTCTAAAGACTAGAGGACTTCTTAAAATATTATATTTCTGTTTCCATGTAAATTGAAACAGCATCTGCAATGGTACTAAAACTGATGTTTGTAGTTCAAAAAATGCCATCAGAAGCAAGAGTCTGAGGCTATAAGGATAACAAAACATAACCTATACAACAATTCTGCCTTCATTTAAAATTCTAAAATATCATCCTGCATTTGAGGAGTATCTTATAAGCAAAATTAATTTGTGAACATCTGTTCACTACAGGACAGAAGAGAAGTTTTGGTCAGAATATATTTCATTTTGATGTTTATTGTGTGTTGTTTAGTACAAGCTGACTCTTTACGAAATGAGTTGTGCTACAGCATTGGTTTTAAGGTAGATGTTTTATTTCTTTATACTACACTATATGAATAAAATAAAACTATGATCTTACTCAAAATTAGTAGAAATGAAAATGTTGTGGTGTGTTTTTCAAAGACATCTAGCACTTAAAATACTGAGAGCTGCTTTAAATTTGGTTCTTCATCAAAGTACTCAAGGCACCTAAAAATCTAGTCAATCTGAAAAATACTTACTAGGTGTATCCCTAGCCTTGTCCTGGTATTCTGCAGGATTTAGTTCTTGTGAAGAGAAACACAATTTGTCTGATTGTCATACATGCATAAAGACTTAAATGTTAGAGACCTTTGGTACAATACTACTAAATCTTAATTACCTTTGTAAAATGACACTGGAACTATGGTAAAACCAGTCGGGTTATATTTTCTTAGGCCTGTCACTATGAACCAATGATTTCTGCTATGGTTCTATTAGTCCATCAGAAAAAGCCAGATAACTAATATTCCACGGAAACAAATGGGTTGATCCAAAGTTTCCACAGAAATACAGTATTTATCCCTTTGTCAACAGATTCTTTTGAACAGGAGTCAGTACTGATATGAATGAAATCTAATTCACCCAGGTAAACTAATATTGTTACTTTCTGAACACAGAGTGCCACCATGAAATTAACCAGATAATTAACAAATGCAACACTTTAAAGAATCATACAGCTTTCTAAGAGGATCTGTTATGGCATTTGTCCAATTGTTAGTGCCTTCTTTACACAGTCAGAAAACTAACATGATTATACCAAAAGCACAGTCTCATTAGTGCCCTCAGGGAATTAATTAACCTGTTTTATCTAGGAAACTGTAGTAATCTTCTTAAATTATGAGTTGCTGTGTTTAATATTACCATGTAGGTCCAAAAAATATGATGAATTATTAAGTTCTGGAAAACCGAGTAACACATTTATCTTGTGTCTGAATGAAAGGAGAGGCTTCAGAAAGTGGAAAAAAAAAAAAAAAAGTTTCCTTTCAAAGTGTGAGACATATGAAGGTATAGAATTTCCTTCCTATATGTTATTAAGAGTTTCACAGAATTTGTCCAGCATTTATCACCTTCATAAATCAGTGATCTAAATTCATGAAAATAACTGAGTTAACCATGATTTAGAAGCTCTGGGATGCAGCTGAAAAGCTAATCATTTTGCAACATCAATTTTGTGTTCTTCCTAGAATGTTTGAGCTCACTGGGGGCAGAGCTTAGGTAGGAAACAAAGCATGAACAAACAATTCCTGCCAAACTGCACTTTGGCTAGTGTAGCATACCCCTCTTTTCTTCTGGGCAAAATAAAGCAGTACTTTATTCAAAAAAAGTCAGGGTAAGGAGGTTATCAGAACATAAGATGAAGAATACATCTTCAGTTGAGTGCAGCGTGGAAAAGTCCAAACTGTGAAACCTCAAACCAGAAACAATATAGTGACATCAGCATAAAGATGGACCTTCTAGTATTTAGTACTAATAACCTCCTGACAGAGTTGTACTGCTTGCCACCAGCTCAGATGTCACTACACTGTCCTTCTCCATGTTATGGTAGAGGTATGACTGAAAGAAACACAACTTGCTCCAACTGGCAGCACAAATGCTGAAAGAGATGTGGATCAAAAAATAAAACAGGGAAAGGAAGAACTGAGCCAGAAAACTTTCTTGGCTTGTGAACAAATGACTGTGGAGAGGAAAATGAGTTTAGAGAAGAAATGAAAGGGTTTCTAAGTATGCGAGCAACAAGCTTCACAGATATACTCTCAATTCAGAAAATCAAACTTTAGCCAAGAGCTCATTAGATCCAAAAGGTGTATTGGAAACTGTCACCTCTTTGACAACAGATGATGAGAATAGCATGATTAAGTCAGATGGCATGCATAAAGTTCCAGAACCTTTTGCTGGATTTATCATCATTGACATAGGGAGTTCTTACTGTCTCCTTTACAACAGTTTTATGAAATAATGAAGTCAGCTTAATTCTGATGCTTTACCAGTGTGTTGGGTTTGTGTGTAGTGGGGTTTTGATAGTAGGGGAGGGGTCTACAGAGGTAGCTCCTGTGAGAAACTTCTCGAAGCTCACCCAGCTCCAAGCCAGACCCACCTCTGACCAAGGCCAAGCCAATTAGCGATAGTGGCTGAACCTCTGTAATATATTTAAGAAGGGGAACCTGGGAGGAGGAGGAGTTGTGAGGGAAAGGTCTATGCAAATACCGAGGTCAATGGAAGAAAGGAGGAAGAGGAGGCAGGGAAGTGTGCTGAAGTAGAGTCTCCCCTGCAGACCGTGGTGAGAGGTCAGGCTGTGCCCCTGCAGCCCATGGATGCCACTGGTGGAACAGATGCCCACCTGCAGCCCATGGAGGACCCCACACCAGAGCAGGTGGCTGTGCCCAAAGAAGGCTGGGACTCTGAGAGAAGCCCACACTGGAGCAGTCTGTTGCTGGTAGGACTGTAGCCTGTGGCAGGGACCCACACTGGAGCAGTCTGTGAAGAGCTGCAGCCTGTGGGAAAGACTCACGTCAGAGGAAGTTTGTGGAGGACTGTCTCCCATGGGAGGTATCCCATGGTGGAGCAGGGAAAGAGTGTGAGGAGTGCTACCCCTGAGGAGGAAGGAGCGGCAGAGACAACAGGTGATGAAATTGACTGCAATCCCCATCCTCTGCCCCCTGTGCCACTGAGAGGAAGAAGGAAGAGAAATCAGGAGCAAAGCTGAGCCCAGGAAGAAAGGAGGGGTGGGGGAAGATGTCTTTAAGATGTGGTTGTATTTCTCACTGTCCTACTCTGTTTAATTAGTAAATAAGTGGTGGTGGTGGTCAAATTAAATTGATGTTCTTCTTTTCTTCCCCAATGGAGTCTGTCTTTTGGCTGTGACTATAATGGGTGAATCATCCCTCTCTGTCCTTGTCTCAATTCCTGAGATTTTTGTTGTATTTTCACCTCTCCATCCCTGAAGTTGAGGAGTTAGGGAGAGGCTGCACGGTGCTCAGTTGCTCTCTGGGCTTAAACTGCAACATCCAGCAATTTTTGGTAGTCCATTTCTAAAGGCATATAAAGATGTAATGCAGCACAAATTTTCTATGACTGAATTCAAACATAAGAACTCTGACTCTTGGCTCATACTACCAGACTGTTGTCAGATTTACAGATAATTCATGTTCGCCATCATAAAGATCAACTCCTTTTCTTCAAGATATACTTGTATGGCATCATACAGATACGACTGTAAAACCTGATACTGTACCTGGCAGTGTATAAATGCTCATAGTACGAACAAATTGTGATGTACAATTTGGCCATTCTGAGGCTTGATATTTTTTTTTTCGTTTAGGTTGTAATCACATAGCCCTGGTAAGTTTTTAACCAAGTCAGGAAACCAAACGCTCAAACATTTCTGCTCCATGGAAAAATAATATCACTTATTCTTTAAACTGCATTAAAATCTTGTTTGAACTTCCATTAAGAATTAAGACAGCCCTTAGGTTTATTTACATCTGAAGTCACTTAGTATGGACAAAATTTTAACCTCTTTAATTAAGTGTAAGAGCATCCATTCAAGAATGAGTTGTTTAGCTAAGCCACTTTAAATTCATACACCAACAATTTGAATTAGGATCTTTACACCCTTTAATTCTGAAATATATTTTTCCTTCATAAATTTAAAACACAAGCTAATGAACCACCACTCACTAACAGTATTTCATAAACACATAATAGAGTAGTTGTCTCCATTATGATACTAAAAACTAAACTCAAATTAACTGAAAATATTATTGTAAAGTGTAAGTTTATCAGCACTAGACTATCCTCTGCAGATACCTTTTTTCAAAAAGTGGTCTCACTTTAGGTTAACCCAAATCAGAAATTTTAAGTATGCTGAGGTCATTTTAATTCTACATGAAAAAAGTATTATTCAGACATTAAATGTGGTTTAACAATCTACTTTAAAAGTTCACTCATAATTATTTACCTGAGTGTTTCTGTATCTATCCTTAAATTGTAGAATAAAAATTGGAAAATCTAACATGTACTTCTGAATAAAGTCACTATATCAGTCAAATAGGAAGATTCTAAAATAACAATATATAAGCCTTTCCAAAATCTTTGAGATGTGTTATCAGTTTAACTTGGGTGTCTTGATATAAAAGTTTTAACTCAAGTTAATCATATATACATTAATATCAAACTTCCACCAAATTCTTTTTCTCCTTTGTAAGAAAAAAATTGTCTCATAACCCTAAAAACTTTAAGAAAATGTCATTTCTTCTGTACAAATGAATGACAATTTTTACAGTAACTTTATATATGAATAAATCTCATGCACTTATAAAACTGAGCAAAATATTGGCTATAAAATTACTTTCACTGGGCTGAGTTCCTTCTTAATAGTATTTTCAGGATTGCAGATATCTGAAAGAAATTATGTATTCAGTTTTATTTCTAGAGTTAGTGTGTTTCAGTGCTGCAGCCTCAAATCTGAATTCTGACCTGCCAATTTATCTGGATTTTGGGAGGTGAATTTTGACAGAGTAGAATCCAGCAGTGAATAGGGCAGAGATAGCAAAGGGAGAAACAAGCCCAAAACAGTGCTAGCAATAAAGTTTCCATTAGCTGAAAACTTGTGCCATCTCCATTAGAGAGTTTACAAAAGCAGTAAAGAAAATTCTGTGACTCAGAGCTCCATTTCTTTTGGCTTTACATAGTAGCCTGAGGTAACATTTGCTCAGCCACAGTCCTTTTCTGCAAAGAAAAATAAGTGTGATAACTGTCCTCCCAGCAAGGAGAGTGATGACCTCTTCCAGGGTAGACTCATTTGTTTGCCATGAAGATGTCAAAAAGTAAAACTGTCATTTTAGTCACAGTCAAGAAGATAGCAACTACAGCAGCAATCATGATCTCATCTAAATAGCCTTTTATCTACTTATAGAGATATCTAGATTATCTAGATAATGAGTTATCTACTTAAACAAATCGATAAGAATAATAATACATGTAAAAATAAAATATCAAACATTTAAAAATCATGTTCTTAAGAATAACTACAACAGAAATTGGTATCTATCACTTTCAATAGAAACTTAAGGGCAAAATTGGCAGAATTCATCTTTCAGTATCAGGTTTGCAGTTAATACAGAAGGAGAAGCCTTACTTATACCTTCCCTAGAGAAGTATCTGCCACAGTAACTCATTCACACTGCTCTACATTGATGTTTTCATCTTTTACAACTCTGTTGGGAGACTGTTTAGCATGAGAGTGGGTGGTGATATGCAGTGCTTTTCCCTTTTGGATTCCCTTAAGACTGAGAAAAACTTACTGTCTATTTGATCAATCTTGATTCATGTCCAAATGGCAGCCCTCTATCATTCAGAATTCATTCATTCATATCACATCTTCATCTGCCCACTAAGATTAATATCTGCACATTAACATTCAAGAAAACTAACCTAAAAATAGCACAGGCTTTGTGCATGCCACATCAAAAATTTGACAATTGTTAAATTCGCTTACATAAAAAATGCTTCTCCTGCTGAAATTTCACTCTTGTTTGCAGAGCAGAATGCCCACTATCAGAAGCTTGGCAGATGTTTTATTGTCTCTAATACACACAAAACCAGAAACAGACAGACAGCACCTCCTTTCTCTCTCTGGCTGCTGCCCAATGACAACATTGAAATGGATGGGATCCAAGCTCATTCTTCAGGAACAAGAAACAACATCCTGTGCATGAAACACAGCATCTCCAAAAAAGAGTCAAATCACTCTAAAACCGCATATCCTTAATGCTTACAGGATAAAGTCTGAGTTGCAGCAGCAGATGAAGAGCAGAAAGTGCTGCAGGTGTTGTTTGTGATAAGACTAAAATGACTTCATGCAATATTGAGTATAAGTCTAATAATCAAAGTCAGAAAGGTCTTTCCAAAGAAAAACCCAATTAAAATAATATGAGTTCCAGTTACTGACCCAGGACACCCTTGGAACTTTTGGGATGTCAATGAGCAGTGGCAAGTGACACACTCGCTCAAAAGACATTCTCTACATCTAGGCTGATTCCCAGACATCACTGTAATCTATTCTCAGGACTTCAACATGAGAAGTTCCTGGGTGTGCAGAAGATAATGCTGATAAAATCATTCATGGATAGCAAATAAATTTTACAAAAAATAAATCAGAGGAATTCCAATAGAACATAATTCTTCACAGTGACAGTTAAGCACAGGGAGGGGTTGCTGTGAGACGGTCTGAAACCTCTACCCAGGAGGATTTTCAAAGCGCAGTTGGATGACACCTTGAACAATTGATCTAACTGTGAAACTAGTCCTGGTTTGAGCTGAGGGTTGGTAAAGTTGACCTGCTGAGATCCCATTCAACTTATTTTTTGCTATGATTCTTATGATCTACTTTTCTAGTGAAAATACTGAACAGGTTTTAAAATAAAAGGAATAAAATAAAATAAATTGAAGGCCTGTATGTGGAGAAGTAGGTATGTGTACAAAGCATAAATTTTAAATCTTTATTTCCAATGGCAATAGTATGTTTTAATAGCCAAAAAACCCCAACCCATTGGTAATATCTGAATAAAGAAGTTTAAATGGCTACAAACAGAAAAAAAATTGTATATACTGCTGCAAAAGTTGAAGTGATGAGCATGAAACAGCAACATTTCATTCCTATTCAATATATGAAGAAAGAAAAAGTCTATGTGGTTGAATAAATATTTCTGTAATGTGTGAATGGAGGAATCTGCACATGTTACAACTGCTTGATAGAACTGAGCTTGTGACTGAAAACATGGAAACTAAGCGAATATATGTGATAAAAATATGATTCAACAGAATCAAGGTCAAAGGTAACACTTCACTAAAAAATATTAGATTTCATTGAAGTGGGTGAATAATGGAAAGAATATCATGGACTATGTCAAACTGGGAGAATTCTGAAGTTTAAATAAAGTACAGGACACAAATGAAGAATTGTATAAGGACAAAAATGGCTTAGAGTTTCTGAGTTCTCTGTTAATCAAAGGCTTCCTTTTTACAAATATTTTTAAGACCATGTGTACATGGATAATATTTAAATGCAGAGAAAGAAAGAAAGAGTAACAATATGACCAACAACAAAGTCTAGCATATACCTCTAGGCAAATTTTTTTTGTTTAGATCAACAACAACCAGTTCTTTTCTATATTTCACCTCCCAAAATTTCCAGTAAAAATACAAAAATCACACAAAAAGAACAGGGTTTAGGAAAACTAGAAGTGAAAAAATTTCTGACCAAGATTTTTCTAGTTTCTTTCCTTCCTGTGCTGGGTCTGATAATCTGTCTTTCTCCAAAATGGCCAGAGTATTTGATGAAAGAACGGTACTGAACTCTGCTTCATCAGCTCACCAGCATGTTAAGCATCAGCTGATAGAAGTGTCAGAGTTTGGGATGTGGTATTGCATAATAGGACTTAAAGTCAAACATCATTTCATCGGTTTTCACGGTAATGGTGCTAGCATTTTCCAGGCAAAAGAAACTTATTTAAATAAATACTCCTTGAAACAAGTCAATAAATCTGCAAACTTGACCAGAGGAGAACCACACAGTCCTTACAAATTGTTTAGAAAATAAACAGAATGAAAGAAGAGACAGATATCAACATCAGTTGACACTGGTGTGGATGAATACCTGAAGCAGTGGAAGTGAGTTAGCACTAATTCTAACTGCAGATTAAGACATTTCTCTGTCTCTCACTAGGTGTAGCATTCACCATTGTTTGAAGTATATATGTAATTCAGTCCTGCCCCACTCAGTATTCATCAGTACTTTCCCCCCTACACTTTGCTTCCCCAGGCTATCCAGAATTAGCTGAAGAGAGAGGCTGAAAAGATATTTAGGACAACTTATTTTACATGGCATGTGTTATTTAATTCATCTGATGTGTCCTCAGGGCAATACTGTGTTTCAGGTTTCTTGATCTGTGCATGAACTAATAAATTTTTATGTATACTTAGACTTGGTCTACTATTACCAGAAAAATTTATACTGTGAAAAAAAAAATCTTATCAAGTAATATGATTACTTCTTAAATTTACATAGTCTTATTAAGGCTTTATTACCAGCTGCCAGGTATTGGCAATAATCCTGAACATTCATTAGATGTTTATGAGTAAACAGTTTTAAGACATCAGTTGATTGCTATCAGTTAGCAAGTTTGCAAGGGTTATGATCACAAAACTTTGAATAGGAATATTAAACTATTTCATGAGATTTATAATTACAGAGGTAAAGTAAGTGTCCTACCTAAATGGTTTAGTATTAGAATTTTTAAAATAATTTAACTCACACCTGTTTTTACTCAGAATGACCGCCACATTGAGGAAATCATTAGGTGGTGTTCTGCTGTTTTGCAGTACTGTCCTCATTCAGAATATGTATTAAATGTTGCACTGAATGTAAGCAGGATGTTTTTATTTTGTGTTTTCAGGGGTTGGCTGTTTTTATACTGTTACCATACCTGGAATGCATCCATATGTTAAGAGAGCTTACTCTGTTTATCATTCACCTTGAGAGCACAGACAAGCAAAATTCATAAACAATTTACACCCAGGGAACAAAGCACAGATATTTTAGGCTAGTGTTTGCAGAACAGGTATCTCCCATAACTGGTTGCCAGGATAAACAGCTAGGCCTTGATATTTTGTTCTTTCTTTACTTTTAGTATGTCTTATGCTCACCCGCTGCATATTCAATTACAATTTTAGGCCTTCAGCTTCAGCCAGTACAGCTGCATCTTACTCATATCATAAATCTGACCCAAACATGACCATTAGCTACAGAAAAATTAAAAATAAATCCTGTTCTCCTGGACAGCACATGGCCCTTTGAATAACATAAGGGTCCTTTCTTTCTCTAAAATTCCATGCTTTATGTGATACATACATTCCAATTTCAGCACAGAAAGAAGGCAGGAGTCTTGCACATTATACAGGCTTCTATTATTCTCAAAGTTGATCTAATTTATCCATTATAAATGAAGCAGAAGCCTCAAAGAAAAACATGACATCTGATGGTCTAATTAATATAATCACTTCCTAATAACATGGTTTTGCAAGTTCAGAGTTTACTTCCATCATCCTTTGTGCAAATAAATTTGATAGATCAAATGTTGACACGAATCCACAGCAGTGGTGATCTAACCAAAACCTTTTTATCAAGCCATGAATTTCCTGCTTGAAATCTAATCTTGGAGAAAAATCTACATTTTTTTTCTCTCTTTCAGGACATGAGTTGAAAATAAAATGAAGCAAACATACATAGAACTGTAGTCATCCCTTTCAGCTGTCATTTCTCTCTACTTGGTGGTCTGCATTAAGTGGAAAATTATGAAATGTCGTCTTACAAAACAGAATAACTCCTTTATTATTAATTTTAAACAGTCTTCAATAGAAAGAGTTGCACTAGAATTGCAGTAGGAAAACGTTGCAGACAGCCTTTCAAATTGCGTCAGACACTAGTTTAGATGTTAGATGCATCTTGGATACCTACTGACATTCTGAAACCTAGCTACACTACATTTCCAACTCTGCCCAGGTTTAACAAAGAAAAATATTATGCAATATAAATACATTTCAGTAACTGAGGCAATTCTGAGGAGAACATTTACTTTGTTATCCATGTAACCCTTTGGCTGTCTAAGCTCATCGTCTTTACTCAAAAATATCCACACAGTAATTCAAGCAATAACTGTCATGAAATTACACTATAACCAAACTAATATTAAATTTTTTATTCCAAGCGAGGAAATATATTTACCTAACCCTTGCTTCTGCTGATTATGTATTCATAAGAGTTTGTCCGTGTGCCTTATAAAATTATAATACTTGCATAACAAGATTTGCATTTAGTGAACATTGCCTATCTTTGAGCTGTTATTATGGTAAGGCCCAAATTACTGTGCAATACACAGTGCCAGAGAAAGAAGAGGCTAGTCAGACCATGTTTTGTGAAAGATGCCTCTTATTCTAAAATCAATGCCTTCATTTTTCACTTTTTTCCTTCTTCCAGGACTACAAATGAGTATAACAAGGCATGTGTTTGCAACCAGTTTCTTAAAATAGTTGTTATTAAGACCAGATTAACAGTGAGAGAAGGTACGGTAACAAGACTTACTACAGTATGCTCCCTTTCTATGAAACATACCCTGGAGCTTTCTCTAGGTCACAGCTCTGCCTGCGCTATCAGGACACATCCATGTGGAGTGCCTGTACTTTGCTGAACTCTGTGGTAGGCCACTGGTCTTCATCGTCTTGACAATCGGATACACAGAGCTGTAGTCCAAAAATCTAAGAAGACAGTTTCTCACCTACAAGAATTAATTTCTCAAATTTTGATGCTTCACATTCCTTCTTGTTCCTCAGTTAAGGTTTTCCTTCCATAAGCAGTTAAATACAGATTCTCCAATTTTTCTTGTCTGAAATTTTGTGTATTTTCTATCAAGATTTAGCTTTGTATGGTTTATACAAACTTTTTATGAATTTATAACTATACATACATTCTTCTAGTCCTTGGTCTCCACAACAATGTCAGTTCCTGCTACACATGGAACTTTTGACTCCACAAATAGTGCATATAATAGCACAAAGAACGAGTCACTTTGTTGAGAGAGACTAAATTCAGATGTGTCTTGGGCATTGCTCCTCTATTTAACTATTGTCATATGAAAATGCAATACTAAATCTTGACTACCTTTAGAGTATGTGTGTTCATTCACAAGAGTAGACATTTGCAAAGGATGCATTAATACTTCACTTGCATGAAAAAGTTAAATTTTATACAGTACTCTGTGCTAATATCTAGTTTTTGCTTAACTTTGGACAGCAATACACTCACCTGTCTCTTGAGCACTGAACTATGCAACTTTATACTAAGAACCTGGATAGAAATAAAAAAGTATTCCTACTAGATGTTCGCTGTGCATCTGTGAAGATGTTTGCCCTAGAGACAGTCTGCAGGAAAATCAGAACAGCTTCATTTATTCAAACAAAGAGCAGTTTACAGCACAGATATTTAATATCATGTTGATATTGTTTTAGGGGGTTTTTATAATGAAATTCTGGTTTATCTTTATTTTTCTTTCTCAAATTGCTCCTTTTCTAACCTCAGCCACATACTCTGGATTTCCTGTTGTCATGCAAGTCTCATCTACACAACTTACTTTTCTGCAATTACAGCATGAAACTTTTCCCTTCTTTCTGTTGGGCTTCAAAAGTTTGATTAGGATATTTTGTTGTTTAAAAAACCCATCCCCCCACTTTGCATGTTTTGCTCTCAAGAGAAGAGTGTGGGAAAGACCAGAAGAATCTTTTTTCACCTTTCTATACTGTAGATATATACCTATATAGATAGGTATATAGCTATCCAATAGCAACACATTGCACTAACACTGTTGTTGCTATATGCTCAATATTGATAGTATGTAAAGGCATTGATTTCTAGGTAACACAGGTATACATCTGTCCAGTGTTTGATTACTTAAAGCAGAAAAGGAACAACATTAGTCCTAATAAGTAGGACAGAGTCAGACTAATAAGGAAGAACGATGGTTAAAGAAACTAAAAGTAAATTTTTTTTAAGGAAAAACTGTAGAAATCATAAGGTAAAAGAGCAACAAAGATGTTGATACACAGTCTGCCCTTTTCTTCAAACAGCTATTCTTGAGTATGACTAGACAAGTATTAGCAGTCTACAGGGTCGTCTTGCACAGAAAACATGTTCAGAAAGACAAGAAAGCAATTACTCTACTTTTCAAGAAAGGCAAATAATTCTGTTATTTATACAACACCGATATTTCTGCAAGATGGGTTGCTTTTAGACTCCAATAGACTGGTGACCAGAACTACACTTGGGCACTCATAAATAAATAAACAAAAAAACCCCAAACCCAACAAGCTAGCTTTGAATGTTTTCTTGAATATATTCTGTATTCCTATATTTAAAAAAAAATATGTATTTAAAAAAACAAACAACATTATGGTATTTGTATTGCCTATGTTCCCCAATTTTATAAACTAATAAAATGTCCACTGCCAGCTTTTGATCACAGAAATATTGGTCCTTAAATCTTTTTCATTCGAGGAATAACTTGGGATTTAGACTGAGACTTTGCTATGTGTGACATAGTATTTAAAAGTGAAAAACTAGAAGAAAAACTTTTTACATAAATCATTACTGAAATGATCACTGAAAAAAATAATATTGTACCTAAATCTATGCAATCAGACTAATAAGAACAACATGCACTAAGCAGGATTTCTATATTTGCCTCAAAACTGCAGCAAGTGTTGCATCACTCACATGTTACACTTGTTAATCTCTGATCTGTAACCTGTGATTTGGATATATTTGAAGCAATTGAGTCAGAGCACCCTACAGTTCTATTCAGTTGCAAGATATAATTTCTCAAATGGGGAAAAGAGTTTTCCCAACATCATTATTTGCAGCTATATTATTTCAGACAATTGACTAGGTTCCAGAGAAAGGCCACTACAGTATACATATAAGGTGTTAGTCAACAGATTGCAGTAATGGCAAAGTCCTTTAGCATAGAAACTGAGACCATAATGCTTTTAGATTATTCTAATGATACTGTCAGTAGCACAAGTAACATTTGTTCTCAAACCATTTGCACAAAAAGCAGAAGACCAGACTGTCACTCACGTCTGCATATATAAGACAACTTTAAAATATCTACTTTAACTCGTCTTCATTTAACATAAGTTTTACCCCATTAGAATAGTTAATGAAAGGGAAATACTGGAGAAAACTCTAGCAAGTAAAGCAAGTTAGTTGTTACAATGACAATATTGACTGCAAGTAAGTCAGACTTGTTTGCCCAGTCAAAAGCTGGATTTCAAACCACAAAATCTTCATTATCCTGTAATTGAATTAATAGAATTTATGTACTCAAATAAAATGTAATTGATATGGAACACTTAGCAACAGAAAGTTACAGCATTTCAATTTGCAGAGAGGAAAAGGACCTTGATTCTCAACACAGAAAGGCTGCTAAGGAGCTTTACTTACTTAGGGATCAGGAGGCACGGAGGTCCTTGATAGTTCAATTTATTTTTTTTTTTTTCCCAGATGTGCTAGTCAATTCATCTAGAAGATGCCTTCCTCCACCACCTCCAATAATGGAAGGAAAGCACACTGCTCTGAGAACAAAATCTACAGCCATGAATCTTGAATATATAAGAGTGTCCAAGAGAAGAGTCTTAGTACTTAACGTAAGCATGCTGATGGTTCACAGCATGAGAAACTACTAGTAAACACAGAATGAAAAAATGTAAGTCACAGCTCTGACTATATTTTGACAGTATAAATGAGAAAATCTGGAATCTCTACTGTCTAAAGTTTGTGAAGGTCATGAAATGCCAGTTGATCACTAGGAATCATTTACTGATCAACAGCAAAACTTTTTAATTCCTTGAATGTGCTTATGCTAAGCAAGAGAAGGCAAGCAGAGATGGGATAGATAAATACATATTCAATTCTATTTTTTTCTCTCTTGTTGATTATTACTAGAAAGTGGGGGGGGGGTATTTTCTTTTATTTTTATGTTTGCACTTGTGAGGGCAGCTAATTTTTAAGTCCATTGCTACTGACGAGTTACCTGTTGATTGTATTGTAACAGCCTGTTGTAGCTGCAGTATCTGCAGTATTAGTGAGTTTGCCTTACTTCTGAAGGCAATTTATACCTCCCTGATGGGTTACCAATGATAATCCATCAACACTGAATTTTGGAGCCATTTGTAATTCAGCCCGTATGTTTAGGTTTTTTAGAGTTTTTTCTGGATCTAGGAAGGGTTCTTCTCTGCTTTGAAGCTGCAGGTATGTTAAAGACAAATGAAAGTTTGGGAAAAGGATAGCCATCAGTCACAGCTAGAAACCAAATGGAAAAGAGGACTGTGAAGTATCAAGTGACAATAAAGTCTTTCACCCAATTAGAGGCTTCTCTAACATATGAGATAATCAATCATTAGAAATAAAGTCAGTAACGAATCCATACCCTAACTAATAATAGTGACTTTTTCTTTGGATTTTCTTGCTTCTCTTTATCATGTGGGGATGTGGTTTGTTTCATGCTAAGGGAATGTGGATACAGTACACTTCAAAGCCAAGAAGATTTTCTTCCCTAGTCTGTTTGCTGTGGTGTTTTTACTCCAGTCAGCAGTGAGGCTGAGCATGTATTCCTAACAGGCACAAATAAATGCAGACAGCCATCCACAAAGTAAGCAGTGCCTTTGATAGCACCCATGTAAGCACCAACAGCACTTACACAGACATGAACAATGCACTGTCCTGTTCCCCTGCTTCAGCTGATCCATTTACTAGTGGACACTCACACAACTTCACCCTTCATTTGCACTTACTCCCACATTTGCAGGTCCCAAGAACAGACCCATAGGTTGACCCAGAATCCATGCCCAAACCCATGGCTCTGTTTAACCTGGGTTTCAGGTCTAACCAGGTCTAACCTTGGGTCTTTCAAGGTTCTGGTCTCATCCCACACAGACAGCAAGGTCACACAGAAAAGATGAATAGAGTTTAAGAAGGTAAGACAGACTGCAGTGATCAGGCACAGAGCTCAGACAGACAAACATAGCAACCAGCAAAGAAGTTAAAATGTGACTGCCTCCTTTTGTCCTCCTCATTTCTGTTTTCCCATGTTTGTTCCTCCTCCCACTCATCTGGAGTCCTCCCTTTTCCTGACTTTGGCTCCTCCCCTAAACATCACAGAATAAATTTTGTACATTCCCACATTGCCTATATAACATCCCATGACAAGTTTCATATAATTCCACAAGCCTCCTCAAATATATATAAACTTCCTCCACTTATCACCTACAAAATGTTGGCTGAGCACCTCCAAGGCTTTGAGTTGTTCCCTCAGTTGTGTTTCCTCAATTTGTGACCTGAGAGATCTGGTCTTTAGTCTCTCTTATCTCCTGTGTCTTAGAGTTTGTGTATCTAGGTTTCTATCTCTAGTCTTTTGTTTTCATGTTAAATATCTGTTAACCAGATAAGCCCATAAAGAAGATATGCCCACAAACTGGGTGTCCTTACATTCCAAGTATCTACATATCCCTTATATTCTGCATAACCACATGCTTCCTAGTGTCATCTGAAAAATATATTTAACAACAGTAATCACAACCTTTGGTGAGTCCCTTGACATGTCATGTTGGACATATAATCTTTAAGTACCTATTCCAGGTTTGTTGTCAGATGCCGTGAAGTTCTCTGTAGGCCTTTGGAAACTCAGTCTTTGATTTCATGATCTGCATGGAACACTGACTTACATTCTTATAATATTTTTTTCTACAGGTACCTTTTGGACTAGAACAATATTTGTACAAGGACATGAAACAAAGACATGGAGATACTACAGAGCAATAAGGTTTGCTTTAAGCAAGGGCAAGTAACTATGATATATGCTGAAAAAAGAGGGAAGTAACTAAACTGAGATGTCTTTGGTTTAAATGCGTAGAGGAAGACACTAATTAGGTCTAATTGAAACAGGCTCAGTACTATACAGTGGATTACAGGGCTATGCTATCACCACTGCCATTGATGACTCTCTGCAGGCCTGTAACTAGTCTTGTGTTTTACTGACACCATACCACTTAGTACAGCAACTGTTGAGGTAGCACTTCATTAATCAGAAATGACCTGACTGAGAATATTCTCTCATATACGATTGTTACTAACCCAACCTCATGTCAAATTTATGAACAGGTAAAGAAGACTTTTTAGAAACTAAACCTGAAATGTCAAATTCTCATCCCACCTTGTAAGAGTCGGTCAGAAGATCAACATTGTCTCAACATTGTCATCAGGGACATGGACAGTGAGGTACCCGACAATGGCCTGTTTGGAGCACAGTTGCTGATCCCTGGAGTGGAATGTGGTGCAAAGGCTCCTGAATGCAGAACTGTGTGGCACAGCCAGTGCTGTGCTGTTCTCCTGAGTACTGAACCGTGTGGTGCAGGCAGTGCAGTGCTGTTCTTTGGTGCCTGAGCCGTGTAGTACAAAGAGTGTTGTGCTATTGTTCGGTACCTGGGCCTAGCCAGACCTGTTAGTGATAATTGCATAGCCATTGTCAAAAAAGATGGATCGCATCTGTTGCCATAACATCGATGAAGAAATCATGAACGTTAGACGAACTTTGCTTCATTATAATACCAAAACACACCTCCTGGTTGAAGGTTACCCGCCTCCAAGACTGACCACACCTCGGACACTCCCCCCTGCGCACGCGCGATGGCTTTGCTCGAGAAGGGAGGAGATATGATAATTGAATTCTGAGAAGGATGGAGACCCCTGAGGCAGAGGTGGAGCAAGGTGTGTTACTGAGCATAAAAGATGACTTCTGGACAACGAAAATTGGAAGCTTCCCCACCAAGGACCACGACGATCGACGACGCAGCATCAGCTGGACCCAGGACCGTTAGGATGTCGTGAGATCAGCAGTGGTAGCTATAACCTCTCTCTCTCCTCTCTCTAAACTTAACTTTACTTTTCTCCTTTCTTTCACCCATCTCTAACTATCACATGCCTCTTCATAGGCAACACAATAAAGTTTCACTGTTTGATTACTCCTATCCCCTTTGGTGTTGGTCACCTTAATTTTGCACTTTCAAGATCGTAGCAAATGAACTATCATGAGTCCACCGAGTGGACCGTGACACACCTCTAGAAAACTTCAATTCCCATCCTGTCTCCTTAGCTCTGTACTTCCCCAGCTGAGCCCCACTAACTGAAATGACTGTGTGCTACTTTGCCATCTACACTTTCCCAGCTATTGATTTCAGTCTCATGCTACTCAGTGCAATACTTCAGTGCAGTGCCTCAGCATGAGAAAAGTTGCTTTAGCATTCTGATATTTTTCACTCCCAATACATGCTCAGCCCACCAAAACTATCCTGTGACTGTCAGGATTTCAATCCTTAGGATACAGCAGCACTCCAAAATGTTATTGTTACAGATTATACCTTGCCACATTATACATAAAATAGCATGCAGTCTGAACACAGTCAAAAGCCATATATATCCATCAACAAAGGCAAGATTGGCACCTAAACAGAAGATTCATGTTCAGGTAACACTGAATCCAAATTTTGTCTGACCGTTAACCAAAGAGGAACTGGTTCTGGATTTGTCAATGCTTTATATGAGAAGGTATCACTGAGTAAAGTCCTGGTAAAATGGGCTAATCTGCAGGTGCCTTTAACTCTCTGTGCTCCAGCTATAATTATCGATCTACATACAAAGGCCAGTGTATAAATTGAGTGCTAGCTATCTCCTGCTTATGCCAATTTATTCCCAATCAGCTGCATGTTTTGCTATGTCTGCTTCAAGGGCACAGTCATCAGCATGCGTGATTACCTTAAGGATTTTGTGGAGCACTGTAGTCCATTAGGATAATCGTAAGCACATCCATATTCTAGCATGTATTCCTTTGCTTCTTCAAACCATTTAAGAAACAAAGAACAGTGTTGTACCTATCACAAACCCTGATTCAATGATTGGAAGAGGATCAGACACCATACACTTTGACCTTGAATATCAGGGGATGGAACAGACTTATTTTATCAGTAAGTTTCTCTTTTGGAACTGTAAGACACTGAAGAAAACTATGCTATAAAAATATCCTTTGTTTTGCGAATCACCCCAACATGGCTGCAAACTGGGAATCTTTATGCTAAAAAAATGTATTGGCAGCTATCAGAAGGGAGTAGCACGAGAGCGTTGATCAGTAAAGGGAGACAATCTAGCAGCCAAGGGTGTCACCGAGCCCAGCAGCACCCTCATTGGCAAGGGCACAGACTCGTGGTACCCACAGAAGCTGAGCAGAGTGAGCTTGAGGATGGTAATGAAGTTCAGCTGAAGACCAGTGATCTCCAGAGAAATCCATGGTGATGAGGCAGGCCTAAGGCTGGCCAGGAAGCCAAGGTACAGCAAGACACGTGACCAGGCACAGGCACAGCTGCAGCATTGCTCAGGCAGATCCCAATGGTGACAGCCTGAGCTTAAAATCATCACCTAAGTGAAGGGGACAAGTGCCTATCAAGGATTTGGAAACCTCTTGCTCAGACAGCTGACTAGCTCAAGGCCATACAGATGCCATATCAAATTTGGTCTGGGGATCAGGCAGCCAAAACAGCAGAATGTGGAAGAAGAAAGGTATTCACTGCCCTGACAAGTATGGTCAGGAATAAGGTAGTGCCATTATATTCCCCGTTGTCTCTCTATTAAGCTGAAGAGACTATGGCAGTTTAAAAATTATACTAGATTATTCATTTAAAATGCCTTCTTCATGCTCTTTGTCTTTTATAAACTACTTTTGTTATAGTTAAGAAGTGAGGACAAAGCCTTTCCATCACCCTGTTTTTTTCTCAGAACACCTAGACTATTTGTTGAGCAACACCTGCTGTATCTGGCTCAGATTCAGCAGGACACAGTATTTCCTAATCATTCTGTTGACTGTTTCCCTAACAGAAATGAGAAACAATAGTTTGGCTGGCTTCAGTTGACTACAAATGTTCTATCTGTCACTTCAAGACACCAAAAAGGGAGACCAGTAGCTGTGGTTTCCATGTTGTTCCTTAGACCAGCACTACTAATAGTCAACATTAACATGCAGTTAACAGAAAAACACATAATCTTTATTACAGTGGAGATCACTCCCTAAAGCTCATGCATATCGCAAGATAGCAAGATGTCAAAACATTTTCAGAACTGAATATTCTTCTTCTGCCATTGGAATCAATATTAATGTTCTCCCTTAACTAGGGGTTCAGTCAACCTAAGAAGTTCCTCAAGCAGTAGTTTCCACTGTCTTGTTTATTACCTACACAGTATAAATGGTCCAGAGTGGTCCAGGCAATCTATTCACTCATATTGTTTGCAGCTCTATGACCTTTTCATAGCAACTACCTACGCTGTTACAAATAAAAATTTTGACACCTTTGGACTGCATCCTTAGATTTTACTCCAGTATTCAAATTGCACCTAATGATGTTCATGAGTTCAGAGCAAAGTTGTTATACAGCTGAAATCAACCATCAAGGAGTTAATTTAATTCAGTCTTTACAGTCTGACTAAACACTATCTTTTTCCTGGGTTTTAAATTTGTGCCATGGTAGAAATCTCAGTGCCAATTAAGTTTTATAAGCACTACCCAGGATGAACAGAAATAGGCTGTAAATATTGTATCTAAATATATGTGGAATTCAAGCTACTCAGTCAAAGGACCAAAAAAAACCAAACCAGTCAAGAATGAGTTTAACATAGAAATTGTCATACTGCTAACCATCAGAGCACTCAGGTACCAGAACAGACATCCAGAGGAAGCAGCAATACCAACATACCCAATTGCTTTTGAGAAGGAGATCAATGAATTTATAAAAACAAATATTTAAAACATGGTGACTACAAAATAATGACTGGACTTAATGGACAGGTGAAATTTTTGAGTCCTATCTGACTAAAATATCAAACAATATTATTCTGAATTTCTGATGATTGTACTGGAAGACTAAGTATTAAGAAAATGCCAGACAAGGAGTGGAGGGATTGTCCTCTAAACACTTCTTCTGAGTGGCTAATGTTAATCCTTCCTCTTGCATGCATAGGAATATTTCTAACAGTCTCATTTTTAATTTTCTAAAGTATTAATGAGATGGCTGAAAGTTGTAGCTCAATGTGAGAGCAACTGTTAATTATACTTCACTTCAATACTATCAAAAAGACACATTACTACACCACTACTGGCTTTAAAGTATGACAGCACCTCTGAAATAAGGAAAATTTCAGACCAGTTTCCTAACCCAGGCAATATATGATAACATTCCTCCAAATCACCAAATGCTCAAATGACATAATCAATGACTATGCTCTGATCCATTTTCCTAAATATATGCAGTTTTACAAAACCTATATAAACAGTTCATTTTCACTTAGATATATCACCATGATTTATTTACAGATTTCTGTTCCTCCATTAAACTTTCTGGTCGTTTTTCCAAAAATAGACAATGAAGTTCAAAAATTACATTCCTAAACAATTGTGTTGGTTTTGACTGGGATAAAGTTAATTTTCTTCATGGTAGCTAGAATAGGGCTGTGCTTTGGATTTGTAATTAAATCAGTGTTGATAACACAGGGATGTTTTAGTTACTGCTGAGCAGTGCTTACACAGAGTCAAGGCCTTTTCTGCTTCTCACCCCACCCCACCAGTGAGTAGGCTGGGGGTGCACAAGAAGTTGGGAGGGGACACAGCCGGGACAGCTGACCCCAACTGACCAAAGGGATATTCCATACAATATGACGTCATGCTCAGTACATAAACCTGGGGGAAGAAGAAGGAAGTAGGGGACATTCAGAGTGATGGCATTTATCTTCCCAAGTAACTGTTATGTGTGATGAGCCCTGCTTTCCCAGAAATGGCTGAGCACCTGCCTACCCACAGGAAGGAGTGAATGAATTCCTTGTTTTGCTTTGCTTGTGTGTGTGGCTTTTGCTTTGCTTATTAACCTGCCTCTATCTCAACCCACAAGTTTTCTCACTTTTACTCTTTCAATTCTCTGCCCCATCCCCCTGGGGAGGGGCAGTGAGTGAGTGGCTGTGTGGGGCTTAGATGCTGACCAAGGTTAAACCACGACAACAATGGGATACCTTCCCCCCTAAGAAATACATATAGCTATGCAGGTTCCATGGTAGTTTATTAACTTCCAAAGTCTTCAGTTGTTGCCTGCATCTGGCAACAATTTTAAACACTATCTGTTTGTAAAAATATTTAACATAGCCCATAAATATAGGAAACTGTAGAAGTGGAATGGGACAGATCAAAGAAGAAAGAGTTTATCATTTCACACAAAAGCTAGTAACAATTATCAACTTAACATAGGATTAAAACAAAGGAAAAGAAATTAATAGGACTACTTATCATTAAGTCATTGGACCACTTCACACTTTCTACTTCTGATCTTTTACCTCACCGACTGAGTTAAGAATAGAAACCAAAACTATAGAGAAGGTCCTCTGCTGCTCTGGTGAAGGGATAGCAAAGCAATCAAAACCTAGATAAGGTTTGTAGAGTTACCTAGATAAGGTAAGTAGAGTTTGAACGAAAACTAATATCTTGCAGTTTTAATTAGGGAGGGGAAATTGGAGAGGGTCCTTGTTCACATTCCAGACATTCATGTCAAGGTCTTCTGAAAAAGCACTATATTTGCAGATAAGTTCACCACTGCTCAGCTAGCATGAGGCTTATGGGAGCAATAGACTGCTGGAAGTTCATTATGTTGTCCACGGTGAAATGTTAACATCAGACAGCCATATGTTGCAATAAAAAGTTTGAGAGCCAACAAGTGCTAAACAAAACAGTGGGGACACAGAGCTATATCACAGCATGTGTATCACAAGATTCTGAGACATCATGCACCTGCAATCTTGAAAAACAATACAGGACAGAATAATTACATCATTGAGAAAATCGTGTTATGCCAGACGGCTATAAAGGAGCCCCTCCTCTCCTTCCTGAAACCTCTTCTTCCCTCCCTTCCCTTGGGAAAATTTAGCATTATCTTTTGCATAAAACTCCAACTGTTTTATGCAATATACAGCAACAAAACAAGTTTTTCCTCTCATCAGAATATATAGGCTTCAGCTAGTATCTAGCAAAGAGAAGATGAAAACTCCATTGCTAAGTATCTGCATTTACTGGAGCAGAACCAGCCACAGGGCAAAGTTTATAACTTATCTACAAGAAGAAAGCTGCATTTATAACAAGCCCAGATGCTCTCTATTAGTGGTATTACCTCTATCTAGCCCTAGTTTAATCACAGCAGTTCACAGAAGTTGCTCTTAAAAACAAATCATTAACACTTGACACAAACTAGGAGGCTTACTTTTTTCAGAACATTTCCCAGAAGATACCAGGCAAAGCCCCACTCATAATCTTCCTTTTAAATTGCAATGCCATATCAGTCCATTCAGCAAGTAATTAAATCTAACACTTGATCAAAGTAAAACACAATCTTGCTTTCTTTAGCTTAATTATTGAGAAAAACATTTAAGTAAACAAACATGCATTTTAATTGCTTACAAAACAAGGGACAGAAATCTCTGTGATTTTAGTTCACTAGAAGCTGATATTTGAGGAGGATTTTTAAGGTTTCTTTTTCTGAAGTAGCACAGAGCATTTTTGCTTGGGTAATGTATTGTTTATCAAGAAAAAACATAGATCTTTGGCAAAATGGGGAAATTAGAATAAGAGCTGAGATTGTTCAATAAAACAAAAATCTAATATCTAATGTCAAGTTTTAGCAAGTCTTTTTGGAATTAAGAAAAAAAAAATCATGTTTATATCTCTCTACTGAGGTTTTGGAAAGTTCTTTTCCTAAGCTATGGAATTCTGATTTAGGATAAAACCAGTATGTGCTCACTTACCTAAGCTGCACGGGCATCAAGGTCTGGACAACTGCCTGTGGTATTTGATGTAATGATGTTCCCAGAACCATCATGTGTAACTACAGAGCTTTGAGAAAGTCTGAGTGTCCAATTCCATACCCAAACCCCTTAAACACCAAAATTACTTTCTAGCTGTATTAGGATAGTTACCTATTAAGCCAGAGTTTAATACATGGTAAAAGCTATACAAATATAGGAGATAATCACTGCTCTGAGAGCAGACACAACAAAATTACCATAGATCATAGAAGCATTTAGGTTGGAAAGGACCTTTAAGATCATCAAGCAAACCATTAACCTAACACTGACTAGTCCACCTCTAAACCATCTCTCTAAGCACTGCATCTACATGTCTTTTAAATATCTCCAGGGATGGTGACTCAACCACTTCCCTGGGAAGCCTGTTCCAAAAATGTTGTTATAAAAGGGTCATTGGGACAGCAGCAGACAGAATAATACACTGTGATCTAATGTCAACAGCATAATATATGTGAATTTATATTTGTGCACATGGCAGAAAAGTTCATTACAATCTCTAAGCTTCTGCTTCATGATTTCCATGTAATCTATTGAGATATTGATTCCAGTTCCTTTCCACAACAAGTTGCAATGGGTCATCATCAAGTAATTTCATTCTCTCTGAAGTGCTGTATTTGTATCTATTATTTTCTGGCAATAAGTAGGGTAAAATTAGTTTATTTTTAAACTTTTAGTCTCAAAATATGGTTTATTAACATTCACAATTTTTTTGTATTATTACTCTGTAGTTTCAAATGTTTTGTTGGTTTTTTTTCTTGCAGGATATTATCCTCACCAATTTGAATTTCCTGTGTGGTAAACTGAGATTTTGCATGTAAAGTGAGTCAGGCAAGATACCACTACTAAAAGTATGTGTTTCCATTTTGAAAACAAAACTCAAGTGATCTTGATTTAGCTGGGGAATAATACACATCTTTTAATTTATATGAAATGGATTTGCTACTACTATTCTGCTTAGTACTCTGATTATCTTCAGATGTAACTTTTTAAATTTTACTGTTTAGGAAATTTCTTCATGTATCAACCCAGATCACTGTATTGATTGATCAATATTAAATCAACAACTTCTGAGGACTGCAATACCAAAACATTAAGAAAAAAATAAACATAATTTGTGGATTAATCAAAGGTAGTTTATGCTGATAGTTATTGTTATCAACAAATGTCAAGAAAAAGCTCTACACAGAGGTGCTGTTTTGTAGTACCACCAAATCAATCTAGTAGGCAGCTGCTGTGTGAAGTGGTGGTTCTGCCCCTTCGCTCTCCTGGACACCCACCAGGAACTCATCCCATTTTCTTTGTACTTGCATAGGTACCAAGTTGACTGTATGGCAAGCCAATCCTGGAAGCTAAATGATGGAGAACTAACTCTACAAAAAATAAACACTTTTCTTTCTTTTAGCATTTTGTACAGCTCACCGTCGGATCAGACAAACACTAGCGCTGACATAAAAGGCAGAGCAAGAACACACAATTCCCAAAGAGGAAGGATGGTGGAAGCAGGACTCTTCCTGTGAATGAAGACTAACCAATAAATCATCTTAACTAGATTATGCACCTTCACTAGAAGAAAAGCTTGGATAAGCTTCTTATACGGTGCTGTAAAAAATTCCACCTGTAACTATCAACATCTGCAGTGCTGCTACATTGCACAAGTTCCTGTGAAAAAAAAAGTCAAGCCTCTCTTCTTGAGAAAATAATGGTTACATTCCACAGATTTCCTCTGTAACTATTGGGAAGATTGTTCCAGGTGACCAAATACAGATTTCTAGCTGGGTGACAGAGACTGAAGCTGACACTCTTTGTTCTGATTGATGCAGATGTTCAAGATCCAGGGCAAAACACCATTAATTTATCTAGAAAGTCAATAGCAGGCTACAGGTAAACTACTTTTCTTTAAGGAATAAACAAACCAAGAATAAATATTTTTATTGTTTTCAGGAAAGAACTGACACAAAGAATGTCAGAAACCAAGTTTTATGCAGCAGGCTGTTTTTATTAGAACATGATGGAGGAGTTTACTGAAAATATGTGGAATTACAATGAGGAACATTTTAGCCCATAACCTTTTCTTGACATTCTGTTTGCTCTTAATCACCCGTAAGTTCACTTAATATAAGAACTATGTTTTCTTAAATATCATCCTGCATATTCTGGGGGGTGGTGGGGTGGGAAGAGAGAATGTACATTCTTAAGCGAACTCAAATAGGCACACTGGCATTTGCACAGAATGTCAGATGTTGGGAGAAATCAAACACTGCATTTCATCTCTAGCCGTCAGCTTTGCAAGGTACTCTTGCAAAGATATTTCTAGGAAGAATACAAGTCAAAAAGAAGGGAAAGGGTGAAACAGTCTTAAAATATGAGAAGACTGTGTAATAATTTGATATTGGTTGGGCTAAACAGTCTTGCCTCTGACTTTAGCATGGTGTGTAAAAGGCATAGGGCATGCATTGACTATCGCAGATATGATTCTTCTGGTGCAGAGTGCTGGGCAACAAAAAAATCAGCCACTGCTTAGCTCACATCCATGCACAATAGGTGCTGATGAAGATTCTCTTGGCAGAGGACGTTTATCCTCATGTTTGTTGTACTTGAGCATTAGTCAGATCATTAGAGTGACTGGCTACATTTAAGCTGCAGTGGTAGGGGAGGTTTGTGTTCAACCACTGAGACAGAACAGTAAATGAGCAAAGGAAGAGAAACAAGGAGCTGGCTTGCACAGATTAACACAGCACAGGTAGCCTGTCAGACACTGGGTGATTTGCCTTATTAAGTATTCATTAAAGTATGCAGAGGGACTTCATGGAAAGAAACTCAGCTTGACAGACAGACAATCTGTACACAGTACCTGAGAAAAATACCGTCTAAATCCCATGTACAGCAGAGAATTTAGAATCAAAAATTGTCATTTATATGCAACTTCCTGTATTAGTGATCTCCATGCCAGGTCGTTCACAGCTATTTATATGTTTACAGAATAAAAGATGTTGTAGTACTTTTGTATTCTATAAACAATTGTGCATAATATTAAAGCAATAGAAGATAATGGGGCAATTTAAAGGATAGCAGTATTTTTTTTCTTTCCTTCTTTAATCATGGGAGTATATAGAGAAAATACCTCATCCATTTGAAGCTGTCGATTAACTACTCTAGACTTAAGTAGTAAAAGGGTTTCTTTCATTCTTCTTTCAATGATTTGGAAGTTTCATATTGAACTTCAAAAGATGGCTGCCAAAGAAAAGTTTTAAAGCCAACATTTACAGATGCATTAATACAAGTCAATACAATATCTTAATTGGTACTGACACAGATGACCAGAGGCAATGAAGCCAACTTCTTTCTATTCATCCAATATTGAATTTTGAATATTCAATATTGATACTTGACTACCCTTCACAGTGAACAACTGTTCTTCCCTTAAGCCCCCAGTAGCTTTGCCTCAAATATACGCCAGACACCCCAGTTCTAGGTTCTGACTCCTCAGGGTATTATAGCTTAATATAAATGAGCTGAAAAGCTGAAAAGAAAACTTCAGATATGTAACACCATTTTTCTTGCAGACCCCTACAGCTATTATTCCATATGGTTGCTTGTTGCAGAGTTTGAAGTGTATTTTCTTCTGCCATAATCAGATGTGCATGCACTAAAATAGTTGCTGAAACTGTTCTCAGTGCCTCAGCTAATTTTTGCATTGAAGTTTGCTGTTCATTTCTATAAATAGCTAGTTCACCAGATTCAAAGATCTTGTATTTCCTGTGCAATAACCTAAAGGATTCAGGCTTAAAAAAAAAAAAAAAAAAAAAAAAAAAGCCCAAAAAACACACACAGAAAATCTTTAGCTATCTACACAAAAATAATATTCAGTACCAGTAATTTAACTACAAGACTTAGAAAAGTTGCAGAAAGTGATACCCTGCCATAAGAACACTTAATTGTATCTTCAAAACATTTAAACTACCATCTGTCTCATACAGAAATGGTTTCTTTGTTGTTTCCTGTATTTTTCCCAACCTTTGTGTTGGTGGAGAGGGGTAGCAGGGGCTGGAACAGCTTTTTTGATTAATTCTCCACCAGTATGTCTTAGGGCATCCCCTGATCTCTTGAGTTCCTTCCTTTTATGATTTTAGCTTTGCTCTTGCAAATCATTCAGACACTTTCCATCAGTAGAAGAGTAACCTTTAGCTTTTATAGAGTAATGCTGTACAGAATCAAAGTACAGGCAGCAGTCAAACACTGCATTGACATTTAGGAAGCAGATGACGCTATTGGGGAGCAAAGGGCCTCACAGCAGGAGTAATGCTACTGAAGTATCTCCGGAAAGTTACCTTCCAGATATTTTAAACTAAATAGATAATCCTGCCCAAGGGCATGGTTACCTGAACTGTGGTTACAACAGATCTGTGTTAAATGATTATTACGCTAGCTATCTCTCCACAACACACTGGTGGTTGCTGCTCCATCACATCACTTTTACCATTCACTTGACAGAATGTTTTGTTTGGGTTTGCTTTTTTAAATCAGTTTATTTCACAGAAATGAGATTGAGAATGGATAGACAAATGTTCAGCCAGGAAGAACAAAAATATTGAAAGGATATTGTCTCCAGTGTAGTGCAGACCAATACAGGAGGACATGGGAAAGGAAAGAAACTGGGAACAGAAATTAACTATGTCTGTCTTAGGCAGAATAATTCATGTAAGCAAGGAAATAACCTTCTAAATCTCTCCCACGCAATTTTACTTAATATTCTTCACATTTCAGGGAAGCTGCTGTGTCATACACAGTCCCTTATATTTTCCTAAAAAACATTATTAGCAAAAGTCAGTGTTTTTACTGTATACCAATATATAAATATTATAATGTTATTGACTGTTGTTCACCTCTATAAGTGATTGAAGAACTACAGCATTACTGAGCAATTTCCTGTGAATAAACACCCTTCTGTTGCCAGTGGAAGGAACACACCTGTCTTCATTTTACAAGTTGTATCTTTACATGCCAGAGACTTTTGCAACAGTAAGAGAGGAAGTCCTTAATGAGAGAACCAAAATTAAACATTTAGTTATCTCCTAAACTACCAGTATAAATGTTAAAATAGTATTGCACAGAAGCCCACAAAAACAAACAAACAAAAAAAACCTTCTCATGTCAAAATATGTGAAAATGGCATCTACAAAATCTCTTGGTATCAGAGTGCCATCTCTGGTATTCAATCCCTTTGGAATACTAGGGCACTTTGCCCAATTTTATATTAAGGACAGCTCTCTGGTTCAGTCTAAGCAAAGAGGCAAAGGTTTTCATGTACAAGCTTTCTTCAGAACCACTAAAATAAAGTTCATGTAAAGATTAGCAGTCTATCATTTTGTCCTGGGCAATTAAAGAACTCTTGTCAAAATCTGTGTTCATTCAAAAGCTCAGCAGTTATGAAGCATCTTGCAGTATTTATGTTACCGCAAGGCTGTTAGTCAAGTGAAAAAAAATAGTCAAAACCAGGTCTGGTAAAATGTTAAATTGTTTGCTTGGCAATGGAGGAACAAAAATTGAGAATGACCAAGCATCTGTAAGAAACACCTTTCCATTATCTGCAAGTTTCTGCATGTATGTACATGTGAAGGAAACAGGATGATTTGCAGTTGCATTTGCAAATTAGTTGTCTACCTTTTTCTTTTTTTGTTAAGAGACTTTGGTGAAAGGTGGCAAAACAGCAAACATTGAATAAGGAATCTTATATAACAAGCAGCAGTATGTGACTTTACCTCAAAGACTGAACTATTTATCAGAAACCTGTCCCTAGCAAAACCTCATTTGACATGAAGTATTCCAAATGGAGTCATCTCCAGTCAGATACATGTGCAAAGCTTTTGAGTTTTACAAATTACTAGAATCATTAGAAATAAGACAAATAATTTTTAAGAAAAGAGGGAAAAGAAAGAAGGTTTTCAGGTGAGCCCTTCTGGCTACACAATGATTATCCACATACATTATATTTTTCTGATGTACCTGTGAAGTGCTTGGAAAATGCAAATCTCAAATGGGGCAGATATCCTTTTATTACTTACATATTAGACAGTCATTTCACACACCTTTTGCAGGCTTACCTTAGAGCTTTTACTCACAAAAATAACAGGCCTCTCCCTACACACACAAAATCACCTTCCTAAAAGTCAGACAGTCAGACTACATCCGACTCAGAAGACAGAAAATCTTCACCTATCCTGTAAAAAAGCACCCTAAATCCCATTAAAATATAGTTAAAAACTTAGCTTCCAGTATCCTAAAAGAAACATCCACAGAGACAAACAGTGAGTTTTCTGGAGTCAACAAATGTTTCTTGATGTAACCTCCAGCTGCATAATTAGTGCATGGAAATGGTGCAGCTCTTCTTTTGAACAGTTCTTCAGTAACGGTCTATATCATCTATTTCTCCTAACTCTTTCATCACTGTCACATCAACACTTCATGGAGTAAGGGCAGGCTTCTCCCTTTGGATTAGGAGGATCAGAATATTGTCTCTCTACTTCTTTGACTGGTATCTTGCCTTGACTCTTTCCTGCCTTGTGAAAGAAGGCTTCCAACTTTCAAGTGGGTAACAGCAAGTTGAAGTTTTTATTCACTGCTTCCCAGCAAGACAGTCACCAAAGTTAAAGCCATATGCATGCATGACCTACAAAGGGCATGATTTCTCAAGGATGATGAGTGCCTAAGCCTCTGCATGAAATAGTTTTGATATTATTTCAAATTATCTCATCCTTAAAAAAAATCCAAATCTCCTTACAAGATATTCTTGTCCTTTTTGTAAAAGGTAGGCAAAGGAGTGTTACCGCATAAGGTATGACAGCTGTGATTGCATCTTGTGAAATATGAGAAGTGGCATTCAGCCTTCCTTAGCTGTTGATAGATTAAAAAGCAGCATTTCACATCAAAATGGTTAATTTCAGTGACCTTTCCACATTTAGAAAGAAAGATGAAAAAGCCTACACGAATTACTCTTGGAGGCAGCTGACAAAATCAGGATGTTCATTTTATGAAACTTTAGTGGCTCTCTTAACATGCAGTCCTATCAGTAAAGACATGAAACCCAGGATATTTGCTGCAATCTCAAGAATGAAATGACAGTAACTGTAGAGAGAATACCTGTTTCTATACCTTATTAAGGTCCAAATCTAGAGATGACACACTGCAGTAAGGTCTTGACAAGAGACGTCATTGCAAGGTTGCACCAGCCAAGGAGCCATACCTGCTTGCTTCATTTTTCTAGGAATGACTGCTCTCATGAGTAGATCACTTTGTTCTCCTATCAAACTGAGTGACAGTGGGATGCCTGGTTCCATTTGTGGAAAACGTGCACACTGGGAATACCAGCAAGTCAAGCTGAGAAAATATTAGCTGGTACAAAGATGACAAAGTATTCTGGAAAAAAAAGAAAACAGATAAAAAATATTTTTACCTCACCATTATAGTTTTAATAGTTACTGCATATCAGCAATGCAAACAATTCCAGGTTACTGCTGAATTGTACTATGTAACAAGACAAATTCATTGCTTAAATACACCCTTGAAAATAAATGAAATAGAACCCAAACGGATGATGTGTCCCATTCCTTCATTAAAAATATAACAAAAAATGGAAAAGCACATTACTCATTAGTGCATCTGTCATGAAATCATCTTAACAATTACCAGGTGTAAATACAGAACTATCAACAAAGCAAGGAAAAGCCTAAGACTGAAAAACATTTTCTCACACACACACACATATGCACATATATATAAGCACAATGTAACTTTGTCTTGACTAATGTAAAAAACCTGTATCGTTCATTACAGTAGAAGAACTACTATGAATGAGAGTTTCAGCACCATTAGTAAATCAACAGGTCATACACTCTACATCAGAGAGGGCTTGTCCAGTACAAATTTCAGTTGCAATTGTTGCTAACATGTAAAAGTCCATACATTCTTCCAGTTCAGGATCAAACACTGTGACTAAGCTCCCCAAGACAACCAGGTCTGTAAAAGTGATGTACAACCACTGTATAGTGGAAACCTAGAAGTCATTCAGGAAAGGAAAAGAGATATCTCTTATTGTCTGAGAGAAGAGTCTCAACAGCAAAAGAATTTAAAAAAGGTTATAACTGTTTCCCTTTCCCCCAAAACAAAAAGATTACTTTTACGAACCCACCCTTAGTGAATTTCTATGTGAACATCTATCTCTAAACATTTGTTTGAAACTATAATCCAAAAATCTATTTTCTAGGCTCTCTTATACAGTTCTTTAGAAAATCTAGCAAGAACAATGCCAAAGTTCAGTTTGCATGCCATGGTTCCCACAGGCCAAGCATCTTCCCATTTTTTTCATTTGTTATTTCCAGCAAAACAAGCATCAGCATCACTGTGAAAGGCCTTTTTAAAATAATAACTAACTAGTGCTTGCTTGCTTGCTTGCTTGCTTCTTTTTTTTCACAGAAAAGAAGCTTTCAGACATTGAAAGCTGACCTCTGCTGCTCCCCTCACAAGTTAACATGGACCAGTTGCCACCTGGTTGCTTATTTTGATATAGACGAAGATTATTAAAAAATGCTGCATGCTTTAACTGTGGAAATATATAGAAAAGGCAGAACACCTGACATTTACTTTCCCTCTGTCGATCCATTCTGCTGATCAGATAAAGAATTATTCCAGAGGAATTACTGGAAACAAGCATAAAACTGTTCCACTAACCATTCCAACCCCCTGTGGCTGCTGATGTGTTTAATTAGATCATTTTGATCACAGGTGAAAAATGTAGTCATTTTGTCAAGATTAAATAAAGCTCAGAAACATGCTTGTACCCTGCATGTTCTGTATAAATGTTATCTCACCGCAAGGAGCATAGCCAGCATCACCATTAAGCTTCTGAAGTGAGGCATTGTGGGAAACACCTCAACACAAAGCAAAAAATCCCAGCTGAAATGATCTATTTACATAATTTTAAAAAAATAAAATTAAAAGAAAGGAGGTAGAGGAAATCGTCAAAGAGATAACGCACAGAATAATTATCATGTAAAACACCATTAAAGCTATAATCAGTCACTAAACTCAGTTTTAATACATTCTGATACTTCTGTCATGAGTGCTGAGTGTATCTGTACCTTTCGGATGCTCCCCTCAAATAATGTGAGCTGTAATTAATTGTTCCTGCAGATGTTTTAGGCTGCTTAGCTCTGTTTTTGTACAGCCTTCATCCCCCTGTACAGCCACTCATACAACTGAGACATTGCAGTTCCTGACTAACTACACAGACAAATACTAAATACGTGACTTTTCTCGTATCATTCAAGTCCTTTAATAACCACTGCTATAGCACTCCTGAGCATTTTGCAAAGTAATAACTTTACTTTTTGTGTGGTTGGTAGTTTCAGCTTCACACTAAGAGCTGGAGATAACAAAAAAAAAGACAAGTGATGTATCCTTCAAAAAAGAAAAAAAAATGTTCTACTTTTGAGATAATCCACCTTCTATCATAAATTGTATGTCATGGGGTTATTTAAATTTTTTAGTGGCAGTAGCTAATATGAAGAAGATATGTTATATGAGCATTTGTGGAAAACATTCTTCCATTCTCTCACTAAGCAGGCATATTCAATATCTGACACAAAGTTGTTACAGAAGACAATATTATACATTGCATTATTCTGAAGGGTTTGATTTCAGCAACATGCAAGAAACCCCTATAGCAATTGTAATTCTGAGTCTAGGGTGATGGTGGAAGACTAGGACGCATCTTTCACCATTTAGCAAGATCTGCTTATGAAGTGCAGAATTGAAGCTGTACCTCCCCCTGTCGTCCAGAGTTTATAAAACAATTATTCAGCTTCCTTGGATTATCTATTAGAATGATACTAAATTAGGAGGAACTGAGATCTGGATAGACTAGAGAGCTGGGCAATCACTGACCATACAACATTTAACAAAAGCAAGCACCAGATTCTCCACCTGTGGTAATCTGAGTTAACATACAAATTGGGGGACAAGAGACTGGAGAGCAGCCCCATGGAAAGAGATCTGGGGGGTTGGGTTAATGGCAAGTTGAATATGAGTCAACAGTGTGCCCTGGCAGGAAAAAGGGTCAACCCTGTCCTGGGGTGCATCAAGCACAGCATAGCTGGCCGGTTGAGGGAGGTGATTGTCCCACTCTACACTGCACTGGTGTGGCCCCACCTTGAGTACTGTGTGCACTTCTGGACTCCTCAGTATCAGAAGGACATCAAACTATTAGAGTGTGTCCAGAGGAGGGCAACCAAGGTGGTGAAAGGCCTCAAGGGCAAGACTTACAAGGAGCAACTTGGTTTGTTCATCTTGGAGAAGAGGAGGCTGAGGAGTGACCTCATCGCAGTCTCCAACTTCCTCAAGAGGGGCAGTGGAGGGAGGGGGCTGATCTCCTCTCTCTCTGACGACCAGCAATAGGACACAAAGAAATAGTATGAAGCTGTGTCAGGGGAAGTTCAGATAGGACATTAGGAAAAGGTTCTTCACTGAGAAGGTGGTTGGTCACTCGAACAGGCTGCCCAGAGAAGTGGTCACAGCACCAAGCCTGTCAGAGTTCAACGAATGTCTGGACAATCCTCTTAGTCATATGGCTTAGTTTTAGGCAGTTCTGCAAGGAACAGGGAGTAGGACTCTGTGATCCTTATGGGACCCTTCCAACCTGAGATATTCTATGAATCTATTATTCTAATTAATAACTAATTCAAATAAATTTAAGAAAAGGACAGAGATTAGCTTGCAACTTAATATTAAGCTATTGTGATAGGTAAGGAGTACAAAACTGACTTACATGAATTAGCACAAAATTGTTTTCATCTTGATCTATGTTTCTAAAATTAGATATTTTCAAGGTTAGGATCTCCTTCTATCTTATGAATAGTGATCCATTCCATCCTAAAACAAGTGAAATGACTTTCCATTTGAAGGTGTGTTTCTCTCCAGCAGACAGTAGAGTCTGGATGACTCTCTGATATTAGAAAATTAATTTTACTCAGCTAGAAGTGGGTAAAATTAATCCCACCTAAATGACAGCTGGAAGCTGTGATAGTTTAGGACAGGACAGGAAATGCTATCGGTTCATTGCAAAACAGGCTGGCTGTCCACATCACAGAAAGAAACAGGGACATTGACATTAGAGGAAGCATTTCAAAGAAAGAGCAATGGGACACAAGTACCCTAACAGTGTGTTTACTTTATCATTTCAGCTCAGTTCAGGATTGTGCTTTTGAAACAAATATTCTGACTGTCCCAGCTTGCTTTGCTTTGGTTCACGTTGTGGAGCAGGCTCTAAGCACAGGAGCAACATCTCTTTCAGATGACGCTGAACCAGAAGATGCAGTCCAATCTCTATGTAAATTCAGCCCCTTGGACCAGACTGGAGTTAGTCCAAATAAGTCCCTTTAATGCATCTAGTGTGGGTTTCCAGCCCCCAGCTCCAGTTGTTTCCTTTTATAAAGCACCACTTGTTTGTTTTATAAATCTAGTCCTATAAAGATGTGTTAATGTTAATTAATGGTTCTTCAACTCACTCTGAAGCAAGGGGGTCCTCACATGTTTGCAAAGGTACAAAAAAGTTTACACTGTTGTCCTCTCTATTTGTATAGTAGACTTATGTACAAGTCAAAAGTGACAAGACACAGTTACAGTATAAAAAGAAGAGCTATCAAAATGTTTACTTGAACTGTCTCATACATTACTCACACTTAAAAAATAAGAAATAGAAATGCTTCCATCTGCTCTTAGCTTTCTTTTTTCTCTGATGTCAGTCTTTCTATATAGCAAAAAAGCTTTAAGTCATTATGCATGGGCTGTTTTGTTCATAACAGATTTTTAAGACCTGAAATTGTCAATCTAGAACACCGTACTTTGGCAACCAATTTACTTCTCAGACTGTTAAAATGGTTAAATGTGGCAAATCTATACTCCAGAATTAATAATTAATACCAGCTTATAATATATTCCTCAAGTGACAATGTGAACATTTGGAGAATAAGTTTATTTTTCATATTTCTGAAAACAGTAGAAAGGATTACATGAAAAGAAACATACACACATTTTAAAGTGACCGTAAAAAAACGCATATTTAGAAAAAAACTGCTTTGCGGCATATTTGCCCAAGTACATGAGTGTTGATTTACTGTATATTACTGTATGCTTCAGTTAACATTTTGGTATTTGGAAACAGTCTATAGTTAAAATTGGGAAAAGTGAGAAATCACTGAATTTTCCATCTTGAGTAAAAATCAAATCTCTAATGTGGTTTTGTTCCAACCCAAGCTTACTGTTCTAAAAATCTTCAAAGTCTTAATCTTGGAAACACTGAAACTCTACATATCAGGGAGACGGACATAATTTTTTTTTCCCCTCACAGCTTATTAGTCAAACTTCTATGATACTTTACATTTCACATTGTTCATAACTCCAGTGATGAAATTATCGGTAAAGTTCAGTTACAAAAAGCTATGAACAGGACAAGAACCTTACATTAACTAGAATGGTTTTATAGACCCTAGTGCTGGGTAGCCCAGTCAGAAAGCTCTCCAGAAGCTGGAAGTTTCCAACCTTTGAGTTTGGTGGTTATCATCTATCCAACCCAAACATAGTAAATGTGCCAAGAACCCATTGCCACGCTTGGACCATTAGGCCTAGAAATCTTTTCCAGCACTTCCACCATTTCTCAATACCATTTTGTGAAGCTGAGATAATAAGAAGGAAGCTTCTGCCTTGTTATTTATCATCCATCTTTTCTGACATTTATGTTTTATCAGCAAATTCCTAACCAGGTCTACTGTTTTTTGACTTTTCGTACCATTCCTCTGAGGAAGTTGTGGCTAAGACTAAAGATGTTCATTTGTTTCATTAATATTTACCTTAGATTATTTCCAGAGAAGCATATTGGTTCTGGACAAAAGTCTTTTAAATATAAAATAACCTCGCTGAACTTTCTGGTGTTCTCTGCTCTACAGAAGATAATATTTAAAGTTTCTTGGTTAAGCTAAGACACATCCAAGACTTGTTGGCATCTATTTGTCCAGCAACAAAACAACCTGCATAGGCCTTGATATTTGTTGTCTCTACTCAATGAAAGCAAATTATTTTTTTTAATTTCTTATAGAAGAGAAAGTGATTTCACTGAGAAACAAAACTACAGGCAAATAATATTAATCATAGCTTACAGATGTTTTCTTCACAAAATCACTGGAAATATATTTTGCCTAAATTATAGTGTAGAACACTGTCATCTGACCAGCTTTGTATCCCTGTCTAGTGCTATATACACAGGTTTAGAAGTCTGTTATTGTTTAAAGTTAATGATTGCATTGTTCAGTACAAGAGCTAAAGCCTAATTTTTTATATCTTGAAATCTCACATTCACACTCTGCAACAACAGAAGTAGAGCAATTATAACCAAGTTTCAAAATGACATAAAAACTCACAATTAAATGAATCTGCAAAACCTGCTGTAGTCTAAGTAGGGAGAGATTCTGAGTTTTATCTATAAGGAGCTAAACATCTTCCAATTTGTTTCAATCAGCTAGCAGTATGTTTCGCATTTATAGTTCCAGTCTTGGAAAATAGCTGCTCAAAGGAATGCGAAAGAGTTGTCATGTACTTTTTAGTTTACTAAAGGCTAAATTAACTCCCTGTTTAAATTGCATCTTGTTAAGACAGACACTGTTCTTGATTTGCAGAGGGAACAATACAATGGAACCTTGACTTCAGCATGGACATATAGGTATTGTTTTCCTTTGTACTGTTAGTATCAACTGCTGGTTAGCATCAGCAATGTCCTTTCCATGGGAATTTTGACTTATTTTCACATTACTGTTTTGCAGTAACAACATCTCCTAGAAGGAATTATAGATTGTATAGAATGAAGTTTTTAAAAAAATGTTATATTTTAAGATTTTCATGACACAAGAGTATTTTTTAATTCATCAGATGCCTATACCTCATCCAATGGGACAGAAGAATTAGAGGAAATATCAGTCTTTGATATGTCTTTTCTTTGGTATACATTTATAGTATCTTTTTGCCTGTGTTGATACTTTCCAAGATACACAAGCTTATGTCCACTACGAGAAAAGTAAAATCTTTTTACAGTTCATGAGAGTGAAGAAATTCCCATAGACAATACTCTGAAGAGGTTGAAGGCTTCTAAAATTAAAAAAAAAAAAAGTGTTGTATTCTCTGTCAGCCCAGACCATTAGACCATTTACTGAATCTGAAATGCAGACAGCAGTGTCAGTTATTTAGGGAAAAAAAACTTGTGCAGCATTAGGGGTGACACCAGTCAACCAAATCAACCCCAAATCTGATTGTACTACTTATAGGGACCTTCAAATTTTACAGCTATCACATGGGTAAACATTTTTATTTGGTTTTAATAAAGTGTAATGTTTTTAGCTTGTATCCATTCATTGTGTTTTTTAGCAGCTTTGTCTGTATATACTTATTCTTCTGACTTCTAAGAATCCACAGGTGAAGAAAAACCCAATACTATAATCCTATCATTGCAATACAACTCTCATTTGCAATTCAGACATAAGCCTGAATATGAGCAAGTTAACTTACTGAAGCACAGTTATTACAACTATATATTTTTCTGGTACTAACAAGGTGAAGGTCAGCAGATAGTACTTTAATTTTGACTTTGACATTCAACATCTTACTGCAGTTTCTGTTCAGGCATAGAAAAGTGTATCATCATACACTTGATATCAGAATATTATCAGGCATATAGATTTCTTTGTTTGGGGTTTTTGCAGCTTGTTTTCAATACAGTAAGAAAGAAAGGATTTTTTTTTTTTGTATTTGCATCTGTAATAAGCCTTTTACCCACCAAGCCCCCAATCACTACAGCTTCAATGTAGTAACAGTAATGAGATAGTAGTCAAGTATCAAGACGTATAAAGATACCAAAGTATATACAGGACATTTAAATCTATCATGCACACAGAGATTTAAGAAATTCTGCTTCTAAATCTAGAACATTGAGTATTCCACCTTTTTTTTTCCCAGACTTGCTTTAGGAATGGGCTGTGTTTTACTCATCTCTGTTTTTTAAATACTGATACACAAATATTTCTGTGAATTATCTTCCTTGTTATTGATGACAACGCTTACATACAAACTTAACAATACTTACCCACTTTCCTTAATTGATTTAGGTTTCAACTCCTTAGCATAATCCTACACATATTGGGGAAAAAAATTACTGAATTAATATTAATATCATGCCTTGTTTAATTTCATTTTCCACTGAAACATCAAGGAAAAAAGTTGCCTGTGTCTATGTGGTGATGCAGATCCCACGGGCCACGTTGCAATGTCAGGATCAGACAACATTGTCTTCCTGTTTTGGTTACAAGTGCAGTGGACTGGAATGACCTGGCACTTTCTTACCTTGGCTACAAGTGCAATGAGTTGGGACAATCTGATACTTTTTTGTCCTGTTACAAGTACAATGAGTTAGGATGAACAGGCACTCCCTAACCATACCTGAAAATCATGCCGCCTGGATCATACCCTGCTCTGGAAGATACCAGAATTACCTGACAAGAATTGTGGCCAAAGTGGAAGAATATTGGCCAAAGACAGTCATTTCACAATCCTATAAATAGTGATCCTAAGTGAGACTCTTTGAGCTCTCTTGGATTGCAGCAGGCTGTGACCCAGTATCTCCCTCCAAATTGGGACAACTCTCAGGGGCAGATTTCATGAAAGAAGAATTTTGAAGAATAGATTTCATGAAGATTTCCAAGATTGTACGCTGACAGATGCTGACAAAGAGAAAGGGTTCAAAGATTGCCTGCTGACAAATGCTGACGAAGAAAAATAGTGAATAGTTCACTACAACTAGATTTCGCAAAGTGCAGAAATCATTTGGTACCAATGATTTACTATCATAGGTTAACCTTTATATCTCTTTGTGTGTGTGCATTCGATTTAGGAAACTTTATAGTGTTGATTATAGCAAATTTTATTAAATCACTCTGATACTTGGCTGATGTTTAAGCATTGTTAAAAATTATACAATGTAATCTTGTGATTTACCATAATAGTGCTAATAGATCTTAAATTGCTGCTACCTCAAAGTTCTGCAAGATCCATAATCTCTCATTCCCTGACAAATTGGTGTAGTGCCTGAATGGGGAGAGGATTTCCCTTACCTTTTTATATCTCCAGTCTCTGTGTAAATCATTCTAAATTGATTCTAACCTGATTTTCCTTTGTATGTTTCCTCCATGTAGTAAGTAAAAGAGTGAACCTTGCCATCGAACTTTATTAAATCGCACTTTTACAAATTCACAGTAAAATCACTTTTTGCTAATATCTTTGACAGTGATTCTTTAAGTGATCTAAAACACTCATCCACAGCAGTCTGAAGTGCTGCATTCAGTTATTTCTCCCTTTTTGGTCATTATTTTCAAAAAGCGTATCACCTTCTCTGTTTTAAGGATAGATTCTGATCCAATTAGTTTCAATGAGAACAAGAACACATTCTTGTCTATCAGCAGTCTTCTAGCTCATTCTCATTCTCCCCTTTCCTACAAATCATACTTGGATACACACTCACTGATCATACCTCTGAAACAGAAGCTTGACCGCAGGCCCCTTGTAAGCTCTCCCAGACTTCACTCTTGTTGCACACACCCTGCCCGACATCTCTGACTCTGGCCCCTTACCAATTTTCAGAAGGTTTTTTAGTCTGCAAGATGTTAATACCCCATGAGGAAGAAGAAGATGACATTGTTGTACAGCTGTTCTGGGTAGATTTTTTCACTGGTTATGATATGCAAGATGAAACTGCTTGGCTGCAATATGCATTTCCAGGTTTTAACACTGTTGTCACAGAACTGCTCTGGCTGTTCTATAGAATATATTTGAATCATCACTCCATTCATTTCTATATTCTGCCTTTCTTTCATGTGTCCAGTATTCTTAGAGGCAACTATACCCTTTGAGGACTGGGCCCAAGGGATTTCTTCTGTCCCAGCAAGGCTGGTACAGTTCTGTGTCTCCAGGCTACAGTGAGGACAAGCGTGTATTCCCCATAGATATAAACACGCATGCAACACCAACAGTGTACATATAACCAGCCACACAGATTGAGACAGACAGAGAACAGTGCCTTTACCTGCACTCACACAAACACAGGACTCACATAAACATCATTGCTGGATGACTTGATACTTGTTTCTCCTCTCCAGCTGATCAAGATTGGAGTTTGCTAGCTGCAACATGCACACACGTACATATGTATGCATCTCTCAGGTAGCTAGTGTCGGGACAGCCGATATAGTGGCTGGCACCCACATCCTGGTGTCCTGCAGTTGCTGTTCTCTAGACCCTCAAATCCCTCAGACCCATGATCCAGCCCTAGTGGATAGTACTCAAACCTCTCATCCTACTTCTCTGCTAGTTCAACTGGATATTTGTTGGTGTTCACACATGCATACACAGAGGATGGAGAGTGCACCCTCACAGAACATAGAATTAGGAGTTAATGAGAATACAGGACAAACTGCAGTTCAAGCACAAAAGCTCTGTCACACAAATTTACAGACCAGCAAGTTGTTTAAATGTGACCAGACCTCTTTATCCTCTCCTGCCTCTATTTTCCCATCCCTGTTCCTCCCCAACCCACCCGGATCTCTCCTTTTCCCTGCTTTTGCTCTTTCTGCTAAGCATCCCATAAAACACTACACGCATTCCCCAAAATCCCCTTCCATAAAATCCCCCAAATTATCACTGCCCCATTGCAAATCGCACTTTCCCCAGCATCCCATAGTAACTCCTATCCCCCTGTAAGCAATAGCCCCTGTCAGTTTAAACAGTAGTCTAAGGAGAACATTTCTGTCCTTGCATCATCGTGGTGGGTTTCACACCAGCCACAGTGGTCTAGCTGCTCTCCTTGCCTGGCTGTAGGATGAACCAAGTGTTCTCCATTCTCAGTAATTAGGTAATACTGAGTCTCTGATTCTTCCTCAGTGTTTGTGTTTAATTTGCTTAGTATATAATCAAATAACAAAATATCCTACCACCACTAAACTGTATAACTTTTTCCCCACAATCATCAGCTTTAAATACGACTATCTCAACCTTGCAGCTGGTGGAAGGTGCTCTTGCTGTAGGCTGAGAAGGCAGCTCCTCCTCCTGTATGCGCTGGTGCTACAGTGGGCACAAATTAACCCAATAGATTATTTTTTTCCAGGCTCCTTAATTTTACTGATCAGATATTGAACATCAAAAAAATGCACCGTGCCATAGGACTCTACTAATATAGGCTTCTTACCTCTGGCATATCTACCTGATACACCACAGCACTTTAGGTGCAAGTCTGGAAGGGGCTTATGAAGGCTGTCAATGCTGGCTGCAGCATTTCAGAATCACAGCATTAAGTCTTATTAAACTTCAGGAGTTTTTTTGAGCGTAAGCTTTATGGTTTGACTGGCCATGATTATTTATTTAAGATTAGAGATAAAATTTGTTCAAGAGAAGCTAATCCTGGCATTTCTATTTTTAGTTTTGTCAGGTTTTGTAAAAAAGCAAGATCAAACAACTAAAGTTCCAGCCCCCAATTCACTGTCATACCTAGAATCTTCCTCTTACACTCTGTCCTTTATTCTTAATTTACTTTATTGATCAGGATAATTATTTCATTGCTGAGGAGTCTGACTATTTGACAGAACATATATCACCAAAGCTACACAAGTTTATGGTTTACAATCAACTAAGGGACTTTATTTAACTTATTCCAAGGTTGAAAAAGACATTGTGAGAGGTCTTTTACATTTATTTTCATGAACACATCCTGGAGTAAATTACTGTTATATCTATCTAGTGCAGACAGGAATTCTGGCTTGAAAGTAGTTCTTCAAAATGAATCTGCAAAAGCAAATTAACTACTTATTATACATATTTTTTATTTCGCCGTGGATTTTAAAAAAATACTGTTATAAAAATTAGAGTAAGTGCTATAAATTAGGGTTTCAGTGTTTACTGTCTCCACTAAAATAATATTTAAATAACCATACTTAGAATAACATATAATATTTATGATTCATTCAAGTAAAATCCTATGTCTAAATCAGTTTATATAGGACTGTATAGACAGATTTACAACCAAAAATACCAAGGTGGTGCAAAACCCAATATAATTATGTTTCGCCAGATTCAATGCAATACAATGTCCACAGCACTCCAAAAATCCTTGAAGTAGTGTTGAAAGTAGTAATTTTTATTAAGAAAATATTACAGACATTCAGCAAATATTAAGAAAATACAATAATAGCAATAAAAATTTTAAGATAATAAAACTACATATTATTTGGGTAACAGAAACCAAAAACCTGAAAGACACTAATGTCAGGGTCTAGTTTCATATTTAGATTTGTGTTATAAATACATGTAGCTCAAAAACTCCTTGTTCCAAATAGACCAGCCATCACATTTTGTTCACAGTTATTTCACCTATAAAATAACAATGATATAAATGGTCATTCTCATGAAGTCCACATGGCAAAAATAGTTGAGATGGCATATACAGCTACTTTTTTCTAAAACAGTTGTTTGAATTTGCATGTAAGCAAGAATTAAAAATTAATTTCTGTACTTGCTCTTTTCATATATTTCTTTTAGGGGGTCCTTTTTCTTGAGTATCTATAGCAGTTTTCCTCACAGAAAAATACACGTATATAAAAAAGATAGCAGTACCTTCACTTCCATTCTCCATTTCACTAATGCTGTTGAAAACACACTTGCAAAACTCTAGAGAATTTTATTCCTCCTTATAAAAGAGAAACAATACCATATTTTAAAAATAAACATTTAAAATAAATATTCCATACAGTTTGTTAGTAATCAACTGACCAAAATGATGTTTTTATCGTATTTGTTTCAATGTTTTAACTACTAACTACAAAAGGGAAAAACTTCCAAGGTGTGATTTGGAAAAATGTCAGTCAAACTATTCTCACTGCAGAGACTTTGACAAACACATGTACTCAGACTTTCATCATATTAAATCCTCTACTGAGGTAACTTTCCTCTTTCATAAAAACAGTGCAAAAATTATTGATAGCATTAAAATGTGCATGCAGTCAGATTGTCTAACAAAGACTTCTGCTTCAAGCACCAAGCACATGTACAGAGTTTCATCTACAGTGTGCCAATTCTTTCATAAGGATGACAATGAAATGCACCAGGAGTTAGAGACATACACCAGGAGAGTGGCAGGTACAGAAGTCAGTTCTGAAAATGCTTACATTAGGGAATTCAGATGCAGTATTCTGCCAACTTTAAAGATGCTCAAGAACAGCATGTAGAAGGCAGCTGTACGGTGGAAGGAAGGCCACAGTTATAAAATAGCATTTCAGAGCAAGCTGTCTGTGCTACCGTTATTGCACAGCACTCTGTTGGCAACTGCAATCATGAGTTTGCACATGTTAAGATTCCAATATAGCAAGATACATTTAAGCTTTTTATGGCCCGCTAACAGCTGTTGCAGTTGAGAGGTGTGAGTCATTTCTCAGCTATACAAACACAGTGTATAACATACAAAAATTCACCCAGTATAGCCTTCTGCAAAGAGATCCCAGATGAATTGAGTAGTAGAACAAGAACTGAGTAAATGGCATTCACATAGACTTCCAGGAGGCAAATTTAAGATGAAGTGGGTGATACCACCTGAAGACGGTCAGGCCAAGAAGCTGAGTATAAGTTGCTTCTACAAATCCTCTGAGAAACTATTATAACTTCCCCAGAGGCATAATTTCAAAGTGCTGTTTTTCCTGCTATCAGCTATGGCCAGGAGGTCATTTTGCATACCATATTGCCACTTTGGTGAGTGAAACAGCCTTAAGGCAAGTTCTCCCATAGAAACCATTCAAAATTCATGAAAGCATTAACTGTGGGATCAGACCAGCACTACCTGAATCCAGAAAATCTTTCATTCAGGTTTACCCATTTCCCTAGTAACTGTCATATAGAGATTTTTTTAATACATATGATTTTCAGATCTTTCTTATTCCCCTTATTCTTTCCTTTTTTTTTTTTTTTTTTTCTGTTCTGGTTCTTTTCAAGATATCTGCAACATCACAGCAAAATCTGTAGAGACTAATAAATAAATGGAACATATAAAATTTCCAGCTTTTATTATAGATTTTCTTACAGATATCAAATGGGAAAAAGATCACTTAATAACTCTGTGCCTTAGTTTTCATGTCAGTATATTATTGTTTACACTTTTCCTCAGAAATTGCAAATAATACCTTACTGCACACTGATGATGTCTCACCATTTGAACCACAGATTCATTCAAACAGTCCCCCTTTCTCATGCTCCCACACCATCAACAGCTCATCACAACTTACACACTTTTCTAATACTGCACAAACCATTTAGCTAAAAAAACCAGTAGTAACCTACATCCAATCTCTAGCTTTGCATGGCTAGGATTTGACAAAAACAAGCACAAACAACCCAAAACTTGGTGAGCTCTTTAATATGTTTCTCAGAAGAACTATTAGCACATAAGAATATGCCTTGCACCAGAGCCACGGGTTCTAAATACCTCTATGAGCAACCTGATCTCAGGTTGAGAGACACAGGAATAACAATTACAAGACTATACGAATTACACTCATTTTAAGTGCAGTGTTGTCACTACCAGAAGTAATGTACAAAATAGTGGCTGTAAAACATCTTCCATCTAGCAAGTGTATCTTCCATTTTGCATTCTTTCCAGCAGCTTGCTTTCTTAACATTAGATTATCTTAGTTGGTATTTAGATGGTATTTCACATTCTCAGCAGATACAAGAGGATTTAAGCTCATTTATTAGAACACATTTCTGACTTGAATTTTATCCAATAATACTGTTATTCGTGTAAGATTCTTCAATTTAAGTCATCTATAATTCATGAAGTCCTCGCTACTCCACTGACTATAACCGCTGCAACAGTAAAAAGTACCCATTGTATATTGCACACACTATCCAAAAATAAAATTAAAAAAAAAAAAAAAAAAGAAAGTCCAGGACACATAAAGAAGAGGCTCACAGAAACAGAAGAGCAGAATGTACCCTTCACTGCCATTTATCATGAATGTACCAGATCTATAATATGCCAACAGAAACCATTATTTTTTTTGTGGGTGCGACTGGGTAGAAGTTAAACACATGCAGCACACTAGAATACTTGCACTACTACCTAGCAGTTATTACTTTTCCTGTGTGACTGACTCAAAATCTTGTTTATGGGCAAAGAGGAAGGTAAAGAATGACCACCAATTACAAAGCAACCTGAGCTTATCTCAACACAAGGGGGACTGGAGGATCACCTTTGCTTTGGATATCTGGCTGCTCCAATGGGTCATCAGGTTGTATAAACAGCCTTCCCTGAGATAATTAGTAGAGAGTAATGTCTTCCTGGTATGTGATGGGGAAAGTGTGTACATGACTCAGACCAACATAAAGTATGAAACTGGACAACTAATAAAATAACAAGTTTGAGCTGACTTCAACCCACATACTGCTTTCCAGTGGCTGGGGATACCCAGCATCAGGACACAGAGACTAGTAATGAGAATCACCTTCATATTGTAATCCAACTATATATTGCAACTCCTATATTATGTAGTATATCGCTGTATCACTCTGCTAAATAAAAACCCTATGTAATACCACATATATCACATCAGTAAATTTGATATCAAACATTAAACCCTCCTTGTGGAATATCTAAAAGAACATGGTTAGAGACAATTGTCTCTGACAAGAAACAGATCACCCCTCACCTGGAAAAATTCAGACAAAGAAGAGGCAGGGAGTCCTGGCAGAAGATGGGAAGAACAAACAAGGGTCCCTGGAAGAGAGAACCAGGCCAGCAGCTTCTGCTCAACAGAGCAAAATCCTCAGGGAGAAAAAGGAGAGGGTATTAGTATCACAAGACTTCATTTCTGTAGGTAACTGTGGCACCCATCTGCTGACCTGACACTGAGTCATGGAAAGTTTGCTGCTTACCTGGAGTCAAAGCCCAGCACATCATGAAGTGACTGCCAAGGCTGATCCCACCCATAGGCTTCTATCCTCTTCTTTGATGTGGGCACCAACGATTCTGCAAAACATGGGCCAGGAAAGCAAGCAGGACAACAGAATCCCAAGGACTAAAAGAAAGAGGACCAGAACTAAGGCTTCTTTCTCCTTAGTCTTGTCAGTGTAGGTCAAGGGTGTAGTCAGGGACAAGCATATTACCTAATCAGCACCTGTCTGTATGGCTTGTGTCACAGGCAGATTTTTGACACCCACAACCACAGGATGCTCTCTGAAGACAATTCAAACTTTTCTGGGAGGAATAGGATCTGCTTACCAAGAAGGGACAAGGACATTGTTAATGGGCTGGCTAACAGCAGAGCAGGCTTAAAACTCAATTTAATGAGTGCTGTCTGAAGCCTGGAGACGAGTGAGGCCAGAGGGGACAAGATGAAAGCATACATGGAGCTGAGCCATGGGGGAGGCTCCCATACTTCTCCCAGAGGCAAGGGGCAGATGGCATGTCATCTCAAGTGCTGGTGCACCAACCCCTGCAGTCTGGGGAACAAGACAGAAGAAATGGAGCTCTATATCATTACAGTGCCATTGGAATCACAGAAAGTTGGTGGGAAAGCTCATGCAATGGGAGTCCTACTACCAAGTGACTTGGCCTCCCCTCCAGGGTGGAGACAGTATCCTTGCTTGCAGGAGGTGTGGGCTGGTTGAGGAGCTGCCTCGCTAGGATATGGGGCTGCAGGTGCAGGTGAGCAGGCTGTGGAGCATCAGGGAGGATGAAGAGATCAGGATCAACACAGAAGCTCTGCAGAGACGAATACCTTAACATCCAGCTTCACAGGAAGCAGGCAGCCAGAGTCTGTGCCCTAGGTCCCTACTAGGGTTCTCCATGCCAACAAGGACATGACCAAGCTGCAGTGAGTACCCAGGTGGGTACCCCAGGTAAGTATGCAGATAGAGCACAGGACCTATGGGGAGATGCTGACATAGCTGCCTTAGGTCACTCTGGAAAAAAAAGCTCAAGGAGGCTTTCTCAGCTACCTGCTCTCTTCAGCTACTCTGGGAAGTCTACAAGAGGACACAGACAAGCTCTTCTTGCAGCTTAACATTGAAAGCACAAGAGACACTAAGGCTGTAGCAAGGACAGGACTGTGTTTCTCATCTTTCTCCCAGGAGAGAGCACCTTGTTATTTGACAATTTTCTAGAAATCACTGTCATGTCAGAAAAGATGGAAATGAAAACCATGAAGGTGTTTTGTTCTCTAAAACACAGGATCAAGAAACTAACTCTCTTAATTTGAAAAAACGGACATGATGTAGTCAACAAAGAACACATGTCATTAGCTACCTTTGGGTTTTATTCCCAAAGTCTTTCCTATGCTTCATTTAGCTATGAGCTGACAAGAGGGATTCTGTGTTTCTTAGATGTGAAGTCTGATTCATGAGAAAATATACATCCCTCTGGAACTGTCTCCCGGATTGTAACTTCTAACTTGAAGAATCTTTGCTGGAATTCTACTTAATGTAAAGATATCTATCAGGATTTCCTATATTCCAGAGTAGCCTTAATACATGTGATCAGGATTTTGACTTATGAATCCCCTGCTAATGTAAAGCCACCTGACAAAGTGCTAGCAATATGGAGACATATTTTTGAAGTTCTAACTGCCTGGGTAACTGGCCTCTATTATCAGTTAGCTTGCCAGGGCACTTTTCCTATGGGGCAGATATACTCCTTCTGAACAAACTGGTGAGAAAGGGAGGCGTTAATCACCTCTGAGTTTCTGAGTCTCAGTACATACACTTTTCATGTCATAAAACTCCAGAAGTAGTTATACAAACACATCAGTAATACGAAATTCAGCTAATTACTAGTTTCATAGACTAAATATAATGGGTGCAAATGACTTACTATATGGGGTGACGGAAACATGGAAATAGCTGCTTAGGACTCTCCAACTCATTAGAGTCATCTCTTTGGGAAACTGAGCAGGCTGAAGAGAAATCTGACGAGAAGTCGGGAACTGGATCTCTGTGTAGTCAGTTTCACAAAGAAATGGAGAGCTTTGGCAGGACTCTCCTGTCCCCCTGACAGCACCAGTGAGCAGCATGCCATGAAAACAGAAACAAGCAGGCTGGCTGGTTTCTCCCAAGAGCAGAGACAAAAATCAATATGTTCCCATCAAAACATTTCCTCAGAATCAGAAGTGGTTTTCTTAAGAAAGGTTTTCAGTGGTTATTCCTAAAGTGCCAGGCTATTAATAAATTTGTCAACTGTGTCCTTGGTGTTTCACAAAAACAAATTCCAAAAAGCTTTTATTGTAGTTATCCCCTTCTCTCCTTTTTTTACCTTTGCTTCCTGGATCTTGAAGTTGAAAGAACACCACTCTGTGTGAAATGATTCATAAATATTAAACAGAGGAAATACATGAGGAAGGAAAGCACAGTTAATGATTGCTTAGAGAGGGATCTATTTTATGGGAAAATTAAATTATTTTATTACATTATTATTATAAGTTGTTAAAATTATAATTAATTTTCATAAGTATTGTAGCAATAATAAATTAATGTCAAAATGTGTTGGTTTTGAAGTTTTTGAATACAGAATAATAACTATATACTGGAAAAAATGGTCTCTTCAATATCAAAATGTGTTTTTTGATAAAAGAACCAGAATTTTTACATAGACACTCATGAAAACACAATGATGTCCAATATTTAGGAAAATCCTGAAAGTGGATTTGCCTTTTTGCTGATGGAAACAGATATATATAACTAATAATATAACAACTTGCCCAGTTTGATGCATAACAGCAAATGACAGTGTTATGTAGTTAGGTCCCAAGAGTACTTTATTACAGCACTCTGAGGTGTGGAAGTACTACAATTAATGGTCTAGAGTCCCTTTACTGTCTATGACTATCCTCCAAATGTAAGATTACTATTATTAAAATATATTTATATAACAATAATTAAGACCCTTGGGAGCCTGTTTGATGTGTTATATAAGTAAGCTCCAAACACTGATGGCTGAGTTGAACACTCAAGGAGAGATGGTCAATATGTTCCTTTACCTCCCTTTTCAAGTATAGAAATAGAGCCAAGTTAAGAGATTGGCCGAAAGTATCATGCTAACAATTCAGGGGCAAAGACAAAAAAGCTCAATTTGAAGTTGTATTCTCAGTATCAACTGCAGGGACCACCACACGATTCCACTATAAAAACTATTAAATAATTGATTATACCCCCTTCTACACAGTGAACCAAAAGAAAATCTTTACCAACAATCTGGAAAAGAAAAACAGTATCAAAAAGGTTATAGAACAAAGCAGCAGAAGAAATACAATACCCTATATTCATTTAATTGATTAGAAGTTCTCTTTTGGAAATCTTGAGTAGTAGAGGAAAAGAGCGAAACAGCAAGAAACTTTTTTTTACTCAGTTAACCACTGTTCTCACTCAAATTCTGAGCCATCAAGCCAGGTCATAGCTACAATTAACAAGCACACACTCTCCTCATCCTCATACAACTACTGTAGAGGGGAGTCCTCTTTGTTACTCTACATGGACAATGATGCTCATTCACATTGCCGCCACAATAACCCTGTTTGTACTGGAAAATTAATCTGCAGAGAATACATGTTATGACACACAGCTAGAGAAGAAAGAGCATGACACATCAAACGGCTAGTCATCCTGAAAGAGGTCTATTTCTAAAGCTCCTCTCAGTGGTGAATAAAGATAAATTTAGGAAACTCTTCTATTTATAGGTTGCATGGTATTCATTTCTAGACTAAAAAGTAAGAAGCACTTCTGGCAACAATATCCACCCATGATTCATAATTTTATTGTTTGCTGACAGAAAATACTGAAAGAAAGGGAAGCAAGAAAAGGATACAAAATTAGGATACATTTAAGGTTTAAACTTTGGCAGAAAGAAGACAAAACAAGAACACAGGGTAAAAGAGAAGGAATGAAATGCATGGATGATTTAAAGGAAAAAATAACAGAAGGACAACTGGCAGCTTGTTATGCTAATGTAAACAGACAACTCTCAAGCATCCAGGGTGAAAATCCAGTTGCTCTGCCATAGCACATGTTATCTACACTCATATTTTGCATTTCCACTGACATCAGACTCCATTTTCTCTTTCCTAAACTTCATTTTTAAAGTTTAAATGTAATTCCTCTGTCATACACAATTTTCCAAAGAGGGAATACTAAGGGAAAGGCACATGCTTGCATAGTTGGGTTGGGTTGGGTTTTTTTTTCCAATTTAATAACTGAAAATCATCTTCCAGCAATTTCAGCATTGCAAAGTCATCTTATAAAATCCTTCACTGTCTGTTAAAATCTGATACATGATTGGACATGTGGTAGGAGTACAAATGCTGTCAGTTCAAGTCAGGTTATCTCAGCTCAAATCAGTTAATTCAAGTTCACAAGCTGTTCATCTGACCTTAGAATTGGATGACAGAATAAGGATGACCTTAGGATGACATTTTTTAATGGTTACTTGTGAGTACAGAAGTAGTACTGTATTTGAAAATATAACAACCTGGACATAGCATGCAAGGACTATTTATATTTTGCATAGAGTCCCTCTTATTGCTCTGAGAAGGAGTGTAATTAAGCAGACAAATCTGGGAATTAGTCTCCAGTGCACATGATCTTACATCAGCAGCTACAAAGACTTTTGTTACTAAAACCTCAACTTGTGTGACTTTTATGACCCACAAATGCATCAAGGATTTTTAATAACTTTTAGCTAAATTGAAATTGACTCACAAAACTACTCACTCCAGCTGTAAATCAAAATCCCTCTGTTTCCAGCCAGTGCTGAACCTCCCATTGGCTGTCAAAATGTACATTAGGAGAGAAAATACTTTTGAGATTAAAGTGTCATTTATCCTTTGTATTCCCAAGGGATATAATAAGCTGGAGCACCTCTCTTATGAAGACACGTTGAGAATTGGTGTTGTTCAGCCTGGAGAAGAGAAGGCTCTGGGGAGACCTACAGGAAAGATGGGGAGGGACTCTTTATCAGGGAGTGTAGTGATAGGATGAGGGGTAATGGTTTTACACTGAAAGAGGGTAGATTTAGATTAGATATAAGGAAGAAATTCTTGACTGTGATGGTGGTGAGACACTGGAACAGGTTGCCCAGAGAAGTTGTGGCTGCCCCCTCCCTGGAAGTGTTCTGGTGACGTGTGGAGTAACGACTTTACAACCAGTAAGGTTATAAAGAAGGTATGTTTATTCAGCGCTGGGTGCATGGGGGATCACTCCTCCACAAACGTGCACATTTTGGAGCAGAAAGCAGCTCCTTTCTTTAGCATAAAGCGATTACATATTCATTATAATCCTGAGAATAGGGAGAGAAATTACAGTTAGTTTTGAGAAATCATTATCATAAATCCCGCCCCAAGTCCCTCCCCGTTGCGCCTGCGCAGTGGCTCCTGGTGGTCTTGGGCGGGGGTCTTCAGGATGAAGATTGAAGATGCCTCCGCTTCCTCTCGTGACTTTTCACCCAATTAGGTCTTTTCAGCATGTCAATTTAGCATTCTTTGAATCCCCGTTCCTTATCTTGGGACTCAGTAGTTGCAGCTCCTCCCTTATCTCAAGAGCCCATCCTGCTGAGAGCCCACCCTGCTGAGAGGCCTGCATCTATTTTGTTAAGGTTCCTCACTTCACTAGGCCAGGTTGGACGGGGCTTTGAGCAACCTGATCCAGTGGAAGGTGACCCTGCTCATGGCAGGGGCGTTGGAACTAGGTGATCATTATGGTCCCTTCCAACCCAAACCATTCTATGATTCTATAAAACAAGCACATTAACAACACCATTTTATGATGGTGGTCCCAGTTCAACCACTGTCTGAGATACTTAATGCCTATCCACCTAATTTATGCAGGAGGTTAAAGGAGTAAAACATGAAGAAAAATACCTATTTGCTCTGGACATTTTTGCATGTTTGAGCTAATCTAAACAAAAGGTAAAGAAGACATTTTTCATTCAGTATGCTGACCATGAGAACTGTTAATTTCATTTTCTTAGAATTTAGGAGGTGAGAAAAATACAGTTATATCTTACAGAAACAACGATTTTATCAGATATGGGTTTTTTTCTGTATTGAATGTACTGTGAACCATTGAAACTGTTAGGTTACTTAGACTATCTTAATCTACAAGGATTTCAGGGAGTGAGTTCTTGGTTCTAATTTCATTCTGCCAAACCTCACTAGAGCTGAATTTTTTATCCAGAAGCTGACCAGCAGAATTGTTAACTAAGTTGGATGTATTCTATTTATTTATTCTTGACATTTTGCTAGAAGAAATCAAAATGAATGCAAAAAAAACCCAAAAAACCAACCAAACAAAAAAACCCCAAGAACCAGCAAACCAAAACTTTTTAATTTCTAAAATTTAGAAGCAAGTGGAATTAATAACCAGAGTTAAATCTTCCCTGTGCCAGAGTAAAATACTTGAGAAAACACATTGCAGAATTTCACAGTTCTGAAGAACTCTTTTCTTTTTCTTCAGGAATTACAGCATATTTATAAAATAAATTGTTTACAGAAGAAATCGCTTCAAGCAAGAAAGCTCCCACTATAATTTGGGGGTTAGCTTTAGATCCATCCTAAACCAGTGAAATTTTGGAGCTCTACATACCATCTTTGAGTTTCAGTACTACAAAAGCATTCTATTTCAGCATCTCTAGAGTCACCTTTCACTCAAAGACAGCAATACAAGACAGAAAAAAAATAACTAAAAATGCACATTTATGTATGCAATACATAGATACTTCAGCAAGGCAAAGGCTTACTGTAGTGAAATGGCTATCAGCTGCCTCTGATGTGAATCAGCTCCATTTTGACCCAGTAGAATGGTTTGGTTTTGTTTTTTTAATAAGTCCAAATGCCCTGAGGAACACAAAAGCATAGAAGTGGGTAGACACAGAAGTAGACAATAAGAGCTGCTCCAGCTTTTGCTTTCAAGCTTCAAACCTTTTCAAAGTTTACACTTTACACAGTGACTGTACGACATGAAGTCATTTCAGTTCATTGAATAATACCACTGTTTTCCATTTTTTCAAAGTGATCTCTCACCACTTTACATCATCCAGAGTAGAATAATGGTAAGATTATCCACACTACATTATCTTCTAACCGCGAACATTTCTGAAATCTCAACAACTCAGTTAACCATTTCACTGCAAAATCTGCAAGAGTCATAATGTGCTCTTTGACCTATGTTAACACTGTACTCTCACGTGTCAAAGACATTTTCCTCCTTCAAACCAGAAGCTTGCAACACAGTTTCCATAAAGAAAAAAGCATTATGAAAAAGGGTCCCTGCATGACAGGGTGCCTCTGGGGTATGTTGACATTATCCTGCCTGACTCAGAAGACACTATTCAACATCCCACTGAAACCAGTCCTCTAATACACAAATGTATCTGTAGTCATTCCTCAGAACAGTATTCAGCAGTGCTAAGAACAACTAACAACTTTTGATGCTTTTAAAGAAATTTAAGACCTTTGTAATTAGCAAGCAAATAGAGCCAGATTTTGAATCATTTTTTTACATAGATTAGACGACTTAAAGCAGTATTTTACTACAAAGCCCTAGTCGGAAAACTTTTTATTCATATGAGCAAATTGAAAACAAGATGTCCAGGACTGACTCAAATAATAATTGCAAACACTGCAACAGTCACTATCAAAGCAGCAGTAAAGAACAGGCCAGAAGGTGGAGTCCTGAGAAACCTGACCAGTTTGCTCAGTAATTTTATACTTATTATCAACTGTGTCAACACACAAGTTCTGCAGGGAGATACTGGTGTGGTGGTTGATGGTGTTAGCCCTTTAACGGCAAGTTATCCTCGGAACACACTTGTCCTGCTGAAAGTGTGCAGAAACTTACCTGTCATCAATTTGAAAGGCAAATGACCTTTCAGTCACTGCATGGTAAAAAAATCCACAGGGGCAATGTTACACAATAGTTAAGTGACAGAACACACTGTTGATGCCTTAGCTTGGTTTTAATTTTCAGATAAAGTTAAGTTTATGAACAACTTTGTTCATTGTGATTTCACTCCCATTTTCCCTAGAAACAATGCTTTCCTTCTCAACATTTACACCCTGTAATTCATTTAAGAATTTTCTTACCCACAGGTGTAAGATGTTCTATTTTTTATTTGAAATCAGGTAGTTCTTTCAATTCTTACTAAAAGTCTCAGAAAATCATAGACAAGCTTAGTTTAACATATAGCAGAACATGCATCCAAGCACACTAAAACGCTTGGTTTTGTCAATAAAATACATCTCAATACTCGATTCACTCCACCCTGATAAAATAAGAAGATAATTCACAATATATCAAATTCTTCAGCTTCGTGTGATGACCTAGTCAGTTCAAGGAGATAGAAAAGTTTCTATGAAGATTAACCACATTTGCATGCATTCATTAGAGAAGTGCCTTTAAACCCAGAAAACATTTCACGATCAGGTTACTTGATAATGCAAATGTGAACTAGGTTTGTATGTGGAACATCTAACAGTAAAATTTGGAATCAGTCATAAATGGCATAGACCAGTTGACAATAATTTTCTTTCTGCCAGGAGGTAGTCCACTTAAAAATAATGATGACTTAATTTTAAAAAAAAGTCCCAAACAACAAGAAAAAAACAACCTCTAGCTACTTCAAAGGCAGTCAAATACACCAAAGGAGAAGCCAGAAGAGATTCACTAGTAAGTATGGTATAGTCATTGCAAGCAACAGACTGCATATAACGGAAGTATGTATTTCAGTAAAGCAGAAGAGAAGATGCTGAGACAAACTGACAGCTGGTCTGTGCAATTCCTCTATGAATAGATAGTGTGTATTTTGGCAGGGAATTAGGTGCACTCAAGTGCTTATAAATTTGAAGTGCTCAGAAAAACATTTTTTTTATTAAATCAGTACTCCCAGAAGGCATTTCCCCCTCTTTCTTCTTGCAAACTCACACTTTTCTAGTCTGTTACGTAAGATAAACGAAACAGTCCAAGCAAAACTTACATGGTGATTGAAAACAGAATTGCAGATATATACCTACAAATCAAAGAGAGCAGTGCCAGACTGTGCCAGACTTTAAGCTGTTAATAACATCATGTTCTTTACAGGATGGGACTTGAAAGAAATGTCTGCTTAGTAAAGGGTTTTACTCACCTCAAATAACTGTATCATGACCACTTTGAAAATAGGGAAGGGGGTGGGGGGGAAAGCGATGGAAGAATGTGGTTTGAAAAGAAATTGCTTTCAAAAAAGGATAGTAAATTTATTAATGCACTACACCTTTTGATTTTGAGGCATGTTGTTACTGAGAAGGTCTGAAAACAAGTTTTCAAAAAAATGGATATATTAATGTAAAATGTTTTTTTACTTCAAATGGGCCAGATATTCAGCAGATTAGTCATGTTGAAGTTCAGAAAATTAAGTTTCTTGTCTGGAAACACAGGCTGAAGCACAGTGCACAAATGTAGCAAGTGACATGGGCTCAACTACTCAACAAAGTACTGAATAGTTGCTCAGTATCAACCATTTGGTGCATGAAGATTTTCTTTCCCACCATCAACCTAGATTAGAGAAATACAAATACAATGTCCCTTCATCAGTGCAGTCCACAGGAACAGTTTTATAGTTCTAATATCAACTGACTTAGATATGTTTCTACTCATCACCTCCATAATACCCTTAAAATATGAACTAAAACATACAATACAGCTTCTACACAACATCACAGCTGCTGTTCTCAGCTCCTCTGGGAGCTTCTTTCCCCATTCAAATACAAGTCAATATTCACATAATGTAAAGCTTCAAATATGTATAAGCAACCAATGTACAAGGTACAGTTTCACTTCTAAATATTTCCTGCACTGGTGTCTACAGAACTCCTCCATAGACTCCTTCAGTTTCTCAAATGTCTTAAAGGTATTAGCATAACAATATAGTAAAATGTGTTTGTATAACAATCCTCCAAGGTCACTGACTTGGGCCCACAGTTCACATTCTGAGATCTCTACATCAGAGACACCCTTGGACTGACTCTTTATCTGTCCTGGCAGAAATAACAGGAAAATTTCAGCTTTATTATGACCTAGCCATTAATCTTACAACAATTATTCCTCTAAGTATGCTTTTTTTTCTAATAAATCAGTTTACTGGGTACCAGATTCCAAATTCAAATGAACAAATGGCAGATCACCTGGTAGATTTATAATTCATTCATTTCCCGATGCACAAGTGTCTATTGGTTCACTCAAGGTCTTCTGTGCTAACTGAGATGTATCACAGTTACACCTGTTCATGCAATGCAAATACTGCCCACCTTAACAAGCTCTTGAAGAATAATTAAATCCTGTTTTTTACTTTTCCCCTCATACACCAGGAAACATAATAAAACGTGAGAAGCACTGCATATAGCTCCACATACTACCTTTTAATCCAGACTCTGAACTGCTGAATTTTGCTTTGATTCTCTCATTTGATAATTTTTTGTTGTAACATTTTGGATTCATTTTAGCAATGGCAGAACCAGGGCATCATCAACTACCAGAAATTTCATCTCTTTTGTCACTGATTGATTATGGTCTTTCCAATATCCTCAGAAGTTTGTTCCAGAAGCTGGCAAAACTTGAACTCCAGTCAGATTCCAGACCCTTAAAACTCTAGTTTTCAGTCTTCTAATATGTATGACATCATTTTTTTAATATTCATTTTACAAACATTGAATACGCATTACATTTTTGCAATGCCCATAGCAATTCCCTTCACTTCAACAGTAGTTTCTTTACTGAGATACCTGAACACTATCTAAACTCAAGCCTTTCAAAACCTAGTTCTTGTCACTAACTCACCTTTTGGTTATTTTCTTTTCTGGTGACATCTGTTAGCTGTAAACACGGAGTATTTAAACCTACTTCAGTTCTGTTTCACATTTTAAATGAATTGCTGTTCCAGTAGGACTTTTAAGAATTATATTCTTCTGCTTAAGATATTTACTTCATGTATTGTATCAGTGATAATATATTTTGTTGAGAAATAATTCAGAGACAAGAAATCTGACAGATCTGCTACACTGTCTGGGCTTTTATTGAACATTTTGAGTCTCTGCACAACAGAACAGCTTCCAGATAGCTCCTATAAGCTGCTTTTATAATAAAAGCCCAATCATTATGATTTTTTAAATTTAGAAAAAAAAAATAGTGATGGTATGCCTTCACAGAAGAGAAAAAAGAAAATATTTCTGTATTTCACTGCCCAGGAGGAAATAATGTGGGCAAGGCTGCCACTGCTGTGGAGAAAATTAGTTAGAAATAGCCTGTGTGCACACCGTGTACCAGCACAGGATAGCCTCTTTTGCTGTACTGCATCTGGACAACTGCATCATGTCACAGATGGTGAAGAAATCAGGCAGTCAGTCACACAAGTTGTCTCCATGGAGAACAAGTGCAAATTTTATACTATGTCACTATCCACATACACTTTAGAGATATGATTTTGAAAATTATTTCATTAATTAATAAAAATAACTGTCTAATACATTTGTCTGCAAATTGGACTTTCTTAGTGTCTGAAATCTAACTTTATGATCCTCAAGAGAAAAGTAGGATACTAGTACATTAATGAAAGCCCTACATACTAGTCAGAGTAGGTGCAGTGTGCGTAGGAATGCCACCATCTAAGATTCTGAACTATTGTAAAGAAATTCTCAAATTCTGTCACAAAAGGATAGTTCCCTAGATCTATAGCGTCCCCATTGATGAAGCATGATTCAACAGTCCCCATTCTGCTTTTATGTCACAAAGTAATTTGGAAAAATATACTATGTTTGGAGGAGAAAAAATATAGTTTCTCCTGAAACAACGTTTTGTTGAGGACTACCTCTTTAGACATTCAGGTCATACCTAACTGTACTCTAAATGACACTGATTTATAAATGGAGCACAGGAAAGTAGCCAAAAGGATCAAAATGTTTATTAAGTACTTCTCAGGTTTGGCACATATCTATTAAAATCATACATATTCTGAGAAAGAATATATGACCTATTTATGTAAATATCATTTAAGAAATCAATTACAACATTTAGTAGACATATATTACTATTTCTCTATCTTAGTCTGTTCCCGAGTGCCACAACATGAAATTTAGACAGCTTTGGAAAAGAGGCTATTGTAAACACACACAGACTGAGAATGTAGTTTCCCTGGCAACCAAAAGATCTGAGAACAACTCATTCCTTCAGGTTGCAATTCAGCTTATGAGCTTCCACATCTGCTTGCATAGGAATGAGACACCTGGGATTACATTTCTAGAGTGATGAGTGAGAAATTAGAGAACAATAGACATTACATAGCTAATTTTGTTCTGTGATGAAAATGAGTCCTCTGATGTTCATTGTCACAGACCACCCAGAATATCTGAGGACACCAGGATTCAAATGCTTATTAAGCATCCAGCTTCTTCCCTAATTGTGTTGACAGGAGCCAAGACCTGTAAGAAAACCAAAGATGCTCTCCTGCTTTGTACAAGCATGGGTTAATGGACTATTTTATTAAACAGAATATAATCGTTCCTTTCTGTCAAGGAAGAATATAAGCCAGAGGAAGGAAGAAATATTGCACATCAGATGGTGATCAGGAAAGAGCAGGCACTTCTGTTTGCTATTTCCAATAAAACAGGTGCAAAATAAGTCATTTATTATACAATTTTATTTAACTCAACATGAACAAAGTTACATATACTCTGTTGGCTTGCATGGAAGGAATTACTGTGGCAGGATACTTTTATTTCCTAATGTCTTCTCTGCAAATGCTCAGTGTTTACATTCCTTTACTATATGCAAATGACTTTGTATGGATGCTATCACTCCAGCAGGGTTATTTCATTCAACCCGACATCTACAGGCAAACTACAACAGCTAGGCTGCGATTAGTATACCTGAGAAGTAAGTGAATTTTCAAGGCTTGTATTCAACACATTTTACTCAAGACTCAGATGGTCCTACATTAGTTTGGTTGAAATTACTGGGGTTTTTATTATTATTAAGATTATTATCATTAATAAATTTTGTGGACAAAACAATTTGTGAAGGAGTTGGGGGGGTTTGCTTCTAAGATCTTTTAATGTTCTTTTCCTAGGTAAACTGAATGCAAAAATGACAGCACTATTGCTCCTTTCCCTACTAAATGTGTTCTGCTTCTGTCTGAACACCTTTTTGTTGTAGATTTCTAAAGCTCAGAAATGTGCAGTAAGATGTTTGCTGTACACATAACCAGAATTATCCAAAGAAAGACAAGTATCCTTAAAAATCATGAGGGGTTGCTTTTTTTTTTTTTTTTTTAATACAATATATAGCTCTTTTCTAAGAGTTTTTTTAAAAATGAGGCTCAAAAACATTTATAATATCTACTACAAAACTTCAGTAGCAAGTTTTCTAACATACACAGTCCTCAACACACTCTACCAAAAAACCCCAAAACCCCTCATAGTTTTACAGTTTGATTTAAGATTGTTTTGAATTTGATTCAAGTAATAGCATTCCCTCAGTTTTTCACCTGCTGCACGCTCAAACTGACTGAAAAGTTCAGACTTTTCAGAGAAAGAAATAGATTCAACCTCTAACTATCAATAACTGGGTAATTTTTTAGGTGAAATTCTGTTCTTAAACCCCTAACATGAGCACTTCATCTATGACCCCTCTTACCACTCTACTTGATGGCACCCATAGAAGCTGAATACTGAGCTTCTCTTCATGCAACAAATCCAGGTGGAATCTTCCACACAAAGTCCAGAGTTTATCCAGCTGAAGGCAAATACAAAGTAGTCTTTCTTTCCATGGTCATTAACATAAATTAAACTTTTGCAATGAGAAGTATAGCTTCCTATTATATAGCCTGCACATCAGCACTAATAGAACCAAACAAAAATGTATTTCTTCCACAACAGAACAAATATTTTGAAAATTCAAGTACTTCACATTACACACCAAACTTCCCTGTACCTTCTTAGTATTTGAATCTCCAGGACCTATTTCACAGCACAATGTAACTCATGACAATGTGTGAGGAAAAACTGCTAAATCAAAAAGCTGCATTTAAACTGATCCTTGAGAAAGAAGTTTCAAGACAAGCAGCAATGTCATGTTGAGAGAAACCTTGCATTTTGGAATGGTTTCATAAATCTGTTACCTTCCTATTTTCATCTGTCAGCAACTTCAAGTCTTTCTGGAATTTTTATCCTCCCAGCGTTTTAAAGCAGTTGCTTGCTTCCTTACATCACTAGCTTCTGTAAGAAAACCCTCTCTCAGAAATCCTTTATTATCATCCCCACACAAACACTCTTTAAACTACATTTCTTTATACTGTCAAAATAAGTAACTAAATTGTAACCCTTGTAATCCTATAGCAGAACAAGGCTATGTATGTTCAAACAGTAGTGCCAAAGTATTTTTCAATCCAGAACTGATGATTAGCCCAAGTTTGCCCCTGGCAGCACTTCTAGACACACTTAACTCTAAAAGTCTGTGGTCTCCCACACTGAGCCCTCTTACCTGCATGTCAGTTAGATGCTACCTTATAAGCTATCATTAGCAAAATTTAACACCCCTATTCCATATTTTCCATCTTTGTAAATCCCAATTCTGGGCTATACTGTCCACAAGTGTAAGCAAACTTGAAAGGAGGAAAAAAAGTGATTCTTAATAGGATTCCCCTTAAGGAACAGGAAGCCTGTTATGTTGTCTTAGCATATTAAGTAATTCAGAAGGAAGAAAAGTTCACATAGCTTGGGCTAAGTAAGGGTGCTTTCACAGATCACATCTAAATCAGGATATGTGTCTCAAGACACATGGGAAGATGCAATGTTGTAAGACCAAATAAATAAATAAAAAGACTGCTTTTTAATGCACAGACCTTTCACTAAGTCTGAAATAAAACCAGGGACACCTAATGCTAAATATAGACTGAGAAGAACTGCTCAGAGCTTAATTTGATTATATTAATTAATCTGAGAGAGAAGATTATTGGTACCAGCAGGAAAGAGAAAAAATATTTGTAAGGGGACAGATGATAAGATTTTTAGCACATTAGACAGATGGGCACATGATTGCCTGGGGAACACTGAGGTCTAAGCTGAACATAGGAAAAATTACAAGGTATTATAAAATCAATGTGTTAGGATGGCAAGAATTCCCCTCTAGGTGTTCCCTTGCCAGCAGTAGGGAAAGCATGCCAGGCCTCCCCAACCTCGAAAGTAAGTTATACACAAGTATGGCTGGAACAAAAACAGATTTATTGTTCTGCTCCAAGCTGTATTTATCAGGCACAGAGCTGCTCAAGAGAGACTCCTAAACCTTGATCAAAAGGTTTGCTTAACTCTATAGTGTCTTTCCTCCTGCCTCTCAAATAATTTCCCTATATTGCCTTCGTACCCTCCCAAATACAGAACACGCCCCTATTTCTCCCTTCCCCAGTGGCCCCAGTTTGGTTGAATTTCTAGCATGATCTGGTATTTATGATATGGATAACTTGTTAATTTCTGTGTTGGCAATTATTTCAGTTAAGCTAACATCCCCCTATTCTCTTGTCTACAATATCCTGACATCTTCATGTCACTGTCTTGTTAGTGATGCCATAGGTCAGGGTGGGCCACCTGCACAAACATCACTCTCCTTTTGTAATCTGCAACATCCTGAAACTGCTCATGTTGTTACCTTGTTAGTGGTGCCACAGGTCAGGGTTAGCCATCTGCATACAAACTCTAATCCATAACTCAGTTGAGCTTCTGATTTTTAGATACAAATAAAGGCAGGCTTTTCAGTGCCAAGTCTCATCTCCTTGTACATGTCCCTTGAAAACTGGGACTTAAAGGTCAGCAATAGAGGAGGTGTTTGTGAAAAATGCTTATTTATTGCTAAGTGAATGTTCTGAACATCATTAATAGCCTTATGCAGGTAATATCAACAGATTTAGCACCTCAGTGTAGCCATTTCAGCTATTTTTTATCTTCCAACAGATTGGGCTTGCTTGGTTTTACAGAAAACCTCTTTCCAGTTTCCTGCTTAAATGCAGCTTCCCTTAGTTATACCCAGTACAAAGATCCATCTAATGAAAAGATCCATCCACATCATGTTGAATATGGAACACGCCAAGCAAATTGTTTTGCAGCCTTTGGATTTAAATTCTGTGGTGCTTGTCATTTTCATGACTGTGAAATACTTGCCTTAAAATATTCTTCAACCCATTTCATTCAACTGCTGATAATGTTTTTTAGTACAAACTGAGAAAATGTTATTCTCATTATTTAGAGAGCAGGGTTTAAACACAATTTTGATTTTCATACCCACTTTTTAATCACCAGTCATTTTAATCAACTATCCACTCTCCACCACCATGTGGACACAAATCTCTAACTGAAGTTAGAATGAACACCTTCAAAAAACTTGATAACAAACAAATAAAAATACAATCAGTGGACACCTTTTTAGATTTCTGAAAGACTCGTATTGTACTCACGTAGCATCAAAATAAAATCTATTTGGTAAGCCCACCTCAGCACCTGCTTAGATCTCTTTTATCCTGATAATTCTCATTACTCCTTGTGCAAATAGTATAAGAACTCCACAGAGCATAAACGTTACCACTTCAATGTCCTAAAAATATTTTAAAAACGCAAGTTAGCCAAAACTTGTGAGAAATAAAGAGTTGCTTTCACCCATTTTATTGATTCTCTCCATACTGAAATCTATAACATGTTAAGTAATGGGTTATAGAGCTTTCTTTTTTACATCTCTCACTTAAATTTGTTCCATTTGGTTAGTAGCAGAAACTTGTTATAACGTATAGGTCTGACTAAGAGAATGTGTACATAAATAGCTCCCAATCAGGTTTTCCTTATTTATTTATTTGTTTTATTTTATTGTTTTATTGGTTTAACTGTGGTTGATAGAAGGTATGACAACTGCAGTTGTCACTCCTGGGCAAGAAATACAATTATCAGATACAGACACTGTACCTGTCAAAATCTATGCAAGTGGTCATAACATCTAGTATTGCTGCAGTGACTTTTTATATATGAGTACCTGAATTTCTTCTTTCAGAGTGTATCTTCAGCTCCTTCAATACACATTTTGCTTAAGTTTCAAGACCTGAGACATGGGATAACATTAGGATCTCAATTTTGGCAAATCTTTCCAGTCCTTGTTACTCAGAAAGGGTGAAGGTGAAGCAGGTGAACTCCACCAAATAAACGCCCATAAAAAACACTGTGCAGTAATGAGAATGTTCTAGACCTCTCATTAAATCACTAAGTTCTTGAACTCTCAAAGGAGCAGTATCTGACATAAGGTCTTAGACTCCAAAAATGCCAAGTCTGGAACATTCTCATTATTACATACAAATTTCCAAAACACAGAGAGTGTGTGAAAGGGGGACCATATCTGCCTATATATTCATCTTAGAAAAGTGCAGCTCAGACTCTTACGTGACTTTTTCTAAAAGGCTTTTTTTGTTGGATATTTATTGTATAGCTTTATTAGATGCCTTCCCTCTTAACCTCTCTTATCCTGTCAGAGTCCAATGCTCTCTGACCAGGTGCTTTTAGATATTCCATGAGTGGACGGTGTAATCTTTAACATCAGATTTACTTGATTGAAGACAGTGGATGTTATATGGGATTTTTGACTTAGCAGAATGATACAAAATATAGTAAAATCACAATACAAATGTAAGCTACACTTAGCAAAAAATAGCAATTGCAATATACGGTTCAATCACAATACCAATATGGTCCCCCTTACCAGTCTCTATAATATACTCACCAATCATAATGCTGTGTGTCCCCAGTCACTGGGAAGCCATTCATGCCCATTGCTCTCTTTGAAATTCTTTGGTTTAATTTTCATACTCTATGTTGGGCTGAGCCACATATTCACTCCCACCGTGCTGGCCTGGGTAACTGAAGGAGAAATTCACACCTTTTTAATGAACTCAGGGAGAAACACACTACCAGTTGATCCACTGAACTGTTGATAGCTGTTTATCTAAAACAAAGGCCTCCCTCTGGTCCCCTGTGTTGAGATACAGTCAGCTTCTGTGCGACAGCTGTGGTCAGTCACACCTGGCATTATTCCCTGAGCTTTATGAGCATATTCTCCTCACCCACCTCCTCTGAGCCTTCTTCCAATGAAGGGGTTTATTCAGGGAGTCACATTCTGCCCTTATGGTTCAGTCAGTCACATATCTTCACTCACACATTTCTCATACCTCTGCTTACCATAATAGAGACTTTTATCTTTTGCTAATGTGATAATGATTATGTGACTTATATAAACATTCGCTTGCTTAGTAATATTGCTTATCTGTTGTTAAAAGTTTGTATCTTGGCAGGGGGAAGGAAGCTGCCTATTAGATTTTCTCTAGCTGCTTTGCTCTGGATTGCGTTGAAGCCTCTGTAAAAGGAGGAGATGGCAACTTGCTTGAGATAAGCTGAGCACAGGTAACTGCAAGGTGTTTTAAGAGAACAGATTGAGGAAGCAGAGAGAGAAGAAATGACAGATGATGTCAGTCCAAGAAAGCCACGTAGCACTAGCAGAGGTTTATATACTTTATATAGACTTGCTTGTTCAGTTGCTGTAATGTTCCCTCCAGTGCAGCTCAAATACACTTTTTCTTTAGTATATGAGAACGTACCCATTTCATTCCAGTTTCCACAGAGTTTCAAAGATATTAAAGTGACTGAATAGGCAACTAGTCCTTCATCTTTCCATTCTCAAGTTATACAATCTTTGACCTAGCAGCATGCCCAGTCCTTGAGAAAAGGCTAGACTGATTTTGAAAAGTTATATCAAATATGATGATTACCTCAAAACAAGCCTACAGCATCATACTGAGAACTCAGACGATCATCCCTAGTGTCTGTATAGTTGTCTCCTGTGTCTACCTTTAACATTTTTTTTCCTTGAGCTCTACATGGATCAGCTTCTCAAGGCTTTCATTTTGGAAGCTTCCTCACTCTTTGAGGAATTTTCCTTTACAGCTTCAGAAAAAGACATGGAGAATGTCTAGTAACTACCAGCTCCTCCTCTATACATTTCTGGGTCCTTCTAGCTAAAAAATATATTGCTTATGATTCAGTAAAGATCCATAACCACTGCAAGTATTTCTGAGTAAGTAAACCTCACTGCATCATGCACAGAAAAACAGCCTCTGACATCGCATTCAACTCTAAATACTGTCTGAAATCCAAAGGATAAACAATATTTACATCCTTTTACACATATTCTTATTCTGTCACCCCAGAAGAGTCATATTTATTCACCTTCTGTGTTCACCAGCATTTCCCAAGTCTTATAAAATCAAACAGTTTTGATTATGCACTTTGGATTACGAATATAATTAATAGCTTTTTCAACAGAAACTGCACACTTCTGTACTATAAAGCCTTGTCATTTTTTGAGAACACAGATGGTAAATTTAAAAATTGCTCCCTTATTACTAGTTTTAACTATCTGGCCAAATGGTCACTGTCATGGCTATTAATCAAGCTAAAAGAACTGCACTGTACAATTACACAAGGGTCAGTACAGGTGAAATTTTTGCTTTATTGTTATTTTTGTTTCAAATACTACAAGTGAAACCACACAGCATTTATCACTGTCTAATTAAATTATTTTAGGGGCTTGGTAGCACCCCATCCTTAAGGAAGGGAATTAGATGACCAACTGATTTATTTTGAGGCTCATCACTATGCATACTGCTTTCAGTGCATTCTTAACAAAAAAAAATGCAAAATCCAATGGTAATGAAATGGTCTGGTTTGCATTGAAACAAACGGAAGAGATATTTCATAGAACCATGGGCTGTAAGTGCCACCTGATGAGGCAGGAAAGGGACTACAAAATTCAATCTGGCTGCATGCAACCCTGAAAAAAAGACAGGAATAATATTAAAAAGTCAAGACTATGTGGGGGTTTTTTTCATTTTAATAAAGCTCCATCTGTACAAAAGCTTCAGCAGTTGCAGAGATCTTTTCTAAAGGGACAAGAATACCCCATACACTGGCAGAAGAAAAACATAAAATAACACCTGGAACCTTAAATCCCACTCAGGTACCTGGTTTAAAGCAGTACAGTAGAGTCAGCCTCCCCAAAAGGAGAGGCAATAAGACTAGAAGGCAAAAATGAAATTAGGCAATGGAAAAGTATAAGAAAAAAATACAGCTTTATTTTGCTACTTCCAGAATAAATACTGTGAATTCCTGCACGCACATATGCTAAAACATGCTCCAGTAATAAAGAATAACTTGAAAGGACCAACAAAAAGATACTGATAAACTAAAAGCAGGAAGTTAATGAAGCAATTCAAGGAACCTTGTTGTCTCCACAATTCTTTGAGGTTTATTTAAGAAAAAGATACATGGTCCCCTGTTGATATTGCTAATGATCTTTATTCTCAAATTTAAAAGTCACAAAAAGAGACTTTTCCTCCATTTCCTTTGTGAAACATAAAACCTGCCCATTTACTGATTCAAATATAAACATGCATTTTTCTGTTCCCAGCTTCTAGACTAGATAAAGAGTAGTCTAAACTAGGGAATTTATTTGCATAGATATCCAAAGCTCTATATCATCTGGGCAAAATAATTTTTCATTGTTAAAGATGTTAATGTCTGTATTTGTACAGAAAATTGTTTTACTTATTAGAAATCTCTATTTCACTCAGAATTATTTAAATGATTACATAGTACAAAAGTTCTTTCCAGAAATCAAATTGTGTCTTCACTATAAGTTGTTATAAATAAGTGTATTACACATATATATAATTACTGCTGCAGAACTTAATAGTTTATCTATACCATAAAAATCCTCTCTGGGAAGAAAGGGCTGTTATTTAGGAAAAAGATATGTGGGAGTGTAGACTCTGACACTTCAACCAATTTATATCAGGAAAAATGAGCTAGACCTTCTCTCAGATGTCACTTTTACAAGGATTTGCCTATAATAATATTACCAGTAATAGAATTTCAATGAGTATTTCATACAGATTTGATCATTTATTTTCACTGATAGAGTAAGCAAATCTGAAACCTGAATATTAAGCTGAATTGGAGGAATGAGTAAATGAATACATGAGTATTCTATACAACAAAGCTGTCCAAACATTTATTCATTTATTTGTTTTATTCATAGACTCTCTCTCCTAGACTATGAACAAAAGTTTTGTCATCCCAGCTATTAAAGACTTGAGTTTACATCTGTATGAACGCCAGCAATTTTTTATTGAAATTGTATTTGTCCTAACAGCATTTTCATAGCATTAAGAACTATGTTACACATTCAGCAGTATTTTATATGTTTTACAACAATATTTACAGATTTCAGATTTCTTATGCGCTCTCCATGTTTCCACAAAGCTTTTATTAAGTACATCATGGGCGCAGGCAACTTAGCGTTATTTGTTTCATTAGATTGGTATCTAGTTCAGTGGCAGTGTTTCACTAAATGACAGAATACGACGTATCGATGTCAAATTATTAGACTGGAAACAAGACTGAAGATGCCTGGAGAGAATCTACTGCATTACGTCTGGATAATTGCTCTGTTGAGAAGAGTTATTTGACAACCCTTTGATAGAATGGTTGCTGAAAACATCTCAAAGTTATTAAGCAGAACAAACACCAGCCAACCCTCCATGGGACAGTGCTTTTTGTTTATTGTTTTCACCTACTCTGCAGACATGGAAAAAGAAGCTACAACTTCCCAGGTGAAATACATGGCATGCAGAAGAGAAAAGATCTACTTGATACAGACTTTGTGTATCTATACAAGGCAGGTATCTATATTGGCACAGGCATGGTTAATTTTACATGTAATCAGAACTTGTAGGAAAGAGGCAGAATGGACTCTGATGAGTTTTACAAACACTGGCAAATGTCAGTTTTATAGAAAGACAGATTTAGATTCATAAAGCATGCAAATCAGAATTAAGCAAAACTCTCCCTTACAGCAAGCATATCCTTAAATTTCCTGAAGGAAGTGGGTTTGTTTTAAATTTTCTTCAGTAGTTTAGAAAGTAAGTTTGAACCGAAGCAAAGTTGAAATTCTTTCCTTTGTCTTACTGTTTTTTTTAAAAAAATGTTTTCATCAATTTTTTAAAAAAGAAAGTGAAAGACCGATTCACGTCTGTCATAGTTTGAACTCAGCCAGTAGCCAATCACCACTCAGCCAGTTGTTCAACTTCCCCTCCACCCCCCCGGGTAAAATAGGGGAGAGATAGAAAAGAAGAACTCATAGGTAATAAAAAAAGTTTAGTGATGGTAACAAAACAACAGTAAAAATAGGAAGTCCAGACAGGTAATGCACAATGCTCTAGCTCACCACCGATGACTGATATGCATCCTGCCCCATGGCAGCGATCCTGACAGAACAAAGATCCCACCTCAGGGACAGGAAGTGAGAGAGAACCCGCCTCCTTTATATACTGAGCATGACATCACATGATATGGAATACTCCAATGGCCAATCTGGGCCCCGCACTTCAGCTGTGCCTCCTCGCAGCTCAAGGAAATTTAACTCTATCTTGGCTGAAATACAGGTTGGGTGCTCTGGCTATGCTCTCTCCCAGCTCAATAAAATTAACACTATCCCAGCCGAAACCAGAACAATATAAGAGCTTAATAGCACAAAAACGTGCATGCATGATTCGGACTGTTTTTTTCCACTGCCAAAAATTATTAGAATCTTCATTTTGCCCTTCTCAGCTCATTTTTCCTGGTGACATGGTTCAATTTTTATATGAGCATCTGATCAATAAGTAACTGGATATCCAAGTCTCACACTTCCCAAGAAGATCCCCTAACCATCAAATTAGATCATACTCATTTTTGCTGTTCAGATATAAGCATTTTATGGGATGAGGCAGAAATCTAATAGGACAGACTGAGAGAACTCTACTGTAAAACCAACAGAGCCAAAGCCAAGACCTTGCAGTCAGGATACTCTTTTAAGATTAGATATATTGCTACCTATAGAAAGAGAAGGAAATTGAAATTAAATCTCCCACATCCCAGAATTAATACTATAATTTCTGAGAATTTAAGTGAGAAGTAGCACAACGTCTCTAAAAACATTTTTTTGCTCATAATCAAAACCTTTTGGGAAAACTCAATCCTAGTTTGCATTTAGTTTCAGGATTACAGAAAACTCATGTCCTAGCAGCACTATCATTTACCACAGTGTGGTTGGTCATGTCTATTCTAGAGCTTACCAGGAAAGATGACTGCTGAAATGGGAGTATTCTGCTCATTCAGTAATGCTTATAATCCCCCAAGGAATTGAAATGGAGATTCAGGTACCTCAGAGCCCATCTTAGAGACTGCACAGCCAACTGTGCAGAAGGATGAAAAGGTCTCAGGCTCTAGGTACCTGACAAGAAGTAAGTGGAGTCTTGGAGCCTTAAACTGCAACAGGGGAGGTTCAGACTGGACATTAGGAAAAAATTTTCACAGAAAGAGTGGTCAGACAGTGGAATAGGCTGCCCAGGGATGTGGTGGAGTCACCATCCCTGGATGTCTTTAAGGGTCGTTTAGATGAGATGTTGGGGGATATGGTGTAGGGGAGAACTTTGTAGAGTAGGGCTGATGGTTGGACTCAATGATGCCAAGGGTCTTTTCCAACTTGAATGATTCTGTGATTCTGTGAGTTTCTTTGCAGTTTTCATTTCCTATGGAAGGCTCCTATGCTGAAGGAGGCTCAGCCCATACTGCTTCAAAGATTTCAACAGATTTAAGTCAATCAGAAGAAAAAAGCAAAATAAACCGCAGTATTCACGAAGCATCTGGTCCTATTCCAAATGGATATTTCCCATCTTTTTCTTATAGTATAACTTCAAACTGTTTGTAGGGCATTTTTATAAATAACCACCTTGGGCACTGCATAACTGAATGTAATTAACATCACAGAGAACAGTGAAAAAATCAAGACACGTGATATTTTGAAGAAAAAAATATTTGGACTACCTAGATTTTGAAGAAATATGTTTTACCTATTCCCACCTCTGACCGTTAACAATTCTAAACAGCCATGTAAAAAACATGACACGAACCAAAAGAATATTCTATTGTTACCAAAATAACTAATTCTAGAGATCCATGTTTAGTGATGAAAATGGATTTAGAAATGGAAAGTATGGTTCCAAGTAGACAAAAACTGCATAAGATTATTAATCCTCTCTTGCAACATGTACATCATCTTGAGTCCTTCCACCTGTAAAAGCAAAATGTCTTTTACACAATGGGTTACAAATGTAAATATAGAACACATTAATTACTCATATTGCTATGAATTTTCAAAAATTTGTGTTTAGGTTGTAGAATGGTAGTAATACTGATGTAACTGAATGGGATTTTAAATTCTATTTTGGTTAAGGATACTAATTCTGTAATATCAGCTATCCTTGTGTATGACTAATGGAAGCTTGTTATCAGTATAAGAGTGCAAATATTTAATGAAATAGAGTGTTTCCTATTTTCTGTTACAGTTTATTCCAACTCCCTTTACAGTAGGATACATGGTGTCCATCTTTACTGTAGGACAGTTAACCTAAAATCGAAACTTAAATATCTAGATTTAAAATGTAGTCTAGAATCTACAATACACTTCTGAAGAAGGTTGGATATTTCCTGTTTGGAAATGAATGTTCAGTGAAATATCAAATTAATTTCCATTTAAAATTCAACTAGAAAAACTACAAAATTCTAAAGACTGTGAAGTAAGCAACTGAAAACAACTTTTTTCCCCCCAAGAACTATAGTTCCATTTAGGAACCAACTTCGGAAACCTTCCACATCACTGGTAGTTTAAGAGTTTGCAAAGGATTATTCCTCTGATTTTCTGTCTCTGTCCTCATACAACCTCTCTTTTTTAAATGTAAAACTCTACAAAGGCCGTCAAGGGAATTACTGTGGGCAAAAGCTGTTCAACTTCAGAAGATAACACTTTAAGTCAATTTGACAGGAAGTTCCAGCACTTTCTGGCATAAATTGTTGCACAGATACAACATGACATTTCTCTCAGAAAACTTAAATTTCTCCATATTTAAGTGAAACATTATTGATTCTAGTTTTGAAACTTAATTAGCAGTCCCACAACAAGAAAGGGACTATTAAAAATATGTTGTGAGGGCTGAGACCACTTGTGGCATTCCTATCAACAGAAAATCAGAGAACACAAAATCTTCAGTATATAAATGTTGTTAGAGAAGATAAGAGGAGAAAAAAAAAAAAAATCATTGACCCAGGTGCCATAGGGTAGGTTCCTGCTTGCTTGGTGAATTCCCTTGAATCTCAAAACCAACACCAAAACCATTTAAGAAAATAATATATTTTTAAAGGAAGAACTTGGAAGTTTTGTTCAAAAGATATTAGTTCCAAGTGGCTAACAGAGAACATTTGTATTTCTGTAAAGTTGCACTATGACCTCAAAATATGTTATATTGGTCAGATATTACTAATTCATTACTCACTAAAAGCTACAATGAAAAACAAAGATTAATTGTTTCTCTCCTACTGGTGAAATGTAACCTCCACAGCAACCAAGTATGATGAATCATCAACTATGTTTGTTCATAGAAGTTACTATTTAAACAGGAACTTAAAAGTTATCTTTAGATTCGGTAAGGCATAAATTACAGGAAATGTTATAAAGAAGACAACCATAGCTATGTTATCATATGTGTTTTCTTTGTAACCTCCTCCAAGGTATACAACATGAAAATGGAAGACAGCCTGTCAGCTGGCAGCCAGCTTTCCAGCTTTCCTTATGTAGATTTTATTTTTATTATAACAATCAAAGGCTTTGTCAGTATGAGTATATTAAAGCAACTTCTTGGTGTTCTCATCTATGGTGTGTTATATAGAACGTCTATATAGCCTCTGTCTTGGCAATGGAGAGACTCAATACAGATGCACTGACACCATGCAATTTCCACAAGGTATTTCTAGGACAGCTGTGACAAAACTGGGTTCCCTGAGTCAGGGACTACCAGGTACCAGTGTATTTTAACAAATTAACTGCCCAGAGCGTAGTGTGATAGCAAATAAGGGAAGAGTATGGAGAAAAAGGGATATTGACCTTTGTTAAGCAACAGAGAGAGAAAAGCATTGATAAAGTAGGGGGCAGCATAATAAAAAGTAAACAGGAAATTATGTTAATCCAATTCCTCTGGGTATTACTAGTGAAGGGAAAAAGTATTTGAGAGACACATCTACATTACTGCAAAAGATATCTACATCTTGATTATCCATCATGATCTGGTCATATCTCAGGATCCACTCCCTGGCAATATATAATACTGTTCAACACGCAGTTCCTCATGGGAACCTGTTATTCCCCATGAATATTAGGTCCTTAGTATGCATCCCAAGGTCCCTCATGTCTTGTTAACTGGAGATATTTGGCCATCATTCCTTAATGCATTTTTATCTGCACTCTGTCCATACCCATTCCAAATTGAGGTTAAGCTAGGAATGAACTGTTTCTGCTTGTGAAGTGTGAATGCAAAAAGATGTTTCTGAAACTGAAAGTGATGTCATAAGCATCATTATCTGAATGGTAGAAGCTACCAGGGCTTAAGTGTTACATTTATAGCAAATGCAATATTCACAGCGATATCATAACAGATTTTATAACAGCGTTTTGTAATGGAAAGTGATTAGTAACTAGTGTGGTAGTAGCATCTGAAACTCATATTACCTGACAATTGACACATGAAGAAAGAGAGGTTTAGGCTTTCTAAAACCCTTTTCTACTTTCTACAGTAGCTGGCCACACAAAGGTGGTGATTATAGTTCAGAAATATGTTTCAAATGCATTCTGAAACCTGTTTCTGATTGATTTTCATTAATATTACATTGACTGTTTGCAATGCATTTTAATACTGTATTGATGGAAGTCTGAACTGATCAATACTGTGGCTCACTCACACTCATAGATGTTATGATCGACATAAATAGTAAAGTTGAAAAAACAGTTGGTTTTCCAGCACATAGGCTTTCCAAGCTATCCAGGAAAAAATACCACTTACTTTCACATGCTCTGCACATTAGAGTAAGCAAGTGAATGTCAAGTTCAAAAGGTACCACTCCATTCTTCTAAAATTTGTGACAGACCAGAAGCAGGCTCATTGGAAAACTTCCATATAGAAAAGATAGACAGCATAGTGGAAATGAAATTTATCAGCTGTCTGTTTGGACAAGCAGAGGCCTCAGTTTACCCTGAAGAAATGTCTTAAGAAACTGTTGGAGTCCAGCTACAGTCTTATCTCAATAGAATAAACCCTACTGTTAGGGAGCCGTGAAAAGGGTGTGCTGTACCCTGACCAGCAGCAGAGATAAGTGGAAGAATTTTCACATTGCCCTAGGATGAAACATTTACCATCATGCAGCTCTCCTTCACTTTTCTCCCTCACAGGTTGAATTTTCTCTAAAGCAGTCTGTGGGATGTATTTTATTTCTTTTTGAATGGGCATGAGAGGTAAAAACACCTGTAATCATATGGAGTGATGCGGTATTTTATCTCAGTCTTTCATGTTTCATTCTCTGCATCAAGCCTTTAGTGAAAAATATCATATAAAATCTTTTAAAAGTTTACTTTTACTTTTTTTCATGACACATTGAGCAGCTTCTGCAAAATTGTGGCTGTAGTAAGTAATTTAGATTTAACATGACCTAAAACTGACAGAGGTGGAAAGAGGGAAAAAAATGTAAGAAGGGGGGACTTATCTGATTTCAGTTGCAGAGCTTTGGTCCATGTATCGGTTTTAATATTATTCCTGGTCTGGAAAAAGTCTTTAAAAATATTACTAATTTAAGAGATCTCAAATCAGAATCATGACCAATGTTTCCATGCCTCAGCTGTCAACAAAAAGGAAATTACCTCTTATTTGATGAATCAACAGCACACTAACAGAGAAGGCCTTGCCTAGCAACAGAGTAGGCAGAATTATCTCTGTTCATCAAATTTAAAAACATTTTTTTGTCATCAGGTGAAGTAATAGTAATGGAAATAAAATTTGCATAATCATAAAAATATTATTTAGAAGGCACCTCTAGCATCTCCAGTCCAATCTCCTGCTCAAAGTTGGTCTATCAACAACTGAGGTCAGCTGGGGATTTATCTAGCAAAGTCTTGAAAAGCTCTAGGATCAAGATAGCACTACCTGTTCCACTGCAGCACTGTTCTACTAGTGTAAAAGTTTTCTCTTAATGTCCACCATGAACCTCCCAAGGTGCCGCCTGAGGCTACTGTCTCTTGCTTATCATCTGCCACTGAAGAGGAGAGTTTGTGTCCACCACCTTTGTCACACTTTCAAGTAGCTCTTCTTTGAGGAGCTCTTCTAGGCTCTTTCTCTCCAGACTAAACAAGCCCACTTTCCTCAACCTCTCCTCATGGGGCATGTGTACTCCAAATCACTGTAGTATCCCTCCAAGGGACTCTCTCCAGCTACTCAACATTGTTCTTGAAACAGGCAGCCAAACTTGGACACAGTAGTCCATGTGTGATTTCACCACTGCCAAGAGAGGAGAGTAACTTCCTTCAAATCTACTAGCCACGTTCATCCTAAGGAATTCCAGTGAGTGGTTTGCCTTCTTTAAGATGAGAATACATTGCTAATTCATATTCAGCTTGGCATTTACAAGGATATCCAGGTCCTTTTCAGCAGGGGTGTTTCTCAGCCAATCAGTTCCCAGCCTGTAATTCTACCCCTGGTACAGACCCTTGCATTTCTTCTGTGCTGAAATTAAGAGGTTTCTGTTGACTCAGCCCTCAAGTTTCCCAAGGTTTCTCTGGATTAAAGTTTGACTCTTTCTTGTATGAGTCATTTCACCCCATTTGCTGTCATCCACAGATCTGAAAAGTGCAATCGGTCTCATGACACAAGTCAGTGATGAAGATATTCAATAACCTTGACCCCTGGAGCACTCTGCTTCTTACCAGCAACCAAATAGATGTTCATCCATTGATTACTACATTTTAAACATGAAGATCCAGCCAATGTTCAGTCCACTTAATTATCCATATTTCCAGTCCATATTTCATGAGCTTCCAAGTGAAAATACTGTGGCAGATGGTGTAAAAATTCTAACTAAAATTAAGGTATATTGCATGCACCACTCTTTCTGCTTCCCCTTCCTCATTTCAATGTAGAAAGCAATTACGTCAAGCATGATTTAGCCTTCATAAGTCCATGCTGACTATTCCCAACTATCTGTTTGCCCAGACAGCCAAAATTTAGACAGATATTAACAGAATGTGAAACTACTTCATGCAGAAACTTCCTAAAACCAGGATGAATTTGCCACTCATTGCCAAAGAGTGGACAATCCAGACAGGTTCTAAACACTGAGAAGAGATAATTAAACCATGAAATCTGTAATGGACTTGTGGGATGTGACTATTAATACAGGATTGTTAAAATGTATATCACCTGAGAGAATACTTTAATGTTAATTAAGTTTTATAGCACTCCATAATTCTAATGACTCATGGCTCAGTTACAAGAAGGAAGAGCATTTGTTAACACAGGCACTTACTCGTGCTAACTCCATCACTCAGCTTAGAATCAGAAATCATTTATTGCTACCGTTAATGATAAGCTCAACTCTATCTTTTCACCCTAAAACTCTCTTTTAAAACCCAGTTTCACACATAAGGCTGTTTTTCCAGACAAACACCCTAGCTGTCATTTCCAGATAAAGTTATATCATACGATTGTATTCATATTCTTCTGCATGAAAAGCTATTTTTGTCTTAAATCAGGTGGTTCAAATACAGCTTTACTAAGCTTCCTGACTTTGAACACAAAATTTGCAATCTTATGTTGCTCCATGGACTGTTCCAGAGATTTTGTTCTGATTTCACAGTACAGGCCCTGAAGCATCTTCATTGTTTGCACTGCTCCATAGGTGAGACTGCATATGGCCAGGATTACATCATATGATAAGGTGATCTCCCTGGTAACTGCAGGTATTGAGTTCTTTTCCAAACAATTTAGCTATTACCCTGATTATGCACACACTTATCCACAGCCCGTTAGTATAACTCTGGTAACTCACAGAGAAGCTAGCATTTTGTTAATTGGCAGACCTGGGCAAAATCTGGGGGTAACCACTTTGAAATAAGGGTGAAAAGAATAGAACAAAGGATTGCAGTGCAGGAGACCTACAGTCATACAAAACTGACATACTCTTTTTCTAAGGGGAAACAAAACTATTGAGATAAACTATATATTTTTCTCATTACAGAATAGCAGCAGAGATTCACTGCATTATGAGCAGATGCAGAAAAGAACAATCGTGCATCAAACCTTCAGCACAGAGTTAAAATCTCCTAGTCTTCAGGTATGAGCAAAACAGGTTTAAGTGACTACACGACAAGGCCAGCCAGGTCAGAATACACATAACAACAGAAACAACAGCAGAACAGTAGCATGCTGAGTTCCAGAAGGAGAATTTTTAACATTTAGACAATAGAGGACATTATGGCAGAAGCTTGGTTTTGGCAATCTTTTGCTTGAATAATTTTAAGAATTTCAGTTTTTTCTTGGTTGGCAGAGGAAAGAAACCACAGGAATTTTGACCAGAGCAATTTCCAGCCCTAACAGAAAGTTTTGCAGAATGGTTTCTGGGAGCTTAGGGAAGGAGGAAAACATTGTATTTCAGAAGCATTTGTACATCTGAACTTCTAGAATATATCAAAATGAACCACAGCATAACGTTTAATTTTCAGTTTTGTAATCATTTAAGAGGAAATTTCTACACGGCAAAATACAATAGTCTCTTTCTAAAAGAAATCCAGAAGTTCATTCATTTTTCTAACCATCCTCTCTAAGGATTTAAATATATAGTTTCACTGATGAAGGCTTTGGCATTCCAGTTGTAGCAATGTTACAAGATGTTCCTGTGAACACACTGTCAGAGAAAGAAAAAAGAAAAAAAAAAAAAAAAAAGGTGGAAAAGAAGGCCTTTCAAATACTTGCGTTCTTTTCAAACACAAGGAAGTGAATAAAATTCTAAGTGTAAGAGTGGAGAGGAAATAAGAACTTTTTACTGTTCTTATTCACCTCTTCACTGGTAGAAAAAAGCAGTCTCCAGCATAGAGCTGTATGCTGCAGTTCATTCTAAAGAACAGAAACATGCAAAATCATGTACGTTCTAGATCTGATTAAAGTAATGATGAATCAAGCATGAAACACATTGTATGAATTGTTACTCTGGCAAATGTTAGTTAGACATTTACATTTGTTACTTTTAGAAGAGACTCCAAATTACACTGGGAAATCAGAAAGATAACAGAAATTACAATTAAAAATTCAAATGTGATGACAACAATGGTTACAAATTTAGACAATAATAATGCAATCAATTCCTTTACTGATGCTAGCACTCATATTTATTATAATTTCCACCATTTACCTGACTCATCAGTATTAGTCTACTAAATTTTCTACCAATAATAAAATGACACTATTCAAATAAGTACTTTCATTTTAAATTTTCAAATGGAGGACATGGATAGCTAGTATGAACCAGACTGTCAAATTGAACATAGAATCACAGAATGATTTGGGTTGGAAGGGACCTGAAAGATCATCTAGTATCTACCCCCTGCCATGGGCAGGGACACCTTCCACCAGATCAAGTTGATCAAAGCCCTGTCCAACCTGCCCCTGAACACTTCCAGGGAGGGGACATCCACCACTTCTCTGGGAAACCTGTCTCATCACCCTCACAGTCAAGAATTTCTTCCTGATATCTAATCTAAATCTACCCTCTTTCAGTTTAAAACCATTGCCCCTCATCCTATCACTATACTCCTGATTAAGAGTCCCTCCTCATCTTTCCTGTAGGTCCCATTTAAGTCCTGGAAGGTCGCTGTAAGGTCTCCCCAGAGCCTTCTCTTCTCCAGGCTGAACAACCCCAACTCTCTCAGCCTGTTCTCATAGGGAAGGTGCTTCAGTCCCCTGTCATCTTCGTGGCCTCCTCTGGACCTGCTCAAGCACTGGGGGCCCCAGAGCTGGACACAGTACTCCAGGTGGGGTCTCATGAGAGCAGAGTAGACAGGGAGAATCACCTCCCTCGACCTGCTGGCCACACTTCTCTTGATGCAGCCCAGGATACAGTCAGTTTTCTGGGCTGCAAGCGCACATTGCCATCTCGTAGTCAGTTTTCCATCGACCAATCCCCCCAAGTCCTCTGCAGGGCTCCTCTCAATCCACTCACTGCCCACCTGCATTTGTGTATGGGATTGCCCTTACTGAAGTGCAGGACCTTACCCTTGGCCTTGTTGAACTTCATGAGGTTTGCATGGGCCCAACTCTCAAGGTTCCTCTGACTGGCAATCCTTTCCTCCAGCATATTGACCACACCACACAGCTTGGTGTCATCAGCAAGCTTGCTGATGACTCAGTCCCGCTGTCCATGTCTTCAACAAATATATTAAACATACTGGCCCCAATACCGACCCCTGAGGAACACCATTTGTCACTGCTCTCCACTTGGATATCGAGCCATTGACTGCAACTCTTTCAGTGTGAACATCCAGCCGATTCCTTATCCACCAAGTGATCCATCCATCAAACTCATGTCTCTCCAATTTAGAGACAAGGATGCTGTGCAGAACAGTGTCAAATGCTTTGCACAAGTCCAGGTAAATAATGTCAGCTTCTCTTTATCCTGATACTGTAACCCCATAGTAGAAGGCCACCAAATTTGTCAGGCATGATTTGCCCTTAATGATGCCATGCTGGCTGTCACCAATCACCTCTTTATTTTCCATGTGCCCTAGCACAGTTTCCAGGAGGATCTGCTCCATGACCTTGCCAGGCACAGATGTGAGACTGACTGACCTGTAGTTCCCTGGGTTTTCTTTTTTTCCCTTTTTAAAAATGGGGTTATGTTTCCCCTTTTCCAGTCAGTGGGAACTTCGCCAGACTGCTACAACGTCTCAAATATGATGGATAGTGGCTTAGCCACTTCATCTGTCAGTTGCCTCAGGACCTGCAGATGCATGTCTTTAGTCTCATGGACTTGGGCACCTTCAGGTTCCTTAGATGTTCTCAAACCTGATCTCCTACAGTGCGAGGTTCTTCCTTCTCCCAGTCCCCACCCTTGCCTTCCACACCTGGCAGTGTGGCTGGAGCCCTTGCTGGTGAAGACTGAGGCAAAAAAGTCGTTGAGTACCTCAGTCTTCTCCATATCCCAGGTGACCAAGTCTCCTTTTTCCTTCTGTAGATGGCCCACGTTTTCACTAGTCTTCCTTTATCACCAATGTACCAGTAAAAGCTTTTATTGTTGCCCTTGATGTCCCTGGCCAGATTTAATTCTATCAGGGCTTTGGCCTTCCTAACCTGATCCCTGGCTGCTCGGACAGTTTCTCTGTACTCCTCTCAGTCTATCTGTCTTTGGTACCACCCTCTGTAGGCTTCCTTTTTGTGTTCTGAGTTCGTCCATGACCTGCTTGTTCATCCATGCAGGCCTCCTGGCATTCTTACGTGACTTCATCTCTGTTGGGAAGCCTCACTCTTGACCTTGGAAAAGGTGATCCCTGAATATTAACCAGCTTTCTTGGGCCTCTCTTCTCCTCAGGGCTTTATCCCAAGCAGATCCCTGAAGAGGCCACAGTCTGCTCTCCTGAAATCCAGGGTAGCAAGCTTGCTGTGTACCCTCCTTGCTGCCCTAAAGACCTTGAATTCCCCCATTTCATGGTCACTGCAACCAGGGCTGCCCTTGAACTTCACAATCCCCACCAGCCACTCCTTCTTTGTGAGAATAAAGTCCAGCATAACACCTCATTGGCTTCTCTATCACACGGAGAAGGAAGTTATCATCCATGCATTCCAGGTACCTCCTGGATTGTTTATGCCCTGCTGTGTTGTCTCTCCAACAGATTTCAGTGTGGTTGAAGTCCCCCATGAGGCCCAGGACTTATGAACATGAGGCTGCTCCTATCTGTCTATAGATGACCTCATCTGCTCGGTCTTCCTGGTCAGGTGGCCTGTAGCAGACCCTCACTATAACATTTCCTGTCCCTGTCATCCCTTTAATCCTGACCCATAAGCTCTCGGTTGGCTTCTCATCCATCCCCAGGCAGACCTCCGTGCACTCCAGCTGGTCATTGACAGAGGGTTACACACTCTGCTCATCATGTGCTTTTGGACATTTTTTTTCCCCAAATGACTCAGACAAGATCCCCCCTCCTCATCTCAATCTCTTCTCTCATCTCTCAGAACTCTATCCAAAAAATGAAGAAGTCAGTGGGAAAAACTTAATGAGGAAAAATATTTCATTTTCCTTAAGAGTTTACTCTATACCTTCTAACTGAGTAGGTATATTCAATTGTAAGAAACTATGGAAAAGGGATTTACCCTGAGTTTTGTGGAAGAAATAAGACCATCATTTCCTAGATGCCACCATGCCAATTACCATCCCTTCCACCACATTGGTCTATCCGGTTCTCCCACAACTTACAAGTGACCATGACATGTAAGTACATCTTTGTATCATCTCCCTTTCAATTATATTTGAACAATTTCCTACAATAATACCTCTCAAGAACATTTCTCAGCAGAAATTCACTTAACTGATAGTTTAGAATTATTGTCATTTCACAGAGACTTCTTCAAAGTGACTACAAGGTCTACCTGCACTGGCTTATGGTTTTCATCTCAGAAATACGTGCTCTAGCAACACTAACCCTTTTCATACTTCATTGCCATACAAAGGATTGTACATTCATTTCGAAAAATCACTTTATAAACATGGGTTTAAGATTACTTAAGCTTTCAAGTTCATGGCAAGTATGAATAACATAAGAATCTGGATGGTTTAATCCTCTATTCTGATATTAGGCCATCACAAAAAATATTACTGTTTAAGCTATCAAAATTCACATACCTACTCCTTTTTGTCAGATGGACCAGGACAAAACATTTTTATTACTCACTTGCTAGAATTCTTTTACTTGCACATGTAGGTCCCTCATTCGCATTTCTACTTTTCTTCAGTGCAACAAGACTTTTTTTCTACTAATTAAAAAAAAAAAATGCTTAAGACACATAGAAGAGGAACTTTTGAACAGTTATTTTTTTTTATTTAACACAAATGTCTAATTTGTTAACATATTAGTATTTTCATTAAAGACACTGTTAAAGGTGTTTTTCCCATAAACAAAAGGTTTCAACACTTACACAGAAGATTATACTTTTCCTTCATTAAGAGAAAATTACAGACGAAGAGTGAAAATGCCTTCTACTCTTACATAATCTTCTATACAGCTGGAGTACTGTGCCCAGTTCCCTGTGCATCATATGGGAAATATGGGCACATAAGAAAGAATTCAAAATTTTTAAATTATCAGAAAAAGCAAAAACATTATACATAAGGAAATATCTCTATACTCAACAAGACAAGGGATAGTCAAGATACAACTGTAAAGAATATGGAGCACTGAAATAAGTTCCTGGGTATCAGATACCATTGTCTTGAAATGTTAGAGCTTTCTAAACATATTAGATAACATCTGCCAGGAGGTGACAAGTCTTTAAGATCCTACTGGATAGTGGTTTTTTATTTTTCCATTTTTTACTTTGTTGGCTGCATGAAAGAACAAGAAACTGTCTTTTATGTGCTTTTCACTTTCACAGGGTCAATTGATCTCTCAGTTCACCTCAGAGATTACTTTGTGACTCCAAAGCCATCTAAATAAAAATAAAAATTAAAAAAAATCAACCACAAACATTTTATCCAGATGAAAAAGCCCAAGGCCATTTCTCCTAAGGTGACCAATTTAAAGTGTTAGGACAAAGTAGAAAGGCCATCATCAAATGAATCAAATGATCCCTCAGTGTTGAAAAACAGCTAAGTAACACTCTAAGCACTTCTATCCCAAAGAGTCTCCTGTGATTCCAGGTGAGCACATCAAAGAATCACCTTCACAAACTAATCAAACACCACCCTGGGATTTAATATTACACCTATAGTTCAAATAATTTCTCTTATTAAAAACTGATGAGCTTCCACTTGGTAATATGCACCATAAGAGATCAAACTTTACTTTTTATACTGTAAGTTCCATCCCTTCTATTATTTCAACACTTCATAAAATCTACTTCCTTCTGTATTAAATCCTAGCTTATTAATATACCCTTCTTTTCTGCCATGACAGTAAGGCAAGTATTAAATAAAATTATTCCCAGAATGATCACAGACAAATTTTACTAATCACATCTTTCAATTCTGATACTTCCAGTTTCAACACAACCTGTTATCACCATGGTAGTCAATTCAGTATCCATTTTAAGGTCAAGCTGGGGAACTCTATATTTAAATATTAATTTGGAAGCTTCATAGTCACCTGTGGGACTCTACTACACTCACATAGTTTTCTGAATGTTGAAAGAAAAACCTTAACAGTTCATAGATTACCATATTTTACCACAAATTTCCTAATTTCATATATGCCACATGCCTTTTCTGTGTTCTGTATTAAAAAAAAATATTATGGAAGCAAAACTGATGCAGCTCCTTTAAAGAGCTTCACAATATATTTATGATCATCTGAGTGAAATCTAGTTATTCTGCTGTTAACAGTGGCTAAACCCATTTGATGTTGCAGCAAGTAACACGAAGTAACACGACACCAGTCAGCTTTTGGGAAGATGACAAATGAAATGGACAAATTTAAGTCTGAAGAAATGGTTTTCAAATATATTTACTAAGTTCCACATACACTGTATAAAATGGTAATTCAAATATTTTTTAGAAAATAATTTTGCTAACTTCAATTCATAGTGAGCAAAAATCTGTTACACCTTAATATTAGTTGCAAAAGGGCATATAAGCAATTTATCAGTAGCTCTGTCATTTCACTGCTGGAGCAGATGATTTGGTTTATTCTCATTCTTAATTTCTGATCCAGTCTCCAGTCATTGTTAATAGGCCAATATAGTCCTGTACATTTTTTAAGACTTAATTATCACAAATTACCCATTACTATTTTGAAGGAAAAAATATTCGAAGTAATTTTAACCTGTATATATTATTATAAAACCTTTCAAAGTAAAAGACTCTGTGTAGTTCATCACATAAAATGCAGGAACTAATAATTGCTCACATTTCTGTAGTTCTATAAGACACATAAAATTCAGCAAGTCCAGCGTAATGATAACATTAAATGAGTGACTCTTCAGTCCCTATCTGTGCATGTTATTTTCCCCACACAATGAAGAAGGAAGATTATCAGGTATTCAATTCTTGTCCATTTTGTTCTGATAGAAGCAAATAATTTTGAAGCAGAAAGGCCAATTATCACATCAAATATTTCAGTTATGATGTAACATTCCTATATTTACACAATATGCAACGTTTCTTTGCCAAACACTGCTTTATTTTTTATTCATTGCTAAGTAAATCCATGGAATGAATCATCAGGTTGATTAGCATACTATTTGTTCATGTCTTTCTGAACAATTTCCTTGTTAAAACAGGTAAACTAAAAATTTAGGTAACAGTCCTAGTCCGAAGAGACCAATATTATATCTTCTTTTTCTACGCAGTCCATTTCCAATTTTAGTGATTTTATTTTATTTTAAAGCAGCCATAGGTTGAAAAATGGTGTAAATAAATTGGCTGTCTCACAACCTCCACACTGCATCAAAATATCTACAAAACTTGATTTCAGAGTATCTCCATCTCCATCCCTTGTCAGGAAAGTACTAAAGCTGCAATCAGTTCACTTAATTCCATTAAATCTGTTAATCCATATTTCTATTAGATGGTATTTAAGACTCAATGTAGTTGTGTTTACATTGTTTCATTGATTTCCATTAGCTTTAAGAAAGTAAAATTATATTAACCCTTACATGTTCAACATTCTTATTTTAAAATAAAGTCTACAGTTTTAGTTAAAAGACTAAAGAAAATAATACTGATATAATGAATGGTTACAGGACCCCTTTCTACCTTCACCAAAAAAAAAGAGGTGGAGAAAGAAACTGAAGAAAGTTGTACAAGCAGACACAACTGATTAATAATAAAACAGAAGGGAATGTTTGATCAACCTCGTAGCCTTCTACAATGTAATGAATGTCATGGTGGATGAGGGGAGAACAGTGGATATTGTTTATCCTGACTTCAGCAAGGTATTCGTCACTGTCTCCCATAATGTTCTCACTGAAAAATGGATGAAGTACTAACTAGATAGATGAGTGAAAGGTGAGGTGAGTTGAAAACTAGCTGAACTGCCAGGCCCAGAGGGTAGTGATCAGTGGCACAGAGTCCAGCTGGAGACCAGTCACTAGTTGTGTGCCCCAGGAGTCATTAATGGGGCCAATACTGATTAACCTCTCCATTAATGACCTGGATGATGGGAAAGAGTGCACCCTCAGCACATTTGCAGATGACAAAAAACTGGGAGAAGTTGCCAACACACCAAATGGTTTTGCAGCCATTCAGGAGACCTCAACAGGTTGGTGAAATAGGTCAACAAGAATCTCTTGAACTTCAACAAAGGGAAACACAATGCACCACTCCTGCAGGCCCCCCGCACTACCAGAACCTTGACGCCTGTACCCAGTACAATGGCACATGAGCTGTTTGATAGCTATTACTTCTTTCTGGAAGACCTTAGAAAACAGGTCTCCAAGCACTGACTTGCAGCTCAAGCCCCAGCATTCCTAGGGATCCATTACAACATGAAATAGAGCAAGTTTACAACAGAATATTGTCCTTATTCACTTGATTTTGAAAGAAGTGATTGTAACTCACAATACATGCCATAGAGTCATTTAGTCAGCTTTTCTAATTCATAACACCATATTGTGAGTGCTTAACTTTTAAGTAATGTATTATATTTCAGAATGGTAGGTTAGATTTCCAATACACTTTGGTCATGGAATAAAGCTTACTCCTTTCCATCCATAAACCCTTGTCAGCTGAACACACACACCTTCACAGATATTCCTGTTTAAAATCTGTATAAAGTATATTCCACTTCTAACATCTAAGGTAAATTTATGTTATTTCAATTTCTGCTCTCTTCCTTTAGCAGGCAGTAAAATTCAAATTACCTAAAAGATAAATTTTATCTAAATCCTATATGTTTTTCACCTTATATATAAAAGATAAATGTGCCTTTAATATGTATGATGTTAAGGAAAGCATCTAGGCCTATAATACTTAAGAGGAGAAGCATCAACTGTTATTTACCCTCCAATTTTAAATTCAATATAAAGATGTAGTCAAATATTTACACATAATTGAAGAGGATGGCTTGATTGCAGTAGTAAAAAGCATAATTCAGGGAGATGCTACATATTTCCTAGAGTAGATTAAAAACATGCACACAGAAATATTTTGAAGTACTGACTTAATGTTTAATTGTATTCACAGTGCAGTGCAGCTCAGGCTCTTTTGTGACCTCTCACTTGACGGCGTCATACTTATTATTTCATTAAAATCAAAACAAAACAGACAAAAGCTGTTGCAGAAATCCAAACCTACAAATGGGTGACTAGCAAGTGATCTTCAGTACACTTGCATTTGGGAATCCAAATTTATTATTTATTATTATTTTAGTCTGAAATTTAATTACCACAGTTTATTATCACTATTTTATGTAAAACACAGTCATCATATTTATTAGCATATTATTTTAAATGTACAAATATGTTCATATCCACATATGCACAAAGAAAATTAGGCAAGAAATGTCCTCAGCTTGTTTAGAAAATCAGCTGGAGTGCATAATCATATTTCAGAAAAATAAACATTTAAGTACCCCAGTGGCAGGGTGATGAGGTTCCACATTTTCTCACTCTTAGATAGCTTCAAAATCATAAAAAATATAATATAAAAACTCTTTGCAGGGAAAAAAGATAAATTAATATATGTCATTACTAAAAAAGCTGGGTAGAACTGAATGAAGCTCAAAACTGTTAATCCTTTTTCTGGCATTTCGTCTTCAGTATGCAAATTTGGAGTTGAAATCAGCTGTAATTTCTTAATTAGTCTTATTGTTTCGGCAATTTCTTGATAAGGAGATTTTCTTCTGCCACTTTCATTTAATCCATTCTTTTAGAAGAAAATGTCTATGTACATTTTTATTATTGTCCACATTAAAAAAAAAACAACCTACATTTACTTCCTGGACTTAATATTGTGCAACAAGAAATGAAGTAATCAAGTCAAATGTAAAGAGAATTACTGAAGAACTACAAATATAATGTGTGAAATCTCATAACCTTTAATGGCTATCATAAAGCCTTGTATGTGCTCACCTTCTACCTCTCTAGATATGCTTATAAATAGTTAGGTCTATCATCGTGTCCTAACTGTAAAACAGTGATATGAAGTAATCCACTATTACACCAGTCTCAGGAAAGTCAATTTATAGTTACCATTACTTCCAGTAACTTTCCTGGCTTTGCTTACTTTATGAGTCTATAAAACACATCAACTCCAGCTTTAAATGAAAATAAAAATTCTAAGTTCTATAAATTAACTTTTGTTGTCTGGAATGAGGTGAAGGAAGCCCAGAAAAATGAACTTTTGAACAACGTCTCTTCAGAGGCATGTAGATAAGGTGGGTCAACAGGCTGCTAGGCTGCTTCATTTCCTCTGTAAGATAACATATCCCACCTTCCAAATGACTTGGGTTTTTTTCCCAGCCCTTACTACTCCAGAATAAAGCCTCAAGAATAGATGCCAAGATCTTGGGACTCTGTCCAAGGCAGACCGGACAGACAGGGAGAAAAACTAAGGTCATCTGAAATATCTGGTCTTTTCAAGTATATGTTCAAGGAACACGCAGCCAAGGGGTGAAAACAGATGTTTTTCAGATCAAATCCCAAGGTACCACAAAAGTTAAAGACAGATGGACTACTGTATTAAAGACACAAGTAGATGATAAACTCACCAGCTTGCCAGGGGGATGGAGGCAGGTCGCTTCCAAGAGCATTCACTTATGTGATCACAACCACAACACAACACTGTTTGTCAGCTATTCTTGCCATTACTATGGGCCAGTCCATGTAATTTATTTGTATTTAGTCCTACCAAGTTAATATAGCAATTTCCATTTTGTGACTAGCTACCTTCCTTCCTTTTTCACCAGTTACCACAGTGTTCTATACACATGTCCTGACTTAACACACATGCAATGTTTCTGCTAACTTATACAAATACTTTACATTTGCCCGACAGCAATCTATGAATCCTCCTTTTTACCCACACGTTAAAAGCCCTGTCAGCTCTTACTTGCTAACTCTTACACTGAAACAGTCTCAGACCAGCACCAGCTCACAGGAGTTTAATGCATCACTGGCTTCCTAGTGTTTTCCAAAAGACCCACTATTAACTCAGGCTTGCCCTGCAATGGACAAGACATTATCCTACCATTATCCTTCTATCTATTCAAGTAGCACAGCACTGTCCTAGGTAGAAATATAAGCACTTGTTAAACAAACTAACCAAATTACAACAACCAGAGAATCACAACACATTCAAAATTCACATGAATATGAGTGACTACTGTGGTATCATTTCAAACTTAGGTGGAAACTTTCCTACGTGTCTATTTAATATGGTGCCATAAAATCTCTTTGGCCTCTCTGATCAATCAAATTAACACTTTATACTCCTGCTCAAAATCTTGTAACACCTGCTTTATCTCTTTGAACAGAAGATTTTGAAAGGAATCAAAGGAATTTTTATTCTAGGTAGGAATGTAGCCTGGGCCATAGATTTCTTGAGTGGACAGGAACAACTGACTGAAGTCAGAAAACACTTTTGTCCAGATTAAAGGCATGTACAAATATTTTAATTAAGGTAGAGTCTAAATATGTATCCATGTCTGCAATTCATACTGATGCAGTAGAAAGATCAGGTAATAAACATGAAATTTTGCAAGTTGTGGGCTTTATTTCTGAAGTGTATAGGTGTTTTGCTGATTAAGGATACCAATTAAACTCGGACACCAGAGTGAAAGGAGTAGGCGTACTTTACTAGTGATAACCAAGTAATGTAACAGTGTAATACAGAGAACATGCAGTAAGAAGAAGCAGAATAGTGCACTTAAAGCAACAAACAGAGTAATGCATCAAATCATTACTACACGGGAGAGAGAGAATAGTAATTAAGAGAAATACATCACCACTTGCATATATTATCATCATCATCCAGATCCGCAGACGCTGGGGAGCCCCGGTTACAGCGAGGATTTGGAGAGCCAGTCCCGGCAAGTGGGAAATCCTACGCGGTGCGTCCACCCATAGGTGAGGCTTCCAAAGTCGCTGTGAACGGGCCCAGTCTTATATACCAGAGATCGACAAGCCAGAATAGCTGGCATCTTTGTTTTGAGCGGAAAGTTTCTGGTTTCATTCTCCTGTTGGATTCCACCCAAAGCTTGGCCAGAGCTCGGGGGGGAGACCAAGGGAGTTTCTAACAAGGCCACATACTTAGGTTCTCAGCCTTGAAGAAGGCTGCGAAAGGAAAGTCGGATACATTCTCTCCTCTCTACTGATTATATTTTGTCTTTCACTAGCAAGTTTACATATTTTACTAATGACTACATGCTAAGTTAGCAGCTTCAGCTTGGGGCCTGTTGTTCAGGCTGCAGTATTTCAATGCTTTAGCACTTTTTACACCAGCATAAGTGGGTTGTTATAACTTAGTACAATACCTACTAGCACAATGGTTATCAGTTATAAAATATACAGGATTCATCTATAGGTCAACTCAGGCTTGGGCCTGTTGTCCAAGCCTTAGCACTTCAATAGGAAAAGAAGTAAAGGTGTGTCTGGTACCAGCAATCAAGGTAGACATTTACCAAATATTAAAATAAACCCTCAATTGAGAAAAACAGGAAAAAAACTCTGCTAGTTGTGGTTATGTTTCCCTTGAAATGCTCAGTCCAACTAGCTCTACAGCACAAGAATGTTAAAAACACCAGAGACAGTGTATCTGTGTATGCTACATAGCAAAAAAAAAAAAAAGAAAAAAAAAAATCTAACAGCCCTCAAGAGTTATTCTTCCTCAAAAGAGGGAAAATATGATTTCATTGATTTCAGGATCAAAGAATGAAGTTCACAAATGGAAAATACAAAGCAAGGAATTAATTTCACAAATGGAAAAGACAAAACTGAAAAATTAAACACGCATGCGAAGCAATCACCTTGGCCCATGTCAAAAAAGACCAGGCCTTTGGAATCCCATCTGGACATTAACTCTGATTGAACAAGACATACCAGGGAACTGGAAGGCATTGTCCTGTGAAGGAAGCAGCACAGGCACCACAAGATATTAAGTGAGAACATGGAGTGCTAAGAGATCAAGAAGACCAAAGAGACAGATCCAACAGTGTCAGATTCAACAATGAGAAATCAAAAGCTATGAAAGACGTGAAAAACTTCTCTTGCTTTCATTTACGTTCCAGGAGCCAAAAGAAGACTGTATAGTGAATCCCACCACAGGTTCATAAAAGTTTAATTTTTTTCAACATCTAATTCTCACGAATAATACAGGTTTTGAGAACGGACATCTCATCACTTGAGTAAAGAAAAAAGCACTCAGATTATCTACTCTCAATTTTGAAAAAGCTGCTTTTCAGTTTATCTGAAGTGTACATACCTACCTGATGTTTTACTCTGAAGAAAAAAACACACACAAAACAAAATCCCCACAAAAAAACCCAGTAAGTAGCCAAGATTTAAACAAATCAAGCCATTTTCTTGCAGAAATAAGAAAGGCTTTTGAATTAGTACTAATTAAAGCTGCGCTTGAGCCTTAGTAAATTCTGTTTTGCAGATAGTGTTGTCATGCAGGTTGCCTTAGGTTATAATCCTTTCTTTCTCTCCTGTAATCATTTGTCACAAACTCTGAAGGGTAATACAGTGTCAGATTCTAAAGAAGGAGTTTCCGGCTAAAGTTTTAGAAGGCTCTTTCCCCAAATAAGGAGCAATGAACACAGCAAATTGGGTGCAATACAATATATCTAGTGAATATATGAGTGTACATAAACTGTAAAGAAAGAGATTAGCAACTTACTGGAAAACACAAATTGGCAGTGGGAATTGAAAATTTCTAATTTTTTCTACTAATTGTGCTAGAATATATAATCAAAATATGGTTTAAATTATTTAAAAGAATCACAACATTCTGAGAAATGCTGAATTATTTGAAGAGATACTATAATATCACAATAATTACATAACTATATAGTCCATTATATTTATCCTAGTTTAAAGCTTAAAGAATCCACCAAGTGTAGAATACTTAACACATACCTAAACAAAATTAAAGTTTATTACATAAAAGTTCAGGTATAGGTCTGAAAATTGCTACCTTTGATGCCACCAATAGAATTGTAGATTATAACAATGTTGTATAAAGTGATTATATAAGTGGCAAAATATATTCTGGTACCTTTTGTCAACAGAAAGAAAACATGTTGTCAAACATGTCAACAGAAGGAAAACAATTAATGTTTTTCAAAAAAGTAATTAACAAATCATTAGACCACATACAGTTCACTATTTCTTCTTCCAATGTCCAAAACAATAATATTGATAAGAACCAAACAGCTGATGATATTGCTCATAAGCATTACTTTTTCTCACAAGATATAGCTTCAACAGGGCCACAGCACTAATATTCAAAGTCAGCACCAGACCCTCATAAACTGGTGAATTTCTAAAAAGGGAAAAAAAAAAAAAAAAAAAGGCATTGAAATGTTAATGAGGTGTTAAACAGGGATAAGGAATAGTGCTTGATTTAAAGTCTTCTTTCCCTCACAGTTTAGCTGAACCCAGAATGTCATCTAATCCAAGGGCAATTGACATATGCCCCATCAGAGGAGACTACTCTTGGTCAGGAAGAGCCTTATGTAGTCTTCATTAGTTCTAAGCAAAGAGAAAGTTTTGAGTATTTGAAATAATTAATAGGATCAGATAAAGCAAACAGTTATTGTCAGTTTAGCTCAGGCCACCAAGCCAGTGAATCAAGTAAACAAGTTACTCCACAATGAAAAACATATGTGAACTCAGCCAAAAACAGTTCCAAGATTCTTATGTGGTAAATTTTAGCAAGTCTTTCAAGTTAATTGTTTTTCTATAGTTTTTGGTTAAATTATAACTTAAAAACAAGAAGAGTGCTGCAAATACCACTTTTCAGATTAATGTTTTAAGACCAAAATAAATATTAATGGTTGTAAAAATAAGAATTTTTAACACAATCATTGAGCAGGTCATAAAAATTGATTGATAAGTGAGAAAATGCAAAAAGGTATACCATATAATCAAATGCACTTGTTTCAAATATATTTTCTATATGGTTCTGATATATCATGCAGACCCTGACAAATATTCTAAGAAAAAAGTGTTAAGATTTTATTGTTGTAATACCAGCTGAAAATTTGAGATACAAAATTTTTTTTCTTTTTTCTCCCCAAAAATAAATGATGAAATGGAACATGAATCCAAATCACATTTAAATGTGTTTAAAGCCTGGATTGTTAGCAGTCACTCCAAAAGCCTGTAATAAAAATTCCACATTAAGCATTATGGCTAGCACACAAAAGGAGAAAGCAAGAATCAAATCTAATCTGTTCCAGACTTTTATTCTTTCTAAACTGCTGAATGGTGAACGTAAGGATGTCTGGATAATCTTAAAAACCAGAAATGAAGTAGTCAAAAAATGTTAGATGTATATAACCATGAAGCAAAATCTTCTTATAATATATTCAAAGTAGAGTCCCCTTAAAATATCCAAGTGTCTTCAGTTATTAAAAAAGGAAACAATAAAGTTTAAGGTGAATTGTTATCCAAGGTTTAAGAGGACAGTAAGGGTAGTTTAGGCTAACTACCCAGGGTAAAAATACTTCATTTCATGTGAAGAAGAGACAGGAAAAATTAACAAAAGCAGCATGTAACATATTCTGTTAGGAATACTGTTAGATCTGTTGTGTTCTGAGGAGAGGGGTGTATTTAGCCAATCTGAAGCTACCTTAAAGGTGACAATCAATGTATGCTTTTCTTCACAACTGTGAACGCTGTCCAGAAAAAAACACATCTTTCTGATTGCCATCACACTAGCTAATTACTGTGAAGTGCAAAACAACTTGGAAATGGAAGCATGTCCTACTTTTACTTCCATACTAATTTCCCTCCATTCACTAACATTTAAGCATCCCATCCCCAAAACAGGCAAGCATACATTTTAATTTAAAGTTTGCAGAGAATTTGTTTTGCTGTTCAGAGCAAAAAGCATGCACCCACTGAGTCTATAATTTAAATGTCTTTTTAGGGCAGAAATTTCGCAAAATATTTGACAATATCACCCTAAATATTTGACCTATCTGAATTTTTCTATTGTTACAGCACATATATAATTTATTTTAAGAGGAATGTTTGTGCATTTTATTTTTGGCACGAAATTACTCAATAGTAATGGTTTTAAAGTGTCATATATTCCATTTCTCTTCTTACAAAGATGCCAACATAATATGTATAATTAGTTGGAAACTAAAGGTGAAAATGAACTACTAATATGGTGTTCCACTGGTAAACATTGTACAATGTTCTAGAGGCACTCACAGAGTTAATCTTCAGCATTTTGGTCAAGCTTCTTATTTCTCGATATAGCAGCTTTCTACAATGTCTGCAAGAGCGCACAGTACTCAAGGCTTTGTTATTTATTCACACCTTCTCCTATTGTTCTTCATGACACAGTGAGGAAAAAATCTTTTTTAAAAAAATATTATTTCAAATGGGCTACTTCAGTAGAGTAAGCCAGGTTATCTCTTTTCAATCTAAATGACTTGTAAGAGTGATAGATATCTAGCCAAAAACCATGTGTGCTATTTTCTGCTAATTCGTAAGGACCTAGCTGCTTAAAATAAAAAATAAAGAAGATTTGAAAGTATTTCAAAATTTAGAAGATAAAAGTTACTGTCACAGCTTATGAAATTACTGATAGGACTAAATAAGTATGCCAGCCTAAAACAGTAAAAACAAAACAAGGTTTCCTCCCTGCAAAATACGCTTAAATGCACACATTTTAATAAAAGACAATACTGGGGTCTTTTTTATTTAAATGGTATTTAAGTACTCTTTGGTTTTATCATTCTAATTTTCAGACTGAACAGAATATCCTGGAGACACAGACTATTTTTCCATGCTTATGCTTATCTTCTAATTTAAGAAAAATACACCAGTATCATCAAGCTTACTCCAGTGAGATGACTAAGTTTATTGACATGAGAAGTGAGCAATATTCTGATTTCTGTATTCTTCCACTAAGAAGAATGTTTGGTTCTATTTCCCCATTTCTCAACACCTTGGAATTTCTCAATGCTCACCTTGGAATTGGATCTAAAATATACTCCGAATGTGATTTCCAGACAAGCATTATTTTCAAAGACTGGAAACACATTTTAGAAATTTTGGAGTAATTTTTTGTAACTTTCATAGCTGAAAGAACTTAAGTGCCGTCTAGTATATTGAATTTTCATTATGTATTATATTTACACAGAGACTAGTTCATCATTCTAACAATTCTTCATTTTTTGAAAATGTCAAATTTTAGCAGGACTAAATGACTGGTGTCATCTCAGACTAGATATAAGAAAGAAATTTTTTTATGCTGAGGGTGGTGAGACACTGGAACAGGTTGCTCAGAGAGGTGGTAGATGGCCCATCCCTGGAAACTTTCAAAGCCAGGTTGGACAGGGCTCTGAGCAACCTGATCTAGTTGAAGATGTCCCTGCTTATTGCAGGGGGGTTGGACTAGATGACCTTTAAAGGTCCTCTCCAACCTAAACTATTCTATGATTACTTACATGAAATGCTTGTTTAGAGATCTCATGCATGTGTGCACTTCTCACTCTTTCAAAATTATTTCTATATCCGCAAAGACAAATGAATTGGCATTCTCAATACACAGCAGCATGATTCCTGAAAGGAGGTTACAGAAAGCTGGGGATGAGTCTCTTTAACCAAGTAATAAGTGATAGGACAAGAGGTAATGGCCTCAAGTTGTGCCAGGGAAGGTTTAGACTGGATATTAGGAAGCATTTCTTTACAGAACGGGTTGTTAGGCATTGGAATGGGCTGCCCAGGGAGGTGGTGGAGTCCCCATCCCTGGAGGTGTTTAAGAGAGGCGGGTTGACATAGCGCTGAGGGATATGGTGTAGTTGGGAACTGTCAATGTTAGGTTAACGGTTGGACTAGATGATCTTCAAGGTCCCTTCCAACCTAGGTGATTCTGTGTGATTCTGTGTGATTTTGACTTGAAGTTGGCCAGGGCAGGTTGTTTCTATCCTAGAATCATTGATTTATTATACATTATTTTTTATTGAAATGAAGTTTTACTTTCTTTGGGAATATGATGCAACAGTAAACACATTCCCTTTCTTTGGGAATATGATGCAACAGTAAACACATTCCTTGTTTCCAATTAAAACAGTACTACTGTAACTGTATGAACATTAGCTCAGATCATTTAGAAGCAGGAATATAATTTCATGCACATTTACAAAATACTTAACATATGATACAAGCATAGTCTGTGTGTCATTTCTTTGAGAACAGATATAACAGGTATGTACCTACCCATACAGTTTGTTATGGGAACCGCTTCATTTCAAATGCCCTCACTTGACACATGCTACATCACTCCTTGACACATAGCTGAAATAAAAGAAAAAATGTTTCCATTGTAGATAAAACTCTCATACAGAAAAGAAGAAATTCCACTCCAAGAATTCCCCAGCAAGGACAAGGGAGCAGAGAAGAATGATCTGTTGCTTTCCAACCCTGCTTGGCTCCACTTGTCCCACCTTACCAGAAGGAAGTCTTCCCATGGCTACCTCAATGTAAAAGGAAACTAAGAGAGGTCTCAAGCATCGTGAGATTCATTCAGTGGCATTTTTCCAAGCCCAAGTCTTGTGTGCCTCTTTCCTGTTCATTCCAGTTTTTGCCATGCTACTGGCTAGTTGCTATTTTCACCATTTCAGAACTTTTTCATCTTCAGCTCCTTCCCCTTTCTTTTGCCTTCCTTTTCACATGCTCTTCATCTTCTTAACATTCTCTTCCCTTTTTCTCCCTTCTCCTCTAGAGAAGCTGGTGTGCCTGGCCCTCTCCCTGAGCACTGCAGTAAGCTGTAGCGCAGGTCAGACCGTGCTAGGACAGAGGGCCCAGTTTTGCAGCTGGGAAAATTAGGCAGGAGACAACACCAGGAAGTAACTACCCACACCTTGCCCTGAAAGGATCTTCACATTTAAGAAAATGTAAACTAGCACTGGGTCAAACACTCAGCAAGTTTCTTCAGACATTTTCAGGCTTCTGATTCCTTAGCCTCCCACTTTATCTTGAGTAGCTACTGCCCCCCACCTCCAGAGAAAGAACAAAGTCTGCAACCACCTGGATAAAGGGTATCCTTTCTAGCCTTTGTTCTGAACAAGTCTCTGGTCCCCTACTACAAGTTTTTACTGCACTATTCTCCCTCCTGAGATACACAGTTGGAGAGTCATGTGTGTGGATGCTGCAGAGCACATGCCTGCTCTTGGCAGAGATCTTGAAACACGACCCTCTGCATCCACATTTTGGTGCTTTCTTTGGCTCAGACCCTCCTCTTAGCACCTGGAGGCAGGTCTTTGCCACAAAGTGAGGGACAGGCAACAGTCTTCATGTTTTCCACCTGGAAGTCTTCATTCATTTGTGTTTGAAGCAGCTTTATTCACACACACCAGTACACTGTAAGAATATTTCTAGGTCAACCTCTGATACAAGCCAGGGCTTCACATATCACCTCCTTGAAAAACATGTATGATCCACTGTGGAGAGTACTGTGGTACTGTCATCCACAGAACAGAAGCAGAGAGAGCAGAAAGTACCACCAGTATGACTTCCTAAAATGACAGTAGTAGTAACAAATGACAGAAGGAAATGCTTTAGTATCACTCTTCTGCTGTAGGCACTGGTGTGGTAACCTCATCTTTGTAAGACAGATAGAAAGAAAACACAATGTTTGCCTACTTCATGAGGCTGCAGAGGCTCATGCTATACCTTTCAAACCACTGATATATGGGCAGTTTGCAGACAGCATTGCAAACTAATACCAACCCACAGTAATACTCAGTGGGATATGAGCAGTTAGTCAATAATTGTTTTCAGCTCAGTGATTCACCTCATAAAGAAAAAGAAATGTATAAGGTAGATATACCCATGAATGTTATAGTTGCTGCAAAAATAGTGAACAGGCTTGAAAAACATCTGCATTTAAATCCTGAAAGAGTTATTAATTTGTCAGCAGGCAGCATATGTGACAGAGTGAGATATGTCTGTGCTGAGTTACGATTTCTATTTGCATTCTGCTGAATACTAGTCTGACCTTGTCTAAAGAATCTACTATACTGCATTGCGGTCACCCTGCCTGGAAATTCATTGAAGGAGTATAACTAAGAGGCTTCTGGGACTGTCAGCTTCACTACTGGCCTACCTCCAAGAAACATTTTATTTTGTCATCAGGAGAAGTCAGTAGGGGAAAAAGAGAAATTATAATTAGTAGAGCTGTTGTTTCCTAGTCTCAGCATGCAACACCAAGAGGTCATCATATCTAAAACTACAGTTCTTCTACAACAGGGGCAACCATTGCAACAAGTAAAAAAGACATGAAGGAAAGAGGACAGAGGAATCAGATCAAAGCCCAGATCAGCAAAGCAAGGCATGCTAGAGAGCAGCATCCTCCAAGATTTTGATAGTTTTCAAGTGCACACATGAACATTCAAGTTCAGACAGATACCTCAGCAATAGGAGACATATTTGCTAAGTTTTAAATTACATCAGGCCTGTCACACTTTTCCAAAATAGTTTATACTAGAAATTCAAAGTACCAACAGCCTGAGTGAAACAGCTTTAGTCAACATAAAGACTGAGGAGCTTGCACGTCTTAATTTCAGGGCCTGGTATGAGTTTGGTGTCAACATCCAGAGGCAAGTATCAGCCAAAAAAAATCAAAACCTGGGTATGTGCTAGAGAGTCCCAAAGCTATCAACAGTGACTACACTTTACTGAAAAGGTGAGAAAAAGTTGACAGGTTATACAAATAGAAAAATGGAAGGCGGAAAACATGTATGAAATTAAGTGCCTGAAGCGTCCAAGTATGCATTTTCCAATGTATCAAGGGAGGATAAGCAAGTACTATGGGAATATGATAGGATTGACAGGCTGAGTTTTTGAAACATTGATTTGGATCGAGTAGTAGGGCAGGAAGAGGTGGGACTGACCTATGGAGTTTAAATGAGTACTGGTGGAAATGCTGGTCTGGGAGGCTTTGCCACAGAAAACCAGGAACTCAGAAGTACTTACTTGCACCTATTAGAAGCCACTGGATTTCATCATACCACACTATTTATGACCAGCTTTAATCTCTATGCCTAACTTCAGTTAGGCCTAATCAACAATCCCTTCCATAATTACCCAGCTATTGCACTCTCTAAGTCTGATTGCAGGCTCGGTTAGGTCGGTAATTCTGTATCTCACTAGTATGTTGTTGTTATTTAAGGCTATTGGATTTATTCAGTTCTCCTTTATGGCACTGACTCTAGACCCATGCAAAATAAACATCTGACTGACAGCTCAGGCCCTTCACTGAGTGGCTAATGTTCATGCACAACAAGGTTTTTGACTAATCGATGAATAACGTCTAAATTTCTCCTCCATGCATAATATTCTCATAAGCTGACTATACCATTATAGGAATATCAGTAAGATTTTTCCATAACATAGCAGAACAGGAAAAAAAAAAATCCCCAAACTGTAGACAATAATTTATGAAGGACTGAATGCACAGTGTACATTTTACTAAACATCAAACCTGCCTGAGAGTTAACTGATGGCATAAATGAAGTCTGTGCTCTGTTCTGCAACAGAAATTCTGTGAATAGGGAGAAACAGTAAATGAATGGTTTCTATCCTTGTTTCCATGCAAGGAAATTTCACACTTGCAGATTTGCAGCCATTATCCAGCAATATAATACCTCAGAAATAAGGTTCACAGAAACCATCCATAACTGAAATAACATACTCATTTCATAAAATTATAAGTCCTTTCTGTTTGCTTCATATAGAGAAGAGAATAAAGACCAAATGAGAATCCCATTAAAATCTGTTTAGCTGGTCAAAGAAACTATAGCTGACTAATAATAGTATCATCTACTGTAGCAATCTCTGATATATTTCCTCCACCAAGATTCAGAACAAGTTCTATAGAAGGGCTTGAATACTTCAGTGAGATATATCACACAAATATGCATCCTTTTTTCTGTCATAATGTACACAGTACTAATGATTCTTACATTACATTGTATAATTCCACTGTAGATGCATATTCCAAAAAAAAAAGTAACAGTAGATGTCAAGGTAAGTCTATTCTACATTTATGTTAAGAGGTGATCTGCTTCATCTAATACCTGATTTTAGGATGTAATCAGACAAGAACTTGTGATAAAATTTAAGTGTTTTCAAAAATTAGTGCCATTACCTGACTGTAATTTGAGTGCTTATAGCGTTAATGTAAAGTAAAATAAATTTTATTTTAAAAGTACTGGTTACACAGAGAAATGGCTATATTTTGATTTGAGAATTAAAGACATTTTATTCTCCACTGCACTAGTTACCATTTGCACAACAATTCAAAAAAGCAGAGGTCTGTAGAGATGTTAATCAGAAATTTAAGCATTAATATAGCGCATTGCTCCACTATAGCCTGCATGCTACTGGCATTTCAACGGATGTCTCCTCTTTTTGAATAACAAGATTCCTTTTGCCATATTTCAAAGAGCTGTAAATTCCTATTACTAAATCAACCAATTTGTCCATGTAACTGTTTGGAGAAAGAATCTGTTAGAAAGTAGAGTTTACATCCTGGACTTAAGAGGTTGCATTCTGAGTCCTTTTCTGTCTCTGCTTTCTACACTCATAGGCATGAATAGGCCCTTATGCTAATTTTTGTTTCCACAATTCTCTAAAAATTGTCATGAGAAAGCATTTTTGGACACTGCACTCTTAACTCTTTTTAACTCTGTTAATTCAGTGAGTCACAGAATCAGGAGCAGGGTTAGCTACAGTATCTGACATCATTTTGATTCTCCATCTGTCTTAGAAGACAAATGAATTGTGAATTGATAGTACTCTTTCCCCTTTGTGTTATCAGTCAACTGGGATATCAATATGGTATGTTTAAGCACATTTTAAGTACAAAGGTTAACTTCCCAACTTCTGCAGAAGGCAAATCCAACTTGTCCCTCATTTTTCTTTATGACCAAGAGCCATAAGTGATTTTCATTCTCTTTCGGGGGGGAAAAAAAAAAAAAAAAAAAAAAAAGCATAAGATCCTGTCAGTGTCATTTGACAGTAGTCTATTTCTCCTTGTATGTGTGTGATTTCAGGTATGTTAAATAATTTGCTTTCACATCCTCATGCTTTATCTACAACGTTGCCAAATTTCAGTATAACAAACAAAAAACCTTCAAAAGGAACCAGTTCTCCTAAGAAGGTAGGAAAGTGGAGAGAAAATAAAAATACAAGCAGTTCATACAGTCTGAAATAGTTGCAATATTTGATGTTTGTGCTGTATCACAGCTGTTCCTATATAGGGTAATGTATAATTTTTCTGGAGAAGGATTGTCAAGGCTGACTGCATTAACCTTGAAGTATTGTTCCCTTAGGTTATAAATTTCTGCAAATCCAAAGCATGAAGCCGTTTGGAAGAAAGGGAAAAATCCCAGAACTCTAAGCTGTATTAGTAGTCAAGGAGACTGCTGTTTGATACTGGCCTTGCACAGACAGCACGGACAGAAATACAGCCTAGAACTAAACAGCTCCATTACAGTCTGACAGTTAAGTCATACACTTTGTATTAATGATCTCCAGGTATTAATGCCAATGTCAATTAATGCTACCCTTATGATGCACACACTTGAATGGGAATCAAACCAAGGTAAAAATGAAAGGGCTCTCCAAAAATCAGGAGAAATCAGAGAGATGTTTGGAAAAAAGAACTCTATTTAAAAAGAACTTAGTAATCATCCAAGATATGAGGACACTGAAGCAAGAACAGCCCTTATCTGGCACCTTCCCAGCTTTCTTGTAACTTCATGAGGAGCACATGAGCAACACTGGAGAGTATGGCATCTCAGGAGACTTTCCCCTTTTTACAAGAAGAATACAAATGGATTTGCTCAGTTTCTCTTAAGCTACTTAAAGGTGTTTAACCTTCTCATTAGTAGGTTTACCGAGTAAGCTACAGTGGAACTAACCTCTGGAAGACTCCACTAATCTAAATTTTTTTTGTTGGTTGTTTTGTTGGGGTTTGGGGGAGTGAGGAGGGCTGTGGGGTATTAAGGAATGTTGCTGTACAAAAGCTCTATCTCTTTCAGAGACTAAAGGAAATCCACTCTCTGCTAGGCCAGATAACTTCTGGCAAATCTACTTATAACCCATTCTTTTCTCATTTATCCACACTACATAGTGTTTCTCTTTTCCATACAATTTTTCTGATCAAAAGAAGGCGGCAAAAATGTTTGCAACCCAAGCTCATGCTCAGGGTATTTACTCTCCTCTTTTCATATCACTTAAGGATTTCCCAATATCTGTATCAGAACAGCTGAATCAGTCTCTGTGGGGAGAACAAGTTTAATTGTTGAGGTTTTCTGCTGTTTATTCTCCCCTCTGTGACAACCAGTAGCACCTATTAACAAAAGTTTTAGTCCACAGCATATTGTAGTGCACCAGAATGCCACTTTTAAGCTTGCTGGAAGTGAAGCTGGCATTAAATAACTAAAGCCAGGTTTTACATGCAAACACATGAAAATTGGTATTTGGCAAGAGACTGTAATAAGGATTGTCCTTCAGAGACCATTAATTTTGTCTTTAATCAGCTCCCTGTGTGTATACTCTTATTCCAAATGTGTTCATTACACTTCAAAAAACGGATTAACTTAATTCACAGAAATGGACATAGCTAAGTGAGTAACCTGAAACAAGGTGGACAGACAATAAACCTGAAAAAGGAAGGGGGAAAATAAGGGAACAGAACTGAGAGTGGTCCAAAACCAAGGAAAAATAGACCAGACAGGTTTTTCCACAGAAGAGGCTAGGGCCAGCTGGAAAAAAAAAATGTAAAGTGGAGGAACACTACTGCTTTGGCAAAGAGGATAATCCTGTGATTCCCTGGGGAAGTGACTTGATCTAGACAGAGGATTCAGGCTGAAAAGATACAGACAAGCAGGCAGAGGATGTAGTGGCTTGAGGATGAGTAGCTAAGGAACTTGCTTCCCAACAAAAGCCCTATTTCCTCAGCTGCAGGGGGTTGTGCAGCTGTCGTGACAGTGAGGTAGGTTTGAGGAATAAAGAAACTTCTTACAGTAAACAGTGCAGTCAGGGTTTGGCTGTTCCAGCTTTTGACATCAAGACCTTACTTAGATTTTCCACAGATGACTGGCAACTTGTTCTGGGTGCTTGGTAGAGAGCTCTAGTATGCAGAAGGGCATTTGAGATGCACTTTCAATGTGAAGTATCACAGAACACTAAATACTTTCCCAAATCAGGCTCCAGACTCTTCTATTGAGCATTCAAAAAACCTGCAATATTTTTAACTCAATGCCTCAGTAAATTGAGAAGGGTGAAAACTGAGATGACACCTCAGAATCCTGGGGTGTTCCAGATACATATTTGTTGATATTTGTGAAGTATTGGTTACTATAAGAAAAAATGCCATAGAAAAGCTAATTAAAAAATCAGTCTTTAGAGCAGAAGTATTGCACTGTAAAGCAAGAAATATTGCACTGCAAGCAAACTTAAAAATGGGAACCAGGAAAATCCTATATATATCTTACGCATGTAAGTGTCCACAAAGAGGAGGATGGGTAACTAACAGTATAGAATTTGTCTTCAACGATTTCTTCAGCACATTTAGACTTCAGGACTGAATTCCAGTTGCACAGATCATCAATTAAAAGCCATTTCTAATCTCACTCTGATTTATACAGTCTTGAAGTTGTTCAAAAGGTGCATTCAGTTATATCTTTCAATCTAATTCTCTGAAAAAAAAAAAAAATTCCTTTTTCTAAGTTCATCCATATCATCCCTCTGAATAACATATCATTTCTTATTCTTCTTTGCTTTTCTTCATTAAAAATTGCATTTAACACCCCTTCTCTCTCCCTCAACAATCACAACTGCCTATTAAAAGCACAATTATCCCAAAAGCTCACATGTTGCAGTACTTAAAAAAAAAAAAATAGTTGAAATGATTTGTCATTTAAAAGACTGAAACAGCTACAAAACATAAAAGGTAAAATCCTGCTGTCATTCTTGTTCTGAGTTGTTATTACACCCAGCACACAAATTGCCAATAGTTTGTAGCTGTAGGACAGCCCATTAAAGTCACTCAGATAATTTTTTTCTACCTGGTTATAATCACTACAGCGTCAATTCTCAGAAGCGACAAGGATTAAGGCACATCATCATCAGAGTTCACTTCTGCTGACTTGGCATGGCCTGCTAGCCACTAGTAATTAAAGAATGATGCCATAACTCCTATCACTCAACCAGCCCATTTCTGCTCCCCAGTTTTGCCCACCAGATTATTTAGTGACCTTGGGAATGTGGAGTACAAAAAGCACCAATTCAACAAAAAGTATCTGTATTTTTAAGGAAGCATGCTGAGACACTTTTCCCCAATATCATCACAGTTCTGCATACAATCTTACGATGGTTATGTCCACAACAATTTTGTCTCACCAAGAACTAAGTACAATAATTCATTCTAAAACATGAACTGTTTTCCCTGACAGTGTTATCTAAACCTAAAAGAGGAAAGTAATTTCTTTACGTTTCTTGCTTAAGGGGAGAACCACTTACATCATCAGCTACTGATTAGATGGCTTAAACTTTTGGCAGATATTTAAAATTGATTTAGTGCATTCCTAAATGCATCAGATGAAAATGTAATAAGGTATAACATTTAATGTTCAAAGCAGAAAACTCTGATCAGGGGAGAGATGAGTAACTGACCATGGAAAAGTTTAAGTAATGTGAAAGGACGGACCTTGTATTAAGATTTCTTTTCAAAAATCAATTAACATCTCAGGAAAACATGAGTGTCTTAGAGATCACCCTTCCAGTAAAACCTTTGAAAAAATAATTTCTCCTATAAAAATTGTGTTTAAACCATGTAGAAGCTGTTAAAAATATACCTTCCTTACTTTAATCTGTATGTGCTATGCTGAAATTGCCATCTGAGATCCTATCACCCACGTTACATGGGAGATCCACCCAACAGATGAGAAAGAGACATAAAAACATACATAAATTGTTAGGGCTGTCAAATCTGGAAGCCCACTCAGCACCTGACTGCCTACTTGCTAGCTAGTCTAGCTTGATGTTCACTGGTGACCACAGGCTGACATACACCCCCTACACAATGTGTGTTCCCTCTTCTTTCCCCAATTGCTGCACCACAGACACATGGGCTCTGCAGCCCATGGAGGACTCGCACCATAGCATAGGAAAAGGGTGTGAGAGAAGGAGCAGCAGACAGAAACCTCTATGCACCAACCGCAACATCCTCGCTGCCTCACTGAAGGGGCTGAGTGTGACCTGTAGCAAAAACAAGGCATTTTTATCCTTCAAAAGTCATGATTAATATTTCAGATTAAATCCACAAAACTTGCTGGCTATAGGTAGTATTCAATTTTTGTCATAAAGCCCTGAGTCAGAACGATAGGAAAAAAACACCTTTTGGTCCTTGGACACCAAATGGAAGTACCCATTGGATTGTAAAGGAAGTCCTTTTAAAGAATTTGTTTATTAAAAATAGCCCATTCAGTCGATAAGTTCCCTTTTTTAGTTAGAAACTGACCAGTCATTAACCCTTTGATATCACAAAGAAACAAAGAATTAAATAAGCAAATTAAAAGACCAGGTTATACAAAACCACCCCATTGTTCTTCACTGCAACTAAGTACTGCACCCATGCTTTTTTTTCATGAAAGACCTAAAAAATAGTTGCAACCAAACACATCTTATATAGAACAAAGATGATATGTTTTCTGTACATTACGTTATACAGACATATTTGTGGAGTAGAAGCATTTTTAATGTTTCTAAATTTATACAATCAGTATTTTTAAGCCTGCAAAAAATATTTATTTGGCATATAATAGGACTGGACTGTGCAATCATTAAACATTGAAATACTAAACTTTACAAGATAGTAATCCAGTACTTTTCCATATTACTCTATTCAATAGCAACGCAAAGTTGGACCCATTATACAGAAGAGCCTCCTCCTATTTTCAAACAATCTTAAAATGTTATTATTAAGCCAATGTGAAGAGACAAAAAGGTCTTGCCTCAGGGAGTCTTGCCTTCTTTTTGATGAAGGAAATTAGTTTCTTTTTTGGTTTTTCTTCTATTTCTGTATATGAAGAGAATTTTAATAAAATCATTGTAGCTCTGCTGGAGATTAAAGAGCTATATGTTATATACAGTGCCTGGGCATCTTGCAACTGAATGCCTAGATTTTGTTCTTCAGCAATGTAAAGGTAAAATGACATTTTGGGGATGTAAAATCAAGTGAGACAATTAGTGGATAATAAAGGGTTTCTACACTCTTTATCTCAGCAGGCCCAGTCAGTAATGATCACTAATAAATCCCTTTCATTGTCAATGCTTGTAAAAAGCCTTCTTCATCATTTCATTTTTGCAAAACAATTACCTATTTTTCAACCCCCCACTGTTTGAAATGTAGTTCAGGATTCCATCCCTAGGAATCTGATTTACAAAGTGCTTAAAGAACCATCCGAGATCAAATACTGTTAGGAATACAATCAAGGTAGCAGCAATTCAGCTTTCTTCCTCGGTTGAGAAAGCCATTTCAGAGCCTGAAAAATAAGTTTCCCTTTCAAAATGAGGCTTGTATGCCAGGGGGGGAAATAATTTAAAAAGAGGAAAAAAGAATGACTTCTTTAAAGAGTGGCTCAAAAAAAAAGAATGACCCCAAATAAAAAATGGTCCTGAAGTTTTAAAATCAAACTACTTGTAGCAGCTATTATGTCTTTAATCTTTTTGTATGAAATTACATTAACTTATAGTAAGGGATGTTCAAGCAAAAGATAATAAATTCACCTGAAATTCACTTCAGCTCTCATAACAGAGTCATCATCAAATAAATGCGTTGCTTTGCAATTATAAGAAAAGTATTAATATAAGCATTTTTCAATGATTTCTCATAATTTTTGATTTGAAACTGTAAACCATTTCAAAACCATCCACAATTCATATCAAGTAATCTTTTGACTTTTATTAAAACACATCACACATCAGACACAAAGTCAGCTATCATTGTAGCATTATGTAAAACTCAAATAATTACAACAATAAAAAGGTAAAGGCTTATGAGTTGTTACATTTAGGAAATAGGGAAGCAACATTATTTTTTCAGCCAGTGGACAAATAAAAACTGAACAACATAAAACTGACCAAAGACACAGATATGGGACCAGAATCAAAAGTATTTATGCATGGATCTGCAATCCTGCTTCCTTCATTCTTAACAGAACTTCCATCTCTACGTTGCCAGAGCAATGTAGAAAACAGCTCCACCTCTGATTTCCAGCTGATTGTGCAAAAGATGAAGGCATTCAGGGAGTAACTGCTTTAAAGCCACCAGGTAGCTCCCTGCCTCATGGACATTTCCAGAGCCAAATTTCTAACTGAAGTGTTATTGGTGAACACATTATTACAGTGCAGTCTTAAGGTTTACATGGTAATAATTCTTTGAAAAGAGCAGTTATTTCTCCTCTAGTAAGCCCCAGGGTAGTCTTTCACCCCTCTAATTCCTTCAATGTCAAAATGTAGAAAACTATCAGTGTCTCATGTCCTAAGAATATTTGGCTTCATCACAAGAAGGATCAGCACCTGAATGTTCTTTGGTTAAAATTTTGTTTGCAACTATAGTTAAGGAGAGAAAAATTGGAAGGTCAAAATTGTTTTAACTAAGAAAGTAGTTATTTTCAGTTAGCTCCTCGTAACAGACGGGGTGACCTTTCCTAACAAAAATATCATTGTTTATCTCATTGTAGGTCACTGATTTAATGAGTTATAAATAGGTACTTGGTCACTTACTGTGTCTCAGTTGAAGAAAAAATGTACTGCAGACAGTGAAGCTAAAACCAGTAGCAATATCCAGCCTCTTTAGTATGACAGAAATACTCTAACCACAATGTGTTTGCTCTCAGATCTCTACAATGTATATCTGTATGATCACTGATCTCATCTTCAGTGATTAAGACTGATATATCTGTGGAAAATCTCCTTCCAGCATTCACAAAGAAAGCTCTGATTCTTAAGTACAATAAAGCCTTTAAGAAAGACTTTGGGAATAAATTAGAGATGCCAGAGAGGAATTTTAGCTATACAGTTAACTAATTTTTACTTAGACTACAACTGAAATACAGTGCACAATCTCATAATTAATGTTTTAGTCACAACTGGAATATGGTATTAAGATGGGTATCAGTCTTCAGTTGCTTGCAGCTTTGTCAAACTTGTACATCCTGATGAACTTTAAATAACACACATTCCAAAATTTCTGTCTGCATCAGATACATTTTATCAGGTTATCTGTCCCTCTCAATGACACACTGCTAAAGCCAAAATAACATATATGAAGCTTCAATATGAAGGAATATGCTAAACCTCTGTGAAAAGGTTAGGGGAGCTGGTGAGGATGAACAGACAGGATTCATTTGTCCCTGAATCTAAAGTTAATGGGGATGAGGGAAAATGGGTTTTCCATTGTGGGTTAAGCCAACTGTAAATTAGTGGGACACAAAAATAGAGGGAAGATACAGCTTACCTTGTGAAGAAATAGAGTGTAGATGTGAGAATATTGCAAGATACTTGAAAACTGGAAAGTAAGAAGAGACAGGATTTGAACATATTGGAAACAATGGAACAGAAGAGGTCAGACAAAAGGAGGAACGTGTCAAAGAAAGTGCCTTCAGACAGGACCTCCTCTTCAGTCTCGGCACTTTGCTTGTGCCAGCAAACATCAGTGAAACCTACCAGCTATGCCACTCTGTGGGAACTTTGATACCACTTACATTTATTAATACATTCCTGGAAAGATATTTTAGTTGTATTTGAATAAAGGAAAAGGAAATAAAAGAACACCTCTTGTGTCTTCTCAAAATAGAAGACACAGTGTGAGAGGAAATAAAAAATGACATCATTGGACTTGACATTTTGAGTGGCTCCTAGAAAAACATCCTATATGTTTGACAAAAATATGTTATGTTCTGCCACTGTATATTGTGAAGCAGCAAGTGAGAGAAGAAAATTCACTATGATTTTTTGAATTACACTGTCATGCCTACGAATCTTTGCAAAGTTCCAACAAAAATACCTTTTTTTTTTAATTAACATCATAGAATTGGAATACAATTATAATTCCATGATTCAAGCTTACAACATTCATAAAAATGTCAAGGTCATTGTTATACCTGTGTCCTTATCCTGGCTGCTCAGGTTTTGTCTTTTTCATGTTTTGTTCTTCTTTCAGTGTTATATTCTGAAGCTGCATACAGAAGCTGCATTGTGTCTGTTACCATGGAAAATAAAACTGTTTTCAGCACTTTGTTTACCTACCCATCCTTTTATTAGCTTAAGTCTAATTAAATTTGCTCTCAACATCATATATCTTAAGTAGTGTAGAATTTACTTTGTGAATGTGGCTGCTCCAGCTCATATTGTTGATGATCTCTTTTTCCATCAAAGGTAGGTGAAGATGAGACTTTGTTGATTGAGTTGAAATCACCGGTGCTGACCAACTGAAGATAAAGCTAGCATAACCAGTTGCATAAGTGATGCATTGAGCTATGACAGGAATGACTGAGGATCAAAACTTAAAAGCTGGGTGAGAAAAACAGGCAATTATACAGAGTTTTACAGCTGTAGCACCTGAAGATGCTTATGATCTCTCAAAATAGAGCGTACCCTTAGGTGCATATATTTAACAGCCTCTATACCAGATGTAGCCTTATTTTTCTTCTTTTATTATAGAACAGTACATTCTGTATTGCAGAAACAGTGGAATAGTATTCAGAGGTTTTTTTTCTGGTTTTAATAACCCTAGAGGGCTTATTTTGTGTTTCAGGATCATCTTGGTTAAAGTCTGTAATGATTAAAAAATCATTATGAAAAATATTCCACTGGACACTCAGTAAGATATTCTATTGCAAAATTTTGAAGCTAAACTTTGAAATTGCCATACCAGGTAAAACTGCATTTCTAAAGTGCAACTGACAAGATTAGCGTATTTTTGCATCTTGTGTACAGTGTAGGAGTTGACTACTCACAGAGATAAAGTATATCTTTCTCCTCTCTCTCTAGTGATTTTACTCTTTGGGGCATATATGCAGCCAAATTACTATCCTAACAAACCACAAACAAAAGAAGGAGAAGTAGCTTCTGGTACAGTAAATGTAATTCTCTGTTGTCAAGGCAAAACATGAGAATTTTTTTTTCATTAACTGATCAAGTTTAGCCTTAAAAGTGACTCAGCATTTATCCCTTCTTCTCTTACCAGAAAGAATTTAATTAATACATCCACTCAAATAGCTGGTAACTGTTTTCAGTTTCCAGACTAGAATTATTCATGGTCACACAGATCAGCGGGGGCTGTAAAGCTGTCTGAGAAACTGAATTAACACCTGGGCTATTTTCTTATCCTGAACTTTGAGATGCTTCTACAACATTTACCTTCGACGTTAAAGATTTGCACTAACTCGCACGTACCTACCAAAGCCACATTCAGAAATGACAGAAACATAACTGTATCTTCAAGTTCTCCATCCCTCTAAACCTTTCCTGAACTTGTTCCAAATTTAATTCATTTTTTCAGTATTGAAGATGAGGTCTCCTGCCAGCGCCTTACAGAATGTTATTTCTCCTGGAAACAACTTTGTTGATATAATCCAAGGTCACAATTACATTTTGCAAAGACAGATCATGTGGACAATTCAGACTCAATAGGTAATTAAATAAATGCACACAGATTTTTATGCCTTTAGTTATTTCCAAATTATAAGCTTCCTGCTTCTAGTAAAAATTCTCCTCATCTCCATATGAATAACCTTGCATTTCATACTATTCAGCTTCATCTAATTTCTAATACCCTGTTCCTCAAAACCATATAATTCATCATGTCTAAAATCCAGTCCTTTTCTTTATACATGAGCCTTATAACTTCATTGAATCAACAAGTTTGATTAACCTATTTCTAATTTTCTTTTTCTCCCTAGTATGGCCAGTCTGCAGTTCTTAAGGAATTCCACTTGTAAATCATGTTCAAATCTGCTACATGCTCTTTTCAGCAGATATCACATCATCTCAGCTGCACCCACTAAAACAAATTTCTAACAATCTTTATGTCATTGAACTTGAAATAATACTTTTACTGTGTGATAGCATATGATATGAGTTATTGAAATCTTTGTGATTCAGATCAACATTTTTTTCCTCCAGATAATCAGTTATATTTCAACAGATGACAGATTAGTCTCATACAATCTACATTTGTGCGTAATCAGTTTGCTACTGTTTCTTTTTCCTTGCTCTTCCATCTTGTACTGAATTGCTCCAATTCCTTTCCCTGAACTGCTCCTGCTTAAATACAGATACCATATTTGTTAGTTTCCATTCATTCATCACCACCTGTGACAGAATCTAGAAGTAGCAACAGTATGACTATAATTTCACATGCTAGTAAATAATACATCCAAAACATAATTCATTAGCTAATAACAAAAATTTAAATGTCTGACAAAGGCATTTTAAAGTGATTTGCTGCCATAGATTGACATTTCAATATTTGAAACTAAAGGTTTGGGATTTGAGTAAGATTCAATGGAACAAATCTGCTGTTTGGGATCTGCTTGGCAGGGTAACATGGGATAAGGCCCTAGAGGGTAGAGGGTCCCAAGAAAGCTGGTTAATATTGAAGGATCACCTCCTCCAAGATCGGGACTGAGGCAACCCGACAAAGAAGTCAGGAGGCCTGAAAGGAGCTCCTGGACAAGCTCAAACACAAAAAGGAAGCCTACAGTGGAGACAAGGATAGGTAGCTTGGGAGGAATACAGAGAAACTGTCTAGGTAGCTAGGAATCAGATTAGGAAAACCAAAGCCCTGATAGAATTAAATCTGGGCAGGGACACCAAGGGCAACAGGAAAAGCTTTTACAGGTATGCCAGTGACTAAAGGAAGACGAGGGAAAATGTGGGCTCTCTACAGAAGGAAAAGGGACACTTGGTTACCAGGGATATGGAGAAGGCTGAGGTACTCAACAGCTTTTTTGTCTCAGTCCTCACCAGCAAATGCTCCAGCCACACCACCCAAGATGCAGAGAAGAGAAGTCTCCAGGGAGACCTTTTAGCAACCTTCCAGTACTTAAAAGGGGCTTACAGGAAAGATAGGGAAGGACTCTTTATCAGGGACTGTAGTGATTGGTCAAGGGGTAATGGTTTTAAACTGAAAGGGGGTAGATTTAGATTAGATATCAGGAAGAAATTCTTGACTGAGGGTGGTGAGACACTGAAACAGGTTGCCCAGAGAAGTGGTGGATGCCCCGTCCCTGGAAGTGTTCAAGGACAGGTTTTATGGGGCTTTGAACAACCTGATCTGGTGGAAGGTGTCCCTGCCCAGGGCAGGGGGGTTGGAACTAGATGATCTTGAAAGTCCCTTCCAATGTAAAGAGTTCTATGATTCTATGAAGTTTAAATTGTTAAAAATTTTGAGGTATCAGATTGGCATCCATTTTTCCAAGCTAGTGAAAATAAAGTATTCCTAATAAATATTGGGTCTTGTTGTAATTAGCATATGCTGAAGAATTACTGTCACATCTTGCTCATAGGAGGGAGACAAGTGATGCAGATTCATAAATCCCCAATGGAGTGGAAAACAGTGAGACAAGTCTCAATGTCCAGACATTTTTTAATTTCCCACAAAGTACTAATAGGATACACGATAATTGACTAAGTATATAACAAATTACGGCAAGCAGTACAGCATGCCTTGCATTACCTAATTATAATAAAGAAAAAGGGAAAAAAAATAATAGAAAGAGACAAAGAGAGGTAGAAATAGAGAACACTGGCCTGGTTTCCTGCGTCGGTCCTGCCAATGAGGGTTCAAGGATGCATCTGTATTCTTCACTTCTCTTCACTTCTTCCTTTTCATTCCTCGCTCCCTCCTCAATTTATACACACTTTCCTTGGGACCATCCCCTAGGTCGACCCCCATACCTACATATCACATGTATGGGGAGGGGAAAGGTGCTTCATGGGATGATGTAACTAGCATGATCTTCTTAATCTTTATTAGCATACCCAGGGGTGTCAACTTTAATATGCATTTCATGGACAATGAAGCAAAGGTCATTCACCAGACAGATGGCCCTTGAAACTTTACAGGATGGAGAACTATCCTGCCTTCACAGGACTCCCTCCTCCAGCTGAATCTTGTGCTATCCAGGCAGCCTTATCAGCTCCAAACTCCACACTATTCACCCCATCACCATAGTTTCATTACTTGTGTTTGATACATTCCTCAGCTTGGAGATCCTCCACTCCCCCCCATCCCTTATCTCTTTCTCAGGCTGTTTTTTCTCCTGTAAGCCCCCTTCAAGTACTGGAAGGCCACTACAAGGTCTATCTGGAGACTTCTCTAGGCTTAACAACAACTACTGTCTCAGCCTATCCTCATAGGGTAGGTGTTCCAGCCCCTGGTCGTCTTCGTGGCCTCCTCTGGACCCGCTCAAGCAGGTCCATATCCTTCTTATGTTGGGGGCCCCAGAGCTTCTGTTTCTCTCAGGCTCTGTTTCAGGGAGTTACAAGTTATCTCTCACACTTACAGAGGCTTCATAACTAACACATACCCTACTGTCACATGCAAGAACAATGAAAAACTCCTTCATACATATTTACCTTGAAGGTCAAAATTTGTTTAATGCATTTCATAGTACAGTGTGCTACTCTGTATCTTATGCAAAAGCTAACAAGAATAGAAATGTCTAAATCTGCATCACTAAGTACTGCATACAGCCAGATCATGCAAGTGGGTGACTTAATTTCTTACTCATATTCATATTATACATACTGTCTTCAATGCTAATAAGTCCTAAGGCCAAGCAATTCTAAAAAGTTCAAGACTGGTGATTGATGTGGTGTGTCAGCAAGGCAGGCTTAAAGACCAAAAAGCATAAGAAACTTAACCATGATGTAATGATGTAGCTCTTTAAGAAAGTGTCTCATACTCACTTAACTTCAGAAGTTCTTAGTTGCACTTGAAGTTAGCTGCTTGCAGTTAAAGCCGTGGAGTAATGGTGTGGCTAAGAGCATGATCAAAACAAGCACTTTAGCCCAGGCTCAATACTCAAAATGTCTGTGGTTTGACCAGAGGAACTTCATATAAAAGACAGATGTGAGTGTCTTCCTTTCCTCACAAGACTTCAGGTGAGTGAAAGCTCTTTGTTAAAGCTCTCTGCTGGATCAGTCCAGACAACAGTACTGTATAAAACTTTGATGTGTTCTGAAAATTGCATAAATGTAGTCACGTATATGACTTAAAACATACACTGTTGAGACACACAAACCGGACTACAGCTTAAAGTAAAGAAATGTCAAAACGTTGTGGAATTTATAATTTTGACTTTCAATAGTGAAGATCAATTTGTATGCCTCTCTCTTTTTTCTCTTCCCTTGTGCCCTTTTTCCTACTTTGAGTGTGAGTTAGCAAGCCTTTGTTTCACTGAAAGCAAAGATATCTCTCCTTGAACCACTGAGAAGGAATATGTCAGTAATGGCAATAAGAAGTACATCATCCCAGATGGAAAGGCTGAGTGACATGAGTCAGTTTACCTCTTTGACACACAATAAAAAAGTCTTTAGAAATAGTTCACATAGCTCCAGGGCCTGTTTCAAGCTTTTCTAACTTTACTCTAATACCAAGGTCAGCATTGCATTTTTCATTCCACAAATCCCATTCCCAGCCTAAATGAACACTGAAGGGTTTTATATCCTGCAGTATCATCATGATTTATCACCAGAGACTTCTTTTCTCTCTTATCTATGCTCAACCTGGCAACATGACTAAGCACTGTCTTTATGAATTTGCATAAATATGCAAGACTTTTTGTCTCTAGGGTTTGTGGTTATTGTCCATGAAGGTACTGGGGTTCTTGGCAACCAACTGTGAGGTCTGATGATTTAGTCAACTTTGAAGTAACCACCCCCATCCTAGAGACTGGTGATGTACGGCAGAGCTCTAGGTGATGCTGGCTTGTCTGCTGACATTCTGTCTTCAATGGTCATTTTGGGGTCTGTGCCGACCCACAGGTACTGTTACACTAGAGATGGCTTTATCAAAGGTTTGTAGAAATTATACCTGTCTAAATTATGGCATGACCAAAGGCAAAAGTAATATTGATTGTGACCATTTTTAATAATGATTAGAGTCTGAAACTTGTAGATTTTGAATTTACCTCAAAGTAGCTAAAACTAGCTTGCCGTACTGTACTGAGATGCATCAGAAGCTTTTCTTTTGAAGTTAATGGAAGATATGAGAGAAGGAGATAATGTTAAGCTTAGATACAGGATATCCTCAAAAAAGTTTTGAAGGCTGAGTAAAACTATCCAACTATAAAAGTTTTGTTTGATAGTTTGACTAGAAAATTCCCTTCCCATTGAGAAGGGCAGATAGAAATAAAAAAGAAATGTTACACCTCTTTGTGAGATGATATAAACACAAACAAGGTCCCAACAATGCTGTTGAAAAGAAATACCAAAGTGATCTAAATACTGATGTGAAAACTCCAAGCCTTGAGTCAAAATCTCTGCCATCAAAACAAGGTCAGATATGAATTAATTGATCAAAGTGTTATGTTGGATTGATTTTCCAGAAATCAGCTCTTGGCAAATACTACTACATAATGCAAATAAATCTACAAGTAAAAAAAAAAAAAAAAAAAAAAAAAAAAACATTATTTGAAGGGCAAAGAAATACTAGTAGATTTATTTTGTATTATATTCAAAAGATCCACAGATCCACTCTTTCTTTTACAATTATCTTCCTAAACTAAAAAAAAAAAAAAAAAGTTATCATAATATTCAACCCTTCTGCATGACAAATAACAGGAACTGGCAAAAGAGAGTAGGGGGACAAAAAGGCTGAATTCTACTCGAAATCTTCTTAGCCTTGAGAGTGGATGATCAATCTAGTTCTGCAACACCAGCTGATATCAAATTACTTTTCATTCATTAGAATAATTTACTCTCTTCACATTAGTGACCATCAAGAAAATACAACATACCTGGATTTTCACTGGATATTCATCAGGAGAAAGAAGTGATACTACAAAAAAGGTGAGTTGGAAATTTTCCAGATGTCTTTTTTCATTCTTCATATTATATTATAGATTACTTTGTTATTTCATGTTCTGGACAACCTACAAATTCATTTTCCAAGAAGTTTCATCTGTGATTTCTTTTATGTACCAACACTGATGCAGGGCATACACCTTTCATGTTGTGTGTGCCCCACAAGAATGTTATGCCCCACTCCAGATTTGTACTTCCCACCCACCAGTGATGCTTGCTTATGTCCAGAAAAGTATTAACCCATTTTCCATTAAATGAACGTCCTGTATAGCCAGGTAAGAGGAGATGGAGGATCAGGTGGAAGAAACAGAAGAAAAACACCTGGATGGCAGGTAGATACCAATTATTAAGACCAGTACCATACACAGTAATAAATGTACATACATTCCTTTTCTAAGTAAGAGGGATGCCAGGAAAGACCAAGTTGCTGGAAACTTCATAGCCAGCAGGATACAGGCCAAGAACCTTTTTATGTATCAGCCAGCACATCCATTTGTAGTGAGTTTGACACTGTACTGTTTGAATAGGCTCTTATGTCACAGATAAATATTCCATGTTTGTAGTATGAGGTAGCCTATAAAGAGAGACTTATTTCCTCTTTCAGTGAAAAATAGCCAACTAAAGCCCATCATTCACCATTTAAATGGCCACCAGTCAGTGCCTAACAGCTAGCCCATTTGATCAGAGTTGTAGCTTACTGATATGAAGTCATATTTCATGGCAGCTGTTGACTGAGAAATAGAAAGAAAATGCAGGGCTCACAAGAGGGCTTTTGACAGTTTCTGCCATGAAATGTTTTCATTTGTCACGGTGACAGTGAACAACAAGATACTGACTAAAAAAGAGGGCATGAGGACACAGCTGTCTTCAGCTAACTTTCATTGAGCCTTGATACACGGACATGTAAACACACTTGAGGTTACTTAAATTTTCCTGATTGTCCTCAATAACCTTATTAACCATTTATATTTTAGGCATAAAATACAGCTAACCATGTATGACTGATGCTGCAGTCATGCATAACAACAATGCATGCAGTCCCAATTTCATTAAATTCTGTATAAATCTAAAGGATTTTTTTTTTTTATCATAGCTTTTTTAATGAGTTTTGGCTTAATTATTTCCCATGGACAACAAAGTTTTCCATACTGTTTCTGTGGTTTCCCTACTATTCCAAGACATTTCCCAAGCTTCTTTTTTTTAAAAAAAGAAAAAAAAAATCATTTTGCATTTCTAAAGAAATATCTTCCCCATTCAAGTTTAACAATGCTTTTTTTCTACACCTGAAGCCATTCCTAATACAATTCATTCTCCGAACACTGCTTAAATCAATGAAATAATCATGAAAGTGGTAACCTTAACCAGATAGAATAAGCCTATGGACTTAACAAGAGAAAACAGCCCTGTTGTCTCTTAAATATTATTAGCATCAAGCCAACAGCAGTGTAATATTTATAAGCTGTCTTACATGCTCCTTCAATTACAGTTTGCATTAGGCAAAATATACACCTATTGTAACCCTTACATTTTCAGTAATACATGCCATTGAAAAAATAGATCAAGGTAACAATAGTCAGGTCTGATTTCATAAAAAAAAAAAAAAAAAAAAAAGCTATTAATAAGACATTCTTGTCCTGTAACATTGCAAATAACAACATACTTAATTTCCATGGAGATAAAAGCCAGTGTCTTAAGTCATGTTGAAGAGTCCTACTTCTAGAATAGCTTTTACCTCCATTAATCTACCACTAAAAGCAATCCTTTGCCTATCTCCTAACTTTTTCTGCTTTTTAAACTTTTTTCCCCAAACAGGATACGATCCTGTTCTAAAAGTGATGATCATACTTTATAAGCATCCATTGCTACGTCATTGGTCTTGAAAGCTTAGAAACAGCCTTCTTTGTTTTCATGAGAAACATTCCAAAATGCCATATATAAGCTTGGTAACAGAGGCTTTGGAGAGAAAAACAGTAATATGCAAAGTCCCAGGGAAGAAGGGAGGAAATCAGTTGAGATGATCTTGGTGACAGAAAAGGGAAATGAACAAGACTAATGAGCAACTCTGAAACATGAAATTAGCATTTTGCTTACAATGTTTGAGGAAATTTCAGTTTTAAAAAGTTAAATTAAAAGGAAGTTGTCACTAACCTTTATAAACATACATGAACATCTGAGCCAATTAAGTATGCCCAAATATGCCTAGGATTAGTATTTGCCCTAATCTATAATACAGTTTACAGACATGAAAGACAAAAAATCTGAAAGACAAAAAATCTGAAAAACAATCTGGAAGACAAAAAATCTGGAAGACAAAAAACTGAAAAACAACCTGTTTAAGAGAGGTGGTGTGGAGGAGCTGAGGCTTCTTGCAGGTGGGGTTTACTTTGGTAAAGGCAGATTATCAGGGATTGTATGTCATTTTGTACACTACAGCAGCTGTTGCTAGCACTTAACAGTTACTAGCTGTTTAGAATAACTAAAGAACAGGGGTTACAAAGGCTGTCCAAGCACCTAGATGATCATGGCCATAGCCAGAGGGTGATGCACAGAGCTCAACAGCAGTAGCTAGCTGAGCACAAGTGGCCAGATAGCTCGGTGCAAGTGATATCTTGGATAAAAGGTAGCATCAGTGAGAGGATATGGGACCTGACAATCAAGAAGCTTTGAGTGAGAGCTTGCCTTATAGATGAGCCATGGAGAAGGATTTTAAATAACTGTAGACTCATTTCTATTAGCCTGTTTATCTTACTGCTACATTTATTGAAAGGGAAAAAGGAAAGACGTCTATGAAGCTATTTGTTTTCCCTCTTGGGGGTGGTGATGGGAGAAGATTATCTCACCAGTGTCTCACGATGTTTCAGCTTTCCCAGGATGCTGAGTAGGAGTGCAAAATGGTGTTTATTAGAGACCTCCAAAATCTGTACCTATCCCTTGCTGCTCCCAGTTACATCTTGGCAGAAAGGTAATACAAAGAAACTCCCCAAGTTTATAATGTTCCTGAGCCTACAGCTCTGTTTTTCTTGAAGTACAAATTATCATTTGCCACAGGACAGAAATACTGTGGATAGAAAAGAGACTAAGTAGAGCATACAGTTAGGGAACAATCTCCACTGTTGTCCTGCATGTCAGCAGTTCCAGGAGACCTTGCTCAACTAGTCATGGTCCTGACTTCAACCTGAAGCTAAAAAATAATGAAATCTCACATTTGGTATGAGATTGAGCATTGTTCTTAATAAAGAATACAATATCTGAAAATATAACATTAATAATACTTTTTTCTTTATAAGGTTTTCTCCTGAACTCACCCACCAGACTTGAAGTCTCACTCCCCTAAGGTTAAGCTTCTCAAGAAGTGGAGGAACTAGATACTCTCTCCAAGGAGTTGATCCACAGAAGGGTCAACATACAAGTGCCTAAAGTGTTGCATGTCACTGGCCTAAACAACTTTTCAAACAATCATTACTCTGCCAGTGAAAAACACAGTCATTTCCATATCTTCATACACTTGCAATTTATGTTCCTGTTTCTTCAAATAAATCTACTGTCTGTCTCCTGTGCCTGTCTCTCCCATACTTTCATCAAAAACTGTTTTGCTCTGCACTCTTCATTTCCTTGGGTCATTCACTGTATTAGAGTAGCTTTCCATTACAAATGGAGAGAATATGGGGAATAATTTCTCCATTTCAATAAACACTTCAGAGAAAGCCATTTTAGAATACGAAATTGCTCCCAGGAGCACAGACCACTTTTCCTTCAGATAAAATCTGGTTTAGTAAAGGGACTGGAATTATCTTTAATAACTTTATTTAGCAGCTGATATATAGGAAAAAAAAAAAAAAGAAGAAAAAAAACTATGTGATCAACTAAATATATCTGTATCTTGATTTTCACTTATCTTACCTCCATAAAGAAACTGGGCTTGGTGCCAACTTTACTATATGAAATGACTTTTCTTCACATTCAGCAAAAGCTCTCTTGATACAGAGTCCCAGAAGAATATAATATGAATTCAGCCTTTCTCAGCTGTGTTACTCATAACGTGCAGGCATTTTCTTTTAAATAGTGTCAAAATCCAATAACTCTAATAAAAGGTGTAAATTCCCAGTACAAACTAATGTGACATTTAAAACACACACACACAAAGCCAGCCAACAATACTATAGTGCAAGTTATGATCCATTACCTGGAGTTTGTGATTAGTCAATATCTTCATGTGAATATGGTGCTTTTCTCAGTTACAGCTATGCAATCAGAAGCACAGTTAATTCTTTGAGATTTCTCATCCTCAGGATAAATGTAGGTAGATCTCAACAGAGAACTGTGAGCTGGCTTACTGAATTATCAACAGGGGAAAAAAAAGTCAAATTCAAAACAGTCAGAAGGCTTCATGTTGTGAAAGCGACTGAACACAAATCTACTGAACAACCAACGGCCTGATTCAGAAACTGCATTCCTAGTGAACAGCTTGAATGGCAAGCCATTGCCTTGCTGGTAAAGGGCCTGCCTATGCCAGCAAAGACTAACCCTGTTTCCTAGTTGCAAGACACTGCAGGGTCCAGTGGCTCCCTGGGACTGTGAACGGTGGGGGCACCCCAGGGTGGGTCATGGCAGGGCCTGGTAGCCAGAATTATAATCCCACTGGGATGTTTTAAATACTGACAATTCAGTAATGCTCTCCCAGTCTCCCTCCAGCTTCCTAGAAAGAGAAACTTTGTCAAAATTTACCAGAAAAATTGCATGGTAGCAAGATATGTTTTGCAGTAGAGAGCCATAGAAAATACTTAAAATGTCCCACTGATAAGTATGACTTCAAAACAGATTCAAAATCTTCTGTCATGCAAAAGCTGGATATTTGGATCACAGTGCTAGTTCATGCTATCTCAGCACCAAACCACATACTTGGAGACTATGAATGCAGCTTCTGTTTGAGATCAGGCAAGAGTCACATTTCTTGCTGTTAACACAACATACTTCAAACTTCTCGAACTTTACCCTTAGAAAATTAAGCAACAGACTACCATCTACAGCTGCCTAACTTCAATTTATACTCTTGCTGTTGTCTATTTGAAAAAAATTGCCTTCTTATTGGTGTCATTATCAGTGGTGGTAAAAAAAAAAATACTTCACCCTCAGAAATTAACTGTATAGAAGTAAGCAATGGTCATCCAGCTGACAGCTCTGTAAGATAATATTTATTTGATCACTGCATTCTTTGTGACGGCCACATGTTCTGAGACACCCACATCTGCATATGAATAAAGGCAACGCTTTGACAAAAGATATCTTGAAAGAGCAGGACTGAAGAGCTAATGTAACTGTAAAGAATAGCGCAAGGCACAGACTTTTTCCCTAATTGTTTATTGATAGCTACATAAATTTAAAATATTTATTACTGTCCACTATTTCTTTTATGTTTATAGACAATCTATTAGGGAATGATAGCATTTATATTATTTTTTACTCTAGTGTTTGGGTTTAATTTTAAAATACATTTGCCTCATTTTTGGTGTTACATGAGAAGTGCAAAGTGTCAACATGTCATTTTTAAAAGGTCTAGCTAAACATATACTCTATTCTTTTGGGGAATTAAAGATTTTTGCTTAAGTCTCAGCTAAAGCTACTTTTCTTCTGCACTAGTGTGTCGAAGCGATACAGCAGGATAATCTCTATCACAAAAGCATGACAGTCTTAATACTGAAAGAAGTACTTTTCTTTGGCTTCAACAACATAACAAAATGACAGGGGCAGAATTTCTTAACTTCTGATTTAAAGATAGGATATTCAGAGCAGTCAGCCTAGGTGTTCTGGATGTGTGAACATGCACCTGTGTTATGAGCAGAAATGTTAAATCAGGAGCTTAATGCTTATGGAGGGATTTCATTCACTTAAGTTAGCTTCTTGAACTAGATATATGTAAGCTCTGAGGTTAATAAATTTTGAAACGGAGCTCCACATGAATAGACAGTTCTGTGCCTGTTAAAGCTGTGTAAGCAATTTCTTCAATACATAGCATGCTTTTCCATTTTAGTATGTTTTATAACTACTGAATGAAGGTGTTCATTCTTTATTGTTGGTTGCTCTTTCCAATTGTAACTGATTATACCTCTATGCATCTGAAGTGATGGTGTAGCACTTGGAGCCACATCAGCCTCCATATTTTGTCTCCAAATCTGCATAGCCCAAATTATCAGAAATTCAGCCACCCCCTTCTTCTGAGGTAACAGCAGCAGCCACTGGTGAGACTCAAGTATAAACTTGCAAAACACTCTTGCTTCTCTCCTTCAGAATCTCTACCATTTAATTATGTTTGTCCTAGAAAATAAATACATACCAGCTGCTTTTACTCCAACTATGCTTGTTTCTTCATATTCTACTGATGCTGAAAAGTGAAAAGATGAAGCCTTGCAAAAGACAAGTAAATATAGGACAGCTCTGATAAAATCAAAACATCAATATATGAGGAAGAGCTTTACATTACTGAAGAGTAAAGTCAACTTGAGAACTATTTCCCCCCACTCTGCCTTAATTTAAAGTGCATATAATTTCTCAGTGTCCTCCCACCCTTTACTTGCTTTTTGCTGCATCAGAGTAATGTAAGCAAGATTAAGCCATTTTTTTAGCTGCTACTTCAATGAAGGTTTTTCTGTGATTAGTCTATAAGACAGACTGCATGTTTTCACCAACCTTGTACTAAAAAGGAATTGATGCAGCTATTTCCCATCTTTTTAATATAACCACTCACATAGCCACTCACATATATGGCACCTAATCAGCCACTGCATTTGATACTCAACCACAGCACTAATCACCAGGTTTTTAAAATCCCTATTTCACTCCCAATTTAATAATTAGTGATGCTCATGATGGCTTAATGCATAAGTTATAAAGAGTGAGCAATGTAAATATTCCAAACCTTCCCTTCCTCCTTGTGGCAACTGAGGCCGTCATTAGAAATAAACACTCAGCATCTGTATCAATGTTCAGCAACACAAACAGCAAGATGCATATGTCAGCAGCATCTGATTTTCGTTACTGCACACACCATTACTCACTTAGTTTGTTGTACTTGCATCTAAGCCTTTAAATTTGCAAACTTGCCTTTCCCACTGTGCATTCATTGCCTTTTGCTGTCACTTCAGCCTTGTTTGGTAACCCTCAGCCCTAGATAATTGATTACTCTCTTCACTATCTCTTTGTGCAAAGAGTTATACTAAATCGAAACTGCCACCTCTAAATTATTGTGCAGCCTTCACACTTAGGTATTAGCAGTACGTTAAAGTGCTATCTCCAATCTATACTATAAAGTTTATTGTTTTAATTAAAATGTTCTCTGCGCTCTCTAAAGGACATGATCCTTGCTTTCCCCTTGCTGCTCACTTACGAGTCGTAAAAAGTTTCTAATTATCCCATATGAATTTTGGAATGAATTCACATAATTTGACTTGCTCTATGTTACGGTGACTTCATGTATGTACAGGTGTGCAGATGGATACATTTCATCAGTGAAGTATATTTAGTGGAATATGTTGTAATTTTCCAGATCATCAGCAGAATGTGTCACCAGTATGTGCTGGCATTACAGTGACCATGATGATTTTTCACCCTGTCTTTTGTCTGGTGGTAATGTTTGACTTGCTGTTCCTGGAACGCACTGGCTGATCAAGCTGAGTGAAGAAAAAAAGGTGGGATCCAAATTTAGGACTATTAATAGTAGTCAGGATTATTTAGTACCCAAATAAGAACCACGTACCAAAATGCCTGATGCAACCTTAGTACAGGAAAGAAACACCTTTCATCATAGAGGACTCGTATCTCACTTTCCAAAATGACCAATGTAAACTCTAGCCAGCTGTTCACAAGGATGTTTGGCTATGGAGTCTAAAAAAGAAAGAGGAATTACACATTGATAGTAGGTTAAGAGTCCATCTGTAGTGGTGAGTCCACCAGGATTAACCACATATGGTTAACTGTCAACCACTGTTGTTGACCACAGAATTTGAGCAGTGAAGGTCAAAAACTGACCAGTCCAAATCCTTCCATCTCATGATTTTGAATGTTATGGTTGTAAATACAGGCATAATGCAAAGATATCTGCTAAAACTTTTTTCTCCAGAAGATGTCAAATGCATATATATAAGAGCCTTGGTTAATGTATACACTTTAGTCTGGCTGCTATTCCTTACTTATTTTTAAGCACTGTGTCTTGTTCCACTCATTAACTTTCCAATAGCACATTGTACCAGAGCTACAAGCAAGCATAAACAGTGTTAAAATTAAGCTATTTTCTTCTAAATGAAGAAGTAAAGTAAGTATTAAATCCAAATTATCAGGATTTTACACTGAATTTATGAGTATACTTTTAGATATGCAGGAACTAATGTTTCCAGAATTGCTAGTATTCTTATATGCTTCTTTACTGCCTGCCCTTCCCAAGCTGATTTCCACTTTCAGCTGCAAGGGTGAGCACCCCAGCAAATGAAACTCCAGGATGCCATGTCAGGCATGCAGGAATGAGAAATACGCAGTGAGTTACTATCTGTGCCATTTCTGGTCCCGGTTATTTGTCCAACGTCACAAAGAATTTCAAAAGTATGAAGGATATCTTTGCATTTCTCAAATGCAGAAATGAGTTGCTTTTACACACCTGTCCTTTCTACTCCTAAATTTCTTCACCTTGCTCCAGACATGCTCTCTAGCTTTGACAACCAATAAGAACCATACACATCAGTCACCTCCATGACAGTATTCTAGTTTCTTCTCTAAACACTGTCTGTCCTGAACTGTAAACAAAATTAAGGAACTGAAGAAGACTGTGCAATAACATAAATGCAAGGTCTATCATATATATACCAAAAGGGAAAAAATTCAAGTCCTTTGTGTAAAATATATCTTTATTTATTTATTATTTTTTATTTTATATATATATAAATGACACCTCTTATTTTGAGTTTTTGTGTCTACAAAACAATGGACCAAACTGATAGTAAAGAGGTACTACTAAGTCTGATGTAATATTAGCAATGAGGATCTGAAACTTAGGATTCAAAGACTAAGCATTGCGCTCAGTCACAGCATAGCAGTGGGAGTCACCACCACAGCCAATGTTAACAGGATGAGCATCAACAAGGCCAAGTGCCAGATCCTGCACTTGGGCTACAACAACCCCATGCATCGCTACAGGCTTGGGGAGGTGTGGCTGGAGAGCTGTCTGGAAGAAAAGGATCTGGGGGTTCTAATTGACAAGCAGCTGAACATGAGCCAGCAGTGTGCCCAGGTGACCAAGAAAGCCAATGGCATCCTGGCTTGTATTAGAAATAGTGTGACCAGCAGAAGTAGGGAGGTGGTAGTCCCCCTGTACTCTGCACTGGTGACGCCACACCTGGAGTATTGTGTCCAGTTTTGGGCACCTCAATATGAGAGAGATATCGAGGTGCTGGAGCGAGTGCAGAGGAGGGCAACGAAGCTGGTGAAGGGCCTGGAGAACAAATCCTATGAGGAGAGATTGAGGGAGTTGGGACTGTTCAGTTTGAGGAAGAGAAGGCTGAGGGGAGACCTCATCACTCTCTACACCTACCTGAAAGGACATTGTGGAGAGGTTGGTGCTGGTCTCTTCTCACAGGTGATTAGTGACAGAACTAGGGGGAATGGCTTAAACTCCAACAGGGTAGGTTCAGACTGGACATTAGGAAAAAATTTTTCACAGAAAGAGTGGTCAGACAGTGGAATAGGCTGCCCAGGGAGGTGGTAGAGTCACCATCCCTGGATGTGTTTAAGGGTCGTTTAGATGAGATGCTGGGGGATATGGTGTAGGGGAGAACTTTGTAGAGTAGGGCTGATGGTTGGACTCGATGATCCCAAGGGTCTTTTCCAGCCTGAATGATTCTGTGATTCTGTGATGGCTAGGTAGACGGTGCTGTCCAAAAGAGCTTTCTGGCACTTACCTACAAGTCTTCCAATCCTGTACAGAGGTAAACATTTAGGTTTTGTCACTTGAACCCGCAATCTTCTAAAAATAATATTGTGTGTGTAATCTGAAATACACAAACACATTTGAAAAAAAAAAAAAAAAAAAAAGGATCATCAGCCTTTCAGTTCTTCCCCATGTTTAATAACAACACTACTCTAAACTCCGGAAGGTTATGAAGCACCATCTCACATAAAGTGAGGCTACTGCTGCTGTGCAGATACCAGACTGTTTCCACAGTATTTGGAAGTAAGGAGCAGTCAGAAATTGCTGTCTTTTAAAAGTGCTTCTATCAAGACATTTTTGCTCCCTTAAGAGCACTTAATAGTGCTGGAAAGGGATTCCAGCCCTCAAGAACAATGAAAGTGAGTTTTAACAGTTATTTCACAGACATTCAACCGTGGAAAAGCAGTCAGTGATGTTTGATTGAACAATTTACAGTACAAAAGACAGTAGTACCAAAATTAAGAACAAAAGGAATTTTAACCCAATATGTAGAATCTTGCTCAAACCAAAGCATTTTTGCGGCATAGAGTTGTTTGTTTTCTTCTGTTGTTTTTTCCCCTCCAGCAGTTTGGTGAACCAAATCAGACTTCTATGTAACCGATGCTGCCATGAAGTTAAATACAATAGAACATTGTCTTAACTTCAGAAATCAATTGATTGAGATTCTCATACACACATACCTTATAGCTTTTGCTCTTTTCCTAGCCTTATGCTCACCCTTCCCCTCCTTTTCTGGATCCTAAAGTGTCCAACTGTGTCCAACTTCACACTGGTGGGGGTGAATGGGCTATGGCAAGATGTCAGCATCTAGCGTACTTCAAAGGTAATAATATCATTTTGATGACTTACACAAATATGATGATTTCTTCCTCACCTAGAATCCACTTGGAGTCAAAAAAGTCTAAGACTTTTTTACATCTTTTTCTATACTGGTCTGCAATTCCATGTTACAGTCATATTAACAACATTTTACATGTTAGATGCTATTTCTTTGCTCTGTTACCCTTCAAAGCCTTTTTGACCAGCTGAAGGTCTGCATTGTTTTAGCTGACCACTGGTGAGTTGTTTGTAGCCATAAGCAGTGCCAGTCTATGCCTCATGTGTATTCATCACCTGTCTGTACACTGCACTTGGTCTCCCCACTTCTTAAGGCCTCTGCTATCACAGCAGGCCTGTATATCTCTATACCGCTACATCAGTCATAAATATCTCGTTCTACACAGAATAACAATTTATTACTACTATATCTATAAAATTATGATTGTACCATACAAAGATAAGGAGGGTAAAATAACTGACCATAGTCACTTAAGAAGTCAGAAGAAAAATTGCTATTAGAGTGAAATCAAGTCAAAAGCAAATCTCCAGGCAGGTCAGGACAAACTCAAACAGAGCAAGCCTGACAACTACAGAGGCAGCAAGCCTCAGCTCTGAGGTCTTGCAAACTCAATAACAAGTTTGTGTCCTGTTGTTAGTAAAGGCATCACTGTATTACTGATCTACAGGATACTACAGTACGTAGGGTCAAAGCAGAACTACAATAACTTTTTCATGTGATACTATCATCTAATATCTTTGAGTGGGCCTGATTTCTAGAGTGGTGTTCACTTTCTCCTGTATCCATACCAAGGTTGTGCAAGCAAAATCATGTCATTAAAAACCAAAAAGTTTGTGTTTCAGTTTTGCAGTAGATCTCCAAAAGATAAGGGCAAAAGATTACAATTAAGGTGGGAAATCTTGTGAAGTGTTTATATCATGCATGTGGCTGGTAGTAGCAAGATATAGAGAGAGCAATGAGTGCCTATACAGGAGAAGCTTTTAAATCCAGCCCCATCAGAGCAAAAATCCCTATCTTCAATTTCTTATTTTCATTCCTGAAGTTTACAGTTGTGCTACCAAATATCAGAGTTTTAAAGTTCCTTTGACCTAGTGAACTAAACCATCCTGCTATTATGACTCTATGAGGAACCACTTCTGTTGTGGGACATACAACCAAAAATAAATCATCACAACACACTAAAACTAAACCCTTTCTAGATATTATCAAGATCACAGTTCTTATTAGAAACTTGTGGTTTGAAACAACCGTAAAAAAAAAAAAAATAGATCTGTATTCTGCCTGTATTCAGTTCCTAAACCAGAAGGAGAAGTCCTCAAGCGAGACAAATTACTTATTTACAGAGGGTCTAAATAATGCACCAGTAGGATCCAAAGTTGTTATTACCTAATCAATCTGAACAAAACTAGGTGATGAATTAATACAGCAACTTTGTGTTTTTCAAGGACAAGTGGAAATGAAGAAAAAGAATCAGCATTGGCCTAGAATTTATCAGTTTAGAGAACTTTTAGTCAAATTGCTTTCACATTCATCACATATTTTAATCTTCCCTACCTTTGTTGAAATACATCTTTTTCAAGCACAATTAGGTTTAGCTTTGTTTTGATCACAGAAATATTTTTAAATAAAGGGAAAAAATTAATTGCCTTCTTTAGAAAACATTACTTGAATGGATTTATAATGTTTCCTATCAGTGTTAAATAAATGATAGGACATTTTTTTCAGATAATTAAGCATTTTGTTTTACTAAATTAAACAAGTCATATTAATGAAGTAGAACACAAACTTCCCTAACTCTAGCCTTGATGTTCTCTATTGAGGATGATACCTTCTGAATGACTATTTCTACATCTTCAAATGTAGTTAAAAAGCAGTCAAAGTTCCTTAAAGTAGAGATAATACTTCCTAAAGCCTTTGTTTTCTATGCTCCATTCCTCTGCCCTCTCTACACTCCCTCCCTGCAGTAGGACTCATGTGGGTGAAAGACAGCTATAAACATCACTGACGTCTTCTTTCACTTCACAGTCTGTGCAGGTTCTTCAAATGGCGTAATACCCTAACTTGCTTTAAAACCTCCCATCTATCCCAGTTTTCTTTCAGAATATAAAATACTCCTGCTCAGCCATTTGATTAAACAGGGCTGTTATTGACATCCCAATAATTGAAATCCTGTCATTTCCCACTACTTTCCCTTTCAGAGCTTCAAACACATCTGATTCAAAACCTGTCAGACTGCCTACATTTCCCCTTGTCCACACAGCGGGCCTTTCGTTGGCTAGATAATTTTGGTTGATTAGCATTTGGATTTGATTTTTCCTGCAGCCCAACTTATCTCAAGATTTGTAGCAAAGAACATTTAGTTTTTGTATCCAAACCCTGCTACTTTCTTCAATTGCTCTTATTAATGTGCCAGTGCATATTAATAGGGTGCATCTTCTCTACCTTTAATCCTAGTTCTGCAAGAGTTCATACAATGGAGAAAATTTTATATCTCAGCCATTTATGTGCACAAGAAATCAACTGTATGTTCTTTAAAATGCCAAGTTTTTTTAATTCACAGTTTGCTAAGTCATTTCTGTGTCTATCATCAGAATAGAACAGCCTTCTCAATAGTTTGACTAGTTGATACATTTGCTTAACCCATCACCTAATACCACTCAGCACACCCAAATTAACTTATAAAGTGCTCGGCACTAGGTTAACATCTTAAGTCAATCGTCAGAGTTAGAATTTAACGTTTTCAACAGCATGAACTAGAAGGAAATTTACTCATGCTATTTTGACGAAGAGCCTCAAACTAATAGAAAAGATTTCCTGAAGTTGTTAAGAAAAATTTTTCTAGTGTTTCCTCAAGGTTGGAAATTAGGTTTTTACATGTACCAGAGTCAATGGCAAAAGGATTTTTTTTCAGTTGAGATTATCTCTAGCGTTTTGATTTCAAACACTAATCTGTTAGAGACTACCACCAGCAACCCTCTTCTGCGGCTAATAATATGTCAGACATTAGAACATCGTGACACTATGATTCACTTTTAAATAAATACCACCTCAACTTGATTGTAGGTTTCTGAATTAGCAATGCTGCAGTGAAGATTAATTATATATAAATATCATGCAAATAGATATCTTACCTGCTTGTAATTTCATTTTTCATTAAATGACTCCAGAAGTTCAAGTTTTTAATACTCAAGGAAAGAAAAGATGAAATGACAGAGAAATACAGACATCTTGGTGTGTTAGCTGCACTAGCGATCATGGATTTTTTTTCCAATAAGCAGTATTATACCACCTTACCTGGCAAAACTGTAGCCACCATGAATTTGCTCAAGAGCCTAGGTATATTGCATGATGACTCAGAAGATCTGGGTTCACACACCATCTTAATCATGCTTTTACTGCAGAGACATATGTAAGTCATCTTCAGTGTTCCTTGGTTTCTTACTGTATTTTTCATACCAATGCTTTATTATTTCATAGATATTTTGCAAGGATAAAGACAGTGACCAACAAGACATTTGTAGTGTGGAAAGAAGCAGCTTTTAATATGTAACATGCTTTTTAGATACTGTACCACAGACATAGGGAAGGAACACCTACTTCCTAAAAATGATAGCTCTTCTCCTATTGTCAAAATATTCATGCATGCACACAATATAACATTATCAGAAACTTACAGGAGAGAGGAACTGCAACATCTAAGAAGGCTGAAGGAGCTATTTCCAGACTCTTGTCCTCACACATTATGCCACTACCTCAGTATATGATTTTATATTCTTTTGGCACAGAGTCTGTGTGTCTGTCAGCAGAGGATTAAGTCTTGGAAGTCTACAGCACACTGCTGAGGAAGCTGAGCAAAGGGAGTGAGAGATCTCTGCATTCTCCTGCTGCTGGATAGGTCAAGCACAAAAGATGTACAGCGCTCTTTTTCCAGCAAGCTCCTCAGACACATGTTTAACCTGTGGTTATAACCAAAGGAATTCCTTGAAGCTGTTAAATACATAGTCCACTGAAGCAGGAGGTTTAAAAATAAATTTTTTTGTATAAATTGAATAACTGCAAATGAAGAAGCTATAGAAATTTAAATAGATTGAGTAATTAGTGACACAATAATAATTTTTTTTATCTTCACTCCACTGTTAGACTTGGCTGCAGGTCATAAACAAAGCTTTTTTAGTCTGACGCCTAACCAGCACATTCCAATTTAACTGAATTGGGACACCAGTTAACTTTTTAAGAGCACAATTTTGCAAATGCTACAAGATAACACTGCCAGCAGCCCTCACACAAAAGGATGACTTCATCAGACACTTGGACCTAATTCACATCCCCCTTTCACCCCCCAGTGCACAATTCTGGTTCACTGTTGAGGCATATGGGCAGATCATGTCAGCCTATGCACTACCATTTGAACATTGCATTTTCCCCACAACTAAGGAAAAAATATCCACATACAAGCTTCTGCCAGTCTGTCACCTAGAAAGTGAATGTACTCATCACTACATACACACTAAAATCTATGCTCTTTCTACAGAATCCTGGGAAACCCAACCCACCCAATGTTAAAATGTCTGAGAAAGGTATCACTCAGTAAGAAGCCATTCACAATAAAAGTCTAAATATAAAATAACATAATCAGCACCCTTCAAGCAGTGATTTCTGTAGATAATATCTACTATTGGTAACTCCAGAAATTATAATTTTACAGAGATTCTGTTGTTGGAAATTTAAAAGAAGAGCTGCAAAAATTTAGAATAAAATGTGATCTTATTAAAATTAATATAGATGACTTGTCTAATGATAGAACTATGATAGATAGTGATCAACATAGAGCCATAAATAGTACTGATTGTCCTTTAATTACACCATTTCACATCAAGCCAATCACTCAAAAAATTAACACCTTACTCAGAAGTGTATCTTCTAGAAAGAGTATAGTATCTACAGAGATTAAATATTACAGTTCACCATAAAGGTATTACAGCTCACCATAAAACAATTCCCAGTGTACTGATTTTCTCAAAAAACCCCTTGATTTTAAGGTTACAGTCATATCTACTGCTGTATATTTTACTTTATACATTCAGAGGCTACCTGAAAAACAACAGAAGTTTACCTCAGAGATTTATGATTTGTTTTTCATTATTGCTCTTGGCCAGATTCTGTCTCTCTTAGAACCAAGCAAAACAGAACTTGGCAAAAAACCCAATCCTATAACTCATATTTTAAGGTACTTGAGAAAAATATAATGGTAAGTATTGACTTCATTATCTATTAAAAAATGTCTCTATTACTTTTGAGCTGGCCAGTGAGTTTACACAGATTTTAGATCTATACCTTCTGTAGAAACCTCTGTCTCTCTTTTTGTTAAATGAAATATATTCAAGTAGAATAGCAGCTGACCTTATCTTTCCTCCTTCCTCTTCCTGCTTCATCCAATATGTCATCCTTAAATACTCATTGCACTGTTTTCCATCAGTACAGAAACATCTAAAGAATGAGTGAATCTCTAATCTGATGAAAAAAAAAAGTATGGACTGATGAACATTACACTTGTTTTGGTTTCACAGGAAGTAAAGCACAGGTCAGGACAATCCCATAACACTTTCACCAGCCCTTTCAGAAAAGAATGGAAAGTAGTCTATTACCTGTCAAAGATGTTATCATACATCATGTCAATGTAATTAGCATTTCTGTCTTATCAGTGATATACTGGGGTATCTGGAGGCAATCCCCTTTTCACATGGTAAAAGCTGAATAAAGTCCCAAGTAACACAGATCCAAAGGCATTCTTGTTCTCTGTTGTTGCTACAGGAAGTAAAATTTAACATCCTAACATTTCAATTCCCACTACCACACTTCAGGACAGCGGGACACCTTCGAAGAGCAGAACATATTTGTTTCCAGAAGGTTTCAAATGGATCCACAAATTGTTAGCAAAATAAAACACAAAAAACCTTACTCACTCTCTGTAGGGAAATATACTGCGGTGATATGCTGGAAGCCTTTGCATGGGACATTGATCCTATAAAACCATAGCCCCTCTGGATATCAGTGCAACAATCACAACACAATTTATCAGCTAAATCATTTTTCTCCATCTTCCAGATGGTTGGGGATGGGAATCAGCGCCAGGGAGGAAGGTGTCCCTTAACTGCAAAGTAATATTACAGAAAAAATAAGTGGATAGGGAACAAACAGATATTTTCATTCATGTTCACTGTTGAAGTTTTAGAATGTTACAAATTCCCATATTATCTCTAGTCCTTGCTAAGCAAGTCTACATCACCTGTTAAAGAAAGGAAATGTTAATGTTCCTTAAGTACTCTGAATGCAAAAAAAGTTGTACTAAAATCCAACACGTGCCCTTTAAGAAAACATTCGTGCTTCTTTGCAAAAGACTGCAATATCTTTTTCACACTATTAAGCTTCCAAAAAATAGACATGTCCACAAGGAAAAATCCACCAGCTGTATTTCTCAAATATCCCAAAAGAATTGAAGGGAGGTAGGGAGGAATGCCGTACACTAATAATTTCACTATATAATGGTAAAATGCAGCATTACATCACTACCTCAGTGGGCATCTTTCCCCACACACTTCGCTTCCTGTGACGTTTTAGGATATAAAGAAAAAAATGTACACACAACATCTTTATCAAAAAAAGTAACTGTACACCTCTTCCCCTCAAACTGTACACAGGCTTCACAGGGAAAATTTTTTGGGACCATCGAGTGATCAGCATCGTGCTTCTGATTCCTCAGGCACAGCTCCTCTCTGATAAGTCTTCTTAATATAAATAGACAAAAATTTTACGTTACATGAGACTATGTAGTTTCATAGCAGATTCACAGTGTGTACCTTTTGCCCTGTCTCTTTTGCTATATGTTTCAAAAAAACAAGTCAAAATATAGAGAACATCCATAAAATTACTGAATAGGTTGAAATGAAAACCTCATTTGCTTACATTCCCGGCACCCAGGTTTATTTCTAACCACTAGGAGGAATAAATGCAGTTTAGCTCAGATAAGATGTAGTAGTCCCACCTCCATCCAAAAGCTGACTTTATCGCATGACTTCCCTCCATGCTGCCACTTCTATCTTAGTCATAGCCCTCCTTCTGCAGTAGCACAGTCTTGTCACCTTGCTTCCATTACTAAGGACCTTGCAACACAATTTATTTGTCTTAATCTGACCTCAAACAGAGAGCAAAATAACCTTTTTTTTTTAGGTTAAACATCGTACTGACTTCATTTTCAGCTATTCTAATTTCAGTTCGGCAAAAGCTAGGTAAAGGGAGTCTCAGGTGATATTAATTTTGAGAAACATTTGTTATCAAGCACTGACCCTACCAACAATTTAAGAGTTGTCTGTGTTTCTTAAGTTTAAAGATGGAGTTATCGAACTGATTTCACTCACAGCAGGCCCTTTACTGTTCTGTCTGTCAACTGAAAGGTCAAAATTTCATTGATCTAAATGAACCAATTCATTAACTTAATTTTAATCTGGTTTTATCCAGCAGCTTTCTATCATTCACCAACTTACCAGGAAACATCATCAGTGATGTCTTCAATCACATTCACAAGATGAGGATACATCAGCAAGACTGAATGTTTGTGAAATTTGATGCTGTTTTTCTTCCCCTTAAAAGCTGCTTCTAATGATCTCTCCATGCCAGTTTCTTTCCCCTATTTGTCCTATTTTCCTTTCAAAAGAGAGATTTTAAGGAAAACAAGACTTTCCACCAGTGTTCAGGTGATCTTAGAAATGTGTTCCTGTTAGGTGGATACGAAACATCCATAGTTCATAGAAGACAAGCCAGAGTAGAACCTCATCAGCAGGCAAGGACACAATAAGTATGAACTAACACGTAGCAAGTGAAGTCACACATTATGATGTCTAGTGGTGTTGTGGAAAAAAAAAAAAAAAATCTCTTTTCAGTACTAATTCAGTAATGGAGATATTGCTGACAGAAAACAGTACTGAAAGTAACTCTACCAAAGCTAGTAACTTCACATGGCCAACAGATAAAATCACAAACCAGACATATGAAGGCTGTTGCCCAAATTCTCTATCTCGACCACAAGTGGAGACATTTCTGTGTAGAGAAAAAAATCTTTTTGTCATCAAGAATGGTATGTGAGTCTCCATTTTAATTATCATCACTCTGAATAAAGGCACATAAACCTGCCGTTATCACTCTCACCAGGACACTGCTATTTCCAAAAGGCAATAATTTTAGGTAACAGTGAAAGATTTTTTGCTGACCTTACTTTAACTTCTGTATTGTCAGTTCAGGATTCCTTTCAAGGCTTGTGCATTTCTATGCTTTTCAAGTGTTTTCTGAAGCACGCTTTTATCAAATTATGATCGTGTCTTGACAGTGGTTTCAGTTTTTCTGATTAAAGCTGAGGTGCCTTCACAGTTACTGTATATACACTTCTTTTCACAGTGTGTCCAATTATTCTGGTTATAATGCATGGTGAGGGTCTCTCTTCAATCAGGATTTCAGTTAAGCTGTATCTTCATAGATTTGCTTTCTAAACAATTATCTGTCATGTTTTAGTTTACAGGAGCTAGGAGCTATGTATATAACATAGCACATTTTTAAACCATTTTTAAACCTGCTTCTGGCAACACATTTGTTTCACACGCATCATGATAACAGGCTTGTCCATATTACAGTTTCTTCCAAGCTTAAACCGCAGTTGAGAAAAACTATCAAAATATTGAAGTTATGTAGCAAATTATAACTCTCAAAAATCCAAAGGTCACATTGTAGCATTTTAATGAACTTCTAAGCCCAAAGCAAACAGGAAACAATAAACAGTGGATATGAAGTATTCACAGTTTAATAACCATCCTCAGATGCCCATGATCTCAGTACTATGTGATCACAGTACTGCCAGGAGTTCATTACGTATTTGGTGCAGAATGGCATACTGGCAAGGCTGACAGGGAGCATTTGTTTCAACTCCTTTGCTGATACTCCATAACCCTGTTATTCCTAGTTGATCTTACACAGTCATTTCTATTGTAAAACTCTGACTTTGTGCAAACAGCTGAGTCTTCATCCTGCTGTATAACTAAAACAGTCTGGGCTATGAGCACTGTCTTCCCTGACATGCTTACACTTCAAGCTCTACTTCCTGCTCTGAGGTGCTACATTTTTATTTCACATCCTCTGTTCAGAAATGGTCGTCTCCAGTAATTCAGAAGCAAACCTGTATTTGCAAAAGCTTTCACTAAAATGAACACTGCAAGTGTGAATTCTTTCTGCTGACAGGAAATTCGTGGCAACCCTGAGCTTTCACTGGGCTGAAACTGTCCCTGCGTGGGGGTCAGAATTCAGCCACAGCAGCACTTGACAGTGCAAATCAGTTCCTCTCACCTCTGAGCTGCTTCATCTCTAGACTACATTCTGTCTTGGCTCCATTAGGAATTTTCTTAAGGCACTTTCTCTGTCAGCATGATACTCAAGATGACAAAGTTCAGTTTCATGCTCAAGCATGTTCTAAGCTTCAAGGCTGTGGGATCTGACTGACAGAAATTCAACAGTCTTGTGAAGAAAACTTGTACAAAAAATAAGCACAATATTCCTTTTTTGCTAGTTTATAAATTATATTCAGCATTTCTCAGAATGATGAAAGGCAACGCATGTAGCCAAAAGTCAGTGATTGAATGCAATGCAGAAAGTGGGAGAAGAGGATGTAACATGCCAGTTTTTGCTGGTGATTGTGAGAGACGAGAAACCAGGCCTGTGAGAAACTAAGAAAAACAGCCTGAGAAAGCAAAAGTTGAGGCTGATCGAAGGAATGCCTCAAACACTCGCAAGACAAAACTATGAGTCACAGGGTGCATTCTGTGGAGGTCGAAGCTGATAAGGCTGCCTGAATAACACAAGATGGGACTGGAGGAGGGAGCCCTGTGAAGACAGGACGGCTCTGCTCTGGTGCACCTGGCCAAAACTTCAAGGGCCATCTGTCCGGTGAATGACCTTTGCTTCATTATCCACGAAATGCATATTAAAGTTAACACCCCTCAATATGCTAACGAGGGCTAACATGATCATGCTAATTACATCATCCCATGAAACACCTCACCCCTCCCCGTACATGGGATACGTAGGTATGTGGGTCGACCTAGGGGATGGACCCAAGGAAAGTGGGTATAAATCAAGAAGGGGGGGGGGGGGGGGTGGCGGGGCCGGGAGAGAGAGAGTGCAGTGAAGCGAAGAAGACGGATGCCAGCAAAAAAGACGGATGTCTCCCGTGCCTCCCGGAACCCTCGTCGGCAGGAGCAGCGCAGAAACCCAGACCGGTGATCTGTATTTCCCCATTCCCTCTATCTCCCTCTTTTCCCTTTCCTATTAAGCAATGCAAGGCATATTATATTGCTTGCCACAACTTGCTATATACTTAGCCAACTATCGTGTGTTCAATTAGTACATTGTGAGTAGTTAATAAATGTTTAGACTTGGAGACTTGTTGTCCGCTCCATTGGGGATTTGCGAATCTGAGTCACTTGTCCCCCTCATCTGAGCGGGACGTGACAGTGATACATTCTTTGTTTCTCTTCCTCTAGCATCTCTGAAAAACAATCCATTAACTGTTAAAAGTTTCATGACTCAAAATGCTTCCCAAAAGCTTGCTGTCAGGCATCTGCATGCCCTTCAGGTCAAAGTGTATCCATCTGAGTGCACTCGTGAGAACACAGAGAGGAGGTTCTTTTAGTCAAGATTGTTCAGCTATGGCAGGAAACTACTTAACCTGTCTGACTGTATAGTATTGATTAAAATAATTAAAGGATCACTGCTTCACTGCTCTAAAGATTTTAGATTGATATGCATAAGTGCACACTGAGTAGTAGCAAAGCTCAGGACACCACAATATTGAATATTGTTCAGATTTACTTCCCCCCTACCTTTTTTCCAATATAAAGGTAGTTACCTCATCACAATTAACCATGCCTTATTTAGTTAATTACTCATGATTATGCCATTACTAGAGAAATTTAAATATTATAGGGATTCTGCTAACTCAGAAAGCTGTTTCTAAAATACCTCTCTAATCAAGCAGCAATTATGTTATTCCCCACTAACACCATAAGCATGTTGACCCAGCTAGTCACATTCTGGCAACCACAAAGAGAAAAAATACATAGCAACAGTGACTACTCCATAGAAACACCAGCTGTGGAACAAAAGGAAAATCCACAGAAACATTTTAAAGGCTCACACTTGATCATTTCACTGCTTTGGGTTCTATCATTTCAGCAAAAAGGCTTCTAGGAAAAAAAAAAAAAACAACAGTTTTGACTGAAACAATAAATATATGTATAAAAATGTTTAAAATAAATTTTTTAAAAGCTTAAAATTGTAAAGGCAGATGATAATAAATTGGGAAACTGGCCAGGGATAGGTTGTCTGAAAGAAACAAAGAGGTACATTTCTGGCTTTCAGTTGAGACTACAAAACAGCAGCAAACACTTCAGGGTGACTAACTACCCAAAAATTAATTTTAGGGAATTTCATAGTAACGATAACATACAGGGGAGTACATTTACAACTGCTAAGTCTCACTTCCACTCTTCTTCCAATAAATTAGAATCAAGATACAAGAATTATTGGTGCAAAGTCATGCTTTGCAATAGAAACCTATAGCTGTTGCAAAAGGCTGTTCTGTTTTCTAGGCTTCTATCCTGATTTGGTTACCTCATTGCTCCACTTGCTTCATCTCTGTTAGTTATCTTCTTCCCTGTTCTCATATCATAAACCTCTACATTCCCCAATCAGCTCATATTCCTTCCTTCTTTCCCTGCTCCCACTTGCTTTGAACTGTACCCTGGACCTTCCATACATCGTCCACTACCTCTTCCATATGCCAACCTTGGCTTTATGCCCTGGTCTTTTATTCTTCTCTTTGCTGACATTCTCAGCTGCTCCCCTCTCAGCTGGTACCTTTGTCCTCCTGCACATGGTCAGGACACCCTGAGACGAAGCCAGACCCCAAGGACTTTTTTCTCACCCTTAAGGAGTCACAAGAAATCATTGCGGATAAAGTGTCTCCAGTCAGCTTATTGGAAAATCAGAGGAAAGCTGAAGATGAAATCACCTGTAAATGCTAATAACAGCCCTGACAACTCTCTGTACTGCACATGTAAACCACAGTTTCATCTGCAACTGTAAAAATTTGGCCAAGATACCAGCAACTGCAAATATAGTATCCTGCATGAAGTATCAAATAAATTTTGCTATCAACTATGGCTTATGTGCCCCATATAAGTGGCACCAGCTTGAAAGAAATATATTTAATTGCTGCATTGCTTTCTCACATAAGAAATCAGAGAATTTCTATCAAGCTTAAGACTTGTTGTGTAGCCTGCATTTACTCAAATAACCACTTTCTACTCAAACAGTCCCCATGTTTTCTGTGGTCAACTGCCCTCAATTTCTGTATTTCCTTACAATCTGTTGGCATCATATGCAGTGCTTCTTAAGGAACTTGTATATCTTCTTTTAAGAAAATACAACTTTCTTGTTGTTAATTGGGGGTTTAGCATATGACATTCAAGACACCATGGCTTAAACCAACACCTTTTTGCTCCTAGCTAGTGTCCATTCCAGATATAACCATTTTCAGAAGTACTGCACTAACTTGGGCTTTACATTTCTTAATGCCACTTTTAATTTTCATTAGAAATAGCTAAAAAATAATTCTACCTTGCATGTTTTCTATAGCTAAATTGCCAGTGTCTTCAAAATTTCCTATCAGCTGGTACAGTAACATAATATGTCCCTCAAAGATAAGCTGAAACTCAGCACTACTACACTGATTTGAAAACCATATAATATATTTTTTTATTGATTCAAATACATATCATTTAATTAGAGACTATCCAAAACAGAGGTTGGGCTTGTTTTTATGTATCACCAGAAAATGCAAGATGCATGCTTACAGACAGCCTCACTGTAAAAATTATCCATTTCAAACATAGTATGATTAAGAACTTTCATTTTCAAAAAACATTTCAACATGTGCTTTTCAAGCACTCATTCAAGAGACAGTCATATCAAGGGTTTTGACATTTTTCCTTTTATTTACATAGCAGCCTTAAAATCAGTCAGAATCCTTTATATTTCTTTTTTTAAGCTGTTACTATATTTCCTTTCTCGTTCTTGTATTGTCAGAAACATGGAATTCTGACACTTTTCTTTAAAAATAAGATTTCAAACTAAACATACTGTATGCAAAACAACAATTTACCCAGAGGTTTTAAAAACCAATATCTTCAAGGAAACCTTTCAGGCTAGTATCTTCAATGCAAGCAGGTTTTTCTTTATTTTATTTTTTTTTTTAATTCAGTTGTTTTCTCCAGAAAGTTCTGTTGCATTCAGAGGTATGCATGATTTTCTGTCTTTTTAATTTTTTTGGGGGGGGGTGGGGGGGGGGGGGGGAATAATGTTAAAAACTAAGTTAACAAACTTTTATTATGCCATGAAAGCAATCTGCAACGTTAATACAGTCCTGCCCTAATTATCTAGCATTACAAAACTCTTTTAAACGTAATTCACAATTCAAAGAAATAGCAGCAGAGGCCTGAACCATGCTCTTAATTCACCTCAGTAAATGCTTCTATGAGTAGAGGTACACTTGGAACACAAAACCCAAGATTTTATTCTACTATTGTCATTTTCCATTATGACTGTTTAGCTGAAGCAGCAAAATAAATTTTAAGACTTCGGGAAGTCAGAACATGTAGCATTTAAGACATAATTTGCATACAAAAGTAATGTTGCACAAAATAAAAAAATCAAGGTTATTAAAAGCAAGTCAAACCTTTACAACTCATTATTGCTACCAGTTTATCTGCAGCGAGTTTTCTCCTTTTCCAAAGCATACCTGCTACAAAGTTACACACATAAGAACAACCCAGAGGTGCCTTTCACGGCACAAAAACCCTGAGGGATGGTGGAAGGCTGCTCCCCTCAAAAAAATAAAATGCATTTTGTATGGGATATCCCTCTGTTCATCATAGTCCTGAAACTAAAGACTGACTGCTTCAGAGAATGCATACAGCAATGAACTGAAGTCATGAGTCCCTTATTAGCTCTAGCCCTGAGTAACTTCGCTAACTTCATATGCCCGGTTTCAGCTACAACTATTCTCTTGCCTGGGTACTCCTGCACCTTTTCTATAATTAATGATATTACCTCTGACACCACAGTGTTTCTATGCATCAAAAAGTGAATGGACATCATGTAGCAATCACACTACACCTGCAATCTGTTGTTCCTGTTTTCCATTTGCCAGCAAAATCGATTTCAGACTTCTACAATAACCCCTAGAACATTTCTTACAATATTAGAAATTATTTTATATGGTGTTCCAAAGTTAACTATGGAAAGATAAAACAACTGCACTGTCACTGCTATTATTCAGGGCACTTGCATCAAAAAATCCCTTTGTTGTGTAATGAACAGTTCCAACACAATTTGAAATCTATCTCGTACAGCAAAACCTTACCTTAGGCCATAAGAAACACTGCATTTAAGAGATCTGCAAACAAGACTGTTAATGATTTTTATCACTAGCACACCTCCTTTGAATCTTATGAAGATTAATTTGAAGAGGTCTGAAGATAGGTACACACTTGATTTACACAGACTGCAGAATCCACTCCTCAATGCAATATGCTACATATAGCTACTTGATCTTATTTGTTAAGTTTAAAGCAGGAAGTGTCCATACACTAACACCAAACCTGAGAAGATAATTAATTTTATCAAAAGCTAACAAAACAAGAAAACATACCTCTTAATAGCACATGTTTCTGAACAAGCAAGCATGCATACAGCCAGTTATGGTGTCTTTCGGGATATTTAAAAGCTATTTTTTGAAAATTATACGGATTTTCTTTTATTCCTGTATTGCTGTGCACACCTAATTTACAAGAATTCCTACAGTTCTTATGAGCTACACTTATGCGCTTATTCAGTTGCTGCATAAGACCTAGAAGATTCCCTCTTTTGTGTTATTGACACTGAAGCTCACGCAATTTTTACATTCTCAACAATTACATCACTGATTTTTCATATTGTGTTGCTTATTTTTAGCATAGATATTATTTTTGTCAAAATAAATAAAATGCTCCTTTTCCCATGTTAAAAAATAACAAGTTTAAATCATTATAAACTTACAAAAACCAGAAACTCCACATGTTTCTTTACTGAATTACCATCAAAGCAATTATTGCATCTATGGTTTCTTCAGTTTCTGGGCAAATGTTCCAGACATGGGAAAGGCAAGAGACAGTTATTCTCTGCCCTATGTACATTAGTCCACTAACAACAAAGCTTATATGATCCATAGCTTTTAAATAGGTCAGTTCTTTCTAACACAGCAGAAGTTAAACATTGCAGTAGTCTTGTAGAGCACTGTCTTCAAAACTGTCTGGTCAAAAGTAAATTTAGAGCCTTAAATACCAGGAATTATCTGAAGGTAATAATAATTAAATTCAGTGCTTTACTTCTTTAGATGATGCATCCTCATGAACATTTGCAGTAGCTTAACCTTAAATAGCAGTTTCACAGACCATATTTAATACTGCACAACCTTACATTTGGCCAACTAATTTTTATTAGTACTCTTTCTTGAGCCTCAGAGGTCATTACTTTTTGCCTTATAGCATCACACATCTCTAACTCAACAAATTTAATCAGACACAGAGGATGAACTTTTCAGTCTCTTCAATAACCCTTTGCTGCTTAGACAGAAGCTGAATCAGTTCCATAAATACAGAAATAAGCTCCACTTTCCACAGACAATTCCCTAAGCCACTTAGCAATTGCTTCTACATGGATACCAAAGCATCCGGTTTAAAAAATAAAGAAAAAAAATGTTTGAGTGTCATATACCAAGTATTTCAAAAATCTTACAAAAACATACTTTCCATATACATATAAATGCTTATATACTGAAATGTATGCAACTATACACCCTGCATGTGAATTATATCAGTTATATTTTATTGCCTATCATGTAGTAGAAGCTGCTTGTTCTTCAGGTGCAAGCTATGGCTAGTGCTACAGGATTTCCAGGTAAAGCTAGTTTTCTGATGATTTTCAGAAAGGCGTTTCTGAACTGTTTGGTTCTGAACTGTTTGAGTGGCAAGGCAAACCTTTGCAAACACCCCTAAGAGTATGCCAAAATGTTAAAAAGGCATTGGGAAATAAAGGCAAAGTTCTGAGGGAGGCTAATCTATCAGATAATGTTTGTCAAAAAATAAAATAAAAACCCACTGTTGAGCCCAGCATTAGCCAGAATGAAGCATGCCAGTGGAAGATGACATCTGAGTGGCTGGCAAGCACAATTGCCTTGAGTGCGAAGGCAGATACTATTGTCTGTGGCAGAAGCTAGCTGAAAGCCAGAGGAAAAAAAAAAAAAAAGAGAGAATTGATCTGTGTCTTTAGAAGAAACCATGGAACCTGATAACACACAGGAAATGGAAGAAAAAGTTATTCATGACGGACTACGCAGCTCATGTCTGAGCAGACAGGGTATTTTGAAAAGTTCATGGAGCGACCACTTTTCTAACTCACAGTCTTTCTCATTTACGGCCTGAAACGCAGCATGCAGTCACTGTTCCTTAGACACACAGATGACACTTTCTATGTATGGAAAGCAGTTTGACTATGAAATAAAACAGAGCTAATGGCATGGAAAGCACAATAACACTGGTTTTCTAGGTTAGGCTAACTTGAACTAAACCAACAGCCTAATATGCTTTAAAAATTCTGCTACATGCATGAAGTTTTAACTGTCACTTCCTTTTTTAATTCTCAGAAAAAAGGTTTTTTTCTAGACTGCTTTACTGACACCTAGTGAGCCTCGGCTTGAACAGCTTCAGGCACATGAGCTCCTAGAAAAAGAGAGGTGGTAACCGAGCGACAGTTCTTTTCATTCCACTTGCACTAAAATATTTTATATGGCCATGATTGTGATTCAACAGAGTGCTGAATCGTATATCAACTCAGAGAATGCTGTAGTATGATAAGATGTAAAAATGTAGAAAGATGGTAAAGAGAAGAAAGGGAAAAGAACAGTGAAAAGAAGTAATGATCAAAGTCCTTCCCTCCCAGCTGAAATACCTTTTACAAGGATGACTGACTCAAAGAAACTTCTCACTGGTTGTAACTTCAATCTTTTCCTTTTAGTGCCTCACATATTTAATGGGCATACATCACTGCCTGTAACTTCCAGTTAATGGCTCCCCTGTTGTCTGTTTTTAATGTAAAATATAAACTACAAGCAACTCCTTATTACTGTCTCAAAATTAATTCCAATCTAATCCTATCATTACAATAGTATCAACATGTCACTTTATCCTTGGCTTAGTTTGGGAGAATAGCAATTTTACATGAGATTCTCAGCTTCACTGAAGTGGCTTAATATTGCCTAGGAAACAGGCATCAGTTAGATGATATGGCTTTTTCTGATGTCAAAGAATTCTGCAACTTCTAATGAACACAAAAGCAACTTAAAAAAAAAAAAAAAAACAACCTCCTGTTTTAAAAATAAATTGAACAACTAAACCTAAGTGCTGATTACCTGTGATAACAATGATGAATAAGATCACATTTTATTTCCCCGAAAAATGGCTCCAAGAGGTCATGATCTTTAGACTTGTATAAAAAAATGGGAGAACACATAGTGCTACCAACTGTCATGAAAGTCTCTTGAGAGCTGCTGGTCAGGAATTCTCAGGTTTCCCTAAAAGAACTTACTAACTGTCTGAAATATGTTAACTAAGTAAAATCTTACAAAATGGACAAATGTCTGGATACTCAAAAACACCTATGCAGAGAGATTTGTGCTGCTCTAAACTTCCAGGGTAACTGAACTTCACTGTTATAAAAGAAGTCACTAAAACAAAGAGTATGTAGTTCTTTGTATCAAAAACATAACAGAAATGCTAAGGATTGCATAGGCTGAATATGACTACAAAACAGTAGAGAATACACAATTCTGTCAGTGAAAGAAATTACCTAGTGCCTACAGGGTAGGCTTTTCTTACAATGATCATGACAGCAGATGTGTTTCTCTTCTCAGACTCCGCTCAAGCTGTCCACGGTGGTACCAAAACAGTCACTGCTACTTTCCTTCCTCGTCAGCCTGTTATCTTGGCTTAGGCACTTCAGCCAGTCAGAACTTAATCCTGCATTTAAATAGGAAGTTCAGTCGCTTTATTTCTTTCTCCAAGGCACAATAACCAAAATAAATATTTCCAGCTAAAGAAGAGTGCATTTAAGACGATAATCCCAGAGCATTTTTAACTCTCACATTCTGGTTGCTGAACCTGAGACTAAAAAGCAGATTATGTCCAAAACACTTATAACTATATGTTTATAATTTGTATTTTATGCATGTAAGATTACCAGTCATCAGTAAAAGATAAAACTGTTCAGATGAAACATCAGCTTTTTATATGGTCTTGTCTTGCAGCTATATTAGGAATAGTATATTTGAGCATTTAGACTCAGATCTTAATCAAATCCTCAATGTTTAAGAAGCTTTTTGAAAGTTGCAATTAATTGTCTATAAGTGTAATACACACTTCATTGCTTAAATACATTTAAGTGTGATTAATTGAACTTTTTGATTTATAGGTCAGACACTACCACATGATATACTTCACCTTTATCCATAACATATTTCAGACTCAAACTCTATTACACAACTCAATAAACAATTACCTTAAGGTTCCTAAGTGATTTTTATGCTGCTAAATTTAAAATAAAATCTCTGCCATCAAAAGGCAAATTAAAACTTTCATTTTGTGATTTTTTTTTCTTTTTATTAAAAGTACTCTTTTACTCTATACACATTTAGTATTTTTATAACTCACTTGGTTTGGCCTGAGCTGCAAATAATTATTATTAGTTAATGAAAAAAGTGGACCATTTAATACGTCATTCACTAAGACGTGTATTAAATGTAACTGATACATCCAAAATTATTACTTCTACTGTTGCCCTTTACAACAATAATTATGGGTTTTAAATACTATAATCAAAGAAATAATATATTCCCACTGAAAAAAAAAAAAAGTGAGAAGAGAAACAGACCAGGCAAGATTATTTTATGAAGCAAGTTCAGGAGCAGAGCTGCTTTTATTTCAAAAGCTTTCAACCCTTAACCTTAACCTTGTTTAGATGAATGGCAGAAACTGCTTTGTTCTCATTTCGATTGTCTTGATCCCTCCTCAGATCTCTCTTATCTCCACTTAATGCAAGGAACAATTTCTTCTTGAGAAAAAGCACAAAGATGGTTTTTATCAACTGTCCCATTGCCATAGCTTGGCTTGTAAAACCCACAAGGTGCAAGACACATTAACATGCACCAAAGACCTGAACTGTCTAAAAATAAAGACATTTGTACCGTTTCTATGCTTTTCACTGTCAGAGCCTTTTACGAATGCCAATAATTTAATCCTTGGAACATACCTGATTTCCATATTCCAAATGCACCTATACTAGAAAAAAAAGAAAACTGGTGTGATTAAATTCACTTAGAACTGCATACAAATTCCAGATGGCCACAGTTCCTCAACATAAACTGTTAAGTGCTGCCACTTTCAGTATAGCCATAGGCACTGTGAATCTACCACGCAATCAAGCCATCAAGACAATTTGGAATGGTAACAGAATTCTCAAAGATTTGATATGATAATTGAAAACACAATATATGCCTGAAACTTTTCTATCTAGTGTGAGAAAAGCAGAATTACACTGTATGAGTATAACATCCAGTGCATTCATAACATATTGCCAATTTTCATTACAGTGCAGCCAACCGGCAATGTCTTAACCAGACTAAAGAGGCAGGCACATGGCCTCTTCATACAGAATATATTTTTGATTCATTTGAATAAATGCTTCTGGTAAAAGAACAACAATACAAAAACTGGAATAGCAAGCCAGTTACCTGGGCATGTATTTAAAATATGTGCTTTTGTAACCCATGCATATTTAAGAACCAAAAGTATGCCAACTCTTGCAAAAGAAATCTACCATAAATAAATCTCGAGATACTGAGGAGAGTCCAGCGAAGGGCCACAAGGATGATGAAGGGACTGGAGCATCTCTCCCATAAGGTAAGTCTGAGAGCTGGGACTGTTCAGCCTGGAGAAGAGAAGGCTGAGGGATGATATTATCAATATATAAATACCTGAAGGGAGGGTGCAAAGAGGAAGGAGCCAGGCTCTTTTCAGCGGTGCCCAGTGACAGGCTCAGAGGCAATGGGCACAAATTGAAACACAGGAGGTTGCCTCTGAACATTAGGAAACACTTTTTTACTGTGAGGGTGACCAAGCACTGGCACAGGTTGTCCAGAGCAGTTGTGGAGTCTCCATCCTTAGAGATATCCATAAGCCATCGGGACACAGTCCTCAGCAGCCTGCTCTAGGTGACCCTGCTTGAGCAGAGAATTGGACCACATGACCTCCAGAGGTTCGTTTCAACTTCAACCATTCTGTGATACCACAACTAACACCCCTAGTAACAAGTTATAGACCTAGAGAGCATTTTCCTTAAAATAAAACCAATTCAATAAATAGAATGTATAATAAAATATAGAGGTGATTCTAATGTACCCCAATTTTTTCACATGGCCATCCCCTTCCCCTTTTCCCCCAACTTTTCTCTTCTTCTCAAACACAAGAACTCATTCAACACATGACCCAAAAGAGCATCCTATTCATGAAGAGATATTCTGAGATCTCTGAGTGTACAAGACTTCATACACCAAACACATGGCTTGGATATTTCCAAGGCCTGGTTTTCTATCTGGTCATTTTAGTACAATAGAGACCAGAAACCACTGCTCATACAGCAAAAACAACTAGCTCCTGTAGCATTACTATTACCTTTATTTTAAAGGATAAAAAAGGAGGAGACTCATTCAAACCTGCCTAAAGAAAGCTCAACTCAGTATTAAATTTCTCACTCAGTATGTAGGGATCAAGCATAATTTTTACTGTGCTGACATACAGTGTAACACTAACGCAAATTGATCAAATTTTTGCAATCCAGAGATCACCAACCATCATTTTTCTTCACAAGGATTTCACTTCCATTATGTTCTATCATACCTCCTTCTATTGTGAAATTTCTCCTGTTATGCATAGATCATGTATGTCTTAATTGGCTTTTCACTTTATCCAAATAACAAACATACTGAACTTCAAACATAACTCACCTGAGACGTCTTGCTTTGGAAGAATAAAGAACAGCATTATTTGCCCTTGGAAAATAAGGATTATTATACAGAATTTGGAGACCAAAATGCAAAAAGGAAAACATACTTCAAGTGTTCAGTGATTTTTTTTTTCTTTATGAAAGTTGTTTCTTTGTTGGCTTTTTTCCAGAATAACATATCTTCTAAATGTTTAAAATGAAAACTGAACATGTAACTATGCTATGATATATATTTTTGAGCTTTATTATTCCACAAGGTAGTGACAAGAAGAAATGCAAAGCAACTTATTTTATGGGCAAAATTAACTAAATATTTTTATTTGAAGGCACAAAGTCATTTGAGCTTTGATTGCAATAATTATTATTTTTTCTCACCTGCACATTTTATGCAAAACATTTTAATTGAAGCAATATTGATATATACAAGTTATAGAATCATAGAATAGTTTGGGTTGGAAGGGACGGACAACTAGTCCAACCCTCCTGCAATGATCAGGGACATCTTCAACTAAATCAGGTTGCTCAGAGCCCTGTCCAATCTGACCCCGAATGTTTCCAGGGATGGGGCACCTACCACCTCTCTGCGTTACACCACTCTCATTGTAAAAGATTTCTTCCTTATATCCAGTCTGAATCAACCCTCTTTTAGTTTAAAACCATTACTCCTTGTCCTGTCGCAACAGGTCCTACTAAAATGTTTGTCCCCATCTTTCTTATAAGCCCCCTTGAAGTATTGAAAGTTAATACAAAGGAATTGATTTTCAAAAATGACGACTCAGAAAAGGGAGATGTGTTGAACACATCTTATTTCACAATGCATTTCTAGACTTTCTTAGCACACATACTTTTGTCACAATCTTACACAGTGCTCATGGGCTTCATCATCAGTCAACACTTACTTTCCAAGTACATACTGATCAGTTCAGAAAAGAAACTGAAAGGTAAGGTAAACCACTTATAGTACCCTTCTTAAATTAATCTGCTATTACTTTGCTGGAATCGCAGTTTACTCAGAGCAAGCAAGGTAGATAGGAACTAATTGAACTTAAATAAATTGAGGAAAGCATCATGTGACATATGATACAGTAAGGACAGTTAACAGGAAGAGATATTCCAGATTATGTTTTTCTCAAAAAAAACCCACCTTTTATACTCAAGTTATCTAAGTTGGTGGGGCAGGAGCTATATATATTGACTGCCATTCTTGTGGCTGTTTAACAGAGAAACTGAAAACTTTCATTTATTTGCAGGCAATTCATGTAAAAACAGTGTCTTAACAAGTTACACTGCCTTCTGTTAAACCACGTTAAGCTCTTTTCACAGAAGGTTACAGTTTCCTAACTTCTTTTTTTTGTGTAGTTTTTCTTGTTCTAAGATAGCACCTTTGAAAAAAAAATCATGTTTTTACATCAGCAAACATCTGTTGTTTTTCTTGCCAAAGTAGGATATCTCATACCCTCTGACAGCAAAAACTAAAATAACTACTTCAATTCTCACAGTGATTGCAACGCAAATAACAGCTTCACTGAAAAGTTAAAGGGCAGTATCCATTTCAAATAATAGCTCTAACTGAAAAAAATTTTAACCATGTTGTTCTTCCCACTCTTTCTTTTCTTTCTTTCTTGTGTTGGTTCAATAGTTCTTCTTTGGTTTGGATATTTGTTTAAAAGCTTTAATATGCAAGTAAATACCAAGAAATTTCTATTTCTGTGTGCAGTCTTCACAGGCAAATTAAGACTGGTAACATGTATTCACTGTTTAGTTTTAAAAGTCCATATATTCATTTTCCTTTTTCTATATTAATATACAGACACACATAATACCTTATTACTTACACTGGATGTTTTAACTTTATTATAAGAACAAAAGGCATAGAAAAAGGTAGTATAGTAGTTGGAAAACTTTGAGGGAAAGCTGCCAGAAGCTCCAGTAAATGGTACATCTTTGGATCCATAAACATGTCAAGAACTGTATTTTTTCTTCATCTGTTTAACTGACCTTTAATTTTACATAACCGATAAACAACTTGTCTCATATGAATCCACCACTGCAGCATTGGGTTTTTAAGCCTTGTATATGTTCTAAAAGCCTTCAGATATTTTTATACACCTATAATGCTTATGCAATGTAAACATGATGGTTAAAAATTAAAATGCTGCATATGAGCACTAGTTAAACTCTATTTCAAGATTCATTAGGAAGCCAATATGTATGTCCAGCTCCAGGTAATTAGAACAGGATAACTGTCCAAGCAAGAAATGAAAAAAACCCCAACATAGAGAAAAATTGAACTTTCTTCAATATTGATTTCATTATCAAAAGAATTTAATGAAGGATAGTTCAGAATGACAAATACTTTCTCTATAATCCAGTTTGCACATATACCATAACAATCTACTTCTGATTAAAAAAATCCTTTTCAATGATGACAACTATACTTACTGTTAATTTGGAACTGTACTACCCACTGTGATAAAAACTTAGGTTTTTCTTCTTCCTTATAATCTCTGAAAGTGGAACAAACCCCAATACTGAGAACAAAAAGCTCAATGTGAGTGACCTATGATCTAAAAAGTATGAATGTAGGCACAGAGCTCAGGCAAAAAAGTATTTCTTCTTTCCAAGAGAATCGAAGACCTTTCCATGTAGTATAGACTACACAGCATAACATGTATTTGAAAGACTAAGTTGCTTATTTTAAAATACTTACAAAATTTATGAAGCATTTCCAAGGATTCTGATGAAGCTTTAATATCTCCACCTTATTCAGAAAGTTATTTTACCATTAATTTCTAAGAGAAATTAGTATAACATTTGTTCTTAAATATTCTCCAAAATACATGTATTTATCACGACAAATACCAGAAAGAAAAGAAGGAAATACCTTCTGTAATCCTGCATTTTTCCAGACCCCCAAATTTATAGTGCTGCATGCTTAAAAACAGCACAATTGATGTCTGTGAATAGTTTTTCTCAAGAAATCTATTCAGTACCAATAGCAGAGCCAAATGCAGAGAAAGTACATCCAGTTCTATATTATGTCAGGGCTGGTTATTTTATTGATATTCCTTTCCACAGAAACATTTTATTACCCACTTCTGCTATGAAGATGAAAAAGAAACAGTTCATTTTTTCACCTGTTTGAAGCCATATGTCAAGGAGCAGCAAGGGCAGGCTGCTTGGAAAGAAAAGTAGAGCTGGGAGCCAAGAGTCACAGCAGGATGGGCAGGACAAGGTGCTCTCTGACAAGGGCACAGTCCCACAGCACCTGAACAAAAAAGTAGAGCAGGTCCGTGACAGCAGCCAGGGGCAGCTAACATATCAGTGACTGCCAGATGAGGCTGTATAACCAGGCAGATCTGAGGTCATGCCAGAAAGTTGAGTCAGCAAGGCAGGGCCTGATCTGATAAGGGTAACCAGAGTCTGACACAGATCACTGATTGCCAGGCAAGTCCATATTACCAAGGCAGGTCCAATTCTAGCTGCATCAAGTTGTCCCCCAGCCCAGGCAGTGAAATCCCTGGGAGAGCAGGGTGATGCACTCTGGCTCCTAACACAATAATGCATTTCAAAAGAGCTTTTCATTGAACCTTCCCATGCCTCATCACACCTCTCATTCCTGATGGTGGTTTTGCAGACACCTAAAGTGCTAATGCCAAACCTCTTAAGAAACAGAGCTAACAGAAGAGAAATAATAGTGCCTGCCAACTTCAATTGCTTCATTGATCTAACAGTCTTTGGCATAACTGGAATCACCAGTGTGTATTTATTTGGGGAACTACCTTTTCCCCATCACCCTCATAGAAAATCACATTGAAAAAAATGTGCACAGTTCACTCATTGAGGATTACTGTGAGGTTTGACATCTCCACTGTGTCTACAGCAATAATGGTACAACAAATCCACTATTTGAAAGGTGGCATTTGAAGTGTATGTGGCTTAAAAATTCTCAGTGTGAATGACTTGCACAAGGACAAAGTACGTGCACCTCCTTCAGAGAGGAACGTCTTGGTGAAAGACTCAAGTCCACAACAACTTTCAACTCCAGTGAGCATCTGGACAATCTCCTGAAAGTCTGAGCATCATGCTCCAAGGTCCAGTAAAGAACAATTTAACCCTCCCATCTTATATTTATTTATTTCCATGTCTAAACCAAAAACATTTCATAAAAGGAGATTTTCATACATTTAATGTGTTTCACTGTGAGTTATTTAAAAGGAAAAATTAAAAAAAAGAATAATTCCAAGATGGAAAGACACTGGAAAGACTTCTACAAATAGAGTTTCAAACAGAATCAATGTTCCACCTAGGTTTCATAAGTGGTTTGACTGTAGAAATGAATGCTGAAGTCTCCACTAAAATACAAAGACAATTATTTTGTTTTCTAATAAAATTTATTTCTTTAAATATTAGCTTTATTCGAGAGATATATTTAGCAAGTTTATTTAATCAACTAATTCATGCACCATTCAAATTCCATGTATTGATTTGACAATGGAGATGGAAAAGAGTTTCTCCCTTGCAGCATTTATGTATGACAGACGCACCAGGAATACTGGCTTTCTGTTTCTTCTTCTTCTGCAGCACCTGTTATTGTGAATGACCACTAAGAGACATGACCTATTGGACTCAGCAACAAAGATACACTGGCTTTTTGATGACTGAATAAGTGTGCTTGATGTGTGAAGTCAGTAGTGTTCAACTAAATGGAGCTGCTAACATTTCTCTCTTAAGATGGATTCCTATGTGAAAAGTTTCCCATCTAGGTAAGACACCAAAAAGGCTGCAGCACATAAGCAAAAAAGGAGAAAGGGAAGAAAAAAACCAACAACAACAAACAATTAAAACAATATATAAAATCACAACATTGCAAAATTAAAGCAGAAGAAAAGCTAAAATTGATGTCATAAAATTAATAACCTTGATGAAGACTGACTCAAATCTGGTGTACTATCACATAAAAAATATCCAAGCACTTTTATGGAACTATTTTCTTCCTATCCATTACATATTTATAAGTCATGAACCAAATATTATGGAATTCTGGCAGCTGTCAAATGCTTGTTTTCCTATGTAACACAACGAAGTTGTTCTCCAAGTGGCAAAACTGGTGTGACATTTTTCCAGTCTCACCTTCCTTATTTAGACAGCAAGCAAACTAGAAATTATTAGCTAGGAAATAAATCTTGGAACATCATCTTGAGGGATATTAACTAATATGAACGAACAACTGGGCTTAGCTTTCCACACATAACACACACACAAAAAAAAAAGCATTGCATTTAACGTCTTGAAGGTAAGCCCTGATACAAGCATATTTACCACTGAAAAGTAACAATGTTCAAGTCAATTAATCTTTATTCAAAGTAAAATTAAGCAGAAAAATAGTAAGATAGGAACACTGAGTATTTGTCAAGACATCAAAGGTAGTACTTCAATCTATTTACCAAACAATATCAATCTAAGATTTATCATTTATAAGCCTATTGTAGAGGTTTACTGAGAAAAGTTTTTTAAAAATACCATAATGGAGTCTATGCCTTAGAAAATATATTTTTAGAAGTGATCCATTGTATAGCTAACTACATATTGATGTTTACATTTAAAAACAGAAAATAACTCTTAGAAACCTTTTTTTTAACATTACTTGACATCACACAGAAGTGCTACCCCACGCAGTACCCAGTGCTCTGGAGGCTGAAGAGTTTTAAGATCCACAGCAGCAATGTAATTCATATCTGTTCGAATGGTCTTTTTGTAGACTGGACATGAATACAGACGTGGATCTTTTGAAGCTGACAAGACAAAAGAGACATAAAAACCAATGAAACTAGGTTGAAAAAACAGGGCCCTTAGGGACTGGACATAAGGCAAATGTAAAATCGAATCGAAGTTCAATAGCACACAGCTCTCCATCACCACTAAAGAAAACTCTTACTTGATTCTCACCCTGTTCGCTACTGTGTTATTGTTGAAAGACACATATGGCTTGAAATTCCTGTAGGTTTAAGATTTAACAACACCACCTAGGAAATGGACATACCAAGAAATGTAAATGGCTACTCTAGCAAGATTAGAGTTATTATTACTTCAATCTGCCCACTGAACATTATTTCTTATCAATATATTATTAATACGTCAAAATAAAAAATGCCTTATTTTGAAATGCATTTAGTATTTCAGAGTATAAATTGTCAACAACTTCACTGCAGAATTAGAACAGCAGTTTAGTCATGCTTAATACTTCAGTGTTCATTATTTAGCATCTTGGCTGCTGTCACAGTGATCATGCCTCTTACAAAAGACCAGCTACACAAAAATTGCATGTAAGCAGTCTTTGCTTTTGGAGGTGGAATGATTTTCAACAGAAGTTTCCAATTTTACATTCGACAGTGGATAGCCCTATCCTATTTTACATCCCTATTCAACAACATTTCCTATTTTATATGCAAAAATCCCCCACATTAACCTAAATTATTTATTTTCACAAAATAGCACTGTCCTTCTGCCCTGTAAGTTTCCTTTCCATTCTCACAGTCCTTTTCTGCCTCAAAGATAAAACACCTACCATCTCACTCCACCTCTTGCTTGCTTTGGTTAGCTCAAAAATAGCCTCCTCCAGAAAAAAAAAAAAATATAAATATACATGTTACATATATAATGTTATCTATAAATATGTCATATAGGATATACATTTTTTAATATCTATATATATAGTATACATACATAAGTTTTTTATATATATAAATTACATTGGGTTTTGGGATGTGGGAAAGAGGTTATCTGAGTTTAGGTTATGGAGGTTACAGCGTTTATGTATATAAATATTGATCTGCTCAATCTAGGACACATATTGTCAATGGAAGACTGAATGCAAGCATGTTTGTCTGAGGAAGCAGATAACAGCTCATCTGTAATGGGTTTAAGAAGTTAACACCGTTAACACCAGAAGGTAGAGACACATCTAAATATTAGGAAAAAAGTATCTATTATCAATTATTAAGGAAGGTTGAAAGCTCATTTTATAGGCAAGACTGGGAAGGCTCCTTTACAATACAGTTACTTACTGTTATTCTCTGCATATATCCTTATAACCGGCATCATCTCGAAGAGCACCTTGGGCTTAGATTCAGTCAGTCTCATGTTTCTTCTGTCCCAACCAGCTCCTTCCAAATACAGCCCATATACATAGACACCTTCCAAAGGAGGGCTTGTGATATCATCCTTCATCCATTTAGTGACCTCATTGCACAGCACTACACTGTCAAGAGCCCATCCTTTGTTAGCCCTTGTTATTTCCTGCTCAAAATAGACAAAAAATTTTAACACGTGCACAGAGCCATTTTTTGCAAGCATTTATTAGAAACATATATGTATGGTCACAACTTATCCTCTTTGATACAAAAGAAAATAACTTTTTATGATATCCATGTTTACAGCAGTTTGACTTCTAACCTAGTGATGGCATGGTAGTAAGAGAAAGCTTTCAGTACTTTATCCACTGTATTTGATTTTCAGTCTTTCTATTATATACAAAATCTTAAGACCATATCAAGTAACACAACCACTGAATGCCAGTGGTAACTGGCTCTTGTGAATATGAAAATTTCACAGCTTACATGAGATAAGAAAACATTAACTGCATGTGCTAAGTAAAACAGTTCCAATAACAAAAGCAAAATGCATAATTTGGTGCATATTTTCTAGGGTTACCTTCCTTTTCCCGTACCTATACCCTTCATTAACTGTATTCTTAACAATGAGTTAGAGCTCACTCAGCTTTAAAGTTACATAAAGAGACTGCAAAAAACCAGAATACTTGAAGACAAACATGCTTAAGGTTCAAGATCTATTTCAAATTTAGCCAGTTAGTTAGTGCACTGGACAACACCCTTTTTTCTTGCCCAGTCCCTTACTATCCCATGTCATTAAGTTATGCCAGACCTAAGTTTTATCCCAGTCTTGTAAAAGTTTTCCAAGATCTCTGTTTGAAGTAATTGGAATCAATGATTGTCCCGTACTGCAATTAATTAACTGCTTTAAAAGACCAGAAGGGTTTAGTTCAATGATCATTCTGAATGTTCACCTTTTTCACTTCTATCTGTTCCACCACACAGCAAAACTCAGAAAGTCGCTTTGGTTTTTACTTGGGACATTAGGTTGTTATGTACCCACATTTGTTTTTTAGGGAATTAAAAAGTTCTGTAGATTCCAACTGTTTCAGATCCTGCTACTAAACCCTTTCCACAAGCTTGGGTCCAAAGGCAATCCCAGTTTAGGACTGTTTACTCAAAAGAAATATCTTGTTATATAACTCCAAGGCTACATGCCTGCAATTGTAGTAGAAGTAGGTTACCAATTAGAACTTCAGTTTGACAGCCAAAGATTACACTACCCAGACCCCAGAGTAAGAGGGGATAATTTACTTCTCTGCAAATCTTCCTTCTCTCCTCCAAAAGTTAGGTTTATTCTGAGGCCCCACTGGATTCCCACCTGAGTATTCTTTCCCAGTTTTACAGATTCCAGACAATTATCATCTCCAGTGTGTCCCTTTATGCCAACCAACATGGGTGTTTATTGCCTCTTTTTAAAGTAAAAAGTAGCTCACATGTCAAATGCAACTAGCATGCTGAACAACCAACACAATCATCAAGGCGACAGGTACGTACATTAACAAATACATCAAACTTCATGCTTAGCACAGGTTAATAAAGGAAATTCACACTTCATGAAGAGAGACTGAATCAGAGAGACTGAAGAAGTGTAATTTACGACTAATTCTGAGCAGCTGTTCTGGCAAGCCTCCAGCCAGGTAAGTACTGAACACAGACCAAAAGGGAGGGAAAAAGGGAAAAATCAATTCATGGGCTTAACACCTCTTCCCAGGAATATTTAAATGCTAACATTATTTCTCCAGCCTACCTTAATAATGTTGTAAGGTAGCCCCTACATACATGGGGCTTGGTCAAATTAGGAAATATATTTTAACACAGTAGTTGTTGATATACTGAAAAAGTATGTGCAGAGGAAAAACACTTCAGTCAGGAAATGTTAGACAGATATGCAGTCACATATCCTCCTTGCTGACATGATGGAGCCATGTGTATAACTCAGCCTTATCACACAATATATATTTTTAAAAAGAAGTATATCAAAGAATAAGCAGAGTGAGACTTTAAACACTATTTACCTGCCTCATTGCAGTTAAAAATCCTTGAGGATTAAAAAAACCCGTCATCCAGAAGCAGTTTGGTCGGCTTTCAAAAATCCAGTTGTAAAACTGGTGATTTCTTTCTAGAAGCTCAGTAAACCAGAAACCAAGTGTACTGGAAGCCCAAGATGCCTAAAATAGTAAACAGCATGTTCAGTTTTTAATTTCATTCAACAGTTTTAAAACATCATATTTGTGTCAATAAAAGGTACTACCTCACAAGGCAGTAAACAACATATTAGAACATTTCAAGTTCATTTTTCACGTCTTAACTTTTAACCCAATAGATAAACATTGCATCCCACTGACACCTGACGCAAATTCTTGCTCTGTTCAAATTCATGCCTACTATTCCTTTTAGACATGCTTAATGCTCCCTGTGGTAACTGCCCATTTATGAAGTCTTTGCAAAATTAGATAACTGTGTAAACTAGGAAGAAATACTGTATACATGGTTTTTCTAAAGCCAAGGTCAATGTATTGAGATAACAGGATTTCTGCCAAAATTATTCTGCTCTGAAAAAAGCTAAGGAAAATTGAACTTGGACTACATGAAGATTTATGCCGATTTTTCACTTCGAATAGTTGTATCATACCTGTGCTGTGAGGCATCTGCTTTGGTCTAGGTTTTGTACCATGAAAACACTTTGTCAATAAAAACAAAACAAGCAAACACCAAAAAAACTTTCCCCCATTTTCTTTCCATCAGTTGTCATTAACAGCTCTAGTTGTCCCTGAAAACAACTTATATGGGGAGAAGGATTGTTTAGCCTGGAGAAGAGAAGGCGCAGAAAAGTTATTATCAGTGTTTATACCTCATGTGTAGATAATGGAAGAAGATGGAGCCAGATCTTGCCAGTGATAGAAAAGGCAATGGACACAATACAAAATGTGGGAACCTGAAGGTGCACAAGTCCATGGGACCTGATGAGATGCATCCATGGATCCTGAGGGAACTGGCGGATGAAGTGGCTTAGCCACTATCCATCATACTTGAGAAGTTGTGGCAATCCGGTATAGTTCCCGCTGACTGGAAAAGGAGTAACATAACCCCCATTTTTAAAAAGGGAAATAAAGACGACCCAGGCCAGTCAGTCTCACCTCTGTGACTGGCAAGATCACAGAGCAGATCCTCCTGGAAACTATGCTAGGGCACATGGAAAATAAATAGCTGATTGGTGACAGCCAGCATGACTTCATTAAGGGCAAATCGTGCCTGACATATTTGGTGGCCTTCTGTGATGGGATTAGAATGCTGGTGGATAAGGGAAGAGCATCTAACGTCATGTACCTGGAGTTGTGCAGTGTTTGACACTGCTCTGCACAACATCCTTGCCTCTAAATTGGAGAGACATGGATTTGATGGATGAACCACTCAGTGGACAAGGAATTGGCTGGATGGTTGCACTTAAAGAGTTGCGGTCAACAGCTCGATGCCCAAGTGGAGAGCAGTGACGAGTTGTGTTCCTCAGGGGCCGGTGTTGGGACTGGCACTGTTTAACGCCCTTGGTGACATGGACAGGGGGACTGAGTGCACCCTCAGCAAGTTCACTGATGACACCAAGCTGTGTGGTGCGGTGGACACGCTGGAGGGAAGGGATGCCATCCAGAGGGAACTTGATGCGTTGGACAGATGAGCCCATGAAGTTCAACAAGGCCAAGTGCAAGGTCCTGCACATCAGTTAAGGCAATCCCAAGCACAAATAAAGGCTGGACAATGAGTGGATTGAGAGCAGCCCTGAGGAGAAGGACCGGGGGAGCGGGATTGGTGGATAGAAAAGTGACTATGAGCCAGCAATGTGCGCTTGCAGCCCACAAAGCCAACCATGTCCTGGGCTGCATCAAGAGAAGTGTGACCAGCAGGTCAAGGGAGGTGATTGTCCCCCTCTACTCCATACACAGGGGCCCCCAGTATAAGAAGAACATAGACCTGCTCAAGTGGGTCCAGAGGAGGGACACGAAGATGACCAGGGGGGCTGGAACACCTTCCCTGTGAGGACAGGCTGAGAGAGTTGGGGTTGTTCAACCTAGAGAAGAGAAGGTTCTGGGGAGACCTTAGAGTGGCCTGCCAGTACTTAAACAGGGCCTACAGGAAAGATGGGGAGAGACTCTTCATCAGGGAGTGTAGTGATAGCACAAGGGGTAACAGTTTTAAACTGAAAGAGGGTAGATTCAGATTAGATATCAGGAAAAAATTCTTTACTATGAGGATGAGGAGACACTGGTGGTTGCCCAGAGAAGTTGTGGATGCCCCCTCCCTGGAAGTGTTCAAGGCCAGGTTGGACGGGGCTTTGAGCAACCTGATCCAGTGGAAGGTGTCCCTGCCCATGGCAGGGGGGTTGGAACTATATGATCTTGAAGGTCCCTTCCAACCCAAACCATTCTATGATTCTATGAAATGTCATTTAAATTTAAGGGGTTTTTAGTTTGTTGGTTGGTGGATGTTTGGTTGTTTTTAACTGCGAGGGTGATCAAACACTGGAACAGGTTGCCCAGAGAGGTTGTGGATGTCTTGATTCTGGAGAGTCCTAGGAAACCTGCTGTAATTGACCTTGTTTTCAGAAGTGGGATTAAACAAGACTATCTCCAGAGGTCCCTTCCAACCTCTACTGTTCTGTGATTCTACAACTACAAGACTTAATCTCAAAGAACAGCAACAGTGTAGTCCACTATTTTTTAAAATCCATCATCACATTTTAAATTATTCTCTTCTCTCTAGCTTTTTATCCTGCCAATATGCAACAGGCTGTTGAAATGGGAAATACCTGCATCTCCCACATTCATTTCTGTTTTTATAAATGAAAGAGGGCTTGTTTTGACGGTGTTTACTTTAGCCCAAAATCTACTCTAGCAGTTGCACAGTCCTGGTTAAGACTTGTGTTTGAAAAAAAGGATTTACTGTATGTCTAGCAGTTTAATCTAGCACTACAGAAATATTTTTTTTTTCTTACAAAACAAGTGACGTACACCTACTTTTTTCCACCCAGCAGGAATCCTTCCATCATACATGCAGTCTAAAGCATCCCTCAGATTTTCACTCATAACAATTGTCCCATCAATGGCAAGTTTTAGATCAGTCAGAGTGCTTCTTACTAAGGAAATAACTCTCTGCATTTGTTCAATCTCCTGTCGCAGAAATATGTTCATAGGCTGAAAAGGTCCCATGTTCTTTAGTCTCTCTTTTACCTGTAGGTAGAAAACCAAAGATCCTTCAACAGAAGTAGAAAACAAAGGTGACTTTATGTCAAGATTAGGCCCCATACAATTTTCAAGACATAATACTTTTATTTAGGAAGTTAAATGGCCAGTTTGGCATCTTCTTTGAATCCTCTGCAAGACAGAAATACAGGTTTTGTTTGAAAAGAAATCTATGATGCTGAGACTGGCTGTTTTTAGTCTAACTCATGATTTAGTCTGTATATCATTCTATGAGCTAATGTCATTTAAACAGCATGTATGCCATACCCCACCTGGAGGAATTCAGCTTTAATTCCAACAGACAGATCCCAGGGTCCACTTAGCACAACCACTCAAAAGTGATTGCCACAGCTACTTTGCCTCAGCATAGTAGTGCTATTTATGAGCAATGCTTGGGAACTACCACAATGTCAGGTAGTCTTGTATTCTAATAAACCTTGCCGATATATTTTTAATCAAAAGTGTAAAGTTAACAAATTATTAACAACTTTATCGACATAACTAGAAATTTTGTAGTCAATATGGTCCTATTGGAAGACAGGTGAAAAAAATTATATATATAACATGTATTGAATCTTATACAGGGTAACTGCCCTGTTCTTAATAATAAGCATAACCTTTCTAAGTTTATCAATATTTTGCTACACAAAAAGTAATTTAAATAGGTTTCACAAAGTGAAAAAGTTTATTGCTCCACATTCACTTTTATTAATACAAACTAAATTTCAATTTGTCATTTCTGATAAGAGCTGATCTGCCCAAAAAGAGCTCTTGTAAACTTAACAGGGCTAACTGTATCTATACACTGACACTCTATAATATATGTCTTTATTAAGCCACGTATCTATTCCCGGAGATGTCGAGTAGAATTTGAATAGAGTTGGACTAACAACTACCAGGAGATTTAGGTCATCACTAAAGCAGTACCCTTCTGAGAAGCTCAACAAATTTCAATCCTTTGCAGATCTTAGGAACCTGGTTCAGCCTTTTGGAAAGTCATAAAGCTCAGGCTTCTAGAAAGACAGTAGGTCAGAAACTTCATCAAGTGCAAACTTTCGGAAGACTGCTAGACAATCGCTATTCCAAATTCAGATATGTTAACTCATCTGTTCAGATAAAATATATTATCATAATTATGCTATTTGAGGCAAAGAAAATTATGTAATAAAAAATGGGCTACAGAAAACATAAAAAACCAGATGTAAGACATGGGTACCTGAAGAGAGCCTATACTCATGAGTATACCCCACATAAGGGAAACTTATTCCTGTGTAAAAACAGAAAAGAGGGCCTTAGATTGTACAAGTCCACTTGTGCCTTATAGCTCAGCATCCTGACAGGAGAAATTTGGCATTCATAAGCCACCTAGCCTTGTATCAGGTCCTCACGCTAACTTCCATTAAAGAGTAAGTAAAATGGCAGAAGACTAAGGACAAGAGATTTCACTCTCCTCAAGAAGGAGATGGTAGGCAAATTATCTAATTAATAAAACAGCTTACTGCCTAGATGAGCAGGTGGCTGCTTTGGGAACCTGTTGAAGTACAAACATGGGTGTGAAATTCTTTCTGATTACACATTGGGGTCATTCATATCCATTTCATAACAAAAGTGTTTTAAATGCTTTATTACTGACGTAACTCATCTTACTTGCTTTTAAGCTTTCACATATATAATGAAACACAGAAGTTCAGCATGACCTGACATAAGAAATATAGGAAACTTAACTATTTTACAAGCATTTTCCTCTCATTTGTTTAAAGCTCATAATCAGCCTGACCTGTGAAGAACTATAATGTCAGCATCCTAAAATTCTAGGGGCTCTAAAGGACAACTAAGAACTATGGAAAGACCCAGAAACACCAAAATTGTCCAAACACTCAGTTAAAGTGTAGTCTCCAGGATGGGGACATAGAATACAGTCAGTTGGAGTGTCTATGTATCCAGTTATCAGTAAATGTGTTTTAACTGTAAGAAAAAACCCTCTCACCTTGAGAGTCATTCCATCTTCCCCATAAACAGAAGGAAAGCTGCTATTTCAGAAAAGAAATGACTGTAAGGCAGCAGGTGTTCATTACAAATATAATTACATAGGCTATTATGTGTTAATACGGATCATGAGATACTAACACTAGGCTTCAATCAATGAAACCTATCACTTGAGAATCTTTTCAACATTCACTTCACTGAAGAAGAAAGCAACCTAAAATATCTTCAGAATGTAAGCTGTATCCCAAAGTGATACATATGTTAAAGCTGTCATACTTTTAGAAGCATGAAACACTTACAATACAACCTCAGTTCTCTACAGTGTCAACAACCTTAGTTAAAAGCTGATGATCCTACCTCCCCCACAGTGCAAATGACTACTTAAGCATTAAGTGGTTTAATATTTTGAAAAAGCTCTTACAAAAGCACTTCAGTGCACATTTAGTGACTTTGTTATAAATGTTAAGAGTCTGGTCAGACTCCTTGAAAATATGTTTTTGAAGTATTGCCTGTATGAATGAATTCAGGCATGCTTTTAGAAGAATTAATATAGTTACTTTTTTTTTTTACTCCACACAAAGCAAGCTGGAAAAAATGTTTTTGACAGATTTTCATTAACTCACTTCAAATGGTACATAATCAGCAGGAAGCTTTTCCAGCATATCATCAGCCAGTCTGGCTACAACTGCCTCACGGGTTTCACCTCCTCCACCAGAGCTATCTTTAGGTTGAATACTGAGGATGATGTCCAATACGTCTTTGGAAAGTTTAGTTTGGTAAGTGATATCCGCATTGGGGTGCAAACCAAACACCTCTGGTGTGTCATAAGCAGGAAGACTCTACATAGTAAAATATAAAAAAGAGCACAACTGGAGATGGATTTATAACCTAATTATTAAAAAAAAAAAAGCAAACAAAAAACCCACAACAAAACCAAATAATAAACACAAGAAAAAAAAAGCCTTCTATTGTAAAGTAAGAGGCTAGATCTCTTCAAATGGTCTTAGGGCAAATAACTTGCTGTGATCTGTTTGTCATGTGACAGCCCAAATCACACCAATGTTAACAACAAATTCAGTTTCCTCCTCCATATGCTATTTTAATAGTCAGCTTGTACTTTCATGTATCTATGCTTTTTATTACTGTGAGATTGTACCCAATGCCTGGACTCCATTCTTTGCCCTCTTTAATAACTGTATGCCTCCAGGTATGTCCCTCAAGCAAATCACATGAAAAAGGAAAGATTCCTGTCATGATGATGATAACAATTAGTTGTCACTAATTATGTAGACTGTTAGAAAGCAATAAAGAATCTGTGAATAAAAGACAAAATACAGGTACTCAGAAAGAAAGACAAAATATAGGGAATCAGGAACTTGTGAGAAATAAGTGAATTGCTTTTTTTTTTTTTTTTTTTTTTTTTGTCGAAAAGCTTGCATTTACCAACCTGTATGTACTGAAGATATTGATCCACCATAATACATTTAGGTATGCTGTATCCTTTGTAGAAGCTGAATTCCTGACTGAATGTATTTTCACTGAACCAAACCTTTACAAAGGTGTTCATGAGTCTTTTGTCATAGTCATCTGTCACACGGCCACCATACTGGATCTCACCTATCATGTAACAAACAGTACTCCACGAGATCCCCTAAAACCAAGCAGAAAGCACTGACTTTAGCTAATCCTCTTCTCATCTATTTACATCTCCCTTAGTAAGAACAGCTGATATACCAAGTCCTGCATCTCTGTCCCTTTTGCAAGAAAGTTATTTTCTTACTACTCTTTTTTCCTATAACCCTGCATTCCCAGAACACCTTCAAGGATTTCACAAAATAGAATTCATTGACAGCTAATTCAAGAGGCTGTTCTGACATCAGGGCAAGAGGGATACAGCTACATTCCAATCATGCTTTCAACCCCACTTAAAGTGCCAATCATAAAGTGATCTGCCACAGACCTCTATATGACAAGTGACCATATGAAAGGGAGGAATGTAAGAGTAATTCTTACATAGTCATTTAAAGACACTTCCAATTTCTTTTGTTGCCAAGATATGTTGGAGGACCCCAACCTTATTTTTTTACTCCCATTAGATTTAAACAAAATAATATTTTAAACACAAGGGTCCATTTTTAACTATCTGACTTAATTAGCACTGAAAAGAAGGTCTATACTTCTAAGGTTTATATTTCTGAAGTCTTCTGGGAAGATGGCTAGGAGGGATTTTTTTTAATATACAGGGTAATATAGAAATTTAACATGTATAGGATTAAAAGTTTAATTTAAGCCTGTTGCTTTACAGATATGTATGCTTGGAACGTTGAATGTTTGTGGAAAGAAACAAAAGTATAACTTAAAATCATGTTTGTGTTTAAGTTATTTGGAACCATGTATATACATTCCACTATTAGAAATATCCATCACCCTAATCCACCTTCCCCACAAAAAACATTAATTACCTTCTTGGCATCCATGCCATCCAAGTGGTTTTGAATGAACTGCACAGTAGCATTGAAATCAGCTTGATTAAACTCATAGGGTATATTCCAACCCAGAGATCCAAACTTGCGTCTTTCTTGAACAGTGGAGTGTAGAAAGGCTACAGCATACAACATTGGTTTCCATTGTACCATGTCACTGACATCTAGTAAATCCTGGCTGACACCTATTGATTGTAAGTGGGCTTTATAAGAAACACACTAATAGTATTTTCCAAAATTACTTTAAATCAGTGCTAAAACACTACTCCTAGAGATATTCAGTTGGCTCTCTGCCTCTCCCAAGAGTAAATTATTGTTCTACAAAGTGTTCTGCGCTGAAGACAGTTTATATCATGTTATTAAGTTGCTCACATTAAGAGTAAACTTCATTAAAAAACCAGCACAATTTACTAATAACTGAATTCACATTCAGTTGCTTTCTGCACAGACTGTGACTTTTATTTTATGTAATGTAAAGAGAACTTAATAGCCGACAAAGATTAACATGTTGCTTTTCTGCCAAAAGACACAAGATGAACAATTTAAACACTTTAGAAGCCAACATCTGAGAAAAGAAAAAGCATTTCCTATTTTGCTGTCCAATTAGTTCTGGCAACAGAACTTCAGCAGATCTTCCTTTTGATTTTCACAACTTCTAGCTCAAACCAAGGATCAAAATGTGTCCTGGCGTCATTGTGTGAAGTTCTCCAGGCTAGCTACTATCAGTGGCTACAATGTGACCACACGGTAACATCAGAAAGTCTAAAAAAGAGCAAAATTTAATTTAAAATCATTACCACTCTAGCACTCACCACTATATGTTCTCTTCAGTCCAGCTCTGAGACCTTGTGGTGGTTCATTGGTAAACTTAATAGACATTTGAAGAAGGGTGATGGGGAACTGTTTATGAATGTCAGTTGTCATCCACAGACGAAAGCTTTCATGGACAGTTTCTGTCTCCATTACCGTGTCCATCAACTCATCCAAAAAGTCAAGTCCAAGGTGGCAGTTTTGCAGAAGTGCCCAACCTCCCTAATTTAAAACAACAGAATATAAAGTTATCAACATTGTTTACAAATTGAAATCACTAAAATCACCCTTTGTTTATGCTGTAGGTTAGGAACAAAGCCCACACTTCCAAGCCATAGAAAAATATAGCACATTTAACATCTTATCAGGGCTGTTAAAGGAAGAAATCCTCCACAGCTGATTTTGCACCACTGACTCACCAAATCAAAACCAAGGCCTTAATCATTTGATTTCATGTACAAACAGAGACCAGTATCCACAGTAATGGTACACATGCAATCAACAAAATATTTTTTCTCCAAAAGATAGTCATGTGAGCTAAACTGTGGGCTGTTCCTTCTGGAGGCACTGTTTGCTTGTTTGGTTTTATCATCTAAACAAGTGGTCCTTACTTGTCCAGCCTGGTCTTCTCAAGCAGTCCCTAACTCTTCCATTTCAGTACATTTAAAACATATCTGGACATGACTATAGTGCTAATAAACACCGATAAATCTTAACTTATATAAGGGACCTCAAGTAGCTCCATAGAGCAAGCTCCTAAAACTTGTTCCTCACAACGGTCACAGGCTTGGAAAATAACCAAATATACATATTTAACCTATTGTTACCAATCAGTAGATATCAAACTTTTTCATATGAATTATCATACTTCATATAGACATCTCACATACCTCTTCATTAAGAGGGTATGTGAGACAGTGAGGGAAAGTAATCGCATTTCTCTTAACTAAACAAAAGGAGCTCTTCTCCCCTAAGTTTTGAATGAGTTTCTTCTCATGTGATCTGCTAATTAGCTCATAATGTGAAGTTGTCAAACGAGAATCTGAGGCAAAAGTAATGGGAAAACTGGTTATACAGACAAGGAAGCAGCTCATAACACAGGAGTGCAAGAATTTTAATTTGTTCACATAGGCAGGCATAGCACTACAACCACCTGATCAGCAAAGCATGCTAAACTGGAACACCCTCAGCTTTTCTTTCTCATACAGGAAATTTTATATTTTAATTCTTCCATGCTTCACTTGTAAAATGCCTGTGCTATCAGATTGTCCACCCCACTTCAAAATCCAGACTACAGCAATACAAAATATTTTGCTACACAGCCTTATTTTTCTCAAAGTTATATGATTATCAATAGTATATTTGGAATTAATCTTCTTCATTTAACAAAATATGTTTGTATTTCTAAAAACACAAAACTGAAAAAATGTTGTGAAATGCTTGCTGAAGAATATTTAATATTCATGCAATCCAAACAATCAATTCAGCTACGTACATCAGTCAATAACCTCCAACAAATACTCCATTTTATATGAAAAACACTGATGTCTGCACAGTATCAAAAAGCTTGTTAGGCAAATTAAATGTCTGTGAAAAGACAGTTCTATTGCTTAGGACACTTATTTATACAAATAAATATAGACTCTTGCATCAGCATTAACTACCCACCAAATAACTTTATTTCATGACAGGACTTTCATTTCTAAGTGTTTAATACAGATACAAAAACATTCAGATTTTTGTCTCTTACATAAGCCATTGTCTGCTGTAGAAGTTTACGAGCATGGATTTCTTGCCCCTGGCCCATGGAAACATAACGTGTCTCTGTCTTCATTTTTTTTCCCAAGGCAATAATTGAGTCTGTAGGATCAGATCCCATGGAAAGAAAGCATATGAGAGGAGTACGTGGATCTGACTCTTCCCATGTCTTCTCCAAGTCCAAGATGACTCCCTCGGCATATTTCTCCCCCATAGTGTCAATGATGTATTTTCTTGCCTATATTAAAAAGGGTAAATTTAACCTGTGATGTAATCATTTCATACTGGTTTCTTCCCAGTATAAATACAATCAATAAGTAAACTGAAGAGCAAAGGCTGATAAACACTTATATCTGAAATATAAATATGCAACAAATGTATTTTTACATGTTATCACATCACACTATCTTTGAAGGTGTTATTTCTTACAGCTTTACAAGACCAGTTAAAACTTAAAAAATAATTGTTCTAATAAATATATCTACATGTATTGTTATATATAATACCTATCATTAAAGCACAATAAAAACTTCACTAAACCTTTAGAAAGGTTTTAGTGATTTAAAGATGGTATCTCCATTAGATAGTATAACTCCTAACCTTAAAATCTAGCTTTCCTTTCCAAATACTAGAGAAAAAAGGAGGAAAGGATGGAAGATATGCTTCAAAGCTCTTTCCCACCTTCATGCTTAAACAAACAATGAATTAATAGTAGTAGTAATGAAAATAACTGTCACTAAGTAGAAGATCCAGAATAACAGGTGAAGACCATCTCTGTTATTCCTTATTTATTTTTAAAATTGTCATACTATTGTTCCTTTTTACTAAGAAATAGAAAAGGCTCTTTCAAACAGTCCGAGATTATCATTCTTGTATTCTTTCCCACTACATTGCTTTTGTCTTAGACCAATTTTCCCCTTAATACCTCTGGATTACTTCTCAGAGAAAAAGATATTCAGCATTTAGCATTTAATAAACTATCAGTTTTCATAAAACCATCGTAAGATGAAAGTGTATCTTGCCCCCATTAACAGAACTGAGGAAGTAATTTTGCACGATCTGTGTCAGACACATAGCACACATCTGAGAGATTCATTATACAGCACCATTTAACCTTCTATTGACCACAGTTATTCCAATAATTACTGAGACTTTCTGTGAATCCAGTCACAATATCCAAAGTCTTGCATCCATGAAATTAATACTACACTTTTAGTGATGCGTTCTGACTTCAGTAAACTGCCAACCGTTGCTCTGAAATGGTCAGCAATTGCATGATTTTTATTCTTTTGCACTTTGGAAACTATTTTGGAAAATATTTCCACTATTTGGAAAATAACATAAAGATTAAAAATAGGCTCCTAAAAGTTGATTTTTCTTAAAAATAGGCCTAACCATTTAATAAAATTTAATTTTATATTTCTCTCCTTTCTAAATAGATGGCTTTAAATTAAAAATTTTGAACAGACCTTAATATAGATTTTTCTAAGGTGAGTCTAAATCTTCCATGAAATAAATGGTTCCTCAATTAAATTGTTTTTGTTTTGTTTTTGCTCAGCCAACTAAGTTCATGAAAAGATTTTACTTCAGCCTAACATGAGGACACTTCTACAATTCCAGTGAGTAATATCAGCAAGGGCAGTCAAAAATACCTTCTGAACTGATAAAGCAGAACTCGGTAAACACATACATTTCCCCAGATTCCAAATGAAGTCCTGTTTCCATAGTAAAATCACTGGCTAATATTCATTCAATATGTCAGAATAATTTTGCTAACACTGCCCTTGCAACAAATGCATAAATTGTCTGAAAATAATTTCAGAAAATGCAATGTAAAGGTACATTACAAAAAGGAGTTTAGCATTAAATAAAAAAATACTGAACTGCAATCCTGTAGCTATTATTCTAATGACACCTAAATAGACTATGTTGGCTATATAAATGTACCTGAGCTATGGTCCTGTCAGGACACCAAGATCTGATAAGAAGAAGATGTCTGAAGCAGTCCAAGGATTGACCATAGCCACTAGGAACCAGTTCTTCTTCAGGATTCTCACTATCAAACCAGATTTTCCACTGTTTCTCTGCTCTCGAAATCTGCAGTTATACCATCAAATGAGCAAATCTCACTAAAGAGAAAAGTCACATTTCAACTGCTACTAGGTCACAAACTTTTAATGAGGGTCAGAGACAGGTAATCCACACACAGGCATTTGTTTAGCAATATTAGTACACACATTTAGTAAGGCTAATCAAAAAAAGAGAGTATAAGGTTTCAGATTTTAAGTACAAAATTGTAGAATGCAACAATGCCCTTAAGCATTAATACTCTGAAAAAATGAACTACTACTCAGTATTTTCCATTAATGACATATTGCCATAGGAAGGTCAGAACAGATAGCTAGGCTCAGACATAGTTTTGAGAACACTTAGGTACATATCTGTTCCCCTCATGACTGTACAGAAGGTACTCTTCACATATACTAAATACTATTTACTTACTGTTAGCTAACATACATTAGTTATGTCCATTAAGACTATTCATACAAGTGTTGAACACCTTTCCCCTAACTCTTACTCCACGTCAGCAGAGAAATATTGGAACAAGCATCATAAAACATAGTGTAGGAAAGCACAATAGGAATGCAAGAAAGTCTAACAACTGGAAGAAGCTTCAAGTTGTATTATGTGAACTGGATAATAGCAAGTTGTATCCCAATCTGAAAGTATTATAATTATATAGGGTGCAAAACGTTCTATTTTCTTCTTATTTTCCTTGGGGGTGGGGTGGGGGAGTGACATTGTTAAGTCTTTTTATCAATACAAGCTGCTAAGCAGTCGGGGCCACAACTGTGACTATCTGCTGTCAGTTTCATTCTGTTCTACAAAATAAACCAGTTTCCCAACACATGCCTTGATCACTATCAGACAGTCACTATCAAATAAGAGATTCATTCTGAAAAGCTCAGACTTACCTGATCAAGAATATCTGAAAATTGTTTAAGCTTACTGAGCTCCACCAAGTTCAGCCAAGTCATATCCAGAATCCATTTAGCCGGCTTAGGAGGACAAGCTTTAAGGTCTAGGGAAGCACCACCTGCAAGAAATTAGGAATCAAGTTATAATTAGAACTGTTGGAGACACACAAAAGACAAAAAAAAAAAAAAAAAAAAAAAAAAGGACCTATTTGGAAAATGTAAACTAGATACTACAACTAGTCATTTCACATGACTAAGTATTCCCAGTTTGGAGAAAGACTACTTAATAACTAAGGATGGTCATAAAGAAATTTCTGAGTTAGGTAAAATGCAAAATTTGTTTTAAAATCTTATTTTTCATCTTACTTTAAAACATTTTTTTTTAAATCCATAACAGCTTTCCATTACAATATACATCAATTTTTGTAAAAGAATAAGCTTCAGTTGGAGAAAAAACTGAAGATGCTTAATTTCAATGTTTTTTTCTTTGATTTTTTGTCGTAGATACTGTAATAAGTTTGCCAATATGCACATTTGCCTTCCTTAGAATTCAGCTGAAGCTAAAAGAAAGCAAACATAAAATAAATCGAAAACACAAGTTAAAAGAATCCATATTTTTAATCATGAGATTACAGGGGTTTTCTGCCTTAAAAAGTCATACCATCTTTGGTGAAGTGGAGTTTGTAGTCTGGTTACTTTACATTAATTTTTTTTTTTTATGTTGTACCTTAAATTTAATCTTTGTTAACCAGTTTCTCTTTTGAGGATTTACTATTTCTTTGTGCAATGTGCCTGGAAATAAATGCTTGCTGGGAAAAGATATTCTGAATATTCAACATGGAAAAATTAACATTTATAATCCATAAATAAATGTTACCTGGAAAATTAAGTATCTTGGAAAGGTAATACAAAATTACCCCAAGCTTTTAAGTGAAAATACACAGTGCTTGTATACAGTTAAGACTAAAGCCATGAACTTGTCACATTCAGCTAAGAGACTGATATTCTTTTAAATTGTTAGCATCATTTTCTGTTCCTATTTGCTTGCTCATCCTCCTGCTGTTACCAAATAAACTAAAAGATGTTTAGCATAATAATAATTTTCCTAAGCCAAACACATACCTGGTGGTATTTGAGCAGCAGACATAAACATCAACTGAAAGAATACTTAACAATTTTCTTTTTAAATTCTCACAATTCTCAAAGCTGTATTTATCAATTTTCAGTGCAGTTCTATAAACTAGAACTACCATACAATGTTGTCTGTCACCAGGAGAAAATTATAATCATGTATTCTTTCAATTGACTGGCTTCTCACGAGCAAAAGGAAGCAGCAGGTTGGCTAGAAGATGTAACTACAGCTCACAAATTTTCAACAATAATATATATGCTCTACTTAAAATTGTTCCATAGTTCCAACCTTTAATAAGTGTCAGAAATTCTTCATGCTTCACTCTGTTTCTTTGTATATCAATCTTTAATGTAAGTAATAATGTGAAAAGAAATTTGTGCTCCTCGTAGAGTCCTCTGGCAGCATATTTGAACACTTCATATGTCATATGTTCAATGATATTAGTAATCCTCTTGCTAGTTATAGGGCTTTTGGTAGACCTGTTGGAAGAAAGGTTGGAAGAATGTTGATTTGCATAGGCTTTATTAAAGGGAATACTATCTTAAAGAAAAAAAAACATAGTCCAGAACATTCAAAACATGAAAAAATAATAGATCATGAACACAGAATATCAGACAGCAAGCTAGCAACAAAAAAAATTCCTTTCTAATCAAGCCTTTCTGCATAGCTGAAAATCGACACAGTATACTGTTTTTTAATTACCTAACACCTAATTTATAATGACTGTAAGTACATTTGAAGGTTCTTTGCCTTGGTGATTAACAGAAAAAGGCTTATAGGTATTTAAACTGACAACTCCTGTCAAAATTGCAACGAGCAACACCCTCCTTTCTGACACAGTTTACAACAAATCTTTACTATACTACAGCCACCTCCAGGACTGGGTAAATACAAATGATACTTATTGTTAGCTAAATTACCTGGCTAGGGAGCGGTCAAAAATCTCCAAAAACTGTCGAAGCGAAGTCTGATACATCACATTGACCATGCTCATCTCAGTAATAAGGAAATATAAGATGCTACCTCGAGTTGCAACTGAAGACAGAAAAAAAGACTGTGTTCAAAATAGAAATGCAGAGCAGAAAACTCTCCTCAAGTACAGTGAGTTTAAGACTAATGCTAACAAGATTCTTCAGTTGCTCCATTCTTTTCTGGCCAGAAAAATAATTAAACATTAATTTAATCTCCATTTATACATTAGCAAAAAAAAAAAAAATCTTTTCTGTAATTAATGCATACTATGTAAAGCCCAGTTTTCAAATATGAGCGTATTTGGAGAGCACCTGGATGGTATACTGCAATATTCAGATCATCAGTAGAACATAAAAAGTAAGATTGTTTGAAGTACTGTTTGAGTATCCAAACAAATTTCTCTTTACAGACTTTTACAGGAGTCATATAAAAGCCAGATGAACTATATTGATTTAATTTACCCAGCACTGATTTAACTTACTTTCAGAAGCCATTTTAGTTTTAAATACAAAGGTTCTACAAAATCTGCAGTGATTTCTGGCACACTAACTGTACCATTTTACACATTTCTTAAAATGCAGGTATAATACTTAATTCACAAGAGCTTTTTTTTTCACTTTTTTCCACATGTTTTCACCTGTCAATTAAAAGCCAAAAGACTGATAAAATGTGCTGATTATAATAACTTAAGGATCTATGACAGGATAAACACAGTATTCATCCAAAGAGATACAAAAAGCATTTATGATTATATTGGCCCCCTAAAAGAATGTCTACATGTTGAACTCAAATGTACAGTTACATAAATACCCTAATGACTGGTCTCATTGATAGTCCATAAAAAGTGTCAACATTTTAACAGTTAAGAAAGAACAACCAAGCCCTCCCCCAAGTTTCTTATCCAGTAGACTAGATAGACAGGTACACTTGTATACAGAGCAATGGGAAGTCTAGGGAGAGAATAGACCATTCCATTTTATAAATTCCACATGAAGCATAACATTGACTATTTTCTCCACCATAGCTCAATATGACATTTCCTAGATACATTTTACTTATGGGAGAACACAGATCCTTCCCACCTACTATGGTCTTCCTGATCTCATGCTACCATTTCTTCTTACTCTAAGTATTGCTGTTTTAATCACATGCTCCGGTCATTTGTCTTTCATTGCTACCTTCACTCACCAGGTCTGTACTCTTCACAGGCTGCGTTGATCTGGACTTCAGTTTCAGCAGAAGTTTGCAGTTTCTGTGTTACCTCCTCAGCAGTCTTCTTAGTGTTACTCAATACAATTATTAGACTCTCATCATCTGCCAGAGAACTCTTAGTGCTTGTAAGTCGGAACAAAAGGTTATCTTCTAGGTCTTTAATCCTTCTTTTGTTCATAGTCACATCTTCAATAAGATCTGTTCTTTCTTTCTCTAATTCCTGTTGGAATACATAGTAATATTTGGAAAACAGAACAGCAATCAAAAATAAAAACAAAATAAACCAAGGTATTTCGTTCTAAGAGTACTGTTCCTACTAAAACAGTGCAGGTCAAGAGCAACTGCAATAATTTGGGGAATTTCAGTGGTATTTCTGACAGCAGGTCTAATACCACGTTTCTGAACCTGCTACATAAGTATGCAAATCATTTCAACAAATACTATGGAGCATGCTCATATCATGCCTAATACAATTAGAAGTTCAGAATAGAAATTGTTTTTCTTCTCTATCTGTTTCAGACAAAGACAAGTGCAAACACCTTTCCAGGCACAGGATTTTATTTCACTCCATCTAATGCCATCTTCATTTATGCCTTGTTTTCCAATCACCATATTGAAAATATAGTCTCCATAATAATGAGCATCCTTAGTCAACAAATCAAGCATCAAGTATTTCACAAAGTGCATCTAAAAATACTCCTCCATCAACAGGGATAACTTCAGACTCTCACTAAAACGCTTCATTAAGTAAAGAAAGCACGTAGAACTCAAACTGAGTTGCTTCACTAGAAGTATTTAGTTGATTACTTTTAGTAATGCAAGCTGGACAGTGGTTTATACACCTAGTTTGGTTTTGAGTGGTCTTATATAAAAAAGATGGATACCTGTTGATTAACAGCTTTAAATTTAAAAAAAAAAAAAAAGTTGTTTAAAATATGTAGAAAAATACGTTCTTCAGAGATAAAAGGCCTTTCAGTTCATTCTTATACTACTCTTAAAATTAAACTTTAAAAACTTATTACAGATTAATCCTTCAGAGATAAAAATTATTCATTGAAACAATAAAAAAATGTTTTAATACACTGAAGTAAAAAGAAAAAAACATGGAAGAGGATGGGTTAAGAGTCCTTCATAAGACAAGGATAATACAAATCTTAAGAATCAACAATAAGTGAGCCAGTTGGTAGAAATATTGGCTGTGTCGACAGAAATACTCCTTCACTGTTTACAAAGGTCTGGTGGATAGTTTTAACACTGTCTCTCCCAAGTGGGAAGCTGTGTGTTCACTCCACCTTTGCTAAGTCCACTTCAGCACTGCAGACAGGCTGCTATTATTCCAAAGAAACAGGGACAACACTAATACATGATTTCTCATATAGCGCTAAATGCATTGAGACCTGAGACCTTGGCAGGGCTTAAGGAAAGGTTTTACTCCCCCATTTGAGTAGGCAAGCCTTAAAGAAAGGTTTTACTCCCCCATTTGAGTAGCCCTCATTTATACAGATTTGCAACACTTAAAACTTTTGAAATTTTTTTATTTTCCCACATTCCAAACTTGTCATCTTCTCACTCCTACATTCTGCTAACATTCCTAAGTATTACAAGTATTTAGTTCTTGTAAATAGTCTTTTTATCTTAGAACGGAAATTAAAAAAAAATCTTCATCTCATTATGAAATTTAGGTTCTTTTCTTGTCACTGTACAAAACTTATATTGAAACATTAGGTAGAAAAGATTTATTGGAACCATTGTCATGGAATAATGTAAATGTCACATGACTTAGAGGATGTTGTCCTGGTTTCAGCTGGGATAGAATTTATTTTCCTCCTAGTAGCTGGTATAGCATGTTTTGGATTTAGTATGAGAATAATGTTGATAACACACAGATGTTTTTAGTTGTTACTAAGTAGTGTTTATACTAAGTCAAGGATTCTTCAGCTCCTCGTGCCCTGCCAGCAAGAAGGCTGGAGGGGCACAAGAAGCTGGGAGGGGACACAGCCTGGACAGCTGACCCAAACTGGCCAAAGCAATATTCCATACCTTATGATGTCATGCCCAGTATATAAACTGGAAGAACTTGGCCAGGAATGGTGGGTTGCTGTTCAGGGACTGGCTGAGCATCGGCCAGCAGGTGGTGAGAAACTGTATTGTGCATCACTTGTCTATCTTGGGTTTTATTTCACTCTCTTTTTGTTGTCTTCCTTTTCATCATCATTATTATTTATTTTATTTTATTTTTAATTCAATTATTAAACTATGTTTATCTCAACCCATAAGTTTTACTTGTTTTCAATTCTCCTCCCTATCCCATGGCGCGGGCAGGGATTGAGTGAGTGGCTGCATGGTGCTTAGTTGCTGGCTGGCGTTAAACCACAACAATGTACATACAGACTCAAAATATTCTGACAAAAACTGATTAAAAAAGACAAGAAAACTACAGTTAACTCCATTTCAATCAACTGATGCCTAATGGAACTAGAGAAAAGTAGGTAGCAATTATGAAGCAAGACAAGTATTATGCAAGTTTGATGAGGCAGAAACAATTTTTAAAAGTATAGCATTAAAAGAATGTTAGTATCCAATTAAATATAATAATTATCATGCTGATAAATCACTCTGAGCTAAATTAAATTTCATGTTTTGCTGAGTTCAATTTAAAAGGTTAAACATATTTTAGGGTGCAATGCATTTAAAAAACAGAAAGCTAAGTTTCCCTCACAAGAAGAGCCTGAGAAACAAGCAGGAAACAGAATGACCAAACTAAAGCAAGTTAAGTAACCTGAGATGAAAACCTTAGTGAAAAATCCATCTATTAAGCTTTTAAGATACTTTTTGCAGATCAGGAAGAGTACATAGATGAAAGCTTTCACCATGTTTTCATAAATTTCCAGTTGTAACATCGAAGATGCAAAAAAAATAAGACAAGTTACTATACCTATAAATTCAAGAAACTTGCACCGAAGAGGCTATTTGAACTACAGCTTTATGGAATTGCTTTATACAAGCTGACGTCATTTTACAGGTTGTACCAAAGAATGCTAGATCTTGTTAATATTCATAAAATATAAAAGCTGTTACATAGCTTATACCATTCTGTCATAAAATGATTCACAAGTGCAAGAATTTCCATTAACTGTTCCTTACAAAACTTGAGCCTTTTTCCACCACAAATCTTGAAATATGAATGTGAAAATTCAAAAAGCCATAAATAGTTATTGTATTTTATAACTCCACTACTAATCTGACATATCTATTTCTACAACACTAAATAAAGTTTTTTGTCAAATTGCATAACAATCAATGTATCAAAACAATCATATTAATAAAACAGTACAAGTTATACTACATTCAGATATATATCAAGTCTCTCAAATCCAATTATTCCAAGAAAGAGAGTAGAATTAAAATTATACAGATATACCAGCTACTCTTGACCTTCTTATGCTTAGCTCACATCTTGCAAATGAGTTTAATGTTCTGGTGGAAAGAAGAAATCAGTACCAGTATTCTTATCAGTAATAAATCAATTTTTTGAGATTTATGCCACACAGATTCTACCAGTAGACATACCAGAAAACACAGGAATGGAAAGTCAGACTTTGCAGAATCTTTAAATGATGTGCTGTAAACCCTCCTTTTCCTCTCTGCATGTCTAAATCTTACTCATCCAAAGTGCAGAACCATGTTAGAGACAGTGGAATGGCAACAAGGATATAAATGTACGTACAAATCTTGAAGAACACTAACTTCAGACAAATAATCTCTTCTCTTTTGGGGGCAGAAGTTCCACACATACATTCTAACACTGCATATCACCAAGCAGTCATACTGCTCAAATCATCTGGCAAACTGTCTCACAATTAAATAATTCCACCATCTCCCTACCAAAGGCTACAAGAAGGTAGCAAGAATCCAGACACTTAAGAGGGAAATCCCCAAATTCCCAAAGATGCATAACCCCAATATCATAGGAAAAAAAAAAAAAAAAAAGGTTTTGGACAGTGGGATATGTCTGAATTGACTCTTCAGGAAACCTTGAACAACAGGGTGCAAAAACAGAGGCCAAGCAAACTGAAAAGTAGTAAGTATATTCTATGAAATTCCCCCTGCCTGTCAAGTGGTCCACTTGCCATTTATCTGGAAGAACTATCCCCAGATGGTCACAAACAAAGTAGTAGTGAGTACACCACTCTGAGAAGCTGGTCCAGAAAGCGCAGTATGTCCACCCATTAGGTATTCCCAGTTAGTGGTAAAGATACCACAGAATAATAGAATAATTTTAGTTTGAAAGGGACCTCCAGAAATTAATTAGTCTAACCCCCTGCCCAAGGCCGGTCTAAATAGATCAGCTGCTCAGGGTCATGTCCAGTTGAGTCTTGAACTCCTCCAAGAATGGAGATTTCACAACATCCCCGGGTAATCTGTTCCTGGTTTTGACCACTCTCAATGTAATTATTCTTTTCCTAATTTTTTTTCCTAATATTTCCATTACTTAGTCTATTGCTTTGTACCACTGAGAAAAACTAAGCTCCTATCTTTTCTGTGTCCTCCAAGCAGGTATACAGCAACTGTGATGACTGGATGTATTTGTTGATAAAATGACGATCATCTGGAGGAATGTATTATTCTATTGCAGGGCCCACAAGTGAAGTTTGGCATAAGGCTTTGCAAATATACACATCACCGTGTGTTTCAGACAGACAGTGATAAATCCATTATACATAGTGGGTTGACAAGCTGTCACTGGTTGAAGTGAAGCTGATGGTTCAATGAAGCTGTCTGACAAAATATAAACCTTCATAGAATGAGTAAGATTTCTTTCATGAGATCCATGGACTGATCAGGAATGAAATGCAACTTCTGGACATTAACAAGATGACTGACACCATTAAGGAGGAACATCTTACACTGGGGGGAGGTGGGGGAGGAAGATGGGAGGACCTCAACAGATGGCACAATAAGGGAGCAAACACATTCCTCTCTAGTGAAGGTAAACTGGAACTATTTCCAAAATCTTAGTAAATACAAGGTCATAGATGCACAGTGTCTCATTTGACTTCAACATTGCCTGACCTTATAGTTATAGGCATTAGGTGTCCAATAGTTCAAATGATACCAACCAGACTCCCTCCAGAACTGCTGGTGGCATGTTTATTGGGATTGTCATCCTGAACTTGGACTTCCTCAACTAATACATCTGCAATGTCAAAATAGGTAGTTAGCCTGTTTCCCTTGGAGCAGGGAAGTAACTAAGTCTGAATCCTTTGCACCCAGTTCTGTTGCCATGAGCTCCACAGTGTGTAGACAGAAGAACATCAGGTTTTATTCCAGGCCCTTTTCCTTTTCATAGGCCATTCTCATGAGGTTATAACTCACTGAGGCAGGAAAAATAGGCAAGTATGGTACAGTTGTGACAATACAGACAAATAGCAACTTACACTTGAATAAGTCAATTTCTTCTGTGCCAGCTTTTAAACCATCATAAATAGGTTATATTAAGAATAATCACAATAGAGAGAGCCAGAAAGTTACCTGCAACATGGGAAAATAGTGTAATAAATTAAAATTAAAGTAAAACCTTCTACAGGTAAATGTAAGATGTATAGACAGGAAAAAGATACAATTAATTATTTTACCTGTTTCTCTGTGAGAATGACTCTGCCTAGGAGCTGATTTTCAAGACCTTTCATGGTCACAGTAAAGTCAATGATGGAGGTTCGAGCACTAATTTCAGGAGAGTAACCTGGATTTGGCAGTTTTGTAGTAATGTAAAGTCTGAAGCCATTCATAACATCTATTTCCTTATCACCAACCTTCACCTTAATAAAAGTATTAAAAAGAAGTCTTGAGATATCAAGAACCAGTACACACTCTTTCAGATACTGCATGTTGAAACAAAGGTTACATTTTTTCTGTTCAAAGGTGTAAAAATCCAGCTTTAAATTATATGTCTGATACAAAGAATTTGTTGCGAATATCTGTGGAGCACTTTAAATGACTCAAAGATTATTTCAATTTTTAAAAATTGCCATAAGCAAAGGGATAAGGAATTCTACAGGTTAAATATATTAACCATTTGTGATCTTAAACTTAAACTCGACTTTTTTTGGTATTAGCATTAATCCCATTTAAAAATGAGTTTAATCTTTTATAGTCATATACTCATTAGGAGTTATTGAGGGGGCTGTTTCCACTTGTTTGCTCATTTGTTTTATATTTACCTTGTTGGCTGAACCTGTTTTAATTAAGTTTCTTTCCAAAACGTTATCGAGAGCTGGGTCAAGCTCTTCTCCAACATCTTCTATCAAAAGAGGTCTTCCCAAAGAAAGGCTGTCTTCTAAGTGATTTCTAAAATACTTGTGATTCAAAGAAGTGATCTAAAAATACAACCATGGACCTATATGTTATGCCATTACTAAATTTGGGGGGTTTTATATTTATAAATTATTTTATTTGTTACCGACAAAAACAATGATCCTATGGTTAGACTAGGATTAAGGCAAAGATTGTGACCGCAGGAAAAGTTAGCATCAGTGTACCATATTCTCAGAACTCACTGAACGTGAATTTCTATTTTTCATCTACAAAAGTAGAAGCAAAGCAACACTGAGTACCTAAAGTTTTGATATCTTATGAGTGTAACTAGACCAGAAATTCACAGGAACCTGTTATCACTTTCAATTTTACCTTGGATAACTTCCCCAAGTCAAACTGCAGCAAGGTCAGGATTAGGGCTCCTTTGTTTGTTTTTTTTCCACTTGAAAATTAGGGGTTATATTGAACAAGCTACTCCTCAGTACAATTGTGATTAATTTTCATCACGTACACAAAGCACATTCAGCTTAGTTTGCTTATAACTCCATAGTTGAAGCCTAATAATCATTTTTTAACATAAATAGCTAGGTAACCATTAAAGAGTTCTGCAATAAGATAACAATCAACATGAATGAAAGTAGTTTCCTAGTAATACTCTCAGAGCCACTCTATTATCATCCTTCAAACTCCTCTTAATCTTTTTTTAGGGATATCTTTTTAAAAAGTTGGTTTATTGGTGCAATCATAATTGTAGCAAGCAAGGACTCTCCTGTTCGCATTGAATTAGCGTATCTTGCCTCAGACCGTATGTTGTTGCAATACTGTCTTCCCCGTATATTTGCAGAATATTTAGCACCTGACATCCATGCTAAGACAACAAAAATTATCAATAATTTCTGATTAAAAGATGATAAAAATATCATGCTGTGCACCTTCATTTTCAAACATTTATATGAACCTGCATTAATCACTTATTTGGGTTTTTTTCCTAATGCTTATAGTATTCTACAAACATGCCTCAGTCCTTATCAGCCATTACCCATGCAGCCTATCTTCCAACACTTGACGTTTCATAAATACATTAAACAAATTGTTTCACTGGTACTAATGGTACTGAATTCATTTTTGTATCCAGCCAAATCTCAAATCTACCCAAATATATCCGAGATGTCCTTTACATCCAGACTAGGCCTTTAATATAAAAGGCATTTACTAAGTATTATTTGAATCACTGAATTGTAATTTTTGTGAACTAAGAGTTTCAAGGAATTACGAAAGCACCAGCATTCCTATTACCTGAAGTTCATTTCTGCATTCCTTATTTTTAATCCAAATTTTACCCTGTGCCTGTGGATCGATTAATAAAGGATAACGAGATGCTTTAGTGACAATTATTCCATTCTGAATGGATAACTCATCATTTGGTAATCCTTGTAGGTTCCATTCACTGATGGTTGCAGCATCAGTCAACATTTCTATGAGATTCAAGTTGTTACCAAAGGGGATTTTCCGGCTTTTCATTTCCTTTTGCCAGTCATTTAGTAGCAGATTGCGGAACTCTTGGTTGAAAGGACCAGAATAGGACAGAAAAGCTGTAGCCAAGAGTACATCACCTTAAAAAGAAAAAGGAGAAAAAGAAAACAAAACATTACAACTTTGCCAATTCTATTCATGAATAAGCTGCTTCCTTCTATAGTTGTTGTATGGTTTGGCTGGTAACTGAAGAACACACTTTGACCCATAAAGAAGACAAATCAGACTTTTCCCAAGGCTCACTACATAGCAATTCTACATTTCAGTAGATGCCATATTCACTCTATCCTTACAGTGCAACTGTGGGAATCAAGAGAGAGGCATCTGGCAGCCAGCCAAGGTCAACCCAACACACACACACACACATACACACACACCCCACCATTTCAAACACCAGATCCTGCACAAGCAGGACATGGGAGAATAAACTTCAAATTCCACTATTTCCTTGCACAGTCATGAGAACAGGCTTAAACAATATTTTTGGGGGAGAAAATAATCTTTATTTAGGAGTACTAAATATGAACAAATCAATTACAACTACTCCTAATAAAAAATTGTAACAGACATCATTATGGAGATATTAAGTGCGACAAGTTTTAATCTTCTGGTGAGCTTCAAAATTGCCCCCCTAAGTTTCCTGACACCATAGTTCTGGGTTTTTCTGGACCTCTGTAGTAAGAATGCAAGATTCAAACTGGAGAAGATAGTGTACTTTTATACTGAGTACTAATATTTTTTAGACATTTTCAAGTTATCTATAAAGCAAACATCATGAGTGTGTGGGGAAGGTATCCTGTATTTTTAGTAAGTTGTTAATATACATGTACATATTATACCAAACAAAATACAACCTATCTATTATAATACAACACCTACAACAACATCTGCTTTCTACAGCATTTCAAAGCAAAAGCCAGAGAAGAAACTTCACACCACAGTAAAGGACAAGATAAATTGCATTTACTTGATCTAACTAATAAATTAATTCCTTATTACAAATTATTTCAGTTTCCAAGTGCATATTTATAAAATAAAAATGAACTTCTAAGAAACAAAAGTTTTATGAACATTAGTAACTACATTTAAAAATATTGATTTCCACATATAAATTTCAGTGCCTGAAGATCAGTCTTCCTCTCCTCCATATGTATTCTCAGTTATAGACATTTTATTGGCACTTGCTAACATATCACCTTCTTTGGACTGCTACTTACAATCAGTCAAGTTAATACATCAGTGTCCCAAGTATGTACTGCATGTTATACATGTCAAGTAAAAGTCCATGCAGAGCACACACAGTTACTGGTGGGTTTTTTTTTTTTTTTAATATGAACTTTAGTCTTATACTGTACTTTTTACCTAGCAGTGCTTTAGCAAGATAATTAATAACAATTACTCTCATTTTAGCAACAGGGAAGCTAAGCTGCAAAATAAAAGTTTGACATTTCAAATATTTTCAGTTTCACTACCCATCACAACTCAAGCGACTCACTTCCAAGTTCAAAGGTGGGGACAAAAGCTTACCCACTAGCCTCTTGGTTTGCATGGCAAAGTCTTTACTCTGCTCTGTCCACCTCTCTTTTTCACCTGCTAAACCGCTTATAAGACTTGAGGCAGTTTGCATTTTATGGCGGCAATGCTCAGCATCTTCAAGCAAAGCCTAGAGAAAACCATACACCAAAAAATATGGTTTACAGTCACGTATGCAATAGGCCAGAAAAATCTCTACATCTAATTAAACCGGTAGTTAAACAACAGCTTAAACATATATACTCGAACACTTATATCACCGTGCAGAGAAGGAGGGAAAGTGGGATAGAAAAAGTATATTGGGACAAACTATCAACATCTGCCATAAATGTGATTCAACTTTTAAATATTTCTGCTCTTAACTTTCATGTTGGCATACATGTTAAATGATATACCAAACACCTGGTATCTATTAACTCTGGGGAATTCTGTCCCGAATTTCAAATACATTATACACAGATAACATATTTAAATGAAATGTGATGTTACAGTAATAGGCACTAAACAAATAATCTAAACAAAACAGCTTTTGAGAAGGTAGGAGGAAGAGGAGGAAAGGATCAGTGGCAAAGGAGAGAGGTGGTATCCAAAGACGCAGTATCCAAATAATATCTCTTTGTTATCCTCTGTCCATCAACATTCTTTTCAAGGAATAATAATGAAATTGAGAGAATGCATTAAGTTTTCCTTAAAGTAAGGGTGGCAACTTCTTTTCTGTAATGAGCAGTTCACCTGCTTTTCTCTCATTGCTTTTTCATACTCTGCCTGCACAGTATCTAATTCTTCTTTCTTGGCACCTAGTTCTTCTTGAGCTTTCTGCAGATCCATCATAGCAGTAGTTAGGCGATTCTCCTGGATTGCTAAATTAGCCTATGAAGCATACAAATATAAAAGCATATTCATAAACACAACATATCAAAGCATTTGCTAAAATGTATCTCAAAGAGTTTTACTTTACTACATTTCAAAATCAAACTGCTCAGTAGAAATTTCATCATTCATTAAAACCTTTTATTTGGATTTTACAACAAACTAACTTTTTATTGCAGGTACTACAATTAAGTATTTGGTCCAACATCAATTAGAAAAAATAGAAAAACTTCTGGGAATACCAGCCATTCTCCATCTCACACAAAAGTTAGTCTGATCTGGCCTGCAAAAAAGACCGGTGCCACTAGATACCTATTTGATTCCTCCAATCAATGTGCTTTGTCTAAAGAAAGATACTACCTCTAACTACAAATCTTGCTTCCCTCTCAGTCATTCCTATCATAAATACAAGCTATTCTGTGTTAAAACCATGCCTGACCACGTTCTTCCTGATTTTCATTCTTTTAATAACTATTTAGGCCTGGTTTTCTCTAAATAACACCAATGAACAAAGTCACTGTACAGTCATCTCACGAACTGAGATCCAGAACATTAAAAGAAAGAGATCTCGAGTTTTTTCCTACTTAATTTTTAATTAAGGTAAAGCAATTTCAATACTGAATTATACTAGATGACAGATGCTTCAATCCTATTCAGAAGCAGCCCAGAGGCATAAAAGTGCACAATCTCTTTCATAATTTTGACAACTTACAAGTGGTAGTACATTTGAAATATATTTTACTGTAGAGTTACTATTTTCAAGATAATAAATTCCTACAGACACATGCACCACTTGGAACAAGGCAGCTGATGTTTTCAGCAGATTAAATCCTCAAGTGCACACAGGTGGGGAGGAGAAGGAGCAAAGAAGCAAAGTTTGCATGCCTCCTACTGATTAACAGATTTACCTTTAAAGGCAATACTTCTTTGTTGATGGAAAAAAATACAGCCATAGCTTTGGTCCATGAGCAAAGGCCAGCAACATTCCCACATACTCTCTTAGCTGTCTCAATGTTGTAGTCCATCATTTCAAAATAAGGACTCAAAAGTTCTACCACTTCTTCATTAATTGTGTCCTTTGGAAACTGCTAAAATAAAAAGTGCAATGTATTTAATATATATAAACTATATGTATATGTATTTCAGCACGCACAGAACACTACCAAGATCACAAATGTTACTTACAAACAGCTAATATGAACCCCTCTGTATCATGCATCTTTGAGAGCTTGCGAAAGTCATCCCACTCTGTCCTATATTCTTACAAAAGGGAAAAAAGTTTGCCTTCATTTATGATCTTCACTATCTTACACTGTCTATTACCATCACACAGCTAATTGTTGATACAAAATATCACTATCTTGCTTGAAATTCCATTTTTCTTAAGACTGAATAAGTAACTTAATCTTCAAAAAAAAAGGAAAAGCTTAACTCTGGTTCATAAATATGCATTCTACAAAACAGTCATTTCAAAGGGCAAGCCAACTATCTTCTCCTTAAATTACCTTATCTCATTAGTGGAATGTGCTTCAATTTTAAGAATTTATTTTGACCCTCTCTTTTCTCCAAAAAATATCTCTTCTATTTTTCATCCCCAAAAGCTCTCAATTTTCTCCCTCAACTTTATTTTGATGGTCAAATATTCCACATAAATTTGGTTTTCTTTAAAGATTTATTTGCAAACTATAATGAGAGTCCATCACTGATGAACTTGAAAAATAGCTGTTCCCTGAAGCAGAAATAAGTTTATTTATGCACAAGCAATGAAATGTTGAAGCCCTCCAATAAATTAAAATTATTATGAGTAGATCCATGGTGAATACTACATAAATGGCATCCATGGCACTACCAACCACACAAAGCTGGTCAAGCCAACAGAAGCCATCTGTGATTTCCCACTGGACCAGAGACAGATTAAGTAAGAAATTTATTCTGAGTAGATTAATCATAATATTATTAGTTTAAATTATGAACAGGGATTTATTCACCAGTTACTCTTCCCATTTCCCTAGACACATGCTATGGAGCTGAAAATCCCAAATTTTAAAAAATTCTCTTTTTGTACATCCTAATAATCAACTATTCTTTTGCAAGCCACTGCACAAGTTGCAATGCTGAAAATTAATGAAAAGCTAGGTACCAGAAAAAAGATGTTTTCTATCAGCTTTAATGAAACAGATAAGTAATAGCTATTCAAACCAAATGCTTAAAGCTTTGAATCATTTGTCTCTGAAAGTAATTTAATTGCCTGACAGGAGAAACTATAATTGATTTATGGCCTGACTTTGCCAGAAGGATTCAAGTTTATTTCATTATGACATACTTACTTTTAAACCCTTAACATTTCAGATCTATTGTGTGTCTGATTCCCTTTGCACATTTTTTCTCCTATGAACACCAGAGAAAACAGTATTTTCTTAAATTAAAAAGGCATCAAAAAGAAGGTTGCACAAGCACCTGTAGGTTCTGTAAGAAGTTTCCTGCTGTCATCAGTTTCAAAGATTCTTGCCATGATGGGATGGTACAGCATTTTTCCTGATCAATTTTCACATTGTTCACTTTTCGCTGAAAGAGCAGTAACACGCAGTCCATGATGCGCATAATGAGGTGAGGAGGTCGACCCAGTGTGCGGACAGTGGCAATATCTGCAGGTTTTATTGTCTATGAATTTAAAACAAAGGGTAAAGCAATTACTGTTATTGCTTATTTAATAAGACATAGAACACAAGTTGACCAACAGTATTAATCTGTTGGAGAAGAAAAAAGTTATTCATATTATTTTTAACTGAAAATAATTTTATCTCTAAAAAGCATGAAGCTAGAAGGACCCTTCAACCAGATTTTCACTACGACCTCCTAGCAACCACCAGGAAACCTCAGTTCAGCCACCTCCAGAGCAGCACCTAAAAGCTTAAAACTACCATGCACATTTTTGACAAAACAAAGAGCAAAACAGAAACATCTTGAAATTTTACCTATTTTTTTTAAATGCAAATCTATTGACCAGAAACTGAGTCTAGAAAGGAAAATACATTCAGTTGATATTTTGCAAATGAGGGAGAATTAAGGAAACCAGAAGGTCTGAGAAGGCCTGATACACATATAGATTTGCACCTTCTGATTCATCGTACTGGGAATGTTCCTGTTGTAGAAGCAGGCCTGCGAGAAAAACAAATAAATTATAATAATGTATGAAGAGCTAGGCCAAGTAAGCTTAAAGTGCTAATCTAATACTAGAACTCATAACTCTAGTGTACATCATAAATCAGAAAGGACTATCAGAAAAGTCTACTGAAGATGTCTCCTTAGAGAAGTTTGAGCAGTAGTGCATATTGCATCACATACAGAGCAAAAAAACCCTGAATAATGGTAACTGCTGATGGACAGGCCCGCTCCTGTAACAGACATAACCTGGATCAGAAGGTTTGCTTATTCACAGGCAGTTTAATCAGCCTGAGTGCATGACAGTGACAAACAGGAAGCAACTGGCTATTGTAGGTGTTATGACACCTTGCTTCTAGCCTAACACATGCCTCACTGGAAATTCCTAAAGGAAGATTTTAATTACTTGTGTTTATACCTCAAGAAAGGGACTGTAAATTATTGCAGATTATCCTGATCCCCTTCCTTCTGCCTGTCATTTGTTCTCCTTCAATATTTAGCTGCTTGTTGGGTTCAGTGTGCACCTAGTAATTCAGCAGAGTTTTTCTAGGTATCTGTGTGGAAACTTTAAGCACTGTTTCTTAGTGACCTTTAGGAAATTCAGCCCAGCATTTTTTGCTACCACCTAAACTGTGGCAAAAGAGTTGCATTTAATTTAAATTTATTTATTTATTTCTAGTTGCGCATTTAATGTGCCATCTTTATTGCAGGGCAAAGTATAACTAAGTTTTCTTGAACTTTGACAATTCTTACTCAAACTTTAAAAATTTAATCTCACTGTATGTTTAAAAATGCTTATAAGCTGTTCTGTACCTAACTGTCTCTTAAAATAGGGTTTAGCAGTCCTAAATATGTAAAAATGGAGTGAAATAACCAACCAGAGGGTTTTTTTTATCTGGGAAGTGACCTTTATATTTATCACATATTTAATAAACATTTGTCTATACTGCAAGCAGAATTCCATCATAGGAATCTCTAGCCGGAAATTTGCAAATCCGTAATGACTGTGAGATTCATTTTTTGAAAGAAGCCCTACACAGACTCGTATAGAGAATTTTCTTGCTTAAAGGAGTTTCTGAATGAATTAATGCATGCTGAGGATACAGATATGCATGCTGATAGGCTTGTTTTTACGATAGTTTTCCTTTCCCCTTTAGGCACAGGCAAATCAATTTATTATAGCAAATGCAAGAATTTCAAGATTAAGCCTAACTACCTTTTCCCATTGTGAAGTCTCATAATAGTGCTAGTGTAGCTTTTCCTTAAAATCAGATTTTTGTTTATTAGAATCCAAAAATTTCAAGTAGAACAGTATTTGTTTGGTAACTTTAGCCAAAACCAAAAAGTAGGCTATAATAAGATGCATGACAGGACACAGGACACTAGTGTTCTCTTCACACCTCAGACACTGCCCAGTTAGCACTGTTTGTTTATGCACTTGTCAGAATGCTTGCCCACCTGGGTTGTTTGTTTTGGTTTTTTTTACCTTTCTCCTGTAGCTAAGTATTAGGATCTTATGATCCAGATGTGCTCTCTTATTCCACTCATCAGCTGTCATATCATCAGATTTCATTTAGACATTTCCACTATGCCCTTCAAGATTTATGGCAGTCATAGATTGTTAAGCAGATCTCCCTCAAAATGAAGTCATACATTCAGGAGATCCATGAAAAATTACTTATACTAGATTTTGAAAACTTTTATTTGAAGGAACATCACAGTAGTCTTTAACCATCACAACTGTTAGCAGCCTCTCAAGTAGAAGGGAAAACCTTCCAGTAAATCTACATAACAACCTTTGAGGTTTATCTATCCTTCAGGTTTTTCCTTCAGTCTTTTCTATTTCTTGAGATTTCAGCTCCCTGCTAGCCTCTAGTATTAGGTTTACTTCAGATCCCGCTATTTCTGCTCACGACAGAAATGCCTTGAGGGACACTGTCTTATACAATCAGCTGAACAGACATTCAAAAAAAATACTGTGCAAGATCAACAAAACTTAATCTTTCTTCATCACTAATGATGCATCATGTAAAAATGTGGGCAGAGTGTTATCACTCTATGAAAAAAGCTTTACAAAGAGTATGCTGAAAGACATGAAGTCCCATGGTGAATGCTAGAAATCTGGGTAATGCCACAACTCATAAGAAAAGATAAATTTATTTTTGAAGAAGGCAGAAAAGAGTGGATCAGCAAACTTATTCAAAATGCAATTCATTGATGAAAACTTAAACTAAAACAGAAGGTTTAGATTTGGATGGAATTATAACTGTTTTTACATGGAAGGCACTTCTTCACTCCTTGCACAAAAGCTGCTTTATAACAGTATCAACATTCAGTTACCAGTCTAATATCAACCTGCAGCACATCGTACATCAACTATAGTTTCAAACTAAAGTTAAAATTTGCCCTTTTCCAAAAAACTGCTTATTTTGAATTTGGTACTCAGGTGGAAAAAGAAAACCAAAACTGAACCTAAAATGCCTCAGAATATGTATATTTATTTGCATATATTTTCTGTAAACTTATGAGTTATGCAATGCACCTGCAATCTTGTATTTGTTTTCAAAGAACCCCATCTTAGCAGTAAAATAATGTTATACATGGTCGAAGTACTAACCTGTAAGGCTGCTTCTGCCTCTTCCAAAGCAGGCTTAGCTGCTTCCAACTTCTCTTCGGCAATGGCTTTGTCAACTGAGATACTGTCTACAATAGCTTGAGCTTTGTCTTTCACTTTCTGAACTTCACCCTTCACTGTCTCAGCAGCCTGTGCTTTTACAGTAACTTCTTTCAATACCTAGAATATAAGAAAACCCACATGGCAAATATTAAAGAAAACACACCTAGTCAAAAGAATGTATTAATTTTTGTTGTAAAATTTTATCTGTTCAATTCCAGAGCCAGAAAACTCAAACCAAGATGACTTTCATCACTGATACAAGTTTTCAAGATCCCTTTTTCCCCAACACTTAATTTCCTTTTACTTTATTAATCATTTTAAAATACAAGAAATAAAAAGAGCAAAAAAATCGAACAATACACTTTGAAGGCTGTACATACCATGTCAGCTTTTTCATTGGCAATTTGAAGTTCCTTTTCTTTTACCTCCAGCTCTCTGCTTAGAGCAGCCACTGACTCAGAGGCCTCTTTCAATTTTTCCAATCCAGTATTCATTCTGAAGTTAAAATGCAAAACAAGAAGCATGTAATTCCCTATGTAATTTACACTCCACTTTCCAAATTATTCCATCAATAGAATGAATCATATCAATCAGAATGAACACTAGCAAAAGATGTTTTACACCAAAAATAAATCTTGTGCAGGAACTTTCACACAAGTGTCTGATGTTTTCATAATCAAGAAAGCAAAAAATAAAGAATTACATGAAGAGAGACTGTGACTTAAAACTTTACCCACTTCTAACTCAAACAGCACGCCTTTATCACTGCATAAAAATCTTACACATTGGTTCCATATATGTCACTATCCCTGTTGAGCTCCAACCTGATACCCAAAGGACTGAGTTCTATACAGCAGAAAGCATTTTCTGATCACTAGAATCCTGTGAAATACCTCAAATCACTATTCCTTGTTTGAAGAGGATATGGAAAAGGCTATTAAAATAAAAATATTGAAGTCAAGACCAACCAGAGTTACCAAAGAGAGTAACAGAAAAACAGCACTGAGATAACACTTTTCTCATTCAGCATTAAAATGCTCCTTCAACTGTGCATTTTGTCTATCAAAAAGTAAGTCCTCACTTGGGACTTTTTGGGCAAGTTTAAGTGGCCTCTATAGAGGCTGCTATTGCAAAGGCTAAGCAGTACTTGGACAGCTAAACAAATACAGGAGAACAGATGAAGAGTAATACCTGCCAAAGCAATTCAGACTATGCAACTAAGGTTAAGTGAAACAAATTGACATGTATGAACTAATTTGGTCCATCTGAGGCATCAGAAGGTGGAAAACAGGACCAGACCTCTCTGTTTTACAAGCCTTCATCCATAACATAACTACAGATTTCTAACTCAATTTGGCTCTGAATGTTTCAAAGTGAAATACACTAGTTTGAGTCTTTCTTAAACACTTCCAGCTCCAATCTTTCAAAATTAAGAAGACAGTTTTTCTTAAGAGTGATACCAATTGATACACTAAATGTTAATTTTACATTCTATTTGAGTATTTCTGGCATGAAGATAAATCTGCAAATAGACTTCGTTAGTTTAATAAAGTATCTGAAAAGGAGAATGAATATCAAAACCACTTTAATAATCTGCAAGTAAAAAACTCATCAGCCTAAATTAGGCTCTATGATCACAAAACCAAAAATGTCAAGGGTATTTCTTACATGTTCATACCAGGAGGATACAACTGTTTAACAAGAAAACAGAAGTTGCTCTGTGGTAAATTAAATTCTATTGTGAATATATTATGAAATTACACATAGACGTTTTCTTTTATTCATTATAAATACATGGGAATAATTTATATTTGCCTTTTTTCCCACCACCTTGCTTTTTCATACATCACTACCCTTCTTTCCTCTCCAAAAATATACAGTCTTTAACTTATATGCCAACAGCAACTATAATATTTGATGAATTTATACCTTTACACAATTTTAGGAAATTAAAAAAAGAAAAAAGTCCTTTTGCTGTGCAAAGAGACAAACCATGCATTGAAACAAAGCATTGTCAGAATATACCTATCTGGGGAAGAAAACTACAGAAAATCAGTAGTAAACTGAGCACTTTACCTGTTTGCTAACGTCTGTAATTCAGCATGTTTTTCTTTGTATGTGGTTTTATATCCCTGAATAAAGGACATGTAGGATTTGGGAGTCACATGTGTAGAACGTCTGTATCTTTGAAAATAATCAGAACACTTCTCTGCCACTCCATCCTGGAATGAGCCCATACACTGTACAATTTCACTCTTTGTATCAGCAGTGCAGTCCATATCAAATGAGGACAGGAAATGTTCAGATACTTAGGAAAGAAGCAAAACATAAATTTAAGTAAATATTCAGGAAAAACTCTTACCTTATAAACAAATCAATATAAAACATGTCAGCATGTATTATGTCAGCTTTCACCCAGCTTCTGAAACCCCAGTCTTCTTTACTCTCCACCACGACATTCTTAACATTATTCCACACTTCTCAGTAAAAAGTATAGCCAAGGATATGGCATATTTTCACCTCCAAGGTGTGCAACTGCTTTTTATCTGACTAATAACCAGGGATTGGGTAATCACAGCCTTCCTCTGTATGCCTGATCACAAGCACAGTCACTAATAATCTCTTTCTTTAGTAGCATCTCTCCTTCTTTATTAATGCCTTTAAGCCATGTTCAAGGGGAATTTTCCTTCAAACCATGTACAAAGCTTTTCCTCTATTAGAAATATTTCAACAGTTTAATACAGCAAGCTTGAAGAAGAAAACAGCTATACTAAATTTTAGAACCAAGTAAGTTTCTTCTGCCAGTGTGCCAGCAAGATTCAAAGCAATTAAAACAACTTTATGACCACTGATGAGAGAATTAAATACCTGTAAAGACAAAACGTACATCTACCTGCCACTAGAGCATCCTTAGGCCATCGGCTGAACCAATCTATAGTGCATCCAGAAATGAGAGCAGGGAACTTCAGGGCCCTGTTTCGGAATTTTTCACCTACTGGTGAAAAGCAAAGAACGACATGAAGGTACTGACGGACTCTGGTCATGAAGTAGTCATGCAGAACCTCACTGGTTGGAGGTCTACGTGGATGTTCCTTTTTGAAGGTGGGTATGAGGTCACTAATGATCTCATCTACTTCGTCACGTGCAAATAAGTTTGACACCTTTGAGAAAAAGGAAGATTTTTTCATGCTTTATGAGGATGATCCAAAATAGAGTACATAGCATAAGGTTCATTTAATACATAGCATTTCAGGAAGGGGCATACATTTTGGACACTGAAGTTATTAGGACCCACCACACTCTAAACCAGAACTTTTACTGAAGTGATTCCATTAAACACACTGAAATCTAATTTGCTGTAAAAGTAAAACCCACCCTCCCCTGTGAAAAACATGCACAATGGCTTTGCTTTCTTCTCTTAATATTCTAATAACTAGTAGAATTTACTCTAAAACACACTCCTGAAATAAAAACTAACAATAGAAGCCATCCCATCCATCCTGGACATAAATTTACCATTAAAAAAACCCTGTACACTAATGAGATATTTAATTTAACAGACAATTTTGGTAAACTTCAGAGATGTTCCTCAAGTCTTAATTTTTTTAAGCTATTCTCATATCCCTGACAACTTGTCAACACATTTAAAAGGGTCTGACTTAGAGAATTTCTCTGTATAGAATGATGAGGTTCAATTCTTAATTTTACAATAGCTTTGTCTTACTCTAACCTAGTATAATAGATTGTTTCCACTTTTTTTTTGTTTTGTAATGATAAAAAGTTTGTGAAACATATGAAAGAATATTCAAATAAATGAGGTTATTTTACTTCAGAATTCTAAAATTTAAAAAGCAGAAAAACAATCACGAGAAGGCATCTTACCTCTCCGGATGATAAAACATTGTTCAGGTATTCCAGGAAAGACTCATCTTTGATCTCATTGTCTGTAAAAAGAAAACAGATGCCTTTGCCTTGCAGTCCTGCTGTTCTGTACAAGAGTTTCAGATCTTCCATCAAGTTTAAAGTGTTGTATGATCTACAAAAAAGGAAGGTTGTACTAATACTCATTCCTTCTAAAAAGGGCTTCTAGTTAAAAGAAAAAGAACAAGTATATTTAAGTAAGAAACAATCTCTTGGAATTTAAGGCAATAAGGTGCCAAAGTCCAGCAATTTTCATTTAGATTAGGAGGAAAGACATAGCTCATTTCAAAGTCTCACATTAAATATCTAATCCATTCTTCATTTTCCTGCTCTCCTTTTCACCTCCCACATCAATAAAGAAATTTAAAATAAACAAAACAAACAAAAAAAAAACACAACCCCGCACCACAAACCCACCAAAAAAGCCAAAACCAACAACATAAACCCCCCAGACTGGAAGTCTTATCGTGCTATTTATTTCTCTTTTGCTAGAAAAAAGTGAAAAAACAGACAGGTGTCATCTCACAGGATTTTGTCATGTGCTGGGTGCAAGAAGATACTTTAGATTTTATTGACTAATTAAAAAATTCAAACTAGTTGGCCTTTCTGCTGAAAGTCATCATCAATGGTGCCACTCACAGTTGTACAAAAACAAAAGAGAGCAGCAGCAAACTAAGAGATAAAAAAATATAAAAATTATTAGACAAGGTGTGGTGGGTTGACCTTGGTATCTGAATAGTTGTTTCTCTCACATATTCTCACTCCTCTCTTCTGGCTGCTGTTGCACAGTTTTCTTTCCCTCCTTCTTAAATATGTTATCACAGAAGTGCTACCACCATTGCTGATGTGCTCAGCCTTGGCCAGCAGCTGGTTTGTTTTGGAGCTGGCTGGCATTGGCTCTGTTGGACATGGAGGAGGCTTCTAGTAGCTTGTCACAGAAGCCAACCCTGTAGCCCCCCACCTCCCTGCTACCAAAACCTTGACACACAAACCCTGTAACACAAGGTTCAACTGGAATGATCTCTCTGGCTGGATAAAGGACTGCAATAAAAACTGAGGTTTCTTGGTTCCCCACTAGGAATTAAAACAGAGAAGTGGTTGCCTGCAACTTATGTAACCATAATGATCTCATGTATGACCTGAAAAATCAGAAATTGTACAATAATTCCTCATTACTAGGGAGAAGATCAGGAAATAAACATACTGGGTTTATGATTTTTTTGTTGATGATTAAGAAGACAATTTTTTGTTTCAGAAAAGATATCATAATCACCAAGATAAGGTTCCATACACGGGTTTATAAATATGACACTTCAAAAGCAAAGACATCACTAAAATTAGAAATGGTCACAGAGAAGACACAAATATTCTATGCCCTTTTGTTTCAGCTGCAGGGAGAAATAATGATTGGAAGAGTTATTCAGTTAATTACCCAAAATTAAACAAAAATACTGACCTGAAAAAAATAATTTATGTTATACATATTGAGTTAGCAATATGACTATCATCTAACTTGGTGAACTAAATGAAACCATTTGAAATCCAACAATTATTATCTTTAAAAACTCACAGAACAGGAAATTTTGGTTTAACAAAGGGCAAATCATTCTATGCAAGAAGGATTCAAATTTTTTCCCAGAGGTGTTCTGGCACAAATTATTAGATGTGTTTTAGATGAACACTTAAGGTTAGAAAAGCACGGAGTTTAATATTATCAATCATATCACACTTCTACATTTACTTGTTGACTCACTTGGAGAACTCCAAGGGGGTTGTAAGGCAGGATTATGTTTTATCAGAATCTTTGATGAGTCTTTCCTAAAATCATGTTTATTCAAATCTTCACTCATTCTATTCTTCATCATAGTTTCTTTAATTCATCTGGTGCACACATCAGGTTTACAAGCCTTAAGGTGTGAGGGTTCCCCAGATCTTTTCTGGACTCTTTTTGTCAGGGGCTTTATACAGGCCTTCTTATGATCCTCAGGTGACAAGGGAACTTTAAGTGGGAAGCTGCACACCACTTTCTTAATTCAGTATTTCACCCTCTAGTGGCTTCATAATTCTTTGTGAATGATACCCAGCAATTTGTTACTGCTTGTTTTGTCAACAGTACTGTAATCTCTCCTGAAGTCATCCCTATTTCACATAGATCCTCTGATGAGATCCTCACCAAGAGGCATTCCCACATGCGAATCTACAATTTCTTCTGCAGCCAAACACAGCTGCAAAAGAATTAAAATAATTGAGCTTCTCTAGAATGATTTGAATGCCAAAATTATTTCCTGATCATTGACTTGTCCTAGAGATACTTTGGGAGGCACTCACTCTAAAATACTGAGAGAAGGATTTACAATTTATTTTTTTATCTTTTGTGAGTTATTCCAAAAGAAACCACCTTGGGTTAAACAATATGAAATAAGCCAGGACATACTTGGAAAAATCTGTCAAAGTACTGACAGATACATAACATCTACTAAACTAATGGGCAGGGATGAGGATTTCTCCTCCTCACACAGGCATTACTTCAAATGGAGAACGACCGCCCACAATCCAGGAGGAGATAGTGTGGCAGGTGCATCCGCCCAATGAAAGCAGAGCTTCTTGGCTGCTGAAGTGTAGCAGCTCCTGGCTGCCTTTGTTCTCAGGGCTTCGTGGTAATTGGGGCCTTTGGCCAATGGGAGCCGCTATTGACTACAGGTCAGATTCGGCCTGGGTATAAATGGAATCCCCTGGGGGAGCCATTTTGAGCTCGTCCCCTGGAGCTGCATGCTGCGGTCGAGGACTCTCCCCTTGGGTCAGGACGCTGCCCAAGGAAACTCCTCAAGGTGCCTTGGGTCGGGACACTGCCCTGAGTAGGTCCTCGAGGTTGAGAGCCCTCACTTGTTAGGTGAGTGATAGAGTGTTTTGGGTTGCCGTTAAACCCTAGGGAGTGGGGCTTTGTTCTGCATTTTGGGTTGCCGTTAAACCCCATAGAGTTCTTTGTTATGCGTTTTGGGTTGCCGTTAAACCCTAGAAAGTTGTTCTGTTCTCCTCTCACAGACATTCGAACCTGTAATTTACGGAGAGCTAGTTAACTGTGTTAATAATTTTTTATTTTTGGTGGTTTTTTGCTTCATCTGGGAGCCTCTGTAATGGATAGTCAGTGACCTACTGCATCACGCAGACATACACAAGTCTATGAGACCAGATGGGATACACCTGAGGGTGCTGAAGGAGCTGGCTGGGGTGCTCGCCAAGCCGCTTTCCATCATTTACCAGCAGTCCTTTCTGACCAGGGAGGTCCCGACAGATTGGAAATTGGCCAATGTGACAGCCATATATAAGAAGGGTCGGAAGGATGATCCGAGAAATTACAGGTCTGTCAGCTTGACGTCGGTACCCAGGAAGCTGATGGAGCAGCTCATCCTGAGTACCATCACACAACACATGAGGGACAACCAGATGATCAGGCCCAGTCAGCATGGGTTTATGAAAGGCAGGTCCTGCTTGACAAACCTGATCTCCTTCTACAACAGGGTGACCTGCTTATTGGATGAGGGAAAGGATGTGGATGTTGTTTACCTTGACATTAGTAAGGCCTTTGACACTGTTTCCCACAGCATTCTCTTGGCAAAACTGGCTGCTCATGGCTTGGATGGCACACGCTTTGCTGGGTAAAAAACTGGCTGGATGTCCGGGCCCAAAGAGTTGTGGTGAACGGAGTTAAATCCAGTTGGCGGCCGGTCACAAGTGGTGTCCCCCAGGGCTCGGTTTTGGGGCCACTCCTGTTTAACATCTTTATTGATGATCTAGACGAGGGGATCGAGTGCACCCTCAGTAAGTTTGCAGATGACACCAAGTTGGGTGGGAGTGCTGATCTGCTCGAGGGTAGGGAGGCTCTGCAGAGAGATCTGGACAGGCTGGACAGATGGGCTAAGGCCAACTGGATGAGCTTCAATAAGGCCAAATGCCGGGTGCTGCACTTTGGCCACAACAACCCCCAGCAGCGCTACAGGCTTGGGGAGGAGTGGCTGGAGAGCTGCCAGTCAGAGAGGGACCTGGGGGTGTTGATTGACAGCCGGCTGAACATGAGCCAGCAGTGTGCCCAGGTGGCCAAGAAGGCCAATGGCATCCTGGTTTGTATCAGAAATAGCGTGGCCAGCAGGGACAGGGAAGTGATCTTACCCCTGTACTCGGCACTGGTGAGGCCGCACCTCGATTACTGTGTTCAGTTTTGGGCCTCTCACTACAAAAAGGACATGGAAGTACTCGAGCGTGTCCAAAGAAGGGCAACGAAGCTGGTGAAGGGTCTGGAGCACATGTCGTACAAGGAGCGGCTGAGGGAACTGGGGTTGTTTAGTCTGGAGAAGAGGAGGCTGAGGGGAGACCTCATCGCCCTCTACAGCTACCTGAAAGGAGGTTGCAGAGAGCTGGGGATGAGTCTCTTTAACCAAGTAACAAGGGATAGGACAAGAGGTGATGGCCTCAAGTTGTGCCAGGGAAGGTTTAGACTAGATATTAGGAAGTATTTCTTTAGAGAATGGGTTGTTAGGCATTGGAATGGGCTGCCCAGGGAGGTGGTGGAGTCCCCATCCCTGGAGTTGTTTTAAGAGTCAGGCTGACATAGCACTTTGGGATATGGTATAGCTGAATGGTCAGTGTTAGGTTAATGGCTGGACTAGATGATCTTCAAGGTCTTTTCTAATCTAGCTGATTCTGTGATTCTGTGAAATATTACAAGATAAATTCTTAAAGGCATTATGGATAGATACCACCTAAAATGCTTTCAGTACGGTTCAGTTTCCTGTGTAAAGACACAGACTAAAGATAACTTGACATCACCAATATTTCTTCTCATTCTGTGAAACACACAAAACTGTTAACTACTCCAAAGATGGTAAAAGCTCAGATTTATTGGGGGAAATCAACCAAATTTAGTAAGTATCAAAGGATTTTCATGTCTTTCCTAGGCAACGGTGACCAGCCTACGTTAAGCTTGTTCTTTCTCCCACTGCAGAGAGTAAGAGCCTATTTTACTTATAGGAAGAGTTCAAACTCAAAGTACTTAAATTTTAATTAATGCTTACCTTGTTAACATTATCTGGAATGTATCATAGCCAGCTATGAATGATGCCAGTCTTGTCAAGCTCTGCTTTCCTGAGCCACCAACTCCAACTAAAAGAGCATTTCCACGAGGAGTGCGAATCACCCGAGAAATCTGTGTAAGATCACAGTCATTTATTGTTACAATGTGTAAAAGTTACACACCCAAAAATTCTATGCTACTGCAGTAATAAAGTTATACTAGAAATGCAGAACAAATTAAAATGTTAAGGTTTAATTTAGGGATTCTAAATTTCTATTAATATATTCTGTGGGCATTTGCACTTTGTAATATCTTCTGTAAACCTTTCAATAGTATAGCAACCACTTGATTCTATCTTAACTTTCCAATAACTTTCAATTATCAGTGGAATTGGATCTCACACTTGCACAAAGCACATGTAAATCTCAACTGCGAAACTGGGGAGGAAATAATAATTTCCCCAATACCATACCCTCTGGACAACTTTGGTAAGACTCATTTCTCCAGATCTCTTCATTGTGACCAGAAAGACAAGTGGTCTAAGGCATGTTAAATCAGGACAAACAGTCTCCAGTATTCTCTGCAGCAGGTAATAATACTATCTTTATAACCAAATTTCTTAAGCTTCTAGTTTACTTGATTATAAAATTCACAATATCAGTATGAATATTTGGTCACAGTGAAACATCTCTCAAGTAGATCTCCCTTTCTTTCCCATTTCATTATTTATCTTTTAAAGCAAAAGGCAGTAGTTATCTACTACTCCACATTTCCCTTCAATTCAGGACAGTGCAATGGAAGCAAACACACTCTTTGCAATTCAGAGCAAAAAAATTTGCAGCACTGTGAACTGGATCCAGCATCTGTCCCACTGTCCACAGTTGAAAAACAATGCCAAGAAATCTGGAAACAGGTAGAAGATGTTACCTGATGCAGAGAAAATATGCCTTTAAGCACAGGAGACAAACTTACTCCACACCCCATCAGGTACCCATAGTACACAGAAGAGCCTACATTAATTTCCAGAATAGCATGGAGCCACTTGCCTCTCTAAGGCAAGGTAATAACCAGCAGCTGGTTAGCAGCTGGTCTCCACTGCACAAGCAATGACACAGAGTATTAGCTCCTGTTATTATCTTGAACATCCCTCTGAGAGCCCTAGGATTCCATCATGCCACTAAACAGCCTGGGATTCCTATTTACTTGCCTTTCCCCTAACATACTTTTTTTCAAGTTATTAAAAATAGTCCTGCCAATTTCCTGCAGTTTTAAACCCATATATTTTGCATATTGAGTGCAATGTACTTGTTATTTTTCATGCGTTAATGTTTTATAAGTAAAGATAAAATCAAGTACAAAGTTTTACTCTAAGCATGCTTAGTATTAACCAGAGAAAGAAAACTAGATTTGCACACCACCCTTTGAATATTGCTTATCACTTCAATTATGGCTACTAGATCTTTTCCAGGCAGATGCACACAAGCTGTAAATTGGAAGGTTTGTTGTCTGTTTAAGATATTCCTCAGCTTTAACTTATTCAAGTCATACTATATCAGCTCAGATTAGGCATGACCTTAACTGTTCTTACCTAGCTTTCTCTTAGAAGTGTCTCAAGTCTAGCTAATGTATAAAACTCAGACCTGCATGGCTGTAAATGCTGCTTTCAAGAATATGGAATCAGAGAAGCACTATATATTCATCTTATCCAAGTGAAAGTTAAGATAACATTTCAGGTATTCACCAACTAGTTGCCCAAAGAGATTCCTAACAGGTGGCTCTTCAGTGGAAAAAAAAACAAAAAACAAAAAACAAAAAACAAACAACAGTATTTTTTTGATAGATTCTGAATTTAAATAGATTTTTTTTACTGGGAATAAACCACAAACTTGCTAGTGAGTGTCATGATGATTTAACAATTTTCCTAAAGAAATCTATAGCAGAATATCATCCCTTTTGCAGGGAAGACCTTAAAGGAAAGGGATTAATTTTGTGAAATGTCAAGAATCCACCCCAAAAATTTGAAAACTGCAGATGCAATGCGTTTGTCAACTATAACTAAATTTAAATTGTTTTGATATTTATTATACTATTTGTTAGGATGGTACAATCCAATATTCAGTTCTTAATAATTTATGATAAGAAATACAGATAATCTTACTGTGCAACTGAGAAACAAGAGGTTTTTTAGTTTTTAAAAAAAAAAAAGTTCTCTTTTGTATGAAGCCTGTGTGGACAATCCTATCAAATTTTGCTGTACTAAAAATTATGGTCAGCTCCAGTCCATACTCAAAGGAATTTTAATAGAAGTGAGCATATTGTGGATCTACAAAGGAAGTCTGGACTACATTTATTCCTTCTCCGCTGTGCGTACTCCTTCATAAACAATAAATTATGTCCTAATCTGAATTTCATTTGACTCGTTCCAAAGAGAGGAAGGGGTCTCAGAGAATTAACAAGTAAAAGGTTGAAATCGAGTTAGAATAGTTATGACCATGATCCCACCAGCCATAAAAATAGATATAAAAGAGTAGTTACATCCAGTGCATTTTAAGAAAAGTTAAGTTTTAATACCTAGTCACAGAGTGACAGACAAAACATTTGCTAGCAATAAATTACTTGCTTCAGTTTTAGAAGTAATCTACCTTGATTCATGCATACCTCCATTCATAGGTGCTGGGGGCAAGTGAACAACACAACAAATGGCAATCCAATAAGAGTGTACCTTGACTAAATGAATCATAGCATCCTCAAAGAAAACCATGTCCATTCCAGTTCCACGGACATTCTCATTGTATGTTTGTAAAAACATATTTAAACGATTCCGTAGCTGATGAAAGGAGTAAATTGGCTCATAAATTTTGGGAATATCTAAATTAACTTCCTCTGTTTTTTCACCTAGAACAAAAAGTAACAAAACCTTAGCAGTTTAAATGATTGACAAAGGCTCAATCTGGAGATGAGTAAGTGAAGGTAATTAGAAGTCTCTTTAACAACCCAGAATCAGTTTTATTATACACAATATTACATATTAGATGTACATATGAGAGTGCTACCTATACCCTGTCTACAAGGAATGGTAAATTCAGCTGCTTAATTCTCAAAGACAAAGCCAGCAAAAACTAAGGAGCCTTCTTTCTTTACATCTAAAGCTTGAATGATGAAAAACTGAAATTAACTTAGATGCTAGAAGCAAAAGTAGCACCCAAGAATGATAGTAAATAAATACTGCAGTTAAAACTTGCAAATAATCTTTTTTGTAAAAGAAAAACACTCTAAGTTGATTAAATCATTGCATTAGTGAAAAAAAAAAAATACTACTAAAATGAGTAATTACCACAAAAAAAAAAAAAAGTATATTCACTGTGAAAAGGCATAGATTTGTTTCATCAAGTGATCTGAAAACCATAAGGAATTATCAACTCTTTCCCACCCAAAGGAAAGGAGGAAATAGTGCTGCTGTCTCATCTTTCCATTCATAATCATTAATCATGCTTAAAGGTGACATGACTTCATTAATAACAATTGTTACTCACAGCAAGTAAAATCACAGAAGTTGGCAGAGACCTCTGGAGGTCATCTGGTCCAATCCCCTGCTTGAGCAGGGCTACCTAGAGCCAGTTCCCCAAGACTATGTCCAGATGGCTTATGAATTTCTCCAAGGAGGGCGACTCCACAATTGCTCTGGACAACCTATGCCAGTGCTCAGTCACCCTTACAGTAAAAAAGCGTTTCCTGATGTTCAGAGTTCATGAACTCTTCCTGTGTTTCAATCTGTGCTCACTGCCTCTGGGCCTGTCACTGGGCACCACTGAAAAGAGCCTGGCTCTGCCTTCTTTGTATCCTCCCTCCAAGTATTTATACATATCAGGGAGATCTTCTTGAGCCTTCTCTTCTCCAGGCTGAACAGTCCCAGCTCTCTCAGCCTTTCCTCTTGGAAGAGTCCTTTAGTCATCTTTTGTGACCCTTTGTTGGACTCTCTCCAGTATCCCCCTGGATGGCAGCACAACCCTCTGGCACATCAACCACTTCTCCCAATTTTGTGCCATCTGGGGACTTGCTGAGGGTACATTCTGCCCCATCATCCAAATGACTAATAAAGGTGTTGAAGACAACTGGACCCAGTATTGACCTCTGGGGTACACCACTAGTTACTGGCCTCCAACTAGACTTTGGGCCATTGATCACTACCCTCTGGGCTTGGCCGTTCAGCCAATTTTCAACCTATTTCACTGCTTATCCAGTCCAGACTTCATCAGCAAATAATTGACAAACTTCATTGGAAGAGTGCCAGCAAGCAGACACCATGGGGTTTTTTGGTTGGTTTGGTTTTCCTGAAAAAACAATAGTAGACAATACAGTTTTGCTCCTATTTACATACAACTAGCTACATTAGTTTCAAGATTTCGTGATCTATATGCTGCAGGACATATTTTTTCAGTTACAGTAAATCAGTCATTACTGACTGATTTTGCCAAGTCTCCTCTTATTTACCAAAGAAATATATTATTCACAATATTATCTCTAACTGGTGGAATTGAAAGCAATGAAATAAGTAATTCCAGTAAAATAAATATTTCCCTAATGCTTAATAAAGCACTGGAAATCAGTAGAAAGGGAAGTAAAGGTGGGGAAAAAGCCATCAAACTATATTGTATTTAGAACAGTATCTATAATGTTTTTCTCACTAATTTTTTCTTCATTTCCTTCTTGCATATTTTGCTTTTAAAATTAGCAATGGTCCAATAATCACGCAGCTTCCAGGAAAAAAAAAAGACAAAAACAAACAAGCAAGCAAACAAACAAAACAAAAACCACCCAAACCTAAACATATATATATATAAAAACCAGTTTAAGGAAATTGCCTTTTACCACAGAATCAAACCTCTCAAAACAAAGTGACAATTAACTCTCACTCAGCTGTCCTTTATATTGCATTCTGTGCATGTCTGAAGTTCCCTTAATTTCAGAATTCTTTATCTTTGTATTATTTCTGCATATATGAACTCTCCTTTAGATTAAGACCTAATTAAATTAACTGACATCTTATTTTAACCTGCAGAAAAACTGCTTAAACAAAAGGAGTATTCCACGTGGAAATAAGTTTCTTACAAGTTGAATGAGACATTTAAACAACCCAGCTGCTGATAAGGAACTAATAAGGAATACAGCAAGGAGTTAAACGGTAGTGATGTTTTTACAATTTCAAACTATTTAAGAGAATTATATCAGCTTAAGCCTTTTCCTGCAGTTATTAATAATGTCAAAAGACAGCATGATCAAATACTAAACCTAAGAAAGGGCAGACATTTACATTACTTACGGAGGCAGCTAGTGTAATATATAATTTTAAACTCTTCTTTAATCTCAAGATTCAGAATCACAAGTATAAATAGCAATGTCAAAACTGATAAAAACCACCTTTGAACAGTTTGAGGGTCTCGAGAACACTAGCACCACTAACAATTTCTGTGAAGTAAAGATCCAAAAGCTGATGTTTGAGCTACTTCATCTCAAGTTTTCATGTATTTATCTCAGGGACAAATACGTTGTGACTGTACAACCCAGAGATACAGGGAGTATATGTAAACATATCACTAACCTGAGCACAGGGTTATTTGAAATTCATGTCAGATGTATTTTTTATATATACTTAAGAGCTCAGAAAACCACTTCCTGTTCTTCAACTTCCATCATAATGGGCAAGACTAAATTCCCTTGAAGGGACAATTAAAACAAAATTATACTTGTTATTCTTTTCACCAAGCCAAAACAGGAAGGTGTTCTCAAGGCTCTGACAAACATATTGAAGACAAAACATAGCATTTCTAAATGAGGGCCTCTTAGTTTGTATTTAGATGAAGTTTCATGCTAAAAGGCAGGTTACAGGGCAGGTACATTTAAACTGTCACCAGGAAGCAAGTTAATCTGAGAAACGCATGCTGCTTTTTGCATTTATTTTTCAGTTCAACATAATGGTTTCTAGTGTGGATTCAAATGTTTGCATTAAAAGTCACTCTTCACTCTCTCAGTATGCATTCTGACTTAACATTTCAGTCCTCTCCACATTGCTGCAGTTTAGCAAGTTATTTAACAATGTATTTGACTACTTTCTCACACCAGTTTGCTTTTTACTTCTATCTGATTCCTTCCAATCAAACAATTTCTATCCTTTAGTCTCCTTTTGTTACTGCCTTCTGACTACTTCAATTATCCAAGAAGAGATTTAAGTGGCATTTGACCACTTATGCCAACTTTTTATTGCCTCCACTACCCATCATTACACTGATATGAAGACAGATAATTGAATCATCCAATGGCTTAAATAATGACCTTCCCTGAAACCCAAACAACTGTTTTCTGTTCTTTTGCACCAACTTACAAACATTCCCAGGTCATTTAGCAAGGTAGGTGACAGTGTTTTTATTTAAAAGACACAAAGACATTGTTATAAGCCATATGGATAACTCAAGAGGTTTTACTAGCATTGAGGAGATTTTGAAATAATACTCATTTGTTACAAAATCATGTACTGGGTATTTCTTTTCCTAAGAACTGGATTAGCCCAGAGACAATATTCTTTCAGTTTCTAGGGGATGGTAGCTGGAGTGCTGTCCTTTACCTAGTACTGCAACCCCATCACTTCAAGTCATTCATGTCACACTTCTTTCATCATTTTAGAATAATATAGACTAATGCTCACTATTTGGCAGTTTTGTCTGTCTACCACATCAATGGAAATGGACGCAAGGCTCTCCTATACAGATAACCTGAATATAAATACAGACTTTAAAATCCCATGAATATAAAGATGTGCCACGCTTGGTAACACAGACTACCTTCAAAGTCACTGGACAGAACAGCCACCCTTGATGCATAAACTTACTATGCATTTTAAAGGCATATTTCTATTAGCATCTATTTTACCATATTCCCATTCCCTATTCTTGCCATCTCCATGGTTATCAGAGTCCGTCTTTACCAGTTCTTTGAGGTGCATCCCTTAAGAAGTCAACAAAGAATGCATCAGTTTCAGGGTCCAGCAAAGCTTTTGTTTCATCAAATCCCTCCTCAATGAGTTTTGCCACAGCAGCATCAAACCAGTTTACATCTTCTGAGGTTGTGAAACGATCAGCAATAACACGCTTACATTCATGCTTCCATAGTTTCATCAGTACCTATATGAAAAAAAAAAAAAAAAAAAGAGCATTTCAGTCAGATTAGGTTTGTAACAAAGCTAAGCCAATTTAAAAGCCATGCTTGATTTTATTTATTTATTTTAAAATCATATTAACGCTAGAAAAGAAACAATAGTATTTAGGGGTTTATTCAGGAGAGATACATTGAGCTTCTCATTCTGCTCAACAGCATTTTAAGTTTACATTAACTGTGCAAGAAGCCTTAATCTAGCATTCCAAACCAGAGAGCGTTTACCAAATCAAGATTTTATTTCCCTAGTCCTAAAAGCATATTCATACCTGTTCACACATGTTTATGCACTGATAAAACTCTTTAACTAGTCAGTAAGTAGAAGGTGCATGGAAATAATAGCATCATGGCATGAATAATTTCATGCCAAACACAGATGTCACTCCCAATACTATATCCAAAGTAGTTAAAGCAAAATAAAACATATAAGTGTTTATAGTATTCCTTCTACAAATTCAATATACCTTTAAAGTCCTTTGGTTTGGTCATAGGTTGGAGAAGGAAAACCCTTCAGATCCTTAATCCTAGCAGCACTGGTATTATCCTACACTATTACTACACAACAGTACAAAAAATTCTAAGTACTCCTTGAAGACCCCTTGTTTGAGTTTACAGTACTTTGTACAAACGACACATGCTATGTCAAGTCTCAAAACTAATATGTAAATTTATACAATCAGATGTTTGCTATACTTCAAAAGGCATTAATTGAGAATATATATACATATAATCATCTTAGTGCTGCATATTTTTAGCTTCAGAAATTAAAATCAATTCTAAAATTTAAATTTTAAATGTAGTACAATTCAGGAGCTTATTCAAGAAGCGGGGAAGTACATTAAAGATGAAGTGATTATATAACGCAAATGTATAATAAGTTTTCCATGATTACCATAAACATTGCTTTTCCAGCACTTCATGTTTCCACGCTCAAAACACTAAAATAATTCCTTAAAATAATTAAAAGAGAAATGATGCATAAAGTATTGAGCTTTCTGGAAGAAAGGTGGATTATGGAAAAAAAAAAAATCACTATTACTCGTTACTACTTTTTCCTTTTAAGCCATAAACCAGAAATCATTTTATAGACAGATATTAGGCAGTGACTGAAAGCCTTAAGACACTAGTGGAGAGAGAAGAATTGGTTATTTTTTTAATCAATATGTACACATTTTCATTGGGTTAAGTTCATTGTTTCTCATAGTTTTCTTTGCTCTCTTCTTTCAAACAAACTAGTATTTGTCAATAGAACAAGCAGACAGAAGCAAACCCTCTTCTGTCAAAAGAAGCATTTCTTGTAATAGTTATGAAACAAAATTGTCATTTCAGTTGGCACTGTAAAAGCTAGACTAAAACATCTTTGCCTTGAACACTGAAAACTTTTTTAATCAGAAATTATATTTTTCTAAAGCGAACTCAACTGCCAATAAGTTAGACTGTTCATCCTCTTTGCTACACTATAATTACACAGAAAGCCACTGATGTGCTGCACTTACCTTTGGTTCATTGATCACTTCTGATGTAGTATTCAGCATTCCTTGCCAAATCCTTGAGAGGTCTCGAAGGTTGAAGACATAATGGAATTTGGCTGGTGTGGGCAACATCTTTAGCTTGGTAATCTGCCACAGTCTGCGTGTCAGTGGAACCAATTTGGCTACTGTTTTCTTCACATCTTCTGAAAATCCCCGCTCACCACAATAGTGCCCTTCTCCAATTACACCTGTTAAAAAAAAAAAAAAAAAAACAAAAACAAAAAAAAAACAAATGAAAGATTCTTCTAAAACACACTAGCACAACACCAAGAGCTACGATATTCTTATTTTTCTTTTTTTAACCCCCAAACCCTTGTCTAATCTGTTGAAATGGCTTTCCAGTCTCTTGATTCACCTGGTTTTAACACCATTCTGCCACCAGCTCACTAGGTATTTAGCTCTTAATTAACTGTCTATTAAAAATATTTTCTATCGAAATAGCTTCCACAGTCTTTGCATAGCTAATCTCTTCTCTGAGACTAATATGATCCTGTCCTTTGTGAAAGTCTAGTCATTAGTCACTCATTCTTAGCACCAGTAGCAACTTAGCTACTCTCCAACATTGTCACTAAAACTAGGAATGGCCTTCATGCCATTCTTCTAACACAGCATACCAACAGATTCAGAGATATGACTGGACCTGAAAAACTTACAGATTGATAAACCGTAGAATCATAGAATCATTTAGGTTGGAAAAGACCTTCAAGATCGAGTCCAACCATTAACCTAGCACTGCCAGGTCCACCACTAAACCATGTCCTTAAACACCACATCTACACATCTTTTAAATACCACCAGGGATGGTGACTCAACCACTTCCCTGGACAGCCTGCTTCAATGCTTGACAACCCTTTCGGTGAAGAAATTTTTCCTAATATCCAATCCAAACCTCCTCTGGAGCAACCTGAGGCCATTTCCTCTTGTCCTATCACTTGATACATGGGAGAAGAGAGCGACACCCACCTCGCTACAACCTCCTTTTAGGTAGTTGTAGAGAATGATAAGGTCTCCCCTGAGCCTCCTATTTTCCAGACTAAACAATCCCAGTTCCCTCAGCCACTCCTCATAAGATATGTGCTCTAGAGCCTTCACCAGCTTTGCTGGTCTTCTTCAGACATGCTCCAGCATCTCAATGTCTTTCTTTTAGTGAGGGGCCCAAAACTGAACATGGTATTCAAGGTGAGGCCTCACCAGTGCTGAGTACATGCAGACAATCACCTCCCTAGTCCTGCTGGCCACATGAAGTTGCAGGTGGGGACTGATTACCAAAGGACAATGTGCTGGTAAGCAAATCAGAGGGGGATTATGCCTCTATTGTAATCATAATGTTTACAAATAGAGGGATGAAGAAAAATCAACTACCATTTTCAAAAATGGAATGGATACAAAGCTAATTTCCCTTTACCAAAAATTTTGTCAATGGAAGAATTAGAAGGCAGAGTACAGTTGAACACAGAAAATTGTCTCTTGAGCCTCTGCGGAATGTCATTGCGACCTCCCCCAGGGTGGATCATGGCAGCCAAAAACTGAATGTCCACAATGTTGGTAAATTCACCAGGCTTTTCGAGGCTATACAGTCCATTCTGTTCCATCAGCTGCCTAACTATCTCATTAGTGACCTGTAAAATAACCAGGTATTATATAACAGAATATACACACAACCAAATGACATACAAAACATACTTATGTACTTGAAAGACCTAATAAAGATTACACCACTATTTTCTCCCCCCAAACCTCTTCTTATATGCTTCAGGAGAAAAATGTACTGATAGCAATAAGCATATTTAGATTGTCCTTTTCATTGATAGTATCTGTGGACAAAAATCCTGGGAGGAGAATCCCTAGTTTAGAATTAATCCTTCATTCCATTCTCGCTTGAATGCTGCATGATTTCCAACAGTGTTGTATGGAAATATTTCTCCTTTTTAACATGAAATTTCCAGTTTGTTCTAATCAAGCCCAAAATGATGCATCTCCACATGTTGCATTTGCTACCAAGTATTTTGATGAAATTTTGATGTGCAGCAATCACAAACATGTTTTTTCAAGCTGCAAACACAGAATTACTGACATACAAAAGAACGCAAGATTCCTATCCTTAGCTATAAATGGACCCCCTGCTTTTCTGTTTGACCAGCTGAAAACATCCCACAGACAGTACATTATATGACTATACTTCTCTAGAAATTCTAAAACTAGTTTCCAAAGCAATATACTTCAGAATAATCTTGCCAATGTACATCATGATTACTTCAATTTTTTTCTAAAGCAGAAAAGTCACTTCTTACCTCTCAGCATTCACAGTATTTTAATTATCGTTTACACAGCCAGTTTGCTATCACAGTTTGTGTGCCAAAGGTTTTTTTCTAATTTTTTTTTTATTTATTAAAAATGAGCATTGCTAAAAAACATTGTTAAAATTATACGGGCATATTTTAACAAGTACTTAAACTGCTTCTTGTAGTCAGTGTATTTATTTTCAATTAATTCATGACAATATAAAACCAGATGGGTTCTTTAAAAAGACTGTTTAATAATTAAGCACTACATATGAAATTTACCCCCCACTGTCTGATTGAGAAATCAGCAAGGAAAGAAAGAAAATATCTTTTGCCTTCTTTTTTCCTCTTTTACAAACTAACCTGATCTCCCCATTGATTTATTATGGGCATATTCACATCATCAATGAAGACTGTCATCTTTTTGCCTGCAGGAGGACCATAAGTTGTGCCCATGCGCTTGTCCACATAACTTTCTATTGTACGCTGTTAAAAGGCAATTATTAGCACAGTTACAAAGAGCCCTTCATTTCATACATGATTCAGTCATTTAAACATATTGATAATTTTACACAGAATTTTACTAAGGAAGGTTTAGACAACATATCTGATGGAAGTAACTCCACTGGTTCAACTAGAATGTCTGAAATCTCATGCTATACAGCATTAGGTTAGTATCAGATAGAACAAATATCTAGCATAGACAACCATGCTTAACATTTCATAATTTTGAAACCATTTCGAACTTTTCTTTCATTTTATTTATAAGCAAAATTCATGGTTGCTAGCAGTAAAGATTAAACTAATAATCTGTCAGATTTGAAAGATGTGATTCTTGAAGACGTTTCCAGCAGACATCAATGTACTCCATAAAAGCATACAGTGATAATTAAACTCACATACATAAATAGACTTGATGAAATCATTTTGCTCAATAGTAGACTTACCACTACTTTTCTTCCCATCATCTTTCCATTGCTCCATTCTTCTTAAGGTCCAGTTTTTATTTATTCTATACCAAGTGACAGCTCTCTTAACCATACAGTTATTCTTTAGTGTTAATCTAAATATCTGCATTCTTATGTTGTGCCTAGGCTCCTGTACAGAAACCTGGAATGCCTTCTTACACAAGTGGCATCAGTTAGACTAAGATTTTACAAAGTCAGAGTAATTTTAAAGCATGTGTCATAACAGACAATGCTTTGGTCTAGACTGTTATCAGAGATTTGACTGTTAAGACTTGCACATCTATTTCAGATATCTTGATGACCTATCATCAATAAACTTGACATGTATTTTATAAAAATAGATGTACCAACACTACTTTTTGTTGTCATAGCCTAATCAATAGAAGGAATAATACTAAGGAAAATAAGACCAAAATTACATACTTGTATATTAAACATGTTCATAGTTTCTACTATGCTATAAATGCAGATGATAGATGAGGCATCTGGCTTACAGACAGCAATTCTGATTACAGCACAGACAGCGCTTTGGCTTGGCATAGCAAACCGCATTAAAAATATTTCCCATGTATATTGCCAGCAGGTTAAAGAAACTTGAAATAATTCAAAGTAGCCCAGTAGAAATTTGGACAGGCAGTAAAGTTTAGGATTTAAGTATTCATAGTTCTATTTAGAGCAGCTGCACTGCATGTGTTACTTTTTTAATGAGTAATTTAATATACTGAAATTTAAATTGCAGACAGCACACTTTTTATGACAGATTGTTGTGGGTAGCACTTATTTTACTCATGGCTTTTAGGGAAATCTGAGGGAAGTCACTGACAGCTCTACCCAATTAGTGAGAAATTATACATTTGACAAAAACATGAAATGTGATGAAACAAATAATATGCATGATATTGTAATAGTCCAAGAACAGCTCGATAACTACCAGAGAAGTTGAAGGGAACATGGTTTTTACAGAAGTCTTTTAAATCATGTGTTAGGACACAGTCCTTTTGAGCAGGTGCTTTTTAGTTTCTGCACTCATTTTCAATTAAATAAACCACTTGCAGAAGCATCTTCCTAGCAAATTCTAAGAACAATCTCTGAGGCCAATCACATTGTACTAGAAAGTGAATGACTACTATACCTGGAAAATTAATGGGGTAGTTGCAGATGAAAAATTCAAACTCTTGGCCATGTGGCTTTCAGGGTTATATTTTGACATAAAACCTTTGATGATAACAGTCTTTGCAGTTCCTTGCTCACCAATTAGTAGGACAGCCTAGACAAAGACAACATTGAAATAAGACAAAACACAAGAGATGGGTCTCTTGGCAAAGCCTCAGCAATCCCATTTAACTTATGAACTGAAATGAAACTAGAAAAGCTATGTAAAGTGAATTCTCAACAAGGGACGTGTGGAAGCAAAATAGTTTAAGTCTCATAGAATTTTGCAGGCCTGACAAGTTAAAAATATTTGCAGTTAATAGTCATGTCAGTCAGCACAATTTAATTAACAAAGGAATGAATTATTCATAAAAAGCGTTTATCTAAAAAAGGATGTACCTTCTAGAGCCTCATTATCTGAAAGATTTCAATTGCTGTTGTTATTTCCCATATTCTGCTTATCTGACACAGTTTTGGTGAAGAATGGGTTGAATAACCTAAAGGTACATAAACTCTGTAACTGCCCCATGCGGGCAGAGTTCGTATCAGCAGAATCTGGCACTCTGCTGCCCTGTGTGCTGCCCCTTCTCCAACAGCTACATGAAAGAATTGCTTCTGTTCTGACCTGATCTCAGCTGTAATTACAGTTATTTCTGCTGCAGAAAGGATGGGTGAGGCAAAGACAAAAAAATCATGAAGCAGTGACTATTCAAGAGTTCAAGCATATTTACATCAATGTAGCTCCTGGAATCACAATTTTATATCAAAAAAAGAAGTTTTTCCTTTCCAATAGTATAATATTTCACTTCTAACTCAAAAACTTTATCACGTGTACTGTTCGCACTATTTAGATGTGAAATACAGAAGAAGTACCTTGCCCTGTTTTGCAATGATTTCAATAAGGAAATCCATTCTCACATTGTCAACATTAGGCACAAGAATGGAGCCATACTCTGGAGTGCTGCTACTGGGATATACATACTCTTTAACACGTGTATTCCAGTGCATCCATTTACCTAATAAGAAAAAAATTAATTAATGCTTTAGAAACACAAGGCATCATCACATCTTTTGTTTTCCATTGATTTGACTCATCTGTCAGCACCTCTGTCTCACATACAGTAATCCCACTCTGTAAATTCAGACCAAAATTATAGAATCATATAATCATAGAATCTCTCAAGTTGGATCTAAGAGGCTTAACTCCTCTTTCCTACATAAATTATGAAAAGGACAAGGCTTGTCTAATTTTGTTCACTTCACAATTCATCGGCACAGAGACCATGCAGTTATCTGTAGCAATATATCCACATTCTCATTTCTCACAGGAAACAGGGAAGAAAGTTTATACAACATCACCAGTAAAGTGTAGCTGTAAAACAAAACTTGCTAAAGGAACATAAAAGAAGGTAAGCTACAAAAAAAAAGTGATTTAATCCTCCAAAAGAAGCACATTTATAAAATTACTTTTAAGTTTTACTTCATACCACCCAGCTGGGTTACTAACCATCAGATGCCACATAATAATCAAACATGGTATCTTCACTGCCTTCTGGGATACAGGGGAGATCAAGTTTTATTGTAGCATGGTTTCGAAGCCAGTGTTCCATTTTGCATCTGTCTTCCAGTTCTAGTAATGCTCCTACACTCCACATAAGAGAGAAGACGTACAGCTTTTCCAAGTATTTTGCAGTCAATTCCCCTCCTTGCTCCTGAAGGAGTGAGTTAGGATTTCATTTTCATTAGCCTGAAAATTCTACTTGAGAATCATTAGTAACATCAGGTTAAAAGCCTTCAGTCATGTTTAAATTTACTGATATCTTCATCAATGAAGAGACTATATCAATATCAAGTAGACCACAAAATATAGAAAAGCACTCTGTAAATATCAGTTTTAATCGTCCATTACAGCATTTGATCTGTTGAAGTTCTAGTTTATAACCTGATAACAATCCACCTAAAAAACCCTGAAGGAAAACTGCTGTCTGATGCATGCTACATGTCAGTGCTAAACATCACATCCAAATGTTAAAACAGGGCACATCGTAGCTATTATTTTCTAAAAAAAAAAAGAAGGTATTCCTTATTAACATGCATCTTCATTTATATTCCAAGTTATCAAAGAATCTCCTCTTTACATAACCTCATGACTTAAAATTATCTCCATTAGATTAGGTAAATATTAAAAAATCCACATGACTTTACCTTAGGTGGGATAAGGCCCTGCAGCATATTAATGCTCTGCATAATCACAAAGGCTTCCAACATCTCGGTCTTGCATTGCAGAGACTGAATGCTGAAGCGGTATAAGTCTGGGAATGATGAAGAAAACAGCTGACGTAGAATTTCAGCTTCTTGGAACGAACGTCTTTTCAAAAATCCCTGTTACAAAGCATGGTGAGAAAATAAATTTAGTTCCCAGTGCAAGTCTCAGCATATTCAACTCTAGTAATTCAAAAGGTCCAGCAAGCATGGAAAGTTGATTTCTTTTTTGTGGGGCTCAGATTCCCTGCCTGTTGGGCAGGGCATGGCTAGAAGGTGGTCAAATTTTACCCAAGTATGCATAATTCCATCTGGATTTTAAATATGGATACTGAATAAAGTTTTCAACAGCACAAAAAAATCATTCTTTTCAAATATTTTTTAATCACAATAGCTGTTTAAGGTATAAAACAACTCTGCAAATAAAGATCATATGTACTGAACACAAGTTTAATTTATTCTGCACTACATTAGTTTCCAGCAGTGATACAGGGTACCCCCGAAATATCTGACAGTTGTAAAAAAGAAGTTAGGATTTCAGGGGGGATGTCTGCTGGTGTGTGTAGTGTTTTTATTGTGCATCTCAGTATCTGTAATACTAATTCTAATTAAAATCTAATTAAAACTACCTATTTCTCAAGATCACAGAACAGGATTTATTCTTTGATGCCTTTAGCTCAAAGTAGTGACCCGCTTCTTTGAGTTACTCAGAAGCTTTCTCTCATCTGTGTGGCAGAATGTTTCTCATTTACAGCCCATCAATTTATTTCCTACACAAAATACACTCATCAGCAAATACACTTGCAGATTCTTCCCCAAAATTCAAACTAAAATTTGGCACAAATTGAAATAAAACTAATTCCATTTAAACATAAGAACTTTTTTTTTTTTTTTTATTGTGAGGGTGGTCAAACACCGGAACAGGCTTCTCAGGGACCTTCTGGAGTCTCCATCTCAAAACTCAACAAGACACAGTCCTGAGCAACCTACTCTAGTTGATTCTGCTTTGAGGTGTTTTCAACTACACAATCTCCAGAGGTCCCTTCCAACATCAAGAATTTCGTGCTTCTGTGATTCTTTTTTACACTTCTACCTTCATAATCTTTTGAAACACTATCTTTTACTGCCCAAAGTAAATAAACTTTGGGACTGATTACAAATAGGTAGATATATGAAAAAGCTTTCTAGAAACAAGTAGGTGGAAAACAAAGTACTAAAGATTAAATGGTAGAAGTACTTAAAATAGATATCCAGAAGTTCACCAGCTGTTCAGAAGATATTAGGGGTAAGTAGAAAAGTTGGTAAGATGTTTTTGCTTTGGAGGAGATTGATGAGTAATGCATCAAATACCTTTGATCACTGCAAAGGCTAGTTAAGAAGCATGTTAGACAAGAGCAGCAATATGAAAAGTTAGGTATCTATTTCACTGAATTTGGAAATTGCTTATATCATGATATTGTATCCCAATAGGCTGCTATATTTACTTGTTTATAAATTGTAAGGATGGGAAATCTAAATATAAACAACAACTTCCTGAGATAATCATATTTCTTTCTAATTATTTTTCAACGTTCTTCTGAAATATCAACAAATACTATGCTTCATTCAGCATCTGAGAATTAGAACCTAAAGAAAGAAAATGCCATTTAATTCTATTACAAAAGTAAGGAAATCCTCTAGTGAGCAATGAAAGATTAACATCTACAATGATCTGCTGGGATATGTAGTATATTGCATTACAAAATAGATTTAAAGGGAGATTTATAGAAAGAGCCATCAAGATACTTTATTTATGAAGTAAAACCAAACAAAACAAAAGACAAATAAACGCTATTGGCTCAAATGATAAATAACTATAGATTGAAATTTTATAACCAATTTGGGGGTGGGGTGGAGAGGAAGGGAGGTTGGAATCATTGTTTCATGGCTGAAATGAACGTAATTTGTTTTGTGTTATCCAAAAGCAAAAAAAAAGTTCTTGCTTTCCTCTTGACTGGTCCTACCACTGAAATAAATTAAAAGCATAAGGTCATGGATTAAGTGAAACTACTTTCATGCAACCGTTACTTCAACACAACTAAATTTAGTCTGCATATCACTTTGAAGTGAGGAGGTAAATCATGACTGATAAGGCAAAATAAAATGCTTCTCTTTGTTTTTGCTGTCTTCACAGCTGAATCTATAGTTCAATTTAAACTGAAACATTCAAGTTGTTGTCTGCAAATTAACCAATGCAAGGAGGCATCAGTAGGCCCTATGCAGTGCTATAAGTACGGAAAGGAACAACACAAGTGGAATCCCATGGGAGCCACTGTCCTAGATGCATAATTTACACTTACACTTTCCCAAGTATCCATATTAGTTTTAAAAAAAAAAAAAAAAAGAGGTAAAGCTTTGCAGTAATATACATAAGGCACTTGCGTTGACTGCATGTATTTGCACTGGTAAAACTTCTATAACAGCCAAATTTTCAGGAAACTTATTAAACACTTTTCCTAATAAGAATGCAAACATTTTCGACTTGGCAAAGAAACCTATCTAATGAATTAGTGAAGATTCTCAAGTGTTGCTAAGTAGCTGTGATATAATATCACTCTAAAAGGGAAAGCCTCTAAGCACCACTAGAGAAATATGGTAACAACCCTCCGCAGTAACCCTTAGTCCTTCACAGCAGCAAACCTCCATAGGCAACAAGTCACAGCACACGGGTGCCTCCATCACAGGAGGGAGTCTCTGACAACAATCACGCTCCTTTTCCTCTTAATTGGTTAAGGCTAAGCGAGGTTCTGATGCCTGCCCTAGCAGATCTTGTTGCTCCTCACCTATTCTCAGGGCACTACACCTAACCTGCCATTTCAGATCTGCAGGTGGAAAAGAAACCTTGCTTCTGTTGCCAGAAATCACAAGTTTACAGCCTTCCTCATCGTGATAGTTTCTGTTCACCAAAGCTTTGAATGCAGTCTCGCACTCACTGTCTTTTCCATTACAGGACTAGGGATCTTGAGTCCGCAGTGTCTCTGCAAAGATCCTGCTGATCTGTTTATCTTCCCTGAAGGCATGCAAGTCTTCTCACCCCTTCCACAGCTCCTTCACCTGATAACTCCATGCCCAGGGCACACTTCCCCCAGGGGTGCTCCACTGTCTCCAGCCCCAGGAAGAGGCACCAGGCACTGCTTGGACACCAGCATACTGTCTCTCTTGATTTCCATCTGTGCTGAAACCTCTAATACGCTAAGAATAGTTGTTCTAGGCAGTGCCACAGACCACACCCCATGGCACGTCAACTTTTTCTCCCCTGCAGGACAAATCAGGGATTTATGGACAAGGAATCTGGTTATAAACAAGCAAGCTACGTAAGTCTTACAAGCATGAGAGGCTTTACGGGTTAAAACAATAAGAAATCTGAGAATAGTACAGGGTAATCATTACAAAAAGCTTCTTCAACTACTAACACCCGAAAGTTAATATGAAGCTAACCGCATTTTCCTCTGGCTAGTTAAGTAATACTAATGTACATGAGCATTAGTTGTATCTTCCACAGGTATCCTATTTGATTTGGAAAATTAAATGAGTGAATGAAACTGTGAAACACTCATTTTTAAAATTATTTTAAAAAACTTGTTAATATGATACTTCCCAGAAAGAAGGACAGTAAAACTCAGTCTGTCAGCTCATAGTAACGTGAGAAGTTTGTCTTTGTCTTAGACACAAGGAAGGAAATTTTAATTTTTGATACTCATGAGACAGTCCATGTTTCATCAAAGCAAAATAGCGTCAAGAAAATATTCTCACTAAGACTGACTAGAAAACAAAAAACTAAAGACAAAATAAATGAATATTTATTTTAATTTAAATTTTTAAGAAGCATTAATCCTGAGGAGCCTACTTCACCGATAAATTTCTAAGGCAATAGAGGGCTTAAGAATTTTTAAAAAAAACATCAGAAACCAACTTTATTCACTGCTATTGTCGCCATTGTTTTCCTAAAAGGGAAGAAAACTGGAATTGAATGCTGAAAGTTTTTTTGAAAGATATTACTATAGAACATTATGTAGATTCTTGGGAACTCTTCTATTTCATTTTTACCAAGGTATTTGCTACATGAGAAATACCATAGTATGCTCAAGTCTCTAAAAGTATCATTCACTATAGTATTGCCATCATTCAGTTAAGATAAGGATTTATTTTTTCTGGGTTTTGGAAGACGAAAGATGACATATACAAGAAAAAACCCACTTTATACATCACTTTGAAATTTAAGTAAGTTATATGCTCTTCTTCCCTCCAAAACACACCTATAACATGTTCTGGTTTTCTAAATGATTCATTCCATGCAGGAGAGAGAGTGACCACTGCATGGTTCTTCAGACATTTTGCTTCTAGAAATCTTAACAGACAACTTAACCAGGTAAGAACATCCATTTAAAAATTACATACTTCAATGCTGCATTGACTTTATTTTTCATTCTAAATCCCAACTGAAATTAATTTTAAGAAAGATCAAGATAATTTCTATTTTCTTGAGGATTTCTAGATTCCTGAATCAGCCTGTTTACTCCTCCTCCTTCCTTGGTCTGAAGCTGTACTAGGGGCTGCCAGGTAGTTGGTATTTTGACAACTGAGTTGTTCTTCAATTGTATAAAATACCTTGAATTACAAATTTGTCCCAAAGTGAAACATCGATGTTTTTACAAGTGTAATATGTTGACTATATTCCTGCAAAAATTACATTATTCACTCTTGTATAAATTACCAAAAACATCACTATATTAAATACTGACCTATAAGCTTATATGGTGTAAAAGCCATTCCATAGAAAAAGTCACAAAATTAGATCCTAAAGTAATAACAGTGAAGTGCTGAATAAGTACTCAGTAAAACTTTCAATACATAAACAATCACTTAGCTGTTGTACCTCAAGGATAGGGCTCCAGCTGAGAACTGATGAGCTCATGAATACCATCCCGTTCCTTGAAACTGTTGCTGGAGAAGCATTATCAATATTATGAGGTTCAAAGACTATTTTGCAATTTGGTGCCATAGGTATCCGATCTCCATTTGCTAGAGTCAGAGTTCTGTTATCATCCAGGACAGAATTAAGGTTCTCAATCCAAATAGCATCAACTGGACCATCAAGAACTATCCAGATGTGGTCACCTATAATCCAAAATAACAGATTAAAAAGCCTATGGAAGGATTTCTAGTTTCTTTCAAGGATCAATTTCTTCTCTCTGCAAAAAAATTTTGAACTAATTCTGAATTCACACACAGCTAAAATCTCAGCTTTTAAAACAATTACCATTTCCATCACTCAATTTCAATTCAGTATTTCATTTCATCACCTATTGATAGCAATTATCCATTGCTCAGTATATAAGGTGTCATCAGCATAAGTCATCAGTTTGTAAGAGTCTGAAACAGCTTTATAGGTCCAATCATCATGGTAGTAATAACTGGGTTCATTTCAACTGACCTAACATAAAGAATATAGAAACTATAGATCTATTTAAAACCACCATTCATTTGTTTCCAAAGAGTTTGTGCAAATGTAGTGAGATTAAATGAAAGGAACAGTCGAAAAATTCCTCTCTCAAATACCATGCTCACTTTCAGGATGTCCATTAGGGGAAGATTCTTGTTGTTCTATCTTCTGCTTGTAAACCTGATCCACCTCCCTTTGAAGCTTTTCCAACTCTTTCCATTTAGTAACAGAAATGTATCTTAAAGCCTGCCTCTGTTTCCTAGGGTCTGTCCTGGTCACCTCACTTGGGTACTGAGCAACAGGCTTTGGAAAGAGATCCTCCCTTGGTTTTGGCTCCCCGTCCCCTAGGAAGTAGCCAGCCCTGATGTGCATCGCTAGATAGCCCTTTAGTCAGAGATGGTCCCACTCTCATCTGCCTTCAAAGTGAGTCCTTACTATCTAGGCTTGGGTGGCTTGGTGCGTGGCTAGGTATGAACCAAGAAGATTCTGGATAAGAAACTTTCTCACCTCTCAGGGAAATAGTTTTATATTTAGAGGCTTTTCATAGCTAGACCTCAGGCATCTCGGGCACAACATGGTCTGGAGTTCACTTCATAGAGACATTACAGAAGTGTTGCAAAGAGTGAATCTGAGGAAGTCATGTGAGTGTGCTAATTTACATTTCACATTGAGGAGGAAAAATAGAAAAATCAACAGTTAATGCTATGCTACATTCTCAAGGGTGCTACGTTTCTAGATTTGAAACAAAACCAACAAAATTAAATCCAAAAGTCTTTTCTATCTTAAAAGTATCTATATCCTTACAGACTAAAAATTTTTGTATGAAAACTGACAGTGCAACAAAAGTTAGAATTTTCTCTATTTTTTCCTTTAGTCCTTAAGGCCTAATGATAAGGTCACATACTAATATTCAGACAAAACAAGGAAGAATCCATCTACTATCAAATCATCAAGGCCTCTCTTTCAGTTAATATAGTAGTCTAATATATGCCAGCATTATTTTAGGCTGAAATTGGTTGCCTCAGTAGAATTATCTAGTGCCATTTGAGATGGACTATGGTACGTGCAGGGCTAGCAGGTATGACACAAAGGAGATTCAAAACCTTCTAGTATAGCAGCTGGAGACCAGGTAGATATCCTACACCACCAAAATTTTTTATAGTATACAAGTGTTGCGTGAACTGACTCTTACTTTCCACTTTTCTTCCATACAAGGGCCTATCATTTGAAAGAGAGGGATCAGCAAATTCAGTGAAACAGTATTTGCTACACTACACAGTTTGACCACAAAGCATTTAGAACAGAGAATATACAACAGACAGAAGTTCTTACATGGAAGCATTGGAATATTGCTGCAAGTCAACAAAAAATAAGAAAAGAAGTCTGCTAATGTGCTTTAGAGAGATGTCCTGCAGCTTGTTTTGTTTTGGAGAGAATTGTTTTTCATTATACCTTTCTTGGCTCTTAAAGTTTTTCTCCAGAGTGCTGAAAATATTCCATCTGTCCAATCATTTGTTGCCACATCGAGACGACCAAACATTTGCGGAGCCGTTATAGCTTTTGGATTCATTCTCATTTCACGATGTGGTTGTCCGCAATCTATAAAGGCAGATCATCACTTAGTTTTGGGGGTTTTTTTCAGCAGTCAGAGAACTTTGACAAATTCCAAATCATTACAACCAAATGTATGGTTTAATATACATTCAACATTATAATAAGTTTTGTATTTACTTGGAAAACTTACCTCTTGCTAAACATCAATGTGTGTTAATTGGAGACATCAAAATTTGAAGTACAACAAAGTTCTGAAACTTTTGAAAGTACAATTCACATTTCATAGATTCATTGGGAACAGAAGAGCAGCAAGATGAAATTTATTCAAAGTTTAGTTTAATATTTTGAAGGTTTATCAAACAATAGAGCTTTAAAGCCTTTGGTTTGGATACATTTTTTTAAAACCCAATGACTAAATATCAGACAGATGCTCCACATGATTTGACTGTTTTTTGGTTTTCCCCATTGTGAACTTGCATACACTTTGGAATAGGCAAAACATATGATATTGGCACATGCCTCTGAAATCTCTTAAGCAACTAAATTCTATCTAGCCATACCATGGTCATATAACCTTTATATTTTCCTCATTAACAACAGCTTGAAAAAATTCTATGCCAGACATCTTTAGAAAACCCAATATTAATACTTAATTGGGAGCCAATAATAAGATGCTGAAAGAAAGAGCTAAAAAAGGCTTATCTTAAAATCTTAATTATAATCAGAGTTCACTATCATGTAAAGATAGAAGCCTGGCAAATTGTGTAGTTTTACATTTCATGAGATTATGCCAGAAGATCAGCTTGAAAAAGTATTGTGGCGGCTTTATCTTGGTAGTAGTTCACATCTCTGTGCTACAGAAATACAGGAAAATATTCTAATGCAACTATCTGTTCTTTCTGCTTTTTTTCCTAAATGGAACAGTCATTTACACTTTAATGTAGAGATTACAGTGTTTCTTAAGCACACTAAGGTATTGCATGGATGAGAGACTGAGGCATTTTTTACAGAACTATCAATTTCTGGAAAATCGTGTAAGCAGCCTACTGAAGCTTGTGAAATGGGGTAACACAGGCTTATCTCAAAAGAGATGTTTTTTCTCCCCCAGCTATGAGTTTTTAGTTTAATAAGGTCAAACAGAAGTTCTTCCACTAATATTTTTGTTTAGAAATACAGAGTACAAAACCACACACTCCTCGAGCATCCAACCAGGACACAAAACAAATACCCTTGAAGACTTTGTCACTGTCTAAACCAGAAACTATCTCCTATCAGCAACAAATGACAGAAGTAGTTATTCTGTACTGTAGATACAGACCCTGTCTGATGAACTGTGTTCAAAAAGGACTAAATAGTTATGATTAGGGGAAGGTTTCAGCATTACCTCAGCCAAACGTGGGAGATGCTTTAATCACTTGCCCAAGCCATCTACCCAGACAGTACTCCTCTTTCTCAATGTTTCTAGAATAAGAACTCCTGATATAAGTATCGTAATATGGAAAATAAGATATGTATTGTATGACTTTGACGGTCAGACATTTTTAAGCTTTTAAAAGATACTACCACAATAATTAGTATTATAACACACAAACTGATTCTTCCAGTAATATATTGTCACAATGAAGCAATTGAGGCTTTCTATGAAGAAACAATGTGTTTTAAAGTTTACAATATAAATACTCACATACCTGTCATGGCTTTCATTAAAGTGTGAATGCAAACAGTTTTTCCTGCACCACTAGGTCCTAGTGTCATCAATCCATGCCTTACTCTCTGGGTTTCAAAAAGTTGGATAACTTTCAGCTTCCAAGGAGGATGACAAACAAGTCCAGCTTCCTCCACCTATAAATAGTGACAGAAAACCAAACTACTACTGTTTTAGTGCACAAGATATTTTGATGCTTTAAAAAAAAATAAATAAAATCTATCTTCAGCATAAGACTATACAACTTGTAAAGATTTTGTGTATATAAAAAACTGTTTAGAAAAAAAGGGATATTTGGTATTCAAATATATATTCAGAAAAATAGTAGATAAAACTTTTTAGCTTTTTTAGCTCTTCTTAGGGTTAAAACATCATTTTAAGGAAAAGCCAAGAATTTTAGAAACATTCTTGCTAGCAATGTCTTTCATAGCCACACAGCACTTTCACTTGCCTCTCAGAACAGTTGCCTTTTTATGATCATGATGACTTGTGTTTCTAAATGCTTACAATAGCCAAAATTTTTCTGGAAAACATTTTGTTAAATATTTCTCAGTGTACAGAGAGACCTTTGAGTAACTTCTTAATATCATCCTCCTAAGAAAAGACATGATGTTTTAGAATCAATCATATGATTGTTTATTACTTTTTACTAGTTCCAAGCTTAAAGAAGTTATCTCACTATACTGGTATTGCTGTTGCTCCTGAAAGTAACTCAGCTGGAAGTGAACAAGAAAGTTTTTAGTCAGCAGAGAAAAGCTAGAACTATTTCTTAAGGATTCATAGCACAGCATATGTTTTTAACAGTCAAAAAAACCTTCTAAAACCTCAAGATCATGTTGTAAAAATGAAGCTCTCAAAATAACAATTATATTTTAATTCAAGTATAATTTTTTAAAATTATGTTCCACAAAAAATCTCAGAAAATATTACCAGTAAAAAGAGGACTGACTTTTTACTGATAAAACTCAGCTTTTACAATTACTGTCACGTAGTCAGAACTGTGGAACTGTCACTACCACTTGCTATATTACTCGCATATCAAAACTCATGTCAGTTCAGCTTATTTATCTCACTCTGCAAGGAAGCCAAGAACAGAAGGCAGCACAAGATGAATTCATCAACAGCAACCATGAAGTATATGCTGCCACCAACTCCTCATCACCATGAAGCAATGGAGTTTGCAAAGCACAGCGAAGACATCAGATGCACCTCTTTCATAGATACATGATAAAATTCTGTTATCATTTACATCTTAACAGCTCTCACAGTTGACACCAAACCTGTCAAGCTGTCTTTCTTTCCTGTATAGAATATATTCTTCTGACTTGTTTCCAGAGTCCACATATATACAGTAATATATCCAGAATCTAATGGTGCAGTGACAGAATGCATCTGAACTGATTTCTTTCTTCACATAAAACAAGATGGTCATGTCAGCTATTCCTTCATTCTAATCCAATGCCATCAGCAGAGACTTATCTTTTCTTAACAATTTCTAACACTCATGGATTCTGTAATAACCTTGTAGACTAGATATTTCTCTTATCAAAAACAAAGTATGTTCACAAGCAGACTTGACATGTTCTCAAAAGATCCTCTGTTAACAGTTGTACACATGTACTGGGTCTGGTTGGAATGGAGTGAATTTTCCTCATAGTAGCCCATATGGTGCCATATTTTACATTTGTTATCAAAACAGTGTTTATAACACACCATTGTTTTGGCTATTGCTGAACTGCGCTTGCACAGCATCAAGGCTTTCTCTGTCCCTCACACTGCCCTGTCAGAGAGTAGACTGGGGTGGGCAAGAGTTTGGGAGGGAACACAGATGGGTCAGCTGACTCCAACTGACCAAAGGGGTACTCCATATCATAGAACCATAGAATAGTTTCGGTTGGAAAGGGACCTTTAAAGATCATCTAGATCAACTCCTCCACGTCACGCAATAAAATTGGAGGGAAGTTTCTCCAAAGTAGCCATTGCTCAGAGACTGGCTGGGCATCAGTCTGCTGGTGGTGAAAGATTGCTTTTGCATCACTTGTTTCTTTGCATTTTTTTCTTCATTTATTAAACCATCTCGATCTAGACCCATGGGCTTTTTTTCCTCTCTTTTCCCCTTCCAAATCTCTCCCCCAACCCACTGGGGGAAAGTAAGCAAGTGACTGTGTATGGGCCTAGCTGCCAGCTGGGGTGAACCCACCACAACATATAAATGTAGAAAAACACTTTAATTCAAGTCATGACTATTTCTTCATTATGATACTTCCCCAACAACTCCTGCCTCCTTCCTCTAATAAAAACAGTCCTCTTGAACTTGATTCTGTCCTAACCTAGTTGTTTTCATTGTACTGAGTCATTACAGCTCTGAAAACACAGCAAAGAACTCTATTCAATAAAACTTTGATCCACTTCCAATACAAACAAGATAGACTATCATTTCTGGTTTCTCCAGATTTTATGTTTTAGTAATATGAGAAAAATATGCCAAAATAAGCTAATAAAATTTCCAAACACTGTCATAGCACTAAAAAGGCACCATGAGAACCCTAGATCTGAACTTTTGATAAATTTTGTTTTATTTAAGATAATCACAGTGTGTAAAGATCTTCAAGTTTCCAACACTGCTTCAGTATGGGCTGACGTTACACACTACTCACAAGCAAGCGATAATGGTTTGTTGTTAAAAGGGTTGACACTTTCTATGTCTGGTTTCACAGATCACCAACAGCAGAGCTATGAAGAACATGTTATTAAGACCTCTTTTTAATTTATTAGGAAATGACAATTTAAAGCATGAGATTCAAGTTCCTTATAGCTTCCCCTCATAAAAGCTTAATGTGTGAGTCCCTTTTTAAAGGTAACTGTATAAGCTACAGAAAGCAAAACAGTTTTATAAATATTAGCTGACGATTCAACTCTTCCTTGTTAGGAAAGTCAGAAGCAGACCTTTCTACTTGTATCTAATCGCATTAAATGTAAGTAAATGAAAACTCATATACTCAAATTCTTCAGAAATACAGTTCTGATTTTCTTTTTTTTTTTTATTTTGGGGTGTCTTTGACAGGTTTTTTGAGTTTTTTGTTTCTCTATTTAACTATTAGATAATTGTCTGAGGAATTATTGAAATTCTGGAGGAAAGTTTAATAGAGGTGATCACTTAAATGTACATACTTCATTAGCTTTCTATATCCCACTGATATTCTTAAACTGATCCTATTGAAATGTTCCGAAAGCTCTAATGGGAGATGAAATAGAGAAAATGTCATTTTAGGTAAATCTTTTCTCAAGCTCATGTTCTGACTGTTAGACTTTATACAAATATTAAATATTGGGTCACATAAGGCAAGCATATATACATGCATTTTTCAAACTGGTCACCACAAATGACTCACAAGAAAACCACAGGACACCACAAACACAATTCAGTAATACCCTTAAGAATTAAGGTTAATAACAAAATGCCAGTGGTACAGATTTATGGAAAAGCTTATTCTTCCTATAAATAGTAAAATGTATTATTACCAGCTGGGTAGACTCAACACCAATAATTTTCTTAGATGTCACATCGTGATAGTTATGCCACAGCAGCACAGATCAAGAGAAACATTACCTGTTTGTCAATGGCAGCTTCCAGTTCAGGATAGCCTACTTTATCAAGATGGATATCTGGAAATAGATCTTCAATTAGACTCAGGAATAACGGTTCATCTTCATCAATCTAGTGAAAAACCAGGGCAGGGGGAAACACAGTTTAAAACTTCTTTTGCTTGTTCTAGCATCTTAAAAAACAATCCCTAACTCTTGCAGAACTAAAGAAACACTTGAAAATATAAGGAACCATCTACGGTAACCCTCTAGGTGCTAAACACTCTAGCAGGACACAGCAGAAGGAGATCGTATGATGCTTCCAATAATCAAAAGTTAATGAAAATAAATCACTAACATACAGACTACTACTACTTAAAGTAGATTTTAGCAATAAAATTTATACAAATAGTAAATTATTTGTCTAAGGTGTAAAAAAAATACAATAAAGGACATGAAGTATCACAGCAACAGAAGAGATTTTGTTAGCTATTTAAGACAGATGAGATGGTACTCATTACTACAAATAACAGATTATTTCAAAAGAGTGACTACTTTAGGTCAAAGGTTCTGAAGAGGTTACTGCTTAGACTTCTATTTGGTCACTTATTTCTATAGGTAGCAGGGGAAATATTTGAAGAAAATTCTGAACAATTCAAGGTGTTGCAGTTTAAGCCAGGTAGGCAGTCAAGAACCACACAGTCCCTCGCTCACTCCCTCTCCAGCCTCATACAAGGTACTATAAAGAAAATTAACTCTATCCCAGCCAAAAACAGTACCCAAGACCATCCAGAGAGTGAAACATTTCCAAGCTAGCTTCAGTGTAAAGGCCACATCAAATCTTCTAGTGATCATCTTAACGGATTTAAATTGCATTTCAAAAAAAAAAACCCAACATATCTCTAAAGTGCAGTTTAATTAATTTACCAGACCTTCAGAACTTACTAGTTTAGACAGGTTCATGTCTCTCAGCACACGCATGACAATAGTAGATTCAGTATCTGTGGGATTTGCTCTTTTTGCTGCTCCTAGTGTACGCAGCACTGACAATATATTCCGCAAGCCAAAATCATAATGCACCTAGAAGATATGCAAAGTTTGGGAAAATTCTCCTCCAGCTAACAGAGATGAAACAATTCTTATTTATCATTTAAGGTATGGATTTGCACAAGAAGTGGTACATGTGGCACAAATGCCTCCTAATACCCAACTACAGGTCTTTGGCTGTATGATTATGGGCGACTTCATTCCTCACCTCTGCTACCATCTGTAATTTCTTACCTACTGTAAGGTGGGCCAGGAAAAAGAAATGTAATCACAAGTCTTTGAACCAAGATAAGGTTCCCAAGGACTATTAAGAAATAAACTATCAGCATTATTTTGAATTCTCCATGGATCTCAGAAACTGACTTTATTTGAGAAACATCTAAACAAGCATGGGCAGCACAAACCAAATGCCTCTCAATCCACTCTATCAGACCAACTAATATAGAAGACCTTTATTTGCCTCAATCACCATTCATTAAAGCTAAATCTTAATAATAAGCAGTGTTCTGAATGACAGTCCCATTCTTTTACAGACAACCTGCAGCAGGAGTTAACCCTCCAGGACAGCAGAGGGTTGCACTATTAAACTGCAAGTGTCATTTAGCCTGCTTAGTGAACATGAACTTTTCACTTTTCTTCACATAGATACTAATAATTTATGACATCACACATAGTTTTTCCCTAAGATAATTTTTCCTCCTATGAAAGTAATCACCTGCTTTGACAGTTGTTCTTCACACAATTTGTACAGTGTAAAGAATTTCCTTGCCAATACAACATTAGCAACAAAACCACAACTAGCCAGTTTGACACGAATTATGATTTGACGATCAGGAACCATCATAGCCACCGAACGGAAGTTGATCTTCAAGTTCTCCGGAAGTTCTTGCCGTCCAGCGTATCCTGGATTCTGGACAGAAGAACAGGATTTGAAGTTGTCTGCACCTTGCACAAACAGAAGAATTAGCAAAGAAATGTGTAATCTGGTTAAACAAAAAAAGCTTTTTGGCTTTAAATAACATGTAAAAATTATTTGCCATACAGATTTACCACATCTCTCCAGCATTTTAGCCTCTCTCACATCTATGAAGTATGAAAAATGTTCCACCTAAACACTCCAAATCTGTATGTGTCTTATAGGTCCTGTTTTTACTGTCTATTTCTACCTATATCTCTATGGCAAATTTTCTGTACTTATAGCAAAAAGCATACTTTGCAAACCAGAATGTAGCCTGCAGAAGTAATCTAACACTGAGATAATAGCTTGTATTTACAGTGCTGGCTGCATTTGTTAATTGCATGTGCTTCACGTCATTGAAACAAGACCCTGTAAACTGTCTTCATAGTAATGCTCAATGTTCTCAAACTGTCAGTTGAGCTGAGTAAGTTAGCAAGTACATTTAACATTGCAGGTTAGAAGTGATTATTGTACAATCATCAGTGGCATATTAGAAACCTACTTGAATACCTACCATAGTAAGAAAGATGCCAAATTCTGGGTTCATTTCCACATTATCTCCATCAGTAAAAATAAAGCTTTTTTTACGTTCCTTCTTACATGTCAACACAACTGCAATTTGCTGTGCAGCTACTGATAGTACTGGTAAATCAATACGATTGAATTCATCAAAGCAACCCCAGGAGCCAGACTGAGCAAGACCTTCAAAGAGAAAAGCAACTAAGCATCTGACCATTATGTTGTTAGCCCTTTTCTGGTGCAATTCATAAGAAAAAAATCAGGTTAATCTACCTCGGGGAAAAAAATGTGCTTATTTTGAGAGTTGGGAAAGGAGAAGAGTTTAATTCTTTTCCAAGCAAGAACTCAAAAAGTTCCAAAAGTCCTCAAGTTTGTGTAGGATATTACATTGTTCAATTTCTCCTCCTTCTCTCGGTATCTTGAATGTTTTCCTGTTCCTCCCTACCCCCAAAAAAAAATCCCTGCAATAAGTCTATGAAAATATGATGGGTTGTCAACAGCTTATTGCACAGATTAAAATGAACGATAAAGTTGCTTTCACCCGGAAAGAAGTTACAGGTCAGTCTGTGCCAAAACTCCATTCTTCCTCAGATATTTTGAGGAAAACAAAACAAAAAATCATCAACACGGTCACTTGGAACAATACAAAAGTCAAGGACCTCCACTTGATCTCTAATTCGACATCAGCCATGACTGACGGGTATCAATTTCAGGTGCTTAAAAAAAATTATCTAACTTCAGGGAGCTGTGCCAACTGTTTTTACCATATATAGCGCTATTCATGCACTTCCTTCAACTGATAAGAACTTTGACATTTGAAGGAGACAAAATACTGAAATCAGAATCCAACACATTCCACCAGTTCAGCAATAAATTTCACAGCTTTTTCTTTTTGTACTGGCAGACCTCCTTGATTAATTTAAGTGTATTTTTGTATACTTTCATAAACTGCCTTATGTTTTCAGACATTTCTATTTCTTGGAGACAGTGTTGCAAATGTATTTTACATTCCTAACACAATATTCATTACCTGCATTTATTAAAAGGCTGAAAACCACTTGCTGATTACGTGTTGACCTTGTTTTATAAAGATGTTTTTAGCATTTGTAACTTTCACATAGTCCACAGAATATCCTGAGTTGTAAAGGACTTACAAGGATCACCAAGTTCAACTCATGACTCCACACAGGGCTATCTAAAAGTTAAACCATATATCTAAGACTGTTGTCCAAACATTACTTGAACACCGACAGGCTTGGAGTCCTGACTACTTCCTTGGGAAGCTTGTTCCAGTGCTTGACCACGCTCTCAATGAAGAACATTTTCCTAATATCCATTCTGAACTTCACCTGATGCAGCTTTAAGCCATTCCCTCATGTCCTACCATCAGACACCGGAGAAAAGAGATCAGCACCTCCCTCTCCGCTCCCCCTCATGAAGAAGTTGTAGACAGCAATGAGAGCATCCCTCAATCTCTTTTTCTCAAAACTGAACAAACCTAGTATACTCAGCTGCTCCTCATAAGTCATGACCTCTAGTTACTTCACCATTTCTGTTGCTCTCCTTTGGACACATTCTAATATTTTTATATTCTTCTTACATTGTTGACCTCAAAACTGCACACAGTACTTGAGGTGAGGCACTCCAATGCTGAGTATAGTAGGACAATCACTTCTTTTGACTGGTTAGTTATACTATGCTTAATGCACCCCAAGATACAGTTGACCCTTTTGACCAACATCTTACCTTTGGTCCACATCTTACCTTTGAAGATCCTCCCAAGTTGGTCCACATCTTACCTTTGAAGATCCTCCCAAGTCCTCGGAAATCCATCTGGTCTGAACAGTTGAAGACCACTACGTATTTTCCAAGGCACCGTCCCATGTCTTTGATGGTTTCAGTTTTTCCAGTTCCTGCAGGTCCTACAGGTGCTCCACCCATGTTCATTCCTAAAGCTTGAGCCAAAGTGATGTAACATCTAAAAGGCAACAGGCTATCATCACTTAATGGGCTGCAGTGTACAGTTTTTTTGTATAGTGCCAGAGGAACTTACTCAAGCGTGTTACATGAGGAATTGTCTGATTTAAGGAGACAAGGAAACTGCTGAAATCACATGCCTCTAATTACAACTTAAATCAGTAAGAAGGAAAACCCTTCACTCAGCTGCTGGTGCAGGTAATATTAAGGTTTGTCTCCTCATACATAAAGTGGAAGAACAGATAATCCTCGATAATCAACTACCTGAAAGAACACGAGAAGGGAAGAAAGCAGATACAGAGATGCTGCCTAATCTAGTTTGCTTAGCTGAGTTCCTGAATTACATTAATTGAAGTAGTTCTGAACTACATTATACTGTGGAGTACAATAATGAAAGACAGCTAACCTTTCCTTTCTCATCCACTTTTAAAATTTGATCATACAGTGCATCCCATTTTCATAAATGAAGCTTCTATGTGTAATGCAATAAAACATCAGCTGACAATTATATTTAAAGAGAAGCTCTAGAATTTGCTGCATAGAAGAGTTAAAAACCAAACCAAAAACACTCAATGCCCTTATTTTGCCAATTATAGATTATAAAACATTCTTTGTGTTATTCCAGTTAGGTAGGTACACCTCTCTGTTATTAGGACTGCAATTCTTTCAACATCTTTCTAAATCAAAGATCTGCAATCTATTGCAGCTGAATAAAACTGTTTTTCTTGTCTATTCTTCCTTAAACATTTTCATTAGCTTGCCTGTAATCACTTTTGTCCTGTATCTCTCTCTGCATATTGTATCTGTTGGATCTAGCTGATCCTCAGGTATGCTAACCTCACATACATGAGAATCAAGTCCCACACATCATATATATGGGGACCACACAAGTATGTGGCAGAAATTAAACAGGAAGTTATTTAAATTGTAAGGCACAGAAACAAAAATATTCATGTATTCCATGTAAAATTATTGATTTTGATGAGACCATGAAGGATAAACTCTGCAGAGACTTATTTTGCATTCAATAGGCATGATTAAATTGCTCTTGTAAAAGCCTAGGTTTGGCATCAATGAATAAAGGAATAAAATCAGTCTTTTTCACCTGTCTGTAAGAGGTGTTATGACAAGCCTGTCAGTGCAGCCCAAGAATTCATTCTGGTATGTGAAACCTACATCAGTGATCTTAATCATCATTTTATCAGAGTCTTCATTAAAATAAAATCTACACTGTTTCAGCCACTCGAAGTCTGTAGGGCTCTTGATATGCATGCAACACTACGAAAAGAAGGGGAAAAAAGGCTGTAGAATTCATGGTTAACATTTACTTTTGCATTCATATTTATCTCATCTAAGTTGTACTGCAAAGGCAGCACTGCAATCACAATGAAAGGCATGAAGAACAGCTAGTAACACAAGAACAGTGGAGACCCTATTTTGATTTTTACCACAAAAACTGCTAATGTGTTAATGGTGTCCCTGAAACCCATACTAAGGCAAAGGAACTTCAGACATGTGTCAAAATTCTAAATACAAATGAGCAGTCCATAAGCCTCAAACAAGTCATTAAGTTCAGTCATTTCTTTTACTCTTCTTCACCATTTTATTTTTACATGTGAGTAGGAAGCACATAATGTGATGATTTTTTAAAAAGTTATGAGAATTGTATAAAACCACATGCAAATTGGAAAAAAAGGCATTTCAAGACAGTGTCATGGTGCAAATATTAGTTAAGAAATTCAACAGAGCTGAGAGTAATTCAAAGTTGACCAACCGAATATTAAAACAAGATTTTAAAAGATAGCCTGCAGGTTGTATCTAAAAATTATACTTTACTTAAGATGATTATAACTAGGAATAACTGATTCTACAATGAAAAGGTAGGTGCCTGCCTATCAGTCACGGGTTAAAACTCAGTAATTCTTTTCTCAGACAGCTTAATTTCAAGAGTCAGGTCCAGAGCTTCCTATAGCTAAAAGGGTATGTTAACTTTTAAATTTGATTGTTTAAGTAGTAAATGCTTTCATTTTCCTAATTTTAGTACCCTGTGGCAGCATGAGAAGGTGTGAAGCAAATAAATAAATCCTTAAGTAATAATGAGGTATGCTATTGAAACTAGAACAGAGTGGATAGCAGCTTCAAACAATTTCAAACTTTTTCCTGTACTATAACTCTACATTCATTCTATTTATTCCTCAAAACTCACAATGCAGTCCAGAGAAAGGACAATTATTTGTAACACAATGTATGAGGTAAAAGAAGTCCCTAATTGATCATGCAACAGAGGCATCTAAGTGGGCCAACACAAAGCATTACAAAATTCTGCTATTGCTTGTGGGGGAAAAAAACCCACTGGATTACTTAAAGGGAAACTAAGACATGGATTGAAGAAACATCAGCATTTTTATAATGCTTCAGGTCACATGATAATTACAGTTCTGAAATTAAACGTTTAGCTTAAGAGGCAGGAGTTCAGGCATAGTAATATTTTATTCTTGTCCTTTCTCATTGTTTTACATGGAAACCACCTCATAGCTTATTGTAAATTTTTCAGTACTTACCAGACCATCAAAAATGTCCCTCTGATGCACATGAATAGTGATTAATGTCTCGTATTTAACTCGCTCAACTGGGCTAAGGTCTTTTGTTGTCATATCTATCAGCATGTTTAGAAGATCCAGGAAAAACTGGTTCGTCTTTCGCATAATTTTTTTATCATACCTGGCATTAGTCAAAGCTTCTTCTGAGTCTCTTGTCCAAATCATTTGGATCCCCAACAACCCAACCTTAGGAAACATAAAAGTATATGCTTCATAACCTTTTCTCTTTCAACTAAAATGTACATTCATAGACACGGATAAACTAAAGAAATGGTTCTGCTACTATTTGTATAAAATTATTTTTTCATGCACCCATATAGAGGTCATTCAGCCTATGCATTTGTTTTATGTGTCCCAACTCCATTCATAAACATATAGTTAAGCCCACACTTCAGTCTTGTAGATATTGCCTACGGTGCACTGCTGATACAGCTGTTCAATATAATTTACAACATATACATAAATACTATATATAATTAATGTACTTTTTATATATAATTAATAACTAACTAGTGAATAATTAATGCTTCCATTTAAATTATTTTTTCAGTAATTCACAAACTCTTTTTACCCTCTTCAACATTCCTGATCACAAGTAAAGAAGCTTCTACTAGGAAAATAATTTTCCCTCAGTACTACCCCCTCAGCTCCAAATCTTTAGTAATATATACTGTTTTCCTGAGTATATAACAAACATACAATTTTACTACTTTTCCTTCAGTAGTCAAGTATTAAGCTTGTAAAGAAATAGTGTTAACTCCACTGCATTAATTTATTGAATTCAGCATTATTTTTTAACAAGAGCTTCAGGGTGTTTTCTTCTTTTGGTTTCAGATATGTAAAGTGTAACTTAAAAGACTGAGGTGATTAAATTTAAATGTCAGTTTTGCATCTATAACACTAGCTGCAGCTTTGACTGCAAAGCAAGAAAAAAAACCCAATGTGCTACATATCTGTGAACAATTCTTCATTGATTTAACAATGATATTACCTGGGCTGGGTAAGTAGAAAGAAACTCAGTCAGCTGGAAACTAGTTTCCTGGATGTGCACAGCTGCCTGGCGAATAACGTGATGCAGTGACAGCTGAGATTCCTTCAACAGGGAATTGAGCCAAACTTCGACATTACCTTCAGCCATTACAGGTCTAGTCAGCTCTACAGTCTCACCCTCTCGTGAACTAATCGACAATATACGATCATATATCTAAGAAAAGTAAAGCAAGAACATTTTGTGTTTACAGATTTATTCTAATCTTTACCATAAATGTCTAATTTTCCTGCCATCACTCCATTAAACTTATTCAGGTAACTAATAAATTATACCAACCTGTGAAATGTAAAAGCAATTAAATCATTACTTCTGGTGTGCAGAAAGGCTTTAAACAAAACTGTCATCTGAACAAGGAGACAAACCCCAATACACTGACAATTCCTGAATTTCACTTAAGTTTCAATGACAACATCCACTTTCCAGTCAGAATAAAGTCAACTTTCCCCCATTACTGGTGGGTTAATATCCTAACAAAATTTACAGCCTTACAGTCAAAAATAATGGAAACACAAAAGTTAAGGAACATGGTCAGCCAAATAAATTTCAAATGAATGGAGAGGTAGTGATTTCTAAGAAAATGTATACATACACAGGAAAAAAAAATGTGTGGCTATCTGTTCATGTAAAGTGTATAAGAAAATTGTTCTTCAAATAGTATGTTTGAAAGGATATTAGGGATAACACAGAAACAGGTGAGAGACTAGATACACTTTTTCTTACAATAAAAATGAATGAAAAAGTACACGTACAGCCAATCTAAACATACAAATATGCTCATAAAGAATCAGAAGTTTATCTGAAAGGATGATAACCTGTATTCAGCCACAGAAGACAGTTCAGTAGCTGGGTATTTTTTTCTGAAACCTAAGCACTGGTGCAAATTTTGGGGTTTTTCTGCTATTCTATATAGAGTTTCCCTATTACGTAAATAAGGATATGAAACTAAATCTTAAATGAAGAAAGCCTACGCAGCATCAAATAGTTGATGAGCTTGGTAAACCAGCTGAATGCCCCATGCACCCAGGTAGCTTTCTTATTTAACAAGTATAGCACATTGTTAATATGAAAGAATTAACATTAAGGTGTGGACAGTACATACCCTTTCATGGAACCTGACAGTTTTAATGTTGTCAAAGACATTCAGCAGATGTGCCTGTATACTGTGAGAGTCTGAAGCCTGGCCAAGAATTTCTAAGAGAGCAGGATCTGACACAAAGAAGAACCGTGGAAATAGGAGGCGCTTTTTCTCCAGGTACCTGCATTTCCAAAAAAAATGGCAGGGGAGGGGGGTAGATGGTAGGTGAATTAAGTTAATTTATACATCCTTCCCTCTTTAAAGGTGGCATTTCTCACAACGTATCATTGCAATTTTTAGCAGTGGCAATGACAACAGTTCTTATCCATCATACCTTCATGTTAAGTACCTGTGTTAAAGCTACTCTTTTACCATCTGAAATCATTTCATAGAAAGCTTTTATTATTGGCTATAATGTAAGCAGCAGTAAAAATAAAATAAACTAAATGAAAATAAAATATTTTTACATTCAGTCTGTTACTTGCTATTTAGGTCTCTCATGCTGAATTTCTCTCAGATTCATGAAGGGTCTGAATAGCACATTCAGATCTAGACTGCCTTCTGGATTGAAACTAGGCTGAAACAAGCTTTGGTTTCAACAGAGATAGAGTGAGTGACAGCTTAGTCACAAATCGAATACTTGTGAGTTGCTAGCAATTTCATTGGCAGTATTGTATCATTCTGCTAACCTGTTTGCTCATTTCAACTGAATTCATAATAGAATAACACGTGGTCTTTGCAAAGTCCATAGGACACTACTCAAGTAATTGCTCTTTGCCTAGTTACACAATTCACAACCATTTGCTCAAGACTGTGGTTTTGTTGTAATCTTACCCTGTGAGTGATTTCTGACAGATTTCAAGCTGTTCTAATAGATGTGGTAGTAACTGTCCCATGATTTCATCTCCAATGCAGCACTGAACAACATTAGGTGTTTCATGAGCTCGGGTCATGATCCTCACCCAGGATTTATCAATGTTAGAGAAACGCTTTGCTTCCTGTTGAAACATGGCAACGTGGAAGGGAAGATATGAAGGAAGGAAGAGAGAAGAGGAAAAAGGCACTTGCTTGCAGAATTGGTACTCAGTAATCTCACCAATAATCTTCTCACTAGTAATCCCATGTCCAACTTCTAAAGATTTTTCATTTTAGAAAAACAAAGATCTTTCTGCTTACACAATACAGCTTATTTTATACTTGACTGCCAAGCCTGCTACCTTCTCTTTCAATCCATTTTTAAAGAAAACTCATTATGCTTGAACTGCATGCTTCAAATACGAAGATTTTTTCCTAAAACTAAAGTTAATTTTTTATTTGAAAATCTATGTAGGAAAGTTTAAGATAAGGATTCCTAGGTACTACTAGGCTAGTGGTAGATACTACTAAGCTAGTCTAACTAGACTAGGCTACTACTAGGCACAACACTTAAAACACATATTGGTTAAAAATTTTATAATCTAGAAATAAAAAGATCAACTAGCTCACACAATTTTATTATTCTTTCTAACACGATACTTCTGTTGGCATTGTTTACCTGATTTCTTATCAAGACCAGTTTTATTAAGTACCAAAAAAATGCAGCTTATGTTACTGCATTAATTACAACATCACAGTTAAGTTTTATTCTTAAAATGTAAAAAAAACAAACTGAAAAAAGGCATGTCTGAAAACCTTTGGAAGCTGCCTTGCTATGTCACCACCAACAAAAACAGCTTCTAAATAAATCCACAAGTTCTGCACAGTCATCCAGTTCTCAATGATATCTGTTGTGTTGGAAAGATAGTGCACCCATTTCTGAATTTGTGTCTTGAATGGTGTGTTGTATCTAAAATAAAAAGAAGACTCTTGTTTTACTTCAAGAAGAAACAAGTCTCTTGAAAGTCAGTACATTACTCACAAGGACGAGGAACAATATTTCTGCTTGTATCTTTGTCAATTGAAAGTATAAAACCCTACACTTGACTCAATTCAGCTACTTAGCAGCTATAAACCAAATCAGCTTCAACTTGTTGCTTTGTACACATGGTGCATAGCACAGCTCTCATCCAACAGAATCTGAACAGGAGTAAGATTTCAGTTTCATTTTAAGGTAAAGTGGTTTCAAAAAGGGACTATGCAACATCTTGAAAGCTGCAAGACTCCTAGAGGTGCTTATCAATTGAACTCTTGCTTTTTGAACATCTTCCTGATGATCAGGTTCTGTGTTTCTTATTTTACCTGCAGGCTTTGGCATGTGAAACCAGACAAACTGAAGCTCATTTTAACCGGGATTTTCAGCACCTTCAGCATGAGGCAGTGACCTATCACAGGGGGCAGAGTAGCAATGCCTGTAGGATGCCTGCCACATCCAGGCAGTGTTCCCCATTATGCTCATCACCACTTCCTTGCATCGACACTGTCCAGTTGATAATTCAGGAAGTTTGAACTTCATCCACATGCTTTCAAAAGAACTTCTTGGAAGGATACAGACAATAAGATCTAGCTCATTAACAGTTCAAGGACAAGCAAGCTCTTAGTTTTCATCTAGATGTTTATTTTTCTTCTGAAAAATAATTTGTTTAATAAAACAAAGCCTCTTGCTGATATTTTTATCTCCCCCCCACCCCTCTTCTTGTTACCTGTTACTCATGAGAGAGCCAAGAATCATCAAGCTGTCCTCCACAGTAGCCATTGTTTCTGATGCACTGTCACCTCTTAAAAGAAGTTCCCCACGGGCTTTAAAGTTTGCAAAGACAAATGTTTTGTTGTCCCATTCAGCTATCACTTGTTTTAACTTCTGCTCAATGTCTCTCTCCTTCACAGCACTTATGCAGATATCCTTTCAAATAAATAGGATGTCAAAACAAGCTATGAATGGTTCAAGTTTCCGGTATACAAACCTAACTCATATTTCCTTTAACCCTAGTAATGCTGATGAGCAACTACTTATCAAGTGGAAAGATCTACAGACACACAAACACCACAGCTAATAATCTGCATACCACATCACAATATTGCTAGCTTTGGGGGGAATAAAAGAATAATACAGTGATTACTTTTCATATCTTTAATGTTTAAAAGCAAGGCACCCTCACAAATTAACTCCTGGGCCAAGTTGCATGAGTTAAAAAGAGGAGTTGACACCACCATATATTGGTATCATTATTTTATACAGAAAGCTGAAGTGATAGTCCATTTCTCTGCTCTTTCTTTAGAAATCATAGCATCATAGAATGGTTTGGGTTGGAAGGGACTTTCAAGATCATCTACTTCCACGGGCAGGGACACCTTCCGCTAGATCAGGTTGATCAAAGCCCTGTCCACCCTGGTCTTGAACACTTCCAGGGAGAGGGCATCTACGACCTCTGGTTGTGCAACCTGTTTCAGTGTCTCACCACTGTTACAGTAAAGAATTTCTATCTTATTTCTTCCTAATATCTAATCTATATCTACCCTTTTACAGTTTAAAACCATTACGCCTCATCCTATCACTACACTCCCTGAGAAAAAGTCCCTCCCCATCTTTCCTGCAGGCCCTCTTTTAAGTACTGGCAGGCCGCTATAATGTCTCCCCAGAGCCTTTTCTTCTCCAGGCTGAACAACCCCAACTCAGTTTTCCTTCTTACTGCTGTTACTCCTATACTATTTGAGCAGATTGTTTTGTTTCATGCATCCATTTCTCTTCCTTCACAATACCTCTATTTCCTCTTTATATCTCAATAGTGGAGCTTCCATTATATTCCTCAGTTTGAATGTTTCACTTTCCACATCAAAGTTGTGTTCAGTCAGATCCATAATCCGCTTCCAGTGCCGAGGCATCATTGCTTTACTTGACATACACTCAAGCAATGGGCAACATTCACTGAAGTCCTCAATGATCTTCTTTAGGTCAAAAAAGGCCTGCCATTCCTTTACACCATGAGGAAGCTTACGGCATCTATACAGAAATAATGCAAGCTTTTTCGAAGTTTCAAATATTCTTTCTGTTACCCACTTAACTGCAGTATATGGTTTTAACAACAGACCACATACCTTCCAAATTCAGGTTACCTGTATTCTGAAGATTCTGTATGTGATTCTGCATGTGAGAAAATCTGTTTCCAGTCTATTTCACTGACTGATAGCTGGGCAGACACCTACATGCTCCTCCTTCAAGGAGTGTAGCTGCATAATTCTAATGTACTTGTCCCAGCAATCTTTAAAAACAACTGAACCACTTTACATCTTGATTTCATCTTTTGGTGAGGCTCATGATATGCACTGCTCTGTGCTCCAGAAAAAAACCCGTTCCTTAGAACACGCATGTTCAATTCTTTAAATCATTTGATTCTTGGTTTGATGAAAAGTTCAGCTTCTATGCATTCAATATATCCCAGTTAGTAGGAAAACTATTCAGCGATTCACTAACTTGCCTTAGACATCTAGGGTGAATCTGTCTGTCATGAATAATAATATTACAACAAACAAGTGAAATTTCCCTTCATTAACAAAATAAGCAGCAATTTTAACATATATTCTAATCTCATAAAAAAAAAAAGTTAACCAAGAAGCTCTCTAAGGAACAATAACCCTCAACATTTAGAGTCTAAAATGGCTCCTTTAATTTATGAAGTTGGTAATGGATATATTTTTCAATTAAAATTCACATTTTTCATGTTTCAATGAACAAACTCATGCTCAGATACAATTGTCGGTGCTAACCATTTATAATCATATTTAAGAAGTAACAAAACTATTTTAGGCATCTTGACCACAGCAGCAGTTTCTCACCTGTTCTGAAACTCCAGAAGTTCACTGTTAATTTTTGCAGTGTCTAATTCTGACCAAAGAATATCATAGTAGCCACTGACTGTGTCAATTACATTGTTATACAGATTATAGAGTTTCTGTAACAGATTCAGTTGCTTCTTTATTTCAAGCAGCTGAGGATACTGAGTAACAGGCAAACCAAAAAGATCTTCCCCACCAGTATAAGTAATATATTTCCGAAGAAGATTATCAAATCGATTCTAAGAAAGAAAAAGGAAAAGATTAAATTAAATAACTCAATATTCAAGGTCTAGCATATGCTTGGATCTGCATTAGTGATTAAAATCCAGTAAATACTAGAAAGATATATAGAAGATACTAATAACTTTCACTGTCAACGGTTTTATCAACAATTTTCAAGAGAAAGTAACTTCTAGTTAGCTTGGAGGCACATCTTCAGAAGTTGACAGGGAGACCTTTACTCCATGTGGCACAGTGATCGAACAATAAATGCTAAGCTTGCACGTGAAAGAGGTGGAGCATGACATACAAAGCAAAGAAAGGTGGATGCAACAAATTCTACCTCTCCAAGTATGCTGTGCAATTCTTTTATTGAAGGGTTAAAGTAAGAATTACTACTGTTTAAGCAGCAAAGGAAAAAAATTGAATTGTCAATTGCAATATAACTGAGGGAACGTAGTAGGACGATAAATGAATATCACTATGGGAAAAGGAAAACCGTTAGAAGTCATCATTACAGGAATAGAAATTAATCATGGTACAAAGAAAACTTTCAACAGGCAAAATAGTCAGTTTAAATGGAAACCTTTAATACTATTTAAAAAAAAAAAAAAAAAAAAAAAGAGAAGGGAGAAGACTGGACAGAATTGTATTCGTGAGGAAAAGACACAATAATGAACATAAGAATGGCCCACAGCCAAAAACACAACTTGACAGTAGGCTCTCATTAGAATACTTGATGCTAGTAATTATTACTCATTATCTATGCAGCCTTTCTCTTAGCTCCTAAAAAATCTAATTTTAACCAGCGTTCCTTGCAAATGCATAAAAAAAAATACCAACTCAGCTTTCATTATGTTAAAACAGACTTTGCCCCATCAGTAAGCCTATGTATCAATGAGAATTAATTTAACTACTCTGCTTCATTCTCAGAGCCTTCAGGTGTTAGTTTACTTGTAATACGTATTAAGCAATATCTTAAAGCTAACAGTACCTGAAACATAGTAAGCCTGTCACTGGCTTCCTGAGGCTCTAAACCAACCACCATTGGCCCATTCTAAAAAAAAAAAAAATAAAAAAAATTTAAAAAAAATAAAAAAAATATACAAGGGGTGAAAATAGCCACAACTTATTTCTAATCAGCATTTTCTGCAGGATTCCATCCCTACATCAGATAACAACTGAACCAGGACATCACAGTTATCTACTAGAACTAGCACTTTATTTTAAAAAAAATAAATAAATAACAAAGGCAATCAATTGTCTTTATTAATACAGAATTTTTCATAATAGTGTAAAAGCTAGGCAATGATAGCTCCTTTTTCAAGTAAAAATCAGCATTACTTAGAAGATGGTGCAAGACTGGTTCAGCTTGTCTCGTTTATATTCTACTGAGAAAGAACATAAGAGCTTAAGTCATTTGTATTTATATCCAACATCAGAAAACACTTCTTATGTTCTAACATAATTTCTCATTAATCCCAATCTTTACATTTGCTCATGCTAACTACCTGTTTATCATAAATCTTAAATGTCTCAAGTCTTAATCTTTAATAGCTGATCACCAGCATTACATACTTTAGTCACATACAAAAAATAACCAAAGCCTGCCCTGCACTGAAACTCAAATACCACATTAACAACAGTAGACATAGTATTCAGACAGTAGAGGCACATCCCATTAATTAGTCAACTCCACAATCTTTCCATGCTCCCACTGCTCCTCAAAAGCTCCTCGAATACAATACACCACAAACACTTGCCTGATCATAATCTGAATAGAACTGTGCACAGTCTTCAGTAAAAGTTTTCACAGCTCTAATAAGCTCTCCTCTGAAGTTTGGCTGCAAAGCAATGAGCTCATTCTGCACTTCATTTGCACGGACTAGCAGTTTTTCCCAAGTGTAGTGCAAACAGTCCACCTTCTCCGTCTCTTCCTTGGCCACAAGTAGACCATATTTGTTTAACAAAGCATAGGATTCCTGTTGGAAGGTTGGATCAAGATACACAAAATGGTAACTGAAGTTAATTTTACACATATATGTATGCTAACATTTTAAATTTTTAAGAACAGAGAATGATTTGTTAAACAATCTGTTTGCACAGCAGTTATCACAATCTGGCAAACCAATATCAAACTGGAAGAAACATCAAAATGAAAACTAGCTAGTTCTCTTTAACTCCTTACCTTTCTCATAGCATTCTGCTTTCTGATAGATTATTTGCCCTAGTGCAATCTACCTCTCTAAAAATCTATTTTCAGTTAAAGTACTTCTTAAGTCTACAGGTTTTAGTTTCATTTCAACGAGAATATTTTTCTGATCCATGTCTTCAGTTATCTGCTATGACCCAAGCTGAATATTACAGATGAGCCATGAGAAAGCATCTAAGCCTTCAAGTAAGCAAAGCAAACAAACTTCTATTCCATAAAGACCTTTAAGCCCTACTTCATGTTTCCAACAAAAAAGAATTAGGAAACCACATGAAAATTTGCCACAACTAATATGTTGCCACTATTTCAAATGTTATAACTATTCATCATTCAGAATGAAGAATCTACTTAAAAATCTACTTAATGGCCCTTTGTTTTCTCAGAACACTATTCTCCACCTGTGCCACCAACATACAAACACCCCACATACTGAAACCCTTAGTCAAGTTTCACAAAAACACAACTGAAATTCACTTAACTGTAAATTAGCATAGCATAGGGTAGCCATGAATCTTGTGGCATAACAGTTTCTTCTGAAAATTTTTGTTTAAAGTGGAATTATTTCCATTTACATCTTCCAGTTTCATCAAATTGCAGACAAATTGCAAAAATGGAAACAAAACTATCTGTCTACCACTCCATTATGTGGAAATATGTCAGCCTCCATTTCAAAAATTTGAAGCATGACTCCTTGTGCCTAGGCACTCAAGGCTCCTGCTTGCAGAATTGGAAGCTTAGGCCTTTGCCTTGGCTCCACATCACATGGCAAACCAGGATAGGTCTTAGCAGGAACTTCCAAAATGTCATCTCCTAAGTGATCCCATTACCTATGACAATTTCACAGAAGGTTCCAGCTGCAGATATGCTTTGCTTTTCACTATAAACTATTTGTCCTATTTTTGTTCCTTCACACAACTAGGGAGACCCTCACAGCTTGTAAGGCTAAGAGATATATTCCTTCTTAGCTGTGTTCTTCAAAATATGGAAGGGCTCCTACTCATTTCCATTATTTGTACATGCTGCATTCCATAATTTAGCTCAGCTCAGAGAAAACAGAACCGGAAAACACAGGTGCAAGACATTTGTCTGACAGCAAACACAGTTTTTGCATCTCCAAAACAGAATATTAGACTTGTCAACATTTGGTAAATAAGAATTCTGTGTTAACTTATCTTAATTTAAAACAATAAGGACACAAACCTGACAATAAAATTATGGGCAATCAGGAATCACAAACACGTCTTAGGAAAAAAAATACTCTACTGAACATCTAGTCAATGGTGCATTTTGCCAAACTATAGTATTCTTAAATCCATACTCTGGTCAGGAATGCAGAGAAACAGTTACTATGTGTTTTTAATTCTGCCATTTGACCAGAAGTCCCTACATTGTAAGATGTTCAATAAATGTATTCTAGTAAGTGAACTTCTTTAAAGAACTTAATTGTTTGTGTTTATTTCAACGCATGATATAGCTGATAAAACAATCACTCTCACACAATCTCATAATCTGCCTAACATTAGCTTTCTCCTCTTCTGTAGGCTAAGCTAAAAAAAAAAAAAAAAAGAAAAAAAGATGAAAATCAATGCTTTTCATATGCAGACTCCTTCCACAAAGTACCAAAAGCCTTCTTGCATTAAATATTTGTATTCTTATTTTCCTCTTACTTAAAATCACTCCATTTCTACACTATTCATTAAACCACTTCTCAACTCAACAAGTTTACATTTGTCCAAATCAAAGTTCCACAACAGGTCTGTCACCCAACATTTAATACATATTAAATCATACCTTTTCAAAGTGCACTGTTAAGTTTTAACCCAGAAAATAATAGCTCTGTTGAAACTGTACCCATACATGCAACATCCCTGTTAACTACCTCAATGGGCCCAACTTGAGAGTCTATGGAGATCTGTAGTTCTCTGATCTCTTTTAAAGCTGACATGGCTATTCTTATATCATCCAGATCCTTGATGTGGCGATTTAACTTCTTGCCAGTTTCCTCTATAAAAGCAAAAATTGCTTCCATCTCTGTTCGGTACTTCTTATTACAACGACACCCCAGCAAAGTTATCCAGGCTTTGATTTCTGCTCTCAGTGCTAGCTTCAGATCAGCTAAAAAAATATTGAACAACAAATAGATATTTAGATATTGTACATACTTTTTAAGATGTACTTTTAGTCTTTTTTCAATATGTGTTCTCATTACTCCCAGTTCTGGTTTTTCAGTCGAACAATCCATATACAGAAAAGATGAAATCACATTGACACCTTTGAGTGGTTTATATGATTGCTTGCAATTCAGGATTGCTTTCCTCTTAATCTTCTCAGAATACACCATTTTTCCTACTGGAAAGATGAGGCTCAACCTCACACTTGTCATCTTGTTCATATATCATTATACACATTTCTGTCATACACATCACTAACAAATTGGTTAATATTCTCATCTAAGTCTAAAGTCTTTTCAAAAATTTATCTTTAAAAGAAATAATGTGACAGAGAAATGTAGAAGTCTGATTATGGAAGCTGAAGAAACAGAAAGTTTTATCTGACATTTAATGAAACCAAATGGTCCATCAACCATTTAATTTTTATAAGTTTTATCTGTAGCATCAGTGGAACCAAGTGATGAATATTTAGAGAGAAAATTGAAGTCTTGCTCAGTTGCGGCCCAATTTTGCAACAATTCAGTCCATTTCTCTAAAGCTCTGCCATTAAATTCAAATTTCTTCCTCACAGTTCTCAATAGAAGAGTCAAAAATAAATACCAACACAAGCATTACATAAAATTTTAGCTAGATATAATTTCAACCCTGTTACCTATTTATTCATTGTGCTGATTTCACTTGTGTGTATTCCTTTTTACACAGTGCTTCTTTTCTCATGCTTAGCTCTTGCACCTGATAGTCTTTTTATTAAGTATCAGAACCACCTCACATCCACTGAGTTTCAACAGCCAGCCTGTTTCTCTAGTTCTTTGCCTTATGATATAATCCAAGACATTTGGTTGACACGCTTTCCTAATGAAGAAAACACTCTGCTTCCTCAGATTTTATTTTTTCCACTGCAAAACCAGTTGCATGCATTTCATGCAGTCCATCACAGTTCCAAACTGGCCTTTCTGCTATACTGATGTAAAATGTTTATGCAAAATTTAGTTAGGTGATGTGGAACTTGAGCTACATAAAAGTAAAGATTTGAGGCCTGGCTTTCATGGCAAAAAGGGAGTCAGCAACAACATGCATGTTTCACTTAACTAACTGTGTTAAATAGAAGGCTTTTCAGCTGTCTCATTACATGCAGCCAGGCAAGGAGAAAAGTAACATAAACGTATCATCTAACTCCCATAAAATATGTGCCTATGTGGGTCAGTGACAGAAGGACAGGCAAACATCTACCATCCACCCCATAAGTGAGCAAAAGTACCCAGGTGGGGGAAAAAACTCCAGCTGAGCCCCACAGATAACCTTGCATTAGTGTTTTGTTTGCATGCATTTACAGCCAAAACAGCAAGCAGCCATTATCTCTCTCCTTTCCAACTCTAATCTAGATCACCCATCCAAAACTAAGCACCATCTCTCCTTCCCACAGGAGACAGAGAGTATATGTCTCTAGAGAGAAGTGGAAAGCTGAACTCTACCAGTGTACAGTGCAACAGCTCCCACGCAGATGTATTCAGGCTCAGAATTGATTTTCAGCTCCAAGTCTTGGAAATGTAGAATTTCAGATTCAAAATCAGAGAGTAATGGGTTTCTCATCATTAATTTATCAATGATTTCTTCCTTGTCCCTCTGCCATATATGGTGGTAACAACTAAAACTCTCCAAAGCTGTAAGAACTTCCTGAAACACATTAGAAGTTCAAAAATTCTTAGCATTATATGTATAGCACATATACAGTTTCTTAGCATCTACTCATTAGAATACATTAAGAACTCCACAGTGGAGCATGTTGCATCATCTCACTAAATAGAAGGCTGCTGGTAAATTTATGCTAAAGCAAATTCCATTTGCAATCACAAGCCTTGCCAGGAACTGTATGCTAATCACATTCAATTTGTCAAATGAGTTACAGTATTTTCCAATTAAGTGATTCTTCAGTCAATAAAATCCTAGGAATCAGTGGGAAGTAAAATCCTCCTTTAAGACAAGGATACAGTACACTTGTCCTTCCCTATCACTTATTGGACTAGTGTCCTTGCTTCGGCAGGGATAGAACTAATTTTCTTGAGCTGGGAGAGAGCACAGCTGGAGTGCAGGGCCCAGATTAGCCATTGGAGTATTCCATATCATGTGATGCCATACTCAGTATATAAAAGGAGGCGGGTTCTCTCTCCCTTCTGGTTGGCGTGGTGAGATTTTCAGTCTGTTTGGGATCACTGCAGGGGTGGGCTGTGTGTCAGTTGGCAGGTGGTGAGCAAGCGCATTGTGCATTACCTGTTTGTACTTCCTATTATGATTTTGTTACCATCACTAAATTGATTTTTTTATTTCAATCTACAAGTTTTTCCTTTTTGTCCCTCCCCTATTTTAGCAGGCAGGAAAAAGTTGGTGATTGGCTGCCAGCCAAGTGCAAACCATGACAATTAGCAACCGAAACCTGAGCTCCAAGGCCCAACATAACAAGAACAGCAGTAACACAATTCATTCTCAAATAATGAAGTTATGAGACAAATTTTTTTACATGTATGATGTTGGTGATGTTAACATTAAATTCCACACTCAATTCAGGTATCTTTAATTTGAATATCATTTAAGGAGTGTGCAACAGAATTATTTCTCTGGTTCTCGGGAGTTCTGGAAAATGTAAATGAGAGGTAACTGCTATGAAAGATAATCCACAGCATAACTTATAATAAGCATAGTGCTTGCAGGCATCTAAACCTGGCTAAATGATGAAAGTTTCCAATCACAAAATATTGAGTACCAAAATTCCAAAATAACTATCCACCATTATCAATTGCACCTTAGCCTTCAGCACAAGCCTGTATGTCATTATGCTATGCTTTAGTACCACTGAAATTACAAGGCTCTGAGTCGAAAATTTCCACCTGGCAAGGCTCCATTGTGAAGTTGGACTGGTCCCAGGAGGAACTGATGCAGAATTTGCCAAAGAAAACATCAGTTTGATACCTACAGTTTACTAGAGAGTGCATAGAATAAGAAAATAGCAAAGAAATTATGCATATTCCTTAAACTATCTCCTAATTTCCAGTATCAAATCCTATGCAGCACTTTACAAATGCCAAGCTGATGGCCAGTTTTCTTCCAAAAGTCTTCATAAACTCTCCATAATGGGCCAGAAGTCATGCTGGTTTCATTAGAATTTCTATGTGAATAAAACTGTATTTAACACACTTGTACAATTACTACCAGTTCTATATTGTACACACAACTCAACTATATCTAGCATTTTTCATGATGTTTTACCAATTGGAGATATGTTTTTAATCAGACGTAAGTTTTACTAATGTAAAAGTATTACATTACTTTATGTAATACTTAAAACATCATAAATTTTTGAGCAGAGTACACTTAACGCATGTTACATTTTCAAAGCGCATTTCCAAATTTGAAGCCACATGTTTTCTGTCCACCATCCTACACTTTTTCATTCATATGATTAAACACTGCTTCAGATGCCTACCCTTACTGCCCAAGGATATTAAAAGTAATACATTAATATCCCTTGGCTAGTGATATTAAATTAACATCTTGTTTGTCTTACCCTTTTTGTAGAATTAATAGCCGTGCTGAGTAAAGATACTAATTTAATAATTTCTTTGTTCTCTGAAACACTCTTGAAGTAGTTCTGGCTTTGCACCGGATCAGACAAACCGAGTGATGCTCCATCTGACACACTATCTATAAAGGCAGATTCAAATACAAAATCTGTTTTAGAACAGACATATTTTTTAGGCCAAACAAATTCTTATAGACAAAAACTATGACCTATTTTTCAATAAGCATGTATTTTACAGTTAAGTGTTCTTGCTAATTAAAAAGGCAACTAGAAGTCTAGGTGGTCAATACAATTGCCACAAATTCATAAACCTCTCCATTTTAGGAAACTTGTTCCATCTAGGTATTCTATTAAATTTGGAACAAGTTCCACTCCAATCTTTCAAATATAATCTTTCTTTTTCTCTCGCCCCTCCCCAAGGTTTACCCTGTACACTGCACCTAAGTGATTTACTGATATGTCAGCACTGAGCAAATCCATAAATATTTTTATTTTCTGAAATAATGTGGGGTAGAGCACAACTGATAATTTAAAACACAAATTAACATTAAATCTGAGAAGATGATCATAGCCAGTCCTCAAAAGGAAAGAAAGATATAAGGAAGGTCCATTAGTTAGTAAATACCCACAAGACTGAATTTACCATCATTCCTTATTTCATCCAGGCAAGAGAAATTCTTAAGTTTTGAAAGATCAATTTCATTTCTTAACCAGTTCAAGTATTACTTTCCTACTTTTTAGACTCAATGTATTTTTGAAGTACCTGAAGTACAAAGTAGAACAATTGGGCTTGATTTGAAACCATTTCAGAGAAGAAAAACCCAGCAACCAAAGATACCATCTTAAATTGCCTTGAATTAATGCCTTCAATAACTTAATTCCATGTCTGATCACAAAACCATTTAAGTTAAAATCCTTTTAGAAATTTTAGCCTATTCAATCCCCTACACAATCCTCTCTCGACCACTACTGCAATTTATATAGACATTTCAATACCAGGTTTTATCTAAGTTCAACTACCCTTCTTAAAGGATTTTTAGCACAAGTTCTAAGATCCCATTTGAGCATGCCAAGTTACAAACCACATTGGAAAATCATGAAAGATCTTTTGTGTAGCAATAGTGACTATAATTGTTTTCCGAACTCATTCAAAATTTCAACTATGTTGCCCAAGCTGGCACCCTAACAGCTTTTCACCTGCTGCAGGTAGAACCCAAAGCAGTACAACTCTCTGAGAGGCACAAAAAATGCCTTTATTCAAATCCACACAAAGACAAGCATCTTCAGGCAAGCCTGGTTTCTAACCACACAGAGAAGCTCTGGTGTTGCTATTATATCCTATTTCTTCTCCAGGGTAAATTAAAATCTATGAAGTCTTTGTTCTACTGCTTTTGATGCATTCTGTATTTAATATCCTTTAATACATTCTGTATAAATCACATTTACCTAACATTCAAATTGAGTGATGTCAGAGTTTATCATTACCATAGATGTTTTTCTTTCCAGTCTCTTTCATTCCATCATCAGAATCACTGTCTCTGCTCTCACACCACAACACAGCCACTTTTCTCTCTAACATTTTCTTCTGTGGAAGAAATAAAATTTCATTTTCTATTTGCAGTAGTTTTGAAACATTAGTTTTAAGAAAGGCTGTTAAAGACACAAACCTTGGATATTCTCTCCTTACTCCACTGTCCAACTCCTTTCATTACTTTCACAATACTATCTACAGCTTTATTAAGCGTCTGCTGTACCTCATCCAAAGAGGGTGTCATGACGATATTAGGGATAGATAGGTTAATACTAGTCCTAATTATAGGATGAACACTTCTTTTCTGCTTAGGAGCATTGTGATTTTCTAAATGAAAGACAAAAAAAAAGGTTGTTATGGTTGTTCACATTTTTCAAGACATCAAACTAGGTATTGTAATGATATAAACCAATATATACATCCTAGTATTGAGTGTAATTTCTTAAGGAAAAAAAGATTCCTAAGTAATTTACAAGACATATTGGCAAAGTCTATAGCAGCACAAGCAAAAACTAAGTGCCATGCTATTTCTCTCCATGAAGCTCTTCTTCAACTTGTTCTGTGCTGCTAAACTCTGTCTAGCAGAAAATTTTGTTATCTGGCCTGTACTCCCAGTCAGTCTATTAAATTGGGCACAAAAACTTCTTAGAATCTCATAATATTGTATGCCTTATATGCTATAGAGATCAAATACAAATGCCTTTTTGTTTCTTAAAATTATGTAATAAGAAAACACTTCAAAAGAGTGTCCCATCATAATGTATAGAAAGATCTGAAGGTAATTGGTAAGAGAAAGAGAACACACCTCTTTCTCTATTTTTTTTTTTTTCATATAGTTGTAGGTAAAAGCCAAGGTCAAAAAGGTAATCATTTATCAAGTCCAGCTCCAAATATAATATCTGGCTTCAGAACAGTACAGTCAGTCCTAAGAGAAACAGCATTGCAATGACACTTTTTTTCCTAAAGCGCAAAAAATTATTTTGGAAATATACCATATTATCAGTTGTGACTTAAGACAGTTTATTCAAACTCCCTTTTTTTTCCCCTCTTTTACATATGTGACTCTTTTTTATAGTTCTGGGATATTACATTTACATTTTTCTTTTCATAGGCTAAGAAAGCAAAGTACTGCAATATGGCCACCTAGTAAATTGATGATGGAAGATGCATGGATGCGCTTGCGTAGGGTCTCCAGAGTGTTTCGAGTGACTTTCAAAAGGGCATCAATATTACAATGATTGAAGTAGGAAAGCAGTTCATTGGCTTCTTCTTCTAATATTTCTAAATTCGTTCTCTTCCTCTTTGCTGGAGGAGACAGTCCAGCCCATATCTCACTGGAATTGCAGGAGGAAGTCAAGCTTTTTGATCTTATTTCCTCTTCTGTTGCTAAAACATCATAAATCTAGTTAGTTAATTGACTTAAGGTACTTGAAAACACAATAAAGCAACACCTCCACAGATATCTGAAATACAGCTCAATTTTACAGAAGTGCAGATTATAATCATTTGTAATCTGTACCTCAATGTAACAGTCCTTTTACTCCTACCCACCTTCTTTACTCAGTGCAAACAGGCATCATTATCACCCAAATTTAAATATTATTTCTCTAGGAAGTCCAGCAATTAATGAACACCTGTAAACAGCTGCTTCCATGGCATGAACATTTCAACATTCAAGTTAGACTGAAAATATTAACTTATTTTGCAGATGATAGATGATTGCTAGATGATCCGTTATCCAGGCAAATTCAAACAAAAGTCTTTAGACATTAGATACTGATTGATACTTCAGTCAGCTACAATATCCCCCAACACATACTATCAGCATGCAAAAGAAACATAAGTACAGAGCTACAGTACAATCTTACCTGTATTTTTTCCCCTTATTTCACCAGTGAGTACAACTGACTTCCCATCTTCTTTTCTGACCTGTACCTCAGTGTCAAGTAACATGTTAATCAGCTCATTAGCAGCGTCTTCCACCAGTGAACTTTTTAAATGTAAAGTCCGAGAACCTTTTAAACAGAGTTCCTGTTATCAAACCAAAACAAACATATGCTCTTATCTTCCTACTTCTCATGTCTATTTCACGGTCATATCAACCTTTATTAACACAAACATCAAGGCTTCAGATTTGTGAAAACCAAAACCAATACACACTATTTTTAAATTGGTTTGTTCCAAACTATTTAGTGTTGGATTCTCTGTTGTGCCAAACAAGACATCATAAATGTCTTTCAAAACTGCTGTGGCTTTTTTCCTAAATCACATGACTCATCCATAGTTAATATCATGACTCAATGTTTATAAAGCCTAGTTCCATTAAAGGGCTTCCAAAATCAAGTGCTTCTTAATTTTCTTAAATTTCCAATGTAGACATGGAAGATTTAACCTTTCTTTTAATCATTACCATTTCACATTACTTGGCTGTTCCATACGGAGTGTTAGCAAATCGTATTTCCCACTTTGATAAAATCTATCAAAAGCTGTATTTATGATTAGAATAAACAAGAAACTTATTCACTTGGGGGAGAAGGAATCAAAGAATGAGATTTAATTCAGAAACATATTATTGTGCATTTTTTTCTTTAATACCGTAAAATTGATCAAGTATGCTTTAACCAACTATAATTTTTAACTATAATTGCCTTTTAATTTTCTTCTTCCTTTTTATCACCTATTTCTTTAAGCTTAATCAAACCTGGCTACCTCTGTTTAATTAAAAATCAATATTTGGAAAAATTCAGCCATTAGCATGATGCAGTCATTTCCAATTCTTAAGACATAATCTTTGATATTCCTAATGATTCAGTCTAGTTGAGAGAGAAGCCAGATCTGATTTGCAATATCAGCTACTAAACAAAGTACTCTGGGGTTTTTTTGACATTGTAACTATTTTTGTTGCAGCAATTTCTTTGGAAAATTAAAGACACCTGTTAGGTGACAGAACTTATTTCTAGTTCCTTCTAATTAAAAACTACAATAAGCTTACAAACACTGTTACTATTTTCATTGTACCCATAACTGGGGCTAGTATACCACTTACTCTGCTAACTCAAATTGATTGGCTATTGTGGTCTTGTAGTTGCTATGTACCAGTTCCAGTTTTCTTGCAGAAGATCAACATTAAGCAATACCAATTAGCCCACAATGCTGAGAAGTTTTTTGTGCTCACTCTCACATATATTTACTTTAGTGAATATATGTTTTAGTACCAACCCTATCAGGAAAGCATCAGCAGGATCAACAAAAAAAAACCTATGGATTGTGAGGCTTACAAAATATCATTCATTCCATAAAATATTATTTTAGGTTTTACTTTGTATTTAGCAACAAGGTGAGCTGTTACAAGGGACAAAAGAGGAAAGGCTAAAACGTTAAGTACACTAAGAGAAACAAAATTTTCCTTTGTGGTATTTATTGCTACAGGAGGCCAGGGGTGGGGATTATCTACATGATCTTCTACAATCTTTTCCAAAGCAGTTTATTTCAGAAGAAAACACAAGTTAGACATGATATCCTAAAATACCAGAATATCTCACTACTGCCTCATAAAAACCATTCTGACATTCAATTTTATTATAGTTTAATCAGCTTTCTAACTGACTAACAATTTACATGCTTACACAGTTAATCCTCCTCAACTTAAAAGTATTTTGATGGGGGTCTTCCTAGAACATCTTCACTCAGGTATTCTGAGTATATTTTGCACATCCTATTACCAACTGAGTACAGTTTCAGTACACAATCATTTCCATAGTATTTGCTCTCCTGGGCAATGAAGTGCACTTGTTATGGAGCTATTCACAGGCATCAGATCAGCAATTCCCTTATTTAAAGGCACTAACAAGCAACAATGACAAAAAAGACACTATTCACAGAGGAAAAACATTTAAGTTGAATGATATCAAAGCATAGAAGAAATAATCATACAATAGTTGTCTTGACATTAATAAACTCAGAAAAGAATATCTCAGCTCAGACCTCTGCATTTGGTATTTTTGTTCCTTTTTAAGGTTCCAGGCAATCAAGTGGGTATTTCCTTACTTCAGTTTCCCACACATGCTTCATTAATTCTGCACTGTTTTTATCTCATAAAAAAGGGAAAATATCTTAATTCAAAGTCATTGAACTCTTCTTTATGAAACTTTTATCTAATAACCTTAGTCTTTCGGAGAAATTCCTCACAGCTCAGTGGTTCATCTTCTGGCAACTTACAGAGTGGCACTCTATTCATTTCTTGAAGGACAGCATCAATACGAAATTCAACCAAGTCATTCACTCGATCAAGCAATAACTCCAGCCCAGCTTTTGAAGCAAACAGAAGATTCAAGAAAAGCTTAAAATTTTGAAACAATAGTCCTTGCAGAGTCCTGCTTAAACTTTTACTTCAACATACTCAATTTTATATGAATTCTATAACTTAATCATCTTACTTCAAACATCTAAACTTCTATGGCAAGGTTCACCATTGAAATAATAATTAATTTTTTGCATAACATATGTTCATCTAGCATATACTCTCCATATTCTAAAAGATAATAGGCATAATATTATAAATACATATAAGGTGAGCTTAAAGTATATGCATTTCAAGCAAAGACATTAAAATTCACCTGAGGTCCAGGAATACTTCTCCTTCTCCTATAGCTTGAATTAGTTACCACTTGGAGAAACTACTAACAACAGAAACTTCTGACAAATAAAATGTCTATCCTTCAAAAAAATGTTGGAAGCCAGATAAGAGTTAACAGAAAAAAATCACTAGAATTTTCACAGTTTAATAGCAATTTGCTTTCAATGCTGAAATTGAAATAGCAACAAGGTGTCTGTTCCAGACTCAAACTACTTGTATTATCCAAATTTAAATTGAGTGTAAAGTCAGGTTAGCATCCAAAATGCATTTTAATTTGACATTTCAACTAAAGAAAATTCCCACTATAACTGCTTACATCATTTCAAAAAACAAAATCTGTTTGATGTAGGAATTAAGCTGAAGCAAAAGGAACTTGGTATCTTCAGAAACACTATGTATCTCAGTGGATCTTGTGATAATCTTTTGAAAAGACTACAAGCTCATCTGTTTTCTACAGTTGTTGTCCAAGAAATGCGTGCATTAGTTCATTAGTTTCAAGAGACTGATGTTAAAAAAGAGGTTAATATGAAAAGCTACTGAGTGGAGACAGTGCCAACTCAGTCAAGATAATATCCCCTGAGAACTTGTTTTGTATATTATAGAAACAAAAGGCAAGATTAGGAAAAGTCTGAAACTTAGGAGCTCTTTTAAAAAGTAGCTATCATTCTTTGAATTCAGAATATGCAGGACCTTTTTGCACACTATTTAATGCTTGGTTTAATCCTAACTGCCATCCCATCCATATTAATAAAAATTTGACAAATACGTGAGACAAAAAGAAGGTGTTGATATAAAGCAGAGGTTTCATGAAGTACAGGACAGGTGAAAATTCTTATCTTTCATGTATAAGTCAATTAAGTGCAAATCATATAAAGGGTAGTAAGCTTCATAATATAGCTTGCATTTGTACAGAAACAAATAAGCAGAAGTTAATGGAAGGAGGCAAACGACTTACTTAGCTTGTAAAAAACTGTATTAATATATTTCTCAATATTCAAGGATGTCCAAGTCAGCAACGTTAGTCCTGGCTGGATAGCATCATCTACATTTGCTAACTGAGGAGCCATCAGTCTTTCAATAGGGTGTTGTATTTTCAGTTTAATTCTTTTATATTCTGCCAACATCATCTCAAATAAACAGAGAATGAAAGCATTAGTTAATATACACTGATTTAACCTCTTCATGTACACATACTCATCATAACTTAAGAAAATTGTTCTGGATGTACATCACTGAAATTCTTAAGAAACAATAGCTAATTGGCAGAAGTTCACTATTTGTTGCTTTTTGTAATAATGCAAGTGCTACTTTGCATGGAAGTTCTTTGTAGATTGTACTGGTTTTGGTTCAGGAGGAGTTAATTTTTTTCATAGTTGCTCATACTGTGCCATGTTTCAGATTTGTGATCAAAAGAGTGTTGATAACACACCAATGTTTTCCCTGTTGCTGAACACTGCTCATACAGCATTGAGACCTTTTCTGCTTCTCACCCCACCCCACCAGTGAGGAGTCTGGGGACTCACAAGAAGTTGGGAGGGGACACAGCTGGAACAGCTGACCCCAACTGACCAAAGGGATATCCCGTATCTATGGCATCATGATTGAAAATAAAAGCTGGGGGAAGAAGGCGGAAGGGGGACATTCTGAACTATGATGTTTGTCTTCCCAAGTAACTGTGATACAGCCTTGCTTTCCTGGAGATGGCTAAATACCAGCTTGCCAATAGGAAGTAGTAAATTAATTCCTTATTTTGCTTTGTTTGCACATGTAGTTTTTGCTTTCCCTATTAAGTTGTCTTTATCTCAACCCACATGTTTTCTCTTTTAACCTCTGGATTCTCTTCCCCATCCCACTGGGGGAGGTAAGTGAGCAGCTGTGATGCTTAGGTGCCTATTGGGGTTAAATCACAACAAAGAAAAAGTTTTGCAAATTTCAATCTCTAAATGCATGTTCCAGGGGACAAAAAACACAAGGAAAAAAAAATGCATCTAAGTCAACTGTTCAGCACTTTTATTACACCAGCCTTACCAGAATTTTAATGTGGTATTTGGTTTCTAATGAATCTTTAACCTGCTGATCTAGTTTCACATGATTTGCAAAATATAATCCTAGCAATAACTTTATGACTTAATATGACATTTCTTTCTCATTCAGAATCAAGTAGTCCTTTGAAACTATAGAATCCTTTTCTTGAGTCTTTGAGAGCCTTGTCTGTTCATAGGCAGAAAGTGTTCCAAAGGATTTAAAAGATGAGAGAAAGGGAAGTTTTAGTTTCTCTTTTTTAATCTATTCCACAGACATCTGTGTAAAACATTGATGCAGAAAATATGCTCCTACTCATTGGATGCTTTACACTTTTTAAAGGCATACCACCTGTTCCTCTCTCCTAGCTATCCTCTCAGAACAAAGTGTATCCAATGTTGACTCCATTACTGGATGAGATATAAATTGCTTATCATTTAGAAAGCAGGGAACAGAGCAAAGCATCCTGTAAGCCTCCTTTCCCGCCCATCCTCATCTCTTTCCCAAGCTCTGCAGAACTTCCCTAAACCCATACATCTTTGAACTCACTTCCCAGAAAATAAGACCCAAGGAATTCTTTTAAGAAGCACCTCAAGACAGTCATAAAGATAAAAAATAGATTTGCCTATGTTTACTTAACATAATAGTTGATCTTCATTTTTTCTTTTCCATATGTATAGAATCTAGACATCTTAATGTACACTACATATACATAAAATAATTAAAATAAACCCACTTGCAAATTGTTGACAATCTTCTTATACCAGTCTCTCTTATGTTGAATAATACTTGCAAATGGTGGGATTTCAAGGCACATGTAAACCATGCAATCTGTTTCTCTGATTAAAGTTAATATTTGAGGGTCAAAATTCACAAATAATTCTCCTGTTTCTGGAGCTTTTACCAAGAGAGATGCCTGAAGTCCTCTTTTAGTTAATTCAATCTGCAGAAAACAAAGTCATAATTCCTGATCAGACAAGCCAATACAAAGTATTTTGCTTTGGACATAAATATCACTTTGGTAGATACTAAAATCAGGTATTGCTGACAATAATGATGGATATGGTAATCAACAATGAAATTTTATTAACATTCTCTATGTACCCAAATACTAAACAATCTTCTTTCTCCAACAGACATTTTTCTGTTGATTCTCGGATATCATAAACTGCCTTCCACAGTCCAACATCAAATGCAGAGCCATAGACTTTTTTACTTCAATCCTCTTAAATCTGAACTCTCATTTCCTTAAAACCTATTGCACACTCTGCAATAAGGCTGCAAACAATCTCCTTGATGAACTGAATTAATCTTCGATAACTTCTTCAATATTTTTTGAATAAACCTATCCTCATTTCTCCTTTCACTTGTTTTCCACTACCTAACAGACATACCATGCTCCAACCTTAATGGAACTCCCAATTATATCCAACCTCTGGGCAATTTTTTAAAAATACTAAAATTAATGTTTATTACAGATTATTTTTTTAATTCTTAAAAAGGAAGCCTAATCACACTATTGGTTTAACTGCCTTAGTTGAATATTAGAATACCATTTGTTCTCCATGTGATTAGAACAGAGAGAATTCATAAGACCACCACACGTGGAAAGTTTGGTTGACACCAGGAAGAAGTCATGTGTTAGGTAGGGAAATCTTTCCTACATGAAAAACTTCGCTGTTATTCGTATTTTCCAGTTGCCCCTTTGCTAACATAATTTTATTGGTTTTTTATTCACTTCTCAAATTTCATGTATCACATTACATTGAGATGGAGCTTGGTTTTAAGCAATAGTTTCATAACCCATTGATTTCTTTCAGTGTACTTTATTCTTTTTTTGTGAAACATACACTGAAAATTTGCACCCGCTTTCAATGTCTAAAATATAGTTGACTACTGCTTGCTTCAGTTGTATCATGTATTAGAATGAAATTTTACACAACATTTTTCAAGAAAACATCTGATCAAGTTTTGTCAGTGAAGTTGTCATGCTCTATCTACTAGCATCAAAGTCACTCAGCACAGATGCCTTAAATAGGAGCTGAACTTTTTTCTGCAAAGTTCACCAGCAAATCTTACTGTACTCTTCTCTGAATTTCAGATTTGTTATTTCCACTATCAATCTCTTCCTCTCCCATTTATGGGTTTTTTATGCAATTTTCATTATTAAGATAACAGAAATTGCTAACAGAAGTAAGGGGTACATTGAAGGAACAAATCTTACACTGCCATAGAATTATAGTAACTTTCACACTTACTGGTATTTTATTATTTTAATACATCCAAGTTGAACATCATTGGTTATAGCACAAATAATAATGGCTTTAAATCTTAAGCCATTAAAAAAAAGTAGATAAACAAGGTGGTAACCATCCAGTAACCAACAGGCAAAAGCCGGGGGGTGTGGGGGGGGGAATGTTCAGAAATATCAGAAAGTGCTACTAAGCTTAGTATTTTCACTGTACAGAAGACTAAAAAGTAGTAGGAGCTACAGCCCTATTTCTGTTGCATTTGTATTCCCCACAGGACATTTGCCCTCCTCTCATTTTTCTTTTGTTCAGGAGTAGAGCAGGAGCTCCACCTTGTGTTCTATGATACTCATGTCCACATCCATCTGCACTCGTTATCTCAAGAAAAGAGACCACTGCAGTAGTCACATTTTTTGCCATACATGGTAGACAAGTGTGTTGATGTTAAAGTAGATCCAGTCTTCATGTGTTTTCAAGGCATGTATGCTCGTTTCAAAAACTCGAAATAGTGTTCAAATTCATCTCCCTTTGTTCCCACCTAATGAGTGTAAATTGGAGCAGGCTCAGCAAGTTTATACAGCTGCCAAGTGCGATTTGACTCTGCTATAGCAGAAACCAGATGCTTACTTTTAGCACAGATCAGATAACAGATCACAGGACCTCACAAAGCAAGGCACCAGTTCAGGGGAGATGCCTTGGATGTTTTGTAAAAGTCCTTTTGCAAAAGATGAAAGAAGAATGTACTTGACTGCTCTGTCAAGTCATGGTACATGTCAGAAAACCTGATCACTAGATCATCTAGCCGGAGGAGACACAGGTATCCCCACATCCTCCTTAGTCTTTATAGATGAGACAGGGAATATATCTTAAAAGTGCCCAGGCAAGGACATGATATCAGCAGCAGGTAGAATTCAGTGAAAGCTATCATCAGTATACTTGGTACAATGCAGGTATCCACTAAAATGCAGGTATCCAGCACAACACTGGCATCAAAACAGAGACTGAGTCCAACATAGAAACACTAAACAAATGACAGAGGCTTCCTGAAGTGGTGCCTCCTCTTCCATAAAACATGATGGATACCAGCTCTCTGTGAAGAGCACATGAATCAAAGACAGGCTTCTCAAGTTATCAGAAAAAGCACTTGAAGTTAAAGACATTTCTAAGTACAACAATGGCAATTTTCATTACTGCCCAGGAGGAAGACAATTATACAGAGGTCAATAGTGCCACACTTAGATCTGATGTACCTGAAACATAATTTATAATGAAAGAACAGTTGAAGTAATACTCTTCAGGTTCCTCGATTCCAAGATGGCAGTCAACACCAGATTAATCATCAGTAACATACAGAATCACAGAATCACCTAGGTTGGAAAAGACCTTGAAGATCATCTAGTCCAACCATTAACCTAACATTGACAGTTCCCAACTACACCATATCCCTCAGCACTATGTCAACCCTACTCTTAAACAGCTCCAGGGATGGGGACTCCACCACCTCCCTGGGCAGCCCATTCCAACACCTAAAAACACGTTCTGTAAAGAAATGCTTCCTAATATCCAGTCTAAACCCTCCCTGGCGCAATTTGAGGCCATTACCTCTTGTCCTATCGCTTGTTACTTGGTTAAAGAGACTCATCCCCAGCTCTCTGCAACCTCCTTTCAGGTAGCTGTAGAGGGCGATGAGGTCTCCCCTCAGCCTCCTCTCCTCCAGACTAAACAGCCCCAGTTCCCTCAGCCGTTCCTCGTACGACATGTGCTCCAAACCCTCCAGACCAATTTTTCTACAACATGCTCTTTGACAAGGCAACAAAAAAACTGGAGGTGGAAAATATGCCAATAGGATAGTAGAAACTTGCAGAGATGTCAAGGCTATAAAGTAGTCCCTGCAGAAGCCATCTGACAATATGAAAGTAGTTGGAGGTTCTATGTACAAAACCCAAGTGGGCAAAATCAGTCAAATGAGATTTTGAACTTAAGGTAAACCATGTTTACTGAAGAATATTCAGACTACAAAGTGTTGTGCCTTACCAAATGGTTGGTTGGAAATGAAATGGCTCTGTACTGGGTCTGGCTGGGATGGAGTTAATTTTCTTCATAGCAGCTTGTATGGTACTGTGTTTCAGATTTGTAATCAAAACATTGATAACACACTAATGTTTTAGCTATTGCTGAACAGTGCTTGCACAGCATCAAGGCCTCCTCTGTTTCGCACTCTGCCCCCTGAAGTGAATAGATTAGGGGGCGATACACGAGAGGTTGGGAGGGATCAGAACCAGGCAGATGTGCTGAAATAACCAAAGAGATATTCCATGCCTTATAACATCATGCTCAGCAATAAAAAAGGAGAGGCAGGGGTTGAGGGCGTTAGCCATCTTTTGTTCTGGAACTGGCTGGACAGTGGTCTACCCACTGCAGGTGGTGAGTGATTGCAACACTTTTGTTTTCTTCCCCGCTCCTCCACTTCTTTACTTACTAAACAACTTCTTATCTTGACCCACAAGTTTTCTTGCTTTTACTTTTCCTTTCCTCTTCCCTGTCTCACTGGGGGTGGGTGGGGGAAGTGAGCAAGCAGTTGTGTGGTGCTTAGCTGCCTACCAGGGTTAACCCACAACAGACTCAAAACACACTTGTGTACTGAGTATGCTATTAGTTCTACAGGATGCTCCATCTGTTGAGACTGGATGCTTTCTACATGTACCCATGGATTATCACTCAAAACAAAATCCATATTGTCCAGACCAGAGGAAACCTCCGTCTCTGCTTTAACCTTAAGCTAACCAGCTGACAAAACTCCTCTCTGCACACAGGATCTTCTTGCACCCGAGTCAGCAGGACATGGCAGAGATAGAGGGGCAGCTAAGACTAACACTGAATCTTCATTATATATTTCCATAATAAATATTTTTCATTATAACTTCTTAGTTATAATGAAGGTCTTTCAATTGCTCCTAAATTCAGCTACAGGCAGTACAGGTATTGTTTATTAATAGAATCGCTTTCTTATAAAGTACCTTTTCTTATTCCGTCCCTCGTTTAAGAGGCATCCTAAATCTACAGCTTAGCATAGCTGACTACTGCTGTTAACCAGAGATTCCTTCACACTGCTGTAACCCAGTGTTTCACTGAGGCCTGAAACAACAGGAATCCAATCTGGTCTGTAAAGCTAGATGTTATTAGTCTACCAACAACAAAAATCCACCACATTTTTTTAAAGAAATACCCAGATCAAAATCAGCTCTTTTACCTGGTGAAGCCATCCCCTGTGGTAGATCACCTCAAACTCCATAAGAACTTTTGCTACTTTGTTGTAGTTGCGGATTATACGCTTGCCATCTGGTGTTTGCAGAACAGCTGGGTGCTGCTGGAAAGACTCCATGGGCTCCTGGATCCTACGGAATAGGTGGCGTGCCCACAAGATCTTACCAGCTATCGGAGGCAGATTACGTGCCAGTGGAGGGTCCTGCTTCTGCCTAGTGTAGATCTTACAGACTGTTTCTATGTCATGACCATAGTTTTGAAGTATTTTCTGATACTTTTCATCAATGCCAAGGTTCGGGATTTGTAATCTGCTTAGAAAAAAAATAATCATTAAAAAAAATCCCCTCAGTACTTCTGAAATTCTTCTGATGTATTGTTGGAAAATACAATCAATCCCAATTCCCTTGCATTCTCTAGAAAATAACTACTTTAGCAGCAGAGTTTTTGCTAAAGCTTGAACAAATGCTGTCACATCCTGATTCCCAGCAACCAAAATTTAGACCAGACAATAAAAGTTTCCAAGTAAGCCTACACATTTTCTGTTTTGTCACTGTTTCCAAACACTGAGCTAAAATTATGTGCAGCAAACTGTAACCAAGCCGACACTAGCAGTGTACTTCATTAAACACAATATTATAAGAAAATTGATGCAATACTAATGAAAACTGATGCAAGACTGAGCCTGCTTTGCGACAACGTGAATCTATCAAGACAAATTTCACTGTTTCCCAATAGAAGCATTTTAGTCTAACTGCATTGTGATAACAAATTAATGTCATTGTTCAAGGTCAAAGCTAAGGCAAATATGCTAACAGCCATAAAGTATTCCTGTACTTATCCTAATTTTGAAAGATGAAGTTCAAAGACTGCTTATATTTTGCATTTTTCAATACAAAATATATGGTTTTTATTTACCCACACTGATGAGAAGACATCCCTTAAAGCTGAACAGTTGAATGAGAGGAGGTTGAGTTGATTTTTGTTTATATTTAAGGACATGTCTCCTGCTCTGCTCCTCCCACATCCCACCATCCTCAAAGTGTTATTTCCATTGCCTGGCAGAATTCTAGCAAACTAGATAGGACATAGTACCTTTCAAATTTCTTCAACATACTCAGTGCTCTTTCAGTGTTCAGAATATTTTCAAAGGTAATGTCCATGAAAATCCTTAATTGATCCTGAAGGAGAGCAAACAATTCTGCAGCAGAGAACTATGTAAGGCACACACCTCAAATATGCCAGGTATTATTTGACAGGATTTAACATGCACTATATTAGAACATAATTTGTTTATGTGAAACTAACCTAAATAAGTATCAATTTTCCCCTTCTTCCTTCCCTCAAGAGTTAAACAAAATACAACCAACTTTCACGCTTTTTTTTTCCAAGTTCCCTCTGTAGCTGTGCAACCAACAAAAGCTTTTGTACCCTCAAATGTTTCACCATGCTGAAAGCCCTCAAAGAATGCTTGCTTACCTCTTTGGCAGCCAAAGTGAGCCAAGCATTTATTTTAATTTTTTTCTTCTACACATACCCTTTCCTTCCACCAACTTGTGATTTCAGAACTATGGGAAAGTTATTTATCTGACTTATTTGTGCTACGCTCCCATTTACCCAATGAAATCATCAATTTTTGTGTTATTCTTGTTAGCATAACTTCCAAATAAAGTACAGTAATGAAAAATCCTTTTGTTGTGGGCTCTCAAGTCCCTTTCTAGCCTATTCCATGAAACTGGTCTGAAAGTCAGATAAAAAAATGCAAGATTTAAAGTAGAGATACATTAGAATAATTTTTCAATTTCAGAAAACAAACTTTGCAATTTGCATAATTTGTTTGGTGATAACTCAGAGGTATTTTTGTTTTCATAAGGATTCATCAGTAAACTAAATTATTATTTGAATCATAAAACCTACATGAAGATCTTTTATCGCTTTGCAAAACTCTTCATAGTCTTGGTCAAAATCAGTCTTCCGTTGATCCAAGAAATTGTAATGCCTTTTCTTCATGATGTCAACAGTACTCTAAACAGTTTCACAGAAAAAGAAAATTATCACCAAAAATTGTCTTATCAAGAAGACTTACCACACCAAAATATTTAGCACAACGGGCCATGCACATTCACATTTTACCTTTGCCATTAGTTACCAGTATTTGCTGAGCAATATAAGCAAACCACTTAAACGACATATTTGCAGGAAGTGAGTTGGTGCAATGGCCATATGAATTTCATTTATATTATTCACTTCTGTTTTAAGTCAATTAGAACTGACAGAAAATTCAGACTCTTGCTTTTCATCAAAGACATTTGTTATCCATTAAATATTTTCTTATGCAGAGGTTCATTATTTCTATTTAAAAGTTAAAGTTCAACATATTTTCATATGTTGAATATGAATATTTTCACATTAGTATTTGCCATGTCTTTAAATTAACTGATTCCACAGAAAAACAGACTATTCAAAAGTCACAGTAAGATGAAGCATATCACCATCCCAGTAGCATCTCCCTTTAGCTGCACACACAGTTCAAGTATTTTTAATGATGAACTACTGCTCAACATCGTACTAGTTTACCACAGTACAGCTATAAAGCTCAACATATTTTCCACACAGCAGACTTCTACCATTTTATTATAAGTCAATTGAACTTCAATTTTATTGCTTTGCTGTAAATAAAAATTTCATCTTTTCTTCTAAAAACAAGCAAATCCTAGATAACAACCAAGTGGTAAAACATAAAGAACTGCGACATAATAACTTGGTCCATGTCAAATACTTCAGCACCTCAATTTTGTCACTGTTATAAAAGTACAATCACTTTCTGCCCTTTATGCATACTATCCAGAACCTTCCATGCAGTATTTTCTACCTAAGTATGTATAATTTCTCCTTACACACACGCATCCCCCAAATGAAATTGACTTCACAGTAACTGGGTCCCGCACAAAGCTCTTACTTTAGGACTTGAGTGCTGCAATGGATAATGCGGTATATCTGTATAGAGTTTGCAGACTGCCTCACAGTCTGGGCTAATGATCACAGGTGGCTTTTAAATACAAATGCCCCAAATAAATGAGATGTCTGTGTTCCAGCATACCAAAATAGTATCTTCATAGCATGACCTGAAAATTCTCAGCAACCTGAGTTGCTAAGAAGCCTGCTGGCACAGCTCTCAGTGAAGGGAGCAATATTTAGAGCAGCCCACGCCTATTCTGCCCATGTGGAATAGTCTTGGACCAAGCTATCCTTCCAGTTGTGCCCAGGTTTCTTCTCAGAAGACCACAGAAGAGAACAAAGGAGAAAACTGGCTACTGCGAAGGATGCAGTCAAATAATCAAAACCCCAGACTGCAACAGGGAGTGAACTGAACTAGGATGGACCATGGAATCCTCACATTTTACCCTACAGTTATTTAACTAAAGCAAAGCAATGTACTCATGGCCATAACAAAAAGGAAAAAGACAGGGAAAAACAAAGTAGAATGCCGTATTTGCCTGTACTGCCACTGTATCACATGCGATCTCTAACAGCAGTCTACAAACTCCACACATTGAATACTTCTGATTTATTTTAATATTTATAAGTACCATAATTATGATACTGCATTAAGAAAGATATACAGTAGGGTAAGTTACCTTAGGCACAGTAAAAGCAGGGAAGACTCTACTTGTTAGATAAGAAAGATAATCTTAGAAAGAAGGAAGGAAAAGAACATGATTTAACATATTTATATTCTTAGAAGAGCTCCTTGTTGTTCAAGACTAACTTCTACTAAATAAGAGGACCAGGACAGAAACATGAATAGGTTTCTTCAGCAAAGGGACTTTGCTGTTACAGAAGAAAAAGCCTAAACTCGAAGAGCTTCCCAGATCAAACCAGCTAAGTCCTTTCTCTTCCTCCCTTACCCTAAAGATAGCCATCTGTGAATTAACTCTTTCTTATCTCATAAAACACAAAGCTGATAATTGTACTCTAGATCTAGAGTATGGATTTTAAGTAAACCTAATAATCTGTTTTGCTGGAATTATTTAGCTGTTTCCTTAAACAAAGTAAATCTGAGAGTCCCAAGTTTTTTTAGTTTTCTGGGTATTGCATTTTTTTCAAATTACTTATTTCAAGAAATCAGTTATAGTTGTTTGTATTTATGCAGCACAGAAATGGAACTGGGGCTTGTTTCACCCTAAACTGCAAGCAAAATCTGACTGCAGCATCAACCACCATGGCAACAGATCTGGTACCTCTAGAATAATGGGCAAGAGATTAATACAGTCTGCAATTTTGGTCACAATACACTTTCACATTGCTAGTAAAACATCTGTAAAGACAGAAACGTTGCACTTCTCGCTTTTTCTCCTGATCGTGACATAGAACCATAGCTCCAGTTACTCCTGTTAAAGTCCCCTCATTTTGTTGCTTTTTTCAATCAACTTTAACATACCTCTTTCACATGTCCACCTGTCCCTTTTCATCTTGTCTGCTCGCTTCCCTAACGATCACATATTTACATTGCTACAACCCATTAATTTTAGCACAACTTACAGAATTCATTTTTCTTGACAAACAATTTTTCTAATTTTCATAATTATTTATTGTTTAAAGTTCAAGACAGACTGACAGATTATCCAAAATTTACTGTGTACCTCATATTTTGTGATCATTCCTTCCAATCCCTCTGTTTTAGACTCCTGTAGAATTGAGTAGGTTTTCATAGTATTGAAAACATCTATTATCTTTACCAGACGCCGATGAAAGGTTTCAAATTTTCCAAAGATATACATCTCACTAAAATCAAACTGTCTTTCAGCTGGATTTTGTTCCAATTTCTCTTTTACCTTGTGAAAGCAATTTTGATACTCCTAAACACAAAGAATTTAAAAGAATGTCAAGCATATAATAAAAGGCTCTGTCATCAGCTAGAACAAAATTTATGCACACAGATACTATCCTAACTTGATAGTAAGTAGAAGTTTCATCGATAAACAATCATGAACACTATAAAGATAGTAACACAATTCGTCTCTGAAAACTAATGCGATACCATTACAGGATCATACATTTCATCAAATGCACATATATGTATTTGTACATTCCATCCTTAGCTAGCATGAAATTCTGTTCTCTCTATTTTATATCAGGGCTTGATGTCTTTACTGAATGTGATTACTGAATATCCAAGATGACAACCCAGATTACAGTTTTCAGAGACTGAAAATAATGATTGTATGCTGAGCAGTTTTACTGAGTAATAATGTTTTAAATTTTCCAAAATCACTTTCTAGAACAAAAACTCTTCTGAAGTTAGAATGCTGCTTCGTAACAGCTTCCAGTTTTCATTCTGATTTCTTAACCAGGCACAAACCTTACTCCAAACATGTTAAAACTAAATACTTGCCGAAGTCAGGTTACATAGTTGACAGATTTGCTTGAAATGGTTTCTTTCAAGAGTAATTCTCTTTAAAATACAGTGTTCATTATTTTTTTATCACATATATGTATGAATAACTCCACTTGAAGATATTGACACAAAAGTCCCAGAGTTTCCTAAATTGTCAGTGTTTCAAATTTTAAGTTTTAATCTGTTGATTTTCTGAAAGCTTTCAGAATGAATAAGACTCAAATAAAGATACAGCAACTGTATAATTTGCTATATCTTTATAGAAATATACAAATTTACTCCTCACTGCTGATGGTAACACATCATATAAATTTACACTAATTTTTGCTAGAACTATGCAAGATTTCTTGCTTCAGAAGGTATCAGGATAAAGTTCTAGTCTTCCACTCACATATGATTAAGGAATCAAAAAGCTGTAACAAAGAAAACGTAATATGATCCTTCCAATATCTACAGGGAGGTTATCAAAAAGACAGATCTAGACCTTTCACAGTACCACACGGACAGAGGCCAAGAGGCCATGGGCATAAACTGAAACAGAAGTTCTGAGTGGATGTAAGGAGAAAATCTTTCACCCTAAGGACAGTCAAGCAGTGAAAGAGGTTGCCTGGAAAGGCTGTGCAGTCTCTCCATTCTTGGAGAACTTCAAGACAGGAGTGGATAAAAGGACTGGGCAACCAAGTTTAATCTCATAGCTGGCCCTGCTTTGGCTTTGCATGGAAGGTTGAACTAGATACCTGCTGAGGACCCTTCCAAGCTGAATTATCCTATGATCCTATGTTCTAAAGGAGGAAAAAAAAAAAAAAATTATAATCCCAAAATGGTCATGGAATCATATGCAAAAAAATAAAAGCTATCTTCCCAGCAAGTCTACACAACCTGAACAGCTGAATTCTTCCCAGTTCACTAAACTGACCTTTCTAAAGGTATAGCTTGTCCACATATCTTTGGAATATATTCAGGTCAGTCACTCCCTCTGTTTTCATTTCTATCACACATCCCTCCTCATCACATGAGAAGAAAATTTCTGGAGAAACTCAGGCATGAAAATCCAAGTAATTCTCATATAAGAAGCATAGTTAAAAAATCCTGTTTCCAGATGATCAACAGACACTGGACTAAATTTACTGTTAGGTCTAACATAAGCGCTTCAGTTCCAAAAAGTATTTTTCCATTACTTCATTTTCCTTCGTTACAACATTGCTTCCTCATATAAAATAAAGTTTTCCTAATCATGCCCTCCTAAATCTCACCTTATATTCTGTTTTCCACATGCTCTTCCCACCTACCTGTTTAAGTCTAATGGCTGCTTGTAGCTTTTCCATAACTCTTTCCTGTGGTTGATTCCAGATGGTGGCCGTATTGTTGTTCGTAATGTAAGATTTACATGCTGTGATCATCTGATTGGTCACCTAAAAGCAATTTTAATCTTGTGAAAAAACACTTCAAGACAAAGCCGATCTTGCCCCTTCTTTCAATTTCATCCCATACCTCTGACTTCATCCCATACCACCTGACTCCACTAAAGCCTACAAAATAGCAATACCAAATAGTAGCCACATAGACAGACTGTTCTCCTTGCAATATCCAGCCTCCAGACCACTACGCCACCAAAATATTGTTGATTAACTATGCTCATCCTAAACACCTCGTACCAACCTTGAAATGACATTGAGGACTATAAAGTCATAAGACTTTGGCACTTCTGAAAGCAAAGGTAAAATCAAAGGCCCATGAGACTATGACCATTAAAGGATAGGTTATCCTTCCAACTCCATTTCCTTCTTTATGCAAACATATGGAGGTTTAAAGGCTACATAAATTTAACGTGATTTGTTCTACAAAAAACAGTTTACCACAGGCAAAACTCATTGTAACAAAAAGTTCCTCGATCTATTCATGTCAGGGTTCAGAGTAGCCCTGATCTTCAAGAAAAAATTCATACAACTCCAAATTACAGATAGCAAAGGAAGTTCTAACTTTGAAGTAGTTTTATCACTATTTCCAGTTTTCTATACACTTAAAAACATCATTAAATTGACCAAAATGCTGCCTCTTCAACTGCTTGGTCCCTTTGTGTTTTCTGTCTCTCACTCAAGCAACAACATACAAAAAATCTGTGAAAATTTCCTTTTGCACTGTAGCACCAACCTTCACAAACAGGGAGGATATCTTTTCAGATGTGTTGTAATACTGAGAGATACTCTGAATCATTTGAATTGCATTTATGAGTCCTGGAATAGCATCCACCATGGATACCTGGAAAGAAACACAGAGTCTGAATTCTGCTCAGTACTTCTGTTACCATATATTAATTCAACACCTAATTAGAGAATGCAGAAGTGTTACAAACATGGTCTTCCTAACGTTTCTGCCTCTGTTTCCCTGGGCCTTTGATAGAGATGTAAGCTTGCATATAAAGATAGCCCAAAAATTGCAGTAAGCCTCATGGCACTCATTTGAATAAAGGAACTATGAAGAACAACTTTCCTATAGTACCAGCATTTAGATTGTAAAAAATTCTGTACAATAGATGAAGTGCTTGGGAGGAGATGGTCTTACAGCCCATTCTTTGGGGTATAGGTGCCCCGGTGCTTGGCAGCAGGGTCGGCCCCTGTGCGGAGCAGCTGAGGTTGCCCCATGCCCAACACAGATGGTTCCAGCCGGCTCCAACCACAGGGCACAGCTGAGCTGAGAGGAAGAGAAGGCGAGAGTGAAGGAGTGAAGCTGAGCCTGGGAAGAAGGGGATTGGTGGGGAGATGTGGTTTTAATTTTTGTCTTTGTTTGTCACTACCCAAATCTATTTTCACTGTCAATAAATTGTTACTTTTCCCCAAGTGGAGTCTGTTTTGCCCATGGTGATAATAGGTAAGTGATCTAATCTCCCTGTCTTTGCAAAATCCATGAGCTTTTTCATCCTATATTGTCCCTCCATTCTGCTGAGGAGGGGGAGTAAGTGCTTGGCCCAGAGCCAAGGTTAACCCACCACAACCCATTTTAATTCTCCATACTCTGTACAGTTTTCAGTAAGTCTTGCATACAAGATAAATGACTTTTTCTAAAGACTTTGAAGAGAAGCATCATTTCAAAAGCCCAGCAGTCCTGTCTTCAGCCCATGAATAGGCCAAAGATTTTTCTGACAGCTCCTCCTCATGTCTGAATTTCCAAAGCAATGACAGATTTACTCTGTTGACAAACTAGTTCTCAACATTTTACAGGTAAAAATCAGTAAGGGAAATGTTCACACTCCATGCCTCGATGGCTTCCACCCCAAGTGCTACACCCTCTCAAAACTAAACATATCTGAGGCTGGCACCACTTTCTCCTTCGTAAAAGTAATGGGAGCACTAAGCAGATCAAGTTCAACAGACCCTGCACAGTGCCAATAGCAAGCATATTCACTTTAACTCTGTTTCATATGGGTATCAAACTAACCAGATCAGAGAGACTCAAATATCAGATTGGGAAACACGGAAAGAACACACTGTTCTAATACTGTCCAGTAAATGGAAACAAACAAAGCCATACCATGGTTACACAGAGATCTGTTTGGAAGCAATTTCACTTTAGGAAAAGTATGGATAGAGAGAGAGGTGGCTAGGATGGTCAAAGCTTTGTGTCTTCATGGCTACTCATCATATTTCTCTGACTAGCAAGATACATACAGTCAGTTGCAAAACCAGTTTTAATAAAAGCAACCATTTGCCATCTGCTTTAGCAGATAATAGGACAGTGAGAATCCTTCCTCCTATCCCATAATTTAGGTTGGCTGGTTTTGTTTACTACGTGTTATGCTTGCATCATCCTGTTACTGTGGTATGAGAAGGTGATTAATATTTACACCTTAATATTTACATAACCATATTTATGTTTTCCTAATACAGGAAGCTGAAAATTGCCTTATAAATGTTAGTCTAAGCATGACGTGGCCACCAACACAAAAGCCCAGCCTTTGTCTTTAGCATAGCACCAGGTTCACTTTCACCCCTTTTCTCTTTTTTTTTCTTTTCAAATCACAAAGATTTCACTTCCTCCCATAGCACAGAATCCAGTGTCATCATAAGACAAAAAGCTTCATAGATACCACAGCAAAAAAAATAACAAGTACTTTATTTTGTAGCCAGAAATTCCCACTAAGACACTTTTAGCATAACTAAACAAAGTCTCAAACTGGAGATTCATACCTAAAGTGCTATCTATGTCATTTACAAACTGATCCTACAAAATACATTCATTTTGGTTGTCTCAAGAGATTTATGTTAAGAATTTAAAAGTTCTGCTTACAGGATCACTATTGTATAATGGGTCACAACATTTTTCCAGAGAGTATAGATACTTCACATTATCTTTAGCCTCATTTGCTGCATCTGTGATGCGAATATCCAACACTCGCCAGTTCTAAGAATACAAAGTTGAAAAAAAAAAATAAAACCACACATTTCAGAAAAACTGTTTTAAGATCACTCTGTTTTGTCATTAGCCTTTAAACACATTTGAAAGCACAGATCTGTTACTTCAGAGTTACACTTGTTCACCCACGATGAGGAACAGGTCCTTGTTTTGCTTCAATAACTTGACTGTGAACATAGTTTAGACCACTCAGCAGAACAAGTTATGTCAGTAGTAGTGTCAAGTCAAGCTGCTATAAAATATACAGACATCATCTGTTAACTATTTTTGCTTGATAGACTGATGGATATGTAACGATGTATTTGTTTCACGTCTCTCATTTTGATGAGCCCTTTTGTTTATTCACTTATTTTTCTGTTTGTGATGAGTCTTAACTTTGTTATGTCAATGTGAGAAGTTACAACCCAACAAGCAGTTTTGACAGACATTGTAAGAACATGAGAAAGAGGTTTAAAAAAATGGGGGGATTTATTTCCTTTTCATTGAAGACCCAATTCATTAATTCAACTTTCTGATTTAATAATCAACTTTTCAAAGATTTAAGTATTTACTTCTCTTGAGTCATATGGATCCAGTACATTATCAGCCTTCAGACAAAGGGTACTCCCAGTCTTTTCCAATAAATTAAACTAGATTTAAACTTTATCTACTCAAGGTGAGGAATGGGGAAGAACAAAGAAAACAAAAGCTAAAGACACTTCAATATTTTCCCCACCAGCAACATTACGTACATCACCAAAATGAACTAGGGTATACAGAGCATTTCTAGTCTTTATATCGGTCATAATTCAAAATAGAAACCTTCAGCAGTTTGGATTTAGCAGCAGTGAGTACTCCAAGCACTGCCTTCACATCTGGCCTCTTCAGCTGGTCCGTAAGGTAGTTGAATTTTGACAATCTCTTTTTCCAGTAATCAAGCTCTACCCGTGGTCCAAGGTCATCAGCTTCCTTTCTCAACTGGTCATTTTCTGCAAGAACCTTTTATCATACAGTAATATTTGTGAGTGATGTTGATATTTTTTATCTGCATGGATACCATGGATTAATTCATAATTTAACTCCTAGTATTAACCTCCCATGATAAATTACCTAACTCAGCCACCACCTCACATAAGAGACCTTCATTTTGCTTGGCCTCTTTAGTTTCAAGTTAGAGAGGGAGTAGTATCTCAAGAGCACTGTTACAGACAATTACATTTTCTGCAAATAACCTGCAAAGCATGTTTCAAAGTACAGTTCTGACCACTGAGATTAGTGTTCACTGAATTACTGTGTTCCTTTTGCTTCCATTAAATCCACTGGGAATCACTATTTTCTACTTTATGAATAGGTGATTATTAAAAACAGGGGACTAAGCTTCCAATGACATGTGTATGCTTTATTTACTCTATTTAGTAGATGGAAAAAGCTCTCAATAATATTCTCATTGCGAAGTAAAACCACACAAACCATGCCAACAGTACTGTAAAATACAGGGATTGATCACATCTAACTTTATAGAAAAGTAGCTATACACCAACAGGATTAAACGTCATCTGCCAATATGCAGATGTTGTCATATTTCACGTTTGTCTGCTGTATCACCTGTTCAATTTGTTTGGTCCATCCTTTCATGCAGACTTCTATTCTTTTGAGAGAATCTATGCTGTTAGCAACCATCAGGTAATCAGAAGGTCCTCTTAGAGTTTCCAGATCATATGTTTCACATTTCTTCAGACTGACCTAAAACACAAGTTTAAAAACTCTGAAATGCTGAAGTGTTCACGAAAATCCAGGAATTTTAACTGGGTGCCCCACTTGGCATATCTCACTTCATATTCCCACTTCAGTTTAAATTAAACTGGTTTGAGCCAGAACTCAACTCCAGAATCTGGAGAATTCACCAGCCTTGCAGCTGTGCTCTCATGCCCTTTCCTTCACAAAGGCTGAGTAGAAATCAACAGTTAAAAGCAACTGTTTGTTATAAATTAATCATTCTTGGTTTAAGAGTGGCCACAGCCATTGGAAAGTCAAGAAGTTAATAGCTCTAAAGAACTGGAGCCAGAACAAACAACAACAGAAGCACCTGCAGAATTGTTAAAGCCACAGATCAACATGTAACAAGTCACTGATGACAACAAACAAAAGTGTCACTCCAGTTTAACAAAAGCAATTTTTATGAGTATTCTACAGCAGCAGTTAATTCAAAAGAAGAGACATTCTACAGCTAGCTCAATTTCTATTTTCCATGTGAACATACTACCTTTTCCAACAGACTTTGCTGAGCTCCTGATAGCACACTAACAAATGCTTCAAGGGAACAAAGGAAGTCACGTTTAATATTGGAAGCTTGTTGAAGTTCACCGAGTTCAACCCAGTCACGGTCCGTAGTCTGTAAGGCTGGAATGAAGATTTCTGATATCAAATGCTCAACACTTTTTAGTAAGCCATCTCGACCTACATTCATCATATTAAAATTTACTTCCTGTAAAAAAACCACAATACAAGTTAAAATAGAAAACAAAATTTTGCTACCACTATATTTACTCCAGTCCTACTGCCATGAGCATCAAAAAATTACATGTATGTACAAGGGCTCTTCAAGCAATAACAGCACAATTCTTGCTATCAGGGGCTGCAAGATTTGCACGGGGTCACAGTTTGTCATACAAAACTGAGAAAACAAAGATCTGAAAACACTTCCAAAATATGATGAGAGTAGAAGAGACCTCTATTTATAAAGCTCAGTTTGTATGGGTGAGTAAAATGATTCCAGCTTGCCACTTCTAAACCTATCAGAATTATATTTTTGAATATATTCATACATATATACATACATCTCAGCAGAGATATATGCATTTAAAAGGTTTAGATACCAAAAGAATCATGAACTTCAGTTAATTCTGACTTGCAGTTGCCCAAAGATTTTAGTCCAGGAAGAATACCTCTATCAGTTCAAGAGAGAACAATTCACCGAACATCCACTTTTCAGAGTCTTTTTCAGAATACGTAAAGACTTCTAAGGTAAGTTACATCAATCTGCCAGCCATATTTTTCTTCATTAGAACGTACCACAAGAATTCTTTTCAGCAACATAATTTAACACCAAACGTATTTAAGTTCACACATTTGTCTTCAGACATACATTTTTACTTTTCAACTTGTCTTTTCTAGTTTTAAGGTATTATCTACTATCAGCAAGGGTGATATCATTACTTGTGAAGTCTGCTTTACACATCTTTCAGTTACAATTACCAGCTTGCAAGCATTAATAAGCAAAAAATCTTCAAATGTTAAATAGTATATAATTGACTAAAATCTAAGACAGATCTTTCAAAATCATTTAAAAAAAAAAAAAAAAGAGGTTAAGCATAAAACTTTAAAGCATGTATCTGTAGAAATCAAAAAATAATTTGGTGATGACAGCCAGCTCACCCACCCTTTGCTCTTCTATTTCTTGCCTATCTGGGAAAAATATAGTTTTAAAGGTTTTCCTAGAAGAGACGAAGGAAGTTAAAATTTGCTGGCTTAGGAGTTGTTGGAACTTGAAAGTTCCCATTTTGAAGTGTATAGATAGTTTTCCACAACACTAACTTCTCCTTTGGCCCGTCATTCTTATTTTAGCACTCTGATTAGTTTCTCTACAACTGTAGGATTCCCTACATTTCACTCTGTACTCCTCACTACTGGAGTACTTGATCCAGCTTTGTTCACTTCAGACTGTCATAGATTTAAGGAGTCCTTCACCAGTAAAAACTTATTTATATATAGTTTGCATATACACTCTCAAAAATAAAACCGTTTTTGTTTGGTTTTTTTAATGACTTGCTAACACTTATTGAAATTATCATCTTATTATTTAGGTATTCACTACACTTTGTCATTCTGGTTTGTCATAAATTTTCTTCCTTAGCATCGTTTCTTCATAGTAATGATACACTTCATATTGCTGCCACTAGATAACGTCGGTTTTTCCATTCCCCTCCTTTTTTGTCCTGTGTTTCATTTAGCCAAAATGTGCCCTTTTGCTCATTCCTCCATGTCAAAAGCTGTCAAATTATGTGCTGAGAGCAAATACCCCAAGATGAAAATGAATTTTAAACAAGATTATGTACAGTGACCAGCAGTCACTGACCCTTACCTGATAGATATTCTCAGTTGTGATGGGTTTATAAAGACTAGATCTAATGAAGAAAACACATACACCAGTTAAAGCAACTTCGTTTCCCTCTGTGACAAATACTTCAGGTTTCTTTTTCTTTGTCAAATGAGAGCTCATTCCTGTTCCTGAAAGGCCAAAGTGCTCTACAGAGTCAAATAAAAGAAACATTTAAAAACCACTGATTATTTATTCAAAGAAAAGTTTTTAAACAAACAGTTCAGTCATCATTTGTGTATCTCCAAGTTCCAGTCCTCTGGAGCTACCCCATAGGACTATCCACAGACAGTACACAGCATCCAGAGTCCTCACGGCACAGTAAGAACTATTTCATATAGTTTTGCCATTCTCACACCAAAAGCCTTTCATTTCTGTTAATTTATTTGTTTTCTATTCCTTCTAAGCAAAGGTTCAGGTTCAAGATCCTCTTACATGGCTCTCTATCCTGCAGTTGCAGATAATGCTCTATTGATTAAAAAAAAAAAAAATCAGCAAATACAGTTTACCTCAGAGGAACTATTATCAACTGTCTTTCCTTAAAAGCATGTAGACATATGTCTAACATACAAAAAAAAGCAACAGAGTGATGCTGGAAACAAGGATAGAAAGGCCACAGCAGATTCTTTGGGAAAAACAATAACAACAAAAAACCACAGCAAGGGAGCTACAAGGGACTTCCCTGTCCTTTCTTCTTCCCCCAACATGAATATGCTGCTCCCATGTTTAGGCTGTTGGTAACACTTGTAAAGAGTCACCAAGGAGTAGCAGTGTTTTGGGGGGAAAATAATTCTCTTAAATTGTGCTTTTGGCCACGTTACTTCTGTTACTAGTTTTCTAGTGTTACCTCAGTGTAAAACCACACACATACACATCTCAGTGAGACACTGCAACAATAAGAAGATCAAAAAGGGAATTTTGATACTAGTAGTTAAAGGGCAACAACCAAAAGATTCACAAAAAGTGACAGGTCCCTTGCCCTTTTTTCTTTCAGGCACAAACCATCTGCCCCCAGAGATCCCTATTTTGGATCAGGTGACCACTCATAAGTTCCCTCCCAACCCTTTTGTTCATATCACCTTTCCCCCTTCCTTTTTTCCCCCACAGCTCCTGCAGAAGTCTCTTTTTTGTTTACCTCAGTACATCAAAAGGGCTCTGTCACCAGCAAAAGTCTTGACTCTGAGAATTTTATTAATTTGATTTATTGCCAATTAACATAAACTTGCACTATCCTTGCCCTTCATTAATTACAGAGACTAGACCAGCAACAGTCATCCCAGTTTTCAGGGCATTCCCACAATGTATGGAGCTGAAGTAGGCAGTACACTCTGCAGTCTCTTTAGAAAAGATGTACTGTTACTGAAAAGTGTGCTAGAAGTTGTTAAGCTGCACATTAAAAGAGCCATTCAAAACACTGCAAAAAGTCTACACGTGGGAGTGGGCATAAAACCAGACTTTGAAATGACCCCTTAGGGCTCTGGAGTACATCTTTCTGAACTCAGAGACACACAGGCTCCTGCTCTGCAGGGACACAAAATATCTTGTAGGCACCCTTCATGGGGTCATCTTCTGCCATAACAGAAGCATTTGCTGATCGACAACAGGGTCAGAAAACCAACTTGTATTTGAGGTGGTGTGTACTAAGTGCCCTTGCCAACAAGGTGCATGTAATACTACAAAAATTCACTTCACTTTACTGATTAGTAACCATCACTATAACTGCAATTTTTGCTTTGCTTTGCTAGCCTGTAAACCACAGTCCCAGTATGATCAGCACAGAAGATTCTTTTACAAACTCTACCCCACCTAAGAAGGAAAAATGTATAGTGCAAGCTGCACACTGTGATGGTATTACAAGTAACTATACACTTACAGCTGTGGGCAAAGGCAGCCTGCAACACACTCACTTCATCCCACACTCACCTGTCTACTTCACCACCAGTTCATTTTTTTTCTACTTTTCCTTTCCTCCAGTGCACATGGTCTTTTGGGAACTTTTGCTTATTCACCCAATGCACATGTTGATGTGAATTTGTTTGTTTCTCCAGCTTTCCACATGGCCTGCATCTAGCATCACATCCCAAAGGCCAAAGGTCACCACAGTCATACTGTAGAGTCATTTGCTCGGCTCGGAGATGGGTGAGGGGGACCCTGATTAGATTCCCAGGCTTTTACCCTTGCCTCACACTCCTCCAACATACTTCCACCACTTCAATTCAGGCATGTTAAAACTCGCTCAGCAGATTTCTAAATTATTGGCCGAGTTTGTATTTTCATTTAATTTTCTTTCTATGTACATTTCAATTTTAATTATTAAAGTTGCTTATATCAAACAGTCTTTTCATACCTTTTAGGTATATACATACATATATATTGAAAATACATAAAGTATAAATACATATTTGTACACTCATATAGGTATATGTTTACATATGTATAAACACATATATTTATACAGATATACATAGATATATTTACAAGGCCCTTCTTGTACATCCAGGGTAAACAAGTGGAATGAACTCCCACCACCAAGTCACAGGATCTCAGAGGTCCCATAGCACCTGGCTAGTGCCAGCAGTAGCAGCACTGGAGGCTCTGGGACAGAAGCCATGGGCAGAGGAGAGGATGTCCTTGTCAGAGGGGTCCTGAGCTGCTTCCAGGGTAAGTGAGAAGGAGGCTTCCCCCAGAAGTGTGGTAACACTGGGGAAGGGAAAGGGATATGACCAGAAGGGACTTCTGGGATAGCGGCCCCGCCACCCATAATGCTGGCCTCCTGGGGCCATTTGTTATGTAACAGGACCACCTGGATGGATGGTCATGTGCCCAGAAATGTGGAGGGCTTCTAGGGCAGACTGGTGGCATGATTAGAGGGGAGGGGGCAGAGCACCTGTCACTGCTCACCTTGTGTGAAAGTCATCTTTTAACTATCAAAAACCATTTCCCAGCCCCCCAGGCAAGAGTTGCTGGGCTCGCAAGGAAGGACCTTGCTGCTGCTGCATACTAGCAATAGGCAGAAATGCACTAAAAAGCTTCAGTAATTTCATCAGTCCTCATTTCATGAGCAAGGATCGATGTCCCAGTATGACCAAATTTGACTTGCCTTAAGCCCCAGTTTATAAGAACTTTACTATTTGCTTTTTCCCTGCACACTTGCACAGCACAACTATAACACACTGCAGGAGAACCTAAGTTGCTTTACCTGTATCCCTTGCCTCCACATCTTGATAGTAGAACATCAGATGACGCAGACCTCCAGGGGCCAGGAATTTGTCAATGCGCTCTATCTGTTGATAGGTCATGTTGAGATCATTATGCATGAAAAGTTTAACTTTCTCAGATTTTTAACATAAAGGGCTGACAAATACTCATGACATTATCATTGTTCAATAATAAAGTTATACCAGGCCCAGTTACTACCACCCAAAAAGTGATTGAGTTGCCTTGTCCTTTACTACCACACACTTACTTAATTGAATCATTTAAATTTTTCCATGCTGAACACAACTGAATACAGCCAGGCCATGTTTCAGTTTACAGAAACCACTTTACTGTACATGCTGTGTATTGTCTCTCAAACTGAGGGCACAGGGCATTTCTTCATTTACTGAAATGCAGCAGCAGCTCATTGAAGTCCCTCACTCATGTTATTCTTACTGCCATTCAGCTAACTAGCTGAAAGCAGAAAACACACAACTGCAATTATTCCATATCACAGCGACAGAGGAAGCCTTTATTTATTTATATTTTAAGCATCAGGACAATTTCACAGTTCTCCATCAATTTAAGGCTGCCATCAAGCACCCTTAAACTATATATTGGTAGTGCAGTCCAGGAATCTCACGTATAGACCATACAGGTCTAGGAAGAAAGTTAATTGCTCAATGGTAGTATGCTGATCAGTGTTTCAGCACTTGAAATTCTGGCATAATTCATTATTTTTCTAGATCTGTGAGTCATTGTTTCATACAGTCTCTAACTACATAGCAATCTTCCAGCGGAAAAGGCTTCTACTTCTACAAGTTCTTCTTCAGAAACATTTGCTGGTACCATTTGTGCTTCCTAGTGCACAAAAAAGGCTAAGAGATCACCAGCAGCAGGAAGAAAGCCACATTTATCCCTCTTCCGGTAATAATGGGCCTCAGTTACACTAAGATCACATAAACTGTTCTTCCAGAAAATCTTGGCTGAGCCCTCCAAGATGAGGTCAAAATAACTATTACACTTTTCTCTTTCCAAGTATAACAGCTGCCAAGTATAATCATCTGACAGTTATTCTCAGGCAATATACTTTGCCAGGAAAGCCATTTAGAGATAGAATGCACAAAGGCTAAAACAAGTTCTGCTTTTTAACTTGTGTGACAGTGTTTTGCACAGTTCATGTTCTTATATCACATGGAATCACAGAAATGTTGGAAGGGACCTCTGGGAGATCTCGAGGCCAGCCTCCTGTATCATCAACAGCAGTTCAGGTCATCTAGAGCTTTGCCTAGGCTGTCTCAAAAACCTCAAGGACAGAAATGCCACAACTCACTTAAGTCATCTATTCCCATGCTGCGTTACCCTCCCAGTGAAGAAGGGTCTCTTAATGTCCAATTTGCAAGTTGTGACTATTGCCTTTGTCGTATCTTCTGCAACCGCTAAGAGTTCAGCTCCGTCATCTTTGTAACTACTCTTCAAGCAACTGCAGGCTACTATTTGACTTCCCCTCAATCTTATTCTCCCTCTTCTCATACTTTACATGCCCTGTGTTCCTCACTATCTTGGTAGTCTTCCACTGGACTTTCTTCAGTCTCTCAACAATATTAGCACTGAAATGGGAATGCATAAATTGTAAGGACACAGATGTAAAAAGAATAAAAGAGGAAAATAACCACAACCATGTTTACTTTAGTGTCAGGGAGTAAAACAAGATCTACTTTCTGTCTATCTAGATTTTTAAAAAATAACAATTTCTTTTCAAATCACAGAATTTATCTCCATTGCATATAATACTCACCATCAACTTTTGTGCATCGTTTCCTCAAAATACATATTTCTAACTGCTTACCCCCTGCATTAACCCTCACGTAATCAGACAGATCACTTAGCCATTCTATCTTGTCAAGTAGCTTCCACCTGATTTAATTTCCTAAACTAGATCACAATGTAGTCTCACAAACACTGGTGGCAGCCTAATGGAAACAACAATAACATGCAGCCTGCTGTGGACAGGACTCTTGAATCTATACGTACTACATATTCAAGGACTGAGACTTCATGCTGTGGATCCAGTATGAAATACGGACACAGGCTTTACTGCACTATCTATAACCATTGGAAAACAGAAATTCTAATCAGTTTCAAAAGCAATATTGTTACAATAGGTCCTGAAACTAAGGACGCTTTTGTTCAACTTAATTACAAAAAGCTGAGAAATATTTTTTGATGAGAAGACTTAAGTAATCTCAGACATAAAGTCTGACAACTATCTCACCGAGTATTTAATGGTAACATCAGTTCTAAAGTACTCCATGAGCTTCACTAGCAGATTACCTGGTTACCATCAAGAATAGCATCTTCTACTTCTGCTTTGTCCAGATTCACACAAGAGGCAACAGTATCCAGTAAGTAATCATGCCTGCCATCCAGCCGAGCACGTTTCGCCTCCCTCTCTTCCTTGAGCTTTTGCTGTTATAAAACACAAAGTGGAAAATGAGTAATTCGCAATCTATTTGAAGACAAAAATAATGAAAATTCTACAATTTATTTTTAAAAGTAAAGGCCATTACACTCTTCCATAGTTGTGGCTTATGTTTTTAAGGCACTCAAATGAAATTTTTAGAAGTGACCCCCGTTATGATTTTACAGTTGATTTTCCATGTTCTATTTTCAGATTTAGCACAAAATTTCTATCATCAGTCTTTTGTACAATATTATTTATTAGTGGAAAGGCTCTGAAGAAGGGAAAAAAAAGGTATTTTATATGTACGGCTCCATCATTCTGCAAGTGTTCTTCAACACCCTAAATCCTTAGTCCCAGCTTTTTGGTCTAGTCACATATGACCATCAAGTCAAGACAGGATTCTGAACCATCTTTGTTATTCATGGAAGATACTGTAAGCGTTCTCTAATAAAGACAGATACTGCTGGAGGAAGCAAGGGTTTCATACATTATCTCTTTAATATAATGAGAAGTAAAACAAGCCACAAGCCTCAAGGTACACAAATGTTTACAAATGTGCTTAACCATAGCTATTATACCATTCTTCAAGCAGTATGCCTACTCTTCTAATTAAATTGAATTCCCATACGTAATACACCTCATTACATTATAGACAAAATAGCCTTCTGGAATAGTTACTGGTATTATTGTGCTCGCGGATTACAAGATTTAATATCATTTCATTTTCAAAAGAAATTTAGAATTATGTTTCATTGGTGGTAAATTCAACCTTTATTTCCCCAGTGATTATGAAAAATCTAGTAAGTCTATAAGGTATGCACAAGTGATTTATGCACAAGCTTCTGCAGAGCCAACAGAACTTGCATAATACACTTCATACCTTTATGTAAATATCCTTCCTACATTCTGAAGGAATTTTCAAATATTTGGTAAAATCGTAATTACTAGCATGCCTTCATAAATGCTAAATGCACTGGAAATGTTTTCCCATGTAAAAGACAAACATACAAATCCTGTTCTTTACACAGATATGCCTCAAGAATGCAGTTGCAGATTAATTTGTACATGTACTTTATGCTATTTTACTCCTGTCATTCCCTAACATGGTCTTCATTTTCCCAAAAACGAAATGTCATCACAGGATTGGCAATTCCTACACGTTGCCTAATCAGGATAGAAATTTTCCCCCTAGTTAGACATACAAAAACCAACCATTTTGGGCTCAATCAGCTTCACTCTAGATGATAACACTAGAATCCTAAAAACTGTTGTTGCAGTAATTTGAACATGACTGATAAAGCATCTTTAACATAGAAAAATACAACCAATACTCTGCCAATTAGTTAGCTTCTATTTATTCCAGCAAAAAAGCTCTTCTTGTTTTACTTAAACTACAGAGAGACTACTTTTGTATTCTGCTGCGTTTCCAGCACAGAACTCCAGATATATCGCTACATAAGGCATTCATCTTACATTGGTTATCAGTTTCCAACTCCACCTGTACATATGGCCCTTGATATTTTCATAGCCTCCATTTCCTTCTATAAGTTGCTGTTTATGTAGGCTGAAATCATGAGCACCTTCTTGAACTGGGCAATCATGCCGATTGTTTCAGTTCTTTTAATGTTTTCCAATCTTTTAATTGCAGCCTCTCAAGCCCTATAACAAATACACTAGCTATTGTGTATAGCTGTTCACATAGCATAAGGCAATATTTGATGTCTAAGTTCAGTAACAAGAGCATTCAATAATCACAAAACCTTTAAAGTCTAGTTAACTTACGTTCTTCTAATGAACTCCTAGAGAAAACAAGGAATTATTAAGTAGATAATAAAGCTATAGTTTTATGAAGATTAAGACATTCACTTGCATTTATCACATGTCACTTCTGGAAAGCATTTGCATTGTTCTGGTGGATATCTCTCTAATTAATGCAAGTTGCATGCATGTTTTGCCTGATAGAAAATACTATGATACCATGCAATTCAAGAACACACCCTGCCTGTCATGCTTCCATATTTTGATGATCTGACATTTCTAAGAACTTCTCCTCCCCAAGTAGTATCAGCAATGATACTTACTGAAAAGAATCAGCAGCAATTCTGGTCAAGGTCATACAACAAAGCCCCCTCATAATGTCCCATGATGTAGGAGGATCCAGATGGAAGAGCATTTACAAGAGACACATGCTTTCTCACTTAGATACCTGGAAGGATTGTCTAAATTTTTATATGGTACAGCTTTACCTCGGTTCTTCATTTAAAGAACAGCAGCACAGCCATGTTTAGTTTTGGGTTTCTTTTCCCCCTCTTAGTTACGAAGGTAAGAAAGGCCATATGACAGAGTCCCACAATGGATGCAAGTCCAAAGCTAAACTAATTAACCAAAAAGTCTTTCTTTGATGATTAACCTAGTAGCATTAACCTTTGATGATTAACAAGTCACTTGTTTAACGTTACATAAAACCTTAAAATTCCCAATACCTAAATGCCAAAAATCTAGCACAGGAAACCTATTTCCATAGACATCTTCTCCTGAAGCAGAATAAAGGGCAGATTCCTAAATCCATTTTAATATATGCCTAAACCCATAACCACCACACCAACAATCTGAAGCAATAAATGGGGATTAAGGTAAAATTTTCAAAAAGAATTGTTTTCTAACCACCAGGAGAATATTTAAGTATATATATTTAAGCAGAAGGTACTAAAGTATCAGAAGTCAGAGATGCCAGGGGCCCTTCCTTTGAAACAACAGCCTCAGAAACCAAATACTGACTATTGCCAACTTCTCCATTACAGAGGGCAGTTACTGCTGTGCCTGCAGACACTCTAAATAGAGTTAGCATGAATGTTATTTAGTATGCAAGTCATAAATGCACAAGTTAAAACTTGTTCCTGAACACAGTTTATCCAGCAAATGATGCATTTGGTTGTCAGAATACTGTGCACTACTGAATTTAGACACATTCAGATCAAAGTCTTATGGATGAACAATACACTTGAATTTTACTGGGAAGTTCAACAGTAAGAGTCAAAAAGTAACAGTGTGCCATTGTTAACTTACTGTATTATGCAAAACTTATTTAACCAACATTCCTCTGTTTCTTCTTTAACTTGCTAAGATGTTTTATATTGCATAAGTATTGCTCATAGATTTCCCTGTAAAAGTGAACTGCAAACCATTTTACACTTTCCAAGCACCCTGAGTTTTCAGACACACACCTTTGAATTTGTTCTTCTCCAAAAAACACATAGCCTACAGATTTAGGGCAGCCCCCTTAGCTGACTCTTAAACCTCAAACAACAGAGCTTTCCCACATTTGTTATAACATTACATTAACTCAGGAACAGTTTGTTCAAATAACCAGATTTTTAAGTTAGTCTAAGGGTCTTAATGACTTCTGTATTTTGTTATTGTTTCTCAGTGCTATGTAGTGTCTTCAAAATTCTATTCCCATTTTATAAGCATGGGAAGAGTGGAGTTAAACTTCAGTTCCCATGGTGGCAGAGCCCACCCCTGTCTTCTTGCCAGATCTAGCATCAAGCTCTTTACTTACTGGTATAACATTTGTTGAATTATACCATTACCAGATCACTGCAACAATCTGGACAAGATACAAGTACCAGTAGCCAAATGCATGAACGTCTCCCATTTACATTTCAAAACAAACGGTGCAACTAAGCCTTGATTGATATCCTACCAATTAACTTATAAGACCAGTTATACAAAAAAACTACCTCTCATAACAAATACCTATCCCAAATACTATGTTCTGCTTTAAAATGCAAAGTTCATCCATTCTTATACAATTAGAAAATTTTGTGAAACCAACATCATCCATTTACACCATTTTAAAGCCCACATTTTTCTACACTCTCCCCTCCCCTCAACTCACAGCTTTACTCAAACTTTACAGTTACTAGACTCAACCTAGTCCAAAGTTCAGTTTTCCTTACCTTTATAACTCTGCCAATGCTCTGTTTCCAAAGTTGCTTTCTTCCAGCTCTAAACATTGTACTATTTGATATAAGCATCAAGTACCGTTTTTCAGCAATAATCCTTAAACCATGGAGAAGCTTCTTGGTTCATCATTTTGCACTCTCTCCCCAACCTTTTGTTCATACCTGTTTCATTCCTTATCTGTAGGAACACCAAAAAACCTCCAGAAAATACAGTAAGGACCTAAAAATCCAGCAACTATTAACCTTAGCTCTATATTTAAAATTCAGTTCTAATGTGCATTTAAATTACTTGAAAACTAAATTGGACTACTTTAGAAACTAGAGGTCTCTAACCACCAGAATTTACTGCCTATAGATTAGGAGTTGAAAATTACTGCTACCAACCACAGTGTTGTTAAGGTGATATTGTTTATACACAAACACCACTCGATATGATTCACCATGCTCAAGGGCAACATAACATTTGCAGAAGTCAATTTTATAACTGCTCATCTGATTTGTGTTTAGTCTTCTTAAGTAATCCTCATGTCAACAGACATCTTTGTTTCCTTGTCACAGATGACTTTAAATATATAGCAACAACAGTCAAGCAGCTTTCAAATAGCTTTTACCTGCAGACTACTAAATTACCAAGTTTTCTATCTATATTTTTTATACAAGCACATTCAGTCTCAGTTATTTTCCAGTTGTACAATGGTTGCTTAATACAGCAATTTTTCTCCAGCAGAGAATGTTAAGTTTTTTCTTCTTACAATAGCCTTAATTTTTTCCATTTCAGTAACAGAATCTAATCTGATGTCCTCTTGAAAATGCCAAGAAAAACAAACCAATGATCCAATATTAGGAACAAGAAAAACAAGAAATTTTACAGCTATTTCAGGCTTAGAATGCCCCTAAAATACTTCTGCTTCCACTCATATCAGAGTGAATCATGCCTAAAATCACTTGACAACCTCAGTGCTGATAAAAACCACATGAGTAAAAACCATTTTCCCCACATTATCTGATTTTCAATATAATTTCCCCCACCTACTTTAGTCAAATCTCACTGTGTATATACATGCTTGAAAGAGAAAGACCAAAAAAAATCACATTTAGTGAAAAAGTAAGCATCCATAGCTTTCTGTGAACGCTTTACAGCCTTCTCTTTTAAAATTAAACATGTTATTAAATATTACATGTTGAGTTAATTCTGGGATATATTCAGAACACTGAGGAATTATTTACTTCTTTGCAAGATGTATGTGATTTCTAATGTAAAAACTCAGCCCAACAGGTTTAACTTTGACATGCATCAATAAAGCTCTTTTTAAAAAAACAGGGAAAAAAAAGCTTAAATAAATCTCTCAAAGAACTGCCTAAGAATCATGGAGCTTTTTCATAAAATGATGTAAGGTCATAGGAACTAACTTAACCACAAAATCCTGTAGCCTTAAAGAGATCTCTGGAAGTCACCTAGTCCAGTCTTCCGCTCAAAGCAGGTCGAGTTAGAGGGGGTTGCTCAGAGATGTGTGCAGTTGAGTTTTGAATATCTCAAAGGATGGAGATTCAACAACCTCTTGGGCACTATAACAGTATTTGCCTGCCCAACATAAAGACTGTTCCCATCTAACTGGAATCTCCTATGTTCCAGCTTGTGTATGTTGGCTCTTATTACCATACAACTTCAGCTCTGTCCTCTCTCTACCCTCCCATTAGATGATTGTAGGCTGCAATAAGATCTCCCCTTAGCCTCTTCTTCCTAGGTCTGAACAAACCCAGTTCTCGAAGTATCTTTCTCATGCATCACACACTCTGGCCTCCTGACCATCTTGGTGACCCACTGCTGAACTTGCTCTGGCAACTTGCTGGCTATTTCAGCCCTGTCTGTGGTCAGCATTCTTTGCTGTGATGTGCATTACTGGCTCATGTACAACTTGGTGTGGAACAGAACCCTTCAGCCCTTCTCTGTAAACCTGCTATCTAGCAAGCTGGCCACTGGCCTGTACTGTCATACAAGGTTACTCCATCCTAACTGTAGGACTTAGCATTTCTTTTCATTGAATTTCTTGAGATTCCTGTCAGCCCATTTCTCAAGCTCATCCAGGTTTGTTGGAATAGCAGCCCTGCACTCCACATATCAGCCTCTCCCCTCAGTTTATCATCAACAGCCTTGCAGAGGGTGCACTCTGTCCCACCATTCAGGTCATTTGTCTTTACAAATACTAAACAGCATTAGCCTTAGTATCAATCCCCAAAGGACACCACTAGAAACTGCCCATTATCTGGACTTGGCACCTCTTGAAGCCTACTTGTCCAGCTAATTTTCCACCCAAATTATATGGAATAATTGTCTGATATCTCCAGTTGACTCTAAGGATATTATGGGACACCTTGTCAAACACCTTGCTAAAGTCAAGATAATGAACACCACCACTGCTTTCCCCTGGTCTACACAGCCAGCCATCTTATCATAGAAGGCAATCAGGTTGGTCACACAGGATTTGACACAGGTAAATCTACACTGGCTGATAGCAAACATCTTCTTGGTCCTTCACATGACATAAAATGGCATCCAGAACAGTTTGCCCCACAACCTTACCCGGGACTGAGGTGCAGCTGACTGGTCTGTCATTCCCTGGATCTTCCCTTTCCTCATTTTTGAAGGTGGGTGTGACATTTGTTTTTTTCCAGTCATCAGAAACCTCCCCAGATCATCTGGCCTTTCAAATATGAGAGGGGCCTCAAAATGACATTGGTTTCCTCCCTCAGCACCCTCAGGCGCATCTTATCTGCTCCCATGGAATTCCATACATCCAATTGGCTTCAGTGCTCCCTAACACTATCTCTGGCTATCCTTCATTTCCATACATTTTGCAAGAAGGCTTGAAGACCTAGCAAGTCAGAAGGCAAACCCAATTTGTGAATACTGAGGTAAAACAGCACTGAATACTTCAGTCTTTCCCATGTTCTTTGTTGTTTAGTCCCCTGTCCCACTGAGCAGTGGGCCTACATTTTCTTTTGCTGCCAGTGTACTTAGAAAAGCCATTCTCATTCCACTCACCCTCCTCACAAGTTTGAACTCCAGCTGAGCTTTAGCTTTCTGAACTCTACCTCTGCTCACTCAGGCACTGTTCTCTATATTCTTCCTGGGTGGTCCATCCCTGATTCTGCCTTCTATGGAAGCTTGCATGTTTGAGCTCAGACAGGGTCTCCACATTCATTCATGCTGGCCTTCTGCAAGGCCTGCTCTTCCTTCTGCATATTGAATGAACTGTCCTTGTTTTCCAATTAAGTTGTTCTTGAAGATCAAAGTTTTTCTCAGTCCCCTTTCCCTCTAGGGAAGTCCTTCATGGCATCCTGCCAAGCAGATCCCTGAAGAAGTAAAAAAATCTGCTGTCCTGAGGTCTAAGGCTGTGATCCTACTGGTTGTTTTGCTCACTGTGGCAGGTGCATCCACCCAGTGAAAGCAGAGCTTATTGGCTGCTGAAGTGTGGCAGCCTCTGGCTGTCTTTGTTTTCAAGGTCTCACGGTAGTTGAGACCTTTGACCAATGGGAGCCGCTATTGACTACAGGTCAGATTCGGCCTGGGTATAAATGGAGTCCCCTGGGGGAGCCATTTTGAGCTCGTCCCCTGGAGCTGCACACTGTGGTTGAGGACTCTCCCCTTGGGTTCGGGACGCTGCCCAAGGAAACTCTTCGAGGTGCCTTGGGTTGGGACGCTGCCCTGAGCAGGTCCTCAAGGTTGAGAGCCCTTGCTTATCAGGTGAGTGCAGAGCATTTTGGGTTGTCGTTAAACCCTAGGTAGTGAAGTTTTGTTTGCGTTTGGGGTTGCCGTTAAACCCCTGGAGTGTGAGGCTTTGTTTTACATTTCGGGTTCCCGTTAAACCCCAGGAAGTGAAGTTTGGGTTTGGGGTTGCCCTGGGGAGTGGGGCTTTGTAAAGTGTTTTGGGTTGTTGTTAAACCCCAGAAAGTTATTCTGTTCTCCTCTTGTGGTCATCTGAATCTGTAACTTACAGAGAGCTGGTTGGTTGTTTTATTAAAAAATAAATTTATTTATTTTTTTAAAAATTGGTGGTGGGTTGCTCATTTGGAAGCCTCCGTAACACTCACTTTTCAGGGTTTTAAGCTCCACAACCTCATGGTTACTGCAGTCAAGGCTTCCCTTGACCTCCACATCTTCAACTAGTTCTTCCTTGTTTGTGAGTAGCAAGCCCAGCAGAGCATCTCTGTCAGCTCATTTATCATCTGCAGAAAGAAATAGTCTTCAAACTCCAGAAATCTCAGTCATTTAAGTAACTTGGAATGGAGCAATTTTACATTAATTAAAAGGGTTGGCAGAATTAAAATGACTGGCAATCATGACAGGGAATAATCTCACTCATGGAGTGGACCCATATATGTGTTAGTATCAAAAAAACATAAATCATTAATTTACACAGAAAACCTCTTTGCAGCTTTAATATATCCTCACTCAGCACCTTTTACGCAGACTGCATTTACAGTACTAGATAATATGCTGATCTTGGTTAGAGTCATGGAAAGACTTCTGACATTTATGGAATGCAACTTCCTGTGATCTTCCACCTCATTACGTGTTAAAAAGGAAAACTGAAAATAATGAAGTAGTTGAGACAGTAGTTAACTGCCATTGTCAGGTCACTATTGTTCTCAGGTCAAAAGCCAGACTTCCAGCAGAGCCAATTTAGCACACCATTAATACAACCAACAACCCAGAAGGCTAAGAAGCCTTCTGGTCAGCAGCCATATGCAAGACTTATCACCTGTACTGCTTCTTTGCCTTACAAGCAACAAAAACAAATAATTCTCAGCCTTAAATTTGGTATAGCTGATAACCGCTGAAACTGCTATAAAAATATTGCTTTAGGAATTTGTTGTACATCCATGAGAGCACTAGCTTAAGTAGTGTATCATGGCCTATGTAAATGGGCCCAATAATCCAGGTTCATTTTAAAGATTTTTGAACAGAACAGTTCTTGATGAGGCAGGGTCATGTAATCAATAACTTAACAAGGACTCCTTGTTTTATCACAGTACCAGATTTAACATTTACAAAAACATTTTTATCATTTGCCAAAAAAAAGTTTTATTGCCATTTTAAACCAGCTTTTAAAATAACCCTGCTCTTTTACCCTTTATTTTATTGGTGATCCATAATCAGATCTGTGATTTGAAGAATACATTTTCTCCCCAGATGCTTCAGGAGTGTAAAATCCATGATGAAGTTGCATTGGTTTTAATAATGCAATATATACATTAAGGAGGATGTGCAATCTTGTATTATAACTCAGAAATCTCAGAATAATTTTAGTCTGTTACGTGTCTCTGGATAGCCCTGACGATGTTCAGCACCCTGCAAAACATTAAGTCAGATTTGGGGTATTTACCACTATACAGGTCAGTAAAACCATGAAGTGCACAGTCAACTGCATTAGAGAAAAACTTTTTAGATTAAAATATCAAGTTGTCATATTTGTTTAGGAATTATGAAAGTTCACTTCACAATGTCAAAAAAAATTATAGTGTTATACTGCGCAGCTTTGGCAATGAGGTTTCTTTCACTATGGGTAATTACAGATAGTAGTTAGCTACCATCTAGTGGTTAAAAGCTGAAAGCGTACATTACTTTTATGTTGTTTTTCACAAGACCACAAAATACAGTCTATATAAAATTTGGTAATTGAATTTCTCCTTTACAGAGATGATCACTCACAAATCACAGATGAAAATCTACGCTGAACAGAGTGGAAGAAGTTAAAGAAAAGCATATCCTACTCTCCTGCATTCTCTTCATACAACTGCAATAATAACAACCAAAGCAAAGGGTGGACTTTCTCACTTTGAGCTTCTTTCAAAGTCAAACAACACTGAGGCTTTAACACCTTTAATTAAGGCAAGGATTTTTAACTGCTTTGCTGAGAAAAACTAAAACTTCAACATATTTAGTGATTTCCTACACTAGTAGGCATCCGGGTTGCCTGTCAGTCCAAAAAATGCTTTTTGTCTTAAATATCTAATGAGTGTACAATTTGTCAGCCACCCAATGTCTTGCTTCAGCTCAAACAAGTAAACAAAAAAAGAGGCTATCATAGCTGAAAAATACAACTTCTATTCGTCTTAACTTGTTTCATGAGGTAATAAGACACTACTAAGATTTTAACCTACAATGATGTCACCTTGCTGCCCAACAAGCCTTTTATGGTAAAATACAGTACTGCTTAGAGAATTAACCTAGCATGTAGGAAATCCTAGTCGAATTCCCTCTCCTGCTTTAGGCAAGACATTTGCTCTCCAGGGTCTGCTTGCCTATTTGATCCACTGCTAAGAAAATAAAATTTAAAGAGAAAACACTGAATATATTATGTAGACAGATACTCAATTAGCCTTCTGTTTACCAAGATAAACAGGATGTGTGAGTCTTGCCAAATGAAGAGATATTATTGTCAGGACAGACAGTTTCAGTTCAAGTAACCTTGCAAGTAATACATTTTCCATTTTAAGGAACTGCAGAACCTCACACCTTCTCTGCCCTTTTCCATTACCAATTATGTGGACATTGTGTCCATCAGCTTCAGCCAGAGTAAGGATCAAAGGCAAAAATACAGTAGCTCAGGTTTTTCAGGCATCACTAACACTGCTCAAATGTTCCCAGTATCCCCAGCAATGCAGACTAAAGAGCATGATAAATTCTCAATGTGCACTTGAAGGAGGGAAACAAGGTCCAGATTCACTGGAAGCTGGGGAAAGTCCTGAAATGAAGGGAACAGTTTTGGAAGAAACAAGTTCCCTGCTTTCTGCTGGGATAGAGCTAATTTTTCACCTTAGTAACCAGAATAGTGCTGTGGTTTGAATTCAGTATGGGATTTGGTATGAGAAGAATGTTGATAATACACTGATGTTTTCAGTTGTTGCTAAGAAAGCACAGACTTTTTGACTTCCCATGTTCTGCTAGTGTGCAAGTGTACAAGAAGCTGGGAGGGAGCGTAGCCAGAGCAACAGACCCAAATCAGCCAATGAAATAGTCCATATCATATAACATAATGTTCATATGTAGATTGGGGTTGGCCAAGAAGCTCACGCTCTCGCTTCTGGGATTGCAGTTTCCGGATCTTCTCCTCTCTGGGATTGCTAGCCAGGAACAGGCTGGGCATAGGTCGGCAGGTGGTGAGCAATCACACTGTGCATTACCCATTTGTATTTTCTATTATTATTTTATTTTATTTCAATTATTAAACTGTTTTTATCTCAACCTACGAGTCTCCTTACCTTTACCCCTCCAATTCACTCTCCCATACGCCAGGCAGGGGAGGGTGAGTGAGCAGCTGTGTGGTGTTTGGCTGCCAAACAGGTTTAAACCATGACAACACATTAGGTAAACTTTGTGGCTTTTACTCATAAAAAAGATCAGTAGGTAAACTTTGTGGCTCTTACTCATAAAAAAAGATTAGAGAGGTGTTTTTAAACATAGCCTGAGGAAAAGCTATCAGGCCCTAAAGATCATGTGGTCTCAAAATACATAGCCACTTGTATGAAGTACAGGGAGCCCTAACGTGATAGAGCGGAGGCTGCCACCTACCACACTGCAAACCATAGAAAAAGGCTGGAACAGATACTGTCCCCTTGAACAGGGTGGAAGGAAACAGAAAACCAAACTATATGCCTGTTTCTACCTAAGCAGCAGAGGTCCTAGAAACAAAGTTGGGGGAGCTGGGATGCTATCTTTGAACAAAGACCTATTACAATAGCACTAGAAACTCATCATAAGGAGGGTATCACGGGTACCTTGTGACATACATCAAGGTACTTACTATACAGGAAACATGGAAAAGCCTACACCACTGTAAAAGAGCTCAGTGTTCAAACAACTTAGCAAGTCAATCAGAGCCAAATGGAATGAAGTTTCAGACATAAACAAGATAGACATAGCATATGCTATTACTGACTGCCTGATTAGGATGGAAGTATTGACTGTGACATGCTGACAGTGATAAGAGGGGCCCCCCATGGCAGGGAACATTATCAGCAACTTCAGCTGTCTCCATGTACACTAGGGAAACACCATCTCAGATTGTGATGCTGATACTAGATTTTTTAGATATCGTTAACAGTCATGGAAAGTTTATCATAAAAAACAACACATACAGGAGGACACGTGTCTTCTACATCATCCCTAAAAGGGTACAATATCAGGTTCAAAACATTAGTGTTGGAGAGAATAAAATATAAGTTTCACAACTCACAGCACTAACAAAAATTAAAAAAATATAAATGCCATGCAGTCAAACTCTACTTCAAAATGAGGAACCAGTAAAAATAAGAAGGTAGAAAGCAGTCAAAAGACTGAAGTCTTTGCAGACAACATGCCATCTATTTAAGAACACTACACTGGAAATACAGAGCAACTGCACAGCTTCTACCAAGAAAGACTTGAGAAAAAGCATAAGCCAGCCAGCATAGATAAACAGTATAGTAAAAGCAAGAAGGCATCCTCCAAAAAGCTGGAACAATGATAAGGAAAATATACAGATGAATGACAGCTTAGACAAAGATGCAATAAGGCAAGGTGAAGCAGTCTGAATAACAGCTAATAAGAAATGCAAAGTGCTGATAATGAGGTTCTTTTCACAGTGCATCACAGAAGTAGGAAACTCCTCAGAATGTCTTGGAAAAAAACCCAACACATTAAGGCTCAGAAGAAAACTTTATGAGATGACCAAAAAAAAGAAAATTTTTAAATCAGTGGTAAGTAATGCATCAGATGAGTAGTCACCCAAAAATTCTAAGGGAACTCAAAGAAAAAAGAGCTAAACTGCTTAATGTAACATGTACTCTGCATTGGTATCAGAGGACTGGTCACTGGCTTATAAAATGCACACTTTCAGGGCTAGCTGAATGAGAAACAATTGATGAGGAAGCCTGACTAGGTAAAATAACAGGCATTATAATAAAGAAAAGAACTAAGAGACAGCTCAAATAATTTAACTTCCCAAGGAGAAGTCAACAAGATGTCTGTGAAAGGGAGAAACTCTCATCATGAACTGCTGAGGTTCACCAAAGGGGTTAATAAGCATTAGAGTAAAGAAGATTAATTGACATGACCTGGATTTGCAAAAAGCTTTCAGAAAGATCCATTGTCAAATGCTTTTAGGAAAAATGTAAGGGAAATGACCCTTCATAGATAAAGAACTTGATTAAATGTTGGGAAAGAAGAGGATAGGAATAAAATTAATAGTTCTCACAGTAACAGGTGTAAGGTGGTAAGTGGAGCTCTCCAGGCACCTGCACGTAGTCAAGTGGAAAAGGGATAAGCTGTGAGAGCGACATCTGCAGACAGAACTAAGTTATTCAAGGTAATAAAGATGACCACAAAGAATTATAGAACCTTCCAAGACTGAGTAACTATGTGTCAGTGGCAGATGAAAATTCAGTATAGGCAAGTGGAAAAAGAACAACCCTAATCAATTACAGGCCTGTCAGCTTGACTTTGGTGCCCAGGAAGCTGATGGAGCAGCTCATCCTGAGTACCATCACACAACACATGCGGGACAACCAGATGATCAGGCCCAGTCAGCATGGGTTTATGAAAGGCAGGTCCTGCTTGACAAACCTGATCTCCTTCTATGACAGGGTGACCTGCTTATTGGATGAGGGAAAGGCTGTGGATGTTGTCTACCTTGACTTCAGTAAGGCCTTTGACACTGTTTCCCACAGCATTCTCCTGGCAAAACTGGCTGCTCATGGCTTGGGTGGGCACACACGTCACTGGAAAAAAATTGGCTGAATGGTCGGGCCCAAAGAGTTGTGGTGAACAGAGTTAAATCCAGTTGGTGGCTGGTCACAAGTGGTGTCCCCCAGGGCTTGGTTTTGGGGCCACTCCTGTTTAACATCTTTACTGATGATCTAGACAAGGGGATCGAGTGTACCCTCAGTAAGTTTGCAGATGACACCAAGTTGGGTGGGAGCGTTGATCTGCTTGAGGGTAGCAAGGCTCTGCAGAGAGACCTGGACAGGCTGGACAGATGGGCTAAGGCCAACTGGATGAGCTTCAATAAGGCCAAATGCCAGGTGCTGCACTTCGGCCACAACAACCCCCAGCAGCGCTACAGGCTTGGGGAGGAGTGGCTGGAGAGCTGCCAATCAGAGAGGGACCTCGGGGTGTTGATTGACAGCCAGCTGAACATGAGCCAGCAGTGTGCCCAGGTGGCCAAGAAGGCCAATGGCATCCTGGCTTGTATCAGAAATAGCATGGCCAGCAGGGACAGGGAAGTGATCTTACCCCTGTACTCAGCACTGGTGAGGCCGCACCTCGATTACTGTGTTCAGTTTTGGGCCCCTCACTACAAAAAGGACATTGAATTACTTGAGCGTGTCCAAAGAAGGGCAACGAAGCTGGTGAAGGGTCTGGAGCACATGTGGTACGAGGAACGGCTGAGGGAACTGGGGTTGTTTAGTTTGGAGAAGAGGAGGCTGAGGGGAGACCTCATCGCCCTCTACAGCTACCTGAAAGGAGGTTGCAGAGAGCTGGGGATGAGTCTCTTTAACCAAGTAACAAGGGATAGGACAAGAGGGAATGGCCTCAAGTTGTGCCAGGGAAGGTTTAGATTAGATATTAGGAAGCATTTCTTTACAGAACAGGTTGTTAGGCATTGGAATGGGCTGCCCAGGGAGGTGGTGGAGTCCCCATCCCTGGAGGTGTTCAAGAGTCAGGTCGACATAGCGCTGAGGGATATGGTGTAGTTGAGAAGGGTCAGTGTTAGGTTAATGGTTGGACTAGATGATCTTCAAGGTCTCTTCCAACCTTGATGATTCTGTGATTCTGTAATCCTGATTTCACATATGAAGTGACAGTCTCTGAGCTGATCATTACTACCATTTGTAAACACAACTGGCTAACCTTTGGAAATTAGTGATCATCCTGGATAAGAGCTCAGTTACAGATACATGAAATTACATGAACTGAAAACCAGGCCCCAAACTGTCCACTAAGAATAAGGCAGACAACTGCTCACTTTTTAAATAATGACTAGCAAAAAAGGCAAGATTTTTCTTCATCTTCTTATCTGGCTCACTAACACGTTTACTCCATCATCACACAACTACTACGTCTGGGACAAGGAAAGTGCAAGATGCAGCCCATCACCTCTGGTTTCAATAAAGCATGAAACAGGATCAATCTCAATGTAAAACTTCATCCTGAAGCTCTACAGCCTTGCTAGCTTGTCTGGATTTTTCTTCTTTGTGAGTAGCAGTTAAGCATACATTCAACAGAGGTCTGGAATTCACCCCAAATTTTGCACATATTCTTCGTATTTGCATAGTTGGATTGTTTAGCATTTCATAAGAATATGTTTCCATTCCTTTTCTTCCTCATACTGCTCCCTCAGAAGAAAAACATCTGAGGTCTTCATTCTCTCATTCCCACATTTCTGAAGCAGAAATACAGGCCTCCAGCATAAATTCAAGGTTTCTTATGGAAGAGGATCCAATACTTGGACTTCTCTTTTCAGAAAAGTTATTGACGATTACTTCCCTTGGAAGCAATGTTTGCCAAATAACAATTCCATCTTGAGGACTTTTCAAACTACCATAGATTACATTTCAAATATAAATGCAGTGGCACCTACTTTTTCTTTCTTATAGCACCTACTAGTTTGCCCCATTTTCCTCTGTCACTGCAAAAGTTCTTGGCACTCTGTGTCAAAAAAATGGGATTCAGCAAGTCTTTGGTTATAGTTAGAAAAATCTCTAACAACATTTGATACATATATATGTATACACACACGTACACACCAGCCATTCCTACAGCAAAGTAGCTCACAGGTCCCTATACAAAGACAACACTGTGATACCATCTGCAATGAAAGGGCAAATGATGGTATTCAGGAGCTGTTGTCTAGCACTGAACAATTAAAACATCTTTTCAAGCCGTTCCAAGGCCAACAAAGCATCGCTGTAGTAACAGCTCATGGACTAATCAACTTTTAGCTCATTTAACCTTAGAAATAAAGTTGGGTTTTTTTCCCCCTACAGGCCCCACCAGGAAGCTAAAGTAGGGTGTTCTTACTCATTAACTTGGCAGCATATTTTTGAATTCAGTACTTTTAAATTAAATTTCTGATTAAATCAGAACTGCTTTACCATTAAGTCATGCATTTTAAAAGTGAATTCTAAAGTCAAAAGATTCACACTCATTCAACTACATATTTTTTCATTAATTTATAAATTATATATAATTGCTAATTTATACCTCAAAAGTTCAAGGACCAATTCTTACAATATTTCACTGGTGTGTTGTTTTTCTTAGGCAGATGCACAGTCCATCTTAGAACCACTGTCTCAGCAGTCAGCAGGTCAGGCTAAATGTATTTTTCCTTTCCGTATTGTCAAAAGGGAATACCTCTCAGGTCAGATTGCATATTAACCCAAAGCTTACTCAGACTAATCTTGAAGTTTAACCTGTTCTTTAGCTCCAGTTACATATAAAATCCCACTTTGATTTAGTATTATTACCACTTCCTTTACAATGAAACAATCAAGCCTCTTATGGCCATATATCTAGAGATATTAGCCGAGAAATATTAGGGAAAACATAATTTGACTTGAAAACTGTCACATCCCTGTGAGATCTAATTAGAATACAGCTTAACTTCCTTTCCAGTTCCCTAAGTGTTGTTTTGGAGTTTCATCAAGTCCCCTGTTCAAGGAAAAAAAAAATCCAAACTCTTGCAGTTCCACGCAAGAAATCCAAACCACCTGCTTGTTCTATCATGAACTTCAAGGGTTTTCCCACTGCCCTGAATTCACACTAAGCAAGTTAACCATACCTCCAGATCATGATGTATACTTCACAGTAAAAACACAGTTGACATTTCTTTTGACCCCTATGAAAGGGATTCACTTGCATGGTTTACAAAAGGCCTAACATTACGTCTATTTTTAGTACAAGCAGTCATGTCTCCACAGCTGGGTAACTAGCACTACAAGAACACCAGATCCAAACAGCAACTGAAAGTGTGTCAGCCATCAAACATGAGGTTTTATAACAAATTAGGCTTGTGCTCTGACCTACCTTTCCAGAACTGCAACTAACTAATCTGTTCAATCCATTCAGGATTCCAAGTCATGTTATTTTACTGCTTCAGTGGGTCACACTGATATCTCACTAGTAACCATCTCCAGAATAAAAAAACCCTACATCATTCTTGAAACAACAAAGTACTTGGTTCTGCCTTACCCTTTGCTGTCTACACAGCTACTAGAAGCTGCTAAATCAGAATTCTGCAACAAGGCAGAAATAACCGAGATAAATACTATTTCTTTGAAAAGGTTCTAAGAAGCTTTCCAGCAATCACAAGAGAAGACACAAGTCCTGGTACAGATAGTATTGGGAGGGTGGGGGATATGTTTCCCATCTTCATTGTTGCAAGGCTTTTCCCATCTAGATGAAGAACAGATATAATCATACATTTGATTACAAAACTATCAGACAATTACTTTTAATAAGACGATCTCTGGTAATTAGGTAGCTGTAAAAAGGCTTCATATTCACACATACATTTTATAGCATCTTGAGTGGTTTTACTTGATACTCCAGTCCTGAGACTCTGGGCATTTACACTAGATATAGACCTTTCACAGATACTTTCCTGGAGCTTGGTTATCTCTCTTGATGGAACAAGGAGCAATCTGCCCACTTAGCTCACTACAAATGCACTAGCATTAAGTGTGATTATATCATCAGTCATCAGACTACATGTTCTGCATTACAGACATCCATTCATTTTTATACTGAAAATATAACTTGTTATTAAGACAGTAAAGCCTCCAAAAATCAAGGCAAATGTTTCTGAGTCAGGAGGAATTTAAGAAAATATTATTTTTAATTGGTTGTAAACATCCTCTTTATTCCATGTTCACAAGTGTGGATGCAGGATTAATGTATGGTGTTATGACTTATGCAAACTAAGCAGAAATGACAGTGTTGAACCCAAACACTGAATTCTTGTGTTCATCAAGTGGTCTCAGTACAGTTACCTTAATCTTTAGAGGTATGCAACTACTTTACAATTCTTGAGGACTCCTGCTCAAGGCAGGGATGAAAATTAGGTTTATTTCAACTACTGTGATGAGTTCACCATTAATAAAAAATGAACACTGTATGAACCTATCTGTAATCTATACATGATGGCAAACTTTACGTTGAGAATTACTGTATCAGAGCAATTGCTACATTATACAGCAGCTGAAATATATGTCTCTATTCCTAATATAGTCTAAACATACTTTCTGTCTGCAGGAACCTCCTTTAGATGCACTGTTCATCACCATTTCTCTATCAGAATTGACCATCTCACTCTATGACATGTACATTATCCTGAAGACAAGTTTAGTATATCATCATAAAGGTCGTAAGTACATCCTTATCCATCCTAGAGCTAAAACTTCAACTTCTTAATCGGCGCAACACCAGAAGTTGTAATACTGTATTTCCAAAGATTGCCTTGTCTTATGCCATGTGGGGTCAACAATTCAATGCTAATAGATGATGTTGTATATTTTCCAGAACGTCATGAAACAATTACTTTCTGCCATTTGCAGAGTTTCAGTACAGTAAATGAAGCATTTAGCTTCAAGAAAACAGCATAGACAACTATGATTTTTATCATAAAGAATTGCTAATTATCTGTGTAGCATGCAGTGCTAGGCCAAGCAGTGTTTCCATTCTGTCTGCTTCATGTTTGGAAGTTACGGTCTCCCCAACAGGCTGTAAACGGGCCATCCCAACCTGAACTATTGTGCCTTATAAAAACGTTGCTTTTGCTTTTCTGTTTTCAAGTGCTATCAGACCTGTCCAGAGAAATAGTGCATCGTCTTTACAGCCAAGAGCTGAAGAACTGTTACAGCTTTGTTTTAGATCACATCTCTGTTCCACAACTTTTCAAACATCTTACAGTCTAAACATTAGCCACCTTCTGTTGCTCTTGAGGATGCTGAATTATGGAATAAGAGTCATCATCTGAGCAGGATCTCCAAGACTTACCGTTGGATCACTAGTTAAAACTTCTCTTTCATTAAGCCTAAGAAGACACCAAGTCTAACAAATTGAGAAGATTCCAGGAGACAAGTTTCTAAGATTAAAACATTTCCATTTTAGGCAAATTGGATAAGGAAATACAAATTTGTGAAAAATAACACTTTTTTGCCAAAGTTATCACTATAAAGATCAAAAAAGTATTTGTACAGATTAGCAATATACCCATAATAAATAGACTTAACTTCCAAATTGTTGCCTTTAAATTTGGGAGGATGATAGCTTCCACTACTAACTCAGCCTGTCAAGATATAATTGACGTATTTGCCAGATCAGCATGGCAAACTATTTGTGTGATTTATCACTTTTTGAGGTAGTAAATATTTTTACAGGTATTAACTGCTTTCTACAAGCTGCTTTGTACCCCTTTAAGTGAAGATAGTGATGTGGTGGTTCATATTTTCTGTTCTGCTGCTCTTTATTTACTTTACCTGCAAGGGGATTCAGCAACATAAGCCTTAAAGATTCACACCTGATTTTTTGCTAATATGCAAACCACATGAGATAATAAGTCAATAAATAAAAGCTTGATTGTACTAGCCTGGGATGTTTCTGGGTAGCTTAGCATTAATAACAAAGTGTCCATTTGGAGAATTTGTTTTCTGTGGAATAACTAACAAAAGGTTTGTCAATTAAAAACTCACATTTTTGTCTGGCTGTCAATAGCAATCAGACAAGACCATTTGATTTGGGCCCTGCAAGTTGCTCCATGGCCCAAACCTATTTAAGCTTAGTTGCCAGCACCAGAAGCATAGCTGGATCCACACAGAAGTAAAATAGCTCCAGTGATAGAATTTTTAAGTCCCTTTTAATAAGTAATATTAACATTTTGAAGTTTTTGATTACTTGTGCTGAATTCGGGCTTTTTCACTACACATGTAGCAGTACTTTTGTACTGCAATCAACAGCTATTACAGTTGTTCAGACACAGCTGAACTAAATTGCTTTAAAGCTTTTTAAAACTCCAGTCACAGCTGCACTGAGCTCAAGAGTAACTCATCTAACCTATGGGTCACAAGAAAAATCACATCTTATTCTGCAGATACAGATGCTAGGTATGCAGCTAAGACATGCTGTGCTCATATTGGGTAAGTTATAGAATCACAGAATCATTTAGGTTAGAAAAGACCTTTAAGATCATCAAGTCCAACTGTAAACCTTAAACCTGGAAAATATAGCAATCAGGACACAAATTACCTGTGCACAACACATCTATACCATTACAGATTTCAAGAAAAGGGTATATCCATTTTACTCTATCACTCCATTATAAGCAACACATTCATTAAATAGTCCAGTAGCTAAGCTGAGCTTGGCGTTTTCTTTCCAGTCACTTGGAAGTTATTTAAACTTCCATCTGCCCTTTGGATCTTTCCTACTAATCTTAATTTGAGATGAGCCTACCAGTCCATCTTTGAAAAGAGTTCTATTTTAGCACTAGCTAAATGTAGAAGTTTCATGGCACTTCTTCCACAGTAAATCAGAGATATTTGTTCAGCTGTATTAACTAGCTCATATAAGTCTTTCATTTGATAACATTGCAAGTAAAATGTCTTGTTTTCCCTCCTTCCCCGTAATTTATTAATACATGTACAATAAAAGGAAATTCACTCCTTTAACACGTACATTTCAAAATGTAGAAAGTGATGGGGGGAAGTGGTTTTTTATTTAATAAGGTTATGACCTTCTTAATTAACATTTTCTTCCAAGCAGACTTTAAGAAAGTCTTACTCATTTTTCAGTCTATACATTTGGGGTTATTTACCACCAAACAAGATTCCATTTAATGCACCTTTTACCTGTTCATTTACTTACACTTTGTTTGATAAAAATTCAATGAAACAGAGCTGCAACAACTAAGTATATTTAATCTAAGCTACCCAGTTGTTTGACTAATAGCAAAAAACACCCTCTTGGCAAGTTTTAGTAGTAGCTGCTATGGCATGAAAAACATAATGTTTACCAACCAGCCAAGGTAGTAGTGTCTGCTTTCGTACCTTTTCTCTTTCTCTGGAGAAATAAAAAGGTAACATTCATGGGCCATAAATTCATATTTCTTTTCTGCAGTGTAATTAATCTTTTACATTCTCTGCTTGGTAAAAGTTTCGGTTTTGGTTCTTTCTGAAACCAGTCATCTTCTAACAAGGCACTTCTTGTTCTAAACCTTTGGAGGTTTATTTATTTATTGATTAACCCAAGATTTAGATTACTACTTTTACTGCACATTTGGAGGCTTTTCCCTAACATACTGCTGTATCAAGATTCCTCTTTTACTCAGCACTTCCAGTACCTTTTTCTGAGTATGATCCTGTGACTGCTATACAGCAACTTGGGGCGGGGGCAGGAGGAAGTTAACATCTAACCCCCCTTACTCATATTTTCCTCAAACTTGAAAAGAACTCTCTTAATTGAATACTCTTGTAACAATGCTCCTGAGAAAACAAAGATTCCAAAAGCTTTTCCCTGAAGTTACTGCATTCTCTGCATGCAGCTAAACCAACACTCACGAAACCCCAGCTTCTCAGCTTTTAGCAGGAATTCCTTCTCTACCACAGTTAAGTAATCATCCAGATGCTAGTCAGTATCACCTGGGAGATACAATAACCCCACCACATGTAAGGTGAAGCTTACCTTTTTCTTGAGGCTGTAACAATCCCCTGATGTATTTCAGTAGATTTAAACCTCAGTTTTTAAATTCCAACAAATCTAAAAACATCTTGCTGATGGTACCTTCCAGTGCTTTCACCTCACTAATACTAAAGGCCTACTGCTTGCAGCTCTGTAACCTTGCAACCAAGCTGCCAGGGGGATGTTTTCCACAGCCTCTGTGGCAGGATTTTTACCTCTGCTGCTCCTGCGCTGGTGCTCTTGTGCTGTTACTCCCCATGGCCTGCACCTGCAAACCCCAACAGTGCTGTTATGATGCTTCTCACAGGAAGCCATTCCCTCTGTCAAAAGGATCACCCTTCCTCACTTTCTTTCTTTGCCTTTTGTTTTTGAAGATTTTAGTTTACATTAGAGAAACATAATACATAACAAAGTAGAAAATAGTCATAGAGATGCTTGATAAACATTACTGGTTACTATATGTACAGAGAGATTTAATAAGAATGTGCAGTATTTGCATTTGTTTAGCATATTCTAATTAGCAGTAACAATCAATACAAAATTCGAATAGGACCCAAGGAAAAGACAGGTCAGAGTCATCATCAGCATCCTCATCTTTATCATTGCCACATGCTCCACTGGAAGCACAAACAAGCCAGCCCAAGAGGGAGTGCTGCTGGGACTCATCACTGCCGTACCTGGCCACACTAGGAAGAGCACACTCTCTCCCTTCCCCTCTCCCCACCACTCTTCTGTTGTTGTTTCCCCAAAACCAAAAAATCTTTCACTACTTGAGGCAATGTATGCCATCAGCTACAAATCCTGCTAATAAATCCTTGTCAATATGAACTTCTTGCTTTAGACATCCTTTGTAAAATACACTCAAAATTTCATAGAAAATTAAAATAGAGAAATTAGTTAATACAGTTTGTGCTTCTTGACCTAATTTATATTAATAAACAATTCATCACACATCAGCGTTTTTCTTGAAGGGGTGAAAAACTTTGAAAACAGAAAACAATTGGGAGCAGGAAGAAGGCAAGTTTTATTTCTTTTTCAAATTAATGATTGTTAAAAATATACATAAGAAATCCTGATTTCCACATTTTCCATTTTCCTGTCTTCTGTGCCAAATTAACTTCATAAACGGCAGAATTTATGTTATTTTCTCCATGCTGGAAGTCTAAAATGGTTTGGGTCTATAAATTTTTAGGAATCAAATGGTCATGAAACAGAAACTACATCCTACTGCCTCCAACTTCTGGCACCTGATCGCACATCCAAGTTACCATCTCATAATCCTTTAGCAGCTGTAGCTTGCATACTCCACCCACTATTATCTGCAAAATAAAACACTTTTCCTGTAGTAAAAGTCTGATGGTTTTTTACATTTGTTGTCTTATGTGCTATGGAAAAACTCTTTATTTTCTTTTATAAACTACTGTCCAACATATAGAGGCTTGAGTCACATATTTCAGTTATAAAATTCCAGCTTCTCCTGTGTTCTGCTAATGAAAGTAAAATCCCTTAAGTTACTCTAAAAATTGCAATTTAGACCATTCTTCAACCTGCCATAACAAGACTATTGGGTTTATGGGTGCAAGACAAGAACAACAGTATGGGAACCACGAGAGAAAAATCTGTTGCAGTATACAGATTAGAAGACACAACTCAACATTCAATATCATGAAGGATTTATTGCTTCAGGAACCTGAAGTTTCTAATATTCTTTATACTACATACTATTATTTTTCATCATTATACATTAGCAATGTCTTCAGCTTTTCTAGGAGTCCTGAACGCTTCCAAAATCTCCACAGAGTACCTCCCTCCTGTTTCTTCAGACAAGCAGGAAAGGCAGTTCCAACTGATTTGAGTACAAATGGTATAAATACTCAGGGGCAAATCTGTACTCAAAATATTGATGAAATGAAGACTTTTTTTTTTGTCCTGAAAGAGCCCCCAAGAAGTCTTCTGTAACTCGGCCTACCCTTCTTTACCCTAGAAGACATAAGCAATGCCAAGCGCCGTTCTCTGCTGTGTTCGGTTTGTGTGAGTGGCAGGTTTTTGATAGCAGGGGAGGGGGCTACAGCAGCAGCCCCTGTGAGAAGCTTCTCAAAGCTCCCCTGGCTCCAAGTCAGACCCGCCTCTGGCCAAGGCCGAGCCAATTAGTGACAGGGGCTGCACCTATGTGATAACATATTTAAGAAGGGGAACCTGGGAGGAGGAGTGGGAATTGTGAGGAGGAGTTACAAGCAGGACACCTATGCAAACACCGAGGTCAGTTGAAGAAAAGAGGAGGAGGGGTAGGTGTGTCAGAGCAGAGACCCCCTGCAGCCTGTGGTGAGAGGTCAGGCTGTGCGCCTGCAGCCCATGGAGGTCCATGGTGGAGCAGATGCCCACCTGCAGCCCGTGGAGGACCCCACGCCAGAGCAGGTGGCTGCACCCGAAGAAGGCCAGGACTCTGTGGGAAGCCCCCGCTGCTGTAGTGCGGCACTGGGAGGACTGCAACACGCAGGAGGGATCCACACCAGAGCAGCTCAGAAAGAGCTGTGGCCCATGGGAAGGGCTTACCTCAGAGAAAGTTTGTGGAGGACTGTCTCCCATGAGAGGCACCCCACGCTGGAACAGGGGAAGAATGTGAGGAATCCTCCCCCTGTGAGGAGGATGGAGCAGCAAGACTGACCGCCCCCCGCCCCCCCATTCCCTGGCCCCGCACCACTGGAGGGGAGGAGGTAGAGAAATCGGGAGCAAATCTGAGCCCAGGAAGAAAGGAGGAGTGGGGGGAAGGTGTTTTTAAGACATGGTAATGCTTCGCATTATCCCACTCCATTAAATACTGCTGTTGTTAGTGTTTGAATTAAATTGATATCCTTCTTCCTCCCTTAATGAGTCTGTCTTTTGCCTATGACCATAGTGGTTATGTCATCCCCCATCCTTAACTCAACTCCTGAGCCTTTTGCTTTATCTTCTCCTTCCCAATCCTGAGGAGGAAGGGGTGAGCAAGCAGCTGTGTGGTGCTCAGTTGTCTTCTGGACCTAAACCACAACATCTGCATTTAGCCTTTTTGTTCACTTTTAATCCACTACTTGTAATACCCTATAATCCACTGGGTATCCCAGAAACACAACATGGGAGCCATGCTGTTATTTCACAGAACTGTTGGTGTTATCGTGCCCGGTTTTGTTGTGCAGTTAAACTGGATCAGCTGCAGCCTTTCAGCATCTGCAGTCCAACTGCACAGAGACAGAAGGCACCCAGCACTGTCCCCTGCCCCGCTGTTCAACCCCAGGTCCTTACCCCAATAACCTTCAGGTATTTTAAACATCCGCTCAGAAATCTAAGAACAGAAACAACTGTATGTGTCAATAACCAAGTGTTTCCCTTTACATAACTTTGGCATTACAGTAAGTTTGTATTTCAAATTTCAATATTACATAAACAAATGTCAAAACCATTCAGCTCCACAGAAGTGGCAATAACACAAAGTTATAAGTTATCCTGGGCTTTCAGGGACATACACAGGCAGCCCATGCCTATGTGGAATACCTTCCAACTGTGTCAGAGAGGAATTTACTCCTTGGCAATAAATGAGACCTTTCTGGAAACAGCACCACTGCTAATGCCTGCACACATACACACAGTAGAAAGCTGGAACTGTTGCTGAGCAACCAGAGCTGTGCAACTGCTGCTTCCTCAGCTTGCCATCTCTCCCCTGCATATTTAGAGTGGAGGAGGTCAGACAAAATGCAAGATGCCCTGCAGCTGCTGCCCTTACTAAGCCTCTTTCTGCTTCTGTGGTACATGATTGTATTTGTCATGAAGTGTCATCATTCTTGATGTGTTTGGAGTACACTGTCTGATCTAGATTAAGTGACAGATGTCTTCCCTACCTGTAAATCTTCTGAATATTAATTGTAATGATGACGTAGTCCCTCATTAGCAGTCACAGTTCTTGGGAACTGTGTCTATTAAGCATTTTCAGATATATTATTTAGCTACTGAAAACTGAAATCAGTAGGGATCTGTGACATTTTTTTAACCAGTCACAGCTTAATTGTGACTAAGGAAAATCCTTCTTTCTCATCTAAACATTTGATGTCATGCTTCATCCAAATATATTTAGCAAGTGCAATCCGCGTTGATATATTGCTTAACTGTCATTATATTCCAAACAAGACAGCATACTTGGCTTTTCATTTTCTTTTGATTAAAAATGCCTGTTAGAAAATTAAAGAAATCTACCCATGGTTCTCAGGCTATCGCATTGGTTCCTCTTTTCGTTGCTGCATATTCTTTTAACTTCTTGTAGTATTTTACTGGTGATGAAAATAAAAAGCAGCTTTCCCTGTCTTCCAGTAGGTTAGCTATCATTAGCCATTGTTAAGATTACTTCAGCTATCTTATACTACAGTAACAGCTGCCTCATGCAGTTTGCTGCATGCTTTGACATTCAGTAACTGTACCCAAGGGTTTGTCGGCCACCAGTTAGCAAGTGGATACTTTTTAATCTGATGAAAGATATCCAATTATTGCTAAAAAAAAAAAAAATACAAGTACAAAAGTCAGATAATTTCTCTCTCTTCATTACACATTAAAGAAGCGGCTCCATCTTCTCATCCACTTTTTCTTTCCAGGTCCCACACCTTAAACCACCTCTCTTTGCAACTTTGCATGCTTCCTCAGAAAGACAAATTATGGAGCCTTCTACCCCTGTCCATTTCAATGTAGACGGCCGAGTGAAGGATTTTCCTTAGCAATGACCTGCTGGGTTATAACTCCTACAGCATGCGTCCATGAATTCAGTGACTTAACAGCAATCTGACTCTGGCCTCTTCTGTATTTTGTTTGTTTTGGAACAGAAATACCAATAAAGTTTAAGGATTGTTTCCTATCAGGACAATACCAACATTATGGCATATAGAATTAGGCTGAAACTTTACCAGAGAAGAGGGCATTTTATTTCTTTCAATAAAGTTACTGCCAAACACCTGTCACTGTCTTAAACATTTTCCCTTATTTTCACTGATATATCAAATGCTTTTCCCTGTTTATACTGCTCTACACCTGGTATTAAGCAATTCTTAGTGTCCTAATTTTGTTTTCCTGGGGAAGTGCCAATACCAGAGAGGTATTCATTACATACCTCCCATTATTATTTTACAGATCCACTGTACATCCACTGGGGAGGCAGTGGGAAAGGACTCTTTCTTTCTACATGGGCTAGTGTACCTGAACATCCCCAAATTTAAGGTAGAAGTGGAAAGGTTAATAATTATTATGTTGGTCTGTTTCATAAAAACTTCCATTAAGGCAGGTCACTCTGCACAAGAGCAACACAGCTGCTTCCTTGTCTTCTGTGATTAAACTGTGAATTGCTGAAGTGTGGAAAGAAACCTCCTTTACCTCTATCTTCCTCCACCCCATTCCCTGCAAAATATAGGCGGCTAAAACACAGGAGGATATTTTTGGTCATTGACAAGTTACATTATCAAGCTCCATTCTAGAAGAGACAAACAAGACTCGCTTATTTACTAATATGGACTTAATTCCCAAGTTGCACAAGAGCAAAAGTTTCCAGCTCATGATGTGTTCAAAGATAGATATAATAAAACTATACACTTAAAAAAAGAGTTCTGACTACTTAACCTCATAGCCACATATCCAAGAAAGAAAAAGGAAAAAGCAGTAGTTGAATCCTCAACTGAATAACGCTAGGATCAAAATTTAAATGAATGTTAACTGAGAGATAGTGGCTTCTTTTTTATCCTTAGCTCTAAATATCAATTAAATATATTTTCTTAATTAATCTCTTATAAACCAAATTATGTATTTTGATGGAAGTTTATTCTAGATGATATTACCACAGCATTAGGCTGATTCTCTTGACTTTAAAACCAAGTTTTGCTAGGACAGGCCTCCCAGTAAACAAGTTATTCTTGTAAGAGATAGGCACAATAACTTGTCATATTTGTAATTGTACAGAAATATCAGCCCGAACGGTTTTGCAAAGTTTCCAGTAAACTACTGCAAAAGCTAAGAGTGAGGTGCATTTGTACTGCTTTAACATTATGGAAATCTAATGAAATCCAACCATTCCCAGGATCTATTAACTACACACCCCCTACCAGGAAAAGGTAACTAAGTTAGCTTCCATTAATAGTGAAAGACCATACTGCAAACTTCTGGTTTTAGATACATTGAGGACTCAGCCAAAACAAAGAGAAAACAAATAGTTTAGGAAAAAAAAAAAGTTTCATTAAATATTAACACTTGAAAGAGTGCTGTATAATTACATGTTTTGACTCAACAAAACTAGTAATAAAATAATTATCAGAGTAGAGCTGAAAGCAACAGACGTTCAGCGCAAGGCAGGAAGCAGGATTTGTCAGGGCACATCGTATCATTCCTCTTATTTTATGGCAGGTCTCAAGAGCATCCTCTGCCACTGTTACTGAGAGAAGAACCTTAAGTGTTTCCATACCTGGTCTAGTCACAAGTAATCACATTAGAAACAGCTGCCCTCTTAAAAATACAACAACACGTGTTTTGTTTATAAACAAGGAAAGTTCGTGAATTTCATCACAGATAAAAATACCTTCTTGGAAGAGGCAACAGGGGAAGTTAGCTCTAGTTATCTTTTTTTATCAACGTATATAGGTATCTCAGGAAAACAGAGCGATAACCAGTCACCGCTGTTCCGTACAAAACAAGCACGGAGGTGCAAGCGACCGCCAGTCCCTGCGGGACGCCTTGGCCCACAGAAGTCGCCCGGAAAAAAAAGTTCCCAAAGCAGAGCCTCTAAAACTCCATTTCCCACGTCGACGCCAAACGCTAGGAAGTTCCTTCCACCCGCACGACCTCCCTTATACGCGGACACACACAGCCGCCCCCCGCCGGACCGCGGAGCCGCCTCTCCCAGGCCCTCAGCCGGGCCGGGCCGCCGGGGGGGCTCCGGGGGGAGCGGGCGGCGCTGCGCCCTGCCCTGGGGCGCTCGGCCACGGCCCCACTCCCCTTCGCACTTGACTTTTTTAGGTGTTCGCTTGCCGCAGCCACCCGGGCCGGGCCGCCCCCCCGCCCCCCGCCGCACCTGCGTTTCCCTGCTGCTCTCCGGCGGGGCCAGGGCCCGGCCCGGCCCGGCGGGAGCGGGGTCAGCCAGGCCCTGCCGCGGCCTCGCCGCTGCCTCCATCGCCCGCTGCCGTTGCCAAGGCGAGGGGCTGCCGCCACCGCCCCCCGCCGCCGGGTGGGAGGTTTTTTAACTTCCCCTGCCAGCCCCAGGTCAGCCCCGGCTTCCAATGAAAACGAGCGGCCTCTCCGAGGAGGAATCGGCATCGGCGGCTCCCTGCGTGCGGAGCGAAGCGGACCCCGAACCCGCAGCGACACCGAATCCCCCGGGGTTCTGCAGCCCCGCGGCGGCCCCCAGCCCTGCCCGCTCCCGGTGGCCCCCTCCGGGCCAGCCAGCGAAGCCCCAGCGCCGCCCGCGGGGGACTCCGGCCGGCCCCGGGACCCAGCGCCCCCCGCCCGGCCCGGGGGTGCCAGTCGGGACTGTGAGTGCCAGAGCGGCTTGTAGGGCAGTCGGTTTCTCGCGAATGCCGCAGCAGCTACCCTTTTTTTTTTTTCTTCGGGGAGAGAGACCCGAAAAGTCACACTTTGTTACTGCGCTAAAAGCTGAAAAGTTGCATCAAGGGCGGCTTTAGTATTCAAGACATCGCAAAATAATCTGACCTTTAACATCTTATTTTCAGCAGCTCCCAAAACTATGTATCTACGCAGCCTTCACGCATGCTATTACCAGAGCAAGCAGAAAAACTTCAAACGCTGTTCTTTTAACTGCGTGACAAAAGGGCAATGAAATTTAATACACCTGTCTGCTACAGGTGTACATAACACAACTTTCTCCTAATTGGATATCACAGTGCAGGTTGCCCTCTTAAATGACCAGAGAGTCTCCTTGTTATCAGGTTTTCTCTTCTCATATGACAATGAAAATAAAGATTTTGCTGACACTCTGTCGGATGTACTGATCATTTATGTAAAAATCCAAATGTGTTCATAAACAAATCTGTCCCCAAGGAAATCTTTTTCCTGAACTTCTGACATAAGAAACAAGTTCAGGTGGTAATCACCCTATAGAAAATAGTTACAATGTATACACAAAAGTACTGAAAGCTATCTAACAATAAACATAGATGAAAGACAGACTAAATATGTATGTCCTGACACTGAGGCATCAGCAGCTTTTGTTCACCCAGAATCTGTGTCAACACATCTATGGGAACATCAAAGCTAAACACTAGGAGTAAAGCACAGATAACTCAAGAAAACCTGAAATTCTTCACAGAAATGTGTAAGAAACTCAATGCCCAGGCCTGAGGTAAGTATTTCACCTTGGAATGTTTCTCTTCTGCTTCTTTTGATGTAATTTGAACTCTGCACCAGGGAGCCTCCTGCTAGTCGTTTACGGAAACATGCATACACAGGGCTGCAAAAGACCTGCACAAACTCCACATCTGGACCCAACAATTCCTAAATGTTCCCTAAGAGGATTTTTGCACCTACTCTTAAAAATCTCTGGAGGACAGAGGCTACACAAACCTTCCAGGGAGCATGGTCCAGTTCTTATTTACCCTTTTCATTACTTTTTTATTAGTATTAATTATTACTTCAAAGTACACTTTTTCTCATCTATCGTTCAGTGACTAGGCAGAAAAAATGACCTTTATAATCACAGCTTTTAATGTTTGCGGTGGATTAACCCTGGTAGACAGCTAAGCCCCACACAGCCACTTGCTCACTCCCCTCATTTTCTCCCTCATTTTTTTCTCTCCTAGAAAGAAGATAATTGATTCAGCTAAAAGCTATTTATTTAATCATTTCCTTGGAAGTCATAGGGTCTGCTCTTTATGATTTTCCAGTTGGTTGGTACTGTTGCCAAAATGTGACATGCAAAACTGGACATAAAACTCTTCCAGCAGCTTTAGAAACCAGAGCAGAAAGGGAAGCTTTCTATTGATGGTTTGAACATAAACTTTTAAAATGCTGCCAGACAACACTTATTCTTTCTACTTTGGATGGTTTCAATATTCACTTTGGCACCCACAAGATCTCACACATAATTTTCTGATATACTTTTGCATATTGATATTTATTCCCTTTTATACTTGTTCATTTGACTCTTCCTTTCTTGAGTACTTTACTGAATTTCCGAGCTTTTCTTTCATGCTCTGCTTCTTTAATGAAAATTAGTTTGAGTTTCATTCCCATCCTCTGATCCACATCTGGATCAGCTCTCCCAGCCTGGTACTGTATGTGATTGCAAATTCTCAGTTTCCTTGTGAACAATGTCCTGGAAAATCAGGCCCCTTTAACACCTCATATAGTATCTTCACAGAGTTTCTCTGAAAATAATTTACAGTCTTTCAAATCGTTGCTGACCTCCATCATAATAATTTAAACAAGCTCATATCTGTCTTGCTTCTTAAAAAAAGTATAAATGGGGAAAGAAAAAAAAAAAAAAGAGTTGCAAGGGTTGTATCATAAACTTTGCTAAAAATTGGGGCTGTGCTAGAAGTATTAGTTCCCACTAGGTGAATATATGCCTGTCAAGCATCTAAACTATCAAAGAAGGTAATTGTATTGATTTGACCTGAATTATTTTTTAAAATCCATGTGGTACAATTTCTTTCCCATTCTTGTCCCCTGAACTACTGGAAAATAATAGCATCATAATTTGTTCTAGTAATCTTGAGGAATCTTTTTCCCTTTAAGGAAAGTTGCTCTGTCTGATATTCTTTAAGACTCTGAGACCCTGCACGTTGTTAATTAGTGCTCAAAAAAACTGATCTTGTTTGGGAGATTGTTCTCAGCGTTCAAAGGTATATTTAATTTTCTGTTGTCTTGAATAGGTCTAAATGATATAAATATTTCACAGTATTTCTTTAATCTGATGCTTTCCTATTCTTTTCAATATTTTTTACAATCTTGTCATAAATAGCATTTTATTAAGACTGGAGAAGAAAGGTACTAAGCATTGTGGTCTTACCTAGGCTTCCCACTATTTGTTTACTCTATCCTTTGCTCATTCTACATGACTCCTGATTTTATCCCTCCACAGTTTTCTTATTATAAGCATCTCTATATTTTCTGCTCATCCTTAGCACTAATATTCTCCACATTATTATTTTTCAACTTTCAGGACAAGCATATCTTAGCAAAGACACCTCACTGAGATTTCAATATCATTAAGGATACTGAAGGTGCCACTGTAACACAGAATCAGAGAACAGTTGAAGCTGAAAGCGATCTCTGGAGATCATCCAGTCCAACCCTTGCTCAAAGCAGGGTCAGCCAGAAAAGGTTGCCCAGGACCATATCCAGTTGAGTTTTTAATACCTCCGTAGATGGAGACTCTACAACACCTCTGAGCAACCCGTTCCACTGCTTGACCACCCTCAAGGTAAAATTTTTTTCCTATGCTTTAGTGGAATTTCCTGTGTTTCAGTTTGCGCCCATTGCCTCTTGTCCTGGGCACCACTGAAAAGACCCTGGCTCCCTCTTCTTTATACCCTCCCTTCAGGGGATTGATAAGATCCCTCTGAGCCTTCTCTTCTCTGAGCTGAACAGTCCCAGCTCTTTCAGCCTCTCCTCATAGGACAGATGCCCCGGTCCCTTCATCATCTTTGTGGCCCTTAATGCACTTGCTCCACTATGTCCATGTCCCTCCTGCACTGGGGAGCCCTGAAATGGACACAGCACTCCAGACATGGCCTCACAGGGGTGAGTAGAGGGGAAGGATCACCTACCTCCCTTGACTTGCTGGCAACACTCTTACTAATGCAGCCTGGGATGCAGTTGGTGTTCTCTCCTGGGTTATTTCCCATGCACAGTCCAGGTTCAGGACTTGGTAAATCCTTTTGTTGAATTCCAGGAAATTCCTGTTAGGCTATATTTCCAGCCTGTTAAGATCCCTCCGAATGGTGGCACCACCACCTGGTATTTCACTCCTCCCAGTTTTGTATCATCTGCCCATACAGGGAGGGTGTACTCTGTCACATCATCCAGATCATTAACAAAGATGTTAAACAGTATTTGAACGGTGTTGACCCCTGGAGTACACCACTTGTGACAAACCTCCACCTTGACTTCATGATGCTGACCACAACCCTCTAAGCCTGCCAGTTCTCCCAATTTTCAGTCTATCTCACTTTCCATTTATCTAGCTTATACTTCATCAATTTGTCTGTGAGGAATTTATGGGAGACAGTCCCATAACTAAAGTCTATAGTAAAGTCAAGATAAACAACATCCACTTCTCTCCCCTCATCCACCAGACCAGTCATTTCATTGTAGAAGGCTGTCAGCCTGGTTAAGCACAACTTGCCGTTCTTAAATCCATGCTGAAACATGACAAAGGCACAAAAATTTCAGACTTTCAGAACTGGTAGTCATGCCATTAGGTAACCCTTTTTCATCAATGCAGTAATTACTTGCATTTGGTATATAGGGTGCTATATAGGGGCATATGTCCAAGAATATCTCAGAAAGCCTCAGCCTCCATCACACCTGAGTCACTATAGTCACTTCAGTCCCTCAATTTGCTTGTGTCACTTTTGACTTCAGTCACATCAGTTATTTACTTAACACTATTCACCTCAGCCACCTACCCAAGCCTGCCTGTCACTTGATCAGCTCCGTTCAGCAGCCACTTCATTCATGTCGACTCTCAGGTTAGCTCCTTCAGGTGGACCTGCTGCACAGTCACCTGCTGCCACCGTCATCTCCCTCAGCTCCACTAACAACAAAGTGTATGACAGAACTGGTGTCTAAAGCTATTTGTACAAAAATTTCTTTTGAATTTCAGATTGTTTAAAAAACATTGGTACTTATAAAAAATAGAAATCCATTTCACTGAAACAGTTACTAATACAAGTTTCTATAACTGAAGAGTAGTGCACATTTTTACAGGTATTAGCTATATGAAAGTTTAAGCATAGAAGTGTTTTCTGTTCCCAACTTCCAGCTGTTGCTTTACTAATTCTGTGTGGAATGAAAGGATTATTCACGTGTCATGCTCTTACTTGTGTGTCTAAATTCAGGAGAGTGCTTTTGGGAATGACTCCAGAGCTCAATATTCTATTTCTACAAGTGGTCACAAGCACCTTGGGAGTGAGAAGAACGCAAGCTTGTGTGATACGTTGCATAATATTATCCCAGGCTCTGACCATATTCAGCTTCGACAATTTTTAGAGCCTATTGTCATAGTGCCACCAAGGCTGGTGACTCTGTGGGGCAAGGGTGCCAGAGGCTCCCTGGGTGGGTTATGGCAGGGCCTGGCAGCCAGGGCCCATCCCACCCCCACCCAGGAGCAGGGCAGCCAGGGGACATCGGAGCAGCTTCAGCCCTGGGCATCGGGCACCTCCCTGGGAATGGGGATGGGCCAAGGCCAGGTTTTGTCTGCTTAGGAAATCACAGTGGAAGTGTCTTCCAAATCTTTCTTCAGCCTCCCTCTAACCCCATGCAAAGTTGTTGAATCCACAGAGTTGTTCAGCAAAGGGATCCATAGATTTTCTTCCTGTTTCATGAAGAATAACTTTCAACTATTTGTTTTGAACGTGGCTCCCACTAGCTTTATCTGATGGCTCCAATACTTGTATTTGGAAAATATGGTGAACATTCAATCCCTATTCACTTTCTCCATGCCACTCATAATTTTGTAGACTTCTATCATGTCTTGCTCTGCAGAAACACCTCTTCTCTAGCCAACTCAATCATTCTCCTCATGGAAGCCATTCCAGCTCTTTGATCACCCTGCTACCCATCTCCTCCCTTTACTAGTACTTATATATATATTTTTAAGATGGAAGAACCAAAACTGCACAGGTGTGGGCAACCAATTTATACAGTGGTGTAATTACATTTTCCATTTTGCTCTCTATTCCCTTCCTGACAATTTCTAGCATGTCTTTCTTGCTTTGCTCACTGCTATCGACCACTGAGTGGATGTTTTTGTGTAATTCTTCATTATAATTGCAGGGTCTTGCTTCTCAGTGGAAATGTTTTAGGATCCAAATGTTTTCAAGGACTGATCTTGGACAGAAGATAAGTCTCAGACATGATAAAACAAAGAAAAAACTTTAATGGATATGGCCTCACTTGGTAACATTGCAATCCGTTAACCTTCCCCTAGCAGTACCACCAGCAGTAATAATTGTTCACCCAGCATGGATAAAATCCATCACAATGCCTACCATGGCTTTGGGCAGCACTGAAGACAAGTTTTGAGCAATACCAAATAAAAAAGTATAAGATCACAGTGGGACAAAAGAAATACATGATTGTACACATCTACAAACAAAAGTTCATAGTTTTGTGAGTTAGCCTGTGACATACCCAAATCACTGTCAAGCTTTTAAGAAAATTAAGAATTTCAAATCTTATTCTGGTTTTCATGAACACCCTTTTACTCGAATACAGCACAGTAAAAACAAACAGGCCACTTTGGTTGCCTCTATCTGACCCAAATGATTCTATGATTCTATGAACCCCTCCAAAGAAGGATGTAAATCTGGATAATCCCAGTTTTTATATTTTTGCATAAACCAGCCACTAGAGGGGGAGATAATCCCAGACACTTTAATACATCTAATCCTAGCTAGCAGAAATTCTACATTTGAGTCTACTTTCTATTACCATGACCACAAGTCCAAAATCTACCTTTTTTTTTTTTTACACTACAAGTATTCAGCTACAATGAATTAGATTGCATTTCTTGTCATTAGGTTGCCCAGCAAATGAATCAGGATTGCTTTGCCAGAGCAAAGGCCTTTCCTTAGAAGGATCTGTTTATTTATTTATTCAGTAATTGACAAGTCAATTGTAAATTGTAATTTCTCTGTAAAGGTGATTCGATTTTGAGACTGCAAGGTTCAGCAATGTTCCTTTAAATATTTTTAAATTTCTAGGAACTTCAGCAATATTAGATTCACTAGTTATAACAGACCACAAAACTATGACATGTTGCACTCTTACAGTTAAATATAATTAAATATAATTATAATAAATACCTTTAATGAGACAATAAGAAAGCACGTTATAGATTCAAGCAGCCAGATTATGATGCTTCTAGTAAATGTCAGTTTATTACCTGCACAGAAAATCAAGCTGTACTACCTATGTGATCATGAAAAAAATCCCAGTCATTTGTTAATGATGATATGACACTGCCACTTCTCCACCTCTGTGTGTGTCACTCAGGTCAGAGTATCTCTATAGCTGTTGTTAGCCTGCAGTAGTCAAGGTAAGGAAGATTTACACTGTGTTCTATCACAAAGCAGTCAACACCAATGGTTCTCCATAGGAGAGGAACATAGTAATTATCCACATCTATGGTGTTAATAAACGTTTTCAAACACAATATAGCTATGATAAATCTTTACCTGAGGCAGCCATGGTCACACTTGATTATGCGGGGAATTACTTCATATTTTATTGAAACTTGTTAGGCAAATTTGTGAGGCTGACACAAGATAGTATGTTATTATAGTTCCAGAAAGGCAATCTGTCAAGCAAAACTAAGGAAGATCTGCCCTGGCAAAGACCTGTACATCCGTGTACCAGCTCCGGGGGTTCCCTGGTCTCTCTGGCTCCCTCATCACTCAGGGAGGCGAAATGGCAGGCCTGCAGAGTCTGGAAATAGAAGGTATTATGGTCAACTTCAGAAACAGGAATTTTTTGATGAAGGAAGTTTGGGCTTACAGGGAGATAAATAACTCATGAAACATACTTTAAAGAACAGAAAGGGAAACTAACCTGTTGTTAGAGTTATAAATCTGATCTCTTTTTAAAAAGCAACAAATGAAAAATGTATTCCAGTTTTCTGAAGACAGGAGACCAAGTGACTGATTTTCCCATGCCCTTTGGTGGGGGCCTGGGCTACGCTGAGTAAATTTGACACGGTAGAAGTGTGGAGCATTCATAACAATTTAGAGAAAGAGCAGTGCTGTGGGAATACGCTCCTGTCTCTCCTCACTGGTTCTCTGCAAAGGAGGAACCAACAGCTGGAGGAAGGAGATATGGCAGAGTGATGGGAGCAGTAGAGAAGTGACTGGGGGACTGATCCAAAAGTGTCCATGCTGAGAAAGATGAGATGAAGCCCTGAAATCAAACAGTGTTGTTCATGGGGGGTGGAGATCCTTTTAATTTTAGGAAAACTGTCTGGTAACTGGAATGGCTAATGTTACAGAATATAAGAGTCTGCACGTGATTGCTTTCCAGCTGCTAAATAAAACCTTTTTAAAAAAATGAAATGTATCAAATTTTAACAGAGGATAAAATATTTAAATATCTACATGGCTGTGACTGTGGAAACAAATCCCATCACTAAAATCTCAGTCCTTCATTGCCAAGAATCACAACAGAATGAAGAGACGAGGACAAAGTACTGGCTAGAGTAGAACTCAAGAAACGCCCAGAGAGTTAGAATTTAACTGGAGATAATTCACATAAAATTACAGAAAGGTGTCCATCTTTGACAAATAAGACTGCTTTTGAAAAACATAGCTGAGGAACTGTGCTCATAATTTACCTGGTCTTTTAGAGCACTTTTGTCTTACAACCTCTTTAAAAAGCTTGTCAAAGACCTCTTTACAAAGTAGATAATTAAATACTGTAAGGATCAATTAATTGCACAGATAAAGGTCTAGCTTGGATAGCAAAGGCAGAGTGCAATAGTGTAAAATAAGAGTGTGGGCTAGAGAAATATGAAGAGCTGTGTGCCACAGAGACCAGTAATGGCTGGGAGTGACTTCATTCCTTGCATGCACGTCTCTGGCCAGGCCAAGGGAATATGGCTGTAAGGGAGTGGAGTCTGCTCATGATACATAACTGGGCAGAGATTCAGCACAAGGGAAAAGTCATAAACATCAGAAGGTCTCAGGCAGAGCGAGAGCAACAGGATATGAGTTACTTGTGTGCTCTAATTGGGAGAAATGGTGGTATTAAAGACTGGACAAGAAAAAAAAATGTCATAGCATTGCCCCAGCATTGTGTTTCTTACAGACTTCTTACTGACCAAGTACAGTGAGGGAGCAGGTACTCTTGGTGCTGAGGTAGGATGTTCTCAAGTGCTTAGCACTAGACACAGCTCCAGGCAGATACAGTCATCTCTAGCAGTGCTTCCAAAACTTTTTTGAACAGTATTACAGATGTAAGCCTGATTTCTTTTTGGTAACAAAGGCCAGGCCAAAAGAGAACAATATGCAGGAGTCTGAGCAAGTTCTCATTGGACGCTTTGGAATAACGTTTGTTTTTAACATATGTAATATCCCTGTTTTACACAGACAAGTCTACACCAAAACTGAGCAAGATGATGAACTAAAAACTTAATACTGAAGTTGTTACTTTGAGGTTGAATAGTCTATAGCTTTAGCTGTTTAAAACTACTTTTATTTAACAACATATCTTTGCTATTTAACAACTGTGTGTAGAACATGTGCTGTAGACTTTTTAAGGTTCATTGTTGTGCCACTGAGGCCTCTTTGTTCATATTTTTAGATCTTCCAAATATTTGTTTACACATTTCCTGTGGAGAGCATACCTTCTGTAACACTGCTTCTTCATCGGCCCACTCCCGATTTATTTTAGTATCCCCCAGCTGATAGGGGACAGATGGGTGAGGGTTGGGAGCAGAGGAATGCTGCCCTGCCTCTGACGGCCGTGGAAGCTATGCAGCTCGCCTCCCCCGGACAGCTCTAAAACGCCTTTTGGGAGAGGGGCCAACATGACTCTCTTGGTCACCAAAAATGTTAGAGCCCTACAAAAGACTCGAGGTGAATCAGCTTTCAGTCTTGAACGGTGGGGCACAGGTCACTGAGAAGCTGTCGCTGAAGATTCCCATCCCAGAGAGGTTTAAGATCAGGGGAACAGGCACATTTTAGTGCAATTATGCAACACTATTTGAAAATTGGTGTGTAGTTTGTGCTGTTTATAAACTTTTCCTACAGTTCCCATCTTCACCTTGTCTGGGTGTCTGGAATTTAAATTCAATTCTTGTCTCAGCAGACTGGGTATCAGAGTTTGGATTAACACATTTTGGATTAACACCTTGTAAAATTAATAGAGTCTAATCTGCACCAATGTCTGCAATGTTTTGTGTGTGCAATGCAAACCATTTTCCACTATGATCCCTTCTCTTTTCTGACGGTGACAGTACAAAATCCCTCTGTGCTAAGATATGCTCGCCTGCATCTCCTGATCCAAAAGCTGCATCACTCCTAGTCTCACAGGAGGTTGAGGCAGCCATCAGAAAGCACCTGCCACAGAGCTGCCCTGACCATGTTGTACAGACGCCATAGGCAGGGCAGTGAGCAGAGGAGAGACCTCTGAAAGCTTTACTCAGTGCAGGCCATTTAGACGTGGGCCACTGAATTCCCTTAGTATAACAGAATTCAATACAAAGGGTAAGACTCTAACCCCACTGCTTGCTTTGGGAAATGTGGATGATCTCAAAGATAAATGCTGTGGAAAGTTGTGGGTTTAGAAAACAATGAGTTTTAATGTACAAATTCTTCTAAAGAACTGTTTGCAAACTCAGTTTACATTCAGTGATTCATGTAACATATTATGCTTACCGGTGAGTTTCTCACCTATAACGAGTATAATGTATTACTGTCTTTCCAAACAGAAGGATGGGATGATTCTTTAGGGAATAAATTCTAATATGAATGCAAGCAGCTAGTAGCTCCTGGTATGCAAACATGCATGTCACGCCTGCCTCTGTTCCAGATCATGGCACCCATCAGTGGTGGCAATCAGTATAAACCCAGGCTACAATTAGGTCAGGCCCACTGGGGGAGGGGGGGGATATCTCATAATCCTGAACTTTCAGACCCCTCAATAAATCTATTTAGGACTCGGACAAACTCCTGGTTGGCTTCTCCTCTGTTTCTCCTGAATCCTCTGGAAAGCCAGCCAAAGGCAGCTGTTTCCCCTGCAATGGTGGCTTTGTCCTTGACAAATGGCTCGAGCTTCCTGCTGTCTTCTCCCCTTGTGTACAAGATTTCAGGGCTCAAACAGAAACTCCTGCTGGCTGGTTGTGCAGTCCCACATGTCTTTCTGTCTCCTCCAGGACTGCGGGGGTAGTGAAAAATTCTCCTACTCTCCTTCACAGCTTCTCCCTTCAGTGAGCATGTGGAGACGGCAGTGGAAGGACCTGGGAAGAGGAGGCTGTGAGGTCCGGCAGAAAGGAAGTCTGGCGGGCTAACGATGGCAGATCCTCTGCCACATGTCTAGTGGGAAAGGAAATTTTATAGGAAAAGTTGTGTGGGGAACACGAGGAAGTCGCTTGGGGAGGGAATAAAAGATTCAAAATCAGAAAAAAAGAGAAGGAAATATTTCCTTCTTCACATCTTTCATCATTCCTATTGAGAAGAAAACATCTTTGATGCTCCACACCACCAAGCTGTAAACACACTGGCAATCAAACATTTGCTGATATGTAGTTCCCGCAGTCATAGGACCTTTTTCTGTATCAAAAACATGAAAACACTGCCTCAAAAGGTAAAATTTTGTATAAACCTTTTTACAGTTTGTATTTCTAAGGTTTTTTGGGGTTTTTTTAGAAAGCTGGGTAAATATGAAGCCCTATTGTTAATGTGCATGTTTCATCAGTCTCTAGTACTCAGGATTGCTGATACAAAGCACATAACCATAACAAAACAAAGCTTACATGAGTAATAATTGGTGATTCTTTCTGCTATTTCATCTGTTAATTTGTTCCTTCAATTTTCCTTATAGTTGTTGATATTAACATCACTTCTTTCTACTTGAATAATTTGTTATTCCCTAGACTAAGACTGCTTTGAAAATAAAAATTGAGTTTTGGTAAGTATAATATTCATTCCTTATTATTAACCAACTAAAATCTTCTTTATTAGTCTGGAATACAAATGCATATTAATAATGCCAGTACACCTTTAGGAAATTACTATCATCACAATAAAACACTCTACTAAATATGATATTATGTTTCATGTTCACAGAATAGAACCTGGGGATAAAGTATAGATGTTTGATTATACTAACATTTTATATAAAGTGTTTGGAGGCCATAATTTGTTGTATAAATGTTGTTGAATATTAATGAAGTGTTGAAGGCTGCAAAATTGATGAGCGACTCACATGAAACACTAATGCAGAACTGAAATCCATGGGCAATTACTTTTCATAATTCTCTTTGATTTTCCAGGAGTAGACCTGCTCTCTCAGTGCACATGCAAAACTATTCACTGGGCAGCAATATCTCAAACTGAGGGGAACACGGGCTTTGAATACAAAACCACATAGGGTTTATAAATACTTTTATATGAAAATAACAATACATAGTACATTTATAAAGCTGACAATACATATATTGATCATACAATCAAAAATCTGATTCTAGTGCATGTGACTGACAGAAATATACTGTAAAACAGAATTATTTTGAAGCCTGACATCTGTCATATGGCTCTTTGTGTTGGTCTGATCAGAAACACTGTTCTAGAAATCCCATCACTACATAAAGCCCCACCCAGTGATCTGATGTATTCTGAGAATCTGTAACGTGCAAGATTAAGAGAGCAGGTCAGTAAATAATAAAGTTATTTTGACTGACTTCATATAAATTATATTCTGTCATACTAAGTTATTTCTGTTTTGCAGCAACAGAAAGATGAAGCAGTTCAAAATTTGCTAGGCTTCTGTTAAGCTTTCCTTATTGTTCTTTGGCTGGGACAGGAAACAAAAACTAGTAAGCTATCGTCTCAAATTGTGCAAGCAATTGCATTCTTTGAAAACCATTATCTGCATGAAATCTTTCATGGCAGGAAATTACAAACAGAAAGAAATTCCTTCACAATGAGAGAAATGCCCAGATTATTTTCAATACTTGTTTTAAAGTACAAAAGGTGCTGCAAAAGTTGTTTCAGTGGTTGCTGTGATTCCAGATACCTGTCCTGACAGTAGATTGATTCCTTTAGAAAGAGACTAAGGGTATTAAGTGAGGAAAAAAAGAATTGTCTGAAATCCTAAGAGTTAAATTTTCTATCAGATCATCTGTAATTTCTCATGACTGATCACTGAAAAGAAATACAGGGAAAACAGAACAGGTGATCATACATGTGTTTCTAGTTCAGACTTAAAAACAGTGTTGTGAAACAGTGAGAAAAAATGCCTGACCATTCACATCAGCATTTGTGACTGTTTTGGAAACATTTGCCTAACAAGAATATTGGAGTATAAACTTTGGTTCACACAGACATAGAATACATGTCAAGCTACCAATGGATATTACATTGTGACTCACTGCAAATGTTACATGGCAAAATAAAATTTAGAAAACATAATGTCCTAGATTCTAAAAGTTACTTTTTTTCCAGTGGACTTTTTAGAGCCATACGCTTAAAATGATTCATCTGTAGGTCAATGATTCATGTTGAGAGACCAATTTTTGTGAAAAAGAGAGAAATAGAGTAATTGGCATTTTACTATCTTGATAAGAGGCAGAACAGAAACACCTGAGAGGAACAATAAAGGAAGGAAATCACTGACTGATTAAATGCAGTTTGTTGTTAACTGAACCAGACCTAACTTTACACTAACTGGCAGGATGGTACATATTCACATCTTTTTTCCCTTTTACCTTTGCTTGCAAAATTCACATTTCCTGGTGCCAATTCTGGAAGCTGTTGAAACGCATCAGTAACTCCTCATTTTATAAAAGGATTGTGTGTTAGATGTATATACTATAGTTAGCTCAGTGAATTTACTGAAGGGCTAAAACCACACCCAAAAAATTACCACAGTACTTGCCCATAAGTGTCTTTAGATGATCCCTCCCTCCCCAAAATATGTAATTTTTAGCTCTATTCAAAATGAGTAGACAAGACTGAAGCAGGAGGACTGGCAAGGAGTTCAGGCTGTAGCAGACAGTCAGAGGCTGTCTGACCTTCCTTAGCTCAAGTGGAATATCCCAGGAAACTCCAAGTTTCTGAAGAAAAGGAACTTCCCCATCTTCAGAACTGGGTCACATCCTCATCTGCCATGCCACAAAGGCAGCTACAGCTACTCACATGATACTTTCAAAATAATAACAACAAACAAGAATGCCACCCATATAAAATATTTCATATATCAGCTTCATAACATTGCTGGGTGTTTTCAAAGTTGAAATATTCCTTGCTGTATCAAAGAAACTTACATATTTTAGCTCTTTAAGCTAAAAAGGTGATAAAAGATAAGCTCTAAAGATGATAAAATGAGAAAGTCACTTCAGTCTGCATTTTTCCTTGGCATGCTGCTTTTACATAGGACTCCTGGACAACCTCACCTTCCTTCCTGGCTGTAATATCTTGCTCTGCTCTTTCTGGCCCTGTCTGCCAGTACCTGCTATTACCATTTTTAACAGTGCTTCAGATTTCTGATAGTCATAAATTACAGTCTTTACACTTGTGACTTCTTTGATTCGTTTATGTCAATGACATAACTTAGATCACCCTTTTTACCATCAGAAGGATTGTCTCAGTTTCCAAAGGAACAGATATTTTGTTATCAAGCTAGAATAAAAATGAGAAAATGGTGATTTTCTGTGTCACGTTTTCTTTTTTCTGCTGTCTTCCAGCATCTTTCATGCCTGTTAGACTGTATAGCAATTCTTCTTAATCATTTGTTCTGTTAAAATTCAAAGTGTGTCAACAAGTTGCAGGAAAGACAACTAAGCTAATTCTGAAGGAATGCATACCATTTGCTTGGTCAAACTCTGCTGGCAAGAACTGTCTCTTTCACACCTGTATTAATCATAATTTAGACATATGTGTTCTGCCCTCATATAGGCACAGGTATACCTTTCGATGGATGTAATTAACTCAGTCTTGGCTGTGGCAAAGCACACAGCGGGTGTGTCAATCTATAAGTGACTGAGCTGGCTAATTCTTGTCCCTTCATGATGCTTCCTGGACTTGGGAGTGTGCACTCAGAAAATACTATATTTTCAGGTTATGCTTCTGGGCTTTTCTGGAGACAGCAACCTCTGAATCGATGCCAAGGCCAAAATAGAAGCTGATTTCAGTCCAGATAACAGCATTTAATTGCTAGGAGTATTAAATACTGAATGTATAAGTTGACAGATATATTTTTTGTTTTGTCTCATACAAACTTCCAGAAAAATATTGAATTAGAGGTTTGTACTCATTTTATGTTTGGAACCTCATTTTGCATAAACACAAAGTTACCCCAATATTTGGGAAACAAGACAGTAAATAAATAAAGTCCAGAACTTCTAATCATTAAGTGATATGATACACGAATATTTATGCTATTAGATATGCTTTGTTACGACTGATCAAAAATGTTGGGAAAAGTGTAAGTAATGTGTGAAAAAGATAACTATATTGAGATGGCTGTTGTCTTCTGTGTCTGGTGTCCACAGTCTATGCCTCTACTGTTCTCTTTGCTGACTCCTGAGGACCACACCAGTGCTGACATGGCAACGTGAAGCATCAAGAAGTTCATTCATTCATTCACCCATCCAGTGCAGTGTGTGGTTCCACAGCCGGCCGGCACAGCCAGGGGACTGAACAGGGAAGAGAAGTCAGTGGGTACAGGATGGGAACTGGCACCGTTAATAAGGGGAAAAAAATGCCTGGTACAAATGCTCTCACTACACAGACTTAAATATAATGTCATATTCAGCCAGCAGTAAAGAAGCAAACACATCTGATTGGGATGAACACCCACTCAGTCGATATGGGAAAACTTAAAAAAGTTGTTTTACTAAAAAAAAAAAGATTGAGTAAAGTAATTAAAGCCTTGTAATTTATTCAAGGGCTCAAAAATACAGGAGATGTTTCTGATAAAAGAAAGCATGAGTGGTTTTCAGAATGACATAGCTCACTTCTCTGGCTCTGCTGCCTTCTGGGCCGCAGAGAAATGCAGCAGGTTTTTTTAATAGTAGCAACTTTGTGCTGAGATGCTGGCACATCGGTGGGGACACACAGGCACTTCTTGTCCCACCTTCTCTGTACATTAAGCAAGGCTAAAGTGGTTATTTAATTTGCATATTTAGGAAATGATTGTGTCCTTATACAACTATAAATACTTTTTATATGTACAAGAAGGCCTTTATTTTAACATCCAGAGAAAAATTCCTGTGGGACAGTAATTCCACAGACTGTGGAATATTGTTAACAGGGCTAAGCACAACTAAGAAGGCTTACTTATTTCTTTAAGCTGTTAAATTAGACAGACACATATCACATAATACATATCATGTAATATAATTTGAAGAAAAAAGGGAAAACCGGACAAGGGGCTATACATTCAATACACATTTTTATTTCAGAAAGGCTTCCCAGGCTGATGGAAATAAAATAAAAATTTAAGTACAGCAGTACTCATTTATTTTGTAATTATACTTTGGGTCATGATTACTGGTTTTAGTATGATATCTATCATTCAGAGAATTATGTATCAAATATGATGACCACATACTTATGTCATATAGCAAATATCACTCAAATTCTCTGTTTGCAAAAATGGAACAAAACAAAACTAGAACTATGAGATGGGTAGATACATACATACTTGAGATCTATCAAACAACACATGCTTTCTAAAAAAGCCACACACTTAACTCTCTTTGCTAAGATATTGCTTTGTAGATCACATATTTGGGAAAAAAAAAAAAAGGGGGGGGGGGGGGGGAAGCTATGTTATTCTGAAGGTTCATCCATGGACTTATGCAAATAAATGTAGAGCTGGGCCAATTTGCAAATTGTTGTTTCTGGGGACAGAAGGACCCACTTGATCATCCACCAAGTAGAGGCTCGGCTAGTTCCTAACCCGTGGGGGACAAAGGAGTGCTCTGGAGGGCCCTGCATGGTCGGTGGGGCAGGACGAGGATGTGCAGGCATCGACTCAGCTGAGGAGGAGCAATTTTGCCCCAGAGTGGTAGCAAGCGGATAGCCACACAGCAAAGCCATTGCTTAGATTGAGGCTAGAGTTAGGAAGTTTCATACAACAGCTGTGGCAGCTTGAGCCTTGCAAAAACCCACGTGTCCTCTAGACCACTTGGAGATCTTTGAGTGGAGAGTATAGGTGGTAACCCAGAGGTATGAACTGGACTCTGGAGTTTACCTGGGTTCTGGCTATGAATTGAATTTATGGACAAAATTTTGCCCTGCCACATCAATGCTATAGGAAGTATTTCTGTCATTCCTTTGGCTATAGGCAGAGCTGGTGTTGTTAGGTGTAGTAACTACTGAAGTTTTATGCTGAATGTTTGTTCTTCCCCATTTTCTTATTTTTCTGTGTTTGCTTGTTTGGATTGCTATCCCTCTCATGGCATGAATCAGAAAAACATTTAAGCACCAGCCCTGACTGAATTCACTGATACTTCAGCATTGTTTAATGTCAGGTCCATCAGACCAGCTCAGTCCTACAGCAAGCTCCGAGCAGAGCCCCAGTGGCTATGTCAAAGAGGAGTCAATGCTGTCATGGTGCGAATCACAGAATTTTATATTTCCCCTTTCTGCCACACTGAGGCCCACAAAGAACTTAATTCTGCAGTGCTTTTATGATAGAGTTCATTGCCTGTCTTTTACTGGAACTAGAACCTATATTCGTGGTTACAGAACTAAATGTGTATTTTCAGATGTACTTAGTTCAAAGAGTATGTTCATGAATAAAAAAAACTTCTTGCTGTTTGCTACTGCATTCCAATACAGAGTGTAAGCAAATAGACAAATTAAAGTGAATTGGAGCTTTGAGTCCCTTCTCCTGTGCAGTTATCCCTAGTGAGTTTAACTGAATAAATGAATAAACGTCTTCTTTTAAATGAATGTTGGAAAAGAGAAAATTTTGAAAATAGTACCAGTGACTGACTGTAGTTTTTCTCTATTCAGAAGTAGTCCCTAATGAACTCTAAGGCTATAAATGGACCTCTATGTGTTTCAGAAAGGACTCTAAAACAATAAGGAATTCACACAATTCTATGAAGTCTAGCCATAAATACACAGAAAGATATACAGGATGGGTTTTCATTTACTCTGTTGCTCTTTAACGTCCTTCCAACATTTAATAGTGCTTGGTGAACTTTGTAAGTCCATCATAAGTGGCAGTGTGTACTTCTTACTTAGTCAAATTGTTACAAAGGGAATTTAGTGTAATAATGAATAGAAAAAAAATTAACTACATGACAGAGGCACACTGTGTTTTGGGGTTGTAGGTGTTGTGGCAGATCTTCAGTTATGACACCCAGATAAGTGCTGATGACAAACTGTGTATTCTGAAGCTGCTACACTCCCACAAAGGGACCTTTGTTTGGCCTTGTGGATGTAAGCAAGCCCTCCTGCTGCTCTGCTGCCAGAACACTGCTATCACTGAGCCCACATTTCCAGCAAATGCTAACCCACCCTCACACAGAGCAAGAAGTCAGAAGACCTCACACCAAGAGCGCATAGAGAGCAGCTGTACACAAAACTCTGGAGAGGGAGTTTGCTGGAGCCCCACAGTCCATTACCTGGAAAAGATAATGCAAATCTGCCTGCACGCTCATGAAGCAATGCTCTAGAGTCAATTCCGCAGCAAGTAAATGCAGTGCTCTCCATACATATTGGTGCACTGCCTGACTGCACTTAGGAGACTAAGCCTGTTTCTTCAAAGTCTCACTTCCAGATGGCATTGTCTTATCCAGAGCGGTATGAGAAATAACCAACATTTACAAAACCAGGAGGCTAAAGGAGAACATCTTGCTAAAGAATGCCATGCTGGATGTCACTCAAGTGGGTATTTTCAAGTGGTTTGATTTTCAGAAGGTTTGGGTGTATGTCAGTTTCTATACAGGGGACTGTAGTGTATTCTGCTCTGTGAAAAACAGGAGACACACACATATATGTGTATATATATATATCTCTATCTACGCAGACATACACACTTAGAAGTCTAATTTCATGCTTCCAGGTGCAAATATTTTGACTCATGTCTTTTGTATTCACATATCCCATGACATGTATCTACGTAACACATATATGCTAAATAAACATGTGGTGCTGCTAGTAGCCCAAAGGTGCTATTTCCCATATAATAGGCACTATTTGCCACGCTGTATAGAATGCCTGCCCTAAACCCCATGGTTGCTTTGTATCTGTGTTGCAGCAAATCTATCTCACAAGGCTGAGGATGGGCACCACGCCATGCTAACAGATGGGTCTGACAGCCAGGAGACCATGTATGTGCATCCAGTGTGGGTGAGACCGATGGGATCCTTTGCCAGGGAGATCTGAACAGCTGTCTGTTTTGGCTGTACCTACTCCAAGGAGAAGGATGTAGGCTTACATTACATGAGGTCTATGCAAGTGCAGAGATTGGAGGAAGAGAGTCACATGTGTAAAGAAAAATCCATTCAAATAGCTACGAATCAAAGGCAACCACTGAGAAAAAGTGAGGCAGCATTATGGCACTCCACACCCCTCTGCCTCCTCTCAGGAAGACCAAGCAAAACTCGTTATGACAAGTTCATTTGTCTGAACACGTCGGCAAGGGTGCAGAAACCTGTTGCACAGGCTTTCTTCCTGTCCCAGAGGCACATAATATTCAGTAAAACAATGGCCTAACTTTCAAATACTGTGCAGACACTGCTCTTCTATATGGTATAAAAATCTGCTGAATAAAGGAACAAGTCCTTTCAGTACAAAGAATATGAACAAGAACAAGAACAAGAGGTAATGGCCTCAAGTTGCACCAGGGAAGGTTTAGACGTGGTATTAGGAAGTATTTCTTTACAGGATGGGCTGTTAGGTGTTGGAATGGGCTGCCCAGGGAGGTGGTGGAGTCCCCATCCCTGGAGGTGTTTAAGAGTAGGGTCGACTTAGCACTGAGGGATATGGTGTAGTTGGGAACTGTTAATGTTGGGTTGATGGTTGGACTGGATGATCTTCAAGGTCTTTTCCAACCTAGACAATTCTGTGATTCTGTGAATTTAGCTTGTCTCTTTTAAAACATAATTTAAAATTCCCTGTGAACAATTAGGTATTGCATGAGTAGAAGTTAAAATACTGCTTTTAAAAATTATCCCCTTATAGAATTTGCATCCTCAGGTCAGGCCTGTGTGTTAGTATAGAGCTGAAAAGAAACACCGTACAAGCTGTATTTATTCAGTGCTCTGAAATGTTGAAGCACAGTGTTATGTTCTTCATTGTCATGCATTTCATTCATACCCATATCCAGAAAAATCTACACAAAAATAAAGTCTGCCATCTAAAAATAATTAAGTGGTAATTCAACTATTTTCTTGAACTATTTTTTAATTAATATGTAGACAGCGATCAGAGATTTAGCACAGTATAGAGTGACCAGTGTAATTAGATTATGGAAGAACATACTTCAATATAACATACACATTTTTTAAACAACTTAGCTGTTCAGCAAACCAACTGAACAGTACAAAGGAAAAACTGAATACAGAAAAATAAAAAAGAGGGAAAGCATAGCCATATAAAGGTGAATAAGATACATGAGGAAAGTGATAAAAGTCCTTCCTATACACAAGCTTAAGTGACAGGTAAAGCAAGGGAGGTAGAAAACATGAAAAAAGTTGGTATAAGGTGTTGTTAGCAGTTTTAAAAATATCCATCAGGTTTTCTTGTAAATTAAAAAGCCAGCTTTCTGTCCTTACAGACATTAAAGGAGATTTTGTGGCCAGGTTGCTTAGGATGGATGTTTTACTCCACACCCTCAGTGATCACCCAAGATGGATGATACTTTCAAAGGAGCATCTTCCCACCACAGGTGGATCAGCAATGAAACTCTTCTGCCCCCTCCTCCTCCCATGACAAGGACTCATGCATTTAGGACTGATGTATTAATTCTTAATTACACTTAGAAAAAAGAAAGTTCAATTCTAAGCCAGCTGTGGCCACCTTGTTGAAAATGGCAATTTATTACATTGGCAGCATGGGAAACCAAGGAGCAGTAAGCCAGCTTCCTTCCTGCTCCAGTAGCTTTTATTGTGTTTTGTTTATTGAATTAACCCTTGAGAACAGGGGAAAGAGGGATGTTTTTGGAATGTGCTCAGTATTAAAGAACTCAGCCACAATGCAAACATGTGGCACCAACAAATTTGGACTTGTGCTTGGCCTGAGGGTGTAAGAAGAGGGCAAAGGTGACACAGAGCAACTTTACGCCTTCTTATTTGGTGTATCGATGTACAACACGAGCTACCCGCTGCCTCAAGGACTCTTTTGGCATCTGAGGACAGCTGAGATATTTATACATTGCAGTCGGTCTTTGTTTCTTTGCATCATTGCCTCCTGCATTGTGAGGTACGGAGCTGCCACAGGAGTCCTGCAGGCCCACTTATTCCTTGTGGAGGAAATTTTCTCAGGAAGAGAGTCGATCCTTATGGATTCACTCTGCAGCTTCATCAGGGCAATGCACTCACAAGTGCGTGTGTGCACATATCACCACTTTTTAAGTGCACCTTTTATACTATAAAATGTACTTCATAACTTTTTAGTACCTGAAAAAACATAGTCATTTTAGTTCACAAAGTTTCTGAAAACCTCTAAATTCATGAACATACTGTATTATTATCCAGATTATATCAATACATTAATATCCTGTCTTCTGCCATCTCAGATATTTTTTATTTGGTCTTTGGAGCCTTTTTATTATAAACTCAATTCATCAAATAAAAAGCTATCCTTTCCATGTACCCTTCAAAATTCCTAGTGTGCTTTTAAAAGAAGGAAAAGCACAATCTAAAAGGCATTGCATTGTAAAATATATTACATTATTATATATAGTGTCTTACTTGTAATTACAGAACCTGCTATTATAGACCTTGTAGATATGTAAAAATTATTTGAAATGGTAATGTTTAACCATGTATTGTCACTCAAATTGTGATTTAATGGTTACATTCGGAGAGGCAAATGAGGAGATATTTCCAATCAAAATAAATCACATAGGCTAAATGATTGTACTGTTTAGAGATTCAGATAAATGCTTTTCTCTTGTACATGGACATGTTCTACAGATTACAAAGCAGACACATTAAGAACAAGTTAGTGGTGTAATTTGATGTTTGGTTTACCCCTGCATACCTAATTCCTAGAATCCCTTGCATTATTCAGTAAACTCTACTTTAAGGGACTGTTCTTTTAAAGGGAAAAAAAAAGAAAAAAGGCAGATTTTTAAAAATTTCACAGTAAGTCCAGTACATTATTTCCAGCAAGAAGAACCTCATTAGTAAGGGGCACTCTCGGACTTTCACAGGCATCAAGATACTCTGACTTAAAGGATGGGCAATTTGGCAAGCTGTGAAATAAAGTTACAAAAGTTGCCTGGTAGAAAAATAGATCTTTGCAACCTAGAGAGTGGTCTATAACATTGTATGTGCCACCCACACCCCCCCCCCCAAAAAAAGAAAGCTTGCAGCTCCTTGATGCTGTTGTCCAGAATCTTCGGTTTAATACCTGTGTATATCTGTAGCCAAATAAACTCTTTCTTGTGGGTAACTATTTTTAATAAGCTGCACATTGCACAAGTAATGCTGTCATTGCTAGTTGAATTGCAGTGGAAGCCTCAAAATGTAACCAGTATTAGACCTTGGTCCTGGGTGCACTAGCACCTTCCCTCGCTCCAGTCCCAGGGATGTGCTTGGGGGACCTCTGCAAACCAGATTAGAACAGCTTCTAGCATTGTTTGTTTCTTTGGGGAAATAAATTAGACTTCATCTCTGGAACAGATTCTAAAAAAAAAAAAAAAAAAAAAAAAATTTTAAGGAAATCTTCCTTATATTTGCAAATCTGGATTTTTTTTCTCCTTTTCACCATGCTGCCTAAACCCAAAGTTGAACAAAATGCTAGAGGATAAGAGAAAAAAGTGTCAGAAACTGGAAAGTGAGTCATGTCACATGGTATTCTCAATAAAAACATTAAATATTATAACTGTATCAGTTAATGAAAATAAGAATAGTAAGTGTGCACATTTCATCTGTAACAGAGTTTCAAAAACCTTAATCTATTTTATGGCCAAAAATTGGTTCTTCTTTATGTTCAGGGGAATCTGTGAAAACAGATCTTCACTCTTCTGCTCAGTAGTAAGAGAAATCTTTTTTTTCAGAATGAGAGGAAGGAAAGGAGTTAGAATAAAAGTGAACGTCATAACTTAGAAGAGAATTTGTAAAAACACAAACATATTTATTTTCATGTTTTATTTTGAAAATAGCCCATATGTTCATATTAATGAGGCAAAACCAATTGAACTTGTCCATAATTTTTATTCTGCTACTCATTTTGTCATCTCTAGTTGCCATTTCCCTGACAAGACATTGCACATCAATTAAAAATGGTAGTAATTTCTGATGGAGTGGAATAATTTGTAACAGGAGCAAAATTTTAAATACCATGCTAAGAGTATCAAAACTCATAAGGTACCAGATGCTCATCAGTAGGCTCCCTGTGTAGTAAAGCAGGATCTCATTATAAAATCAGGAAGTATGTAAATAATCCCGAAATTGTGAAAAATTTAATAAAGATAGCTCATCAACAGACTGATAGGAGTGGGAGTAATATTATGCAAATTAAGCTCACAGTTCTTCTACATCAAAGGAACTATCAAAGCCAAATCAGAGAGGAAGGAACCATTACGATCTGCAATTCAGATCATCACTTCTGGTCCCATCATTAAACTTAAGAAACATTGGAGCATCCTACTATTAATTCGTAACAAAAGTGAAGCAGCACCACTCACCTTGTTACATATTACTGCTCACATGCCAGAAGTTACTGAGAGCAGAGGATACTGAAAGCTTCTTAAGGCTGGTGTCTAACTTTTAAAATGGCAAGACTATGCCCTTCTGGGACTGTAAAGGAGAATGGGTGCAGGCAGTTCACCCTTTTTTTTCCTTCTCACTTGCCAGGTAAGAACAGATAATACTTAAAGTTTCTTTTAAGCCCATGTCTAAGCATGGCAGCATCTGCCCAGCCAAGTCCTCTGTCATGAACTTCAGCTGTCAGGAGTGCTATCACATAGCAGAACCCTCCTGCAAGCTCTGAACTTGTAGAAGATGAGGGATTAGCCCACATCATGACCCTGCCCTGCCTGACAGGCAGAACAGTATAGCTAAGTGTTAAAGTATCCTATGCCTCGTAAACTGCCTGAAGTAGATCACCTGGAGAAAGATGGGAACCTGGGGGCGAACCTAATAGTTGGTCAAGTCTGCACAATTAAGCTGCTTGTAGGGTTCGACACTAGCTTTCAAGTTTTGCCTCCCTGCATATCATATCTGGAAGTGCATTGCTGTGCATCACAGGGACTGTAAAAAGAAGACAGGTATTTGTTCTGGAAGGTTCCTTATCATGTAATGTCAGTTGGCTAGGTAGCTGTTGTGAGAAAGCACTTCTTTGCTACAAGAGTAGTGTGGACTTGTTTGCCAGAGTGTTTCTATTTCACAATGAGAGTGGCTGAGCACTTCCCTGTTGTCATCAAATGCTTAGTGGTATTGCACCCACATGAGACTAATGTAAAGAAGCCTTTATTCTGTATTCTTAAGCTAACAGTGCCTCTCTTCTGACCATGAGAGAAAGTACTTATTTACGTGTTACAGGGCAAGGTCTCAATGGTGTATATAAAAAGTAGCTAAAAGTGCAAGATTCATCTCTGGGATCTTTTATTAACTGGTAGAAATTGTCTCTGCCTAGAAATTTTACATGTCCATTCGATCTATACCTTATCAGATGTCATCTATCTCTACTATGATTCAGATATCATTAATTAAAAACTCACCAAGGAGTAGAACCTGACAGCTGCTAACTCAGCAATGAAAAACCTGTCCAAATATTAATAGTAATCAGTGAGCAAGATCACCTCTTTATATGGTGCTCTTGTGACCTAAAGAAGAGTCAGCAAAGGGAGGAAATCTTTATGCATATATTGGTACTTCAGGACAATTCAGGACTCTTTAAGACATCTTTTTTTTGGCTTGCTCTCAGATATGGCAGCTGACTAGAGAAAGACAAAAGTGTCTGTGAAGCCACCATGATGGCTCTCAACTCCCTGTCTCCTCAGTGCCTCAAGAGTGGACAACTCACAGAGCCTTCCTCAGCCTCTCTTTACTGATTACAAGAGTCCTTGCAGATTAGTGGCCCTCAAATTGTAGCAAGAAGATCACAAAGCATCAGAAGGTAGTCTGAAAAAAATACATAAAATGATAAATCTGAACAGACTGTGCATGGATTCCCAGGCAAGCAGACAAGAAAATGGGACAAAAGTAAAGAACTAAAATGACATATGAAGTTTAAATTAATTTAATTTGTTTGTAAGTGAAGACCAGTATAGTATCTTCGCAAGATTGTCCGTGGATTTTAAAAAAACAAACAAAAAGATGAACTTTCACTTTACAAAGTTTGAAGAGCCATGGGCTGGAGGACACAGATACACAATTCTCACAGATGGATTTTTGGTTGGGAAGTGCGCATCCAGTTTACAAGGTTTCTTCCTTTACAGGATTTAGTCAGAGGTCTGGTAGGACATGTACAATTGATGGAAAACAGCTCCTCCCCAGTTACTCAACAGTTAAGACAGAAAAATAAACAGCACAGCTCACTGTGAAACAGATCTAGAAGAGCATTAAAACTAGCAATGGACTTTGAAAGCACCTAAAGGTATGTTATCTGGATTTACCTATAGCCAAAGCTTGATGTTTCAAAGCTTTATTTTAACCTCTTGTAAGAGTCACATCGATTTTCATAAGGAATCGCGAGTCTTTTTTTTTTTTTTTTTTTTTTTTGTAACAGAGGAATGCACCCACAATGGTCTACTGAATATCTATTTATTTAAAATGAATGAAAACACATACAGTCATATACTGGTTCTCAGTTATGACTAGCTTTCTAAAGTTAGCCGATCCAAATAATCATATAACAGAGAAAGGTTCTGTCTATGCTGGAATATTTGACTGTTTCTATAGGAACAGTTATATCACTGTACATTTTATAGTGATATTGTTAAATCAATATGCAGACATTAAAATGGCATCAATCTTTGCATGGCTATGATTGTTCTAGATTACAAGAAGCCTTTTAACTCTAATTAAAAATTTCTTCCAAAGCAACATAGTATAAACTGAAGAAAATATTCTGTTTTCACAGGAGGAATCATCCTGATACAGAAATTACTGTATAAATTGACATGCTAGCACATGCAGTATTTTTTGCCATGTGAAAAAACACTTAGATACATTGCTTCAAATGAGAAAAGAAGCAAGTCACAGACTAAAGGGCAATTAGAAAAAGGTAAACTGAGGAAGAGAAGAGAATGAATAAGAGGAGTCACTGTTCAGCTTCTATTGTGCTCGTATTTGATTTGAATGAGCAAAGGCACTAGACTAAGACCACCATTATCTACTCAATTTATTAGTGATTTGAAAGAGACAGACTAGTAAAATGTAAATATTCATAAATTACTTACATTAATGCAGGCGCAGCGAGGTCTAAACATTTTAATAATGCATTTCATTCTGTAAAATTACAGGTTTGGAAGGTACTTTAAGAGGTCATCCAATTTAGAACACCCTCCCAAGGCAGGGAGAACTAAATATGTTTCACTGCTTACACTGGCTTGTTTAACCTTTTCCCAAACTTTATATGTTTATGGAAGTACAGATTTATGTCCATAGTCCTAATCAAATTAGTTCTATTTTTTTTATTTTATGTATTTCTAAGTTTTCTTCATTTTTTGGTATTATCATATCAGAATTAAAAAAAAAAAAAAAGTGAAAATGTAAAACTTATTCCTCCACCAAGCATAATGTAATAAATCCCCATTTTTGTGCAAGTATAAGTGTATTATACAGGTGCAACAAATGTATTTATGTTACATGAACTTTTTAGATGGATTGACCTCAACTCACAGTTTAGACTAAAGTAAGATTATGTCACCAATTAATATAATATTAGTACTAGAATTTATAATACAATACTACTGCATAAACACATAGGAAATGCTCAGCTTGAGATGAACTATGAAATATGTTCAGCTTTTAGTACGTTGTCTGATACAAAAGATAAAGGAGAAAAAATGAACAAAAAAATGTCCAGAAAAAATGAACAAAATTGTTTAGAAGCATAATATCATACACATAGGAATGCATATGAAAAATTAAGACCATTTAATATACAGAAAATGGTAACTGCAAATGCGGTCAAAGTTTAATTTGGTAAATGGCATGGAAACGGAAAGACTCACACCTCTACTGTTTTCTCTAATGCAAAAGGGAAAAGAAATAAGCTATTTAATTAAAAAGCATTATGTTCAAAACCAATCAAAAGAAACAATTTATGGACATCACAATTTTAAAATAAGATTTTTGTAGCTGTGATTTTCTAAGGATGTAAGAGAAACTTAAGTTCTAGTGAGAAGAAAGACTTTTTAAGCCAATTTATGTTGCTAGCAAAAAAATGTTTAAGACATACAAGACTACTTCAGCTGGTTTGAAGAACATGTGTGTCTAAAAGCTTGTCTGGCTTTTCCAGTTGTACCAGCTCATCTGATCAAAGATACCACTTTTTCCTACTTAGTTTTCCAATTAATATTTATCACCTACAGATACAATAGTCACAATGCATGTATATGTTAAAGGATGGCAATATTTGTGGTTTAGGATTTATGATAGCAGTATGAGGCCAGAAAGAAACTATTGGTAAAACTATTATTTTCTTTCTCTGTAGCATTTTGTAGCTATTGCTCTCTGAAACATACTGGAGACTAATTTCAGATCAGTATTTTCACTGTTTATGGCACGTGGCTTCATGAATAGAGAAGAAACCTTCCATTGTAATCATACTGCTCACTTTCACTGCTCAGTTTCATATGAAAGTCAACAGTCACTGAAAAAACAGACAACTCTGTCATTTGTAACTATTCATGTTATAGAAAACATAAATACCAGTTAGTTGCATGTTTATCCCAGCACAGCGAACTACCCTTTCTCCCCACCTCCTTTCCCACCCACTTACTCAGTTCGTTCAGTGTGTTATGAAAAGCCTGCTGACAGCCTCCTGAAGTTGTACTGCATCTCCACTGCTCGTCCTCAGCTTCAGCTGCCACCATGTTCCTCCACTGGTAACACTTTGGGAGTAGTTTTGTTTTATCTATTCATGGTGTTCTGACTGGCCTTGTTCACAAAACCTCAATATTAATAAAAGCAAAATTTCATTCTTTGGGGTGTTTGTAATATTCTTTTTTTTCACAAAATAGTTTATTACCTAGTTTAAAATAATCCAAAAAGCTTACGATATGTGAAAATATTAATACTTTTCTCTACTTGAAAACATTATTATAACTATTTTCTGAACATCATTTAGAAATAAAAATATCGCTGATGAATCAATGAGAAACAATAATGTTTCTAAATATATTACAAGCAATGAATGTGCCTCATGAATGAATGATGAAGGAGTTAATTAATTTCATTATGTATGAAAAAAGAAGAAACTAGATTTTAATCCTGCCAAGGCAATCACAGTTGGAGAGAACTGATGGCTTGAAGCTAGTACGGAAAAAATGGCATAAAAGGAGCAAAGGCTTGATTACTCTTACTTTAGTAAAAAAGTAAGGAATATATTTCTGGAAAATTCCTTGTTTACACATCTTCATTAACAGATATAGGAAATTATTTTGGATCCTTCATTGTTGAGCTTGATACCATATTTAGGGAAAGTACCTAGAAAAGACCAGCAGATGATTTGAAAAGTCAGTATAAGTATTTCCATCTATAGGTGTTATATATAACAGATTTTAAAACAGAATAGTTGTGTTAAATATTAGTTACATTTATCAAATACAGCACAAGATATAACAGTGAAGAATGAAACCCACAGTGAAGCATAGAATTTGAGGGTTTGTGAGTAATTATAATTCTTATAGCAGATGTTAGTATGGAGTGAAATGATTGGAAATACATTTTTTCACCTCAAAAGGATAAAGCCACATTCTTACTCCCTATGACAAAAGTTAAGCCATTGAATTAAAAAAAAAAAAAAAAAAATTAATGAATAAGGTAACTAAAGTACTCTGTTCTGCGATTTTGTCACAAAAGCTGGTCTGGGCTCAAGTTAGTCATGGAGTGACACTTGCTGGTGAAAACAGGAGCATAGTAGATCTTCTCCTAAAGGTCTTGCAATCCTAGCTTCTTACAGCCTAATATTATCCTCATTTGTAAGAACGAAAATATTTTTATGGTATGATAGATTTGTCAGACCTGTGCAATACCTTTTGATATTTACCCTACTATAAAGGACAATCAGTTAACTCAGAAATTATTACTTCTAGGTGAACTAAAACTTTAATAAAACTAGCATCACCCCCAAGATGGCTGACTAGATTTGCTCCTCTCCTGTAGCATAACAATAATTTTTATATCACATTGTTGTCAGACTTGGCGTTTAATTATTACAGAAGCTTACAAGTTAGTCACTGTAATCAACAGCAGAAATAGACAGTAATTCAAAGTAATCAAATTCCACACAACAGACACGAATGTAATGCAAGTAAAGTTATAAAATGCATTATGTATTGCAGCAAGCTCAAAAAGAATTGCTTTTTTTCTGGCAAAATGTAGGGGCAGGTTGTGATAGCAGTGGTATTGATTCATGGCTCAACCCAGCAACCAAAGTCTATGAACAATGTTCTAAATGAGCTGACAGAGCTTGAAGCAACATGTTAGCTGAAATACCCAAGCAAGGAAAAGTTGCCTTTATAATGAAATGGTTGTGTGTCATGGAATCTCCATAGTGTGATGAAGATGTTAAAATTTCATGTCTGGCTAGAGGACGCAATTTGCTCCTAATCTTCACTGCATGCCACAAAGACAAGTCATCACTTGAGCTGCTGTAGTTCCTATGGAAGACAGCTTTATAAAGCCCTTGCAGACACAACAAATTAGAAGCTTCTTAAAAGAAGTTGTGCAAATTTCCAAACCTATTGGACAAGTGTCTAAGTCTAGGGGAAACCTGGACCAATACAGTGAGTAGGTGCCATGCAGGAAATACTTCTGTTAGGTGAAAGCAGTAAATAGGAAAGGAATTCAGGCACATAATTTGAATAGCAAATTTTCAAGTAATTATTTCCTGAGACCTAATATGAAATCTTTCACTAAGAAGTAGTGATAATTTAAATTTTAGGGCTTAAGTAAAAACATTAAACATTTGCTTAGTAAATGAACTGAAATGGGTATCTTTGGCATCCCACTTGCTCCTGATCTGGTTGCTCCATTACTAGAGATTTACTGTCAAAAAGTAATTTTCCACCTCTTATCAATATGAATGAGACAATTGGTGAAACTTCAAGGCTATGCACTAGTAACAATGACAACTGGAATGACTGGATGTAGCTTTTTACCTGTAAAAGGATTATTTTGGGTTATTAATCTGCACCAAGGGGCAGACTCATTTTAGCAAAATGCAAAAATAGCTTGTGTCCTACAATTATGCTAAGGCCCAGAAGTTTGTAGGCATTTCCTGGGAGCACTGCCAACTGAATACAGCTCCTGTCCCACATTATCTGCTCCTCCTCTGTGAGAACTGAGAAGTAGGGATACAGTGTAAGCCATGCTGAGCACATGATGTCTAAACTTGCTTCGTGTACAAACTGAACAGCCCTTTATTCCAGAATGAAAGCGTGCACAGATTACGTCCTCAGTCTTGTGTACAAGTATTGCAAAGGGGCTAAGGACTAGAAAGGCTTGGAAGCTGAAGTCCTGTGTTTCTGTCTTTAGAAACAGCAGCTGAGACCCCGGAGGGAATGTGGAACACCAAGTGACTCTGCAGGTCCTGAATGGTCTCCCAATTGCTGAACGTCTTAGGAATCAACTGGCTCTAACTGGGGTTAACATGCCAATATCAGTAGGTGCTGGATACCTTTCAGGGTCAACATCAAAAACTTACCACTGTTGTGCCCAAGGGTTCCACCTCAAGTAGCCTATTTAATTAAAAATAGGAAACTGGGACTACCCGTGAAATTAGCTACCAAATAAAAAAGAGAAGAAAGCAGGCACGTGAGGAGCAAAATGTTGGCAACAGCTGCATTTTGCTCAATTAACTTACTGTGGTACAATGGGGAAAATGGGATATACCAAGGGCCTTTCGGATGAAGGAAAATAAAAGAGGACTTGTCTTCTAATTGAAAAATTGGTGAGGATAAAAAAAAATAAAACCAGCTTATTTACTGTCCTCTATCCACAGAGCATTGCTACAGCTGCTGCTTTTTTTGCTACTGAAAGCCAAGTGGCTTCCCAGGCACGGCGAGGAATTTGACTTTCTAATTATGGGCAAAGGAAACACTAGGAAACTTTGTTCCACATTGGGTCAGTTCTTTCCCATTGCAGCAGCTCCTGGAAGAAGCCAAGGCTGGCAATTCAGGGGTGTGCCACCTCACAAAATTCATTAAGACTAAGCAATGCCAGGACTAATGTCTGTTGCTACTGCCTAGTTAATAGCATAATCAACTAGGATGACAATGTTGGCCAACTGATACTAAGGAATGATAAATCCTCACCTAGAAGTTGACCTCCTTAAGTAAAACCATTCACTTACTGATCTGAACAAATCACATATTATGTATAGAGATCACAGGCAATAGTGAAATATCTGCAGAAAGTGAAGGATACGCTAAAAGACCAATCTGGAGACAAAGCCTTGATGAAACCAAGGGAAAGGAGAAATCAGTATAAATGTATATACCTAGAAATAAATAAATTAGATTGCAAAATGTGGCTTTGATACCAGAGAGCACCTCTTGCAGCAGCAGGTGGTGATGGGGAAACATGTCATGGGTCTCAAGAAGTCTCCTTGGAAATTTGGAAAGCCTTTTTCTGAGCATATCCATTCTTTCCAAATGAAACAAATCTGGGGCATCTGTTTGGGCACTTACACAGTCTAGATCCACTGCAGCAGAACAGCCTTTACTGGTACCCTGACCGAAAACCCTGTATGTCTTGGAAGTCTCTTTATTAAGCTCTCAAATGAACCTGGAAAACCTCAATGTCCAATTGCAAATATCACTTGGGAGAAAAACCTATGCTCCTCTTCCAAAGCAGTAAAGTCAGCAGGGACTGAATGCATTCCTGGGGAACCATCAACCTATGAAGACTTAAGTCATATAAAACCAACAAACTTGTGTACCATAGGTTGCTATCAAAACTCCCTAGCACCAGATGCAGAAGTACTGCAAATATTTTTTTAAATTGTCTGTTTTTAAATTACTCAAACTACAATTCAGCTCTGTGTATAGAAAAGGAATTGTGCATTTTTGGTTTGTTTGTTGCATAAGCAATTACTGAAATTTCTTCAATCCCTGTTACAAGATATTGATTGACAGAAGGGATACAGACATAGGCATCCAAGATGCTTTCCAATCTGGGCAACTCTAAACCAGCATGCTGATGAAGTTACATGCATACAAGTACACAAGCAACAGAACGGATTTAAATGTCCTCTTCTGGGAGATAAGCAGGGTGCCATTTGTTTTAAGCTTCACTTTTGATTGTCTTTTCACTTTGTCTAGGCTCATAAATTACAATTCTATTTTACGCATGGTTCTTGAGTGCTGCTGTTTTGACAATTGATTGTAGGCAAGCCAGTACAATTAAGACTATTACTGTTAAAGAAGAAGGATAATTGTTAACTGGACTTAACACTGCTTTGATACTAAATGAATGGTTTTCTCATAAATGTAGTACGGGGTGTGTCAAAATGCTTGATATAAATAAGTGACATAATGTAAGGCTGTCTGCTGATCTATTGGCAATCATTAGCGTAATAGCTTAACTGATGACCTATTTTTCTGATACATAGCAGTGGTCTGTTTAAAGATACATAGGGTACATTTTTTCTATATGTACTGTGCATTTTTTACTGTGGACATGCTAGTGCTTTTTAGAAGTGAAGGGCAGAGGTTGTTCTGACACAAGTTGTCTGTATATCATGATCAAATAAGATACTACCAATGCCTTCAATGCATAAATTGTTATGATGTTGGAATACTGTCCAGTAGCAATCATAGACACATAGATTGTTGACAGCTTTGGTAAGCTTGACAGGGGCACACCTTGCTGTTGGCAACCTTTTATTCTACAACATCCCCTGAACAGGAGCAAGAAATAAGCAGATCTATGAAGGATGCCAGGCTTGATGTAGAAACTTTCCTTTAGGGCTTACATGGTTTGTATATAGAGTTCTTTGGCAGTATGGTACACTCAGAACGACAGGAATGATATGACACAAGTCGCTGAGTAGCTTGCACTGTTCAGTTGCTTAGTTTAAAGAGCCAAAACTCAAAAAGCAAGATCCTGGAAGGCTAAGAAGGAAATAAGTAAGGTGTTAAGATCTTCATGCTTTCTGAACTGTAAGAAACAACTGTGTTACAGCTTTTGCTTTGAAGCCAGCCATGCTACCTCTTCATTGTCTCAGTTGATCTAGATCACTGGTGCCCAATTTCTTAACTTAAACGTATGAAGACTTGAAACCGGATGGTTTTCCTTGTAAGGATTAATATGTGAGACAGTAGAAGGTGGAATGCAACAAGAAAAAGGAAATGCTGAATTTGTCTCTTGAGCTTGTTTTTTCCTAAGATGCTCTTAAAGCAAAAGAAAGACTGAGGAGACATATTTAACTCCTTGTTAATTAAGGTGAACTCATCTAGTGTTGCCAGTCTCCTTACCCAGCGGAAAAAAAACAGTCACATCCCTCTTTAGTTACTTGGAACCATAGCCTAATCAAAACCTAGTCTTTGCAAATTCAGGGATGACGATGTTAAATGGTCAAGAATATGTAATTTGATCTGTTGTGGAGTGAGGAGCACACTGCAGAATGTCTAAAGGAAAGGTTTTTTACAAGCAGAGTAAGAGGTCATGCCACTTTGAGAATAACTGATTAGAAAAGAGAAGTAAATCACCCATAGGTGCTTTAGCTTTCATTGACCTACTGTTAGTATTTCTGGATATGATCCATCTAGGCTGTGATCTTACAATGAGTGTGCATGTTGTTTTCAACCAGGCTCAGTAAGTTCAATTATTTCAGAAAGTCTCTGAAGCATCACACACATTTCTGCCTAGGAAATCTTGGACAAATAGGAAAAGACTCTTTGAAAGTCCAGTATGGCTTCAATGTTAACGCTACTGACAGAAAATCTGAAAACAGGGTGTGAGTGCATGTCTCCATTTACGTGTAGGCATACTTCCTTGTGGAGAGAGCAAGCATTTCTGAAAACCTGGATAGCAAAGGCACTGGAATGACTTGTCTGAGATGCAGCCGAGTGGTTCAGCCACCAATAATTGTACAATAATGTAGAATTATGAGTGCCTAAGTGTAAAAAGAAAAAAACAACACTTCATTAGGCTGAGGTTAGTCAACAGATGGCATATAGACCACCAATAGTCTATAAAACATCAGACGGCTGGTGTGATTTCTACACATAACAGAAGCGTCCTTGACATTGACAAGTCAGTACATGTCATGTAGCAGAACTGGGAGCTGGATTTTTATAGAGATATCACATCATTGAAATGGTGACAATTAAAAAAAAATGTGGTTTAGTTATAAATAAAATCAGGATGGTTAACATTTTTGGTAAGCAATATGCAAAACCACACAAGTTGGTCTGTAGGTTATTAAAAACCTGTTTGATTCTTTTGCTTAAGATTTCACAGTCGTGACCACTTAAGCAGGAAAACTTTAGTTGTAGTGACCATCAAACACTGGCCCTTTACAGTTTTTGACTTAAGTGTACTAAACCTCTCCCTGCAGGCGCTAAGAGTATCTGTGAAATGTTACGTCCTGGTGGGTGCTGGCAGTGCTGCTCTAAGTTTATAAGCAAATGTAAGAATATGGAACGTCTTACCAGTGGAAGTATGGAGAAAATATTTTCAAGTAGACTGGCAATATTTTACACAGGTGATAGATAGTTCAGTTGAGATACTGAAAAATGTTACTGTTTTTCAAAAAAGTAGAAAAAACAATGGAGAGGCAAAGGCAGAAGTTCCAAAAGTTGCCAGAACTCGTACAATTAAACAAGAACTTAATTTTACAGTATAAGGAAGTGGAGCATTTAGGCTTAGTACTGTTCAAGACTTTTCAAAAAGACATGGATGCTTCTGCAGAAAAGCGGATGATAAAAATGATAACGGTTGGAAAATGCCTCAGTGCTAGTCTACAGATAAAAGAGATGCATCTTGTGCTTGGAGAATAATTTGAAATTGACAAATAGTTGCTATAACACAAGCACCATTTAGATCAGAAACCAGATAGCAACTCGGAGGTGGTACACATTAATAACTTCGATTGCTTTCCTTAACAGCTACAAACTTTTAAAAAAGCCTTGTCATCTTAAAAGCACAGTAGCAGCTGGTATGGCCTTCTCTACTACTTACCACAAGTGCTTCTGCCTTGTTTTATAAATTCATTTGGAACCACCCAAAAGCCTGCTGCAGAAGAACAACATTTCTAAGAAGCAGTTCTTACAGGCTGGTTAGGTTGAAGAGAAGTCCACATGCATTTTTCCTTCAACCATTTTCCATGTGGAAGTCTTGTCCTTACGCCATCTTTTATGTTCAGTGTTTTGGTTTGTGAAATGAATTGTGAAACTTGTGGACAACTATGAGAGGAGAAATCCACTGTAAAAACCTGGATGTTGGGTGGTTTTTGTGTTTTGGGTTTTTTTTAATTATTGAAGGGTTTTTTTGGTTCTGAGCAAGGAGACAACTCAGACTGACTGCCCAGGTCAGCATCACCCCCTGTCTGGTAGTTTGTCCAAACTAATGAGTTTCTAGTTTACTTCTCCTGAAAGCTTGTAAACACCAGTGATTTTAAATCAAGCCATTGCCCCGCTTTCTTTAACATCTTATGGGGCAAACTTGGTTTTTGTTTTATGCATTAAGTGGACAGCAAATGCTGCAGGAAAAGAACTCAAGCAATATCCAGTTTGCATACTCCTTTAGGGATGAAACACGAGGTGACATGTGACACTTTACAGCCTGGATACTGAAGGCTAGGCACTGGGCAAGCTTCTTTGCTCTCAAGAGACCTCTTTGACAGGAATAAAGATCTTTGTGCATTGATATACTGATTTTAGAGTGACCATTCAACCAGAGTAAGACACAATACTAGGAAAAATAAAGGACATCCAAATGAAACAACACTTCTCTTAGGGCCTTTATTTTACTGGCGTGTAAATCTTTGAACAATTTTCTCACATAAAATTAAATGCTTATATATATATATATATATAAAGTAGGTACAGAAATTAAGCATGATTTCAACACCTTTAGTTTTTAAAACTCCTGTGTACAATTTAAATAAACTCTAATTTGAATCTCAGCCTTAACACTGTTCATATTTTGCAGGTCACGGCACCCTTAAAATATCTTTTACATGAAGAACAGTATTTTTTCTTTTCCTGCATTTACTATTGCAATTGGTGCAAAAAACACTTGCAGGTTGACAAAAACCAAGACAAGCAACGTAGGAGTTGAGGACAGAGAATATGGCTATTCCCTAATGACAGGCTTCCAAAGTAGGCAAACTCACTTAACTTTTCAATGTGCAACGTTTTCCACATAGACAGTTCATACCTTGTTTGTTTGTTGGGTTTTTGAGTTTCAAGCCTAAAATGATCAAGAAGAACCAGACTAAGAAACTTAATTTGCTAATGTCAAAACATTAAACCTGGTATTTGATATCTAAGGTGGATACCTGTGAATGAAATCCTTGTTTTATTGAATGAAATCCTTGTTTTATTACAGCGTGTTAAGTAACTTTGTCATGTATTTCCCTATCTTTGTCTCTTTCTTTTAATTTACCTTTCAGTAAATACTGCATCCTGAACATTAGCGTGAACACAGCTGTATTGCTATAATCCTTTCGAACGCTGCAAAGGATATGAGCATATTTGGCTGTTGAAGGTTCTGTAAGGGCCACCTCTGCTTCAGGTGAAGAACCTGAATTGCAACTAGTCGATCTCAATCACTTTCACAGCAGTGAGAGGCTCTTGTAGTGGGGGGTCATGGCTCAGGGCACCCATGTGTTGGAGAAAAACAAAACCAGCATCTCCTGCAATTCAGCGGATGGAGGGGACAGGGGAAGGGACAAACTTTGGTCATCCAGCCTTCAAAATCATTCAAATGCACCTTGTTTTTTTATCACCCACTGACAAATTGTACAGTATGCTGGATGAGCAAGTACGTGGAAACAGGCGGTCAGTATCTTATTTTCAATGGCTGATGAAACAGTCTTCCAAAGCTTTTTCCAGTGTTGCACAGCATGTCAAAGTCTTAATTCAAATTCAGAAAACAATCTTGAGCACTTCTTGCTCTCCAGCCATTGAAAGCTCGAATTATGGAGATTCCAGGAGCCCTGCTTTTCTTTACTCATTATATTAACTCTTTCCATTCACTTATCCCATTTTCTCATGTTCTTATGCAGGTTCTTTTTCTGTGCTGATGTACAATATCCAATTCCTACTCCCAGGTCAACTCACTGCTTGCTAGAGAACAGCAGCAGTTGTCCCAGTGTGTTTTTTGCTAGGTGGATGGTGCTAGGCCAACTAGAAAGGAATTCACGTTGCAGCCACTTCTGACAGTGGGGTGCTAATTTGGAACTCTTTCCTGTGCCCGCTGCCTGAAAGAAAACCATTAAAAAAAAAAAATCTTTTCAGTCAAACTAATCTCTTCTCTGTAAGAGAAATTAGGGCAGGGTTGGTTGCACAATAGCTTTTTCATCAAGCTATACAAGTTCAGATAAATACAAAGCTTGGGAACTTTGTGTATGACTTCCACATCATCTGACTGTAACAGAACCACATTTCTCTTGAAGTTACCTTTGCTTTTAACACTTATCAAAGGTTCAGGAGTCTAATTCCTAAAGCTGTACTTCTGCGTTTCAAGTGTGGTAACAAGCAACGTCTCTGACAAGCATTTGAGATGTGTTCCTCTGCTTTATCACTTTGTGCAACTGCTACATTGCCTACTTTGCCACTCCTTCCTCAACCTTATCTGCACACAATCTTATTCTGGCAGTTTAACACGAGGAGCACGACTGCGCCGGGATGCACCTTAACCAGGCACCCCATTGCATTTCCCATCATGAGCCGTTTGCTTCTTTTACGTTAACTGAACTGCTCCACAGCACAAAATAATTTTGAAGAGTTCCTGTGATCACCGAAGAAAAAATAGCAACAATACAGACAGCAACATAGCAGATCGTTTCGACGCCTTTTAAAGGCCCCTTTCTGAAAAATCTGCGTGCCCCCCGTTTTCCCCCTCCGAGCGGTGAGCGCCCCTCCCTCGCACCCCCGGGGAGGGCGGAGCTCTTCCCGCGCACGGCCCCTCGCCGTGACCGCGCACCGAGCCGCTAGGGAGCCGCCGGCGGGAACGCGCGCCACGCGCCACGCGCCACCCCGCGCGCCCCCGCCCCGGATGGACGGACGGACGGACGGACAGGCGGGATCTTTTAGGCCCCCCCCCAGCTCGACCTCCGCACACCGGCGAGCTGGCGGCTGCGCGGCCCCACAGCAGCTGCGTGCGAGGGCGAAAGTCGGTCGGAAGCGGTTAAAAAAATATAAAATTAAAAAAGATAAAAACAAACCGATCAGCCCCAGGGCAACGGCCGCCGGGCAACTGCCGCCAGGGACCCACGCGCCGCCCCGCCCCGCCCGCCCGGCGGGCTCCCCCGGCGGCCGCGCCCCAGCCAATGGGGAGCGGGCTTGGCGGCAGCGATGACGTCCCGCCCCGCCCCATCCCGACCGGTGCCGGACGCAGCCGGAGACTCCCGAGCTCCCCCCGCTCCGCCGCCCTTGTTCCTCGGGCGGGGACTCGCTTCCTTTCCCGACTCCCCCTTCCCACCCTCCTCCTCCTTCTCCTCCTCCTCCCAGTCAAGATGGAGGACGGCGGTTGCTGCGGCCACCGGCACCACGGCGGCTAGCGCAGCTGCTGCTCCTGCGGCTCGCTCCTCGCTCCCTCAAAAAAAAAAAAAAAAAAAAAAAAAAAAAGAGAAAAGGAAAAAAAAAAAAAAGGCTGGAAACGTTCCTCCTTTCTCCGCCCACCGGCTGCGCGGACTGCTGGCCCTTCCCATGCCGTCGTCGTCGTCGTCGCCCTCCTCCTCCTCCTCCTCCCGCGATTGTCTGCGCTCCGGCTGCCGCCCGCCCGCCCGCCCTGACTCCCTGCATGCACACGCCGCCTCCTAGGTGGCTGCGGGGGGTGGGCGCTCCCGGAGCTGCCATTCCGCACATACCTTCATGTCCCTGCGCTCGCCGTGGCCGCCCGCCGCCGCCCCGCATCGCTCGCCCGCTCCGGCTGCCGCCCTAACGGCCGCTCCCGCCCGGAGGTGAAGCCGGGACCCGCGGAGGGGGCGGTGGGGTGGGCGGTGGGTCTCGCCCGGAGGAGCCGCCACACGCAGCAGCCATGAGCAGCGCCGCTACCGCCACCTCTGCCGCCACCACGGCCGGCAGCGGCGCGGGGGAAGGGGCCGAGGAGGCGGCCAAGGACTCGGCGGACATCGCGGCGTTCTTCCGATCCGGTGAGTGCGGCCCCGTCCCGGGGAGGGGGGGGGGGGGGGGGCTGTCGGAAAGGAAGGGGCAGCAGCGGGACCGTGGCTAGAGGTGGCGGCGAAAGGTGGAGGGAGGGAGGGAGGGAGGGAGGGAGGGAAGCGACGTTCTCCTCCCCGGAGCGGGGCGAGGGCAGCCGGCTTTGTCAGGTGGCCTCGGGGAAAAGGCTCGCCCTCCCCTCGTCGGCGGGGCCGCCTCGGCAGTGCCCGTCCGTGCGGGATGCCGCCGCGCTTCCTCGGGGAGGCGGAGGTACGGGGCCGGCCGGCGCAGGGGCGGCCTGGCCGGGCGGCGGCGGGGCAGAGCGCCGACCCCCCTCGGCCCGTGCCGGGGGGCAGCGGGGCCGCGTCTGCGGCCCAGCAACTTGCGGGCGGGACGCCACCCGTACCGGCAAAAACGAGGCGTGAAAACGGGTGCGGTGGGCGGCCCGGCACGGCCCGGCCGGGGCGGCCGCGGGGGCTGGTGCTGCCCCGAGGCGGTGTCGCCGGTGACAGGTGCGACGCAACCCTCCGATGCCGGCCCGAGAACGGGCGTGTAACAGGGGCCGGGCGGCACCACCTGGCGCCGGGCCGCCCCGGTGCATCCCCGTCCCCTCCGAAAATGTCCCGCCGGGGGCTGCGCGGTGGGACGCGGGCGGAGGAGCGGCCGCGGGTCCGGGCAGCCCTGGGTGTCGGAGGGGCGGGGAGGGGGAGCGGGGGCAGGGGAGCGGCACGCCGCAGGGCTGCGGGGAGCCGGCTGCGCTGGCCGGGCCCCCGGGGAGGCGGGCAGCAGGGCAGCGATGACACCGCTAGAAAAGGCAACGCGCCTCCGGTCGCGTTCCGTCGGTGCCGTGCTGCGGGGTGGCGGCCGAGGGCAGGGGTGGGAGAGGGCAGCATCGATAGCCGGGTGTTCACGGCGGGAAGGGAAAGAAGAAGACAAAAAAAGCGAATCCCACGTTAAGGGGTGTCCCTGCCTCGGCTGAGGCCGGGCGGCAGCGGCTCTCGGGCGCTGCCGGGCTGAGAAGCCGGGCTCGTTGCGGAGGCTCGGGAGGGAAAGCGGGGGGGCGCGGGGGAGCCTGTTGACAGGCTGCCGGGATAAAAAAAAAAATGGAGGCCGCCTTCTCCCTCGGTGTTTACTGTCGGCACGGAACCGGGCGGGGAGGGCGGCTGCCCCCGCCACCGAGACGTTGTGCCCCGGGGAATGACGGAGGGGAGGACAGGGTAGGGCTGCCCGGGCCGCACGAACCGCCGGCGGCGGGGACGGAGCCCTGCCGGCAGCCTGGGCGGCGGCGGCTGAGCCTCCCTCCGGTGCCGGCTGCCCTCCCCCGAGCGGCGGCGGCTCCTCCCCTCCTCCCTGCCGCCCTCCCCCCGCTCCGCGCCGCCGGCGGCCCCGCGCCCCCCGCGGGCACCCCCGGCCATCGCTCCCGGGCGGGGCGGCAGGGCAGGGCTGGGCACTTGCTCCGTTTGGATGCCTAAAAAGGAGCGGCGAGCAAGGAAAATGCCGACTCACCGCTGGAAAGATGAGGGGATTGCCGATTTCGTGTGTAAAAGATAATGAGGGCAGTAGTCATAATAATAAAAGCCGTGTTAATTGGGATTTTAAGGAAAGTCCATGAGGGAAGTGGGAAACGGCGTAATCAGTGCTGCTGGCAGTCGGTGCTTGCTGTTGAATGTGTTTGATTGAATGAGGGTGAAGGAGGAGGTGTGATTTGTAGCAGGCATCCCTGAAGCAGGGTTCAGATCTGTGTTTGCTTGGACAGACGGTCCGAACAGGGGGCTGCCTCCTCTCTGAAGGGCCTGATGCTCCCTCGGCAGCCTGTTTCACATGACGGTAATGAGCATGTAACTCCTTGTTGAGTCAAGGTGCTGGCCTTGGTGGGTTTCGTGGGGGAAGAAGGACGGAGCTTTGTCGTTCTCAGGAAGAAATCTCGTTGAAAGCAAAACGATGGATTACAACAGTAGACTTAGTCTGCCTAGTGTAGTTACAAATGGGTACGTGTGTAATAATCTGGCAGTTTTGGAAGACTCTGCCAGCTGCATTAATAGTCAACTTCCAATAATGTGTAGGTAGAGGGATGACACAGAGTTGATAAGCTTGTAAGTGGTGCAGTGATGACTTCTGATACTGATAACTTCTGGTAACAGGGAAGTTGCACCGAGCTTAGTCTTGCAGCAACCAAAAATCTTAAAGCAATAGGAGGACATGTCAAATGCTTATCGAAAAACTCTTAGAGCATATTTAACAACTGTCATATTTACATGTGGAGGTTATCTGGTTCGGCATGGGCTGTGACATATGCTGAAAAATGTCCTGGCATCTCTCCTGGGTGTTTGGTATTGGGAAGAGCTCTTCAAACTGTACGTGATCCACTCTTCCATAACTAAAGGCTCTATTAAGAGGTCTCGGGTGCTTCTCTTTGTTCGAACAGGAGGCACCATTTTTTTCAGTGAAACACAATGGACACAGCGATCAATGAACAAGCAAAAAACTTCATTTGGTGTATGTGGGAGCAGACAAAATATTTCTCTCTTTACAGTATTTACAATGACAAATGCTTCCTTTTTCCTGTCACTTGCAGAGAATGTCAGCAAAGCTGTAGCTGTTAATTCAAAGATAAAATGAGTAAAAATGTTACAATGTTTTCCAGTTGGAAAATAAAACCCAACAACAACAAAAAAACCTGTATAAACAATCAGTTCTAATCTTAGGTTAGTTAAAGTTAGGTTAACTGCCAGTGGTGTTATTGGCTTTCCTCCTGTCCTTTTGTAAGACTAAGCCTGAAGTAGAATTAAAGTAGCCTAAAGAATGGAGTTTCATTATTTGGAAGATGTTTTGTTAGGATATTGAACAGCAGCTAGGTTCACATCACTTGAAATGTGTACGTTTCCAGTTTTCACTTTGGTTATGTAAATGTAAACTCACTCTGAGTTGTTGTGGAAATAAGTTGCAATTCAAATGTGAAGAAAGTAGCTGAACTGGAAGTGAGGTAATAGTAGGAAAACATAAAGATTGTGTTTCTTGAATTTAAATGAAGAATCTCATCATTGGAATTGGAAGAAATTGAGGCAGCTTACTTTCAGTTATCTATTTGGTATCTAAATCTCGTTATTTGAAGTTGAAAAGACAAGAACACCTTGTTAGATCAGTCATTTGCTTTGTGGCAGTAAAACTGCTAAGAAGCAGAGTTGAGTGCCAAGCAAAGTGAATACATTTTGACGGAGAAAACACAGTGATTGTAGGAAGTGCCTTTCTGTCCTATATGTAAATTGGAGATTAGAGATGACTCTGAACTGATCAAGAGATATGTTTTGAGCTGAAGATGTATAGACGACCATCCCTTCTTCTCTTATTAAAAAGTGCACTGGTGTGACTCGAAAGGACTAAAAATCTCTTAGAATTATGGAAAACCAGACTATCGCTGTATGAAAACCCAGTGGTGCAGAGTGTAAGTGGCTGGGTAGGAGGGTGTTAATACATGTGTTAAGTATACAAGATCTGTTCTGTATGAAAAAGTATTAAGATAAAGCTCTTCAAAATGTATTTAAGTTTCAACTTAAAATCCCCTCTGTGTATTCAGAAGGGCTGAAAATGGCTAACATGAGCAAAGTTGAATTTGAGGGACTGCCATCGAGTCATGGCATACAGGGCGGTAACCATACAGAGGCTTTGTTTGGTGGTTGTTCTTCTGTTGTTGTTGCCTAAATTTTCATCTTTGCAGCTTTGAGTCCTCAGTACTTTAGGAAGGGGACTGTCAACTGACATCTTTAGGATGCAAGAATGAGGGCTGTCTGTTAATTTTAAATCATGCTATTATAACAGTGTCCTCCAAAGAATTTTTGCTAGTTGAAGTTAATGAGTTTTAGTTTTGAGCGTAAAAAACAAAACTTTTTTAATCTTAAGTGAAAGATTGATCGTACGTTTTGTAATTAAACTTAGCTTTCTGGGATGATGGAGAAATCTGCGAATACCAAAGGATGCAGAGAGAAAGGCTAGTAAGCACTTGAGTCAACTCCTGACTAGACAGTATAGCAAGTGCCTTTATAAATGGCTCTGATAAGTCTTAGTGGGAAAAAAAACCCCAAGTTGTCAACTGATAACTCTTCACAGTTGTGTGATGAAAGTGGATGTAGTTATTTACTGTAAGATACATTTATTATGAGTGGCTTCTGCAAACTGCGCAGTAGTTTCATTCAGGTACAGACAGACTGAGTTTTCAAAGCCATTGAGGAGGTTCGTGTTGTCACCGCCTGTTTATGAGAACACTTGCCACATTTCCAGAAAGAGCACAATTTACATACTGAGCAAGGGGCAGGGACCTTTTGGAGAGACAGAAATGTTTGAAAAACAAAGGAAGAACAAGAGGTCCTGGAAGTCTTGTCACTAGGGTGAATAACTACCCAAGCTTTGGCAAGTCAAATCCTAATATAACTGTTAATCGTACTTCATCACTTGACCTCGGAAAACAAAAAGGTGGAGGACTTTCCATCTAAAAATTAATCTGTGCAGGTGGCAGCAGTCCTTTCTCAGGAGTAGTAAATCTGTAAGATGAACGTGTGTCTGGAGGAGAAAGGTGTCCTGAGTAGAGTTCAGTGTGCCACCTCTCCCGAGTGAAGTCAGAGATCAGGCTGATAGCCAGAATAGCTTTGACTAGCACCTGGTTCTAACATTGTATACTTACTTTCTCCTGCTTGTGTATGTGCTTTGTAATATAAGCTTAATGATTAGAGAGTTTAAAACTTTCTTTTGAGATATATGTAGGTACCAAAACGTCCATGTGAGTATTTTAGGAAAACGGGATGCTGAAATCTATTGTGATTATGGACATGTAGTTGAAGATTTCTGCAAGGACGAGTGACTTAAGACTTGGATCAGTCTAGGTTCAACCAAGTCTGCCTGTAGCAGCCTAGGCTGATAATTGCTCGAGTAGCTGAGACCATATAGTATCATGAAAAAACAATGTTTTTTTCTCTTAAATAATGATCGTGTGCTTTGCCTAGTATTCATGAATGTCACTTAACAAATAATACAGTAAGGATGAAAATCAAAATATTTATTCAGAAATTTGTTACTTCAAGTTTACTGGGAGGACCTATGCTGATCATATTGTTTCATATACTGTTGCCTTGCTTGCTTTAAATTAGTGTCCTCTGTGATAGTGGCTGGGAAGGTTGACCGCCTGTAGTAGACAACATTAAAAATGATACTGTAGTAGCGAAAGTCTCCTAGGAAGAGGGAAAGAAAAGAGAGGGAAAGGGGAAAGATTACATGGAAAAGACAAAGCAAGCATACTATTAAAAGACAGCAATTTTTTTCATGAAGACTACTAAAAAAAAACCACACACTAGCATTTAGATCATGGGCAAAACAGCTTTCATATTGGGCATCAAATGTGAAAAAAGAGCCCAGTTTTCAGCTTAAATCCATGAAGCATAACACGCAATATATAAAGTTAAGATAGTGCCTTTCTAAGAAGGTTCATCCATCTCTTGCTGATGTGTGATAGCTAACTTACAGAGAAGGTAAGTCAGCTGTGGTTGTGTGGCTTACTTGGCGTGGCAGTTGGAGTAGCCACAGAGTAGTGACAAATGTCTAACAAAAATAATCTAAGCCAAAAGTGAAGTGTTGGCAGGCAGCACTGGTGGTACCTCACAAGATATCTCCATGCTGTCCTCGGCAAGTATTGATTCTTGGCCCTGTGACTGTCAGGAGCTGTGGTGTATTTGGGAGTTTTAAGAAGTGGTGAGCATGCAGAGAACGTGAAGTATGGAACAGGTTGGCTGTTCTTTCACACATCTTAGAGCGAGAACAGCATTGTATTAAAAAAAATAAGCAAAATAAAAAATCTCTTCGTTCTTGAACTCCTTTGAGTTGAGTGAAAAGGTTGCAGCAGTATTGCTGTCATCAGTACTGGTTGACCTGGGCTGAAAAAGAAGTGGGTCCTCTTGTGAAGTTTTGAATCGAGTTCCAGCAGCATCCATTTTAATAAGATGGTTAAAAGGGGTGGGGGGGGAAATGATGTTTTGAAAAACACCAGAGAGAAATGTCACAACTTGATAGTTGCTGATGTACAGTATGCAAAACAAAAATAACTACAGAAACAATGAAGTTACAATGGAGAAGTTACTCTGGGAATAGTATTGTTGGATTGAAGTTTCTTGGAACAATGAAGACAAGGACAGAGCGCTTCAGTGTGAGATGCAGCAGCTGCTGTGCAACTTGGCTTAGTGTGGAACAGCCAACTTCTCTGGGGATAGCGAAGGATAGCGAAAGTTAGATGTTAGGGTGTGTTTGAAAGAGTTGGAGGCAGAAGTCATGAATATTTCTAAGAGGGGACAGAGAATTACTTGAAACATCTGTGGTAGCTGACAGTTGAAAAACTAAATGCACGTTTGGAGTGGAAGGTAAATGAGAGTTAGAGAAAAGCCAGGCCCGCTCTTGAGAGGAGTTCGTTTGAGCTGGCATGAAGTGCTGATGTGCTCAGAAAGGATCTGACAGAAGTAGGAAGAGATTTGGTGCAGCTGAGGCTTTCATTAATTGTGGAGCTTGGTCTCTGTGTAGACAAGATGGATAGTAAATGTTTCTTAAAGAAGTGGTTTCTCTCCCGTTAAATGTGTCCCACAGCAACATAGCAGAAACAGGTATGAAATTTCAACCTAAAGTATCATGAGGCTTCCAAAAGCTTTTCCATGTAAAATGACCATCTAGGTAAATAAAATCCAAATAAAGGCTGGAAAGACTTTCTCTACCCCAATATAAAGAGAAAATGTTCATGTTGTTCTACTCTTTTTTTAATTAAAAAAAAAATTCTAGTGTCAACAAATGGGCCTATTTAGATGCAGACTAGATTAGGTCAGTTTATTAATAGGGTGAAACTGCATTGTGATTTTTGTCTGCAGCTTGAAGAAGGAGGTGAGATCACTGAAATAGCTGTTTGTGGTCAGCAAAAGTGGTAAAATAGGAAAGACACATTGAAACTTTGGACATGCACTGTTAGTTGAGGGTTATTCTCCTGAAAGTGGATGATGATTATAATGAGAACAAAGGAAGCTAATTTTTCTGCCTGATGTTGGTGAGAACCAAGTCTAATCTTAAAAAAAAAAAAAAAAGCTACTGGGTAAAATAAAAAAACATTGGGGGGCATAGCAGGCTCTTTTAAGTCTAATGACTAAAATAGTTGCATCTACTTCGTTGTTCTCATAAAGAAATTTGCTTGATTTGGGGAAGGATCTTTGTTTAACTTAACATTTTCTTGGTGCAGCGAAATCAGAAAGTAGACTCCTGGTGAAGTAATACTGATGATCTGCAAAGCTGAGTCATATTCCTTCAGGAAGGATACTGCTGTTTTGAGAAAACAGATCACTTACCCAGTAGTGAGGAGGAGGAATTGAAATGACAAGGAAGAACTCAAGTGCTTTTAGCAGTAGACACTACAGTACATTAAAGCATCCGATCTTCAGCCTCTGGAGTAGGTTGTTATATTGATATACAAAGAGGAGGGTCATAAATGAGTTGTGTCCACAAAGTTTCACCAAACAGTCTGAGTGTCAGGACTCAGCTTTAAAGATGCAAAGCCCTTTCCAAGTGGCTTCTCTGCCAGCTAGCTGCTCTAACTCATCTGAAACTGGAGCTGTTGATCTCAGCCTTTTGTGGTTGCACAGAGGAGGAGGAGATAGCATATGGTCTTTGTGCATTTGTTTAAAAAATAGGGTTGTTGTCCAAAGTTGTGGAGTGGAGTCTTCTCAAATAATGTAGTCAAATTTGTTTCATCTCCTGTGTCACTGTTACTGCTGTGTGTAAGTGTCCGGTTAATAAAAACCACTGTAAATATGTAACAGGTTTTCCTACTAAGCAGTGCTGAGCTGTGTATCTTGCTGGTACTTTGAATGTGATGTTTTGTAACCTGGACCTTACAGAAGAACTGAAATCAGTATTACTGTTTTGTAATTAGGATGTGTTTTTTCTTAAGAGGAAAGAGGAGTCTTTACAGAGAGATGAGAAAATTCCTTAAGTTTTTCGTCTCCCAGGGCCCAAGATAATAAGGAAGCAAGATGTAAATGATAGGAAGAAAAGCGTAGGTTTCCAGCACTCAAAATATGCCAGTAGTTTGCTTTGTTTGATATGTTTTATAGTATAGTAATTCAACAGAGTGTTCAGATAATTCCTACAAATCTGTGTAAGAGTCAGATCAATGTTACCGGATTGTGTAACAGAGTCAGAACATGAGGCTGAGATTCAGAAAGGTTTGTTTTACCAGTGTGCATGGGGATATATGTGTGCATTTATATACTGTCAAACTAAATATTCCATGTAGCTTAGAAAACTCAGTTTGCGTGATGAATCTTTTTAACAAAAAGTTGGAGAAAGCATTCGGGGCTATTGTGAGTAATCCCGATGCATTCTAGTTGTCAGTGAAACTACCCAGAGCATGATTACTCATGTTTTCTTGTAGTTTTCGTGCACGTATGAGCAGTAATACTTATTCGTGAGGTGTCTGCAGGCTGTAAACAACTAGTAGTGATTTTTGTGGTTAGCTTCATACATAACTATTTAGCAATTAGAGGCTGGGGGTCTGGGGTCATAGTGAAGTGAGATTTCCAAAGTGCTAAAAATGAACAGGGAAATATACTGTAGGCAGTAGGGCTTACAAGGACATGTTAAATATCCACTTGTTTTTCTGTAGTCCGTAGCTCACTTCTTGCATAAAATAGTGAATTAAAATCCCAACCCTTTAGATTTTTATACTGAATTCCTGCATTTTTGTGCATCAATAATACCTGCAGCCTTATGAGATACTTTGTCAAGGCATTTGGTCAAAGGCTTTTCACTAAGCTTTGTGATAGTCATGTAGCTGGTGTCAAACAATGAGAAATGTTATTGCTGAGATTTCTTGAAAAAAGAAAAGTCTTGAACGTTGAAGTCTTGGGGACTGCTTGTTTTCAGAGCCCAAGCAGATGTTAAATGTTGGGATGAGATGAGGTGATGTTTCTTAAAACTTGGCCCGGATAATAAAAGGGAGGATAGAACAAGAACAGCAGGAGAATACATAAAGAACATCCCAAGAAGCGAGTCAGAAGAAATGGAGTGTTTAAATAATAAGTATTACTTGGCTAACCTCTTATGCTACACAATGGACTTTGCTGTCCCTCTTGTGTAGACTTGGGTGTACACTAGTGGATATAATTTTCTACTAGCATTAAGGTAGTAAGTCCTTCACTTTCCAAATATTTATTATGCCACTAACTTTTGGACATGTTGGGTTATGCAGAATTGAGTGCAACGATGGTATCATTTTCTGAGATCATAAAAATGCTCCACCCTCTTCTAAAAAATTTGGGCTAAGGTTGAAATGTGTTGGTCTTTCGTAATTCTTCTGGAATTAGAGGAATAGATATCTGAAGCTGAAGGCACAGAAAAAAAGGTAGAAAGCCGTCAGCAAATAAAGGTGAATTGAAATAGAAGTTGACTGGATTGTGCTATTCTGTGCAAAAGCTGATAGTATGTAGTGCGGTGAAGATCAGACTTAAGAAGATGTCAAACTCCACCTTTAGAGGCCTCCTGTCTGTTACTATAGGGAAATAAAATAGGGTATGAGTTCTCTGTTAAAGAAACTGAATAGCCATGACTTTGTTTTTTTAAAAAATAAAGCTTTAATCTCTAAGCTTTTATCCCTGTCTTCGTTTATCTATTTGATTTATTTATGTTAGTTAGGAAGTCCATTTTGGTTGCATATTGCACATCAGGTTGGTCCTAAAAAAATGGAAATGGGCCAATTACAGCAGTAGCTTATGCTCTTGCTTTGCCCAGCTTAAAGTCACACTTTGTGTGCCTCAAGTACTTGTTTTCTGCAGTTAAGGATAGTTGTTAGACTTGAACTTGCCATGGCTTGCAGAGTTCAAAGACTAAATCATGCTGTGCATTGCTTAACTGACAGAGGATTGATTATGTGAGCCAGGCTTCTGTAAGGACAACAAAGGCAAGCCAAACTAAAATTTGTTAGGACAGTGGCACCTTTTCAGATGGAAAGATGAGGTCAGCCATAATGGCTTATCTAGTAACTTGTTGACTGGCTTGTTAATGCTTTATATTAAATAAATAAATAACAATTAAGAGACCAGCTTCTCCAAATGTAGTGGGAGGAAATCAAGGACACTCACTTGACTGAATTTCTTGGATTGGTAGCTGAGCAGAAGGTTAGAAAGGTGTACTTCATTTCTGGTCCCATTATGGGAAAATTCTACTGTTTGTCTATTGAATTATCAAGGCAGCAGAGCCAGGTCAAGTCTGCTTATAAGAAAGTGATAAAATCTGGTTTGGCTAGTGGTGATCCTTGCAGAGGACCGCCATGACATGCTGTTACCTGTCAGTGCAGAAAGAGCAATATATGTTGTAGTACAGTGTGAGGATTAAAGTCAAATTTACCTAGCCTTAGCTCAGAGTAAGGGTACAACTCAGCCAACAATAACCACTTGTGTGTGTTTTTTTTTTTTTAAAGCTTGGAATCAGTTGCATCCTTCCCTAGCCAAAGGGAAACATTTGAGAAGCTGTGACGCATTTACACAGATGAAGGAAGGAAATGTCCAAAAGAGTAAAAAGCTAAAAATAGATCCGTTTACTGAGTTGAACTCTGGGTGGGAATTGAAGAACTAAATATAAATCTAAATTTGAACCTTTGTGATTTACATAACTGAGTAGTGTAACCCTTTCTGGGTTTTTTTTGCGTTAAACATTATAGTGGACAACTTCAGGTGAAGACTTGTGTCAGGCCTTGAGAGGTCGCTTTCTGGTGCCTTAAATAGGCAGCACTGAGAAGTCTGACCATCTCTTGGTGATTGTTGTTGTAGCACAGTTTAACTCCCTGGAAAAGTGGATTGTGGGTTGGGGTGTTTTGTTTTGTTTGTTTTGAAGAACTTCTCTGTGGAAATGGTTTCTGCTGACTCTACTGAACAAAAGTTTTAAGCTATAAAAACCAGTATCTGTGAGGTTAAAAAAAGAGAAGTAACTTTTTTCCCCAGCTGCTTCAAAAAGTAAATTTGTCTCTGACATGTATGTAAAAAGCCGTGATAACCTGAACATTTAAGAATTGATGTTTGGTTGTCCGAAAAGGTTTGCCTTCTGCCCTGCCACAAACCCCAGTTTGGAAGCTATCAGCTTTCCTTTGCGGTAAAGGAAAAATAAGCTTGTCGGAGTGTTTAAAAGTTGTGTAATGGAAGAGAACATTGGAAAAACTCTTCATACATAAGAGTGTTCTAGATTACTGTCCTTAGATGACAATGGTAGTGCCATGAAAATCAAGATAAGCAAATTTTCTTTCTTTCTCCCTGGAGCAACACTGTACATTTTTGGGGGAGGTGGGGGCAACCCACACAATACTGCTAACTGAAAACTGGCCTTTTCCAGTCCAGTAAAACAGGCCAGCACAAGTGAATCCCCGTGGTTTAGTGTTTGCCAGCTGCCAGCGAAGAGCAGATCTTTCATGATGCTATACCTACTTCTAAGCTTTGCATTGGAGAGGTGAAATACATATAGTTAATGCTTTGACTTTGTCAGAAAAACAAGTGTTACTATTAAAATACATGTATTTACAAATATAGTCAATGCAATAGGAAATTATGGGTAAAAATAGTAGCATTGATTAGATTAACTTCAAGCAATAACTGTCTTCCCCTCTGCCCCCCCAAGATGGGAGGGTTAGTTTTTATATTTAATACCTTCCCTTTTCTTACTATATTGCCTGCTGTAGAATGTTTGCTTGGCAGATGTATAAATAGTTGTGCTCTTGTTTGCTTTTTGTTTTTGTTTGGTTTTCCAGAGGAGCCTGAGAACGTTTTTGCAAGGTTGTTTTGAACAAATCTGGTGTCTTTGATTACTAAAATAGTATTTGTTCCAAGCAGCAATTTATCTGTTAAAGTGATGAACAGTTTGTAGCGAAATGACCTGACTAGCTGCAGTCATGGATATATAACAATATGCTAATTTAAAGTCTGCATTTTTGGAATATATTGTTATATAGCAAAGTGTGAGAACTACTGTTTTTAAAAATCTCATTTTTCTAGAGTATGCTTTTGGAGTGGATTTGTCGGTGTTGCTGTCCCCACTGTGTTAACCTACTGTTAGAAAGTTAAAGCTGTGAAAACCTTTTGAAAGACCAATGGATTAGCTAGGCAGCTATTTAATCTGTGATGTTTCTGCTTGTAGGCAAGTTCATGACATAGAATCTGAGCAGGATGTGACTTGCAGTTCATGTCCACTGAGGCAACGAGAGTGGGTTCAAAGAGCAAGAAGGTGCTGCTTTCCATAATTCTGTAGATGGCCTCTAGGCAGTGAAAAGGAAGTGGCAGAGCCCTGCATTTGAATGTGGGAAGGTAAGGATGAATATACCTTGATACTAAGGCAGAGCACTTAATGGGCAGCCTTTAAGTTGTGTGGGCTGACTGCTTGGTTCCCTTCTGTGCATATGCTGCAGCTTTTATAAATGTTGATATAGCAGAGAATAAGAGGAAGGTTTTTTGTGGTCTTGAGCAGCCAAGACAGTATTCTAGGCTTTAATTTGTTTTTGTGGAGTGTTTTCAGTACTTGGGGTAGGAATCTGACTCCCACTTGCCTCCTTTGCTAATACTTTGTGTTCTGGCTTCTGTTCTGCTACAAAGCTTTAGAGGTGGGGTGCAAAACTGGCTGGTTTTGGTTCTAGTTTAATGAGACTTGCCTAACCACAGGAGAGGTGACTGTTAGAGGTGGGATAGCTATCTTTTTTCCAGAGTGGCTTTTCACTGTTTCAATTGTGGTCCTCACTTGTGTGATCCCTTCTTTTGTTCCTTTTCCTCAGTAAAAGACAGAGGTCCAAGAGACAATAAGCTCAATCACTAGGCATCAGTGTTCATCTCTGCAGGAGGTCTATTATGTGTACAGAGATAAGTAGGGGGTCCTATGGAAAAGCACTGCATAGTTTTGAGTGTTACAGCATGTGTGCTACACTGACAAATAGGGGTTGCACAGGCAGCCTTAATGCTGCATTACCTAGTTTTTGAGTGCTTTTTGTGGCATCTTCAATCAAGCCTGGTCCTAGCTCAATTAAGTCGTTCTTTAGCATTTATGTAAAGTTTTCATTAAATGCCTTAGTGAATGACAGTAGATGACATTGGTTTTACCAGACTGCACTGTATTACTGTGTTACATCAGAGTTATTTTGGGAGTAGAAATGCATTAATTTGCTATATAGTATCAAGCAAGGTGGATGTGCAAGCTGCTTTATTACATAGACATATTGAGGAAAGCACCTCTTCAAACACAAATTAAGTACTTGGAGACTTTTTTTTTTTTTGGACAAACAACCTGAGTACACTCCACTGTTAAATTTCTTAGGGTTTGATTTGTGTCACTTGAGCATCATGTTAGTTCTGCCATGCTAGTAAAAACTAAATGAAGCAAGATATAAAAATTGTCAAATATTAAGGAGGAAAAAGGAACCAAATGCTAAGTTATCTTTTCATAAGCTTAGATATAATTAGGATCTAAAAGACAAAGTGTGTTCAGGTGAGGGAAGCTTTCCACAGCATAATAGGCTAAGTTTCACTTGCAAAACCCCCATAGAAGAGTAGATGACACTGAAAGACTTAATTCAAAATATGTATTGATAAGTGACTGAAGTTACTAGACTATTTTTTTTTTGCCAGCTATGTGGTGTGTATTAAGCACTCAAGTGGTAAAATTACTGCTTTAATAACAAGCTTTCTGAACTGAGCTGTCATGTAACCTCTGAGGAAGGACCCAAATGGAGATGAAGGGGTGCCTCTCCTCACGATAGGAAAGAATTACGTTGCTATGTAAAAGTCACATTCCTCCTGTTTTGTGGAATAGAATTTGGCTGAATATGTGAAACAACTGTTTCTGTAGTAAGCTACATCTCCAGTGAAATGGATTCCTTATTGAAAGGTGGCTGGGAAGATAGCTAATTATCAGAGACAAAATAACCCTGTATCTCCACAGTGGAGTTGCATGTCAAAGGTGACAGACATCTGGAAATGTTAAGAGTTATATTTAAAACTTCAGTATTTATTGGTTTCCAAGTCCTCTTGTTGGAGATATGCTGTGTGCTGTTCAAAAGCTAAGAGAACCAAAGGGCAGTATTACCATCCCCATTAAAACCAAGAATGAATTAATTCTATTTAAGTGGCACATTTCTCATCCAAGCATCCATTCCTTTTGAAAATTTGAGGATAAGGCCAGGATCCGAGTCAAAATTTGTGTTTCAGTTGTGCTGTTGATATCATGGGGAAAGGTAGGGAGAAGTGAGCAAAACAGTTGCTTGTGCTGGGGACCAGTTGAACAATTTCTAACCAGTGAGGCAGAACTTTGGTGCAAATTGTTGAACATGTGGTAGTTGAAGTAGAGCTCTGGAGAATAAGCTCTGCTGTCCTTATCTTGGTTCTGGTCAAATATGTATGTTTGGTGCTGATATAAGACATAGCCTTTGAGAAAGCAGCCATACTTGTCCTAGGGGCAGGCAAGAGCATATCTAAGATGATGAAGGATGGAAGAGGAAATCGAGGAAGGAGAAGATAACTGACAGAATTCAGGTGAGGGTCAGTTTGCTTATTGAAATACTGGAAATTGACACGCTACCTATCTACTGTAAAAGCTGCTTTCTCTTTTGTGGTTAAGGTCTTACAGTAATACTGAAACAGAACTAACATTTCACAGGCACATTAATAGATGTGAAGGAGCCTGAGTTTTCACAGGCCATTTGACAGAAAATGTCCTGTTTCCCTGAAGCAACTACAGATTTCAAGGCCAAAAGGTTTTCTTGTTTTAAAGCAGAGCATGAGAAAGACAAGCCTAGGCAGAAGAATGGGAGGGAGGTAATGGGTATCTGATAGAGTACTTGGGATTGCAAGTGCAGTGAGGTTGTGGAGAGAACTGACCCTTGAAAGGAACAGAGAGGTAGGTTGCCTTTTTATGTACCTTGCTGCTCAGATATTTGCTTTACAGGGATAATGTGCTCAAATTGGAGAGACAAGGTGTTAATAGGCCCTGCCCTAGATAGGTCTAATGTTTCTTTATTCCCTGAAGAGAAGAGCAAGAAACAGGAAAGGGACTTGCATAGAATTCCTTAATTTTGTACTGCAAAGTATGATCTTGATGGCATAACTCAAGAAAAAGTTACTCTTAACCTGTTTTTACCTTAAAATTACCTTCTTCCATACCACTCTTCTTCAAATTCCTGCCACTCACAGTAGAAATACATAATTTAGGTTTCTGTGGAAAGAGAAGCTCAGTTGTTCCAGGAGGTCACTGATACAGTCTTAGCTCCACAAGGACCCCAGCACATAAACAGGTTTGTGGTTAGTCCTCTGATCTGGCAGAAATACTGCAGAGGATATGTGTAAGAGCCTGTACTGATCTCAAGAGATTTGTTGAACTTTATCTCTAGGTAATCATCTTGTTGTGTTCAGATGAGATTACTAATCACGTCTTTTAATTAGAGAAATGTCATAGCTGTAGGAAAATAAAACTATTTGGAAATGTTGGTGGTTATTTTGCTGATAGTCTCCTCCACTTAAGGAGGCTGATCAAAACCTCCTGCATCAGCAAATGTATGCTCTTGAATAAAAAGGAACCGTGACTGATTTCAGGCTGACTTCTTCCCAGGGGCTTTTTCTTCTTTGTGGTCAAAAGTTGTTCTTTGTGAGGTAGTGAGAGATCTGAAGCATAAATTGTCTTGTATTGAACCTATAAAGAGGCAGCTAAATCACCCTCAATTTGATTGTTGCCTACTAGTAAAGTATGTTGAAGGAAAAGCTAATGTAAAGATAGGTTTCCAAAAAGGGCAGTTCATATAGCTGAGAAACTGAAGCGGAGTTAAGAAAAAAGAGCTAACTTGAGTTTACTTCTTGGGCTAACAGTAATTTCAAAGTTAACGTATTCTGAGATGTTGCTTTGACAGCAATCTTGGCTCTAATCCTGCAGTATGCAATTAGAATTGTCATTCTCTGTGATATTTAAAATGCTTATAACTGGCTTCAGTTTAGCACAGAAAGTGAGTGTGGTTGAGTTATTTTTTTCAAATAACATCTACTTCAGTAGTTGCTATCTGTGCAGTTTATCTTGTGTTAACAGCATTCAAGTGTCTAAAATTAGGAATAAATTGCCATAAGAAACAAACAAACCACGACCCATACATTTTGCTCGCTGCCTTTAATTTAACCATGGTGTTACTGTTGGGTGACACCTGCTTTTGTGCCTTATTTGGTCAGAGTTCTGAGTCCATTGAAAGTATTTTGGTCCATGTCTTAAAATAAAAATCAGTACTGTGACATTTCAAGCTGGTAGAAGAAATTGTCAGTTTGCCAAATGTATGAAATTACTAATTGGCTGATAGCTTGAAAATGGTTCTTAATTAAAAAATGTAAGTTTTACAAAGATAGATATGTATTAGTGAGGTAATTTTATATTTTCCTTTAAAATTGGTCTTGCAAAGGGAGGCTCTTTGATGGCATCCTATAAAGGTAGGAGTGGAAAAAATGGTCAGTGTAATGGAAGGACAGATAGAAAGAAGCTTGTGTTTATGTACAGCTGGAAAAACTAGACCTAAAAATGCTGTAACAGAGGAGCCATGCTGATAAGAAGTAACAAAAGTATGAGGGTAGTAATTAATAGCAAACATAATGCGTAGTTTTAAACAGGATCACAGAAGTCCTTAAGAGCCTAGCTTAAATACAAAATGTGAAAATAAATACTGTTGCGTGCCTTGTGCTGCCAGTGGTGGTTCTCCCTGTGAACATGTTCTGGTCTGACTTTTAAGTTGTAGTTGTTTCTAAGGCTAGAAATGGCTAATCAAGTTTTGCTGAGGCTTGCTGTTTGATAATACTGCACTTTTTCTGTCTCTCTGGATATCTGTGATTGTTTGCCTATTTCCCTACTTCCTAGAGCTAATGTAGTGATAGAACAAGGGCTAATGGCTTTAAACTGAAAGGGGGTAGATTTAGATTAGATATCGGGAAGAAATTCTTCACTATGAGGGTGGTGAGACACTGGAACAGGTTGCCCAGAGAAGTTGTGGCTGCCCCCTCCCTGGAAGTGTTCAAGGCCAGGTTGGATTTGCGCAACTTGCAGGCTTTGAGCAACTTGATCAAATGGAAGGTGTCCCTGCCCATGGCAGGGGGGTTGGAACTAGATGATGTAGAAGGTCCCTTCCAGCCAAAAACATTCTATGATTCTATGAAAGTTTTTCCTTAAGCAGCAGCTGTATGCCAGACTTTGCTGTGCTTAGTACAGGGAACCTGTGGTCTGACTGGTTCCTGTGTGTTGAAGAGTTGAATGTAGGCTACACAACTTGAATTCCTGAGGAGAAAGAGGTCGTACGTGTGTTCTTTAAAACATTTTTAGTTATACAGCTCTGCCTTTCCCTTAAGCTTTCAGAGACATATCTGAATATAGCCTCAATTAAATTCCTGTCCTTTAATGAAGTCCTTTGCTTAATGTGTAGCTGATATACTTGGAACATGAGGGCATCAGTCAGGATCCAAAATTAATTGCCACTTGGGACTGATAGTGCCACGTGGGCATTGGAAAGAACATTTTCTCTTTCAAAAGCCTTCTGAAATGGTCAGCTTTAAAAATGAGGCTCATCCTTATTATTTTAAAGTATTGTGACTATTGGATCTTGCTTCTCATTTTCACTTTGTAACAACAAAGGCAAATAATGATTTTGTCTGTTGAAGATGGCACAAGTTGAAAGAGGAGAGCCATAACTTCCTTACTTGCTGCCTTCTTGAGTTCTCTCTCCCCTCCACCAGCTCCCAAATACAGGAGGAAAAAGGCTAAAGCTGGCACAAAGGGAAGAGGGCATCTCGTTCCAAAACCAGTGACTAATGCGTCAGGCTGTGGTAGAACAATATTGTTTTAATGTGGCTAAGGCCCTGTTCTTTCCTTTGTATTGAATTCCTTCCTGTTTAAGAACATTGTCTTTAAAATACACTTATATCAGCTTGAATGGTAGGAACTTTCCTTATTGCTGTAGTATCAGTATTAATCGGTTGGTGCAGCTGTTTCAAGTTGCAAAAAAAAAAAAAAGTGTTAACCAGGCATTGGCTGTGAGATATCAAGTCTATTTGTTAGCAGAGCTGTTAAAGCATACTAGATGCATGTGGAATTCAAAGAAGCTGAAGCTCAACTTGGCTTTGGGAGCTTGACAGGGAAGGAAGATCCAACAATCAGGCAAAACTGTGCTGGAGGACATTGACATACAGCTGTCAGTTAAGTAGCCCAGATGAATGTCAAGTAAGTAACTGACGGGTGTTAAGGAACTGGGTGGCAGCTTTCGTGGTCCCTCATATTGTATGGGTTAATACAGAAGATCAGGCTCTTTTTGCTCGATTTAAGGAAACACCTAATTTTTAGTAATGCTTGCGCTAATATCCAGGCATTTCTGTGACTTGAACTTCAGAAGTAAATTGGAGGTTGTTACTCTACATGTTCTTTCTGACTAATTTTTGTGACTTGTATTGGACTAGTTGTGGGCAAGCAGGGAAGGGAGAGCGCTGTGTTTTTCCAATAATTGTATAATTAAATTCATTGATGGTAGGCCAAGAATACTGATCACAAGGGTTGGTGCTGAATCAGAAGGAATACTTTAAATGACGCTCTGTTGAACAGAGACATAATTGCCCTCTCTTTCCCCTTCTTGGCTTATTGGATGGCTGAATTGCTCATTTCATACGTGACTTTGAGTGTGACTGGAGCTGTGAATCAGTGTTTGTTGGAGTTCTGCATCTGGCTTATGTTCTGACTTCCCTTTTATGAGTTGGAGAGGCTGTCTCTGTTATTACTAACTATGTAGTGAAAATCCTCTTAAACTCTCCTTGTTATGAGTGGGTGAAAATGTTTGGCAAACACATGAATCAATAATTGCTTATTTGCCTCACTGCTGCTTTTCAAAAGCTTCACTGTCCTTTTCTGTGTTTGCACAGATAATCGATGTCTGTCCCCAAATTATAATTAACAGGGATAGATAACTTTGGGGCCTTCCTTTACAAAGTCACCCGGCAACTGCACCTCTCTGAAACTCCTCTTGCTTATTCCATTTCTGACCTTTTGTCAGCAGCAGCAAGGCTTGCATCGAACTTGCAATAGCTTATATGCAGTTAGAAAAAATTGATGATTATTTTAGTTAAAGGTATTCACTGGTTTACCACTCTGCTGAAATGCCTGGAGCTCTGTGCATGAAAGAAAGAATAAGTAAACTGAATGAAGGCTATTACAAGGGAGATAAACACTTGTCTCAGTATGAGGAAAAGCACTGCATGTAACTTGACCTGGTAAGTTTTCATAAAGAAGAGACTGGCTTTTTAATGGCCTTGTCTAACATGTCCATTTTGTTCTGCTGTTGCTGGCTGAAATTGAAAATTAAAATGAGGGAAAAATACCTTCATGATTACAGTTTTCCCTTGGGAACTATTTCAATTGTGGCTTTCTCATAAGAGAGATTGTGGCTTCCTTTCTATTTGTGGCATGAAAATTCAGATTTGTGTAGCCTGTTTCTAAAGTTAAGAACATTCTAGATGCCAGTCTTGGAAGATACAAACAACTTCCAGGTGCCTGCAATTTGAGGAAGTCCCTAGCTGAATCAGATTGCCATCTTGGTGTGACCTTTGCCAAAAATAACTGCAGTAGTACATGCACAAACTGTATATGCAATACACTAAGGAGAAGACAGAGCAATCTATCTTAATGTACAAGATTTGTTTGCTTTTTTAGATTTGCATTTCTGTAGTGGAAAGGCAAGCTTTCAAAACTGTCTGCTTTACTCTGTTTGCTATTCAGGTCAGTGGCATCTTACTCCACTGGAGGACTGCAAGACAGACAGTGTTTCCAAATCAGTGGGGCTCACTGTCATGGGGAGACTTGCTTTGTTCTAGTGCTTGGCTTTGTCATACACTGAGAAACTACTTTTGGTACCATAATTTATGCCACTGAAAAACTACTTTTTGGTACTGTATTTTACATTAGCTGGATCATAACACAATTAAAGCTTCAAAGTACATTGTTCCATAGATCAGATGAACCATAGATGCAATACCTGTACCTGCCCAAACCTTGAAGCATGTGCAGATTGTTTGGATCTCAGTGATACGATGTCATGGCCAGAAAGTTTCTTCAGTGGACAGAAGGTAGGGGAAAGATGATGACTCTACGTTGCATTCTGTAGGCCTGGAATGACATATAATCTGTTGGGGTATGTAGAGCCTTTTAATGTCTGTTTCCATTGGCAATTTAGTTCATATCAAAGTGTGCTTTTGAAGCACATCTCTTGATTGTCCCATATTACAGTTCTTTGCTTTTCGTTGTGGAGCATCTCAGGTGCACAAATAGGATTCCTTTCAGATGAAATTGAATTGGAAGACATGCTCTAGTTACAAATAGATATTAATGCACAGAACCAGACAACAGCCACTCAAAAGTAAAACTTCCTGGAAAACATGTAGTTTGGCCATTGAGGCCTCTGCCCCAGGGTTTTGCTGTGCTGACCCTCTTCTGTTGTGCTGTGCAACAAGCTAATGTAGACTCAGCCGAAGAGGGCCAGCAGGTAAGTCTTGAAACTCAGCAGATGTTCTAATGAAGTAACAAAGACTTTATAGTGACAGAGAGTTAATTTACTGTGTGAATTGAATAATCACTCTGAAGTAGTGGGTTGTGCTTCAGAGCAAGGGCAGTTAACCTTTCTCGATATCAAAATAGTCCTGGGACTGCAAGGACTTGGAGAGCTGAAGGAAGGGAAGAGATGTCTGCTCAAGTTACAGCTATGAGATGAGGGGCTTGGTACTGCATGTGGCACAGCAGCTGTTGCAGTTTGCTTTCTTCTGTGGCAAGGCACTTAAATTACCTGTCAGCACCACCCTAATGCAGGTCCCAGTTTTGACTGGGACCTGTGCTTCAACTTTTGAAGAGCTCTGCATGTCTGAAAAGCACAAATTGGTCACTAACGCTCCAAAGAGGGACAGATATTCAAGGTACCTCTCTACCTCATGTGACTGGATTGAAGGTGTTTTCTTCCTCCACACAGTCACTCCTAGAGAAAATGTGGTTGAGGCATGAATGGGAAGATAGCTATACACTTCCCAGTCCTGTGTGTATTGGAAATGGCAACTTGTTTCTCTGTAGAGCTGCTCAAAGCCAAAAAAAAACCGACATGCTTTAGGAAGACGACAGCCAGGAGCAGCAGGCATGTGAACTGACTGTTAGATACTGTGCCCCTTCTGATGGGCATAAATTGTTGACTCCTAATATTTGGATAAATATTGGAGTTGAATGCTACTAATTGGCCTGGCATCAGTGTAAGACACAGAGCTCAAGTAACCTAGCTAGATTTGACTTCCTTGCCCCACCTGCCAAAATTTTCCTCTCTGTAGTAGGGTTATCTGAGAAGAATATTTTCTGAAGTCTCAACTGCTTGATTGTAGCATCATTGTAGCTCGATCCAAATGTTACTGGTTTATGGGTTTGAAAGCTTGCACTTCAGTGGAGGTGCCAGCGCTCCCATTTGTCATCTCTGTGGGTGGCTTCTGGAGCAGGAGCATGTCAGGATAACTGCAGAAGAGAAGTAACATTGGAAGCTGTAGGCCACATTGATCAAGTCTGATTAAAAGTCCTGATGTGGAGCCCTTGTACTTAATGAAGATGTGCTGAAGGGCTTAGTGAAGGTCACTGCTGGTAGTAAGGATTTGTGGAGATCCTGGTTGTTTAAGGGCTGCTGCTAACTTAAAAAAAACTTTGAAGACCTCTGTTCTTTTGGTGTTGAGTGTGTTTGCCTTGCCCAGGAGGGGGTGACAGGAGACTAAGGTGAAAATTTGGATTTTCAAAGACCTCCTGTGAGTGAATTCATTTGCTTTTGCAGACTTGTCTGGAGAGATGGTAAGCTCTGGCAGATGACCAAGGCACCTTATTTTTTAATCTATCGTGAATCATAAGTTGACACTATCACATGAAATTAGAATAACTTTTACAAAAAGTTAATCTCTAACGCCTGAAGTGGTGACTCTAAACAAGTCCTCTAGTCCCTCAAAGCTCCAGATGTAAGTTTCATATTTAGTTCTAATATAAAAAGACTTAGCGTTGAATTTGAAAAATTGTCAAAGTCTTTGGTGCCATCAGTAAGATTACCTGCCCAGTCAGAATTATATACGTTCTTGGCAATACACGTGCATCTTTTGAATTTGTCTGTAATATGTGCCTTGCTACCTTGTGTTTGGTGCCTTAATAGTGACATATTTTTGCTGGAGGATAATGCAAACCTTGGTCCTCTAGCAATTCTTTTGGTACCTGTACATTGATACATCAACAACCAGCAACCATCTGTTTTCTACTGGACTTTAACCCTAATCTGTCAACTCTAAGCCGATCTGGTTGTACAGCTTCATTTCTTGAGAGGGAGGCTAAAGTACTGGTGTGACTTAGCGGGTATTTGATAAATGTATTAGTAGACTTGGTTTGAATTTTGGATTAGTGAGTATCACTAAATAGCATTTGTGAAAAGAATGTTTATTATGTTTAAGATGACAGTATTACCAATGATTTTGTGGAATAAAAATGGCATAATTTTTTCATCCCAAAATCAGAGGTGTGAAGGAACATGTATGAAGGGAGAGAGAAAATCTTGTTACAGGAAAGAATTCAATTTAACTTTGCTTTCCGTAGTTACATTTACAGCTTGAGGAACCAGGACTCTGTGTGTGTTGTCTAACAGCACAGTTACAATTTGAGGTGACGGGGAACTTCTGGCATGTCTTTGCATCTTCCCTCCGAAGGGAAAGGAAGAGGTTGCGACTGGAAGTCAGTCTGTGACCTCTCAGAGAAAGTGGTTTGTATTGATAAACATGGCTGGATCTTCAGAAGAGAACAGACTCTCACCTGGTCTATTACTGCACCTCTTTGTTCAGAAAAAGTGAAACAGTATTTCTAAAGTGTGCTTAGGTATTAAAGAAATCTGTGACCTGAAAAGGGTACCTCAGCCTGCAGTATATTCTGGTTTCCTTGTGTGTCCTGGTGTCCTAAACTTCAGTGCATTTTTCTCTCCTCTGGTGGATACTTGTAAGGAGTTGTAGCCATTTGTGTGACTGTTAATAGACCATTTGTAAAATCAAAATTGTCAGGCATGATTGAAAACACTCCCTACAGAGTCAGAATTGCTAAATTTGGTGTTGTGTTTGGAAGGAAAAGAGGAGAGGGAGTATTTGTGGGGTAATTTTCTTCTCTCCTAATACAGCCTCTTTCCCACACTACCACTCACATTTTGCAGTGGGTGCTACAAGGACAGAAGTCCCTTGGTGACAGAGCTACTGAGACACGTGTGTCAATACCAAGCAAGAGACCTCAGAAGAGGTTTTACTGGAATATACAGAGCTCTGGTGGGAATGTCTGCTCAGACTGAATTGTGCCTCTCCCCTGGTGTAAGTTCAGTTAAAGGTTGCCAATAATTCAATGTTGTCCCTTTCAAAAGTTTCACTTATCCCTAGTTGCTTATTTGACTAATAAGTTCATATGGATAAAAGACCACACATTGTTTTCATATTAATTATGAACATTCAGTTGAGAGGAGCAGTTGTTCCTCTAACTTGAGTACCGTAGCACAAACATGTTTCCCAGGTAATAGTGAAATGCTACTTATTTCATGTTATGGTGTTTGGCTGGTATTCCAACAGGTGCTATTAACTACGAAACTTATTAGCAGCTGAAATTCCTGTATGTAAATTTTTTAAAAATGTCTTAAGCTATAGGACCATGAAGAACTATTGTTCCTATGGGTCAAACCAAATGTTCATCTGTTGCATTATCCTACCTCTGCTGGTGACCAAACCAGATGCCCAGGAATTGCTCCACAGGGAGAGGATAAACCTCTGTGGAGCTTCTCCTTTGTGTCGCTCCATCATGCAGCTGGGTCTTCCAAAGCTAAATGATATTTATGTATTTTCAGTGACCTATGAGCTTTGCTTTTCTGCTGACTTATTCAGTGTCCCCTGGGGCTTGTCTATGATTTTATATCTTGGAAATTCAATGGTAGACAATTTCATAGCTTTAACCACACATAGTATGAGGGACAATCTCGTTGTGCTGTTTCGAATCTTCTAGTTTTGTTTGACAGCTCCATCTGTTCCACTGGAAGAGTTTGCAAACAATTAATTTGCCCTGTCCAAGCCACTCATGATTTTATAAACCTTTCTCACATTCCTCAGCTTTTTCATGTTGAAGAGTCCTACTCTGGTTAGCCACTTTTTGTGCAGAAGGATTCATTTTGTTTATCTCTGTTGCTCATTGTTGAACTTTCTCTAGTTCTTCTATATTATTTGAGAAGGTGGAACTGATGAAAATGTGAGAACATAGGAACTTTGCAGTTGTATGTTTTCATTGGCATTCTCTCTTCCTTTGCCACTAATTCTGAGCACCTAATCTGCTTTTTTAATACTTTTCTCCCTGTGTGCATGATTTAGTTTTATCTACATTGACAGTATCTTTGAAGATACAGTGACCAAAATATTTAGTTAACTTGTGGTAGTGGCCTCAGATTAATTTACATCAGAGTCAGTGTAGTTTAGTCTGAGTTAAACAACATCCTCATGTAAGAAAAGTTTAGTATTTGTAAGCCAGTTGTCATGAAAGTAGGTGAAAGTGTTCATGACCTTGGATTGCCTGACGATGGACAGCAAGCCTCACGTCTAAGACAATCTTGAAACTAGTTTTTTAATCTTTAAAAGTAAGGTGGTTTATTTCTAGTCTCTTCAAATCCTGTCTCTCATAGTTGTTAACTCCAGTTTGAAGTAACTGACCTTGGGAAACTTTTGGGACTTCAGTATGAGTTTTTATTTGCAAAAGGATAGTGTGGCTTTTCATCTGTTTTGCATAATAGCTGTACCATAGAATGCCTTGTTTAACGTGTCATTTAAGGATATGCAAGCTGTTGCATCTGTTGGTGGAGTTTATGAACGAGATGATGATGCTGTGAATATAGAAAAAAAGGGCTGTAAGGTGTTATTTCATTCTAAAATAAGCTTATTAATTCATTCTAAAGAAAAAAATGTTACATGCAAAGACAGCTGTTGTTGTCTAACTTAGTTTGCATCAATGCTATCATAATTCCCTCTTTGTATTTGGACATAAAGTGAGGTGAAACACTTGTGCCTGGTGGTGTATGCATATGGCAGTGTCATTAATAATGACTCAAATGGTTCTTGGAAGTGGGCTTGATATTTAAGCTCTGATACTAGTACTCAATTCTGAAATAGTCATGAATAGTCAGTTTCCAGAAGGATGTGCTGTGAAATCTTACTGTGTGTATTTACAGTATTGCAGGAGGTAATTTGATTTCTGAGACTGAATGGAGCTTTTTGTGAGTACTGGCACTTACATCTGTAAATATATGTAAATATGTGGTCATCTTTGAGGAATTATTACACATGGAAGAAAGCAGAAGGAGTTGTTGTTTCAGTGAACAATGAACTTCTGATTTGCAAGATTTTTCCATTTTATTTTATTTTTCTCCCATTGAGATAAAACTCCATGGAGTTTGAATGCCACACCTGCGTTTTCTCTTTTGGTGAAGCACGTGTAACCAGTGGCCATGAATGGCTTCACACACATGGGATGGTGCAGAGGAAAGCAGCACTAGCCACAAGAAGCTTGGAGAGGAATTGTTTGGCCATGCTGGCCATTCTCTGATAGCTAGAGGCAGTTGTAAGAGAGCTTATTATTTGATTTGTTGGAATAACAAAGAGCTGATGTTGCACACAAATGCCACTTGTTTATAATGCTTTACATGGCATGGATGTTAAAATAGATTTCTTTCCAAGGGTTAATATAATAAGACAATCCTATAATAATATTGAGACTTACACTGCGTGTATTATTCACCTTAGCCAGATAATACTTTTTCTGCAACAGTTGAATTAACTGGTTATTGAGGAACTTGGTATTTACAACAATAAATAATGATAAATATATATTACTATTTCATAATTTCATAAGTATTTTAATAATTTACAATAATGTAATTTTTAATGATAGCAATAAAGATAATAGTCTGTGCCCTTAAAACACAAGAAGTTATAATAGAGAAGCAAAGGCACCTATAATCTTCTAAACTGCTCAAATTACTATATCCTCTAGTCAGTGTAACCTATATTCAATTTAGTCCTGCAAAATTAATTGTGAAGCCGAATGATGAATTAAAATACCAATGAATTGAGTTTTAATAATCTGTAGACTATTTTTCTTAGAGGAGAAGCCAAGAACTCTCTTACAAGTTCTTATCTGAATCTGACTTTTAAAAATCTGTAACACCTGTACTTGGTGATAAAATTACAGTGCTTTATTAGCTGCAGGTACTTAAAATTCAAAGCAAAGTTTTCTGTCTTTTTTTAGTCAAGTATGTCACTAGCTTTGGAAAATGCTGTGTCTTTAACTGTGCAATACAAAGCAAATGAGGAAAATACACCTGTAAACTAGTAGTAAAACAAATGAGGAAAATACACCTGTAAAATAGTAGTAATTTGCATTTAATTTTTTTTGGGTGGGGAAGAGAGGTCTTTGTCACAGGAAATTAAGTGGACAGAATATATAGAATCGTAATATTGTTGAGAGGGTGATAATTTTTTTTAATTACAATAAAGCAAGACAAGGATTTTCTTTCTCAGAGGAGGGTTGTTATAAACAACTCAAGAGCATAAGGGTGAATAAAAACTTGGTATATGTTTAGTTCAACATAAACTGTTATTTTGGATGTTATTTCAGTAACAGAACTAGTGATTAAGTCATTGTCTTCACAGCACACTGACATAATCTCAGTCAGGCTTTAGCTGTTAGTTGAGCTTAGTTGCCCCTAACTATACTTCATGAAAATGTAAACAACTTTTTTTAAACTAAATACTAAATTTTAAATACCAAATGAAGTTAGTCATTTGTTGACGTGATTGGATACTCTCCAGAGGCAACAGGCAGTCCTATAATGATATATTGGCTAGTTCTAATTGTTGAAATCAAGTTGTGTAACTAAAAGGTTGTTATTGATCAAGTGCAATGTATGTAGACCAATTTGAATGCTATTTAATTAGAATAATGTCTGTACTGTCTTTAAAGGACTGTCTATTAGAGGGAAGTGTCTCAAATGTGGGTGCACCACGCGTCATGGCAAGCACTTCTCCGTGGCTGGGAGGCAAGTGCATCCCTTTTGTGTTGCCTAGGCCTGGGAGAGTAGGAGCGTAGTAGCGCGCTCAGAACAAGTCCAGAGGTTGGACAGTTTAATGAAGTGAATTAAATGCCCAGTTTTAAAATCTAGTCAGCCTTAAATTTGAGATCTAAAAGGAACAAATGTATATTTATATGGTAGATCCCCAAAGGAGAGGGGAGCAAAACCCACTGGCATGAAGATGGAGAACCGTGGAGTTGAATGTGTCCTGCTTGGTCATGTAACAGGCTTTTTGCTTGGAAATTGCATGAGCATACAAAAAGCTTGCAAAAGTTAAGATTGGATAAGGACTTCTGTTTATTTTTACTAAAAAGTAAGGGCCTAAAGATTCTCAGAATCAAGAAGTAAGTAGTGTTATTTTTGTAATCTGTTACTAAACGTTCTGTTTCAGTGCGAGACCCCTTAAATCTGGTCCTTAGATTGTAATTTAGCTTTAATGAGATTATATAAAGCCAGCCACTATTTTTTTTTATCATGCTTGTATTAGTTTACATCTTCTGACACGCAAGTTGATGGTAGTTTTGCTACACTTAAAAAAAAAAATATGCTGTGGGGTGTGTCTTGGAATTATGAACGTGCCTTTTTTTCATGTTCACAGATGTGAAAAACTTGGACGTCCTTGGTACTTGTCCTTGATCTGCTGCTTAGGATGTTAGCAGTGGATGTAGTAGTAGATTGTATTAATTGCACAGTGCAGCCTGTCTGGCAATAGCACTGCCATAGCCAGCATGCAAATAACCCTGCTGAGTGGGTAAATTCTCATTTAATGGGAGTGACTTAATACCCTCTCCCAGTTTGCTCTAGGGCTTGGATTTGTAGCAAAAATGTTAATTTCTTAGAGCTTTTGTAGCTGGAACAAATACTGATCTTACTAAAAACTCAAAAAAGTAAATGTGTTTTGTAATGAAGTTTTAAAAGCATTTGATAACTTTAATGTTTTAAACATTACATGTTGTTTCTGTTACTAGTAAGATAATTTTATCTTTATATACGATAATAAAATTACTGTCCTAAACCTGAAGATTCAAAACACAGAAGTGATTTTGAAGCACCTAAGAGAAATTATATTCAAGTCCAAAAAAGAAATTTACTGTCTAATTATATGCTCTTGTTCAAGAATCTGTGTGTTGGCTTGGCTAAAATATGTATTCTACTAAGAAGCTTTTGTATACTTAACATAAATAAAAGCAAACTGTCCATAACTAAGTACTTTGGTAAATTGAATATAGATAAGTATGTGTTTCAGTTACTTTTCCAAAGATTCTATTTTAAGACTGTGTGAGAAGATGAAAATTATGTAAAAACATCCTCCTAGGTGTTTTGGATTGCAGGCTAGATTAATCCTCAGTGATTTCATATGTAATAGTAAATGCACCGAAAACCAGCAACTGGTGCATAACTGCTGTATAATTTGACTGCCTAGTAGTCTAAGAGTTTGTTTTTAGTACCAATTACTTCATTGTGGTGTTTGGAATACATCTGAGTTTAAGGCAAGAAAGCAAAAAAATGCCACAGGATAAATGCAGGTAAGCATGGTATGGGCTTTTGCTAAGGGAGTACTACAGATGAGTGAAGTAGCAGTATTTCCAAGTTGAAAGGGAAAAAATGAATACAGACAAGAACAGAGAGAGGTACAAATAAGCCATTTCCTGACTTGATGTTAAAGTTTTGGGGTGAATGTTTAGAAAGGGATTGCCTCTGATTTGTTTCAGACTTGATCTATTCCCCAAGCACCTTTGGAATTAAACAAAACCAGGTTAGAATTATTGTTCATGGGTATTACAGAATTTGCCATTCACTTGGGGCAAAAACTGTGATACACTTAGAAGATACTGCAGTATGCTTTCCTCTTGAAGCAGTGAATAATTTTGAAATGAGTTGAAGGTTAAATACTGCACCAGGAATACCAATTTGTGATGTTCTCCAGAAAATGGCATAGTTAGAAGCTTGTAAGTTTTAGTTAAGATTCAAAATACTTACTAAAAATAGGTAATTTCTTTAAAGCACAGAATGAGGGCTTATTTGCATCACTGAAAAATGTGCAGATTTTGAATGCCTTTTATTTCCATTGGCAGACTTAATGTTCACAGTACTGACATACTGCTGAGTAAAGTTTTAAAACATCTTTGTGGGTGCTTGAGTCTTAACAGCTCTGAAAAAATAACAAGTGTGCAGAATTTTTGTAAAAACTAATCCATATTTTTATTTTACTTCTAGGGGAGGTGAATATAATGTAAGATTCTGAAAGTGACTTTAATAGTTGTGCAGCAAATGGTTTTATTTATTTATTTTCCAGATCATCCTAGTGGTAAGCTTTAAGAAGACATTTTTGCTTAGCTTAAGTTTAGTTACTTGAAGTTGATTAAATTTCCCACCTTCTTTCCCTCTTTAGCTTGTGCAGTTGCTCCCTGAATTATAGTATTAGTAGCTGCTGTAGAACAGTAAATTCACAGCCACTAAATGACTAACAGTGTTTTGAAAACAGTATTGAAATGGAAAACGCATTTCTTTAAGGTGAACTGTAATAACTGCACAGTTCATTTGCTGTGGGGTTTTTGTTTTTTTCTTTCAGAAGGGGCAGGGATGCTGAGAATTTTCATTTCAGATAGACTTGTTTCAAAGTCTAATGTTACAGGACAAACATTAGGCTTGGGGGGGACTGAGTGAGAGGCAAGATATCCATGGAGTGGTGGAGGAGGGAGGATGTTCAGTAGAAGGGAGTTGTCCAGAAAACAGATTGTGAAGAAGTGGTGAGCTCTGAAACTTGCCTCACTTAAACACATAAATGATCAAAAGCATATAGAAAACTGTTGATTTGTTAAGCTTTGACAAGTGAATGAAGTGCAAGTGTCACATTTTTTCTGAGCCATGACTTTATAGAAGGAGGAACAAAGCTGAAAACAAAGTAGATATACTAAGGTGCTTAGGAATACCTGGATCATCTAAGATAAAAGAATACTTATGTATGATGTTAACCAGCAGAAATTAAAAGCACATATATATGTGTGTGTTTGTGTTGCGGTGTGTTTTGTTTTCTTTAATGTGAGAAATATGACAGCTGATGATGAAGTATGAGTTTGAGAAGTTGGAGGTACTGCAGACATAATCATGAACTTATGTTTATAACTTTATATTCCTCAGAGTAGTAACCAACCACGTGCAGAAGGGTTTTGCTGAGGGTAGTCTTAACTGGTGGGACAGGATTTGCTTTGGGTGTGAAATGATATGAAAGAATAGAATGGAAGAAGTTGACCCTCAGGCAGGGATGTTGCCTTGTAATTGAGTTTTGTAGCCAACAGGAGAAAATTTGACAAAACATTGAAGAAACCCTGTTCAAAGAGAAGGCTTAGTATGTGCCTGTGTCGATAACTCAAAGGAACCACCATATATATTAATTGGTGGATCATCCTTCTAAGTTGATTTGTGTGAGCAGGTGGAAAGTAGACATGCTAAAACCAAACAGGGACATTGGTTACAGCCTTGTAGAAAAGGAACTTGGAGATTTACTGAATACTATTCTTGAAAAATGTACTGTAACGTACACAGGAAAACACTGTTTAAGGAGCAGGACTGTAGGACGCCTCGTTATAGTGGATCTTTTTGTGTGTGTGTAGGGTGGGGGGCTTTTTTTTTGCTTGTTTGGTTTGGTTTGGTTTTTTTTATACAGGTGTGCAGACATGTGAATTAGGGTCAGTGCAATCAGTATGTTGAAGTAACATGTAACTGAAAACAAGGCTGATGATTGCTGCTTAAAAACTTTAGTGTGTTAAATGTCAGTTTGAGCAGCTCAGATGACATTGAGGAAGAAGAGTCAAAGTTGTGTGTGAGCTTTTGGACAGTCTATGAGCAAAGAATAAGAAACATATCAGAAGGAATTTTGATATCATTAGGAATTAGTACATGAGATTTTATGGGGGCATTTTGATGAGTACTTTTAAAAAGAGAAAATTCTCGACCTTTCTCAAACTGAACTATTTCAGTTTCATGATGCTGGAGTGTGTAATGATTGTCATTGACTTGCCAAGTATTGGCAGCTTTTTGGGCAGCTGTTGGAAGGGGAAGTCTTTGGGAGTTCACAGCCAGAGAAGAGTAAGTATATATTAAAAATAAAATTGTGTTATTGGAGTTCAACAATAATTTCTCTGAATTGCTCGGTCATGGCCTTTGATCATAGTATTAGCTGTGAAATGAAAGGGCTCCATATGTCAGAGTGGCTAGATGGCTCAGGTTGAGTCGAGACAGTCATCTAACATTTTATGGGCTACAGAAAGCAGGTGATGAGTTGCTTCAAAGAGAATAGTTACTAGTGTTTATAGGGATATTTTGATAGGTCTTACTTGTCCTTGGTAGCTCGGTGGGTCAGATAAATTGAAATTTTGAAGCACTGTGTCCCCAGTGATACACTGTTTCCAAACCCTGCAAGCTCTTCTTTTCCATAAAATATCACTTGGGGGGAGCACAACTCCATTGCCAGGCATTCCCATGGTGCTGTTCTTCATCATGTGCTGTTACAAGCATGAGATGGATGCTTGATGTTAGCTTTTTCCACTTGACAGTCTAGTAATTTCTAGGAAACATCGAAGCTGCTCAGTGGGTCAGAAAGCTATAGGTCAGATGATGTTGCGCTAGCGAGAACATGGGGAGGGGAAAAATGAGAGAGGAAGAGGATTAAATTTTGAAAGATAAATGTAGACATACATGTGCATGCATTTCGTGCAACTCATAGGTATAAGGTGTGTAAGTTTTATGTCCATCTTCCTGGCACCTAATTTGTCTGTATTTTCAATTTGTAGCTTAAACGTGCATTTTTGTGGTAGATTTAATGTGAAAATATTAATGAGGTTGTGTCAGTTCAAATCACCTATCCTGTTTCCTCAGGATTTAAAATCTAATTTCAAGATTGTGCTAAAGCAGAGCGGTGTACACAAGGGACCTGCTGGTTGCTCGGCATTTGTGGAAGTGCTTCATGTTAATGTTAATATTCAAAGATACTCTTCATATACAGGCATGACCAATGCTGTGGAGAAGGGAGGGGTTTTGGCCGAGCATGGAACATTGGAGAGACAGCTCTACATTCTCAAGAGTTTAAGAAGAAATGGAGCCTTGCAGGCTTTTAAGTGTTTCTGATAATTTGATTAAAATTTCAACTTGAATTAATGATGAGTTCTTATTGTTTAATGAGCTCTTCCTTGTCTCTTCGGTTAAATATAAAATAAGGGAGGGAAATTTAAGTGCAGATAATTGTCTGTTTGGCACATGGAGGGATGAAAGTGTAGACCTGACAAGAGGATGTTAGAACAATTTCTTAAACAATTTGTCTCAACCGAAAAGCAAAGGCCATAATTTAGCTTGGGGGGTACAACTTAAATTAAGCCATGTGCTTTTTTTCCTTGCCTTATATGGTAATGGGTAACACTTGGTACAAAAGACTGCATGAGTTTGCTTCATACATGGGAAGTGAGTCTTGCTGAGGATGTTTTTTGAAGCCATTTTGCATATTGATAACAAAGGGTGTTTAGTCTCTTGAATAAAACATTGACTCATTCAAGCTGGACTTGGTAGTGGCGTTTAGAATTGTTACTAAGGGCTCCCACTGATGCAACAGAAGCTGCACAGGCACCAGGGTTGTGAGTTGAGGATACAAATGATCCAAGTTGTTGTTGGAGGAATTTCATTTGACTCTCAGTATCTAGGTGTTAAGATGAACAGTGGAGAAGGTAGATAGTTTTTTAAATCCAGGAAAGAGGTAGGAGATTGTTGGTGAGGAGCTTTATTTTTCACAGAATCATCTAGGTTGGAAAGGGCCTTGAAGACCATCTAGTCCAACCGTTAACCTAGCACTGACAGTTCCCAACTACACCATATCCCTCAGCGCTATGTCAACCCGCCTCTTAAACACCTCCAGGGATGGGGACTCCACCACCTCCCTGGGCAGCTGTCCTGGTTTAGCCAGGATAGGGTTAAGTTTCCCCAGCAGTGGGGGAAAACTCTAGCCGGGTTATTCATATGCCATGCTGACGTCAAGTCCAGGCACCAGAGCGCGGGAAGAATTGGTGATCGTGTGGGGTTGGTGCAGCCGGGTTTTCTCTCACTACTGTATTGGTAGGTATCTTGCTCTGTTCATTGTTATTACTGTTACTGTTATTGTTATTGTTGTTGTTTGTTGTGTTGCTGTTGCACTGTTGTATTAAACCTGTCCTTATCTCAGTCTCGGGGCTTTGTATTTCACTCCCTTTGTGGGGGAGGGGCAGCGGCCGCGTGGTCTCAGACCCCGGCAGGGATTAAACCATCACAGCAGCCCATTCCAATGCCCAACAATTTTTATTTGTAGCCAAATAGCTAGCATTTTGGTTTAAAGAGTATGGATTCCATGTCCCTTCTCGTGAGACGGTCTTCTGCCCACCCTTGAGTTCTGTTGCTTTTGATTGTGTCAACAGAAGCTTGAAGATTGTTGGTTGGTAGCTGCTAGAGCTCTCCCTAGTAAACTTGCTCATGATTCAAAGTTGCTTGGTCAAATAGTAGTTGCTGGTGTTTGTGGCAAGTTGCACTCAGGAGCAGTCAACAGTATTATCAGAGCACTTATATGAGTGCTTCCAAGGGGATTTTGTATGACCGGGATTCTTGTGGATTGTAGTTAAGCATGTGCTAATTGCACTATGCTACAGACAGGCTACTGGGAGTAATGGTGGTACACCCAAATTCTGTCTGATAGAAGACAGGCTGGAGCTGAAGATGCTGAGTAGTGTAATCATAGCTAGTGATGTCGCAGAAAGAGAGGACAAATATGTGGGTTGTGTAATGAAATATATGGTCAACTCAAAGTACCTTTAGTTGCTTTATTGCCTTAGATAGTGAGTGCTTGTAGAATCAAATGGCATTAGGTAGCCAGTTTTGATTAATGATATTCAGTACGTATTATTCTTGATTTTTTTTCACCTGCATCCTCCCATGATAGTAGTCTGATCATGAGACAAAATATGTCACCCTCTGTAAGGGCTTAGCAGGGGATGAAGTAACCCCTGTAAAAATAGGATTTAGGTGGGAGCAATATGATGCTTACACAACACAAAGGCCACTTTGCATTTAGAAGAATTTTACTTGCTCTTTTTTATAAAATTTCTCAGCAACCACAGGCTTAGGGGGTTTGAAACTGGTTGAGATCCAACAGGGTTGAGGTTGAGTCTGTACTAACGTCCCAGTTAGTGTGGTTTGTTTCCGTGCAGGTGGTGTCTTCGCTCAAGGTGCTTAGTCTAAGAGCACAGGGTTCACACCAAATTTTGGCTTTGGATGGAATCTACTGTGGTCTGTAAACTGTCATCAGATAGACATTTCATGACTTAAAAAGGCTGGTGTTTCTGGATCTAAGCTGACCCTTGAAATAACTGAGCACCATCTGCTTGATGATGCATACATTTCATCCATTCTGGACCAAAGCTTGATCATGCTGGTTCTCTTATCTATGACATGGTTCACCTGCAATCCCTAGTAAATCATATACGGTGATATGAATTACTATTATTTTGAAACTGCTGGTTGCCACAAAAACTGTTAGTGTGAGAGTAAGTAAGGAAGCTGTCTGTCTTTAAGGTTGTTTGCTGTTATCAAAGCCTGTAAAGGTCTCCTACAGGGTACTAAAGAGAGCTCTGACTAAGTGATGATCTGGGAAGCATTCTGTAGGTAGAAATTATATGTACTTCAGGATGCAAAAGATACTCAGTCGTTTATTTTTGTGGAAAGAAATCTAAATCCTGAGCCTTGTATCTTAAAATTACTATGATTTGGAATGTGAAGATTCAGTGCAAATCAAAAGTTACTTGGAAAAAATACTAAATTTTACTGGCTGAGTAGAGTCGAGGCATATGGCTTGTCATGGAAGTGTTGTCACGTCGAACTTTGGGTTGCATGCTAGATGAGGGCCTGTAGGGGTATATCAGGTCTGAGTTACTGCAAACAGCGCATTAAAATGGCATGAAATGCTGTCCTAAATCCAAAGAGAAGGCAGTATTCAGCAGCGACAGGTCTACTGAATTTTATTAGACAGTGGAAATGTAACTTGGGTGTTGGGTGGAAGGGCAAGCTACGAATTTCTTAGTTACGATAGAGTGCTCCATCTGAGATCCTTACGTCAGTGATAAGTGCAGTCCAGGAACAGCTGTTAATGTTCTGGCTGCAGATAGCATCTCCTGACTCCAAATCCATTGTATAGTTAAACCTGGAAACCAGCTGAGCCTTTAATAGCTAGAAGGGCAGTATTTTGAGTAAAAATATGCCTGAACTCTTAGCGATTTAGAAACTAGCACAGTGCTAGTGTGTGTGGAATCATTTTCAGCGGCTCAGTGACAATTAGTAAACCAGCTTGTCTAATCTTGCAGTTGAAATTATAACAGGGCAGAAAAACTGCTAGCATATGGGTAAAAAAGTTTAAGTTTTTAACATCAATTCTTGTAAAAGGGTAACTGATTCTTGGAAGAGGGTCTCATTTCTTGGTTTCAAAGGCATGTAGAAAGCAGGTGTGTAGTCTTCCTGATGTAGATGGTTTGGCTACTTGGAGATGCTTTAGATTGACTAGCAGCCTTCCTTGTTCGAGTGGGACTAAAGATTTGGCAGTGTGATCAAGAGAGAACTTTTTTTACTTCAGGGCTTTGAGAAGCCTTCCCCTAATAAATTACTTGAATTACAGAGAACCGTAGGAAGAAGTTAGCCATTGTTCAGTTCTTCATTGCTAGGATAAGGTAACTTTTTATCACACTTCTAGCTATTCAGAGCATATTACTGAGTAATCTGCTTGGTTTATTTGCAGAGTACCCTTAGAAAAGTCTCTTCTTCAAGGCACGCTTACTTTAATGAATTGCTGCAGCTCTTCATTTCAATGCCTTATTGTTCATATTGCTCTTCTAATAGGGGAACTTTCCGATTTTTGGCTGAAGATGTTTGGTGTAGAGAGGGTTCCCCCTTATCCCCTGCTGTTTGGATTTGTTTTGAACTTTCTGTTCTTGGTTTTGTAAGTGAGTCAGGATAGTGATTTTAACTGGGACAAATTAGCCTTTTGTTGCATTGTATAGGCCAGGATACTGAAGTTCCTAAAAAGAAAGATTTTGTTTAAATAGGTATGCTTGCAAGGACAAAATGAGACTTGTTGAATTTCAGTGTAGGGTCGTCTTGCTCCCTTGTGACAGAAATAAGCACAAGATAAGTTTTATGTTTCTGTTAAACACCCCAAAACCCAAGCAAACATTATCAATTGAATTTCTGTCATTACATTATGTTCCTAGAATGCACAACTGAAATAGAAATTTATGAATAAAATTAAGACCAGAGCTATAATTTATTGTAATGGAGGGGAAATCTGAATATGTTATACAAAGGGTATTTTTAGAATCAGTTCATCCTAAAAAGCTGACAGCTTTTTCTACATCAAGATTATTTTAGTCTGAAGAAGGAATTAGTGTGTTTTGTTAGTCGAACGAGCCTGGTATGTAACTAACTATTGTTCTTAGGAGTATTTTCTTCTGTTGCACTAAAATTTCTCATTTCCTCTAATAGGGAGGTCTTATTACAGACTTAATATAAAGTTTGTGTGTGAGGGACTTTAGATTTGATGTAAATAAGAAGATATTCTGAAATGCTTCTACCCAGCCTTTCTGAAATAACAAAGTTTTCAGGCGAAGTAGGAGAATACAAGTCTGAGGTCAAGTATGAGCTTGTATGGTAACTTGGAAATACAGGAAAAATAAATACAGTAGTGCATGTCAAATAGTGAAAATCACTAGTTTGTGAGCCTAAGACTAGCTAAAAACATGGCAGAAACAAACCAAAAGCAGAAACACCCAAAACAAACACCACTTCACAATTTAACTCTTTCTGCTGTCACTCAATATATTGCCAAGCAGCAGCAGTGCTGTGAAGACTTGACTCAATGTTTGCCATCTACTCTCACCACAACACCTTCAGTTCCAATATACCTTCTTCATGCTTGACCTCTTCTGCCTCTCTCCTCCTGTCCTTCCTCTCCTCGGCCCCACACTTCCACTGTTTCCATAGGGTGTTCTTCCCTAGTCTGGATGGAGTCACACCTATCACCTTTGCCTTGGATGTTGCTGATGGTTTTCCTGGTGAACAGGAGCGCAGCGACTGGAGGTGGCAGCACTGGTTGCAGAGGTTAACCACCATCCAGTGCTGCATTCTCCTGCCAGCTCTTACTTCTGGGTCTCTTTCCATGCTTGGGGAAGACAACTTCTGCTGTGGCATTCCTCTCAGTTTGACAAGCCATTGTCAAACTTGGTGGCCTCATTGAAGCATAGGGGATACATGTGTAGGTAAAAGGACTGTTGGGATCTGCTACTGGTATGCTGGTTTGAGGGCTGTGAGGTAATCCAGGGGAACTGCATAAGGCATGGCCTTGTAATGTGCAAGCTTGATGTAATTCTGTAAAGAAATAAAGCAAGTGTGTGGCCCAAGATTTTATGATTTTTCTGCTCTTCCTATAGGTCTTCAAAAAATCTTATTTAAACTTCATTGTTTTACTTTTCTTACAAGGTGTAGAAAAACTATTCTCAAATCTTCCCAATAGCTGTTGGTTTTAGGGCAGCACAATTAAAGTTGTATGCTCCTCAGCTCTATTGGGCTGCATGTAGATGCTGTTTCTGTGATCATCTACTCTTATAGTACTATTTTTTCATGCTTACAGGAATAAAAATGAACTTTACAATTTTTCTTTGCTACTTGGGGAATAAATGGGTTAAATACAAATAGTTAAGATTTCTCCTCACTAGTAATTATTGCATTGTTGTACCAGTAATGTATAGTTCCAAAAATTAAGCTATAAATATTGTAGGTTGAATACTTGCAGTCATTTACCAGGGAGAACTGTAAGTGCATTTTAAACATTGGTTTTGGGATATTGTTGAGTTATGTATCCTAGCTGAAGTCACCTGCAGGGAAAAGCATTCCAAAAGCTGCCTTTTGTGACTCTGGCAGGAAAGCTGTTGGCAGGATTTGGTTAGTGTAGGAGACAAGAGTGGGGCCTCAACTAAACCAGCTCTCATAATTTCAGGTGGCAAGAAGTCTTAAAGCTGATTTTGCACTCAGCAGGAGTCTGCTGAGAAAGAAGATAAAAAGGATCTTCACCTTAGGCTATAATTCAGTTTGCAGTTTGGAAACAGTGCCAGATTGAGCTTCCTGGCTGCTTGTGCTGGTTCCTGTGCACACCGGATTTGAACAAAACTGAGTCAGTATAAGATGAGCTCCCTGCAACCCCAAGTCTTTTCAGCAGATTACTCTTTGGCTGGATCAGTTCCCTGCTGCTTTTCATCACACAGCTGCACAAATACTTCTGTTGGCACAACAGTGGGAGCAGTATAGGAGCAGGAATGAGCAGCTGGGCATATGGGCCCTTTAGACCAGCTTAGGGATCCACCAGACAGTCTGCATCTTCACTCTGTTTAAGAAGAAAAGTCTCATGATGGGGCTTGTCTGAAAGCTTGACTCCCAGCTTTAGGGAACTGTGTGAGTAGCCTAGGGTTGTAGCTTGCACAGGCTTCTAAAATATCCATGTATTTCAGCTGAATCCCATTTTAGCTGGAGAAGGCTGGACGTCTGAGAATGCCATACTGTGTCAGTGACTCTATTGTGCCTTGATAACAGGTTGAGATGCCCTCTGTAAGCATCTCTGCAGCCCTTAAATAAAACTATCTGTGGCATGCAGAGGGTATTTCTAATTCAGCCTTCATCACCTGCTGCAAAATGTCCACAAATGCTCTTAGTTCCTCTGTAGATAGATAGAAGGGAACATTGGCTTCATTTGGGTGCTTTCCTTTTGCTTATCTAGCAGAAAGCTGAATTGTTTAATTGTGTGGGCAGCTTAACTTGTCTGAGCATTGATGGAGAGTAGAGACTCTTTGGGATTGGAGCACCATTGAGTGGAGCAGTTAGAAGGTATATCTTATAAATTGTGCCTGTTAGGGTGAGGTCCTTCTGGCTGAGTTCAGCTAAGCAAGCTATCCATTACTCCGTCAAATGATGCATTCAGTTAAGATTTCTTGATAATTGATATCACCAATAACTTTAGCAGTCACAACTGGCATTAATTTGTTTCAGCACCATTGGTGTCCAAATGCTGTGTTGCCATTTTGTTTCTTTAACACTGATAGGGCATCAGGGTTTTTACACCTTTTTTTCTATTAGCGTATTCTTGCTTTTGCAGTAACTAAGGAGTGCAGGTGCATCAAGGGATGAAGCTAAAGTCAGAACAGGTTGGTTTGTCACTGGGCTGATTATGGAGGAAGTAGCATGAGAGGACAACACTGAGATGTGGAAAGTAACATTAGGGCAACTGACAGCTTAATGTCACCAGTTGAGTGAAAGTAATATGTAACATGGAATTCGTGGGAACATGGCTAGTCAGGCCCACTGAAGAGGCATCTTGAAAAAAAGACGTTTCCAAAAAGTTGCTCATGATCTTCAAAACATGAGTGGCTTATTTAATTGCCTGTTGATGGCTGAATTGTTGCACTGCTTGAGAGGCAGTAGTTCAAACACTTTTACTTGCTTTGCTGTCAAAGGGCATTAACTTTCTGGAAATAGGTTTTAGAAAGAATGTTCCATGTAAATTTTAAGTGGACTCTTGAACGGCATCCCTACAGTGATGCAATATGTATTTTAAGAGACTGACTCACTTTTGAAATACTGCCAACATTCTGCAAAAAGGAAGATCTGAGTAATATTATCAGTTAGAAAATATGTCTACAGGAACAGTTAATAGGAGAGAAATTTTTTTCCTATTAAGATGTGTCTCCAATAAGTAGGGTGTTGTCTGAGAATGAACAACATAGAGAATTTATCTACCAATGTATTTATTATTGTTAAAGAAGATGAGCAGATTTTTCTAGGTTGTTTGTTTTGGTTTGGTTTTTTTAAAGAGATTTCTGGGTTTTTTAAAAATTAATTTTGAAAGTAATTTGTTACTGAAAAATTGTGGAAAAGATACTTGAGAAATCCCATTGGTAAATACAGTCTAAGTAGACTTAAGGATTGCAGATTAAAACTAATATTGAAGGCCATTCCAGCAGGAGCAAAAAGCTGCCAGGGAAGGTAAGTGACAGAATGGGCTCTGAGTGGATTGAGAGCAGCCCTGCAGAGGAGGTCTTGGGGGTGCTGGTGGATGAAAAACTGAATATGAGCTGGCAATGTGCGCTTGCAGCCCAGAAAGCCAACCACGTCCTGGTCTGCATCAAGAGAAGTGTGGCCAGCAGGTCGAGGGAGGGGATTCTGCCCCTCTTCTCTGCTCTTGTGAGACCCCACCTGGAGTACTGTGTCCAGCTCAGGGGCCCACATAAGAAGGACATGGACCTCTTGGAGCAGGTCCAGAGGAGGCCACGAAGATGCCTGGGGGACTGGAGCACCTTCCCTATGAGGACAGGCTGAGAGAGTTGGGGTTGTTCAGCCTGGAGAAGAGAAGGCTCCGGGGAGACCTTATAGTGGCCTTCCAGTACTTAAAGGGGGCCTACAGGAAAGATGGGGAGGGACTCTTTATCAGGGAGTGTAGTGATAGGACAAGGGGTAATGGTTTTAAACTGAAAGAGGGTAGATTTAGATTAGGTATCAGGAAGAAATTCTTCACTATGAGGGTGGTGAGAAACTGGAATAGGTTGGACAGCCAGAGAGGTTGTGGCTGCCCCCTCCCTGGAAGTGTTCAAGTCCAGGTTGGACGGGGCTTTGAGCAACCTGATCCAGTGGAAGGTGTCCCTGCCCATGGCAAGGGGGTTGGAACTAGATGATCTTTAAGCTCCCTTCCAACCCAAACCATTCTATGATTCTATGATCTAACTGCAACACAAAATGCACACAAAAAAATGGGTGGTCTTAGCAGAGCTCTAAAGCTACTGATGCCAATACATGAAACAAAAAGAAAAGCTGTGTCAGTTAAGCTAAATTTTGAAATTTAACTCAAATTTTGTATTTTTCAGCCTGAGATAGAAATAATAACAGTTTTATTTTTTGTGTTCTGTATTAAAGCAGGAAACATAACTAATGCTTTTACTACTACATGTAGTTTTAGGTGTGCATACTGTCTGAGTACAGACCTTTTGCTTTTCTCTGAGCTCTGAGCTGAAGCAGTTTGTAGGTCTCACGTCTTTTTATGTTCTTGAGTACTACAGGGAAACGTACACAGTTTTGGCTTCATGTCCTATTTAGTGAATGGTTCATGGACAGTTCTTTTGACTGTGAACCCTCATTTTCAATTCAGGGTGGGAAAGGGAGATGATGCTGGTGCTGTAATTAGTGACCCAGAACTGTACCCTAGTTGTTATTAATAGAAAGGAGAGCTGTGACAGCCTTATTCCCTCTGATAGCTTCATGTCTTCCTCATTTCATTTTGTGCTAAAAACAGCTTAAAAACCACTCTAAATGCGTAAGCTTTCTTGGGCTGTAGATCAAAGAAAAATACATAATAGCTATTTATAATAATCAGACTGGTTAGAGAGAAGATGATGCCTGCTGATGTTAGATATGTATTGGTTAAGACAATGAAAATGGGGGGGGGAAGGGGTGTTTCTTCTTATTTTCTCTGCCTGTTTATTATGCTTACAGTTCATGATCTCTGTAAGTTCCTTGAAATTAGAATAGTCTTCATGGAATTGTTGACATCTTGGCATTGAACTTCTTGAACTCTTATGCAGTGGTATGGAAAACTGAAAAGATAGTAGTCCATGTGTCAAGATTTCATCTTTGTACACAGACGCATAGGTAGGTAGGCAAATAGAAAACAAAACCAACATGTGGACTGTGTTAAGCTTCTGCACCAAGATGCTGGATTGACAATTTCACCTGTTCTTTATCGGGTTCCATCTGTGTACCAGCTTCCTAAATAAAATTCTCCGTAATATTTGTTGTATTTGAAAGCTTATATCAATATTAGGTTTCAGCCTATTATTGTGAAGGGGGGAGCTCTGATTCTGTTGAGAGTGACTCAACTTTCTTCAAGATGTTAAATGATCTAGGAGCACTGTGAGAACTACACAAATGCCACAGGAACAAATGTCGTGAATACTTTGAATTGTCTGGCAATAGTAGAAATTTGTCTCTTCAGATGGGCAGGCTGACATTAATAAGGAAGGCTTCCAAGGAAAACCAGATCTGAACTTAATTATTTGTGTGCTTCTCTGATCGCTTAAGTGCCAAGTTTGATAGGGTAGGCCTTGTTTTACTTGCAGTGTTTCAGCCTAGCTGAATCTATCTAGATAGCTTAATTGTGCAAGCCTTTGACTGTATCACGAGAGGAACAATAAGCAGTTCTGAGGATTTTTTTAAATCTAAAAATTTTAAAACTGAAATAGGGTGAACTGAACAATGGTTACTGTTACCTGGAGAACTACTATATGTGATGTATAATGTTAAGGTGTAAGCTAAAGCCATGAAAGATGCTAACAGTTCAGAATGTGTTGCGGTGTGGAAGACATTTAAAGCTGTAGTAGGAGGCAAGGACTGAAGTCTCTGGTTGGGCTTCACTGTGTGTCTGGTGGATTTGCCTTGTTAAACTTAAGTTTGCTGCTGGTCCTGCTGACTGACAGACACATGTGTGACAAAGCCAGTGTTCACTCAAGCTCATGGCTGAAGGAGATTGAGATGTTGGAAGTCTCTGGAGCAGTCAATATTAATGCTGTCAAGTAAATAAATGGCCAGTTCTGGAAAAATAGGAAAGGGTCGGGGTCCCTTCCATATGGTTTGTGGCCTGTCTTATAGACAGACTTTTGAAAAAAGAAGCAGCAAATAATAAGGTGTGCAAAAGCCAAATTTGCCCCTGGCAGAAATCTAGGTAAATAATTATTTTAGTTTTACTTTTATACTGAAGTTCTCTGGACTAACTTGCCACTGTGTCTCTGGAACTCTAAGGTCTCTGTTTAATGGCAAACAGAGTAAGTGTGAACCCTTTTCCTCTGTACACTATATATATGCCACTACTAATAATCAGAGTTATTACTGGGACTTAAATAGAGTAGCTTAGAATGCAGTTTATAAAATAATGCTGTTTATCAGTTGAGTGTAGGAATGTGTAAGAAGCAAGAACTTTGTGAATGATACAGGCAAGAGGTGCAAAATTTTAAGTTTATAAATGTGCTTCCCACATGTTCATAACCAGTAAATTCAGTCTTAACAAGTTTAAACTTACAACCAGGCTTTAATGTATCCTGTGTAACTTGTAACTGGGAGCTTTTTCATTTTTGCATACGTCAGGGAATTTTACATTAAATCCATTGGCTTAAAAGGAATTGTTGGGTATTTAGTTCAGTTGGGAGTTCATATAGATTGTCTAATTGTCTTGGTGAAGTATAGTGATGCCTAGAAAGGTGCATGCTGGCTATAAGTGGATAAAAAACGCAGGTTAACTATTGTACATGTTTTACAAGTCTTCACCAATCCTTATAAATGAAAATTCTTGTGGTTCTAGTATTGTATGATAATTTGTTGTTTTTCTCAGTGAAATTTCAGAAGCTTTTCAGCTACAACACAATGGTAAGCCAAGGAAAAAAGCTTGCTAATAATTCAAATAGAAACTTTTGGGGGGGTGGAGGGAGCGGAATATATTTGGCTGAAGCTCAAAGGTAGGTGTTTGATTTTTCTTTGTGTCCTTTTTCTCATCTGAACTCTTTGAAACGGAGTTTGGTTTAACTCAGATATATCTATCTTTGTATAAGAATTTGTCATATTTAAACACCTTTGTGCATTGCTTTTGATCAGGTCTGACCCTCTCAATTGACTGGTGAAAGCTGGGATGTGGAGTTAATCTCTCTGTTCTAGGTGTTAGAGTTTTTTTTTTTTTTTTCAAATCTCAATGTACCTCAAGCAGTCTTGGATTCCATGAAGTCTGAGTATGGGCTAAACCACAACCGATTTATTAATTGCTAAGTGGGCATTAAGAAAAAAATCAGTCCAACTATTGACAATTATTTTGGAGAAATATGAAATCTTTTTTTGTCTGGAAAGCTTTGTCCACTGATGCAGGGACATGAGAGAGATGCTGTAATGTGTCAGAAAGAAATGAAAGCATCTTTCAGCTCATGTCAGCATGATTGCATGGCTGTTAGCCTGTCTAAAAAGATTTGCTCTCTGTAGGCTTGCTTACAGTACATGCATCATTTCACAAATTGGTGCAACTGGCACAACTACCTAAAGCATAATATAGGACAATAGCTGAGGTGGACATACAGGCTAAACTAACCTTTTTGTTCTTGATGTATTTGATGCCACCGGAATTGTATTTAAGCTATGTATTGTGTGCTTAATTTGTGAATGTGGAATGAATCTGTTTAGTTGTCAAGTCAACTCCTTTCTGGATGACTTAAAAAGTCCTTTAAGTTGATAGTTCAGAGAAGAGTCTGTACTTATAAAAATAGGGATCCTTTGTAAAGGTTAAGAAATGATGGCAAGAGTACATAAAAGTTCAGTGTTTGACTGCCATAAAGACAGGAAAATATTGTAGATTCTAGTTAAATTCCTCTGCTTAAAAAAAAAGGACAAAACAAAATCAGCAGCTCTTTACACTGTGAGCATGACATCTTCTTGAATACGGGCTAATATTTGATAAGGTAGAGGATACCAAAGGCATTTTAGCTTAGAAGTTTTCTAATGTAACCAAAGATTTGGTTTAATGTCATAGAAAACTTGAAGGTTTGTTTGCAGAGAATTTTTGCATGCTTGAGAAGCTTTCCTTGAAAAAGTGAATTATGTAGAGCTTTCTAAGTTTACACAGAATTCTTAAGAATTAGTAATACATGTCAATCTGACATGCAGAACTGAATAATGGTTGGACTAGATGATCTTTAAGGTCTTTTCCAACCTAGATGATTCTGTGATTCTGTGAATGTTAGATAGCATGTATGTTGTGGTTGGCATTTCACACTTCAAAACTAGTCTCTCAGAGTTATTTTAAGTGTTCTGCATGTTATGTGTTTCAAGACATTAAAGAACTTCCTTATTGTAATTTTTACCTCTAGACCTAAATTCATTTTCTTAGTAGCAGTTTGACACAAAAATTTATGTTTATCTTCATCTCTGTTACAAAGTATAAATTTTGCCAAGAGGTCTGTTTGGGTGGGGGTGGGGGAAGAGGAGAACTTGTAAATTGTTTTTAGACCACACATTATGCCATTGCCACAAGTAGACTTTTTAAGACATTCCTGTTAGTTTATGTCCTTATCTGTTTAAAACAAACAAACCAACCTTGCTGATTTCTCTGAAACACATCCAGAAACAATCTCTTACTGCTATTTGATCTGAAATTTCCAATAAAAATAGTTAAAATGTTAAACAGAAGAAGCTTTTAAGGCAGGAAATCATAGACAAATTCAACTGCAGTGTTACAAAAAGCACTGCCATTCTGGCTTTGCTTTTCTTGATTCTGCAGCATTACTGTAAAGCATGGTCTGGTGTCTGATATTAATTTCAAAAGTTAAATATATTTAATCTCAGTGGGATAGAAGTGAAATGTCTATCTCAGCCCTATTAAAATCTTTTGTGAAGGTTAAATAATTTCTGTATATGTATAGAAGCTTAAGCTTCAGGCTGCTAGATACACTAAATGCAAGAAACGAGGTCAGCATTTATAGCATTCTTACAGTTGACAAGTTTTAGAAAATGAGTTATCAACACATTTTTAAGTCAGGTCTGATACTGAAGTTTGGAAATATTTTAGCTGAACAGAATTCATACTTCTAGTTATAACTTCTGCAGACGAGATGCATTTAAGTGACAAGTAAAATTGATTTTTTTTTTTTTAAATAAATTGATTAAATGTTTGTGATTGATTTGGTGGGCTGAACTCCTTAATGTGGATCATTGTGGTTTTAATGGAAAGGAAATGAAATGAGGTTAATTGCAAGTGGATGAGAAGGAAAGCTAGATGGTGGAAAAATTTCTGCTGAAATAGGAGATTCCAAGTATGCAGAAGGTGGAGGTGCCTAACCTGAAAATACATTTGAGGAGTTCTTCATTTAAAGAAAATACTATATATTACAGGCAGGATTGTTGTGCAGGGCTGACCTGGTAGTCTGCTGTCAGTTCTCAAGGAATGCAACTAAACTAGATGTTTAGTTGCCCATCAGATGAGCATTATAGAGGAGGGTATGGTGATTTGCTGTTTTGTCATGTTTGTATTTCTGTGGACTTGAAACGGATCAGTTTGTCTAATCATATAATTAGAATGCAGATATTGGCAGTTTGATATGGCTGTCTGTTAAACTGGCAGTTTACAGTGTAGAAGCCCCTGCAACAGAGCTGCTGGAATAAGTGAGGTGAACTCCCTTCCTTTGCTTTGGGCCAGTCTATAGTTGCTGCATTTTAGGGGTTGCCACATGATGGAAAAAGCTTCCTTTGAAAAACTAAACTAAGAAATTTTACACTAAGATGATCTCTTGAGAGGGTGGAAAATGTTGAGTAGTGAAAGGAAAGGGGTGTGTGTGTATGTGTTCAGAGCTGCTTTACTGACTTGAAAAATTCTGATAAAATAAGTAATTTTTCATGGGTGGTTTATTGAAGGGGTTTCCAACCTGAAGCCTGTGATAATCAAACTTGCCAGATATAAATTACTTCAGGTATTTGCTCACTTACAATGAGGAAGGATTTTCCTGATACTGAATTGCAGTATTCAGAAGACTGAAGTCTCTCCCCTGTGCAACTTGACAAGAGTAATATGAAGCTACTGGAATGAAGTGCAACTAAACCTATCATAATCATATCAGCTTAAAGTGCTGTGTTAAGCAGAGGCATCAGTGGAATTATGCTTTCTGTGATACCTGTGCTGATTAATGGCAATGTAATTAGGAATGGCAGTATCAGAGTTGATCTGGCTTGGGCTATTATGGCTGGTTTACTTGTAGGAGTAGTGGAAGTAACTGCAGTCAAAACCAAAGCAAATGCTCAGTTTAGCACCTTACTTCGATTGTCTTTATTTAAAGAAGAAAGTAGTTTCACCCATTTGTCAAAATCCCTCTTAGAAGCTATTTAACTTTTCCTCTGGTCAGAGAAGATAGATGTGTTCCTAGAAAGATGATTTCTCGTGGGCTGTAGTTTGCAAGCATAGCATTTTTCATCTAACCATCCATTAGATTTATTGTATTTCTCAACTTTCCAAGTAGAAAGCCTTATTTGTCTAAAAATTCACTACAATTCCCCAAACAGGCTATGACTGTATCTGTTGGATTTTTTGCTTGTTAAACTTAAATATGCAGAAAGGACGCAAACAACATTTCACACGCACACACGGATTTGCTGGCTTTCTTGGTCGGAATTTTTGAAATCACAGAGAGCTGCTGTTCTCTCTGTTCACTTTTGGCAGAAGATTACTAAAAGGGGGTGGATGCAAATGGCTAAATAGTTGGGTTTGCTTCGACAGGAGTAAATAATCTTATAGTACTTCATGATGTTTTATTGCAACCTTATATATCACAGGTTGACCACCCATGTTTTTGAACTCGATGACTCTGTGATTAGCTTAAGATTTAATTGTTAAAAACGTTGCTATGATGTAATGGTCAATAAAAGAATCTTTAGATCTTTGTATATTTACAATACTAGTGCTTCCTCTGTCACTTTTTCTTCAGACATCGTTATAGGCCTATGATATTGTTGATATCTTTTCCTATTTAACAACTTGCTAGCTGCAGTCATCTGGATTTGTAACAGAAAGGTTAATAATGTGATAAATGATTTTCTGAGATGATTCACTTGGAAGAGGAAAATAACTCAGAACTTTGGATGCTAATGTGCAATCTTAACAGTGACTTTGTTAATATGTTAATTTAATTTTGTTTGCATACAGGAGCTCAAAGTTTGATTGCACATAGTCCAGTCAGAGAAGTTACTCCAGCAGAATATGAGAATTGAGTTACTCCATCATACTGAAAATAGTGGTATTACTTATCCCATCATTTCCTGTAATTGTTCCCTGTTTTAAGGATAAACTGTATTCTGGGTGTTTTTCAGTGAGCAAATAAAAATACAAGAGTGAGAAATGTATTTCTAGGTGCTCAGTGGTAACTGTACAAAGTTGATCTGTAGACTGGGATTTTTGGAACAGGTGGTGAAAACTAAATGGTAACAAGGAATGTCTCGCTGCACAATGAGATGGTCATGTTGTACCTTCCTTGCCAGGTTTGATGAAAAACTAGACTTTAGGAGCAGTCAGTTCACAGGGAAAGCTCTTGAGACAGTGAATTAGGTGAAGTCCAAGAAAGTTCATGATGTCACTTTATCTGCAGGAAAAATGCCAAGTAGTAACACAAAGGAAAGCAAAAGTTCAACCAGAGTTGAAATGAGATGGACATCAAGGGCAACAAGAAGAGCTGCTGCTGCTACATCAACAGCAGTAGAATAAAGAAGTCCATGTAGTCCATATGCTTGAGGAAAGGCTGCTGTTCAGAGGGGCCTAGAGAGGGTAGAGTTATGTGCTGACATCATGAAATCCAACAAGAACAAATGTGAAGTCCTGCATGTGGAATGGATTCATTCCTTGCATTGATACAGTCTGGGGACTGAGTCACTGATAGCAGCTCTACATAGAAGGCCGTGGCTGTCCTGGTGGACAGTAGGCTAAAGATGAGCCAGGAGTGTGCTCTGGCAGTGAGGAAAAGTAACAGCATCCTGGGCTGTGTTACAAGAACATAGTAGATTGAGAGGATGAATTATCACCCTGTACTCGGTATCTGGAATATTGAGTTGAGTCTGGTTGGTGAGCCACGAATACTGTTGGGTTGGAGCCATTGCCATATGAGGAGGGGCTGAGGTAATGGCTTGTTCAACCTGGAGACAAGAAGGCTTCAAAGGACCTAATAGTAGCTTTCTGATACCTAGAAAGAGGGAACTGAGTAGAAGTAGAGATCTTTATGTGCATGGTGGGAGGAACAAGAGACAGCAGTCATGAACTGAAACATGTCAGGTTTTCACTATAAGGGCAATTGAGGTTGCCCAAGAGAGGCTGTGGACTATGGCCCTTGGAGGTTTCCAAGATCCAGCTGGGTTAAACCCTGAGCAACCTAGTCTGACCTCAGAGCTGCTCCTGCTTTGAGCAGGAGGTTGTACTGTGGGCTTCCCAACGTTCCTTCCAATCTGAGCCATTCTGTATTTGGCAGCATCATCCAAGTTACACAGAGCCAATGGGAGCTGCTTGGTCTTTCAGGGCCTAAAATGTTTCAGGTGCCCTTGTAGTACTTACCTGAGAATTTTAGATTATTTGTTTCAAGTTACAGGCTTGCTGTTCACTTAAAGGGTGTAGAGAGAATCTGAATATCCACTAGCATCTTAAGACCTTAAAGTATAGTTGGTTAAATATAGGTTTTAAGATAGCTATAAGGACAGCATGAAGTACTGGCTGGTGTTGAAATTTTGTTTCTGCAATCGGGAGAGTGATAAAAATCTATCACTCAGAAAACTGAGGCAGAATAGAGAACTTGCTTCTACGTTGGCATCATAGATGTAGTTGCAGGACCACTCGGGGTGAAAGGAAGCAGTCTTAAAGAAATGTATCATAATTTCTGCTGCAAGTGGAGAGGAAATCATGAGCTGTCTATTATGTCAGAGAATTCCAGTATAGCAGTGAAGAACTGTAGGTGAAGACCTAAATCTAAGTACCTTGTTATGTTAAAAGCAAATGTCTTAAGACTACCCAGTTTAACTTCTTACAGGTCCTTGTTATCCTGTATGCCTTCCTGTGCAAGTTCAAGCTACAAAAGTCTGACTGTAAACATTAGCTCTAAGGGCACAGTACTAAAGCTGCAGTTAACAGTTGTGCCAAAGGGGTACTAAATATCCCCAACTTGGGCAGCCTTACAACACTGCTCAAATTCAGGTGACTTTATGCATGTGGGCCTCTGTAAAGTTAATTCTGCAGACTACCTGAATGTTAAGTGTGAGGAATTTCCCTAAGATAAAGCGTGAGATATGTAGTACTATGAGTTATAATTGATTTTCAGATATGCTAACACTGAACTAATACATTGTTTTTGAGCAACAATATGCTGAAAATGAAATTTAAATAAGATTTAATATTTAAAAAGACTTGGAGAATGAGAATGGCTGCTATGACTAATGAAAAGTTTACCCCTTAACCCCCTGTTTCGTTAACTAGAAAGAATGATTTAGAAATTTATTTAGGAAAAACAGAGCTGTCACCTCTAACTCTGAATTTAATCCAGCAATGATACTTCAAAAAAAATAGAAAATGAGCATAGGATGAGATTGTATGAAAGGATACAGAAGATGACGACAGTTTATAACTTTTATTTTACTCTACCACATGTCCTTTTGCTTTCTGTAGGCTGTTAATACAACGTGTTTTTTTGTGCCTTCACAGGGTGTCTGGGTGTGCTGAGGGACGAGTGACCTGGTGGTGGAGGTCTTGCAGAGTTACAGGCAGGCACAGCTGGGCTCCTTCCTCCCTGTCCCCATGGTGGGAGCACTGGGGCTGTGCCCAGCAGTTGCTGGGGAGAAGTCAACAGTTGCAGGCCTGGTCCAAATGTGCCTACAGTTGCGAATGAAAGAGTTCCCTATGTAGCCCGTGTGTAGCTTGGAGTTAGGTAGTGTGTATAGATGGTCTTTTTTTTTTTCCCCCCCCAATTCTTTGGGGGATAATTGTTTCTTTGATTCGTTTGCCCACACAATATTGGTGAGGCCAGTGTGTAGTACTGCACAGATACTTGCTGGCCTGTCACAGTGAGCTGCATTCATATTCAGCAGTAAACCCTGGCATCCTGTTATAAGTTGAATTGCTTACATAGTTGGCATAGTCTTACTGAAGTAATAGCTGATGTATGGAGCAATGTTTCATGGTGAAACACTCTTTCAAGTGCCTGAGTCATGTTAGAGGCATGTTGTCTGGAAATGGCTAAAAGAAATTCCTTGTTGGTTTCCTTTGTACTCTCATTTCCTGAAGAAGAACAGGGGGGTTTAGTAGTTTTCTTTTTGTGTAGCAGACTGATGTGGAACTGGGGTGGCCCTCAACTAGGACAGCCTGTGTCCTAGGTCTGTCACGAAAGGTACCAGTGGTGCAGATTGACATTCTTGCTATGACACAGATCAAACGTTTTCCTGATCGTATAGCTAACTGTCAGTGACACTCTTTCTGCTACATACATCAGGGAAGCATTCTGTTACATGGTGAGCACAGGCTAAATAGTAGAAGAGGATCCTATCTTTCTTGATTTGCTTCAAAAAAGTTTTTCTTAGTAATATCATCTTTTTTTGTGAGCTAATCTGCTGTTAGCTGCTTCAACAAAATCATGCTGCTTTGTTTGGAAGTCCAGGAAACAAAAGGCAAGGTTCATGAAGTATTGGCAAGCATATGCAGAAATCTGGAAATTATCTGTCTTGCTTCTAGTTTTGCTGTACAAGTTGTTAAACAAATCTGTGAAAGACCAGTGCTGACAGGGCAGCTGGAATCTTTGTCTGCCCAAATGTTTCTGCTGTACAGAACAGCAGTGAGTAATATTCCAGATTACAATGAGAGAGAAAGGACTGTCTTAATTCGGGGTCATCATTTTAAATGTCTTTGTGTTCTTTAAGCACCAAAATGGCAGTGTCTTATTTAAAGCAAATAAACATATTCCTTTTTCCTTAGTGTAAACTGGGTAATTTAGGTAATGCAGAGGCAAATTTGAATTCAGCTTTTCCTGAAGCATTAAGACAACAGCCTGTGAATAAGGCTTAAGCTGTAGTCTGATAAAATGTGGCGCTTCAACAGAGCTGTCATGGAGTAGAGACATTGAGTTAGTTTGTGCTCCAGTTATGGCCTGGATTTCTTCTGCTGGCATGTGTGTGCCCTGTGTCACTGTGACACACTGTGAGTCACTCTTGGGAAATGGCAATTAAGCTGAAATTTGTACATTGTTTTTAATATCTTGTCTTTGTCAACCCAACCCAAATGAGCCAGTTTCTTTTAATTGAGTGCAGTAATCTCTCATACTCACAGGTGGCATTAAGAAGTTTAAATCCATAGGTCATATTAAGGTATGTTGACTTTTTTCTTAGAGATGATGAAATAATGGAACATTAGATATCTTTAAGGTGAAATCAAGCAGAGTATTATGTTCTTGTCCACTGTAATTTATCTTAACGTTTTATCATCTGGTGCTGTAGGCAGGAGTTGTTACTCACCCTACTAATGCTGAGTTTGTTCTTAATTAAATTGTTGTTATAGAGTGTTATCTAAACCTTAGGCATGTGTTAAGTTGAAATGTTAAATTTATCAGACAGTTAATAATTGTTCAGGTTATTTGTTTATATCTGTAGAGTAGTAACTAGACAGAATATTGTGTTGATAGGGTTTTTTTCTTAGTTTTGTTTTGGAAAGGGTTTTCTAGCAGTTTTAATTTTCTAATGCAGTGTGTATGTCAACTTTCATTTAGATCATGGCAATATCTTCAGGAGGATAAGCATTTCAGAAACTGGGATGTGGATGTTCAGGGATAATTGAAGAATTCTGTTTCATGTAAATATAAGCAGAGATGAAATGATTAAGGAAATAATTCTAGATTTTGCTCTATACTTATGTAGGATCTACTTGCTAGCAAATTCTCATGTACACTAAAGATTTTTATGTAACAAATGTTTATTGTTGTACCGTGATGATTAGATAGTAGAATTCATAAAAACAAAGCATAGGATTAAGTTTACAGATTATCCAAGTACAAAAAAAAAAAAAAAAAATGCCGATCCTTGAAGCTGACAGCTCTAAAGGTGACAGTAATAACTGAGAATTGCTAGTGAATGTCCAGCTAATGTTCAACTTCTACAATTGAAACAGTAGGCTTGTGTAAGATGAGTGGACAGAGAGAACTTTGCCTGTTGAGTTTAAATTACATTGCATTGCATATTTCGGGTTTTGCCATTTGTGGCATACTGTGTGAGGGGTGGCTTAAGTCCAGACACTCAGGTGGTGAACTCTGTTACTCAGTTTTATTGGAATGCTGTTGCCTAAAGTATAAACATTAGAAAGTTCAGATGATTAAACTGAAACTTTAAATATGGAGACTTATGTATAATCGTTTGCTTGTCGTAGATAAATATATAAAAGATAAATAGCTTTTAATTGTAATAGTGGGCCTTTCTATTGTTGAGCTTTGCATCTACAAGATTTCTAGTGCATGACTCCGGACTTTTATGTAGCCAGGGAGGAGACTGTGTTTTTAAACTGTCCTCCGATCTGGGAACAGTTGCATCTGGGTATTACATGGATTAAACAGCAATAATTGTCAAAGCCTATTTGGTAGTAAATTCAGGCAGAGCAACTGTTAAACACACTGACAGTCAAGCAAACTGTACAGGCAGAAGATATGCGTTGACAAAGATGACTTGGATTTCGAACATGTACCTTTTTTCATCCGACTGCTCAAACAAGACTAGTTGAAAAATGTTTTGACTTGGAAATAGAGCTTCTTGGAGAAGATAGAAACCTAGCAGTTATAGAAACTATATCAAATTCACTGGGGTCTTGAACTTAAATCTTGAGGTTTTTTAAATCAGGATTCATTCAAAGGGATAAGGATTTAATTTGCTGTTGTTCTCAAGCATCGTTTAGTTTATCCATTCTGTTGGCCACAGACATATTGAGCCTCTGGAGTATGAACAGTTTGTTCTTACAAATGAGATACAAAACAAAAAACTGGTGTACTGATACTTCTGAATGGTAAGTTACTTGAGTATTTCTTGAACTTTGCCTCATAATGGCACATTACTGTATAATATTCAAAATTAAATTGAATATGCAGCTATAATATGGTAGAATCCTCTCTACTTGTATGTCAGTTAATGACCTTGTAAGATGGAGAAACAGAAAACATAGCTATGGTGGGTGAAGCTTGACAGTGCTTCTTGACAATGTGTCAAAGCAATTCTGTATTCTTTTACTCTCCAAATAGATGTGGGTAACACTTCATGTTTTAGCATGATGTAAGTGATAATGGCAGCTATGGTATTAGGTGTCAATCAAAATGGTGTGTTTGTAATATTAGTCATCTGCTGAAGGGTGCATAAATGCAGATACTGAGCTCATTATGGAGAAGGAATGCCTGTGGTGTGTTCAGGGCAAATAGCACTTCCAAGTAAATGAAGATGATTCTGGAGATAAGGATGTACACATATAAGCTAATGGCTGTCTGTGTCAAAATAGCATTGCTCACCTGACAACTGTTCATTCAAAGATGATCTTTGAGCCAGTAGCAACACAGTTGTTTTCTTGCTCTAAAGCTGCTATTCTGGAGAGTGAAAATTCAGAGGATGGCATTGTAGCTGATTAGTGTAATGCAATAATTCTGGCTTTTGTAATTTGATCCATAATCTCCAGTGGCTTTCCAACAAGTGCTCTTGTCTGCTTTAGGTTAATTTTATTGTAATGCAGTGTTTCCATGATACTTCCCTCAAAAAATTACTTTACCTCTTTTTGGAAACAAGGAGGACCACTGATGATCTTTCTCAGCTGAAAGCTCTAGTTGGCATATGACATGCTTTGCTTGGGCTTGCCACGGTATGTTAAAATTCAAACTCACAGCTGAGATTCTACTGTGTGGTACCCCTGAATAGAATGATATGGGTGCAGTTGGTTTATCTAACTTAGCTCATCTTCTGTTTGTTTGGTGGGCTAGAATTTCAGAACTGGATCAGCTCCATGGTCTGGTACTAGAGGCAGCTCTTAGTCTTCACTAATATGCTTCTGTTCTACTATATTTTGTAAAGTGTGCAGAGATACCAGACTTGTAATGAATGAGTAGATCATGTTCTCTCTTGTTTTTTGATTGTAAGTTTAAACATAAGGGATGTTTTTTTTTGAATTCCACAGTATACGTTTCTTTTACTGTGCGATACGTTGATTTTTGTTAATTATAGGCAGTCACTTTGTTAGAAGTTTAGTAAGTTAAATGCCATTTTTGGTCTAAATACAGATCTCTTTTCAAGACTATTCCACAACTGAAATAATTGAATATTTCTGTGTACTTTACGAGTTGGTTAATTTATCTTGGGTTTTGGAAGAGAACTTGCAGAGTTTTACTCAGAGATAAAATACTGATGGTTCCTTAAACAATTTATGTAGGTGCTTGTTTAAACACTAAATTGCTTTTCTTTAATTTAAACATCTGATTTAAGATAACTTTTTCAATCATGAATTACTTTGTCAGCCTTAAAGTTGTTTATTCTAAATTTAGTTGTGTTTCTTACCAATTTATTGTGTATCAGAGATTTTCTTGGCTGTTGCTATAAAAGTGTTTTGTATTGTTTTTGCAAAATAGTTCATACCCTTTTGTTCTTGGTGGGGTGGTGTGTTAGTAAGAAGGATGCTTGTTGATGTCCCTGTGTCATGTTGGAGATACACATACCCATGTGGATGGAGTACGTTGATGTTGACCAATAACTGTCAGTCAGCCTTCTCTTAAGGAACGCAAAGATGAGTATTTCAGCTTTTTTTAACAATAGCCAAAATGTGCAAAATCACTTACAGGTATTTGACTTACACGTAAGTTTGTACGCACTTGACTTGAACAAAGAGTTGTTTTCTTTTGCCTTGTATTTAGTTCAGCTCTCTGTCCTGCTTTAAATTTGTGTTTGGAAGTCTGCGTACTTGCCTGCCTTGTGTGTTGGGTTGTGTTTGTGAAGACAGTCTCTTCCTGATAGAGCATGGAAGTTTTAATAGCCTCTATTTTTTGAGGTTGTGGAGAATTCTATTTGTATTGAAATTTTCCTGGATATCATTCTCTGTCCTCCCTAAAAGTGAAACTTCCCTAAAATGGTTTTCTCCCAGATATAATGCCAATTTCAGTGGGGAGATCTCTATTTGGTCAACTTTTTTATTTTTAACCAGTTTGTCAATAAGACAGCCATACTTGATAAACAGAATTTAATGCATGGGAGCCTCTCTTCAGACTACTGACATGGTGGTGGTTAGTCAAACTAAGAATCCCCAGCCTGCTTTCAGTAATTATCATAAAATTCTGGTTTAAGCTGGCACTGTCACCAAAAGGGAATATTCACTGAATTACGCCCTTGATAGTGCAGTTGCATGGAACTTGACAGAACCCATTCCTTGGCTTTTGCTGTGTGCCAGTGCATGTGTGCACACATGTATACCCCACGCAGTCATTTAGCGAGCTATCAATAACTGTTTGCAGATGTCTGTACCAGAAAATTAAAATACCTTGGTTTCATAGTGGACTTCTGAGTTACCACTTTGATAACTCTTGATAGTATTTAGGAGTATCTCCTCTTTGGAAAACTTTAAGTAGCTACAAGTAACTTTCCTCTAGATCTTTATGGTTAGTCCACCAGCTGCCAGTGGTTACTTCCTGCCTACCTTGACTGTATCATATTGCATTAATGTGTTTGATAGAAGGAGTAACAGTGTGTGGTATCATTAAGCCTTTAATTTGGTTGTAATCAGTTGGTAGGTGCTGATAGACTAGCAAGTAACAACACTGGGCTGAGCTGGTAAAATGGAAGCAGACTGAAAAGTTTTACTTCTATCTAGAGGCTCTAGCAATTCTTAATTGCTATAATTGTAATCTAAGAGTGATTCAGTTTTTTGGATATTGATAAGCAAATAGTGGAGGTAAAGAGCTATTGCTTAGAATCATCAGCTATTTCAAACCTTAGTTCAACAACAAAAATGGAAATCACAATAAACTTGACTATCACGTTCAATTGGAAGTCTTTGTGAGAAATCAAATTTTTAAATACTAGTATCTTTAATGTGTGCTCTAAATTCAAAAGATCAAAAACAAAAAATCTATTAAGGTCAGGGAGTTTATATCCATAGAAAGTCATTAAGCCAAGAGCTTGAAGAATTGCAGTTCAAAAAATCTGGACATAAGAATAGTCATTTTAAAAGTTATTTTAACGTCACTCAATTACCCAAAGAGGTCAAAAGCAGCCCTTGTGTAGGGATGGGATTATCTCACATCTGCCAGTGACAGGCTGCTTTGGTAGGCAACTTAAGCTTCTGATACTGGCCCTTTTGGACTAATTCAAAGTATTTTCTCATACATCCAAATAAACTTTAGCTTTGTTGATTTTGATTCTTAAATTAACTTTCTTTATAAAATGATTACTTAATAACAAAGCTATCAAGAAGGCACGTAGAGATGATGTGTTATGGTGCTGTAACTTGGATCCTTAGCATCATTATACATATTGTTTTCTCAAGCATAAGTGACAGAGTAAGTCCTGTTAGTTCAATATTTTACTTTTTATGAGTCTCAAGTACTTCACGTTGTTTTCCCCAGATGTTGAGAGGGTAGTACCATTTTTAGTCTGCTTTGAAATCAGGGCAGTTTTGTTGCTGCTAACAGTATTAGTGTTCTGACAGAAATATATCCTGCTAGCTTGTTTGCAGCTTCTTCTCTGAAGAGTTACAAACCATGGAGTTTGTGTTTGGTGCTCAGTTACCAAATTCAGAACTAAGGTGGCATTGAAATGTACTGATCTGGGCTAACTGGGATAAATTTTATGCAATTGAGCTGTATATGGCAATAGTCTAAGTCTTGCTTCTGATCCTCATGAGAACAGAAGTATATGGAGTCAAAGCATCTGCTGGAGGAAAGGGTCTCCAGACATCTCAAGCTGATGTGTATATATTTCAGGTTCTGTTAGGTAACTTCTGAAGAGGACTAGTTCTCCTGATACATGTTGTGAAGAGTAAATGGATGGTGGATAAAATGCTCCATCTACATTTATTAGTCTTGTAGTCAAGTAATGCTAATGAAGTGACCCATCATTGGCACGAGCAAGATTGATGCAGTGGTAGTGGGGATAAAATATAACAGGAGAACTGTGTGCATAAAGGACTCAGTGAGAATGTTCTTGTATATCAAAGGTACTAGGCAATGCTGGTCATATACAATCATGCTTAGTTAGGGAAGCATGAAGGGAAGCTACTCTGTGTCAGCTATCAAAACTTTTGGGGAAGTCTTCTATGGAGAAATTGTAGTCCAGGTCTTGCAGTCTTCTAAATGGATGCTCTGTAACACAGTGTTAGACTCAACACACTTTCCCCTATGCAGAGTGCAGAACACATCCATTATCTGTCTATACGCTTTCAAATACCCAAATTACTTGTGCTCGAAAAGGATGTGATAGTACTTCATGTTCAAGCTTTCAATAGCTGCCAGGCTAAAAAGACTGGGTAAACCTCTGAAATGACTTAATTTTTCAGGGTTTGGTTTTTTTTTTTTTTCTTTTAAATAATAGTAGATATGAGGGTTTGGCAATTTGAGTGGGATGTCAGGGTATTGGAGTTCAAAAGCAAGTAAGAGTGCTGCTGCATGACTTCTCTACAACAAAAGTGGCTTTATACCAAAAGCACTTTAGTAGAGAATGCTTCTCATTTAATAATGTGTAAAAATGAAAATATTTGCCAAACTAAATAATGTATCAACTGTTGCTGTGCTGTAATACTGTCATAAACTTGTGTTTTAACCTGATGAGATGGTGTAAGAGTTGGGGGAGAAAATAATAAAATAAAGATGGAAAAAGCTGAAGAGAAATCTAATTTCACATTTGTTACTGTTCTACTCTGCAGAAGTTAATATTTCTAATTAAGCTTGCTAGGTCATTTAGAAGTACACCTATGAACTGCTAATTGGTCTTAGAGTTGAAAATCTTCAGAGACAATGTTGTGTACCTTTAATCATGTCAGGAACCAAAGACATGAAGGTAGAGGCATTGTTAAAATCTTACCTAGTGCTTTTAAAATACATTGTAGACTTCTGAAGTAATATATTCATATACATGCCAAAGTACATTGCTACTGTTTAATGCAATTAAAATGTTAGCTCCCATTGTTGTATTAAAGAGCTTTTCCAGGAGATAATATGCGTTTAGAATTTTGTGTAGAGTGACTCAGTGTTGCAGAAGACCAACAAACCCATTTTAATTGAGCTTAAATTAGGTCGGTTTTGTGAACTTAATTAAAATATTATAACTTAGAGTGCTTGAATCATTGTCGTTATCCTGATTTGCAGATGGTATCACATGGTATCTATACCATACAACATAATGCTTGGTAAGTCTGAGCATGTTCTTTAAAGGCATGGATCAGAAGTGCTAGGACATGTCCATGTGATGAATGCCCTCTATTTAAATAAAATAATAGGGAAAACATTTGCTAGTGGTGGTATTTTGTAGATAGTGTGGCAGAGGTGGATGTCTGGATAGTTTGGGCATATGACATCTTTGTATTGTCCATGCTCTAAAAGGCTGAAGAATAAAGCCGGTGGGTGAATACTTGCTGCCTGTGCTATCAGAAGAGTAACCGTCTTCACTTTCTTACTTTAGAGAGTGTGACCATATCAGGATCCACAGATTTGATGTTAAAACTTTGAGTGTGAAATAGTGGGAGCTCACAGGTATTCGTGAGACTGGATTTGTTGTGCTGGCAAGTAGTGGGAAGTGGTAAGTTGCAGTCAAGTTTAAATAGCTTTTGTCTAGTTTGGTCTGTAAGATGAGCATGGTTTTGTATATATTTTTTTTTTTAATTGAAGAATAACTTGATTAGCATGCTTGCAAGTATAATGCAGTGCCCCTACTTTCAAGTGACTGTTGTTCCCAAAGAAATCTGTCACTATTTTAATAGATATTGTTTGAATATGCTCGTAACTGTTAAAGCTATAGAAACAAACAGTTTATTTGAATGACTTTGGAACATTGTATGTACAGACTTCTGTCCTAAATAGCATTAGGAGCTTCTTGCTTTGTCTTGTCTATCTCAGTATTGCATATGCTACACATCCTTAACAAAGATGAGTCTGAAGGTAATTTATTTACTCCTGACTTGAGGATAGGTGAGCTGGTGAGAAATTCTTCCCTGGTTTTGAGTGCTGGGTTTGGGAGAATGGTTCTGACCAGAGCCGTGAAAGTGCACATGCTGCATTTATAGTAATGTGTATCCATTTACAGAAATGGATGAAAGTGAAGGCAAGATGTTAATCTTGTTCTCATTACGGCAACATAGAAGGAGCTGAGTAAGTGGAGTTCGTGGAGAACACCCTGCCTTGATTTAGGTTAAATTTGTGTACTGCAGTAGCTGCGTTAAATGTAGCTCTAATGAGATTCAGGCTGCTTGCCTTTGTCATCTGAAGGAAATAATCTGCTAGAACAAATTGGATAAATGAGGGAGGAAACCTCCCTTTCTTAGTCATGACAGTCTGCAAAATCCCTCTGTCGCTGCTGAGTGAAATCCGTTCGCAAAGCGCGACGTGGTAGGGAAGGGCCTCGTTGTTTCTGAGGAGGCTCGCCGAGGTGGGGGGGAGCAGAGGTGCTGGTGGCTCCGCATCGCCCGCACTTGGGCCCCGGGGAGCTTTGGGGGACGGATCCGGGGCTGCAGCGCGCGGCCGCGCCCCTCGGGGCTGCAGCCCGGCCCTGCACAAAGCGGTGATGTAATGGGGGCTGCCGCCGCCGGAGAGATCCCCCCGCCCCGCCCCGCCCCTGCTCTCGGCAGCGCCGGGGCTTCTCCCCTTCCTTCCCTTCCCTTCCCCTGCCCCCCATTGTCTCAAGCCCGTCTCTTCTAATTAACGCGGCACGTGCGGGAGGGACACGCAGGCACCTGCTCGGAGTAATGCCAGCTGTGACTTCGAACGGCATCCTTGGGCAAACGCGACGGGCATCGGCCATCTCTCCTGGCATTTCCTGCTCATCTCGCTCGCCCTTTTAAAGGCAGGCGGGCAGGTTGCTGTTAGCAACCACTCGCATATTAAAAGTGAAATACCCAAGCTTTAATTCCCCTGTGGACTCCTGATCGCTATTTCTTTTTTTTTTTTTTTTTTTTTTTTTTTTTAAGAATTGGTTAATTCTAGCCACTAGCATATGTTAATCAGTGTTTTGAATAAAATCGGCTCAGTAAAAAAAATAAAAAAAGGAGAGCAGGGAGAAGCTCTGTTGTAAAACTTTATTTGTCCCCCTCTAAATGCTTCTAACAGTCACACATCTGAAGCTAAGAGCTGTATAAAACAAGCTGCGGATGATTCTTTTTCTCCGTGGTTTGAATCAATATGAACTTGACTGTTTTTACGATACAGGATGTAAAAAAGTGTGTCTCCATTTCTCCTCACGTTGATCTTTTTGCATGTGCACTGTAACGTAGCAGAGAAGCTCGGATTCATCTCACATTTCCTGTGTCTCAGTGCTCCTAGGGCTCAAGCTCCTTATAGCTGCAAACTAATAAAATGGGAATTTGAAGGAATGAGCACTGTGCAGAAATCAAGTTGTTTGACATACATTTTGCTGCAAACTGCTGGTTTCGCCACAGAAGGAATATAAAATGTCGTGCAAAAAAAGGAAGGGCGGGAAGGAAGGAGTGTTCAACAAAAAATGGTTAAGTACTAACCTCTCGAAGTAGGAATGTAACCTAGTCTAATTTTTTGCATATGAGTCTCCATAAGGTGATGAAAGTGTTGTGAAAATGTGTGCATATTTAAAAAAAAAAAAAAAGAGGTGGACAAAAGGGAAAAAAAAATAAAAAAAATAAAACCAGTCAATGCCTAATCTTGGAGTCTGTGAATGATAGGAAGCCCAAAAGCAATACTTTGTGCTATAAAAAGGCATTTTTCTTCTGAAGAAAATGCAGTCTGTTTTGGTATTTTGATCGATTTCAGGGCTGATGGAAATAGTTCTTCCTATTGTTGCTCAGGATAAAACAACGCAGGACAATTTTCAATCTGTTTTAACTTGCTTATTTTTACTGCCCTTGCTGTAGTCTTCATCAGTTTTAGTGTGGAAAGAGATTTCTCCAGATGGTGGTTTGGAACAAGAGCCAAAGGACATGATCTAAAATGTTATGTTCCAGCTGTTGCTGCGCAGAATTTAGAAGCTACTGCCTTTCACTTGATCTGTGTTTTGAGCTGAAAAATAAGTAGAATTGTTTACAGACCTTGTTGTTAAAACAACTGCATGTTAAACCAATCTTTTATAGGAGACTGGGTACCCTCCTGGTAGCTCTGGCAGTGTAGACCTCTTAAGCCATGAATGTCTGTAGCAACAGTCAACAGGGAAAGTATCAGACTGCAGTGAGAAGAGTGTGCTACTGCTGTATTTGAACACCACTACAAAAAGGTTTGCCACCTCAGCAGGGCAGTGAATTGGAGTATTGCAGCACTTAGAGATGGATGAGCAGTTCCCACCAAAACAAATGAACTCTCAACAATGGTGGTAGGAGAGCAGGAACAGATTGAACATCCCGAATGGATAGATAAATTTAAGAACAGGGTTCCCCTCACTTCAAAGGGGAAACTGCTCAGATTTTGATCGTCTCATCTTAAGTTTCAATTGAAAAATGGACGTTTGTACTGCTGTCTCACAAGTTTCATAGGATCAGTGGGTAATTCAGGTTGGAAAGGACCTCACTACAGAATATGGATACTTCTAAGGTTCCTGTTACCCAATTAAAAGGAGATTGCAGGTTTTTAACAGAGTGACTTAGGATTTGGAGTGTTCTTAACTTATGTAAGGCAGCTGTTCAACAAGTTTTGCGGTACACACCAAGGTAGCTGTTTTCCCAGTAACTGCTCTTTCTTAACTGAGGAATGGATGAATATGTAAGCTTCCAAAAAAAGGATGGTTAGTCAGTGAATTTGATCTTGGTTTGAGTGTTTGCTGTCAACTACACTAGTAGCCTTTTCTTGTCCCACATCCCTCTATGACATTGTGCTCTCCCCCCACCCCCTGCGTAATTTACAGTCAGGAGAGGTGTGTCCTGGTGTCAGGACAAACCACAGAGCTGTTAAACATGGTAAGAGACAACCTCTTACACTTCGCAAAAATGCCAAAAACTGAAAGTGGTGTAAATAGCTAGTAACATTCTAATGAATCTCATTTTCTTACTTCAAGGCAATTTCGAAGCTGTCCACTTCTGTGAGGTTCTGGTTGCTATGTGGTAGCACTGCATACCAGCTTTGTACTGATGTGGTGCAACTCCCTGCAGCACGCATGGAGAGTGCACAGGATGCAAAACAAAACAGGAAGGGGAGGGATGTTTCTGTGAGCCGTTGTGATTGAAGTGAGGGTTTGAAAGTGTAATGTTTTCTGATGAGTGGATCTTGAGCCTGATCAGAGCTGAAGGGAGTCAAAAGCATACTCACATCATACTCCTGGAATTGCTTTAAATTGAGGACTGGGTTCTTAACGTTAAATGAATAGCTGTTAGCTACAACAAATAGTTTGCTTAAGCTCTTGATTATGGCTGCTGGAACAATACTGAAATCATGCCCTGCTGGTTATATGCCTCTAAATTGTGTCCTTGTTGGAGTCATATAGAGGCTTTAAAATCTGGACCAAGAAAAAGTGAATGAATAAATGATGAATGCCAAGGTTACTAATGTTGCCCAGTGATCTGTATGTCATTTTAAAAACTGCTGATAGTTCCTCATTTGCTCCTAAAAAGATGTATGGTCTTAAAGATGCCATGGCAGGAATACTTAAGAGTTAGTGTTCCTGAGATGAATTGCCATTATACCTTTTGAAACTGGTCATCTGCAAGCCCACAAAGCTTCAGAGAAGAGAATTGCAGCCTTTGCCATAATTTCCCTGAATTCTCTTGCTTTGTTGTGACATGAAAGATGGTGTGAGATTGCTGAGCAGCAATGAATATAGGCAATGTCTATAATGGGAAGCGGTAACAGTGCAGTTGGTGAATTGACAGCTCTGATTGCTCTATGAATCCTTTACTTGCTTACCAAAGTATGAATTTATAGTTAAGTTTACCATAAAATTGAAATTGGCACTTAAAATACTTGAGGTAAAATCAAGAAAAGCTATCAGTAATCCCCTACATGCATTAAATTTAGTTACCTTTTGCTTGCCTTTAGCAACCCTTTGGGTTGTGTTCTCAATTAGTGCTGGCTTTTGCCATTTTCTGCTTTATGAAAGTTCAGTTTTCTTTCTTGCCTTTACCTCAGTAGTCTGACTTAATTTGTAAACCCAAGAACATGTGAAGTTCAGCACTCATGTTTTTTCCAAATCTGATTGAAGGAAAGAATTAAGTGGTTCAATTGACTTAATCTATACAGATTTCTATGTAGTAGCTTCAGAGTAAGAATGTAAAAGGCTTCACAAAGGCTGCATGTGAATCTCCTCATATCTTGTTTAAAATTATTTTTCATGGAATAATACCATCTTCAGAAATTTTCCCACTGTCCTATTTTAAAAACCTCTCCATGGCAAAATGGGAGAATAGGAACCTGCTTTGTGCTCTCATTCTCTTTCTGGACACTTGGAAAACGTGGCAGGTAGTGTATAAATGGAACTTGCAGCTGAGGTTTATCATATACAGTTGTTAACTGATAAGAAAAGTTGAAATGGATTTCCAGGATTTAAAGTCAATGTCGTCATCTTGTAATATGGGGGAGGAAAAAGGGCAAGTAATGAAACCTTCATTCATCTGATAATGCACTAATTTTATTTCATTTGAGCTTCTGTATTCCTTCTTTTGTTTTGTTTTTTGCCTTTTTACTTTATTAACTAGAAGGCAATTTATCTTAAATGTAGCTAGGATAGCTTTACGGTTAAAGTGAGGAATAGCTCAGCTTTCAGAGTCATGTAGTTGGTATCATTTATGCTGTGAAACAGAGGAAATGATAAAGACAGCAACACCTTGGATTCTTTTTGCTTAAGTGTTGGCTAGCTACAGTTTTCAGATTTTCTGTTCCAAGGTGAAGCTTAACACAAAAGGACCAGTGCAGAATGGTTTACAGTTTCTACTGCATTACCTGGATGCAGGAAGTTACTCTTGGCTAGGAAACAGTCTCTTCCCCGCCCATGGAAGTTGTTTTATCTCTCATCTTCTAGCAAATCTTTCTTTTCACTTATGTCTAACCTAAATCAGTCTGATTATTACTTAACTCTCTGATTACCTGAACTGTGCATTAACGTAGCAGTTCTGAGTGCCTCTACCACAGTTTCTATGTGTTTTTTTCCCTTCCAATAGAACTTAGAATAACGTGGATTTTTGAGTAGAAGCCTATGAGAGCAGGTCCTGTGAAACGAAGAGTACTTTGTTGGAAAAGAACTCACTGAAAGGGCTTCCTCTGATTTGGGATGGGATTTCTGTCAAAGAAGAGGTAGGGATTAGAAGGCTGGTGCTGGAGGGAGCTGCCTGGCAGATAAGGCACTTGTTTGCAGTTGATGACATGACACTTGGAGTCATTCTTCTGAAGTCCAAAGAGAGCCTAAAGCATCAATGTATTCTGGGTTGAGTCTAGCTTTGTTTGTGCCTGTGAAAAGCTCTTGTTTTAATGTTGCAAGGGGAAAATCAATTGCGTTCTTAAAGGTGAGAGTTTTCGGGATGAGAACATTCCCATTTTTTGTTCTTTTCCTAGCCATGTTTCAGAAAAGTTTCAAGTCAGTTGTGTGTGACAGCAATGGGTAAGTGCTTTGTCGACCTATTAGCAAAGAGGTGCTGCTCTTAGCCTCAATTTCCGATTCTTTTTGCTGTCTTAATTTTTGTTTCTGTAATTTGTTTGTTGCCATAGCTGAACGATGCACATCACTGAAGGTATCTTCAAAGTAACAAAGACTTCTGTGTTCTTGGGTCAGCAATGCACCTTTGGGGAAGCTGTTTCCAATGTTGGTTTGTATCACAGTTCTGTAAGCAAATTGTTGGCTTAAAAGATGTGTTTAAGGCAACTTTATCTGCTCCCTTTAATTGTGTGGCTGACTAGTTAAAGATCATTGCAGTGCAAGATAATGAACAGTTATCTTGTTTCCTGTGTCTGTAGGATGTCTCAGCCTTAGACCAGTACAGCATTTGTCTTGAATGTGTGAACTACCACACGGGTGGTACCCCGTGTCTGTTACTGCTTTAAAGGTGGCTTGCTGAACATATTTCAGTGCCCGTGGAAGTTTCAGCAGATTGGGTACCCAGGGGAGCAGCAGAGTTACAGGAATGCTGTGACTGCCGGGCAAAAGGTGGCCCCTTTACGCTGGGTTACTCTCCTGTCTCGAGGGCAGGCGGAGGTGCAGCTCTGCAGCCGGGTCTTTCCCATGGGATTTGGGAATGCTTGCAGCCCAAGTGAGAGGGGGCTGTCCTGGCCATTGGCGTAAAGGGCTCTCAGAAACCTCCTAGGGGTGATACCTCTACTCAGGAATGATGTCTTTCCGTGGGTCTTTTAACTTGGATAGATTAATATATGGCAGCAAAATATCTTAGCCTCATACAGCATGAGAACAAGGATTAGTACAGCCAATGTAGTTTGTTAAATTTGGCTGGTTGATGGTGTCTTCTGGTTCTGAAGTTATGGGGGCAAAGAGGAGATGGCGTGTTTGTGGGAAAGGCATCTTCATTTTCCAGTGTATACATCTGTATAAAAAGTTGAGGTGACTCTTCCTTCTTTCTTGTTTGCATGTTTTAAAGATCTTTAGTTGTGTGGTGCAACATTTCAATAACTGCTTTGTGATAACAGACTGTTTTAGTAGAAGGCTGTATTGCTGTAACTCAAGGGATTGGGTAGTTCTGAAAGCTTTATGGTGGAGGGGGGTGCGGTGAAAATCTCTGAAATGGATTACTTAGTCATGTGTTACTTAATCTACTGAAATTGAATATTAATTAGCATAATTTGAGCTTCTTCCCTCTTGACTGGTAGGGAAGAGTGTCTGTGATGTATGAGACAACAGACGGGCATATACTACCTATTAAAATGCGAAACTGTAAAAGGAGTGTTCCTTCCATAGGTATTGAAAATACCAAGGGTGGTTTCCCTGTTGAAGACTAAAATTTCTTTAAAAGGCATTAGCGTAGGATTTATTATTAAACCCCTTTAATTTAATTTTAAAAGAAAAATGCCTTATTAGGTGACCTGGGTAGCGAAAGGAACAGCATACAGAGGTGCGGCGCGTGCCCACGCGTCGCGCCTTCAGGAGCCGCGCGTGCCGTGGGCGCGGCAGCGGGCTGTGTGCGGCGCGGGGCCGCCCGGGCCGGCGGGGGCTCTGCCGGCCGCACCGCTGCTCGCCCGGGCGCGGCGGGAGCGGGCCCGGGGCCGGGGCCGGGGAGGGAGGGAGGGAGGGAGGGATGACATCACCTCCGGGAACATGTGATGCGGCCGGCTGGCGCGGGGGTGCTGCGCTGCGCAGGGAGGGATGGGTGCAGATATTTATGGCATTTCATTTGAGTGCGGTATATGCCTTGTATTTTTTTCTTTTTTTTTTTTCCGAATTAAGTCCTCATAATCGCAAGTGTTTTGTCGTGTAGAGGCTTTAAAGAAAGGAGGGAGGACCCACCCCAAGCCCTTAACACCTGCTTATATTGCTGCTGTTTTGGGGTTGTTTGTTGTTTGTTTGTTGTTTTTTTTTTTTTTTTTCTTTTATTGTTGCTCTGTTGGAGATAAAAATATGATACTTTCTTGCCGTAGTCACCCTCTTTGCTCCCCAGCATTCTTTCATCAATTGTAATCCCCACAGTCTTTTCAGTTAAGCTTTAATGCTGCAGAACTGGAATAAAAATAGGCTGTTTAGAGCAGCAGGAATATGATAATCCAAGGCAGTCAGCCTTAAGGATATGCAGATCCAGAACATGAGCCAAACACTAACGTATTTGCTAGGGTGTTTACCTTGAGCAGCCCCTTAATAGCCAAAGAAATGCTAGCTAAATGTTTCTTGCTTCTTACATGCCACAGGCAAAGTAAAATGTGCACATCGTCTGAGGTGAAGCAGTTTAAGGGCTTAGAAATCTGAGCAAGCAAGTTGCGGTAACATCAGTGTCTTGGGTAATTTTGAGCGAAGATAGACAGCAAAGTACAGCACTAGTTTCTGCATGCTTTTTAGGTGAGGAGAAAGTGTTTTCTGCCTCTAAATTTACTGTAAAGAAAAGGAATTGCCATGGTTGATATGAAAGCTGAGCATGCTAAATTGGCATTAAGCTTATGGTGGGTAGCTCAAAGCACATTAAAAAAAATTTAACTCTGAAAGTGTGCCTGTATGCTTTAGCAGTCAACTGAAGCCCAAATATTTCAAGGTGGAAAAAGGTCTTTGCTGTCTTCTTAGATGAGTTATTTAAGCTCACAGTTTTTCTTAAAGTCTTGTTTAAAGATTTAGGCCATAACAAATGAAAACTTAGTAGGAACAAAACTGTAGACAGTTTCAGTTAAAGGCTGATAACCCATAGCAAGTACTCTAGAGGAAGGAATAATGCAAGAGGTTCTTTTGGGGCTGTTTTAGATTCCTGAGAGTCTAAGCAGAAATGTGAAAGAATAACTGTGTCCATCTGCTGTTCTGTTGGTCTGGAGTTGCTCTGTAATTGCAAAATACTGTCCATTGTGTAGAAACCCTCCATGCAGCAGGGTTACCCAAGGAACCAGTTTTCCTGGTCTGGTATTGAATTTCGGGTTTGTTTTTGGTTTATGGTGTTCATGGAAGAACAGGGAACTAGCCAATGGCTGGAAGAGGATTTGTTTAGTTTACTTTTGTTGGTAATCTGTGGGTGCTGAGGCAATGTCCTGGTTGAACACTTCAGTTACAGTGAACTGGAGGGACCCATTGCTGACAGACATTTGTCTAACTGCATTTTTAAAAAATCCTCAGTCATGGATAGTCCATAGTCTTCCACAGGCAATCCCACGTGCTGCTTCACCCATGTGCAACTTCCTACCACCTAAAGTAAACCTCTCACTGTAATTCTAGCCAGCTTACTTTTGCTACAGCTAGACTTTGTGTTTTGATGACTGCTACCATGTCTCCCCTCAGTTCTTCAGACTAAACAGTGTCATTTGGTTTAGTCCTTCCCCACAGCTCATGACATGTAAACACCTGGCCATCTTTGTCCCTTGAGTGTCCTGTTTGGTGTGTCCAGGGTCAGTTTTGAAGGGTAGTGCCCCTAACTAGATGCTGTAGTGGCACAGAAGTCTCAGTATTGCTGACTGGAATAGAAAACCTCCTATGTAATTTACATATATAATGCCCTTCTTTACAAATCTTATGTTACTTGATGACACCAGTAATGATACCTTCAGGTTTTATCTCTGAAGTGCATAGCTGTTTTGTTGAAGCTCAGAGCCTGTAACGAAAGGATGTGAAACATTTGGATATTTTTGAGGAGGAAGAAAAATGATGGCCTCCCTGCTGGGCATCAATGACAGCTTCTGCAGCCATCTCTAGAGGGATTGTGGCCCTTTTGCACAGAGGAAGAATAATACATTTTAGAAAAAGACTGCCGCGTGTACACCAGAGCTTGCTCTTGTAAGATTTCCCTGAAACTATAAATAATTTAGAAGCTTATTTTGCCTTCTAAAGAACTAAAATTGTTGCTTTTAAGGAACACAACTGCTGTGTTGTAGCATGCTATTTGGGCTGTCTTACTTAACAGCGCTACTGGGCATCAACAGTGATAGAGAAGTAAGTGCTTCCCGCTTAATCCAGAAGAGGTACTTTCTTCAGAAATGAGATTTTTAAAAAAGCACGTGAATCCAAAGAGACTGGGAAGGATCATACAGACAGTTAGTTGAAGTGTGGGTACAAAACCACATGATTTTTGTAAGATGAACAAGATTGACCCAAAAGAGACCAATTCTGTATTATACAGGTCAATATGGAATTATAAGGTCATAAATAAAATGCTTCCTAAATTTCCCTTATTACAGAAGGGAAAAGCTTAGAATCTGGCCACAGAAACCTAATGGAAGTAGAGAGGAAGGACAAGCTGGTGATGTGCTGCTTTGCAACATTGACTCACCTTGGTAATCACTCACCTTGGGGACCATTTCAAAATCCATGGGTGTACAGAGTTAACATGACAAAATGTGCTCTCTGTTACAATATGATGCTTCTGTCAGGCAGCAGAAGAGACACAAGTGAGAGCTTTATCTCCCCATTCTGCTTACAAAAGTGACTTAAGGCAAGTTGCATGTAAATAGTGTTGGGTTTTTTGGTGGGTCTTTTTTTGTGGTGATTTTTGGAGGTTTGGGAATTTTGGTTTTTTTTTTTTTTGATTGGGTGGGGGTTTTTTTGAGTGGTAATAGTTTTAAAGGTACCTACGCTTATTAGCTTGATACTACTCCTCTCTGCTGGAACAAAAAGTCAAAGTGGGATCTGGAATGCCTAAAAGCAACAGGATCCAACTGATGGCTTTTATTTACTGATGAAAAAGGCTAATTCCAGTATCCTGTTTTCTGCTGAGGCTTGCTAATAGACCATGCTATTCTTGTTAAGTTAGTCAAAGTGATGACTTGTTCGTTAATGTATTTTAAAAGTTTAGTTTGTTTTTTTGCAACCTCTTCCTGTAAGGTTATCTTAATTCCTGAAATCATAACATTCAGACTGTACTCCAGAGGTACAGTGCATCCATTAAATGTAGAAGCTGAGCTTGCCTGAATTTCTGACTAATTATCTTGTCTCTCTTTCCAGGGTTTCGCAAAAATGATGAAATGAAGGCTATGGAAGTATTGCCAATTTTAAAGGAAAAAGTTGCATACCTTTCAGGTACAGTTATTTTCTTCTGTTGTGGAATGCATAATTGTGGTGTTAGTCACATGTAAAATGGTATTTAAAATACTTTAAATATCATTGCAAAAGTAATGGAAAGCTAGGGTAGTGCCTGTTCCAGTTGGATATCCCAAGCATAACATGAGCATTGTGAAAGGATCTGTAATGAAGAAGAAATGTGTTTTGTTAAATGTGGAACATACTGCTTGTTTTCATCCTGGTTGTGTCCTGTCCCCCCCGCATATCCAACAACATTATTTAGAACAATCTGTGGTACCTGCTGTACTGTAGTCATATTCCTTCTTTTATTTCTGGTTCTTCTGCTGCAGAGTTTTATGGAGATGGCTTTGTTGCTGGCACATCTGAAGCACTAGAGAAATATCTGTGTTGCAGAGGTGAAATTTCAGTGCATATCTTTTGAAGCACGCTTAATACCTTCATGGTGAAATGAGTTAGCATCTAATTTTAGCTGTCTCTAGCATATACCTTGAAGTTGGTTGGTTACTTAATGAGGAATAGCAGAGGATTTAAAAGTGGGGGTTAGATTAGATGGATGAATATAATAATATATACTATAACTTGATAAGTAACTTAATGGAATGATGTCTGAGGTGCTTATTCTTGTGAACTGCATTTTGGTGTGACTTTTAAAAGTATTTACTTCCAAGTCTTTTGGGATTAAACAGCATCATTCTCTTTGCCATAATCTTAGTGTCAAATGATTTAGAGGACAGTCTCATATTTGAAAGGGGTATTTTTTTGGATAAATAATTTGTCAAGAACTCTAAAAATAAAGCTCTTATCTGTAAATATTAAAACATACAAAATGATCCCTGAAATTGCACTTTTTAGAGTTTTGCTGTGCATGGATGCTGATGCTTGCAAGTACAGTGTGTAGTTCACAGTACTTCATCCTGTTCACTCTGCTGAGTCAAGTAGAGGTGTAAAGCAAAAAAGATGGTTTTTTTAAAAGCTCCTGGCAACTGTAATGAATGATATAACAGACTGCCCATAGGAAATTTCCCTGGTAGTGTGGGAACTGATTCTTCTGCTTATGAATTGTAGTGCTGATGAAGGATTGCTTAAAACCGTATTTTCAGAGGGAAGGAAGAGGAAAAAGGGGAGTTAAGCACAATATTTCAATCCCTCATTACTCTTTTTTGAACCTTGCTTTATGGCACTTAATGAAAATTCAGTCTGTTTCCATTCCAAAACCTGTGAAATTCCAGGTTGTCCAGAACTTGGACTTAGACCCCTTAGAAGACATCTGAAAGGTGATAGGGGTTCTCTGATGTTAGTTTGTAAGCATATGACATACTCGAAAAGCATTAATTCAGTGAAAGTGAAGCGTGCCAAATGAAAGCTGAAGATAAATTGAAGGGGAGATGATGGATTATGAACCAGAGCAGATGAGGTGCAGCCAGGAAGAAGTGGTTGCCAACTTGCCTGTGTGAAGGTAGCAGCTTCTGACAGAAGAATGGAGCAAACAGCTGTGGACAGCAAGGCTGGCCAAAACTGATCTGCCAGAATCCATAGTTCACATTTCCATTGCAAGTGGAGCTCAGATGAAATGAGATACATTAGTACAAGTGATTTAAAAAAAAAACAAACAAAAAAACAACCAAAAAAAACCCCCAAACCAGCAAACAACAAGGCACAACAAACGAAACAAATCCTAACAAAACTACCACTACCACTAGGGCTTAACCACTGTGGAATTAGAACTGTCAAGCTTTGCACTTGGGAACACAAAGGTAAGGATGACTGGTGAATTACTGATTTACAGAGGCTTTCAATGTACCTCATTTTTTTTTTTTTCTTCAAAAGTACAACTTTTGCTCAAGTACTTGGTTTTAATATTTGTAAGTACAGTAACTGGTTAAGGTCTGTAGAACTAGAACAAATTTATTGGGGATACCTCTACTAAAACTCTATCTAAAGATAACTCTCTTAACTCTACTGAAAACTCTAATAGTCCCATTAAGCCTAAGGTATCCACAAACATCACTGATTCTTGTGTTTGGTTTTCTCTCATTTATATTGGAGTTCTGGTAGAGTTGTTGCAGCATGTTCATTGTTGATTGTCAAGTACCCTCTCAAGTAGAAATAAAGTATGACAATCAACAGTGCAAAGAGAGGGTTCTTTTTTATAGAGCAGGAAAGTTAAATAAAAAGGGACACAATCTGAAAAAAATTCATGGAGTGTTTGAGATCCTCAGTTCACTTCCCCAGTCTTTTCTTTGCCCTTCTGTGCTGAGACCTTCCTTCTCCAAGTTAAATGAATAAGTATGGGCTGTATAGCAGTATATTCATCTTTGTATTCTTAGAATACAGAAGACACTGATCTTTCCACGATGCTGACTTTCTTAAGCACTTCTTGAGACCCACTTACTGTGAGATGGACATACAGGGGTGAGCTGTCTTGTGGAGAGACCTTGATAGGCTGGAAGAGTGGGCTAGCAAGAACAGTATGAAGTTTAACAGAGACAGGTGCAGAGTCCTCCACCTGGGTCAGAATAACCAAATACCCCAGTATAGGTGAGGGTCTGTGTGGCTGAGGAGCAGCCTTGCTGAAAGGGACCTGGGGGTCCTGGTCGACAACAAGCTGAACTTAAATCAGCACAGTGCTGCTGCAGCAACAAAGGCAAATCTGATCCTGGGCTGCATCTACAGAGGCATTACTAGCAGAGATAGAGATGTGATCATCCCACCCTACTCAGTGCTTGTCAGGCTGCACCTGGAGTTCTGTGTCCATTTCTGGTCACCACAATTAAAGAAAAATGTAAGCAGACTGGAGAGGGTCCACAGGAGGGCCATGAAGATGATCAAAGGGCTGGAGAACCTGCCCTATGAAGAAAGACTGAAGGAGTTAGGTCTTTTCTCCCTGGAGAAGAGAAGGCTCAGGGGGGACCTCATCACAGTATTCCAGGACTTAAAGGGCAGCTACAAAGAGGATGGATGTTTTCTCTTCACAAGGAGCTACACTGAGAAGACGAGGGGCAGTGACTATTTTCACCATAGGTATCATCTCCTAAGCCATTCTTGAGATGATGTTTTGATCCAATCAGAAATCTTGGTGTTTTAATCGAGTTAAAAGTTCTTGGTAACAGATGTCTCCCACTGAGGTATCACTTTTACTCCAAGTGTACTATGTTGTGATTAAACTGTATTTATGAGAGTTTCCCTTTTCCTCTCCAACAGGTACCTCTTCAATCTGTGTTAGCCTGAGTTAGGCTCTGATTCTATATTGCTTTGTTTCAGTCTGTGCTTTTCATTTATTCCTTCCATTTGGTTTCAGGTGGATATATTTAACAGATCTACTCAATGTAATTTGTTTTCCTTGGCACAGTCCGAGTACTTCATTGCTTCAAAAAAACTGTATTTCAGTAGTTGCTTCTCCTCTGCCACAAATCACAGTTGATCTGATGTGATCCACTTTTGCTTCTTCCTCCATCATCACTACTCAGTTTAGTCACCTTTATTGAGCTCTTAATGATGTGTTTTTGTAAATGAAAAAGGGTTGATTTTTCATAATTTCGCGTATCTGAAGATGTATTTAAATGCAAGAGAATTCTTTCTCCTTTCCTCTGTTATATATAGCACCAGCCAGGATAGTGGAGGGGGTTTGTTTTGTTTTTAAAAGATTAATTTAGAACTAAATTTTGTACAACAAAGAATGTACAAATGAGGACTGTGGTGTGGCTAAGTCATTTGGACTTGTTAAAGTCTGTGTGTTCCTTGCATATCATAAAATATGTTAGTGAGCTGTGATGCTTAAACTGTTGAAGAAAGGTAAAGTTAGTGATTGGATGACAGTTGGAGTGAGGAGGAGAGAGGAAGCCTCTGAGAATTCTGAAACAGATCTTGAAGCAGGTATTTTTTTGCTAGGGCAGGAGGCAAGGAAGTACAGAAGAACAAATACTTTGATGAAGTATTGTGAAGTATATCTTGCTGTATGTAGGTTGATGATTGCAAAGTCCCAAAGCTTACCAAGCTAGCCAGAATTCTGATATCTGTACATATTGATTCTGGAATAAATTCTGGATTAGAAATACTTGTCCTTCATGAAACCAGTCTGACAGACTGAACTGCTTTATCTTGTATTGGTCAAAATAACTTGATGTGTAGAATGCAAATGCTTCAGTGCAGCTTCCCTGTGAATCCTGTGTTGTTTTTCTAAAATTGCCAACAGAGTGGTTGTCAAACGACAAAAAAAAAAAAAAGGGGGAGAGAGGCAGGGGGAAGAGAAAAAGCTTCCTTGAACTGATTTTCACCTAACTGGGAAATAATTTGCTTGAGTATTGGGTGTCTCACCACCTGAAATAGAAAAGCCTCTTAGACATGTAACCATGGAGCCTTGGATGCAATGTTTTGGTTAAGTTTAAACTGAAGTCTGTTGAAGTACAGATACTCTTAGATCTCTACACATACTTACAAGAGGAGAGCATTGTCTTACGAGGTGCAATTACCTTGGTTTCATTGAGGAAACAGCACTTGATAACTTGCCCTGTTTTTCAAACATGCCATAAAAGCCCACTGTTTAGCTGTACCTCAGTACTTTGAAACTAGGTAAAAAGTAATTTCCTGAAAAAACTGCACCTACTCAGCCTGCTGGATTTTGGTGCTATTTGGAGACCATTGACAAGACTGCTGTTAGTGATGTGCACTAGACAGCAGTGATTCATGTTGGGTGACTCATGTGAGTTGATCAGCTCCTCATATGACACATCTTGGCATAAACAGAATATCTCAGTATTGTGGGGGTTTTATATAAAAGGAAAGGGGTAAAAATGGAAGTCTTCACCGATGGAAGTAGTAGCTTAATATGATTTTAAGCTGAGACAAATAGGAGGTTGGGTTGGATAGACAGGAAATTCCCACCTGATGCTTCATACATTGTTGCTTTTAACATTCCTGTTTGTGTATGACACAGGAGCATCAGGAACAAAGGAAATGAGAGTTATTTATTGGAAAAGGCCTAAGAAAGCTTTTAGTATAGCTGAGGGAAAAAAAAAAAAGTCTTACGGACTTTTTTGCTTAATATTGACAATTCTGGTATGTGGTTTAAGACTGGATGAAATTCTTTTCACCAAAACTAAGGCTGCATTATTTTCTTTATTGCTCATCTAAACCTGAAATTTGTGCGACAGGATTTGTCTCCAAGATACAAAATTTTCAGGATATGAATTATAAGAAATTTAAGGACCATACTTTAAAAAATGGGTTCTCTCTGTGGTGTATGTAGAGCTGGGAGCCAACTGAAGTGGCATCCAAAATGACATAAAGAATGTGGGTTTCTTTCCTCTGCCATGTTGGAAAATCACATGATACAGGAGTTGCTGTGTGGGAAAGGCCTGGAGGACTGATCTGAGGTAACTGCATGTAACAAGGCATTTGTTTAAAATGCTTAGAAAGTGTTAAAGACAGTTCAGCATATGCTATTCCCTGCTAGCTGCAGCTTTTTCAAGAAGAATTTCCACCCTGAGCAATCAAGTCTTCTTCTGGGGGCTTGGAATCAGTAGTGTTTACCAGTTGAAATGTAAGTTTTTAAGATCTGTAGCTGATGGCCTGTGGTGCACTGAGGAGAGCATTGATGGCTGCAGCAGACTTTCAGCTAAGTTTAGTAGCTTTGGAGCCCAGTGATCACTCTGGAGCTGAGCAGAGGCCTGGGCTGTCAGACTCTCAGTCTTGTCATTTATCCTTCCTCTCTCTTGTGGCTTCTGTCTTATTTTTATCCTGTCACTTACTATATAAAAGTCCTCAAAGCTCTCTGCTTGGCAAGTGGGTCAGGGGTGGTCAAGACCAGTTTTGCATGTCTCCGTTAGAATGAGACAACTCAGTTGTTTTGAATCTCATGTGCCACTTAAGAGGGTCATGGAAGATAAGAATATAAATTTCATTTTAACTTTAGATTTCTGGCATTGCAACTTGATGGAAGTTCAGAGCCGCTTTTGCCTCTTCTGAGTTTCATTTGGTGCCTCATGGGGAACATGTCCAGTGTATCCAGTCCCTGGAGACCTTGACAGCTAGGCTTAGTGTCTAGCAACCACACGCAGACTGTGTTGGGGAGGATAGTGATGAATTTTTGAGTGAGTGGTTTTATTCATTTGCTTTTGGCCTTCCTTTCGAAGGGATTTTTTAAAAACTTTGGTTAGTAACATGGATTTACAATGAGGAGCTGATTTACAATGAGAAATCATTTAGGACAGAGGATAGTGTTTTTCTGTGTTTCCATGGGACAGGAGAAAACAGTCCACACATCTGTGGTTGAGAATGCGTATTTGAAATTTAGCTTGTAAGAATGTGTCTGTGCTATTATACAAGTGTTGATAAAGACAGACAACTGACTTTAATTTAGTATTTAGTAATAGTAACATTTTGTTCTCACTAGCAAGGGATTGGATCTAAAATTGCATTTTAATATTCAACTACAGTAAGTCTATGCAATTTAACGAATGAGATGAGTACACTTAAGTGGAACCACTCAAAGTCAGATCTTTTTGCCTTACATATTTAGTGGATTCAGATTTTCCTGCATTGCTAACAAAATTAAAACAATAAACTGGCAATTCAGGGTAAAAATATAAAATAAATGCTTAATAGTATCCATCTTGTCATCTAGTATATGCATTGGGTGTGAAATACTGTACACCTAAACTCAGTGCTAGTAATGAAGTTAATGTAGAGTATCCTCTAAATACCTGCCTACAAAGTAGCATAACTCTATATTTAAATTTAATCTGTACAATTTCTGATTCAAAAGTTAAATACATAACAAAGCACCATTGCTGTCGATGTCACGCTGCTAGTCAAACTTGAATGTGACTGTACTGTGTAAGTGTAATGCTATGGTTATTCTTTGTTTCATTTTTTTTGACAGATACTTCTTCCTTATAGGAATTGTGATAATATGCTGATTCATACTCCCAAAATTCAATTTTTAAGCTGGTCTCTAAATGACAGTATTGGTATTTAACTTGAAATCACTTATTTTTTTAAGGGGATATTCATGAAACAGTGTAGGACTTAAGTTTTTCAAAAGTATCCTGAAGACTAGTTTTGCAAACAAGAATGGTGTTATGTTGTGAGGCATTAACATGTTTAATTTTTTTCAGGTGGCAGAGATAAGCGTGGAGGTCCGATTCTAACGTTTCCAGCTCGTAGTAATCATGATAGAATACGGCAAGAAGACCTTAGAAGACTAATTTCATACCTAGCGTGTATTCCTAGGTAAGCGATGGTTACTTGTTAAGCTCTGAAGCTGTAAAACAAAATAAATGAACTATGTTGCAGTACACCCATAAGCTAGAAGTCTGAGTGGGTTAAAATGAGCAAATTCATACCAAGTGCTGTCAGTTACTTTTTTCAAACTGCTTTTCGAAAGAGACCTAAATAATTACTCTGCCTTGTAGAGGGAAGACTGTTGGCAGAGTAGTTGGTATGCTTTAGCTGGAAGTAGTCTGTGTCCTGAAAATGGCACTGCCATGCCATATTTCTGTGACTGTGTGAAATGTTGCAGATACAACTTAAAGGCTGTCGGTACCTCAACAATTAGAAACATGCTGGTCATCATCCATAATATGCCTTGTGTGAAGTGAGGTCAGCACAACACTCCTAACTGTTATTTGTATTAGATAAGTTATAGTGTCCTGATACAGCACAGGAATGACCAGGAGAGAGAGATGTAAAATTGCTTGTACAGGTCTCAGATAAACCTGTGGAGAGATCTGTGAAAGTACTGATATCATTGTATTATCAACAACTTAAGCTATGAATTACAATGTGCTATTTAAATAAATTGGCACAAGTCGAATGCAGTGCTTGTGTGTGTGCGTGTGTGTGTATGTATACACACCCATATATGTATGTATATGAAGTTACCTACATATATTTAAAAAAAAGTTATGTATTATATACATGTAAAAAAGTTTATTCGCACAGAGCTTTTTTCCTAGTAGTAACTGAACTGGGGACAAAAATGATCAAAAGACCCTGACTTTAGGTCCATCTTAGAATCTGCGAGCATCTGGTGCTGACTGGAGCAATGTTGATCATGCTTAAATATGTTTGCCTATGATCTCAAGGAGTAGTTGTCATTACAGTTGGAAAAAATCCCTTGGACAACATCCCTGAATGCAGTGTCTTCCATATTTCAGTAATGCGTTAATTTGTACACCATTGCCTTTGCACCCAATGTAATCGGATGTCAGTTTCAGATTGACAAATGTGCTTTTATAAAAATAACTCCAAGACATCTAGTTGACAGTGTGTATGGCCTTCCTTAAGAGCAATTGCTGGTAATCCAGTTATTCTAGTCTTTATTTCTCTTTGAAGTGTAGGAGTGTTTAGTACCTTTTTATTATTTTTTTATGAATTAATTGGGAGATTTGGGGGAGTTAGAGGAAGGAGGATGGTAAGAAGGCTTGAAATTTTTACTTCTGAAATAATTTGACTTCACATTTGAATGTTTGAGATGTATTCTAGCCTTCTAGAGCTTCAAGTTACTAGAGAAGTTAATAGATAACTATGCGTCAAAACATGCCTAAGAGTTTTCTAGACATAATCTGGCAAAATACAGCGGTCCTCTGGCAAAAGATGTATGTAAGTTTTGCATCAATAGATTTAAAATTAAAAGAAAGTTAGTGCAGGTTTTATAACTCTAAGCATGGCAAAGCTTTGAGAATAAAGGGAGCTTTATTAAAAGCAAGACTCATTTTCATACAAGTCATGTTTCAGGGACTGATCATGCAACTCTTGCTAATTAAGAAGTCCCACTTGGTACAAATAGCTCCGAATATTTGGTCTGTCTATTAGTTATTGCAGTATTGTTACTCTACATAGTGAAGATTCAGAGGTATCAGTTGTTTGGCGGTGGATCTAAACACTTAAGGTGATCCAAAATCTCACAATTTTACTAATGTAACAATTTATATAATTTAAAAATACTGCTGAACTTAAGTCATCAGTGCTGACTGGACCAGGTATTCGTGTAGTTCAGGTTTACCTAACAGACGACCTTGGCTGACTAAAGCCTCCTAGAACAATTTTTGTGATCCTTGGCTAAGAGGGATTCATCTTTTGTCAGATGATGGGGCCATATGACAGGAGGATACATCTGCATTATATCACATAATGAGGGGTCGCTTTGTACACCCCAGTAGATGTATGCGTTATGTGAATTAGTGGCAAGCACTCCTCCCCATCCAGTGCTCAGTTTGTGTGGTAGGATAGGGATGGGCTGAGCAGCATTCATGTAATAGCATGCAGCCTTTCAATAATGGGTGTATCTTTAAAACAATAGTTGTTTTTGTCCTTTAAATCTGTGAGGCTGTTAAACATTTTCACCATGATCAGAAAGTTGTACGTTGTAGCCTACATGTATTCCAAGCTAGTCAATTTTAATGTATTTTCCTGCTACCATTGCCATTTTTGGCATTCCTATGGGCAGGTGGGGGACAGCCAGCATTTATCTTGATAAACTCTTTTTTTAAATGGTGGTTTGATTTTTTTTTTTCCTTAAACTTTAAAAAAAATCCTTTTCTAAGGATTCTGTGTTATCACTTCTTTCAGAAGCTCTTCTGCTCTACTGTATCAGTCATGACTAATCTTTCTACAGTGTGGCCAATGAGACTGTGTAAAGTATACCAGTGAAGCTTCTCTACTTCTTGGACACTCTGAAAACCTAAACACATGAACTCCAGAATTTCATTTACATTAGTCACATCCCTGAAAGTGATTCATGTACTCAAACAATGGACATTTAGTCCCTTTTGATAGTCTGTTGGCTATGACACATTGTTTTTGAAATATTTTCTCTTTCCATGTTAACAAGATCATGTAGCAAATTCTGTTGGAACAAAATCAAAATTTCTGGTGTTGGTGATGATTGCAGCTTGTGGTCAGCATCAAACACTAAATGTACAAAAGGTATTGATGAAAAGAAATTAAATCTGCCATTCTCAGAAGAGTTGCCAGAGAATTTGGGTCAGTCAACTTTTGGACAGTAAAACTAAGCTCAGATTTTGTAGAAGCAGGTTGATGCAGTTTTCTTCGCAGCCATAAAATGCTTCGTTATCCCTTAACTATCCACAAATAGATCCTGTTACAGAAGGAATTGTCAATAAAGGGGTTTTTTCCCTCTACACTCTTTAACTCTCAGATAATATGGGACTAAATCTGACACAGTTTAAAAAAGTTGCAGAAGTGGTAGGTAAGAACAGTATGCCTTCTGTCCTTTTGGGGATCTCCTCAGTCATTAGAAAGGCATGAATATTGTCATCAGTAAAGTGTGTGTTCTGAAGAGTCAATTGTAAATGAATTGCATATTGCTGCTTCAGTAGTAAATGATGTGTTTAATGTATGTGTAAGGTGAAGGGGAAATGAGACTGGAAGATGAATCATTGTGAATATAAACAATGAAAATGAAAGAGGAGATAAAGGCAGATCATCAAATCAGCAACAGGTGTAAACCTATCACCCACAAGGAGTTTGGCAGGGGGTGAGAGAAGCTTCCTGAGAGGTTTGTGAGATCTGCTGTTTGTGTCAGCTAGTCAACAGTGAGACTCTAGGGTGTCACGGTTAGCTGAAGAGACCACATTCATTAGGCAGTGAGGTGCAGTAGAGTGCTGTGTTTGAAGTTGTAACACTTGCTTGATAACATTTTCTTCTTCCTTCTGCAGTGAGGAGGTATGTAAACGAGGATTCACCGTCATTGTAGATATGCGTGGGTCAAAATGGGACTCCATAAAGCCTCTGCTGAAGATTTTACAGGAATCCTTTCCATGTTGTATTCATGTTGCACTGATAATCAAGCCAGACAATTTCTGGCAGAAACAGAGGACTAACTTTGGCAGCTCTAAGTTTGAGTTTGAGGTAATTTCCCCTATGGTATACAAATTTATATTTATTTCATGGTTTTATGTGTGCTCACTACTGATCAACATCTTGAAAACTCTCAGGTAAATTATGTTCTTAGATGAGAGAAGGGGTACATTAGGCCAGCGGTGCTAGAAGGAATGTGGTTTTCTTACGTGCTTAGGCTAGGTAGTTGTGCATGGTGTCATTTATATTCTTTTTCTGAGCATGGAATTAGAGTTTTACCCCTAATGGTAAAAAGTGCGGCTTTGTCTGTTTGTTGTCTTGGTCTGCATTGTGGTAATCGTGATGTCACCAACATCCAGAGGAAAGCAGCTGACTGAGCCTTGCTGTTATCCTTCTGCTGCTTTACAATACACAAAGTCAATTAAAGCAGTAGTCAAAAGAGTGGTTGCTTTTTTCTCCTTAAGTGTAGTGAGATAAGAAAGAGGTAAAATATTTCTCTCATTTGGGGAAATACGTGCAAGACAGGAGGCTGATAAGAATTGGTATTTGAAGAGTGTGAGAAAAGTTGTCATGTGGACTGCATGAGCAAAATGATCAACTCTTAAAAGCGAAAAATGAAAATCTGGAGGAAAATTTCAAATTCATTTCAGTAATAGCATTTTTTTAATTTTTATTTTTTAGACAAATATGGTGTCTCTGGAAGGCCTTACCAAAGTAGTTGATCCTTCTCAGCTAACCCCAGAATTTGATGGCTGTTTGGAGTACAACCATGAGGAGTGGATAGAAATCAGAGTTGCCTTTGAGGACTACATTAGCAATGCAACCCATATGCTGTCCAGACTGGAGGAACTGCAAGATATATTGTCAAAAAAGGAAATGCCTCAGGACCTGGAAGGTGCTCGCAATATGATAGAGGAGCATTCACAATTAAAAAAGAAAGTCATTAAGGCCCCTATTGAGGACCTTGATGTGGAAGGACAAAAGCTGCTCCAGCGGATACAGAGCAGTGATAGCTTTCCCAAAAAGAACTCTGGGTCAGGGAATGCAGACTTACAGAACCTTTTACCCAAAGTATCCACCATGCTGGACAGGCTGCACTCAACACGGCAGCATCTGCATCAGATGTGGCATGTGCGGAAATTGAAATTGGACCAATGTTTTCAGCTCAGGCTGTTTGAGCAGGATGCTGAAAAGGTAAGGGATTGGGGAAGGCGAGCATAAATGTGTGATGCTTGATGGAGTTGAAAGGAGTACCAAGAATAACTGCAAATAATAATTTTTGTCTTTAGAGTTAATCACTGGCCTTCTAATGAGAAATAAAGGATTTCTTGATGAGAGTGACTCTTAGTCTTCTGGAGTAAAGGGGATGAGGTAGTAGTTCTAAGCCATAGAGAACACAGATAGCTCTCACTGAAGAAAATTTTAAGTGGTAGCGACTTTAAAGCTTTTGCTTTAGTAAGTTTTTGTTCTAGACATGTTTTTGCATGCATCAGATGAAGATGAATGCTATATACTTTATAAATACAGATGACTAAGGACTACATCGGTCTCCTTTTGAGCGACCCTTGGATTTGAGTGACAGGCAGTCGACAAAGTCTGAAGAGGCTGATATGAGGAACTACTTCATTGATGCAGGATTTAAAGACCCAAGCTTAAAACTGATGTGTATCTTTTGACAGTGCATATGTTATTAACAGGGGACTGAGTGATCTCAGAACGTTTCAGGCTAACCAGTCCCTTCAAATGAGAAAGCCCTTGATTGTCATGGAATTTGAAGAGTAAATACAGCAGGCAGTGCACTTTTAGATGAGCTTAAATAAGATCTATTTTCATATAGAATGGTTTTGCAATCACTTATTATTAACTTGTTACCATGGAACAAATAGCTTTAAGGAAGGGTGAGGAGTTTTTCTCCAGAAGAGGTAACTAGACTATGCAGTCAAGTGGTAAGTATGGTCTTTGTCAGATTTCTTAAAATATTTTATGTAAGAATGCCTGAACTGGATGAGATCAGAAATCTGTGTTGAACCAATATCTTGCTCCCCAGCAGTGGTCATAAGCAGATGCATGGGGAAGAGTAAAAGCAGAACAAATGTATATAATGCTACTTCTTCCTCCTTCTTCCTCTGTTTTCTTCCTCCGTACTTTCCCTTACCCTCATCATTTAAGCTCAGGGACTTTACACTGCCCTTGATGTCTTCTGCTGTGTTTAAAAAAGAAATAATTTTTTAGAAGTACCATTTAAAGTGTTTACTGAATGGGTATAGCTGAAAATAGTAGAGGCATGTAAAGAGTTGAAAAGAATCTCATCAAGTGAATTTGGAGTTATAAAACTATTTAGAAAATAGCAAGTTGTTGGTCTGGTATTGCTCTTTCAGGCCCCAGTTGCTTTTTGCAAGCAACCTTTCAGCTGCTTAATTACAGCTTTAATTATTTTTTATTACAGCATGAACAAAATGTATTTTGCTGGTGCTCACGTGGTATTGGAAGCTATGTTCTTCATTTACTCATCTAAAAGTTGCCTGTGTAACTTGGGCTTTAAGAAACTCCTTGTGAAATACTTGAGCCTGTGGGATTGATCTCTGTCCTGCCATGAGGTTACATAAGCTCCTAACTGTGTTTTCTAGGTTCCCAATTCCAAGAATGTATGTATTAGTGCATCTTTCTTTCAAAATAGAGGGAAGTGTTAGGCATGTCAAAATGGGGTTGGCAGCATCTAGCACACCTGGGACTTAATTCCCTCATCAACCAGTAGAAAAAGATTAAAAAGAAGGTTTGTGTTAGTACCCCAACTCACTTTTGGATTAAAGCCATTGCCTTAATCTACTTGCAGCCCTTATTTCACTGCTTGTGTTGGATTAGATTTCATAGCTTCTTTATCAGTGTATGCCTTTGTGGTTTATTTAGGTGTGTGGGAAAGGGCTGGATCTTTGTTGGAAAAATAAAGGGTATTAGATGGGGAGAAATAAACATGTTCATTTTGAGGACTTGCACAACTCTTTGCACAAGAAATCTGGGCTGGTTCAGGAGAAGAGTGGGAGGGAATCTGACTGGAATTGCCGTGTAGGTATCTGAAGGCAGCAAGATCAGACTACCTAGAGAAAGGTAGTCACGAGCAGGACCACTGTCGATTTTGAATAATGTTCTAACACTTCTTCATTGTAGACTAGATAAGAAACTGAAAATTTTAGGAGTATGGGATCAGCTGCTCATTTCTACCATTTTTTACTGAACAATCTTTTTCAGCTTATCCAGAGAGTAGGTAAGAGCTGAGATAGAGCAAAGATTTCAAGACAGTTGCAGGGGGGAGAAGGGGGGGAGGGTGTAGTGTTAAACTTAGCCTTTTGCTATGTTGCTTGGTCTTTGAAAACTTTTGTCTTACAGTGCCACTGTTAGCATACCTATGTACGTCCATTGATGGTCATTGTCAGATAAGGTCCTTTCTAAAATTTGTTTGAATATTAAAATACTTTTTTTATAAGAAAAAACAAACCCAAACATATTTAAATATTATCCTTAAAACTTGTCTGGAAGAAGGTAGTGTGTAACTCCGTGCTCAACTATAGTTTTTTTAACTTGTTTAGCGATAGAAAAGTTGTTTTCAAATCTGTTGTGAAGTTATGAACTAGAAATATTAAACTTGCTGCTGAAGTACTTGATCAGCAAGAATGAATTTATATTTAATTTCCTTGAGTTGCTGTTTTTGTTCTAAATTACTAAAATGCTGACATCATGAAATGCTGACACTAGAGAACATGTAAGCTTGTAACTCAGGGCTGTGCTCCAAGCCTGTTTGTTTACTATGGCTTCTTTGTAGTAATCAAGTTTATGACTTTATGATTATGACTTTACTGTAGCTTGTTGAGATAAACACATATAGTAAAGACTTAACAGCCTCAGCTGTTTGGTCCAAAAAGTCAGATTTCAGCAATGATTTTGTTAAGATGTACGGTAATTTCCAATGGAAGTGTTAATTTTCATGACCTTAGACTCTGTCTTCTGTGTTCACAAATTTGTTACATTACTTGTCTATGATTTCTGCCATAACAAATCAGTGATATTTTTTTTTCTTACCTTAATATTTTCTTGTAGATGTTTGACTGGATCACACACAACAAAGGTCTGTTTCTGAACAGCTACACAGAGATCGGAACCAGTCACCCCCACGCGATGGAGCTTCAGACACAGCACAATCACTTTGCCATGAACTGTATGGTAAGAACAGCCCTCACTTCACAGCACTGACATATTGTCTGTTTGCTCTATGTTAAGGTAGAATTTGTAAATCATACACATAAATAATTCCTTCTGTTACAAGTAGTGCAAATTTGTATTTGAGTGGTGAAATTACAAAACACAAAGGAGGAAAATAAAGGGTAGCCAAGTACAGAGGTACTGTGATCAAGCAACAAAATTTTGACAAATGGCAGTATTCGGTACAGCCTCAGCACTCCTCAAATATAAGGATCCAAACTTCTAGAACCTGAAATGTGTGTTTGAGTACTGCTTTGAGTCTTGTAGGATATTTCAGAGAATCGTGTGTAATACAGAATTTAGTGCTTCATATGGATAGAAATATCTCCCAGGATCTTCCGAATTGGTTGCAACTCAGGCAAAAAATTCTGAGTAGTAGTGATCAACAGCTGAGTCTGGTGTAATAATTTGCCATATTTTTAAGACTCACTTCTCATTTCTGACACGGTAGAGTGGAGCTAAAACAAAGAAATTTTTGTCAAGTAGCACCTTAGGATGAGTAGTCAGTAGGCTGCAATTAAAAAACTGGATTTTAACTGTCAGTGAGTGAGAGCTGCGTATTTTCAGTTTCATGAATTCCTGTTTGAACATGGGGACTAAATTCTCAAGTACATTTTAGGTCCCTTTCACTAGGAGGATTGGAGGTGTTTAAATAACTTTGGAGTCTGGGCCTACATCCAGTCCCTTGCTGTCAGCTCAGTGAAGGAAGAACACTATCAGTCTTGTTAGAAATTAACATCCTTGGCAGTCCAAGGATGGGAGTTGAATTAAATAAAGTATGGTCAAAACAATCAACTCTTGCAAGCGAGTGTTTTTGTGGGACAGGACTACTAATTGTGGAAGGATAGAGTGGCAAAGTAAACTAGATTATGCATCTCGCTGAAATAATGGAAGGATTAGTAAGGCAGCTCTTTTGTATGGTATAGCTAGAGTTAAGGCAATAGAAGACGTGAGTAGAGAAGGTACATTTTCTTCTTTCGCAACTCAGCTATGTTTGCAAAAGTTTAAAAAAACTAAAAATCAATATAAACTCTTCGAAAAGAGTAAACCAAATGCTGGGGAACATTGTAATTAAGTTATGTAACATCATATATGGAGGTAACTTTGACCATTATGTTTGGAAGGTATAGGTTCACTCCACAGGCACAGGGAATTTCCTTTATGGAGTACCTCATTGTTGTTGCTCATTCCTCTGCTTCTGAAGTAGAGCAGAAAGAAACTCACAGGATAGGTATCATTGACATGAGTTTTGGAATTTAGTCATTTTGAATGGCCTTCCAGGCGATTCTTGGGCTTGTACTGTAAAGGTTAAATTCTTCGTCTGTCAGCCTGTCCTTGTATTAGTCACTGTTGTCCTCTTTTCTTCAAATTGGATGACTTTTTTTTTTATTTCCCCCCTCTACTTCCATACTGTTCAGAAGCTGTCAACAGTAGAAAGCACTTGAGCGATGTAGCATAATCCCTCCTGCTCTGTTTTTACTGTTAGTCTTTTGCTGTTAATCTCTTGTTTTGCCTGTAGTAGTCAAATGCATTAATTAGAGGATTTTTTTTCTCACCCTGTACAATGATTTCTTGAGGCATGCAAGGAGCATCTTAAATTTGGGGCAAATTAAACAGTCCAAATATTCAGAAGGGGAAAAGCAGGCTGCAGGTTTTTGATGTATTTCTCTAGCATAGCCCTGCAAGAAAGTGGTTCTTTGGCACAGAATAGGAAAATACAAATTCAAATCGATCAGTCCCTGGTTTTGGTTTAAGCAGTGCCCAGATTTTCTGGGTTTTATTTGGTTAAATGGCAAAGAAAGGCCTTATATGTAGATCAGGGGGAAATATTAAACTGAATGTGACATTAAAAAAAATTATGTGAACTGATTGAATTTTGGCAGGCTGGAAAAATGCCGGGCAATCTTAACTCCTGCAGGCATGGTCAGCTTCTCCCTGACTGCTCTTCACGTACACTCTGCTTAAGCTACTCTTTGTTCACTGTTCCTGTCAGTGTAACTCTTCAGTAACCAGAGTTGATTTAAGATCTCTTATGTGAATGCTCTAACACTAGAGATGGAATTTAACTTTTAAGCCATCTACAACCATGCAAATTTATTCAACTGGATGTGGTAGAGGAAGGAAGAGTGGCAACTATGTATAATGCAGGAGATTTTGATGGCTTTTCATTGTGGCCCTAACTGGACCCTAATAGATCTTGCTTTCCAGGCAGTTTCCTTAGGCTCACTTTAGGTGGGGAAGGGCTGTTCAAAGGATAAGTGCTGCCCAAGCAGCTAAATGCAACCTCTTGCTCTTGCTCACAGCTTAACCCTGTTAATTGACATTGCAGCTGCTTTTCCCAATGCATTGTGGTTGCTGCAGGGCACATGCTCCCTTCACAGCAGGTGCTACCCGCTGTCAATAGCTGGCTCTCCCATCTCCCCTTCCTTCCCAAGTAGCAGCTTGGCTTTCCGAGAGGTGCAGGAGGGCAACTTCTGCAGCTGCTTATGCCAGACTCGGGTGAGAAAGAGTGATGGCCTTTGGGTGAGATGCCAAAATTTTAATCTGGTCTTCCAGTCTGAAGTGAGCCACCTGGATGTAAGCCATTGTGAAAGCTACTTAGTTCCTGTCATAAACAGGAGTTGGTTACATCAAGGACAAAGAGGATTTGCTGAATATTTCTTTTTTTCCTTGTAATCCATTTTTAAAATCTGATTTACAGTATTATAGCACAAAGTAACTAGAAATTTAAACCAAATGTTGCAAAACAAAAAGGTGAAGAATACATCAGGGGTGGAGATTTAACTGTACTTTCAGCAGCTTCATTAGCAAGCAATGTGTCTAGGAATCTTGTGTATTCAGTATGTGATAGGCTTATGTGGTTACGCTTCAAGGTAACAGGAATAAGTTCATGCAAGTCATAAGCTTAATACACAGACTGGTTCTCATTGCAGTCAAACTGTTCCAGAGAAAAGCTGGATAGGTGCAGTGATGTGCACTGGAGGTCATCATATGTTTGATTACCATTGCTTTACACACAGGTTGATGTGGCTAAAAAGGTAGTTCACATGTGCAGCTGTAGGTGTGTGACCTGCTATTACTGAATTGAAGCATCTGTGCGCTGATAAATTGAAGCCTGTGTCTTTGTAGGGCAAGTAGATCCTATGTTCTCTAACTGTGGGGAAATATAAACTCACAATGATTCTCTTCTCTAAAGATGAGGATGGATTTTTCAGTACAATTTAAAAGGCATGCTTTCAGCAACAGTAAATTGCTGCTGTCAAGTCCTGAGATTTATTTGAGTTAAGCAATACTTAGTTTCAGCTTGAAGTTCCTCTTTGGGTGACTAAATGAATGCTTCACTTCTCAAAACAAGTTTTTAGTACCTTTTAAGGGAGAAACTTGCAAATAAGGCATCATAGGAGTTGCGAATACAAAAATTATCTGTCAAGTTTTTGAACTGTGGAAACGAAGTACCCATGTTGATATGATCAGTCAGTCTTGCATGCAAGAGTGGGAGAGACTGATGCTGTGTCTGTCCACTCTTTTTCCTGCCATTTTCTATATGCCTGCTGGGACACAAGGGAAACAAAAGCAATCATATGAAATATGGGTGAAGATGATGTTACCTACTTGAATATTTTCTTCTACTCTTCTTGCTAGACCAAATAGCCTTGCTTTTCATTAGTTTAACTGTGTCCCTCACTGCACTGGTGAGGGCCAAAATGATCGGAAGGTGTTGTAGGCAAAGGGAAACTTCCTTTGGAGAAAGCTGACACTGGCTACTATTAAAGGGCATGCTATGACTACTTCTTGTCTCAGGGCTGATAGAATCATCAGTAGAAGATATGTTTATTAACCATAATCAAAAGGTCTTCTAAGCATACTGCTAAGTTGATGAATGTTCTCAGAAGAGACTGCATGTACTAAACCACTTTATGAAGATAGTAATCAAATAATTAATATCCAAAAAGAGAGTGCCAGAGATGAGCACTAGTGAGTGTTTTGGGAGTTTAAAATAAAAGTATGAATACAACAACTGAATATCACTGGGTTTACAGAGTTAAAAGTTACAAAGATGTTTTGCTTGGCTTGCTCAAATCCACCCATGGGGATTGGTACAAATGAAAACATTAAGAAGGTCAGGTGAGGTAAATCCAGCTTAGCTGACAGCTAGTGTGACTTTTTCCTCTTCCTTTGTACTACTGACATATTTCACTCTTGAGGTTCTTTTTATTTTAAATATATATTTTTGTAAACATACAGTGTTGTCACTTGAGATAGATTTAAGCACTGTGTGAATTCTAGACTGCCCTGGGTCCTTTGAGACTTCAGCAAATGAGAACAAGACCACAGGTTGTGAATTGTTCATTCTTTCTCAGGTTGCTTTGAAATGCAGATTTTCACAACAGACCTTGTGCAGAATGGTAGTAAGCTAGCTCTTCTGTTTTGGGGGGGAGACATGTCTGGTTTGTGGGTTTTGGTGGGTTTTTTGTTTGTTTGTTTTTTGTATTTTTTTTTTTAAACTAATAGATTGCTTAGGCAGGGCTTTCAGTAAAAATAAATAAATAAAAGTTAAATGGTGAAATCCATCAACTGTCCAACCAATCTAACATCCCTGATAGACAAGATAAAGACTCTAAATGGGTATGGGGTGGTGAGTAGGTAAAATGTAATCAGTCAAAGTTTTGGTAGTTCTGAATAACCATAGTTTAAACAAACAGTGGGTTTCTCATGTTCTTGAAGTTCAGGGAATGCACAGCTGTGGATCCAGGTCATACTGGGAGGGTGTTTGTTGAGTGCACGTCCGTAAAGGAATCTTTCTGGTGCAAGAGTAGTTAATGCTTAGACGCAATGTCTGGATGCCACCAACCTGAGAGGAGACTGAAAAGGCAAAATGAGTTCAGGCTATTTTCGACTTCTGAGGAGCACTCCAAAATCAACAAGACGAAATAGAATAGGCTAGATGTGCAACCCTTAACGAGGAAGAAGTAAATAAACAGATTTTAGAAAGCAATGAGCTGGTAAGGTGTTAATACAGCAACAAGTATGTTCATGTCAATGGATCATGAACTAAAGGAATAGACAGTGGTGTTACTGCAAAGATGCAAATCTTATTTCATTCGTGATACTTATTGGGGGTGCTGAACTTAAGATTTGTAAAGAAATTGCTCTGATTCAGTTGGATTCAGAGAACCAGGTCCAGTTTAGAGCCCCATACTTAATGTTGTAATGGGGAACATCCAGATGAAAATCACATGGCTGTAAGGAGAGGTTGAAGGTATGGGCACTTACTGTGAGAAAGTGAAGGTAAGTGAAAAGTAAGAGAGGAAAGAAGGTGGTGTTGGTGTATAGTCTTGCAGTAAGATTCCCCAGGTCTACCATAAAAAATGTAGGAAAGAGATGATGAATTTGAAGAAAGTTAGAGTGAAATACAATTTCACTTGTTTCAGTGAGGATTGCAATGGTTAAATAGTTACCTGAGAATATTTTGTGGATCCTTGTAGTTGAAGAACAGGTTAAACACTTTCTTTAATTGTAGTCTGGATGTTGCTGAGTTTTGCTTTTTTTTTTTTTTTAAGGGAAGAGATCAGATGATACCTTTAGTTGTTCTGCAGTGCGCATCTTTGAAGTTCGGATTCCCAAACTGAGAGTTTTGCTGCTGATGCAAGAGCGAGAATAGAAGAGATGTTAGAAAACATTTAAATCATTAAAGTAGATGAGTAGATGTTATTGCATACATTAATGCTACACCTTGTCTTGGTGGCCATTTGTATGTGAAATGGCAGATGATTTGGAAATTCCATTGCTAAAATATTTCCATCACAGATGAGTAGTTCAAACTCACTACAGTCTATATAGAGGTGTCAGTTATGCTGCTTATGGACCATGTCACTGAGGTGGTTGTTTTTAACACTGAATGCTTAATAGTCTCTGTGTCAGAAAACTACTGTTTGAAATCTTAGAGCTAAACAAACGTTGTCTAAATGGGTCTGGGAAAATCAGGAAATAAAATAGAACCTTCAGGGCATCTGCCAGCTTTATTTTGTATTGAGTGTGATAGAAGTTCAGTTAAGCTGGCAGGCTGTCACCTATACTTTTCCCTACATACTTGTCTTTCAGGCACACGCCAAAGAATGACACAGTGCACTACAGCTTGTGTTAGGCTACTAATCTGTGTTGCCTTGCTGAGCAATACTTTTTTTATAGCACTTTTATTTTTTTTCCCCTTTAGGGAATAATTCTGCAATGAGGAGCTTTCCAGATATTGTAAGGTGTCTTTTCAGCTTCTGGCTAAAGGGCATTGTGAGAGAAAACAATCGTATGAAGTACGTTTGTGTACTTACTATACGGACTGTAATGCAGTAACTTGAATTGTTCCTTTTTTAGTTGTTACAGTAGTCATGTGTAACACAATGAAAGAAACGGAGTATCGCTTTAACCTTTCACTTTTTAGACAGTTGATACACATTTAGAAGCTGCAGATGTTTCATACAGATTCACATGATGTAAATGAGATGGCTGAATAAGTCTTTAACAGTTATTACCTGGTAGCTGTTGCTTCTTTAACTAAAACTAGTGTGTAAATCCATGCAATAAGACATCAGTCCCTGGGGAATGAGCTTACTTGGAACAGCGCTTCCCAAGCAGTGCACAAAATACGCATGCAATAGTGACAGTGGACCTGCCTGTCCTTTTAGAAAATTGAACAAAATTTGTTAACCTTCAAGGATCAGTTAAAGACAGTCCAATTTTAGTGAGTTGCTATTTGAGATCCTTTTCCTCCTTAACTAAATCTGTTTCTTTTGGGTCATTGCATTCTAGAATACTGAAACTTAAACCTCTAGTAGATAGATCAAGGAGTGAGGGATATGACAGTTGGGAGAAAAAAAAAGTTGAGATTATTGCAATTTTTTTTTGAGGAAAGTAATGTGGTATACATAGCTTGGAAAGTGTTCAATGTATTAATTAGTATTCATACTGCTACAGGGGGTATTCTTCCATGCTTGCGAAGACAGATTGCCATGGGAAAATAAATACATTTTAACCACAGCTCAGTTTTGATTTGTTTAACTTCACATTTATGGTGCCCTGTCCTTCATATCTAACTGACATGCCAGAATTTTCAAAATTCCTTTATTATGATACACAATTCAAATGGCGTTCTAATATAGCCTTTATTCTTTTCTTTTTGGCACTTGTGTTTTTCACACCACTGTAAAGACATGTAATGGCTTTCTGGATTGATTTAGCAGTCTTGTATTTATGCTACATACACTTTAATAGGCCTAAATGCTCTCCAGTCTTTTAAAATTTGTTGGAAATAGCAGGTCTGTTCTCTTCCAGTTGTTTGGCTGTGCTTAAGAGGAGAGCATAGATGCATGGGATAACCTAAAAAATGAAAAGCTAGTATTGTACAGGAAGGAGAAACAGCCAGCACAACACTGCTGTGCTCAGTTTATTAAGTGGACCAGCTGAGGTGTAGGCTGTGTCAGGTATGCTCCTGCTTGCATATGTGCATACAGTTACAATTAATAGAGACCTGTGCCAATTACCACTCAGATGAGTCAGGACAGCAAAGCCTGGAGGAAGTGCAACACTTTCTCCAGCCAGCCAGTGTCAGGCTCTGGGCAGTGGCTTGATGCCAGCACGTAAGGGTTCCACCTCATATACTTAGTGTCTGCATGGTGCTGGGTGTCCACATGCCAGCCTTCTACCCTGACCTCTCTTACTGGCAGAGATATAGTCAGATTTTGGTACAGGCTGCCTGTCACATCTCTCAACAGTAACCTAACCATACAGTTCTCCAGCAAAACCAGAAGGTTTTGTTATTCTGTCACTTGTTGATCTGTGGCCTTTGCTGAGGCTTGTTGTGGTCAGTTCTGTTCCTCCTGGCTCACTGGACTCAGTTTAGAAACTTGATCAGTCAAATTCTTGATCAGGGAAGGTTGCAATGCTGCTGCTGAGAGGTAGCTAACTGCTCTGTGGCATTTCCTGCATACTGGCATTTCAGAATGTGCTGTGTGAACAGGGAAAAATATTTCTTTGCAGAATATTGAGATTTTCATAGTGTTGTTTTCTTCCCAGCCGTTCTGTGATAGTATTTGGCAGTTTGACCCCACATGTAATTTTTAGGACATAGGTAAGAGTGAGTGCAGCTAACAGAAGCAGCCAAAGGATGCAGCAGTTTGTGCTGCAGAAAGGGCCAGCAGCTCTGCTCAGAACATCTTTGTCCTTAGCAATGGTGGTAGTGCCGCCCAGGGCACAGTCCCCAGATACTGCTGGACTGACTATCCCTGTAACATCAGAGGCCTCAACCTAGAAGAAGGATGCAGCTCAGAGGTCCGGGGCTGCAGGGAATGCCTGTGTCCTTTTGCCAAGGCTGGGGCAGCAGGAGATGGTTTCCTTGCCCACAGGAGGTGTTATTAGGGATCTGTGTCACCAAGTAAGGGAGCTGCAGGAGGAAGTCAGCAGTCTGCACAGCATCAAAGATAATGAGAAAGAGATTGACCAGATCTTTTCCAACACTCTGCAGCTTCAAGAGCCCAAACTACCAACTGTTCTGAAGGGAGGAGGGTAAGGCAGAGTCTGTGCCTGTCTGTTTGGGAAGTGGAGACTCCCATGATAATGAAGGTTGGAAGATAATTGCTTCTGGCACTAGGAGGAAGGTTTCTGCTCCACCTGAAGATTTGCAGCTACAGAACAGGTTTGCTGACCTCATGGCTGATGAGGAGCTGGGAACTGTCAAATAAAACATCCGTGCCATCTGAGTCTGAGCCACACAGGAGCACCAAAAGGAAGAGGCGAGTGATAGTAATGGGAGACTCCCTTCTGCAGGGAACAGAGACCCCCATCTGCCAATCTGACTCATTCTCTGTGCAAGTTTGCTTCTTGCTGGGGCCTCGGGTTTGGGATGTTGTGGAAAGACTGCCAAAGCTTGTCCAGCCCTCAGACTATTGCCCCCTGCCGCTCTTCCATGTGAGCACCAGCGATACTGCCAGGGGTGACCTGGAAAGTTTCAAGTATGACTACATGGCTCCAGAGGCCATGGTCAAGGACATGGGAGCCCAGGTGGTTTTCTTCTCAGTCTTGCTGGTGAGAGGGTAGATGGATCCTGCAGGTCAACAACTGTTTACACAGCTGAAGTTGGCAACAGTGTTTTGGTTTCTACAGCCATGGGACCCTCTCTCTGAGGATCAAGGATTGCTGTTTGACCAAGTGGGGCAAAAGTATCTTTGCCAGCAGGCCAGACAACCTGACAAGAAGAACTTTTAGCATAAGAATGGCGGAATTTGTAGAAGAGGACCAACAATCAAGTGAGAAGTGGTGGGCTGGGTTGGTAAGCAAAGGGTTTGCTGTGATGTGAACAAAAGGGACACTGTAATCAACAAAACAGGGCTGAACTGGGGTTGCTCCAAGTGTACACATACAAGTTAGAGTTTGCCTGCAGGACAGCATTATCTGGAAAGCTCTCATTCCCTTTCTGAGAAGTCATCATGACCAAGTTCTTCTATGAAGTACCTGTAGGGCATGGTTGTCTTGTACAAGGAGAGGCTGAGAGAGCTGCTATTGGTTACCCTGGGTAAAGGAATGTTTAGGAGGGACCTTAGGTATACAAAAATACAAGTATCTGATGGGAGGGAATAAGGAAGACAGAACCAGACTTTTTTCCATGATATCCAGGAACAGTACAAGAGGTAATAGGCACAAGTTGAAATACGTGAAATTACATTTAAACATAAAACCCACTGGAACAGGTTGCCCAGAGAGATTGTGGTCTCTGTATTCTTAGAGATTCTCAAAACCTCACTGGACATGACTGTGTGCAACCTGCTCTGATTGAACATGCTCTGAGCAGGGGTGTTGGACTAGATGATCTCCAGGCTCAACAATCCTGTGATTCTAAGAACTTCATTCTGGATGTATGAGAGTTAGCCCAGTTGGAAGAAGTGTCAACTCAGCATTATTTACATGTAGCTCTGGAAGAGCTACTCAGAAACCTTCTGGTGGCAAAGTTGTTCTTCTTTCTAGCTTTGCAGGAATCAGAAACTTTTGATTGAAAATTAGAGTGACTAAGAGCCATCAGTGAGTAATGTCAGTATGCTAGAGAATCCTTCTGATCTTTGACCTTATTTGTCTAGTTTTCAGCACTAGCTCGGAGGCAATATAGTGTCAGGAAATAAAATCTAAAACTGTTGAACTCCTTAGAACTCAGAGTTCTGTATTTTGTTACTTAAAAAGTAGAAATACTTTCAGAAGTTGGTGTAAAGATTCGTAGAGTGATGTTGCACACATGCATACCATGGATAGATCAACTGTTTACTAATTATACTTTGATTTTCCTATATTGTGTGTGTCTGAATGTCTTGTTGAACATCTGTAAACGGTCTTATTGAGGCTGTTGCAAAATATGGTTAGCTCTTCATTGTAATAATGGATCTTCATATGATATGACTGCTCAAGCGGACCATTAATGTTAGCTTGAGACTCTCTGGTGTTTTCAAGTTGTCCTTCTCCCTTGTCAGTAATACAGATAAGCTGTTACATTATACACCTAGATTCCAAAGTTAGGCATGTACAAATTTGGCAAATAAAGCCAGTCTATTAAGCAGTACTGTAATAAAGAAGAATTTTATAGAAGTATACTTCTGTATTTAAGTGGTCTGCTAGCTTCCACTAATTTTTCCCTCCTTTTCCTCCATAGAATGTGTATGTAAACATAAACCGCATCATGTCAGTAGCAAATCGCCTGGTTGAGTCTGGCCATTATGCTTCACAGCAAATAAAACAGATTGCTAGTCAGTTGGAGCAAGAATGGAAGGCCTTTGCTGCAGCCTTGGATGAACGTAGCACATTACTGGATATGTCCTCCATCTTCCATCAGAAAGCTGAACAGGTTAGTGAATGGGGAGGGCACCAACAAGTTTCCATGCTGGAATGGTGAGTTCTACTGTTTGATTGAGACAGAAGTACAAAACAGTGATTGAAAAGGTCGTCAAGAAGGCCAGAGCGTTTATTTCTGCTGATTTCAGCTGATATCAAACAAAAACTTGTTCTCAGGACAGCCCACAGTCCTTATATTCTCCACAAAATACCTTGCTCATATCAATGCGAGATAAAACTTAGCAAAATTAGCTATGTGAATAAAAATCAAGTGGACATAAATGCTTAACTGTATGAAGCTTTTAAGTTGGAAGAAAGGAAGGAATAAAATTAGTATAGTCAGTATCAAAATAATGTCTTTCCTATATCCAGAAATCATCACTTGTTCTATTGTTCTCACTACTCCACCCCCAATCAGTCCTTGAGTGTCATGATTTAACTCAAAGTAATTGCTTATAGAAAACTAAGTTGAACTGGCTTGAAAGTTGAGAAGCTAATTAACTCTTTTTCTGAATCTGAAATTGTGCTGGGAGATGTTTACTTAGTATCCCATACAAGATTCCTCCTATATTAAACAAAAATTTTAGCTTTAGGCCTATACCAATTATTTTAATTAAGTCATTAACCATGTGTAACTGCCAGAGAAGAGGTATATGTAGGGGAAGTAGGAATAAATATCCCCAAGTTAATAGTCTTGATGGTGAAAGCATGTTTTCCCCTCAAGGGAATTCAGTTCTGAAGGAGTTGCTATGTGTGTGCTGTTGAGTCACCCATTGATATTATAGACTGTCTGCTCTGTATGTCTCTGGTGAATTTGGAGAGCAGAGGTTCTTGGGTGGTTATGGCTGACTGAAGCTCTGGTGTCCTGTATGGCTGCTATAATACTCATCTTTCCATTTGCCTTGCCAAATTGGATCCAAGAAAAGGTCTTGTGTCTGATATAACTTTAATTTGGAATAAATGAAGAAACCACTTGGGGAGTTGATAACTGCAGAAATAGAAGGAAGCAGCCCACTTTAACAAGTGGGGTTTTTTTCAAGATTTCTACTACACAGATACTCAACTTCATGAATGTCCAGAAATTAGAAATGTGAATGTATTAAGATGGAAATACACATTGCTTTTCATTGTTAGTGGTGTCGTTGGTTTAACTGTCCTTAGACTAAGGTAAAGTATATAAACTGATGCCATGAAGGAATTGTTTTCTGCTATAGAAGTCACCAACCAGCTTGAAGCATTTGATAGACACAGTGTGGTACCTTATCAGTATTGATCCTTTTCTAATTGCTTGGGTTATTCAGGTTTACGTTTAAGCACTGTCAGCCATATGTGTAGGAGAGAGATGGTGAAACATGAACAAATAGGTATACCCTGACTTGAATGCTGTCCTTTTTCATAAGAAAATGATGTTCATCAGAAGTCAGGGGCGTAGATTTTGTGTGTGTGTGCTGGGCAACTGTGGTAAGGGTCGGTATTACCTTCCTCAGCACTAAATGTAAGTGTAAACAGGAGGAGAGAGAAGAATGAGAGAAAATAGTGCAACATCTGCTGGGATTAATTTACTTTTTAATTGCTCCTTCTGTGGTTTTCATTTTATGATTAACTGTGATGGATTGTCCTAGTTGCTTTGTAAGATACCTGGCTGTGATGTATTAGCTGTTTCATTAACAGTGGAGAGTGAGTTCAAGGAAAGAGGGTTTGGAATGAGAGGAATGACCCCTTTAGAGACTGGTCATGCTTGACCTACATAAAAGGATGATTAAAAAATAAGCAGCCAAAGAACTAACACACCCTTCTTGAATGCATGTGTTCCCTTTCAAGTGACAGGTAAGTGTCACTGCCTACTGTCAGACACAGTGAAGACTGCACCCAGCTATCAGTACCTGCTGACTAGTGCAAGAGGTGTAGCTCTGTGGTTCCATGTGGAGCTGCTTTCAATGTTCAGTGCCTAACATTAGTGATTTTTAAAATTGTCCCTTGATGAAGCAAGAATTAAATAAGTATCTTAGAGTTAAGTATCACCCTTTCTCCTGGCTTTCAAACAATAATGGAGTACCAGAAGTGGTCTGTGGATTACTTTTTCCTCAAAAGACTACATGTGCTCCAGGAATTAAGATACATATGATGACAGAAATGGCTTGGTCTCTTAAAACTGTTGAGACTTGAACTTGACATGAATAGAGGGCAAATGTACTTTACAGATAGCACGTCTGCTTGGCTGTACTAAGTTTAACAGCTATGAAAACTCCTAGAAAAACAGATTCTCTTTTCCTCTATCCTTTTCTAGCATAACAAGGGTATAAAATTCATGCCCCCTAGCTGTCAAAAATAAGTTGACAGAACTTTTGCTGTGCATGCAGCTATGTTGGCAGTTTCTTGTCTGTCAAGACAGCTTAAGCTTCAGAGATAACTTAAATTGTCTGCAGAAGAGATTCTGTTGCAGTATCCTCAATTTCCCCTGAAAGGCTTGACTTGGGCAGCTGTGCTGACATAGCTGTGTGCTCGAAGTTCAGTGTTAGTCCTAAGAGATGCCCGCTTAAGTTGTAAATCCCTTACATGCTTGCTGCTGTAGTAGCTTGCCAAATGGATTTACTGCTTCTCTGCGTGTAGATGGTAGTGCTGTGGGGACTGAGATGTGAATTTGCTGTGCTCTAATGTTGCTTTGCCTCCTTGATGATCTCTTTGCAGCAAAAGGCAACTATGGAGTGTTTCAGTGAACAGTTGACCATTAATTCTTGGTGGGTGGGTGTGTGTGTGTGCATGTGCACACATGTGCAAAGTAACTCTGTTTCCTTTGAAGATTTAAAAAAGGTGAGGTGATACCTTATGATACAATGAGTATCTGCACAGGCAGTTGATGGGTAAGAGCCGAGCATCTGGACTTGAAAGCTGTAGCATGTTTTACCTCTTTGTGTAGACAAGATCTTAATTGGCTTTCATGCATCTGAAATGGCAGGTGCAGGGTTAAGTAAACTTTTTCTTAGCTGCAAAGTCAAGAAAAGGAGGAAGAGTAAACTTGAAGCATCAGTATTGCCAACAGTTTAATTGGTTCTGAAGGCTGCCAACATACAACTAAGCCTGCCTGTGAATGGCTCAAAGAGTTCCATATAACTAAAAGCACAAGTATAGTCAGACTTGAATATTTGTTTCTATTCTGATGTAAGTTTCATTTTGGTCAGTTGAGAGAGAAACAGATTAGACATTTTTCCTTAAAAAAAGTCTCTTCAGTGGCTGTCACACAGATGCCAGTTCTTTTGTATATTACCAACACTGTGTACTTACTGATAGAACCCAAAATCAAGCAGAATGTTGTTGGTTCTTTCCTGTTGCAGTACATGAGCAATGTGGACTCATGGTGTAAAGCCTGTGGTGAGGTAGAGCTTCCCTCAGAACTGCAAGACTTAGAAGATGCTATCCATCATCATCAAGGGATATATGAGCATATTACCTTGGCTTACTCTGAGGTAAGTGTCTTGTTTGTTTCCTTAGGTTGATGACTTGATAAAATGGTGTAATGTTAGGTTTGGATCATGAACTGGCATCACTTGTTGCATAGTGCATTAGTTGGAAACTCAAGTGCCAGGCTCCTTTTTTAATTTAGTATACTGGATTTCGGTACTGTTCAAAAATTAAATGTTGAGTCTCACCCTTAATCTTCTGAAAGAAATTTAAAAAGCAAGATGGACCCATGTGTGGTACAAACAACCCTTGCAATGTACTAAGTATGTTTTCATTTGCATTTGCATATTACTATCTTTTAATAGCAGTATGTTACTATTGTTTAAACACTTACTTGAAGGGAAGCTAGCTGGGTATTCTTTGGGAAAGTATTATGTTGGCGTGGATTGCTTTAAGTGTGTTTTGAAAATCCATCTCTGAAATTGCCTCACAAAAAAAGCTTTAACCATCAAAGGATGTCACTTGACAAGCCGGAAGGTAATATACTTAGTTCTGCCAACCTCAAAGACACTTAAATGAGCCAGTGTGCCTATGTAGTCAGCATTTGTAAGATTAGCATATCCTGTGCTGCTGCTCTAATCTTGGATTCTGCACACAATGAAGTAATAACATTTCTTAGTATTTCTAATAGTTGTGTGTACAACTTAAGATAAAATGCTTATTCTGAAGGTGGCCTAGAAAGCGATGACTATAGTATCATTTTTCTTCACATTTTGAGTTCTTTCATGTGCTTTAGTTAGCTGAAGTGAGAAAATCAAATGGTTATTGACTTCACTGTTAGCTAACAGGTATTTTCCATACTTCCTGTTGAGCTTTTCTTGCTTTCTTTTTCCAGGGTTGTCCTCATCACAGGGTAAAACTATTTTTGATGTTAAATTGGACTGATGTTATTCTAGATTAAATACAGCAGTTTCTGTTCTCATGAAAGTTGCATAAAATTATGTACTTGATTAAATCATGGTAAAAAATGATCAGTGGACACAGGATAGCTTAGGCTACAACTTGTACCTTCTTTGAAAAGGAGGTCATGTGGGACTGAATTAATGGTTGTGATTTATACATTACATTAATGATAAAACTACTTTCTGATGAACCAGCTCTATTATGGACAACTGAATCCTAAGTCTGGTCACATGTAATTTAGCAGTTAAAGGAGGGTAAGGTTAGTGCTGATGATTAGTCCTATTGTTAGTATATCAAAACTGGGTTTTTCTGAATACCTGCTATCTTAGAGCCTGCATAAACTTTATTACCATGAATCAGATGTCCAGAGTTCACGTGAGTTGCTCTTTTGTGTAAAATACACACTGGTATTGCCATTCCTGGTATGTGACACTTTGATATGTCAACTGATCTAATGACATACTGAAGCACACCTTTGGTGATAAAACTTGTGATCTTACTACACAAACCTGTTTTAACTCATTCTTGAGGGCATGTTTTGTATGAAGGTTTCTTTTCTTTATTATAACCTCCCTTCATAGGGAGGATCCCCTTGTAAAACAAGGGACAGAGACATAGCATGTTTGTAGTACATTTTTGTGAAGAGGGACAGTCTGGGGTACATGCTCCATGAGAATGCAGCAAGGCAAAAGAAGGCTAGGGCTCTCTAGAGTAATGATTATATAGCACTGAAGTTAAAATAGTGGGATTTTTTTTTTTTTTTTAAATTTGAGTTTGTTTTGGATTGGGAGGTTTTTGTGTTGGTTTTTTCTTCATCAGGGATGTGACTGGATTAGACCCTGCTGTTAAGTGTAAATAAGTACTGTGGATTACCATGTTAAATACTGTTTGCTTCCTGGTGATGCATAATGAAAATAAATTAGATGGGTAGATTATAAGATTGCTCTGGCAAATACCTTGAAAATTTATTTAGGATTTCAAAGCTGTGGCTTTTGACTTTGGGATAGCTAGAGATTTTGACAAAATCTTCATTGGAACTGCTCAAAAAAATCCCCAAGCAAACATTAGATGCTTTTTTTCTGGTTTCAGGTCATTACTCCTCCCCATCTGGTAAAGCAATAGCTTTGTCTTTAGCAACCAGAATTGGTGCAGAAATAATAGATGTATGTGTATGTACAAGTTGTGTTCTTCCTCTGGACAGAAGGTTTTATTTTGCCGTATTTAAACATGCATTTCTCTTTGAAGATTGATGGAGTTGTCTTTCTCTGTAAAGATATTGCAGAACTACTGCTTATCATTATTAGATGTATGACTTCATTTCTGTTATAGCATGGATCTTCTTTCCTTTTGTGATAAATGAACAGAGGGGGGAGAGAGAGAGGAACACTGTAGAAATTACAACACTTTGTCATTCATTTTAGATTACAATATCTTGACAACATGACTTGGTTGCAAAGTAGAAGACTTTTAGTAATTTTAAGAGAGTAAATGCTTTTAAGAATAGAAAGTCTGATTTCACTGAGGATAATTACTGTATATTACTAGAAAATAACTTGCTACCTTACAAGCTTAGATAACTGGTGTGCTTGAAAATCCAATAGCTGTGCCTTAAATAAAGTTATATATATATAAATGAAGTTATATATCTCACTGAAATCTTAAGGTAGTCATGCACTGGGAAGGAATAGAACTTGACTATCTTAACTCCAAAGAGGAAGTGTGCATGGTCATTTGTTTGTAAAGCTAATAAACTAATCGGATCAAGGGGCTGTCACAATTAATTATTTTTTCCCTAAATTTCATGGACTCTGGATAGATAATTGAAGTCCATTATCTTGAAATATTTGAAAGACTAGTATTAGATAATTGCTTTGGATACAGAAAAGAAAAAAAAATATCATTGTAACTACTACTATGGAAATTACTGTTTTTCTTCCTGACTTGACTTTATAGGAGCTACTTTTCCAAGTGAGCTTCGTTCTCTATGTTGATACTTACTACCAAAATGAAAAAGCTTAAATTGGAATTGAGAAATGAACTCACTTGTAAACTAATTATTAGAAGAGACTTTTTATTCAGATCTGTTTGACTACTGAATAGCAAATTTAAAATGTGCCTAGATTTAGTGAAAATTCTTGAAAATAGCCACTGGGGGAAGACCTTGATAAATTTTCCGTTTCTGACGTGGTGTTGATTTGATGGATTCAGACTATTGTTTACAGTCTAGTCTTGTGGTTTCAGATGAATTCTTCTTGCCTGTTAGATCAACTATTAGAAAAGTTCTTTGCAGGTAGCTGAATGATACTATGAGCTTCATGCTAAAAATGACAGAATACTTAAAAGCCAGTGAAAAGTGCCTTGGTAAGGGCTAAATGTTAATAGCAGCCAGATAAGATAGTATTGTTCCTTTTTAATTGGCATGCAAGCTAAATCTGAATATTTTTCCTGTGGTTTGAATCAGAGAAGATGACAATTAGAAATGACTAATGTTTCTTGTCAGTATCAGTAGTTAAACACATTTTGGAAAAGAGTATTTTTCTTTGCTGCATGGAAAGGTTTTATGTGGTTTAATCAGGTTTAAGTTTGCCATAAGAACTGTTTGCCTTTGGCTTGCCAGTGACAATAATAATTTAGAACTTGTAAATCATGTCAGATCAAATCACGTCCTAAGTTTGTATCTGTTGGTCTAAGTGTGTTCACCAAATTAATATTAACCTATAGAAAGTAGCCTCCCTGTCCACCTTTACAGCAAATGGAGAGATGCTCCTAGAATGATAATTCTGGACAAATGCTTAATTTTAGGTGCTTTGTTGACTAGAGAAAGAGGTGAAGAATATTTATTCTAAGTTAGGCTTAACCTGTTAAAAAAAAATACATAAAATCACTTTAAAGGAAAAGCATTCTTAAGGTAATGAAAAAATTGAAAAACAGGCTGTTATTTAGAAGAGTGCTGCTTCTTAAAATCATCTTATATAGAGGGAGAATATACTTTTTTTTCTATAGCAGCTGCATGTAATTATGCCTGGAATAAAAAAAGTCTTCATCACTGCTCCCTGAGTTCTTAAAGACATCTAAAATAGGGAGAGGGGGTGGGGAATGAAATAATAGTCTGACAGCTTTTGGCAAGACAAGTAATTCTTAGTCCTTTCTGGTGGTCAGGTGAGCCAAGATGGAAAGTCACTGCTTGACAAACTTCAGAGACCTTTGACTCCTGGGAGTTCTGATTCCCTCACCGCTTCTGCCAACTACTCAAAAGCAGTTCATCATGTTCTGGATGTCATCCATGAAGTACTGCACCACCAGCGCCAACTGGAAAATATTTGGCAGCATCGAAAGGTCCGCTTGCACCAGCGGCTTCAGCTATGCGTTTTTCAACAGGATGTTCAACAGGTAGGTTTTGTTTCATGTTGTCTAAATTCTGTTGTACTCTGTCAGCCTGTGATTTGAAGCTGGTTGCATTGACAGGTGAGTTTTGATTGCTAAACCCCATGTTCTTTCATTTAACAATTGAATAGTTGCATGGGATTGACTGACTGATTCCAAGTTTTGTGTGTTATCAGAGGATGTTAGCTGTTACAGGTAGAAATTGTATTTGTGAGTTAGCCTACTTCAGTTTTTTCTTTTTTTAAATTAATTTCTTTGTTTACTTTAAGTCAAATAAGATAAAAAAGATTTTTGTATTATAGACTGCTATGCTGAGCTTGCACTGAAAGCTGACATTCACATTCTAGGTAAAATTCTGACTCCAAGTGTCAGAAAGACTTGTGGGAGTAACATGCAAAAAATAAACTGTTATTCTGTAACAAATTTTTGGTTTCAAATCCTCAGTGATACTTAACTGACTTAACGGGGTTACTTAAAAACCCGAGAGTAGTATGCTAAAGAGGTTTAAAAATTACAGATAAGATTACTTTCTGACAATGACATTCTTGAATTAATGGTTATTAGTTGCCATATTCTTATTATTATGATGACATCCATAAAAGTTAGGAGTTAAGTACAGGCATTAATATATCTGACATGGTTTTAGCTTAAAAAGGTAAAGCTGTACAGAAATCCTTTGTTGATAGACTTGTAATAAACAGAAAATGTTTGCCTTAGGCTGCAATTGACAGAGACATTAGTAATTTATCCCTCAGTAGCTCATCTTCATAAAAAAGTAAAGATGGCAAGTATTTATTTGCTGATCATGTACTTTCATTTGAGTGTAAAGGTGTTCACAGATCAGGAACTTCTGAATGGGGTTTTTTGATAGCCAGTCATACATTCTGGTTAAACTAATCTTTGTTTCTTCCAAGTTAGTTACACTTTAAGCCAAATTTCTTGTACTTAACTGTTTCAAGAAGATGCTGGATGTGAGCATTTGGGACCAAAATAACCTGGTTTCCATCATTTACAGTAGTTGAAAAAGATACTTCATTGAGGCAGGTGGTGGGGAGAGTGAGCAATCTTGTTAGCTCAACTTTCTTCTATATACAGTGCCTATCTCTTCATTTAAGTTAAAGAAAACAAGTTAAAAAAATACTTAAGCAGTAAATTAAGTGTAAAACTAATAAAACTTTATTACTTAATTTTTGATGTAAAAAGAGGCATGTGTTGAAAGTCAGGCAGTTATCCAACTTCTCAACACTCATGTGATGAAGGATGCAGAAAGGCCTGAAAAATGTTAACGACAAAAAAAGTAAAAGAAAGTAGAGTCAATGTTATGAATGGTCATAGAGGATCAAACTGAAAACACTATTATGCCATTGTGTAAATCCTAGAGTCTCTTCATCAAGATTGCTACATAAATAGTAGCTAGTCAGGAGGATGCAGTGCTGGTACTTGCATGAGTAGTCAGTGAAGGGCACTTTTCAAAACTGATGAGGCACAGTCCACAAATGAATCACCTCTTAAACTTAAAAGGCTTCATAAGGAGTCTTCAGAAACTGGAATTAATACAGTGGTTTGCTTCTCATAGGGGAAAAATGTAGGTTCTCTCGGTGGTAGCCTAGTGCCAGCAAGTACAGATTGGATCCTTGAACTTTCTCCTCTAGTTTGAATTCAGGTAGAACCTACTTAGGTAACCGAGGCCAAGTGATCTCCTGCGGTTATTTGTCAGCTACATCATTCAAGTTTCAGGTCTGTAGGCCAGGCTGCAGGCAGTTTATTTCCTGGGGAGGGTATTCATTAAATGCTACAGAGTCTTACTGTGCTGTTCCTACTCTCTACCTTGATTATCTTGGGAGTGAGACAGCATTTGTGGGAAGAAACAGAAAAAGGATTTCCTGAGTCATGGCTCTTGAAGTGGAAGAGTTAGCTCTGAGACTGCTTTGTTCTTTGAAGTTGGCAAATAACCGTTCATTAGACTCAAGTCATTGTAGAGTCACCACCAGGTTCTTCAGCAAGAAGCAGAAGCTGGATTTTCATTTTCTGAGACCTGTCAGCCCTTGAAACTGGTGCATTTAACATCTAATAGTCACAGGTTTGAAAACAACGAAGTAGACAGCTTTATATATTTTCATTACTTCCAGTATCAAGAATGTGTTATTGAAATCATGCATGTGGATTGTGAGTACACCAGAAGTCTTTAGTATGAACCAGTTGGTTCAAGAGGGTTAATCCATCTAGGCTTATTGTTCAGTACATGCCTGGTTGGTGAAATTTCTTTTGTCCTGATTATGCCTCTGGTTTCTCTATATGCTTTGCAAGGCAGATCTTGCATTAAGATACCAAGATATACCCTCTTGACAATTTGAAGCTGCAGCCTTTGGTGCTAACGCACGTCTTTGTCAACCACTTTTGATTTCAAACTAGATCTTATGTAGAGTTGCAGCCCTTGTTTGCCATGTTCCTAAGCCCTTCCCTTAATATCTAGTAGTTATCACTGCCAGAGACTGGATTGTCCTTTGGTTTATCCCTGTAATGGCCATTAACACCCACATTTGGAGGCTTCTGAAATGTTGCATGTGGAAGCATAGCTCTTTGTTTTGTTACTTTAACTTTCAGATATTGGTGTATTTTAGGCACTGCCTTTTAAATCACAATGTGAATTGTGGTTAATGTTCCCTTTTGTAATACAACTTTTCATACTTACATTTCAGTGCAGATCACGCTGTAAGACAAGGATAATTCAACATCCATACCAGACAAATTAATCAAATGGCCAGGAGCAGATGCCTTAAAGATAATGACAAGCACATAATGGTATTTCCCTGGAATAGACTTGCTTTGGCAGATTGTAGCTCCCTCAGTTTTGAAAATCCATCAGGGAAGAAAAGGGATCTCGAATAATAAGGATTCTTTCTTCTTGCAAGGCAAAAACAAAACAACCTTATCAGATCATCTGATTTATCTGAGAAATCTTACTTCTTCAGCTGAATAATCATTGACACCATTCAGTGCATGAAATGACTCAGTTTTGAGGTATTAGTTAAATTTATATCCAAGACAATTCTAGAATGGTTTATGTACAGCTCCAAAGCAACTTTCTAAAATACTTTAGTTTTCATTTGCACATTGTCTTGGGCTTCTTAGTCTTTGTTCAGACCTTAAAAAATTCAATTAAGATCATCTAGCATGATTTAGGAACTAGCATGAAAACCTTTTTAATTATTGTCAGTAAAGTTAAATGTGTTTTTTTTCATGTCAAAATAAACCAAGTGCAGCTCTCTTCCAGTGTTTATAGTTAAATTGCACATAGTGGCAAGCAACCAAGTGCATTGTAACTGAATCTATAACTGTCCTTCAGCATGAGTCTGTGATTTCCTCCTCTTCCCTCTGCTGGCATAGTTTTCTGCTGGATTAATGAAGTAAATTGGTTCATGGAAGTGTTAACTGAGTGAAAGAGCTGAGTTGGAAGGGGGAATTGGCTGTGTTGAGCTGGTACTGCATCGTGTGTTACTTCCACCTTAGAAAATTGGTTGTTTTTTTTCTTCTGTCTTATATGTTCAGTATTGGGAAGGTGTTTCTAGTGGAGCTTTCCAAATCAGCAAAAGCACTGTGGTGCTAGCTTGTGTACACCAAGAATCATCTGCTAATTTCTCAGAGCAAGTAGTAAGGAAAGTAGTGCATTAAATATTAAAAATAGCAGACAAGATGTGAATTAAAGCAAATCTGAAATTTGAAATGTGAAAACTTATGACAGTCTTAAACTGAATGGAATTCTGAGTTTGACCTTAAATAGCAGAAGCATGCCAGGAGATCTAGTTCCTGGTTAGTTTGTATGTTAACACCAAAACAGCGGGTGTTTATTTTAATTAAATTTTTTTTAAAGTCAGGTCATTGGTTGCTGCATTCAATTGTTGAAAATAGCCCTTCTAATGTGAAAAACGCTAATAAAAGTATAATTTTTATGCTTAAGAATTAACAAGCTTACCAAGTGGATAATATACGCCAGCCTTTCACCTAAGGAAAAGAGCTGGTTCTGATGATTCTGATATGAAACAATAAAGCAGACTTGCAATAGCAATGTGGGATTTTGTGCTGTGAAGCAATGTAAGGTCAAGTTGAATGTAAAAGATAATGTTTCTGGTAGAATGATACTGCTGACACTCATACAGTGAAAGTTTTGGGTCTGAAAAACACTCCTGATGGCTTGCAAGCCAGAGATCAGTAAAACATACTCGTAGTAGGTTTTTTTTTTCAAAATATATGTTTATTAGGTCTTACTGACCTCGGGTGTCTCCTCTGTCCATTCTGGATAAATGTGCTGTTTCTGCCTGTCTTAAAGACTGAGTTTTTGTTGTAACAGTCACTTGTTTCAGTCTTGACTAATGGAGGGTGGGCCTAGAATGTGTGGTGCTCAGCATCAACATAGTGCTGATTTCACTGGGTGATTCCCTTGTGGCTTTTGGAGGTGGTTCCAGTGTATAGTGGTTCTTTTTGGGAGAGAGTATTTCCACATTTTAACTATCCACAGATTAGAACTGCAGAGATTTCCATCTTCCTCTTCTGAATGTTATGTCAGCACCAAGTAAGTGGTGGAGATCAGAAAAGTGAGTGTGTGCAAAGTTACTAAAGAGATGGGGGGTAAGGTGTGTGTAAACTAATGTGGGAAAGACTGGTGAAAATGAGCACTCTGAATTTGCAAAAGGTCAGATTGTTTACTTATGCAAGCAGCATATACAGAACACATATTTTAGAGCCATGAGCAATGAATTTGTCAAAATGAAGCTATCTTTCCGTAGTAGTTGCTTCTATCATATATCCAGTGTTGGTGCTAGAAAAATAGGCATTTTTCTAGAACCTATATTGGGCATAAGGATGGTTCTGCTGAGGCTGCAGTTAGAGTTTAATTGCATCATTAAAGCAACTTGCAGCAGTGGAGGATAATATTATTCACCCTTTCACTGAAAAGTATTGAACCTGTTAAACTCCTATGGATTACTGAGCTACCAGAGTGAATTCCATGTGCTTTCAGTATTAGTAGAAGAATCCTTAGTGGGTTGGTATGACAGTTTCTGTAACTCTCACCTCTCCCAGGATGAGGAAGAAAATACATCAATTGAGATTGCTAAATGGCCAATATGAGTGCCAGCTAATGGTATTGTCCTTTGGTCAAAGCGGTATGCAAAAGTTCTCACTGATGGGCAAGAGCATATCTTTACTTTGCCTTTACATGCTGTGAAATTCCCAAATAAAGAGTGCTTCCTCAGTTTTGTTAAGAATCAAGGTAGAAGGCTGAGCACTAATAAGACTTGTGTTCATACTGATTTCACTTAGAGGCAACAGTGTTTCTCTAGTTGACTGGCTTATGTCATGATCTGTCTACTGGATTTCTATGACAATTTCTTCTCTTGAGAAGTTACTGAGCATTATTTGGCGAAGAAATCGTTCTCCCTGGGCTGCTTTCTGCTTTTCATCCCATGCTTTCTGGGACAGATTTTGCTGTTGATTTCATTTGTTAGCTTACAACTAACTGTTAGTAGTCTCCAGAGTCCAGTCTAATTCTCTCATCCAAACATGTCTCTTTTTAGATCTTTTTATAATGAGAAGAGCAGGGTAGTCTCCTGAAACTAGTCAAAAGCATTTGTAATGTAAACTTTACAGGTAACTGAGGCCATGCTTGGCTCCTCACCCTGCTTTCTCAGATCAATACTTACCCTTGAAAGAAGCAAATGAAAGCTTACATTGACCTAAAACACAATAATATTCTTTTGGTAATACTGACTAGGAAAAACATTGTATAAGTTGAAGTATGGAGATTTAGTGAAGTGTTGGTGATTTGAGATGGCTGTATTATGTGGCATTATGGGATTGTTTGTTGGTTTGAAGATGTCCAGTAGGAGAGGGTTTGCAAACCAAAAAAAATTCTGTCAAGATAAATGAGAAAATCATGCCAGATGGTTTCATTTTTCTACTAAAGCAAGCATGGATGTTTTGTATGGGGACAGTGTGAATGTAGCCATCCGTGATGTTCCAGGAATAGTTCTCAAGTCTGTTTAGAAGCCCCCCCCCCCCCAAAAAAAAAAAAAAAAAAAGATCTTTCGCTTTAGTTACACTAAGTGTCAAATGTTTTCAGTTCAGGAAAAGGGGAAAAAAAAAAACCACCTCACCCAACTTCAGGAATCACAGTAAAGGACACGAGTAGGTAAGGAGAGATAAGATACAGGTTTCCAGCAGGTATATTCAAAATGAAACAAAACACTCAGTTTTTAAAGAAAAAAGAATGCTGGAGATAAATGTTAGGTAAAATATTCCAAACCACTACATAAATACTGTATAAAAATGGTTAGCTGACTTAAGAAAATTGTTTGTATGCAGTTGTCTAATTATGAACAGTGTTCTTGAACCTCTGAGTATCTTCTAAAGAATGAAATACCATATGCATGCTAGCTAATGAATGAATGAAGATAGGGCTAAAATGTATTAGTTTGGAGAGAGACCAGATGTTTTTGTTCGTTCACTCATCAGAAACTTGGTATGTGTGCAGTAATCCTTTGTGCTAACTGGCAGGAACTAATTACATGTACAGTTTTTACTATTTATAAAGCTGTCAGCCCAGTCATTGTGGTAGAAACTTTAATGTCCTTAAAAATGTCTTTTGTTCCTCACTTTTTCAGCTACAAAATTTACAATACACAATTATGTCTAGTTGATGTTTTGAGGGGATGCTTCTTCAGAATTGGGGCAAAATCCTTCATATATTCTGAATGCAGGCATTGTCATTCATCTTATAATGATTTAGACTAACTTTCATTATGTAGCTAAAAATTCTAGTACTGAATCTTCTTGATGATATGTAGTAGGAGAAGTTATTTTAGCTGAGAAGTTAAACTTCACTGTGTTACTCACCAGCATTGTTGGGGAATGTGCAAACTCCATTAGTGTTACATTACAGAAAAATGTCAGCTGAAGGCATAAACAGATTACAGAGAGACCCTTAGAAGGGGTCTAGCCACTTGGATCAGATTACTGTCAAATTGATGAATGTGTAGAAATGAGGTTGTCCTTGGTAGGCTTCAAAATAAACATAATCTTAAATCATACAATTTAGCTAGTTTGAGCTAGTTATTGCCTTGAGGAAAGTTAATGAGATGTAGTTAATGCCCTTCAATGGCAATACTGTGTATAAATCCAACAGTACAGTTCTTTATAAGCAGTCCCTTTACAGCTTCTTAGTTTCTTGAATAGTTGTCTTTTTGTTGCAACATTCAGTACATCCACTCAGAGTTTTTGTGTGTGTCTGTTCTGTACCACAGGTGTTGGATTGGATTGAAAACCATGGAGAAGCTTTTCTTAGCAAACATACTGGAGTGGGAAAATCCCTGCATCGTGCCAGAGCTTTGCAGAAACGCCATGAAGACTTTGAAGAGGTTGCACAGGTAAAAGCAATCACATGAAGGACTGTACACTTGTCATGGAAATATATGAAAAATTCCTGCTCTGACACTGAAGGGCTGGGCAGAGGGAGCTTCACTACAAAAAAAATCAGTTCCAGGAATGGACTACTTTGTTTCTTTTGCAAGCTTTTATTTAATTTCTCCTTTGCACTCCAGCTTCAATAAGAAAAAGACAAACTTCCACAGTCCTACAGAGAGTGGGAGCCTTGAAGCCCAGCAGAGCTGCTGCTTCTATTATTATTTATTATTATTTTCAAAATATGCTTTCAAGTGTTCAGTCACAGAAGAATGAAAGCAGTCCTTTTAAAGTAACTTAATTCCATGGGATTCTAGGATTTAAACTTTTGCGCAGCCTGTAAAAGAGGATGGAGATGAATTGAAAGCCATGCTTCCTGACTTTAAGCTTGGGGAGCTCCCAAGTCTCCACAGCAGTCTGATGAGGGGGGAAGGGAGGGACTCCTAAGAAACCAAACTGACCAACCTGGCTGGGTTTTTTCTTTAAATACAGTTGAGTTTGTATATGTCCTCCTGTTCTGAATCACTGATAGCAACACCTTAAGTGGAACTGATGATAGAACTTAAAAACACACTTTTCTGTGAAAAAGAGTCAAGCCAAATGAAATAAAGATATTAAAGAATACAGGGAGCATAACAAGAGGAAGTTGGTTTGGGTGGTAGCCTTGAAAAGGGGGCGTGAGGTGAATAAAACCCATGAGAAGCTGAAGGCTAGAATCTTCCTCATAAGTAACATGCGCTGTCTGTTCAGTCTTAATGATTGGTAAGGGTAAAGATCTCTAAGATTCATCAAGAAAAACCTCATTAAGGTAGGGTTGATACAGTGGTCCCTCAGTCAAAACAGAAGATGCATTATTAGAAAATTCTGAAGTGACACGCAAGAGCTCAGCAGTGACACCTACTATGGAGGATGCATCAGAAGTGTGTTTACAGATTGCCTGTTTAATGGGTGATTAAGCTTTTAATAATTTTATTGTAAATACAGTCTTAGAGCACTCCAGTGACTGAGGACTTCAAATAGCATCAGAAAGCTTTCTCGAATTGATTTCTTATAAAATTTTCTAAAATAATAAGCATTGTTAGTTTTGTATATACACATACGGGATTTTCCATATGCATGCCTAATACTTCACTTTTAGTAAAATCTGTAATATTTTCCATGTGGAAATACTTATTTTTCTGTCAGACAAGCAAGAATCTACTTCTGTAAGACACTTACAAAACATACTTAATACTGTGTTGTTTGAGCAAAGAAGAAAAAAGTGTTTGAGTAGTCAAAGGGGATGAAATCTGTAGAACTGCTAGTGGGATGTAAATTGTTAAAAAAGTATCTTGTTAATTTGCATTATACTTTAAAGTAGAAAGTTGTAAAGCAAGTATGTAGCAAAAACTTCATAAAACTGAATGTTACTAGAGTTTAAAATGATCTCTTTAGGGGATGGGTCGAATTTCTATTTTTGGAGATACTGAAAACTTAGACTGCTCAAAGAACTTAAATATACTACAGGGGACTATCTTCCACTGACAGAAGGATGGACAAAATGATCTAATAAGTACTTTTTTTCATCTCTAACTCTTGAATGTGTAGTGACTGCCAAGAGAGGCACACCCTCTTCAGTTATTCCTCTTACTTGCTCTAAAACTGAATGTAAGCAGGCCCCAAAAGGCATTCCTATTGTTGGTGTTATAAGGAAGATTATGTTCAAGTATAAGACAGCAATCTGCAGTCCTTGTTAAAGCATGAATAACTTTTGGCTGATTTATTCTCTACCTGCATTTCTGGTTGGTCCAGGTCTTTGTTGTGTTTTGGTTTGTTATTGTTTGTTGTTGGTTTTTGTTGTGCTTTGTTTTGTTGCCTTTTTTTTTTTTTTTAATAGGACGCTGGGCATAATTAGAGGTTTTCAGTCAGCTCTAGTCAGAAGTTGAGAGGAGGCAGTGTCCAGTGAACTGTCAGTGGCATGGTAATGTTTTATCAAATACAGGGAGCCAACAGTGATGTTGAAATGTTTCTGATCGAAGGCTGACTCCTGATTTTGAGGGGAGCAAAAATTATTGTTTCGTTTTTCTTCCCTTCTGCTTTCTCCCTCATTCTTTTTTAATATGAGTGAGGTGCCAATTCTTCAACAGCATTCAAAGAGATGTTAAAATAAACTGTGTTGAATAGAAAAGATGTTCCAGAGTCAGTGGGCTGTGGTCTCACAAATCATTCACTTCAAAATTTGTTTGAAATGAAAGCTTGTTTCTCTTTATTTGGCACTATTTGTTACCATTACAGAAACACTAGACAGTCAAAACTCAGCCAACTAATAATTCTCCCTAAATTCTGATGTATTGACATTCGTGGATGCAAGTCCAAGTGTGCGTGCATCCACTGTTGTAAAATTGTATTGCTCTTTTCATGTGAAGCCTGTCCAGTTCACTTTCTACTTACCCTTTTTTTTTTCCTTTTTTCCCCTCTCCCCATGATCATCTTTGTATCCATGGGACCATTTAGTCAAAGTGTCAAGACTCCAAATTTTGACATAACGGATTCACTTATGGGCATAGATTTTTCAGCTTAGAAGCACTGGATGCAGATCAATAGTATGGTTCCACTTCCCCATACATTTTTGTATGAAGTTCTAAGTCAGCTTCTTCTGTTTCAACTATGATCAATGTCTGCTTTTTGACAGTAGTCCGTGCTCAAAAAACATGAAAGGTGTATGGCAAGAGTTAGTGGGATCTTCTTCCACAGATAAGTTCTTTTCTCCATATGCAGACTGCATCTGAGTAGAGAACTCAAGTCTTCTTGGTGCAAGAAAGATTCTTCTAAACCACATTTGAATACACCTATCATTTCTCTACCACCACCAGTTCTCACCTCCTTTAATGTTATTAAAAAAAGGTTATGCATTTGAACTGGTTCTTAACTTTACCCATGAATGGCTGTAATACATCAAACTAAACGTCTTACAGTATCTTTTGGCCTTCACCAGATGCATAAAGAAAAGGAACTGTAGGCTTAAAAAGTTACCTTTACCTTCTCAGTTGTCGGGGCCTATTTGAGTCTGGAATTGAAGGATGCATCAGAATCAGTGTTTAATAGTCACTGATGGACTTTTCCTCCCTTAATTAGGCTAGCTACTTTGTGAACCCATTTATGCTCTTGCAATGTATGCCAGATTCTGTGGCAATGAGTTATGCAGTTTAATTGGACCTTAGATGAAAAGTACTTCCACTTTTTCATTTTAAGTGTGTTGTCTGATGCTTAAACGTGTTAGCATCCACTGTATTTGATGAGTAATCTATCCTAATTTTCTCTGCCTTTAATGATTTGTATACCTCTGTTAATCTTCCTCCATCCATGTGTGTGTCTCTTACCCCCCCATGGTGCAATAAACTCATTTGTATGAAATTCAGTCTATACCTCCACTCACTTCTGTTACTGTATTTATTGTCAGTAGTAGTCATTTCTGCGTTAGTCTCTTAAATTTAACCTTTGATTTTTCTATGATATGTCACTTCATATGCTTTCTAAAAATATAGTGTTTTTTATGATGAATATGTAGAGAAGGTTTCTCAACAGGAAGACTAGGAAAGAGATGGGATATGTTGGGAAAGGTGGTAAACTCTCCATTATGAAAGTCTTTCAGCATTTTGGAGAAGAATGCCTATTAAAGACTTGAGTATAGTTGATCGCACCTTGGTTCACAGAGGAATGGACTAGAGGACATCTTAAAGCTCTTATCAGGCTGATTCTTTTACCTTGGGATTTGGGGTGGGTGTGCTATTGGAGATATTCTGAGGAAGTGTTAATCTGATTCAAAACTATGTTGAATTTGTCACTGTGAAGGCTCCTTTGTCAGTTTAGGAAACTGGCATAAGCAGCTTCAAGGGAGCACTCCTGCTCTTTCTGCCTAGCCTTCTGTTTTCTAACAGGTGGCTGCCCCTTGGGACCAACATTTTCAAAATATTCACATTACTACTTTTTTTCCTCCAAGCATTGTTTAGAAGTAAGCAAAAAGTTGGGAAAGGCAGTAGTTAGTACAGTATGCCTATTTGCTGCAATTTCTATTCCAAAGGGCTGTTATTATCTACCAAGATAAATATTTATATTTCAGCTCTACTCAGAAGAGAAATTTTAGTGATAAGGCATGTGTCTGCTGTTAAGGTTTGAGAATTGCAACCCCTTTTGAAGCAGCATCTAGGTTGTGATCATTTCTAAGTACAGCCTGCTCACCATCCAGTTTACAGAAAGAGAAGTCTGATGTGCCTGGGCCTGTGTTACGTGGAAGATACTCCTGGAATTCATAAACAATGCTTCACATGCAAGATAAAGTTTTTATTAAAATGGGAAACGTCTGTTTCGGCCATCTGCAGCTGGGTGTGGCTTTCTGGGTTGATGAAGTAGTTGTTGTTTGAGGAGTGCCTTAAGGCTCTTCAGCCTTGCTCCTTGAACACATGTGAGCTGCGACTGTGAAAGTCAAAACACCAAAGCACAGATCAGAGTGTGTTTTGGGCCAGCGTGGCCTGAGCCAGTGATCTGGAGCATTGAGTAGTCTGCTTCTCACTGAAAAGGGTAGGCTTATGTTAGTCTCTGCAGGCTTTCCAGGGAAACTGGAGAGGAGTTGTCTACCTCTCTGTGCCATTAAAAAAGCTGAAGGTTAAGGAAGGGCTAAGACACACATAGTCAAAATCAAGCAGCAGCATGGATTTAATTCCTTACATAAATATATCATAATAAGTGAAGGGGGAACTCCCCCCAAATATATGAAAGCTGCACTGAGTCATGTAATCTGTCCTGGGTTTGCCAGGTAATTTGCTTGAGACCCTGGAGGAGAGCTCTTATTTCCTGTCCCTAAATTGAGTTTTAGGGCCAAGCTTGGGTTTAACTTTTCTGGATATTATAATGTTAATTAGAGGTGTAATACTATATTTACAGCAAAGAAAAGCACATTTGCATAGGCTTAATTTATCTTGGCAAGCAGTGCTTTTACCTGATATAATTGAGGTTGGGAGAAGATGGAAGGGCAGAAGGGAAAAAAGTGTAGTTTATGCTGTCAATAATTTTTTTTTTTAATAGTCTGTGGTGCAAACTTATCAGGAAACCTGATGTGGTGACATAAGCAAAGATTCTTTAGTGTAGACTTGGCTTCAGTCTGTTTTCTCCAGAGGTTAACATCCTTCTATGCTTTCTTGACAAGTCTGTTTTGCAAACCATTCTAACGCATGAAAACCCCAAGGTCAGGCTCAAAAAGAGCACCCAAATTATAGCAAATGTTTGGAATCAGTCCTGTTTTGAATTAATGAGAAAGATATAGATGCAAACTTCAAGTTCTAAGCTTTGAGTTGTAAACATCTCTGTTCTCTGGCCCATAACACTCTGAGCACATCAGCTACCAGATCTCCTATTCTGTTTTATGCTTTGACCAAAGTCTCTCATAGGACTGCTGGTCTGCATTTGTTAATCCTGTGATGTATTGGGGCAATATTCCACTCTGACACTCAGTCACAGCTGAGTTCTAAATTTTCCTCTGTTGCTGCTGTTTCACAAATGATGATCCACTTGACGTGTGCCTTTTGGATACCTCACTTCTGTAAGGATGGAGAAAAATTTTCTCCTTCTGTGCCAGGAAGGTGGAACGTGAACCTTCCTGCTGCATGTGTGGATTTGATGTTAAGTGTCTCTACCAGAAGCTAGTATTCCTCACCTCTAATAATACACATTTGAAAAGTCTTCTGGCCATGACTGTAGTGATTTTTCCAGTATTGAAATAGGCCAGTTTGCAAGTAATTAGACATTTAGGCTGCTCTTTATTCTAGTTTTGAATATAAAATACTAATTCTAAGGAAGAATGCATAGGCTCCCAAGTTCTGGATTGAGGAGACATTTGAATAGACATAAATAAGAAGCTAAGGAATGAATTTATTCACATTTAAATGAAAAAGTATCTAGAAATATAACAATCTTTAGTGAGATTATATCCTACTACCTTTAAAAAAAGAAGAAAGAAAAATACATTCCAAGGGCTTTTTGTCCTTTCCTTTTCATTAGTGGAGCGGCTTTGAAATATACTTTCTTTTCCTTTCATTTCCTTTCATTTAATCCTGTGAAACTAACATATTTCTCTGCAGAACACATATACCAATGCGGATAAGCTCCTAGAAGCTGCTGAACAGCTCGCTCAGACTGGGGAGTGTGACCCGGAGGAAATCTATCAAGCTGCCCATCAGCTCGAAGACCGGATACAGGATTTTGTTAGGCGTGTGGAGCAACGCAAGATCCTGCTGGACATGTCTGTGTCTTTTCACACTCATGTTAAAGAGGTAAAACTGCTGCCAAGTCGTGGTCATAACTTTAAGCCTTAAAACCGATATTGTTCAACGTTACTTTCAGTGTTAGAACCTTGCCATAGGAAGTCATGAAACCCCTATTGTACAATGACTTTCCGTTTGTAATTCACTGGGGACTGGAGTAGGGTGGTTGTTTTGGTTATGGAATATTTTATTTTTTTAATTTTTTTTTTCACTTTCACAAGCAGCTTCTACCTCCTTCGTTATGCAAGTACGTACGCTTGTTCAGTCACCAGCAAGGGGGGAGGGTCAGATCAGGGAACTGATACAACTAAAAGACAGAACTGTGGGAGGAGATACTGTGTGCACTTTTGGTGTTTTGGGTTTTTTTTTTAATCCAACCAGCACCCCAGTGCAGTTAACTGAGTTGTCAGACACATGGTTAGACTGGCATAGTTCAGGACACTGAAACGCATGGCAGAAGCACAAGGCTGCTTAAGGCAACCCTGCTGCCCAGAGACACTTTGCTTTCTTTCTCTGTTTTCCACATTGCATTTTGATCTTGTATATTTATGTTTCTTCACAACCTAAAGAGCTTATCTGACAATGACAATGGTTTGCCTCATGTCTGCAATTTTTAGGCTCATTCAAAGGTTGAACAGATACACCAGAAAGAAGAAAATTCAGCCAAACACACTTAATTTTCAGCCAGATCAGTTTTCTGCTCTGATTCAGAACACAGATCATACAAATTTATAAGCTCATGGGAGAGGTTGGAATAGACTAGAGCAAGAATAAGGACTTCAATAAGGGGGTTTGGTTAAAGATAGTGGCAAATTTTGACAACTGTAGATAACTTGTTTTCTGTTTAGAGCTCATGTTAAATCTCACTGCTCAAACTATGTGAAAATATAAAAGGCTTCTGGATGAGAGCATGTGAGACTATGTCTTCCTTCCCTTCACTGTGTACATCGAGAAATGTCTGTTCAGTGGGGAAACACAGTATTCAAAGTGGCTTCTTCAGCAAAACCTTGTAGAGGATAAGGGTGAGAGTTTTTTGTATGTGAAACATCTGCTTTGCACTTGAAAGAAGCACACAAGGCAGTTGGTCTTTGACGGAGGTCAGGAGTGAATTACTTTTTCGCTCTAGACATGAGTACATAGCTCCCCCATCAGTTTTCTGTTAGATGCTTCCTTGATGTTATTCTCCCAGTACTCTACTTGTTTAAACAAAACATAAATGCTGTATTGAAGCTATTCTTTGGGGCAATTTATTTTGTTTCAGTTTTTTCAAGCACATAGTGCTGTTCCATTACCTGTTGGGAAGCACAGGAGCAGTCAGTTGCTGAAACGTGTTCACTATTTGTATAGATTTCTTCATTACCTGTTTTTCTTAGCATCAAGAAGAGCATCTGGAATGGTATTTAAATGGATACAGTTGGTTGTAGTGATGAAAGACGGAGACTGTAAAAGGATTTGCAAGGAAAGGGCTTTAAAAAAAAAACCAAAACAACCAAAAAAACCCAAACCAACAAAAAACAAAAAGAAAAAAGCCAGACTGATCAGTGAGTCACTGTTGAGTAATTCTGGGAGGCTGATCCAGATGTGCTGGAATGTTGCCACTGCTCCCCTACATAATAATGTTTTATTGAAAAAAAAGATATTCTGTATCTTGATTTATTTCTTTGGGAAAATGGATATTATTGTGACCCTGTAAGTGCACACAGCTGTTATTATGGCAGCCTCTTTGCAGCCTGGACTTCAGGGGAAAGATCCTGTGGCTGATGTACATGTGTTGATTTTTTTTTTTTTTTTTTTTGTTTTTGTCATGTGGCTGACCTTTACACCTAATAAAGCAAGGAAAATTAAAAAGAGTACTTATTTATGTAAGCAAGACTATCTTTTTATGTATTTGCATTCTACATTAAAATACAGATGAGGCAGTGAGGCAGGTGGTTCATATTTAGTAGACTAGTCCTTTGGTTAAGGTGCAAAGAAATGGCAAGCTCAAAGCTGTCTTGTGCTTTCTGTATTCTGATCTGTTTTCAAGAGCATGTTGTTTGTTATCAAACATGCATGCGGAGTGCTGAGAAGGCATCACAAAGCAGATGGAAGATAAAAATGCCCTAAACCTGAAAGTCATCCATGCTTTGTTGGCAGGAGAATTGCATTTCTCCTGCAGGATGTGGGAAGTTGCTGAATAAATTAGTGCATACCTGTAAGCACATAACCTTTCTGCTGTATGATAGTGTGAAGAAATTAATGTGCATGCTTAGCTAGTGAAGAGGAGTTCAAGTAGTAGGATAATATGCTAGTTGTTGAACCGGAAAGAGATGCTTCAGTTGTAAAACAAAACCCCAACCAAACAACAAAAAAAACTAAACAAATCAAAACAAAATACCACCAATACATTTTGCCCTTCAAGTATTCAGGGTGAATTTTGTTTCTTGTATCTTTTTTTGTGTTTTCCTGGTCTAAAAAATAAGCATGAAGAATAAAAACCCTGTTTGTGTGTGACAGTTTGGAGGGAGCCACAGAGCTGAGGAAAGCTTTGAGGCTTTGAAACATCTCTGATATCCATCCAATCCCTTGATTTTTTTGAAGTAGGATGTTTTGGTGTGTTTTATTCTTTTCCCCAGAAATACTGCATGTTGAATAAATGCTCTTCATCTGGGTGAGAGCATTCCAGTACTACTCCCCCCCTGTAGCTTTACATAACCTTTATACTTGACCCAGAATTTGCCTGCAACTTTTCCCAACTTCCCCGGGAAGCATCACCCCTGCAGTGTCTGAGCAGTAATGTTACTATGTTCACTCTTAGTAAGTCAGCAGTTTCTGCTTTCAGAAGCTACGTGCTTGCCACAAAAGCAATAGATTGGCTTGACACGTCCTGGAAGTAACAGACTTTTCCTATACCTGTGCACAAAGCAGCTGTGTAGTATGTGTGCAGTGGCCTGTTAAGATGCATGTTGGAAATGCTGGCTGTCTCTAACATTTACAGAAGTTCTGTAGCCAGGTGATTACAAGCTGGTAGAGGTCCCTGTGGCTTACAAACATCAGAAAACAATATGTCAGTTCTCAGGCTCCTCATAGACTAACCTCGGTATACCACATTTCTCATTGGAGGAAAAAAGGATGTATTCAGGGAAGCCAGAAAAACCGTGTTCTGTAATGGTATTGCCATTACTTATTTTGCTTAATGGTGATCCAAGAAAATCAGTGCTTGTTATATATAAATTGTGATTCCATGCTCTTATGTTATTACTAGCTTTACGTTTTTAAGGTTGTGAATGTTGATTTTTCAGCTTCTATGCAAACAGTGAGAAATTTCAATCTATAAGCCAAATTTTTCAGTAAGTGATGTACTGAAGTTAAGCCATGCACTGGCGAGCTTTAAAAGTGTTTGGTACCATAATTATCCCTACCAGAATCTTTGCATTGAAAGTACTGTGTCCTGGCAGGTTCCCAGCCTGAGCCACTGAATGACACTGAACATCTGAAACGGTTGATCATTGCAAGACAGTGAATCCCTCATGGCTTTTGTGCCTTTTGACATTTAATAATATGAGGAGTAAAAGATACATTTCCTAAATAAATGGTTATCATAAAGGTTGTGTACAAAACATAAGAGCAAGAGTCATGATAGTCTTTGCTGTGAAATCTGTCACCAAGTAGAGATGAACAGGATTTTGGTGTGAATTCATATTCTTCCATACACATAGACACACATGTATACACACTCTCTCCAAAATGGCTCCCTCAGCATCTATGAGTGGGAAGACTGAAATCCTGGCCAAGCCAGGTGTTTGTAGTAGTGCCAAAGGAGAGTAACAGATATTTTCCTAACTGGAGTCAAGTGTGGGAATACAGATCAGGCTGACTGTACGTGGAAGCGAATGATCTCTTAAGAGCCTATTGACTTTTTGCATGTAACCTTTTCTGTGTATTCTGACAAGTTGATCATAAACGAGCTCAGAGTGCTTTTTATGTATACACAATATGCTTAATGGTGTTACTAGAAGATGTCCTTTTTCTTTTTTTCATCTTACTCAACTTTGCACCAGAATAGACTGAAGTTGAAACAAAGAAAAGGGAAGTGGAATTGGCTAAGATTTTAGATACAAAACCTCACTGTTCCTGAACGAAAGTAATGAAACAGTAGTCTGTGCGAGCTGTTGAAGGAAGGTGGTGGCATTGTTTTGAGGATGCCAGTGCATGGTAAGGTTGAGGAGGCCTTGCTCTGGCCATAAAGCCGCTGATTCATTCACATCTAGCTATGAGGCATGTGTATTTGATTCAAAAAAGCTTGTTGACAATGGTCTTGCTTTGTCTTACAACTCACTGGCAGAAACATGCCTTCTTTTGCATTATCTGTTATTGAAGGGTGTCCATCTGTGCAGCCTTTCATTCATTTCATCCCAGGGTGGACCCCCAGGTGACAGACCTGCTCTTCTGGTTGCCTGTCACTCCTGAGTATTTGAGTTTTCTGTGCTGGTGGTCTACAGGTTAAGTTTGGATGTCATAATAAGACTACGCTCTCCTCTGCGTGCCCTTTCCAGGCCACAGAACAGCTTTTGGATGCCCCCATCTAAGTGTGAAATCCCTTGGACTTATGTGCATCTGTAATATTGTGTCATTATAGCACAGCAATGCTCAAGGTGACAAGTCTGGCAAGGTATATGACGTGCAGTCTCTGGTCAGTACTTTGATATGCCAGTCATTTTGAATCTGAGAGTTGAGGAGGACAGTTTGTAAATCTGAAATAAGAGAAACACATTCAGTGGCAGCACATAAAGTGTGTTGTGGTTTACTGGTATGGTAGGACTGGAATTGAGTTACCCAGCATAGATTTTCTCTCTCGAGTTTTTCAATACTGCTAGCTACTTTTCTTGAAAAAAAGGGATCAGATTTAAATCCAGGCAGTATTGAAATAGCACAAAGTGCTTGAGAGAAGTGAGGCAGAAATAGGCCTTCAAACTATGCAAAGTTATGGTATAGACATTTTTTTCTTGTTTAGGTAAGAAATGGGACAAATGCTAACAGGGTAGTAGTCGTTGATGTAATTTTAGGAAGATGTGAGAAACTTGATTTTTCTTCAAGGATGAATTTATCCTGAATAGGAAATTGATTCCATTATAATGGTAGAATAGATAGGGATATTTGACACTTTTTAAGATAATTATATTTAATTTTCAAAAAATATGCATACATTTGCTATCTTAAATGTCACTGAAAGACCCTGGAAGACAAACTCCGGGGGTTTAACATCTTACAGTTTTTGTTTTTAAAAAGATGCAGTTTTTGTCCACTGTGTGTCCTGAAAGCCAAAGCTTGCAGGCAGACACACGTGCATCTCCCCCTTTCTAAGCCCGCATATACTTGTTAGGGAATACTATTGCAACATTTGGCCCTGTACAAATAATAGCTCCTTCAACAACTGTGTGTGTGGTAATACACATACTGCAACACTGTACTGGGGGATAGGGGCAGAAAGAGGAATTGGAAGTTTTTGCATGCAGAAACTGTGTCATAGTCTGCTGAAATGATTGACTGCATATCCAAAAGCCATTATTGTAAAAACAAAAAATAAATTGTGAAAGAGTGTGATGGATATTTTACCCTAATAAAATAACTCTGTGCAATTGGGAAGGTATTTACTCAAAAATAATTGTTCTCTGATTATATTCAGCAAAATACAGTAAGGTCATCTTTAGCTGCAGACTTTTAGGAGATTGCAGGGATGGGACTTAAATGGGTAGAGGCCCATGATGGAAACACTGAAACTTCCAGGATGTTGCAGACAATTAAAATAATACCATCTCAGTGACTAATGGCATGCTCCCAAGAACTTAGGAAAGAGGTAGCACAGGATGCAGGCTCATTCAAGCAGATGTTTCTTAGTCTGTGCTATATTTAGATGCAGAAAAAAACTCTGGTGGGTGAAACATTTGCCTGTCAAGGATTAAGAATTTGATTTCCCTCTCCAATTTCAATTCTGATAAGATGTGAAGAGCAGATGAAAAGAGCAGAAGAGCCTCCTTCTGTGACTGGATTGAGTTATTTATATGGTTTTCTCACTGTACATTAGAACTGCCTTGCTGCTGGGTAATGTTCTTATAGAGGTCACAGGACTCAGTGGTTTGTTTAGGGATCTTCATGCTGCATCTTTTACAGAGACTAGGAAAAACCATGCCTGGAAGTTACACAGAAGTTCACACCAAAAGAAAGTTAGTAGTTTGTTTCTGGTTTTTTTTCCCTCTGGATTTTTGTTGCCAACCTCTCTTTTATGAAATAATGTGTTACCTCAGGAAATCATTGCACTATAAAAATCTGTAGTTCTGCACTGCTGAATGTGTATCGGTAAGCTCCAGTCTCTGTTCACCCCCTGCTGTAAACTGTTTGCTTTCTTTTGTCTTTGCTGTGCAAACTTGTACTGTCTTCATCCTTAGTTTTGTATCCAAAACCAAGGTAATTTACGTAATTTCCAGTATATCCAGTGCTTGTTCTGGTTTTAAAGCTGTATACAAGCCAGCTGGCTATTGCCACCATTATGAATTAAGCTCCTCTCACTAAATGTCATGAATTTCTATCCAGCTTTAATAACCTGACAGTTTTGTTCATCTGTGGTGGCTTTATTCTAACATTTGTGTATAAACATCAAGATTATTTTGAGGGGAAGCTGTTTGTCAGAAACTGAATTGGTGGAAAAGTGTAAAAAGCTTATTTGGTAATGTATTAGAATCACTTTTGCTATGGAAGTGTCACAGAGCTGTTTAGTCACTTCAGAAATGGCTTAAATTGTTCTACTTTCAACAGCATATGAATCACAGCTAGGCAAGTAATGCATACTAATTACTCTCCTTCTCTTTCAGCACATTCATAAAATGCTTTTCCTTCCCAAGCAGTGGGCAATTCAGCCAATGAACTAGGCAAATGCAATGTATTTTTGAGCCCTTTGGTACCTTGGGGGCAAGATACCGTGCTTACAGTCATGTCATGCTGACCAGGCACTAAGCCAGTCGGCATAACACTTTGTTGTGCTACTGCCTCTGTCTTTCTGCTCTAGGCAGCTGGTGTTGCTTTGAACTGGCTACGCAGAGGGAAAGGTCTGCTTGTTCTGTGTTGTCTTGGTCTCCAGCATCCAGGGTGAGCTTCAAGGGAAGCATTCACATGCACAGTACATCACCAGCCCAACGCTTTTTAAGTTTCATTGCTCCTGCCAGATCCTCTCCACCCACTTCTATAAGTGACTGAGGTATATGTGAAGAACAAGAATTGTAGAGGTCAGGTGTCCCTTGTACAGGTCTGACACAACCTAGCTGCAAAAGACATATTGGAAAAAATTGAAGTGGTTCTTAGACCTGTCTTAAGCAGCAGTACAGGTGCTTGTAAGAGAGCCAAGGGGCAAACTTGATGTAGTCCAAGAGACTCAAAATGGTTTTAAACCCAGTTTGTCAGTGACAAACATCTCTGAACATGGGGCCTTTTATAGACAGTATAATATGCATGAAGTGTAGAGGTCTTCCAGCCAGCACCAAACACATTAGATCTGCAGGCAACAACAAAGTGTTGCTCTCAAATGAATATATCTGCACAGTTGCAAACTGCACTGCTCGTGTGTACACACCAGCTCACTTGAAAGGTCTCTAACATGGTGCCCTATTATTACGATTCAGACATAAACTGCATAAGCTAAGAGAGGAATAAAAACATGTCCTCTGGGCATTGAAACCTGAGTAAAGTTTTCAGCAGGCTTCTTGCTCTTAAGTTTCATTTGTCTGGAAGTGCAGTTTGCATTCCTAAGTATGCATTTGGCAAAAATATAAATACATTTGGATGCTGCATTGTGTTATGCTGGAATGAATGCTGACAAGTGCTTTTGACCCACTTGGTAAGTTCTATTCATTTGTGCTCCTTTTAATAAGAAAGACTGCTGTGGCTTGAGCTTGTGTTTACAGCTATGGAGTTGCATTCAAATCTGTGACAGGCATTGTCTTTGAAGCATATGAGTAGTCGGAATAACAGTGTGTATGAATAGGCAGTTCCGGTTTGGCAGGGGGGTGGGGGTGGGGGGGCATGTGGCTAGTAGGTTTGTAGAAAAGAGTCTGGTTATGTGTCACTAATTCTTTCCAATTGTGAAAATTTAGCCTATAGCTTGGTTAACTCAAAACCTACCTCAGGAGGCATGTAAGGCTTTAAGATACAAAAAACAGCATTTGGTCTTAAAACCAAGCTTCAGAGGAACCAATTAATCAAGATCTAGAATCCTTCATTGAATTTTCTATTTTAATGTAACCACTGGTAGTTAAGAAACCTTTATGATCAGAATATTATACAAACAGCAGCATGAAATGGGTATTTCTGTAGAAAATGTTAAGCAAAGAAATAAAGAAAACATTTGTTTCTCTGTCTTTTGAAATTAAGCCAGTTTTGATTGCTTACTGTCTGTATTTTAACTATGCTAACCTTTTAATTAGGTTCAAAGTTAACAAAGCCTATTTGTATCTCTAAAAAGGCAGAGAGATTAAAATATAGTCAAAAGAACTTAATACCTTCAATCAGATCAGAGTTATTCTTTCAGGATCAAAAACAAACTCTAATCCTTGTTCCTGGAATAGCAGCATTTGGGATGTGATGGTAAAATAGGAGGGACCTGGTTTGAATGCTTCATGGGAGAGTATCTGTTTTACTGTGCTGTTAGTGTTGCAGGAGACAAACGTGCTCCCTCTCTTCAAGCAGTGTTCTTATCATTTGCACAATAGATGGCTAATAGTTTGCTGATGAGTAATATTCACACAGAGCTTCGGATACAACAGGTTGCCTCATAAAATTGTGGAAAAGAACACGGTAGGGTTCAAGTGACCAGTAGCAATACCTAGCTAGCATATACCTAGGGATTTTTGCATAAGCTGCGATGCGTGGGCAGTTCTGAACGTGGACATGTTCTGTAGGGGGGGGGAAATGTTGCATTAACTGGTGAATTTCATAATATTCATAACTTATGAATATTTTTGTTGTAATAGTGTGAAATTGAAATGAAGAAGGTAACCACCATAGTTGTAGAGATCATGATGGAAAAATAACTTCTCACATCTGATTTGTCTCTTCATTTTGTTTTCGGAAATGCCTTTTTCTTTTTCCTTTTTTTGAAGGCCACTAAAAGCGTTACGTTGTCTGTGCATGTGTCAGCCTGGCAGAGTAAATTTGATGGTGGCTACAATACATCTCCCTTCCTTCCTTCCTTCCTTCCTCCCTTCTCTGAGGGAGTGTTACCATAGCATTTCCCTCCCAGGGACTCTCGCGCAGAGCTGCAGATGGGATTCTCGCTATGAACTCTGTGCTGCTCAATCGGATACGCTCAGTACTGTAGAAGGGAAATGGGAAAGAAAGGGTGACTTAGCAACACAGATAAAGCTTTCCTGGTATTTCCAAGAAGCAAAAACGTTATTTGAAACAAAGGCTTGTTTTCATTAAATTGAGGGTAGGATTTTTCTATGAAGAGAAACAAATCTTGTTTCTCCCCCCTACCTCAGTCTGTTGTCTCTTGTCCGGTGAGATTGATTTGGAATAGTGACTGCCTGATCCTGGGTCTTACATTTCTTTTTTCTCCTCCTTTAGCTGTGGACATGGCTTGAAGAGCTACAGAAAGAACTGCTTGATGATGTCTATGCTGAGTCTGTGGAGGCTGTTCAAGACCTGATTAAACGTTTTGGTCAACAACAACAGACCACTCTGCAGGTTACAGTCAATGTCATAAAAGAAGGCGAAGATCTTATACAGCAATTAAGGTAAAACAAATTTTTATTTCAGTCTCTTCTGGTGTATGTCTGATATTCTGTGAGGCTCTTTCTGTTTTGAGGGTACGGATGATGACTACAAGATATGACCTATAAATAAAACTTGTAAATATTAGGACTACAATGATGTTTCACGCTGTACTGATGGACTCTAACCCTCTGTTTACAGGAAGCTCAGCTTAGAAATACTACCTCCACAAGAAGGAGATTTTGTTTACATAAGCTACCTTTTTGATAGGAGCAATCATATGTCTTTGTAGTCTGACATGCAGGGCTCCACAGCATTTTGAGTTCTGAGCAGCAGCCTTTTTATAAAGAGACATTTGAAATGATTTCGCAGACTGCTAAGTAACTTTATTGTAGAAAGACCATCAATTTGCAGTCCATTTCATCCAGTAACGATCTAAATAAATTTGGGCCACTGCTGCACTGGTACATGTCTGCTTTGCTGCAGGAGCTGTTATTATCATATCTGAATTTGCAGGTTTTATACTAAAGTAAAAGATTAAGTAATTTTTTTTTATTATCTAATCTTGATTTTTTTCATTGCCAAGAAGGTTCAGTGAAGTAAATAGTTATCATATGCCACGTCCTTTTCACAATAAAAGGGTTTGTCTCTGGTTTTAAATTTTATTCTTCTTGTAAACAGAATATCCTTAAATGTTGAATTAGTTAAAAAATGAAAGTAATCTAATTTCCTAATGCTTTTCCAAGTACTAAAACATAATACGGACTTTTATTAACAAAGATGTACAGACTTAGCTTTCATGTAATATGGCTTGCACTGACCTTATCTGAAACAGTCTTATATTTTTGTAGTCATGTATAGCATCCAAATTGTATGGGTATTTTTCAATAATACTATTTTTTTTCTTCCCCCCCCCCCCCCCCCCCCGCCCCCCCCCCCCCGCTTTGAATAGGGATTCTGCCATTTCTAGTAACAAGACCCCCCATAACAGCTCGATCAACCACATAGAGACAGTCCTGCAGCAGCTGGATGAGGCCCAGTCTCAGATGGAGGAGCTTTTTCAAGAACGCAAGATCAAGCTTGAGCTGTTTCTGCAGCTCCGCATATTTGAAAGAGATGCAATAGATGTGAGTGTCTGCTCTTGGAGTTGCACTGCACTTCTCTCATGTAGGAACGCGTATGCTGAGATTGTTGTGTAGTTGCATTGGCATGTGGCTCAAATGACTGATAAACTTGGTTCTTACCTGAACTTTTTGGCTTTAAGGCTTGTACATGAAAGTGACAGGAGAGGCAGAGCTGAGCTTTTTGATATTAACTCAAGCTCTGATTGGCTCCAAGTGCATCTTTAAGCAAGTGTCTTGTAAAATCATAATGTACCAGTTGCTTTCTCTGGTAAGTTTGGTTTTAATATCAAGCTACCTTGATATAACTAGTATGCTTACAGTTAATCTGAGTAAAACTTGCAGGATGGTTTAGTACAAACCCTCTAAACTGTTCCTTTGCAGTAACACCCCTCTTCTCGTTCTTTTCCAAATCAGCAGTCTTTTTTCAGTTGGCAACTACAAGTGGTGTTTGGAACTCTGTTTTAATCTTTGGGGGTGTTTTATGGGCTGTCTGTCTGTCTTTTTTTAAAAAAAGTTTCTTTTCCACCTCTGAAAATAATGCAAAAGTAATTGTAGTGCCACACCACTGCAAAACTTCAAGAAGTTTTGAGACTGTCCAAATTTTGGAGGAGGTTTACAGCTTATCAATTGGAAAGTTTGTGTTTGTGTGCAGGGACATGTATACAAACAGACATGAAACACTACATGGAGCTTACGTTAATAGAATTGCATTATAAAGCTTCAGCTAAGTTCATATGACTTGTGTAAAATCGCTAGTGCTGTCCACAGTGACTGAAACTGATTTGGTGCCTCAGTTCAGGGTTTTCCATTGGTAGATGATCCTGTTTGAGTATATAATGGCTTATCTCAGAACTCTGGAAACCAGGAGTCACAGTGATAATTTTATCCCCTTTGCTTGTATGTAGTAAAAGCTGTAACTGTTGGTGGGGTATGAATGGTGTAAGGGCAGGGAGGCAGTTGACAAAAGTAATAGCTTCTCAGTTTTTTTGTTGTTTGGTTTTGTTTTCTTTTTTTCTTAAAATCAGAATTAGGTATCATTGCTGAAGTCTGGTTTAGTTAAGCAAGCCTAGTTAGGTGCAGTGCAGGAATAGGCAGACACAGTTCCCTGATCCATGCCCATAGAGGAAGTGAGAGTTTGCGTTCCACAGCACTAACGACTCTGGTGTAAAGGAAGACTAAGAAGGTTCTCTGTTTTGCAATTCACACTAGTCTACAGGGAGTTTGCTGCTTTGATTGTGTGAGACTAGCTGTCTTGTGTGTGCAAGGGAAAAGTTTTGGCAGAATTGTAATTGTAATAATTAGTTTGATGCCTGGTATATGTGGAGGAACATAAAAGGTGTCCCCTTCTATAGGATTGTCAGCAATTTTACTTTCTCTGTGATAGCAGAAGTGATCTGCAGTGCTCAATGTCTGTGTGATGTTCTCAAAACACTTCTATTAAGGAAGTGGAAGCTGTGGGTGGCAAGGCACACCAAGAAGATTAATAGGATCAGGTTGAAGATTTGAGTGAAGTTCATGAATAAGGTGATTACTCTCTGCTGTAGGTTACATAAACCAGGATTCCACAATAGCAGAAGGCTGTTGCAGGACCCTTTCTAGTCCTTCAGTGCAGGACGGCATCTGTATAGATAGCGGTACTTCTGTGCATGTTGTTTGGCGATACCTATAGGATTTTCCCCTGGAAAGCTGCAAACCTTAACTTGACAGGTCTTGCTTTTTATAAAGCTGACATTTGACATGCTTTACATTTTGGTACATACAACATAAAGCAAAGTACCAACTACCTTATTGAAAGAGTTTTGGTGTATTTCATTTATATGGCTTGGAAACAAAAATCATGCTTGTTTAAGATTGCCAAGGAGCCCTCCAGGGAACAGAATGATCCTGGCTGCAGAGCGTCTTCAGCAAAATGTTGATTTCTTTGCTGTCGCTGTACCGTGTCCTCTCTCTGCTTCCTCAGCAAAGCACACTTCTCTTTTCCCTCTCCCTGAAGGCAGACGTCTCTTGGGAAACTTCCAGGAAGAAAATGCAGGGACTAATACCAGGTCAGTTGTTTGAAAGCAGAAGCTCAGCTGAAGTAACATGATAGTGAGGAGGAGCCAGATGCCAGCCAGGAACTTGCAGACCTTGTTTTGACCTCATCCTTTGTTGAGGATTTCGTGTGACTGGTCCAGTCAATTAAGACTTGGCCGTAGGAGCAGTTCATTCAGGGCAGCATCCTGTGAGGACAGTTTTTCTGGAAGGCGAGTAATGTTGCTAGCTTGTCTTACTGCTTGCAAAATAACACAAGCTAAAATGGGATAAAGGGTTCCCCTAGCGCTGCAGGATCATACTGTGCAGTTGTGCTTCTGGGCACAGTGGTGAAATTTTCTTGCAGGGTTATTATTCACTGATAAAATACTCTGTTTCTTTCAGTTGCTGCCTTTTTATCCTACAACTTTTCAGATTCTCCCACTCTTCTGAAATTGCTGTAACTGCAGCACTGTCTCTGTCTTGCCTCTTGCTCTTGGCGTATACACTTGACCTTCTCTATCCTCAGTAGGCTTTTAAGTGCCATTGGTGTGAGGACTCTGGTGTGATCGCCTGTATTAACTAAAGGCAAGAAGGAGCAAAATAATGTATGCAAAGAGTCCCTTGCTAGGGTGATTAGTAGCATAAGAAAGACGTTACCTACCATGGGAAGGTAACACTGGTGGCAATATATGAAGTCTAAAATGTGCGTATCCCATCTTTGTCTGTGTATTTTTGCTTGTCTGTAACTTAAATGCCTTGAGGCCTATGTCAGGGCTCCACACAAAGCATACCACACACTTTTCAACTCACAGCTTTATCTCAACTCTATTTTTGGACCAGACTTACAAGATGCCTGTTAAGTCATACAACTGAAAAGGCAAGGATGCAGAGTGCTGGATCACAGAGACCTAACTCTTCTCACTTTCCCATTTTCCCTTTTTCTTTCTCCCCAGCACATATTTTCCAGGTCCTGATTAGCACTCAGTTGGTACAAGGAACACTAGTTAGACCCTTCTGAGAAAGAGACCTGTGGTTCTTTATTTCTTTCCCACTGAATGTGAAAGAGTCAGCATCCCTTCTGTTATACCCTGCCTTGTTTCCTGTCACTGTTACCTTTACATTTGTTAAAACCTAGGAATGTCAGGCAGCTCAGGCTCTGCACTAGGGACTTCTTGAACACATGCTATGGTAAGTAGTTACCCTGTGTTTATGTTGGGTTGTCCATTTCCTGAGACCTGTATTAATTTGTGATTCAGTTACTGTAGATGTCTATTAGTTATTTGTCTTTGTTCTATTTGTTTAATGCTAACTCTCTTGCCAAAACTTTACAAACAGAATAGGAGTCTGCTTGCTCTAAAAGTGTTGCTTGTAAAGCTGAACTTCAGGGGAAGCACTGAAGAGTGTGGGCAGAGAGGGCTTAATGCACATTATTTTTGTTTTAACTCTGCCTTTAATGCATTTCAGATTTGCACGTGGGTGCAATGGTGAAATAGATCACCTTGTGCCACCTAATTACTGCTGAAAAAATGTAAGGGTTACTGCCCTTGTTAGGAACCTCGGTTGTGATGTTCACTGACTTCTTATCTTTTGAATGAATGTAGGACATGCTGGCATTATTTATTTGAATCATGAGCTCTCTGGTCTTTTGATGGGGACAAGGCATGTCTTGCTCATGTACAGTGTTTCAGACTGCTTTAAACAATGTGTGGGCCGTGATCTTAACCTTGGCGTTGCATGAAATAACGTGGGAAGAATTTATAATTCTTACTGTTGTTCATTGTTGTTTTCTGGAGACAGTGTCACTGAAACCTCTTGGCTGAGGTGACACACAGTGTTGACCTCTTAAAACTACCTGTTATTTATATCACGTACAGTGAATCTCAGGATAGTCTGAGGACATCATGACTACAATCTACTTAAACCATTATTATAAAAATACTGAGACTTAGCCACAGGAATGTCCTATTGTGAGCTTATTGTCTTTATTTCCACTCAGTTTGCTAGTAAGAGAGGCAAGGTTTTGTCATCTGTTCTGAAGGGAGATGGACTGGCTTTGCTTTTAAAACAGTGGCATAAACGTGCCACGTTAAATCTTAATCCACTTTTTAATGGCATTTAGAAAGACGATGAAATATGATGTTTTGATGGCAGAGTTTCACAACTTTCTTTAATGCTCAGATTTCTCAGTTTGACCAAGTCTAACTACAATTATTTATAACTGATGAATGTTAACTGAACTGGATGAAAATAAGATTGTAGATCTGATTTGTGATAACTTCTGTAGTGCAGTGGATGGTTTGAAGAAACAAATGTTAGATGACCTCCACTCCTTCTAGTAATGAATGAACACAGAGTTTTGAAGACGAGCTGGAAGAAGAGCAGGTCTGAGGTGTGTGAGAACAGACAGGGAGGGTAGCTGGAAGTAAGCAGTTTCTCAAATTGGACTGTCAGGAAGACTTGAAGTTTCTGAAATATTTCAGATCAGTTAAAAGGAAATGAAGAGCAGAAAGAGGTGATGAGATGTGTTGAGTAGAGGCCAAGTAAAAGGGAAATACAGCGAAATTGTGGAGGATTTTGTGGGAGGGGAAGCTACTCATAATGCATAAATAGATTGTGTGTGTGATGTTTAGAGCACATGGAAGAGATGAAAGAAGTTTCAAGAAGTGTCTAAAAACCTTATCCTGTATATCTTTCTGCATCCCTTGCCCATCAGCTTTTCTGTTTTTCAGTGTTATCCCTGAAACATGAGTTTCTGACTGTTTTCACTTTGATAGAGCTAGCTGATTGGGATTAAGGATTGCAAATAGCTACACGAATTGCTCAGTATCTCCCATCATGGCACGGTGCAAAACTTGAATACTTAGTGAATCAAGTAAAATTCTTGCCCAACACCTTTAAAACAGGAAGTGACTCTCTGATGCCACAATTTTAATAATAATTGCTTGACATAACCATTTTTTTTATGGTGCTAATCAAGAAAGATTGCAGCTGACTGCAGAAATTTTATACATATGATTTAACTTTGCTTTCTCCTCAATTCTGTTTTTTCTAGAAAGCTTGTTTTCTTGGGATTTCTCTTGTAGTTTAACAGTCTCAGTAACTTCACAGCTCTGAGTAACCAACTTGGAAAGTGTAGTGGCATATTCCTTTTGCTGACAACAAATGACTTTGGTTAAATATTTATGCAGTCAGCTACTTTGTTGCTAAAGCCCATTTAGTCAAATCCTTTTTTTGCTGTCTTGCTGCATAAATAGGTATTTTCCTGTCATCTAGAACCATTCACATCAGTTTGTCTTACTCCTGAAATTGTAGAACTCTGGAGCTAAGCCATACTTGGTTCTTGATATCTGTAATTTTGCTTTCCCAATGTACTGCAGTAGTTTGTGGCAAAACTGCTGAAAATTCTGGAAAAAGATTTGATTACAGGCTTAAGGGATAAGTGTGTCAGACTTGTTTGAAGTGATGGATGGATCAAACCTGTGCCATGAAAACTCAACCCACTTTGATCAATGAGGATCGTAAGCATTATCTGTTAGACTTAAACAGTTTTGTATCCTAATTAAAAGGAATAGTTTACATTTCAGACAGGTTTTGCAATAGCACTTGAAAAATGCGCTTGTGTGGACAGACAAGGAGGACTTATTGTTGATACATGTGTTAAAAAAAACCAAACAACACCACCTTTGGCTACCCTTCTCTGGACATCCTATGACTGAGAGTAAAATCCAGAATTAAGGTGTAAACTGAAGTGTAGCTGAATGATTTCAGCAAGCAAATTTATCTCTGACATTACACTAATACTGTAATAAATTAATACTTTCTGGTTTTGTTCCATTTGCTAAGTAAGTACCCTGCCTTTTGTGACAAGAAGTGCTTTTCAGTTGTCTGACAGAAGCCAAAGGTGCTCACAGAGCCTGATGCTTCCTGCTCACAGAAGGGTAGAGCTGGCTTTTTTGTAAAAGGGCTCAAGACTGGCATAACCGAAAGCTAAGGTGGCTCTTGATGTGTGAATTATTACTTGGTGCAGTCTGGAGAACTGAGGGGATGTTTTAGATCAACGTTTTCCTTTAAAAGTGGAGATAAAAACATATTAACTTCATCTGTTCTGCAAGTGATGTGTTGATAAAGGAGTACCTTAAACAAGGCAAGGCTACCCATAGTATTGCAAGCACTGGTTGAAGGGTAGCTGTAGTGGTTCTCAAAGAGATTCTTCTGGATTGTTTGCTGAAATTTAAAATCCATGCTAAGACAGCCTGTGTCTGAACCATGTCGAACCTGATCAGTGAAATCAGTCAACAATGAAAAACTCAAGTTCCTGAGCTCCATTGTAAGTGCAACATGGGAAAGAAACATATGTTGTGTAATGTCTTCCCTCTTTTTCTCCCAGATAATTTCAGACCTCGAGTCTTGGAATGATGAGCTCTCTCAGCAGATGAATGATTTTGACACTGAAGATCTTACAATAGCAGAACAGAGGCTCCAGCATCATGCAGACAAAGCCCTGACCATGAATAACTTGACCTTTGATGTCATCCACCAAGGGCAGGATCTGCTGCAGTATGTCAATGAAGTGCAGGCATCTGGTAAGATGGCTCCTTTGTGCTGTTCGGGGCAGTGGCTTTATAAGAATTACCCAGTGGTCTCTCCATGGGATGTGTGAAAATAGGAGCTGCTGGTTAACTGTAAACTGGAGACATGGATTTATTTTTTTTCCTTTATACTCAAAATATTTGATAGTGTTCATGAGAATATGCTGTTAGTGTGGCATGTAATTTTTATCTTAAGACTTGGCAACACCTGAGGATGTTTAGGTTTTAAAGAAAGGGATTTCCCTCAGGGTGTTAGTAAAATCAGAGTAAATAGCAGGGAGTTAATTTTATAGCTAATTTGAGCAATGCAGTCAAGGCAAAACTTTCCAACTTTCAAGTAATAAGTCTTCCTTTTTTGTTTCTTACGCCCCTTTACTTGATGTTTTTAACTGTATACAGTCATCTAGGGTAAATCTCAGGTTTCTTTAAAAAAACCACAAGTTCATATTGCATTTTTAAAGAGTGCAAAAACCTACGCTCATTTAAGCAAATGCTCCGAGGATGAAGTTGAACTTCGTGAAGGAAGTGGAAAAGTAAGTGTAAAACAGTGCAAACGGGCTGTTTGCCTCAGGAAGACTCGCAAGGCACTGACAAAGGACTGGCTGATTACAGGTGTGGAGCTGCTTTGCGACAGAGACGTGGACATGGCCACTCGTGTGCAGGACCTGCTGGAGTTCCTGCACGAGAAGCAGCAGGAGCTGGACCTGGCGGCCGAGCAGCACCGGAAGCACCTGGAGCAGTGCGTGCAGCTGCGCCACCTGCAGGCCGAGGTCAAGCAGGTACGAGAGGGAGGGGCCCCGCGGGACCCCGCCCCCCGGCGGGGCATCAACTCACCTTGGCAGCGGGGAGGGACTTTGAATTGGGCACCGAAGAAACTTCAGCCTCTGATAACATGAAGTGCGTTTTTCAGTTTGCATCAACAGTCTGTATTTCTACATGGGTATAAGTCAAGTATTTGAAGTGTAGAGCAGTTTGAACTAATGTTAAACCCATGCTTTTATCGTCTGTATGCTGATCAGTAAAAGTGTCCGGTGATACACCTTCCAGTACTACAGAAAAGATGGGGAGGGACTCTTTATCAGGGAGTGTAGTGATAGGATGAGGGGTAACAGTTTTAAACTGAAAGAGGGTAGATTTAGATTAGATATCAGGAAGAAATTCTTTACTGTGAGGGTGGTGAGACAAGGGTTGCCCAGAGAAGTTGTGGCTGCCCCCTCCCTGGAAGTGTTCAAGGCCAGGTTGGACGGGGCTTTGAGCAACCTGATCCAGTGGAAGGTGTCCCTGCCCATGGCAGGGGGGTTGGAAATAGATGATCTTTAAGGTCCCTTCCAACTCAAACCATTCTATGATAGTCCCCACAGACTGGCCTGGTACTTTTTTTTGATTTTGTTTGAGACATCTACAAATAGTCATAACATAGTATCAGCATGGTTTACTTTCCGGAGAAGTAAAACAAAGTTTTGCAATAAAGTGACAAGTTTTGTGGTCCTTATCAGATAAACACCTAAACCTTTGGTGAGTTTGAGATGCTGTGCACAAAACCACTGAAGTAGGTGAAAGTTTAAAAAACAAATAAACAAAACATTGGAAAGTTAAGCGTTTTTGATCTTGCTCACACTTGGCAGCATCACAGAAGTCTACTACAGTCTCTGTTGTATTAGTATGTCCCATAATGGCTCCCAGTGCAACTTGTCCTTTTTCTATTTGTCATGAGCTCTTAGAAAACTTCATCTCCCTCAGAAACTGAGTGAGAACTCCCAAATTGCAAAGTAATATAAAAGGGGTGCATTTAGGGTAGGAGAAGTGAATAAAAGGTTCCCAAAGTATTTCCAGTCAGTGGTTGGTTACTTTATAGTAGCAGGCCCAAAGTTTTTGTTGTGGTCTTGAATTAAAGGAATGCAAGGAACTGTGGTAGTGTCTGCTGTCAGTGCAATCTAGGCATTAATCAATGACTTTCTAGTTCAAGCCTTTGCATACTCTACTGAACTATCCTGCATCCATTTTAGCACTTGCTCATCTTCATAAATGCAAATTATAGATTACTCCTTTCATGTGATTAATGTTAGAGATAAAGTTATTGCAGATCAGGATAGTTTCTGTACTCAGTTGCATACTGTCTTGAGGCTGAAGGAAAAGAGTACATATTTGCAAAGGAAAAAAAATGAAAAGAAAGAGTGTGAATGCCAGCTGAGGCAATCTCATCTGTTTGCGGTACATTAGGGGTTAGGATGGGTTAGTAAGAAAAAGACTTTGTTAATTCCCATGATACTGAAGTAACATTCAGTTACAGAACAGAATATAGCACCTGGGTAATATTTCAAAGACATGCTATTAAATAGTTATTTATATTGCATGCTCCCACAATAAAGTAAGTAGCTCCACTAGCTTTGTATGCAAGTTAAATGTGACAAGAAAGACACACGTTTAAAACCTATGTTTGCAGAACAAATGTTCTGTATTTTGGCAGATGCAAGCAGATGATCAACGTCATGGATTGTAGAGGAATATCCATGTTGCACTTAGGATGTGGTTTACAAGTCATTCTGTAAGATCTTTGTAACTTTTTCGAACCACTGCTAGCTCTGACTGACACTGAAGCTCAAGCTTAGATTTTTAAGAAAGCACTGGAAAAAATGAGTTAATCTTATAATAAAGATATAGGTAGTATACTATTCTAGCCCAGCTGCCTTTTCTTAATAGACTGGGCTTTAGCAGAAAAAAATGGATTCTGCTTGTTATTCCTAGAACACATCTCTATCAAGTGGGATTTTATGTTGAACTAAATGCCATAATAGGCATGACTTTTCAAACAAAACTTACATGAATATGTAGCTGACAGAATGCTCGTGTATTACAAACTCCTTTTCCAGATTTTCATTGTACAGATTAACCTTCAATACTTCCCCAGCCTGAAGGCCTAAAAATTGAATGGAACTAAAACTGAATGTTATATTGTCTCATAGGATTTCTTTTGATCCCCTTTGGAATGCTCTGGGGCTAGTAACTCTTAGTTTTGTGATGTCAGTTGCCTTTTCAGAAAACCACATCTGATTTAGTTTCTATTAACTGTTAGGAAGCATGATCTTGTCCTGTTTATTCTGCACTGGGAAAAACTCAGCAGGTCAGTCACAGCAGGTGCTTTACCTGAGAGTAAAATGACATGGTAAACCTTCTCTTCAATCTGTTTTATTTGTCTTTCGTTGCCTGAAGCAGTGTACACATTGTTTTCCTGTTCAGTTACTATGATTTTCTACCAGATTTATTGTTGATGAACTGGGTGCAAACATACTTATTTTATAGATGGGATACTGTCTCCATAGCAAGGATTTTAACAAGATTTTCGTTTGAATTTTTTCTGCCAAACTGATGTTACTGTTATTGTATTTTCCCATATATATATAAAAATACATAGTTTGCAGTCATGTGAAAAGGTTAGACTGTAACACTGCAGGTATTTTTCCATGGGGTTCATCTCTCAGATTACTGCAATGGAGACCAGCAAATTGTCTTCTGTCTTAGTTTTTTAGTCAAATACTTGCAAGGAGTCTCTTCAGTGCTAGGTAATGAAACTTGGAGCTTAGTGAATTCTTATCAAATAAGCACAGAAAGCGGATAAAAATACCCAGTGTTGCTTCTTCCTTAACTACCTTATCAGTTCTGCTTTGTGGTGTGAAAGTTCTGTAGATCAAGTCTCAGGACTAGGAGGAAGCAGGAGGGCCAGAAGACAAAGAGAGGTTTAAAGAAAACCTGCAAAGAATTTGCTCGTCAACTTGATGTGTAATAGGTGCAGAAATGACAAAACCAGGTAGAAGTTTACAGTGTAGGAAAACCTCAAAAGATAGGTGGAAGAGGATGTTCACTGAAATAAGAAGGGACAGCTGTATATGGGCAAAAATAAAATGGAAAGGGAAACATGACCATTTTATACGGGACATATAAGGGACATATAAGTAGACAGAGACAGAGAAATAATTAAGAAAATATCTGTCTCATCCAGAACTCCACTTGAATGTTTGCCAAACTTTTTGTTAATCACTTAAAATATAGCTGCTGGATTACTTGTTACTGCAGTCACTCCCATGTACTCACTTTGTAGAATGAATGATTTGCTCTGCTTAACACGCAGCATTTGCCTGGGTCAAACTCTTTACCAAGCTCCAAAACCAATCCAATTGGTTTTACTGTGCTCATTAAGCCTTTTCAGTGCAATATCATGTGCTGCTCTGATCATGGTATATGTTATTGGATATATACCTGTGTATTCATATCTGTACAACAGCATACAAATACTTGTACCAAGTACAAGCTTGTACCATCAAGAGTACCGTGAGATGCTTTGTGTTCTCACATGCCCATCTTTTAGCTTGGTGCGAACACAATTCAGTGCTTGAGCTCTGATTCTCCCAAAATACTGCTCAGGAAGAGTGTCCTGGCACTTCATATAGTGCCATATGGATATGAAAATGTAGCTAGGACAGCAGGCTGAAGCAGGTCTGTCTCATGACCATTTTTAGTTACAGTCAAAAATCAGTCCAAGAAACTAAACTTAAATCAAGCATTTATCTATAGAACTCTACCTATTTGACCCTTTCAAGTGACCCAAACTTTGTTTCATTTCTGCAGTTTTGCTGATGCTCTACTGATATTTTTCTAGTCTGCTGAAGGCTGCGAGGGGAAAGATGGGGTGTGTGGTCCACCCAGACAGTGAGGTGATGGGAACATGCCAACAAACACTGCAAGGCAGCAGCCCTGGAAGAACAGGCTTGCCATTTACTAGTGCTTCTATCTTCCCCTTGAGTCAGAGCGGAGGGAAGGGGAAGGTGCTGCTGGCAACTTTCCTCCTGTGAGTTCCATGAGCTTCTGCACTTGCACCCTGACCTGCAACAAACAGGAGAGCAAATCAGTGTGTTTGAAAAGGCAGGTTCTGTGCTAGCTGTCTCTGCTGTGTATATGGGATGCCAAGTCAAGAGGAGCTTTGAATTGGTGCTGCTTAAGCATTCTCCTTCATTATAAATTTTCTGGAGAAGGCTAAATGTATTTTAAACCCTAAGAAGGTGTGTTCCGTTACACTATCTATACCTGGAAGAATTATTTTGTGAGGTAGAGAGGGAGTTCAGAACTTCTTTTGTAAGACAAAGTAGAAATAAAAAAGGGATTTAAAAAAAAAAAATCTTCTGCCCCCAGTGTTCTTACAGACACATTCTTTCCCACATGTTTCTGTCTACAGTCTGTTGGACCCATCTGGTTCCCTCAGAAGTTGTCCGTTTTTTTTGTTTTGTTTTGTTTTTTTTTTTTTTTTTTTTTTGCTCCTGAGGCTTACCTGGTGACTATTAACAACCCCCAGGTGTCTTAGCATCTTAGAAACTCCCAGCTTCTTTCATGGTCCCTTTCACATGCCCCCACGCTGTGATCTGGAAGTGTCTCCTTGCAGCAGGAGAGATTGTTCCAAGGCCAGAGCCATCTTCTGCCTCCCCACAAGGCTCCACCTGACCCAGCGCTTTCTCCCCAGAGGAGCAGAATTTGCACCCAGTTACACATCTGGGAGGTGCGGTCATGCCCTATGTCTGCACTGCAGACTTACTCTCTTCTACAGACTTGAAGGATTTATACAGAAGAATTCAAATACATGCTATCGGGGTACAAAGCCCCAAAACTTGTTAGCTATTTATTGTGCAGGCAAAAGTGGGAAAAACTGCATTACTAATACAACAGTATTGCAGTCCGGATAAGTGTAAGGCGGAGGGTGAGACTGTGATGCAGATTTGAGGGAATGGGTGTTGTGTCAAGATGGCTAGACCTCAGTTGCTTCGAGCTGTTAAAGATATGTTAGAGTGTACTTTGGATGTAGACCACATGTGCCTTTTGGTTTTATGGATTTGTGTTTTAATAGGTCCTTTTCCTGGTTTCTGCCTGTGTTTTCAGTCTATGACTATAGTCATGTCATCCTGATTCACTTAGTAATAACCTGACGCAGCAGCATTAATGGTAGTGTCATATGTGGATCACTGGAGGAAAGTATTTAGTGTTATGAGCTAACTGTGATTTGGTAGTTAATATATTTATTACCAGTGGTTAAAGGTCTAAAATCAATTAGTAGGAAAAGGTTAAAGAAGGTATGCTTAAACTGGTTATTTTCAGATCAACTGGGCCCAAAGGAATTCACCCTGGAATACCTAGAAAACTGCCTGAAATAATGTCATAGATGTTAGTGCTTATCTTCTCCAAACTTCTGGAAATTGGGTGAGATTCTGGAGGCCTGGAACTTAACATTTACTTCTCAAAAGTGGGAAAGCATTAGCTAAGGGAGGATTATAGGTCAGCTAGTTTAACATAATTCCCAGGAAAAATACTGAAACAAGTAGATTATTAAACCTGAACGGTGATGACTAGAGGAGAAAAGGTTGACATAGAGTAATTAAGCAGAGCTTCACGTAGATAAATCCTGTTTCTTCCCAACAAGGTAACAGGTCTTCTGGGAAGAGGTGAAAAAGCAGATGACGTAGATCTTCCTTCTATTAAAGCTTTTGAAATAGTTTGGTTTAGTCTATCTGGCCCTAGTTTACTATGGGAATGGCATATGAGACTACATTACCATGAATGATAACTTGCTGGAAAACCATACTCAGTAACAAAAGTTATTAAGATACTCACTGGATTGGAAAATAGATTTCAAAATTTAAAAAAAAAAAAAAAAAAAAAGGTAGAAGTCTGTGTTTGAATAGTAGTTCATGTTTTTAGTCAGAAAATATACACATTAGGGTAGAGATTATGCTTTTAAATTTGAAGATAAAGGCAAAAGAAGCTGGAAAAGGAATTTGAGTTCATTGGAAGACACTGGATTACAGTTCAGAATTATCTTGATGTATGGGAAGATTGTGTTGCAAGAATATGAATTCTATTAGTGACAAATACAGAGCATGATGTACTGGCAGGAAAATTCAGCTGAACAAATACAGCTCAGGGGTAATTACTGGCTGGACAGCAGTTCCATAGAAAGTTTTACAGATGACAGTGAATAACCTGAATTATATCCAGCTTTACTCAGTGTTTGAAAAATTTTGATCAAAGTCATGGTTATCAAGTCATAAAAGAGCAGTGAGAAAAATAAGGCAGCTAGCTTCACATGGGAGAGTTTGAAGAGACTGTGGTCAACAAGAGAAGAGGAATCTAGAGGAGGGAATCGGGTAATGTTCTTGATGGAGAGAGGTGGTGGAAAAACAAAGCTGATGCCAAGAGGGAGAAAATGTCATTTTTTTTTTTCTTTTCTTTTTTCCCCTGTTGTGGGCAGGAGAAATGAAATGAGCCAAAATTACAATGAGAGAGATTTGAGTGTTAGACACTAGAAAGAAGACTTCTGGTGATAAAAATGTCTGGTGAAAGCATGGGATTGGAGTCTTGAGTAACGAACAAGACACAGATCTTTTGGGAGGGGCCTTAAGGTTGCATGTTCCTGCTGTTGGTAAGGAAGGCACTGGGTGGCCTCCTGAGGCTTCTCTGCACCCAGGGGTGGTTCTGCTTTCTGTGGATGTGTCAAAGAAGGCACGTTCTGAAAACCAAAATCTTTAAGCAATTAGAAGACACTCAATGATCACATTGTTTTCAACATTAATATTAAAAATTATTTGCTTGCTTCTTACTAAGGTGTATGTCCTCAATTTACATTACTGACACTGTGTCTTAGGCAAATATTGCTTGTAGCTTTTTCCTGTTTTCCAGGTGACAGAAATGGTGTTCAGAAACACAACCTTGCTCAGAGCATAAACTGAAACCACAAGCATGTAGTAGTTGACTGAAAGATATGAGTTGTCAGCTAAGTGAAGTTATAGTAAATGTAATTCACTGTGTTTATTGAATATATAATTAATAAATCTTTTAGTCATCAATTCCAGTACTACGTTAGATGACCCTAAATGTTTTTGCCCTTAGCAACAATGCTTTTTTTTTGCTGGTTGGCAGTGGAATTGCATATGTCATGGTCTTCTCTTTTGTTACAGGTTTTGGGCTGGATCCGAAATGGAGAGTCAATGTTAAATGCTGGGCTTATCACTGCTAGCTCTTTGCAGGAGGCAGAACAGTTACAGAGGGAGCATGAGCAGTTTCAACATGCAATAGAGGTAAAAGTACCATTTTAGCGACCATAGTCAAGAAGTCTTGTATTAGAGTTCATGAGTCTCTGTCAATAGCAGTGTTGGGTTCACACTATATTGAATATTTTGAGTTTAGGAAAAGTTGTTGAAATCATCTTATGGCAAAGAGGTAAAAACACTTACTAGGAAGGTGGTGGTTTTGTTCTTGTTCATTTAGGAGCTGCAATTCCAGGTGCGCACATCTTCTCAGTACCTTTTTGCATTTTTGTAAAGTGATAGCTGTTCACAGCAATTTTACGAAAATGGTGTTTCCCTTTGTTAGAATACAACATATAATGCTAACTGTTAAAGATAAGAATAAATGGAACAGCAAACACCAGGTTTATGTATTCTGATACGGTCCTTTAATGTTTCCATTTTTGTTTGATAATAGGTTTCATTGAAATTTGTGTGTGGTGGTGTGTCCATCCTCCTGGCATGACTTCAGACTAAACTTAGTGGATTTGTTATATCTTTGCAAAAAATAGGCAGAGATCTTAAGACTGGCTGAAATGCAGTATTATTAATTTATATGCGCTATCTCGGGACTTATGGTGATATTGATTATATATAGCATATGTTTTTTAAGACCTTTACTTTTGTTGAAAGATTAACCAATGTTGTGATTGTTTGGGAAAACTATTTTCAGAAGTACTCTGTCTTGCAGTAGCTCTTTCACATTCATTTGCTATTTGGTGGAGTTTTATGCTTCCCTACAGTTTGCACTATATGTACCCTCATTTTGAGAGCTTTGGTAACTCTCGAGTATAAAAATCATGAAACTTCTAGGTGTTTGACAATTTAATACTATATTACTAGGAAGCTTAAATTCTGTGTTTTCTGTGTCATTTTCTACTTGGATATAATAATGCTTATTACAGTTAGGGGTTCCAGATAATAGGCAAGTATATGTGTAAATAGAGAACTACAAATTTGCTTACAATGAATGGAGAGTTGTCTTTTGTATTGGCCTGCATGGCTGCACCTTCATTTGCTCACTACTGATGTGTGAAAGACTGCAGTAAAGCTGTGAGGACAGCAAAAGCAATCAAGCCGAAATAAGATACATCCTTTCTATCTTCTTTTTCCTCACCATGAAGGGAAAGAAAATCAATCTGAAATTCATAATTGCAATAAAGTGTACTGCAACATACATATGCCATGTGTGGCTTAATGCTAGACAATGGCTATTGCTTACAAACTGCTAGTCATTGTTTATCTGATGCTAAATCTTGAAAGGATTTATTTCCTTTGTATTTGCATAGTAAAATCATGCAGTGACTAATATTAGATGGTTATTTTTAGTTGATGGGTGTTTGTGCATGTGTATAGACGTGGCATTGACACAATGAAAATGTGAGCCTTTGAAGTCTTCAAGAAAATTAAGTGCTCCACTGAAGTCTTGAATTTTCACCTCTTGTCAGAAAACACATCAGAGTGCCCTGCAGGTTCAGCAGAAGGCAGAGGCAATGCTTCAGGCTAATCACTATGATATGGATATGATCCGGGAGTGTGCAGAGAAGGTTGCTTCCCACTGGCAACAACTGATGCTGAAGATGGAGGACCGTCTCAAGCTTGTGAATGCCTCTGTTGCCTTCTACAAAACTTCTGAACAGGTAAAGAAGTGCTACATGATCTCTGTCCCCCTTGGTTAATTCTTCGGTGTGACGTAAAACAGCATTACCTAAAAAAAAAATGGTTGACTAGGTTTGGTTACATTTACTAATTTGATAACAACTGCAGTTAAACAGAAAATGCAAAGAACAAATCCTCTTACCAGCTGCCTTAGAAAGAGAAAGCATGTGTTACAGCCTTTCAATATATAAAGAGGTGTTATAAGACAAAGATTTTTTTACCAAGGTGACAGAACAAGGGCTAATGGTTTTAAACTGAAAGAGGGTAGATTTAGATCAGATGTAAGGAAGACATTTTTAATAATGAGGCTTTGAGCAACCTGATCTAGTGAAAGATATTCCTGGCCATGGCAGGGGGGTTGGACTACAGATGATCTTTGAAGGTCCCTTCCAACCCAAACTATTCTATGATAAATTAATAGGAGACAAATTGTACTACCTGCTAAGAGACTACAGTGTAATTGGTCTGGCTACACTTGTGTCAATTAGCAAACTTCAAAGGAGGTACATTACTAAAGTGCAGTCATTATTGGTGAAGACAGAAATCTTCATCTGCCTCTTCCATCACTCTTCCCTTTAATACTTCTCAGATTATTTTTAATTGAGAAAAGTCCAGTAAAACATTTTCAAGATGAAACAATGTACACAATGTACAAGTGGATTTCTGCTTGTTTCAAGAAGTTTTGCTTAAACTACAAACAAGTTACACAGAGGTTTTAGTGGAAGTACTTCAGATGGCTAATTCTGGGTTTTGTGTGCGAGTCAGAGAAAAATCTGCTTCATCCTGCTTGTCCCCAAAGCAGTTAGAGGGAAGGTTGGCAAGGTTGCTTTCCCTGCAGTCACATCTTAAGCTTGTCCTGAACCGTACAGTCGCAGAGGTGGAGATAGCCTTCTGAGCAATTCCACGTAAGTAGGTGAATGCCTGCAAAGCTACAAAGTTTGTTGCCTTCTCTTAAGTCCCAGTCAAAACATGTCAGAAACTAACCTATATGTAAGGGATAGATTGGTTTTCCATTTTTTTGGCTTGAATTTTTGTCTTACTGAATTATATTTGGGTTGGACTTTTTCCTGATAGGTGTGCAGTGTGCTGGAAAGCCTGGAGCAAGAATATAAGCGAGAAGAAGACTGGTGTGGGGGAGCAGACAAACTGGGTCCCAACTCTGAAACAGATCATGTTACTCCCATGATAAGCAAACACCTGGAACAGAAGGAGGCGTTCCTAAAGGTACTGTTTGCTATCTTTTTGTGGTCTTCTGTGTCTTGGGAAACGTGCAGTCAAATGCTCACTCTTACCATGCTGAAATGTATGTGGAAAGTAACAGTGCCCATTCAAAAGCTATAGGCATGTCCCAAACTGCAAAGATGTGGGAAGTGACACGTTAACTGCTTCTGACAGTGATTAGGAGAATACTGCTAAGTGCATAAAATTGTAGACAGTTTTATAAATATATTTTCTGTTGAACTTCAATAGATGTCAAGTCTCCCACTGTGACTGAAGAGGAATTGGGAATCACTGCTTTGAGCGACTGTCATTCTAAAGAATGCTTAAAGGCTGCTGCTTTGGAGGAGAAGTGACAGTCACATAGTGCCATTGCTGCCTGTGCATCAGAGCAGCTCTCTCACATGTGCTTGGACTACAGTAGAGTACAGGAGAAGGAAACTGCTAGACAAGGATTTGGGAATAGTTGTGTTTCTGTAATAGTCTGTAGATAAATGAAAGGTTTTTACTCCAACTAATGCCCTAGTGAAGAAGGTTATTGATCATACCGAATAAATGTGTAACGGATTCTTGCAAAGCAGTGTAACTAACCCTGTGACCAGAGGCTGTTTCCACAGTGACCTTGAAAGACGACTAAGAGTGTAAAACTTATTTTTATTAAAAGCCTTTTCATTCTCAGTGCACAGATGAGAACGTTCAAAATTATATTAGCACAGCTCTAAGTATATTGTCAAATAGATCTTTCTACAACTGACATATGAGTTACCAATCTTTATTTCAAAACAGTATGAGAAATGACTTAGTGTCTTTGTTACTGGATCAAACCATGCTACCTTTATCTAACCTTTTAAAGTAGTATTTCATGTTCTGCTTATTAAAAACAAGGCAGCCAGCCCATATGTAGTACTTGGTGTACATTAAGATGGAGAAGTTAGGTGAGCTGAGTGTTGGCAATACAGTGGCGAGGACTAAAACCTCTTGAGGCCTTGCCCATTTTTTAAGGGCATGTCTTAATATTTTAGCACTTTTGGTTTCACTTCAGTGGTGTGTTTACTTTTTGTTTAAAGTACTGGTGGATGCTTTGGAATATCCAGGTGAGTACATAAGCATGTACACTTTGTTCGTACAATAAATAACTTTGTGGCACATGGCACATACACAAAACAAACTTCTCTGTGAGCTCTGAGTCATGCTGAAAGCTCTAGAGCGGGTAATTGCTTTTCAGGATCTTCAGATAAAAGGATAAAAGATAAAAGGAATGGTATTTTATTTGGGTTTGTTGTTTTGGGGTTTTTTTCCTGCCAGATAAGTAGGGATTAACTGCTATTTGTTGGGAAAACTATTTTAATTGTTGGGCTGGCTTACTTATAGAAGGATTTAACAAGCAACACTTTCTAAAATAGGAGGGAGTGGTAAATGCACAAAAGGGGGATGAGGAAGATCCTTCATCTCTTTCTGGATGTATATTTGTGCATCTTCAAATAAAGTAATACCGCTGACTCTCTAGGCTTGCACACTGGCTCGGAGGAATGCTGATGTCTTCCTGAAATACCTGCACAGGAACAGCGTAAACATGCCAGGGATGGTGACACACATCAAAGCACCTGAACAACAAGTTAAAAGTAAGAGGTTTCTTGTTCTTTTTTTCTCTAAAGAATATGATCATCATGTCCTGTGGTGTGTGTGATGATGGGGGAGTGAAGCTTTCCCAAGTGTAAAGCGTCCTGTCAGGCTTAACAGGAAATAATTAAAATTGCTTGCACACTTTGAAGGAGCTGCCAGTCATCAAATTCTCTTATACCCAAATGAAGTTGCTTTGAATTTATTTATCTCCTGTTTGCACTTAATATTCTTTCAGTTTGAGACTCAAATGTGCTGCTTTTGTTGAGAAAATGAGATAGTAAACTTCCACAAGATAATATTTGGTCTGAAGCCAAATGGAAGCTGATCACTGTAAGCTTACAGTGTGTTAGTGTGGTGCATTCTGTGAGTTCCGTGGGAGTGCCAGCACGATACAAGATAATCCTTTGAATAATGCCCTTGGGCCCTTCATATAGTTGAATCAGTATTAAGGAACTTCATGAAGTACAGGATAACTGACATCATGTTTAAATTAGATGTGTAGATAGGTAGTGGGGCTGATGTGAAGCAGGAAAGAACTATTACAGCTTTAAGGTGTAACATGCACTGTGGGGAATGGAGTAGAGAGAGAAACCTGTAGGGCTTTCAGGGACAAAAGTACAGAAATTAATAGGGTATGCGTAACTGATGGGTGAGGTAGGCAGAGATCAGAGATTCAGAAATAAATACTGCATTTTACTGATTTACTTGCCAGTCATATTCTGCTCAGTGTGTTTTGAAGCTGAGACTGCACACTGAGGCCATGCTACAGACTCAAAACCAGAGAAGTCTAATTAATGTCTAATTAATTGCTGTTTATAGCTACCCAAAGGGGAGTTATGCAGAGGATGGAGCCAAACTCAGGGGAACACAGCAACAGGACCAGATGAAAAAGTTGCAGCAAGGAAAATTCTGAATAGATATAAGGAGAAAGTATTACAGCAAGAATGAGAAAGCACTGGGTAGCCCAGAGAGGTAGTGGAATCTCTGCCCTTGGGAATTTTTTAACAACTCAGTTGAACAAGCCCCTGAAAAACTTTGAAGTTAGTCCTGCTTTGAGGAGGAGATTGGAACAGATGGCCTCCAGAGGTCACTTCCACTCTAACTTACTTGATGACTCTATTAGAAAAGGACATGCTCACTTCTTCACTTTACTACAAGGGGAAAACAGTTTGTGTTAAACTTACTCATGTATCTGATAGTACTCAAACTGAAAATCTCCATGATGAATTTTTTGTGTTGGAAAGATAATAGAGTATTGGCCATACTTTTCACTCTAAGGAAATAGTTGGACTGTGGCAGTTGAAACTTTGAGCCTGTGGAGCTAAGACAAAGTATTGTTTTTCCTCTGTCCCCAAGGCATCAATGTTTGTAGAACTGTACAAAATTTCAACACAAATGCTGGCAGTATCAATAACTGAAGAAGTGTCGCTGACATTTGTCACTTAGCTCTTCTCTTAGTAGCAGGCAAAGAAAACAAAGCAGAAGCAAGCAGGAAGTTGTAGCAATCACACTTGTTGAGTATTAAAAAAAAAAAATGTTAGGGCTTTCAGACAAACTTTTTAAAAAATTCAGTTTTGAAATCCGTGGAGAAACAGGCATTCTGAGAAAGGTGAATGTATTCAGATGAGGAAAGAGTAGAAAGGTCTCTGCTAATGTCCTTAAGAATAATTATATGTCAGAACTGCAGTGCTATACATGCTCTGGGTACATTTAAGATCCTGGATGAATGATACATGTTTAAAAAGCAACAAGAAAAGCAACAAAAATCCCCAAGCAGGGGAAAAGTAAGCTATGTTCTCTAACACTTTTTCCCCCGTAAGCCATGTAATACATGTATGCATGTAAGGAAAAAGATCTCTTTTCATCTCTTTTCTAAATAGAGGAAAAAATATAATAGTGTTTATTTCGTTTTGGTGAAATAGAGGTTACACGTGTTCTGCTGGACTGTTACACGCTCATACTCAGGTGTATGCTTGAAACAGTGTGCCAGACTGGGATCAGTACATAAATGAACACTTTCAAAACTTTAGTAACCCTTGAGTTTCTGCAGAACTGCTGAACATTTTTCAAAAACCTCATTCGGCGACATACTTGATCCTTATTCCCAGCTGCAGATTATGATACCTAGAAAAGCAATGTCTTAATCTAGGCAAAGTTTAGCTAAGCACATGCTTAATGGGAAACAGGAATCACAATGGTACTGAACTCTGAGAGGTGTCCTTTTGTTCCTTCATGCAGATGTAAATAATTTCCTTAACCTGCAGTTATGAGTATCCAAATACTGTATCAGAAACCATGCCAAAGCTGAATTTTAGGAAGGGGTTGTGGCCTAAACTGCTGTGACAGGTGGATTCAGTCAGTGATGATTGTTGTAAGCACAGAAAAGGAGCATCTTCATCTTTGCTTCTGCTGCTGATTTTTGTGTGCTGCTCTGTTACCTCTGTCTCAGCTGTATGGGCTGCGACTGAACATAGTGCAGGAACTTGTCTAGTGGTGCTTATGTTTTTAGATAGGTTGATAGAGAGGGCACCACGCATAGAGACTGCTGAAAGCTCTGTGAGGCTGGAGAATAAGGTGAAAGCTTAGGAAGCAATCCTAACAAATGTTGGAATCAAAGACAATAACAACAACAGGAACTGTAGTTCAGAAGGCTTGAGATTAGAGCTGCTCATCCAAACCTAGTATTAAATATTGATGTTCTATAACTTCCTTTGAGTATTTAATAGAATATTTTTTCTTTTCCTTGTCAGTTCAGGAAATTAATGGCAGTAACACTAATGGTGTCCGGCCAAATATCTCTCACTGGCTTGCCATCTGTATCATGTCCTGACAGAACAAATGCTGTTCCAATTAGCTAAATTCGTCTTGCTTGCTCTTTGTCAGAACTGCTTCACTTGTGTCACTATTAAGATGTCTCATTTTATATGGTATATGCAGTTGGGCGTATTGCATCATATAATAATTATGTCCCACCCCCCCACCTTGTCCAGCGAAATGTGGCGGATGTTCTGAGCAAGCATTTTGGATGTGGCGTAAGGCAGAAATAAAACTGAGAAAGCAGGTGAGACACATAGGAGTTCAGCTCATGGCTTGGCTAAGGGACAGATTAATTGAGGCATATTTGAGGGTAGCCTGCCCAGCAGGAAGAAAACCTTGGCCACAGTGACCATATTCCAACCAAAAGCAAGTCCTGGGTGATCTCAACGCTCTGTAGCGAGTGGGAATACGGTGCTTCCCAGCAGGAGGATGTTGACAGTGATGCAGACAGGTTTCATAATCCTCAGGAAGGCTGTGACAAGTGGTTGCAGTTGGTCCCAGATCACCGAGAGAGGGAGAGGTGCTTTTCCCCTCAGGGTCCCTTTATTTGAGCTTCTCTGTCAAACTGTTTCTTGGAGTTGTTAGCTTTTGGGCTGTAAGGCATGGTGGGACCCGCACAGTGGGGCAGGGGAATGCAGAGGCCTTAAGAAGCCTAGCACCTGATAGCCTACATTCGTAATTATGGAAAATAGCCAGCTGTGAGTATAAGAGGAAAAGCAAATAAAGCGTTATTGTGAAGAATGAGTCTTTTCTGTGGTCTCCTGTGCTTCTGGTAGACCTCACCTTGGGTTCTGTGCGCTTCCAACAGAATTGCCTGGCAGAGACATTGGGTGTCCCCATTTCCATGTATTTCAGCTCGCCGCCCGGGTTTGCAGTAGCTACAAAGTCTAGTAGGGCTGCTACTCTGGAAGAAGCAGTGGGTAAAGTGAACTTCACAAGAAACTGCTAGGATTTTTTTGTTTGAAGAAGAAAACCAATAAACGTTAAAGAAGCATTGTTCAGATAAGATATTCTGCATATTGTAAGCAGAAGGTCTTTGCTATCCAGGAAGAATTTATAACCCAGACATGTGGAATTGCAGGTTAACAGTGGGATTTGGATGTGATTTCTCAATGGCAGACAGTTTCCGATACTCAGGAATGGAATAACAAATTGTGGAGTTAATTATTTGATTACCTCAGAATTCTCTCAAGGCTCAATGAACATTCATATTTGAACAAGTTAACTTACTCAATTATACTGCTGTTGCTTTTGATCGGGTTTTTTTGAAGGGAAATTACAAACTTAGTAATTGTTTATTTTTTTATTACTTGGGTTTCTGTATCTATTTGTGTTCCATTTGTTCTTGTAGTGACCTAGGGTTATGTATTTGCCCGTATGTATTAAATTATTAAAATATTTTATAGGAGACTGGCATATTCAGAAAAGTTATTTTTTATTATGATTTGATATGAGATGTTAAGCATGTTGTGATTCTTGTGCATACTTGTTCTTTCTGAGGAAACCCCATCAAGAACCATCTTTATCAGCCTACATTTTCATTTCTGTTATAAACAGTGGCAGTCCCTGTATGAAAAATATTTGAGAGAAAAAAGGTGTCAGTAGTAAGTTTTAATTGCATCTCTAGTTTCTTTAACCAACCAACATTTCTGTAAATAATAATGAAAAAGGAACACTGTGTTTCATGAATATCAGGAAAGAGAGCAAAACAAAAAGTAACAGAAACAGTAAGTATATTGTAAATTCTACAATACATAGTATTCTATTCCACTGATTTTAATGTGATATTTCAAAATTGGTTGTCATAACCTCTGAAACTATTTTCATTTCTTCAGATATCTTGAATGAACTCTTCCAGAGGGAGAACCGTGTGCTGCATTATTGGACCATGCGTAAAAGACGTCTTGATCAATGCCAACAGTACGTGGTGTTTGAAAGAAGCGCTAAACAGGTGAGGGTTTTATATAAAAATCCTCTTCAATGTGACGTACCCTGTCTTGTCTCACAATAACAAATTTGGTATTGACTTCGATGTTTCAAATGGCTGGAAAATCTCAATATAGAAAGTAACTGAAATTATTTGTCTTTCCTTTAATACAGAACAACTAAATCTGTTGAGGCAGGGTGTCTTTACTGATGTAACCTAAAGGTAGTGTTTTGCTTCTGCCAGCTTGATCTGCTACTCGTGAATCTCATTTCTGCAAACTTGTGTTTGACAAATTGTTAGGCTTGTTAACTTTTACACACACACCTAATTTCACCAGGGAAGTAACAGGCAGAAACATTTTTCTCAGATATTGGGGGAAAAGAATATCTAATTAATTTGATTGGCAGTTCTAGAAAACTGGCAAGTTGGATAACTCATTAAATAATAACTGAATGACTTCGGTTTTGCAGTTCTGCGTGTACTTGATTTCATGTTTTCTTTCATGATAGATCCACCTCTTTGTATTTTGTTGAATTTATCAGTGTGGAAAGAACTATTAAGTAGCTACCACACACAGAAAAAAATCCCCTTTGCTAATCAAAATACAGGACATAAAAATAAGTAGGGGGTTCCAAGGCAGGACTTGTAATTGGGATGACCTGCAGTGGTTTTCATACTACTTTTTTTTTTTTGACTGGATATAGGACAAAGAAAGGAAGCTATCTGTTCCTGTTCTGCAGAAAAGGACACAACGCCCATAGTGTGAAATATAGTTAGACTTACTTTAAAGGGCTCAACCTGATTTTTTTATTTCTTTCTGACAGCCAGTGTAGACAGAAGCTTAAATCCTAGTGGTCTGTTTTGGTCTCTTGCGACATTTCTAAAGTCTTATCTTTCATGCTTTCACAAAGAAAGTAATACCAGACGAATCTTGGAGTGAAGTTAAAGATTAATACCTCTTTAAAACACCAACATCACCCCTTCCCTGCCTCCCACCCCACTTTTGAATAACCTTAACTTCAACCTCTGCCAAGCACATGACCTACTTGCTTTTGTATAGAGATTACTGACTAACAGTCAAACACTGGAAATAAAGATTTGTCAGCATTTTAATTGTAAATCCCATTTTTCAGCAATCACCAGTTCAGTCATCACAAAGCAAAGTAAACTATATATGGACTTCACACTGATTAGCCAAAAGATGGAAATGCTGCTGTCTTCATTTAGATTTTTGTTTGGAAGTTGAAAGAACCCATTCTTTTTGCTTTCAGAACTTGATGTCCTGCAATGGGAGCAGATATCATAGTAGTTTGTGAGGGCAATGGTAGGCTTTCAAATTGTTCCAGAGTTAAGGGCCCACCTGATCACCAGATTGATTTCTCCAGTTCTTGTATGGTGATACGTGTCTCCACCATACAATCCTCAGCTTCACATGAAATGAGAACTGATCTAAACTGTAGGAATTAATATTGAGATGAACTTTCTGTCATATTGTGGCTCCAGAGAGCTGCCAAAACTTTATGAAAGGGCAACATTTGGGGAGGGGATCTTTTCTATTTATCATTCATTCCAGCATTGTGCAATAAACCCACCAAAAAAGGTTAAAAAGTTAAAAGCGAGAAGTAGCAAAATGAACGTTGTTTGTATTATCAGTGACAGCCATGCTGCTTGTCCAAATCAGTCTTCATTTGCAAAGATTGACCTTGGAATGACAAGGGGTATCATGCAGGTGGTTGGTTGAAATCTCCCTTTTCTTGACAGTAGTCTGAGAGTTGTTGGTTTGTTTCCGTCAGTGACACTTGAAAAGTACAGGCCCATCTCATCAGGCTTGCATCTGCACTGGTATGTGACTAGGTAAATGGCATCCTAGCATTCACATTCAGTGTTCAGTTTTGAAAGCTTTCTACTCACTTTAGTTTTTGTACCAAGAGGCAAAAGCATCTTAAGTGGAAGGAAGAGAATCAAGAGTTACTCAGTCACAGCCTTGATGAGCTTAAATTGTTGGTGGAATTATAATACAGACAGTGCCTTTTCTGATTCAGTGTAAGGTTATGCTCTTGAAAAATACTATCTACTGTACACCAAGATAAAACTTTTCCTGTTCTTAGTAAGGTGGATAGATAAAAGGGTAAACTGAAAGTATGAGAGATAAAAAGAAGAATGAGGACCCACTAGCAATCTCCTACTTTTTCTCTTAGAGTGTTAAATTTTTGTCTAGTGCTGTATGCATTTACTGAAGACACAGAAGATACACATGCATTTAGTAACAAGACAGTTCTAAGCAAGCTGTATTAAACTCTTTGAACATCTGATATTGTCTTTGTCAGAACCAGGAAGTTTCTAAGTTCATGTGCCTCTGCATACTGGTATAGTAGCCTGTATTTAGAGCTGCAAAACAACTTGCTAATATCAGTCTTCAGTTACATTTTTTTATTTTTACTTATATGTGAGAGTTTGAGAGGACTCTCTTTTTTTTTTCTGGTAGTCATAGAATAGGATTCCTCACAACCACTGCTTAAAAGGGCAGCAAATATTAATGTGGGTAGAACACAGATAATAACATGGATCAGCATAGTTCGTAATTGTGAGAAAGTAAGGTACCAGGATGTGGAAAGGAAACAATTTTAGTTTGCAGTTCTTGGTTCTTGACTTTTACTGCCTATACATACATTAACTGATACATCTCCCCCTTCCTCCTCTACTGCAGGTTTAATTTCTAGAAGTACATGTAACTACAGACCATACTTTGTGAGTCTGGAATACATGTCAACTAAACAGTGAAATGATAGTTAAATCTTATGTCCTTAGGAAGTTTAGCCTACACATTTGGCAGTCTTATGTACATTTTCACAAGTTGCAAAATGCATGCTTCTGAGTACAGCTGTCCTATGTTGCACCAAAAAAGTGATTTTTTTGCTCAGTTGGGGAGTACACTAACAAAACTATAGACATAGTTAGAACCTTTTAATAGTGGACTACTGTAGTCCTGTAGTAGTGGACTTCTCTGAAGTATTCAGATACATGTGTCAGTTGTTTAATTCTTTAAGCATTGCTTCATAGACTAAGTGAATTATTTCAGAGTTACAAACTGTCTGATACTGTAGAGATATTAAGTGATTGCCACAGGTAGCATAGAGTAAAATTTACCTGAGGCGGATCTGTGTTTGTGAAATACTGATTACATATGGTTTTTACTGGCAAAAGTACGTTGCCTTCTCTCTTAATTTTCCTTCATCATTGCTTTATTTAGGCTCTGGAATGGATTCATGACAATGGAGAGTTTTATTTATCCACACATACTTCCACTGGCTCCAGTATCCAGCACACTCAAGAGCTGTTAAAAGAACATGAAGAATTTCAGATCACAGCAAAGGTAAAATAAATAAAATTATGTAAGATTTAAAAAAAAAACAAAACAAACACAACCAAACAAAAAAACCCCAAATTCTCCACTTCCCCCCCCCACCCCCCGAAAAAAAAAACCCACAACAAAACCCACAAAAAAAAAAAAAAAAACAAGGATGTGTCCATCAAGATCTGTTTACTTGCAGTGGCTTTCTCTCTGTATTTGTGCTGGGAACAGAATAAACTAAAAGATAATCAGAAGATAATCACTGTTCCATCAGGTCTATGTGCTGTTGATTTCTCAAGAAAAAATAGTAGTAAGATAGTTTAAAAATACCTATGAACATTGCAGGGCCTTTGTTTTCCACTTTTATATCCTCGTGTCTGAGGATTACTGCACATTCGTTTAGGATATAAAATACAACAAGGCATATTATTATTCAGCTGTGATTTAATTAGAAGATAGTAGAAAAATTAAAGCTTTACTTGTTAGGTTACTCATTTTATTGAAGTATTCTGTGATTCTGCTGTAACTTTTTTGAGCCATGGTAACATTATGTTACTCTGTATCTCTGGAGGCCTATACAGAGATGCAGATGTCACTTGTGAGGTTTACCAGTTTTCACATGTGAAAGACGGGCAACTAGTGTGTGACTGAAGTACCCGAGCTTTATGTAGCTTTGTCTGTCTCTGTTTCGTTTTGTCACCTGTTCAGACTGTCACCTGTTTCCACCCCTTGGCTCTCCCATCTTCATAGAGAAATAAAGCCCAAGAAAGTAAGCAAGTGTTCATTTGTCTGAAGGACCACCTCAGAAGAGAAGAGGCTTGGAGATGGAGTTGGTCATGGGACATGTGGGAAGGGAGAAAAGAGAATCCAGAAAGAACAGAGATCACTTTTGCTTTTCAAACATGGATTTTCTTCCTTCTGAGTTTGGCTCCAGCCTTTGTTCTGCTGGATCCCTTCCAGTGTGCAGAGCACCACTGCCCCCCCTGTTTCCTCTGTCAGTCAGCAGATGACGTGGGTGCCCCTTTTGAAAGGATGTTGTTAGTGCCACTCCCTTGGCATTTTGCTACCTGTTGGGAGGATGTATTAGCCCTTGCCAATTCCATAGAGAAAAGAAATGCTTGGATGAGGGACCATTAGGAAAGCAAAAGAATTGGGGAAAAAGGGGAGGGGGGAAAAAAAAAACAAGGGACAAACAGTGTTGACTTTGCAACTGACATAAAAGTTAAGTTTTTATTGACTGTTTTGCTTAACTCCCTGTTACCACTGGCCTGACAGTAAGTTTTGACATGGTATCAGAGAGACAGAGGTGGAGGTATAAACTCATCCATTGTGAATGATTTATGATTTACATAAAAGAAAGTGAATAGTCTTAGGCAACTTGTTAATTGGGAAAAACACTCTTATTCTTAGTTTTTGCTAAACAACTGTGTGACAAGACAACATAATATAAAAAACATCAAAACAATATATTCTTAATCCGTTAAAGTGTAAAGCATATAACAAGATTTATCTCCATCTCAGCATTTCAGTGATATCTAAAGGAGGTAGATTCTTGAGACTGTGAGCCAGGTCTACTACCAGCACTTCAGTGGTAATGAACAAAATACCCTTTTTGGCATCAGAACCCCTTTGTATTGATGTGAGGAGAATACCCATGCTCTGAAAAGCTTGCCTAGCAGAATTTTAATCTGTGGGTTAGATATGGAGCACATTTTTGAAAGAAAAATAAACAACCTGCTTCTAGTCATGTAATAATAAAATCCAAGGAAACCTATATTCATCTTGTGCTATTTTTATTAAGAAAAAGGTATCTGTTTAAAGGAGATCTGGGAAGAGAGAGGAGGAAGCTAATTCCTTTGATGGCTTCTCCAACTGCACTTAGTAGCAGGTTAAGCAAAATGACCCCCTTCATGACAGGTAGAGCTAGTGACTGTTCGATATTTTCCTGTTTTCATAGCAAACCAAAGAGAGGGTGAAGTTGTTGATACAGCTGGCTGATGGCTTTTGTGAAAAAGGGCATGCTCATGCAACAGAGATTAAAAAATGTGTCACAGCAGTGGATAAGAGGTACAGAGACTTTTCCCTGCGCATGGAGAAATACAGGACCTCTTTAGAGAAAGCTCTGGGTATTTCCTCCGATTCCAATAAATCGGTAAGAGAAATCTGAGTGTGATGACAGACAAAAAAGCTTTGCTTGCATTTAATTTAGCTATTGTTTTCTCCTGTCTCCTTCCTTAATCAATTCTTCCTTTCTTTATTAAAGAGCAAAAGCTTGCAGCTGGATATAATCCCAGCCAGTGTCCCTGGGTCAGAGGTGAAACTGCGCGATGCTGCTCATGAGCTTAATGAAGAAAAACGAAAATCTGCCCGCAGGAAAGAGTAATAAATTTATTTATTTTTAATCAATGAGAATGCATAAATCAATCCTGATAATGAAACAACTGTCATGGCTTGTCTGGCAGCTTAGAAATTGGATAAATGGTAAAAAGAGAGTGATATTACTCAATAGCTCCTATTGCCTTTTATTCACATGATTGTTCTTACAGATAATTCTAGCATGTCAGAATCTTAAACTTTCAAAACTATGTTAGACTTTTTAACATGCTTTTTTTTTTCTTTTTATAAATAATATGAAATAAGTGTGTAAGGGGAGGAGGGAGGACAACAGTTAAATGACTGTAGCTGTGAAAAGCATTTGAGAAAAAATTCCATCTCCTTCCCCATTTCTTTTTGCACTGGTTAGTAATGGGAGGGATGTTACCTCTTATGTTTCTTTCATCTGTTGTCTCTCTTCACATTTCAGTTCTCATTTTTTCTTGCAGCAGTGGAAAAAGCAAAAGCTGATGAGGAGAAAGATGTATTCTGGTTATTATGCATTCATAATGATCTAACAGACTGAGATTTGATTATTCTTTCTGTTGTCACCTAAGGTTCATTATGGCTGAGCTAATTCAGACAGAAAAGGCTTATGTAAGAGACCTCCGGGAATGCATGGATGTAAGTTTTTGTTTTTTTCACTGATCTTTGAAGACAGGGTTCAGTCAGTTGCTTTCTGTTCCTTTCTGATTTTAATGGCCAAGCATGATTGGTTTGCGGTCATAGGGCCAAATTAAGTATCTTTTCTGCTATTAAGAAGAAGCTTGGAATTACATCTGATAACAGCCACTTCAGAATTCATCCTATATGTTTTGCTTTTGTCAGTAATGAGTTTCAGCATTTGCTGCTTTCCCAATTCATGAAAGTGTGGGGTTTTTTGTTTTAGAGAGGGGAGGGGAAAAAGGAGGGGTTTACTTTATTTGCTTTGCTAGCAATAGAGAAGAGCTTGTGTTAATTCTCTTATTATCTGTATCACATGTTCTGCTACTAGCTGACTTTTTGAATAGAAATTCAGAGAGATTCCATGGAAAAGTGCCCAGTAATTGTTATGCTGAAGCAAGTAATGTTCAGTGTTGGCTGTTGCACAAAGCATGAACTTTTAGACTGCAGACATGACCTTGATAAGGAATATCCTGAAGCATTAGAGATTGTCAAGAACACTATGCATTTTAAATGATGAAGTCTCAGGGACTGTCTTAAATTGTCAGGTTTAGAACATGGATTTCACTGTCAAAATCACAACGTATATTTGACACAACAGGTACTGTCACAATTGGAGATGATGATGCTGTGTGATCTTTCCCCAGTTTCTCTCCAGGAATGTATGCTTACAAGTACCTGGGTGCTTCTGTTCAGAGTTTATCATGACTTTTCATGCATCTTTTTTGTTCTGAGCAGACATATCTGTGGGAAATGACAAGCGGAGTTGAGGAGATCCCACCTGGTATTGTAAACAAAGAACACATTATCTTTGGAAACATGCAGGAAATCTATGAGTTCCACAATAAGTGAGTGACTTATCTTCCATTTCCATATTAGTGCTAAATTCATATGATGACCTGAGGGATTTCCTAATGAAAATATTGTGCGCATGAATACTGGATGCTTTACCATAAAAAAAATCTAAAGGATTTCTTCTTGCATTGCTAAATTGTTTCAATTGTTGCTTTTTGAAGCCAGGTAGGTACACCATTAGAAACTGTCTTTTTCAGTCTTGGACATCTGTCAGTTTTTAAAAAATTATTTGAATACATTAAAATTTTGCTGTAGGTTTTCCAGTTGTTCTAAAGAGATGGAAACCACTGAACTCAATAGAACGCAGGTATAGCACAAACATCAGTTCAAGACACTCATTCCTTCAGAACCCTCATTCCTGATTTCCAAATGCAACTGCTAGTGGGAAAGATTAGGGCTCCCTGCTTGCTCTTGGCTTTTCGAAGCTTCTGTGGAGGTGCCCCGCCATTGTTACATTTACTTGAGTACAGATCATAAAAGAGGCTTGCCCACTACGTTTCTTCTGAGTGGAATGGTTCCTAGGCAGATCTGTGTACAGAAGTCTTGTTCTGAATCTTCCCTCTTTGTTAATTCATTGGTGTTTGTATTGGGTTGTGATTCTTTTAAGTAATGAAATATACCTAATGTACTCCAGAACCTAGTTTTACAGTTCTTTGTATGCTTTGTGGTAACTTGAGCATGTAAAAAGCAAGTCACCTCCTTTTTTTTCTTGAGGTGGAGGCTAAGCTTTTCTTGAAACTGAAACAGTAGGAAACCTTGATGGAGAACAGCAGTAGTTACTAAATTTTTGTGTACTCTTGTGTGTTAACTGTATGTCTGCTGGATCACTTTCTGATCTTCACATCAGAATTTATATTGAATTACATTTTATAATAGTTCTGTTATTGCACATTTTTATCTATTCCTGTTATCTTTATTTCTTTAACTCATTCTGTTGGTATGAATTACAGCAAGTTTTGTAACTGCCTTTATTCACAGACAACAGATCAGCTGCTTTAATGAAAATGTTTCATGTGCCTTGTACTATTTGTTTCTTTTCTACCCATAGTATATTCCTCAAGGAGCTGGAAAAATATGAACAGTTACCAGAAGATGTTGGACACTGCTTTGTTACTTGGGTAATGAAGTCAGACTTATGTTTAGTAGTAACAAGGGAGATAGGAAGCATGAAGGGACAGATTCTTGCTTTCAGGTCCCTTTTTAATTTGTAAAACTTGTAAAAGTACCCCTTCCTTCAAATTTGAGTAAAAATGCATGTATCTAACTGGGAGAAAAAAATTAAGGCACTGCTGTCAGATGGCAATGCTTAGGTGCTCTTGAAGTTCATGCAAGTTGCCTAAACCTGCTTTCAGGTTTGATTTGGTATCTTTGTCTTAGCTACGAATAATCTGCTTTTGCATACATTGCTATTGTTTTCAGTCTTACTTGTCTGATGTATTTTCTTATGCTACCAGTTTGGGAAAACAATTCTGTATATTTTCTCCATTTCTTGAGAGACAAGATATCTGATAACTGTGTAAAAACTTCGAGACGGAAACGATGCTCTCTGATAACCTGTGTAAATTTGCATTTTGTTCTGCAGGCAGACAAATTCCAAATGTATGTTACTTACTGTAAAAATAAGCCAGATTCTACCCAGCTGATATTAGAACATGCAGGAGCATACTTTGATGTAAGTACTTTGTGTCCATCTTGAAAGTGTATGCTTTGGCAGTTTGATTCATGTACTTTCAGTTACGCTGAGTGCCTGGTTTCTTAAGAAAATGCAAATTTCCTAGTACTAATGCTGCAATTTAGTGTCAGTTTAAGAAAATCAGTCCTGTATCTCACATGGTTAACTTATATTGCTCAGTTGGTCTCATAAATCTGTCAAATCAAACGTAAAAAGTTGCTGTCACATATCAGAGCAGTTCAGAACTGGAAGCAGGTTCTGGCAGCAATGATTGAGACATGAATCTTCAGCTCTCACAAGCACATTCTGCAAATCTTAGAATTTTGATGTGCTTGGTTTGTATTATATGTAATAAAGATGGAAATCTTTGTTAAATTTTTGGAGCACCTTCAAATTGTGCATAGTGGTAATTCAGTTGACTGCCATTGTTCAGAGCTGCTAAACCAACCACCTTGCTTATTCAGTCCCAAGGTTACTTGGTTTGTGTGTAATATTCTGCTTAAGAAAGGACCAGAAAGCAGCTGCTAGAGGTTTTACGAAGGAATTTTGGCCACCCTGAATGAATTTTGGTTGAACATGTATTTACAGATGATTTGATTAGAGTGCTTTCTACCCTTTTTTGTTTCCTTCTCCACTGTGCTGAGCCACTAGCTGTGTAGTGACACCACAAATTTTTTGGAGTTGTTTGTAGAAGTAGAGGGAAGGACATAATAAAAAACAAAGTCCTTGAAGTTCTTGGTCTTAATTTCAAAAGTCTATCACTGAGGAGATAGGGATTCTGAACATCGTAAGGTAAAGCCTTTCTGTGACACCCCTGTTAAGTTTTCAGTATTTGAAGAAAAGCAGGTAAGTTACAGGAAATCAGTCAGATATGACCAAAAAAAATTAAAAAAAAAATTTAGTAAATACTATTGTAAAAAAAACCCAAAAGGCTCTGATAAAACTGTATTAGAAATAAGTTCTTGCCACCCCCTCCAAAGGAGCACCCTTTGATCCCTCCGTTTTACCAGTGTATCCAGAGCTCTCCATCCCCTAATCCACCTAAAGTGGGTGTGAAGTGTGAAGACCTAATTCTGTGCACAGGTAACTTCAAGAACTTCCGTTGATGCCACCACTGGACCATGTAAAAATGTCATGTGTATCCCATCTTGGGAACTTCTAATACTGTAATCATGGTTAGTAAGCACATAGCTGCAGTGCCTAACTTGCTGTTTGAAAGTGTGTGGTTAAAATATATCCGATACTGTGATAAATGGCAAATGCTGGCCGTGAAGTTCAACCATGATCAGTACTTGAAGTCTGTAATTATCCCATCTAATTATCATCTAGTTCTATTTTCCTCTCTTATCTTTGTGGAGGTCATTCTTTTTTGTTGTTTGTAAGTGACTGTTTTCTTTTTAAGTGTTTGGTAACCTCTCTCCTTTAGTTAGAAAATGTTATTTTGTGCTCCCCCTTGTGGGGGAAAATGCTTTCCGTGACCATTAACAGTTAAGCTAGCAGATGGTGCTAAGAAACCTGCACCTCAGTCTTCCTGTGGTAGTCCTGGCTGTTCCCTGGAACACTGAAATTGGTTTTCTTTTCTCTCTTGCAAGTAACAAAAGAAATACAGATTTTAATTTTTTAAAAAGGGCGTTTCCACATGTTCGGTATGCCTGATTGTTGCTATTTGTATTTAGGTTTGTTGAAATGCTTCACAGGTACCCTTGGAGGTAACAGTCTTTTGTTTGTATGAAGTGAGTGGGCAGATGCACAACGTAACTGTTTGCTGTGACTTGAATATCATGTTATCCTGTCTTTTTTTATTTCTCCTTGCTAAAATAGAATTTGTAGATAATGTGTATTATTGCATAGCCCTCAAAGCAATCTATATCTGAGTGTTGGTGCTCACAGTCCTCAAATGTTTGCTTTTTTCATGTAGGAGATACAGCAACGACATGGACTAGCCAACTCTATCTCTTCTTACCTTATCAAACCTGTCCAAAGGATAACAAAATACCAGCTTCTTTTAAAGGTCAGTATTAATTCAAAGTTCTTCATCTGATTCTGCTGTTCTTAAAAAAGCAAAGCTCTTGCTGAAATCAAGAGGGCTGTTTTACTCTGCATTCTGAGGCTACAGCATCCTGGACAGCCTCAAATATTGCTGTAATATTTTTTTAGGAGACCACTGAAAATGACAGAAGGCATAAATAAGCAACTTTTTGCCCAGATTCCTGTAAATCAAAAAAGATACCTCTCTACGAATGTTTACTTAGAAAATATAATTTGCATTTCCAGGGTAAAAAAAGTAATTATTGGCCATATAGACAGATGCATTTTTGTAATGGTTTCTGTAACAAATTTTGGCAAGCCAATAGCTATGTTTATGGTATTAAGGACTGTAAAAGATATAATTTTTATCTGTTTATTTACATATATAAAAAACTATAATATAAAATATGTATAAAATAGGTACATGTATATATACACACACACACACACTGCGTACCTGTAGAGCTGTTGCACAGTTGTTACTTGTAATGTTGCCTGGAAATGCCAAGTAATAGTAGCTGTTAAAATAAACAAAACTTTTGGAAACCTGTAGTTAGAGCTTTCACTCAGTGGACAGTGAGCAGCAGTGTTCTTGAACTGCACTAGGTCTCTGTTAGGTGGCATTGCTTGCTTTGTAATAACTGCCTGCAAAAGCACTGTAACTGATCTGTCTCTCCCCATTTTACTTGAGAACTGCAGTGGATGATTGTTTCTAAAATTCCTGAAAAACACTGCAGGCTATTTCAGGTCAAGGTGGATGGAAACAAGTCTGTCATTTTTAACTGAAACTAACTATTTGCTTCCCTTGCAAAAAGGTGCAATTTGATTAAGTTATAACTTATAAAAATACTCTAGGCTGTGGTGTTTCAGAACTTTTGGGGTATTGATTTCAACAATTATTCTTTTTAAATTTAAATATGCCTTAGCTGCTACATTATTGAAGTGATGGGATAGATGGCTTTGCTGTGTAGTAAAATTGATTTATTTGGTGGTTCCTGGGGTTTCTTTTTTCTTTTTTACTTTTTTTTTCCTTTCCTATAAGAAGAGAGACGTAAAATACAGAAGGATGGAGAGCCCAAAACTTGAATGATAGCTGAAACATTTTACAGTTCTAGAAGTTCTGCTTATTTTTCTAAATAGTATTAAAGCTGCTTGTCCTCTGTGCCTCCTGGAGGATATTTATAGTTACACTCACTTTTCTGTGGAGTTGTCATGCAAAATTCAAGTGTGATGATGTAGTGGTTTGCTGTGATGGTGGGATTGGCAGTTAAATAAAAATAGTGTAATGATGATAATAGTAGGAATCACCTGGCTTTGTCTTTAAAAAGGAAAAGGGAATTTAACCTGAGGGAATGAATTAAGTGGGCCTTTTGAATAATAGAAGGAACATAATATGTCCTTTTTTATCTTGATACTGTTCAAAGGATGTTAGGAAGTTTAAATATCAGCTAAGGTGATTGTTACGTTAATATCTGTAGGATGTTGAATGGGCAGGGAACTGCATTGCCCTAAATTCCACTATGCTTCAGCATATTCCATTCTCTAACTTCTGTCCATTAGTTAATGCTTGTTAGTATTCAAAAGTTTTGTCTGTAGGATGCTTTTAACTGTGTGAACACAGAATAGAGTAATTCATGGAATACTTAAAACGAAACAATGTAAATCCTGTTATCAGCAGTAGTACAGAGCAGGTCTTTGGTGCAGTGAAGCCGAAACTGACATGGGAGGAGGGGGTCCTTTTGTGCCATACCACTTTCCACCATCTCCATGACTTGGCAGCTGCATTGTTCTGGGCCTTGGTGTAGCACTGCATCCAATAGCTGTGTCTGTGCTTATCAGAAAAAATGTTGTCCTTAATGTAACTTTTAAAGATTTCTTATTAAGCAGATGATCTTGTTTAAATTAGAGGTGGTTAGCTGAAAGCATGGGTTGCTCTGTGAAGAACAGATCATGATAAATACAAAGTATGCTGTCATGTCATGGGCAGAGTAAGAAGATTAAAAAGCTTTTTACATGCCAAAAATGATTATTTGTTTGTTAGAAGTACTATTTGTCTATTGCATCAGTGTAGAAACACATGATAGAGAGTATTCATGTCTGCTCCTCTTTTGCAGGAGCTGCTCACATGCTGTGAAGAAGGTAAAGGTGAGATTAAGGATGGCCTGGAGGTGATGCTTAGTGTGCCAAAGCGAGCTAATGACGCCATGCACCTCAGCATGCTGGAAGGTAGGATTCAAACTGGGTTTCCAATTCAGTCATATGCTGTAGATTAAGTTTGATTAATAACTTTCTATATTATTATATGTTGAGAAGATCTGAAGAATGCAAACATTTTCTTATCTCTGGGTTTGTATTTTATATACCTTTTATTTGTGGGTATATAAAATGCAGACTTATGTAGGAAAATGAACTGTGACAGACAACTGGTACAGTTTTGTAATGTTCTTTCATCCTGATCTGCCACTGCAGATTTGAAAAATATGTAGACTAACCAAGTTCTCCTCTACTCACCTAAAATATAATAGGTGAATGGTCAGATATGATAGCTTCGGCTACATTTTCCAACCAGTATCCTTGGCTTCTTTGTATGAGATGCATAAGTGTATTAGAGATGATTTTGCTGATTTATGCATCGAATAAGTGTCTCCAAGAAGTTTGTCGTTTTCACATCTGTTTGCTGCCTGTTCCACAGCAGACTTCTGGTTGCAATGAAATGTATCTTCTGGCAGTAAAATGTCAGCATAAGCCAATTTAGGCTGAGCCTTAGCCAGAACAGCATAATCATGTTCATGGCAGACAGTGAAGGTTGGATGTAATTGCTTCTATGTGCTTAGAAAAACTTTCTGCCAAAATCTGTCTCATAATTGGCACATCATCATGTATGATGGTGCCATCATACATTTAGTAATAAAAGCGGTTTTCTTTGGCATTTTTTTTGAGCTAAAAGCAAGAGCCGCCTTACCTTGCAGTTGCTGAATAAAGACTTATAGGTGCTTTTAGTTAATATTCCTTTTCTTCCTGTCTGTCTTCTAGTAGTAAAATGGAGCTTGTCATGGAATTTCCAGTATCGAGCAAGTTACTATAAAACTTGTCTTGGTTTGACATGTGATCCTTGATCATGGGAATGCTCAAAATCACCTCTCCTCCCTGATTGTAAACAACAGTCATGTGGTCAGTTTGCCAGATTAGTTCCAAATGCTTTGTTCAGGAGGTGGTGTTAGTATAAATGCTGCCCAGCTTTGGTAATAATCTTTTAACACTGGAAATACGACTCTGGAGAATATCCTAATCTTCTACATAAGTTGGTTTTATAACAAATCATGTGTGTATTGTTGAGTCATCCCATGTTAGACAAATATAGTGAGTGAGCACATTTCCTCTTTACGTCTCTGGAGGATTTTGAATGAACATCCTAATGCAACTTGTCTCTAATGCTCTCCATACTGTTGCCCTGTTTAGAACAGTGAGAACTGTTGTTTTCTCAAGAAGGATGGTGCTTTTCTGTTCAGAGAATATTGACAAGCAGTATCTATTTAAAATGCAGTTTAATACCACTCAGAAGAGTATGGTAGACTAATTTCTGTTATCCTTCAATGCTAAAGCTGTGTATTAAACTGGGAGAACACTGTACCATTATAGTGGAAGTAAAATTGTTGATATTCTCAATCTTCACCTCTACATTATGTCTTAAGGTAAGTAAACCAGCTGCTATTTCTTTATTGTGGATCAATGCTGGACTGCTTCAATGGCAGGCTGATCACAAAGCAACAGCTCCAAGCTGCCATCTTTTTTTCATCCCCTACTGGAACATGTTTGCATCTTTATTGTATAGATTGTAGGGAAGGTGTATCACCAGAAAAGCTGGCATTTGGGAGCTTGCAGATGTCAGAACAACCTGATGTGCTCTTTGTGTCCTTGCAAGTTGCTCACTTCCTATAGTGGCAGAAAGCTTATAAGAGAAATAATTTTCATCACAGAAGAGGTTACCAGAAGCTGACATAGACAGATCTGTCATTTGTTGGTGAAATACTGCCAGAGGAGTTGATAAACTTCTTAACAGTTGGATCTCTAAATTTAGACACAGACTTGAGCTACAGTTACATTTAGTATATTGCAATGTTGAAATCAAGTCTTGTTTCTATTGCTTCCTTGGAATCCCATCTTTTCAAGCTGTATTTGGGTTGGGGAAATCATATCACTTAATAAACAGAAGCTGTGCTTTTTAATTCCCTTGTATTATCAACTATTCATGGTGAACCTTTCCTCTTGTTGTGTTTTTAGGCTTTGATGAAAATATAGAATCTCAGGGAGAGCTCATCCTTCAAGAATCCTTCCAAGTGTGGGACCCAAAAACTCTAATTCGAAAGGGAAGAGAGAGGCACCTTTTCCTTTTTGAGATGTCCTTGGTTTTCAGTAAAGAAGTAAAGGACTCCAGTGGAAGGAGCAAGTACATTTACAAGAGTAAACTGTTTGTAAGTATGGGAGAACAAGTGATCATATTTAGAAAGCTGTCTAGATTAGACTGTGACTAAGCTCAGATGATTTAAATGTGCATGAAGTACTTAAACAACTATTATACTGCACTGAAAGAACAGCCTTGGAATCTTCTAAGTTTGCTGCTTTGTCATGCTTTTGAGGAGAAAGAATAGGCAGAAAGCAACTACCGAAGGCTATGTGTCAATCTTGGTGTGTCAGGACAAAGGAAAGTCAAGATTGGGCTGGACTGATTTTGTCTTAATTATGTGTGTGATTTGCTGGTTCTGTAAGGCTTATTTGTATAAAGGAGAAAGAGGGAAGGAGTTGACAAGCTGCCTTCATCTTGCTTGTTTACTATTGCTGTTGTAGTAATATTCATGTTAAGGATTCATTTTGGTGGATATCCTACACATACTGATCTGGAAAGACAAGAACTCCTTGTTATGGAAAAGTTCCTTTCAGAATGTCTACTGAGACTAGTAGTCTTAAAATAATGTTTTGTAAATAAAATTATAGCTCTTATGGTCTACTGAAAGGATGTAAAAGATGGAAGTGCTTTTCTTCCCATTTAAAAAAACCCAACCAAACAAACAAATTCCTCTCTTGCTTTCCTCGTTTGTAGCATGTATGCTTTACAAAATGTGGCTGTGGATTTCATATCCTTACCTTTCTGACAGTTGGATGACTTGGGTGAGAGCACTATTCACACTCTGTAAATTTAGGTAGCCAGGTGAGAAGATGGTCTCCCATGGCTTGCTCTGCATCTGTTGGAGGCAAGATTAGCTTTTCTACCAGACAGTTTAGAACAAGTACTTGAGATTATTTTACTTCTCAGAATCATGCTCTAAAAGACATTATTCTTCTCTTGATCCTATTGGGATATATGACTAAGTGTTGATGGTATAAATAGTGAGCCTCTTCTCCCTGCTTCAGCTCCTTTTCCTCGTTCTTTCCCCCTTCCCACCTCTGTGTCCAAACTGGTAAAGCTGGTTGGTTCAAAAACCCTTTTTTCTGTATCTTACTTTTCATATTCTGTCACTTCATTTCCAACACTTGCTCTCCTTTCTGATATAAGGAAGCTAGCAGGTAACACAGCTGCAGCTGTTTTGTTGATCACACCTTTCTTTGGTGCTCTCAAAAGCTTGAAATACAAAAAACTTCTGGTGTACTGGAGGGTAACATCAGCTGCCAAGGCATTACATGGGGGAGGAGGCAGAGCTGAAAAATTGACTCTCTAAGCTTGTAATGTCAGTTCCTCTGGCAGGAATTTAGTAATAGCCTTGAGTCCTAGAGAAGCTGCTGGAAATCTTGAAGACTCTTATTGTGCCTCATTTTTAAAATACAAGCATTCTTTTTGTCTTCATATTCTATTTAGCAAAATATCTTGTAGTGCAGCTTACTATTGTAGCAATTCTTATAGTTTGATCTTTGGAAAAGGCATTCATACTGATGTTGAAAGCATGTGTGTTGATTTGAGATAAAGATCTTTTTTGCACATTATCCTGTCTCGTACCTCTGGAAGGTGGTTTTACAAAAGTGAGGTCCTTCTCTTCTCTTTGGGCATGATGACCATCATGGTTTCTGCAGCACAGGATAGTCAATGGCAAAACTTGTATTAGTGGAAAAATGTGTTAATGAACTCCTTTGGCAAGAGATAAAGTGTCTGAAAGCAAATTCGTAAGGAGGGCTATGGGAACAAGGCAAGCAGGTGTTACTTTGCCAGAACTCTCTCCCAGTCACCAGTAACTGGCAGTTCAGAGGCTTCCTCACCTGAATGTGATTTCCATGCATTCAGTAACCTGCAATGGATTTCTCTTCTGTGAGCTCGTCTGTGGACCTCATGCAGACTTTTAGCATTTACAGTGTCCTTTGCAAAGAGTTGTATTGCTCAGCTACCTACTGGGCACAGACCAACCTCCCTGCGTTAGGTTTTGAACCTGACCCCTTCCCACTAGTTTCACTCAATGCCTACCAGCATTGAAAGGGACAGTGAACAGTGTATTGTCTGCTTTGCCACTCCTTACTGTACAGACCTATACTGCATTGTCCCTTAGTTGTCCCTTGTAAAATTAATATTCACAAGTGTACCAAGGCTTCTAAATTTACTAGGCTTTAAAAAGTAAACGTTAAAAATTGTATTGTCTTGCCTGTTCAGACTTTATATTGGGCAGTATAATAGGGTATATTTTTTTATTTACATACTGTAATGTTGGATTAAGTATTTTACAGACTTTTTAACACACATAGGAGTTCTTGGTGAGTCAAGTTTAAAATGCATCACAGGCTTTTAAGTATTTCTGTGAAGAAGAGTCCATTTTACCAAAAAGAGATGACAAAGCTGAAAGGGTGGTTCTATTGGGTGGTTTTTCTAAGAAAAACCCCAACCAAACAGCAAAACAAGTTGGCATCCAAGTGAGACAAAAAAATTACCTTTACTCAAGTACTGTGTATCCAACATCTCTTGCAATAAACTATGTATGTGCTAGTGATGATGCATATGAGGGGAAAAATACAGCTTCTAATAATGTAAGAATGCTGAGGATCTGTCTTTTGGAGTGAGGGTTCTTGTAGCTTGAGCTATATTTCTTAGTTCATAATTTTTTTTGGAGCAGAGCCTATATGAATTGTTCAACTGGAAGCCAATTCACATGATTGAGATGTTCCAGTTGGAAAAGTGAAAGCGTTTTGGATGATAATTAGCTATTAAGGTCTGACATTAGAACATTTCCAAAGACTGATTGTTAATGAGTTGTCCCACAAAATTCTCCGGGGAAACTGCATTTCTGAATGATTTCATCTGTTTCAGAGTGAAGGAAACACACTAGCAAAGGCTTCCAAAGGCAGAAAAGAGATCAGAGTTTTAGAAGATATCAAGAGAATTCTTAAGCATATCTTAGTTGAGAGAAAACATAAAAATCAATAAGTAGTGAGTGTTCCCTGGTGGAAAGTAACAATGAGAAAAGCCAAAACTTATTTTTTACCGAACACCCATTTTTAGAGTTATAAAGCTTTTATTGTCAAGTCAAAAATGTAAAATAAGTAATTTGGTATTCAGATTATAAATGCTATTGTTTATTGTTACTTTACAGGAAAAACTGTTTAGCTTGCAATTGTTCTTTTTTTGAAGAAACCCCACCACTACCACCAGAATAAAGGATTCTCTCTAGCGTGCCAGTTAGACTTAAGCTTCTAAAAATCTATTTAAATAGCAGAGCTCAATTATTTAGAACATTAGCATCCCTTTGTAGCTTCTGAGAAAAAAAATGCCATGTCATCCTAACAAGTTTTTCGTAATTCCAGACTTCTGAACTGGGTGTCACAGAACACGTAGAAGGAGATCCCTGCAAGTTTGCTTTATGGGTTGGAAGGACACCAACTTCAGACAACAAAATTGTTCTCAAGGTAATTTTAGCAGATGTGTTTGTACAGTCTATACTAAATCTTGTAGTTGTTGTTCATACTTGTTGGGAAGGCAACAAGTTATGACTTTTCCTGCTTTGAGAGTGGCAGCTGCTGACAGAATTTTCCTTTGTGTGTGAAGGATGTGGTATGTATCTAACTTATGTGGCTTGACAGCAGAGAAGAATCTGTGTGGTCTACTGAAGGGCTTGCTTTCACAAATCAGAGTAGGAAGAGGTTTGATCCCATGGACTTCTATAGCTTGAAGACTTCAGCCACTAGCTGACAGAGCAACTGATATGCCACAGACAAATCATGGCATCAGTGTTACATTTCATGCTCAAGTCATTACTGCTTGTTGGTGATGCTGTTTTTCATAGCCCATATTTTTATGCAGACATCGAAACACTCCAAAAGATTTTATGTCTTTCTGTGGGCTACAAGTTTTTCTGAAGATACTTGCCTTTGGATGAGAGTGCATGCAATGCCTATAAATTTTGTCTGGGGAACTTAAGTGTCAGTAGTGTTCTTTGCCTAGCTAGGAGAATGGCTAAATCAATTCTTCCTGTGACTCTGGTATGTAACCTGGAACCTACTGTTTCAACTGGAGAACTTTTTTGAAATACCACATGGAGCTAGTGGGTAATTTGAAATATTTTGAGACTGTGTCAGCTTTGAAACTTTTCTTTTGTATCTCTTAGATGTGTTGAGCTGAAAAAAAGTTAATCTTCTCATTTACAGGTTAATACACCTACTATTAAAGTTGTTTATATTTTTACATATATATTTGGTGATTATTCAATAATGCTACTTTAAAATGTCCACTTAAATTTACATGTTGCCACTCAGATTTATATGTTTTCCTAGTGAATTACAGGCTAAGAAGAGCTCATATTAGTTTTCTGACAGCAATCAGTGAGTGCAAGGAAGTGAAATATAACATCACTAAATAATACAACTTGTTCAGTCTTAATACTCCTGTAATTTCAGAGAAAGTGCATTTCAGCCTGAAATGATCCTCCCAGCGTAGAGCGGTATAACGGGTTTTGTTTAAGGGCTCTCAACATAAGATCACTTTAAGGTGTTCCTGTTTTTTTCTTTACTTTGAGCATAGGATATTTAGGTAACTTGCATGGTATATGAAGCTTTTCAATAATTTTGTTGATTTTTTTGTTTGTTTTTCAAGGTTGGAAACTAGCACTTCCTTAGCTCATTAGTATTATAAGTAAGTTCCACAAAAAAATAAATAAAAGATTTAACAAAATTTTGTGTTTGACTTCTTTTCCTAAATTCTTTTGCTTGTAAAAGAAAACAAAGATCTTTTTCCTAAGTGTTCATCTGTTCCGTCAACTTTCTCCATCCCTTTAGAATCCCCGATTATTAAATATTTATAGTATATTAAATATTTATAATGTATTCAAAGCCAATTATTTCAGGAGACAGCAATTAAGATAAGTAGGAAGTTATATATAAGAATTTCTTTAGATCTGCAATAACATATTTAATAGCATTTCAGGTACACGGTTAAATTGGATTAAATGATCAGATTACAGGTTGGGCAGCTGGGTATCAACTCTTTTCCAGGATATCTCAAAAATATAGATGATATGTTGCAGGCAGTTATAAAAATTAGCTTTCTGCTTCCAGGTATGTTTCAAAAGTGGGAAGAGTAATACATGAAATGTGTTGAGGAAGTATATGTGTTGCAGTATAAGTTAATTTCTCTTTCAGTGTTAGTAGATTATTATATAGAGTTGACCTAAAACATAGTGTGAGTTTAAAATACCAGTGTTCAAGGTATTATTATTGGAATTCAGCCTACCCTGTCCCACATAAGATGCGTGCAGGGCTTTAGCCTTCAAGTTATGAAAGAGGAATCTGAATCTAAAATAAAATGTTTTTTAAATGAACAATGTTAATAATGTTGAAAAGTATAAAGAAGTGTTGGCAATTCAAAACAAAGACGACTAGCTTGAATTTCCTTTCCTCTGTTCAAGTTTTAAAAAGTTATTCACAAACTCATTCTTTATGCCTCCTTCTTTGTGTTCATTAGCTAACTGTATGTGTGGATCTTCTCAGCTATAATAGTCCATTGTGGGGGTTTTATTTCTTTTGCATATCAAAGGCATCCAGTATAGAGAATAAACAGGACTGGATTAAACACATCCGGGAAGTAATACAAGAAAGGACCATTCATCTGAAAGGAGCATTGAAAGAGCCAATCCACATCCCCAAAACTGCACCAACAACAAAACAGAAAGGAAGAAGGTAAGTAGTATTTAAAATAATCAGAGATCTCTAAGTACAACAGCGCTCTTTCCTCTGTAGTATTGAATTTCTAATGACTTTCAGTAAATTGGACAAAAGCAAGAGTGATTTTGGCCAGCTTTATCTTGTAATTAATTTCCAGTTAACTGCAATGCTGAATTTGTGAGATTTCTGCTCTGAACAGTCCCTGACCTGTGTACATTCAACCATTGCAGAAGGGATTTGGAACTGCAGTACAGGATAGCTGTACATTTTGGATTTTTACAATTCTGCATGTGTTAGGTCCTTGGTTTCCTTTCATGGAGCTTAAAATGTGTGACTGAGTGTTCTGCTTGCCAGCTTTGGCTAAACGGCTGTGCACGTTTCTTGACGTAGTTTTGGCTGGTTGGTTGTTGCCTTAATTCTACATGATGTAGACCTTGAGCAAACAATTCTGTTCTCTTAAAGCACAGAACAAAGTATTAAGTGCTGAATAGTTGATTTTTGCATGTTAGTTTGCCTGGCTGGTGTCCATTGCCACACTGTTTAGGTACCCCTTCTTTAGAGTTGCAAGTAGGGAACGAACATGTTACAAACACAGTGCTAATATTGTAATGAAAACCGAATTATTTGCAGAGACGGCGAGGATCTGGACAGTCAGGGAGATGGTAGCAGCCAACCTGATACTATTTCAATTGCCTCACGAACCTCACAGAACACGCTAGACAGCGATAAGGTAAGTTTCCCAGGTGTTGCTCTGTTCTGAGAGCAAATGATTCATCCCTTAGTGTAAGTTAGCACTCAAGATTAGTCCTTATTACCTCAGACAGGAGGCATGGAAATATTCAGTCTCTTAAAAATAGCTGTATGCAATAGAGAAAGTTTCTTGATGCCAGGGGGGAGCAGGGGTGATTGTTTAAATCTAATAGGTCATGAAAGAATTTTGTTTGTTCCAAACTGAAACCATTTTGGTCCACTCTCTTGTGCAGTTTGTTCAAAGATTCGACCCAGTTTAAAAATAAAGTTTTATTTTCCATAAAATTTGATACTCGTGCACAGAATTTTTCTTGATGTCAGTCTCAGCCTTTCTTATAGCATACCATCTGGTTTTGGTATTAGCTTGAGTTTGGTGGTTGCCACGTGCTTACTTTTGTGAAGGAAAAATACTATCATGGGTTAGAGAGTAAGAGTGTTCACTTTCTGCATGAGAGCTGATGGAAATCACCATACTGAAGAGGAGTAACATCATATGATACTAGTGCTAGTGTTTCCTTTCTTCCATCTCTGCCTATAGATTCTGGCAGGGTTATCCCATAAGGATAACACAGCCACTTTCTATGGGTGGAAGAAAGATAGGCATTAAAAGCGTAAAAATTCTTATGAAATGTGTGTGTTACTTTGGAATTGAAAGAAGATTTCTGGCAGCTGAGGTTAGGATCTTGGAGGGAGGTAGAAATGAATAATAGAAGTTTGTCAAACAGATTAATGAATAAAAACATAGAAGCTGTGTAGCAAAATTACTTGAAAACATGGTTAGGGATTTCTGGCCTATTGCCTCATTGGGTAAAATTGTTCTGATGAGCCATTCAAACTACACAAGTAAATAACCAGTATATCACAGGGCAACTAAGTGAATAGGTTCTCAGATTAATGTTTTGACAGTTCCCATTGTCATCTAAAAGAGAGTTAGTTTTCTGTATTTTTGCATGTCACTTAAAACTCTATGATTCCATTTTTCCATGTAAAGAAGAGGAAGACAGAAGAAAAGTATAAGGCGCTCAGGGTTGCTCTTGCATTTGTCAGAAATAGCCTATGTTTTGACCTTGTGCATTTGTACTGAAGTTGGTCTGTAGTTTTGGTGGTGGTTTCTTCTAAGGATATCTAATGAGGAAAATGGTTGGTTAGAGAAAAATATTTCGATGACTCTTGTTTTGCTCTTGTATTCTTTACATTCTTACTTAGGTGTTTAGTGATTTACAGGAATTGTGTTGTATATACTAGCAAACAGTTTAGTTCATTTTTTATGTGTTCTTAAGAGTTTAGGTAATCTATCACACTCAAAAGCATGACATGCTCTCTCTGATTTCCCTAATTGTTGGCTGAGGTGTCAAGCTGTGTGCACACAGCCTGGCTGAATTGTGCTTCAACTGAAATGGAGGTGATGCAATCCATCCCTGCTGTGCACAACCATCGCCCCTCTTCCCTTGTTTGTGAGGTACTGTTGTGGTGGTTTAGTCCCTGCCGGGGTCTGAGACCACGCGGCTGCTGCCCCTCCCCCACGAAGGGAGTGAAATACAAAGCCCCGGGGCTGAGATAAGGACAGGTTTAATACAACAGTGCAACAGCAACAAAACAAACAACAACAATAATAATAACAGTAATAACAATGAACAGAGCAAGGTATCTACTGATACAGCAGTGAGAGAAGAGAGATCGCATAACACACGCGCTCACCAACTCTCCCGCATTCCTGTGCTTGGGCACCAGGATGTGACGTCAGCATGGTATTGAATAACCCGGCTAGAGCTTCCCCCCCACACTGCTGGGGAAACTTAACCCTATCCTAGCTGAACCAGGACAGCTGTTTACTGGGGAATAGCATGGATTGTCTCCTGTTGCCCTTCATGGTAATATTTCATGCATCATGTGAGAATTGCTAAGAAAGTTGGCCAAGTGAAACGCCCTCAGGATTGTTTTCCAATGTGACATGAGAAGTCTTACAACAACCTGTTCAACAGGAGTTATAAGTTGAAAGGAGGAGGAATGAAAGGAAGAAGGAATGGAGAATTATTTTAAATATTTTCCTGACAAATTAAGTTTTAAATTTGGTTAGTAAGCATAGAGTTGTTGTTAAAGTATTTTTGAGTTCTCACATTAGTGTATAAAATTTTTGTTAGACTTTTCTTTTAGAAGAAAAACAAACTGAAAACTGGGAGACTCCCTGGAAGTTACTTGTGCTATGTATTGTATGTCAAAGGAAGGAATTTACTTTTAAAAGTGTGTGAATTAGCAGAGTAGCTTTGTTTAATGTTTCTGTTATATGTTTTGGTTTATTAAATACATTCAGAGGAGAAAAATTTTAATGTTTAAAAATACAAAATAAAAATTATTTAGGAACAGGCAGAAGGCCAGTGAAATCTGTAGTATATCTTAACACTCTTGCTGAATCTGAAGTAATCTCTCACTTTGTATGTTGAAAATTCATTAACTGCAGTCCATTTGGGGTTTTAAGTTGATTCTGTTTTCTCAGCCTAGAAGCTTGAAGTATGTATGAATGTCTTACAGAGATGGAGTAAAACAGTTTTACGGATTTTAAGTGCTGTTGATGTTGTTAGCCAGATGGAGCCAGTGGAACTCCTTGGTCAAATTTGGAGCATGTCCCACACTGAGCTGGGATTCCAAATTGAGAAACATTAAAAATATCAAGTAATTTAAAATAGTGTTAATTAAGTGGTAGAAATGTTTTACACTGTATTACTTATTATGCTATTGCTGAACGTTTTTCTGTTCATGTGTATTCACTATTGTGATTGAGACAACAAATACCAAACATTTCATTAATCAACAGCCAAGTTAAAACCATTCTTTTTTTTCTCCAATTATATGTTCAGACAGATGATTCTTTTAAAATAAATGTTTTGGTTAGAAGTGCTAAGCTGTTATACAGGATGAATATGAAAAATTAAGTCCTTTATCCAAAATGAATATTCCTTCTCACCTCCTCAGAGATATACTTTGAAAGAGCTGAAAATCCTTAGCCTTGGTAGTAAGTGGTTGAGTATTGTCCAGGTGAGCTTCTTTCCTTGCATCCTGTTTTCTGACATAATTGGAAGTGCCTTAACAATAGAGAATAACTTCATGATTAGCTCTTTTCTTCTCCACCCTGGCTTTTTGGGCTAGAATTGTAAGTTCTGATTGTTGGCTCCACTGTTGCATGTTGCTTTTCAGTAATGACTGGGATGATGCAATAGACCATATGTTTATAAAGCTGACATCCTTCCAGCTTCATGTCATCTGAAAATGATACTGGAAGGCAGAATTAGAATTCAGAATTGTCTTGGCAAATGAGAGAAATTAATTGGCAAAATACCATGCAATTTAATAGGAACACATTTGAGCTAATGTGAATAGGTGGAAATAGTTAACTACTAATGAAAACAGTGAGAGTATTGAACAGTTTTTGCGAACATAATCTAGAGCTATAAAGGCTCACAAGCTGTTTATTATTTTAACAGTGTGATGAAATTATTGGGGGGGAAGCAGCCCTATATTGGCTTGTAGAAATAGGATGCTGAGCTGCAGGACACAAAGTCTTTGTTCTTTACTCAGCACTCGTAAGGTCTCTATTAATAGATACCTCATCCAGTTTTGAGTACAGAATTTTAGAAAATTAGTGGTCCATTGGAAGAGTTTCAGGGGAAAGCAGAAAAAAAAGTCTGATTAGGTGTCTACCAAACATAATTTATGATGCAGGACAGAGTTGGGACTAACAAGCCTAAAGAAAAAAGGCAGGAGGAGGAACTTCAGGTCTTCAAGGGTGTAAAAAGCAGAATTACAGAACAGTGTTTTACCCATATTTTCAGTAGATGGGATGAGATCAACTGACTTATCTTTAATAAAAGATTGCAATAGTATTTTGTTTTCTTGTGGTTATGAAAATGTGAAGCCCTAGAGCAGAGTAATTGTGAAGGCTGGGGAATCTCCATAACTGGAGATCTTTGAGAACAGTTTGGATAAATGTTAATCATGATTAACATAGATGTAGTTGGTTATGCTCTAGAGGAAGAGAAAGAAGTGGACTAGGTAACTTAAGATTCCTTTCCAGCCTGTTTTTAATATCATGGGGTGTACCTTCATATTGCAAGACATGCTAAATACATCCATAGCGCTGACCCATCTTGAAGTATAGGAGGGTACAGGGACATTTCTACTCTATCAAAACATCTCAGTTTTCTGAATGAGTGCTCTTATTGTACCCTTCTCAGTAAATATTTTGCCCTTCGCCTTTCGCAGCATTCCTTCCATTCACCTTCTGTAGCTCTGTAGCCAGCATTTTAGGTGGCTAACAAATAAGAGATTACATTTGGCCCATTCATTCCACCTTTCAACAGCTCCTAGCCTCAGAGCTTGCTCTTATTTTAATGTTGCCTTTTGAACTTGATCCAATGCATAGGAAGTGAAATGGGGAGGCTGAAGGAACACTGTAGGTCTGATAGGTCTTCCATGCTTGTATTAAGTGAGCTGGTAGAAACATGAAATAACCCAAACTACTATTTTTGTAGCTGAGAAGATGAGAGGCTTTTAGAAGAGCTGTCATAGGGTGTTATCCTAAATAGTAGGAATCATGCTAGTTGCTGTGGGTGGTCAGTGGAGCAATATTTTATTGTTAAGAAATTGTCTTCTGTGCCCAGCTGGTAACACTTTGCACTGCTGTCTATGTGAAGTTGTATTTCATTCTCATGCTTCTTTAAGCTTGTGTATAGTACTTTGGAAAACAGAAAAAGGACTGAAGCAGCAGGGGACAACCAAGTATTTAGTTCTGCCAGCTGAGACTGCAGAAGAGAAAAGGCTCCCACCAGTAGAAAAAATGCTAGTAAAAAAACAGACATGCCTCTGAGTGTATGCCTCTTTTGAGAGTCAGAAACCAAGTCTGGGCAGCTACCTGGTTAAAGCCAAATATTCTTATTTTGAGACAGAACTTTTGTGTCTCTCATTTCTTTTCTCCCACGTTGCACTTGTTTTCATTTTAAAAGGGGATTAAAGATTTTCATGCTTGAAATAATTGAAAAATCTTATTAGCTGCTCTCTTTCCTTTCCCTTCTCCTTAATGTAAAATTACTGTGGGACAATAAATTTAATTTGCAGTCCTGAGAGAAGGTTATATGGCCTGATGTAAAGGCTGTTGTATGTAGCAAAACTCTTGTCAGGGGTGATCCTCCCAGATACTGGTGGCAGATGAATTCTTGGTGTGGTGTCTCTGACTGCAGAAAACCTATGGTAGGAATGTATTCGGCCAGCGAGCATGTGTTACGGCTTTATTTTTTTTCTCTCTACAAGCGACAGTGATTAAAAGGTCCCAGAGAGATGAACATAGAGGGTTAACATTAATTTCAGCAACAGCAAGACACTATGTCCCACAATAAGCTGTTTAATTAAACCTTGCGCCTTTTTTAATCTGTGATTCTATTTCTGTCTGGCTTTTGTTTCTCATCTTGTCTCTGCCTCTCCAGTTTCCATGTTTCAGCCATAGCTGTATTTATTTTTATCATGCTTGATTAATTCAGTTTACATAAAGGGTTTCTTGAGAAGGATGGATAAAGTATATAAAGCCCTTGTTCAGCCTAAATTTGGATTTAGATGGTTTATAACTCTTTTCTCTTCAGTGCAACTCAGTCTCCCGGCTCTGCTGTGCCTCTTGCTCTTCCTTCCAGCTAGCCTAGAGAGCCTTTGCCAAAGCTGTCCAACAACAGTTGTTGAGCAATGCGCTTAATCAGAGACACTCCTTGCTGTCCAACTGCATTTAATCTCTGCGAAAGATGAAACTGCTTTCAGAGAATGTGTTATGGACAGAAAATAAGCAATGAAACAAAGAGGAAAGCAGCGTTTCCTAACCATTACTGTTACGGGAGGAAAGGAGGGTTGTTATCCCAAAGGAGGGTTGTTATCCCAAAGGAGGGTTGTTATCCCAAAGGAGGGGAAAGTTGGTAAATGTTCTCTTGGTCAGTTCTTTGTAATGATGTAGATGTGTGTTGGGCAGAGAACATCATAGTTCTGGGTGTGTTAGGCAGTAGTGGAGAACTCCTGCACTAAGTTGCATCTAACAGCGTTAGTGTGTGATTGAGGATGGTGTGGAACTAACAATTGCATGCAGGAAGTGTCTTACACACTGTACCGAAGTGTGATTGAATATCAAATTTCAGTGAAATACTAACCAGCTAGGATATCTCATTGTCACACAGTCTGAAGGAGTAGGATTTTTCTGTGCTTTAATAGTTTCTAATATAGCCACTGACAGACTTTGTTTGCTTTTTCCTTTAGCTTAATACTACACAAAATACTTAGTGAAAATAAAATCTGAGATTTTTTTTTTTTTTAAATTAGGGGAAGGAGAAGAAAGAACATCTATATTAAAGCCAAAAACATGTGGCCATTGCACTGGTCACAAAGTATATTTTAATCTCTATTTGTAGCAAGTGAAGAGTCAAGAAAGCAAGCAGAGCACCAAAGCTATGCTCCTGTAGGTATTTAGGAGAAAATACAAAGACTAAATGCAGTTTCTGGAAAGTGTCAGCTTATTACTGTCTTGGGCTTGCACTGATTGGGATACAGACTCTCCTGAGAAAAATTGGTCTGCATTGGACACCCTGTGAAGTCATACTTCATTAGCTTTTTTGTTAGTCCCCATCAGGCATACAGATGGTTTCAATTGTTTCTGAGTTTGTCTAAGAAGGCTATAACACAAATCAATACCAGAAAACAAGGGAAAGCTCTTTACTTTTTCCCCTTTGGCATAGTTTTGCATGGACTTAAAAACTATGTAATATAATATGGAGGAAGAGTGTAAAGGAACAGGAAACTTTTTAATGAGGGAGGAGGTAGCATATTTCAAAGATGTACCCTCCCCTGTAATTTGTGTATTGGGGCTGTCCGGAGAGATGTAGTAGAAGCAATATGATTAATTTTTAGCCTGAATCTAAATGGGTGCAACCTGATTTATCTTCCTTAAACACTAGACGTATGAGGTTTTTCTGCCCTTCTTGGCCTCTGCATTCCCCCAAGAAAACTTATTTGTATGCACACACAAGCAAGGGTAGCCAGTGAGATTAGCTGGCAGATACCATGGGAAAGCTCTGGAGTTACTGAAGACCATCTGCTAGGAGTTGTGTCCTGTCATTTGTTGCAGGCTTGAGGAAAAGAAGGTTGGAATTAGCCTTTGAGTCTTACTGGGCTTTTGCTGGTTTTGTCAGTTGCTCTAAAATTCTTGCTTGATAACAAATAGTGTTATCCTAGAAAAGTTTTTATCTAGTGCTTCAGTTCCAGGCTTGTAATGAAAACTAATAAAGAAGTAACAATTCAGTCTCTTATCTCCTTTTCTTAAAGCTCATGGGATGTAGCTGGCAGCCATGTAAGAGCCTAAACGTAATAGTCAAAAATAATGTGGCAGGAACCATGCAGTATGTCGGTGTAGCACATGCTTCTGTATTTGCTGCAGTTGGAACTCTTGCAGGGTATGTGTCCTCCTTTGTCAGCGTAGAGCATTGCAGGATTACCTTGCTGAGTTGAAGGAGTTTACTGGCTTGGTCCAAAATGACTGAATTCACAGAAGTTATGTGCCAGAATGTTGCACCGAAGCAGCCTGAGCTATAGAAATGCTCACACACGAAAAGTAGCCTGGAACGCCATTGTCGTATAGAAGGAGAAGGAATTCCCAGGATGTTTGCTTTAGTTGGATGGGTTCTCTGGCACTGAGCAATCTCGGGACTTTTGCAAAGTTCTGATAATGATTTTCATTTCACATCAAAGCAGATGAAACAATCAAAGAGAGGAAACTTAAGCTTAGGCAAAGTAATTCTAATGAAGTGTTTCGAAGAGGGGGAGGAAAACCCTGAACTTGCATGCTTTTAATTCAAGTTTGTGGGTTTTTATTTGGGGAATCAGCAAAAATGTGGAAGTTGTAAGCCCATGTGGATTTTCTATCAAATAGTTAAGTATTTGGGAATCTTATGTGAAGAACTTCATGCTGATTTTTATAATTATATATGGTGTTTCCTGGATGATTTTGTGACCTGCGTATGTAAACTGTGAGTGGGGTGGGAATAAGGCAGTAAGCTCATTCAAAAAAGGTTCCTCTTTCTGCCTTGAATTTGCAAGATAACAAAGCTCATGAGTGACTGTATTTAGTAATATCTGGCTTTTTGTTGCAAATTATCACCCATAAAATATATTCTGAAACGACTGCTACTTCAGCTTTCAGGGTAAGGAGCAGTCTAGCAAGAAAAACCGCTTAAATCCTCCGCCCAGCCTTGTCACAGCCGGTGTGCTTTGAACATAGGCAGAGACAAGCAGAGTTAGAAATCTGTTCTAAAACGCCAGAACTGCCTGATTTTGAAATGATCTCTTCTTGATGTGGAAAGTCCCAGAAGCTTGCTATCTCATCCAAAATACGAATCCTGCCAGGAATCCTAAATAGGTAACGGTGCGTGACGGATGGTTTGATAACGAGCATTCATCTGGCTTCTCCTCTTGTTTTTCCCCTCACAGTTGTCTGGTGGGTGCGAGCTGACGGTGGTAATCCACGACTTCACCGCCTGCAACAGTAATGAGCTGACAATCCGCCGTGGGCAGACAGTGGAGGTCCTGGAGAGGCCCCATGACAAGCCCGACTGGTGTCTGGTTCGAACCACAGATCGGTCCCCAGCTGCAGAAGGCCTGGTCCCCTGCGGGTCCCTCTGCATCGCTCACTCCCGCAGTAGTATGGAGATGGAGGGGATTTTTAACCATAAAGGTAAGAAATGATGGAAACAAAGTCTAGTCATCAGCAGTGTGAGTTTTAGGTAATGGAGTGTGCTGTGCAAATGGGAACTTTGGTGTTCTTGTACTGGTTTGGTTTCTAGTTTTTAATTAGATAAAACACAGTGCTTTTAGCGACCTGCAGCCACCCTGTCCATTCCAAAAGAAGCAGTCGGCAATTCTCAGTGTTAAGTGAAAATGTGGCTGAGGAAAGGGAAGAGTTTTAAGCAAATTATGACTTGGTGAACAGAGTTATGTATCATGTTAGATCAAGTTGCGATGATAAGAAAATCTATACCTGTCATGTGCTCAAAGGGGGGAGGGAAGAAAATCTCCAGCATGCATTATCAATGGTTCTCGAGAAACCCTGCAGTAAGAAGTCATGACAGCATCAGGCTCAGTGATGGAAAAGGTAAATACACGCGTCCATATGCCTTGACACAGGAATTGGCTATTTGGACTTCTATATTTTACTTAACTGAGTTTTCCAGAGTAGCAGTAGCACACTCATCCTTTTTCCCAGAGCAGCTCTGAAATCTTACTTTATTTTTTCAGATGCATGAAAGAATGTGCCCCTAAAGGGTGCAAGAAAAATCTGATAATTCTTTGAAAGTTTTTAAGGTTTTGGTGTGCTGTGTAGTCCTTTGGCTCTGTAAACTCCCCAGGGACACAGAGTAGTTCATTATTAGAGAAAATGCTTGTTTGCTTGCTTCATTTGAAACTACTTGAGTTTTTTTAGCCTGTGAACAGAAAGAAATGTGAATTTAAAAAAGCCACCAGAAAAACAGTTCATTAGAAGGTGTTTCATCACATGCTGGTGGAGAAGATGCATTTCAAAAAGTTTGTTATTGCAAGTAAGAAGATTACCAGGAAAGTGGTGTTGGGGAAAACTTGTTTTCCAAAACCCAAAACTCTGGTTTTGGACAGTTTTTCATAAATATAACCACAAATTTTTTTCAATTATTCAGTCCATCGCAGCTATCACATTACAATTTTTCCCATTTTTTTTCAGACACTTTATAAATATGCTTGTCTAAAAGATGGAAGAGTTTGTGTTTCTTACATTAGGAGCATGCACAGCAGGAACTTCCCGAATGGTGGGTGATGGGGAGGGTGGGTTTGAAGGATTGAGCTGTATAGTTGGAATATTTTTTTGTCCTCTTGTGTCCTATAACAAACAATGTGGATAGAGAAAGTTTGCAGTAGTTTTGAAGAAAAAAATTGAAAGATGTCATTAGGTATCGTTGAAACATTTCTTCTTTAACTAGGGGGTAAAATCATGGAAATGTCAACAGGATTTTTTTTTTTTTTTTAACAACACTCACAGAATTGATAAATCCAGTTTCCTTTGGAGCTAGGGGACTTCACCTTTGAATGCAGAGAATTTTATTAGGAGAGGCAGACTGTACTGGACAATACATGTTATATGAAGAACATTGAGCCTGTCAGACTCCTGAGGGAGAGACAGAGCTGGTTTTGTCTTTGAGAGGTTACTTTTGTTAATCAAACTAATGGATGTAACCTGCGTTGCTTTTTTTCCTCTAGTGTTTGTTTGAGGAAAATGGGGCAGAGCATTGTAAAGTTACTTTAGTTTGTTCAACATGTTGCTTTGAAATGAAGAGTGTTAATGAATTATCTGAATATGGATCTGAAAAACTGAAGAAGAGGAGAAGGCCATTGCTAGAATAAGCATAATTTGCAAGGTTGAGTGCAGCCTCAGAAGTGACTTTTGTCCCTGCCTCTGCCACAGGCTTCCTGTGGGATGTTAAGGCATGCCATCTAAACCCCAGCTGATAAGAAGCAGCTGCGAATTGTTTATTCCGACATTACTGAGTGTCAGGTTTAGGAGCTGGATGTTTGATTTGTAAAGTTTCCTGTGCATGTGACTGTGACTGAAGTCAGTGTGAACTGTCTTGAACTTGCGAATTTATTATATAATATTAAGTAATCTGGGGAGGGGAAAAAAAAGGCAAAAAAACCAAACAACTTTAGACTGGGTACTTGAAACCACTGGATACGTTTGAGTTCAGTCTCTATCTCAACTTTGTATTGCTTGAAAGAGGTTGATAAGTGTTCGTTTCACAGAGAGATTGCAAAAATTAAGCAAAATTAGTGGAGTGCTTTGATTTTATTTCCCCCCTATAGAGAAAAGTACCTCAGACAATCCCACACAGCAATTATTCATTCTTAAGTGCTGCATTTGATTACAGATCTTAAAATAAGACATTGGGGAGTATGCTAATCAGAAGAATGGAAAAACAATTAGATGATCTTCTCAGAACTGTTTATTGTGAGCATTGATTGAGGTATGCATTCCAACAAAACAAAACAAACACACAACCCCCCTAATGAAGAACAAGTGAATGACACATAATTTAAGGCAGTCCTTACTTGGGTGGACAACTTTTAAATGTTGTATTTCCTAGATTTCTAGTGTTTGATTCTGCAACTTCTGTCTCTTTAATACAGGGGTTTTTTTCCTTTTATCTTTTTTTGACCATAATTTAGTAAAGCTTTCAGCATTTTTGAATGATTTAACAAAGAAGGATATTGCCCTCTGGAGTTTTTAGTTCTGAAAATACATGTCATATGTCAGGCTCGCAGTGTGAGCATCCGGTCAAGTAATTCTGTACAGTTCATAGGCTAAGCCACATGCAGTAGACATGAGTCTGGAATTTGTGCATGTCTGGCATCGCAACCTGTTGTGAGAGGCTCAGGGAGAAAGAGGTTTTACGTAATTCCAAAGGAAAAAGGGAAGTGATCACCATCAGAAGTGGTGGGGGTGGCTGCTTGGATGTTGAGTGCTTAGCCTATACAAATGGTTTGTCGACTCGGAGAGTTTTGCACTCCTTTCAGTATCTATGGAACCTAAAATTTTGATCTTTTCAACAGTGTTTATCAATACCATTTGCCAACTAAACAAGTTGGAAAGCCACAGTATTTCGGAGGTGAAGTGAGCTTCAAAGTTTTGAAATGGCAAACCTCTTCTAATTTACAGCTGGTTCTTATGTTGTGTAAAATCACATTTCATCACTGAGTACGGAAACGTTGGGTGATATTTAATGCCTTAAATAATCTGAAATTATTATCCAAAGTAGGGTAACGTGAAAGATTATTAAAGTAGCAAGTATGTTCAGGGAAGCCTAGTTTTGACAGCTGGTCTTGGTTGTTCCTTGTCTGTCCACGTATGTCAACCATGAAATGTAATGTTTTAGTCTCGTGTTAGAAGACAGCCCTGAAAATGACTCATTACTTACCTACAAGTTACTTGTCCTCTAAGAATGTGTATTACTTTAAATATCTAATCACTATCAATGGGTTAAAAGAAAAAAAAAAAAAAAGGCATTTTTACAGTATCTTCAATCTCAAAAATTTTATAGTAGTTAACAAACATTTTGTTAAGAATATGGGGAAAGCATTACATGGAATAAAGACTTTCACTAGGTGGATAGTCATTTAGGGGGAGGGTTGATTGCAGGTTCCAGACCTCTTGCTTGCTCTGCTGGATATCAAATCTATTTTTGTAAGTTATTTGGGTCATTTAATCAATTTGACATGCAGTTTACAGATGAGTACATTTTTAAAAATCTAAATCCCATTTATAATGGGGAAAAAAGACAAACAAGTGGGTAGTGAAGAGGTTGAATAACAGTTGGTGCACTCTACAAAATATAAATTACGAGCTTTGGAAGAACATGTTTTTCACAAGCAATACATAAGGCAACAATTTTTTTTGCTGTGATTCCTCACATGTTATTGGGTGTGGGGGAGAAAGAATGTTCCTGTTTTATTTGGTGCTTCTCTCTTTTTTAACAAGGATTTCTTTTTGTTCTGTGGTACATCCTTTCTATATGTGCAGTTCTCCTTCCTTCGTTTGTAGGGCATTTACAACCACAGAGCTTTGGGTAAATGGCAGGGGACAGGATTTGTGAATATCTTGCCTGTTTAGATCACAAGTTCAGTGTCTTTTCCAACTTTTTTATAAGTACATCTGAAGTCTGAAGAATTTGTGATAGTCCTCCATACCCTTCCGGTAGGTCCTACTGTTTGGAGAGCTACAAAGGCTTCAACAAGCCTTTGCTCATAAGACTTACATTTACATGTCTTTTTTAAGTTATGGGGTTTTTTGGGACCATGTCTAACTACCAATTTATGTAACTATATGTTTGGTTCAAAACCTGGCCACAGAGATATTTTGTTTACCTGGATGTACAGTGTCTGCCTGTTTTATACATTCTTATAATCCAGGTATCTGTTACAGGTTTGTTCAGATCTGAAAGGTAGATGATGTCTTACTAACATGGTGACATACCACACACCACTGCAATACTGAACACTGGCTTTTGATTTTACTCTCTGGATACAGCCCTGACTGGTGCCATAAAGAGAAAAATGTTATTTCAGCAGTCTTTTTTTTTTTTTTTTTTTTTTTTAAACTGTAGTATCTCTCAAAGAATCTACCATAATAAGGAGGATCGAACACTTGATGCTTTTCAAGACAAAGGTGGTCAAATTTGTTTAAAGAGCTGTGTAGTAAGTCCTTCTCTACACCTTCAAGATGGGAAGGAGTGGTATAGGACAGGGGTTGCAGGTGTCAGAGATCTTCTTGAATTGGTATGGGGATCTCCTATTCAGGAATTAAGAAAAATTGCACAGGTGATCTAGAGATATTTCCCCAGAAAAGAGAGACATTTTATAATTGAGGCCACTGAATGGGATGAAACAGTCTTGAATTTGTTACATTAAGTAAGCTTGCTGCCACACAACTGGAGACCACCTATTCAGAGTATTGATTTTAGATGGAAGGGGAAGAGGAGAAAGTAAAGATTAAAAGTCTCATGTATGATCGAGAACTTTGAAAGTTATGCTTAAGAAATGGAGTGTTTCCATGTTGAGTCCAAATACTGTTATGTAGGAAGAGGAAGCTCTGGATAGCAGCAGCAGAATTTGATCAATTAAAATGGGAATCCTGTTTGAATAATTGAAGGACTCCATGTTTGTAGTAGAAGAAAAGAAGGATGACTTGGGCAGCAGTTGTTTGCTTAGAAGCAGACGGAGGCTGTAGAAGGGGAGGATTTGCTGTTCTGAGACTGCAAGCAAGCAAAGCATGGGCTATGCATAAGGAAAAAGGATCCCCACCCGTGGCTCAGAGCCAAAGCGCTTGCCTGTGAGACTGTCTGACAGCGTTTGCAGCTGCAGGAAATGAGTTACAGCCCAGGCCAGCAGGGAAAGTAACTCCGAGCAGTAAGTAGGTACTTGCTTTGTCTTGTTGCCTTAGAGCCACGTGGCAAGGTGAGGACTGTAGTTACCAGGGCACCATATAGAAATGTGTGTGCTTCTGCTACACAGCCGGACACAATCACATGCAGAAAGTGGTATCGAGGAATATGTTGTAGTTGTACAAGACACTAAATGTTAATCTAACAATTCTGGTTCTTGATGAATCAATTACCTCCTCATAAAATTTCCAAATAACAGGCTGCCCATCCAGATAAGCAGTTTATAGAAAGCCGTGAGGAGCTCATGGGAGTCAAAGCTGAGCAGTCAGCTGGATTTCACAGTCTGCTCATCTAAATAAACACAAAATTTTAAAAGCCGTGCTGTAGTGTCAGTTCAACTTAATTTTCAGGCAGACTTGAGCTTGAACAGAGGTGCAGAGCTGAAGTTCAGCTTCACAATTATTAGTTGTTTTGAAAGCCTAATAAATCATAAATTTCCATGTAATCACAAATACCTTGCCAAAAAGCATTACTAGTCTAATAGCAGCAAAGATAGTTTGAATTTAGGTTTTGTATGTGTGTGTGGTTTTTCAAACATGTTCTCATGCTTTAGTCCAGGTAAATAAAATAGCTGCAGTATAAAGTAAAACAAGAATTCTCTATCCTGACTCTCCCACCTTGAGGTTTTAGTTGTTTGCAGTTAAAAACATGGTTTGAGCACAAGTAAGCTTAATAAAATGTCAGCAATTGACTGTGGTCCATTAGATCATAATCTTTGCATTGAGCTTTATAGCCAAACTATATCAGATGGTCAGAGTTAATAGCCAAATTCTAATTCAGCCTTAAATAAACAGTAGAGTCTGTATGAATTGCTTCCTCAGCATTGAGCAGTCCTAAACTAGATAGGGAGATTCAGTGAAACTCACAATTTGAATTTCTAGAAGAGTTCTCTCTAAAATCAAGTTTATACATGCTCTGAAACATCATAGGATTGACTTCTGCAAAAACCTGGCTTTAACTCCTGCATTATTCTTTTATCATGACCCAACCTCAGGAAGACCTGTCAGATATATCTGTATTTCTCATGCTGACTCTATTTGTGGGCATAAGTATGTGGTTAATTTGTCTCTGGAAATTTTGTACATAGGTAATGAAAGCTTTTTGCCCTGCTTGGGAGCTCAGTAAAACAGCTGAGAAAAAGAAGAAATTTTATAATACTGGCTTGAATGTACTTTTGGTCCCAGACAGCTGCCAAATATATTTTCTTATATATCGTAGTTGGAAAGGAAATCAGTGTGTAAAAAGTATCTGCTTCAGAACAGATGTATTTGCACAGCTGATCTTTGGGAGGTAAAGATGGATATAAACCAGTGATTCTGATGGCTTTAGATTTCCCAAGAGAGTTGTTATTTTGCTTGCAATTAGCCTTTCTCCAACAGCAGTTTCTTTTTCTAACCAAGGCAGAACAAACTAAAATCATATCCTGCAAATTTTGTTCGTATGTTGCAATTGAAGAAAATCATCCTGGAATGGTGTTTATTTTCATTAACTGTCCCTCTTCAGGTGCAACAAACTGTTGAAAAAGTTGCTTCAGTGTTGAGAATTACTTCTTGAGAGTGTCTTTGTTACCCATATTTTGCTTTGGATTAAGTAAATCTTCAGAGCTGGTGCTCCAAAGAGCACCTGAGAGCAACCCAAAGAATCTCTCTTCCATTTCAATAAGTAGCTTGACAAGGTGGTGAGGGACAGGGAGAGTGGAGCTAGGGACACTTACTTGGACAAGAGAGTGCTCCTAGAGACATGGAGTTGACATAGATGTGTGGTAACTTATTCATGACATAACAAGGAGCTATTGGTGTATATTGGTGTATATTTCAGGTTGACATAGCACTTAGGGATGTGGTGTAGTTGAGAACGGTCAGTGTTAGATTAATGGTTGGACTAGATGATCTTCAAGGTCTTTTCCAACCTAGATGATTCTTTGATTCTGTGTGTATTTTTCTGTAGCTGGTGTGGCTGTTCATTTCCAAGGACCATCTGATGTGTTTTCCTTGTCACAGAGCAGTATAATATTGACTGTGTCCATGAGGTCTTCTGTTCTTTTTCTGACTCTATTTTTCTGGCACTTCTGCTGCTGTGGCTTATATTCTTAAACTTGGTGTTGGGAGGAGCATTTATGTGTCTTGTGTTTAGTGGAGAAAATTGTTGAGGAGCAGGCTAGAGCTGATGTTCTTGTGCACGTTTCAGGACATCGTCACATTGCATCACATCATCAGTCATCATCACTGCCTGCAGATGGAAGTAGCAGGATTTAGCGTTCAACTGACTTCCTCCAATTCTGGTTTTGTGAAAAAGCTGCTGAAAGTCCATGTCCCATTGACTCCATTTCACTATTCCTGCAATCAAAGTAAAATATTAGTCTCTGTTGTGCGTGCTAAACCAGAAATGTTGCATCACGTTTAACGCAACTCTATCAGAAGCTTTTTTACAGATGCCCTTGAATTCTCTTAAATTGTTGGCATTGGTTTAAAATCACTGCTTCATTATGCAATGTTTTGCTACTATTTTGAGTGCATGTTCACTGATACAGGTGTAGTTCCAATTTGTGTTTTCTCCTAGCTTTGAGTTGAGTACAAATAGCAAGATATTTTTCTCTATCTGGGACAACTATTGAACTTAAATTCATCATTCTCTAACATGGAAGTTATGCAAATAAGTGATGCAATTCTTAGAGCAAACTGAGTAAAAGAGTGATAAGCAAATAGCACCATAAAAACATTTCATGATCCTGGGAAGAGAACTCATAAGGCTTTTCAGAAATTTGCAGTATGCATTTTCTAGGAAGGACGTATAATGGTTAACCCCTATAGCAATAGAAGGCATTTACATAACTGACATGCAGGCACAATTGTAAAGGTAAGCTTGTTATCAAGTGGTCCTTGATAACCAGAATCCTGTAGTCATTCCCCCTGTGGTCATAAGCCAGCTGTGCCCGAACTACTGTATGTTAATCATTTATGCTGCAGCAGAAATAGTCCCTGTTACAACAAGTGGTTAAAAGTACGTCAGGTTTTCAAGAGCAGACTGGACAAAGCCCCACGTAATCTGGTCTGATCTCATAACTGACCCATCCTTTAGAGCAGAAGGTTGGACTGTGTGGATTTTTGAGGCCACTTTCAGCTTGAGTTACCCTGTGATCCTATGCTAAAAGTTAGAATTGCCAGCATGGACTTGTTATGTTCTAAGTGTTTTCTGGAGTCTTGGACTCCCCTTAGTGTCTGTGGGGATATCCAAAATGCTTAAGATCTTGCCCAAAAATACATTAATTCCATGTGAGAAATGGAAAGGAATTGTAAAAAAGTATTTCTGCTCATGAAAAGTGCTAGTTATTCTTGTTTCACCGTCCTGGGTGTAATCATAGCCATATTAGGCATATGTTCCTTTGCTAATAAAAGCTTTAAAGTATCAGTGATACGGAGATTCCTTGAACACAGAGTCTAGGGAAATCTAGTTGCATGTAGAAACCTGCATATATGCTGAAGGAAAAGCTGCCAGGGAAGCCACCTGGAAAGAGGGACTAGTAAAGCTGAATGGTCATCTGTTGCTTTCTACAGAAAAGCTTAAGGGACATGGAAGTAAATGGGTTTGTCAAGGTCTAAGTTCAAGCTGTTGCTTTCCCCTTATAAATATTAGGAGAGGATTCTTAGAAATGTTAAATGTAGGGAATTTGTAGTGATAAAAAAGATTCTGAAAGATAATAAGAAAGCAAGCAGGGCTCACTAGCAAAAAAGAATATTAAGTGAAAGGGTTTTTAGAAAACAAAACAACAGAACAAAAAAACCCACAAAAACCCCCAAAAGACTGAAGACTGGTTGACTGGATTGAGGTATGCTTTAGCCGCTATTAAACAGAAAAGCTTGGTTGGTGAAAACCATGTTACTCGCATATCTTAAAATTTTTATGTCAGTAGCTAATCTGTTTTAAAGAGTTTATTTATCATGGCCTGACTTGCTTGTTGATCCGTCCTAGTGTGTTTTGTGCTGCCTGCTCTCATTGTCTCAGGGGTAACAAAATACACGCACTCTAAATGCTGGTTGATTTAGTAGAACAGGCTTAGGTGAGTTTATCCTTTCATCCTAAAGATTTGGCAGGACTAAATGCAGTCATACCAGAATCAGTTTGGAAACCACTGACTCAGAGCTCTGGTTACAGGCCCAGAGTAACATCTAAAGAAAAGGTGCTTACAACAGATTGTACCCTGGAGGTACGTGCTGTGTCCTCTGAGTGTCCTGGTTGCTTGGTAAAGTGAAAGCCCAGGCAATGGGATCCAGTGCTTACTTATATCATCTTCATAAGACTATGCTGAGATTACAGTACTCAGAACTGAAGTAAATAGTAGTTGTATTTTACTATCTTCCTTTGCTTTTTTGTGGAATAACAAAAGTCTTACTCTGTTACTGAAGTTGTTGAGGTGATGACAAGCATTTACATTTCTGTAATGATTTTTATTTGAAAAGTATTTTATCTATTTTGACAGTCTCATCTTTCATGCAGAAGCATTTTATAATTTTTGTAAAGCAAAATGCCATTCTAAATTGCAGAAGGAGATAGCACTGTGTTGTCAGATTGTGAGCTTTTGAAAGACAGTATTACCTTTTGAAAAAGTTTAAGTTCTTAAGAACACTAACCTCATATTTTTGTCAGCAAGAGGCATGCATATTAGTATATAGAGTCTGTTTAGGGTTTTTTGCGTGCTTCAGGAAGTTAACATTATTACCAATCCACCATGATGGCATGCTTTGTTCAGGAGGAATTACCAGGGAAAATAAAATTGCAAAAAATTTTGTGGCGATTAAAAAAATTTCCTGCACCTGAGTTTTAATTGCTGTCCTAAAAGACCATCGTTGTCTTAACTGAGTGTAGTAGCTTTCTGAAACATTTAAAACATGGAATTAGAGCAGCTATTTCGTAACTGCGTATTCACAGTTCTAGTGACTGGTGACTATGTAATTTATAGACAGTATACCCTTTTTCAGTTTTGTGAACAGTGTGACTGTGATCATTTTTTGATTCAGAGCTAACTTTCTTTTAAATGGATGTAAACCATGTGCTGTGTAACCCAAAGAGAAGTGTCTTATCTTTTTCAGGACTATATTATTCTACATCTAAAATTCATAGTAGATATAAAAAATGTTAATTACAGTGCAGAAAGACTCATAATTGTGGAATTGTTTGGAAGTACATGTTTTCTAGTGTTTCTGTGTTTTAACATCTGTCAGGCAATGTAGAATAATAAACCCCTGTCCTGTGGATTATTTGCTCCCTTCTTTTTCTTCTCCCTATGGCAAAGCTAGCCTCCAAATATACTTAAATCTATTTAGTAACAAATCTTTGTTTATAATTTACAAAAATACAGCATGTGAAATCCAGGCTTAGAGAGAGAGAGAGAAAATGCCTATTTCTGATTTTGTGCTCCTGTTAGATGTATTGCGGAGGAATTGTGGAGGATTCTTCGTTTTGCTAAAGTATCTTTTAATATAATAAAGGAAGGGTTTTTTTGTGTTAAATGTTAATGTTTGAAATCCGGACAGGTGCTTTCAGTGCCCATGTGCCTTTCCTGCTTCTAGAAGCAGCAGGGTGTTGGGTCATGGCTGGTCTCCATCTGCCATACCTAGCAGTGCTGTGGGACTTAACCTGGTCTGTTACGTGAACATGACTTCTGGTAATGGCAGTAATGGGAAGAGACATAAACAGAAGAGGTCTTGATGTGTAACCCTTTGTAACTAACCAAAATGCATAACTATAACTGGAACTTAGCAGGAGGGGAATAAGAAAAGTGTTTCTGTCAGTATCAGAAGGTGGCCTGCAGAGCTTGCAGAAGCAATTACTCCAGATGCATATGTATGGATCTTCAGCCCAATTTTAAAAGCATTTCTTTTATTTTTAATGACCTAGTTTGGTTACTAGAACTGTTCATTTTCCTTTTAAGTGAACTAAAAGAAATGGATTTTAAGTCAAGAATGTAATTCAGTATTCTGAACACTTCTGATGAATATATTCTTACCTTTTTTGTCTTTGACTTCATGCATTTCTCATTGAGATAATTAGCTAAGAGATTTATGTTGAAAATAATCCCAATTCCTGTACGTGCAGTTACAAGAAATTTGGAAAATTAAACCTTGTTTTGACCGGATTTTTTTCACACCAACAGGATAATTCCTTTTTTCTTTGGAGTGGGAAGGGAAAAGGGTGTGGTAAATATGGTTCAGGAGACTACATCAGAAAATTCAAATGAAGAAGAAAAAGATGATGAAGGAGAACTTGGATAGTAAAATTAATGTCAAAAACGAGTGTTTCTTCAGTATGTCTCATTAGGACAGCAAGTATTTCTCGCTTGGAACACTTTGTGTTTTCTCCAATGTAGAGGGAAGGCATGGCATATTTCTTCTCCCCTCCCACCCGTCGCTAAGTAGTGAATGTATGTGGAACAACATTCCTTACACTCATCCAAAAGATTTTGTTTGAATTATCTGAAGCTGGTTTGTTGTGGTTTTGCTGACAGTGGCTGGGATCCTTCAAGCTGATTTGGAATGCTGCAGTGGTGACTGTGTTGAGGAGTCAGAATTTTCCCAAAGCTTTTCCAGATAAACAGAAGACCAGGGACACTGAACATCTCATCATTTCTTTGAAAGGCCTCTTCATTCTTGGGAGTGGTATAGCCTCCAATTCCTTGGCTACAGCACTGAACAAAATTTAAAACTCAAGAAAATAATAGCCGAATTATTACAATGGGAGAGAGTTTACAATGTCATGTGCTTTTTGATATTCTTCCTTGCTGCAGGCATGAGCAACAGCTAGGGCATGTTCTGCAAAGCTGGAGACAGGAGGGACTTGTTCAGATCCTGGCCTTGGTGACTGAATGGTTGGATAAATGGTTCATCTCCCAATATTTTTGATTAAAGTCTGAGTACTTCAGTGTCTTGATATCAGTTGCTCTTGACAAATGCTTTACCCGAGATGTAGAAGAGAAGGTTATTAATCACCCAGCTGAAAATACCTCTTTACTTGTAACCATAAAATACTTTCCCTAGGTTTGCCAGGTAATTAGATAACTTGCATGTTTTGTTAGAGGTGGTTGTTGGTTTGGTGAGTTTTTTTTAATTGAAACACCCCAGTATTTTGAAAGGAATTCTTGGAAATCTCAAATTACGGATGTTCGCACAATTCATTGCAGAATACAATTTCTGAGTGATTCAATTTAAAGTGTCTCTGGCAGCTGGCAGCGCTGATAGTAAAGAACAGGAAGCAGCGCACTGAATGTAAGTCCAAAGAGCCACTGTTGTAATGATTCCGCTCCTTGCAGACTGGCAGTGTTATCTGTGAGACTGAGGAGCAAGCGAGGCTGTTTTTTGGGAACAGGATGATCTTTGTGTGTGGAGCTGAAGAAACCAGATCCTAGTGGTGCAGCTGTGCTCCAAGAAGTTAAACTGTGGACACATTGTACACTGAGGAAAAGGCAAAATTAGGCTCCTTTTAGAATTTTCGTCTAGTGTGGGAGCTCACCTTTGAAGACTCAACCTCAGTTTTCTTTATTGATGTGTTTTTGCTGTTCTGCAGTTTCTTGGTTGTGTTATTCTGGTGTGAGGCAGTGTGTCTAACTTTTCAAAGATAATGTTTGTATGCAAAGTCTACCTGCTTTATTTTTTTTTTTTTAAATGGGAAATGCATATTGTAAATAAAATTCTTATTGGTTTGTGCAATGTTAATTTAGTTCAAGAATTTTAAAATTTATGGAGTTATATTTAACTTAGGCTCCTAGGTCTGGGTGGTCTTTGGTCCTGCACAGTTCTGTAAAGTCTGAATCTTTTCTCTTCAACATGCAGAAACATGACTCAAAATCCTAAGAACTGTGCACTTATAAATGATGAAAGCATTTGTCTCATAGATCACTTCAAAAATGGTTTTAAAATCGTGACATTTAGATGCTGGCAGAACTGAATAAATAATTCACTCTTCTATTAATTTCAGCTATCTTGTATATACTTCTCCACTCTTAAGATGAACAAGAATTTTTAAAATAACTTTGTAGTACTGATTTAAAAATACATTAATTGCTTTTGTAAATGGAATGTCTGGAACACAAGGGGGAAGATTCCAGAGAAGACAGTTTTAGTTTTGCTTGAGAACAGAATTGAATTTTGAAGCTGTTTTTTTAATGCCATAATCTTTGAAACTTTTTTTTTCACAGAAGGTGGATATTAAGGTAAAAAGGTTGGCTCTTTGGCTTCTTTTTCAGGCTCTGAGGCAACTCAAAATAGGTGTTTAAAAATGAAATTTCTGCATTTTATTAGCTTCCCTTTCTTGTTCTGCTTGTTTTCCCAAGATGGTGTAAAATGTAATAGGGCCTTACGAAGATTAAGTTGGAATGCTGTTTATCCTTGTTTTAATATAAGTTAAGTTGTAATTTCTATTATCATGCAAATGTCTTGGAATATGAGAATTGCAGTCAGTTTAACTTCAGTTGTCCTCTGAAATGAAAGAAGGGATAAATATTTCCATTCTTATGTGCAAGACTAGTAATAGTACCCTCAGATGAGGTAGCACTTCCATAGGGAGGTTAATACAGTGACAAACAGTGATTGCAGATGCTGCAGTTAGGAGCTGGTACCTGTGAGAAGATGAAGCTGTAGCGAGCCAATTTGTTGACTGTCAATGGCAAAGACTGATGAGCTGTTACTTCTGTGCTGGGGTGAGCTGGCACAATGTTAATACCTTAAAATCATTTTGGCAGTCTGACATTGTCCATCAGTGAGCCCCAAGATTAATTGCAGAAAGTTGATCCCGTTCCTTCCCTGTACTAAAAGATACAGGCATGTGATGACTCATTTACGTGTATCATACAACCCATGTGCTACTTTATCTACTGAGGATATACAGCGCTCTTCTAATTGTTTGGGGTTTTTTTTAGTTTCTTTGTTTACTCACTGGGATGTAGTCTTTCTTACAAAATGCTGTCTTAAAAGTGAGAGGGCTCTTTTGTCTGGAATTTTAAAATCTTCATGAAATAGCCACTGACAAAATTTTCACCTGGACACTTACTTTGTCACAGGTTTAATTGAGAAATTGCTAGGGGTCTGAAGGGCCTTTCATCAGTACTTTGCTTTCAGAAATGAAACTGATAACTGTCTACTTTTTTTTAAAGGAAATGATATAAAATGTATAGTCAAGAAAACTAATTTCTGCTTTATGCAGGTAAGGTGAAAAAAGAAACAGTTAATTTTTTCTTGAAAATAAAATACTATTCTAAGTGCTGTCAAATGGCATGGGTCAGTATATGGGTTTTTTCTTTCCTAATTCGATCAAAGCTTGTTGTCCCATTGGACTGGGGTCTACAAATATTTAAGCAGCAGGTGAAGGGAGGGGCAGTTCAGTGCTGCTGTGCAATGTGCCACGCAATCCAGCCTCTTCTGTGCTGAGCTTGTTCTCTGTGCCCAGCTGTGGTTTTACCTAAAGGTGTTCTCCGTGTAGACGTATTCTTGCCTGCAGAATTAAGATTACCTGACTGGTTTGTTATTACCAAGGATGAGTTTCTACAAAAAATTGCTGGTGCGAGGAGCTGCGGGAAGACCTGTTTAGCAGACAGGGAGAGCTAATGCAGCATAGGGCTCTGAAAAACAGAAAACCTGACGGAGTTGAAGGACAAAGAGAGCTTTGTGGTAGAGCCTGAAGTAAACCATAGAAAGGCATTAATAGGCTGCTTGTTTGGGCTTAAAATTACATATATTGATACAGGTCACTGTCTCAAATGGAAATTGAGAATTGTGATACATCTTCAGGTGTGTTTAATTCTAATCTAAGATGATAGTGGTACTAAGTAATGGTCCCTGCATCTTAAATTAAGAAATGTTTTTGTGATATAGAAGTCATTTCACTCTTGCTTATACTTCGGTAGGAGAAGTTATGGGTTTGAGCTTTCTGTCTTGGACCATAAGAAAGTTGTAGGTATTGTTTCAGATCTGCATTGAGATGTTTTTCAATCAAATTATTACTTAATGCCCACAGTCACTCTGTAGCATGTTCATGTGGAGTCTGCTGTCTCCACTCCAGTGTTGCTGTGGAACAACTGCTTTTTACAGCAGCTGTACACATCAAAACCAGCTGTGTATCTGTGATCCTTTCTTCTTAACCATGTAACCTGTGGAATATGCTTTATGTAGTGGTTCTTGTGGTCATTCTCTTTCCCCGATCACCTTGATTTACTTGTCAGATTTGTCTTGAGAAGAGAAAGGGCCAAAGCAAAACCTAAAAATAATGGTGTTTGATTTGAGTAGAAATGGAAGGACTTTTTGAAATGGCAAGCTGCAAATGATGTGGTTCCCAGAGCATTTTAGATATCTTCCTGCATATATTATTGGTGTTATAAGGTCAGTCTATGTGCAGTTAAAAAACAAAACAAAACCAATCCCAAAACAATTTTATGTATAAGTTTTGCTGGTTTAGTCAGAAGCTTTCTTACAGAAATCACGATTTCAAAGCAATATTGATAACTTCACTAACTTTTTCTAAATATTAGTTAAAGATGTGAGAGTTTAACTACAACAAGGATGGCTGGATGTTCTTTAGTATGCTCGATGTGCGTGGGAACTGTTGGGGAGTAAAGGAAAGGGATTGTTTCATTTATTTTTTTTTCTTACTCAACTAGAAACTAGAATCATTTTCAGATGTTCTACAATTTCATGAAGAATAAACTAGCCTTAGTGGAAGTCTCACTGTAGGTGGCAAAATATAAAGATCAATTATCCTGAAGAAAGACATTTTTTTTTCTTCTCCAGCCTTCCACCCCCCCGCAGTCCCCCCCTCCCCCCCTTAGGAATTCAGTGTCGTTTGAAAGTTGTATTGGGAGAGAAGAAAAATGTTCAGGAATCGGAATTAATGGTTTCAGTACAGGAGGCTACAAAGGAGAAACTAATTTAGAATTCAGTGTGGCTTTCCCTAGAAATGTGAAGAAAGCAAAACTTCAGTCTCAGGTGGACGGTGAGCACAGTTCTTCAATAGTGCAAACAAGAAAACGTGTGTGTACCCAACTTGTATTAATCACTAATGATAAGCCTTTGACTCTGGGACCCAATATGCTATCAGCTCCACATAAAATTCCTATTTATTCCTGCATTACATGGATATGTGCCATTATCATTGGCAACCCCCTCAACTGCTTTATTTTCTTCTTTCCCACTACATGCTTGTGCGTTTTACAGTACTGTTTGTTCAATCTCATTTTAAGACTCTTTTCATGACAATATGATGAAAGCATTTCATTTCTGTTTTTACAGAAATTTGATCCTTGCTTTGGCAAGTTTATCTTAGTGTCTTTAGCTGTTTATCTGGTGAATGTAGCTTTTTTGTATGTCCTTTAAAATTAGATGATGAGGTGTTCAGGAGAAGAAACCAAACATCTTTTCTAGGTTTGTAAAGTATTTTGCTAAAAAAAACACATAAATGAATATTTATGGGCAAATGCTTGTGTGGCTTGTTAGGTGAAGAATGCATAGATAAAAAAATAAAATACATGCAGTTTCAGTTTACTGAACAGGAAGACAGCTTGATGAACTAGAAATTTATCTTGCAGAATATGAGTTAAGAGGTAAAAAGATCTGAACTGCAATTTAAACCAGGGTGAGATCTTAAATGAATTTATCAAAAGGTGTGGATTTTTTTAGTGGTTTTTGTTTTGTTTTGTTTTTTTATTTTTCACAAATAAGACTCAAGAGAAGCTGAAGGTATGGGAAGAAGCTGTTGTTTCGTACAGATTTTGTCAAGGAAAACGGAAGTTCGAGGGCAAGTGCTACATGGTTTAGCTGACCACAAAATGTCCATCTTCTTTGTATGTATGGCTTTAGCTAAAGCATTAAAAACTAACTATACACTGTAAAATAAAATGAGGTGTTAAAGCTTGGTTTTGTGCATTCCAGTTACTATAAAGCTTTGTAGAGGTGCTAGACTGCATCTTTTCTGAAGGCTGAGAGGAAAAGTAGCTGGTTTGCTGCATTTTTTAAGATCATCTTGAGCCTCAATTAGGGTAGTTACGGTAGAGTGTAATCTGCTGCATCTGGCTATTCCCACATGTGAATTTAAAGACTGGAACTGTGCTCAGTGAGTCAGAGGAGAGCATCCCTAGAAGAGAGGAGCTGCTCTGACGGCAGGGCAGGGGGCTAAACCAGACTGAGAAGATAACAGCAACTTCTTCAATCTGATGGCATTGATTGTAATGTTATCTGGGTGAACATCTTCAGGAGAAGCTGTAACACATCCCTGGGGTGCGGGCAAGTAGGTTATTTGTAAGCTGTGGGTATCGGAACAGCTGACTCCTCACCATGCCAAACAGGATTAAACAGATTGACACTCTGGGATCGCTTCACTCAGTAAATCCTACCTGCTGCAGCAACGGACAGCCGAGCGGCTGTAAATACTGGATCCTGGATTTAGGTACAAATAGGTGCAATAGGAATATAATGGGCTGGGGGAGAAGGGTTGGTTGGTTGGTTCGGGGATGTTTTCAAATCATAGTTTAGTAGGAGCCTTTCTTTTCTCCTTTGCTCTCTGCCTCTACTCTCCCCTCCCTCCAAGCCCAGTCAGAAGATGCAGAGTATGCCAGAAAGGACCTGTATGAGAAGGGGAGCAGTTATGGAATCAATCTGCTCTGTTAACTAGTGGGATGCTGTACAGTAAGCTCTTTCAGGAAAAGCATGTAAAATGCATGTTCTACTTTTTTTGTTGTTGTTGAACTGTGGAAATGAGAAATGCTAACTCTTGCTCTGTGAAATGTTATTAATGGTAATTTTTTTAAGAGCTTAGCAGAAATTTTCTTAGAATGTTGCTGCTAAACCAAAAAAATCATAGATTGTTTTCTATCTATCACTTCTGTTAAATTATTGTTGAGAAGTAATGTTTTTGGGAATACAGCTTGAAAAGAAAGGGAAATAAATTGGTCTGTGTGAAATTTATTTAGAGACATCATTGATTCTGAAATGTAATATGGAGGAAAGTCATGCTGTTTCAGTCTCAACTGGGGGAGTACAGAGGTAAGAGTAGGGATGTTCATGTTAAACTCAGTTGTTCTTGAGTCTTCTCTCCTTCCTCCTTTATAATTTTAACAGGAAACAATGCTTGTCCTTGGCAGTTGGACTGTTGCTGCAGAACAAGTTTGATTCTCATACCTAACAGTCTGCAGGACAAAACAGTGCTAACCTTCAGTGTCTGGAGCTGATGCAGCTGTCAGGATGCTTCCTTTTCAGATGCAAGCTGTTTGCAGCTAGATTCAAGTCTTACATACCTGTTGCTGTATGCTATGTGCATATACTTAAAATAAGCCACAAAAAGCAGGCTATAATCTGTTATTTGATCATATCCAAACTGCTGTTATGGATGGACTATGAAGAGAGGGAGGATGATAGAAGGGTTACAAACATGAAATCAAGGTTGTAATGGAAAGTAATCTTACACAGAACATCTGAAGATAGGGTTGCATGTCAGTGGTAGTAACTCTTAATAGTTCCTTGAAAGATAACGGAACATTGGAGTACCAGCCAGAGGGAGTTAATGTTAGCAGGCTGTTGTCTCCGATCTCAGCAATAGATCTGTGTTCTCAGAAAGCTGCTCTGTAGCCCCAGTGCTGCATGATTACTTCCTAAAACAACAATTATTTCAGTTCTTAGAAGGAAACAAGTACAGAGTATCTTGGAGGGAGGTGGGAGTGAAAGGAGTCAATTACAAATAATAACAGGCAGAATGCTTTGCAGCAAAATATTTTACAGCAAGTGCTCACCCAGAGCTGTGACTACCTAGTCAGCTGGAGGTCTCTTAATGGCATGTCAAGAGTCTTTTCCCCTTTCTGTTGCTTTGCATTCTCCTGTCTTGCTGGAGCTCACTTGCTTCATTTTTGAACTATTGTCACTGTAGTGGTTAGCCAGGCTCAGATCTGTCTGGCTTTTACTTCCAAAGAATTTTTAGAAAACGTGTTTTATAAAGTGCTGGGTGTAGTCAATCCTGATCAGCGAGATGCTTTCTGTTATTACCATAAATTAAGATCATAGATGTGTATGAAGTCTTGTTTGGCAAGCATACATGCTTTCACAAATGTTGTTCATTGTTCTCTTTGTGTCTTAAAAACAGATGTCCATGTGTACAGCCCATGTTGTAAGGAGGCTCAATAGCCTTTCATAATAGGGGAACAAAGCTTGCTTGCATGCCCCAGTATAACTGTAGCTATGCCATCTCTTGGACTGGAAGGATTAAGAATTGTATCTGTAGTATTTCTGGCCACTGCAAACTGAAAACTGGCAATTTGGGATTTAGGCTGAATATTTAGAATGTGCTCTAGTGCATGATTTTATTTATAGAAAACTTTAACCGAGGCCTTGACTTTGCTTAAAGAATTTTTAAGGAATTAAAAAGTGGTTTATTCTTCATTAAGATATTAGAGTACATGTGCAATTAATAATTATCTACTCCTGTTCAATTAAATGATCTTTTTCCCCCACTTATTCATGAAGTCTGAAGGAGGAAAAGTGCATTCAGATTTAGGGAAAAAGAAAATAGGTCTTTGAGGAATGAATGGGCAAGAAACTACTGAAAGTAGTAAGTATTGTATTTTTGCCTTTATCTGACATCAGTTGGAGAAAGCAGCAGTGATGGTAGGAGGAAACCAATTCTCATGGTAATTCCACCCATTCCTGTAAATTACAAATGCTCTGCATTTGAGACAAATGTGGATAAATACCCAAGTTGTTTATGGTTATCTGGCTGGAGAGAGTTTTGAGCAGTTTCAGTCTGGAACTGAATATTGGAAATAATAACATCTTTTTTCAGTTACCTTAGGAGCTAGAAGAAACAATAGGATGTATGTGTTTCAGTCCCTAAGTGGATCATGTGAGTCTATATTTCACTTGAGAAATTTGAGAGGCAAATCTCATGGATAAAATCCAGGGAATAAATCTACACAACCAAAATTTATCCTGAAGTTATTAACCATCTGGGGGCAGGGTTTTGGAGGAGGAAAGGTGGTTGTAGGAGTGGAGAGAGTTCTCATTTGGCTTTGAAGAAATACATTTATTATATGTGAAATGGATTGCTTAAAATATTTTATATGAATCAAACTATCTTTCTTTTTCCTATTTCATAACATTTTATGGTACATCAAGCCTCAGAAATAATTCATCCATAAAACAGGATGCTTTTACTATAGAGTAATTGTTAGCAAATGTTGTCCAAGAGAGGATAAGAGGTCTCTGAGGACTGGACTCAGAGGATGCAGTGGGAGAGTCCAGTATTACTAATGGGTTGGTGTAATTCTTGGCGTAGATCCACCTCTACACTTTGAAAATCTATTCTTTTAGAATACAGATGGAAGCTGTTAAGTATGTGCTGTGTGTGCTTTTCCATCTCCAGGAAGAGCATACAACAAAAAATCCTCCTGAAACTGAGCTCATGTATCAGCTATATAGTTACATATGCAAAGGTACTACTTTCCCAATCCCTATGTCCTTCCTCACTGTTCTTGCAACTTGACTTTTTCAAATCCTTAGGCTGCAGGACTTGCAAGAGAGTTAGCTGAAGGTACTGTTTCATGGTTAGTAAAAACTGAACTATGCATCAGGTACTGCCAGCTTATTTACCCTGCGCTTGCACATGTGATCCAGCTGCTTCTCATGCATCAACACTAGCAATCATGCAGGCAGCCAGGCCAGGGAGTTGATCCAGTAGAAAATGCTATGCCCCTCCCCCCCCCCCCCCCCCCAAAAAAAATAAAAGTTTTCAGGTGTAGGACCTTATGCAAGAGAGATACTTGCGTGTTGTCCTTTCATAACTGCCATCCCTACTCATGAACCTGAAGATTTGAGGCTCAGGTTTTTTGCTTTGAGTGAGCTGGTAAGATCCTCACTTACCCATGTTTTCATCTGGACTACTCCTGATTTTTGTTTTCTATAATTCATATATATTTTTTCGGTCACTTGAAAACGCCATATTTTCATTCACGTAGCTCTGAGGCAGGTTACCTTCTTTGTGAAATAAGCCAAGACTGAGCAGCAGTGCAGATCAGATGTGTGTATGGAGTTAGCTCCAGGCAACCTTCTGCCTCTGATCCTTGGAAGTCTGCTCCCTCCACTGCAGTACTTCACACTCTGACCTTGTATAAGTACTGCATGAAAACAGAGTAATTTAAAATGGATCTGCTAGCCCTAACTCCTTCTCAAACCAACTACTCGGGTCCTAGTTTTGATGATTTTTTTGAACAAGGTAAAGGGAAAATGTATGTTCTTCTGGGGAAATGTAGTTAGGTTTATTAACACAAACTTCATGTAAGAAGGACTTCTAACTCCATTTCTGTAATAAGAAAAAAGTGTTTATATGTAAACATATTTTTTATTTTGGTAAGATGACTGTATTCCTGTGTATTGCTAGTAAAGCATATTCAAAATTTTAAGTAGTGAAGAACTTCTAAATTTAGCTTCAAAAAGATGATGGTGAAATGAATAGTCAATACCAAGAAGGCTTCCCAGAGAGAGAGAGAGCAGAAGGAATATTGCTATAACTTTGGAAAGAAGGGTGGAGTTTGATTTCATACCAGGAAAAATGTGGCTCCCTCTTTACCTCCTTGTCACATCTCTCAGGGGGAATACCTGTAACTAAACATCTGATGCATACAGTTTTGTATCATGGTCAAAAGTCTCTGTTGAATGGATGGGCTTAAACTGAGCAAAGCAGAACTGCTTCAGCTCATATTTCAACTTAATTTCCCTCTTGCTATGTTACAACTCTATTTTAAACAAATTACTTCAGTGAGGCAGCAGCATAAGAATGAGCTATCATCTTACATAATGAAAGTTTCCTCTAGATGCTCATTGCAAGACTAGTAATGAACAATGTGTTCATAATCTGCCTTTGAACATGGCTACAAGCAGCTGTAACAGTCCATTGAATTTGCTCATCTGGACTTGTGCTGACTCTCCTTTAGTGGAGGTAATGAGAAGAACAGAATTTAGGTATAAGTATATTCCATCCTGCTTTGAAAAGATGACATCAGTAATGTTAACAATTCTTCCCCGTAAAGGTTGGTTTTCCTCACAGAGAATAGTAAAATATGTTTATGAAACTACTTCTTTTTTTTGTTGCCTTGCATTTGAACATGGGATTGGACACCTCCAATCAGTTGTCTTGAATGAGTGGTTAAAAAAAGCCCCACCACCCAAGCATATCAACTACATCGGGTAGTTTGCCCTAAGAAGAGCTTCATAGAGATCACCTGTCTAAAAGCATTGTATGAAATGCTTGATGAAAGGAAATGTTTTTTCAATAGAAAAAGGAATAGAAACTAATTAAATTACTTATCTTGTTTCCTTCAGATAACTTATTTTGCCCCTAAATTTAGGCTTACAGTTGAGTCTCTAACTTTAAAAAGGCAGCTTACTATACCACTAATTATTGTGTAGACATTATTATTGATATAGATTTCCCCCTCTCCCCCCACTTCTTGTCTAATTAAAGCAAATAATAAGAATACTATTTTATTGCCTTTCAAAAGGAGTTTGCTCTTTTTCTTTCCCATTTTGTTTCCTTTTGATTCCTACTTCCAAACCAGTTTTGGACCGCTCTCCCATGATCCTATCACATCCTTTTCCTGTGGCCCCTTAGATAATATTTTATGGATGGGAGCTGGGGAATGATTTGAGGAATCGTTTTAGATGACTAGGTGGACAAGGCAGTTCATGACATCACCTTCCTCATGAGCCTTTATTGGGAATAATTGAAGGAAATAAAAACAACAGAAAAGTTGCATGGCAAAATGTATCTTTTTTGTGTGTCTGTGATTTTGGCTTGATCATGCCAAAGAAAATTCAGCAGTGCATATGTTGTTCCTGAAGAGACTGTAATCAAGTTAACGAACACGGCAATGATGGATTCTGGTTTTAGTATTCAGTATATTTTAATTGCACATTGAAATAAAATGTCACATCTTCAGTTATTTTATAGTTCGCTTGTTTTAAACAACATCTATATCAAGGAGTTATCTTCCCCTTTTAACTCAATCTTTATTCAAGATTGATGAATTTGTGGAGGAGTATCTTCCCCTTTCCTAATCCCTTAAAATACTTCATCCTGAAAAGGCATCTCTGCAGCAGTTTAGCGTTATGACTTTCAATAGCTATCTGCTAGTCAACCATGACTGTGAGTCTGTTTAAAAAAAAAAAAGTACATTTCCAGTGTGACTGACCTTTATTGAAATCATGTGTGCTCTCATTGCATTGCTCAGGTTACATTTCCATCTGAAGACAAAAAGTTTTAAAGCAGTTCAGTTTCTAATCACTGTCATCTAAGTCTGCTGTTGATAATGTAGTTATTGAGGTGGGATTGAACTCGAAGGAAATTGTCTGTCATCACCTACAGTCATCTAGTTATGCGGTGTGGAGGCTGAAAGCAGTGGCATGGCTGCAAGGGCCTGACTCCACTCATTAATCCTCCAAGTAGTATGTGCACTGAAAAGGTCAACGTTTTACAACGCAAAGCAATGTTAGTACAATTAGTTGCTATCACTATCACTAATATCAACTAATTGGATAAGGAGGAAACATCTTTTTTCTGTTATATGAATTTTGGAGGACCTATTTTTGTCACTGTTTTAGCCATTCCATCTTCCCTCTCAATTCCTTTAATTACTTTCTTAATTTATTTTTTGAGGGCTACAACAGTAGAACATTTAGAAAGAGAAAATGGCCAAAGTTACTGTTAGAGACCCAGAGCTAAACTATATATTATTATTAAGCTTGTGGCAGAGTTCCTGACTTGAGATTGATGTGTTTGTACAGCTGTTGCTAAAGCTGTGGCTCCAAACAATCACTAGTTGTTCTAACTAGCTCTTCTGCTTTGAATCAAGAGGATGGGGGGAAAGAAAAAAAGACTGTCAAAATTGCTGTTGGATTACTATGTGTATTTAGGTTAACGTGTAACTGCAGTAGGTGAAGAGGAAACAAGTATTTTTTTTAATACAAGTAGTCTAATAACTTGGAGTTTTTAAACAAATAAAATTTGATAGTCATTATTTCTTTTGTGTCATTTGTTCCTGTAACTCAATATTAGCACTGTGTACTGTCTCTTTATATTTATGAACTTTACTAATATACTTGATATGCATAGCAGTTATTATTAGTATATACCCTTGGTGTTTCAAAATGTTTATTGACTCATCATATATTCTCTCAGTTTTACTAGAGAATTTTTAGAGGTATTCTCACTCACGTGTTGGGATTTTTTAAGGCATTTAGAAAAGAGAGAATAAAATACATCTACTTTCATCCTCTCCTAGAGGCCACTCGGTTGTAAATACATGGCAGAGATTATACTTGCTCAAATTTTTTCAAACTTCTGGGCAAAAGAAAAAAATAATAATGTTGGCTCAACATTATATGCAGATTTTCTGTGTGATTGGTTTTTGTCTTCATAATTGTGTTTTTATCACTTACATAAGGTGATGGAAGCTAATTTCCTCACTATCTGTATGTATATTCTCAATTTCAAAAGTGCACCAGCAGAACAGTGCGTTCTCTATTTCCTTTTGAGACCAGACTTGCTTGAACTTGCTTGCAATATCTTAGTTAATATGCAGCCTTTTTGTTGGAGTAGTGGAGGATGTTTTAAAATCTACATAGGATAAATTCCTTCCATTGGGATGATCTGCATTGCTGAGCTTTTGCACAGGGAAGCATGGCATGTGTTGCTTTAAATAACGTCTGAAGTTGTGATTCTTCCTAGTGCAATTTCTGCAGACTTTTTTCTCTCCCTCCCTTCCACCACAGCTTTTTCTGCTTTCAGTAGAGCTGAGGACTTGCTGAATGCATCTTTTTTTTTTTTTTCCCCCCTTTTGGTTGGTTGTTCTGGTATCTATATTGATATGGATGTTTTTGTTTCTTATCTGTTCTTAATCTTCCTCTTCTGGACTGATGCACACAGCCTCTCAGATAAGCTGCTGTACTGCTTCGGAGCTGCATTTCTAGGACTGGAGTTTATTTTTATCAATTTCCAGGGGAAAAATTATTTTGCAGCAAAAATTAAAGTAGCAGGTGATAAAACCCTGCAGCTCAGTAACAGATGAGCAGAAATTAATTGTGCAGTTGTCTCAGTTAAAATCTGAAAGTGCTTATCACAAATCTTGTCAATAGTGGTTCCCATTTGTAGTATGTGACATACAGCTCTCCACTAAGGGCAGAGCTGCATCTTTGCTGCTAACATCACGCAGCATGGCTCTTCAAAAGTAGATTGTGCACAGCATGCATGAGACAAATAGCTTGTCAACAGGCAGCAAAACTCTCTGGTGTCTTAAATGCCAGCACTGACTACGAGGCCCAGGCCCAAAGCTTCTGCCTTCTCTCTTTTCCTTCTTTGGCTCAGACTTCTCGCTTCTCCCCACCAGCTAGCTGCTTGGTTTTGTCAAAGGCGGGGAGCATTGTAACTTGGAGCAGTTGGAAGGAAGCTAATGCTGCCAGCTCCCACTGCTTCAGGAGCTGTGTTATGCCCTCAACCAGCTTCTTGTGCTGAGATCTTAAACTAACAAGCAGCAGCAGTAGTGGGGAGCAGGCTAGAGGCAAGGGCTGTGTACAGCCTTCAACAACTGAACTGAATGTGGAGGCAATGGCCCTGGGCCTGGAACACAGTCAATCCTGGCATTCACTGCTCCTTTTGCATCCCTCCTTCTGGAGGGAGGAGTGAATGGGCCATACCTTCATCTGATCTTCTATTTTGGTCATCCTAAAGTACTTGGATATTGCTGATGCTAGATATCTGGCAAAAATAGCATATAAAGACTTTTTAAAATATACATGACTCTGTAGTAAAGCTCCAGAACACCCACGCTTTGAAAATGGGTGATGTAGTTGAGACTTTGTGAAACATCTCAGTGAGAAATGGATCTTAAAAACTACTGTATTTAAAGGGAAACAGGGACATTACACTGGTGCTGCAGGCAAACTTGTTTTCTAATATAGAAAATTAGTATTTCTCTTTATTTCTTACTCTGTTTGCACTGAAGAACTTGCACAACTATTTAATGAAAGAAGGGTGTCACCTTAATGTTCTTAATTACATGGTAGCTATTAGCCCTTATGAGGGCGTTAACTGTTAGTATGTAACAAATCTGTCAGTGAAAATCTTGCCTATTGTAGGTCTGCAAAGCAAGTAATATGTGCTCCTTCATGGATGTAAAATAATCTATCAGGAGGCACAGGTGAAGTGCAAGACATAAGTAATTAACTGATGGCCACAGTTGGCCCAGAGAAACTCACTGGAGATTGTACATGGAGAGGAGAAAACTTTGCCTGAAAATTGGAACACGGACTTCTGTTCACGTAAAACCATGTTCTGTTATGTAAAACCATGCAAGCCTCTGCACAGTTAGTGCTTACTAGAAATAACCTGCCCCCCCCCCCCCCCCCCCCCCCCTTCCAGGGTGAGATAATAATATTAAAATGATTAGGGCACTTGCTTTGATCTGTAGAGCGGTAAGAGAGGGTGGCTCAGTGCACTGACATAGAGTGAGAACTTGACTGAGAAACAATGATAAATTACATAAATCTGTCTTTGGCATGTCCTGCCAGGCACGTGGATGTAGCTGTCTTTAAATCTGAGCAAACAGGTGGTCAAAAGAGTGAAGCTGAGATCAAGACATTGCCTGTTAAAATATGAGCTGCATACAGGAAAGCTGAGATTTAATCTATTAAAAGCTTGTGGTTTTCACAAACTGTGAAACTAAACTTCAGCGGTGTGAGCAACTTTTAATACTTCCTACTTGTGACACAAAATATATTTCTCTCCAGAAATAGGAGCGAATAGCAGCTTATTGCGAAGAATTAAATGCCTCACAAAGTCCACTCTCCCTTTCTGTGGTGCTGCCTTGTGCTTGTAGTAATATACAAGATTTAGATTTGGAGTTTTGTGTCTCTGTGGTCTGAATTCCAGGGAGCACAAACAGAACTACTTCTGTTAACCTGGGAACGTTTTTTCTGGCATAATATCATGCCTTCTTCCTGCTTTTTTTTTTTTAAAAAAAAAAAAAAGGGGGGGGGGGGGGAGAAAGTAGTGTGGATGCAAAACTGTTAAGCAGTTGTAAGAGTAGGAAGCTTTTTCCATCTAACTTTTGTTGGTGTTTAGCTCCTAGATAGTGGTTGATGTGTTTACAGCTCTCTCTGTGTGCAAGCTATAATGCATGTGAAATTACTTAAAAGTTTAAATGTAAAACTAGTAATAACATAAGTGTATTAAACCCTTCAGGCATATGCCACTAATTTTCCAATTCAAATGGACAGTATATTCTTTTTACCCTCAATCAGAGATTTTTTTAAATTCCTTTCTCTAGTGCTGTTGCAAATATGTCTATTGGATGATTTTTCTCAAGTTCACAAAGACCTTTGGAAGTTATTAAGATGACAGTGTCCGTCCTGGAGAGGAGTTGGGGGGGTGTGTTCGGTTTTTTAATTGCAGACATACTTGTGGGGCAGCTTAGTATCTCATGAAGAGAAGAGTATCTAGCTTAGAATTCCAGTCTATCTGATATTAACACAGTCAGCTTTTAATGACTAGGAAGACTTAATTATTGAATATATTTAAATACAAATGGTCTGGACTAGTGTCTCTATCAGTAAAAATTAATACAGATAACTCATTAATCAGGGAAGGTATACTAAGAAGTTGAAGTCTTTGTCTATTCACACACTGAAAATGTGACCAATTGTATTTCAGCGTAGTGCATAACTTGAAATAAAAGGCAAGAAAGATTTGCTGACCAGAGGTGAACAGTTTGTTGCACTCCAAACACAAATATGATTGAAGGATTTTCTTTTATGTATTGAGTACTAACTTCCTGCATTTTTGTGATTTTTTTTTTTTTTTTTAAGAAACTAGTTTCATAAAATTTATTGCACTATCTGTATATCATAAGTGAAACTCATGCTTCCCAAAAAGCATGGTGGAAAGTCCCCAATTGCAAGCCTGATAATGCTCAAGCTGCCTTGTCTTTAAATGGTAACTGCTTTTATGGTGGCTTCTTAAAGTTGAAACACATCTAATGCCTTTTGATGTATGTTCTAGTATTGTTTTACAAAAACTATGCAGTGAGGGTAGTCTAAAGAGGATACCCAGCAGAAGAGAAATAAAATTTTGAACACATACAAAAGTATCTGAATGGTCTTGTACATGGCAGATTGACAGCCTCCTACTTCAAAAGCAGTACCCAGGCAGAAACTGTGCATGTGTGTGTCCACAAATAAAATAAACCTCACACTCTTTTTTCAAGCTTTCCCCATCTCATCTAATAACAAATGATGACCGTGTACACAGGCAGAGTTTTATGGGCTTTTGTCATTAGATGCTTGTAAACTATTTTTGCTTCCTCTGATGGTATGTTGACTTGGCTCAGATTGGAGCATGTTTGTAGGTGGATGAGGGCTTGGGAGATCAGTGAACTCTAGCTGTTTGCAGTTTGCGTATTAAACTTGCAAGTGCATCAGTGTAGATTGCGCTCTCTGTGTTTTGAACCAACAAGCAGCTCTTGTCCCCAAATATTCATAATGTACCAGCAGCAGATCTGACTGACCAGCTGGTTAATTGCTGATGGGTTTTCTGAGCTTTTTGGTCCTTAAAGCCCATGGTGGATGGCAGGTCTGCAGTGGCAGTGTGACATGGCACTTGGAGTTACTAGGTTTGTCTTGCTCCATTTTTCACTCCTTGCCCCATCCCTGTTTCATAGTCCAGAGACAGTGAAATGTTATTAATTTTGGTTTTGGAGCATTTCGGGTTTAGACGTGGAGCCCAGGCATCAAATAGGGTCAGTTTGATTCCCTAGGCAAAGGACTCAGGTTTTTGTAGCCCCTTGCACTCCTTGTAAATACTAAAACTCTAAAAACAGCAATATGGAAATAGTTAATACGAAGCAGAGTCTTTCAAGTCATCAACTAGCTTAACATGGCTGATTTATTTTTCAGGAAAAAAAAACAGCTTATTAATCACAGATGTGCATGTTTCTAGTGTTAAGAAAGCTGGGACTAGAATGAAAATTCCCATTTCCCTTCTAGTTTCAAAAATTTGCCTGTTCGTTGGAGGTAACTTTATCTTCTGGTTTGAGGGGGTCAGAACCCATGCTGTCTGCCTTTTAGCTTCAAAAATACATTTATGGACTCTCAGTGAACTCTGACCTCACCACCAGAGCAACATATGTGGTTTTTACTTTGAGAGAAATGGCAGTTAAATACCTTCTTTCTTATTGTGACTATGAATTATAAAACAAGCCCATCCATTAGTTTTTTTAAAAATACTTTATTGAATTACAAAGCTGTCTCTACTTGAGCAAATAGTGATATTATTAAATGTAGTGGTTTCTTTGTGGTTGGTGTTGCTGTGTGTGATCATTATATGTGTGTTGGTTTTTTTCTCTCCAAGATGTCCATCTGTTGCATTTATCTTTTTTCTAAAAGGGAATCTGACACTCACTAGAAGGTTTGCTGTACTTGAAACACAGTTGGGGTTAGCATACCCCAAATTTATTCCATCTGGTTTGGTTTTAAAAGTTGATGTTGTTCTTGGTTTAATTTTGAATACTCCTTTTTCCTCTTAGCATGTTTCAGTGATAAAATATTCTTGAGCAACCCTAGAAAAACAATTTGCTATGTAGTCATAAAGGAAACAAAGCCAATTTCGTGTAAACAATCCCAAGCATGGTAATCAATCAAACCAAGTCTGTATCCCTAGTTATATGGATAGAAGTACTATGTAGCGATGTGGCAGGGGGAAATAAGACACACCCATGTAGCTGTTCTCATAGTGAAGTTGAGAGGTCTTTTTGTGCTCTAGGAAATGCCTGTATCGGATATTCATATTCCCTAATGCTTGGATCTGGCAATGCCTCTACATAAATATATGAATTTGAGCACCTAGATTTTTTCATGACTGTGGTGTAGTATTGTAACTGGTCTCCTGAGGAAGCGGATCGGAGTAAGAACTGGAGAATCTGGACTCCTGCCAGCTGGGATGGGATGGGAAAATGGACAGCAAAGGGTCTCACTGGGAAAATACTGGCATGGAATATTTGTAGTGAGTATTAACATTGACTTATGAGGCTGTAGGGATGTCTTCTGCAAAGTTAAGGGGGGGGCGAAAAATCAGGTTGGATCTCTGAAGAGACTAGTGGGTTGGTATTCTGTTCAGACTGACACTGGTGATGTTAAACCTCTTTTTTTTTTTAACTCCTTTTTAAATAAAATTTGATATTTAAGGTGATGTTTTTATGGCAGTGCAGTATTTATATTCATTTTAAGCTTTTCCTTCTCCCCCAGTGCTTTCATGCTTTAAAGAGCAAAGTGGAACAGTGCTATCATTCTAGTGTGCTGCTTACACTTTGTCCACTTTTATGATTCCCTGAAGCCCTAATAATACTTCAATAAGTACTTCATATTAAATCATGCAGAAGAGAAGATGAGAAGCAGTTACACGCTGCACGCCAAATGAAAACTAATGCTGTGTGGGAGGATATGGCTAAAGTATGTGCTGCGAAACATGTCTGGCTAACGTTGTTTTGTCTCTTAGATCCTCTTCCACTTAAGCGGAGTGTATATATTTCTTCCTGCTCTCTTCCCTCCTACTGCCCACAGACTCTTGGCTGACTTGGGTTAAGAGTAGGAGTGGTACCATGAAAGTGCAGTCAGATAAAAATACTCATCTCCCACAGTTTCAGGAGCTTTGCATTGTACTGCTTGGTTTTACAAGAAATTCAGTAGTTAAGTGTTGATTGTCAAAAGGATGGGTGAGAATTTGAGGTGGAGCACAGGTTTATTAAAAAGAAAATGGGTTTATTAACTGCAGGCATGTTACATGCCTAGGGATAGGCATGTTTTTGTAAAAGTAAATCTTACGCAATCAGTTACTGCACCACCACACTGCCTTTTTCTTAGAAAAGAATAATTGTTAAGGAAAGAAATGCAACAGATACAAAAATACAAAACAGTACATGGTGAACTTCTGCAAAGGCTTAATTGCTTTTTTTTTCATAAACAAGTGAATGTGCTCTGTTCTATTTGTATGGAAGAAACTTGTATGAACCATTATTGGAAGGGAAAATATATACAAATGAAATAAAACTTGGCAGAGTGATTATAACATCTTCAAGCTTGGGAGTCTTGAAAACAAAGCATTTAGTTTGTGCTTTAAGAAACTTATTTGCAAGAACACCAGCACTGTTCTCTTCTGTGTTCCACTAGCATAGTGGCAGAATGTTGTTTATTGAAATACCCATCACCTGGTGTTTGCTATGATTTCTGAAACAAGGCATTTGATAAAATTTAAAAGGTGCATGATATAATAAAGGTACAGTTGGGTTTGGTGAAAGAGCAGTCAAACTAACTTGTTACAGAGGTTTAATAGGAGATTGTTTGGATTCCTGTGGAGAGCTTGCAGATGGTTGTGAATTTTGTTTGGAATTTTTTTAGTAAGCAGACCACTTTTTTTGTTTTAAATAAAGTAAAAAATCTGTTGTGATGTGGATGCTGATGGCTGGTAGGCTTGCTTTTCTTACATATGTGCTGAGGACCCTTAAGCAGTAATCCAGGGGCCCTGAGGGATACTCAGATTGCAAGTTGAAAACCATTGTTACAGATAATTAATTTTTTCCTTATGTTTCCTGCTTCAACAAGAAAATAATGTGGTAATTATGTAGCACTGCTATCCCAAGATTTAGAGACATAGCCAACTAATGTAACTCTGCATCTGCTTTTTGGTAGTACCCATTACTTAAAGCCTTGAAACCAGGTTAATGGCATAAGGAGTCTGCCTACCCATGTGCAGCACAGCTACAGCTGTGGCTAGAAGATAATTCTGTAGATGAATCCTGATTCGGACTGACTTGCTTAGAAGTGTTAGTAACTAGCTTGTTGGATAGTAACCAGCTTGTTGGATTGAAAGTATGCTTTATAAAGTTTGTTTACCTTCTGTTTTATGTGAACATGATGGAAGCGGTGGTTAATAGCAATTATGATATCAGAGTTGATGTATCTTAATGGTCACATTAATATGGCCTTTTGTGTTTTATTAGAATAGAGAAACATTTTGACCAACAGCCTGATAGGTCACAATTTTGGTTCTGAGGAAAGGATGCCCTTTTTGGAACAGCTTGAACAGTGAAGGAAAAATAAAAACTCATAACTTACTCTATTCACATTTTATGTCTCTTTCCCCATCTTAGTTCAAAGCCATAATTTGTACTTAATACACTAAGGAAACAGAACAGGCTCTCACATACTTGTGTGTAGATTCAAGGCATTTGGGTGCTTACAATGAAGTGTATTGCTAAATCAGTGTGACTATTTTATTCTACAAAATTCAAACTACCTCTGGTCAGACTGGCAATACGCCTCTTACAGAAAAGCTGCCAGAAGGGGTGACCTGAACATCTGTGTCAAGCTTCAAGAAGACACACAAGCACTGCATTTAATTCCCAGCAGTAGAAACATTCAACAAAACATTATTTATGTCATCCTTATATAAACTATCTATCTACAAAAGTGCACACACAGGGGGAAAAAAAACATACTTGACAACCTAGGAGAGTCTTGTTAATACCCTAGTGGTAGATAATATTCATAGGAGCAGTATCATGAGAATGTGTCAAAAAAAAAAGTTTTTAGGAAAGGAGAGTTGCTGGGGGAAGAAGCATTGTGCTGCAAGGGGGGAAAAAAGAAATGTAATCTCACAATAGTTAACAAGTGGGTGTTTATCGTAAGCATAAGGTCCAGTTCAAATGACAGGAGCCTTGGTGGGAAAGTAGTATTGACCTCATGCACGTATAACTATGGCTTGAGAAAAGTGTATCCTTTGTTTGACTACAGAACTTCAGGCATTGTCATGCTGAGAAATACTGCTGATCCTGATGTTTGAGCAAATGGTCTTTCAAACATTGATGTTCTGTGCCTTTTTACAAAACAAACAAAACAATAGCCAAAACTCTTGAGAAGCTTTAAGCAAAAGACAGATGTTTAGCTGTTTTCTGGATTCTTCTTCCCCCTTTCTCAAGGGTACAGGAAATAAATAAATAATGAAAGTAACTGGAGCATTTGTAATAAAATTTGGTGTTTGAAAAATAAATTACTTGTATCACTGAGGCAATTATTTTTACTCTTCATGTCTGTGCTCAAAGCAGTATACATTAAAAGATAAAACAAGCATATCCTTCCATAAAGTTAGATGACATATGGAAAGCATAATCCACGATCAGATAAGTATCAGCAGTGGTAAGTATGAATTATAATTGAGGCAGGAGCAACTTGAAGCTTGACTGTAGTAAGCATATAAATGATGCGTATGTGTGGGTGGCCACGTGCAACATGAACACTGATAGTTGTGGTGTTGTTAAAGGCTAGACTACTTCAAAATAATCTGTTTGATTAGTCCATAAATCCAATCTGATATCCATTACTACATATGTCATTTGCCTTGTTTCTCACTTACTAGTGTTTCAGCTTTAAAATGTTCCCTTTGTTCTTTTTCTAGACTCCCTTTCGGTCTCCAGCAACGATGCTAGTCCTCCTGCTTCGGTAACATCACTTCAGCCCCACATGATCGGTGCACAGAGCTCCCCAGGCCCCAAGCGCCCTGGCAACACTTTGAGAAAATGGCTTACCAGTCCAGTGAGGCGTCTTAGCAGTGGAAAGGCAGATGGGCATGTCAAAAAACTGGCCCACAAACATAAGAAGAGTAGAGAGGTTCGTAAAAGTGCCGATGCAGGCTCTCAGAAGGACTCTGATGATAGTGCAGCCACCCCACAAGATGAAACTGTTGAAGAGGTAGGTGTTCAGGGAAGCGTCCCGAGACTTGTTTTTATGTTTTTCAAAGAACTAAATGGTCAGGTGGAAGTTGTGTCCTTGGTTGACTGTCCAGCAGTTGAGCAAAGTGGCACGTGCCATGTGCTTATTCTTGATGACTGCTGTACTCTGCATAAGTACTGTGCCAGGCACAGTGTGTGTCCTTCTGCACAGAGAGTGTTAGTAAAGCTCTGTGGAGAAAGATCTCTAGTTGAAAGAGAGAAATGAGAGAGTAAAAAAGTTGTTATTTGGCTTTGCTTTCCTATCCCACTTGGGAAGGCAGCTTTGTGAGTAAAGGTGCTTCACGTTCTGGGAATAATCAGGTCATTTTCTATTTCCTTTTCTTTCCTTGTTGATGGATCAGGGAAAATACAAGGAGAGCTGCTTAACTGCTTAAAGTTTATTTTAAAGTATATAAAGTATATATAAAATTACTTTTGAGCAAGAGTTAGAGCACACAAAAATTACTGGCCATTCAAATCAAAAGGTAGTTACCATCAGTCAAATAATAAACATGGCAGTTTTCGCTGGAGGGAAGGAAATTGTGAACTCTTCCAGATTTTGCCACCAAGGATATCTACTGAAGGTTTCCCTTCCTCCCACAAACATGTGCCCATCCTTCTAAGCCTGGAAGTCATGTATGAGCAAAGTCTGCCTCTGGTTAGGTGCAAACAGAGCCAGATTCTCTTCTGTTACAAACCTATGGTTCAGGCTGAAATGAATGGCATCTTAAGATCCCAAGGGCACAGCCACTTGCATGGTATACAATTATTCCCTTTACGAGGCTTGAATCTGAGTAGTGATTTTGGTAGTTATCGTACAGAAAAGTGGTCTCAGATGCCCAATTAATTATTTAGTACATTTTGTTTCTTGCTCCCGACATTTTGCTGCAAGCTTGGAACATCAGTGAAGTTATACAGTAATTGTAGGGAAAGAAAAGACTAGAGACTTGGCAGCATGGTGAATTGGGAGATTGGTTTGGGAAGGAATATTGGCCTCTGTCCTTGAATGTCAGGCTGTAGAAAGACACCCTCTGTGATGCAGTTGTAGCACTGTTTTGGAAGTATCTGTTGTTCTGCAGTTCTGTGAGGGATAACCTAAAGCCAGTGCCTTAACGTCAGGAAAAACCAATAGCCATCTATGCTGTCTTCCTTTAAAGATAGTTAAATTATCCTGCAAGATCAGTTATATTAAACTTTGACTAATTGAAATCATAGTTCATTGTATAATTGGAAGGACTGTCTTTCAACACAACTGTAAAAATTATACGAGCAGTCTGCTCTCACTGTTTTAAGGAGGAGGGAACAGAAAGGATAATTGAAAAAATACTTCGTGTTGTAATAAGGGTTTTTTTATATCCTTTTCAAGTCTTGCTATGAGGGTTGGTACTTGAGATGCAAAGTTCTTGAGTTTGTAAGTTAGAGGAATGTGGCTCTTTACAGAACCGAACGTGGAAAGCAAGCATGGCTTTGGTAACACTTCCCTGTAGTAAATTTCAAGCTGAATGTCTTGTTCTCAGTATCTCAATCCATCTGCTTTTACCAAACACTGAAAACTATCTTTGGCATCTGCTTTTTTCCCCCTCTGTTGAGGAGTTGCACTGGGTTTGTACGTTCATCTTGATTTGTTGGGAGAGAGGTGAATCTACAGAACAGACTTGCTTTAAGACAAGCTTGTGATAACAAGCTTCATGCTATTGAGGAGGTAGCAGTGCTTGAATGTCTTGATTTTTATTTACAGAGAGGTCGGAATGAGGGGCTGAGCAGTGGCACTCTCTCCAAGTCATCCTCTTCAGGCATGCAGAGCTGCGGAGAGGAGGAAGGCGAAGAGGGAGCAGATGCTGTACCGCTTCCTCCTCCAATGGCAATTCAGCAACACAGTCTTCTCCAGCCCGACTCGCAGGATGACAAGGTAGGAGGATGAAGTGGGGAAGGCTTCACACATTGAGATAACCTCTGTTTGCACAAATCTTTCTTCTGTTTCCAAAAGTGTCTGTAATTGACATAATACAGCTTTATGGTAGACAGAAGTAATCACAATATTGAAAAGGTTTCCTGTGGAAAGAATGTGAGTTAAATGCATTTCTATTTGTAATGGTTTAGCCCCTGCCGGGGTCTGAGACCACGCGGCCGCTGCCCCTCCCCCACAAAGGGAGTGAAATACAAAGCCCCGATCTGAGATAAGGACAGGTTTAATACAGCAGTGCAATAGCAACACAACAAACAACAACAATAACAGTAAGAATAATAGTAATAACAATGAACAGGGCAAAATATCTACCAATATAGCAGTGAGAGAAAACCCGGCGGTGGGAACCCCACTGACGCCAGGATGTGACACCCCCATGGTATCTGAATAACCCCACTAGAGCTTCCCCCCCCCCGCCCCCCCCCGCCCGACTGCTGGGGAAACTTAACCCTATCCTGGTTAAACCAGGACACTATTTTAAAAGCACAAGTGCTGAAATTTTTCTACTAGCACTTTAAAATTGGAAATGGGCCACTTTGTGTTTGCAGGCCTATTTACATCTGTTTGACTGATGCCATATTTAGTGATTAGAATGTAATTGTTTTATAATCATACCTTTAGGTACTGAGGTTAAAATGCTCTGTGCAAATAAAGTTTATCTGGAGAAATTAACAGTTGTATATAACCTTGTTAGATCATAGGCTGTTCACCAAGCCCTACTATTTTGAATAGACTCAGTTCAGGGGAAAAAAATTTCTATGTACATACCTTAGCAGAAGGAGCTGTTCACATCAACTCTTAAGGTGTTTTTTTTATTTCTTGGGTTTTTTTCCTCCTTTTTTTTTTTTTTGGATGCCTAAGAAAAATGTGTACTAAGTAGTTAATGTCCGGATGAGGGTAATAGTTGTCTAGTTTTTACAAACAAAGGCACATTAAAATTAAGGATAAAAATTTTGCATCACTAATGAAATTCTGGATGTAGGTAGTAGCTGCATGAAGGAGATCTTACTTTTGCATATTTTTCTTAAATTTTCATACATTGAGAGGGTTTATTTCAATTTTCAACCTGGATCAAACATTTAGGGGACAAGTATCAAGCCTGGAAATACTGTTTTTTAGAATGGAAACAGTCCGGACTTGTGCAACAAATATCACATTACTGTTTTCTTCCCATTTTGCTGCTTAAAATTTCTAACCTTTGTAATCTATAGCAATGAATATTGTTAGTGAATTTTGTGGTTGGTAACTCAGTGATGTTCTCAGTAATGCAGATGTTATTGATAACTTTGATCTTATTTATTTCTGGATTTTCTTCCTTTTTAAAACACTGCCTTTCAGTGGGGATTTCGCTCATCCCTGAAGTTGTCATTTTTAGGATCAAAATGGCTGGGTCCCATGCTCTATGTGTATTTAATGCCTGCATGTTTTCTGAAATGAAAAAGTGTAATATATGAGTTGGAAAGTTAATATACTGGGAAATATTCCTGAAACAAAACAAGCAAAAACAGGCCAGTCTTTAGATCTGAGAGAATATTTTATTGCTAGAGAATAATCTCAGTTTGAGGCTTAGAATAAAAATAATGGTGGTGAAAATATGTTAAAAGTTCCTGCTGATAAGCTGCCATATTTGCATGTCCCTTCAGTAATATTAAAAAAAAAAAAAAAAACACCAAAGATATGGAAGTCTTATGAAAAGTTCTCCAGAGAAAAATGTATTTTGCTTATATAGTTCTCTTTACACAGCAAGAACAGTTATGTGAAGGAATATGCTTTTAAGTTAGTGTCCACTCGCTTTTGTATTTCTGGTGCCAAGACAGATCCTTACCACAGTAGAGTAAGAGGCTTTGAGTAGCTTTCAATCCCCAGTAGATTTTACTTTCATTTCTTAAGAGGTTAACATGCACCCGCTGCAGTAAAAACATGTTGGGACAGTTTTTAAAGTAGCTTAAACTGCATTCTAGAGAAGACTTCGAAGAAGTTAAAATTTGGTAAAGTTAATATTATACCATAATTTTTCAAAATATATAAATAGTGTTTCTTCTGTGGTGCAGTGTTTTTATGCAGTATCTGTCCTACTGCATGGTGGGAGGCAACAAAGTCCCCTCATATGGCAGCCTGGGAGGTTGTGTGTGCCTCTCTGACGTCCACACACCAAGACATACCACCAGTTTCCAGTACTTAAAGCAATTGCTTTACTGGAATGCAGAAGTGAGAAGCCAGAGCCAAGTTTTACCCATCAGAAGTCAGTTGGCTCTATTGATGAAGTTACTGGTTAATAAAAGGCTTGCAAACAAATTCCCAGTTGTCTGCCTGCTGGGTGGAGTCCTTCACATTCCTGCCATGCTCTGTGGTTTCTTGGGTTGCTCAGCTCCTCTGGATCCCAAGGAATGTCTCCTCCTTTCTGTGACCTCAGAGGCTTGGCCTTCATCTGTGCTTCACTGTGAGCATTTCATCCTCTCCATGGCTCCTGGTCTACACTGTGCTGGAAACCCCCTGCTCGCTGGGTTTCTCCCTCCATACCCAGCCCTCTGTGAGCTCCAGCAGCATCTCACACCTGCGTGTGCTCAGTTCCTCCCTTCACCTTCCCATGTTTTCTGGACAAGGGGTGTATTCTGCTCCCAGAGTACATCATCAGGAAGGTCAGCAAGCAGACTTCATCTGTGCAGCTCCTTCTTTTTCAGATGATATGTGATATAACCACGTGAACTGGAAACCAATCAGTTCTGAAGGCTTTACCAACAGTCACACTCCATATACTCCCATAGGGCAATAACAGAGAGAAGGGACCTTGACCAGACTCTGATTCCAGCACTGCCAGTGTTTTCTAAGGCAAAGCTGAGCTCCACATCCAAAGTGAAAACCTGCATACAAGCACAGCTTTGGAAAACCTGGTCAACCATTAGACGTCAGGACAATCAATTGCCTAAAAGACATGCAAGCTGTGGGATTGCTCATTTTTTGGTGTGCATGCAAACATCATGTGCTAGGCCATGCTGATTTGTTTTAATATTGCTAAATAACACAACCATTTACTCCCCTAAGAGCTCATCTGCACAGTATGCATTCTTCCATTCAACAAAATCATTGCACGCTTCATGGATTTGCATTTGATGGCAGTTTACAAATCATTTACATTTAATTTTTGGATAAGCAGTGTTAAAGTTTCAAGATCAGTTATGTTAATATGAAACTAATTATTTTTGCTTTTTGTTTTCTCTTTTTGTAAACTCTGATGCAGCATTACGTTGACTTGCGTTCTGTCTCTGCTTTGGCTCAGTTCCCGTATCTTTCCATTTAAAGTTGTCTGTATTTCCTTTGCTTACCCAACCCCTGTTTTCCTTTCTGGATAAGGTGAATACAAGGCAAACTGCCTAAAATCTGTCTATTCTTTTTTTTTGTATTGACTTATGGGGAGCCTTGTTACACCCATGCTTGATTTGAGCAGAACCTCTTGTGTTAAGTCATTATATGTGCCATTTCTTTGTCCAGTTTGTTGGAAGCATTTCCAGGATAGCTTACCCTGTGCTACATGATGTTCACTGCTGTTTGTAATATGAAGTAAGGTTCATATTACACCCTGTTTCCGCTTTCCAGATATTGAATGCTAAATGTAATATGCAAACAACTCTGTTTGCAAATTACTGTGGCTGAATTTAATAGTCCTCTCCCAGAGTCCTTTCTGTGAACACCCTTTACCTTCAGTTGTATCTATAAACTGGCATTTTGTAGCATATGAGTCCAGAGATCTTCTGTGCTCTACACATACCATTGGGGAAAATGGATGGCACAAGGAATGGTGAGCTCAATTTCCCCTCTGAATCTGGGCAATATGCTCCAGCTCCTTTAGAAAAGTAAATGACCCTGAGTTATTGGTGTATTTTTTCTTAGTTTAATGATTCTTCCACCTTTATTTCAAGTCTCTTTGATTCCTGTTTCTGTTCTGCAGTTGTTGTTTTGTTTAACCAACAATAAAAGACATTAACAAACTGTTTGTTGTCCATTGGGTCAGCTCAGGCGATTTTTATAGCTATTTGTCAGGTATTATCATAATCAGCAAGATGCAGGATGTTTTCTTGACTTCTAATATGCATGTAGGAACAGGAATTTTTATACCAGCGTTTAGCTTCTGTGGGGGTTACTTAAAATTTCCAATTCCAGTTGCCCAAGTTGGAAGGGATGATCTTAGTGTAATATTACTCTGACAGTTATTGTTGGGTACCTTTGTCTAACAGAAGTGAAGAAAGTCTCTTGAACCTTGAGCAAGTACCAGGCTAACTCTGGGATTCTTCCTTTGTGTCATTGCACAGACATCTTCTCGATTATTGGTGCGGCCGACCAGCTCCGAGACACCCAGTGCTGCAGAACTAGTCAGTGCAATTGAAGAGCTCGTCAAAAGTAAAATGGTGAGGCTGGCTGGCAGATGCATGTGCTTAAAGAAATTGTGTCTTCAAGTCCTGACTTCTATTCAAAGAAAAGCTACATGCATTTGACTTGTAAAACTTGATGCCTGTTTCAAAAGACACTTTCTGGGATAGTATACAGGTCTTTTTGTACACCCTCTTTTGTAAAAGCACTTACTGAATAGGTAAATGGCTATGCAGAGAAGCAAAAAGCAATAAATAAGAGGGAGAGGAGACAGCAGAAAATGTGTGTCCTATTAGTAAAAAGAAAATGTCCTATTAGTAAAATGAATGCAAAGACCCAGGGTCTTAGCCTGATAGACCTTTATGAGAAGAATCCCTGAAACTAAATTTATAGCAAATCTTGCAGGGTTCAACAGTAAAGCAGATAACCCTCACACAGAAACATATATGTTATCTAGCTGCACTTAGGCAACATGATAATGAAGAAACAAGTAAAAGAGTAAAAGGATCGTTTTGCATGTTAGTGCTCCCATTCTTGCTTTTTAGTGTTTGCTAACAAATTAAACAGGAGGAATTTGTGTCAGCTTTTTTAAGTTTCTGTGTTCTAAAGTTTCTGTGTTTCTGAAGATGCTCACTGACAAAGCATGGTGTATGGATAATTTCAGGAAGGCCCTCCTTCATATTCAAAACGCAGCTTGACCCAGTCCTGGAAAAACTGCTCTAGCTGACCCTGTTTGAGTAGGGAGATTAGACTATATGGTTTCAAGAAGTCCCTCAGCAATTCCGTGATTCCCTCAAAACCTTTTAAGTCTGGCTTAAGACTGAAATGCATAGACCCTGTTGGGTTTAGTAGAAGTGCCTCTGTGAAAACTAGACAGAATTGCAGCATGGCAGCCCCCTTTGGTATTTCCCTGGTTCGTTCTAAATTAAAGCAGCTTTGAATTTCAGAATGAAAAATTTTAATTTCTATTTTATATTTCCTCATTCAGAAAAACTTACCCTTCACTTCTATTACTGCATGAAATAATTACTTCACTCTCTTAGAATATTAACTTTGTTTTTTACTTCTCTTGCACCAGAAGGGTAAATAAGAAGTAATCTATGGGAAAATTCAACAGAGTCTTCTGTACATGGAAAGTTTAATAGTCCATGTGTCTTTCAGGCAGCCTAGCAGTGGATATAACTTAATGATCCATGCATATAGTCCCTGGTGGAAATGTTCTCATTTCACAATTTAAGCCAAGGGTCAGCTTCCCCTGGTTTTTGGGCCAGTCTCATATCATTATTGGGGTTTTACTTTTTGTAAGGAAAGAAAAAAGATTACAGCTGAACCCCACCCTGGTGAAGTAAATGTGTCTTGCGTTAAAGTCTGTATCACATGCAAGGAAAATGTGATACATAACTGTAGCTTAATCCAAGATTATGGACTTGAATTAAAGAAGTCCAATAAATACTTCATAGAAGCTTGATCATATTATTTCTCCCATGCCTTCTCCATCTTTTATACAAACAGAAGCCTGTGAAGTCCATGCAAGGGAGACAGTGTATCTGGTGGAAGAGACAGGGATCTGAACTGTCATGAAGCTCAAAAGCAACACTGACAGTGTAGAACTTATTCTTTTCTTCAGTGAGTCAGTATTTTGGGTAATTAATACGATAAACAAAATGTCTGACAAAGAATGCCACTTCTGTTGTGTTAAAAAATGTAACATCCAAAGAATCACCTTTAAAGCTGTCCTATTTACTATTGAAAGTAACTTGCATATTCTAGAACTAAAGTATGACAAATATAATTTGATCCCTGGCAATAAGCACACATCTGTGTAGCTTCTATCATAGAAGTATTTACATCGTGAGCAGGATCGTCTGAGTTTTAGCCCTTGCTGCTCAAACCAAATGAACTCCTTTCTTTTCCTGTGAAGGAAAGACTGGCATAACTAAAATGTGCTTCTATAAGGTTAGGTTATCTGTTCTGGAAAGCCAAGTTGTTGGTTGGTTTCCTGGAAGCTTGAGATCTCGTTTTCTAAGATACATTACAATAATTAATCTCCTATAGGTTCCCATATACAGCTGCATGTAAATGTGTCTTGTGAATAAAGGGGAACTAAATCATTGTTGCTGTCTGTCTTGAACACCTTCCCAGGCCCTGGAGGACCGTCCAAGTTCCTTGTTGGTAGATCAAGGTGATAGCAGCAGTCCATCCTTCAACCCTTCAGATAACTCCCTTCTTTCCTCCTCATCACCCATAGATGAGATGGAAGAAAGGAAATCCAGCTCCTTAAAAAGGCGACAGTAAGACCATCTTTCACTCCATTTTTTACAATGTTTTGAAGAGAGAAATGAAATGCTTAAAAAATGTCCATTTTGAACTGGCAGTAGAAGCTATTAGTCTGAAAGGGGGAGGACTTGTGTTAAGTGTCAAGCATGTAGTCATGTTATGCAAAGAAAATTTTTTTTCTCGAACAGTAGTCGCAGTTTCAATTTCTTGTGATTTTTTTTAATTATAGTCGTACCTGTGTTTGACTTCTGTCACGCATCAGTCTCAGTTATTCAGGAAAATGCTGATCTTTAAATGTTCAGACAGCTATTAGGCTTCAAAAAACTGGTCATTCCCCTTGTTCTGTACTACTGCACTCTTAATTTCTTTATGTAGTAGTAAACCGTTACCATGGTATAACAAAAACATGCCTGGTTTCAAGATTATTTAAATCTGTGGGTAAAAACAACAGTTCATATACTGAAGAGTCTCCCGAGCAGAGACTTAATAGCATTTTATCTTAAACAATAGTTAAATGTTTAATTTTAATGACACATGTAAGAAAGCATCTGACTTTAGATAAACAGAATCAATCCTGCTCCGGTTCCAAAGTCAAAGCAGCATCTTGCTTAGAAAGATTGTGCATTAATTCTTCTGTTTTAGCTCTGCTTATCAAACATATGTGACCACAAATGTATGAAAGGTTGTATGCCATTAATCCTCTTCAAGAATCTGTTTCATTTTTCAATGAAATATGTGTTGACCATTTTCTTTCCATTGTAGCTATGTCTTACAGGAGTTAGTGGAGACAGAGCGAGATTATGTACGAGATCTGGGCTACGTAGTTGAGGTATGATGTTTTTCATTCTCTTGATTTTTCTTTTTTTTTAAAATGTGGTACTGACTATCTGTGTAGCTTGAACATCACAATTTTTTTCAAAACAAAACACAGAAACAAACTGAAAATGTTAATGTTTGTATTCTGAGTTTTCCCTCCTGCAACCTTTTAACATATTAGAAATATTGCATCAAATCTTTTTCCCTTCTTCCTATTATTGTGCACCTTATTGTTCTGCTGAGGAGTGTAGTTCTTTGTAATTTTTTAAGATCACTACCTCTGGCCTAATGGTATCTTAGACTAGATGGTTTTATTTAGCACAAATAAGTTTTAAAAAGCATTGTAGCTCAGCATATAGAGCAACTATCCTGGATTTGAAAGACGCTTCCTCTCCTACTGCTAGGCTTCTCTTAGACTTTCTAGTTTCTCCTTCTGTAAAATGAGATAACATCACACATCTCCCTTCAGTCTTCGGCTACCAACAAAATACATTTGGAAGAGTATAGAGAATGAGCATGACAGTGAATTTCAGCCTAACAGGGTTCAATTCTTAAACTCTGTTTTAAGGCAGGGGGGAAAGAAAGATCACCATTGTGATAATCTTTTCACAGTATTTAAAGGGTGCATTAGAAGGCTATGAACAGATGTGTTTTTGTAACTAACTAAATAATTCCTGGTGAAAATGCTAGACATCAAAACATAAACTCTGCAACTAGAAACAGACCTGCTAATTAGGAATAGAAGTATTAGGAAAACATGGAAGGAACAGAGTTGGATGAATATTACAAAACTTATAAACACTCCCGGCTCTAACTATGTGATAGAATTGCACAGTGAGATGTGGGTATATATATACCAAAAAAGAGAAGACAGGACTATGGGAAAATGTAAAAGGAACTTTATTGCAGCCAGAATGCTTGCTAATAGAATTGACGTTCAGTTTTTTCGGTGTTCAGTTTGCTCATACTGCAAGTAGTAGTCCATGCAGTGTAGTCCCATATGCAGTGCGGCTGCTTTTTTCCTCAGCACACTTTGGTGTAGGGTTAGTGTCGATGTCTGAAATAATAAGAAACACTGAGCAAAGAAGCGCAGAAGCCAGTCCTGTGGCTCTGACATACTCGGTAACAGCCCTACCTGGCAAAGCATTGCAGCTGCTTCAGACAATAAGGAGAAGGGCTGTACGAGTTTCCTCTATACTTTTGAGTCTGTTGACACGGGCTAAATTAGCTAGAGTGCATTCATCATTGTAGCCCTGGGCAGTGTTGTGTAGACAGCCTCAAGCCAGTTTGTGATAATTTGTGTCTATGCTCTTTGTTATGCTATGTTATAGAGCAGTGTTTTGGTTTAGTTTTGTGTCCCAAGCAAGCTGTTGTCATAGGCAATTTGGAAAGCTTCTGGGAAAAGGGAGATTAAGACACAACTCACTTTTTTTAAGTTAAAATGTTCACAGTAAATTTCCTCGGACTGTTGCAGGGTTATATGGCACTTATGAAGGAAGATGGCGTACCTGATGACATGAAAGGCAAAGACAAGATTGTATTTGGAAACATTCACCAGATATATGACTGGCACAGAGAGTACGTATTAACTTGAAAACCATCTGCTGAACAATTCTACTCAAAAAATACTAGACTGGCTTTAAGAAATTTTTTTTCCTCAAATATTCAGATACAAGGTAAATACAGTTAGTCTTGTGCTTTGAGTTGCAGATATTGTAGATTCAGCTTATAAATGTTGGTATGAAGGTTTGCTTTAAACAAGGATGCTTATATAGAGAAAGTGCTGCAACTGAGAATCTATAGTATGGATAGTATTATGTACAGAAGTTTGTACATTGTTTGAGGCTTTGTTTTCAAAAATGTTTTCTCTAAGAATACAGTCTGAAGAATTTCTTAGAGGTTAGCATGGCAGTATGAGCACCTCAGGCATTCAGACTAGGAAGGAGAAAAGTTTCAATCAATATATGAAATTAAAGAATTTTATGAACATTAGTAATTTTTAATCTTGACATAGATTCAGTGCATTCTTTTTAAATTTAGCTTAAAATATTACACTGTTAACATTGTCATTTTGGACGTACATTAATATCCCAAGCTGCTGATAGGGGACACAAAGTGGACCTTTCAGTAAGACACTTTGCCTTGCAATTACCTGTTGCTATAGTGTGTGCTATCAGAAAAAAGTACTTATTCTGTTTATGTTCAGCTTCTTTTTAGGAGAGTTGGAGAAGTGCCTTGAAGATCCAGAAAAGCTGGGATCCCTATTTGTTAAGCATGTAAGCACAAATGTCGTTGTTGGCAAACCCCTATTGCTGCTACTGACCAACATGTTTGATTATTAAGGATTATCTACGGTACAACATGGTCAAAAAAGTGCTGCAAAATATGCTTCACTGTAAGAGATGGAGAGATAGCTTATAAGCTTGTAAATACACTAAGTAAAGGCTCCATTTTTTTGTTCCCAGTATCTTCCTGTGGAGAGGAAATATGAATGAGAGCCCCATTTTTCAATTCAGTTCCAGTTCTGTGCAAGGGAATTGTCATTTCATATGATACCTGCTTTCTAATCCCAGGTATCCATGCAGTACCATGGAGCATAGGAAACAAAAGTAGGAAAGAAGCTCATTCTTCTTTCTGGTTTCAGTTCATTCTAGTTCTGTATCCTTTCCCCTTCTGTATCCCTCCCCACTGAGTAGTGCTTGAGATTCCTCCCTTTTCACTTGGGGAAGGAACTGAGAGTGCCAGAAATTCATTATGTTTAATTTTAGTCCAACACAGTACCCTTTATAGCTTTATATGAGTCCCTGTTTTTGTACTTTTCATTTATTTATTAAAAGCAATGACCATGTGATACATGTGGATATTATAACACTTCAGAAGGAAATTGGATTAACTAGTTGTCTAGAAACTAGATGTCAAAATTCAGGACGCATCAGACATGCCACTACTTGATCATTTTGGTGTCTCTTTGCATAGAAATACAATTTAATATCTGTTTGAGATGAGGTTTCAAGGTACTGCAAATCACACAAAACAGCAGAAGAGAAACAAGTATGCAAAGACTGAAGGCAGACTGGATTAAAGCAGGTTTAATGGGTTTCAGATCTTCCCTGTTGTCTGTGTTTGAAGTCAATACCAGGGTAACAAAAGACCACAAAACCAAACATTAATGTAACAGTAACACTGGAAGCCAGGCCGAATTCCTGGACTAATGATGAGGAATGAGCTGTTTCATTTCTGAGGGATCATTTAACAAAAAAAAAAAAAAAAAAGGTATGGGGAGAGGGGAGAATTTGTCACTGGTAAAATGGGAAATCTGGAGGAAGTATCTCTCACTGTTTCTGATCGCTGTTTTACTTTCTCCTGGTATATTTGTAACTGAGCTGTCTTTGAAAGGGCACCCTTACCACTCCAGATGGAAAGGCAAACTGTGATGCTATTACAATACCTGCTAGCAAAACCCTGACTATCAGCTAGAACATGACTCTTCAGTTCCTGCTCTTAATCTGTGTTTTGTGTCCTTTTTAATTTCCATCTAATTTCTTCCTTGTCTTCACTGGTCAGTACTCCATAAGTCTCTGAGCAGCAAAGCCTCTAATGGCAAACCAATCCTAGCAAAATTATAAGAAAGATTTTGGAGAAGGTAATAGACATATATGATATGTCTGCATTTCTTAACCAGCAAGGTCAGTAATCAAGGATGAATCTTAAAGGCTGAAGTTATGCTCTCTCTCTTTTTCGTTGTTGCCTTGGTATTAAAAGCACATGCACAAAATGCAGAATCAGAGTTAAAAAATACTAGCGCCACCATTTCCAGGCTACATCACCTACGTCCCCACTCAAACTCCCAGTAGGACAGCTAATACTAAATAGAAGACTTGAGAGGTTTCTCCTAACTACTCTGTACAGCTAAACAGGAGGAGGTCATTATTCTAATATATTATAATAATAATATTATTAAAATTACATAAAAAATGATATTTCAAAGGCTTCATCCATTGCTCTTGCTAAAAGAAGATTACCATTTTCATATATTTTGTATATAGACCCGCTGAGCTATCATCTCTAAACACCTGTTTTTCAGGAGTATTTATAATTGTGACAATTTTTTGACTTGTTCTAAAATCATCATGATATTCCCAAATAAATGTGTTTTCAGATCTGTAATTTCTGCATATGTAGCTGCTTCTTTTCCTCAAAAAGACCTTTTTAAGTTCATACTTTTGAACAGCTGTACTTCTTAAAATAATACTCCATTTCAATCTGGCATGTTTTTTTCTTGATCATGATGTATCATTCTCTATATTTATTCTTCTAGGAGAGAAGGTTGCACATGTACATAGTTTACTGCCAAAACAAACCAAAGTCTGAGCACATTGTCTCAGAATACATTGATACGTTTTTTGAGGTAAGTTCCTGAGATATGATATATGTGAGGTGAAGGGCGTATACAAATCATAAGCATTATCAGGTCTGTTGACCAAAACAAACAAAAAAACCCAAACAAACAAAAAACCCTACTCCCCCCAAAAAAGGCAGCACATACTGTTGTTACTGTTTTCAGTTATAATTTCTTGCCATTTCTGTTCTGATTTCTCAAGCCTGATACAGCCTCCTAGAGGTGTATGAATCTCTCGGGGAACAAAACTGAAGTTTAGATGTGAGATGTTAATTAATCAGTAGAGTCTCTTCCTTACTAGCCCTAGCCCGGGCACTTAACAGTGCATATTATGTGAAGTGGCAGTTTTGGAAGAGCAAAGATCACTGTTGAAAATAGACTATATACAACCTGTGATTGAAAAATGACATTTCACTATGCAATCTTTTCAAAAAAAGATATGGAAGAGGGAATACTTTGGAAACAAAGCTGATACAGATAAGGGGAAGGATTCCAGCTTTTGCTAACTGAAGGTTAGATTCTGCTCTGACTTTTGCCAGTTTCTGCTCTGATAGCCATTAATAGTGATATATCCTGCTGTGTTTCTAACTCAACAAAACAAAGTTGTTTCTAACTGAACGGACAAAAAAATGTTTGTTTTACAACCCTCAGGATCTAAAGCAACGCCTGGGCCATAGACTTCAGCTCACGGACTTGCTAATAAAACCTGTGCAGAGAATTATGAAATACCAGCTGTTACTAAAGGTAAAGTGATGTTGAAATGAATGATTTAATATATGTCTTAATGGATATATATTCTTTTTTAAATATTGCTGATGCTTTTCTACCCTCCTCACAAACAGAACCCAGATTTGTAAGCAATGTCATATGATTATTTTCTGAGCATATTCAGATAGCTTTAAAAATTACAGTAAATAGCTTGGTCAGAATTTTGCTTTTTCTTTTAACAGTTAACAACCAAATGAACTCAAGTCAGTGACATGGAAATGTTTAGAATTTGTACCAATGTCATATGAAGGAGAGAGGGATCTCCCAACTGTTTCCAGATGTAAATGTGATATGAGTTGTTGGGACTCATCTCAATATTTCCATCTACATCTGCAACCGTTTTAATATCACATACATGTTTACTGAAGAGCAACCCTGTGTATGGCAGAGGTCATTGCCTTAATAGATGTTCTTATATGAGCTAAATCAAAATAGTGAATAAATCTTAAGATATAAGAGCAGGAAAGCACTGCAGCAAGAAGCTTTAAAAAAGAAAATTTTTCCATGATTCTTCTGCAGTCTGTCATTTGCTGACAGAGGATGGCAAACTCAGATGTAAGATTACTCTTTGCTGATTAATGAGAAAAGAACTCATCTTATTGTTTTTTTATTTTTTCAGGACTTCCTCAAATATTCTAAAAAAGCTAATCTTGACACAACAGAACTAGAGGTACTTGAGACATTTTCTCTTAGTAATTTGAATGGTCTTTACTCTGAACTTCTCTTGTTTTGACAGAGTCACTTTTCTTTTCTGATCTTCTTGATAATGTGATTATATAATTTTCACATTTCTGTTCTAAAACAACCATAGCAAATGAAACAAAATTTTATGCTGCTAACTCATTTGGAAAATAAAGCTTTGACTTTTTATTTATCTTGAACAGAGAGCTGTAGAGGTCATGTGTATAGTACCAAAACGGTGTAATGACATGATGAATGTTGGCCGCCTGCAAGGATTTGATGTAAGTTGGCTGGAGTTTTGCTTAGATTTTCTGTCAGGTTCTCTAGAAGTTAACCATTAATGTTGTGGGGAAAAATGAGGTTGGGTGCTCCTTCACTAACTGGTTAGCTGGTGCAAAAAGCAGTGAATGAAAAATCAAGTCTTAGCCCTGCCATGGACTTTTTCCTGGGAAACCTTACCTGTTGTGTCAGTCAAGCTAGGTAAGTCCTTCTGCAAAATCTAGGAAGCACTGGTGTTATTACAGTACCCTTATTGACTAATGACTTGCAAAATAATGAAGTAATCAGTTATCAGCTGGTGAACAGACCTGACTTCAGTAGCGTAGACAAAGGAGGAGTTGCTAAGGTCAGTAAAGTACCTGAGGCAACTGTAGCCCTTCTCCATGTTTTGCCAAGTCTATAGAGATGGAAATTGGCTGTTGAAGCAGTATGCATCAGCCAGACCATAGTCACATGTTCTACTTGCAAAAAAACCCTTTCTGCGCTGTGATGCAGGTATGAGCTTGAATTCTTCCCCTTTTCGGCACCCTGGAAGGCATTGGAAGAATATATGGGTTACTGTGGGAGAGTGATAAAAGCCATAGTGTTACAAGCCTCAAACTGCAGTAGGAATTGAAAAGAGTGGAGTGCATTTTTGGGGTTTTTTTTCTTGATGATGCTTGTTTTTTGAGAAAGGGCACAAGAATGTCATGTGTATGGGAGGATCAATGACACTCAGAAACTGGAAAGTATACAAAGCTATTTGCGCATTAGCATCTGCTCAGAAAGGTTGATTGGGGAAAGAAAGGAAGAACTGCACTAAATGTGTTTCTGCTTGCCTCTGTGTTTAGGGTAAAATTGTAGCCCAGGGTAAGCTCCTGCTCCAGGACACATTCTTGGTTACAGACCAGGACACAGGACTTCTGCCACGCTGCAAGGAGAGACGGGTCTTCCTGTTTGAGCAGATAGTCATTTTCAGTGAGCTGCTAGATAAAAAGAAAGGTTTCTCCATGCCCGGATTCTTGTTTAAAAACAGTATCAAGGTAACTGTTGTGTGTGAGTCTTTGCGTCCCCTGCACAAACTCTGCTAAGGTAACAGTTTCTGATTCAGTGTGGAGTCACTAGTGACATCTAGATGTGCAGTCATAAAGCACAATGAGGTGTCAGTCATTTCCTGAAATTACTTCCTATCTGATTGTGCTCGTTCTGGTAATAAATGGAAATCTTTGGATTCCCATACTCTGATGCTTCCCACATGAAGCATAGCAAAACAGGTGTTCTTGTACAAAGCTGGACATTCACAAAGAGTTAAGTCTTCAGCTCTGCTGTGTGTACACCACATTGCAAAGTCATTGCAAATAAAGATAATAACTCTTTATTAATGTATCCGTTCTTCTGAGTTTCAGCTGAAATCAGTCCAAACGTGTAGGTAATATTTGTAAGTAGTGCCACCTTCTTAGATATGTCAGCTGTTCCTCAAACAAAAAGCGTTTACTCCCACTTCAAGCTTTCTCTGAAACAAAGCCTGATGGTATTAGGGCCCACCAGCCCTCCTCATGAAGTGTTTTAGGTGAACCCTGCTTCCCTTAATTCACCTTGGTGCTCCACCTGCCACCTGAGCATCCTGTTTAGCACTGACTGGATAGCCTGTTCCAAGGCATTGCTGTATCTGCAGCAGTAGCCTTTGGTGTGGGCCAGTGGTAGACCTCCATAGCAGGCTCAGCATTCTAAATAACAAAAAGGGAGCATAAGGGATGGTGGGGCATACTGACCGGCTGGAGATTGTTCAGGCACCGTGTGTCAGTAAACTGTACATTAATCCTTCATTTCATGGTATTACACTGAAGGAAAGAATGGTCATCATTTGAAGATCTGACTCTGAGTTCCTAAGTAAGAGATTTTAGGGGTATGTTTTCATAAAATACATGAAGTAAATTCTCTTTTCTTTTTCGTGAAGGTGAGTTGCCTTTCCCTGGAGGAAAATGTGGACAGCGATCCATGTAAATTTGCACTAACATCAAGAACGGGCGATGTCACGGAGACCTTTATTTTGCATTCTGCCAGTCCAGGAGTCCGCCAGTTATGGATCCACGAAATCAACCAAATTTTGGAAAACCAGCGCAACTTTTTAAATGGTAAATTATTTCCTCTCACTGAAACTTCATAATTAAATGACTTCTCTCTCATCTGTTGTTTCTTGGCTTTGAAATGTTTTGCAAGTCTCCTTTTTCCTGAGCTAATACAGAACAGTTGGGGATATGTGCTGCATTTCTGCTTCAGAACAGATGCTAGTATTTATTATAAGAATGGTAGTCTGAGTTTACATGGTGTTCTCTTGGTGAAATTTTCCAAATGTTTTGTGGGAGTGAATCAAGATTGGCACCATCCGTTGAGGTGGAGAGCTTATGTACCCCTCTTAAGCAAATGCAAGCCTTTAAAGGCTAAACCCAAGTGGAATTTTAAGTATCTGTTCAGAATATGTTTTGCTTGTGTTATTTTGGTAGCCATTGTTGTCACATCTTACTGTGACAACAACATTCAGATTCTGCAGGAGAAAAGTAGAAGATGGTAGTGTCTGCTGTGACACTATAAGGTTCTCTCCATCGATTGTTGCCCTCTTTTGTTTAAAGAGTTGTAATGAACAGAACAACAAGCTGAGAATTAGAAGTCACACTTGTTTTTTCCCAGTTTGGCTGCTGACTGACAATGTGATCCTAGAGGAAAACATTTCTGCCTGGTTTCAGATTTTTCATCTTTAATAGAGGTACATATAGCAGGTCATGAAGGTGTGATACAGAAAAGTGACTTGAGGCACGACCGGCATTGCTTAAGGGAATTTATCTTATTTGAACAGCACTCCCCTTTTGCCGGTAAACATGTCTGTTTTAAACTGTTCCTATTCCCTTTCCTGCCCTTCTCTCCACGATCACGTCCCCTCCCACCCCCATTGCAGCCTTGACGTCCCCAATCGAGTACCAGAGGAACCACAGCGGTGGTGGAGGCGGCAGCGGGAGCAGCAGTGGTAACAGCAGCGGCCCCAGCAGCTGTAGTGGCATCCCCAGCTCCAGCCGTAGCCGGCCATCCCGGATCCCCCAGCCTGTCAGACACCATTCCCCAGTCCTGGTCTCCTCTGCAGCCTCGGCCCAAGCAGAGGCAGACAAGATGTCAGGTATGTCCATTCACAATCTCTCCCTGCCACACTACAACACCTCCTTAGAAACTGGCCTGAGCCAGCCAGACAGGCACCCTCCCAATGCAGAACCGGATGGTCCTCAGAGGGAAGCTGAGCAGATTCCCAAGATGAAAGTTATTGAAAGTCCCAGGAAGACAGCAGGAAACATTTCTGGCTCAGCTGATGGAGCCCAGAAAGACTCACGTGGAAGCTCAGAGGACAGTCGATCAAGAAACAGCGTAGGATCGCTGACGCTTGGGAAGCCAAGGCCAGGAGCCATCTCACCAATGAACTCTCCTCTCTCCACGACTTTCCCTTCTCCTTTTGGCAAAGAAACCTTCCCACCCAGCAGCCCCCTGCAGAAGGGCTCCTTTTGGAGCTCCATCCCAGCATCCCCTGCCAGCCGCCCTGGCTCCTTCACTTTCCCTGGGGACAATGACTCCCTCCAGCGGCAGGTCCACCGCCACTCTTCACACAGCAAGGACACAGACCGCATGAGCACATGCTCCTCGACCAGCGAGCAGTCAGTTCACTCCACCCAGAGTAATGGGGTAAGAGCGGAGCACCTCTGTCCTGCGAGCTCTTCTAAAACCTTCCCGTGCTCCCTTTCTGTGCATTACCATCACTCTCCGTACTAACTTCTGGCTCTCCAGTGCTGTACTGCTCTGAAATAATCAACTGTTCAAATATCTTCTGCACATTAAAAAAAAAAAATTCTCTACTTCTCTGTGTATGTATACATACATACGTGGATATGTATACAGGCACAAAAGCAACTGCTAACATTAGGTGCAATTTCTGCCTCTGCTGAAAACATAGATCACTAGGCTGATACTTACTAACTTGCTCTCCTTGCTTTTTTCGTCTCTAATTTGAAGGCACATAATTAACATGCTGAATTGTGGCAGCCAGAGCACCTCGGGGTATGCATTGCAGCCAGCACTTAAATCTGACTTCGACATTTTGGCAGATTGCCTTGGGGCTTTTTTCGCTTTCACGCACAAATCCGCCACCATTGTCCTGTTGAGTTTTAACTTCGTGGAGATATCTACAGTACATTCCCTGGGCTACTTGATTTTTATTTTTTATTAATTTTTTTTCCCCCTCTCCTTTCAGCCTTAGTTGATGTACAACATTCTCTTTCTAAATCCTGTGTCTGATCAAGAAAGCTTCCTGCAATCCACTCAAAATAGGCCAACAAAACTTGCTAAAATAATCTTCCTTCTACTACGACCAAAACAAATAGTGGCTCCACATGTCTTTTCTGCTTTGTAAGAAGAACTGGTTTAGGACATCTGGAGATTCAACCTTTTAGCATGCACTTGGTGTGTTTGTGCAGGAAGCTGGGGTATCAACAGAATCCACATTCTCTGTAATAACGTCCACCAAGAAATGCAACACAGCAACCACAGGGGCATGTGCAAATATAAAGCAAAAATTTCAAGGCACTTGCCATGGATATGGTAGGCAGGCTATGGTGCCTTTCTTTTTAAACATTTGATTTTTCTCTCACTAAGTGTTGTGTTCACAAATGTTTGTTTTTCCACTCTCTCACAAATAGTATGTAATACCAATTTTGCAAATCACCTAACTTGCCAGACCTTTTTTAAATGCATGCATTTCTTTATAGAACTGTTTAACACACAGAGCTTTCTTGACTTCTTAGTTCTTACATTTACTTTTATAATAGCTTCAGAAGAAAAAAATATGCTTTGCATGTATTGTATTTTTATCCCAATCTTCCTTCAGCTTTTCATTTGTTTTAGCTCTGTCTTGTGTTTATCTTCGGTCTAGCAAAATGTGATGATAATATAATCTCTGGGATAATTTGAGTATTTTGCAGTTACTGTGAATCAAGATGGTGGTACTTTTTGTATGCAGAGAAGACTTGCATGCTATTAATTGATGTCGTTCCATTAAAAAAAGAGAGAGGGGGAGATGGGATGGCACTGAGTTTTCAAAACATTTGAATTTTGATACTATCTCAGCAAAGACACCATTGCTTTTTTTATCTTACTGAATACATAATATCTGAATGCATGCTGTCTTCTTCACAACTATGTTTCTTTTAGTTTGGTAATTGAGATGAGTCATAATTCTTCATTTGTAACCTCATTTCTAGACCATACTTTAGCAGGATTCCACACCACATTCAACAGGCTAGAAAAAATGGGTTGTGTAGGTTTATATTGATTTAACCATTTGTGTGTGTGCATTTACGTGCACATATGGTTAAGGTTACTTATGGAAGAGTTACTTCTAAGAAGAAGAAAAAGGAATTGGTATTGCTAGTATTTCAGGAATACGGGAGGAGTTTTTTACATTTTGATTGTAAATCCTCTAGAGGAACTGCAGAACTTGCGGTAGAAAAGCATTAACTGTGCAAGAATAATTACTTCCTTGCAAGGCAAGAGAAAAGGCTATCTCTGTGGTGACAATAAATTTTGATATAAACAAATTCACAAGAATGTTTGTCACTTAGTAGTTACCGGACACTTGTTTATTTAACAGATTTACCTGTCCTTGTTGAAAATAAGAAATATTCAGAGTTTAATGTGATCCGTCAAGACTTAACTATTAAAAAGCAGTGTTATGTTTCAGGAAGGTCAGTCCTGTAGTTATACAAATACTGCTGCATGCTAAGAAACAGTATGTTCAGGAATAGTGTGCGGGACAAGGTTTGGAGCTTAGGTTGGTTTCTCAGCTTCAGCCTTCACTTCATCTGCCCCTGTAACAGAAGGAGTTAACATAAGCAGCTTTCTCTGAATAGAATTCTTTTTCATATAGCTAAAAGAATCTAGGAAGTTATAATCTTAATTTAATAAAAATGACTGAAAATGAGACTGGTTTTTTGGTTCTACTATTCCTGGTTTGCCTGAATCATGGAAGGGGCTTGCTAATACAAAAGACCATCCAGACAGTCCTCTAAGCCAGACGAAATGAGTTCTCCCACTGGAAATACAGCATCTTGAATTAACATAAATATCCTTTAGTAGAGGTGTAATCCAGGATGAGGTCTTCCTCTCTGTGGTAGCATTTGCTTCATCATCCTAATAGGGGGAAGAAAGACAGAATGGACTTGAACCATCCAGTTGAACAAACTAGTCCAGCTAGAATAAAATGTACAGATTCACTGGAAACCTAAGCATCAGTTTGCTGAACATGCTATGAATGAGTAATCTGACACTGTTCCTTTCCAAATGTCTTGGTTTCTCAGCCAAAGCACTCATGGGGAAGCACAGGCACCGAGAGATGGAGTGACTTGGCCTTGAACAAGCAGATTGGAAGACAATGTCATTTTTGGGGCTCCCAGTGTACCATGCTGTCCACTGACCCCTGCTGCATCCCCTCAACACTGAGGGGAGAAATATTTGACAGTTTTGAGAAAAAAGATGACACTGTTTTAATCCTGTGTGTCAGGCTTTCCACTTGCTGCTAGCACATACATGGTGCTAACATGTGGTTACGCTCTCCAGCTGGGTATTGATTTCCTTCTTCAACTCAGCTACTACTAAGCAATAGTGAGCCCTGACTGGTAGTTACCTGAAACAGTTTGAAGTAAGAACAGAGACAAAGGACAGGCACACACACATACACACCTCATCCCACATCATTAATAGTCCATCCACTTTGTTTTTAACTTGTTTCAAGAAGGAGATAACTTATTTCAGAGAATAGGTTGCACAGTCTGATAATAGATTTCACATTTCCATTTATTCAACCTCGTATGAGAAATGCACACAAATGGACAAAAGTATTCTTACTTCTAAAAAATAATAACTGCGGGTGTATTCATGGCTAGGAGAAGGCTTTTTGTTCTGAAAAGTAGTATGACTTTTAATGTACACCTGATCAGCCATAATTAGCTTTCTGCAAATGCTCAGTGGGGAAATGAAGAACATTGGTGAACACTAGTTGAAAGTATGTGATAAACAGCTAACAACACTCAGCTGTCATAGTCACTAATCAGTTAGAAGTGAGATTTCCAGCTTTATTCACATAGTTCAGTGGATCTATTTTGCCCAAGAAATGAATAATTTCTTATTTCAGTAATTTACCTCATCCTGTGCATTTAAATGCATAAACGTGATCATACAGATTCAACCAGGGACAAGCCTTGTGGTTTTGAGACATACTGTCAAAAGCCTATTTTGTTCTTTTGTACCTTGTCATGTTTTGTGTGCAGAATGCTGGTGTCTGAGAACTGACAAATAATGCTAGGAAAAACTATGTTTTTTCTGCTGTTGGAATTCCCAGTGTTCGAGGTAATGATTATGATTTTGAAACTGCACCTGTAACACTATGAAAAACTGTCCTACATGCTGTACTGTAGTTCTGTTGCCTGATAAAGATGCAAGGTTATGTCTGAGCTTGAAAGGAAGACCAGTTGAGAACTATCTATAAACTGACTCTTAGTTAAAGGAAGTAATCTTGAGTTAAAGTAATGGAAATAAATTTCTGCAGCAGCTGTACATGAAGGTATTCAAAGATCAAACTAATTTGTACAAGATAGACACAGGCAGCTTTGAAAGAGAAATTGTAGCTCTTTTCTTTGACTACATCTTAAGTTATATGGATTATGCAGGTAATGTAGCAGGCCAAGAACAGCCTGTCTTCTTCATGAACATTAAACTTGATTCTTTCCCTCCCCCCCTCTTTCTGCTTCCAATTGACACCTGCAGAGTGAAAGTAGCAGCAGTAGCAATATCTCCACCATGCTGGTGACACACGATTACACGGCAGTGAAGGAGGATGAGATAAATGTCTACCAAGGAGAGGTCGTGCAGATTCTAGCCAGCAACCAACAGAACATGTTTTTGGTGTTCAGAGCCGCCACTGATCAGTGCCCCGCAGCTGAGGGCTGGATTCCCGGCTATGTCTTGGGGCATACCAGTGCAGTCATCATTGACAACCCTGATGGAACCATCAAGTGAGTGCCTGGGTGTGCGTAGAAGGGGAGGAGGAAGAAAAACTTGCAATTTACACAAGGCCTTTAACCTTTTAAACCAAAAGTTGATGTGATCTTTGAGAAATACATGATCAAGCAGAACGGGTGCTCATGAGGTCCCTTAGCAAACTTCAAAATACGAGCTAGTAAGAACAAACCCAGAAGCACGTACTCTTTATTAAAAAGCTGTAGTAGTGCGTGTGCAATCTCCTGGGAGAAGATGATGAAAGAATACCTGATCTAAGATCAGCAGTAGTTACCGATTTATGTAAGAGAATTAGTTATCAGGCTAGACACCTTTGTTTAGGAAAAGTCAGGGAATGTTTGTTCCCAGGGAAATCAGATTTCAGAGTTCTAGACCTCTACTTTGAGCCACAAACCTATTGAAAATGACTGGTTGTGCTAGGAAGATCTCTCTCAGATCTGCAATGGGAGAAATTACATCAAAGTTCTCAGCACTAAAACTTTACATAAAGCTTCTGTATTTGATACAGATTTTGTACTGATCATTGCTAAGTTTGATTGACAGCTTGTATTTTCATAGAGAAAGTTTACCATTCGAGCAATGATTTCAAGGAATACTGAACTACAGACTAATCTTACTAGCTTGATTAGTTTTAACCAAGGGTAGCATCTCTTATGGCATACTTAATGTCTTTCATTTCAGTATACTTTAATACAACGAAATAACATTTTGACATACTCTTCCAATGCTGTTTGAAACTAGAGAGTATAACACATAACCTGGAGTTGAAAAAAATTGAACGAAGTTTCATGTTCCGTATTCAGGAAGTCAACGTCTTGGCACACAGCACTCCGTTTAAGGAAGAAATCTGAGAAAAAAGATAAAGACGGCAAAAGGGAAGGCAAGCTAGAAAATGGTTACCGCAAATCCCGAGAAGGACTTGCCAACAAGGTTTCTGTAAAGGTAAGCGTTACAAAGATGTAGTAGTTTCCAAAGGAAGTTCTCTTGGGATTTCTTTAAAAGTAGCTTCCATCAGAATTTCACATGAAGGAATTAGAGGCAACAGTGGTTTTAATGCACAGTGTTTGCGCAGTCTGAAAACAGGAAGATACAATCTTTGAGCCTGAAAGCACGATGCAACATAAGAATACTGCAGAAAGAGTGGTGCAGAATTTCTAGTGTTCAGATGTTTCTTGGATCTTTGTGGGTACAGCTAACTTCAACCCATCAGTGTGCTTTGTTTTCTACCATTTTTTAAGTTATTATAAGGTTATCAGGACATTAATTCTCTAATCTCTCCTTTCCAGCTTCTCAACCCCAATTACATTTATGATGGTAAGTTGCTTTAATTTTTAAAAGTTGCAGTAAATATAATTTGATTATAACAGTATTTACTTTGTTTAAGTTTGGTCGATATGAATTATGTCAGGAACTGAGTGTTTTCTATCAAAATATACATAGGTTCTTTTTGGATAAGGGAGATAGTTAATAAAATAGTCATATTTATTTTTTAAGATGCAAGGAACATATTTTTGTTGACAAGTCCAAAACAACATAAAACACGAGGACTATATGGCATGTTCTGTATGGAGACTGCATGAAAGTTGGGCCTTGCTGAATTTGCAAAATAACAAGGCCAGGAGTTGAAGCTGCTTCATTTTTAACCTTGCACCCTAGAGAACATTCAAGGCCTCAGCAGAGGCTGATCAGATAGTGGCCCACTGGGGTCAGAGTCAAACTGGGTATTTATCTTAATACACAGAACCAAACTTTTTGAATTTCACCTGTGAGAAAGGGAAACAACTACAGTGCCTCAGTGGATGAGTGACATGTTTTGTGTTGCCTTTTGCAAACTTAGCTAGATATAAAGATAGCATAGCTGAGCAAGTCCTTAAATACTTTTCACTCTAGGGTTTCCTCAGCTTGCCGTAAACAGGGTGTTTGGTTCACCATGGTAGGCTTCAGGGTTATCTGTGGCATAGCAGTAGTGTTGTGTACAAGTTCATGCAGAGAAAAATTCACTAGTTCTGCAGAGCCCCAGCAAGTGGTGTCACCATGGATGTGCTCCAAGGGTGGAGGGATAGATACACCTTAGAAATTTAAAGTGCCATACTACTTTGTCTAACAGAAATGGGAGAGTGTAGGGAATAGAAAAGCAAATTTATTTATTTCAATTGACGTAATGCCATTAATTTTCTTTTTCCAGTTCCCCCAGAGTTTATAATACCATTGAGTGAGGTAACATGTGAGACAGGAGAGACCATCGTGCTTAGGTGTAAAGTCTGTGGTCGCCCCAAGGCTTCAGTTACTTGGAAGGGTCCTGATCATAACACACTGAGCAATGACGGTCATCACAGCATTTCATACAGGTATAGTAATTTGTGTAATGTTCAACAGGAACTGCTGAAACTGTTATATTTTCATATTTGGTGCAGGATAGCTTTTGGCTTTGAGGCATAAAGATAGGCTTGTCCTCAGACAGAAATATTTCGCAGCTGAGATTTTTCTGGTAATGTTGTATAAGTTACACAATGTATGGCTGCAGTACCCAAATGTCATATTCAGTTGATTTTTAAAAACAAAAGAAAATTCAGCTGGTATTTCTGATCAGCTATTGCGGAAGCCATTGTGGTTCATCACACTGACCTAGTGCTTGAACCAGAACAGTGTGCTGGGACATGCTGGTGCTGTGACAAGCCATCCTGCCAAACCCTTATTTGCATTAGTAGCATACCATCATTTTAGAAGAAAAATTACTGCTTTCAGGTCACACAACAGTATTTTGCAATTAAAAGCCTCTGGTTCCTACTGACGTGGCAATGTCACTGTCTTCATTGTTGAAGCACAGAAATTAACATTTTTTTGTCTGTTTTTAGCTTTGCTATGGTAGAACTTAACAGACTAACTGGTAGCTCAAACACCTGATTAGTAAGAAAAATTGCTGTTTTTTGGAATGTGAAACTGCATGTGAGAAGAAGTTTTTTTTCTGAAAAAGCATTCTTTTATATACACAAAATGTTTAATGAGTAACTTCAGTGTGAAAAAATTATGCTTTCAATTCAGAACAAAGGGGTTTTTGTGAAAACTTTCTCACTGATAGAACCATATGTCATCATCTTAGAAGTTGTGTGGTATAGCCCAACTTACCTGCAAACTTGATGACATGTTGTACTGTTCTTTTCTACCTCCTGCTGCTGCTACTTTTTCCTTCCCACTGTGTATAATTTTTTTATGGGGAGACAGAGGCATAGTGGCAACTTTGCTACTGCATCCAGAACTGTTGTGAGATGAGTAAGAGTTAGATTTGCTATGTTTAATTCACTGTGATTCATTACTGTTATAAAATTATATCCAGTAAATCATGTTGGCTGTGGATAACAGATTTTTAGAAATAATAATCATGAAATGTTCTTTGAGCTTGGGGTGGGGGTAGTGGTCATCTTCCTGTGTTCCTAAAATGCACATTCATTTTTTTTCCTGAAATGAATGGTGTGGTGAAGGCCATGGTGAATAGTTTTTCATTCAGTCAGTCAAATGACTTGCTGTAACTGGGATGAATCCAAAGAAAAGCAATAAGAATGATAGAAAATCTTGAAAATATGCCTTATTGTGAAAGAATAACACAATATTAGGGTTGTTTTGAGCCTAGAGGTGAAAAGTGTAGGGAGTACTTTCCAAGTATTCGCATTTGTAAGAGACTTTTGCAAATAAAATTATCTGTTGTTCATGTCCCTGGCAGGTGGTCAAAAAAGTACTAGAAGTTAATTGCACAGAGGAAGATTTAAGTAGACATTTAAAGACACATGAAACAAAAAGGGTGGTAGAGCAATGAGAAAGATTATAAGGAGGAGTCTGCAGAATCTTTCTCCTGTGGTCTTACATAGCTTATTGCTGTCTCTGCCGTGGAGCAGAGGGAAAACTTAAGCCCTTTCTAGTTTCCTCCCATCCTCATTCTCCCAGATTCTGAGGTCTCCAAAGTTGTGGTGAGGTGCGCCTTTTGTATTGAAGGGGGAGCCCTCTCTTACAAGGGATGAATGCTCTGAAAGTATGTTAGATCAGCTTCAGTATGCTGGGAGTCAGGGATGGAAACTAAACTTTCAGAAAGAACGATGATGGATGGTTGTCTTGATACAGCTTCTCATAATCTGAAGGAAGTAGAGGAAGCAGGAAGAAACAGGGGCAGCATTTGATTTTTCAAACACAATGGAGCCTGGGACATGCTGAGAGAGAGTGTCAGTGAGGATGTTTTTGTAATAGTCTGTAGGACATTCCAAGATATTCGATAGACACAAAGTGCTCAGATTCTGGTAGATGCTTCTGAAATGGCAGGGACAGGGTTACTAATGTTTGTTCAAAGAGAGAGCGGGGCTAGAGGATAAGAAATATTAAGAGTATGAATCTAACTTTGTCTGATTTCCATAGCCTAAAGTCTCTAAAATGAATATAAAGTTAACAGATGCCATTGTGTTTCCCAGTGACTTAGGAGAGGCTTCACTGAAAATCATTGGCGTCACTGCAGAAGACGATGGTATCTATACATGTATAGCTGCAAACGATATGGGTTCAGTTTCATCTTCTGCCAGTCTACGAGTTTTAGGTAAACCTGTCTCTTTGCCTTTTTTTAAATCTAATTACATTCAAAGTGTCTGGTACCCACAGTACAGGAAAAAGACAACCTCAGCTCTTGCATGTCCCTCTGTTAAAGGAGTATTATAACAAACCTTTTCACCCATGGTATATAACTTGTTACACAAGGAATAGATGCCCTTTTAGGATGTAACCAATTAGATACTGACAAGATGCCTACACAGTACTGTCAGTGTGCATTTACCTTGTCTATCTATACTAGTTCAAACATACTATGATAAAATTGTATTTTATCATCTGCATTCTTAGTATAGTCACAATGAATGTTACTATGCTAACATCTATAATTTATAAAGTGTACAGATAAGGAAAGAATAGCACTGGTCTGTATATTTAATATGGTCCTTTGCTTGAATTGTAAAGCCACAGTATTTAGGAGAACATGTAACTTTCTTGTCTTTGCATCATAGATCTACACTTAAATTACATTATTTCAGTACCTGAAGTGAGGTGACCTGAATGTTTGTGAGAGAATGAAAAGGAAACCTGCAAAGATGAAAAATGCCTGTGTTTTGGAGGCAGACAGCGAAGGAAAAAAAAAAATTTTTACTTGACGTGTTTGGCATCGTACTAAGTTTCAGTGTGTGTTTGTATTCTTAAGTGTTCAAGATCTTCTGTTTTTAGAAATAGGGAAAACATAGGAAGACAGCAGGATAGCAGGCTTTCTTACATGCAGTTTATAACAATTGATGCTATCTGGGTCCTTTAATCTATTGCGAGGCCCATATATTTATCTGTTGGTGAGAATTATTAACAAATTTTAGGTGGAATGGCTCTGTCTGAAACTGACTCATATAAAAGAAACTAAGATATGAAGTGCTGCATTCTGTCTTTGTACGTCTGTCCCAGCTGATATGGGGACTTGTACAGTTGTCCCGAACCTCTCCAAAATATGTACTTTCTTCCCTTTTTTTCAAAAAAACTTAACCATTTTCCTGGAATGTTGAAACCAGACTGTGAAAGATGTGTCCTTTCCAAAACCTCATCTAAAATTTTTGGGGGTTTTTAATCAGTGCTGCAACTTCGAGCTCTGCCTGTTGGCAGCCACAGTAAGTGCCTTACTGCCAACATATTGAGGTGGTGATTATTCCCAGCACTTCATGCTCACTGACCAAAGACAGACAGTAGTTAAGCCCTAGGATGAGTGCGTTGGAATATAAAAAGGAGGCAGAAAATAAAATTTTGGGGTTTATACTAATGTTTCCTGTAAAATAGAGTGCTGCTTTTTTCAGGTAGCTGCTACACTGTCTGATCACTTTTTTTTTTTTTGCTAGTGGCAGGTGTATTGTTGGTAATGAGACATAATGTAAGATACCTATTCTTTTTGCTGTTTCCTTCAGCTTGCCAAGGTTACTTATTCCTGTACAGACAGTTCCCACTGCTCCTGAATTAGTTCCACCATAGAATTTGGTCTGCTGCATTGGTTGGGCTGCTTTCCTGTGTAATCCAGTTTGTCTTGCTGCCACCCTGTGTCATAAGGGGATTAACGGAACAGGTTCCACTGATAATATCTCAGCCAAGGAAACTTTTCTAGTCAGGGGAGTAAATCTCTCTTGATGGACAATAATCTGGGTGAAACTGTGTGCTTTAAGGAACTAGTGTAATGAGTGTCCTTCCTGTACAGGTGTACAGAAGCCCAAAACTGTGATTTGGCCAGAATCAGTCACAGAAGTCTTGTGGGCTAAAGTACCATCTTTTCACAGTCCTTGATCTTACTGACCTTGTCCAAAAACAAGTGTTCACTTCTCAATCAAAACTAAATCAGAATTTGGTATGTCTTGGTTACTTTGCAACTAGACTTGACAGGCAGATGTATTTTGCTAGCCCTTCTAATCAGCTCTACCAGTACTTCTACAAAGAAGTTCTGGCCCCAGTTTTTCTGGGGCCATCCTACCCTTCATTTCCCCAGTCCATAAGAGCAAAATGAAAACTCTAAGACTGTAGCACGAAGTGAGGTTTCAACATCAAACTGATGTCTTTTTCAGTCCTTCAGATTTGAAGGGCTTGCTGTTTGATTTGTAGTCAATTTTTGTGCATTTTCTTGTGCAAAGAGTAAAGAATACTCTTTGGCTTCTGTTGCTGTAGTAGTCTTTATAAACCATCAGTGTTGATTACAGACATGATTTCCCTTCTGAGCTGCAAGAGGATGGACAATATGAGGCCATGAGTTACTTTTCAATACAGACACACTCAGCTTCAAAAGAAAGATGATAGGGGCCAGTCTGACTGAGGCAAATTCTTCCTGAAATCTATTCCCAAACTGAATATAAAGTCCAAATATTTCTCTTCTGCAAACATCTGAAACAAAACATTGGTTATAATGACAACAATTTCATTCTGAGAGGATTTGAATATATTAAATTTTGGCTGTACTGTCTTTCTCTTTTTTGGTAGGTCCTGGAAATGATGGGATCATGGTAATCTGGAAAGACAACTTTGATTCCCTCTATAGTGAAGTGGCTGAGCTTGGCAGGTGTGTTCTGTATGCTGATCTCTAAAGCTGTCTATGTCAAAATATTAACTTCTCTTTAAAAAAAAAAAAAAAAGTAATTCTGAAAAATACTTACCATATGAGCCTAAAAGGCCAGAATTACATTGGATTAAATAGAAATGAGGAAGTAAAAATTTTACCAGCACTAGGTGGCACTGCATAAACGGAAGGTATTTAGGCTGAAGTGGTATCATAGATTAAGGGTGTGGGGTTTTTCTTAAGCATGCCTTACAATGATTGATGCTGCTTCTGTAGTGAAGCTCTCCTAAACCTTTTTATTTAGGGTATGAAAATTACAGGCAGAAAAAGTCTGAAAATTGGCAAAATAAGTCACATAGAATATACATTTGTCCAACTTAATGATGACCTTTGAAAGCTGGGTACTACTCTGATTTGAGTTTTCTGCAAATGCAATAAAACACGTTTCTATCAGGAGATAATTATACAGACACATTTTGTAGAAGATACATGCACTGAAAACTCTTATGTCCACAAACTGCTCTGTAAGGGTAGCTTATTAGAGATCTAAAATTAGATCTCTCTTGGGATATCATTCAAGGTAAAAGTATGTCCTTAATGCATGTTTTGGTTAATTCTTTCCTTTCAATATTGTACTCCAGGGGCAGATTTTCTGTCGTTAAGAAGTGTGACCAGAAGGGAACCAAGCGAGCAGTAGCCACTAAGTTTGTGAATAAGAAGTTGATGAAGCGAGACCAGGTTACCCATGAACTTGGAGTCATGCAGAATCTCCAGCATCCCCAGCTCATTGGCCTTCTCGATACCTTTGAGACCTCCACCAACTACATACTAGTGTTAGAAATGTGTGTGGATTCTAATGCTATCTGTAAAATGCAATCTCTGCAGCTGACTTTCTGGGGCATTTATAGTGGTTTATGAATAAGAAACTTTAAGGTTTCATGGAAGTTTGGAAACACCTAAGTAAAATATTGCAGTTGTCTAATGCTGTTATTAAACTGTCGAATTTAATACTCAGAAGAAAACAAGTTGAGATATTAAATTGATATGTGGATGATTATCTTAGTCTGAAGGTCCAGGAATTATTTTATATCAAGTGGCTGCACAGGTGAATTAGGAATGTTGTAATGTGGTAGCTTGGTATCAAATCTCCTCTTCATACCTTAGTCCTCTGTCTTCTAGGTGCTGCAGGCTAAAGTTACTCCTGTAGTCTATGGCCTGTTAGGTTTTTCTTTCCGTTCTGATATATGGATTCATCCAAAATATAACCCTTGGAATTCCAACAGGGCTGACCAGGGTCGCCTTCTAGACTACGTTGTGCGATGGGGAAACCTCACAGAAGGGAAGATCAGACTCTACCTGGGAGAGATTCTGGAAGCAGTGCAGTATCTTCACAACTGCAGAATAGCACATTTGGACCTAAAGGTGAGGAGTGAATGGGATTCCTGGCATTGTGCACCATTCCAGGCATAAAAACCTCCCTCTTCTAGGAAACTTGCAGCTGGGAACGTAGAACTGTGAATTGCTTTGAGGACTGTATGAAGGGTGTCCCCAAATGTTTTAGATCACTCGTAGCCAGCAAAGCAGAAACTTTGAATTCCCTGTGCTTTCTCCTTAAAACTTGCTGGCCCTGTGTGGTTCTTTGTGCTGGAAATAATTGCTGACAGGAGCAGTTTTGTTTGATTTTTACTTTTTTTTTTTTAATTTATCCATTTACTTATTTTCTGAGAAATGTGCAGGAGAAATCCATTTGTTTCTCAAGAAGTGTAGTTTGTTGTGAAAGAGGCTGCTTTTCCTCTGCAACCGTTTTTCTCATCTTTGCATTTTGAGGGCTGTGATATCTATGTGAATGGTACCTCTTTGGGCCTCTATTCTACCCTTTGAATTATACTTGAGCCACAAGGATTTGATGCATTCTAGTAGGAAAAGCTATATAAGAAGGTCTCAATGTGAATATTAATTAAAAACATATTCTTTACACTCTTTTTTTCCCACCTCTATTTGAATAATAAGGAATTTCAGCATTGACAAGTCATCTCTGTAAAGAGTCTCTTTAGCCAAAAGGGGTCATAGTGAGAAAAAGCAAAAAGAGCCTGCATCTTTCCTCCACATACTTGTGCTTTCCAAGCACAACCAGTCTGGTCTGCATATCATGGAGACAAAATTTAATGTTTTTCTAGTGCTATGTGGAGTTCATCAGTACTTTTTCTAGTCTCAGAGTACATATAGATGAACTAATTAAAAATTAGTTGTAGGTAAGTCACTCTTGTTTTTCTAAGATCACAGCTACAGCAACAGTAGCTTCAGAAATAAAACCATAAAAATAATTATACTTTCAGCTCACCAATAGTGGGGCAGTTCTCTTGAAGCCGTGTGGATCCAACAGGATCTGCTGCTGACATAGTCTCAAACAGTGCTTCACTTCCATCTGTACAGCTGCGTTACATTAAAGAATCACCAAGTAAAGCTGAATTCTGTTGAAAGCATCGTGAAAATTCTGACAAGGTCTTCCAGTCTTTAAATGCAAAAGTTTTGTTGTCTCTCTGTCATAAAGCAAATAGAGCAGTTGCTTTATTCACCCTCTATTTGTAATTGCTGCTCTTGAAGCTTAAGTTCATCAACACAGGTTCCTGTGAAACTTTGCAGAGCTGCGCTTGTAAACATCTGCAGTATTACCTGACAGAACTATATTTCCTGCAAAAATGGTAGTGCCAGCAGCTAGAACACCTTCATTGCATACTGTAGTTGGCAAGAAACTGCCTGACGGTTGGTCTGGGGGAAGCCTTGATAGGACTGCCTAGGAGCTTTGCAGAGCTGGCCTTCAGCAGTAATCTCTGTAGCTTGCAGCTGTTTGTTACGTTCTTGAGCTGACAGCACTGGCTGGGAAACAGTAATGTTGGAGTATTAAATGTGTGTTAGACTGACTTGAAAAAAGACATTTTAACTTTTGCTTTTATGTTTTCTAGCCTGAAAATATTTTGGTGGACCAGAGTTCCACTAAGCCAACAATAAAACTGGCTGACTTTGGAGATGCAGTCCAGCTCAATACCACGTATTATATCCACCAGTTACTTGGAAACCCAGAGTTTGCAGCTCCTGAAATTATTCTTGGAAATCCTGTTTCCCTCACTTCAGATGTTTGGAGCATTGGAGTGCTCACATATGTCCTTCTTAGTGGCGTCTCTCCTTTCCTGGATGAAAGTGTAGAGGAAACTTGCCTGAATATTTGCCGCTTAGACTTTAGTTTCCCAGATGACTACTTCAAAGGAGTTAGCCAGAAGGCCAAAGATTTTGTATGCTTCCTACTTCAGGATGACCCAGCTAAGCGTCCCTCGGCTGCACTGGCCCTCCAGGAGCAATGGCTGCAGCTGGGGAATAGCAAAAGTGCTGACAGCATTGACATATCTAGACTGACTTCGTTCATTGAGCGGCGAAAACACCAGAATGATGTTCGACCCATCCGTAGCATTAAAAACTTCTTACAGAGCAGGCTCTTGCCAAGAGTTTGACCTTGCTTGAAGTTCTCTCTCATTCTCTTTCACCTGCCAATCAAACTGGAGATGAACTCCTCCTGCCAATCAATCAGACTGGAGATAGACTCCTCCTGCCAATCAGCTGTTGACTTGAATTTTGAGGAAAGCAAACCCCGAGCCAACCAGCTGCTAACGAATGTTCGTGTGCAAACGCATTCCAGGGGGACCCGTGCAGGGTGGCACGGGGGACTGGCGATGCAGACTTCACTGGGGTGGAGGACGATAGCACTGTACTCTGCAAAAAGCAGTTACGAGCGATACAGTAACAGTATTTTATTCAGGTTTCTGCAAAAAAAATAAAAATAGTTTTTTTAATAAACAAGAGTTGAATTTTGCAAGTGAACTTAACTACCGTTTTCAAGATTTATTCAAGGAAGAAATGCCTATGTTCAAAGCACTGGTGTTAAACAAAAATGAAATCATGCCTGGAGAAGACTCACCAAAATGGCTGCCCATTGATACGGCCTCCATTTATAACATCTGGTTTTCACTTGGTCCTAGAGCTTTCCAGTTGCCTCGCCTGTATGTATCTCACGTAGCAGTGCACTGAGATCAGACTCTGCTTTTAAGTGCATCCAACCTCAAAGTTTTTGCATACAAATAGAATGAATCGTTTTGCTCTGATAAAATGTAGGCCTTACTTGTATATAGACTGTTACCTGCCTTCAGTCTGTAATTTTTTTCCCCCCTCCCCTTAGCCTTTTTTTCCCCTCCTTCCTAAATGGTGGTATACCACTGTGCGGGTCTTCAGTTTGGGTCAGTACTCACTGTCCCCTTAGAAAAGGACTTCGGGTTGGTGCCCAGCTTGCCGACCCGATTGTCAAGCAGTATACAGCAGGATGAAATACTGTAAATGCACTCATTTGGGATTTTGTTTTCTTTCATATCATGTGCAATGTTGTGGCTTTAACATTTTATGCAACTATTTATGAGGACCTCTGTTGTAACTGTAATAAATATATAGAAAAAGCACATACCTAGTACGGCGAGCTTTATGGTTTTGTTTGTGTGTTTGGGGTTTCTGGGTGGGCAGGGGCGGGTGTGTTGTACCACACTGTCATTATTAGTTTAAGATGAGGGTTAGCATAGAATTTAGTCAAGACTAGTCAGTTTTAAGGACTGTTAAAAAAAAAAAAAAAAAAAAAAAAAGAAGAGATTCGTATCCCAAATCTCAAACTGGTTAAGAAGTAGGGTGACACTTTTTAACATTTATTATTATATTCAAAATGCCAAAGTCTGACTTTCCCAAAATCAGTCTCAACACTTACTACTTTTTAGAATTTTCAAATCTGTGTTTACTTCTTTCTGTGAAATGAACAAATGAATTTTGTGCTCTTTGGTGAAGAATACATTCAGAAAGTAGTGGTCAGATGAGGAGAATCTGACACGTAATGTAATTGTCTTAGTAACTGTTTTTAAGGTTGAAGTAATATTAACGTGAGCTATTTAAAAAGACAGATGGTTTTCTGTGCATCACTGAGTTCATATGGGTGTGTTGTCATCTATGTTTGTGTGAAATGCCATGGTTAAAGAAACCAAGCCAACATCCCACAATAGTTAGATATATGGGTCTTAAGCCATAACCTAGCTTGGGTTAGTTTTGAGCTTTGCGGCTTCCACTGTATTCTATTTATTCCTTTTTTGTTTTTTGGGGTTTTTTTGTAAAGTTGTACAGAAACTTTTTAAAAGAAAACAACCGACTTCAAAACTGGATGTGTATTCGTACCAACCTCATATCATTATGTTTGTGTATTATTTTCCTTTATTGTTTTAGTTAAATTTTTGCTTTATTTTGCATGTATATTTCTTTGTACAGTGACGTTACATGTTTACACAGTATGATGTGATGTAAATATTTTATTTTGCCATCAGTTATTTTGAAAAAAATTAAAACATATTTGACATATTTGTCTGATCTCTTGCTTTAAGGAGTTTGAAAGTTTAGGTTTTGTTATATTTTAATTGGGCTCTGTATTTAAAAAGAAAAAAGTACGTTATTTTATTGCCATAAAATTAATTTTAAATTGCAATGATGTATCTTTCTTTCATGCCTTACAAAATAATATTTGCCTTTGCTCTAAGTGTTGAGTGCTTTTGTAGTGTCATGATTGCTTTTATATAAAACACACGTAACTCTCTAACTGTGGAAATTCATTATAGTCTTTATTAGCTAGTAAATTTTGACCAGCAGAGTTTTCTACCAGATGTTCCCAGTTAAAGACTTGAAGGGTCATATTTCAGTTTAATATTAAACTGGGGAACAGATTTCCCACATCCTTTAGGCATTCCAGATTCATTATGAAGAAAAGTTACTTTCAACCATAAAGACTTGGGTTTTGCAGCTAAACTCTGTTTGCATCCTATAAGGGATGAAGCAGAAAGTTTTTCAGAGTGTATGTTTATCTCTCTCCCTTTTCTGCTATCATTAATCCATTTGCAATTCAAAATGAAGTGAAAGGTCAGGGAACAATACAAAGTGTTTATGCTTGTCACTGCATTGTATACATGATTTTTTTCTGCTTTTTTTCCACTTTTTTTCCCCTATTACCTGTAAAGTGATGAAACAGTCCCTTTCTTCCTCAATTTACTACTGAGAGAGACAGTGGAGAGAGACTTTTTACACTTAGAGAGACAGAGAATATTCAGAAAGGATGTACTGCCAAGGATGAGCCACTGGAAGCTTTCTCCATGACAGGGAAATAGATGGCAACATGCTCCATGGAAGAGTTTGTATCCTTGACTTCTCTAAAATACTTTTTCTTGACTGAAGATACACTAAACTGTGGAGAAGTTACCCAAATGCTATACAGAGAAATAATGCACTTGTAGGTGGTTTAAGTAGCAGAGATATGTTTTTCCATTCATACGTGAACGGGAGTGCACCGTTTCTGGCCCTCTCTGTTGAGCCCTGTTACTTGGGAAAGCTAACATCTTTTGACAGAGTGGAGTTTTGCACTAAAACCTGCTGTTTGGTACAAGAGCTTCCAGCTGAAGAAAGCTTGCATGATGGGCTCCTTAACTTGGATATCTCTTCAAATGCTTTGAAGAGATAATCTATGTGTAAGGTCCTTTTGTTTTGCTAAATTGGGTGCAGTTCTTGTTGACTGTCCTGCACACAACAAACCAGCACCGCAGGCTGACAGAGAGTGGGAACCAAAAGCAGCTGGTGTGAGGTTTCTGATGTGGCAACATTGTAGAGCAAAGGGAATGGCAGTCAGTGTCATAGCTGAAAGGGGGGAAAATAGCCGGAGAGGTTCAAGAGAAGAATGTGTCTAAATGTTTCTTTTTAATAACACACCTCAGTTCTTACTCATAGTTTATGGAGAAGAGGTTGCTAGACTTTAAAGTCAGTACGTGTGTTGGTACTTTTCAAGCAGGGTTTGGGAGCGCAGGAGTTCTCCATTGCACGCATGATGAACACAGCTTAACTTGAAAACATTGCACAACTGCTAAGCAGAAAGCCTGGCTGGATAATATTTCCATGGTCAGGGAAGCAACCTACATCGTCTTCGTAATGGGCACAGGTCTAACACATGCCTGTGCTCATGAGGAGTAGGATGGGAGAGCCTGGTTTTCTCATGTATGAGTATAGAGGTCACTTAACTGTGTCATCCTCACTCTCAGATGGGACCATTAATGTGTTGATGAATAGAAAAAAAAAGAATTGTTTTTTTCTTTTTCCAAATCCAAAGGCATGTTCAGGCCGGGGTGCAACAGAGATCCCATAGAATGACACAGCAAAAGCAGCTGGCTTCCCAAAAAGATTTCAGTACCTGTGCAAACCTGACTGGTAGTAGAAGATGCCTGAAAATATAATGGGATATTCTGTGCATGTAACATACTGCATGATATTGTCAGGAAACATTACAACCCCACTGCTGAGGGAGTTGGTGTAGGACTCCATCAAAGAGAGGGGCTGGTGAGTAAGAAATTAATGTAACCAAGGGGAAAATCAATGGCTGACTTGAGATTAAGCCCTATGATTCTCAAAATCTTAAGAGAAATGAAGACAGGAATATACTTAACCAGCAGCTGCGTGTAGTGAAATCTGTGAGTAGCTGGTATTTGAAGTATTTTGACAGCCAATATTTGCTGCAAACAGCAGTGTATTTGTGTTCTAGGGATTAGTGCAGGGAGTGTTACCATGTCTGCCCCAGTCCAGAAGATGAGCTGAGCTTTATATACCCTTTCCATGTATGTATAGACTTGATGTGGGTGTGTTACTAATTTCTCTCCTATAGGGATTCAGCTGGATATGACGGTAGGTAAAATCAGGTAAGACCAAGTTTCTATACTTGTTTAAACCAGCTCCAGGTATTGTGGTGTTTTTGTCAGAAACGCTGCTTTATCCCTCAGGCAAACAACTTCTGAATTTTTTTCTGAATTTAAATCTTGATGGACCTTACATTAGAGTAACATAAAGGTTTTGCATCTATAGAGGTTGTACTTCCAGTACTTTTTGCACATTCACATCTGCCCAAGCAGTCAAGACAAAAGGCTTTTTCTGTGTGCACTATAGTGCAAAAGCATGATGATTTCTCACCGCTGCAGAGGAGCTGGTGCCCACTGTTCTCTCTTCTTCTTGGCAAGCAAAGACACGTACCCAGCACCTCAGGCTTCACGTGCCTGGAGGTCATCTCAGCATTTCCCAAGTAAATGCACTCAGTGGGCCTCTGTAGCACCAAGACGAGAATGAGATCTCCCATTTCACTGACCTGCCACAGGCACTAAGGGCCTGATGTGTAGGAACAGAATATGATTTTTTACTCGAGCGTGTCCAGAGAAGGGCAACGAAGCTGGTGAAGGGTCTGGAGCACATGTGGTATGAGGAGCGGCTGAGGGAACTGGGGTTGTTTAGTCTGGAGAAGAGGAGGCTGAGGGGAGACCTCATCGCCCTCTACAGCTACCTGAAAGGAGGTTGCAGAGAAATAGGGAAATGAGTCTCTTTAACCAAGTAATAAGCAATAGGACAAGAGGTAATGGCCTCAAGTTGTGCCAGGGAAGGTTTAGACTAGATATTAGGAAGTATTTCTTTACAGAACGGGTTGTTAGGCGTTGGAATGGGCTGCCCAGGGAGGTGGTGGAGTCCCCATCCCTGGAGGTGTTTAAGAGTCGGGTCGACATAGCGCTGAGGGATATGGTGTAGTTGGGAACTGTCAGTGCTAGGTTAACGGTTGGACTAGATGATCTTTGAGGTCTTTTCCAACCTAGATGATTCTGTGATTCTGTGCTTCTCTCATGATGTCTTTGTCCTCAAAACAGGAACACTTTCTCATCTCCCCTAATTCACTGCCCTACCCAAAATGCTTCAGGGGAGTGGGGGTGGAGGGGCAGTTGGAGTTATTGAGGATAGCAGTCCGATCTCCTCCTATTCCCCTAGTAATGTCAGGGGAGCCACCACCAAGCCTGCTAATAGTAAACTCCCATCGGCTAATCTATGCTTTCCAATAAAAGAAGCTATTATGAATCCCAGTATTAAAGAAGAGCACCAAGTTTCCAGTTTTCGCCAGGTTGTAGGTTAAAATGATGAAACATGCTAGAGATACATCTGAGGTTTAATACATGAATACTTCTTTGAGCTATCTTCAAGAAAGATAATATTCGTGATGTTTTCGTTGTCGAATTGTCGAGAGCGGTAATCTGAAAGCTGCTTTTTTCAATGAGTTTTCTTAACACATACATCCTCCTTCTGACTGCTATAGAGGTAATTTTCATCCTTGTTGTTTGAGGAAATGTGTAGATGAGGTACTTGAGACTGCATCAATTGCAGCAGATGAAGCTTCAGATTCTGTCATTATGCCTGTGGTAATGTATTGGTTCTTATTGCTCCACATTTCTGAGTTTCTGAAGGCAAATATCTTCCATCTAAAGAGGATTAATATATTGAACTATGGAAAGGGTGAAACCTGAACACAAAAGCAACATTTTAATCTCTGCAAACTAAATTTCCATCCCCTCAAAGACATTCTGTCCATTACCACCCAAGTGTCTTCTCTGTCATACTAAATGATCTTGCTGACGAAATGATGGCTTTGCATCTCATGGAAGAAAAGTCCATTGAGAAATACTTAATGCCTAGTTGTTGTGTTAGAATGGCAGTAAACCACTGATGTCCATAACTTTGTGTAGCATCAGGTTATGCAGCTGAACTCTATACTGTGTGAAGAACCCACTGACATCTTCCTTTACTATCTCTGAAGCTTTGTTTTGGAAAAAACAACAAGCAGATCATCTCCCCAACTTTTGTGTCCTACCTTTGCTTTTATAGTCTTCTACCTTACTTTTCATGTGGTCATCTGTTTACCAAGCTAAAGAGTACTGGTCTGTTTGTTCCTCACGGGGGTCTCCCTTGTGGTTGCAATTTATAGGGTCTAAGATAATTGACTTTTGTCAGATACCTTCTGGTGCCTTCCAGCAGTTGCACAAGAACTTGATGAATGTGCAACTTTGTTATTGTTCCCATTTGACCACATCCCAGGCACAGGTGTGCCAGGCCATTAGGAGATGATGGGCCGTTATAACTGTTCCCAAGCAATCGAGAGGGGCAGGAGCCAGGCTCATTAAGGGGGCGCCTTAACGTTAGCAGTCCTTATCTCCACAGATTGGTGTATAGCTCAGGGGATGTGGGTGGAATCACACCTAGCACCAAGCAGCCCAACAAAGCGGGGTGAGAATTGCACCACCACACCATCTTAATTGCCTTTCTCTGAACCTTCCCAAGTTACATGTTTTTTGAAACTGAAGGGAACGAAGCTCACACAATATCCATGATACAGATGCATCATGAGTTACACAGCTGCAAAATGGCAGTTTGTTTTCTATTCCCTTTCTAAAAGTTCCAAATGTTCACCTTTCTTTGACTTCTTTTGAGCTGATACTTCTTAGAATATTAAATCCTGAGATTGTGTTCCCAAGATGAGCAGCAATGGTCAGTTTAGAGCCCATGACCATACATGTAAAACTTGGACCCCCTTTCAGCTCATCCCCCATAAACATTAATTTTCTCTCACTGAATTTTCTCAGCCACTTTATTTCCCAGACGAAGATGAGGTATTACGATTGCCTTAGGGAGAGATTGTTCTGATGGAACTGAGCACGGAGATCTCTTATATTAAACAAATAGAAGCTGACTACTGCTGGCCTTCATTTTACTACTCAGCCTAGCTCCCCTGACTTTTTGAAGAACTGCTTTTGCAGGGGTTTTCTTGCCAGCTCCTGGAGCCATCAAACTCATTGCCTCTCATGCTGAGGGAGGAAGTTGTTACCTGCTTGGGACTTGATTAAGCTGAAACTCTTCACTTTCAAATTAAATTTCAAACACTGATTTTAGGGAGGCTAGCACCCTCACTTCAACAAAAGGATTTACTTGGGTCTCAAGCAGGAGGCTTGTTTCCACACTGAAATGACACACCAAGAGTATCTCCAAAGATTACTTGCAGAAATTTCACATTAAGCTTTCCTGAAGACTCACCTGGCAGTAGTCAGCATCAGGAATTCACTTAGCACACCCTGAACTCAGTCTCTGCGAGGGCTTGCTATCCCAAGGGTTATTCCCAAATACTGAGGAAGAGTTGGCAGCAGCTGGAAGTTTGCCCTGTTGTACCATTGGGAATCTGCCTAATCACTTCTGGTCAAATAGCAATTTACATCACGTATTTTGCCCGTTTTTACGCATCTTGCCTGTGTATTGCAGAAGACCTTGTGATCCCTGGAGACAGATCATTCTTCAAACTCTCAGACTTTCCCTTCAGTGATGCCAAGATCCACTGAGTATTTGCAGAATGATGTCATTTAATTTGCCATCTCTCAAGACTGATGGTGAGAGAGTACTTCCTTCTTTGGTGATGGAGCGCTCTCCTGGGACTTGGGAGGGTTCTGGACTCTTTGCTTGCCAGGAAAACTCAAAGCTGGGAATCGGTGCTAGTCCCAGTTACGGGAGTTAATGCATCCATTGGTTTGTTCTGGTTTTGTTGCTGTTTTGGGGAGCTTTAGATGCTAGTGGACAGTCCTGGCTGGTCCACACAGATGGAAAAACAATGTCATGATATATCATGAAGTATTAAGGGGAGGCTTTTAGAAGGGAGTGTCCTAAGGGTAACTGGTCGATCACCACCAAAAAGTGCCTGAATGTCAAAATTACTCACTGCTCTTGGAGTTTGATGGAGGCCTAAACTCGTTTCTTCCCAGAATCTTTCACAATGTAAGGCAGGGTGTAAATCTGGTGATGATTGTTGCTTTTACCCTGGTTACTGGTTGTGGATAACAACTGGGGATCTACCTTGCTTTTCAGACCTACTTGCAAAGAACATAAAACATGCTGTTGTACTCCATCCCACAGCTTGGGTGTTGAATGGTTCTCAAGTCTAAATTGAGTCTAGTCTTTATTTGTCTTTATCTGTCTGGATTAAGTATTAATTTTTATAAGGTGGACCTGATTTTTCACTCAATGTTTAGCCATCTGCTTTCTTTTCAAGATCTCCACCTGCTTAATAGTCTGTTACTTTTTAAAATGGTAATATAATATTCTCTATTTGATGAATTATGGATATAGTATAAATATCTGATGCATGATAAAGTATAAGGTTGCAATAGGGTTCAGCATCTCTACCGGGGAAGTTATGTGCTTGCTGTAAGAGGCTCTCTGTTTTCTCTCATCCCACTCTAGAGAATTTTTAGGTACAAAAATCCTAGCTGAATTCCTGTTACACTGGTGGTCATGATATGGATAAAGCAATCATCTGAGCTTGGAACAGCTTCACCTTTTGACAAACTTTTTTTCTTCAAGGACCATGAGAGACAATCAGGTCTAGTAACTGTTCCTTCTAATATTGTTTTCTGCCAGGTAATTTATTGGGGTTTTTAAGGAGCTTATGCTGGGCCAATAGCTGTGTGTTGTTTCTTCCAGAAGTCAAGAAATTAATGTAATTGTTTTCTTTTCCATCTAGCATGTTTCTGTGGTCAAGGGGTTGCTTCATAACTCACACAAAATTTCAGCTTTGTCCTTTGTTCTGCAGAAAATCAAACCTTTCAGGGCAATCTTCATACCTGGTGGTTGCCAAAACTAAACGATCTAATGGTGTGACCCTGGAGAAGTAGTCTTACCAGGTAGCTGGCAGTTTCATGAACTGCAGCAAGACTGTCAAGGTAGATCCACTACCTTTGCTACAAAGTCCTTGTTGGGGAGCTGCATTTGCACAAAGGCACTACACTGTTCCTCAGTTTCCATGTTGCTGCTCAGTAAAAGTCTGAGATACACATTCACCTTGTGAATGTGGATAGTGTTGCCTGGATTTATCACACAGTGTGGGGCAGGTACACAAGCACTCACATGAGAAAACAAAACTGGTCATTCACTCAAATGCTTTAAAACATGTTCTCCATGTGTTGCTGTTTCTCCAGCTACCTTACTCCTGATGGATTATCAGATGTGAGGATATAATGTCTGTATTGCTAAATTACATTGGCACGCTTGGATAATGTGCTGTAAAGGTGGCAGCTGCAGTGGAGTGCATGCATGCTGCACATACTACAAAAAGATGTATGCATGTGGAAAAGTGCATAGATTTCTTCAAGGTATGTTGACTGTACATACAATTTTTGGTGGTTCTTTTTTCTGAATGCAGGGATTGCAAACTAATGTAATGAATGAAATGATATTTACCCTTCCTTTGCTTTCTCTGTAAGTAGAAATATAGCAGTGATGAAGAAAGACATAGCTGTTTATTTATATGCACAAAGAAAGGAAGCCTGGTTTCCTAGGGCTTTGCCTCAGAGTTGAATTATGTGGTGGTTCATGGGAAAGGAATCAAAGCTTTTCCCAAATCTGCGTTACTCTGACATGATAACAGTGTGAGCTTGTCCTGCGTGATAGCATGGAGAAGCCAAGGGTGCTACATCCAATTCAAGACAGCCAGCAATTCCAAAAGTGCTCAGGGAGGCCAAGACAGACTGAGATTGGGGAGAAATAAGACTACAGAGAGAAACAAGTGAAAGACAGCAGGCAAACACAGAAAGGAGGTGACTGCACATGTCTTACTAGGTCACCAATGATAAGTTAGCCTCCTTAGGAGTAGGCATGGACGATGCTGGAGTTTAACTGTGCATCTGACCCCTGCCACTGCCCCAGAGTCTGACCAAGGGAAGAATGGTGCACCTACAGAAACTATGGCATGGCTGCCTGTGCCTGTCCTCCTTTTTGGTACGGAACTTTACAACAAATATCTAGTTTACTTAATGCCTTTCTCTCCACACTGCTACAATGCTATTTGCTACCTCTTTGTAGTGGCTGCAAGTTGTCTGTTACTAGGTCATGACTGGCTTTAGAGAGTGCACTGCCATCCAGCAGTTCAGCCATGAGAAATACATTGCAGCCAACTTTCAACATCTTTGGAGCAGGATGGTAGAAATGCTGAAGAGGGTGGTAACCCCTGGAGATGGGAAGGAGGAGGATTGGCTTGGAACCATGTTCAAATATGCAAAATAGTAATCAAGATTTTTACTCTCAAAAGGATTTCCAGTAATTTCTGATAAGCTAATGGGTCTAGTGGAGGCAAGATAAGAGTATACTGAGAATAGATGGCATCCCTTCAAAATAATTCACTGTGCAAGTTAAAAGCATCCCCCTAGAAGTATTGGTTGCTTGTGTTAGAACTTAATATCCCAAAGAGACTGCAGAGATAAAGTTCAGAGAGGGGAAAATATCATTATTTGGTATTTAATAAAGATATTATAAGTATCCTTGAGTAAGAATGTTCTAGGATAGTCAGTATGTGGCTGATAGGACTATGATTCCTTTTTCATCCTCCAAAGGATTTATGGATGGGTAGGGATGGCATTTGTTTGTGAAAGCGAACATCTGTTTCTGTTTGTATGCTGTGACTTCTCCAGTTGTGCGTGGTTAGGTAAGTAGTGCAAGTACTTGATTAAAGTTGCATCTTCCTCTCGAGTCTGTAATGTTTGGTTTCACAAATAATTAAGAAACGTATTTTTCTCTGTTAGTCAACTCCAAGAGTTGAGAGGGGTAACCTTTTACAAGGCCTAAACACCATCTGTTGGTTTTAAAAAAATAAGCAGGAAATGGTAACACTCTTTTCCATTAGTTCAGATGTGAACTGTTTCTGTGCTTAAGTGCTCCACAGAGACTCTTTATCTGCTTTACAAATCTATTCCCAGATAACCTATTTTTTTATCAATCTTGCTTTTTTAGTTTATCATTTTTATCACACATCAGACTCTGTATTAGAAAGCAACCATTGTGATAATCTATTTATATTTGAAGTGGCTTTTTAAAAAAAAAAAAAAAAAGAAGTATTGAAACCACATGTGCATGCTGTGGAATCTAATAGCATAAAAGCTGCAGCTGAAGTTATAAAGATTTTTTTCAGAGCCTTGGTATTACTGTGCTATGTAATGCAGGGTTTTATTTTTCCATGGTTAATTTTGCTTAATGCCAAATGCTGACTTTTTGCCCAAGTCAGGCAGAGAAGTATCAATTTCTACCATGTTACTTGAGCTTCCCCTCTGTTGTATTTTAGAGGTGCAAGGGAAAAGCTTTCCAGTTGGATAAAGGGATATTAGATGAAGAACACCTCTCTGTGTAAATGCTGGAAGTCTTCTATAACAAAGTAGTATAAGGGTGGGTTGTCTTTAAGTATCAACACCTGTTGTATTTCTCTTTTATGCTGTGGTGCTGTCATGGGGCATCCTCATCGCAGCTATTTCTTGTCATCAAGGCTTTTTTTTTTTTTTTTTTAACATTTTAGTGTTTCTCCAGCTACTGGAATTGAAAAGGATGTTACTTCATTGTAGAGAAGTGCTACACTGAAAGGCGTTACCTTTAGCAGGGACTACTGTTCTAATCTTTCTGCTGGAAGACACAATCCCCAGAGCTCTCTTCGTACCACTCTAGGGAGCTCTGCTGGAGCTGGTGCCCCAAGATGTCTACTCATATTTCTCCAGGTTCTTCCCTTCTGTGCTTACTTATGGGTTTCCTACGCTACTCTGTGAGAGGGGAGGCAAAAGGGCTCTTTGCTAATTATGGAACAGTTAAAAAGGTCTTTCCTAGCTGCTCTTGGCAGAGGAGGTGTAGAAATGCTTGTGTTGGGACAAAAGAAGAGGCACAAATGGCAAATCATGAGAGCTGCATGGGAATTCGTGCTTTTCTGCTGACTGCCTATCCTCAGTTATGGTGATGGACAATAGACAGGCAGGAGGGATGTACACACCACCAGGACACAGGGATGTACTCGCCATAAGGACACAGCTTCATGTCCAAAGTACCCTGTCCTAGAAAACAAAGTGTTCAGGTGTTGAGAGCTGTTTTGTTGGGAAGAATCTATACACATGAAGATCCAGTCCTTAAACAAGTTATGTATAAAAATTTGTATGCACTAATGTTGTCACCTTGCAGTGTTTTAAAGCACGCTGTCCTGACCTCCTTTTGAGGCAACTGAGCAGGCATTGTATCCTAAATCTGTCACTGCGACAGGCGTATCTCAGCTTCCTGTTTCTAGCAAGACAGCTGACTCCACACCATGGAGCTTCTATATAAAAAACCAAAACTGCTTTAACTGTTCGTGACAGTGGTGTTTGGCTTAGCAAGTCTATCACAGCAGTTAGGTGATGGAGGGAAGATGGTAGCAGACGTCTCTGCTTAGGTTGCACTGTGAAATCCTGTCCTTGGTTCTGATGAGGAAAATATGAGGTTGCATTTGCCATTCCCTCAGCCACACTTAAGCTGCTTTTTTGAAATGTTTCAATTAATTTCATAAACAAGACAAGTCTAATGTTACATTTAGAGGAGGAGAAAAAGCTTTCAAAAACTATAGTTCCATGTATAGAGACCCAGGGTGTTCAGTTTGCAAAACCTACTACCATCTGCAGCCTTAACTTTGGCATTTTAGGCCTCCTACTAGTTTGACTATACAAATGTCTCAGCTTCTGTTGAGTTGCTCATTTGCAGCTGACATATTGCCACTTAAAAGTAGTGGCTCATTTCTGGCTCAGCTCCATGCTGGACTTTATAACAGCTCTCTGTATTTGTTTATTGAGCACAAATTATTTTACTATTGGGTGTAGCTCTTTATAAAGTCTGTCTCCTGGAAACACTGCCAGTGGAAGGAAGTATAACTATACGATATTTACCTTATCATGATGCTGTTGTAGTCATACTGTTTGACTCATACTAGTACATTTTGTATTAGAGTAATACTTGAAGGTCAGTGGAGGAAGGACTCTTCCTACATTCACTTTGGAAAAACAAATGTAGCAAAGCATAAAGAATCATCTGCTTGGGTTTTTTCACTTGTAATACACAACTGCTGGTAAAATAAGAGTTGTGCACTTGACAGTTATGTTAGACCTAATAAAAAACTTTAAAAGAAAATCCAGCAAGATTATGCTTGTATGACCTGTAGAAAAGGGCTCCAGCACCTTCTGGAATAACTTGCCGTAGGTGGAGAAAGAGGCAGAATACCCTCATCTGACTCAACTTTTTGAAGTGTCCTTGAAGGTGAGGTGTTTTGGGGACATGAGACACTTGTTAGCAGAAGAGACCCCAAGAGCAAGGCTCTTCAATGCCTCACAGCTGAGGATCTATATTTAACAGCAGCAATGGTTGTACATTCTGTTCCTCATTGGTTTCCTGCTGTGCCTCCAGCATGTCAGATTCCTTCCCTCACAAAAATGGAAGTTTAGATGGTCTCCCTTTCATTTCTCCTCCCAGACAATTTGTCATGCATTTATGCTCTCGGTGCTAAAATAAGTTTTTTAACATATGGAGAAACCATTTGAGCTTTTCAAACAAAACCTGTGACATAAGGATCCAATTATGTGATTGTATAGTTAATGATCCTTTTAAATGTAATACTCCCTATAAAAATTTGGTGGCAGCTTCAAGTGTCTGTCATCCTGAAGTGCCACAGAAAGTAGCATTATTCTGATGTCATGTAAATCCAGAGTGTTCAGAGGATATGATTAAATCTAGAAGTAATTTTCAGGAAATAAAGGCAGAATCCAAGACAGTCCTCCTTCTCCTGAACTTAGAGGAAGACTTCTTCTTTTAGTGCTACTGAAAATCTACGACTTCCATGCGTAAAATGGATGCAAGAAGCTGAAATGAATCACCAGCTCCTGACTCCTGTAACTTGTAGCAATCATGCTTGGAGTCCAACCTGCTGGGGATGGATGAGACCTTCTGAGCCATGCTGCACAGGCTGCTTTGTACATACCCAAGAGTGGCATCTGGGATCTCTGCATGCCTGACATGCTGAGGGTACAGCGATTCTTGCAGGACCATGGGGTCTCCAGAAATCCTATAAACATCCAAAGCCAAATTCCACTGAGACAAAATTTCTATGGTGGAAGGTGGGTCCAGGGAAATGTGTGTGTATGTATGTGTTTGAGAAGAAGCCATATGGGAACAGCCAGGAAATTTAATTTTTACATTCCCAACATAGGCTATTTTTTGAAGCAAATGTATGTCATTTACTTGCCAGAAAAGTAGAAATACTAATACTTGCAGTCTAAATAGTGGAATGTTGAAAGGGGTAAGATCCATAAAAAATTACAGAAAAAGAAGTCATTGAATCCTTTGTGAGGAAGGTGCTGACATCCCTTGCAAGCAGGAGAATTCTGTCTTTATTGTCACTGACTGCAAAGGAAGATAAGAATGCTGCTTGTCATCACAGCGGGGGCTGTATATTCAGCTGAAGAGTCTCCATCACCGTGGTATTTTCAGTATCTCTCAGTTCTAATCATGAAGCTTCTCTTTACAGATGGAGAAAACTTCTTATTTCTTTTCCCCTTTTTTAACAGGTGGTAAAAGGATTTGCTGAAGATGCGTAAGATTTTGGCAACTGCGAAAATAGACTTTCATCCTCTGAATTCCTCTCCCATATCCTAATTAAAAGAAATTTGTGTCATCCTTCCTTCTGTGATGTGAAATATATAAAAAAGTATAGCATATATTAGCTTAGCAGTAGATTGTTTTGACCTGCTAAATGAAGAAGCACATGTGTTAATTTCAGCTGTCAGCATGGATGGTGATTCTGTTAGGAGATGGGGGAAAGAAAATGGTAAATAGAACCAGGATGTTTGTCTTTGCAATTCGGAATAAGCAAACTATCAGCTGCACAAAGCATCTTTCAGAAAGGAACATCTTCTCTTACTGTTTCTATTAATCTAAAAGTCATTTAGATCAATAAGCTGCTTTATGAAAAGGGGCATGTACATGCTCAAGCCCTTGTCTCTCCATGACTTTTCCATCAGCTCTGTTGCTCCTCTGTGTACAGGCAACTGCTTTCCCTTAGCAGCCTTGGTTTATACATCTATTTTCCTGCTTGTTGCTAAGTCTCCTTAAGAAAGTTTGTTCTTTTCACTGATGGCATTTGATGTTTTGGGTTGGAGTGACTCCTTCCTCCAAAAAGAATGAGTCCTTTCTTCCCCTTAGTGCTCCTGTTTTGCTGTTTCAGTACAAAACAAGCCGTTGCTGATGACTGCTGCGGTTCTTAGTGGAGCGCAGTGGCAGAAAGTGTCTCACTGCTCCTACTTCAGAAGAGAAGCCCGGGAAAGGGGGTGCTCTGTTCGTTCTTTGAATCTGTAGTCTCAGCGAGTCACTTGCAGCACCCAGGTCTTAAAATGCTTATCTTAATTTGCTGCTACACACTTTTGACAGTGAAACGTAAATATTTAGTCACTGTTGCAAAAGCCAGGCACTGGCACTAGACAAAAAAAGGCAAGTGCCTACAAATAGGTCGTGTCTTGTTTCTTCTGGCAGTAACGTCTTACAGCCTGAAGGAGACAGCTGAATTCTGAGTCTTTGCATGTTGATTTCTAAAGAAAAAGAAGACATAATATGGCCTCTTATACCAAGTATGAAGTATCTGATTTACAAAGAATTGTCCAAAAGCAAGGCCTATCACAGACCTTGTAAACAGGGATTCCTTTTCCCAAAGGTGTTGATCTCCTATGCCCAAACCCAGGCACTAGGAGGCAACTCTGCTTGATGCTTCCAAAATCCTAATCTGTCCAGAAAGTAGATTGTATTAATGCTAGTCCCCTTATTAGTCTTCAGAAGGAAAAGTATAACCTGTTGACCCACTAAATAACCTGTTGTGCACCTTTATAGGACAGCACCTCTCCTGCCCCCAACCTATCCAGCTGCGGCAGAAAGTTGCCAACAATAAAGATAATTGTTCCTGAAAGGGTAATTTTCTTCCAAGTAACAAATGAGGTGGTAGAACAACTTGTTACAGCAGAACAAAAGTGACTCCATGCAATTGGACGTTGCAGATATTTGTCTCTGTAACCTTAGTCTGCTTCCAATAGAAAGGGAGAAAGCAGAAAGAAAGGAAGAAGTTGGCTCTAGAACTCATTAACAGGTATGAAACTGCCTGCAACTCTGGGACAAACTCAGACGGTCATCATATCTCCAAAGTATTTGTGCTTAAAGCTTGCAGATAGCTGGATGATGTTGTGTCACGTCATGTTTAGGTTTCCCAACTGCCACTGAAGACTAAGAGCTCTCCTATCATTGGCGAGCAGGGAAACAAGTGTGTTGAGCTGTGGCGAAGTCAAATGCAGACCTCATTTTCTGCATCTCACAGAACCACAAGGGAATGTCACGGGTAGGAGAGGCTGTCTGATAACACCCGCCACAGAAGCATGGGGGTGGACAGAGGAAATTTCCTTGTCAGCTTGTGAATGTGATAAAGAGTGCAAATAGGCAGGCATGCAAATACTAGCTACTTAGTAAACACAGCTACTCTTAGTTTGTGGACTGTATCAGCTCAGGTGGTCACTGCCTCTAGCACACCAAACTCATCATCTTCCATTTTAGGTTTGTCTTTCTCTTCTCCCCATGACCTTGCATAAACCTCTTCAGTTATTTCTAATTTAAAAAAAAAAAAAAAAAGGCATAGGGTGTGTGGGGGGAATTTATCCTGGTTTTTTTGTAACTTAGCCCAGTTCCAAAGCTCAACTGAGACTTTCCTGCAAGGAAGGGGTGCAGAAAGACCTGGTCTGACCTCGCTTTTGGAGTCCTTTTCTGCCTGTCACCTGATCTTGTTGGAGCAAAGATGTCATCACTTTCCAAAACTCCTCCAAGATCCTAGATCCCTCCCACACAGATTGTTCAGATGTACCAGCATTTTCACCATGCCCTAAAGATGCTCACTGGGCTATGGAAGAAATTCAGAGCTGAGGCAAATATTCATGCCCCAGCACAGCAGGAAAGTGAGGTAATCCATGCTTTTCCTGCTTGGATAAAGCCTAACGAGTTATTGAAGAGTTATCCAGGCGAACCAGCTATGCTTGGTTGGGAAATATGGTATATGGGTTAAAGAATGTGGAAACTCCAAGAGCAGAGGATGAGTAGGCAGTGCTAAATATCCAGAACTGGTTCTGGCCAGAGCAAACCAATATACCAGATAAAAATGGATTAAGTAGTACAAGAGAGGAATTTAAGATAATGAAAGGGAATTCAGTGCAGTGAAGACAGTTAATTTTCACTGTATAATTTAAACTAAACAGCTTCCTTTTTTACTTTATTAAAAAAAAAAAAAAACAGTGCTGAGCAAGTAAAGCAAAAGAAGGCATGTGCAGTGTTTCTTTCTTTTTTCTCTCCAGATCTCCCCTTGGGGATGCACTGGTCCTGCAGCCAGTCCACAGTTTTTCACCTCTCAGAACTATCTCGTTCTGCTAATGAAAACTGACCACAGACAAAAAAATATACATGCATATATACATATAAATGTGTGCGTGTGTGTGTGTATATATGTACACACGCTGTCTGTAAGCGTTCAATTGCTGCCTTTGGATGCTCACTGGCATGAAGCATGAATAGCATGACAGCATTCAAAGGCAGCAAGTGAAAGCTTCAAGACAGAAAATTCTTTATTGTTCCTCTCCTCCTTACTCCACAGTAAATGGTGAAAGAAATGTTTGCAGGCTTGCAGTCATGGGGCCCAAGCCTTGGACTGGAGCAGGCAGAGCAGATTTCGCCTTCAGCTCCTGATGTGCCAACAGACAGAAAGAATAATGCAATATAAGTAACGGTTATTCCCCCAACCCCACCTTTCCAAATTTCCTTATTTTTTTAGCAAATGCTCCTGATCCAAGGGTGATAATGGAGAAATAGCATTTTATATTGTGAAATACGTATTTCACAAAAATACCGTAAAGAAAAATAGAGAAAAGGAAATCAGCATTGCAGTGAAAGGGAAAATGTGAATCAGTAACTGTATGAGTTCGAGTTCCAGCAATTTTTTTTTAAATCCATCTGTAACATGGTGCAACAGTCAACAGAAGAGGATTCTGGCAGGGCAACTGGTTGCTTCTACCTCTGAAACAAGAAGTTGTGGGTATTTTCAGAGCAGGAGACTGGATTTAGTGAGCATGTAAGCTACGGCATTGGGATATATCTTTCAACAGTGTAATTAAGAAGTAATTAGTAGCCTTAGACTGTAGAGGAACCACTGGTCTCATTTAACTTAAAATGATGAGTGAGGAGGGGTAAGGAAATAATCTCTTGACGGACCCTTTGCTTGCTCTTACTAAAAAGGCTCTATCTATGAAGTGATTTAATCCTATCTGTGTAAAGTTTGCTTTTACATAGCACAGTCCGTATCTTAATGGAGAAGGGATGCTTGTGTGGACCACCTGTTTCCTCTTCATGGTCAGTGTTTCTACAGAAATCACATTGATTGCATGATAAGTAATGTTAAATGCTTAGCAATCAAACATGATATTGGAGTTGAAAAGAAGAGGTTGTGACTCTCTGAGGACTACCACTAAGATAGAGACCGTGTATGGGTGGTACATCACAGTTTGAAAATCACCCTGCAACCTCCAGCCCTCAAACTTGGAAGATGCAGAGGGAGGTAGCAATGTGACCTTTATAAATAGCTGAGTTATGCTCATTTGTTTTGTTTTTTTTCTTGTGGCTTGGATATGGAGAAGCATAGACAGCCCGTGTGACTTGAAAACTTTAACGGAAATGAAACAGGAAGCCAGATCCTTTCACGGCTTGTTGATCTGTGAAGGCAAGCTGAGTCTGTAGAGACCCATTTTCTACCCCTGGCAAAAGAAGTCAGGGGAGAGAAATCCAGCCGGGGGGATACTCTGGAGAGGAGATGCAGAGGCGACATGACAGAAAGGCAAGTAAGAACAGGGACCCGTTCAGTGAGCAAGAAAAACGAAGCAGAATTAACCACTCAAAGAGAAGTGTTGGTAAGTTCGTAGAGCTGTGCTCTAAATTTTGGCATCTCACCAAGCTGGTGATCAGCTATAGAAAGCAAGCCCCTGTGCTGCAGATCACATCTGCATGGGCACTGCTTTTACCTATGCATTGGAGTATACCTGACCTTGGTAGCAGTAATAAATGATGATAAACAGGGAAATGGTTCCTGGCTGTTAATAATGGACTTGAAAAACTGAAGGGTGAGGCTCTCACCAGTTCTGCACCTAGGTTTCCTACTCTTACTGGGTTGGATGCTGTTGGTTTTGTCTCAGCAGACCCTTTTCACACTCCTTTTGAATTGTTTACGTTCTTTGGGCTGTGGTTATACTCCTGCTGCTCACCTGCAGATGGGAGCAAGAACATAGCAGTTGCTTCTGCTGATGATTTGTGGCTTTAAACAGAGACAGTTAAAAATGTCTTCACACTTTCTTAACACAGCTTTCAGTATAAGCTTTTGCTGTAATTGCTATGAAGTCTTCTGTGGGTACAAGTGGAGGAGATAGTCATGGTCATGCCTGCAGCTTTGAGATGCTATGACCTAGAGAAAAACCTGGAGGTTCATGTTATGGGCAAGTTCGTAATGCTGCCCTAAAGGAAGGAAGTATCATAACTATCCCTAAGCAGCAGAAGTTTGCCATCAGCACATAGCCTTGCCTGAGTATCATAAACATGTGCAAAATGCCACGACCAGAAAGTCTGGAGGAAGAGAATCAAACTTAGGCTGCTTCCAGCCTGAGCTCCCTGGAGCTCTCCCCTTGTCCCCACGGAGCTGCTGCCTACGCAGAGGCGAAGCAGGGGACGCATTACTTCTGCAGAAAAATGTTCAATACAAGTAAGGCCTTCTCTAGCTCCCTACATTGTTTTCTAAGATATTTTGGGCAAGTCAACTTTCTGAAGCTTTCTGAACCCTTGTAGCAGCACCAGAACTACTTCTGCGCAGTCCACAACAGAAACTGCTTTCCAGTTAGCTGCTATTCCCCTTTTTACAGTTGATCCTGGCTCAGACCTAGACCTTGCTTGGTCTCCTTAGGATTCTCCTAACTCATAGTCAGTTAACAGGAATGGCATGCCCAGACTAGTCCAACACAGAGTGCGGGAGGCCTGTGTGTTACCTGGGTCAGCCCCAGCAGAGCTGTCTGCATCCAAGGCCACGCAGGGGCTTCTAGAGGAGCAAGGCGGGTAGAGGCTGTCCTGTCTCAGCAACTTGCAAGGAGGAGAGACAACACCTCCTGCTGAAGTCCACAAATGGGAAAAGGTAGTAGGGAGCTCTCCCTAAGCGGCTCAGGGAAGAGGTCCAGAAAGAGCTTGAGGAGGGAAAAAAGGACAGTATTAGTTAAAAAAATACCTCAAGAGGTTTCAAGTAAGTGATCTCTGTTTGATTGATTGCCCCAGGGCTTATTCCCAGCAAGAGCATGGGTGGAAGGGCATAGGCTATTCCCTAGGTCACACTGACGTGCTGAATACATGCCCCGAGAAGAGAGCCCAAAGCCGGGAAGTGGGAAGGACTCACTGATATGGGGGTTGATCTGCAGTGTTTGTACTATGCGTGTTTCATCTCTCTTCTCTAATGAGTCAGCAACCAAATAAACATTAACTTTCAGGCCTGTTTGCACAAAGAAATCACCTATTAAATCCTAAAATCTTAACACAGGTTAGAGAGGCAAATTTGGATTTGGCTGGAACGCTAAACCATCAGGCGGCACCCACACTGGCCCGCCCGAGAAAAGGGGAAGCTGAAGTGTAGGATAGGTGCAGGCAAGACACGGCTCAGAAACAAATCCCATCCCAGGTGGATGCCATGTGAGCCATATCCTAACGTCACCTCTCTCAGCTGCGCCTCCTGAGACGCAACTATGTTAAACCACAAACTCCATGCCCGAACGGAGAGCACCAGCTAGCTGATGCTGCAGAGAGACATGGAGGTGGCACGTAGAAATTTTTTTTTCCAAAATGGATTTTTCAATGCAGCCAATTGACAGCTTTAGGCCTCTCAAGTCAACTATTTACTTTTGCTATTTTTAGCTGGTTTTTAAGCCTAGAGTTTCTTTTACTTGGATAACTTGGATGTTTGTGGCTGTCTGTGAGCACACTTAAGTGAGTGCTTGGTACATCGATACTTAACAGGTTTTGTCTGTTTTGTTCCTTGCCCAGATTAGCTGAGATGGATGGGGAAACAATGTGATATTCATGCCAGATGGAACAAATCACTGATTCATGAAACATGTTGATTTTCTACCTCCAAGCATTTTAATATCTTATGATATTTTAGAAAAAGAAAAAAAAACAAAAAAACAAAAAACAACAAAAAAAACCACCCAACCAACCAAACAAAAAAAACCCCAAAAGCAACCCTGTAAGTTTGTCCTAGCTCTGCACTGGAGCAAACTACTTGTAACTCTGTAAGAGTCAAGTCTGTGTCACTTGTTCAGACCATTACAATTCCCTTCTGTTTTTCCTGCAAAGTCCCTAGGGAGGTGGAAGAAAATTTTTCTTTAATGTGTAACCAGAAAAGAAATTACACTGGCCTATGCAAATTCTCAACCTGCAGCTGGGACAAATTACACTTAAAAGATCGCTGTAAGGGAAGGTACCTGGCCAGGGTGAATTTCTTTCTGGATGAATGCCTTTCATCTTGGTAATGAGTGAATTAGTAAGGAAATCAACATTTAATGATAGGAAAAAAAAAAAACAACTCTGAAGTCACTAAGCTGTGTTTACGTTTCACGGGTACATTTCAGACAGATGCTGATGACGTTGGTCTCCATTAAGGGAACTGCTGCTATAAAATGTAAAATAACGTTGTGTGACACTACAGCACAAATTATATCAAATTGCTGGCGGATCCGCAGGGGAAATGGAGAACTCCCCTCGCTTCTTAAGCCGAAGCCAGGCTCAGCGATGGGTGACTGGGGTTACCCTTTCTCCCCGACACAGGGTCCGTGACCACCCCGCCGCCAGCGCTACCTCGCGCTTTCTGAGGCGGCCGGGAGGCCCCGGGCCTTCCCGCCACCCAGCCCAGCGGGAACCCCCCACACCCCTGATGCAGGGGCAGCGCGGGGCGGCGGCCGCGCGGGGGGGCCCCGCGCCGGGCCGGGCGGGGAGCGGGAGGGGCGGCCCCGCGGGATCCCCGCCCTGGGCGGTGTCGGCGTAGCGTTTGTAGCCGGGGTTCGCTCCCCAGGGAGGAGGCGCAGGCGGAGAGCGGCGGAGCGGGTGAGGCGCGGCGGGGGTTTCAGTTTATTTGTCGCTTCTTTGTGGTTTTTTTACTTTTATTTTCCACTTGCCTCTTTTGGGGCCGTTTTCCTCAACGTGACAATACCCGGAAAGCTGCTCCAAAGGCCCCCGCGGCGGGACGCCGAGGGTGCGGCGGGGGGTGGGGGGGGCGCGGCACGGCGGCGCCTCAGGGGGGCCCGGGCAGAGCCGGGGTGCGGCGGGTGCCCTGGCGGGAGGTGGGGGGGGTTGGGGTGGGCGCGGGCAGGGGTGCGTTCCGCGGGCTGTCCGCGCCAACCTACCCGCGGGTCGTCGTAGTTTTAAAACAGCAACGCGTGACATTTTCACGTCAGGTGCGCATGGGGGGGCTGGGGGGGGGGGGGGGGGGGGGGGTGGGTGTTGCTATTTTTTTTGTTGTTGTTTGGGATCGGTTTTTTTAAAACTGAATTTAAACGTTGGAGACTGGCTTCTATTCCCACCAGAAAGTCTGAGGAAAAAGGGGATCAGAAATGAGTACGTGATTCGGGAAGACTTGGGGCGATGGACACGCACCCCTGCTGATCTGCTTGCCAGTTGCTCGTAGCTCTCAGTATTATCCGTCTCTTAAGTCACTGACAAGGGGCCTTTTAGACTGAAGATACCATGCCCTACCAGGCTGCCTTTCTGCTTTGATGGTTGCTGGTCCAGCTCTCATTTTGCACTGCTTTCATACTAACCAACTGGTTTGCTTTTTGGAGGAGCTGTACAATTGTATTTGCCTTATACTTTCATTTTCTGCAGTGGAGAAAGAACCAGATTTCTGTGGTATTTAGTAAGTAAGTGTTAAGCTAGTGTGGTGCTAACTGCTCTCTTGCTAATATGTGCAAGTACAGTTATTCCCCCTTCCGTCCTTTGGCCTACTCCAGTTTCTGCAAGTGATGAAACTAAGAGGTAAAGTGTGTGAAGAAATGACCCATTTTGGTTTTAAGGCTCTGAAAACTTCTCTGTAGTCACTGAAGTTTACTCCTTTAAGCATTTTATTTCTTACTGCTTGGCAAATAATTTTATTAGGAATTGATGGGGACACCATACAGTAAGAGCAAAAGCTGCCAGTTTGCATATCTGTACAAAATACTGCTAGGTGAAGGGTGTTAGAATTGATTTTCAAGGGCAAAAGCGGCATTAAAATGCTGGTTGGCATATTAACTGTAAGTGCTTTTATGGATAAGTATCTGCATTTGAATTTAGAATTCTGAAAAAAAATTATTTAATTTTTGTATTTCAGAGGGTTTTTTGCCACTGGGATATAAGTTTTTTCATTTCGTTTAACATTTTGGACCAGGTTGCCTGACTAGATGGTGTGGTTTTCCCGTTCAGCATCAGGACTTTCTGTCCAGCATGTTTCTTAGATATAGCTTCCAGGTTAAATCCTACCTACCAAGCATATAGCAACAAACACGAAAGGGTTTTTCAGTAATGTCTGCAGTTTTTCTTGAGCTTAATATATGAAAACGATTGACCTTGCATGATTACCCAGACAAATAAGTTTGAAATTTCAGAAATGCCTCCTGACCTAGTGCAGCTGAATCATGGGAGTCACGGTGCCAAACTACACTAGGGAGGTGAGTATGGTTATAATCTAGTTGTTTTGAAAACACAAGGGAGTAACTAGTGCTCAGAAGTAAAAAGGTTGTATAATTGCGCTGTTTTCATTACACTTCCATAACTAAATTTATGGGTGTAATTAGAATTGCATAAAGTTTATGTTAAGGAGCTTCTTAATTCTCTCTTGGTTTAGGCTGTGAAACTGTTTTTTTTAAATTACCGTTAGGCCACCTTAGTTCTATTCTAATGAAGTTTTTATTCAGGCATTCTGACTTCTAAAGGAGTTATAATGCTCTTTAAAGTCAAACACTAGTCTGAGTTGCTGACTGACATCTGACCCTGAATTCACTTCAGGATCTGTTTTCTGCTTTGAGGGAATTTGCGAAAGCACGGTGGACGCACGGCATCCTTTCAGCACTACTGGGTTGATACAGCTGGTGTGATGCCAGCATGTATCAGGAATGGGGAGTTGTGCCCATGTGCTCTGTTGCTGGGATTCACGGCGTGGCAAACACTAGTTCTTCTGTGCATGGTTGCAGCACCGGGGATCAGACATGACGATCTTCCAGAAAGATAGAGGAATAGCTATTTATTAACTGTCAATGTTTCATGATCGAAAACTGTCAGGACTGTGTAGTTCAGCCACAGCAACGTAAAAGTAAATGGCAGTTTTAAGAGCAGAGTTCGTAGCTAGGGATCTTGCACCAACTTCTGAGGTGCTAGAGAGAGTTTAGTTTTTATATTACAAAATTTGTTTTGATGGAAAGTTTGGTTTTTTCCCATCAACAGTAATAACTCATGGTTGTTGCTTGATCATAAAAAATCATGTCAAAGTTTTGCCCCAGCATAAATGAGGAAAAGAAGGAGATAAAGGTCATACCGTCCACTTTTTGAGAAGGCTCCAGTGAAGGCAAACATGTAAAATACTCCAGAACTGCTGCAGGCTACTTCATTAATTTTCTGAGAAATTATTAAGTCAGCAGCTTTTAGCTTCTTTTCAGCTTTATTCTGTCTCTGTAGCTTCTTCCCATTTTTTCACTGCAGAGGAGTGATCCTGTACATCTTTTGCATCCTCAGGATCTAGACCCCCATGCTGGGATTTCTCTGTAGCCTGTGTGGAGGTGCTGGAATCTCCTGACAGAGAAAGGAGGTGTGTCTCTAGCTCCTGTCCCTATGTCACCGGCAGGCACAGATGCCACACCATGTACCCACGCAGAGGGATGTGGCTAGCAGGGCAACTTGTGCTGCCCAGACATTTCTTTCAACAAACATTTCTCTGAGGAGAAGGCTATGGAATGACCAGATGAGTTGCGGTGTCTTATTTGAGCTACATCGCATTAAGATGGAGGGCTAAAAATACAGGATGATGTGGCTATATATGCTCAGTCCTTAGTCCTGTCCCTAGCTCTGCATGTGGTCTTGGACAAGACCCCATCTCAGATTCGTCATTCATAATACATGGCTGAGATTTTCCAGATTTTTTGAGTGCTTAACACTTATGTTTCCAGGACGAGGTGGTCATATTGAGTGAATGGTGCTATAAAAGTGGGAAATGTGTACCTTAGCATCAAACTGGTGCCTTGATAATGATGTGGTGCGCGCGGGGCTTTGACTGTTGTCAAGTCTGCCCTAGCATCTGTGCAGCGAACAGGCATCATGGCAAGGTGCTTGGCACTGCCTACAGGTCAGCGGCCACCGGGGAAATGCCAGCAGGTTTTTAATTGCTGAGTTTGTGCAAAATGAGTCTTTCTGCAAACTTAAATATTTGGTTTAGGTCTGTCTGTGTGACAAAGAGACGTCCTACCAGTTTCCCCCAGTTTTGCTCTGAGTGCAGCTCCATGCCATGCGTGTGCCTGCTGCGTTTGTCTGGGAGAGACCTGCAGACATGTTCGCTGTCCTTCAGTTCTGGTTTCATTTCATGTCACTTCCTGCACACAAATTTCAGCTGTGACATGCATGCCAAAGGCTTAGGCCTTAAAAATAGGGGATTCCATATCATTGTAGATCTTTAAAAATGGCCCTGCCAGTTTCCAAGGTTAGAAACTGTCCAGTACTATGTATTTCACTTTCTTAGTTTACAAGTGAAAGTAAGTTGTGCCTCTGCCAAGTGCCAGTCTCTCAAGAGCTCGATATGCAGGGTCACACTTAACCATATTTTGCAGGGCTGCATAATTTGTACTTTATGTAGAACTTGCCATGTAACTGTCCAGTTTTTAGGCAGTTCGTGCAAATAGAGAGGCGTCAGGGAACTGTGGTGTCTTGGTCCCTGCGACCAATGTCTGGAGCGCTTCTCTTGAAGCTTCTTTTGGCATCCAAATGTCTGTAACAATACCAAATGTGCATTAGCAATAATAATCATGTGTTTTTACAAGCAGAGAGCTTCCACACAGAATATTCTTGAATCACATTTTTATGAAAATTTTGTACTAGTTATGACTTTGGTATTCTACTGAGTGATAGTAACTAAAATTTAAGTTATCTTGATGCAGTAAGTTTTACCTTTCAGCATGCCTTTTTTGCTTAAGATTTTAGGCAAGAAGTGCCTGGTAATGCACTCTCAAAAAAAAAAGCAGAGGACTCCTATGTGCATCAGCTAATTAAGAAATGCCAGCTTGAAACTGTTACCCTTTAAAAGGTGAAGAGAGAGCAGAGTTTAAACACTCCAGCTGCTTCTCTGCAGGATAAAGCCGAGGTTTTCAATTTCATCATGCTAGATGTTGAGAGGCGGGGCGAAAGAGATGCAAGACCAATTTCTGGCATTTGCAAGGTATCGAAGCCATCACTCGGAATGCTTTCTGTTGCCTTTCCCTTCCGTTTCTAATCTGTCTTGGAAAGAGGAAGAGAGACAAAATTCCCAAGCAAACAAATAACACAGCTGGAATAACCTCTGCACATACCTAGTGGGAAGGCACAGGCTTTGTGATCTGATGCACCACCAGGAAATGTGAATTATTTGTGATTATTAATCATAAATCATATATGATTATTAATTCACATGAAAAATACACAATGCTGCATGGCCTGCATGCAGAGACTGGTACACTTTTGGAGAGGCTGTGTAGACAGACATAAAATCTGTGTTGTTAGGGCACAGCAGTCAGATCCTGTACAGAGGTGGGAATGATGAACTGCATGGATGCAACATGGTCAAAGGCAGGCTGGCTTTCAGAGCAGGGTCTTTACCTGATGGCAGATGTACGCACTGCCTGTAAGAATTAACAGCTGTGACTGATACTGCTTAGACAGTGAACAAGCCCAGATGTGTTGGTTTTGTTTGTCATGGGTTACTTGATGCTGCTGTTTTCCCAGCTATCACTTGGGATAACTGTTTGTCGACAGGTAGAAACTTAAAATTCCTCGGAATGTCCTGCAGCGTGTGCCTGACAAGTTGACTGGCATTTCTTGCTGCTTTGTCCTCTGGGCTACAGCACTTCAGCAAAGGGTGCTCAAGGAGTCAAACCGCTGTTTAGGAATGAGCCAGTGGGTGACCACCGAGGGGATGGGGAGTCACCTGGGGCCGTCCAAGGGGTGTTTTGTCTCAGGAGCACTGCTGGTGGACTCCAATAAGCAGCTTGTTTTCCTCTATGCTGCTCGCACTGAGATCTGTCCCATGCGGGTTTCTGTTGACAGTCCCTCTTCCTCCATCTAGGTGTCTTTCACCCCTCCTTGTGTGCATTTGGGGGGTTTCTCTGCGTCCCTCCATCAGTGCCAGCCTGGTGACCACTGCTGCAGGTTGTGCTGGAGTCGCAGAGCCCACCAGCCCCTTCCTTTGGGGTGACGGGCTCGAGAAGGTCCTGCTCTTCTGGGGTGGCAGTGACCCCGGTGCCTGCGCTGCTGGGGGGGTTGGGTGTGCATGCAGGCAGGGCTGGGGACTCTCCATTCCGGGGAGCCCCGAGGAGGGGTCAGCCGCTGCAGCAGCCTGCGGGACCTCTGCCTGCAGAGACCTGGAGGGATGCTGCCTGTGGTACCACCCAGCCTCCTTACGCCTAATGACTGCACATCCGTGGAGGGTTTGGTTGTAGGTACAAGTCTTGTGCTGTCTAGCAAACAAGATTTCAAAAAAGGAGGAGGAAAATAATTCTTACTGCAAAGTAAGACTTCAACTTTTTTTCCCTGTAACCAGAGCTTCAGTTATCTAGACAAATCAACAGAAAACCCCAACGTATTTATACCACTTAGCCTAGCATAAGATGTTCAGGGGGAAATACTTCCTTTACTCCATCAGTTTGGATTCAGCACAGCAAAAAAAAAAATAATTATAAAAAGCATTTTGTGAGTTGTGTTTGCAAACAGATAAACCAGAAACAAACAGGGGTGGCATTGGGGATGACTCAACATGCCACTCAGCAGCAGGCGTAATAAGAATCCTTAGAGTGGGCTTCCTTCAAATAATAGATTTAGTGTGTTTACGTAAGTTCTGTTTGAAGTGTACAGGTAATAAATAGTAGTTCTGAATGAAGATGGATTTTTTTCCCACATGAAAAAAAAAAAATCATCACAGTAGCAGAAATTTCAGAGACTCCTTCTTTAAAAGGAGGTTATTTTATTTTTTCATTATTTTTTATTCATACTTAGGAATAAGAGCTCTAAAGCGATACTTGGGTTTTTATGGCATGAAATGCTTTGCATGTATTGCTTGGGACTGTAAATTCTCTGAAGGCTTCTCATGTTTTTTCTTTTCATGTAAATGGAAGTGTTGCTGAGCTTTAATCATCTGAAGGTCCTGGATGAAGCACCCTGTGCCTTAAAAAGGAAGCTGAATTATACAGGAGATCAATAACTGAACTTTCCTTTTATTCTTGTAGGCATTTGGGGAGAGGGAAAGGGTATATTTCAGATAATCACACAGTAGGTGAGAACGCATTATGCTTGTTGCTACAGAGCAGGAATAAGCAAGTGTCACAACTGGATAGATATGTTAACAGCAGCAGTTCGGGTCCTGTTGACGATCAGGAAGTCCAGAGAAGGCTGCCAGCCTTTCTACTCTATTTTTCCTGAAAGATCTTTGCAGAAAGAGGACAAGGGCTGAAGAGAGAGCACTTGGGACTCCTACGCAGGACAGCTGTGTAAATAAAGCCTTTCTTGCAAGGGATGAGCCTCAGTGCTGCTGAAACTATTCTGTTTTCTAGGTAATTGCATGATTCTAGTTACCATTTGGTGCTGGGATCCTGTTTTGTTATTTTTTGGAGTAGAAGTTGAGATCTGATCAGCAGATACAGTTGAACTTTCGATAAGTCACTGATGATTAGCATCTTTGCCTGTAAATAATCTCTTTTTCTTCTTATACCAAGTAGAGATCCTCATCTCTAGTTGTTATGTTAGAACAGGTGAAGAAGGTTTTTTTTAACAAGGTGACATTGCTTTGCTCTGTAAAGGAAGGGTTTCCTAATGAAATAGTTACCGAATTAAGCAGTGCTTCCACATATCTTGGTGTTTGATCTGTTTTCAGTAGTTTTTCATTTTTTTGGTGTGGCACTGATAATAAACAGGGAAGTCAAAGACTCTGTAATTACTTGGCACTACTTAAAAAGGCATGTTTCTCTCTTTTATGCTGTTATGGGGTGTAATCTGTTGTAGGTATTGAATTTGTGTAATTAATAGCTTTTTGTCTGGGTCTCCCTCTTGGCTCAGTCAGGTGATGTGTGTGTGCACATGTGTGCATCTGCATCATGCTGATGCCTGCTCTATAAGGATAAATTTAATTGTTTTCCCTTAAAAGAGCGACTTAGTCTGTTTTATAACATACCTCGGTACTGATACTACGTAGCCTGGAAAAAAGTGATGTGCAGCTGTGAAGAGAGCTCTGTGGGCACACACTGAGTGCAGACAGGCTTGGACCTCCATGCCAAGCCTTGTGTCTCTCAGTTGAGGGGTCTCTCTTCCTAGTTCCGGATCGAAGAGAGGAAGGAGAAGGAGGGGTATGGGTGGTCAGCAGAAGGGTTGGAACAGAAGGATCCAAAATACTGCCTCCCTCTTTGAAGGAGGGGATACCTGCTTTTCGAGAACTAGGGACATAGTCTTGTGTGATGGGAGTATGAAACTTGACCACTTTACGGTAACAAGGACTATGTCCTGCTTTCAGCACCAAAACGACTGTGAAGAGGAATGTCCTGAAAAGAAGTCACACAGCTTTTAATTCTGTTATATTCCTGATGGCCTTGTTACAGAGAGGGAGGAAAAAAGTAAGAGGGTGAATGTGCCATCAGACATGCTGGAAATATTGGATAGTGCTTCAGCACTGCGTACAGTGCTGTCTGCTAGTTCCCAAGCTGATCTCTTACATTTTGCGTTTCACCAGTTATGCATTTTTAAGGTGGTAGCCTCCAAAATGTTGTGAGGGAGTCAAATGTGGAGCTAATCCTTTAGAGACGCTTCTTGAGTTACTTGTGAAAGAAGGAGATGTTGCACATGTCTCTTACTCATCTTTTTTCTGGCTTTTTTTGTTGTTTTGTTTTTTTTTTCTTCTGTGTGTGTGTCTCTTGCTGACTTTGTGGGGTGGTAAAAGCTTAAGGTTTGGCACTAGCAGGAAGTTGATGTGGCATGAAAACACGGTGTACTACTTGCACTGTAAAATAAACACTGCTATCAGCTCCTATTTCAGCGCTGTTCAACCTCTGTTCATCCGAATTTCTGCTAGGAGCTGTGTTAGAAGTCCCAGGGCTCTGTTACCCACCGTGGGGGAAGAGTCAGGCCTCCCTGTCCCTCACAGTGATGCTTGCAGTCAGTCTTCAAAAAGATGTGAGCCCAGCAGCTGGTCGCAGCACCGACAGATTGTCACTGTCTCCTGAGGAACAGGATGAATTGTGTCCATATCTCAGGGAATGGATTGGGTTTAAAAATTCCGTGGGTTTATTTTACTCCCCCCACCAGTGTGTTATTAATTTAATTGCTCTTCAGTTTCTGAAGAATTTTGGAGGGGGCAGGGAGGGGGTGGAAAGATATATTTTAAACTGCCCTCATCTTTAATTCATGTCTTGTTCATGATGGATTTTTACTAGCAGCATTTTGCAATCCAGCTGCCATTTCTAAATGTCATTTACTTGAATAAAAAAATGTAATTATGTTTCTAAGTGTGACATAAGCACTGAAAGTAGTAACTGAATCACAAAGTGGTGTTTGAACAGCAGCTTTCCCATGACAGGAGAGAAAGTTTATGAAGTCCAGGGTATGCTGTAATACAAGCGTAGCAAAAGTACTCAAAATCACTTGTTTGCGGGTTTTCCCATCTCCCATTAAGCTTTTTATTAGGGAAATATCTACTTATAAATCCCCCATATTAAATAAAAACAGGTGAACAGTATTTGGTTATCTCATGTTCTCTGACATCGATTTGTGTTTTTGATTGAAATCAGTAAGCCAATGCTTCCCAGCACTCCTTGAAGAACAGTTGTTCACGCACCTGTTAACCATGTGCCTTGGAAGGGGGTTTGTTGAACTTCAGTAGGTTTCTTTCAGGATTAATACCATCAAAAGCTTTTTCTGAAGATTGTTTGATTCAACTTAAAAGCTGATGAAGACCTCTCGTCTTTTTGCCTGTAAAAGGGGTAAAGGAAGAAATTTTACATTCACATGTATTTCTGGTACTCCATAAAGCAAAGTATGTCATTTTAACTGATGGACCAGCTCTCACTTTTTACAGTCCCAGTTTGTTCAAAATCAAAAGAGTGACCATACACTTGGTTTAAGTAATGAAATGAAAATTTGCTGCATCTTCCTTTTGATACTGTATGTTTAAATTGCTGTTAACGAATTTCTTTGAATCATCATTGGTTTCCAAAATACCCACTTGATCCATGGGCTGAACAACATTTGTAAGCCTTCAGGTTCCATTCTAGTTAGCAGAAGGATCAGTTATTTACAGTCTACTGAGGTATTTTCAATGCTGATGCCTTTATATCCTAAAGAAGAGAGAGAAAAAAATTGCAGTGGCTTGATTCTGCCAGGGCTGTCATCTGTTACTAATTCTGAGTTGTTGTCCTGTAGGTAGAAATTTGGGTGCTTACTGAGAACATGCCTGATGGTGTCCATCAGCAGTAAGTGTGTGTGTGTGTGTGCTGTAAGTGGGAATGTCCTGGTGTTTCCATGAGCTGTGCCATTTTCAAACCTTACAGCTGATGTTTTGCTGTCTGTTACTTGACATCAGTAATAAACGTTTCCTGCAGCTTCAGATTTTTGGTCTTTTTAGTTGTGCATGAATGTGTGTCTTGCTTTTTTCTACTCAGCGTGTACAGGCGTCACCCCTGGTCATGCCAGGTACGCACAGGTTAGTGCAGCCTATGAGTAGAAGCTGACAGAAGACCTGTTTGTCATCAGGTTTTGTGTAAATGGGAACTAGTACCCCAAAAGCTTCTTCTGATTACCTCTTTAAAGTTTATTAACACCTTTTCATTTACAGGTCTTAACCTGCCTTTTGTTCATGGGAGAAATGAGGTCTGGGTCTTGCCTCTGGACAACTTGCTTATGACATCCTGTAATAAAAGTTCTTCAAACAACAGAATATTGGAAAAGACCAAATATCAGTAATGCTCTGTATATATGCAGCAGTGCTTGTAAAAATGTATGCATAGCTGTTTATCTCGTTGCCACAGTTGGGATTCATATGTAACTCTTCGAACTGGATAGTTGTCCACAGTGCATGGGCTTAACTTCCTTGGAAAATTTAAGCCCTTCTTAAATTTCCTGTTAAAGCCAGGAGGGGCAGAAGTTCAGCTGACATAAAACTATGCTGAATGAGTAATTCCCTTTGTGGACTCTCTGGACAAGAGTGATTTCAGCCTTCTCTGGGGATGCCTTTATAAAAAGTTGAGTTCTTCTAAAGTTTTGTACTAAATCAATAAATAAGTTAATAATAGAGCAGCTGTTGATCATAAACTCTGGGAATTTCCTATACTCAAATTTCAGCCAGAGGATAAGTTTCTCACTTAGGGAGCAGATACTGCCTTTGTCAACTATTCACTCTCCAGACCCTCTCTCAATTCTAGGTTTTCTTATCAACAAAAGACAACCAAAACCTTCCCTAACCCTACCTGTAATGCCAAGAGAGTGACAGAAATGTGTCCTGGTTTAGGTCTGTGAAGAACGGAGAGAGCACACCCCCTTTGTGATGATCTTTTGAGCTTTCTACCAAATCCCTGGGGAGGAGCTTTCTCCAGAGTTTTACATTGACCCTAGACTTAACCAAATTGAGGCAGGAACATTCCTTTAATTCCCTGGGCAGTCGTATGATGCTTAGTCAGCTAATATTGCCTTATATGGCCCATTTGTAGACTACAACTCCCAGGAACCCCTGGTCTTTAAAACCTTGACTTAGTGACAAAGTAATATTGGTACAGGTGTCTGGATCAGTACATCCTGAAGCAAAAAAAAATATTTTTTTTCTTTTTGTTACTGAACAGCTTGATATCAGTTTTCCTGTGACTCCATTGTAACTATATATCTAGCCTTCACTGTGTGGAGGAAGGCTTGGAAATGTGAACCGTATGCACCCAAAACCCTAGAAACTTGAAAAACTAAGTATATAAAGTATATATATTAAGTATATAAAAATATACTCGCCTTTCACATTTTGTGTTTTGTGTTTCATTTGGACTGGCATGGTACTTGGATGATTTTTCTTTTTGTAAGAAAACAAATAGAAACAAGTATTGCAAAACAGTGACAAATTTTTTTCCTCTCTTTTTATCCCTATTTTAGGAAGGCATGAGGTGCGGTCCTGGACAACAGCCACCAAGCAATCTTTGTGTCTCATGTGGAAAAAAGTGAAAGTGCAGCTAATGCTAAGCATGTCTTTCCTTGTTGCTGTTTTCTGGTATTGCAGAAGGCTATACAGCTTTTTAGCACAGCTACTGAAACGGTAGGTTTTTATTATGCAGACTTTAATCTTCCATGCTGTTGCTTATTTCAGTAAATATTGACCTTTGACAACTCCCCTTTGACACCTGTTTTATCATTTGGATTTCAGGTGGAGCAACTACCTTCAAAGAAAATTCATAAGTAATCTTTCTGTTGTCATTCTGTATTCCTTAACCCCTCCCACCACTGCTACCCTTTAGATGCAGAACAGCAGAAGTTAACTAATCTGTGTATTAATTTTGATTTAGGGAATCTCAGTGTGCTGACAGAGGTTGATCTACTTGGTTACAGTGCGAGAGAATGGAAAGGAGAAACAAAGCATGCCAAACACATGAGGGAGGTAAGAGTTAAATTTTAATCTCTGCATGAGGAGAGGGAGAAGAAATACCTGGGAAAGGAATAGCACTCCCCCTGCATCCAGCTGCTGCAGCTACCAGAGCCTGCTACACCAGCTGGCCAAATGGAAAACGAAGGGGACAGCATGAACATGGGTCTAAATAAAGACTAGACTAGAGCAGGTAAAAATGTAGATCAGGTTTTAGTCGTGAATCTTCTCCGAATTCCCCCTGTAGCACCAGCAACCCACACAGCGGCTTTAACAGGAAAAATCATCTCCAGTGCTACAGCCCAAATAACTTGGTCGTAGGTGCTGTCTCTTGGCCAGCCCTCTGATTTAAGGTAAAAACTCTCATTGCAAGGAGGAATGAAACACCACACCCGTTTCTCTTCCAAGCTCTGAAGGTCCATGTGACAGCAGCCGGTTCTTGGTGGCCCGCAGCAGCCGCTGAGGCCGCCTGTCCGTCCGGCTGCACTGGCCGCAGCTGGGGGCAGGCAGGGCAGGAGCTCACATCTGACCTGTGCTGGGTTAGGAGGCGCTCAGCGGGCGAGGAGCCGGTGTGCTGGGTGGTGGCCATCCCCTGTCTTTGTGCAGCATCCATCTGCTCCAGCTCTGCTCCCCCGGCCGCCCGGCGCTGCCGTGGCGCTCCCTGGCCCAGGCTCTTCTGCGCTGCCATCTTACCCTGTGCCAGGTGCAGTGAGCAGGACACACGCAGGATAACTATGCCTGGCAATTCCTGCTGCCTCATACCACACGTAGCTAGGACTAAGAAGCTACTAATCTCACAGTTAATGTCCTTGTCATCCTCAGCACCCCAATCAGCTGCTGAGGGGTGGCTGGAGACAGCCCTGGGCTGCATGGGGAGGTGGCAGCCTCCACTGCTTGTGGGCCTCAGTGCTGCTCTTTTCCAAGTCTCCTTTTTTTTTTTTTTTTAATTCTGTGGCTTTTATTCCTTTCCATGTAGGGTTTTTTTTGTGTTTTGTTTTTTTTTCTTTTCTTTTTCCCCCCTCTTGTATCTTTGAGCTGCTAGCTGTGACCATCTTAATAATTATACTTCTCCCTGGATTTTTATTTCTCTTACCTTACATCCTTTTACCTGAAATAGTTTCTCACAGCTTAGTATGTTTTCTTCATAACTGTAAGTCAAGGTGACAGAGTTGTGCTGCATCAAACCGGTCTTTGGATCACAGATAGCTGAACTCCTGAGCCAAGGATCTCCTCAATTCATGGTTCACTGCTGCTAGATACACTGTTTTCTGTCAGCTCACTGACATGTTTTTCAGTTGTGTACACTGTGTGTATGTGCTTACACCTGATAGGCAGAAACAGCAGCTGCACTTCCTGCAAAAGACATATGTTATTGCTGATGCAATGGGCTGTTGCAGCTATATCTTGGTGGCCATTAATGGAGGCAGCGTGGCAGGGGGCATGACGAGAGCAGCGGTGCCCACTGAAGGGCCCTGACCCATGCTTGAAGTTGGAGCAGCACTATGGTATCCTAACTTGTGACAGGGATGGGCCTCCAGCAGTGACACACGTTTTACGACTCTCTGTTTCAACTGTGTTAAGACTTAGTCACCAAGATAGGCTCAAAGACCGTGGGCTGGATCTTTACTTTTCCTATAAAACTTCTAGCTAAAGTAGCTATACTGATAGTAGAGTAGTAGTATCTGTTAAAGCAAGCTTAGACTCAAATCCAGTCAATCAGCTAACTAACTGTGACATTATAACCTAGTGTCCTCATGGTGTGGCATTTCAGACCAGTGCAGGACAAATGTAGCATCAGGTCCATATTTCTGATTATTTGATAACAGTGGGAACACTATCTGTGATATGCAAGAGAGATCAAAAAGACAGAGGGGGCAGGAGATGCAATAGTAATGAGAGACACCAGCTAGCCATCTGCACTGGCAACATCTATGGGTTTGAACTTAAAAGTGGTGCCAATGTTTCATGGATCAGCTTTTCAGGGAACCTTTAGGAAAGGAAGCAGCCCTTGCCTTGGTCCCAAGTAGTGCACAGAATCTGCCTCAAAACGTTGTTTTCTAATTCCTGTTGTTGCTCTCTGGAACAGGAGATGGCACATAATTGTATTCAACATCCTTGCAAGAACAACAAAGCAAAAAAAATTATTACAATTGCCTCCACTTTCAGAAAGGGAAACTACATAAAAAAAAGGAAGTATGTTAAAAAGAATCTAAAAGACAGCTAAGAGACTTTAATATTTACAATCAGTGTATTTGACATATATATAGCTTTAGGTCATGGTATTTGAATCACAGAACAAATGCATGCCAAGGAGGACTTACGAAAGGGTAAAAAGAAGCTGGTAAGACTAAACAGCAGCATAAAGGAGTTATGAGAAAAAAGATCGTTTGCAAAAACATGGAGTTGTGTCCAAATGATGAACAGAGAAAGGATCCGACTTTTCCACATTAAATGCAGAAACACAGCAATGCCAGAAGTGCCCAGAACAACACACAACAAGGCCAAAAGTTATTTGGAGGAACAAGTTTCAAAAGGTAGCAAAAATTCTAATAAATTTGCAAACACATACTGAGCAACAAGCCTGTCAGAAAATCTGTGAGCCTTCTAGATGGTCAGAGCTGAAAAGGAGACTCCTTTATCTAGAGCAGCCAGTGGATGGCTGGTTATACCAGGTAGAAGTTATCACAGTAAGGAGCACATTTGAGGATGAGGTCTCATGAGATCCTGGACCAGCCTAACCTGCTTGCTGTCCCCAAAAGGAACAGTCCTTTGTCTTTTTTTTTCACTCTTTCTCACCTCATTCTAGTTAAGCAGTCCCTCTCCCTCTTTTTTGCTGGCTCTTAAGTCTTCTGTTGGATGTGGTTTACCAGGATGGTGAGCTGATAGAGCAGGTCATCCCGATGGAATGTTCTCTGAGCCACCCGAGCTTGCTGAAGCAACAGGAAGCTCCCCCAGCAGGCTTAATTCAGTAGGCTTGCTATCACAGCCAGTGCAAAGTAAGAGTAGGGGAGAATGTGCAGCTGAGAAGTACTGTTGGGATGACGTGAGGAAGCAACTGAGATGAAAGAGGACCAGGAATTGAGACCATCTTCCTCCCCCCTTCAGGAAGCAAACTGTAAGACTGATGCAGCAGCCTCTGGAACTCTAGAGTCCTCTTTCTAATTCTCTGCCAGTTTATTGCTCTGAATTGTCTCAACAAGGGCTCAGATGAGAGCCAGAGGTAATGCAGAGGAAATACAGGGAGTGTGTAGCTGGAAGAAGGGCCATCTGCTTCAGCACAGAGCTGCCAGATCTGCTCAGCCTCAGGTCACCGTCGCACAATGGATTCAGGTCAGTGTAAGGAGATGTTTTTGACAAAAGAGTTTTCTCCAGACGCCTGTTCGTACCCTTTTGCTGCTCCATCTCATGTGTCAGCACATGCTGGAAGTGGTTGAGGTTAAAGCTATTACGGCAAAGAAGTCTTTGCTGACCTGCTCTGATTTGGTTGACCATGTGAATGTTTATGCTAGCAACAGTGCTGAGACAGCAGCCAAGTCACTGGGTTTGGAGAGAGTGCAGAATGACTCTTCAGGAGCAGTGCCAGTTTAAGGTGTTTACAAAACCCATGGTGTTGGAACATTTTTGTGTATATAAAACTTAAAAATATACTCTCTCATTCCCCTAGCTCCCTTTTATAAGTAGTTTGGAATTGGACTCCAATCAACATGGGTTTTGTCTAAAATTTAAAATTTTTATTGCTAATTTTTTTTCTTTTTGTAGGCATATGAAGAATTATTTTGGAGCTGTCATATCAAATACCTGCGACAAGTCAGGAGGGACAACTATTGTGTACTAAGAGCGGTGCTTTTTCAGATATTCAGCCAAGGCATTCCTTTTCCATCATGGATGAAGGAGAGAGATATATTGAAGGTAAAATTAATTTCCTAAATTATCACAATTCAGGTAACCTTGTACTGCAGAAGGAAGCTTTGTTCAATGTCAAAACTGACATGTCTGCTATGGAAGTAGAGGAGAATTTAAAGAGAAGTTGTTCATACTCTTTGAACTACACTTCATTGAAAAATTGTCCCTGATCTAAGCATACCAATGTGAATATGAGTCTAAGTGACCAAAAAAAAAAAAAAAAAGTGGATGGATGGATAGATGTTACTGCTGTCCTGCTAGATGTCATTCCCTTAACACAGAAGGATATCTGAATCCTCCTCATCCATATCCATTCGAAGCCGAGTGGCTCACTTGGGAGCTGCTGAGCATGTTGCTGGAGCAGCAGGAATCCTGCCCTGGGCTCCAGGAGCTGTAGCAGGAGACAGCAGCAAGGAGGTGGGCAGCTATAGCTGCTGCCTTTGCGGGGGCTGTGCAAACTGGAAGGTGTCTGTAATCCTAAATATCTCACTGAATTTGTATGTATTCAGCTTTTCCAGAGAGTGGGTTATATATTTTGCTGAGAGCGTATTTTCTTATTTTTTGGCTGGCCCTGTTTTAAAAGTTTCTTAAGGATTTGGCAGTCAAAGGGAGCCTCCTTTGAGTTGTTCTGAGGCCCGGTTTTTTTGTTGTTGTTTGAACTGTACAACTTAGAGGATAGAACCACATCGTAAATTGTGTGTAGATGAGTTTATATAACTTTATATTCTACTTCTTGTTATGGTTATGATTAGTTTTTTTTTCTTTTCCCCCCCCAGCTCCCTGAAAAGCTTTTGTATTCTCAAGGTTGCAACTGGATTCAGCAGTACAGTTTTGGGCCAGAAAGATACACAGGTCCCAATGCCTTTGGCAAATTGCGCAAATGCATGGAGACATTAAAGACAAATGTGAGTACTTAGGAAATGGTTGGGAGGAATAAAAGCACTGAGACATGGGTTGAGACAGAGATAGGGAACTGCTGCTGGTTACATGTTTCCATGGCAGTCAGCCTTCCTCCCAGGTTCAGAGAGTTGAGCTGCTGGGAAGGCCGTCACCTATCCTGCAGGGGAATCCAGTTTTCAGAGATCCACTAGGCTAAGTACTCAGGGTGCCCCTGTAAGTTAGGGAGGCCATCCTCCCCACAGCTGTTACTGTGTGGCTAGTCACCCTTGCCGTCAAGGGGCTCCTGCCAGTATCTCATCATTTCGATTAAAAATACAACATGCTGTATGAGATCCTCGTGGAGTCCCTCCCCAAATGGGAGGGAACAAACAAACAGTGCATTTTCTTCTCAAACTATTGTCTTTCCTTTGCTCCCATCTCCTTGAAATGTTTTATTTATCCAGTTTTACTATAATTTCTCTCTGTAAGCCGAGGCACTTGACTACAAAGACCTGTCAGCCTCGCTGCCCCCTCTGCTCCACATAGCCAGATTGCCTGCATCCCCAACCACAAGTATAACTCTTATTTACTTATTTAAAACTTGAGGAACTGCAGTAGCCCCAAAGCCTTCTGAAACAGAGATAAAAAATTGGCCTGACAAGACCTTGTGCCTTTCTTGAGCTCTTCTGGGGTTTCTGCATGTTTGCACTTGTGTGAGCTCTGGACTGTTCCTATTTGCTTTGCCACAATCTGTCCCTAGCACACCACCACCCTCTTCTCCCCATCTTCCTCCTGCCTGGAAGTTGCTCTGCGTGCTCTCCTGGGTCACAGCCATCAAGTGGATACTGGTATTTGCTGGACTCCAGTGTTCTGGCCAATTAGGTTGAAACACTTCCCTGAAGGCATCCATTATCTGGTATATCAGACCTTAAACTGTCATTTTTAATTCTACAATACACCATGGTTCCGGGTTGTCTTACCACAGCCACAACAGCTTATTTTAGTGGTACACAGCTAAGTTAGTTCCTTTTATATGGCCCTGTGTATATGAGCCACAACTCTGTAGTTTTAAATGCTATTATCAGTGATAGTAATAGTTACCTAAAGAAACACAACAAACCATGAATAGACTTATTTAGCTCTAGAAACAAAGCATTAGTAATAAAAAGAGGGAATTCAAATAGAGATCTGGTCTTTGTCCCTTGCCTGCACCCTTGCTGTGCCACAGTGACAACTGTCTGTCTTCTTGAGATGTGCCTGGTGGTTCTTGTGTGCAGTTCTTATTTTGTTCTAGGCACTCTTTGCATTTGCCAGCGTTAGGTTGTTTGACTTTTGTTTTTAACTTGTAGTTCTTTTAAGTTGATATTAGTCTCTTAGTATGAAGTATTTAAACTGGATGTTAGTACAGAAAAAAGTTTCAAGTCAGCATGGTGAACAAATCCGTATAATTAAGGAATTGTTGCAGAGCAGCTGTATGATGCATTACAGAATCAGAGTCACAGAATCATCTAGGTTGGAAAAGACCTTGAAGATCATCTAGTCCAACCGTTAACCTAGTACTGACAGTTCCCAACTACACCATATCCCTCAGCGCTATGTCAACCCGACTCTTAAACAACTCCAGGGATGGGGACCCCACCACCTCCCTGGGCAGCCCATTCCAATGCCTAACAACCCGTTCTGTAAAGAAATACTTCCTAATATCCAGTCTAAACCTTCCCTGGCGCAATTTGAGGCCATTACCTCTTGTCTTATCGCTTGTTACTTGGTTAAAGAGACTCATCCCCAGCTCTCTGCAACCTCCTTTCAGGTAGCTGTAGAGGGCGATGAGGTCTCCCCTCAGCCTCCTCTTCTCCAGACTAAACAACCCCAGTTCCCTCAGCCGCTCCTCGTACGACAATTACGCTATTATCGGGCATGAGGTCTAGCTCCCAACTTAATTTTATTTTTCTAAAGATGCTGTTTGGCCAGTGACATGGATTTTTGCCTATTTTCACTAACAGAGTTCTCTGCTGCCTTTTCCAGCTCCATCGTCATCTTGTGGACAGCTGCCTGCACATGCTGTTGTGCCTGGGCCGTGTTGGTTAATAGGTGCTTTACACTTAGGACAGACTTTTCACTTAGGTAGTAGAGGTCCTTTAGCAAAGGTACATTAGTGATTCATCTGCTTGGTCGCATTTTTAACCTGTAAGGAAAGTCTTCGGGAATGCCTGAGGAGATGGTGGGATCTGTTTCTCAATTTAGTATTTATGGGTAAGTTAGATTTATTGGTTTTTTAGTTGCAGTTCACAGTTTGTGGCCACTTCAACATATAAATAATATAAGCCCAGAATTAACTGAAATTCATTTGAATCCCAGTCATTGAGCATCATCTCTTACTGTGGTCCCAAAAACCCCCTCAGTTCCAGATGACTTTTTAGCCACTGTGTTCAGGACTGGGTGCTTTAAGCTTTCTGATTTGCTGCCCAGTCCATCATGGTCCCCTGGATGGCCCATTTCTGAGTGTGAGCACTGCCTTTTGAACCTGCTAGAGCAACAGAGAGCTCAGGAGTTCTTGTTATCAGCTGTGAGCAAAACGAGAAATTCCTACTCTGTTCATGTCCCATGTATGTCTTTGTTTCATCCCTTCTTGTGCACCCACCTTACCTGGACCTCATGAAGCAGAAACACTAAATACACACAAGTGTGTACAGTTCATAATACCGTTACAGCTTTCCAGTTTGCATAGGTTCCTTTTAATTGACACACTTCTGAATTGGGCTCAGCATCTAAAGAATTCAGGCTAGGGCAACTTTAATGTAAAGTGTACTATAGAGGAAAATCGCTGAATTTTGGAAGCTGGAGTCATCACTTAATCTAACTTTTGCTTATGGCTTAGTGTGTATGTCTGATGCCCCCACACAGATTTCCTGTAACTTTCTGAGGTCCTTTTTGTGGTTACGCTCCATCCAGGCTCTTTACTGACGGCAATACCTGGATTTTCTACAGTGGCGGTGGGTGGCATTTGTATAGGGGAATTACGTTTGCTTTCTCATAGACTATCATTAACATCCAGATGCTTGGAGCTCTCTGTAGCAAATAGGTTCAGCTGGATAAATGGAAACTGAAATGTGTAAGGCTTCAAATTTCACTGCAGATCTGAAAGAGCCACCTGCTTATTTGCACCACCGTTTGGCCACAATAATGGTATGGTATAGGCTGGCAATTGTTCCTGTTTTGGAATCTTTCATATTAAATAGAATTCTTAATAATTTGATTAATATTCTTCTGTGTGCTTTCCAGTGGACTGAAATAAGTGCTACTAAAGATCATGAAGAAAGAGGAAACATGTGTAATACACTCTTCTCTGATGAGAGCAAGGAGCACAAACTATATGAGGCCATAAAATTCATCATGCTTTATGAAGTTGTCGAAGCCTATGAGCAGATAAAGAACAGGGAAGAAGCCACACATAACCTTTTTAGCCTTCTCCTTGCTCGTGATTCTTCATCTGACCCTTTGAGTTTCATGATGAATCGTCTGAACTCCATAGGTGACTCTATTTGTCTAGACCAGGTAACGATACAAATGAAAAATAAAGCACAAAACTTACTCCATCTCTGATGTGATTAGGTGAATGTATCATACATCATCTGTGACAGCTGGCCCAATTTTTTTCTTTGGGATGTGGGGAAGTGGACTGAGGATAGTCATTTATCTTCCAGGAAAAAAACTGTAGTAGAATAAAATGGGGTGGACAGTTTTCTTGCTGGGCCAGAAATAAATGCTGCAAGCTATCAATCAAATACATAGTTTAGCATAATGATACCTTTGATATATAAAATAATTTTAGATTATGCAGATTTGAGCTGTTGCTTCACTTTTCCCACCTGTTCCACCATGCCAAACCCTCTATCACTCTATTTTTTCCCCTCTCTTTGGTTCCCATTAGATCTCATATCTGTTAAGAGCAGCTCATGAGAACTCTAACTGTTCACCTTTATACGTTAAGATTTTTTTTCCAATTTTCTATTTAGTGAGGAGTTAAGTACTGATGTCTAAGCTCCACACTGCCACTCTGCAAATAGTGTCACTTTCCAGTGAGTGAAATTATTTCTTATAATCAATTTCAGTTATCAAGTTAACTGTTATATGTTGCAGTCATCTTCAGGAGCAGTTTGATAATAACTGGACAAGTTCTGCTCTGTCTGGCTATGCCCAAGGATATGAGCTTTTTCCAAAGCATTTTTCCAGATGAAGCAATCCTTTGCAAGAAGCATCAATGAAGATGCCAGTTTTCAAGTTTCATATACATGAAGTACAAGGAAATGTATTCCTTTTATTGTTATATTTCCCTCATGTAGCAAGTGATCGCAAGGTGGCAGGCTTCCCATTTTTCAAGGTGTATCAATCTTTTAATAATAGATAGTCCCTTCTTGCTCCCCACTAAGCTGTATGAGCTGGCTTTGGGAGCAGGTTATGTATTGTGTCAGGTGAAAGACGGATGTTTCCAAAGTGTCAGGCATTAACCAGGATATCCTCTACGTGCAAAAGAGCAGTGGAAGGACTGTTGGAACATTGAGAATACCCTCAAACTTTTCATTTTCTGATTCCACTTACAAAAGTGCCCCTTCTATTCCTTGTCTACTGTTTTGAAGCTAGATGACTTGCCTTATCTTGGATTAACTTTGGTTTAGTTTTCTAAGTCTAGGAAAAAATGACTTACAGACTTCTTTCATCTTTAGGTTGAACTGTTTCTTCTTGGATACTTACTTGAAGTAAAGATAAGAGTTTACAGACTGCATAGGTTTAATACTGAGGAATTTCAAGTAAACTATCCAGAAGAATACCGAAGGGAATGGAATGAGATTTCTCTCCTGACCGAGGATGACCGCTACTATCACATCCCCCTTTTCAGAACGTGAAGGATCAGTGACTTTTTTTCCTTTGTATAATACCATGTGAGTGACCAGTTCCAGTGAATTAGGTTTCTAATCCACAGCAGTTAAGATTTTGAGAATGCTTGTTAATGATTACAAAATGATTTATGGGTTTATTGTGTAAACATTTTGCTTTCCCATTGCAGCTCAATTCATCATCAGTCAGCCATATATTGCTATACTGTCTGGGGGGAAAAAATGTCATATTTGAGGGTTGTCAGACAGAAGAGGTTGGACTGCATGACAAAGGCAAAGGTAATGCTGGGTTTTCCACTGCTGGCCTAAGGGTTTCCTCTGACATCTCTGGATGGGTTAAATGCAAGTTTCTACAGCAATTGCTGCCTTTCTCTCGTCTGTCTCTAGCTAGGGAGGATGAATCACAGAGGAGGCAACTCCTGGAGTCCTACAGTTTATACTCCAGGCTGTTAAACTTGCATTGACTTGGGGCTAACTAGGATGGGAGGATGTAAACTGGGGCCTCTGCATAGCTGCTTCAAATGCCATTTGTCTTCCCCTGTTACTGGAACTCCTCCCTCCAGGGATGGGCAGAGCAAGCAGCTGCAAGCTGTGTGTACTTCAGACACGTGAAATTAAGCTGTGTGCACTCAGCACTGCTATCTGAAGGTGAAGAGGTGGTACACCGCGGGGAAAAAAAACCCACGCACACAGACACAAGAATACTGTGCCAGATGAATAGAAGATCTACTTTATAACTGAGGGAAGTACTTTCTCAAAGTTAAAAAGGGTAGCATTAATTAATAATAACATGCAATAGAGTGAGACCCAGTAGCTGCCCATGTTTTTTGTCAACTTGTAAATCCTTTAAGGGCTGATTTCAACATTACCCACCAAGATTTCCTTTGCAGTTCATCTGAGAAAGCTGTGCACAGAATACATTCACAAACACTGCATGTTCAGAAAATACTAATTTTCTATGCATTATGTGAATTCAGCAGTGTGTGTACATGTTTTATCCTCTGAGTATGTAGTAATCTCATTGCACAAGATTTCTATCTTTAGTTTAGACCTCAGTGTTTGAAGAATTCTGTTCAGGACAACTAAACGAGATTTACCTTATTATGTGGAACATTTTGCCCGGTTCTATTTTCTAAAAGAATCAATTGTGTTTTGATTATTTCAAAAATAAGGGACCTTAATTTGAAGAAATATTAAAATGATACAGCAGATCTAGCAAAATATTTGTGAAAAGCTTACAATCCCATAGGCATATGGTTGCACTGAAGAAAGTGGGATTTATTAAGAAACAAAGCCTCTCCTTTCCTTATCCCAGAGATACGGGGTCAGGCAGGTTTCTTTTTCAATTTCTACAGGAGAAAATACAAGCCAGTAACAAAAATGTGAACAGGGCCTGCAGGAGCTAAAGCAGTTGCATGAGGTAACTAAATGGTAACGCTTGGAGTGCACAGAGAGTGCTTGGTTCCTTTGTGTAAAGGAAGACAATTTTATCCCTTACAGTCCTTTTATTTGTATGTACATGTATATATATTTATAAACACAGACACCAGAGTTCTGTATTGTAACAGTTTTGTTTCCTGAAAGTTTTTCTGAGTTCAGTTTTGTTCAATAATTTGTAGCTTTTAATTAAGAAGGCTTGATACCTATAATAATTTCATCTCACCAAAACCTGCATATCAAATACTTTATTTATTTAAAAGAAACTTTTTTCACTGAATGAAATAATTTGCCTAGTTTAGATTTGGTTCTGCTCCGCATGGGGAAATGTTATAATGCCTGAAAGTAAGGTATTGCTATTTATTTAGCATCAACAGTAACATTTACAGCCATCAATAAACTTGTCTGTATTTTATTCTTGTTTTGGTACAAGCAGACATACTAAAAAAAGAGTGTATTTTCGTAGCGGGCTTTTTAATGGTTTGCATATTATTTATGGTTAGGAATACAAAAGCGTTACACCTGAAAGTGTTAAATTGTCAAAATGTATGTTTTTGTAATCTTGAGCTTATTAATAGCAGGGGGTTAATAAAGATCTAACACAAACAGTGGCATTTATCTCACCAATTTGGATGTTTGCATCTGAACTACGTCACCTTGGGCTCTCTGCCTTGTCAGTGGAAGGCAGTGGCATGCAGAGGAGTGCAAGGGTCTCTACAAGGGTCTGCTTCCCCTCATTGACTGTAGTGGGAGCTGGCAGTGATTAGTATAAATCTCTCTGCTCTAGACGTTCGAAGTTAGGTGAGATTAATTTTGTCTCAAGCATACAGAAAGGACATGCTGAAACAGATCTGCTGGCTTATCGGATGTCAGAGCCAAATCACAACAGGAACCAGAAATGGGATGTGAAGAAAGAGGTGAGGATAATTGCAAGTCTTAGAGATAAATGCAGAGAGAGATCTATACTGGATCTTAAGAAACACTGAGACAGGTTTGGGGCTGCACTGAGTTTTAATCAGGTTCTCTGATAATATATTTTACATGTATAAAGCAAAAAATCTATTTTTTACATATAAATATATGTATGTACATATATATGTGTATATATATAAAAGAAAGATACATAAAAAAGAAAATCATCCTGAATAAAGTGCATCTGGAACTCACTGGTACTACGGAAGTGACAGGTGTTGCAGCAACCAGTGGCACAGACAAGTTTGCAGTACAAATCTAGCAGCACACACTCATTATCAATTTTTTTTTAATCCAGTGTTGTAGGCAGCTGAAGTTTCAAGTCAAGACATGTTTATTATTTATTGCTGCTAGTTTAGCAAGAAAAAGAAAATATACTGAAACCTCAGCAGTAGGTTTGGATTTTTCCCCAAACTTGAAAATGTGTTAAGAATGTAGCAAAGCAGCTGAAGAAATTTATATTTTAGAATAATGGAGAAAAAAGGTGTTGGTTTTGAATGTCATCTATTTTTAAAATTGCATCTCAAAAAATGTATGAACCACGATCCATATTTCATTTTAACTCCACAGAAAAATACTGGCAATCTCAATTCTTCGACTCTTAATACTGAAATTGCTTCTTGTCTAGATTGTGGCTATTAAGTTGAAGCAAATTAAAAATCGTCCAGTGTGGTTGGTTGTTGCCAGTAAGTCTACCTGCTTAGTCTCAGTGTATTGAGTTTAATGTCTAGGAAATAATTTTCAAATGCAGTTTGTAATTTGCCTAAAGCACAGATTTAAGGAATATGTATGATTTCAAAATAGTTTAGTTGTCCAGAAAAATAAAGATATGTCCATTCTCTTCAAAGCACAGAAAAGACCTATGTATTTTTTTTGCCAGTGATTGGACTTCCCTGTCCCTCTGTACTTCAGCAATATTACAGCAGTCCGACCCGTGACCCTGTTATGTTAGTGCCATTACAGTACTAATGTTTTTGGAGTCTACCTTTTCTTCAGAATCAGAAAAACGAAAAGTTGGGATTTTGGTGCCACAGAAGCCTTGGTCCAAACCCTCTTGGCTTGTGAGGGTTTCGGGGTGCTTAAAGGCCTCCCTGGAAGAAGAGAAACTTTCATTTCAGGCCTGGTTTTGTGTGATGGCAAAGTTTGGATCTTTGAGGATCCCTTGAAATCATTTGGGAGAGGACCCTGGCATGGCAGCTGGGCTGGAGGGGTGTCACTGCCTCACTTAGTGACAATCCTTCCTGTTCACAGCATCCTTCACAGTGTTAGTCCAACTCTGATCTTGGCCAGGGATGGAGCAGGCAGCCTTGCAGAGGCTTTTTTAGAGATTTGTCAGAAAATTTCCAAGGAAACCCACACGCCCCAGAGACAGGAGGTGATTTACCTAGTGGGGACAAGAGGTAAGTGCAGACTCCCTGGGGCTTGGCTGATCTGCACCTCTCTTCATGAACTACAGAGCTTTGTGTCAGCCAGGGCTAGTGGGTGAGAAGAATGGCTGGAGCCTTGCTGGGACCTGTGGCACAGGGTTGTGCATGCTGGTGGGAGGGAAAAATGGAAAACATGAAAGAAATAGGGTGGGTCTTGGATGCTTTCACCTTCCAGCATATCCCAATTTTGCACAATTCAAAGGTTAATGTCTTGGGAGGGCATTTAACCAAAACATCTTCCTCTTTAGTGAAGCATTTGGCCATAGATCAACACTTTATTGAAAGGTAGGGGCAACTAAGTTGAATGCACTTGTGCAAGTTTGTGTGCAACTGCTGAAGTCTACAGCACATGTAGCAGCTAATAACTCTCTGTGTCCTTTAAGCCAAGTCCTCATGTTCAGCAGAGTGTTTTCCCCATAGTAGTAATTTTCAGGATTGCGATACACTGCATCTTACAAATACTGCAAATGATCAGCCGTTGAGTTTCAGCTGACACATTTAGCATTTAGCTATGAAGGATTTTGTGTTCTTTTTACCTATCCAGTAGAGGGCTTCCAAGCATCAGAAAATGTAGTTCAATAAGCTTAGTTTCCCTGGCAATTCTTTGATTGTTACACTTGCCCAGATGATAGTGGTAGGTTGGCCCCAGCCAACAGCCAAGCACCCACACAGCTGCTCACTCACTCCTCCTCCACTCCAGCAGTATGGGGGTGAAAACGGGAAGAGCAGGAGCAAGAAAGCTTTTAGGCCACCATAAAGACAGGGAAGTCACTTACCACACACTGTCATGGGCAAAACAGCCTCAACTTGGAGAATTTAACTTAATTTGTTGCCAATTAGCATAAATATTTCATTACCGATTTGGATATTGGGAAACAAAAAAAGACAAACATTAAAACACTTAGGGAAAAAACACCTGTGGTGGTTTGACCTTGGCTAAATGCCAGGTACCCACCAAGTCGCTCTATCACTTCCCCCCCTTTCCCCTTTTTTTCTCAATAGGGCAAAGAAGGGAAAGAAAATAAGATAGGAAAACAAAACAACCCTTGTGGGTAAAACAACAGCAGTTTTAATATAAGCAAAGCAAAGCAAAGGTCCGCACGCGGAAGCAAAAAAAGAAAACAGATTTATTCTCTACTTCCCATGAACAGGCGATGTCGGGCCTTCTCAGGAAGCAGGGCTCCGATACGCGTAGCGGTTGCCTCGGAGGACCAAGGGTGACCCCACCCCCTTCCTCCTTTCTCCCAGCTTTATACTGAGCAGACGTCATATGGTATGGAATATCCCTTTGGTCAGTTCGGGTCAGCTGTCCTGGTTGTGTCCCCTCCCAAGATCTTGCCCACCCCGTCCCACTGTGGGGGGGGGGAAATGTCAGAAAGAGCCTTGGTGCTGTGTAAGCACTACTCAGCAGTAGCCACAACACCAGTGTGCTATCAACACCCTGCCAGCTCCCAGCATAAAACACAGCACCATGAGGGCTGCTACAGGGGAAAACCAATTCTGGCTCAGCCAGACCCGATACAACACCTCTCCTCCTTTCCCAGGCTCATCTTCACTCCAGACTCCTCCCCCTTGTTATCACCACAGGTCACACTCAGTCCCTTCAGTGAGACAACAAGCAGTGTGGGGGGGTTGCAGTCAGGATGTAGTGATTTCCCTCTGCCCATCCTTGTTTCTCACTCCTGTCCCATGCTCCAGTGTAAGTCTTTCACAGGCTGCAGTCTCCCCCTTCAAGGGTGTACCTGCTTCAATGTTGGCTTGGGATAAATAAGTTCTAAAACCCTTGGTAAATTACATGTTAATTGCCAATTTTATAAAAGTCTATTCAGCCTAATACAGTTTCTATCCATGCTACTGGAAGGAGAAAAAAGTATATGTTTTTGTTGTCTTCCATTGCTTCCTTAATGTCATATCGCATGCACCTGTATTTCTACAGGACATGGATTATAATAGCGCAAAATGGTCTGGAGGAAGGGGCTCAGAAGGTAAGGGTTTCAATCCTGCATGTGAAAAATGGTATTAGCAAGGTTTGTCTTGCTTTCCTTAATAACATCTTTAGGACTGCACTAGCACAGGGGAGGAATGGTGATTTGTTGAGTTCTTGCAGACTGTAAAAGGAGATAATGAGTGTTAGAAAAGAGATGGAGTGATTCTGGACCTAACACAGGAGATATGTGGGAGCTCAAGTGGTGACCTAATGGTGAAGAAAAGCCAAACGGGTTGGTAACAGTGTGAGGAAGAAGGTATGGAAGAGACATGGCTACCAGAGGGGAGCAAGTTCATGGATACTTTCTAACTGTGAACTGCCAGTCTGTGACTGGAGATGGGAAAATTTTCCACTGTAATATCCACAAAAGCTGTACTTGCAGCTCTTCTTGTTCTGCTACCTAAAACATGACACATGAATGGATTATGCCTACAGTAATTTAAGCTTCTCTCAGCCACCCTTTCAAAGTAGAGGACTTCACTGCTGTGCGTGTTCTCCAGGAGTGTAGGGGTGTTTCTTGACTCTCCTGTATTGATGACTTCACTTAAGGCTTCCTCTTGTTTGTCAGTTGTGTCCCCACATTTGGCTGGCATTTACAGTTATGTTGCTGCAGCAACAAGGATGATACAGCCAAGAAACACTTCAGCCACCTTTTGTTAGAGTTTTGAATGAGATATGAGTGAAACCACATGTTCTTGTTTAACAGGCTGTGAAAAGCCCATCTAATCAGACAGTATGGCCAATCAAACTGGACCACATACCTTTCTTCAGGGTCACCAAAGGTATAGTCAGATAAATGTTGCTGAACTCCCGCGTTAGCCTTCTCAGGTTAGCTTTGATCATGGGAGCTTATGAGTCCTCAGTGATGGACAACTAGACCTAAGTAAGTATATTACCTAAGTAAGGAGAAAAGTGGGAGTCAAACTTTAGATCCTGAGCTACCCAAGTAAGTGACTTTTTTCACATCTTAGAGGTGCCATTGCATTTGGTGTGAGCGCACCTCCAGAAAACTGCAGATACAAATATGTGGAATTGAGACACAGAGCTTGCACCAAAGTCACCTGGACACATGAAAACTGTGCAGTGACTACCCACCATGGGATGCTCTACCTGGTTTAGTAGCACGAGTCATCCATGGGTGTTGGACAAACGATGCAAGCAGCTCATGTTGGCTGTTTTTTTAAAAGAACCCACGTAAACTGAACAAAGTTTTGGTTCTGTTCTGGACAGCTTCAGAAGTGATTCTACATAGAAGTGCTCTTTGAATTACTTGAAGGCAGGAGACAAAAAAGGTGTGACAGCTCAAACAGTAGAAATGTTATTACAGAGGTATTTGAAAAAGCAATCAAAGACTTAATTAAAGGACTTCACAGCAGCATTAGTCAGGAAAGCTGTTTATAACATTTGGTCCACCAAGTCTTAATTCATCTAGGGCTACAGAATACTGCACAGAATAAATACATTCAAGAATCAGATTAGAGCTGTTTGAGTTACAGCTGCTGGTAGCCCAGTACTTTGGAAATGCAAGAAGGAGAGGTGAAGAAAGTAAGGAACATGATTTTAATAAACAGAGAAGAGAACACCACCAGTGTGGAAAGCCACCAGCCTATTTATTGGTGGATATTTTCTTGCCCTTTTCAAACAAAGACATAAACATGAATAAAATTCTGGTACAATTAAGTGCATAAAATACTGGTTTTGATGAAGAGTATTCTCAGCTCCTTTCTCTCCCACCTATGTAATATCAAGTAGATCAAGAAACCTCACATAGTAGCCATAATTTGCTTTTTTTTTCCTTTGCTTAAAGGAGGATAGCTGAAATTCCATGGGAGAAGGTATCACTAAAATCCCTTCATATCATAATCCTGAAATTCCTACTAACTCCATACATGTGGCCGCACTGCTCTGGAAATTTGCTGGGAAGATAGAGGGATGCTACCGAGGCGATATAAAGGAAAACCAAAGTCTCTTCTATTTCATCTCTCTTTGGAAACATGGTGAATAGGAGAATAAAGATGCACAGCAAGGCTGGGGACTATAGGGTGGAACTAGGCTTGGGAACTAGGCTTAAGCAAGGCATAAAGTAAGCAGCACAAATGCCATCATATAGCGGTAATGTGGCTGTTCAGTAAATATGAAAATACTTGGTATTTGACCCTGCATGCCCAGCCTTCTGTATAGCTTCCCTCACTGAAGAGTGCTGGGGGATTAAAGATCACTACTTTTTTCTCATCTGACTGACGATCATCCTCTTCTGTCCTCTTAACTTGTACTCCCAGTGCCCTCTGCTGCCTGACATCATTTCTCATAGTGAGCTATAAGTTCAGGAAACAGGGTGATCAAATTCCTTGTACAAGAGCACTTACACAAATTTACAGACTATTTATCGGCATCCTGATGTCTTCAAAATCACTCCCTAGGTTCTTTACCCTCTACCTTCATTGTCACCTCCCAGGTCCCTTTCAAAACATCAGCATGCAGGGGCTGACTCCATCTGGCAGCTGCAAGGCTCTGTTCTGAGCTGGAAAGTCCAACTAGCTGCCAGGCTAGTATCTATCTTCATAAATCGAAGATTATTCTGGTCAACTTCATCAAAACTCAGTGGTAATCCATATGTACTCATGTTGCAGAGCCTCACTCTGTAACACCTGATGTCTGCAGTGGGAAAAGGGAAGTAGCAATCTGAGCTATGGCTTCCCATCTTTCTGAAAATGTAGCTGGTGAGTTCTGTTACTATTAACTTCTGTTTGGCTGGAAGTGTCTGTTGTTCTTCCTCGCTGTGCTTAGTTACTGACTTAAATTCATGTTCAGACACCTCTGAATGTCTTAGTTCAGGTTATCCCATCTGTATATTTCTGCCTAAATAATGCAGTGCAGCAGCTTGGTCTGTGCAATGCTCTTAAACATAATGAATAATTTGTCAGCCTGGACTGTATGTCTAATTTGCTTTCACTCTTCCGTCCTTTGAGAAACTGAGCTGCTGCCAGCAATCAGAGATAGGTAGGAATATTGTGGCTTGATTACATAAATGAGTTTCAGTATGCTAACTGTACCTTTGTGACCCCCAAATGTGAAATATTCATATAAAAACACATGGATGTTAACAGAGAAGTTCACAACAACTATATTTTTGAAGCTGTTGAAAAAAAGAATAATACTTGTAGATAATTTTAGTGCCCCAAATGCATGTAATTTAGTAACAAAGCAAAATGATTCCTCTGAGATGCTGCCAGCAATTAGAAATTCCCAGTTTCTTGCCAAGCATTAAAATCTACAGCCTTCAAGTGAAGCTACTTCTCCTCCTGCTTTTCTAATTTCAGTTGACTGTAGAGTTGACCTCTTTTATTTTCAGTTTTGGGGAGGCCAAGTGGAAAGGGGAGTACAGTGACTGTCCTCTGGGCTCAACTTATACCAAGAGCATGAACAGAAGGAGGGAGAATCATAAGTATTTCTTTCATCTCTGTCTATGAGATGGAAAATTCCTGATGCTGCATTTCAATCTTGGCATATGACCTGGGAGTCTTATTTTGGTCTATTTTTTTTTTTTTACTAACACAAGCTATATAGAGCTAGGACTCAACACTGTCTCAACTCTCATCCTGGGCGCTTAATGTACATTAGGTCATCAAAGATATTTTGTATTTAAGCCTACGGTTTAAAACACAGTTTAACTGGCATTCAGTCTCTCTTCATGCATGGAAGTTGTATTGAGTCTGAACAGAAGATGGGTTATTTGCTGGAAATTGTGATCTCAGCTATTCAACTTGCTTGATGCTCTCAGACAAAACTAAGAAACTGATACTTTCATAGCAGTAGGATTGTTTAGATTATGGGGTTAAATTAGTCATTAATATGTCGCCTTTTTTTGGCAGTTTAGAACATTGATGCAAAGTAATTTGGAGACTTTTTATTAGAAAACAGGAGTTCTTGAATGGGGAAGGAGAAAAGAGTGTGGTCCCCTATCTCAGTTACAGCACACATTCTATATATATGCCATCACCTCCTAGGTGGTACAAGTCCAGATTTAGCAGTGCCTAGTCTCTTGACATAGCCCTGGTGAACACACCACCTGGCTTGCCTGGGATCGGGTGGGAACCGCAATCCCAGAAACTGGGACCAGATGGGAATCTGTGACGTTTGTTTCAGGCCTGTTGCCTAAGGAAGGCATGCATAAAGACAGGAAAAGCTGCTCAGGCTCATTCTACAGACCTGAGCTAAGAAAAGGTAGGATGCTATAGGATTATGTCAGTATTATACAATGCCAGTGAAAAATTAGGTTTCTGTCTGTAAATGCCTCTTTTGCTAGCAACTAGTTCAGAGTTTACCGTCTGTTCAAACTGTTCTTTTCCTGGCATTTCATTCTTAGTGTGTTTAAACTCACTCGTCTTTGAATCGTGAGGTTTAAAGGTTAAGTATGGACATTTGGCTGGAGCTATTAGGACTTGCACAATTTGATTCTAGTTCAAAGGAGAGCACATCTTTCAGGAAAGAGATTACATTTAAACTTAAAGTCATTCAGTGAGCTAATACACTGCTGAATTATCTTTATAATTTTAAAAGCATATGCCTTTTTTCAGCTGTCTGGCTACATCTACTAGTCATTGAATCCTGATATGCCTTTTTCTGTTGGACTGAAAGGCCAAATCGCAAGTATTGATTTTCCTAACAGAATGTGATCAAATCACCCTTAATCTTTTCCTGGTTAAACTGAACAGATACGACTCATTTTAAGGTTCATTGTCAATCTCTCCTATGATGTGATTACAAATTCCTCCTTCTTGTATTCCAAATACTAGCACAGGGCTTAGCATTTGAATCAGTCTCAGGTAGCACTGTATGAAGAGAAAAGAATAGAAAAACTCCACTTCTGCCTGGGATTCCTCTGTCTCTATATGCAACAACAGTAACAAGATCTACGTGTTTATTCTCCAGAGTCCTGGGTTTTGAGCTGAAATTTAAATGGACATTTTCCACACTCCAAGGCAGAACCTATCCCTAACTGCAAGGTTCATCTGAGATGCAGAAGACAGACTCGTCAGCCAGCCAATGTTGTCAGACAGGCTGGTAAGATGGGTAGAGGACCACCAAACAGTGACAGTATTTTAGGTCTGGGACCCCCACAAAGCCTATGGCCACTTCTCTTTGCACATGTTCAGTTGCAAACAAACCATTGGGCATTCAGGGAATTTACTGGGTCCTAGGGCTAGGAGTATGGCTGTTTTTAAGCATGGCAGTAGTACATATACAGCTAGCTTATGTGCTTTTATGTTTTACGTCTCCAGATAATGTGTGTTAACCATAGGATGTTTCATATAAATAACTGCAGAACTTTGGAACAGGTAAAATTAAGGTCAGCTACACAGAAGAATTTGTATGTCCTTGGTGTGACAGGGCAAATCAGGACCATAAAAGTTTAGCTTTTTCTATGGTCTGAGCAAGAGGATCACACTGTAAGCTTGTGTTTGGGTTTTTATGATTTGCTGATTCTAATAAAGATACAAATATGCCCAAGATAGGAAAAGGATCTGGCACTGGTGGTCAAAAAACAAATACCCTAAAAATCAGAAAGACAAATGAAGAATGCAGGAAAAGAAACAGGAGAAGGATGTAAAAACAACAACAACAAAGTATTAGTTATCTATTGCCAGAATGAAGTATCATCACAGATGACTAGTTTTCCCAAAGGCAAAGAGAAACAGAAGCCCACTGTTACTGTACCACCCATCCTAGGCATGTATGTTGTGTCCTAAATCGGAATGGAAAGGATTTGCTCCAATGCTACAGAACTAGCAGCATCTTTTACGTCTTTGCTACACTGTTCAGGCTCAGTCTGGTGAATCAATCTTGAATTCCAAGCAGAGACCCAGGCGATTTAAGAAAGGAATAAAAAATTTTTCATGGAAAAACTTCTTAGCAAGTGCACAGGTAAGAAAGTTTTCCAAGTCTTTCTACAGGACCTTGCAAGTCTTGCTTCAGAGCAATTTGTCAGTAATGGAAACTGTAGACAAGAGGTGAGGATATCTGTGCGACCAGGCTGAATTCCTTGTTGTGAGCTGGTGTCACCAAGAGTTGTTAGGTTGTTAAGACTTAAGAATGGATGACCAGATGATAAGAGCATCCAAGTCTGGCAGCTTTAAATATTTGCAGATGATATCAGAAAACAAATGGCAGAAACATCTTGAAACTTCTTACCTTCACAAGTTAACATAAAGTTATTCTACATGTACAGCCTTTGGACATTTGTTTCAGAATGCACTATGAATATGTGTTGCATGTAGTAATGACTATTTTCCCTTTAGAGACTGTCGACACATATATTCACGCTGATGTACATACACCCAAAGTCAAGGCCTCACAGAGGATCACCTGTGGAACAGTAACACAGGCACACAGCGTGCCTGTCCTGCCTGGTTCCTCTCAGCCAGCTGGCTGGACTAGAGTGGACTTTCCTTTACACCTTCTGTAAGCAATGACTCACAGCTTCTTTGAGGCTTCTTCTCTGCTTGTGTGAAATCTTTTCCTTCTGTTTAACGTCTTTCATTTGATGTAGCTTATCCCAACGACCCAACAGCTTTGAAATTAAACCTGTCTTGTAGGGAATGTTTCCTTCTTAGTTGCATGTGGTAGGCGCATCTCTTCTCCCTGTAAAATGTTCAACTCCCAGCAACATCCAAACCTGAAGCAAGAGATGGGGGAGGGCACAGCAGCTATGTGCTAGGTAGATATATATACTCAAACATTCATTATCTTCTATGTGAGAATGATGAGCCCGGAATCCTGTCATTGCAAAAATCCACAAACAGCACTAATGTTTGAGATAGATAGAAGTTTTATGTGGAGAATAATAAGGCCTGCAGAAAATGTCAAATTAGGAACAAGTGAGTTCCATTTCCCATTGTAAACTATGACAGCTCAGATACTCCACAGATCCACTGGAGAACAGGATGCAGAAACTGCAATATACTGCATGAAAAGGACTTGAAGGTATTTCTCGGGATATCACCTCCTTTACTCTTGATCTGACATTTTGATGACAGAATTGGAGGTAAACTCCCCCTTTAAACACAATTCTAAGATTAATTTACCACCTTCCTCAAAATAGGATGACCAGAAAAGGAAAACATAAATTATATGTCTTCTACTGTGCTGAGTTTCCAGAAGACTCACTTCTTAGACAGACTCCCCCTCCACAGAGACAGAAGGCTTAAGGACTTTTTCCATCATAAAATCTCCAAATTCAAGCAGGCCACTAAGCCTCAGATCCAGCCACCGAGTGGATCAGCACTGGATAAAGGCATAGTGTTCCCAGTACTGTCATGCTCACTGCCACTAGCTGTTCCCTGAAAACAGTCTTCAAAGGAAACCTGAATGAGGGATATCTCAGTCACCCCTTTCTGACCCAGAAATCTCAGATCAGCCCCTCACTGCAGAAGACTCTGATGGGCTAAATCCATCCCTACAAACAGTATAATATAAGCAGCTTCCCCTGATTATTGTTTGAGGCCACCAATTTTCTGTATTTACTCCACATACGGAATGGCAAGAACACTCCATTTTCCTTTCCAGGAGAGTGCACAACGTGAATCCTTCACTTCTAGAGCTTCTCAATCTATCAGTGAAAATGTTGTGAACCCAGCTAGGGTGGTAAGGCAAACTTCAATTTTAGTGGTACCAGCTCCAAACATGCAGACAAACATGTAGACAAGAAACAGTAGATCTGATGGGAATTTGTACCACTTGTGAGGTTTTTTTTTTCATCCACTTCTGTTCTCTTCCAAGGTAGTTGTTGGTAGCGAGAGGAGTGGGTAAAATTAGGATCAGTTTTTAAAGGTGATGATGAATGCATATTAACTGGTCACATTGAAGTTCAAATTCTTGAACCGTCTGGTTCAAATTACAATATAAATTTGGAATATCTCAAGACTTTTCTGTCAGTGTTTTTTTCTGTTTTTTTTCCTCATTACTAACTGAATAGTACGAAAAATTTTTAGCTTCTCATACCACTTGGAGAATGTACTTATGTAGTACACTGCATTTCAGTTACAGGACCAGTTTGGCCTCTAGTGGAAGGACATGCTTGTGTTACAGCAAAATTCTTGTAATGAGCAAAGAATTACAGAGCAATTTTATACTCACTTGGAATACCCCCCCATTTTCTTCTGCCATGTGGCAATTCAGACACCAAGGGCTCAAAGTGCTTTGATTTTGCTCATCTGAGGATTCTTCTGACTTTTCCTCTGCAAAACCAGAAAGAAACCACAAAAAAAGGAAAGAGGTTTACCCTGAGCAGAGACAAAGAGTTGTGTACTAGCCAGTTAAGTACAAGAAATGACTCTTAATTGGAAAAGAAAGATATTTACATACAAAAAAGGGAGATAAACTTTATTTTAATTGGGCATGGCCAGACTGCCTCCTGGAGAAAATACAGAGAAAATCAAGTGAAAAACGTGTCTGGAAGTCCTGGAGGATTCTGAAGGGGAGATCAGCTATAAGGATTAATGTTCTCCACCAATAATGTAGGAACAATGTGAGATCAAAATCTGCGAAGGGGTGCTCACAAGGGTTTTTTCTGCTGGAAGCTCTCTAAGTCATATCCTTTTTCATGGATGACTTGCCTGCTAACGCCTTCCAAGCAGATGTGATGTGAGGCACAAGATGTAAGAAAAGCTGGTTACACCGACTTCCAAATAAATCAATAATTAATAGAGAGAATGTGTTTCCCAGGACAGTGATAACTTTCTGCAAATAGCTGATCAGAAAACTAATACAACATACAGCAATCACCACATGCTTAGTTTATTTTTTTCCCACTATTTTCTGTGTAGTCATCACAGAAACGTTAAAATGAAGACTTTCTGTAAACTTGTTGCACATCATAGGTTTCAAATGAGATGCTAGAACTTCTTTGCAAGGAAGCAGTTAGCATTAGGAGATACATAAAAGAGGATTTTTGATCGTATCTAAAGACTAGAAATAATTTCATAACAGCCTTTAAAGTGTGCAGATCCTTCATGAAGGAATGCAGGTGATGGAGACAAAACTTGACATGAATTTAAACACTGATATTCACTGTCATAGTAAACTATATGAAAATCAATAGCTCAAAAAGTATTGAGGAATTTCACCTAACAGGTTGAATTCCAAATTCCTGTTTTATCTGTTATTTTCTGTGTTTCCATACATGCTAGTTATTTCCTGAGTGTTCATATTAGTACCTTGTTGTATAAATACAGTAGCAGAAAGCTGGTTTTCACATTTTAGAGTATCATTGCATTTTACTACTCCTTGTTTATACTAGTAACACTCACCCTTTGTCTACTTAAATGTAGGTTCAAAATTTTATTTCCAGTCTTCTCAATAATTTATTTTAAGGTGAAACTATAGATGGAAAACCTTAGTATATTATAAAATTCTCAAGCACCTAGAAACGTGATTACCTCTTCCTTTCTTCCCATACTGGTCCTGAACAAATTTTTATCACAACATTTAGTCTGTTTAGAAGTCATCTTTCACCCTTGGCTCTTTTTCTTTTGTTACCAACTTTACTGAAATTTCTCAGATTTAATACACCCCTTCAATAAGCTTGATTTTCCAACATGGAGCTAGCTGAACTATCATTTTACTGATGCTGAGTGGACAGTAGAAATCCACTTGAACAACTTCACCTCATCCCTGTACAAAAGAAGCAGAATACAATGTGCATTAGTCTATTTTCTCCTTAGACAGAGGTGTATCACCTGATTTTCTGGTTACATGGCATGAGGTATATTCATTCTCTCTCTTACACAGAAAACACTGGTGAGCCCTTAGCTTAGCTTAGCTTTTTTCCCTTTGCACTTTATGAAAGTTTAGCTGTGGTAGGAAGGAATGCAGTTCCTCTGCAAATATGTAGAAGTGAAACAGACATGAAATTTAAATTCAAATTTAAATACACAAAAAAAAAGAAAAGCAGGTAAATAAATGCTTTAAAATTGTGTCAGTGTCTTCCCTTTTTTTTCAGTCAGTAAGAGTCCGTTAACTTTCATTTTGTTCAGTTTCATGGCTTTAGTGAAGTACTGAATTTTTTGTGCTTGTGTCCTCTCTGCTATATTAACCAAAGGTTGGATGGCACACGGCATTAAAACCCATTTTGAGTATCAAGATAGATACTCACCTGCTCTTTTAAACATGTGTTCCAAAAGGGCTTAATGTCTCAATCTAAAGCCAAGCAGCCACCTGGAGCACTGCTGCCCCTTTGCAAAACTCTCTGCCACTGCTGTTGGGCGGGCAAGCCGTCCTCCAAGCAGTTCTCCTTCGATGCTGGTATACTCCCATAGGGCTGCAAACCTGGTATGCCTGGGAACCACCCACTCTCTGTGAATGTAAGTGATCTTTTGAAGAAGGGGTATTTATCAGTAGCTGGAGGGTCTCTGAGATGATGTCTCTGTGCTCTTCACCATCTGACTGCCTTCCCCTTTACTTCAGAGCCTGCCTGGACTCTCAGGAACAGGTGGACTAAGGGCACCTGTGGCTCATTCACATCCATGCATGCAATGAGAAGGGTGAGGAAAAGCACTTAAACTGAAGAGTGTGACTTGAACTCTTGAAATTACAGACTCTTTGTTCAGCTTTTCTGACTACAGGATAACCACCATAGATGGATTTTAAACACCCAAGAGAAAAATGTCTTCTAAAAGAGCAGCTCAATTTCTTAATATATTTGGATTCTACCATATTACCTCCAAAATCCATTTAGAATGCAATCTGCTACTATTATTGCATAGTAATTAGTGTGTTATCTAATAAAACCCACTATGTTATTTGGTACTCAGATCCTGTTACTGTTGTGCCTATGTAAGCTAGAATGCTGATCCTGCCCAAACCAGTGTTCCAAGATCACAACCTTCTCAGTTCATATGTCAAAGATCATTTTGAATCCGAATAGCTGTTTCCCCAATGGTCAAACTATTTTTAGTCAGTCACTGAAGAACAGCAGCCCTTAGTCTTCTAACCCCAGTGAGAGGGATCATGAACAAGAGATGTAAGGCCAAAAGTGAATTCAGACAATGCTCATAACTTTTCCAAATAAAGGCAGAGACACCTGTATATCCTGATATCATCAGTTTTCCACATCAAAGAATAGTTTATCCACTAAATCACACAAATAATGCAGGAGGAGATGACCAATGACAAAAGGTTATAACAACGATACTTTAGAATTTCACTCAGCATTAACCCTGCAAACACTCCCTAAATCATTGAAATATAGATTGTGGTCATTCCCTATGGTCCTTGTTAGTAGTCTGGTATGATTAAAATTACTCATAACTTTGCTGTTGATTTCTGCTGGATTGAGGCTGAGACAAATCCTGCCAGATGAATTCACACATATGAATTTAATCCAGGGCAACTAATTTCCAAATGATCTCAAGTCTCCCCAAAGGTAGTCCTCACTGCTTTGTTTATGGGAATTCCAAATGTTCAGAGCTCCAGAGCTTTAAAATAGCATGTTGGTCCTCTGTAAGCTCTTTGAAATGTGGAAAACTAAGTGGCACTGAACTGCAGTCAGAAAGTTTACATTTTAGCAGGGTCTTATGCTGCAGGAAGCCTTGCCAAAGCCACATTATTCAGCAACAGCTTTGCCCTCTTTACTCCTTCTCATTTGAATACATATGTCTGATATCCGATTTGGATGGCTGTAATAAGCTGACTTCACTCTCTTCCCTGTTTATTTTACTCTCAAGAATTCTCAGCAATAGTGGAGTAAACCACGCTGCCTAAGGGAGTTACCCCAACACTTCACAAAAGAAGTGCCATAGCAAAATATGACAGGGCTTGGAAAGTGAAGACAGGGAAGATGTTAGACAAAACTTAAGATATACCAGCAAGGCAAAGCAGTGAGTGAACAATATACACAACTCAGCTTTGTATTAGATTGACTCTGGGTCAAAACAATGGAAGCAGCTGAAAGCCTATGCAGAAGCAAAAGCATAGAAGAAACAAGGTAAAAAATGCCTGGTTTTTTATATCCAGTAATGTGAGAAATATGTACAATTTTTTTGTTTGTTTGAATGGGATGCAAAAGCAGATGGTATTACTTCAGGTGGGAGACAGACATAAATAAACTGAAGTCATCAGCTATGTGGTTGTTTGCTACAGTTTGGCTGTAGCATTAAGGTTTGTTAAACAGTCTTTTTAAAATCAAACTATTATAGCATAAAGTAAGAAATTAACTGAAGATTTTTTGAGTTTTCTTGTATTTGAAACAACAACTACAATTATGTCTTTTATTGTCTCTTTCAGTAATGCTAAACATTAAACTGGTCTTATTTCACTTTTTTGCTTTTCTACACTGCTTGTGGAGATTGTTTGGAAAGAATCCAGCAATAAGTTGTTCCTGTTCTGTTTTTTTTTTTCTGCTGCTGCCACAGAGGTTGCTCTGTTTTATTTGCTTAATTTGGTTCTGAATGTTATTATTGCTTACTGTAAAATGGGCTTTTTTTTGTTTCTGGTATACCTCTTTCTTTGCTATTCCTCACTTTTTTTTTTTTTTTTTTGGTAAGGAAGCGAGCTGCTGCCCAGAGACTTAATCCTACTGTTACAAACCCCCAAAGGATCTCTATTTTAGGGATCGTTATTTTAGTTCAGCATATTTTATGGATCAGCTCAGCCCTCCTATAGAGAGATGATTTTTTTAACTGAAAATTTTCTGTATGTATTGAGCAGGTTTAAGAACAGTACCAAAGTAAAGAGTTTATGCTGTGGCTGAGACTTATGGTCTACTTCTTGGTGGAAGCCAGCGTATGTTGCCAGCTGCACTCTGAGAAATAGGCTTATACCATCCATGAAGCCAATTCTAGTACCACAGTTGGCAGAGGAGTAATGGACAAGGGCTTCAGTAGCCCTGGTCTTCCTCACTGAGGAAGACTGATACAAGGTCAAGCCAGAAATGGAGAGCTGTGCTGTCAAGGAGCAAGAACCAAATGCAGAAGACAGGAGCTAGCATTAACAAGTCTGACTCTGAAGAGCTGGTCACCTGGAGAGTAGGTGCAGAGCAGGCATAAATATATTCCTTGTTTCAAGCACGTATTTGCAAGGGCAGCCACATCTAAGCAATTCCAAAGGCTTGTTCATTAGGTAGACTTATGAACATCAGCTGAGAGGGATTTGTTCCAAATGAAAGGATCTAGTTGATTTGATTAATGAACTGAAAAAGATCTTGAGGTTGATTTGTTGACTCATAGAGTAAAACTCTTTCAGAAAACAGTAAAGAGGACTCATGGATTTGAGTGCTGTAATAAAAGCCACTTATTTTCTTGGTTTTTGATACTAAAATACAGTTTTTACGATGGAGCTTGCATATTCTTTGGGATGTTTTATTATTTCAATAACCCAAAGGCTGCTCCTCTTGATGTCCTGACCTTAATGGCTCACTACATCACAAAATACATCTGACTACAAAGACACCTCTCATTAGAGCTGAAGCCAGGCTTGCGTGTTTGCCATCCATACAGCTGATAACGGTGGTCTCTACATGCTCCTTGGTGTGTGCACAGATGAGATTTTATCACATAACCTAGCAAATGTGATGTATACAGACATGTCAGACTCCCTAGGCAGAACTCATTACAACTCATCACTTGACTTCATCTTGGTCATTTCTCCTGGCAACTCCATACGATGCTTTTGCTTCTCACTGTTGGTCTTTCATCTGCCTTATCACTCCCAGGTGGTCAGGTAGATTCATGATCTTCCTCACAAGGTCACAGCATTTCATGCATGCTTCTCAACTGAGACCTGTGTCAACAAACCTTACTAGTAGAATTTTTCTCCTCAAAAAAATCAGCCTGATGTTGCAGGCCAGAAGTTGTTGTGTAGCTCATAAGCCAGGTACTTCCCTTCATCATGTAATCCAGTTTATGGGCTGTTTCTCAGCTGGGTTCAGGTAACTTCAGAAGTCTACTGATAGCAATGAATTCATTCACACTCACAGAGTCAGGTTTAGCCGCAGCAGCAACCACGCTGTTTTACACAAGCAAACTGCTACTTTTTTTCCTGCTATCTCACAAAAAGAAGACCCAGTTGTTTTCTTCTTTACAGTATAATAAAAATGCATACATCTTTTGCAGATTTAATGTAAGATCTGGAGCAATAACTCTAATTCAAAACCCTCCCTGTAAACTGAAATAAAACTGAATATTCAAGCATCAGTAAAGGAAATACCTATTTGATACTATGGGTGGAGAAAACGGAGCAACCTGCATGTGTATGTTTCTTAAATTTCTGTCTCATAAAACTGCTGGAGTTTTGCATTTCGTATCATTGTTTGGTTTCTGCAGACCTCTATTTTCTCTCCTTTTTTTAAAATGTGGAAACGGGAAAGGAAAAAAGGGATGAAACATACAAAGTGTTCATGGAGGTTTAGTTAATTGAGCCACTAAGAGTGTTCTTGGTCTGGGCAACAGTCAGTAGGAAGTATTGCTGGCTTACCCTGACATACTAATTGATGAGAACATTGATTTACTGAGAGCACACTAAAAAAAATGTCCTATATATATTTTTCAATTAGGGAACATGAGCTGCTCTTTGTTTAATAATGAAAATATAGCGACATCACACTGTAACTTCTTTTAATGAATATTTTAATCAAATGCATAGACAATATATTTATTCATTTTAATCTCCATGCATTTTCAAAAGTGCAAACTAAGCTTGTTAGGAAAAACCGTGAAGGAGATTTTTAAAGGCGCCTTTGCTTTTTCTTTTTGTGAGGACTTGTTATTTTAATTGTTCAGAGTGGTGCACCATAAACAATAGTGACAGTTTTTTAATTTGCAAACAGCCATAATTTTTACCAGTGATGTACAGGTTATATTGATATGATTCACACATGCTCCATTTTCTGTTCAGGGGACTGAAAAAACCACCCACTGCACCAAAGCCACAACCTACATACTTTTCTCAGTCATTTAAAAAAGGAACATAGCATACTGCAACTGCCGCCTTCTTGACAGACAGCAACATGCCAATTTAGAGCTCTCTTAGTAAAATACAAAATTGAAAAATGTAAAAGTGGAAAGCAGCATGTATATATACCTGTCTTTAGGTACCAGGTAGGAGATAAATCTTTCTAAGAACACACCTCTAAAAACGCCAGCAAATTCAGAGATGCTAGAGGATAAAAACCCACACAAGTAATACGTAATTACCGAAGTATATAGCGGATATTGTATTGCCCATTTGACTTTTACTGGTGGGTTTTCCCCATCTATTTTCTTCTGAATGGTATTCCCCTATAGTCACAAGCAGAAATGATCACCCAAAGGTTTCTAATCATACTCCTGAAAACTCTGGAGCAATTTTCAAGTAGTTTAGCAAAGAAGGTAACAACTGCTGGCAAGCACCAAGATGCATTGAATAAGGTAAAAACAATCAAAATATTTTTTCCTGGTGTTCAATGGGTTCTTTTTGTATCAGAATCTCAGTTGCTAGCATCCTTTACCAGAAAGTACCAAGTGCAGAAATATTTCAGACCTACAAAATATGATCTCTTGTATTACACTGAATGTCGTTGTTGTATATTTTCAGGAACGTTTTAAAGGATGCTGAAGTTGCTTCAGCTAAAAATGAGTAAAAAATTAATCTGAATGAAACTGTACGTAAGAAAAAGTTCTTACTTGTAAACTTGTATTAAAAATGACTGAACATTCTGAACAACCCTGAACACTCCACCTCCTCCTCATAAACAGTAATAATAAAATAGAGCAAAGTCTTTTAGAAAATATGTATGTCGGTCAGGAATCACAGTCTAGTTTCTTATACAAAGCTGTATGCAATGAACGCTGATGCATGTAACTCCTTCAGAGTCTTCCGTGTAAAAAGGTTTTGCTTTGCAAAGATCCTTAACGCTCCTGAGTTGAGGAAGTCAGAATCCCAAAATACCATGTGCTGCTGCTTCCCTGTGTGCTTTGTAATCCTTTCACAGTCCCAGCCTGAGGAAAAATTAGTTAAAGAATTATAAGCACTTTGGACAAAAGTATCTTAAGCTGTGATATTTTCTTCAGTTTCGGTATCTACTAATTCATGTTTTGCTGGTTTTGTGTGATTTTAAAAAAAAATCTATATTGGGATATACGCTCTTATTCATAATGACAAAGTTGAATAGTTGTATCTTACATGTAGAAAAGAATATAGGGAATTTACAGTAATAAGTAAACCCTGCTGAACCCATTCCAGGTTGAATCTGTGCCCCAGAGATGTGTTCTTGCAAAACTCCGAGTTATTCTTATAACATCTAATTCCATTACACTAAAAGTAGCGCTGACTGATCTTCCTCATTGATGTTTACGTGAGTTTGGGGTTGACCTTGGTACCTTGAGGTTGAGAATTGAAATCTCAATTTTGTTTTCAGCAAGGAGGCTGAAACTCACCTCTCCCATAGGTATAGGAGCTATACAGCCTCGCCATTGGAAATTAGGGCAACAGGAGAACTAGATTTCTAAGTGGAATAGTCTGACCTGTTAATAGATCACGTCCAGGACAGCAGGCAGGGCTTTGGGTTTTTACTGTAGACTTCAGTGATACTTAGTTGTCTGCCTACTTTGCAGGTGCAAGTTTGAAAATACAAGTTTTAGGTGTTTTGGGAGTAATACACAGATCTTGAGTTTACATGTCTAAATTCTGCTTAAGCCCAATTTTAAAAAATGTCATAGGGTAACATGACTATTTTGGTATCTTCAACAAAAGTAAACAGCTGCTCCATTTTTTTCTGTATAGATACATCTATCTTGCTTGATTTTAATATACAGTGACCTTTTTCTGAATATGTCGACATTGTTCTTTCAAACTTCAGAAATGCAACAGAATTCTGTGGACATTCTTCTTAGCATCAGTAATGTCAGTATTTTTATAATTTGTGTACGTATATTTATTATTTGCCAATACTGAAAAGCAAGATGCTACCTCTGCCCTGAAGACTTTGCAAAGGGCAACTGTCCTCTGTTGGAAAATGCAGCATTCTCAATGGATATGAGTGATCACATACAGCCCAAGCTCTAAACTAAAGTAATTACAACTAACATATTTTTCTCAAATGTCAGTGGAAAATACCGGAAGCAGCTGCGTGCAAGAAAAAAAGTAAACACTGCATTGTTGTTTTAACTAATGCACTTAAAAGTTTATGTAAATGGCTCAGAAATGTTACATACTTTGAGTAAATAAGACTAATTTTTTTAATTACACATACCTATTAGAAGATGGAACTGAATATACAAAATCACAAAGGAGTCTGTTTGTTTTGAGGGATCTGTTTGTTTAAATAGGGATCATCTCAGAAAAAAACAGTTCATCACTTCCACAGTCTTCAGAAAGCAAACTTCAGGCCTTTATGCTCAGGTCCTTTTGTCTTTTGAACTTGGGAGTACTTGTAAAAAGAAAACAAAACAAAAGGTGTTTTGCTTTGTTTAATCCACGGTATTCTAGACATTTGTATAAATTCTTACTGCACTTTCATTATACCTGCTTTTTTTCTTTTAATGTTAAATTATTTAGTGTTGTTGCATGCTCTTTGACAGCTACTGCTGTCTGTAGACACTTTTTTATTTGCAAGCTAAAACTATTTTTTGAATTTCTGCAACCTGTAAGGTAATGACTAATACATAACTCTTTTACCACAGTTGATCTTGTGAAATGTGTCGTGGAACTTTCAATTATTTTCAGATACTATGTATCTGCTATATCTACTATAGATGAACACTAAACCCAGAAATACCCCTTGCTAAGAAAATAAATTTCACATATGCTTGCAATGCATTGTTTACAAGAGGCAGAGAGAAACCTCATTTTTAGAAGTAGTTTACATAAAGGCTGAAGAGATGATTATTCCCTTGAATCACCTTTATCAACTCAACTAGGGAATGTATCTAATTTGAAAATTATGAACTTTTCCCAGTTGTTCTTGTGGGGGGAGTGTCGGGCAGAGAGAGTGGACTTTTCTGTTGAATTTATTCAGACGATGACATTTGGAATACTTCTTTTCAGTTAATGGAAACACAAAGTTTTATGAGGAAAATCACTACTTTGGGTATTTAGTTTTTGTCTTTTTATGATGAAGAGAAAAAAATTTTAGTCATGTGACTGACATAAGCCCCATCTGTAAGCAGGTAAATGCCAAATGAAAAAGACTGCAACCCAAGTTCACATAGCAAGCATTACTGTAATGCAGCCTGAAATAAGACATCATAGCATGATTTTCATCTAATAATTCTTGAGAAAGGAAATATAATTTGATGTTTAGGAACTTTCCGTTACAAGGAAACAGCTCCAAATAGAGCAAGCATGGAATCTGAAAATTTCATTTCTCAGGTACAGTTCATCTATTTTGCAGTGTCATTTTGTAATGCACTGTTTTGCTCATCATGAAGAATCAGGTTTAGGTTGCAACTTCACCTGCGTTTAAAGCTCTATGGAATTATTCTGCTCTCTAGTTCTCTGAAGGGTTGTAAAATGGTCAGCCAACACGTCTCTCCTGTAAAGTTGCTGAGAGAATGGCAAATGTGGTTAACTAACAAACAAAAAAAGAACCTAATCTTAAAAAGCAGGCAACTGTAATGATTCTTAAATGCTACTCAATCTAAATTACTTTAACTATAGGAACATGGGAAACAGTTGGGTGTATTTCAAGTGTACTAGCTGTTTGAACAGGAGTAATCCTGAAATGGCCAATGTGAAACAAGAATGCATTTTGAGACAAACCCGTCAGTCAAACAGCTGTGCAAACAAAAACATTTTTCGAAGGACGTGTCATTGTCAAGAGGAATCCAACACAGATTTAATACACAAGAAGAGCAGTGATTCAAAAAAAATTAAGGTATTGTTTTTTTTTTTTTTCAAACATTCATGATGATACTTCCTTGTGTCTCAAGGATAAAAGAATCAGAAAAAACTTGTTTACAAAAATGTCCATCAGTTTTTTGTGACTTAAAAGCTTCATGATGTTGCAAATTACTTATCATTGCCATTTTAACTTTTTATAGGTTTTACTACCTGACCTCCACCTTTAAAATGTTCTCCCTATACTGATACTCTAAATACATGTGTTTTTTTAAAAAATCACGTTAGTTCAAATTCCTTTACTGTCAGCATGTTTGTAATTATTTTCCCCTAATCTTAGCATCACTTGTATTTCTCAGAGAAAGTGTATTCTTATGAGGGAAATTCCAGAAAGAAGACAAATACTTTTCCATTTTCAGGCCCAATTTCAAGGTGAACACCCTCCAAAATGCTCAGACTTCAGTCTTTTTTTTTTTTTTTCTACTGCAGTACAGCTTTTCTACATTTACTATACTCAGTATTCCATTGTTGTTTGGTATGCTTAACTCTCGACTAACATGTAATTTTGAAAGGTAATTTACTCTCCATGTAGGTGTCTGTCCTGTCTGGAGTTATGGTGCATTAGAATTCAGTGATGTATTTCTTGCTCCTGGGAGAGAACTTCCAGGCTCTCACAAGCTCCATATGATGGTTGTCACATATACATGCATCCTTACAGCACTGGCTTCCTCGCAAGTATTTTTTATGTGGAGCATCTGACAACTGAAAAGCAGCTTTATTTCCTCCCTCTCCTTGTATTTAAGAAAACTTAGTGTTGTTTCCGAGTTTGGGGATTTTCACTGAACTTTTATTTCACGTGAATTCAAGTATTGATTTTGGACTTTACTGGAAGCTCGCTGTTTAAAAGAAAAAAAAAGAAAACCAAAACACAAAACAAAAGCCTTCACTGCCCAGGGAGGATGATTTCAGAGGAGGGCCCCTCCTTCGCAGGTGCCGTCACTCCTGGCGCCCCGTTACGAAGCCGCCCCACGGCGGCAGAGCTCACAGGGGAGGCGGCCGGACCGGCTCTGGCCTTGCAGGCACCGCTTCCCCCGCTCCTGCCCCGTTTTACCCAGCTGCGGCGGGGCCGCTCCCGCCCCAGGGCCGTGCCAGCGCGGCGGCCTGAAGGGAGGCCCGGGACCCGCAGCCCCAACCCGACCCACCGCCGCCGCTCCCGGGCAACGGTGGCGCATCGTGCGGCGGGGCGGACGCACACCGAGCTCAGGGGCAACAGGTCTTCCGCCCCCGCGCCCGCCTTTGGTACCGCCCACCCCACTCCGCCGCTAACGCGCATGCGCTGGGCTTCGGGGCTTTTTGCGTGGCGCAGCCGGGCGGAAGGGAGGTGGGCGGGCACGGAGCAAGGGCGCGTCGAACGCAATTTCCGGCGTGATGACGCAGGGGCGGTGGATGCTTGCGGCGGGCGACGCGGAAGCGTTTGCGGAGTCGCGTAAGGGCCGGGCGACCGCTCGCTCGCGCGGGACCGTGGCTGCCGGCGCGGCGGTGGCGATGGGCGTGCCGGGCGCGTGCCGGCCCCCGCGGTAGCCGGCCCCTGCGCGGGCCCGCGCCTCGCGGCGGCCTCTTCCGGGGGAGCCTCCGGCAGCGCCGGCCCGGCCCTGCCGGCATGAGCGGCCAGCGGCGGGCGGGAGGCGGCGCGCCGCCTGTCCCCCGCGGTCCCGGCGAGCGGGCAGCCGGAGCCGGGGCGGCCTCCTGCGCACGGCGGGGCGCGGCGGGCGGCGCCGATCGGTGTCGGGCCCGTGGTCCCGCAGGACAGCGGGTGCCGGAAAGGTGAGGCCTCGGCGGCCCTGCGAGGTGTGGCAGTGCGGGTGCGGTTGGTCGTGTGGTGCACGGAGCCCGGCGCGGCCTGCCCCGGGGAGCGGGGCTGGGGGTAATGGGGGCGAGGTACGCAGGTCTCGTCCCGAGCTCCGTGCGACGGGACAGCTTGGTACATAGCGGGCAGCGGCACCCGGGCGAGGAAGGTTTATGGCAGGTGGGAGGTTTTAACCTGGAGATAGAAGTCAGAATTGTCTAGAGTGTGGATGCGGTAACTGCAAAGCAACCCATAATTTGGGGGGGATGGGTGTTACGCATCAATGTAAGGTGAGTGTCCCTGAAGCACACCCTAAGGCTTTGGACAATCTACTAGAATGGATTGTAGAAGGTCTTGTGTCATAATAACCTAGCAATCGGAAGAAGCAAAGATTGTGGATTTTCCCTTAAGCAATAATCCTTATGCAGTGGGAAGTTTCATGGAGCACCAGGTGAGCTTGTAAAAATGCTTCTTTTGCAGGACTGGAACTTGTTTCATTGGGATTTCTGTTAATGTTCAGATTTTTAGGTGACAATGCCACTTGAGATGAGCAAGCATTCAGCAGTCAGGGCACTAATTCTAGTGTGGGTTGTGTTTGAGGAACTGACATAGATTAACCTTGGTAAGAAATGAAATTGGCTTGCCAGGGAGAGGAGTTTGAAAATAGCTTGGGTGCTGTGTGTTCCTGCCAAACTACTCTGGATTTTATTCCTGCTTTTGAATAATTTAAGTACCTTCTGAATGCTCAGAATATAAGTATTGAATGTAACTATAGAAATATTGTAGTTTTTTAAAACATATGCTTTTGTTCTTCTGTGAGAGATACTCTTCATATGTTTTTCCATTCTTCAAAGCCAGGATAATTTTCAAGGGTGGATGACAGAACCAACCAGCCTTTCTGTGGGTGCAGAACAGACACAGAAAAAAGAGACTGTTGCCATACGGTTGGTGAAGCATGAAGAGGAAGTTGGTGTTCCTCCTAACGAACTTGGTTCAGCAAACACAGCTACTGATCGGAAAGAGCAGTCTACATCGGAAATAAGAAGAGACTATGTGTGCAGAAGTACTGGGATAAGACCTGAGAAGACGGATATGATTAAATCCTTTGCGACAGATCAGGATGCATCTAGAAACTGTGAACTATATCTACCTGTGTCTAGTAATTGTTCAGCAATGGAGTCATCAGAGGACAGGTGAGGATTTTTTTTTATGTATGTTAACAGCTTTTCTATAGAAAGAGAGGGGTACTTTCAGTTCATCAAAGTGAATATCTTGGCAAAATTTCATGTGTGTTAATGTTGTAGAGAAATAGGTCGAAATGTCAGATCTTAAGATTTTGAAGGCCACCTTCACCCTTTAGATTAATTGCTTACTTTTATAGGTTATTAGTAGTCTTCTTTCCCCATCTAAGGGAATGACTGATGTGATGTTAAGCTCTTAAGGGTAGGATGCAGAGCATGGGAAACTAAGACTTTAAGGCAGATACTCTGGTAACTTGGATTTAACCTTGTGAACGCTTTGTTAGGTGCAGTGCTGACACTGATAGAAGGCTTTTCTTAATCCTAACACTTCAGCTTTTTGTTTGTTTTTTGTAAATGTCCTGCTGTAGGCCAAAGTAAAAATTTAGCTGTGTGATTCAGATTTGACAATAGAAGTCTTGACAAGAATATCTGGTATCTGGAGGAAGAAATAAATATGAAGGTTTAAAAAAAAAAAATTCCAAACTTCTGAAAACAAAATTAATGCACATAAGAGTGGCTTTGTGTCACTGAAGAATACATTAATAAAGAGAAGAAAGTGATTTCTAATTAATCCTCTTTCTATAGGTAGCCAGTGGACTGTTTTAGACAACACCCAAAATCTACCATAAGCGCTGACTTAGTGAAAAAGTTGCTAAAAATAAGTACCTGTTTTCAAGGATGCTTTAAAAATCTTGTGCTTAAATTACAGAGTAATTTAATACAATCTAATACGTTAATGCAAGGTTTTTTTATATTAAAGCACATATAACATTAATACACAGATTCATATAAATGTGTATTAAGTCTATTTTGTATGTTGGCAAAAGTGTGATACATAAGGATCTCTGTCTGAATTTTTAAATTAGCTGCTACTTGGCATCCTAGTTCTATATGATCTAATACACCTTTACATGAACTATTAATAGCAATGAGTGTAATCTGACAAAAAAATTAAATATTCATCCCTTCATGATAATAAACAGAAGACTTTAAGCATTGTTTGTTCTTTTGTATGTTCGATACTGGGAGTTCTAGTCCTGCAAATCTATTAATATAAAACTATATATTTTTGCCTATAGTCTTTTCCCTTCTCTCCGGTGTAGTTTTGCTTGCTGTCGTCTTAACTTGTTGAAGTTTAGGGGTTTTTTGGTGGTGTGGGGTTTTTTTGTTGCTTGTTTTTAAAACGCGAATCCCAGGATACTCTTGAGTAAAATCTGACATCCTGTTTTTTTACCTTGGTATCTTTGGATCGGCAGAATCTGATTTACTAGTTCAACAATTTAAGTGTTTACACACAACACTGTGCACTGTTTTTTTTTTTTCTTCTGTGCATTAATGTTTTCATTTAATTATTCTTTTCAACCTGTTACTTTTTCACTCTGTTTTCAAATATTAATGTTTTCAAATATTAATGAAGGTTAACAGGGAAAAGCTTTAGTTTCCACAGACTTATTTAACAGTTGCTATGCTAGAACAATGTTAAGATGCATTTTCAACTCTGAAATGAGAGTGCCTGTGCAGATGGATTACACCTCTTAGCTACCTTGATTTCAAAACAGCTCAGTTAAATTGCAGTACTGTGTTTATGCTGGATGTTAATCTGTCAGGTTCTGGATCTATTAGTTCTATTTTGCCAACTCCCAGAAAAAGATGGGGTAATATATGCAGAAGGAACATGACGCTGCTTACTCTGCACCAAACTTGTTTTTTGAGTGACCTCCACTAGTTTACTAAGTTGAACACTTTTTCTCTTTGTGCATATTAAACTAAATATACTTGAGGATGTATTCCAAAGTAACATGCCCCACCACCTTCTGTGGGATCTATTGTAGGAGCAGATTTGTTCATGCTCAGAGGGGGAGGCTGTTGCTTTGTATTTTAAATAATTAGCTTACAGATAAGCTAGACTGGAGATTGCTGCTGTCAGATACAGAGTTGTTTATTATTTTTTCATAGTATTTTCAAGGTTATTAAATATTCTTGAAACTCTTCACAAATCTTAATGGACCTTAATCTCTGATGAGAAATAAGATTATGTGGGGAAATAAGGGTTTGTCCAGTACCACAGTGTAACAAGGATGAGGATTTGGGATAAGTATTTCTGTGATTTTTCTTCTCAGCAGGTGGTATTCTTTTTATGGAGTACTGTGTTTAGTATCTACTGCATCTATTGTCTCTCTTTTAATTAATTTTTTTTTTTAGTATTGTAATAAATCAGATTTCAAGCAGCTACTTGAGCACTCAGGAAACCCTGTTTGAAAGTTAAAGGTTTGAAACTTGAGTAAAAACTAAACTAGTTTCATATGACTGCACAGTAGATGACAGTTTCCTGGTACTAACCTATATTTGTCTTTATACTAAACATTTTTTTGTTGTCAGAGGAAATACATGCAAATGGATTAGAAATGTTACCTTTTTTAAATAAGCTGATTTGGATATAAAGAAAAAGAAATACAGAGCCATAATTTACCACTGTATTCTTTCAACTTTAATGGGAGTAATCTAACTACCAGCTGGCTACATGAAACCCTTTCTTACGGTCTTCCTAACTGCTTGTCCTCCCTTAGTCATGTACGATGGGGCAGGGTCACTGCCTTAATTTCTTCTGGGTCTTTGGCAAGCACAGTGTGGTTTGTGTTTTTTTGAGTGGTAGATTAGAAGCTACTAATAGTAGTGGGCAATGAATAATAATAACCTTACGCTTTTTTTTCCCTGCATGTGTACTTTCTTCAAAATTCAAACTCTCAGTGTAACCTTCTTTTAGTGGTAAGCCTAAATGATTTACTAATATGTTTGGTGGTGTATAGTTTTTTTGAAGTGTTTTAGCTGTGAAACTGTTTTTAAAGTTTATTGGCTAGATGTAATTATATGACAAATGCCACTCAGAATCCAGTTTAAAGGAATGTGCAACTTTCAGTCTGTTTTTTGAACACTGCATGGACCTCCATTCTCAACAGTACTGTTCACACATGAGCTTCGAGATCTCTTCTTGATAATGCTAAGCTATGCATAGAAGCAATATCCTTTCAGGCCATCATTTCTTCCCTCATGGTTTTAACTTGAGTTCAGAATGTCTGTATATAGGCTTAGATGGAGACATTTGACTCTTAAGACGGCGTACTTTGACCAAAAAGCCTGTATTATTAGAGGAAGAAAGGTTTGTCTGGATTTCAGTTAGCCTGTAGGCTGCAGTTTGGATCACACCTAGTGTTTTTCCTTCAGTTCATAACATTCAAGCTAACTGCAGATAACTGACTGCTTTTCATCATGACACCCTGCCACATATTCTGCTCATTACTAGGCAGGTTGCTCAGCCCCAGTGGAGTGTAGATGCAAAGCTTTGGTGAGTAACATGTTATTAGTTGCATGCTTAGGTTGCAATATTCATATACTCAGCAAATAAGGCATTTTGGCTTGTATATTTTGCAGATCTATTCTGTAAAATTTACAAATACAAAGGGACTTTAGTACTCTGTAGTCTCCAACCTGCAGGAGAGAAGTTCAGGCAGTGATTCATGACCAATGTAGGTGTCATAGATAAAAGTGGGGAAGAGTTGAGAGGTTTTTTTAAACTTTTTTTTTTTTGAGAACTCCTGTTGGAGTTTATTGAAAATGTGTAAGATGGAAAGCAAATGAAGCTGAAAAAATACTTGGAAAGACTTAAGTACTTGCCTGTAGTTGTAAACAGTGGAAAAGGTAAATGACCAAGATTTGTGCTGCTGTATGAAGCCTGTGTTGATTTTTGTTGCAGTGAGGAGGACATGTATCGTGATGCGGAAGAAATAGAGAGAGAGAAAATACTACTTTGTGAGACAAGCTCTTCAGGTACATTTGGATTTTGTTTGGCATTTTAAATACAGTATGACAATTCATTGTAGAACTTAGTTTGTGATGATTTGACATCTCCATTTCCAGGGACTTCTGTGTACAGATGTCTCTGCGTGCAATAGAAGTTACTTATCATGACTGAGTACGTTGTACAATTTAATTCACAAAAAGATCAATTTTACCTAAAGCTAGTTGCTCCAAGTATATTTTTTTTTTCCTATGTTTCTATAACTCCTTTACAAGAGAATGTGAATCCTTTGGAAAGCAGTCATATAATCTGTGTTATGAGTGTTGTGCTTGAGAATTAATGATTTGTAGTCATCATAGCAGCATCTGTTACTGGGATCCCTTGATAACCTCAGGGCTATCTGTTTTGAAATGAAGGCTGTTAGGATTCCAGCAGAAAACTGTTTCTTTCTACCACTGTTTCTGGCTTATTCAGAAAGATTTATTATCTTTCTCCCCTACAGTGTGGCTGCTGAAAGATGGGAAACTTTTGTCAAATATTTTTCTGATTGCTAAGAAAATGAAGAGTACTTTACTAATTTCTACTCTTTGTCAATTAATATTTTCTAGAAGAGAGTAGCAGTGTGTTCTTTATTTTGTTGGACTACATCATTATTTTTGTTCACTCATCATTTTCAGAGCAAGCTGGTTTTTTTTCCCCCTTCAATACTAATAATTCCTTTAGTAGGTATCGGTTGTGCTCCCAGTCTTGTTTGGCACCAATATTACTTTAAAGTGATAGAGTGTATTTAGAAATTCAGTGCTTTTTCTGTGTTGTTCTGTTTCACAGTTCTCCTTATAATGTTACATATTCCATTCTGACAGAACATAAACTGAGTGTTGCACCTGAAATAGACATCATGGAGTATTGCAGAAAAGAATGGAGAGGAAATACACCAGTAGCAAAAAGGATGAGAAAGGTATCAGTTCTCTTTTTGTTGAATTTTGTTGGGCTTTTTGTTTTCATTTGTGTGTTTAGTAGGTGATTTCCTATGGGAACAGTCTTTAAAATAGGAAATGCAATAGCTGTGTGGTCCACTGTCTGGTCTTAGAAGTGGCTGACAACTGGAAGATGGTTTTGTCTGTACTCACTCAAAATGTGTTTTTAGTAAGGCTACCTGTTGATAGTGCAGGGTTTTGATTAATACTGTTCTTCATTACTGTTTTCAATTGAAGCTTTAAATTTGGTTTATTACCATGAATTGGTAATTTTGTGGGCTGTTGAAATGGCAGACTAGATAACCAAACTTTTTGGCAGAAGGCAAATAACTGAAGCTGATGAAGGGCATGATTTTTAAGACGGGGAGCTTTAATGAATTAAGTTCAGTTTTTCTTAAACATTTCCTCAATTCTTATTTTTTGAAGGTTTTGGACTAGTTTTCTTATGTTAATCTTGAGCTAGAATAGTAGAAAATAAAGCATAATGTTGGTCGGGTGTTTTTTGTTGTTTTTTTCAACACAGTTTGAAAATTTAATGGTATGTATCAGTAAACCTAAAAAAAATACTTCTCATAAATCAAAAGATCCATATGTCACCTTCAAGAGATTAGTAAGAGCAATATGTACAGGGCATGCCGAGCTTCAGAAGTTACATTTCAACATTGCTGCTTCTGCTGAAAGTGTATGTATGGGAGTAGCAGGGAGGGGACAAATGTGCTGAGGCATGTGTCAAGATATTTCAGTGTAAACACAAATTCTTCCTGAGGCAAAACCAAACTACATGTGACACATATTGGGTAAATGGAATAAGCTATTGCTGAAACTTCTTGTAAGCATGATATATTTTTAGATCTATAGTCTTGTGTGTGTATGTTTGTATGTTTGGATTTTTTTTTTGAAACTTAAGTAGGTTAACTACCCACATTTCAATCATATTTCTGCACTGTCATCAGGTAAATGCCACAACCAATTATCACTTAGATTTCTTTGGTTTCTTGTTTGTTATTCAGCAGAACTAAGGAAGTTTTTGTCAAAGCATGATTTGTGACAAAAGCATTTGAACTTCCAAAATGAGTAGTGGATCAACCCCTTTTTTTTAAATAGCATTAGCTATTTAAATTGGATGCTGATATTCCAGTATCTTTTATGATACTAGTGCATGACCTTCAAATGTTTTATTAATGCTTTCATATTATTTGGATTTTTTGTTTTTCTAGGGATATGAAGCAGTTGCTCAGAAGTTTGCATCTATAAGGAGAGTACGAGGTGACAACTACTGTGCTCTCAGAGCAACTCTTTTCCAGGCACTAAGCCAAGCTACCCAGTTACCAAGCTGGCTGCAGAGTGAGGATTTTACTATGGTATGTGTCAAACTCTGATCTTCTGACAGTGGAGGGATGTTGGTTATAACCTACTTGATAATTTTATGATCTTATTTCTCTGTTATGCTATATGTGCTCACTTCTCAATATCCCTTGAATTGAGAAGTGGTAGTGTTCAGTTTTGTACTTTTACACTGATTTTTTTCGACTAGGGATTGAGTCCAAGTCCCCTTAATTTCCAGTTTACAATGTATAAATGTTACCACAGTGCTGACTCTAATGTAACTTGTCTGTCTTCACTGTGCCCTCATGGTTTCTTCCTACTGCAGGTAATATGGCAGTAAGAGGTTTCCCACAAGACAGCTGGTAATAACAAAAATTATAGACAATTTATTCTAAGCACATTTGAAAAAACCTAACAGCTTTTCAAAACTGCAATATGTGTTCTTGTGTGTCATATATGGTTTCCCTAGAAAGTGGATTAACAAATTGGATGCTGCAGGCTTTTCAGAATGTGTGTATTACCCATGTCATAAATGTTACTTAAAATCAGTGTAAGAGCAACTCCAACCTGACATGAAGAACAGATCTTACAGAGCATTGATGGATAAGCAAAGCAACGTCTTTTACTAAGAGTAAAAGATGATATTCCAGAAATTGTCTTGTGTCAACAAAGTCCATTTGGTGATATCAGTGAACGTGGAGGAAACGTGTAAGAAGCTGCCTGTACAAAAGTGGCCCACTTCAGGGGAGTAAGGTTCCAGTTGTCCAGGTTGCTGCTGGAAATGTAAATGATGAACGTCTGATGCAGACTCTGCGTGTAGGCTGGCAGTCCAGGTAGAATCACACTGCTCTTACGATCTGTATAACTTGAGAGGCCATCCTGAAATTTCTCATTGTGGTCACTATCATTGTTACATAAGCTTCTGCTGATACATTTTTGTAATTACTGATAAAAATATTTCTATGAAATGTGTCTTACTGTAGCAGTACATTGTAAAAAGATTTCTTTTTTATAAAAAAAATTCTCCCAGCTGACAACCATCCCCACGTTACTAAACTGTAGAAGATAGTTTCCCAGTGCTCCTTTAAGGAATAGGCAACGTTTTAAAATGGTGTGCTCTGCAGTTTTTAATGATGTTCACCTACTTTTTTTCCTGGTGGTTTATAGCAGAAGATGTGTCATGTGGCAATTAACATTTTTCTGAAAAAGGTGTACAACTATAAAATGATGAACTGTTAATGCATCAAAGCAGAGGGCATGTAAGAGATGTGTGTGGTGACAGCTAACAGTACAATTTTAACAAAGGGGTGGTTTTTTTAATTTAAAACAGTGTTTACATGCATATTTCTAGTTGTAGAAGTTAACTGGCATATAATCTTTGATTTAGTTCTATACGTCCAGTTAGCATAGGATGCCAGGCTGGGGTGGGGGAAGGTCTGTCTAGACCTGACAAATACTTGGTTGCCATAAAGAGAACATGTTACTGATTTGGAGTCCTGATAAAATGAAAACTGACTGGTAATGGCTGTTGGCATACGTGCTGCTCTAGCCAAATAACTCATTGTGAGACACAAGTTGCTCTTGCAGTTCTAGTGCTAAAATGGGTTAATAAACAAAGGACATCTTGGCAGTTGCTTGCCCAGTTTCTTACCCTCAAGAGAAGTGTAAAACCTCTTAACTGAGCAGGTGTAACATGTAGGCAGTAAAAGAGGCAGTTCTGAGTCTACAGTATGATCTGATGCATCAACTAATCCCCAGGTTGTTTTCTTCTTTATAAGAAAACCTGCCCCGCAGTGTTTTAGTTATGTTCCCTGAAAAGAAAACACAGTTTGTGTGTTCTAGACAAAGTAGTTTGCACTCCACGAAGACTTCTGGATTATCTGGTGGATGTCATTACACCTTTCACATGGTCTTCTGATGGTTCAGGGACACTTTCGAATGCAGTCATTGTCATCTGCTGCTGGAGGGTTTTTTAATTAAAAAAAAAAAAAAAGCCATGAGTAACTTGGGGTGATTTTTTCCAGTGCTTGTGTAGTGGTTAAATCTGGAAATAGTGATTGACCAGTATTCTGTCTATTATCCAGCAAGTATTATAAAGAGCCAGTTGTGTTCAATTATGGTCATCTTACTACGACATCTGTTCAGAATAACATATGAGGGATCATTTTAAGGTGCAAAATGTTAAAAATCAATAATGTACAAGTTGGTGGCTTTTCCTTTCAAAACTTTTGACTTAAGCTGCCGCCTTTTCTCTCAACTTCCAGCTTCCTGAAAACTTGCTGAGCAAGTATGACTGGATCAAGCAGTGGCAGCTAAAACAGAAACTGGGCAGGAAGATGGGAGAAATACGTGATGAAATTAAAGAGTATTTAATACTTCTGAGGAAAAAGGTTGGGAAAGTACTTGTTTATTCTTGGTCACTTGCGAATAAGAACAATGACAGAATTTTTTGAATGTGGTGAATTTAGCATAAGGATGCTTTCACTAGTGAAAGTCACTTTTCTGTATGTATACTGCAAAAAAATCAAGGAAAGAATGTCTGTTCAGATCTGTGGGAGTTTTCTGGTCTTTCACTGCTTGCATTAGCCTGATGCTGGAATTAATTTGTAAGCAGCTCTGCAGAAAAATATTCGACAGGTTTCAGTAAAGAAATTAATGTAACAGAGTAACATTTTGCCTCTATTTTTTGTATTTATTTGAAGGAGTGTTGTATACTATGGATAAATGCTGTTGCTACGTTTAACAGGTCATGGAAAGAAAAAAACAGAGTAACGTAATTTCAAAGGGGTAGTTTTTCTTTCATGTTTATATGTTCTTGTTCTAGGTTAATGTAGCAGGAAAATGACTGTGCCCTTTCAGTGTTTGTACTATATTGCCTATCCCCATCATTCGCCCCCTTGAAACTCTGGAACCTATTTAAAAACTCTTCTCTTGTTCCTGTCTTACTGTGTATGCATATTCTCTTTTTGAAGGCTTTTATGAATATTTTAAAGGCTACATTCAAGCAGTTTGAGGGCTGGAATGAAATACGCGTTCTGAGTAACTGAAATGTAAAGAATATGAAGGATGTAAGATTTATGATACAGGAAACAAAAAGGTTATTACCTTATTGCTTATTGTCCCATGACCACATTTGTTTTGCCACCTTGCAACAGTTTCCAGCATCCTGTTCTTTTGCTTTGCTTAAGGACTAATTTAAGCAAAATCAGACTAACTCAGCTTGACCTTGATAGGACTAAAGCTGTGGAAATACTTTTGATTGCTTTTAAAAAGGCGCAAAGCCCTTCATAAACTAAATTCTGAGCGTCTGTGCTGAATATCTGATAATTCACGAGTAGCTTTTTGCTGCTCTTGCACGGCTATTGATACATGTTGTGCGTGGGTTTTTTTATAGTGGAAGAATATAAGTGAAATCAAGGGTCCTATTGAGAAACAAGAAGCTTGTGATAAATTGTTTAAAAATGAAGAGGAGGAGTATAGTCTCTATGAAGCACTGAAGTTTTTGATGCTTAATACCGCCATTGAATTATACAATGATGATAAAAATGGAAGGAGAGTTCCTGTCTTCTCATGGTTACTGTTTGCACGGGATACATCTAGCAACCCTCGTCAATTAATGCATAATCACTTGAATCATATTGGTCACAGTGGAGGCCTTGAACAAGTAAGGAGAGATTGTTCTTATAGTGTTATTTTCCTGTTTTGCAGGTTTTGGTTTCATGTGGTTTAAGAAATCACCCAGCTTTTGTTGGTCTGGCTAAACTTAATGGTATAGTGTCTGGTCTCTCATTGGGAAGAATGTAGTAGAGCCCCTTGCTTGTAGTAAGAGTCTGTAAAGGCCTTCCTTTCGAACATTGATTTTTGTTTAGTCAATAAGTTACGTCACCTATTTTTGTGCTGACTAGACTTATTTATTTCAGTGATATTCTTTGTAAATTATTATTTAAAACAGGATATGCTTGCTGCTGTAGTAGACAAGATAGAAGATTCTCCTGCTTCTTTCTCTGAATTCCTTCTGATATCAACAGGCTTTGTAAGGCCTTTCCATCTACTTCTTACTTCACTAGAGAGTTCAGAGTGCCTTCTAAGAGGGAAAGGATCATTGCCTGAAACCTGTTCTTGTCTGGCTTAGTGACTTAACAGGATGATACAGATACAGGAGAATGTCTTTGCTACCTGATTGTGGCAGTAGGGAAGTGGGATTCTCTGTATAAAGCAGCTTTTCTTTAGGACTAATATCCTACTATGCCACTGCTGGGTCTGAAGAGCTTCACGTTAGAGGCATTGTATCTTAGAGGTATATGATCGAGATATTGAACCAGAGATCCTTGTGTATATGCATTCTTACTTTACATTTTTTTTTTCTTTGAAAAATTATATCTGATAGGTATTACTTTGGTGTTTTTATGAAAAAAATCTTGTAAAAGGTATGTTTAATTTTACACATCATATTTCTGCTTTTTTCCAATGTAGGTGGAAATGTTTCTCCTTGCTTATGCTCTGCAGTATACCATCCAAGTGTATCGACTGTATAAATACAGTACTGATGAATTCATCACACTTTATCCCAATGACCCAGAGGAGGACTGGCCTGTGGTGACTCTCATAACTGAAGATGACAGACATTATAATATTCCAGTCAGAATGTGCCAAGAGACTGTGTTGTAAACAGGTGATTTTTGGCAGACAAACCTGTGCTGCTTATTGATGTTTCCAGGGCTATTCTGAAACAGGATAATGATGAAATCTGCATTATTAAATCTAGAACAACTTGAAATCCATGTTTTAGAAGTTTACATCTGAAGTAAAACATGAAATAGATACTATCTTAAAGAGTAAAAATTTTTCAAGTATGGATTTTGTTGCCCACAAAAAACCCCCAACTTCTGCAGTCCTGTTTTTCTGAAGGGCTTACTCTGAATAGGAATGCAAAAACTCTAGATTTATTTCTTATAAGACGGTGGGTGAGGCTCTGTGGTAAGACCTGAGCTGACCTTCTGCTCTCCAAAATAATGAGATAAGGATGAATTGAAATTTCTGGAAAAGTAAGCTGGCAGTGTCCTGGATGATATTTGTAATGCTGCTTAGAAGCAATTTACAAATCTTGGGTCTCAGGAAGTAATATAACTCTTTTGCAGTTGGAATTTAATGCCTGCCATGGTTTATGCTATAAGACAAATGTTATTTAAAATTTTCTAATGCTTTGGGGGTTTTTTCTGGCATAAATATCTCTTATTTAGAAGCCAGTTGTCTCTTACACTGAAAATGAAGAGCTCTTCCCCTTTCAACCTCTTGAGAGGATTGTGGCAAAGAGGCTTGATAATAAGGGAGTATGAAAGTTGCTTGTTAGTAGGTCACAAATTCAAAGCCTACACAGAATCCCCTCTTTTGTTACGATGCTGACAGGAGACAACCATGTGCCTACTAGCTTCCATGTCTGTTCATGTTACTGTTCCTGTAATGTTAATCCTCACTGGTAGCTGCTGTGGAGAACATCGGGATTTTAATTTGTCCAGGGAGTGCAGTAGGTGGGAGTAAACTTGTGGTGCAGCTTCTCCACTCCTGGGAGGAGTATGTGGGGGGTTCTGTTTCTGCTTAGAATTTTTCATTATGCTTTAAGTTGAAGGAATACAGAATATGTCAGATGTTGGGAGTGCTGATATGCCTAAAAAAATAATAAAATAATAAAAACATCACCTTTTAGCTTAAAGTGGAAATATGCCCTATAGATGATTCTTGGAACAAGAGAGTGAAAGTTGATTTAGATGAAATGCTGGTCATACACAGGTCACTTGGCTTCTCTTAGAAGGCCTTCTTATATAAAAGGGTTAAGATTATAAAAACTACTTTTCATGCAAATATTCTGGAGGAAATGACATGCAAAACTTCTGGCATGCAAAACTTCAAATTTTCCTGTTTTGTTCTACTTAAAATTAATTTGTTAACTTTTCTTTTGCGAAGGGCAGTTAGTCAATCCACATTTTCATTGAGTATGTTCTAAAATGTGTTTTAGACACGTCTTAATGAGGTCTTGTACTCAGTGTTATATTTATCATGTTGTCTTTGCCTTTTAAAACAACTAGTTTGATCTCTTACTGAAAATTTCTGGGAGCTACAAAGGAATAAAAATAAACCAATTCATCTGGCAGTGTTTTGTTTCTTGTTTTATGGCCTGTTTTCTCTCTAGGTTTATACTTTTGAGTTTTTAATTTTGAAATTCTTGTTCAAGTTATTTATTGAAAGCTGTAAAACAAGTAATTATTGGGTTGTTGCTTTCACATGGACAGCAAAAAAAAAAAAATTCCCTAAATTACTGTTATCCAAGTAATGCTAAAGGGGAAAGAAATAAATTTTTGCAACTCACTAAACTCCGATACAGTTGTACTTATGATTTAAATAGCTGAAATTATTTAAATCTTGATGTCATCTAATTGTGATATATTCTTGAGATTAAAACTTAACACCTCTTTGAAAAAGACATCTTTGTCATACATTTAGAGCAGTGGCTTTTTGGCAGACAAACCTGTGCTGCTTATTGAGGTTTTTAGAGCAGTGGCTCTAAATGTATGCCAGAAGCCTCTAAAGCAGGGGCTTTCTGCGGGCTGCATTTGCAGCATTAGGTATGTAAACAATTCACATAATTGGCTTGCAGGTTGAACTGAGAAGTGTAGGACTGAACACAAGGCATGTGTACACCTTAAGTCACGTATTGTTCTTGCAGAAGTTGAGAACGGTATAAAAACTGATGTTGCTTGGTATTTCCCATCTGTGTTTTGGAGATAAGCAATGAGTCTGTACTGTGGTGTGCAGTATATTGATTTAACTTAAATATAAAATTGACAGCTGACAGTTTTTAAACTAGACTTATACAATGGATAAATACTGCTTTTCTGTTGGGCCCCCACTCCCCCATATTCCACTGAATAAACTGAAAGAGTCAATAAATTAAATGAAGTGAAAGTGAGGGCTGGAAAAGGAAGAGGAATAGAGGTCAGATCAGTTCTGCTCCCTGCCCTGATGTCTATGAGTTTTACATGTAAATAAATTTATAATAGCTGCTGTACTTCAAGATCAGTGTACTAAAGGAAGCAGATGCTTTACTCCACACCTGGCATACATTGTTAGGTGCAGTCCAGATTTTTAATACTGTGATATGTGAGCTCCTAGGAGTTAGTAGAGATGAAGAAAGCTCACTCTGTTGTAGTTGGTGTGCTTTTTGTACAAAAAATACTGCCTCCACTTTAGGCCCATCTTTTTTTATCCCTATTTTAACATCATTGTTATGTCCAACTTCTGCCCCTTGTATGCTTTTTGGAGAAGGAGGCGCAAGGTCATTGTGTTCTTCAGAATCATTTTAGCATACTTTCAGGTATTAAATAGAAACATGCTGCTTTCTATCATAGTGCTTTGACTTGGGCTATCTGCTTTTTAAAAAGCATTTACGTGTGTATTTTTCACTAAAAACATTGCAGTCTACATGAAGCTTTTATTTTGCCTTTCTTCAGTCTCCTAGTAAGAAAGATACAAAGTTAATGGATCCTTATCATCCATCTTCCTTTCTGTTGGTGGAAGCGTACAGCAGAAGTTCTTTGTGTGAAGGAACAGAGGTTCAGGTGACCACGCTGGGCTGGGAGGAGGGGAAGAGACTTGTGTTGTACCGTGTGGGAATTGCTGGCTGCGGGTAGAGTGATGGGCTGAGCTGGCGCTGCAGCAGGTGAGGTAGCAAAGCTTAGGCTGGGTACGGCTCTGCGAGGCTCGTGCTGGAACCAGCCTGATGGCGTCCTGTGGGAGCGCAGCCCAGAACCTGGCTGTCAGGGAGACGCAGGTGCATTTGGTTCAGGACTGTAAGTCCGTTCAGGTAGTTGAGTCAAAGCTTGACCAATCTTTGTGTGACGGTGAGAGCCCTGTCATCAAAAACTAGTGAAGGAGGGTGAAGAGCAAGGTGGGAACTTGTATCTCACCAGAATGGTGGACATGGTCATATATCCCATTTCAGGGGAAGTGGGGAGAGGGAGCTCTTGCATTGTGTATCAAGTGAAGGGCTCGATTCATGATTTTGTGTCCCTAGTATTTAATAGTGTCAGTTGTACAGCCCCTGCATCGTGTTGCCTTCTAGACATAATTGCTGTTTGTTCTCCCAGTATGCTAGGTGGCAGGATAGGACCCAAAATGTTTGAAGATGGCCAGATGTGCTTTATGGATGCTCCCTTTTTTGGTAACAGTGGAAGACGACAGGCGGCACGTTCTGGAAGCTTGTCGCTAGATGAATAGTTGTGCTATGACATCGACTAACGTGCTTCAAGTCAGGCAGATTCAAAGAATATTTCCATTTATAAATTTCTGGAGGAGGAGAACCTCAACCTCTGAGAAATGGAAAGGAAATGTTATTAATTCCACAGAGCTGAAAGTGAAGTAGGGAAGGTTTAGCATGGTAGAGGCCTCTCAAGGAAGGTGACTCTCTAGCCCCCTTTTCCCCAGAGCACTCATTTCTGCATGGGTGGTGATGAGTTGCCCTTATTTCCATTCACAGCTTCTATTTAGGATGATGGGATGGCAAAAAAACACCCTGAGATGTACTGGGCCATTGAAGAACTAGTCAGTACTGGCTGAAAATTGTTTTATCAGGGTGTCAGGTGAACACTACGGCATGCAGAGGAGGGAGTAGCACATCAAATGTGATCACCAGCTGTCTCCTCGAGAGGACTGTTTGCCCAATTTGCCCCTTTTTTGGAATTGTGAGGTTTGGGGTTGTTTATTTAGACAGCTGCCCACCAAGTCTTTGGTGTGATACATTTCCTTTGGGCTATTGCAGTAGACAGCTGCTGCAGAGACTGTATGAGGTAGGCTCTGCACATGCTTTTCAATGTCAAGCTTTCAGTCTGACAAAGCAAGCTAATTTTTTTTTTTTTTTTAATTGAAAAAAACTCAAACACCTCATTCTATAGAAATTATGTTATGCAGACTGAATGTGGTAGGTACTTCCCCCCCTCCCCCCCCTTCTCTCTTACCTTTCTAGAATCAGCTAATTCTGCAAGTGTTGTGGCTTCCTGGGATGGGACAGAATTTAGACACTGCCCTTGTTAGATCTGTTATGCACCCGCCTGTCTTTTACTTTAAAAAAATAAAATAAAAAAGTTGCTACGATAATTGTCAAACTAGTATTGTCCTTCTCGCGCAGTCTTGTTGTGTTTCACAGAACGTTCACTGGACTAGTCCCAGTCTAAAGTGCCTTTGCCGAGGAGCCCGGAGCTGCTGCTCCTCGCCGGGGCGGGGCCTGGCGGCTGCCGGCGGGTGTCAGTGCAGCCCCGCAGCGGGGCGGGCGCGGGGGGCACGGCCGCGCTCCCCCCGCCCCTTCCCGGCTCCCTCCTTCCCAAGTCACGGCCAGGGCATCAGCTGGACCTGGCACTTCACCTCCGTGCTTCAGCGACCCTACGTAGTAAATACAGTATGACCAAAATGCTTTTCCTTCTGCTCAAAAGATCCCGGTTTAGCAGCATCAGCTTACCTTTATAGACCCACGTGGAGGGATATATTAGTTAAAAGTAAAAGTGCATAGGTAGATGAAAGACATTTTGAAGATGTGTGGAACTGTGTGAAATGAAGTGGTATGAGACTTGAGACTTTTTGTTTACATTCTTTAAATTTTTTCTTTTGAATATCAAATAGTTCATCTGTTTATACCGTGAATAAGAATCTGCTATTAGGGGCTGAAATCTGTAGCAAGCCCTTTCTTTGGTTTCTGAAGTATCTGGGTTTTTTTATGTATTCATCCAAACCTTCAGATGATGTATTGATTCATTTGAGTCTTCACAGCCCCCATAATTTCTGTAAGAATTAGCTTAGCTGAGACATGCTGTGTGAATCCTTAGCAGTGTTTCTAGGATAGCTTACTGTCTTTACACAAACATGAGGCTATATAGTGTCAAGAATATAATGTATGTTGAGAAATGGTGAGGTTGGATTCCCAGATTATCCAAGAGCAAATTAAATAACTTTTAAAATGTATGAACCTGTTAGTTTTCAACCACATTTGCAGGTGCACAAAGCATATTCTATTTTTACTGTCCTTATTATAGAGGGAAAAAAAACAGTTCTAGCTGTAGATGTTGACTAGACCAAAAACAGATAAGAAGGTTTAACAGCTGTAGACACCCACGAGCACACTCTGCAAGGAGAAACTGTTCCAGCAGCACACGGTGGATACCGCAAAAGGAAGCGATGAGTGCTCGTAGTGGGTGACTCGCTGTTGAGGGGCACTGAGGTGCCCAACCGACAGCCTGACAAGGAATCGCTAGAGGTATGTTGCCTTCCGGGAGCTAAGGTCCAAAGTGTTGCCAGGAGGGTGCCACAACTTGTCAAGAGCACAGACTACTATCCATTGCCACTCTTTTGTGTGGGCATGAATGACACCACAAGCCAGAACCTGGGCAGAATCAAGGAAGACTACAACGCCCTGTGGGTAAAAGCAAAAAGTATTGGTGCCCAAGTTATCTTTCCTTCCATTTTACCAGTTAGAGGAAAGGGTGCAGCCAGAAGTAAACATGTAATGTAAATCAACTTCTGGCTTCGTGGCTGGTGCCATAGGCTTGGCTTTTATGACAACAGGACATTCTTTGATGGCTATAGCCTGCTAGGGAGGGATGGGATCCACCTGTCTAGAAGAGGCAAGGGAATCTTTGACAGCAGGCTGGTCAACTTGGTGAGGAGGGTTTTAAACTGAAGGACTCGGGGATTGGGGTGCAAAGTGGCAACAGTCACACCATTGCAACCAACTGGGGAATAAGCCAGGCCAACCAGAGCAGTGATAAATGTTCCTTAGCTGCCTCCCAACATGTGAACCAGAAGACCAACCACCTCAAGTGTATGTATACAAATATGCATGCAGCTTGGGGAAAAACCAAGAGGAACTGGAGCTCCGTGCCCAGTCAGAAAGTTATGATATCATAGGAATAACTGAAACATGGTGGGACAATTCACATGACTGGAGGATCATGATGAATGGCTATAGGCTGTTTCATAAAGACAGGCAGGGAAGAAGAGGTGGAAGAGTTGTGCTCTATGTTAAGGAGAACCTTGAATGTATAGAATTCTACTACAGTGATTGCGGAAGCCCTACTGAATGCCTTTGGGTCAAGATCAGAGGAGTCTTCTCCAAGGGGGATCTTACAGTAGGTATCTGATACTGACCTCCAAACCAAGATGATAAGGTCAATGAAGCAATGTTTGAGTCACTCAAGCAAGCTTTGGGTCAACAGAACCTGGTTCTTATGGGTGAGCTCAACTACCCAGACATTTGTTGGAAGAACAATACAGCAGCTTACACGCTATCCATCAAGTTTCTGGAATGCCTAGAGAACTGCTTCCTCATACAAATATTAGATGTGTCAACAAGGAATGAAGCATTACTGGACTTGCTACTCACAGACCAAAAAAACCTGCTTTGTAATATCTCAATATTACAATTTTGTGGAGTTTGGGATCCTGCTGAGCATGGTGAAGGTCAGTACTAAGAAAAAGGTTTTAGATGGTTTAAACCATGACAACCCTGATGAAGTTTGTTGATGATACCAAACTGAGTGGGGAAGTGGACACTTTGGAAGGGAGAGCCACCCTGCAGGAAGACCTGGATAGGCTGTAAGAGTGGGTTCACAAGAACCTTATGAAGTTCAACAAGGACAAGTGTAAGGTCTTGCACCTGGGAGAACATATTCCAGGAGTGCAGCACAGGCTGGGATATACCTGGCTGGGGGGAAGCTCTGTGGAAAGGGACTTGGGGGCCCCTGGTGGACAAGAAGCTCAATATGAGTGAACAGTGTGCTGCAGCGGCAAAGAAACCCAACAGGATGATGGGTTGCATCAACAAGGGCATCACCAGCAGAGACAAATAAGTCATTATCTCACTCTGCTCAGCACTTGTCAGGCTACACCTTGAATACTGTGTTCAGTTTTGGTCCGTGATAAACAGAAAAGATGTGGACAGGCTGGAGAGGTTCCAGAGAAGGGCCACACAGATGATCAAGGGACTGGGAAGCCTGCCAGGTGAGGAAAGGCTGAGGTTCAACCTTGAGAAGAGAAGGCTTAGGGGAGACCTTATCACCATGTTCCAGTATTTAAAGGCTGGCTACAAAGATGAAGAATCCTTTTTACAAGGGATCACATGGAAAAGATGAAGGGTAATGGGTGCAAGCTACTCTTGGGGAGACTCCAACTGGATGCAATTTTTCACAATGAGAACAATCAGCCACTGGGAACCACTTTCCCCAGGGAAGTGGTAAATTTCCCAACATTGGACACGTTTAAGATTCAGCTGGACGGGGTGCTGGGCCATCTTGTCTAGACCATGCTTTTGCCAAGAAAGGTTGGACCAGATGATCCCTGAGGTCCCTTCCAGCCTGGAATTCTATGATGTTTTATAAAGATTTAAAGTGATTAGAAAAGCAGAATAAGCACAATAACAATCTTCTATTACTGCCTATACTGTTCCTGAATTGCTGAGATGACAAAAATTATTTCTAGCTGAAATAAATATATTCAGTGTAAAACACTGCACCTGTAGACTAACAGATGTAACTGTAGCAGGCTATATCTTTAGAGGTGGAGCACTTGCTGGACTGCTACTCTCTTCATGTTTCTGAATGTTTTCTGCATTGTAAGATTTTTTTTTTTTTTTTCATGAAAAGTTAAGAGAAATAATAAATTATATTGAGCAAGGAGGATGTACAGGATGGGCCATAAACCTGCAAACTGCAGCCATTTCACTCAAATTCTTTCTAGAGCTCCCTTCTATAAGTGGATTTTTATTTTTTTTTGAAGTACTGTGTAACATTTTGGCCTTTGTTTTACAACAGAAGATCTAGGTGTTTTGCTCAAAGTGTGGTCCTGCAGAGTTGAAAGTAACAGCTTGAGTGAGAGCCTGCTTCTTGCCACTTCTAGGCAGGTTCATCTGCTGCTGCCAAAGTTTGGCTTCTGGGGTGTAACAAACTGCATTGTGAGCACACTTGCGTTTTGGATGATTGTGTTACTTTCAGCAAGCCGGCAAGCAGGAGTTAACAGCAGTTTCTGTTCTCTCACCTGAGTGTGTCTTTTGAATTTTTATTGTTGATGGGAGGTAGAACCAATAATAAAATTTTTTCTCTGGGGTCATCATTGAGCTGCTTGGCTAACAGGGTTGTAAAGAAAGAGAGAAGGGGATTTTTACAACTAAACCAATAAGAAAACCCCCAAACTTCAGGGAGTTAACAGTTTATTTCCCTTGCATTAAATAGCACTTGCACAGTGGCAGGCCATGCTGTCTCCTGCTGTGTGCCTCAGACTCTCATCTTCCATTCAGGCCCCCTAAGATCGTCCCCAGAAAACACTCAGCTGGGGTGTCACTGGCCTCCAGCACCTCCTGCAGGTATTACCATAAGGGGCTGGCACATGGTGCTTATGTACTAGCTTTTAGCATCTAATATTAATGTTACTTTAGATTATCAAGTGGTTCTGTGGTGTTCATTTACTGATGAGCCCTCTGTAGAGCTCTCTTTACTCAGACATGCTGGGTTTTGTCTCATCAAACCAGGCTACAAACAAAAAACCCTCTTTTAATTAAACAAAATAAGTGAGTGCCTTTTTGAAGGTAGTAGGTAATTGGAAACATACTTTTTATAAAACAAAGTTGTTGGAGCAATGCTTAGGGTTGTTTAAAGCAAATCTGTAATGGCTTCCACGATCACCTGGTTTGTAAAACACCAATGAAAGGTACAGCTGTTACTACATCCCCCTATTCACCCCACCTCTATGGTTCCTCCATTCCAATGTGCCTGCCTTCCCAGCAAGAAGATGGAAAACAGCAACATGGAAAATCCAAATGAAATAATGGTATGAAATTTCCTTTGAAGAACTAGGATGAAAGGTGTTAAGAGCTGTGGTTGTGAAGGAGGTCCTGTTGCACCACAGGGGCTATGTTGTTATCGGTGGATCTTGCCACCAAAACACCTGGTTCTTCAAAGAAATGCTGCACTGGGTGATGCGTGAATTAACTGCTCGTTAGTGGTAGGTGGGCTCGACATGGAGCAATCCATTTTGGCTGTAGTTTTGGGAGCACTGGCTCCAGCTGCTGGGGAAATGCTTCTCTGCTCATGACACATGGAAAGATGCTGCACCTTTTAAGTCACCTAGGGGAAGGAGGCTCACTTTTCACAGCTATAGAACAGCCTGTGTAGAGAGTGAATTACTGCTTGACTTTATTCTGGGTAGTATCTTCCTCAGCAGCCACTCCTAGGCTTTGTTTTTCCTTCCTGTGGGTCGCTCGCTCCAGGGACTGGGAGAGTGTTCGCCATGGTCCATCTGACACCTTGCTCAGAAGTGCCCTTACAGACAAGCCCAGTCAGATGATGGCAGTGCTTCTGCTCTCTTTGTGCTGCACCTGTTAGTTTCAGGATTTTTTCACCTGTCTGTGGAAATGAACCCTTTTCTGTTCTGGGGCACAGAGCAGATCTTCCCCCAGCAGCACCTACTCTATAGACTTCCAGCAGAGCCGTTCTCTCCCACGCCTTCCTCCCCCCTTTTACCATTGATTATTAGACACAAAAGCAAATGCTGTGCAGCACCGTCTGTGAGCAGGAAGGTTTCTGTCTGTGGCTGAGCATTCTCTTGTCTGAGGTCCATGCGTGTCCTTTGGGGAAATAAACTGGATTATATTTCAGTATACCTCATTAAGGGAAGAGCTAATTGTCCTCATGACTGATGGAGGAACAGTCAGAGGAGGGGCTGCTGATGGGAGGGAGGGAGGAGGAGGAGGCTTTCAAGACTCCAAGCAAAGAAGGTGAATTAATAATGCCATTTGCCATCATACTGCATGTCTTTTTACCTGCTTGCAAGCAGGCTTCTTTCTTGCTTAGGGAGAGACAAATAAAGCCTATGTGGTCCCTGAAAGAGAAAGCTTAGTTTGAGAAAGTCAAACTCACAGCATGTGACTCTGTTTACACTTTTTGGCCTTGCTCAATCTGCTCAAAACGAAGCAGTGTGGCAGTAATCCTCATACCTGTTTTTAAACAGGCTCTGGCCTTCCAAGCCACGGGGATGTTGGCTCACTTGCTCCTGGCCTCATGAGCGGGTGCAGAGGACTGGCAGGCACAAAGGCAGTATCTTTTTCTGAGCCCTGTTGCACCCCCCCTCCCTTTTTTTTTTTATTTTTTTTTTTAACATGGCCTCCTGCCAGGCCAGTGCTCTTGGCAGGGAAAGCTGGACAAGGTCAGGCCACGCTCTTTGCAAGCGGCCATGGGAAGGCAGCAGTAGGTGCCAGCAGCTAACGAGTGTGTGCCTCTGAGTGGCTAAGGGAGTTACTGTTTGCTGATGTAGACTCCCTAATTACATTCTCGGCCCTGCTGGGCATTCCTGATTGGGAAGCCCAAAGGAGAAGAGACAAGATGAAGCTGTCAGGAATTCAAGGGCTGACAAGGTGTGGGGGACCCTAAGGCAGGCCAGGTTTTAGGGATACAGATGCTGGAGATTGCAGGCTGCCTAAAATTGAAAATAGAAAACAGTATGTGAGGCAGTCATTTTGTGGGCTGGAAAAGCTGGACTTCTCTCTGAGGGCAGCGTCTGGATCTCTGCTGTGGGCCAGTGTGAGAAGAGCTGAGGCAGCAGAGTCGTGGAGGGTCAGTCACAGATATGTACCATCGTACCTCTTCAACACGTTTTTTTAAAACAGTGGCTGCTCAAGTGTCACATCAGGAGAGACATTTAAGGCTGTGGTCCCATGGTCAGCCTTCTCGCTGGCTCTGGGTGGCTCAGATTCAGTCATTTGGGAGTACTCAAGGGACATGTTGTTCAAAATCAAACACTAAACATTTTTGGTTAAGGAATGTTTTCACAGCTTCATAAGAACAGCTTTGGTGGCTTGCCAGATGGATGGATGAAGCATCTTCTCATGACATTTGAGTCTGCCCTGGCCTGATGAGAATAATGCTCTTCTTTTAAGTACTAAGTGTCTATTTAACAGGAATGCTAAAAGTTTTAGATCTGGTGTGGAAAAAGTATTCTGACCATGGTATTTCCATATCAACGACACTTGGAGGCTTTGTAGAAATAAAGAACTTGTCTTGCACCATTTTATAGATACCCTTGGATTTCATTAACTTCAAGTTAAGACCTTGGCAGCATCATGCTCATAATTCAAAAACAATTTGCTTGTTGGATTAATTTCTCACCAGGAGGTATATTTTGCTTGTTCCAAATGAGAAGAGCACTTTACACCGTGTCAGATTATCAGAACTAATAAAACAGAAGCAATCAGAATCATGAATCATATGCAAACTGTTAGAACTTTACTTAAAGTAATTAGAATATGAAAGCTATTGGACAATATTGGAGCACAAATCCTCCCGCCAAGAAAGCATAGATCATTCTTTTTAACAATGCAAAAACATACATTTGTTAAATACATAAACAGCACTCAATTTTAATGTAACATATACTTCTATACTTTTGACCTTAGCAGTCATTTTAAAAATGTACAAAGTTTTAATGTTCATTGGTTTCTTTAGAGTTTAAAGAAAACCCACATGTTTAAAGCAAAGGAAAATGGTCATTAAAAAACCAAACCAGTAGCTTTAGCATGTGTACAAATTACAGAAAGCAACACTTATTTTGAGAGAAATCAACTGGAATTCTACAAGTATGACAGAAAATTATGCATGAGGTAACATTTCATTTAAAATCTAGGATCCCTGTACTGTAGTCACAAATGGTGCTCTGGCTTGACACCTACAGTCCTTGCAAAATTGACTTGTTTAAGTAGTTGAAGATGGCTATTAGGCACACTGCTTTGCATAATGACAGCTTTATCCTGAAAGAAAAAATCTGAATCTGATACTGAAAGATATGCTGAAAGAAATTTTAAAAAAGTTATACCTCTCAGGAGAAATACGCATTTGCCTAGTTCTCAGATTTACCTTCAAATTACAGAAATGAACTGAAAAACTGGGACTTTTTCTCTACAGAAAGGTGTTTAGAGAATTGACCTTAATCCCAATGTCACTGCAGCATGTCCTTAAGTGTGGCTAGCTACTGCTCTTGTCTCTTTCAGTGTTGTAAACCTGCTGAGAACAGAACAAGACATTGTCCTGCAGAATACTTCATGGTCAGAGGGCCAGGTCGGGAAAAGATGCCCCCAGACATCCTTTCCCCACTTTCCTGAGCAAGAGCCTTCAGACTTCGGGCTGCCCTTGTCTAGGATGCTGCTTCCAGACACTACTCCCCACTCCCAATTTTAAAAAGTATTTCCATGAAACTAAAAACAAGTCAATTTTAGAGAACCCAAAGGCACAATTAGAACATGCAAACACGAATTTAGTATTAGGCATTTCTGTGGCGCTGTTCCCTGTAGTATCCAAGATCTTTCACCAGCATTAGTGAATTTTATCCTGATAGCACCTCTCTGAAATTGGAGAACCTGCTATCCTTGTAGTATTACTCTACAAATAGTGCAGTCTGACCTCCCATGATGTGGTCAAAGCTATCTTGAACCTCTGTTCAGAAACTGCGTCTTCTTTGAGAGACTTTCTGGGGGTTACCTCTACACAATTTGGTTCTCCTCCATGATGATTTCCTGCTGTGAAGACAAAATAGTATTCGTCTTCTGCTCTGCCCTTTAGGCTTTGCTCAACCTTTGTAGCTTCATTCTAGAGTGAATGCAAAGATGGAGAGAGCAGGATGCGTGAAGCTCGCTTCTTTCTCCATTGCAAAAGGTGTGGCAAAGTTTGCTGTCTTCTGTGCTCCTAGCACTATGAAGTTCGGCTTTATCTAGTAAGTAGTATCTATTAATGCTGCCCGATCACCTTTGAAGGCCAGTGAACCTTTCACTAAAGAAGACAAATGAAGGGGTTATGGTTCTCTCTGCCCACCAGTATGGTCCTTGCAGGGTAATGCAGTGCAGGGTGCTTGCAAAAGACATTTCAACTCACTAATTTGTGGCTATGTTGCCCTCTCTTGCCACATAGACACACTCACTCCTCCACACTCACTTACTCACATGTGCTCCTCCTCAGGCACTCCCAACAGCTTTCTGTCCAATATAGGTGAAGTAAGGCTTTCTCAAGTTTTGGGAACGCTGCTAGGCTGTGCTGCCCAAGCACCTTTAAACACATATCAGCCATTCTACCACACAGAGTTGAGTCCTTGGTCTCCAGTTTGGATTTCTGTGGCCTGTGGTAGTAACGTGCTCTGCCAGTGTTGCAGAACAAATAACACAAGCAGCATAGGAGGCTCCGACACTGCCTGCAATCCCAACTTCAAGCCCACCAACAATGGGCAACATCTATTGTTTTCTCCTCCCAACAGCCAGCTCCAGGGAGGATCACTCACTGCCGCTCACGCCCAGCGATGGAGTGACAAGGCATCAAACTGCATCTTTCTGAAGGAGCTCTGTGCTTCCTGCCTCAAGCCATCCTCCCTCTCAGCAGAGGAGCTCTGGGGTCCTCCAGCCACTCCTGTGTCTCTTACCACAAACCCTCCATAGGCTCCTGGCTTCAAGAAACAAAGGTGGAGCAAACAAAAGCAGCAACACCCAAAGCTGGTCTAAAATAATGGAGCAGCGAGAGCAATGTTCTGGAAGATCAAAACCTGCCATGATCTAAGCTTGATTGCCTTATGACAGTGGTGGGGGTTTCTGCCAAATTTAAAAACAGGTTGAATTTTGCATCTTGTGCGCTTGCTTTTTAAAAATATACAAGATATTGCAGGTAGATCTTTATTAAACCTAAAGTAAGTGAAGCGCACTTTGAACTACATTACTTAAAGGGTGATTAGATTGATTTTAAAGAGCTTGTTGATGGTAATAAGTAAAAGTATGTCATCTACAAAAATGCATATGTACTTTCAACTTTTTTGGAGGTTTTGCTTTTGCAATTTTGAGGTGCTTGCAAACTCTGCAGATAAAAATCAGTTGATCTAAGTAACCAGCAAGCTTATTGCCTGTAGCCTTCCAATTGTTTCATTATAGCTTAGGAAGGATTTTTTGTTTATCGTAATAGGACACAAAAGCAGAGTTACATTAGTGCTGCTTTGCAGAGCAAACTACAAAGTTCAGCAATGCAGGCTCTGCTGTTTTCTGCATGTGTACCATACACTTTCCACCCAGGCAGTATTCATATTAAAAATTCATGCAATTACAATTATTTTTTTTCAGTTCTTCAATTTTTTCATTGCTTTTCTGTTGTGCTTTTGCTGAATTATGGATAAAGCTGTAGTTTCAATTTTAAAATACATCCTTTCCTAAGAGGGGATTTATATGCTCTCATTTGTAGACACGCTGAGCTGTTTGATTACATAAGTGTAAGTATTTACTTTGCATTACCTTGATTATAAAGGGGAGTTATCAGAAAGGGTAGCTTTTTTTTGAATGCTGAATGATGGACATGGAATGGAGGCAGCGGGTAGTAAATGCAATTGCTTTCTGGTTTCAGGCGGTTAGAGAGTTAATTGAAAAAGTGCAGTACAGTACTCAAATATTTCATCTGCAGATACAATAGCTTATTTTCACTTTGCCCTCCTTGTGGGCTCCCAGAGGGTGGGAGGGTACTTTACAGCTGGCTCTGCAATATTAAAGTTTTGTCATCAGCAAAAGAATCTGTGCAGCTCAGATTTTTGCTCTATATTGTAGAGCCCTAGGAAGCACTGTCTCTCAACCCTGAACTGAAAGCCTAAACAAGCCAAGCAGTCTCAAGTCCCTTAAGATGAAGGGACCTCTCTAGGTTCCTGACTGAATCAGAGAACAATTTAGGTCAGAAGGGGACTGCAGGGAGTCATCTAGCCCTCCCACTCAAAGCAGGGCCACCTTAGACATTGGATCAGGCTGCTCACATCCAGCTGAATTTTAAACTTAATGGATTGTCCCTGTTAATCAGGCTCTCCAACTCATTAAGTTATATATTTAGTTGTGAAATATATGAAGTCTTGTTTCCCAGTGCATCAAACTATTCTGTGCTGCTCTGGGGATGCAGTGCTAACTTTGCTGGAAAAGTTTGGGTCATGGTCTTATGGATCATTAGAAAGTCACAAAGTGGCTGGAGTTAAGTAATGAATTAATTCTTTTAATTCTTGATTTTAAATAAAGACACCCCCCAATTCCTTCTACTTCTTGACTCTCCTTTTCAGCTTAGCAAATGGAAAGTAAAAAACAGTCCGTCAAAGAAGAGTTTTGTTGTAAGCTACTTTTTAATCACGGCATTACTTGACATTCAGTCAGCATGACGATTACATTTTCCTTCTCAAAATGTCAACAGACAAAATAAGCCTAGCAGGACCCTTCAGAAGAAAATAAGGAAACGTCTGAAGATGTTGAACTAGGAATGACAGAAAATAATGATGAGGTAAAACTAATAAATTGATTTGAGCAGTGACAAGGCTTGGGAATACTGAGGAAAACTTTCCCCTCAGGGTTACAAAGACAAAAGAGCACCTAAAAATATACCACAATTCTTCTGAGATAGAGTGGATATCTTGATTATGAAATGCTGAGGCTGAAGCTCACTCTCTAACCATACAATTACCTTGCACAAGCTGCAGCCAAAATGCCCTTCTGTGTGAGTATGCACTCCAAGCTGAGCTTACAGCTTGATCTCTTTGCCCCCGTATTTTGTCTTTGGCCTTTTTGTTCAGAAGGTGCCAATTACTGAGAATTCTGGCAATGGTTTTGCTGAGGAGTGCATCTACTCACCGACAATTGAACTTGGCTCTCCAAAGCAAATCTACACAAGCTGTCCAAACCCAAGCGGAGAGCCAGGGCTCCCCCTGCACCCCACACCCTCCCGCTGCTCTGCAGTGCTGCTGCAGGTCGTGACCACGCTTGGACTGAGTTTGCTGCTAAGCTGACAGTTCTGCCTTGATTCATGACGCTGTCAGGCTGCAATTGAATACAATGTGTTGCAAGGCACAGAATGTATTTGAGCTCCTCTTCCCATCCGGGCTCTGCCATGAGCCCCCACAGCCTGCTCTGTACCGCAGCTCCTCTCCACAGGAGCTTGCTCCCTTCCCAAACTATGGTATTCTGCACTTGAATTCTAGTAAAAAACCAAACAGGAATGAGGGAAGGGAATCCTAACATTTTATGATTACATTGGTATTTGGGAAATGCCAGTTTGATACCAAAATTGTGATAATTTTGTCTTGTGTTTAAGTAGTATTTATGTGACATTTCCCTAATGCAGCCCTGACAGTTACTCAGAAACAGCAAGCCATGTAGTCCCTTCTCTCTGCATGTTATAAGACCTGCATGCTGGTTTATTTATGCTTGAATAATCTAAGATGTTTCATACTCATCTCTCTGATGGTTCCACCACTCAGAAACCAAAATATGCAGAAGTGGTGTCTTACGGACTCATTGCTCCTCATCCTTCTGTCCCTCTCCAGGGCAGCTAAAAGAGAAATGGCAGCAGCCACAGCTCTGGTTTCTACCCTCTGATTCACTCATCTCCATGCCATGCAATGTTGTCTTTAGGATGAATATACAATACCCATAAGCTTTTCAACATGTCCTCTCCCATTCCAGCTTACTGATCTAAATCATGGTTTATCTTACTGGTATAAGGCCTGCTAAAGTGTGTTTTATTTACTCTTTTATGTAGCTTTAAATTGCAATTTTTTTTTGAACTGCTTAGTATTAGTCCCACATTAAGATCATGTTTAGACTTGAATCCTTGTTCCAATGAACTATATAAAGGCTGTAATAAAAATGCCTATGCAACACTTTCATACGCACACTCATATACATATGCGTGGCTTTCCAATACACTAATGGCTACTGCAACTATGCTCAGGTTACATCCAGCTGCACTCAAACCCATGCTGACCATGTCACAACCACCAAATCTCAGTGACAGACAGAGCCAATACCACCACCTCGCCACCCCCTGCCCTGTCCTGCATTTTGCCGAGGATGTCGCCGGCAGGGCCGGGATGCTGGAGCTACTGGACACCCCGTTCCCGTTGCCACCTTGCAACCCAATGCAAAACTATGCCCGGAGACTCCGGGCGCCCTGGCCTGAAAGCATCCTTTCTCCCTTCTTTTTAAGCACGAGGCGCCATCCCACAAAAGAAGGCGCTCTCGCCTTCAAAAGGTTTCTGTTCGTGCGTCGTGGCCTGCCCTGAATCAGCTCCATTCATCAGCTCGCCCTCAGTCTCAGGCTGCTCCCTCTCTGGCTGCAGATTCGGCAAAACACCGAGCAAGAGCCAGATATAAATCTCTCCCCCTCAAAGGAAATATTTAGCAGCAAAATGAGTAGAAAACAAAAGACTTCTCTGTTACTCACCCAATCCTCTCACTCAGGGTGGCTCTATCTAACAAGCAGGCAAATGAGCGCTCCTGCCCAGCATGGCTGTGCCAGGGGGACGGGGAGCGGGGCTGCCCCACGCCTGGGAACCCACAGCTGCGCCCAAATGGCCTCAAGCACTGGCTGGGACATGCAGAGCTTTTTCCATCAAGTCCACTGCTTGGTAAGCGTGAGAGGCCTGCTTAGGGCAGTGAGGGGGGGAAAAAACCCCAATGTTTTCTGTTAATTCTGCAAAAGGAAAACTCAAGACAAGTTAACACAATTTTACATACATATTAAAAGCCAAGGAACATTAATTCACAGCTTATCGGTGTTTTGCTCTTATTTCTCACTGTGTGAGCTGTTCTGAAATGTAAGATGTAGGATGCAGATGAAATTTGTTCCTCTTTTTATTGTAACTTCAGTTGTATAATTCAGTAATTCTCAAGAAAGTCTGGAAAGGCCAAGTGTCCATGTGAATTCATTGAGATGAGTGTGCTCTGGCTCTCCAACACAGAAACTTAACAGGTTTCTGTTGTAAAATATTTATCACAAAGACAGATAGCCACTTCATAAGCAATAACACAAGAGAGCTAAGCCATGTTACCAGAACTCAATAAAATCCTTTTGGGAAGGAAGAGGTGCAGGACAGGGCATGCACCAGCATCTGCCTGACAGAGACACTGGAATGTCTCTGTAATGCTGACTGGGGCTTCAGCTGAAGAGCACGGCTGCCCACTCCCAGCCTGTAACCCACCAGACTGGCTGCTTCACCAGCCCAGCTGAATTTGCCACTGGCTGGGTGTCAGAGCAGTGAGGTTTCAGGCAGTCGCTGAAGCTCCTGACAACAGTGCCCAGCAGCAGAGCCAGAGGCCGTGGGGGACAGGATGCTCCTCAGACACACGCCTTCCTGTCGAGCATCCTGGCTGCCCACGCAGCGAGGACCTGGGCTGGCATGAGGGGCTGGCTGGGACTCACCCACTGCAGAAACATCGGCAGGTTTTGTTAACCCAGCAGAGCAAGGTAAAGAAATATACGACCCGCAGGAAGCAGGAAGCGATGCGATGTGTGCGTCCTTATGTCACTGCTCGAATTCTTGTCCAAATCCCACCGCTCCTGTGCTCATTCGGTATCTTGCAAAGTAAGGGACTATTAAGTATTACCCACACAGTTGAAGATTTACCTTTTACAATACCATTAGCTTAACTCTGTATGACCAATAATTCAGTTTTTTATATTTGTTCATCTTCTATCTAAAGCAAAAGCTTCAGTGTTTCATTTACTTTGTTTTTAAATTTTTACTTTTTGGTGCAATTACTACCTTGAAACCTACATCGGTAATGCTCAAAATTCTTCAAAAATACTGCCATTTGAATTTTAATCATGTACCAAAAGAAATATTACACAAAAATATTTTCTTGCTTTATCTCTACAGTTCCTGAAAAACTGCATCTTGTGGACTTAGATACAAACGTACTGGAGAAACCGAAACTACATGAACAGAGAAGACCTCAAATGGCCACTGTGATCTGTAACAGTCTATATACACATTATATACATATGACTGTTTGAGAGCCTGTATTCATGAATGTGTACAGTCTACATACTGCACAAAGTTAGTTTGTCTGAGGGCTTTTTTTTTAAACTACCATCAGAAACAAGGAGAACAACCTTGTGGTGGCACAGAAAGTGTGTGGGTACTGGATTTAGTCTTACCCTCCTAATACCACTGCTCATTAACCATGAATTGATTTTGCAAATCTGCCATTCAACACAATAATTTCTACATTTTTCCGATTGCATTTGTACATGTAACAAATTGGTACAAATGTTTACAGTAAGATGTAAAGTTCATTGATACAATGCCTTTCATGATGGCCATAACTGGTTACTAGCCAACTCTGTAGTTTTTTAGAGACATTTTTAGCTGAACTTGGAAAAATAGGAAATGTATTGTAGCTTAAAATAAATGTACATAATATACAATATATATATTTATACACATGTGTATGTCTACATACACATATATTGATATAACATTTGAAGTAATGTTTAGTTTTATCAGTTCTCTGAGTGCTGGGACTACCTGGCAAATAGATCTAGAAACAGAATTTGTCCACAATTAAATAATCATTTCCATAACTTAGAAAAATATACTTTTACTAAATAAGGTTTAAATTAACTGACTTATGGATATATCATGGAGGATAATGGTTTCCAGACTCTGGCATGGTTAAATCTGAAAGAAACCAAGCTACTACAAACCAGTAACGAACGCTGCCCCGCAGCCAAACACAGAAGAGCACAGAAATACAAGCTGCTGCTGCAGCCATCACCGGTGGCACCCAAAATCTCTCTGGTTCAGTCACCTCTTATACAGGCTTCATTTCCACCCAATACAAGTTGCCCACCGACTTCATGCCCTGTTATTTAAGGCCCACTCCAACCACGACCACACAGCACCTGCCGCCTTCTCCAAGTACAGCACTTGCTGACTGATGGGAGCAGCTTCCCACTTCCATGCAACTCTAGCCTTGAGAGCTAACATATTATCAAAGTCCCTAATTAACAACTTGGGGGACCATCAGTACTTGAGCTTCACCAAATGGATTTTGATCTACTGCATAGGTAAATATTTTATAGCAAAACATATATATATGTGTGTTTGTGTGCATATGTATATATACATATACACAGACACGTGTGTGAGTATGTGTACATCTTTATAGAAAAAATTTCATGGAGCTATGTGTAGTAATGCGATATACCAAGGTATCCTGCATACCTTATCTGATTTTTTTAAAATATATAGGCACCAGAAATAAGTATATAGAGCAAATCAACCATTAAAAATTAAAGTTAAATCAGTGGACAAGAACTTTGGTAAAGCTTGTCAATATTTATTTTTTTAAATTCAAATACAGTCAAAGTCTACCAGTTGCCATCACCCTCTTCACAAGAGGAAAGTGCATGGGTTTTTTTCTAAAGAAAAATTATATGTAAGGTGGGGCTTAACGATTCAAGAAAATTCTGAATTAAATGTTTACATTTTTCAAAAGATTACTAACTTTCTGATGGAACGAAAGCTAAATAGAGTTCTTGTCCTGTGTGTATTTCATTTATTGTATGCATATATATATATAAATATATATATGTCTCTGTCTATGTACCTGTGTGTGTATATACACATCCACACACTTTTAACATGAGAGAGGAACCTGTTTTTCTCCACTTTGTATGTGGAGACTTACACATTCCTCCCTGTCTTGTACCCTGTGCAGTATAATCTCTAGTGATGAGGCCAAACAAAAAGATATAGTTCACCATAGTATATTAGTTTATGTAGCAAAGTCATTTTCAAGCAAGTAAAATAAAGCTCTGTATTCCAAACTTCTTTTCCTTTACATTTCTCATAAAGAAAAGGAAGGAAAAGGAAAGAGGGGAGGGAGTAGGATTATGGCAGTAGCATTGAGCCAGTGGCATGTGTGCATGTGCGAGCGTGCAAGTGCATGCACGCGCGCGCACACACACACACACACGCACAGAGAGCAGGGCTTTGGTTGACAAATGCAGATTGTCCAGAGAAGGTGGATGCATAAGGAAGACTCTACAGTGATGCAATTGTATCTTTTATGTTTGCATGGAGTGAGAAAACAAATTCAATTGGAAAAAAAAAAAGCAAAGACCTCTTTTTAGGTCCCTCATCAGTGAGAGCATACTCAGTATGCTAGAGAATTTATCTGAAACCTTTTAAATCAAGGCCTCTTTATTACAAAAATAAAAACGAACAAACAAAAACGTATGAGAGACGACAAGATGCTGAAGTGTCACTCCAATCGTCCCTGCAGAGAACAATTGCATCCCATTTATTATTCATTCTCTTCTCTCATTTCTACGATGTCTGTCATTTCCTCTGTGTGAGGCATATCGGTCATTGCAGAGTCTTCACCTTCAGTAGCTGTTTCATTCTCATTCCGCTTCTTTTTCTAGATTGAAACAAGCATTCAGAAACCTGTCAGTAAGTGGTGCATGAACACAGTCCTACAAACTCTGGGCACTGGGAGAAGCGAGATGGTGTTATTAAAAGCTAGAATATTTGTGTCATATTTGTGGCTTGTCACTAATAAGCTGGCTTAACTTAGAAGGTTTCCATAACCTTCCTGGGGCTCAGTTTTCTCCTTTCTAACATAAATCCAATAATAGAGGCATTTCTTATGCTAAGCAACATCCAAAACAGGCTCCAGCATGACTAGAGGGAAGAGAGCATCTGGAATCTTTTACATCACAGACTTTTTATTAAAAAAAAAGAAAAGCAAACAAAATATGAGAGAAGATAAGATGCTCTAGGCAGGGGAGACAGAGGTGGCAACCTAATTTCTCAAATGTCAAACCAGGAATTTTACAGTTGTGAGCATTCTGGCTTTTCTTGGTATTGCTGATCCACTGTGATTCCCCACCCCAACAAGGCCAAGTAATATTAGAGTATTTTTGGCTAGCAGGAGCAGGAGGGCATTCAAGAGTCCTATGATTCATCCAGGATGTCCTGGATTAGTAAAGCTAAGAAGCATGCAGCCCCACTACAAAACAAGTTGAAGCATCTGTTCCTTGTTACCCGTTTCTCAGCAGGCTGATTAGTTTTACAGAAAACACTTGTACAGCTGACAAAAAAATCCCCCACAGGTATTAATGATTCAGCTGAGTTGGGCATATCAGAGTTTCAAAATTTCAGAGGTGTCTACATAACATTCATTTTGCAGCCCTCAAACGCTGCCCACTTATTACCACTGTAGGTGAAAACAAGTTGGTGTATACAGCTACTGGATGGCTCTGCCACTGTCACACTGGCTGTTGAGATGATGCTGTCAGCTACATACCAACTCTGACAAAGGAATAAATTAGGTTGGCACAGTTATTATTCCTAGTACCTGCCTTCATCACTGCAAAAAATTAAGCACCATGTCCCTAGCCAGGAACACTCTATGAGCTACTACTGTAACAAACAAGCAATGAGGGGGTTAGTCCAAACAGATACATGTTGTGAAACCACAAGCCATCACAGCCATTTCAGTGCCTACAGGTTTTACTCATTGGTTCTCATGAAAAACATGACAGACCAATCATGACAGAGATCAAGGTCTTCTATTTTCTTACGAACCTTGTACAATTTGTTTTTGGCCATGGCCTGCACTGTTAATACACATCAAAACTGGTTTTAGTTTGTTCCAACATGAGGCTTTTAGATACTCCACCTTCTGTAGTTTTTTTGCTAAAAATAGAAGTGGTGGGCATCTTCACTTGGCCTTTAGTAAGAAGGACCTGGTGCCCTATACAGTGCCTTGAAAACATAACTGGAAGGACACAACATGCAGGTACTGAGATGTACCCAGTCACCCAGCCAATATTTATCCTGTGTTTGACTTCATTGAGTGGAATATTCTTTGAAATCCGTGTTTCACTAGTCCTCCGTATATGCAGGATTGTAGTGTGTGACATATGTAAAAGTATGCCTATCACCTGTTTTGTAAGCTCCTATCCTCTACTGCTGCAGAAGTATATCTTGTTTTAAGCCACTTCTTTAGATGGCAAAAAAAAAAAAGCTACTGTACTTTTGTCCATTTTCAGCAGAGCTGGTTTCATAAAGAAATAAAAGTATACATATAGATATATATACACACACACACAGATATAGTAAGCTTGGATGAGTGGTTCCTTTGTCTACATAAAGAAGCTATGTTGCACTGTAGTAGCTGATCTACAGTGCAAAATAGGTGGTGGTAAGGTCATGATATCCATGATACACATGTTTTGAGAAGCAAGAGGTTTACTTCAAAGCAGCGTGTCCCATGGCCTAGTCCCACAGCCTGAATGTCCACTAGCAGCTGGAGTGGGCACCTTTTTGTTTTACTTCAACCCAAAGAATTCCCAAGTTGCACACTCTTGAGACCGCACAGGGAAGCTAAACGAATTCAGTAAATGGAGATGCTGGGGAGTTGTATTTCAAAAGTGTACTCTTAATCTGAACTAAAATCCATTATATTTATCAACTGTTTTCACCAGATCCTGCAGAGCCCAATTCTTACCTGTTTCCGATAGACGTAACAGGCTGCTATTGCAACCATGGTGGATTCTCCTACAAAACCAGCTAGAAGGGATCCTACACCAAGAGTGGCTCCATGAACTCTGTGGGTGGCATAAAAAGAAAGTAGTCATGGTTGTGTGAGAATGAATGATTCATAATTATATTTTCACTGGCATATAGAACCAATCTGTTGTTAGAAATACTTCCTTCGAAGACATAATACACTGGCAAAGAGAATAACTGGTATTTGAAAGAACTTTTCTGTTTCTTAATGGCTTCACTGTTTAGTAAAAGAGCCACATTCTGAATCAAATTATGGACTAAGAATTTAAAGTCTTGTACAGAGTGCTGTAGAATAGATTATTTAACTTATAAACAAGATATTCTTCCATTAGTTTTCTTAACAGTGCATTTAATAACATTGAAATAAATTCCCCCTAGGACATGTTTTTGCCTCTTTGACATTTTGTATTTTTTCAAAAGGGACATCACTATCGTGCCTGTCTAGAGCAATCACACTTCTAAATCTGTAAATGTTTCTTTTCCAGACATTGATGCAATTTAGGCTTTATATTATGGTTAGTATTTGGGGAAAATGTTCTGAGTTATGCAAATTCAGCTATCAAGTGATAGGGAAAAGGAATGAGCAGGAAAGCTCTGTGGAGAATAATGATTTACCCCAAGTAAGGCAGCACAATGAGACTAGCGATGAGGACAATAATCCGCAGCACGGAGCTGGGTGCCAACACAAATGTCTTCTTCAGAGTCATCAGCCAACCAGTCAAGTGCGCTCTGACAGTCACTGTTCATAAACAGGGGAAGGGGAGGGGATGGGGAGAAAGGGAGGCAAGAGTAGTAAAAAAAGTGTCAGTCATCTCATATGAAGCTTTTTCATGCAGAGAGCACTGTTCAGAAATAACCATGGTGAAACTTGTTTCTGGTAACTTTGCACACTGGGAAACTCTACTAGAAACGAAGTGGATCTTGTATGCAAATTGCTTTAATAGACTGATTTTTGAAAAAAAAAAAAAAAAAAAGAAGCCAGTTATGGACAGCAATCTTTCCTAAGAGCTGCTCTCTTACAACCAATTTGTTAGATGGTCCATTCTGTTTTTTTCATTAAAAAACCCCTATCCCCTTCCCTAAAGAGAAATCATACCAAGGAAAATTTTCCCTCTAGTTCCTGTGTGGTACATGGTGTAACAGCTAGGCACAGAAAAAGATATCTACATGAACCTATTCTTGTATTTGTACTTTACCTTTATTACAAAACTGTCTTGTCATATAAGGAGAAAACACTACATGATGCAGCATTTAATCATGGAAGTTAGAAATTTTTTGAGGGGAAACATTTTGATTATCACTGTCAAGCTTGCCTCTCTCTTGAATAGGGGCATTAACTTTATTCTATATTGTTTATGCTCTGATGATATATGAAAGAGCCGCTGAGTCTGGCAGCAGAAGGGGAGACTAATGGAGGTGATGTTACTGTGGAGGTGGTCCTAGAAACTATTCCAAATAGTTAATTTCAGTCTTGGCACACTGCCATTCATGTGTGTGTTCTCGGTCAACTACACTAAACAGAATTCAGTCTTTACTTCTGACAGTCAGAAATCCACCTAATGACAGACAGCTCTTACTGCAATATTTGCATCTTGACTACTGATGTAAATAGTCTTCGTCTACACCAGCTTCAATAAAAAGGTGTTACTTATGCTAGGCATGCATTTAGCCACTCTTGTATGTACAGACATGCCAGATTCTGACCACACCTCACAGCTGGTTTGGTTTTGAAGTTAGTGTTTTTATTTTCTTGGTTTTTACCTGGAACTGGAAAGAAGGAGAAGATGCGCAAAGGAACAACACACAGCTCTGCAAAAGCGAAGTCTACTCCAATTATGTCAACTAAAATCTTTTCTGACACGTTTGGCGTCCAAAACATCACAAAACAGAGCTAGGAAGAACAAAATTAAGAAATGTTTATATTTCAGAAAGTAAGCACAACAAAAGATAGGCCCTCCTGGTCTAAAACATTTTTCTTACTGATGGGTAGATATCTCTACTGATGATAAATATACATACAGTATATTTATACTTAGCTTGCATTCAAATACACAGAGTACATAAGTGTACATAAGAGAGGCATGTTAACTTCAGAAGCAATTCCTACTCTTCATGTTTTTTACATACCAAGACTGACGCACATAAAAAGAATTTTTATGGTGCCTGCAAATGGTTGTACGTGAATGGTCTAATTGTTACAAAAACAGTAAGAAACTTGATTTTTACAGAACTTGTTCTGGTTAAGACACCCATATTCCTAAACAGCTTATCAAATGTTTTAGTAACTAAAGGTTTGAAGTATTCCAAGACCCAGAGATCTGATCTACTTTGTTATTTAGCTTGGTTTTGTGATTAAAAAAGCTTTTTCTTCCTGTTATTGTCACAGTAAAGCAGATGTTAAGGAAGCAAGCTGACTGAATGGGGCAAAACTTGTGACCTGAAATGCTCTGGCACTGCTCTTGTCAGGTTACAAACCAGTGTACCAGGTAAATTATACGCACTGGCTGTACAATCTGATGGCTCTGTAAGACTCTACAACCACTCTCTTATAATTCGGCCTACAAGCTAGTATCACAGTATCTAGCTCTTCTTTTTTTATCCAGTGGTCACATCCCTACATGTTCAGATGGCTCTTAAAGCTAGCCTTTGAAGTCCTACTACCTCCAAGACAGCTGGGATTTCACTCTCATTCTTTGGCTATGTGCCAGAGACTGTCCTTTCTTTTTAGCCTACGAGTACCCAGACCACAGAAGTTTCCCAAGGTCTATGACCGAGTGGCCTGTGGGAGGTCTCGCGTTCTGACTGCCTGTTGTGGTGAACAAAATATTTCACCGTCCTGCAAAAGGCTCATCTTCAGTCTTCTTCTCCACTTCTTGGGGAGGAACCATTATTTATTTTTCACAATTGAATGTTTTATTTGACTAATTTGATGCTGTCTTGCACTGTATATCCATCACCTATACAGAGAATAGTAAGTAGAGGAAGGTAAGAACAGAAGACAAATTAACTTAGCATGGATTCTTTTTCTTTTAGCCAGCCCTTCTCTCTCCCTGACAAACTACTTGTACAGGGTACAACTGAAGCAGAGGGGACAATCTAGAGCAGAGAAGGTTGTGTGGCTGAGATTCCAGTTATTAAAAAGTAACTGTACAGTGACAGAGTAAATTCTTTTCATTGTTGCAGACACCATTAGGCAGACTGCAGTGATTTGTACTCTTACTGCAAATGACCTGTAAAGCAACAATACAGGGCATATTTTGTCAAATCTTTCTTCAAAGTCCAATAAACAAAATAAGATGCAAAGATGTCCACTCTTCAATTGTAATTTGCTGTTTTCATGAAAGCAAAGACCTTACGCTGGTTGTACTGCACAATGCTATTAGCATCCTACTAAGCAGTATAGTTACTGCTGCTGCAAGATTCCATACATCTATGCTAACAGCAGAGTCTGCCCACTGCTAGTAACAGGCAAACAGAGCAGTCTTTCCTTCTTCAGCCACTTAAAAGAGTATTCTAACATGGTTAGACAGACAAGCAAATGAGTGACTAAAAGCATTGTTCTCAGTGCTGTTCACTTTGAAGTTAAAAGTTTGTTTCTGGCCTTAATAAGAACACACTCAATCTCCATCCAGCTCTTACGGGAGGAAGGTCAGTTTGCAAATCAGGGCTAATGACTTATACCCAGGTGGTATGCAGTCATTCCTCCTCAGCTGTTGCAAACTGCAGTCCTCCTCACCCTCCCCCATCATCAGCAGAGAGTCAGTGCTGATAAATGGCTTCAAAGAGCACTTATATAGCAGCTGGTGGGTACAGACAGCAGTGCCTGCTAAGCTCAAGAATAAGCAGTTTGAGGAGGTGAGGCATAGCAGCAGAAGGCCCTTCTATTTCTGTCTCAGCATATTTCTGTCTTTTTTGTTGCAATATTGATAACTAGTTTCATTTTGTGAAGAGATTCCTCTCTGCTCTCTTATGAGGGCACAGGGAACAAAGCCTCAGGAAAAGAAATTAATGCTTTGCATCATGCAAGCCCTCTGCAATTTAACTTCTAGAGTATTTGCAACTTAGGAAGTTTCTGTATTATTTCAAACACAAATTCAAAATGTAGTGGAAAAAACTAGGTTCTACTTCAGGAAAACAGTAACACTAAACACGCAAAGGAGGGAAGGTATTTTGGGTTCTGATTTTATTACAGATGAGGTATATTAAAAACAGGATGAAGCTCTTTGGTGATGCTGAGTGGTCTGTATGATGTTTGTGATTTACCTTGGTAAAGGGTGAAGACTGATCAGAGAGGAGACCGGAGAAGATGGTAACAGATGAAATGATGCAAGTAGCCCAGTGAAACGGGGTGTGGCACACACAGTTAGACATGGGGCCTATTGGAGTATGCGGCACTAACTTCCCAGGGCTCAGATCAGGAAAGATTTTTAGGAAATAGACTTAGCTACAGTATGTCTCCTATCTTTCTTTTAGTTAAACGCTGTTTGTTTCTCCCTCCTCCCTACGTCTTTCTGCGTGTCTACAAGGTTAAAAATAGAGCAGATAGGCTTGGGTAGGGTTACAGTTATACCTTATTTTAATCTGATCAAGAGGTGAAGATGAAACAGTAAAAGTTTCTGCACAGGCTAGCAAGACACATGCATAAAGGCACTGCAGCTTCAGGTTGCAATTGCAGTTGGCTGCAATGGCTTTATACAGTAATGAATATTGTATTTGGCACCTCTACTGAGGCTGAAGCATTTTAATGCTTTGGGAGTAAGGACTTTGCTTGTGGAATTCTAGCAACAGAGTTGATTTGCTTTTCTGTTATCTTATGGTATGAGTGCAGCATGATATTAAAGGATAGTTTTGTTAAAGCCTTTGATCATTTAACTGAACAATGATGAGTGCTTTAAAAATATAGGAAAAAATGAAGATATAAATAGGAGAGTGGAACCCTACAGAGAAGACACAGGCCTGAATAAAGACAGTAATATTTATTATGGTGGTGTTATCTCTGTATAAACAACAGTAGCCTAAGCATTTCTGGAAGTGTTTTAATAATTTGAACTGATCTGAAGGGCTGTTATTGAGTAATGTGCCTTTAACTGATCTACAGCAGTAAAATTTGAAAGACTTTACTAAATATGTCAATAATTTACAGCACCATAAGCAAATCAGTACAGCTGTACTAGATCAGATCAAAGCTCCAGCTAGATGAGTACCGTCTTCCTGCTAAAGGTCACTGGGGGTTGCTGAAGGAAAGTACACAAAGAGCAGGGCAAGTGCAGAGTAAGAGATGCCCTTCTCCGGCTGCACGGTCTGAGCTGCTGGCACTTCAGGAGTTCAGTAACTGTGGTGCACCTTCATCCCATGCAGCATTATGTTGTGCATACAACACATCAAAAATTAGTGACTTTTTTTCAATCCAGTTGTGCATTAAAAAAAAGCCAAAAGCCCTCTCTCTTGCAGTTTAAACACTTTTCATAAGTAGCTGCGCTTACTTCCATGTGGAACCTTGCTATTCTCAGCTAGCAAATTCAGCGCGTAGGCATATTAACAGGTTACACCTCAAAAACTTCTGCTGTTGACAAGCCTGAGAGAATGCACCAAATCTTTGTTTTAGTGGTGAAAGTATCAAACTGTTAGCGCTCAGTTCAACTTCTCTTTCATCTTTTCATGCACTTGACTTTCACAAATGATTGTGACGAAAGACTGTTCATGAGATTTTGTTTCGGATGCTGCATGTGTGAGTTTGAATGCTAGTAGTTCTTGAAAAGTAACTGCATCTTCTGGAAGCTCCATCTCCATTTATTCTGGTTGCTGACAGGGATTACTAAACTCAGAGACCCACTACAAAATGCATTATAATACATTATGCTAACAAAGGCTATTGTCATGTTTATAGTGATCTGCAGGGTGCTAGACTGATTTGCTTTTTGGCATTTGTAGAAAGCTGCCTGTTGTCTGGGACATTCATTGATAAATATAAGGCACGAAAGGGTATTCCAGTGAGCTATAAACAACAGTATAGCATTTCTAGACTTCAGTGCAGTCTCCAGTTAGAGGAAACACTGCCTGATGACAAAGGCACGATACAGCTCTATGTTCCTCATAAAGAAGCTATGGAATACAAAGTGGATGTTATTTTTAAAGATGTTAGACATATATCAGATTGGAATGTGACTGGAATAACAGATTTTACCATGGGGAAGGGTACCGTTAACCTGTTAAAGGTTCTTCTGTGATGAAATGCAGTTCCTATTTTTCTCCTGCCAAACAACTCTCAGCAGATGTTTCCTATCATTTGTTGAACTTGCTATATTTGCAAGTATGGCTGTCTAAGAGAGGTGTTTCACCCTCAAAATATTGTTCTATGTATGTATTAAGGATTGCATCTTAACTAATTTAACCCATGCCTTGTTCATGACCTCTCTATTCCCATTTATACCATATGGTACTCAGTGAGGGTAGAGGAAATCTACTTTACACCTTATTATACATCTCAGCTTTGAATTGCACCTCAGATCTTGGGATGGTATCAGTTAAGTTTATCACTTCTGTTAATATGGAAGAATATAAGTCATATGATTTTGATTTTTGAAGTGTGCAATAAACAAACCAAAAAGTAGCCTCAGTCTTATGTGGTCTGATCTCCTGATTTGCCAAACATCTCCGTGGCCTCCCTCTTTCTCACATGAAAAGAACTTCCATAATTCTGTCTCCTTTCAGAGCTTGTATCACACTTACAAGATAAGCTGATCTTGCGGATATGTTTGTAAGTCAAAAGAATATTTTGTTCTAACTTGCATCAGTGTGAAAAATGGAATTTGACTCCTCTGTTCAACATCCTATTTTGCGAATAGGAAAAAAAATTTGTTGAATTTGTTAGTGCTGTTCTTATGGCTCTTCCAAATCCATACCTTCACTGACCTTGAAAATTTAGTTCTCTAAATGACTGTGTAGTACTGGGGCTTGTCACTCAAACACTCTAGCATTTTAATGAAACTACACTTCTGTATTTTTATAAAGAAGAATAAAATTAACAACAGTTTTGAACTGTTGACTACTAGTACTGAAACTATAGAAATAGATATTAGTTACACCCCTCTTCAGACTACAGCTGGAATGTGTTTCCGTGTTGAATATAGCTGTGCAACAGAATAAAAATTCCTAATACCTCCTGAAGCACTCATTCCACTCTGGTCCCTCAAGTAGTTGAACAACATGGAAAATGTTCAACAGGGTTCTTGTGAAGGAAGGAGATCTAACTACACATCAATTTACACAAATAAAGGATTTTGTGTTTTATTGTGGACCAAGAAATCAAAAAGTCTAGGTTTTATCATAAAGACATTATGCCCTGTTGATAGCAAATCACATGTGAGTTTAACATGAAAATAACCAAGTGAAAAACCTGTTGCCTTCAAAGGCTCAGGGTTTGGGGTTGGTTTTTTTTTAAGCACACTGCTATAAATAATCAAAAAGTTCTTTGGAAGCTGTGGAGGAATTGCTGGGTATGGTACAACACTAGAGGCCAGCATCAATGGCTTGCTATGGAGGCTTGCTGCACACCACAGCCTGGCCCGCACTGGAATGGAACTGCAGAATCCTATGCTATCTTTGCTGCAAATCATGTAAGAGACTAGCCTTTGCACAGTCACCCCAGTTTTGAGGAGTTTTTGATATACAGCTTTTAAGATGAAAAAAAGAATAATGTTTTGATCAGTCCAAATGGAGGCATTGAAGGTTCTCACAGCCTGACGCTCTGTTGGAATAGATCATGATGTGCTCACGTGTCCTGGAATTCTGAAGTGGGCAGAAAGGGGGTTCTTTTCTTGTGTGGGAAATGTAAGGTTTTCAAGATCAGACCAGCCAAAGTGCACAGGAACCTGCCCTGACTTCACAGCTGACCCTGCTCTGCGTCAGAGGCTGGACCTGATGAACTCCTAAGGCCCTTCCAACCCAAACAATTCTCTGATCCTATGAAGCAAAAAAGCCTTGGATCTGTGTGCAGTAAAATGTCAGACTGCAGTCATATTTGAAAGCAGTTTATCATAATGCTGATGACTTGAATCACAAGGACATTCTCTTATAGCAATTATCCTTCAGGCGCACGCAAGTCAGTATAGATTTCTGTGAACTTTGTGTTCTGCGAAGGGTGGTGTAAAGCTGAAACCAGCCTTCATAAAATTTGCCAAGCAGCAGGGGGAGCAAAAGAGGGAAAACTGCCTGAGGGAAAACTCCTTAGCTTCACATCTTCTGAAATAATTGGTTTCTACAGATCTAAGTCTCTCCGCACCTTCCCCAGCTTTCCTTATAGTTCAGAGTGACGGAGCACGACATTCTTCAGAAATAAATCTAGGTCCAGCAGCTGCCCAATATACTGACTCTCTGATAGCATCAACATGATGCCACATCTGCTTTCCCCCCAGCTGCTGCTGAAAATACTTAGGTGATAATTTTCAGGCTGGGTTGGGTCATTAATTTAAGATAGTCATTATATATCCCCATTGAATTATGCTGCTTTATTTTTTACAGAAAGCAGGATGTTTTACTGGGTACAGCTCCACTTTTAAAAAGTTCAAATAAATCAAAGCTGGCAGATTCCTAGGCTCTCTGAAAATTGTTGACTTCACAACTTAAGTCATTTTTTTCTATACCAAGTTTTCTGCAGCCTGTGCTTCCTATTGCAATTACAGAGTCTGAGCAGAAACATGCTGCAGTGACAATTTTTGACCCTTCCTTTTCTGCTGCTCCAGCCACTCATGCAGAATAGACCCTTTGTGTGAAACCTGAACAATCATGAAGGAGACATTAGTCTCCACCTCACTAGAGCAAACAGAAATCCTTTGTTCTGGGACAAAGGCTCAGTGCAGTACCACGGATGGGACAAGGCCCTCGTGAGGATTTCATAAAGTCAGCCTCTGGTGGCCAGCATCTTCCTGAGCAGGCAAGAATGCTTCCACTCATGTCTGAAATAATTTTTACTGAAGCAGGAACTGAACCTGACCTTGAAAAGGTAAAAAGCTTCTTGAGCAGTTGTTTGCCAATATGTAATTTTCCAATTGTTATTTTTGTGCCAGCAGCCTTAAGATTAAAAAAAAACAATCTGGGAGTTCAGAGACAGGCAAAATCAAAGCAGTGAAAACAAACTCATCCACTGGATGGGTGCTATTATTATAAAAGCTGTCCTTGGCATTCATGTAGTGTATGACAGTAAAGTAAAAAGAAAGTGGATTTAGTCTTAAAAGTTAATGCTGTTTTTTAAAATGTGTATATCCTAGACAGGCCTTGTGAAATCTTCTTAATACAATGAGGCTGCAATGAAGCCATTGATGGAATAAGACTGGGGAGTGTGGGGGAAATCTATCCCTCTTTTTTTATTTCCTTTCTTTGTATACTCATGAGAAATAACACTGAACTCAGTCACCCAGGGAATTTCCGATACTGGCACTGTTGGCAGCTGGGGTTGTGTCCTCTGAGAGGGACAGGTTTCTTGCCATGACATTTCTTCCTGTGGATTTTACTGCCTCTCAGTCCTCTTATCCCATGACTCTAACAAAGCCCAGTTGTAACCTCTGGTAATAAAGCAATGCAGAGACGTAAAATAAAGACAGCCAATAAAAGATAGGGAAAAAATGAACCTTGAACACAAATCCAGTGGCCTCTGCAATGGCTTAAACTTCTGGCTGCTTTTTGACCTGTGACACTGCATGTCACGGGTATATATGGTAGCAGCAGAACACAGTTCCTATGCACGTTTCCCTTCATTTATCTTTAAACTTGGGAGGAAAAACTACATGGAAGGCTAAATAATGCTATACAGTACTTCGGTTCTGAAGAAAACAGTTTGTACTGTTTCTTAAAGCCAATTGCTAGCCATGCCTAAGCTCTTCTTTGTTATAAAAAGGTATTCCTGAAAGCAAGCAACAAAGTACAGGAATGGAGAGATACACTGCAGTAGCTACTCCGAGTCTGAAGCTCTTCACTAAACAGGGGCAACTGATTATTCTCACAAGCAGAAAAGGAGATAGTCAGGGAGAATCTCCAACTGTAAGCATGACCTTGAACAGGGGAGGATGAACTAGTGCTTTAATCTGGATGAACTGGACAAGGTACTATCAATTACGATTGCTTTAAAGTTGGTGGAAGGGGAATGAGGATAGGCAGTATTAATCTATGATTTTATATTGTGTGGCACATTGAGAAATGTCAATTATTATTCAGTCTCTAAAGTTCCACAGTCAGACTTAACTTCCTTAAAAAATGAACAAAAAACCCATACAAAAATCATATAAACTTGTTCAGCTTTAGAAAGTAAGAAAGGCTTGCCCTAGTTAATGTAGTAACACAAGCCACTTTAAGAAAGTTGGTTCTTAAATAATCTTCCAGTTATAAGTTCTAGTGCAGCAGCTGGTAACTGATGTGCTGGAACTACAAGGCTGCAAAACTCTAGCTCATGTCCCTGGCCATGTTTGTTAAAACACAAGCATCTCAAAAACTAAAGCGCATTATTGCCATCAGAAGTCATGCTACCTTTCTGATCCACAATTCAAATTTCTGATTTCTACAGAGTAACTTACTCTATGCAATGTTATGGTTTGAGCACATGAACACTGATAAACTCACAGATTTCATTGTTTACATGAAAGAAATCATCATGATGAATCCTGTTTCCCACAGTGTGGCTAAGCTCTTTCTCCTAGTAAGGTAGAAATGCTACAGTAGCCAAATCCTCAAGATAGAAGAGATTAATGAGTTTTATAGCTGGGTGTCATATTGCATTCCCCTTTTGCAGGAAAGATGTAGAGTATCTGAAAGGCCAAAGCAGTTAAAAGTACAGCTTGTCCTTTTCAGACCCTGATGCTATTCCCTCAACCATGAGTCACAAATTCATGAAAAAATGAGGCTTTGTTAACTTCAGTCCATTTGTAACTTCTTGTTCAGCTGTTGGGCTCTCCTGCACCATCACTGCACAAAGACTACATCTTTGGCTCTCTCTTTAGCATTGAATATTCTCATGTTTCACCACATCTGAGTCCAGTCCCTCCCCTTTCCCAATTCCCAGCTTGGCTCTGGTGGGCCATCTTCGGGCAAGCGGGAAGGTTTCAACACTGCATGCAGGTTAGGTGTAAAACAGAGAGAGGAATGCCTAAACTAAGGGCCTCAGAAATCACATCTTTGTTCTGAAAATGCTTTCTTCAACTTGTGAGCAAAGAACCAGCATCAGCAGCCTGGAATGTGTATAGTTACCAAAGCTATACAAGTTGTAATAACTGGGTGATTTTCTCTGGTAGCAACCCTCTCTCAATACAGAGGAAAACTGTAGCATCAGTCACAAGGAAATAGAAACAGTATTTTTCTTGTTCCCCTTTCCAGCATCTGAATCACTTGAAACTATGGGGATGAGGCAGCAGATAATTGGCAAAAAAGTGAGAGTGAAGGAGGAATAATGGAGTAAAAGCCTTGATAGTCTCTTGCATTGGTCAGAAATTGCAAATCACTTTGCTCTACTCTAGGTTGATCTTTACCAAACTTAATCAAGTGTGTACACGGAAACCTTCTCACTCTGTTTGCTCAAATGCATAAAGGTGAGGGCATAAATAAATTCTATAATTCCTGTATTTTCTTGGAACCTGACAGTCTAATACTGATTTCACCGTAGTAGTGCTAACTGACCTCATTTTCTTTAGGAAAGGGGAAAAAAATCAACGACATTTTTGTGAAAGTATGTTCACATATACCGCTTGTGGCAAATTCTGTTTTAAAATACTTCTTTGCACACCCTCTGGCTACACTGACTGAAGTGCCTAAGGCATCTAAAAATTAAAGCTAATCTGTCAGGTCCTGAATGCGATTTACTGTCTCTTAGCCTTGAAATAAGACCCTTGAGGTGTTTTGTCTCCAAAGACGGAAATAAAGCGAAGTGTACTTCTGTATGTATCACAACTCATGAGGTACATTCATGATGGCTACATGTCAGCCTGTGTGGGACTCCAGACACCCAGTGAGAGCTGGGAACCGGCGTGCAGTAATTTCACGCTATGGACACTCTTCTTCTGCCTTCAAAAGGTTTCATCAGTGAAACAGGAATATGTTCCTTGGCATTTCTCAATATGCAAGCCTAATTCATATTACCCTGAATGCAAGCTAAGGATACCTAGTAAGACTGCAATCAGTCTTGCTGCAGAGATGCAGAGTTCTTTGACTTCTGTCCTTTCTCAACAGTTGCTTTATGTCTCATTGTTTAGCAGGACAGAGTAACTGAAAGCATAAAATATATCAGTGTCTTATGTACGCAAGAGCTTTACTCAGGATACTTTATCATGTGGAAAATGACCTTATTGGTAAATGCAGAAAGTGATACGAAATGACATATTTATTAGACTAGAGATTGAAAATTTGAGAGCAAAGGGGCCTACTGAAAACTGGATAGTTTTTGGTGCCCCTCAAGGGAAAAATCAGTGGCTGGACTGATGGCTGAGAAGTAAGATTTGCTCAGTTCAACTGGAAATTAAAACCTATTGAGTATAAAATGTTTGCATAGCATCAGGGAATATGTTAATGAAGCAGTGCTATTGCAATAATATACTGAGGTGGTATGAATATTCTGTCTTCACTCACACAAGCTCCAATTTTATCTGCCAGTGCGTACATTTCACTGGCTGGTGAAGCCTTGCTGATCAACAGGAGAGGAGAGTGGGTAGATGGTATCCACTTGGCAGTTCCAAGTTTGGCATAACAAAATCCAAAGCAGAGCACAAAAGCTTGGGCATCTGGAGTTGCCCTTTAAACAGACAAGGCTTCTCAGCCTGAATGAAACACAGCTGCTTCTCTTCCACAGTGACTAGCTCTAGCTCTTACAGAATTAAGTAGAAAGCAGCAACTACCCAGTCCTGTATTCTGTACTTTAATTCTTTCATATAGAGAATTTTCACCATTACACTGGCTTCCTTGTTCTTTATCAGGGGTTTCTTCTTATCTCTTAGGTGCTTGATGTTTCATTATAGAAGATAACCAAGCAGATGATGAATGAGGATTAGGCAAACGATGGGATGGCTTGCAGTAAACTGTCATCAAATGGGACACATTCCTCCTCCCCTCTTCAGGCTGAAACTGAATTATCCCATCACAGGGACCCAGCAAAAGAAACCCTGTGACTCTGGAGCCCTCTCTGCTGTTTTAAGACTGTGATGGGGTCCCTCTATTGAATTGTGCAAGATCAGTTAAAGAGCCTACGGTCCCCAGCAGTCTGTCCCACTTTTCTGCCCATGGTTGCAGGGAAATAAGAGATGCACAGGCGAACATGTTAAATGCCGCAGCTTAAAACTTCTGATCGTTACAATATAATATAAAAACCCCCACTTATATATAACTACACTCTGCGTATGATTATATACTTATCAGATACATATTTATAATTACATACACTATACATCAATATATAAGATGAATGTAACTACCAACTGATGATAGCTTATGCTGCTGTGCTACAAGATGTAAGCACTAGAGAGCTGACACAATGCCTGTGTGCTGCTCTTCCTAAGGGGCTGGTAACTTCCAGCAAATAAAAGAAACAAGACAGTTGCCAATAGTAACTCCTTAAACTACAGATGCTCATCAGCAGGAGCCCTTAGAAATCAAGATGTCAAAAGAGCAAGTTCAGATATGAATCTAAATATTGCATTCCATTTACCAAAAAATATTATTTTATTATAGAGTATAAAAATTTGCCTAATATATAATATAGAAACTATTAGAAACATTTTATAGCTACCATTAGATTCCTCAATTATGGACAAACCTGACTGTAAAGCAGGTGACATTTTGACATGTATTGACACACACATATTCAATTCTCAGGCTCAAACATATAAACGAGTACACTGACCAGCTGCTTGCTCCTAAGTACATTAAATCTGTAAGCCTTGCATAAACTACAGACACACGAGTGTAAATGTGAAAGATTTCCCTCCACACTATCTTTCAGTTTCCTTTTGGAATAAAAAGGAATGAAAAATCACAGGGCAAACTTGAACTTCTGGATTTTGTTTCTTAAGCGGTGTCCACTAATTAAATATAAGATAGCATTCTACACAATTAGCTTCTCCCCTTAAGCAGTCTGTTTATTCATGACAACTGCTACTTTCCTTGTTTGTCTGTAACTACATGTCCATTTTAAAAAAAAGCAAAGCACCATTGACATTCTTTTTATAATACCACTGGTGCCATAATACTTAAAGCTGGAGAGAGCTTTGAGCTGTTTATAATAGAACACATGTTAAAACTGAGGAGTACTGTGCAGCTCTCCTGCTGTACATGAACTTGGTGACAGACAGATGAATGTGGCGTGGTGCACACAGCATGTCACCCTTGGCACCTTGAGCCTGTCTTATTGGTAAGGGAAAACCTGTGTTGTTACACATAGAGCACTCAAAAATATGAAGATAAAACTGGCCACGTGTCTTGCTGACACTCGCTAACTCGAACCATGCAGCTAACAGGGGCTGGTGTTTGGAAATGTATCCCTAAAGCACTCTGGTCTGTTCCAGCTGAGGCTGCTTTAAGAGGAAGCTGAACTGAACAGCCTAGTCCAGTAACTGCTGCTGTAAGAACTGATTGCTCCTTCCCTGGTATAAACAAACAAGTAAGCACAGACTATTCTGGGTCATTTTTTAGTGACAGTGAGCTAGGGAGTTTTCACAGTGGTCTCTGAGAAACTGCTTTCTCTGACCAGCATCTTGTATGCTGCTCATGCAGTGATCTTGCTTCAGCCACATAGAGCCAGCCATGCTTCCACCCCAATGGAAGGGACTTAAATGAAGATGCTCACAGCTCTTGTTAAGTAAGACACCACTTGCCTTCCAAGTAGACTCTGAGACATGAACAGATGTCACCACTCCCAGGCCTCTCAGAAAGTTAAATGTCCCACTTTCCCTAGTGCTGCTTGCACGATCGATGGCCTGCTTTCAGTTCACAGCACCCGACTTCACCAACTTGCACAGGGTTTGCACATAGATGTGTGCATGAGGGCATGGCTGTGACCACCACAGGGAGTGGGCAGCAGGAGGTGCAGCGAAGGAGCTTGTGCACTCCCAAAGCAGCCCTCTGCTCATCACTTTCACATAGCAGGCACTAACCTGCCAGATACATGAAATCAGCCTGGAAAGCCTTGCAGCTCAGAGGCAGATGACCAAACGCTAATCGCTATAAGCTGCCGGCAGCTAATATTAGCCGGCGAAAAGGATGTGAACTGACTGCAACTTCTGTGTCATTACAGAAGACTTAAGGAAGAGCTCAAGTGGGAAATGGAGACAGAAGTAAAAAGAATAAAAAAAAAAAAGAAAAAGGTAATTTGGCAGTAGCTGTGCCCTACAGTCTGCCTTGGAAAACCCCTGAATTCATCACTGTGGTGTCTGATCTCAGAGATCCACCACTATTCTAAGAAAAACCCTTGCTGAAGTGCATCCTATTTGCTGTTACTCCTGCTGGGTAAGGCACGGTTCCCTGGAGTAGCTCACTCCTTCCACAGCTTGCCCCTCTACACACAGCTCACAAGCGAGCTAATGCTCTGCCCTGACATAGCAAACCTTTGCTGCGATGGAGAAGTGCAGTAATTTAGCACCCAGACAAATTATTTTGGGATTTCTGCACTGTAATGAGGCTGACACATCCCACAACCAAAGGGATGTGTGCTACAAATACACCAGTTTTCTTTCTGGGGAATCTTGTGTCTTCACTTAGTTTACAACTGTGCAATGATCTCAGGGCTGAATTGTAGGTTCATCTAAACAGGTCTAGCATTGAAACAAAATGTTTAGTTCTTCAACAGCCTTATCTGGCAATGGCAGTAAGACTGGCATTTGGAGCAGTATCTCTGCTTATATACAAAAAGAAGCATTTTTTACCAAAGTGCCTAATGACAATGAAGTCACAAGTAATGGCAAGCAACATTATGCACACTCTTTAAGCTGAAGGTAAATTACTAAGCATGCCTTATTTTCTAAAATCAGAACCAGTCTCCTAGCTGTATGGGCAAAATTCTTCAGCTGAGTTCCTCTCCTCTACTATATAAATTTTACATTCAGCTACATAGCCACAAAACAGGACTGTTGGAAGGAGTCACTGCTTACTTACAACCAAAACATCAATACAACTAATCACATCACCTCTCTTACATATTGGGAATCTAATAGCTTCTACTTACAGCCTTACAGCTTGTCTACAATTTTTTCACTAAGCAATACAACTAATTTCCATTTTTTGAAGAAGCAGCTTTAATACCAGCCTGATGCTTCAAAGCCATGAGACAGTACTTATGATCACACTCAGCGGAACACATTTGCATGCTGTCCAGTCAGTCTGGGAAGGCTCAAGTGCAGCCTTTCAGATTCCATGAAGATTTAAAATAAAAACAAAGTTATGTTTCTTAACAAACTATGTCTTTTTTTTTTTTTTTTTTCCTCTGACCCAATACTGCCTCTGTCAACACAAGATGAAAAAAGTGCTTCTGCTGTAGTAGTAGGTTTACATTACTTCTTGTGCAGGCATGACTGGTCTGTGGAAGGAGGTAAGATATTTTTCTTCCAACTCTATGAAATACCATGTCCTCAATGATTGGGAGGTTTCTCAGGGTTTTACACTGGGAGGGTACTTTCCTGCATGGTTGCTGCTCATACTAAAAGTTTCGCTGTTATTTTTTCCATTGGACTTTATACAATCACAGAATCACAGAATGGTTTGGGTTGGAAGGGACCTTAAAGATCATCTAATTCCAACCCCCCTGCCATGGGCAGGGACACCTTCCACTGGATCATGTTGCTCAAAGCCCCATCCAACTTGGCCTTGAACACTTCCAGGGAGGGGGCAGCCACAACCGCTCTGGGCAACCTGTTCCAGTGTCTCACCACCCTCACAGGAAAGAATATCTTCCTTAGATCTAATCTAAATCCACCCTCTTTCAGTTTAAAACCATTACCCCTTGTCCTACCACTACACTCCCTGATAAAGAGTCCCTCCCCATCTTTCCTGTAGGTCCCCCTTAAGTACTGGAAGGCTGGTATAAGGTCTCTCCAGAGTCTTCTCTTCTCCAGGCTGAACAAACCCAACTTTCTCAGCCTGTCTTCATAGGGGAGGTGCTCCAGCACCCTGATCATTTTCGTGGCCTCCTCTGGACCCTTTTGAGAAAGTCTATGTCTTTCTTATATTAGGGGCCCCAGAGCTGGACACGGTACTCCAGGTGGGGGTCTCACAAGAGCAGAGTAAAGGGGCAGAATCACCTCCCTCGACCTGTTGGCCACACTTCTCTTGATGCAGCCCAGGATACGGTTGGCTTTCTGGGCTGCAGACACACACTGCTGGCTCATAGTCAGTTTTCCATCCACCGGTACCCCTAAGTCCTTTTCCACAGGGCTGCTCTCAATCCACTCATTGCCCAGCCTGTATTTGTGCTTGGGATTGCCCTGACCTACGTGCGGGACTTTGCACTTTGCCTTGTTGAACTTCATGAGGTCCCACCTCTCAGCCTGTCAGGGTCCCTCTGGATGGCATCCCTTCCCTGCAGCGTGTCGACCATACCACAAAATTTGGTGTCATCAGCAAACTTGGTAAAGGTGCACTCAATCCTTCCTTTATCTTTCCATCTTCTGGAATCCTTCTGTATATGATCCACTGAAGAATGTATTTACATGGCATGTCTAAGTATTTGACTTGCTTTGATCTTTTGGTCAGCCTGGGAGCCTGTTTCCCACTTTTCCTCTGATCCCAAAGAACAAGATGTTACCAACAGTGATGCCACTAGTCTGACTGTCATTCATTGCAGTAGAGCCCCTCCAGAAAAACACAGCAATCACCGATGGCGATGGGAGCTCAGCTACAGTGGCCGTCTGACCTGGCTGCAACAGAGGCAAATTTGAAGTCCAGTTCCTTAGAACCTGTGGCATGTAATAACTTGAGTCATACCTATGTCTACTGAGCTTGTGTGCTGAAGCATTTGCAGGCTCAGGCCCTCAAACCAAACTAAGTCTTTAGAGCTCATGTGTCTATTTTTCTGCTCTCTCTGTTGACAAGCAATCCTAAGAATCTGTCACTAGTAGGCAAAAATAGAAACAGGACAGGAAAAGCTATGAACCTCAAAAGTGTTTCTGGTATTTCAGTGCAGACACATCTCTCATGATGAGCTTATGAAAGAACTGGAGAACTTTTGGAAAAAAAACCCTGTAAAGTTACAAAACAAAAGCCTACTGCAGTCATTAAAAATTACCCTGCAGAGGATGGTGATGGTAATGTGAGAATCTCATGATCTATCAGAAACAAGTAAGCTGATAAATGCCCAGAAGGGTTAAGAAAATAGTTCAGAGAAAGCCTTGAGACTGAAATAGTATTCTCAGAACAATTTGTAAGGAGGAAATCTTTCCCCTTCGTGGGTCTCTAACAATAATGACAGACTTCAAGGGAGGCTCCAGCTGTAGAGAATGTAACTGTGGCTTGGCACAGCACACAAGAAAAACTCAAGGTGTGTGATGGTAGCTATCATGAGAGCTGCGGAAAGTCTCCAGACAGTGGCCAATTCAACGGCCAATTTCCTACACGCTGTAGGAAATACAAGTTAGAGCAAGAGCTGCTGGTCTCTAAGCCACATGAAAGAAGAGTTCAATCTTAAATCTAGGAAATTAATAGACAGAAGAGATGCCACATTGGCTTATGCAATCCTGTCTTTGATAGTGGCCAGCTGTAGCTGTTTAGGGAAAAAGTAAAGGAAACAAAGAGCAGAAGAAATCTCCTAATTCAACTACTGATGGATTGAGTTGCTTCATTTTCAACTGTGGAATAAGACAGGGAGTACCATATCCCATTTTCTCAGATTGGGACAAGAGGGTGGGTATGGTTACAAATGCTGCAGGCTCATGTACTGTAAGGTTTCTGTTGATGTAAATGAGTTTCCCTTCATGCTTAGGCCATGTATGACTCAGTCAAAAAGCTCTACACTAAAAAGAAGGTGAGAGAGAAATTATGTCAGCCCTCCGCCACTCCACAGTAAATTTGTGAACGTGGGGAGAAGAGAGTTACAAAGCAGCCAGCTACCCCATGGAAGGCATGCAGCACTGGAGATAAAGAGAAAACCTGCCTGCGATATCAACAGATTCAATTTAAGGACTCTGATTATCACCTCCTAAGACAATTGCAGCATTTCTCACTTACTTTTCTAGTGTGAGGAAGGACTTTTTCTTTGAGAAACTTATTTTCTAGGTTCCCCTTGGCTTTTGTCCTGCTAGTGCAGGTGATGAGGAGAGGAGCTGTCATGGCCCTGAGGGTGCTGCTGGCCCTGACTGTCCCTGCCCAGCCCTCAGGGCTCCCTCTACCCTGCCCACAGACCCGGGCCCCATGTCAGACCCCTAGGGCCGTCAGCCCCTGCCCCAGCAATGCTGCAGCAGGGCTGGTCTCCATCTCCCCACAGCCCTGCCCTGGCCAGCCATGGGCCCCACTGAGTGAGGCCCACCCATGGGCCCAGGTCCCAGCCCAGCCTCAGCCTGTCCAGGGCTGGGGCTGCCCCGGTGCCCCCAGCTGCTCTGCTCCTGGCATCCCACTGCACGAGACAAATGCGGTTTTTCACTTTCCTGACATGCTGGTTACCAGAAGTTTTGTTCATTAGAAAAAAGTTAAAGAAAAAAAAAGCAGATCTCTGATATCTCCTTGCATATGGAGACTGAGTTGAAATGAAAAGTAGTGAGAATTAAATAACTCTAGCCCTTAAGATACCTAGGTTAAGTTAATGATAGTTGATTTTCTTAGTACTCCAGTACTATGATCACGCTCCCTCTTCCAGATAAAAGCAACAGAGCTTCATAAGAAAAGACAACTCACCTTTCTTGAACTGCTAGTGCTTTTAGCATTAGGTAGAGAAGAGAATTTTCTGGTTGAGATGAAAGCCAGAGTTGAACAAAGGTTTCTTACCGTTAAGGACAATGCCATGCAAACAAAAGTGAACTTCTTGATATGTGTTGCTGTGACGGTGCTGTTGGTGTTCACCAGTTTATTGCTGGGGTTATTCTAGGGTAAGACAAAGAGATAATGAGCATTAGCTTGGCTCCAGGCTACTGGGAGGCTGACAGCACCAGGGTCATGTGTTGGACCTGACTGTCTGTGCCCCTGCATGTCTGCCTTTGCTTGTTTGCTTTTTAATCTAGAGCTTTCTGAGTACTTTGTACCACCACAGAATATTTTCTGCTTAAACTGACACCAGCTACTCCTATGGTCACTGAGGACTGAGTAATCTCCCTAGTTTTCTAAGGAATAAGTCCTATTTAACAAATTCAGCTTTGAAAAAGGGTGATAGCTCTTTCTAAGGAAAGTCCATGTGATCTTTTTTACTGTAGTTTAAAGTCTGTAGCATGTTTTCACAAGAAAAATATAGTTTCGTTCCCTTTTACCACAGAGTGGTAGCAAATCCATACACCAATGCAAGCACCCTTACTGATCCAATTAGACAAGTAGGTAATATAAACAAAGCTCCTGGAACAGCTGGCTCTGTTAATGCAGTTTAATGAACAGAACATAATTAGGACTATTAGATGTTCCACCTTGAACATGGGCTCTGTACTCACATGGCAGCAAAGTTTTATTTAAAGCAACAAAAACCCTCTTCCAAGTGTCTAATATAGCAAATGAAGCTGAAGATTTAAAATCGCCCTCAGGGAACACATAAAAACAAACTAAATGGTCTGAGAAAGGAGAGGATGGGATACCACAAGCAGGGCACCATTAGGAGCCCTGTAGCAACAGGCTATTGGGTCATCTACTTCATTTACCCTGGAGCTGTTTGATATACCCAAGTACATGCCCATGCTGATAAAACCTGTACCATGAGATGTAGTACATTTATTCATCCTTGATGTAACTCAGGTAGAACAGCAGCATCTGTCACACAGTCAGCCTCCTTTAGTAAAGTTACTCGTAAGAGAAATAGGAACTTACGCAAACAGATCTTGGGAGTGGACAAACCTAATGGGAGCTCTGTGAAGGGTACACCATTTCACACGCATTCAAGTAGTTGATGGAATTTTGCAATTTAAAGCTTTTGTGGTAATCAGTGCCGTGATGGCACCTGGACAGCCCCACGCTCCTGCCTAAGTATCTGCTTGGAAGTTTGTGTGCACGAAGGCACAGGTAGGCAACACAGACCCTAAAGCAGGAAGCTACTCCCATGTCTGCCTTTTTTGGGAACAGGTTATGAAAACTCTCTGTAAACATTTTTTTTATGCATCTCTTCTTACTTCTTGTGTTTCTGAAAAAATACTTTGTTGCTGTTAGTTTTCAGATATGTGAGGACAGGCCTTGCTTACACTGCTCACCAGTGTTTAAAGGAACCTGCTGCATGCAACTTTCTAACAAGGCTAAAATAACATAGAGGAAGGAAAGCACACCCAAATCCAGCCATCCAAAAGGGCTGTGAAGAAAAAGAGTTCTCATTCATTCCTACCTTGCTGCTGCTAACTCTGCCCTTGCTCTACTCTACCCTTTGCTCTAACTCTTGACTGTGTACCCTTTATTCCTATCTCTTGAACACTATTTAGTTCTTGGATCAAAGCACTATGCAGATTATGGAGCAAAAAAAGAGTATCCATTCCCATCTATTAATCAGTGTTCACAAGGCCTCTCACAGTCGATGTTGATGGTCTGAATCAGACATCACAGTCCATTAAGAGTAATGGCATTATCACCATATAAAACACCCAACAGAGCACAGAACTAGGCTATGTCTGCTTTCTTTCAGAAAATCAGTAGTAACCCTTAACCTGAGTGCAACTGCTAGGCCATGAGGTTGCTCTGGACACAGAGTCTCATAAAAGACTGAAGCAGGATCCTGCATCTCTCTTACAAATGTATACAGAGGTAACAATTTTCCAGTGAAGACGAGAATCTGACTTCTCCAGCGGAGCCACTGAAGAGTGGCATAGTATCTGGATCCCAAATCCCATCAGCCAGTTAAGGCAATGAAATGTGCTTCTGATGGCCATCAGCATTGCCAGCTTTCTGAGTAACTGACAAAAGAAAATGGGAGTTTGCATGCATGCAAACTGTTTCAGCATCTGAGACTCACAGTGGAGGCTTTACAGAGTCCAGAAATAAAAAGTGCTTCTATCTGGACTCTTCTGAGAAAGCTTTAGCTTAAGGAAACAAAACTTTTGAAAGGCATGGTGACATGCGAATGACGTGTGACTGAGGGTAAAGCAATTCTCACAGCAATCTAAAAAAACCAACTGTGGGTTTCTGGTTTGGTATTTATTGTCTGAAAGCTACAGTGGAGGCATCTGCACACATGGTTGCCAGGATGAGATACCCTTTATACTGCTGCTACCTCACTTAGCACATTTTATGCCAAATTGCTCTTAAAACATGCAACTAAAATCCCCATTATATACTTCTTCGGCAGTTAGATAAACTGTACCTATCTGTGCCTTACCCTAGGTTTTTCTTCCTCACATTTGTTCCACAAGAGCTCGATGAGAAGCCTTTTAACTCAAATAAACAAACAGACAAATCATGGTCTAATCCTGCCACCACTGAAGTTCTCAGCACATCTTCCACCAGCTAAATGAGACCTGAATTTAGGAGCCTTAACTGATGTTAATTTTGCTTGGCAACAGTGCATTTCATTGTGGCTCGTAACAGATGAGGTTAGCAGCTCCTGTGTTTCCTGTCCCAAACCATTTTTATCTTGCAGTTTATTGGTTTTGCATCTGCAGTCCTTTTCAGCAGCATGGCCTCTGAGAAAGCCTTCATGTTGTATTTTATCTGACAGGTTCAATTTAGCTGTACACAGCCAGGTTAGGAAGTTATGACTGATTTGACTTTTCTTTGTTTTGTTTTTAAATTTTCCTTGGAAATATGGTGGACCATATCAAACAGGGCTTGATTCAGTTAAATACATCCCAGAGCAAGCAAACATCTTTTTCATCAGTATTTGGAACCAGGAAGTTCAGTTACTAATTGGTAAATACAGGGAAGCAGAGGATCTGGCGTTTGCATTAGAGTGTCACAGGACATGACTGTTCTTCGCACAACATATGGACTAATGAGTATGAGTTTTAAAACAGAGAAAGAGTCTAAACAAAATGAATTTTGGTTATATATTTGCTCTATGCTCAGTTCCAGAAGCAGTCCTTGCATTCTTACATAATTACATGATTTGCCAACAAAAATCTTCATAGTCTTGGTCAGCTAAGTCAGTACTACTAATATAATGTATGCTATCTGTGTTACTGTCAGTGTATGAAACAACCTTTGCTAAATATTAACATATGCAAATGAACCCAAATCCATTTGAAAGATACTGCAGAATGTGGAGCAGAGATGTGAGCTTGCTGAGGCACTGATGGACACTTCATGAGAAATCATTTCATTAGCTAAGCAGCTACATCACTGTGAGTAAGTGAGGACTTCTTTTTAATCCTTAAAAATACAGCACCTATCTATTCAAAAGGTAGCTTAATAACCTTGAGCTAAGGTTAAAATTGTAAATCAGACAACAGCTTGCAGCCACCAAAAACCCAGTTCATTTAACTAGGATTTTAAGAAAATCTTATCAGTGGGACAAAGAACAATAAGCATCAGAAGCAAAAGTAAAGAGAAGCAAGACAGTAGATGGCTATTAATACAGCCCTATTTAATCTCTGGTCGGTTTATTTTTTAAAGAATCTGTTACACTTGATTATGGAGCCATGAACTAACTTTCTTCATATTTGTTTGGCAGAAATTCCTCCGACGTCACTGAAGCCACCCCTAAATTAGAATGTTGTAACAGCGAGAAAGAGGAGAACCATACATGTGAAACCACACAAAAGGTATTTCTTACACCCCTAACATGGCACTCACCTTGTCAAAAGCAGGGTATACTGCTCTGATCTCTGTCAGCCAGCCATACGGCATGTGTCCCACAGGGTACGTAGCTGTCAGAATTGCCACTGCCTATGGAAAGAGACAGGCAAACATGTACTTCAAATCTTTGAACAGAACCGTTAAACTAACATAGGGTGCCATTTCCCACCAATATCACCACATTGACCTTGACACAATGAGAAACCACAGATGCTTGGAAGCTGTTTGTTTCAGGAAGGCCATCAAAATGGCCATCATTTGGCCTGGCATTTTAGGCTTACAAAATCTTTCATGCCATGAAGCTATGTTACTCAGTTTATTCACTTCACTGTCACTCTGATACTTTGGGATAATGGTTAACTTGAGCTGGTGTATGCCCCTCAGCCAGCCGAATACCTCCCTCCCACATTGCTCCTCAGTTATTTCACCTACACCTGAGTAGCAGAACGCCTTACACTTCATGGTAACTTTGGATCATATTTCATAATTTTAATTTATATAAATTTTACTTGGTTGTTCGTATGTAAAACAGTTTTAAGTAAGACAGGCTACAAAACAGTAGGCCTCAGTGGCTGACTGACTTTGGACATCAAACTGACTGCTCTGGGGCAGGAGGCACTTAAGACACAAAAAAAACCCCTCTCCCCACTCTGGTGCTCATCAGTGAAAAACAGACAAGAATAATTCCAGATGACCATTTTTATCCTGAGAAACGACTCACTGCCTGCAATTTAAAACCAGGCCCTTTTGCACTTTCACAAGTACAGTCCAAGAGGTGCATCAAAGACATAACCCCCCTTGACATATTAATGTATGAAAGATTTTGCTGATGGTTCTGATTTCTGAAGAAAAAGTTGAAATACATGTACTCATGTCTTCCATGCAGGAAGTTTAGGGAGCTCTTCCTGCAGCTGCTTGGAAATCTACTGTCACCCCAAGTTTTCCAGTCCTCAGAGCCGAAGTATGCATCTGTAGTGAGAACTGTCTGACTCTCTTAATTCCACAAACCAAAGTGTTTGACAGCTTTTTGTCTGCAGGTTCAGATCTGTTAGTCTGCATAAATTCAGATTCATTTCACATCTGGCAATGGTAGTGTTAAGAGCTACTTGACTACTGCTGTCTCTGTTTCACTTCTAAACTTTCAATGTACATTTTCTTGGTTATCTGAGCCCATCTTTCCATTATAAATGTAATTGCTGTCCTTGCTTGGTTAAAAGGTCTATACAAACACAGGACCATGTAGAAAGCTAATTTGTTCCCTGTGCTGTTTAAAAAGAGGGGGGAAAGTAGTGACATCCACAGAGAGGAAGAAAGTGGGATAGATTCTTCCCTGTTAATGATAGCTTTAATAATGTTTAATGTACCTTGAAAAAGTAATTGGTTCTAAGAAAAAAAAATGGAATTTTAAGATAGTACCCTTTTTAGTTGCAATTCCCCCCCCCCCCTTTATTGTATTTTCAGCAGAATTTCCATCTGTGTGAAACTTACCTAGGTTAAATCAAATAAAGAATATAAAAGATATTTTGCTTATTTTCATGAAGCCCAAAAAGACTGCAAAGACACAGTAACTGTTAAAGAAAACAGTATTTCACTATGACATTTTGTATGCCAGATTCCACTTGGATTAAACTATCGAAGTTTTTAGCAATGATTTTTCTTCTCCTCAATTGGTGGAATCCCAAAATATGTGCATGCAAGCTTTCCTAGATGTCTAGGACCTTTTTTTGACAGGTGAAAAAATCCTCCATCAAAGCCAACACCAAAAAAGCTACCCCAATCACCATAACTGTGCTGGCAGTCCAAACAGAAGCAGGGTGAGTTTGCCAATGCAAGCAGAGTTGCTGCCCTCATAAAGATGCTACAGGCTAGCCCTGACATCCTGCCCGCACTGAAAGTTGCTGCTATTACTGAACAGGGGACCTATAAAACTCCTGTGTATACTGATGCAACTGTACACTGATGTTTTCTGTGTTGCCAGCACCTCCCTTTTCAGAAGCAATTATTTCAGAAATCAGAGAAAGTTGAAAAATGACCATTACTCTCAGTGTAAAAAGGCCAGCAAACCACCAGCTATGACATGTGTTTGGAGTCATCCTAATAGCAACAAAATGCAAATGGCAAGCCATGAAATGTGATGCATCTAAAATCAAGTCACCAAGAAATGCAAAACTGATCTCTGCTAACTCACTCTGGCTCCCCTTGTACTGAGACTGCTATTAATGCATAGACTGATCCCTGATTTACACATGTAAAAGCGTTACATTTCCTAAATTCTCTCTCCACAGCTGTTTATTTGCAGTCACTGGCAACTCCTGAGCAAGAGAAATACACAGTATCACATATGACAAATTAGCAGTGTTGAGAGAACGTTTGTTAGGAATCAGCTGTTTGAATTTTCCTTTCCATTTAGTAACTTACAGCTTTGTTTTTCCTACAGAAAAAGCACGAGACATTTGCTAATGACTATGTGGATCTACACATCCTCCCACTGAACCCGGCAGGAAAGGTCCCCCAGACTTCTTGAGAGAATACGTCAGCTCATGGTGAGCACTGGTGAAGGCGCTGCATTACAATCAGAAGTCCAGCTCCCATCAGGTGTAAGAGACTACTGGAGTAATCTGAAATTCCTCAAGAGGGTGCATTTCATATCCCAACCTGAAGACAGTTTTTTTTTTTTTTTATGTGCTTCCTTATGTCTCTACCCAATTCTGTGTGATGCACTGACTGCTAACAGTTAGTTTCACATCAGTTTGCACAGACATAAATATACATGACAAGAAACAGTGGAACATGGAACTACTGATGATTGTCCTAAAATCTCTGGGATCTGAATGCTCCAGACCATATGCACCTATGTGTGGAGCATGAAAACTACAGATACAGGACCTGTTCAGTGAAAAAATTCTACTGGTCTTGTTGAGGTGAGGTCCCACTAGGTCTGGCAGAAACACTCCTGGTAAGAGTCCAAGCAGTCTTCTTCTCAAGGATAAAGAGAGCACTAAACAGAAATGTACTTAAGACAATTTTTACTTGTCAGCATGGGTGAGAAGAGAAACACAGAGGTAACTACATGTAAATGATCACTTGCAGTAATGGAGAGCACTGACTTTCTTACCTCTGTGGCTGCAGAACTGCCACCTAGGTCCCGGGAGACAAAAAGGTTGACAATGGGCCTACTTATTCGCTGAGTTGCCAGAATTAATGCCAAAGGCCACCAGAAACTCAGCATCTTCCTTATTGTAGCCTCTCCCTGCAACACATAGGAAAAAATAAAAAAAAGAAGTGAGTTTGGAAAAAAACATGCAGTACTGAACCAAAAGTACAGAGAAAAGATTTTTGCTTTTCCCACCCATTGTCAGTTTGGTACATTCATTTCAATAGTTTTCAACATGAGGAGCCTAAAATATTTTCACTCATGTTAGTAATACTGATTCAAAAGAAGCTGTGTCATGGATATCAATAAATAATGCATAAGGCATGTATTTGAATAATTTGTTCTGGCTTCCAAAGATATGTGAAAACCAGTATGACATTCGAGGAAAAAGAGGAATTTTGAGACCTTCTTCCCTGTGAAATAAGATGCCTGCTTAGTTCATGCTGTGCTGTTTTACAGCTCAGTACAGAGCTCAGTACAGAGGTGCTCAGCAGACATCACATCCATACCACAGGAAGCATTGCCTCATGTGTGCTATTGCTGGAATAGTTTCTACCACGCCTCTTTAAGTGAAAATGTTTTTTCCTGCAGGACAGAGAGAGGAGGCCCTTCATGCCTCCCGTGGTTTAATACAGTATTATAACACAAAGCAAGTTTAAAATTATTGAATTCAAAAAAAGCACAAAGTATTAAGACATACCCCCATTTCAGGCCCACTTCTGTCAGGAATGACATCATGTATGTTCCTGTAGTATCCGAGGCATAACGTGGTACATCGGACAAGTGCTCCCATGTATAAGGACAAGATTGGGATCAAGAGAGGCTCCCTGCACTCCAAGTGACTGTGAAGCAAAATGGCTACAAAAACAACCTGCAGGGCAAACAAATAAATCATTAGTAATTTGTGTTTCTTTAGGGCCAACATATCTTCCGTCTGACTCCAAGCTAATCCACCTGAACCAACAACCATGTGTGACTATAGTATCTATGTGACTTCAATCGAGTTTGTGGCATTTGAAACTTAAGTCAGGACCCCCACCCCATTATGTCATACGAATGAGAAGAACAAGAGTTAACATCATACAGAAGCTCTATTAAACAGTACTTGAAGGTATGGGCAGGTGTCAGACTAGGAGCCATAAATAGGAGAAGGTTAGCATCAAAGTCTGGCAAGGTCTGGCAGCAAGCATGTGGCTGAGTGTTACCCTTTCCAGGAGAATGTGCTATTCTGATATACAATGAGGCTGGAGACGTGCTTCTAGGGTCAGCTTCTAAGCCCTACTTTTTGGGGGGGGAGGAAGTGGCGATTAAAAAGCCAGATGTTTTGAAGTATTCACTTCAGCATTTAGAAGCAGGAGGTTTTATGCCATCCTAATTTTCTACTTTTTTGAGTGAAATTTCAGTATTTCATCATTCTCTCCTCAGCTGAGTGCCACATTGATGTAAATGAAATGGAAACTTTTGGGCTAATGAACTGCTCATAATTCAGTCTCATAAGATTAAATGTTCAATCCAGAAAATGTAAAGGAATTGATTAATATGATATTATTCTCTTTTTAAGTACAGAGCTGATGGTGTGCCTGTTAAATTCCAAATGTCTCTGGATAAGGGGGCATGACTGCAAAGCCAACTGTGTTTGGTGCTGTGAACAGCAGAATCAAGGACAACCCTGCCGGGACATGCTGGCATTCAAGTGAGTTACAAGAAATACAGAACACATTGTTCAGGGGCAGATTCTCTCCTTCATTGCTAGAGCTCAAGAAATACTTAAGAAAAATCACACCATGCAAATGTGTATTAGGCAGGCCACACTGTTTATAAGGATTTGCAAAACTGCTCCTTTGAACCTTACAAAAGAATTGCTTTTCAGTAAACAGAAGCAAAGTCAGTCACAAAAAGTGTGTCTATGAAGCTATCCAAGGAGAATTAGCTACTGCCTGCACACCTATACTTATGAAGGGAGCAGATGTAGGTATACAGAGTTCTGGGGTATGAAGAGTCACAACTTTTTGTCTTCTGGATTTGCTCTTGCTCTGCGCAATATTTTGTTGAGAGAAAATGACAGGTGTCTTATTCTTCACAACCCTGGCATGCCACTTGCCAACCATTGTGGAAAGGGCATGTGTACCATGGCCAAAATAAGAATTTGTTTCTGTATTTAGCTGTATATGACCCGACATGCATCTAGTGTCAGCAAACTTTGTAGGCCACATTAGAACAAGAGCAGATCCTGAGGGTTAAAGTCATTTACAGTAATTGGTATTATCTTCAGGGATTTAGTGTAGTACTGTAGAGGGGCAGACCTGTCAAACATAGAATAGCAGCTGACTGAATGGTTCAACCCGGTTTATGGCTCGCTCATATTCAGTGGGAGGAAAATGCAATGGAAAATTGAACTAAGTGCTGTTGACTTCATATTTCTTTTGATGTTATACTCTTATTATCCTCTTTCTTACCCAGCCATTACACCATTCAGCTGGTAATGGGGTAGTACAGCTACCATTTTACAGGTGTTGGGACTCTCCATTTCGTAATATTTTTATATATGCTTTAAAAAGAGGGCTGTATATTGGTTCTCAAGTACTACAACAGTGGCCATCAGCAATGTGTATGAATGTTGTTTTTTAAGTGCGTCTAGTACAAAGCAACAGGGTAGTTAACACCTCCCTTGCAAATGAAACGTGGTCTTCTCTGCATCACCCAGGGGCTATCACCACAGATCCCTTCTGCTGCAGTTCTGAGCCATCACCTTTTGGAGCAGTAAGAGCAGTGCCACACTAGCACTCAGAAGATGGCTTACACTACTGCATTTCACTGGATTAGACAGCATGTGCAAAGCTGACAGGTGAACTGGAGAATCAAGTCTTCACTTCCCCACCTACAAGCCCTACTCAGGATTTCAGTGCAACTGTGCAAAGTGTGGGGGAGAATGCACAGGGAGGAGAAAGGTCTCTTTCAAAGCACTCCATCAGCCTCAGGATTGGTAGCAGCCATCGGTTTCTTTGCCTAACCTTTCTTTTTGCCAGATGTACACATGTGTATGTAACTTGTTTCTCAGCCATTCTGAAACAGGGTTGTGGAGGTGCTGGAAGACATGGCTCAAAACAATCCTGGTTTCCTTCTCCTGACAATGGTTTGGGACTGATTTGATCCAGTCAAGTGAGACCAGCCTAAACCACAACTGTCAGCAAACAGCCTACACACAACAGGGAAACAGCCAGAGAATAGCACACAAGATTACTTCCTCTGGTGTGTTGTTCATGGTAGAGAGAGAAGGCAGTCTCTGTGCAAGAGAGTTCCTGTTTAGGAAAGCATCTAGTGCTTAACACAACAAAAATAGTGACTGCTAAGAGGAGTCATTACCTGAGCTATGACATCTGAGATGGAGGCACATCCCACTAGGAAACTGTACTTGTGTTTCAGCAGAATCCCAGCATGGGTCCATGCCTGAAAAAAGGCAGAGAAGCGTTTGGGAAGTGATTATGATATCTGTGAATGATTTCAGGTCCCAGAATGCTGTTTTCTGGTTGTTATGTTGTACACAAATAACTTATAAAGCTCTTTTCTACCAGCAGTACCTGGTGTGAACCTGGGCAAATGTTAAGTCAGTAATGCACAGAAAGCACTGCTGCATTCAGTTCCTCATTGCCAGGGCGGACAGGGAGAATGGGAATAATTTAATAGACTGTATAGAAATTTCTGAGCAGATTAATAAGAAACTGCCCCTTCTTCATAAAACAGATGCTGCACAGGATGGATTACCATAGTAAATAATTGAAGGGAAAAAATCTTTATTCTCTTTCACCAGCTGGATGCAATTCTGAAGTGTAATATTCACTGGCCCACTGAGTTATACCGAGTCATGTCTGGGAAAGAAAACTTAATGATCCAACTTCTTTTTATTGTCAGCTACTGTTTCAACCAGACAAAATAGTAGAGAAAGTGTTAGTGGCATGCCATGAGAAGGTTATCCTTTACCAGTTTTACACAGAAGTAGAGGTATTAAAGAGAGCTGCCATATTTTTATGTTGTGCAGGCCACAAGCAGTAAGCCTGGTGATCTGGGAAGCAGCAGCCCACCCCATGTGTGGCTCTCTTGCCCAAGCATTTGAGATATAGTGGACTTAGCTGTGCTTGAAAAAATTGACGGTAAGAAATATCTTTTCAACAGATTTGCTTTGAGAAAATATTGAGCTTATTCCTGTGAGCTCTGCAAGTGATCTGGGAATCCATGGCAAAACCAGCTCTTCCACTACAAATTGAAATGAGAGGACACATACAGACAACTGGTGCAGCTCTTAAGATGAGCAGTGCTTTCCGGCATACACAGACAGAAACTCTAACAAGGCAGCTGACATTTTTTACATTTGTCGTGATCTCTGGATGTTCAAAGTCTACCCAGATGCTTTTTCCAGATAGCAGGAGATGATGTGTCCAGGTATATTCAGTTACTGCTTGCAAAGGACACACCTTCCTTCTGCACACCTCCAGTTTCCCATCAGGTAACAGACTTTGTGAACTATGGTCACCAAAGAAAAAAAATAACATAAATATTAAAATTCAGTTCTGAATCAGGCACTCACCATGGCATCCATAAAAGGGAAGGCAGCAAGATAAAGAAAGGCCCTCCGAGTTTTACTTCCCACTGATTCATCCACATGGTGCAGCTTATTAATAATGTAATACCCCAAATCACTATACGCTGTAGAGACACAAGAATAGGAATGAATAATAAAGGTTACATATGGACTCTGGGTGAGATACTCAGAGGTACCTGAAAGACTGTGACGACTAGGAGCTCAGACATGCATCTACTTAGCAAACAGCTGCAGGGACTTCAGGATATTACAGCCTCAACAGCTGCTGTTTATGACTAAGGAGTGCTCTCATGGTTCTTTTTCAAGTAACCTTTGGCAGAGGAGTGATAACAAATGGATGGTTTGGGAGATGGGTATAGTAAATGCCACATCTGTTTGCTAAATGAACACACTGGTATTCCAGAAAATCTACTGCTCTTTCATTAACTCAAGACTCTTTGTTATAAAAGCTGTTTTCACCAGGCATTGTGTATTTCATGGGATGTAGTACCTTATAAATTCTGAAACCATCTATTGTCACTGCATTCTCATGACATTACTTGTAAACCTGCCCAAAGCTGTAAAAGGAAACTATGAATTGCGAAGGCATGCAAAAAATCACACCTATTATGCCCCTCCCTTACTCTGCCTAATGACCACCTCTGCTGGGACCTGTCAGGGCAATGCGCCCTTCACTGTACAGTCTCTGAGCAGCCTCAACCAGCCTTAGTTTCCTTCCTTATCTAGAGCCAGCATGTCTGGAGCCACAAGTCAGCAAAGGGCACTGCTGGAAATTAAGGGGTTGCCACTTCCGATCACCAGTATGTTATTTCGCTGTCCTGTTTCAACCTGCGACAAGAATTTTTAGTGTTGGGTAACACGCCTCTTGCCAGGTCTCTCTTCCCAAGGCACTGGGTTGAAGACAGCACAGATGCAGGGACTCATCACACAGCTCTCTAAAGAACTGCTTATGTCTCTGTTAGTACCTAGGTTATCCAGCTGTTTGAATAATCCCAGAGTCCTCCCCATGACCAGGAATAATGAAGAGCTAGCTATGACTGGAGTCTCTGAACTATGGGGGCTTATATAATATGCACAGTTAAATAATCCAAATAGTTTTTAACCTTTTACAAACTATGTTCTAGACCTGCATATTATTACTTAGTTTCCTCTATATACTTGTAATAGCTGTTAAAAGAATGATTAGGTTGTAAAGTCAACCTCCCAACACAAGTAATGGCAGAATTGCTTGTGCCTGGGGAATCTTACCTCAGTTCTCTTCCATTTGTGTCTTTTCTAAGGTAATTATTTCAAATGCGAACATCTATCTGATTTTCCACTTATAACAAGTCTATTATCATTGTACCTTCATATAGGGTATTTCAGGAAATTTACCCTTTTCATGCATGCAAGTCACATAATCAGATTGACAAATGCTAACACTAGTCATCTAATTCAATCTTTTTAGCTTAAAACTATCTCTCATAATTCATAAACAGTGTTTGGAAGCAATTAAAGAGGAGTTTAAGTCATTGTTTTGTGATGGCTTAGGGATACAGCAGTTAAATGGTTAACAGGACTGAAAAGACTTTCTCAGTCAGAACAAGACAGTGTAAACAAGGTAGTAAAACAGAAGGCAGTGGTATGACAGCACTGGGAACAGGCACGAGCCTCATTCCAGATAACAAGGACTGCCCCAAAGATGCTAAAATGTTACAAACTCTCCCTTTCCCTATGCTGGTCCCTATCTATATGTCTTTCATCTGAACTATGACTGTTAGACTCACAGTCTCCCAGTTCACCCAGTAATCCCCAAGTTGCTTAGCCATCCTCCTGAGGCACTCCCAGTCTTGTTTCCATTTGAAGGGGGCTGGGGAAGAACTTTAAACCAGTTCTCCAACCTCTCCTCAGTTGACCAGTTCAGTTCTTTAAGCATTCATGTGCTTGTTGCAGCCCAGTCACACATCAAGCATGGCCTCTTTCTACTTTTGCATGATACCCATACACCAATTTTCGCTCAGTATGTTGAAAACTCTCTGTTATGCATGGATTTTTGCCTGGTAAGTCCTTGTGGAAAGCTGATTTTATGGCAGGGGAGCACACGGATGTTTCTGAATCAATTTGAATGAAGAAGTTTGGAAGGCACGTGAAGCAAGCCACCTGTGAGGGTCAGATTCATCGAGCTGTCTCTTAGGTTCTGTTGAAGTTGCTTTACACTTCTCCTGCATAAAACCTTAAAAACTGCTGCCAGAAACACACCAGCCTTATTTCCCACATGGGGACTCTGAGTCCAGGTGCTGAGGAACCTGCTTCTGTGGAGGGGCTTCCACCAGCAGTACAATGCTGGGAGGACAGCATGCTGCAGAAGTCACTCTCCGTGCACTGCACCTCGGCTTCACTTGCTTTAAATGAGACTTTTAAAGTGTTTAGAAAGTGAGTAGTAAGTAACTTTTTGGGCTCTAAAAGCCATTGCAATGTTTCTTTTTTTTTTTTTTTTTTTTGTTTACTATCACAGAAAAATTCACAGAATCAGAGGGGTCAGAGGCCAAACTACTCTCACTTCTAGGAACAGACTACATGGCTGTAGTTTACTGGCACGGCACTCTCAAAGGACTTTTACCACCACAGCCCACAGCACCACATTTTTAAAATTTCTAGAGATATCAGCACTGTGCTCTGTAAGCTTTAAGATTCTTTTTTCTCTCCCCCATCCAAAAAAAAAGTCTAACTGCACTTTTTAATGTGATTTTGATTTTAAAATCATAATGGCTAAGCTTAAAAGATAGTTTTAAAATAGTCAACTATTCCACATGTCAGTGAAAGCACACAATCACTTTTGCTGATGTCCATGAATGTTTCCATCCTCAGAAAGAAGGACTTGGCAAGCTGAGATTTACTGACAAATATACAGGCATGTGTCTCTGAGCTGTGAATAAAGCAATTGCTGATGCAATTAGAACTTAACCTTGGCCAACCTTACAAACTTATTATGAAGCATGGTACAAAATAACACAGACAACAGAGCTGAAGAGTATTACATGAATCTAAAGCAGATGGCTTTTCCCATTCCTTGCATCATTTCAATCAAAACAGAGAAGTCCAACTCCAAGACAAGCTGCCTGTTTGCTCTCCTCTAATAGCTCATTTATTTTGATATGTCTATGGATTAGTTTTGCTACAGAATTTAAGCAGGAATTCTTGCTTTTGGCTTTTCTAGTTGAGTTTTAAGACCCAGAAGCTTAAGAAATGACACTGAAAACTGCATACCTAATCGGATCTCCTCTTCCCTAGACCGATTTCTCTAACAAGCCAATTACTACCGTATGAACTTCATACATTCTTAAAACAATGGAACACACTCTTAATGATGCCAGCAGTCTCAAACAAAAAGCTGTATCATAGTCATTTTGGAGTTGTCTATTACCCAGCACGTTATACTTACATCATAAAGAAAACAGAAACCCTCATAGGAAATGATACCATTTACTTCCAGACACAGAGCTACTTATGTCAATATTAGCTTTACTGGAGGAAAAGAAATCCAAAAATGTTTTTGGGTTAAAGCATGTTCTTTTTAGATGCATTCCATTTTCATACTTCACTGACATTTTAAAAAATGAACTTGAAGACTTGAGAAGTAAAAAGCTATTCTGCTGCTTGTCAGAAAGATGGCTCACATGGCCAAAACTGGTGCTGGTCAGGAGTTTGTTCAGCTAAGTGACTTGGGCAGATAGGAAAACACCAATTTAAAAAAAAAGAAAAAATAATTGAATGGCAAATCTTCATTTGGAGGTGGCGCAGGGCACATAGATTTCTTTATGTCTTTGGTTAGCCTGACTTAAAGCAGAAGCAAAAGCCTGTGTCCCCCTTGTGAAAACCCAGAATATCAGAGTGTTTTAGGCTTTGTGGTTCTTTTGCTGATAGTAATAAATGATATTTTAAAAAAAAAACAGCTTAGGAGCATCTCAGTGCAAACTGATTACTCCAATCATCTTTTTCTGTGCTCAGCTCTAGTTCCAAAATTGCATTAGTTGATTTTCCCAAATCTATCCATGACCACTGGGCTCTGAAATTTTAGGTAGGCCAACATCTCATAAATCTCAAAATCAGTCTGTTTTAACTAAAAACCTATCATTGCTATCCTAAAATCCACAACTGATTTGGTTATAGGTTTTCTTCCTTCTTTCTCTGCCCTGCATACCTTGCTGATAAGAAACTGCCCCTGTTGTGGAAGAAGGGTTGGGGCAGCTGGGAAAGCATGTTACCACTTTAGCAACAGGCATCTGAAGATGCTGAAATGGGACACATTTTTAATGAGTAACATTTTATCATATTTTAGAAAGAAAAAAAAAAAAAAGGCAAGCCTGCATTATATTCTGATTTGTGGATTTGTGTTCCTGTGCTATCATCTTTTTCCAGGGCAAAATATTTAGTATGAGCCAGTACAGTGGGCACGTTGGAACAAGACTGACTGGAAAAAATAGCTCAGGTTGTCATAAGGCACTCTGTAACTCCCAGTCTCTAGAAAATACCAGTAGTGACACACTGGAAGTGGTGGGATTACACCTATGTCTCACTTATGCAGATCTTTCATGTACATGCAGTGACCATACATGTGGGAAGTTCAAAAGAATCAGTGGATTTACTAGCAACTGCTCAAGTTTTCCCCTGTGCAATCTGTGCAGGGAGTGGCCCATGCCCACTGGCCTGTCAGTAATAAATCGGCACAAAACAAATCACTCGCATGTCTTGACTACCCAGTCTGCTATAAGTTTGCCTGGTTACTAAAGTTCCAACCTTTTTCTCCTGGTGATGACAAATGATCCATCATGTAGTTTTTAATCAGGTGTAGTGGTCACCAGTTACGGATGTCTACTTAAGCAAAGAGGATGTTTCCCCAAAGTAACTTCTGCCTTGTCATTTCCAGAACCTCAGAGAGCTGTGAAAAGTAGTATTAATATGCAAAAGGAAATAAACTTTCTCAGTATACTATTTCTCAGTAAACTAGTGAAAGGCTGATCAATGCTGGTTTATTGCCAAAATAAATGTGCACGGCTTTCACGACACTGGTGTTAAAAGGACCCACTTAGCATGGAGGGCTTACCAGCAACAGCATGAAATGCACTATGTTAGCATAAAGTTATATAAATGATTTCTCTCCTCTGTCAAGCTGGCAATTTAGTAAGATGTCAAAAATACGCACAGACTGGCTTAGCGTCTTGAATCCCTTCTCTTACAGCCCAATATTCCCACCAAAAGCCAATCTCTGAAATAACGAGATGTTTCAGACCCTGGCTACATAGTGAACTTCCCACCAGGAAACCCTAACTGGTGGCAGTAGCTGCCCCCAAAAATAGCACAAGGTAAGGAAGGCAGCATACTATCTTCTATTTCCAGATAGCAACTGAAACAGCAAATCCAGGAATGCTGTACTGACCAAGGTTTGCAGCAGCATTGTAAGTGGGATGAGAATATGGTTTCAAACCCCTTTGGTCAAGGTCAACTTGTTTCTTGGTTCTTATGGCTACCTGTACAGGGGAGTGATAGGAACTGTTGGTGAGGACTTTGCAGACCTTCATGGGAATGTGGTGGGGTGATGACTTAGGGACCCAGAGCTTGCAGCTGTGAGTTTGAGTGGTTTGGCTCAGCCAGTCACTCCCACAGAGGACTGAGTTAGCCCCAGTGGGGAAGCAGTAGTGGGGAGCTGGTGAAAGCAATGAAGCATGAGTCAGGTGGGTGAAACGGTCTGTTTTGATATTTTAAATAAGTAGAGGGTGCTGTTTGTGAGAAGCTGTGTGTGCAGACTGCAAATAGTCTCTATCACAGTTGGAAATGTGGTGATTCATTGTGGTCACTGTGTTTCTACCACCACTTGTTTTCTTCCTTCTGACTTTTGGTACTCCTCCTTATTTCACTGGGCTTTGTTCCCTGTTCCTTCACGGTCTTCGACAGTCCATGGCAGACAGTCATGTCATCTTCCTTAGCCCCATACACATGGCATGTGGAAGAAATTTGGTCCCCTGAGTGCTGTTTGTTTCTCTTTTTCATCTGCCAAGCATCAGTAACCTGTATTTGTGCCTCCTGTAGATACCCTGTGATAGGCTTGCAGCTGCTGGGGAGTAGCTGCAGGTCCTAGGAGGCTGCCTGTCTGTCACTGGACTCCTTCTCTTCCTCCTGCTAGGCAGGTTGTGCATCTGTGGGTCAGAGAAGAATAATCAGGATTTGAAACAGGTTCAAAGGAAACTTGGAACATAAAACTTGGCAACATCACCCAGGCAATTGGTGCTAGAATCTGACTAACTCCATTCTCTCGGGCACTCTGCCAGTCTCTGCTGTGGCCTTTGCATATTTTCAGGCATAGACAAGTTAAAATACTAAACAATATTTTGCAGTCTGCCACCATAAGCAGCTGAAAGATTGTGTGAAGCCCTTTAATTCAGACTTTAAAGCATGGTAAATACAGCCTTCTTTTTTCTTTTTTTCCCCAATATCTGCAGAGAGGGCATTTCAGATGTTCTGAACTCAGCAGGACTCTACTTCCAGGCAAAGGCAAGAAACTTACCTGGCATGTTTTCCAACAATTGCCCCAAACACCTCCCTTCAATAAGAAGTCCCACATGGAAAATCCAGCTATATCTTTCACTTGCAAATTTGATAGTTATACTTTAAATTTTCTTAAAAATCTATCACAGCTTAAAATAAAACGTTAGATGACTAGAAAATATTTCTTTATCCAGCTGGCAAAGCCAAAAACTTTGACCAGCACTGGCATGAAAACAAGTGAGCAACTAGAAGAGCAGCTCTGGGGGCTGAAGAAACATTCCAAGCAAAGAAATATGAGAGCCAAATGTACAAATGGCCCAAAGTTTATAATACTGACTCAATAAAGCAGCCTTAACTGTAAACATATTGAGGAAGTGACCGATTGATACCAATGAATTAAATTAACTTGAATGCATGGATTCAGCCCATAAAATTAGCAACAGCTTATCCCTGACACAGAGTTGCCATGGCTAGTGAGCCGTTACTGTAAGCATTTATTATGACCATAATATGGAGTAAAGGTAAACAGCACAGACCTGTCCTATCAGTGGTGGAATAAGAGACATGATGGTCAAACTGGAGTGCTTGGGAGGCACATAAAGCTGATGAATATGGCTGGCAGCCTATTAAAAGATAAGACCAGGGGCATTTGTATTCACTAGATCGCTCTTGTACCTACTTGGGCAGGAACTGAAATTATTCTATTCTATTCTATTCTATTCTATTCTATTCTATTCTATTCTATTCTATTGCATTCCATTGCATTCCATTGCATTCCGCTGACCAGCAGCACATGCTGCTCTTGAGATATTAACAGCCCGGTAATGAATGGTGCCTCACTTCCAGGCCACTCTGTAACTTCATGGCAATTCTGGATATTGCCATCACACTCACATTTCCCATCTTTCTGTGATGGAATGATGCTCTACTGCTGGTCATCCAACTTAACCCTACTCCCTGTCAATCAACACATGCTGCCATAAGCTGCTGCATTACTTCCCTCCTCCCATCCCTTAGAGGTCCCAGCTTTTAGGATTTTACCTGTTGCATGCAATGCACTCTCTGCTTCTTCCTCCAGCATCTCCTGTTCCTTGTTGCTGAGGTCCAGAGGTTTTGGCTCTGTAGAATGATCCAGAAGGTGCAGAGAATCTGGTGCATTTCTTGGAGAGAATGAAGTTAAAGTCTTCCAGATCACGTGGCTTTGTATTGCTGTGGCTGATGTTTGGGTCGATATCCCATTTCTCCAGGCTCTCAGAAACTGGAAAATCCTGTGGCTGCCTTACTTTTTAAGTTCAGTTCATATCTGCTTGTGTATTTTCTTTCTTTCGGAGTACACTCAGGGAGCTGGTCTCAGTTTAGCATAAAGCACTCTTAGTAACTACTTCTCTTACAGATTAATTATTCAACAGAAGTGGAGAGTAATACCTGATATTTTAATGAGGACGCTGGCACCTACTTGCTTCGAGTTCTGTACTGTGAGATAAGTAGCAAAGGGATAGGTACAGAGGGAGTACACCGACAATGCCATCAAGTTCTGACAAACAGCCCTACCAAGCACACCGTGAAGTCCTGCTAAACCCATTCAGGCAGATACTACTGGTTGATCATCACTACCCTAACAGTAAGACTGAGCTATCAGCTTCATGCAACCTGTCAACCTTGTCAAAGTTTTGCTCACACACCTGACTGAAAGAGATCAGCAGCATGTTTTGCTGCCAGGCACGAGAGTCCTGAGGGTAGAATTTGCCACTTAACAAACTGTTTAAAAAATAATAAAAATTGCACGGAAGGGCATGATACCAGCCCAAGAGATTTAATCTCTTTTGCATCTCCTGTTGCACTTATAAATGAAATCTTAAACCTACAGATTAATCAGTTTGAAGAACAGGCAAGGGAAGCAAATTAAAAGACACATTAATTAGACGTGAAGTGACCTTACCTATTAAGGTATGAAATACAGCAGCTACAGCGCCAGCTACAACCATGCACAAAACTGCTTTGGTCCTGTCTCTCTTGCTGTTCACAAACACCAGACCCACATTTTTGAAGTCACTCATTGGACCTGTGAAGAACTTCATCAGGGAGTATGCCAGCCCATAGCTGGCCAGCATTTCCACAGCATCTTCCTTGACAGCAGCGATGCCCCTATTCAAGGCCTGTTGAAACACAGAAAGAACAAATAATGTAGCACATGTGGAAGTGTACCAAAACCAATCTTTTGCAGCCAGTTTCTGAAGGAAGAAGCACGTTCAGCTCTCTCTGTTTTCAACCCGAGTTGGACCTTATTTCTCCGGGTTCAGCAACCGTAACTTGTGACTTCTGACACAGGCAACTTCATAATTTCATATGGACAGTAAATTCAAGTCAATTAGACTTCAAGATAAGGTAAATATCTATTTCTGAAGTATATAATGGAAATCCTGCTATATCAGAAGTCAGTCTCTTTCCTTTTTAGAGCAATTTTATGACCTGCTAATCATGGATGATACAAAACCATTTAAATACTGCTTTGAGGCCTCAGCCCTGAATTGAACAAAGCACAGTCCTTGCAGGACATCTTTACAAGCAAAAACTCTGATGTTATCATATGCTGAAATTTCAGGAGCTCAAACTTTTTTTTCAGTGTAATGAGCTTTTCACTACATCCCATGTAATTGTTGTGAATAGCTGATATTATCCTAGAATGTTTACTACGAAACTAGGCCAATTATGCATGTGACTAAATATAACTGGTCTCCTTTCATGTATTTCACAAGGTTCTGATCCTATATTCATTTATATCTCCTTGTAGCATTTAAAAAATAAATACAGCACGTCTATTTCAAGACATATTCAGGTTCAACTAACCTATTAATTCATTCTAGGTTCATGAATCGCTGAGAATTAGATGGATTATTTTTATAACTAAGGTGAACCATAGGAAAAATGTGTAACATTGCTTCAGATCCCAGCTTGCACCAAAATGCTTCTAAAATATTGAATAAAAATGACAGAATGATAAATTTTATCTGCAGTGTGACTGCATCAATCATCTGGTACACCCAGCAAACTGTTAAAACAAGATTAGATTCAAAAAGCACAAAGGCTGAAATGCAACTTATTTTCACAAGTTCCGATGGTTCCTATGCGTTACAGCTGATGTGCGCTGACAGGGCCATGGCAATGAGACCAACCAGGGACATCTCGCCAACCCACCCTCCAAATCTCAGTCTATCCACTTAAACAGCAGTTCTAATACTGCTTTTTCTGAATGAACAAACCAGGCAGAGTATCATCAGGTAATCGTGGTGAAGTCCTTCCACTTCAAATGTAAGCATAGTTTTTTAGTTGCAGTCTTTTGACTTTTTCTTCTCCCTTTCAAAGACCATATAAGCAAACAACTCCCACTGACTTCAAAAGACACAGCATCCCCATAGCAGAAATGAGCATTTTCCTTACTGTTCTTTTCCACTCTTTCTGCGAGATGTGCTTTTTTTTTGAAACTAAAGCTGCACTGTCAATGTATCAAAAAGCTGTAAAAAATACCAACTTCTCCATCCTTGGTAGCTGCCAAATTTCTCTCTTGCAGCGTGCTCTGACCTGAACACCTGAGGCTCCAAATGTTTTCATCTGTCTCTCTCCAGTTAATCCCTTCCTGAAAATACCATGTGTTAGATACAGAATATCTGCAGCTGCTATATGCAGCCTTTTCTGGGGTATAGATAATTCCATCTATTGCATCAATAAGACTTCAAATTATATTAATCTGCAGATGCCAAAACCACCAGTGGGTGCATAAAAATATACTCAAATAATTTGAGGAAAAGATGGTGGCCTCTGAAACGAACAGTCAAGTTTAGCTGTCTTTTGTCATGATGCTTGAGATGATGTTGTAATCGGTATCAAGGTCTATATAGAGCTATAAAGTTTTAATTTAAACTTCCTAAAGATGCTGAATCTCCCCATTGCTGTTGCCAGTAACAGGCAAATAGCCTTAGATTATGCTATACAGAGGGTTCCTTGATCATGGCTTTTGCCCGCTCTTTTGTCAACAGTGAAATAAATTTGGCAGCTTCAAATTAAAGAGAAACAGTTAATCAATTTCAGGTAGTCTAGTTTAAAAGCTTCTCATCACACGTAAACAGGTGAATTATTTCCAGGACAAGTGCTTCCTTTCTGGTTTGGACAACTACTGAATTCCAGAGCCTGTGGAGGATGGTAATCCACTTCTGACAAGGTCCTTGGGATAAACATGGCCTTAGAAATCACCTTCTGTCAAGAGGCATGGTACTATGATACCTCTGCAGAGAGACAAATCTTTGCCGAACACAGTCCTCAAGCCAGTGAAACTAGCTCCGTGTGACTTTGGTCCTGGGGTAGCTAAGTTTTCCATCTAAGTAGGACACACAGAAAGACTTGAGGACTCCTCTTTCTCTCCCTCTCTGCTTTTACAGGCTGAACTCTGATCTCTTTTGTATGAACAAATGACAGCCAAGCAGATACTTCTGAGTAATCTTCCCCAGAGACACACTGTGTACCAGGTAAGGTAACTGGCAAAGGGACTTTTGTAAGAGGTATGCTGCCATTAATTTATACTCCTGTGGAATGGTTGGCTGACATGATGAAATACTGTAGATGTTAGCCCTGAAAAAGCAATCCTCCTAAATGCTTCTTTGGAAAGATCCTTAGGAAGTAACAGTCGATAGGGCTGTGCACAGATCATTTAGCTTCTGTAGCTTTCTTTTTCCTTTTTCACTTTAAGATGACAATGCAAAAAGTTCCTCATCCTCAACTTCCAAACACTATATGAGAACTTGTGTAGTTCTTCCACCCCATGCACCTTAGAATATTCTTGCTACTGAAGCTGCTGATCTCATATTTGATATCCTTAAATCCATAAGAAATCCCAGATACTTGATAAAGCTGTTTTGGGGTGCAATATGAAAGACACAGGCACTTGATGTTTCATGGCATGTCAGCCGTAAGTGGCAGTTAGTAATCTTCCAGTCTAATTTCCTGTTAGATTTCCACTTAAATGTCTCATAAAGGATGAAAAATACAAACAAGGGCAAGGTCTCAATTTTTTTATCTGACTATTTTGTACACTTTTAGTGTGAACAAAAATCAATAACAAAACTTCATCAGTAGCATCTGTATTCCATGTTTGTTTCACACACAACAAAGCATATATCTACAAAGATTTGTGTGGCTTGTCAACGAAATCACACAGAACTAGGTAATAATAATAATGATGACAATATTTAATATGAGACATTAGCTTGATCATACATATTTCAGATGTCATCCTACTTTCAGCTGGCTTATTCACACCAAACTTGAAGGGGGAACTAGGAAATCCAGATGCTGGAAGAAAGACTATTGGTGATGGCACTCTCTCCTGAGTTTTTAATGAACAGCTAACATAATATATTAGGTAGTTAGGTAGTAGGTGAAAATGTCACAGAAAATTGCTATTCATCAAACACTATTAAAACAAATCCGCTGACATTGCTGACCCTTCTTTTAGAAATAACAGAAGAAAGCACAGAATACTTCCAGGCTGAGCACGATCTGGTAGGTGCGTGAACAGGTTAGTTAAAGTAATACTAAAATACTTCTCAAAAAGGCAGGCACCAAGGTCTGCAGTTAACTTCTATGCAATGTCTTCATTAGCATATTATGTTAGTGCTAGAAAGATGAAATCTTTACTGTAGGATCCAGTAACAACCCCTTGAGCCTTTCTTATGAATAATTGTGTGCTGTCTCTAATGTTCACTAAAATCTGAGAGGATTAGCATTTTTGAATTCCCATCCAAAAGATTCAAGTCAGACGAATACCAAATAATACACTTAATGACATTTCAAGCCAGTAACCACATCTTTACAATTGGGTACTGCAGCTGTCTTTATCCTCTTTCTTAGAAGGAACATATGAGAACTCTATCAAATTTCTAGGACATGCATAATGGATGAATCCAACAAACTTTTGCATGCATAGGCAGTGATTTGAAAAGCAACAATTGTGAGAAAAATGTCAAGGGTCTACCTTGTCCTATTTTGCATGAGCTTTCAGCACTATTCACTACTGTTGGCAGAAAAGGTTTGGTTCCAATCTACAGCTACACACCCCTGTTGCCAAAAATTCAAAGTCTGTCTCTTAAGTTGGTTCTACAGAGTTTGACCATTTCTCACATGATCCTCCCTTCCCTGAAACTACTGGATGACTGATGTTTTATTTTGTATTGGATTAGACATACAAAAGCATAAAAAAATCCACTGAGAAAGCCACACCTATTGTATACATCTTCTGCTTTTAAAAATGTTTTATTACCTATATGTACTGCATAGAATTTCAATAGTCTACATCTAACTAGAAGGACAATTTTTCTACTTCATTTGAAGTTAACTATTGACCAGTGCATGTGTTTCAAATAAGACCAAGTAAAATCCAAGAAATGTAATTCTTGTCAGTCCGCAATTTTGCTTTTTCTGGAAGAGCAGACTGTGACCTAGTGGAAGCTGGCATGTTCCTACGGCTTGTTTGAAGCTGGGATTCTGCCTGAGATGTTTTCAAGTCTGTTCTAGCTAGTTACCTACCCAAGGGTGACATCAAAAACCTGCTCAATTTGGCAGTAACTTGGCCAAATGTATGTTTGGTTCAGCAAACATTTGTAACATGTTCTCTCTCCCCCTGCATCTTTCTTCCTAGCTGCCCTCCCCTAAGAGAATGGAAGAGCGCCAAAGTATCCAGTTAAAATGCAAGCTGACGTAGGGGACAGTCTTTCTCCCATGTCAAATAATCTCTCTCCTGATGATTGTTGGCTGAATTTTCATTTACTAAATCCTGTCACATTGAAATCTTCAGTATCAAATGCACCAGCTGGCTCTGGCTGTCCTGCCTCCCCCTGCCTCCGCTGCAGGAACTGCACTGCCAGAGAGATCCCAAACTCTGTAAGCACGGCATAATCTGTGTAGTCAGATAGTCACTGTGTCAGTGCTACCTGAGCATTACCGCATCTGCATCTCTGCTTCTGGCTGAGTTTCTTGTAAAGGCAAGTGCCACTGGTAGGCAATTTGGGGGAAATAGCTAGTGGTCTGACACTTCCATGGACACAGACATAGAGGTGGGAGAAAATGGTGTAAAAATAGCATGTGCACATTTATTCTGGCTCAGGAAGACTGCCCAAACATAGTGTATGAAGAGACAGCCCTGAAGGCGTAGAGGGAGTCTGATCTTGTAGCTTTAAAATGATGACTGAGGAGTGTTTATTGTTTTGGATCTTTTCTTTCTGGTTTTGGGGTTTGTTTTGCAATGCTTTTACCCTAATTCAGTATCTCTAATTTTGGGTCAACATCTGTTGTAGACCATGTGTCAGATGACCAAAATGCCATCTGAGGTCAATTCCTATTAGCCTACTATTAAAATACTTTACTTCCCCCTGCTCCGTTACTAAAGCTAGCTGTAAGAGAACAGCTTGTCACCCCTTGTCCAGAGCGCTGCAAGTGCTGACACTGGTTCAAGCCACTGAAATAATCCCAGTCCCCAACAAGAGAATGAAGCCCTGAACCCTGGTCTGAAGAAAGAAGAGATGCCTATCCTGACAGAGGGACACCTAGACATCCCCGTGTTATGTGGCCTATCTCTGGAGAGACCATCCTTGGAAAAGCATTAAGACTGCCCTGAACATGAGAGCTGAAATTTTTCTGTCTCTTGCTGCTTCGGAATGCAAAAGAAACTGCAAATGCAGGGCAGGTGTCATGGTTTTATCTTAAAAAAAAAGTCAGCGTACCAAAATTTCAATCAAATTTAACCTGCCTGCTTACGTAATGAGAATATGGCCTAGAAGAAAGCCCATATACCCTGGGAAACAAAAAAACAAGCCATGAAAACTAGAATGCAATCAGTAGCAATTTTTTCCCATTCACCTTACTGAGCAGCAAAGAAAAGCAAGAACGAACATTTTTGCAAGATTCCTACTCTTACCTGAAAAGCCTATTACTCTGTGACCATGATCAGGATCTCAGTTGTTGACACTATCCACTCATCATCCAATGTCAAGGCTTTATGAAAGTGTGTCCTGGGAGAAGTTTAAATAAAGACTCTAAATCCAACATAACGTAATTTTAGAGAGCTCACAGCTTTCACTTGACCTGGGATACATCAGGGAACAGCACTTTTTAACAGGCACAGCCAGGAGGTACAGGAATAATTAGGGCAGCAGTGGCAACAGTGAAAGCAGTGAAAATGGGAAATCCTTCCCACTGCAAGAACTAAGGCAGAGGACAACATATCAAGAAGCTGGAAGAGCAGTTACGGCACACTTCTTTAGAGCATGTACTGCCTGTGTGTAGATTCATGAACAACAACCAGCACAACAAGGCAGAGAACAATACAAAACCCACAGGAGACTTCAGAAGATAATGGCGGACGACCACGGGAAAAAAACCACTCAATGAAGTCAAAACGTGCCTCATTTAAAACTATGTTTGTCAAAGCACCAGAATATTTATGACAGGGAGCAATCTTGGAGGGGTGAATCAGTTGCTGCAGATGGTTGCCTCCCTGTGGGATGTGGCGAACTCTGATCCTGAAGCCAAGACAGCTATGAGCCATGACAGTGGGCAGCCCTTCAGGACACATTCCCCACGTAGTGTCTACTGAATGGGGATGGCTGACACCTGAATGAAGGAGACCTAAACCACTGCCGTTTCCACAAATGGCTTGGAGAAACCCGTCCCCAGAGGTGAGACCATAACCAGTAACTTTTCCTGGCCTTTTTTAGGCAAGCAGTACTTGTAGGGGCACAGGAAAGAAGCAAAATCAACATGTCAGAAATAATCCCCTGCATTGTGACTTTCCTGGTATCTTCTGGCTGATGCTAATCAATTGTCCAAAATGTATTTAAAGTGAAACTTGCAAGGGAATGCTCTGCTCTCAAAGCAGTATGCAAACTTTTCATTCAGGTTTCCCTGGAGCTCATCCACAAAGGTGAGAAGCATTTGTGATTACGTTACAGAAGTATCGCAAACTCCAGGCTGAGGTTATTTGTTCTTCACGTGGAGGCCAGAGACTCATTTTCTCTCAAAAGCTATTTCTGTTTCTAAGTCTATGAGTATAGACAAATAAAATTGAGACATAAATTGAGACACATAAAACTAGGAGAAGGTCAGCTCCCTGTCTCTTCAAAATGCCCGGTGGAATAGCTATCATTTCTTCACCAAATTCCATTTTGATTACTTTTAAGTGCTAGAAAACACTGGGGAGGATACAAATGCGTATCACAGGTATCTACACACAAAGAATATTTGCCTTAATAACAAGTGATACAGTATCTGCAGCAGTGCTCCTTTTTTTTTGATTTTAATTTCTCACAGAAACAGGCTCTCTTCTCTTCCTCACATTATGCCCCAAAGTAAAGAGTAAGCTGATTTACTATCAGTTGCATATTTCATAAAATCGCATTTTCTCATGTTTATAAATTAAATTTCTGCAAGGACTGTTATAAGACTTGTTTGTATGCACACAGCAAATTTAATCTACACAGGTCCCATACCTGTCAGTCTCCCACAACTCTGGCATCTTGCCTTTTTATTAGCATTAACTCAGTCTCTGCTGAAACACTCCTCACTGCGCTCTCCTCCTGAAACGGAGATTGCCACTTTCTCCACAATGACACCTTCTCACTAGGCTCCAAAGTGCACAGACAGGTTTGGGTTGGAAGGGGCCCTTGGGGGCCAGCTGAGAGCACTGCCTCGGGCTGAACGTCTCCAAGCTGTTGTGGACAAGACCCCTCACCTTCCCTGGGCAACCACCCTGAGAGGCCATCCTCACCCTGAACCTTAACATATAACCAGAATTGGCATCTGAAGATCCATGGCCATCTCCCTTGCACATTAAAACACACTCTCCTGTCAGCGAAGGCCACACTGCTCGCATTGGCCTGAGTCTCCATTTCCCATATTTCCCCTTCCTTTCCTGAAAGATCTTTTGCTTCATCACTCTGTACCACTTCTCCTTGCTGCTCCAAAGACCTGTTCTGTACCACTTCTCACTTTCACCAAAGATCTTGTCCTTGACAATAACTCACCTGTATTTTCACCTCATGGCGAGAAATTATTTAGCTTCACTTGCCTTCCAATTTTCACCCTTCCTGTTCTGCTGTTACTGGCTTTTTCATAGATCCTGTATGTAGTGTAAGTCCATTTTTTCCCCTTAAAAAAATCAGCCTAGGGAAAGACCTAAAATGAAAAAAAAAAAAATCCAAACAAGTACTTTAATGTATCTACAAAAATACTTTTGCCAATTGCAAGAATATGGGAAATTAATGAGGTTTGTTCCCTGGCTTTATAGTTTTTTTAACCATTTTCCTTAAAATTTTCATGTTAAAAAAATCTTAATGTATACAGCATTTGGTGAAAACTTCTGAAATTTGACAAGGGCTATCAAAAGTGCCCTTAAAATAGACCAAAACTTGGCCAAGCATCTTCAAAGTATGAGTTGCACAGGTTCAGTAGAACTTGTTCAACTACTTTAACTGCACAGAAATCTCGTCTGTATTTCAGCTGTGCTGAGTGTGCTCCTGGGCATTAAGCTTAGAGCAGTGAAGGTCAAGCACCACACAAGACACTGTATAGGTCCAAGTCCTTAACGTACCAGGAGACAAGGAAACACTACTATCATTCACTCAAAGCAAAAGGGAGAGCATTTCTCTTTCCATTCACTGAAGTTGCAGTACCCTACTAAGACTTCTTTCTCTCAAGAATTGTGAGGTGGTTTATTTTCCTATCTTAGCTCTTGTGAAAAGGACCCCAGAGGCCAGAGCTGTAAAATTTACTTTTACTGCTTCATCTCTCTTATCTCTGTACACTTTCCACTCTTTGTTAGTGATTAAGATCACATATCCTCCTACTTGGAAGACAAATAATTGGCATTTCCTCTCAATTACCTTTCCACCTGGAATTTAAGGGATGTAATAATTATACCCAGTAAACTCTGTGAGAGCCAACAATCAAATTCAGGGCTGTCAATACTGCAGCAGAATATTTTAGTATCATTGCATGTACTATCCTACCACTTCGTGGCTGCTCTAGAGACTACCCTACTGCTGCTATCATTTACTTACTAATTTTGCCACAGCCAGAACTGGTAGTCACCTGGGAGATGTGGGTTACTTGTTAGATTATGGCCGTGCAAACAGGTATTTTGGGGTTCGGTGTAACAAAGAAGTGGGAGCCTCCCAAGATGAATGTCCTGCAAGGGGAACCTTCTGTTAAATCAGCAGCTGATCCCTTTGGGAAGTAAATCCTTGAGACACTGAGTTCAGTGGTATATGTCCAGGTTGTTTTGATTGAAGAAGATGGTGAAGTTCAGCCTCAGTGACCATGTACAGGATGGGACTAAAACAGTTTCAGATAATGGGGCTGTAAGGGAAGACACTCACTGTGCAAAAATAGACTTTTTCTTTAAATCACTTTCAGATGTGACTGAAGTCCAAGTTAGTCACTCAGAAATTGAAAATGTCAGAATTAGGGGGGGCTACCTTTTGTTGTCTCCCCCAGCGTAGTTCAAATTCATCAGTAGTCAGCAGCAGACCAAAGTAAGTGTAGCCTGCAAACTGCAACCCTTCTGTTGCCAGTGGAGCTCCCCTAGACATTCAGAGCTCCCTGGAAGTGTCATCACACATGTCTGCTAGGCAAAATATGTAAAGCAACCAAGTCTCTGCCATTTAATGAACAGTACTTGTACACGATGAAAGGCTAAAGCAAACTGAAGCGTCTGCAGGTTTTGTTCATTCGGCCTGGGTAAACGTTCTCTGTCTCTCACTGCAGACAGGATAGGTAAGGAGCCTGCTGAGCAAATGCACAAAATTCTTGACTTGTCATATGGCTGGACTTAGGAAGAAGAAAGGCAAATAATTGCAGTTTGGTCTTTCATCCTCCTCAGTACTGCACTATGTCAAAAAAAGAAAGAACAATCTATAAAGTACATGTCAAAGCTACTATGATTACAAAAAATTACCATCAAATAAGGCTTCTGTGCCTGACTTAAGAAGCGGGAGCTTGCCCAGCTGGCCCTGAACATGTAGTAGAGCCCTACCTTTATGCGTACTTAGTGCACTATGCAATTATCTGCTGTCCATTAGCTTACTCTTAAAGCATTTACCTCCCCATGTGGCCCAGCACAGACTTGTTACCATTTGAGGTCCGTGATTTTCATCAGCTGTTGTGTCAGCAGCAGGGAGCTCGGCTGGTTAAGGTCCGTCATTAAGCAGCTGTTCCCTCCAGCATGCTGCTGGCTAGGCAAAGCAGAGTTTGGGCTACACAAAGCAGGGTTTGTTAGGTGTGAGTGCCTGCAACTGCAAGTGTAGAGCTGCCAGATTAGCTCATGTCTTAATTGCTTAGAAGCGACAAATAGAGGGCACCCAGATCACCAGCCTAAATACAAACTTGGTGTTTCCGCTACTGGACATGCCCATCGTAAACAAAGTTCATAACATCGGTAAGAAAACCTTTCATTTGTATCTGTTTTTCTTTCCCTTCCATTCTTATCCTTTGTACCAGCTTTATTAGGATGAGATTATTCAGTCAAATTGGAAACAAACTGTGGACAGTGACAGTGATTTCCTTTATCTAGGGCTGGTGAATTTATTGCAAAACATTTTTTGAAGCACTTCCAGTTATTACAGCACTTTCCAATGCTCCAATACCTGCAGAAAGCAATGGTCTCACTAAAGCAGTAATTCTGCCTCTAGAATTTGACCTAATGTATCTGTTTAAAATAAATGGGAAATGGGTGGTAAAGACGTGGGGGTGGAGGAAGACAGAAAGGAGAATGGGTAAACTTTCTCCAAAATATTTTTTTTTTTCTCAGAAAATCTAATCTATTCTCTCAGCCTAAGCTTTGAGAACCTTGAACTTCTCTTCCAGTTCTGCAGGTGGTGTTGACAGGATTGGCTAACATTTCCTTTTAAAAATAGCTCAACTGGTTCTCCTGGTATCCAATGACATGAAGTCAACAAGTCAACTCACAATGAAATTATTGCACATGGGTTTTTCCAGGTGTGGGTGTACAGAGCACAGATAACTAAGAAGTTTCTCTTGAAATCATGCACTTTTTTAAACCCCCTATCTTTCACAAGGGGAAGCACAGTAATATTTCTACATAAGCAAGGCTGAAAATACACTCTCTGACCTAGAAGAGCAGGAGGCCATGGGAGAACCTGATTACTCTTGCTTATGTGATCTCATGGCAGCTGGGAGCCCAATTGCTTCTGTTATAATAAATGGCTTTCCATGATAATGGAAATACAGGTAAAATACCAATTAATCTGAAATGCAATCAGGCTAGATATGCTCTGTCCTTACTGGATTTAGTAATAAAAGGGAAAACTGGAAAATGTAGCAAGCTTCAAGCTTTTCCTCTGTACCTCTTGGGAACATGTAAGTTACATAGGGACACAAAAAAGTATTCTTTCTGAATATACTGGAACATACAAATCCTAGAGCCAGAGGTTCACTAGAGTCACCTCTAAATGCCTGCCTGTTACATCTTCACCAAATCCTTGGCTAATGCTTCTACTCAGAATTCCTTAAGCAGTACCTAGGCAGCCTTCTCCTCAGGGAAGAGACTTGGAAGCACCCATGGAGTTGTAGCAAGCCTTGTAACTTTTATTTCTACGTGTCTGGCAGGGGTGAGTCTTAACCAGAAGTGCAGTCACAAGCGACTTTGTGAGTGTTCTTGATTATGCCAAATATGTGGTATAATTTGAAGCTTAATCTCATTTCTGAGGTGTCTACCCTGCAGTCACAAAATCCAAATTAAAAAAAAAAACCCAACATTTAAGTTTATTCCGGCTGAAGAGGTGATCCAACACACAGTGGATGGGTTCCTCCACTGACTGAGGAACTGTAAATGGTGCCACAGTAATTCTTAAATGGGTTCTGCTGTCCAACAGCATCTCTACAGACACCTTCAGCAACAGAGCACCCACCATCATGAGACACCTGGTATATAAGCTCAATGCTCTCTTAGCCTTGTGCCTACACCACTTAACTTCAGGCTTAAAATTATCTTCACTGACTTTCTCATTCTTGCATTCCTTATGACCTGATGCAATGATCCCTTCTTATTAAAAGTGATTCTTTCAATAGCAATGAACATTTTTGTACTAACCCCACTCCCTCTAACTACTCAACTGGAATTGCATAGTTAAAACTTACTAGCTCATTTTCATTTGTTTTATACAAGCACAAGACCCTGATTTATGAAGTTCAGTAAAAACACCAAGGGATTCCCAGAAGTTTAAGTGAAACTGATGCTGAACATCATAGTGCAACAGGTAGTTTTGCCTAGTAGGTTCTCTCTCTGAGTCACTGGTATAAATAAGGGATTCCCTTACTCTGGATTTCAAAAGTGGTAAGAAATGCAATGAAGATAGACTATCTACCATTCTTTCACAGTAGTACTCTACATTGCGCAGAGGTTCACTGGGAGAACAGCCTCCCGTCACAGTCCCCCCAGCCCAGTCTTGTTCTGCTTTCTGAGGCATTTAATACCCTATTTCCACAAAGTCAGAGGAGACACAATCTCTTTTCTATCTTCTCCATACCTGTTTTTTTTTTTTTTGTCCTCTTGCTGATGTGCAGGGAAGTACGATGTAAAACATTAATCCAGCACAGCTAAAATTTATCTCTGAGCTGCTTTAATATGAAATACAAAATTGGCTTTGGATGGGCATCCTGCCAAGATTCTTGGGGGAGAGAGTAGAGTTGAGTGTCACACTATTGCTGTTGTGGGGATCGAAAAATTGAGCTGGCTTGCTTTGATAGCATAGTATGGCCTATAAGCAAAGTCTTCACTACACTTCTCTGTCCACAAGAACAACAGATTACAATTTATTCTTTGCTGAAATCTTCAGTGCCAGAGGACAAAACACAAGGTACAAGGCTGAAAAAAAACTGAAGAAAAAAGCACTAATTTGCAAAACCCTGGATGTACATGTAATAAAAGGACCAACATTAGTATGGACAAGTTGATGGTCTCTGTAACTAGCTATATTTGCCTTAACAAAACTTGTAAACTTGCAAGGGGGGGGGGAGGACACAAACATGGTATTTTTCTATGATAATCTACCCAAACTGCTTGCATTCTCTCTGACTGTACTGACAACTCTTGTAGGGCTTAGCAATAAAGCAGGAAACAAAGGACACATTTCAGCTCAGCTTCCGTTTCTGAAACGGTGGGTGTAAACAACTTATGTTGTATTTCCAGGTCCATGGAAAAGTGCAGCACAAGAAACTATAATGGCTTCATCCTTGGGGCTTAACAACAGGTTTTAAAACCCTTCTTGCACACATATTCTATCCCCATTCATCAGTTTATTTCGAGGTACTCTTTTTCTACTGAAAATAATATCCACAGTGGATACTTCCTTTCCAAAGCATGATGAGATGGACCGATAGAAAGCAGTGGATGCTCTGCTCATAACACTTCCACAGACTCCAGCTTCTGTGCAGGTGAAACTCTAGCCCTTAGAGGCTGCTGGGCTTTTGTTGCTCAGGCTTGGAGGGCAGTTGGGCAAAAGCATTAAGTGCTCCCAAAACAGCTTCTGAAATGTGATGATGCTAAGGCCACCAGCTTGGAATGCAATGGGCATACCATCCTGGGGTAAATATAATGTTGAAGCTTTTGTAATACTAGAATACAAACATTGCAGACGCATGCATGAAGCCAACAGCACACAGCGATCCTGAGAGAACTCTGATTTTTTACTTGCATGGTAGAAAAACTGAAATGAGGATATCCACAGCCACTGTGGAACGCTTCTGGGAAGCAAGTGCCAGGAAGGCACAAAGACTACTGAGTCTCCAAGTGCAGGTCAGGAACGAATTAATCTATGCTCGTCTTGACAAATAAATTCTTTCGGACATCAGGGAAATGAGGTCCTGGAACAGACCTCGTAGAGTGGTAGTGGGAGCAAACATCTGAAATATTTTGAAGCAGTCAACACTGGCTGATGTCTTATAACAAAAGCTGGAGGGTCTGCTTGCAAAGAAAATGAAAATTTCTTTGAGATAATGCCACGTGATGGTTTTAATCACTACTCCCTCTGGTCATGTTCCTGCTGATAATCTAATATGTTTGTTCTGAGCACACTAAAATAAGAAACTTGTTCATACTAGTCACAGGTCTCAAAGGAAAATTTATAACTGCGGCTAAAATCAGGTTATATTCTGTTGGAATGCAAGAAGTGCTCTAGCTTAGAAACTGCAGTCTAAGAGCTGTAGGAGTATTGTCGGATGGTCCTCCAAAGCACTGTCATTTGGAAGTGGTGATCCTAAAGAGACAGATGTTCAAAACTTGCTTTGTAGAAATGTAAAAAGCATAGTTCCCTGCTCCAGGTATTTAAAGACTTCAGCAATGCCACACAGCATGTGTCTTTTCTAAACTGTCTATTTGAAACTCTTTGTCCCAAAGAGTCAAAAACATGACTGTGATAAGAGCAGAGTGAAAACAGGTGTCATGACACCTCTCTTGAAGAGTCTAACCTGAAGGTTAGATGATCCAAAAAGAGCCTTTTCCTTGGGTCACCCCAAATTTAGTGCAAGCAATGAACTTCCCAAAATTGGTTACTCATTGTGACGACAGTGTAGGGCAGGACTCTTAATCCCCAGTGAGCTCTGAAGCCCAATCCCCAGGAAAATATACCTCTACGCCTGTTTCTAGTGGGTTTGTCCCTTGCAGGTTGATCTAACAGCAAGAGATTCAGCTTTCTTTAGGTCATAGTACACTTTACTAAAGAGCAATAGATAGATGGTGTCACAGAAAACAGTTTCTCACTGCTGTCAACTCTCAGACGCTTTAGACCTTCTTCATGCTTTCCTCCTCTCACCCTCTCTGTCCTTGGCTGCATCCCAGCAGATTGTGCTCAGGCGTGGGGCAGGCAGGTACACACTCCCCTGCCTGCTGGCTGAGCCTGACCCTGGTGGATTCCAGCCATTCTTATGTCTCGGGTCTCATCACATATAGCTGAACTAGCTTTAAGAGCACCGCAAATTGCCTCCTGCCCTGCCATGAGGTAAGACCAAATTGCCTTAAACATAAGAAAAGGACTGTATTTTCATAAATTTAGAAGTAGAGGAAATATAACTCTTCATGCATATTTCACTGTCTTGTAAGGCAACTTCCTTACTACTTCTGTGTTTTCTTTATGGAAGACCTGACTTCATGTTTCAACTTCATTTTAGTGTTTGATATCAGAGAAAATCCTTTGTTGAGGTTATAGTGGAGGAGAACTGTTGCTGTCACTGCAAATTTAAGCTACCAGTGTGACTGATTTGTCAACTCCAGGCAAGAGTGACAAAATCTTATTTTATAGTAGGAACTGAGCTGCAATAATTCTGTAACTCAATTAACAATCCCTTAAACAAATATAGTTAAAAATGGGGTGAATAATTTAATTTCTTTTTTTAGCTATATGACTTATTTCACTCTGAACAAAAGACAGGCCCACTCAATTACATACTCAAATACTATAAATTCATTTTTGCAGCCAGTAACAAAGCTGCTGTTGATCAAAAGGCTTTAAGGAAAACAAGGAATTTCTTTTTATTACAGAGCTTTCGTGATGTCTTTCCTCCAGGAGACTATCTTGATTCCTTTTAATAAAGATGCCTTTGAGGAAGCAGAGGTTTGTCACAGTGGTATCTAGTGGATTAAGCCTTTTCTCCCTGAAACTGGGGGGGATTTATAACCAAAGAGCCTTGAATTATAGGCATTGTAAAATTAAAGGGCAATTCTACTCTGAAGCTCTGTTGCTGGATTATCTTGAAACCCAAATAGCACAGGACAAAGAAGTCATGGTATTTGACCTCCAATTTGGGGATCAACGCTTGACCCCCAGTTTGGACCAGCACAACTGTGTTCCCCCTCTGCTCTCAGACTTCTGGAGAAAAATCTACAGTGCTAATGGATGTACTGTCAACAATGATAAAACCCAAAGTTTTCTGCTAAACCCCAGATGGCTGTAGCGGATTGAACTGTCATGCTCTCCATGCTTGTGTATGAGACTCGCAGTGCAAACACTCAGCCTGTACCACGTCTCAGTCCTCCATGAGGCATTTCAGTGACATGGACCCCTCCTAACAGACCTGGTGGAGTGACAGCCTTTAATTCAAACTAGCAGTGAAGTTGAGGGTGCAGGAAGGTACACCACAGCCTGCTGACATACTGCATTCATTTCTCAGGAATGGGAAGCAATAGGACAGTCACTCAGCCAGGACCACCCTTCTTGCCCACAGTGGGAAAACACCCTTGCAGCCAGCATAGGGGCAGGTGCCAGCTGATGGGCAGAAAGGCTTCTGGAGGAGAGCTGCATTAAATATCAAGCCACGTTGTCAGAAGCATCTCTGGAAAAGAAACAACGGCTATAAAGAAAGAAACAAAGGGGAAAAAATAAAGGCCTTTGAAAAAGGCCATTATATTTTTTGGTTGGAATTTTATAATAGCCACGAGGACTTCTTGAGTTGGGATTCCAAATGGTAGTATGATAATAACCTGAAACATATGATTCTTTTTTTAAACTCGTTTCATAAATGGCAAGTAAGTGTACTTAAAATGCTATTTTATGCAAGTGGTAGGACCTGATCTAGTAGCCTCTGAACTCAGTCAAACTCAGAAAGTGTTTTTTTCTTGAGGAGTAACTTTCCTTGAGTGCTTTTGCTTACTCAGGTGTCTTACCAGAAGACATGGAAGGATGTAACGAGTGTTGAGACCTCCCCCTCTCATCTTGTCCAGTCACACAAACTTAAACAGATGAAGTTACATCCGCAATGGAAAAAAAGAATGGTACAGTTCTACATGAAGTGGTAATGCTAAGCCTATATTTGCCAAATTTAATATTGCCTTTAATATTCCAAAGGTGATTTCTTTTAAAGGGTGCTATTGACTCTCAACCCTGCTACCAGTGATCTTGACAAAAGTCACATCTTGTTTTGTATGACTTGGGCATGTTTCTCTTATAGCTGTTACCTGAAACAGTCTTGAAGTTTCAGTTAAGTAATAGCCTTTGCTTTCTGTCCTAAATTCCTATGTTGGATATTTGAGGGTTGTTCACAAAGGTGCTGTAATCTTCAGGCAAGTTTACATTTCAGAGCAATGTTTATTTGGAGTATTTCACAGTTTACATTGTGCTATGATGCAAGAATTGTATAAATGCCTTTTATTGATTTAATTTTTAAAATACTGGCTCAGGTTAGGATTACTGTTCTTCTCTGGAGATTGCAAGAACTAAAGTGGCTTAAAGCAGCCACAAACTCAAAAAGGCTTTGTACCATATGACTGTATGCTGTGTGATGTAAACCAAGGTGCCACAGCTATGGCAGGGGGCTGCGCAGAGGCTGGTGAGTGAGACACTGTCCCTGTGATTTTGGAAGCCCTCACCAAGGGACTTTCCAACTTTCTGATTCCAGGCTGGGTTGTCTGCCTACAACAAATTAATAAACAGCAAAACAAGCCTACAGTGGACCTAGACAAAAATACCTTAATCATATTGTTATGGACATTTCAATAACTTGCCTGTAACCAGAAGTCTTTTTTTTTTCCCTGCTCCTCAAGAGCCTGATGTTAACAATATCATACATTTGTTAGTTACTTCAGTGCCAGCATTATGTCATGCCATAGAAGATTATGATTTCCCATTAGGACAAAGTAGTTTGGAATAAATAGATTTTAAAAGAGAAAAGTGAAATACAGGTCAGTGCAAGAATGGATATTCCATTTTGAAGTTGTACATACAATCTAAGTCTTTATGCTTCACAACATCAAGAACATTTTTGGACACTAAGGTTTATTGATATGGTAACAAGTCAGCGAGTTCTTCGGGATGCTCAGCAACGTGAATTCAGCATGCTTAATTAGCTCACCCGCTCACCAGGAAGCCTGCATAGGAAAGCGATTTGCTGCTAGCAGGGAGGCAGCAAACCATACAGAAACATATGGGCAGTCGTACCTGGACTGGTAGATGTGGAACAGAGGGAGAGGACAGGTTTGGAAGATGCTGTGAGAAAAGGCTTATTAGGCTTACAGAGGAAGAGACTTGAAGACTTCAGACCAAAAAATACTTGCAAGGTATGGCTTTGACAGAGTCATTATCTTTCCCTTTCCCACTGTGGCTGACATCTCTACCTCGGCACCACTACCAACAGCAGTAATGACAGAGGAGACCATGAAGTCAACTGAGGGAAAGAAACCTGCAAGCCTATCACAAATGCTCTTTTGATGAGCCTGTTTGGCTGTACATGTATATTTTATTTTCGAGGCAACAGTGAATCTCATGGTGGAATGCTACCAAGTCAGTGGGAAGCAGGACTGCTGGTTTCAGCTCACAAAAAATCCCAGTCTGCTGCAGACGCCTTTGCACAGGTCTGTGGGAGTACTGCTGGCGCTGGTACTCCAGTGCATTCTGACCACAGTACATACTTTGCCCACATCAAGTAAACAACCAAGTTTGCATATTGCAGCAGTGAAAATGAAAAAATGGGAGGAACTCTTCAAGTGGTGCTTACATGGGAGAAAAAGTAATGATGATGAACGTTTCAGAAAACAGCCAACGAAGTAGAACATTCTCCTCCTCTTGTCATTACTTGAAATGGTTCAAAATATAATAAACATCATTCCAAAATCAAAGTAATATCTCACCACTGTATTTTTGGCAAATACAGTGACGTTGAACACAGGCAAAGCTAAGGATCGAAGCTATACTCAGTAAGCTTAGTGCAGAGTCCAGACAATAGCTAGACAGTCTACACTACAAAACTTTGAAAGAACCAGTGCATGAAACTGAAGGGGGTTTAATTAATTTGTCATGCTGGTGTTCGTACAATCTGATTAGGTAACAGCATCTGATATGGTATCACATAGGAGAGGATTCATCAGACTGAATAATTACATGGATTAGAAGAGGACCTCTGAAATGCTTATGGGGCTGGCTCAAAGAGAAATGCAATCAGTAATGCTGAAAGGAGACACACCGGCCTCAAAGGAATTCACTGCTGGGGCTCCTGAAGATCAAGCTGATATTCTTTAGCATTTTCATTAATTTTCATTCACCACATCACAAAGACTATGAATATGCAGATTACATATGCTAAGTATGCATATCTAGTAAGAACCACCAGCACAGATGACTTTGAGACTTGTGTAATAAAAATGGGATGAAAAAAAGTAGAAAATGCCAAGGCAAATACGGGGGACTAATAACAAGAATTTCTGCCACGAGCCAGGAACTCATCAGTTAGACTGGGTGTGCTAACAGTTTGCCAAATGACTGACCGGCAGTGCGATGCAGCCATGGAAAAAGGCAAATGCAATTGGAGAACGGGTCTGGTGAGGCATTTCTGGTAGAGACTGAGAAATATTTTTGCTGTTTTACGGCCTTGTTAAGATGACAGCAGGAATAATTCTGCACCAGATCAAGGAGGCTTTCAGAGCATCCTCAGTTCAGTGGAAGGTTACTAAGCTGACCCAGGGGTACAGGGAAACCTGATCAAGTGAGAGGAAACCAGAAGAGCTTGTTTTCCATAGCAAAGGGAAGGCTGAGAGGCTGCTCTGTTTCAACATAACCATGATGGAAAAAACAGGGAAGAAGAGCCATTTAATTCAGAAGACGGTACTGGCATTAGAACAAGTGGGTATTAACAGGACTTGGATACATTTTGGCTGTAGTTTAGAAGGCAGCTCTCTAACCACTGAAACAGAAAACTTTTTCCTCCAGAGGTAACAAGGGCAAAAAGGTATGTGGCATAATCTCTCTCAGCAATATATAACTTGTGTGCTTGAAGGTCAGGAAACACGCACTAATGTTGCTTGGATCTCTCATGCCATTTCACCCCTTCTTTCAGTACAACATGCAGCATAAGGACAAGAAAACACCCCCAAAAGCCAGATTTCAACCAAGGGAGCCTTGCCTCCTTTTGCAGAGGGCGCTCCCAAGGATAACTTCAACAGAGGGCTCTGGCTTAGGTGCTCCAGGTCCCGTCCCAGGGGTGGTTTCCCCTCCTTCTCCAGCTGTTTTCTAACACAAAACAGCTGGGCCAGCCTCTGAGGCAGCATGTTTCAGTGCTGCTGAGAGTCTGGTATGTGTGTGCAACAGCTCTGTTACATAGGGGAAGGTTGTTCAGGGTTTTTTTTTTTTTGATAGTCCTGCTTTTTTTCTGCCTGTCACCCCACACTATGGTTACAGCTTCCTTTTCCTTTGCCTCCCTGTTCCCTCTTTCACTTCAACAAGTAACAGGACAAATTTACAGTCTTTCAAAAGAAGCCTGTAAGGGAGGGATGGGTCACAACCGCATCACCCCTGCTTTCCTGTGCTCTCCACCACCACAGCACCCAGCTCCTCTTTCACTGTACACTGCGTTCACGTCGCACCAGCCTGCCAGCACCATTCAATACAGTTACACTTACAGGTATCACCTCCTTTTTTCCTTAATCATGCCGGCTTCAGCTTTTATTTGCCTTCCCCCAAGTTATCTCCTCTAGCATCAGCTAAACCAATACTTTATCAGCATCACTGTTTTTACTTGACTACATGTGCAAACAGAACAGATGAATATATATTAAAAGATCCTATGGAGATAACTGTATGTCTACTGCAAGCCAAGATAATGAGAAATTTGATTAAGGACTTCTTGTTGTAGTTTTTAGAAGTGAAATACCATGAGGACTCTGCATTCAGTAAGGTGCTCAGGCTTGGAAGTGTGCAGGCTCTGAAGTTTATTTTAGTAAGATCTGTGTCCTTTTTCCCCTGCTTAAATCTCAGAAAAACTTCAAGTGGGTACAAGGCAGGGAAAGGCGCAAGACCTCCTACACCAGCTAGGTATAGGAGCCAGCTGCTGTGCCTCAAAATGGTTTGAGGCTTGCTCAAAATACTCTTTAGGCTAGGAACTAAAAAGACCCTGGTTAGTTTGGTACCTCAGTCCACTGGAAAGAAATACATCTTTTCCTTACCCCATCGCCACCCCACTTTTTTTTCATGATTAAGTTTTGCTTGACTGTCTTTTGTTTGCATGACACTTTTTGATCTTCAAGGGCTACAGAGCCTGCCCACCTTAAACCACAGTCCCTTTCAATACATTTACCTGCTCTAAAGTATTACATTTAGAAAACGTATATACTGGGACAAACTTAGTCAAAATGCCCGTTCATAAGGGGCTGCGTTTGTTTTCTGGAGCAGCTGCAGAGTCTTCAGAGGTGAAAGCCAAGCTTCCTCCCTGACTTCAGAAATCCCTTCCAACAAGCTTCTGCATGAAGAACACAGCAGGAGGAAGCTTCAGGGAGGATCCTTCACTGCCTTCTACTTCCTATAGGTATCTGCATCTGGATAAACTGAAAAGAAGGAAGCTCTCCTGAGGTTATAAGATGGAGGAGAACTGAAATGGAAAATGAAATAAATCTTTCTGTTTTGACTTGTGAGTAATAACTGCTGAAGCCAACCTTTCCACACAAAATGCTCCATTGGTTTATGTGGCCAGGATGTTTTGCCACCAAAATCTAGGTGGAGTCGATTGAAATCTGTCCTGTGGGTTTTGCGGTACGTTAATATGTTTTCTAAATTTAATATACTCCAGGGCAGAAGGCTTCAATTCCTGAAGATAGCAACTCCTGTGTTTTTTCCTTTTTCTTTCTTGCCAAATAGACCTAGATGGAAAGGTTTCTTACAGTTTTCTCTTCTTCCTACCACAGGCCAGTCAATGAACCAAAGTTTATTCACTTTGCCCCTTTGGGAGTGGTGTTCATCTGCATGTCTGAGAGAGCAATGACTACTAAAGTGAGGATAAACATTCTGTAAATGTCTGGAGGAAGAAGCAGCAAACTTGGACATCTTTTGAGTAATTAAAAACTGCATGTATCTATCATCTTCTCAATTTTTTCAATCTTTTGAAGAAATATGATGAATGGTGAGCAGTTCACTTGGGAACCACGAACTTTATTCCTCTGCATTCATTGCTGAAAAACTCATCAGCACATGAATAGTTCAAAGAATGGTGCTAAAAAGTGACAACAGGAAAGGCAGAGCTATGATTTGTCTGGCAGTGTACTTCCTGATGACTAAGTACTCACAGCACACGAATGGAAAAATCTGACACTACACTTGAAGGCCAGAGGCCATAGTCCAAAAAAACAATCTTCTATAACAAGGAAAAGGTCATCAAGACTAAGATTTCATTTAGGCTATGAAAGTGTCTTCAGTTTTTCATGGGCACGAGGGCAGGCATGACTTCAAATGCCAGACCTGAAATTTTGATACAGCCAATCTGGCAGAGGACGAACGAAAACCTACCATTCCACTCCCCAGAGATGTAAAGCCTAAATAGTTTTAAAAGATATCTGATAGAGAGAAGAGACTATTCACTTCTAAGTGAAGAAAATATAATGATCTAAGCAGTCACAGGGGTTCTACAGAAAGAAAATTGTTTCCCCCTTTGGCTAAAGAAGTTCAGCGTTGGTTGTCTTCTGTTCAGAGGTGGCACTGTAATGTATAATATCCAAGAGACAAAGATGACATTAATTAAAAAAAAAATCCATCCACATTTAAGTAAAAACTCACAAACAGAATTACGGATTCTAACAACACTTTCAAAGTCCTAATGTGGGAGCCAAACCAAACAGTGGGGCTTAAACCACTGCTCTGAAGTTTTGTTTAACTAAGGCTGAAACTCAACTGAACAATTTGAGCACATCTGACATGGAAAATGAGGTGGTTTGCCTCCTTCCCTAGTGAACAGTCATACCTATACAGACCTTTCTTCAGAGGTTAACCTCTCAAACCTCTCTCACTTATTTGCCAAAGAAGAGTAAGGATACAAGCAATTCCCTAGAAAGCTAGTAACTTTTTTCAGGATGGTGAACAGAAAATAATGTACATCATACACTATGTAACTCCAAGGAACTGGAAGCCTGTCCATAGCCTTACTTACAAATACTGCAGTGTTTTCTTCTGATCTCCTTGCTTCTCAAGGACCAGACCTGTTAGGATAGGGAGTGCCTTCTCTGTATTTGAACACTGCTTAGCACCACTGCACTTATTTATTTTTAATGAAGGCATCACAGTAACTGAAAATACTGTTCCCAGTCTTTTCTGATGATGGAAAGAAGAGAAACTAAACTAAGGCCTGAAATGCACTGACTGAAATTTGGATTTGTAACAGCGATGATTCTATAACCAGAGATGTATCTGAGTATTTTTGTGTGCATCAGAAGTCCTTTTCAACTGCTATATTTAAAGTATTTGTAGGTTCAATCCTGTTCATGACTTCAGGGCCATCACAAGAACAGGAGAAAGAGGCAGAACAAGAGGTAACCAGTCGATCCCTATCCCTGAGTGAGCTGCAGGATATGCGAAAAGATTTCAGTCATCGTTCAGGTGAGCACATTATCACCTGGCTGCTCCAATGCTAGGATAATGGGGACAGTAGTTTGGAATTAGAGGGTAGGGAAGCCAAGAAGCTGAGATCCCTTTCTAGGGAAGGAGGCATTGACAAAGCGAAGAGAAAAGGGACACAAGTCCTCAGCCTCTGGAGGCAACTCCTGTCAAGTGTGAAGAAAGGTATCCCTTCAAAGAAGATCTTGTTTGTTATCCAGACAAGTGGACCACCATGGAGAGAGGTATCCAGTCCCTGAGGGAAGAAGACAAACCAAAGGATATAATGATGTAATGTTAATTCCCTTCAGTGAGACAGGTAAAATGCAGAGGTTGAAGGGGAGCAGCTTTAGGAAGTGGCAGCTATCCAAACAGCTACCACTGCTGCCTTTTTTTTTCAGGCTTCTTTAAAACTACTGCCTTGGCAGAAGGCAATGCCCTGAGCAATCCCTCCAAAGCTATTGTACGCGCTCCACGAGCTATTGTGCAGCTTGCGTCTGTATGGTGGATATAAATTTTCCTCCTGAAAGGAATAAATCTTTCACAAGTAAGGGAAAGAGGAGATATGGTTTCTAAATGAATGATTCATTGTTGGAGGGCACCGTCTTGATTTGCCGGAGTTGCTACGATACCGCAGCAGCAATGCCAACTTGTCATAGCCCTTAACACTCTCTGGAAGCTCAGCAAGCCGATAAGGCATTGCTGAGAGAAATTAATTTATTTTTAAACAAGACGTGTGTATTTACCACAAAACTACTTTCAATCTCCCACCTTTCTCCATAGGCTGGCTTGAAATTAGTTGTAGCCTTTTTTTCCCCCACTGTGGATTCTGGGGGAGTGAAGGGCATAAACAGGAAGGCAGCATGCACTGAGAAAGATGGCAGGATGCCCCAAAACGGTAATTTAAAAAACTCTCTCACTGATCCTGCCAAAACTTGGGTTTGGGCCTTTTTTTGATAAAAAAAGAAAAATATTGCCAGCAACTTTCTGTTGCATTGAAAGCATATGTGGCTTTGCTGATTCGTGTTTATCTAGAAAAAGCATACAGCATATATTCGTTGTGAAAAAGCACAGCAGGACTATATAAGAAAAAAGTCAGAATTTTGTTTGGGAATTCTCGCACTTAAAACTGTAACTGTAGTAACACCAAATCTGTCTTTCAGCAGCATATAAACTGCATCTTATGCAAGCTGACACCTTAAACAGGGCTCCTGCAGCAAGCTAACAGTTCAAACCAGGGAACTGACACTAACTAAACACCAGAGCATCTTACTAACAAAAATGGCCTGCAGAGATGGGAGCGAGCTTATAGGCAGGGAGAAAGAACTTAAGTACCAGCATGCAAATCTGTGATACTGCAAACTGTGGGGAAAATATGAAACTAAATTGCTACTCTTGCTGAAGGAAACTTGGCTCCTATTGCAGAAGAACCTGCAACTGTCCTGAGAAGATGAAAGCTCTGGAAGAGGAAAGACTTTTGTCACATCCTTCCTATGGGCTGCAGACTTTCAGAGAAAGTGAAACAACAATTTAATAAATAAATAATGACAGCGAGTCATTTCATAAGGATCATAATGATAAAAAGATGACAGCCTCTAGGTAAAGATTACTTAAGCATACATGTCTCTTCTGTTGCAAAACCAACTCAGATTTTCTGCAAAGAGGTGTAGTGCATGCTGCCGTCTCCTTTCTTTCGAAGTTCTCATTAGTTCTCTTAAATTCAGAAAATCGAGAGTACTACAAAAGTGGAAAGTCAGAGAGGACTGCTATTAAAAAGTCTTCTGCTCCTATACCTTACCCCTGCCAAGTCACAAAGTACAAATAAAGCAAGCGGGATGGAAACCAAAGTAGGAAAACTGCTTGTAGAGAAGAGACTAGATCAGGGAATGGACACCCAGACTCTACCACCAAAAGGAACTGAAGTGATTTTTAGCTTAGTTTCTTTTTAGTTAGAAAAATTAAAGTTTTTATTTTTAAAGGAAGGACAGATTTTTTTCCAAATTCATGAGTGAACTGGCGTGACAACCATCTCTGAGTGGTTCTTCACCAAACTGAGTACCTTCTTGCTTGGATGCTTAGGAGCATCACTCTTTCCTGCTGAAGTCTGGTAAGTGGTGTCTGCTTTTAAAGAGGTTGTGCTCCTTGACTGACAGCTCTGTCATATTTTACTTTCAGTGCATGCTGAGAAATGACCCAGATTGGTTTTGTAGGAGAATAAAGCTTCATTTCAGTAATTTTCTTCTTAAATAAAATATTAAAAAGAGTTGCCATTAAATTTCTCTTCTTCATATCACAATTAAAAAGTCTCACTAAGTTACAGTAATGGGCCCAGAAGGATATATATGAGCTTATTCACATAAATGACTTCTCAAAAAGTAATTCACAGTGCCTGCTCCTTTCTGGTTGCTCTGTAAGTCCATCTGTGCTGATTTTCATTAAGAGATGTTCACATAGTGGCTTATTACATACAAATACCTATGAAGTTAATACTATTACAATTAATGTCCATATAAGACTATTGTCTTTAATTCTTACTATATTTTGTTCAAAATAAAAGACTTTTCTCCCTTTATTGCTGTTTCCTACCAGTGACTGACTGTTCGAAAACATCTAATTTAAGTCGTACAAAATGACCCAACTATAACGTACTACTGGCATCACACTGAACACATATGCTTGAAAAGATACAGCTTGAATCTAAATATCTGGAACCTGCTGGTGACTTGGCTTGCCATTTTGAAGCTTGCTTCTAAAACTGAATAGCCAAAGGTTTCATCCTTGGGATGAAGAAGGATATTCTTTATAAGTCCTGTTACTTCTCAGTCTTTCCCCCTTGGTAGTGCAATTTCTGAAGAGACTAATGAGACTTCCTCTTCCTTTGCTGCTTGATAGTAGCAAGAAAACACAGAGGTTAAAAGAGCAATAATACTTGAAAGGGACTTAAAAGGATACTTAAAAGGACTTGAAAGGAAGTACCAGCAGTGTCAGGAGGAAAGCATGCTCTCTGAATGAACACACTGCTCCCCTGCAGCATCTCCAGCCTTTGATTAGGCTCAGCCCCGTGGAGACTCCTGGAAGGATCCTAAGGGCCAATTAGAAAAATGACATGAAATGATGAGAGTCTTCCCAGCTGGTCTTTATCCTTTGCTGTCCTTAGGAGAGGCAAAAAAAAGCAAAAGGAGGCAATACTGTACACACCAATAACAGGAGAATGGAGCTATGTTTATTATGGTGGTTATTCTGTCAGATATGTGTTGAGTCGCATGAAAGGAGGACATGGTATTAAAAAAGGGTCATTCCTAAGAAGCCATCCCTTGGAGTGTGTGTGAAAGGCTATGAGAAGAAAGCAACTCTCAGGCAAGGCTGTGCTGTTGCTACACCTTTTCTAATACAGCCTGGGGGGAAATGGCATGAATAATTCACCCAGGATACTTGCTAGATTGAAGTGGGAGAAAAAGTGAATTTCCTTCCTTTGCTGCCAGTATTCACAAACTGTACCTTGCTTTAGTCTCCCTTGTTGGTAATTCTTACTGCTCTCCTCTGACACTGGATTAATTATCAGTTTGGCACGATGTCTGAAAAACAGAGAGCAGTGCAGTGACACAGCAAAAAAAAAATAAAATCAGGAGCCCAAAGTGATCCACCTGCACCAGCAGCTGAAATACAAATTATAATGAAAAAAAACAACAGCACCTTCCATGCAAGCAGCTAAGACTGTGGAGTTTATACCTAAAGGTAGCTCCACCTAGAAATAGCTACTGCTGTAATTATGTTACACCTAGCTTAACAGGAACATCCTTTGACAACAGCAGAGGTAAGAATCAATTTTTCTCGGTCCAGCATTTCTGCGCAGTCAGATCGTGGCTGACGTCTAACTAAGCCTCATTACTGGGTACATGACAAAGGAGGAGAGAAAATAAATGACAACAACCGTGACACTGCTGTCCTGGAGGAAAGAGCTGCACCTTTCAGCCAAGCATCTTAAATCATTTCCACATACACCCAACGGCTTAGAAGCATAATTTTATATAAAAGGCAGAGTAAAATGCTAGCGGTGGTTGTCACAACTAAAAGCTTTAGCACAAAGTGTCCCCAGGTTACTGATCCGAATGAAGAATATCACAAGGGGAACCATCATATAAACCAAATTAGGCCCTATGTGCAAAAGAAGAGCTTGGTATCTAAGGACTGTTTTCCACCAGAAAGTGACATCTGCTTCTCTTAAATTTAATTTAAATACTATTATAATAGGTAAAGGACTTTGTAGCTCTTTCACTGCTGAGAAAAATCCAAGTCTCAAATAGAGGCCCACAGATAATACAGGTGTAATAGACGGAGACATGCCTATTTGTAGGGATGCGCACATTCAGTTGGCAGTGGGAAGAAGCAAAGCCTATTAAAATAAAGATCAGCAAATGACAGGATCTTGCTGAAGGATGAGCTGTCTAACAGAGAGAAAACATGGCCCGGAGTTTTTAAGGATGTGGTCTGAAGTGAAGAAAGTGGGTCCTGTTTCTTGTCCAGCCACGGACTTACATGACCTTCATTATAATAGTGTCTTTTCAATGTGCACTGAGAATTTAAGTATGTAGAAACCGCATAATGGAAAATGCAATACTAGTATAGAAATAAAGAACACCCCATGCTGACCTTCACTGAGTAGATTTGGATATCTGATTTCTATACACAAAAGCTGTGATTTTCAGAGAATGGTAGGAGGCTTTGCACCCTGGCAGAAGGAATAAGGCACCTTCATGAGGAAAGACAACCCAGTGCAGTCTACAAAAAAAAAAAGGTCTGTGCAAGCCTCTGCATAATACAAGTTTAACAAAACTGAAGTTCATCAAATCTGAATCCTAAAAGTCTTTTTAATTTTATATTTTACAGAATAAAAGGAAACTGATGCTAAGCAGTCTGAGAGCTTTTACACAAATAGGACAATCCTCCTCATCAGTATGGGGGCATATGAGCCCCCTTGTCCACTGCAGCGTCACTGACGAAGACAGACAATATCTGCCCGTTGGACAAGTTATTCAACAAACGTCCCTTAGCGCCAGCTTCTAAGAAATGTTAACAACTGTCAGAAGGAGTTGCTAGACTAGATGGACAACTGAGTGGACACTGATGGACAACTAGAGGGACACTGGCTGCTCTGGTGTTAACATAAATTTACTCCTTATTCATACCATTTGAGTGGATCAACACTCAGAGGATATTTACTGATATTTGAAGTGGGCTTTGAGATAAGAGTCCTATGCACAAAATATGCACCTAAGTTTATGGGAAGTAATCTGATCTGTGAAGATATTTAAAAGTAGAAAACCTATACATGGAATGCTGGTCTGATTAAAAACAATGGTGACAAGAAACATCACACGCCCAGATCATTCAGCATTTGCAGGGTTAATTTCTTTGGTAAAACCGACATTAAGTCACACTCTTACTAAACCTTCAGATATTTTCTGAGGTAGCCAACCAAATAATTTCCATGATATCCATACAGAAATTAATAACTTGACATCAAACAAATCGCACTAATTGATCTGTTTTTTAAATGTACACTCGAGCTGACACTCCAGTTGGTGTTTTTCCTCAGTGCAATTAGGAGAGAGAGAGGGTTTCTTCCAAAAACCCTCCAGAGAATGAGGCACCCAGCTGCTACAGGCTCTCAGCAGCAGCAGCAGACAGCCTAAATCCCTCAGCTGATGCCGGGTCAGGGTATTTACTACCTTCCCAACCTTCTCCTTATTGCCGCACTGTTGAACCCAGATGTGGTGGGTGGTTGTTCTTCAGCAGGCAGGAGCACCAGGCTCGTTTTGGTCTCTCCTAAAAAGCTGGCTTCTCACCTCAGGTGGGTTTCATCATTCAACAGCAAGAACCATCCCACCAAGTTGTCCACCATTACTTTTGCTCATCCCCCCTTTCAGCTCCCATGTAAATCTTAAATGATTTCCCATGGGAAGAGCAGAAGGCACACAAGCTAAAATTACTGCATGGATAAGTAGTCTAGAAGGTTCAGGACAAGGAACTACCAGACAGGAATAAGCTTAAAAATAAGACAGGTCCTGAGGGAACAAGAGACATCTCACACTCTCTGTGTCCCAAGAGGGAGGTCTTTACCGGTGGATGATGTTTTCCCGTGTACCCTATTGGGACAGCATGTGATGAGAAGTCTCACAGTGGAATAAATGTCATGTCTTGCTCAACAGCTTTTTTGGCAAACTGCAATATTGTATACGAGCGACCACTGGTCTTTTCTTTAAAACGCAGATTAAAAACCCCAAAGCTGTTTGCGGAGATGCTGGAAGCTGCCCACCAGCAGGCTGGCCTTGCCGGCCGCACGGCCGGAGGCAAGGCAGCTGCCTGACACAGCCTCCCTGGCACTCCTTCTCCTCCAACCCAGCCTCCACTTAAGTCAACGGAAACATTTCTTTGGCTTCAGTTGATACTGGACCAGGTCCTCTATCACTGAGTGAACTTGTTTGTTTTCTTCTGGAGGGGCTTCTGCATTTGCAGAAAAAGTGAGCTCAGTAAAACTAAATTCAGGTGGAAAAAATAATAAGAAGCACGTACAGTGCTCATGCCCCATCAGGCTACCGGCTACGGTGCTGCCTTCCCCGGCACCACCGGCACGAAACCGAGGGGAGACGCTGGGCACCTCTTGGCCTGTGCGAGAGGCAGCCAAGCACAACAACCCAGCCTTTGCGGAGGAGGGAAGGAAGCGGTCTGAGACGAAACACCGTAACGTGGACGCCGTAATCGGTTTTGGTCCAAACCGAGTCATGTGTATGGGGGTAAAAGAGCAAGACTGGAAAAACACATTACAAAGCTATGCTGTAAAGAATTTGTACTAAATCAATCCTAATGCACTCCTTAAAAAGAGTTACTCAAGAGGACTCGATTTGGCTTGAGAAGCCTACATAAATACATACATATTTGAATGAACAAATAAAAAATGCTCTCAAAGGTGTCCCAACAAGCTCTCTTTACTTTAAATTTGCTAAGTGGTCATGTAGTTAACCTATTAGCATGGTTGCATGCTCCTACAGTACTTCATTAAAACTTTTTTTTAAAGTTTTTCTGAAGTATTTTCATTAATAGAAATGTCAGAATGTTTCAGGTCCTCCAGGGGGAATTTTTGACTTGTTATTATGCAGCTTTAATAATTTAAATGCCAATGTAACAATCCAGGAATGGAAACAGTATGTTCCAGGAATGCTGCAGTGAATCAGTAATCGTGATCTGCTTGTAATTGCTGATTATCTCCATGAATTCTACCCAGACTAGTAGAGTGAATGTTTTTTTACCGACAAAAAGAAACTTGGGAATAGTATTAACTTAACAAAATACAAATCAACAGTGGTTTAGCCTGTTTACAACAAGATTTTGACTCTTTTTAGCAATCCTATAAATAATTGCAGAGGTTCAGCATATGGAGCAAGAGACCCTACTCCTAGAGCAGGGCCAGGGCAAGAGCCATGTACTGCTGTACATGTAAATATGGGATCCTGTTACCTGGCACTGCCATTGCAATGTCAACAAAAATACTGTCGCTAGGGGAAGGAGAACAGCCAAGGGGGCTAGAGAGGCAGTCAGCTGGACAGAAGAGAAGGTAGCAAAGCCATGTGTCCTAGGCAGTTTTTGCATATGCCAAAAAACATTTCAATGAGCTACAAGACACGCTGCAAAAAAACGTATGTTCATTTGGATGCGTTTTTCCTACTGACTGTCCCACTCAGTCTCGTTTCTCCTTTGACAATATGTGTTTCGAGGAAAGAATCTGTGGTTTGGAGGGGGTAAAAAATACAGCATCAGCATAGATTTCAGTGAGGAGATGCTGTGTTTCTTGCATAGCAGGCAGAGAGGTCAGATTCAGAGTCATCAGGCAGCACCAATAAGAAAGCCTGTGTGAAAACAGGTACGATTAGAAAGAAAAATGTTAAAAGAGGAGTCCGAGCTAACAGATGGTTATGATAAAACAGAAAATGAATAAACAAAAGTTGGGAAGGAAACTAACAAGGGATAGGGTGTGCAGTGAAGAGCAATGAACTGCGATACAGACTAAAGGAAAGAAAAAGGTAAGAGGAAAGCAAATGCTTTAAGCTTTGCCAGGGAGTAGTCACTGTAGATTATGAAATTAATTTCACTGAAATGAAATGGATGTCAATAGTGAATTCAAGAGCTTATTCGTGAACTGAAGACATTAGACAAGTCAGCACTTGCAGATGAGCAGTTCAGAACACTGGCAGGCCAGCAGCTTGTCAAACTGTTGATACCCAAGTTCCAGGAAAATGGGAGAGAGGCAGGTGAAGGTGCTGAAGAAGGTGAACAGAAGCATAGACGAGTAGGGAGAACCATGGGAAAGGCTGCTCGGAAAAAGGAAAGATGAGAGTAAAACTCACTCTGGATCATGTTGGACAAAATATGCAATTTGGCATCCCGGGCTGTGTCACAAGAACATGCTCACCTGAAACTGGATCTGTAAACCATGCTCAGTGCTTTTTGCTATTCTACCTCTGAGCCACGTTCAGCCACACTTGATTGGTACCAAATGTCTTCAAGCCTGACCATGAAATAATCTCTTAAAGCATGCACAAAGCTGCTTTGAAGTCAGTGGAGCACTACAAGCATCTGCTCATATGCATCATGTGCGAGGACCAGACTGACACTGGCCATGACAGTATTACTTGCAGACAGACAACTTGTAAGACACTGCTCAAGACATTCTGGATTTCTATTTTTAAATTAATATATGGCACATCTAAATAATTTGTGCAGTTTATGGTTATTGCATTGTGTGGAAAATGTTGTGGACTTGATTCTCCTTTTAGAAGTATTTATGGTATCATTTTCACTTCATGGCCACTGATGAAATCAACAGAGTTGGTTATTAGCTGGGATAAAAAAGAGAAAATTGGCTCCACATGGTTTTTCAATGACAACAAAAAATAAATATTAAGACTGCAGAGAATGCTTATTCCTGCATTGTGAAATTATGAACCTCACTTTCCTCTTTTCCTCCATATGAAAAGCAGTAACACCGAGTGAAGCTATTCCCATGCCTTTCTAAAAGACTACGGAAGCGAAAAAGTTAACTGCAAAACAGCCATGCTTACAGATGATGAAGTTTGTATGTTTAACTCGTGCTGTCACTCACAATCAGTTGGCAATCATACAAGCAAAAGATCTTTGTCTTTCCCTTCTTCTGTTATGCAACTCAACCTATTTGCCTAATCCACTGTTCATTCAAATCACTGAAGAGAGTACAAAATGTTTGGTAGGACTAGGAAGCCACTTTTATCCCAGTGCATACTTCCAAGTGTGCTAGTCACGTAACCATTACTACACACAGTTCCCTTAAAGTATCAATAATGAGAAGCTGGTGTCCTCTAAAAAGCACAATAATGTCTGGCTCACCCCAGAACTGAAGCGAGGCAAGGACCTCTTTACTTCTCCCATATTCCTCTGAGCTTTAGATGGGGACATGACATATGACAACAAGGTCTACAAATTAAGTAAAGGGGTAGCATGGAAGAGAGAGCTTTCTCCTGCTAGTAAATGGAAAATACACAAGTTCTTCTGAAGGGGGAGACTCAAGTGTCAAGAAATAGGTGAGGCCACAGGAAACCGTCCATGAGAAAGGCAGGAAAAAACACTCCAGAAAGACACATAGGGCAGGATGGTCTTGATACTTGGGAGTTAAAGCGTGAAATGTAAGGTAATTTATCAGATTAGACTTTGTTGGAAATATTAGGAGGTTCTAGCTGAATATTGCTACATTTCTTCAATTGCAAGTGTTTTTCCTCACTTGAATGGAGATGCCCAGTGGTATCAAATCTGCTGGTGGCTGTGAAGCAGGAATCAAAACACCTCACAAATGAGAAAGTTTCCAGATTCCTGGAGCTGAAACTTTATGTTTATGCTAAATGACCGAGTTTTCAAAGCCCTAAGACCATATGTAAAGTTGCATAACCTTGCCTGACAGACACTAATTCAGCTGTAGATTGTCCCAAGAGACAAAGACAAACCAGGGTCTTATGAAAATCATCTTAAGCCAAGACGGAATAGGAATTAAGGTAAAATGGAAGAAATACTGTAGATAACATCTCTATCTCCTGAAACAAAATTTCATAAGAGGGAGTAGAAGAGATCATCCTTGAGAGATGTTAACACTGCATAAGTCATGCCATACAAATAATTAGTTTGTTGAGAATGACTTGTTATTTGAACATGTAGGTTTACATATTAACATATACGAACCTAAAATCTGACTCAAGTATCAGCTATCACTGATAACACCAGCATGTGAGAAAACAAATGAACAAACAGGCTTTCAAATTTGGACCTGCTTGCTGCTACCCCAGAGTTCCTGCGTGTGCAGTCAACTTTAGTGTATCAAAATTTTTTATTAGATGATGATACAGACTTGTAAAATTTCCAGAACTTCATGCTCGCCAGAAAACTGAGTTTGGATGTGGACCTGTATATATTTATTTACCCTTGTCCTGGTGTAGTTCTAGGGGTTATCCGTTTTCCCTCTCCCCAGTAGTCCCAAGACATACTTCTTTCACACAAATTCAGACTGTAAACATGTAAGAAAACAGAACTTCATGGTCCAAGTGTCCAGCCAGAGCTATTCCTATCCCCATCCAATCCCACATGCCTGCATTTACATACACACACATGCACAACTATCCTCATTCATTGAGGCACTAGACTTTCTATTTGTTATGCATTTGTTGGTCAGTGGGTTCTTGGTGCAGGAGCAGGTACAGCTGAGATAGACTACAGACATTTTGCAAAAGTTTCTGTTACAGTTGCACAAGAAATAAACAGAATTATACAAAACAAAAATTGCTGTTTGCATTTCCCAGCTTTGGAAATTTTTCCTTTTGATCACTGTTTGCTAGGGAATTTGGGGGCCTTTAAAGTATTTAGGGACCTTCACTGACAGAGCTTTGCCTTCTGCATCTTTTCTTCTCTTGAAAATGGCTGGCAAGATAAGTTCTCCCTGATAACCAAGGGTCATCGAGGTTTAGTGACCTTCTATGGACACCCTTGCGACATCACTGCTTGTAACTGCAGCCAAATGTGGACTGTGGAGGTAATTAAGATAGCAGAAGGAGAGACTGGGCTTACAAACAAAATGGAGTTTGCTGTACGATAAAGGTGCTTACACAGAGCTCATAATCTCTGAAACGCAGCTCACAAGTTGAACTGTCCCCAAACAGCCACAAGTGAGAAATCCTTTCTCTGGTCCGCAGCAGCCAGCACTCATGCTCGCTGTAAGCAAAGCACAGGAACAGCCATGGTACAACGCCACGTTCATCTGTCGCAGTCAGCCTCAGCCATGCAAACACCCATCTTTCTTTTTGGTGTGGTGGGGCAAGGGGGAAGGGAGGTATTTTAACTTCACATATTGCTTTATGAGTTTTCTCTTTAGCCTGAAAGAGCCCCTGAACAGTGGGCTGAACAGTGGGCCCTCTGAACACCAGGTGCTGGGGGACAGCTTCAGAGCAACCTCATGGTACCAGGGTTGGTATGACAGATCTGTTATGATCTCCGCAGCACTGGATGCACAGCTCCCAAGCTCCGCAGGAGGCTACACAACCCCTGCCCACCACAGGACGGTCAGGACCTGCTACTGAACTGTCACATCCACAGCAGGAGATCTGTTTTCAGGCTGGCACATTTTCTCAATTCGCTTTGTTTCTTCAGTTCAAAAACACCAACCTGAATTTTGGCAAAGGGCAGTTCTCACTGTTTCAGTGAAGAACAGGAGGCTGGCTGTCACAAACCGTAAAGTGAAACTTGAGGGGAAAAAGGAAGAAGCAAGACTCATCTCCTTGGGCACATTCTAAATATCTTATTTATATTCTGCCTTTTCAAGTCCACTTCTGTTGTCAGATACAGCCTCATTCTGCTAGCAGCAGCCAGAAATACAAAACGGCCTAGAGTTCAAAGCAGGAAAAAAACAATGTTCAGATTTCATTTTATCATACATACACAACGATTGGCTGAATTTGCTTCTACCTAACAGCTTGCAGCACAAAGATAGAATTTACAAACTAATTTGCATTTATTTTTAGATCAGGTAAGTATTCATTGAACAAGGAGGAAGAAATTGAGCGAAGTAGCAAGTGACTTGCATCACACAACTCCACATATTGGATAGGACAGGTGAAACAGTGACAGTCACTAACAGTGAAGAAAAATCTGAAAGCAGCGTTCTTAATTATGACAAACATTCAGCAGCGAATTATAATTCCCATTTTATTTGTTTACAGCACTCCCATCCCTAACTTTTACTTTCTCACCTAACAACTAAACCAATTATTTAAGCAAAAATTAGTTTTAACACTAATGAGTTTTTTTTCTACAAGGAAGCAGCTGCAGTGACTGTGCTGTCACTAAGTCCTCTTATTTGTCACTGCTCCCCAGTTCAAAGGTGATCTAAGTTCTGGCTTGGTTAGCGAGACAGCTTTGGGACCCAGGTGAAAGCAAGAGTGTCAGCCATGTAAACATCCCTCAGTGGTTCCCGGTGATGGCTGGGGAAGGGAAGAAAAGAGACTTAGGTGCCATTTGAGTAAGAAGTCCTGAGATCTGGTAAGAGGGGCAGGTACTTTTTGTGGAAGAGAGGGAATTTCCTTAGGATTGTGAGGTTCTCTGAGGCATGTATTTTATTCACTTTTCATCTGAAAGGGTAATGACCACAGAGCTATGAATTACCCCAGTGCTGACACCTAAGCTGAGACTACAGCAGCAGCGCCAAGATCAGTGATACCCCAGTAAAGGAAGCAGTGCATAGGTGGCTGTTCAGTATAATATCAGGTCAGCTCGATATTTAGAGAATTCGTTACATGTTTCCAGAAGCAGCAGGACTCAGATACATGTGATCAAGAGCATCTGCACAGAAACTGGAGGCAGATGTTTGTTTGCTAGCAGGCAAAACGCAAACTTTAGAAGCAATGAGCTCCATTGAAAAGGTGGGTCTTCAGGTTTCTGGAGGAAACAATCTTTTCTGACCCACTGCTGTAACATCAAAAAAGGGATTACAGTTGCAGTGTCATACTAACTGAAAAGAACATTAGAAGAAAACAACTAGTACTTTCTGCAGAAAGTACTTTTACTTCTGTAAAACAGAAGATGATGGGTGTTCAGATACTAAGAAACTACAGTATAGATGATCTAGAATGAAACATGGTGTTAAAATACAGAATACTCTAACTGAACTATAGCAATGCTTGTTTAAACACAGAAACTGTCTGTCTTCAAAGTCTAAAATCTCTGGACACAGACACAGTAAGTCAGCCAAGATATCGTAATGAAAAAATCCCTTTCACTGCATAAGCACACTTAATTTTTATGTTAAGTTTTTCTCTAGTATCTGTAAGTCTGCATGTTCACTACTTACAAGACAGTGAAAGTCTACAGTAAAAGGCTGAAACACAGACTCCCTAAATATAGATGAATCAAGTAAATAATTTAAATTGTATTGTGGGGTTTTTTGTATGACTGTACATTTATGGGGGGTTATATCATCATCTGTAACTTTCTTCTCTAATCTTTTTTTCTGAAACATAATACTGCAAATGATGCTGCTTGATCTCCCACAGCTGTTGTATAGTCTTCCCCATTTGAGCTAAGGTTTGTTTGCTACCTGTTAGTGAATTTCACTAGACTAATGCTGTTTTCTGTTCCTGCTGTTAGTTTTATAAATAAAATTAGACAATACAATATCGAAACATTGGTTCTTTATCCATCTTCAAAAAAGGAGTGAAATGTATTGGCTGTAGTTTCAGAGCATCCTGCTTCATGGCCCTGACTAGCCTTCCTCCTTTCTTTAACTGTGTTAAAAAGGATTCTATGATTCTATAGCCAGCTGTGTGTTTTATTGCTCTTCTGTAAGCAATATAAATATTTATCTGTAGAGAAAATTGTGAAAAACAGAATTATTCATGTAAAGTAGTTCTCAATTTAGAGTTTCAAACAGAAACTATGCATTTGCCTGAATCGCTGCCTTAAATTTCGTTTTCATGGAATCAACGTTATAAGGGATCAGCTTTATCTGAGCTTTATTCCCAGTAAACATCTCACACTTCTGTATAGTGAGAATAAGGTTTTTGCTTGTTCAGGTCTGAGCTTGTTCTTCCCAGCAGCTGCCATACAGCTCCACCAGTGGGCAAAAATAACTTCCGAAGGAGGCATCACAGACAACACTCCTTGGGTACCCAGTTGTGCTGGTTTTGGCTTGGATATCACAGTAGCTGGTATGGGACTATGTTTTGGATCTGTGCTGGAAACAGTGTTGATGATTCAGGGATGTTTTAGTTACTGCTGAACAGTGCTTACACAGAGTCAAGGCCTTTCCTGCTTCTCACACCACTCCACCAGCAAGTAGGCTGGGGGTGCACAAGAAGTTGGGAGGGGACACAGCTGGGACAGCAGACCCCAACTGACCAAAGGGATATTCCATACAGTGTGATGTCATGTGCAGTATATAAAGCTGGGGGAAGAAGAAGGAAAGGGGGAATGTTCGGAGTGATGGCATTTGTCTTCCCAAGTCATCGTTACGTGTGATGGAGCCCTGCTGTCCTGGAGATGGCTGAGCACCTGCCTGCCCATGGGAACTGGTGAATGAATTCCTTGTTTTGCTTTGCTTGTGCACGCAGCTTTTGCTTTCCCTGTCTTTATCTCAACCCATTAGTTTTCTCACTTTTACCCTTCCAATTCTCTACCCCATCCCACCAGGAAGGAGTGAGCGAGCAGCCGTGTGGGGCTTAGTGGTCGGCTGGGGTTAAACTGTGCCACCAGTGAAGGCAGATGAAGTGGTCTCCTTATCTCCTCTGGGAGGTCTGCAGGTTATTGTGACGATACTAATGATTTCTTCACAAGAATACCCTTCAGTTACAAATAAAAACCAGGCTATTGGAGCAGTAAAAAAAAAAACCCATCCTTTGACTCATTTTGTAAGTTTTATTAAAATCTGTGAGATTTGGCTACTGCTTCCTACAGTTGACATCCTGCAGCCTCATTAGGATTTTCTGGTAATAGTTCGTAAGTAAAGATGCTTTATCACACACTACTGCTGTCACTTTTTCTGTCAATGATGACTGTCAGTTACCTTCTCTCTCCTTCATTGTTGACTTCTCAGTCTATGGCCAACAAGTCCTGGTGATACAGTTAGTACAAAACAAAGGTATTTTTGAGGCAGTAATACAGTAACAAGTGTTTCAACTACTAACTTCTCTATTCTTTCCTCTTTCTCTTCTGAAACACCACTAATACTCAATAAGCATTCAGCAGTGATTTCAACTCTACATTACTGGAAGCAGAAGCAGCTGAATCATGTTACATGAAGAAGCAGATACCCCTCACTTTTACAACAGCACTGACTTCTGACAGAAGCCCTGGAATAGATATTACAAGAGAAACTGCAGGGGCACAGGCAGTGTCACTCTCTGTAGGTGAAAAACTAGTGGACCTTCATCTTAAATCCACATTGGTCTGACGGGTTAACAGACTGCTGTTTGAAGCCTTGCATTTGTTCCTCTCTCCTGATCTTTTCTTTTATTGTCTGAGTAAAGGGAGATTTGCTTATTGGCATATCCCAGGCCCTTGAGTTTTATTCTGCTTTTTACATAACAAGTTCTTTGTCCAGAAAGCAAAGAAATGTGATGACTATAGCTTTTGTTCCAAGGTCTGGGCTGAGTTTTGGGCCATTAAGACTCTTTCCAATTGTAAGATCTCATTCCCTCAGGCTTTTTATGTAATGGATGATAAAGGAGTTGGAAAGCAAATTTATTGCCTCTTTTTCTTAAAGGCTTTCCTTTTCATCCTTGACAGTGGTAACAGGACCTTTACTGCTGATGCTATTGGGTTTCTCCTGAGTGTCTTGTTCTTTGGTGTCATTAACAAGATAAGTTATCCTCTCCTGAATCTCCTCCTCCTGTTCACTTTCAAGGGTCATGTTTTTGCATGACTTCAATGTTAATGTGCACAAAGTTCCCACCGAGCATATGGAAACTCTACAAACTGTCTTGGATTAGGCGTGCACTTATTGGTCATGGATCTTCAGGTATCTTTTCTGTGGGTATCAGATATTACAGACAGCCAAAAAGTATTCCAGTGAGCCAAAAAGAACTGGAGCTGCTTTTATGTCATGTGATATTCCTCTTCTTTCTTTTTCCCAGACTTTTGTCTCTCTATTTTCAGTTTGGAAACCCACCGTCGTGTCTGATATTCACGTTCCCAGTGAGGATTATTTCTGAAAACGTCAGTTTCATAATGACATTGAGCAATGGCTGACATCTCTGCACAGGCTGCAGCAATTTCTATTTCCAGACTGTCTTTATTCTGCTTAGTTAACAATGATGCAGCAAATTTCTAATTCACTACCAACAGTGAATAAAAAAGATCAGTCTTTTAAAAAGAACGGGGAAGAAAAAAAATCAGTTTTCCACTTTCTAAGGACACTGCTACTTACCTATGGCTACAGGGAGCATAATGATTATTCAAGGAGCGAATGTATTCAGGGAGATGCCAAATCTGCACCCATTTTCCTATGCAGTAGTCTAGCAGTGAGGAGTGATCATAGAGACGAAAACAGAATAGCTATGCTCCAGAAAGATTTCAACCTTTCTTGAGTCTAGGATGTAAGTATAAATTAAACAGATCTGCCACTTTCTTTGTGGAAGAATGAACTCTGCCCTGATTAAAAAAAATGTAAAAGTCAACAGCCTTTATAAAGGCCAGAGGATTCACCTCTCCGCACGTACGGCAGTGGCAGAGGGAGACAAACCTTTTGCCTCCTCCTCTCACTGGCCGTTCCTCGTCAGCATCATTGAACAAGGAGTAGGGCCAGATGATGGCTCCAGGTCAAAGTAGGCACAACACACCTCACGGTCTGGCCATTTGCTTTCATCTGCTGTCAGCGGAGTAATTAGACTGTGCTCAATCAGTGCTCAGACACTTGCACATAACTAAAAAGAATACAGAAGCCCTCAAGTCAAATAAAACTCCCGTTTCCCTCAACCTCAACTCAGCCAGATGAAAATGCTTAATCTCTCAGACACAGAAGTAAGCCTCTCATGTTTCAGCATTTGCTCTCCTTACAGGATGCACTGTTCTAATCACATGAAAACATTTTAAAATCACATTTTTAATTAACTAGTGCAACACCAATATATCTTCTTAGTTGCTGCATTTATGCAGAGGCCAACAAATTTAATGCCCACACTTCTAAAATGTCACATTTCTGAAGGTGCTGCATTTTATAAAACTTGTGATAGACTTTTTCTTTTAATATCTCATTACTGTAATAGCAGTTGCTTTGCTTTCAGAATGACCAAAGCAGCCTGTTTCAAATGGATGGAAATATACAGACCAAGACTTTCAAAGTGGATGACAGGAGTTAAGCACTTCTCTCCCAGTGCTCTCAGCACAGTCTGGATGCTTCCCTCTCTGGCATACTTTTGGCACTCTTGTCTTTTACTAGAATATGCCACAGCAGGATTGTTTAAAAGGATTTTCAAATCACACCACCAGCCTGCTATTTGGAACGCTGGGAGAAGACACATGCAATGAGAAAATGGGAAGGTATTTAATGTTTTGAGATTGTCCTAAATCAGGGTCAATGGCAACAACAAAGCAAACACTGACGTTTGGCTTTGAGCTATCATTACCATGCAAAACAGAAAAAATGAACAGATAAGCCATCCTGTGAACAGCGATAAAAGGGCATTACCAAACCCTTCCACATTTTGTTTAATGTGTTATGATCGAAAGCACTTCTTTATGAACCTGAATATACATTGTCTTCTCTCATTATATTTTTCTTCATTTGACTGAGCAACCTCCATCCCCAAGCTCATCCTTCTTCTGTCCTGTCCCCCACCCCCTGCTTGTTCTGTTGGAGCAGAAAATGAACAGAGCTCCGTTTGTTCACTGGCGCCAGCAGCAGCAGCAGCAGCAATGTCAGCCCCACAGAGGCAGATGCCCTGCCTCCGTGGCCCCGGGTGAGGGGACACCTTGCATCTTTGGGAGTCAGGCATCCCGATGAACTGCCATTTCTTGGAGACAACAGGGTTTGTGGAGGTCTCAAGTAAGCAATAATTTAGGGAAAAAAAAGAAAAAGAAAGAGAGATTCAAATATGAGTACTTTAGAACAACGGCATATTCAGAGAGATTACAAAATTTGCTATGAGAAGAGAAACGCATTCAAAATTAGGGTTTAAACAGCAATCGCAGGTTCTCTTAGGTAATCACTGGACAGCATAAGATGAAACCAGAGCATCTGTTGTCTTGCAGTTCCACTCAGGGCCTTCCATTCCTTTTTGTGTATATATGGATCATACATTGCATATCTATATAAAAAATAATAGTTCTGCTTTCTCTCCTTGTTCCCATCACACAGGGAATGGAAACAGCTTCCAAGGGTGTAGGCTTCAGTTCATTGCTGTGCTCCAGGCACGCCTGCAATAGCATGACTTTCATTAACACAGTCTTAACAACAAGTAGTTCAGCTTTCCTGCCCCTGCTCTTTCCAGTGCCTCATTCCTCTGGTAGCCTGAAGCCTTCCTCATTTCCAGCTTAAAAGCACTCACTGTTTGTTTACAGTCAGATGTTGCTACCCAATTTGCTCTTGTTTGCAGGTAGGCTAACATCTTCCCTTACCTACTTGCAGAGAACAACCTTATTCATATTCTACCCATCTTTGCTGGGATAGAGAAATCAAAATGTTTCAGTTTCTCTTTCACAGATAGGATGATGAAAAAAAAAAAGAAGAAACTAATAGCTGGGGTTTCTTTTGCCTAATCTTTTGAACAAGCTTGAACTGACCTGCTTAAAGTATGTACGGCCAGAAATGTGCTAAGTATCCCAGGTGAAATCTCACTTGAGGCGTGTATTATCTCTACTGGGAGACAGGTCATCAGATAAATCCTCCAAGATCTCCTATCTTCCCATCTTTATGTCATCCTCATGTATTTCATATTATTCTTTTTTTTTTTTTCCCCAGAAAACAGGAGCCCTTTGTGGTAATGCTTTGGGCAGCTTGGAGTGCCTAGGTAGGGAAACACCCATTCGTATTAGGAGATGACCCTCCTTCAGTAAACTTAGAGATTTGCATCTGAATTCCTGATAGTGCTACCCAAGACAAAGCTATCTGCATCTGGAGCTGTTATTTCACTAACTTGTTTATTCAGAATACTTTCTCCTAGTTGCATGATTTTATTCTTTCTATTATACGGTCAGCTTGTTGCTTCCTTACTCTCCTCCATGCTTCTGCTTTATTTTTTTCTGTAGAAATGTTATCAGCAATTTCTGTAAGGTGGAGAGATTTTCAAAAGGAGTCTTAAGATCAATGTTGGCTCAGCACAAGTTTAATTTAGAACATGTGATGGTTCTGACTTACACAGTGCTATTCATGCCATCAATCCCTGATTTGAAACAAACCTAGTGGTTTAGTTATGACCTGGAAATGTCTGAAGCCAAATTATATATAGCATTTTAAAAATATTTCTGTTGAACATCTCCAGAGTCCCTCAAATGATGCACAGGTTCACAACGGACACACTTCTGTCTGAAGCCTGCACTGAACACCTACTTCACAACACCTGGACCTCTCTGCACAGTGCATTCATGCCCATGTACAAAAGACTGAGCTTGACGTGCTTCTCCCAGGTTTCCTCAAAGGATTGCCTTTGAAAGAATACACCAAAGAGCAGAAGTAGCCTCTGATCCAAAAGAGGCTTTGCTGAGATTAGATTCTCTGAGCACTTGAAAATCGTTACCTCTGACCTTGCAGGTAAGAAAAGATCACTGGTCAGCTACACCAAGGAGACTTATATGGCAGGATGAACAGGCATGTGAGGAATGCAGGCAGTGTTATTCTCGTCTGTGATCCAGAAATTGGCTTTAAGACTTAGTGAGAGAATAATCACTCTGACCTTCATTTGCAACGTCTTAAAAAAAAAAAACCACCAGAGAGGACAGGAGGCATTTACCATGTGCCATCAGATGCCAGCATGCAGGGAGAAAAATTTCACTGCTTCTCCTACACAGCATCGTGCTGAGCAGGAATTCAAAACAATCCACTCGGTTGAGGACGAGAGGGAGCTCCAAGTCACCAGCAGTGGCAGAGCACTCACAGCCACGATCTCGCCAGCACTACGACATGCCTGCTCCTAGAGAAAAAGCATCTGAACCAGACTGACCTGGAGCTGGCCCTGACATGGTGAGATGTGAAAGAAGGAATATCGATAACTGGGCAGCATGTTCCCTAGTACACAACTGCATGTCTGGAGGAAGAAGAGTTGAACACAGACCCTTTGCTAGATAAAGTCTTGCAGCTTTACAAAGCTCACATTCTTCACTTGAAGCCTGGCTGCATCATATGAGATAAATACCTGTGCATGAGCTTTATTCAGGCCTAAATTTAAAGCCCACAAACATTAAAAAGATTTCAAGTTAAGCATTTCTCTTGCTGAACCAGGCCTCTCATTTGCAAGGAATGAATCTGCCAGGGGCAAGCGGTGGGCACCTTGCTGTCATGATTGCAGTGGGCTGCTTGCCTGCAAACAGCAACAGGGTGTGCTCTGGAGGCAGCCCCTCGACAGGCACAGAAAAGGGAAAGTAGAGAGGACAGAAGGGAAGCAGGTATTTGAAGATTACAGACTACTCCCTGGAAAAAAAGGGCGGCAAATGGGTGGCAGGGTGACAAGGAGGAGGCAGGGGAGGAGGGTCAGGAGCTGTCCAGGGCCACAGACCACAGCAGCATATAGGAGGCCTCAACCCAGGGCCTGAAACCAAAAAATACCCAGTTTTAAATAAATATGTATAAACAAAGAGCCCAAAAAAGTCAGTAAAAAATGAGATTGATGATGCTCAATCCTTTCGGGTTCAGCTTGGCAGGCTGCAGACGTCAGACTGTTGCTTATGGTGCTGCATCAGTGTGCTGCCACTCTGAGATTCAGCGGAAGGGAAAAGAAGGATTGAACTGTGTGTGACTCCCTATTTTTATATCCTGTTTCTCTCTTGCTCAATGGGATGTTTTCTTTCTTTCACAAAGGAATCACAAAACAAAGGGATAGACACAGAAGATTTGAGGTTAGAGAATCTTATCTGGCCAAAACGGAAAGAATAAAAGTGTAGAGGTATTTGATGCTAAATGTCATGAGACTATAGAGGCACTGTTCTTTACGGAGAGCAAACGAGAGACACTCATGCTTGTAGTTGCCTTTGAAACCAATTCCCAGAAGTTGCAATAATAACCTCTTGCAAAACAGCTACTAATCCTTTTTTGTAACTGTTCCAAGCTGTCTGTGCATCCCTCACCCCTACATTGCATCAACAGCAAAGTGAAAAAGTGCTTAGGGTCTCTAATGCTATAAGCGTGTTAAGAGTAAAAAAAAAAATAAATTCAAATATCCTTCTGGCTGTAGACATAACCGCTTCCCTGTCCAGCCAATTTGCTTATTTCTTGCCATAGCAGCCCATACTCAGAGTTCTCAAGAGATAAGGCAAATTCATCTAGAAATCACTGTATTCATATCTAATGGTTTCAGGTGCTGTCACTATTCTTATCTGCTCTTGAAAAAAGGTCAAGGATATTAGTGAGTCATGTTTTTCCCTTCATTTATTTCTACAGTTCAGCGCAGGTTATCCTTTATCGCCAGCTGGACGAGTATTGCTTTAACATTCTTCTCAGTGCTGGTCATAGAGAACCCGATTGCCTTCTCGTTAAGCTAAATTTACACTGGCATGCCTCCTTTGTCTACTTTAGACTTCCAGCAGGACAAGGGAAGAAAAAATATCTAGTTTGTTATTCAGCAAGATATCAGCGATGAAATTATGGCCCCACAGCTGCTTTGTCTGTAAGCATCCCAGCCCTTCTAGTGCGGTGAAAACGTTTCATGACCCAAGACAGGCATTTGCTGGACATTGGGACTTCTGGGATGCGCTGATACTTCCGAAGCCAAAGTTGTCAGGCTTTTCCCTTTCGGGCAGCTTCCCTCTTGGTCTAAACCCCTCTCTCTTACCACTCATTTCCCCTTTCAAATCACTGATGCGCACAGAATACAACACACTCCACATCTGCAGATTACTGCAAGCACAACCAAACCTTTGGAGCTCAAGTCACAAATACGCAACTTAACATGAGGTTTCCTTGACGAAGTCCTGAGGCAATGACTGTGCCTTTGCTAGCTATTTTCTCCTTAGTGATGCAACCACCCACAATGCGGCAGGAGCTTGCAGCTGACAAAAAAGGCATGCCATGATTTGGAAAAGCTAGCCCACAACTATACTGGCCTTTTCCGGACAGCGATTCAAAGCTCACTGACAGGTCAAGCCTACAATAAGAAAATGTCAAGCAGGCTACCTGCTGTGAATTCTCATAAATTTATTAAAGAGAGAAATGTTGGCCTCTGCACAGTATTAGCAGAAAAAGGCACACTACTTATATATTTGATCCAGAAGGCATTGCTGACAAAAGCTCTTCCCAAGACTATTACAATGCTGGAGCATGTCCTAACCAGTAGACCGTTGACTGCATCTCAGAAAGCTCGTATAAGAACAAGACGGTGAATGCTGAAAGGTCGTCATGCTTTCATGCTTTGAAATAAAACACTCTGAAGCAAAATGACTGCCCACAAGTATATAAAGAACAGTGGTGCAGTGATCAAGAGTGCTCTCAAGGTCATATTTTGAAAAGATGAAATCCACGTACAAAACCACTGATTCAAAAATAAAACAGCATTTGCACATGCAACCACCATAACAGCATGTAATCAGAGGTGGCTCACACTATAAGGGACAGACCAGGTGCATGTGCAGTTACCTAAGTAGTTCTATGCACAACTTTTGTCCTTATTTCCTTAACCATTCTGCCTTGCGTAGAAGCCACTAAGTAATCAAGACAGTACTTTAGCACCACTCAGTGCATAACTCTCCTATAAAGGCAGTCTCCTGCTCATGACATACCATGTACATGCGTATGTGTATGGGTGCACTTTTTGTATTAGAGAAGTACTTGAAGAATGTATTTACCTATGGCAAACAGAAAGCTTTTTGTGGATGACTACCTTTGGTGTCTTAAGGATCTGAAAAATGTTTTGTGGTTTGGACTTCCTTTCTCTTTTAAAGCAAATGCTTAAGATAGATTGCAAAATCATTATGCCCCAACATAAACACAGGGGAAGCTGACAGTGCTGTCATACTAAATTTGGAGCCCCACACTACCAGTTGTTTTGTACTGCTGACGTGCAGAGAAAAATGACCAGAGATGTCCCCATGACTGTACAAAACCAAGGACAACTGGGGTTATTTTGACAGGCTTCAAAAAAATATGAGCAAGAGAGAGCAAAAATTAAAAATGAATGAAGAGGATGATCCAAGTACTCTGATCGGAAGATTTATTGCCCACCACCACAGGCTGTACAAGTGAGGAAAACCAGCTACCCTTCAAAGTACATCTCCTGGTATGTTCACTTCTGCCAGGCTGGTTTGAACTCATCTCCTTAGTCAGACTCTTGGGCTCAGTGGGTTGCAAATAATCCTAGCATTCAAAGTCATCTCCAAAATGCGACGGTGGGGCACGAAGCGGGATGGACTGATGGAGTAAGTTACCAAAGCCAATAACAGGATGAGGGTGAAGTGGATGGGCTCACTGGTAGCAATTAGAGTGTGGAGCTGCACTGCAGGCTCCAGCCTGATGACAAAGCCACATGGATATCTGCATAACTAAACTGCTCCAGCACCCATGGGACAACCAAACAAAGCAAAGGACCCACAGAACCGAACTGGAAAGACAGTAAGGGTGCAGGGCTGGGGGTGCGCTTTATGGTACTGCAGGAACTGAAATGTCCCCTGTGCTTGCCATGTCCTGTCTCACGCAGCTATGCCTTTTAGCCCTTAAAAAGACTCAGCAAGCCTCCACTTTAAAAGCAGAGTAAAGATCTTCCTTACTTCCACAGTGAGGACATCTCAACACTCCACTTCTCTTGTACTGGAAAGGTCCCCGTATTTTGATAAGCTCATTTGTTTGGACTTTTCCCCCTGGCCTGCTCTGCCGGGGAGACCCCAGCGCTGCGCATTGCTCAACCAGGCAGCAAAGGGCATGCCACTTCCACTACATGCTTCTCAAAGGAACAAGACAGGCGTTTCACAGTCGGTACTTCTACGAGCTAGGTAACTCTGGTTTCTCTTCCTAGCAAGTGCTCTCTGTGTGCTGAACCTGGGAGGTGTCGTGTGAAAAACAGAGTGCTGTAAGAAAACTGTATCATGATCATCCATCATTAATAATAGAAATTCTGCATCTCTGAGTTGCAGTTTTTGTATATTTTACCTTAGCGAGTAGAATTTAATAGTAAGAGGCCATACTAACAGCCCATAACTACACTAGCCTTCTGGCTTGCACTGAGTGTCTTTGAGGAGTATGTAGTTCCCAAGCTGCTCGTCTCCCTCACCAGAAGACATGGTTTTCAATTTTGACCCACCATGTACAGCACTTTAGAGTGATCACAACGCTCTCTGCTTTCAGTGACTCACTGAATTTGAGCCTACATAAAACGCCACCACCACCACCTAACGCCGTCTAAAGCACAGCACTCCGTGCCACATTTTAGAAGGAAGAAGTAATGTGTGAGAGGGAACAACTCCTCTTTTTTACTTGGAAAATAATCTGGAAACCTTTCCAGTCTAAATTGTGTTTAACAGCCCCAATCTCCCTCATTGCTCCTGGCCATGCTCTCCTCCACGGCTGTGACCTCGTTAACCCCATCTCCTCTAATTCATGACCACACTGCTGTTCATACAACTGCAGTCAGTTATCAAATTCCCTTTTCTGTCCAAGCTATAAATGCTTCATTTCTAGAATCTTTCCTCTAATGCAACTAGCATTTTTTCCCCCCCTCTCACCAGAATCGAACATGTGAAGTACCTTCTTGCCCTGTAATGCTGCTAACTATTCGTTTTCTTTACAAATGGGCTAAATGCTTTTTAATTGGTAAGATGCTGACAGAGGAAATGGTAACAATGGACTTGTGCAAGAGTCTGTCCTTCATCTGCAGGAAGGCAGATTTGAGATCAAAGGCTGCCAAGTTCTTGGAGCACATTGGTATGCTGCGGCAAGGAAAGTCTTTGCAATGAGGAGGGAGCTGCTGGAGGTGGATCAGAGCCACCTCACCTTTGCTGGCCATGGCTGCAGGAACAGCAGCTGCCACTCGCTGACAGAAGGGCTATAAAAATAAGATACTAACCACCGATAGGCAGCAGGATGAAGGAGGGGTAACACGATGTGAGTTGGAAGTGAACAGGAAAAAGAGCCCAATAAAACCTAAACATAAATCCTCTATTTTCAGGGAAGTAGATGTCAAACACCATCACTAAAAAAACAGGGGAAGAGTAGCGGGTGCCAGGCAGTTGCACCCCTTATACCTACACACGCTGCCCATCTGACTTGATGAAGGAAAAAAATCAGTCCCGTCTGGCATGCGTCAACGCTTTCTTCCGCCAAAGTAGGTGAAAGCCGTGCAGCCACACAGATTGAAGGCCAGCACATGAAAGCTCAGGTGTGGCCTGCATCTGACTTCATTCACAAATTTAAGTACAAAACACTGGTAAGAAAGCCAGATGACCGACTATCTCCCGGCCAAAAGCCTTTTAAATGTATTTTTCAGCAAATGTACTAGCATGTGCTTTGATGCGGTGAGCTTTCAGCCCCACAGAGCCATGTACCTTAGGGAATATATACAAGGAGTCAGAGACAGGTAACTAAAAAAAATATACACAAAAACATGCTCTCCAGCTTGTATGGATGTGAACTTTCTCTGGAAAATTTTCTGGGCTCTGAAAGTTGAAAAAGGTTGCAAACAATTGCCTTAGTGGTCCAATAGCAGTGCAAAGATGATATGTGAAGCAAATCACTTGAAAATAAGCTGCGTCTTGCAGTTTATTTACTTCCCGTGCTAAAAGCTGAACTCTTGCGGAACCACTACGATCAGTAAAGCAAACTGGGCATGCTGGGCAACAGTGACCACCCTTTCTCCAACAGTAACACTCCTGCCAAACCAAAAACAGTAACGTTTTCGCATCATCTTGGGGAAAATAATTTAATTGGCACTTGAGATTTCACGCCATTGTAGCACTTATTTTGTAACAAACTGCTCTTAACTCTCCAGTATTTTTCCGTTGTCTTTTTCTAGAATGCTCTTGAAAAGGCTACAGAAATCTACTGTGGTTTTGCAAGTAACAATGCTGTACTTCAGTCCTCTCTGGAACCAAATGTGTGTTTACACCTGGAATTATTCTTAATTAATGTTTCATGCAGGCACTTTTATTCTGCACTACATCAGAAAGGAACTAATCAAGAAAAACTGCATATGCAGACAAACTCTAAAGCAAGGTAGCAAAGTTCTGTGAAAATCTGAAAGAGGAGCAATACCATAGAGAAGACAGAAGATGGGAGAACTGCAGAACTTTGCCGTTTCAGACACTGAAGTTCATGGGTCATTTAGGTCTCTTGTTCTTATGGTGGTTCTTTTTTAATTCTCTGGCTAATGGTTATCTGAAAAGGCAGCAGCAGTGTCTAAAACCATAGCTACATCATGTCAGTAGAAAATCAAGCAAGCAGTAGGAAGTGTAATCTGATGATCTAATTGCATATTAACACTCTTGTTTCCCTCTCCCCAAAATCCACAGGATTCCAAGTACAAAGAGTATGTGGTACCAACAGCTAGTTAGATTAGCCTGTTAAAATCTAATGCCATTACAAATTTTCCATAATTTTTTTAAGAAACACATGTTCTGATATGCCATTTAAACTGGAATTGAGCTCAGCAGTACTACACATGTTATTTAAAAACATCACAGATTTCTGAAAGTAGCTACAAAGCAAAATCTGTTTGGAATTGCTCAGTTTTATGCACGAAGGTTTCTGCATGAGCTGGCAGATATATTTAAATTTTCTATTTATACAGCAACTTACATCCATGTTTTACAAACATGAAGGAATAAACTTTGTAACTGCCTTGTGAAAAACATCACTATTTTAGAACTGACAAAACTCACACAAAGAGAGGGATAAATGTCTTGTCTAGGACCAAGATAGGAAGTCAATTAATAGATAGAATCTGCATTTTCAGAGCTGGAGCCTTGCATATATGTGTTCTTTGCATATAAAAAGTCACTTATCTTCAAGCAGTCATAAGATTGGCCATGTCATATAAGCTTTTGTATACAACCAACTTCTCCATACAGCAGCAAAATGAGTGAAGATTAGAAAGAAATCAGTTCAGACCAAATCAAATGCGAAGAGAAATCAGCTTTCTTGGTTTTGTGAAAATGCAACTGAAAGAAATGAACAAGAAAACCCCTGAAACAAATCAAATGGTCCGTTCAACTCAAAACCAGAAGTTTTACTCTGGGAATTTGTCTTCATGACGCAGAATACAGTGGTTCAAGTCCCTTTCAAAATTTCAGTTTTGAACCTGTATTTTAAGATTAGTCTCGGGGTATTTTAATTTCTCCTTCCTGATGCTGTCTTAGTCTACTAGATTTTCACTGACATAGGGAGGAGAACCCCCTTCCCCTGTCTCTGAAATAAGCACCAGAAGTATCCAGCTCTCCCATGACCCTCTTTCAGTGAATATCCAGTCATATTACGACGGGAGTATATCCAGAGAGGGCCCTCCACCCTGGAGACTGGGACTTGGGACTGCTCAGCAAAGTGGTAAATGCACCTGGTCTTCTACCACATTGGTTACTCTTCTGGTAGGGAGAATCGTTTCCACCCCACAGACCTACAAGTTTTACTTTCCAGCAACCTGGTGGGCAAATATAGCCAACTACTTCAGACAAGCTTAATGGGTATCATGAGCACAAAACCTGCCCGTTCTTAAAGCATAAGAAAGTCCAGAGAAGTCCTTAGAGACAAGCTGACACAGTCATCGCAGGTGGGAGGCAATGGGAGTGGGAAGCAGGGAACTGGAGGGTTTTGTGAAGGAAGGAGAAGGCAGGATGAAAAGAAGAGAAGGTACTGACAAATGAAGCATAGCACAGATCCTAGCTCTAGATTATATATTTTACACTATGGCAACATGGAGCACTGCAGGGGATGGACTCCTCATTTGTAGGTTCATTCTCATAATTTCTAGTATCATCTGAAATCTTCAGTAGTGATAGCCCCACTGCTCTTCATAACCTGTTTATTTTCTACTTTCTGTGCTATAAAATGCAAATATATATTGGTTTAGCTGCAGGGAGTATCTGTCTTTGTTACCTTTAAGAACATTAACGCATTGCTGAGATCTGGCTTTTATCTGCAAATGTTTTGTAAGATATTTGACTTCTTCCCAGATCTCAGCATGCATTGCTTGCCGTGAAACTCCAGCAAACACTCTGCATGACTGGTGAATGCAATGCCTGGTATCTAATGCCTGCTGCAACTAACACAGACATATGAGCCTAATTAATCACTCCTGTAGTCTCAAGAAATGTCCATGTGGTCCACAGACCACTTAGCACTGGCTTGAAACCCCTCAGTGCTTGGCAGACACTATTTAGGAGCTAAGGCTGTATATAGGGCTCAGGCTGGCATGTAAAGGGAAGTAAAGCTGCGTTGCTTAGAAGAAAAATGTCTCTGGAGTCAGTACTGAAACACAAATCCTGAAAACTACTACCTCAGGTGTGCGTGGTTCAGTTTTTGATCCTTTATATAAGGTGTCAATTGGATTTTCTCACTCCGAATGGGGAAATTAGATGTATTTCACTGATCTTGCCTAGCCACTTCCCTGACTATTTGGCTTGTGAATCCTGCAGGAGAAATTAATTCCTTCGAAATATTTCACAGAAAATTGAAAAAATAAATTAAAAAAAAATTCTGTTGATGGTATACTCTGTAGATGTTTGCTTCTTCAACACAATTTGATCTAAATTTAATTTAAAATGCTGTGTGGTTCACATGAATTTAAATCAAATAGGGCATTTCCATCTGCATACCCGATTAATAATGTGGTTGTGGTAATAAGATACAGTCATGGTCTACACCAATTATAAGACCTTGTTAGCTTTCTTGTACTAAAGTCCTACACGATTTAAACAAGTCCCTGACCTCTCACAAAAGCAATAACAGGCGTACTTTGCACTCATACAGCAACTTTCATCTTGAAGCGCTTCTGACATAAATTTTCATTGCATCCCTGTGACACACAGGTAGGCATCCAGACACACTTCAAAGGCAGGGGAACTGTGCCACGGAAAGGTTACGCAACTTGGCCCAAATCCCCGGGGAGCAGCTGGGCATGTGAACTCTCCTGTTGCTTGTCCCGAACGTCCAGACAATAACACCCCAAAATGAGCTTCATAAAGCATTAATCAAAATGTTTAACCCCCTACTAAGTTTGCAAATGGCATGGGCAGACGATAAACTCACTAATTCTTTTTGATACGCTATTCATGACACTTGTTCTCCTTTTCTGGCAACACTTCTTTTCTTAAGGAAAAAAACCAAAACCCATTCAAATACAAGAAAAAAGGTTTGGTTTTCCAGCCACTATTGCAAAATAATTTAAAATCCAAACCAGTTTGTTTTTCAAGCCATTATTGCAAAATAATTTAGAATCCAAAACATTTAGCACTTCCTTTACGGCTTGTCTGTGTGATCCCAACCACCACACCAGACACAATGTATGGCAATTTCTCTGCAGGACCAGAGCACCCGAGTGACCTCAGGAGAAAGCGGCAGCAGGACTCTGCTTGCTCAGTTTTAGTTTCCAAGGACCCACAAGCTGCTGAACAACATTATGTCTGCATACCTAACAGTTATGTTGGCAAATAAAACTGCCCAACCAACAGCTACTGACAGCAATTGAAAATAATGATTCAGGGCCTGGCTATATGATAGCTAGATAGGAAAAAAAAAACCTCCTACTGTTCCCGCTGATAATTAAGGGACTACTGCAGACAGGCTCTGAGTTCAAAATACTGGTCTCTGCCTGGCTTTTGCCATCCCATGAGCAACAGAGAGAGCTACCAGCCACATCTGCAAATTGTACTTAACGCTGCCTAGGGCTGATTCTGCACTTCTGAGAAAGGTAGTGAACTAATGCGCACTTCAGTTTCCTCCTTTATAATAATGCTAATGCAAATGTACACATACACTACAAATCAGGCCACTGCAATATATGTGAGTGGCTCTGAAACTGTCTTAAAAGCAAAACTGATGTGGGTGGTGACGGATTTTTGAGCACACAGGGTAACAGTGGTATTCTTTGCAGGGTGGGTTGTTTGAGGTTGCGTTGAGATCCAGCACATGGGAGCAGTTTATTTATGTATTTCCAAGCAAGTACCTCCAACAACATTTTTCACAGAAGATGGGATTTTTAGTGCAAACTCTGCTCTCCAACAGCTGAGCTCTAAATAAAACACTAATTATCGTGAATCTCGGGATAAGATATTGAGAGTCGAATGCTCTCACTAGCAGAATGAAAGGAAGACTCTTCTGCTGGTGTGTGTTAAGCTCTTAGGATGAAATGCTCTGTTGTGTATATTTGCGTGTGCATGTGTATAACTAGAGAAAAATAAATACATAAATAATAGATAAATAATACATACACACATATTTGTGTGGAGAAGGAACATTCAGCAAAAATATTTGTATTTTATTTCATAAAAGCTATGTAGTACTGTAAATAAATTGTAAGGGAAGTGGGTTGAGAAGGAAATAATGCAAGCAGGTTAGATATTATTTATTTCTCTAATCTTCTGGTAATTTAACTGGTCATGCACCTGGACTACCTTTTTGGGGGGGGGGGGGGGGGGCGGGGGGAGGCGGAATCAGATACTTCTAAGAAGATTTTATGAGGTGAACAGATGAGGTTAGCTCACTAGATTGGAGTAACTCTGTAATACAGCCTTGTCCTAAAGCGTTTCTGGATTAGGGTCCATGAGTCAACAGGAGGCTCCTCACTGGCTATAGCGGTTCTGGAAATGACTGCAGGAGCCAAGCTTGTTAGTTCTTAGGAGCATTGCTCCAGCATTTTTTATTTCCTACAAACTAAACAGACTTGCCATAGAAAACATCTCATATAGGGAAATGGTGACAGTCATAAACTATGTTCTGCAGATATTCTCTAGCCTTACTGTAAATTTCCCTTAAAGTAGCAAGAAATCTAGAGACGGGCACATACCAAGGATCTGGCAATTTTCTAGTGATGTTTGCTAATGAATAAAACTATTCACCACCCAGAAAAGTCTCTCAAGATAAAAAAATAAAATAAAAATGTGAGATTCTCTTTGTTTCTCACTCTTCAATCTCAGGTACCTAACAGTACTGTTTTGTTAAAAAGGCTCTGCTTTGAACACTCTACTTCCAAATACTCTCCCTGGTTGAGAGAGCAGTGTATGAATATCACACATCAAAAGGGTTTATGTCTTACAGCATTTCTTAAACACCTCTTCTTCCCCGGTCAGGTAAGGTTCATTCTCTCCCTGTTTACTGTCATCTCTTACTTCTGACCTATAGTTCTCCTGTCTCTTTTACAGTAGTATCCAGAGTGGGTAAAATTACTTCATACAAATTTTACTTATCATTCTTAGAAATCTTTTTTATCTGCAGCATACATTCACAGAAGGAGGTATGGCAGCCTTTTCAGAGCTGTCTTTTGGCACACCCATTCTTCTACGTTGCTTCTATTCTGCCCTATCATTAAAATTATTACAGTTTTGGAGAGCAGAAAGGTGACTGGCTCAGCAAGTCAGTGTATTTTCAGCCACACAAGTCCAACAGTAATGTCCTACAAGTGTAAAAAATAATGTATCACATACAGGAAGATAAAATCCTTGTCCTTTTGTCTGTAAGAGGATCTCTTTAGACCTAGAGTAACTTTGTCCCTGATTTCCAGGTAGGTAAGTCTCCCACTAGCTGGTACAAAAAGCATCTTTCCAGTTCCTGCTCCTGAGCTGGGGTTTTCTGCAGGAGTCCTCCTGCTCACTAGGTTTCTCCCTTTTCAATTAAGCACCTCCCCAGCCCACCATCTGAGACAGGGGATAACCCCTCAACACTCCTGGAGCCCCAATCCTATGATTTGGCTATTAAAGAAAACACATTTTCTGAGATACTTTGCTCCTAATGCTGTTAAAGTTAGTTAGACAGGTGCTTACATGTATCATCCACATGGTAACGTCCCTCCTGTGTCACTGGTACCCTGTCAGACAGAAGGCCTCTCACTTATAAAATTGTAATCTCTTGCTTGCTGATTTTTGAAATCCTGGTCCAGAGCACACTGAAGCCAAGGGGATGTTTTTCATGGGCTGACATGGATTCTGAATCAAGTCGACCTTGTATGAAGCAAACTGTATACACGCACCTGTCATACTCAGTTTGCTGAGTGAACTGCTTTCAATTTAACTTTTGCTGTATGTTATTAACGTGGCACAGTTATTAGCATTTAAATCATCTTTTACCTTGTCATTTCTATCTTTAGCTTTCTCTTTTCCCCCCAAGTATGATTTATAGAAGACTGACTTAGTAGGAATGTAGTTGTAGACAAGGATGGAATTGCATTTTTTTAGTATCGGGGCTTATTTAAATTTAAAGGACTAGGAAGCGAAATGAGATTAACAGAACTGTGACAAACATATCATTAGTGTTAGCTATTTTTTCCCACTGCAATATTTTTCCTTTCATTTTCTTCTTTACAAACAGGTGAAAGTGCCCACTAATTTTCTGATATCTTTGCTTAAGGAGAATGGGAGCAACTGCCTATTCTGTTTAGAAAACAAGAGCTTCTCAGGAAAAACTGAGTGACTTAGGACAAGGATAAAAGCAGTATTTACTGAGGCTGCCCAGTTTAACACTTGTGAGTAAGTGTATACCGTCTGACTAAAAACATAACAATAGAGCCTATACAGTGCAGCCTGACACAAGACCAAGGCCATACCTGTCACAAATAGAAATGAGCGAACAGCGAGTTCCCCACACCACAGTGCTACGGCAAACAAGGACCCAGCTCGGGCAAAGGAGGAGCAGATACGTCAAGAACAAAACATGTTTTCAGTGCAAACGCAGCAACCGGGGATTAGGGGGATGAAGCAGGAGAGCTGCGTGTAAGGGAGACTGACGGCGAGCCAGGGGACACCGGGGTGTCTTCTCAGTGCCCAGGCCAGGGGCAGCCTTAGGTGACCGACGCCGCTACAGAATTTGAGCCGGGCTGAAGTGCACGGATCTGTTCACGGCTGAAGTGTGGTGGCAGCAGCTCCTCTTGCAGCGCCCCGACCTTTCCAGGCTTCTGCCCCGTGCCCATCCCCGCGGACTCCCGGCTCACCACACACGGGCGGAGGAAGGGGCGCAGCCGGAGCCCCACCTGCCCGGAGCCCCGCCGGGGAGCGGCCCCCTCGCCGCGGGGATGCGGAGCGGCTGCCCGGCCTCCTCCCGGGACGTCGCGGCGGGGGCTGCCGGCGGCGGGGCGGGGAGCAGAGGGGGCCGCTCCGCTCCGCTGCGGCAGCGCGGCGGGGCGGGTGCGGGGGGGGCGCGGCGCCCCCCGGCAGCGGTCGGCGGCAGCCGGGGCTCCCTCCCTGCGCCCCGTTCCGGCACCCCGCGTCCCCGGGCGGAGCCGGCCGCCGCCTCCGGGCTGGCGGGCTCCGCCGAGCCGCGCTGCACTGCGCTTGGGGCTGCTGCACCTGAGGGGCCGTGACAGCGCGGGGAATAAACCAAAACCAACCCCGGCGAACGCATTATGTAATTTCGGATTATATAATCCTGAAATACACAGGGGAAAAAAAAAACAACAATACAAAACCAAACACAGAACCAAAAACGAAACAACCCAACCCAAAACCCGCCGACCTTCTCTGTGCAGCAAGCCGGGGGTGCAGGGCGGCCCCTGCTCCTGGGCCGCCGCCGGGGCACTCACGGCGGCACCGGCCCTCCGCCCGCCACCCCCAGCGGCGCAGGGGCTGCCGTCCCCGCCCGCCGCGATGCGCCGGGGGAGAACGGCGGGGCCCGGCCCGGCACAGCCCGGCCCGGCTCTCCTTCCCTTCCCCGCGGAGGCGCGGAGCCCCGCCGGCACGGCTCTGCGGGCGTGGGTCGCTCCCGGGGGGGGAGGCGCTGCCTTACCTGCTCCCCGAAGTCGATGGCGATGTTGGTGATGCCGAGAGGGACCAGGAACCGGATCAGGGGCCAGTAGTTAGTGAGCGCTGGAAATTTCACCATAGTCCCAGCTGCGCGGTGACCCCCGGCGCATCTGCCGCGGCAGGAGACGGCGCGGGAGGACGGCGGAGGGCGGGGGGGGGGGGGGGGGGGAAGGATGAAAGGGCAAAGGAGGAGGGTGTGTGCGTGTCCCTGTGCGTGTGTGCGAGCGGTGGGGAGGGGGGGGGATAAGGGCGAGGGAGAGGAGCAGCAGAGCCCCCTAAAAATAAAGCAGCCGGGGAGCGGGCGCGGGGCCGGTGCCTCCCTGCCCGGCGCGGCGGGGCCCTGGCGGGTGCTGGCTGGGCGGCGGGGCGCGCTGTACTGCCGCCTTAGCAGGAGACCCGGGAGATCAAGTCCATCCCCGCCGCCCTCCTCCCACACAACAATGATCCGCTGCCGCCGCCGCCGCCGCCGCTGCCGGAAAAAAAAAGAGGAGGGACACCGCCGCCAGCCACTCGTGCGGGCAGCGCTGCCATCCTCGGGGCGCGGGGGCCAGGGGAAGGGCCGGGCCGGGGCCTCCCCCCCCTCCCTCCCCACGCCTGACGCTCGCCGGCGGCGGGGCGACGGCCGCGGCGCCGCGCAGGAAAACGCCGCCCTCCTCCTCCTCCTTCTCCTCCTCCTCCTCCTTCTCGCCGCCGCCGCCGCGGGGCCGGTGCAGGCCGCAGGGCCGCGGTGCGGGGCCGGACGCCGGCGGAGGCCCCTGTGCGGGCGGGCGGGCGGGCGGGTGCGGAGGGACCCGGCCGCTGGGCGCCGCTCCCCGGCGCGGGCCGCGGAGCACGTGGGTTTGACACCCGCTCGGCTGACGGGCCGGCTGGCGGCGGGGGAAAGAGCGGCACCGAGCGGCTCCTCCTGGCGCCCCAGCGGCCGCGCTGCGCCTCCCGCCCGCCGCGGCGCCGAGGGGCACCGGCCGGGCACCTGTCCGACCCGCCCCCCCCCGCCGGTGGGTCCCGCCGGGAGCAGTGGGGTGTCCGTCCCGTCCCGTCCCGTCCTGTCCCGTCCCCTCCCCGGTCTGCGTGACCCTGCCCTCCCGGTGCAGCGCGGGCAGGGGCAGGCAGTGGCCGACGCCGGGCCTCGGCCCCGTGCAGGGGCGCTTGAGGAGCTGCAGGGAAGGTGGGGGTCCCTGACGGGGTGTCTGACCCGCGGCTTTTCTTCTGGTGAAACACCTCAAGTATATAAATGGTGAACGTTTGCCAGCGCGACGTCTTCATTTTTCAGAGTCCCTGCCCAAGGGAGCGAGTTGTGGCCCCAAGGAAGCTGGCAGGAGCGTTCTTGCTGGCTGGGAGCACAGTTGCCTTCTGACCCACGGCCTTGAGAAACCGCGAGGCTCCGTCAGTATAAGGGGCGGGGGGGGGGAAAGGAGAGAAAGCAGCCCCCTTTCTGAACGCGTGTCTCAGCATGTTCTGACTCACAGGAGGGTTTCAGGGTTTTGTTGTTACTGAGTTTCTGTGGGGCATTTTGGTTTGTGGTGTCACCTTCACCTTGCCACCTTGAAGGAGGGTTGGCAAATATTTTGGGAAGGTGGAATCCCTGTGAGGAATCGGCTACCTGTATCTGATCCTCAGAGGAGCAGTGGCCAGCGGAGGAGTGGTGGGAGCCTTCCTCACCCAAAGACTCCTGTACTAAAATGTTCCTGTGACCAAAAGCCATTCCATGTGTTTTGGAGGGTCAACAGGAGGTGACCTCTGAAAATCCCTGACATGACAGGCTGCGGCGTGGGGTTGGAGTGGGAGAGCTCCTGGCTCCGGAGGTGACTCGGAAAAGTCAGCCCCAGCTGTCGCTGGCTGTTTTTTTCCCTCCTACAGCTGGAGTTTGTCTCACCTAGCAGCCCTTAAGCTGATACAGCCTTCCTTGTGGGCACACAGGAGCAAACTCAAATGCTTAGGGTCCTTAGATCACTTAAAATGCCACAGGCATGGTGTCCTGGGGATGATGGAGCGGAGCAGTGCAAAGCAGGAGAGGACAATAAGCTGAGTAAAGCAGGAGTTGTTTGTGAATGCCTAAGTGTGTCTTCGAATTAACAGCACCAAATCTTCATCAGCCTAAGGAAGATCTAATCATCTCTGGATGGACCAGTGGTTGGTCAATTGGACAGCTTCAAACCGCATCTGCGATGGGGAACATTTGGTCTCCAAACAACCAGACTGAAGTTGGGCTGAAGTAGAAACTCTCATGTAGATGCAGGGGCCTTACGCCAGCTGCCTTGTTTTACTTGTTCACTTGCATTGAGCTGAATTACCTGCCAATTTAGACATAGCCTGTGTGTATGCTTATGTGTAAGTTGTAGCAGATCTGTGTAGTGGGTCCCTTTCTTTGAAGCAAGTCTTATGGTTTTTTAAGACAAGGCTGGATATATTTCAAAGCGTTAATTCAATATTAGATTCTGTCTTCCTGAGACTGTATTTGGTTTTAGATAACTGTATTGCCAGTAACTAATTTCTTCCTGATAGGACTAGATTTTATTGGCAGTGAGGTCGTTCCTGCTTGCCATGGGTCTGAGAACAACTTATAGCTGAAATTATGGAGGAATATTGTTTACGGCTTTGTATTTTTACATATTTTCCTGGTAAAGTGTCCCTATTTTATTTCAGTTTAGATGGATTATTTTTTTTTTTTTTTTAGCGGAAAAAAACCTCTAGTGCTGTTCTTGAGTCAGAGAAAAGTAAAAGGGAAGCCCCAAAGCCACTTGCAAATATACGATTTTAACTTGCCATTTGAAATTTTCAGGTGAGCTGATGTTTGAGGACTACCTCCTCTCATTCCTGACAAAAACAAGCCACCACAAAATTAAAGATTCCTGAATCAAAACATTTGGATGCTAAGCGTGTGGCTCACAGTGCTAACTATAAAGCATACATAGTGGTTAATGACTTTGTCACAAAATTATGTTCAGTCCTGAAAATACTGAGACACCCGAATAGTCTAATGGAGTATAAGAAGCATATCCATTTGGGTGTTTGTTAGGTGTTCATGAGGTAGTTGATACTTTTAAACTCCAGTAGATAATGTATCAGGAACCTTACATCTGTAATTAATTTCCATCTGATCAGTCACTTGAGAGCTCCGATTAACTTTTTGTCTTCCTGCTGCCCAAAGCAATAGTACAGTTTTATTGTAAGAGTAGTTTACATCTTACTTCCTAACATGTACTGGAATGTCCTGGGCAAATGTTAACCTAACTGATGCTCTCTTGAGTGCCGCATATTAAAATCATTAAACTTATTTAACAAACTGTTAGGCTGTGGTTTAGGTTTGTCTGTCTGCTTCCCATTCATGTCTTCTGTTTACAGGATGAATGTAGTTCTTGTGTGCTTCTCTTTCAGCCCAGGTCGTATTTGCTCCTCGAATTCATTATAGAAACAAAATTGTGTTTGGAACCAAAGAACAAGGATGGTTTCTCACATCTTGAAGTCAGTAGTTTGCTCAGCTGATGAGCTGAGGAAATAGGTCATTTTAGCTGTCTCGGTCAAAAAGCAGTGATGAGTAATCATTTCCTTTCTAGCATATTTTCTGTTACACTACATTTCTTACTCATATACCAAACACGGTCTGTTTGTTTAATGGAATAAAAAAGACACAGAGAGGACAGCAGGAAATAATTAGCCATAATCTCTCAGTTTTTGATAGAAAAATTATCTGGTCCAGGAGTATTGTGGATGGAGGCATCTCACTGGAGAAGTCCATATGAATCAAGTACAGTGCTGTAATGTGTTACAGTATAAATGATGAAACTTATCAGAAAACTCCCTTGAGCCTGGTAACGAAATGCGTCTGTAATTGTTGCTTAAGCAACAGGGTCAAAGTCTGAAGGTGTCTAAACCCAGTAGCAGTTTGTATCAGGGCAGTGCACGTTAGCTCTACTCATGCAGTCAAAAATCCAACATGCAAATCAGCACATGAGCTTTAACATGTGTTAGAGTCCCAGTCCTTTCCTGAAGTTGAAGGAGGCCCCTACACCATAGGAATCTTGAGAGGACCCTGCCGTGGTATTGCCTTGCATTTCCTTGTTAAGGCTACTGCTAATTACCTACTAGAGAAAACAGGTCTTGGGCTTTCTTTTTTTTTTTTTTTTTTTTTTAAATCACTGTGCTAGATCTTTCCATCCCCAGCTGGCTATTTAGCTGTCACCCCTGCTTTTTGGAGCTACTGGCTCTCTTCCAAACCTTATCTTCTACCTATGACATTGGGGGTTTTTTTCTTACAGTCTACGACATTGGGGGTTTTTTTCTTACAGTCTAGCCATTGGGAAGCACTCATTGTATAAGGAATTCAAACTAGTGGATAACAAAATCCGTGAAGCAGTCATTCCATAAGACAGCAGGTGAACTGGGTTTCCGAGCCTACAGAAAGGCCAATGATTCTTGTCTTTGAGTGGCCTTGGGCTGGGAGAGAGTAAATGCTGACTGTCTTTTCCTGTCTGCTGTTTGACAAAGTGGAAGAACATCTCCACAGACATATTCTGTTTCTGCCTTGAGTTATTCCTCCCCCTCCAACAGCTGCCTTTTGCAGACATAACTTTTAAGTTGGAACTGAGTCTGGTGCATATTTCTAGCTCTTTATACAACAATAGTTAAAACAATAAGATTGTAATTTGAAAATGTTGTCTAACTATGACTGAATATTACTGCAGGAATGCTCAGAATGTGGGTCTTGTGCACTTAGTGGAAAAATACTCATTGCTATTTAGTATCGAGGAATAAAATGCAAAAGCCATCTACCCACTATTATTTTTTAAAGGACTGGTCAGACACAAAGCTCAGTTATAAGGAATCTTTGTGACCCAGCTGAAGGTCCCCTTCTTTCCCTGGGGCCCCAGTTCTGCAGGAAGCCTGTTCCTAGGAAAAATGTATGCTCAGCCTCTTTTCTTGCAGGGCCAAGGAGAGCTGTATGCACAACTTTTTCTCTTCCTAGGTGTAAACTAAGCCTATGTCACTGCAGTCCCTGTGAGTTGTGCAGAAAACTTTCATCTCAAGGGGTTGGTGGAACTCTCCTTGTCTTACTCCTCATGCATCAGCCGTAGGATCAAGGGGCACTATGTTCTTGGGCTTTGTGCCTGGCCATGACTTCTAGGCTATTGCAGTTCATAACTGGAAAGACTACAGAAATGCTGCAGGAAGAGTCTGTATATTTATATAACATTTTATTCTATGAATGGGTAGAGCTGAATTGAAAGATCAGAAAGCAGCCAAAGGAATTGGGGTTGTCAGTCAGACAAGTGTCCAACTAATCCAATTCCAATTTAGTCGCAGTTCTGTGTGAAGAATAAAAATGATCTTTACAACCAACCTATCTCCCCTCCCTAAGGCCAGCCTGCTCCGGCCGCAGCTGGCTTGTCAGGTTACTTGATAAGGACGGTGCCCCTGCAGGAAGCCCATGTCTTTCTTTTTTGGCTGGCACAAGTGCACTGGCAGCTTCAGGCAAAACTGTTTCCCAGCTGATGAAGCAGGAGAAGCTTCCTATTAATGCTTAATAGACCAAGATAAAAAGAATGTCAGGTTTCAATGGCATAAGGAGACTTGGGTCACTCAGAAGTGCCTGACTCATTTTTCAGGTGAGAATCAAAGTGCTGCCTCTGGTCGCCTGCAGCAGGGGACCAGTCCAAAACATGCCTTCTGTCACAGGGCATCTGGGAGTGTTGGCTCTTTACCCCCCTGTCTTCACAACAGTGTCTGCTACACTGCTCACTCAAGCTCATGGCCTGGGGTAATCCCAGCTGTATGTGTGATTTGTGGTCCTGGACTTAATAGCCTTATTTATCTTTTGGGCTTTTGTTCCGAGTCCAAAACTCTATCTTCTTCTGAGGCAACCTGGGGCACGTGACTCTGCAGCAGCTCCAAAACGACGGAGCTGGTGAGACCAGCTGGTCTCAAGCTGCAGGCTGCCAGCAGGGACACGTAGGGATGCTGAACTGCAGCTCTACTCATGAAGGCGATGCTGTGCCATTTCTTAGCAGATTCATCCCAACAGCTCTTTCCTCAGTGCTGGAGTTGCATAAATGTGAATACTGGACTGCAGGAGGCTAACTGGACCAGACTCTGCCCCAGTTCAAGATTTCTCTCTTTCAAGTGCTTGTAGTGTGGCATCTGCAATCCTGAGGGATTTGAGTGCTCATGAACCTTGTATGCTACAGAGGTGGTTGTGTTGTCCTCACATTAGGCCTGAGGCATTGTTTCATGATCAGAGGAAAAGAAGCTTGCTCGTCATCAAAGCAAGCATATACAAATGTTGCTTTTCCTCAGCATGGGAGGAATTAAGTCTTTAAACATAAGGGGTTTTCGTGTTGTCTGTACAGTTTTACCCCTCATAATTTCTAAATTACAGTTTATTTAATGATTATAATACATGTTTTCAAACATTTCGAAAGAAATGCAAGTAATAATTTCAAGTATTTTCCAAAACTTACTTCTAGTGAATAAATTAAAATGTACTTATATGCTTAATAGGCTTTGATTAACCTGGAATTCAGAATTCATTTTTTTCTGTACATTTGGCATCTTTGCTCCAAGCATTAGGATATACCAGGACTTTCTGCAGCGACTTTGCTTCTCACTTCAACATCTACATGTAATATCACTTGCTGTGCTATAGATGAAATGTAATAAGCACACAACCTTAACAATAATGTAAAGTTGCAAAGGTCAATAGGCAAAGGCTTTTGTGTATCATTAGAACAGTAATCAATATTGGACTTCAACTGTTTGCAGAGATCATTGGTGTAGTTGAACACCATTTAACTAAAACTTGTAGGAGGTAGTGGTGAATTTGTGTTCCAAACTCTCATGTTCTATGTCCTTTTACAATGTTGAGCTCAGTAATTAGATTAATTGTTGAGAATATGTTTAAATGTTTCAGAAATAAGCATTTATTAGCTTGCGATTCTTGCAGTTTTCTTTAGAAAGGACTCAGTCTATCCTAAATATGTCTTGCCAAATATGGCTTCTGTGTTATTGCAGCAATCATAAAAATAGCCTCTGTACAGCACCTCTAGTAAAATAATGAGTAATCTACATATTTGTGAAAAGATAGTAATATGCAAATGCATAAGCATTATTTATTAGTGCTTGTATGACTGAAAATACTACAGAATATGTATGCCTAAAGCCATAGTACTCTAGAACTTAAAAGTAGTAGTAAGTTTTATCTTTAAAATGTGCAGTACTGCTCTTTGACATCTTAAGACACTGCTACTGTCTGGCCATCTAAAAATAATATTTGATAAAATTTGCTTATTTTAGAGAAATTAGATTTTGTTCCCACCTTCTTTTTAACCACTGGGAGCTTTTAAGAAAAATTTGCTTTTTGTAATGAGCATCCTGTGAATTTATGATAAGGATGTTATTGAAGAAGATACAAGGAAATTTATGAAACTATGCAAAAACATTTTTCAACACTTTAATTGCCCCTGCTGCCTGCCAGATCCAAAGTGCTTTAGAAATCCGAGTTGTCCTCGTGATATATGTTGCAATACCAGAAGCACCGAGGGCAAGAAATGCCCTTATTTTACAGATGGGCAAACCAGAGGGAAGTGAATGGTTTGTGAAGGTTAGGCAGGGGGACATGTATCCCAGACCTGTAACTGACCCTTTTGCATCTTTGGATTTATTCAAGTTTTTCTGCTGAATCTAAATGAAAAAAAAAGAAAAAGAAAAAGAATAGGTTCACAGACAGGCAGTCTAATCTGTCTAGTTAGTTTCTAAGTATTTAGAGAACAAGCAGAACTTTAAAGCCAAGTATAGTCTGTTATTTGTGTGTGGATAATGCCCTTATCCAAGGTCTCAGACATTTATTGTTCTTTTATAGATAAAGTTGTTTCATTGTCTTCTCTTACAAAGAGCTAAAATAAGAAGAAAAAGAAAAAACCGAACAGCTTCATCTGGAAGTTGAAAAGATTTCTTCCAAGGCCTGGATATTTTGGATTCTTTAAAAAAAAAGAAGCCTGTGTAATTGATAGAATAATATAAGCTGCTCTCACCACCTAATTAGTATCTTACATGACTTTTCAAAATGCTTAGCCCTGAAAAATGGATTGGCCCTTGATCATCTCTCTCTGTCCCCACAAGATGCTAATCTCTTCTAATAAGGGAACGATACATATTGGATAAATGAAGGAAGTCTGTTCAGTTTTCATTCCCTGGGTAGAGAGACAAAGTCGATATTGGCCTATCCAAATGAAGGCAGTGGGTTGATTGATGAAAAATAAATGGTAAAAACCTGAAAGCAATTCAACTCCAGCAATACAAAAATTTATCTTTTTATACTATTTATAAGTACCCAAAAAGGCAGGATGGTCAGGTCCTCTGAAAAAGGAAGTAGTGATGGAAAGATTAAAGGGAACTCAATTTGCATAACCCTTTAATATAGGAATTGCCTGGTAGCTGATAAATTTCAGCAGATCTCTCAGTGATAAATTTTGTTATTTTGATCAAATGCATTCCCACATATAAAGATGATCACAAGTACTTCCTTGCACTTACATTCAAATCTGATATGAGATCACCTGTAAACCTGTTAAACGAGTGTAGAAATCTTGTATTTCATGAAGGATGCTGAACGACAATTGGCATTTTTCCTTCTCCCCAGATTTTTGCTGTAATTTTTTTCTCTAGTTTCAAAACAGTATTATGAAGGGACAGAAGAGACTAGGCACAGTACTGGCTGTCATTTGCATGTGGATATATCTTAGGTGGTATTCTCTCAAAATCCCCCCACTTTCCCTTCTGGAGATTTCATTAACAGGATTCATATTCTTCCTAGGACATGGAAAACTAAATGTTTTGAGTTATGTTAACAAACTTTTAAGTTGTTTGCTTACTTTTTGAGTGCAGTGCAATCAGTTTGCTAATCCCCTCAGACTCCACACTTATTGTCTAAACTAGGTGTATTTGTATCTGGATATAGTCAAAGAATTGTTTCTTGCATGTGGGTGGAATAGAGAATCTTATTAGCTGAACCACATTGTGCTAAGATAAGCCTAAGAAAAGAGCACTGTGGCATAGTCTTTTCTGCCTATGAAAATTCAGATTAACATGTTATTATCTTAAATTGCAAGAAAGATCTGTCATATCCAATGGAATAAAACAATTGATCTACTCAGTTACTACTGAAAGTAAAAAATGTGTGCTGAATGGATTCCTTACTAAAACTAACAAGTGTGTTGTCTCAGTTGGTGATGAACCACAAGAAATTTGGTGTAGACAAGCTCCAGACCCACCAATGTATTCAGCAGTTGATCACCACATTTTCCTTTCCTTTCTAGAGAAGAGTCTCCAGCAATAAATAAATACTTCGAGAAAAACTGCATTAGACCCGGGGCAGTCTTGAACAAAGGCTGATTTGATGAATAAAATCCCGTAGCAGTAATCAATCTCCCTCATATCCAAAGCATGCCACAGTTGCTGTTTCAAGTACCATGATATGACACAAACTCAGTAAATCAGAGCTCCTCCAATGAGTATTAACAAATTTGAGCTGCCAAGGCCTAGTCTAGAAGAGGGTGGTTGAAGTTGCCCTGGCCCCACAGGTATGAGGGAGAAAGAAAGAGGGGGAGACCTGTTGTCCCATTTTGGTCATGCACTGCTCTTCCTGACATCTCAGCATCTTTTAGCAGACTGGACAGGGCTTTCACCTGCGAAAGCGAAGCACAGATTTTTACCCATCCTCCATCCAGCAGCCATGCTATGGATTGTGGAAAAAGCACGTGAAAGGAGGTAATAAGAGAACCCACATGTGTCAGGGTGGGCTTGGTGTATTTGGGAAACCCTTGTTGCTATGGAAGGGGGCTGGGAGTGGCCCTCTCCTGCAGCTTGGCAGCTGGGTCGAGCCAGCCAGATGCATCCCACCCTGTGATACCAGAGAGCTGCACAGAGAGCAAGCGCTCTGCTCTGAGTGCAGGGAAATGGGGATCTGCTAAAAGTGGCAGAGGGGAGCACGAGGGGGGAAAGCGAGCCTTACACTTTGAGCAGGGCTTGTTGGGTCAGTGGCAATGACAGCAGAGGGCTAACCTCATCTTCTGGCTGTGCGGGTGGAGCTTGGTGGTGGAAGCAGCCTGTGCTGTGCTCCGTTGCTTCTTCTTTAGGAGATGTTGGTCTAATGGGCTGTGAATTCATGTCATGACACCAGGGTAAATATTTGATTTTTCCCAAACGCTCTGTCCTTTACTGGATGTAATGGCACTGACTGTCAGGGGCTGGGAGCTGAACCAGAGTAGGTGATGAGGCTTAAGGACTGAAACCTGTCAGGGCAGGGGAGCAGCAGCATCTCACAGGGATGTAGGGGGAGACAGGCATTTGTGGGCATCTGTCCAAGAACTTGTGAAAGCATCTGCAGTGGGCCAGGCTTGCTTTGGTGGTGGGTAATGTCTTGGGCCTTTGCTGTTTAAGATCATCCCTGCTGAGGAGAATAGATGTAAACTTGCTGAAGGAAGGAAGGTGCTTGCTGTTGCCTGCAGTTTAAAATGGTAGAGTTTTGTTGATCATGGGAAGGTTTTTTTCCTTGTTTGTTAAAGGACAGGAAAAGAGTTCATGTAAAAGGTTACCTGTTTTGAAATACAGATTCTGTGAGGATGATATCTGCCCTCAGTGTCTTGATGAAAGAGTTGTACAGCGCTCAGCCGTTGCTGTAAGGAATAGCCAGCAGTGACTGCAGCCAGCAAGGATGGCTGTTGATCAGTACAGGTAGCAGACATCCCAGGGCACTGCCATTTAGTGCCTGAATTCTGTGGAGGCTTCTCTTCCCAGATGGAGTAGATGGTGGAATCCTCCAACCCAAATATCCATCAAAGGCAACAGATTCACCTCCCCTTCACCTGAGATCCACTGGGTCCAATCTCCATCAGTGTGGTCTCACCAGAGAGGAGAATACCTTTCCATCTACTCACCATGGACGGAGGCAGACTAGGTCAAGATTTTTGCCAATGTACTCTGAAGGATGTCTGTCACATCAACTGTTATTTTTTCACATTTTCCCAAGTTTGTGTTTTCGTGCAAGCAGGAAACTCTTTGTCATTTTTGAATGCTCAGACAATAAAATTTGGTTTATCAGATGCTCTTATGATCCCCAGATGCTTAACTGCTGATCCTTGGAGAACTCGGAAGATTTTCTGAGACTTTTTCTCCTCTGGGAAAAATTAGTTGAAGGTGGTCAGATGGCTTAAAGAGTGTCAGGCAAGGACAAATGGATGGACCAGCAAACAGCAGAGTGGCAGACTGCCTCATGTGCTTAGGAAACACTTGTTCATGCTAAATATGACTTGTAACAACGGTGCCTTGAGCCTGAAATTTTCATTGTTCCATAAAATGGAAAAAAAAAAGATAAAGTGTCTCTTTCATTTTTATCAGATATTGTATGTCTACTTATTAACTTATGCAAAAGCCATTGGAAAATTTAGGCTAGGTTTTTATAAAGGTTTAATGGATCCCTATGACCTCTTAATGCAGATGAAAGGCATATCCCTAAAACGTATTAGTGCAGATAAAAGACATGTAGGAAAAAACCCCATGAACATTGTTTGGCTGACATGACTCCCTGGGAATACAAAGTTAGTCTCAGTGCTATTTGTCTGAAGATTAATCTCCCTGGTTAAGTTTAAGCACTGCTTGATTCACTGCATGCCCAAAGAATTTCTTTTAACTTGGGGCTTTGGTAGTGGAAGATGCTACAAATACTGTGAGCTAACTTGCCAGCCCCCGGTTCCTGCCATGTGATCTTCCAGCTCTGGTTAGAGCTCCTGGGGCTTCAGATATCCTTTTGGCAAAGTGATGAGGTTCTGTTACGTGCACTGAACTAAAACTGCGTGAATGAAGCAGTGTCTTTAATGTTGTAGAGTGCTGTGCTTATATATTTTGACAAATTTAGTTGATTCTTAATTATTTATATAGCTCTAGAATGTAAAGGGATTCCTTTTTGCAAAAATAACTGCTTTTGTAGCATGAGAGCAATCGCATCATTGTGCTGCTCGTGTGTCTGTGACAAATTAAGACCTGTCACCAACAAGCCAGCAATTGCTGCTTGTTTCCGCTGGGGGGGGGTATCTTGTTTTTTATACTCACCTCATAAGTTTTAGCATAGAAAAATCACTCTTTTAATCTTATTTTATCATGCACTTTTATAATAATAATATTTTAATTACTCAATAGTTACCATGCTACAGTCACTTCTGTGTGTGTGACTTAGCATGCGTGGAGGAAAGCAATGCAGTGCTGGGGGGTTCCTCTATCACCCTGTTAGTGTCCCGCTGCTGTGGGTTCTGTGGCATCAGTGGGAGGCGGAGTGAATGCTTCTTCTGGTGCTATTTGCATTGCTTTCCTAGGCTTTGAGCATTTCTCCTGGGCATGAAAATCAAGACTAAAAGGTGTTCTGCACTTATGAAACAGAAGTTCCTTGCTGTGTTTGATAACTCCAGTGTGACAGAAAAATCCCTCTGGTAGCTTTGTGCGGAGCTTTTAGGCTGATGAGAAGCAGTTATGTGCAATGTTAAATTTGGGGCTGATCACTTGCTCATTCATAGTGGTCAGATGCCCAGAATCTGCTTTTGGATTCTGGCTGATTTTACGATTCAGTGCAGACTAGTTTAGCTATTTGTGAGGAAAATCCATAATTATGAAGCTCTGGTATTTGTGTGTATATAGGTAATCCTAAGACAAACTTGCTACTTGATTGCGGAACTTGCCTTTTGAGGACAGATCAAATATTAAACTTTCAAAATGATTGATCCTGAACTGTTTATGTACAGAACACAGTATCACTGAAGTCATTGTGTTACCATAAAGTTGGAGATACAAGTATACAAGTGCTCTGAAAAGACAGTTAAGATCTATTTTCTGAGTTTTTGCTTCTTACAGCCCCCCTTACCACCCTAACTATATCATTCTTCAGAAATGGATCTTTATTTTGTCATTCTGTCAAGCAATATTTTTGTAAAAAAATGACATGTATTGAAGATTTCCTTTTCAAGAGCAAATTGAAGTTGATAACCAGTTCTCTATTAACTGACTGTAAATTCCTGCGTTTGTTTGAGTACAAAAGTGTTTACTAACTTGTACCAAACCACTCTATCTGATGAGATTCCCACTTCTTCCAGATGTGGATGCAGAACTGGTTAGGTCATTCAGGGACAGCAGGTTTCATGAAAGAGTCTTTATTAATGCTCCATGTGAAACTTGACTAAACTTTTTTGTATATTTTTCAATAGGTCTGACAGTCCTAGTCCTATCACAATTCATTGAACAAATCTTGATATTTCTTCCTAACATTTCATTATCCCTCATGGACATCTAGACATCTCTGGAATGCAGGAGTAAACAAACAAAATTCAGATTTTTTTTTTTTTTTTATCATTACATATATATTGAATTTAATTCCTTCTGGTACTTCTGGTATTTAAGCCATAGCACAGATTAACTGTAGTTTCTGTTCAACTGTTAAATGACAGAATAGAAATGAAGATATTTACATGTTTTCCCCTGAGGGATGCTTTTGCTTTATTAAGTTAAGGTTTGATTCTGCACTGATGAGCAGTTGCCTTGATTGTGTCAGTGTTTTTACAGCATAACAAGGTACAAACTACTTTAAAATGAACTTCTCTTTTCATTATTAAATTTGTATCACATCTAGGATAAACTTCTTTTGTTGAAGGATAAATATGTTTGTAATTCAGTTTGCTAATGTAGCATAGGAGAAATTCTGTGATAAATATACTCCAACTTCACTTGGTAGTAATCTTCCAATTTTGGTTGCAACCCCAGCTATGACTGGAGGTTAGACCTCTTGTGGCTGTCTGGACCAAAACCAGCAATCTTTCCAGGATATGGGTGAACACAAGAGGTATGGTTCTTCTAGTCCATGAAATTGTTCATTCAACCAGGAAAACACCACGGGCATTTAAAACTGCCATGAGGGCATTTGACCTGGAGTTGTCCTTCAAGTGCTGAAACTATTCCTAATTTTTCTTCCATCCAGTTGTTGCTGGCAAAGTGTCAGAAAGCACTGCAATTTTTGGACACTTTTGCAGTAAAGCAGGCAATACTTTCTGTTTAAAGGTAGTAGAGTCTGGTGGATAGGATGCAGAGGTGCTCCCCCAAGGCGGGGTCCTCTCTAGTTTCTGAGAATGGAGCTTCTTCTTCATGGGCACAAAAGTGACCCATAAAACTGCTGCGTTAGTGGAAACTTGGTTCGAGTGAGGTCCGTAACCATTTTGTACTGTACAAAGAAGGTCCGTCAGTTCGGTTACCCACTGTTTCTCAGGGCAAGCCTGTCATGCTCCCAAAGCAAACAGGTATGGGGTTAAACCCATCTTGGGTTTAATGCAGCTATGTGCAATGCAACCTTAGATACAAGGCGAAGGGACTGAAGCAGCTAAATTCAGCTGGTAAGTGGATGAGTGCAGCCGCATATTTTGCTGTCTGTTTTATTTCAGCCTGAGGTCCATCCTGCACACAGTGAGCTTCAGCTGGTCAGACATAATGTTTCGCTGCTGTCTGCAGTTTGTGCAGCAGCATTTTAGGTTTCTTATTTGACCTTCGAGGTTATTAGGCTGCGCGAGAACTTCTTCAGGGGGGCCACCCCTGTGGGAGCGGGTGGCCAGGCAGCCCTCCCCCAGTCTCCCACCACGCACACAGGCACCTGGTTATAGTTTGACAGATCCCTTGCTACAACGTGGCATCTGCTGAGAGTAATTTATTTATTTCACACCTCAGAATAAGTGAAAATATTAATTTTTCTGGATGCGGTGTGAAATGTAATGCATTCATGAATGATGGACAGCTCATGGCTGCGCTGGCCCCAGGTCTGGGGAGCCAAACCTCCGGGAGGGCCCCCGGCACAGAACTCTCCCCCTGACACCACTTTATCAAAGGTAAATACGAGATTCACTAGTTACTGGACATGCTTTGTGAATATCAATGTATTGAATAGAGATTTAAATGGGATGCCCATTTTTAATCTTTTGCAGATCACTATTAATCCATCCTGTTTACACTTCCACACTCTAAGCAGAAACAGTTCTTATTAATCAATACACCAATTTGCTGTTTTACTTAGGAAGGAAGCAAGGGTTTGCTGCCTGTGTGTTTTATGCATAGGGGTACCACCGCTGGGATCCCACGAGCCTGCATTGGAAGGCGTCTGGGAGCTAGAGAAGCCTTGCAGTTAAGCAGATTAGCAGTGATTTCTTTTCTTCAGTCCGGCAGCAGGTGTCTGTAACTGACTGTGCTTTGCAATACTATACTTCATCGAATAAATGTGCTGTCAAAGTTAATTAGTTACATTTTATTTTGCAATTCACCTCCATGATGACATCCTGCCAGTAGTGAAAAGTGCTCAAAAAAAAGATCGTTTGTTCTCTAGCTGATGGATTTAATGAACACATGAAAATGAACTATTGGAAAAGGAATATGAAGGCTTATATTTGATTGTGCTTTATTTGTTGGTGCTGACAATGTAAATGCTATTTAAAGCTTTTGGAAATTTTGACCAAGCTGGCAAGTTTCAGGAGTCTGTCAGCTGTCTTTACTTAATAATGTCTCCCGCTCTTGTAGTGAAGCCATGAACTCATGGAAACTTCTGAACTGTAATCGAACTGTGATCATCACAAGAGTGACCATCATTTCCTGTATCGCTTGTGATGGTACAGAGAAAAACTGTTCTTCAGAACAATCAGTGAAGCATGCCAGAGTGCTTATCTCTTATTCTGTGAAATTGTACAAAAAATTTGGGCTGAAGTAATGTCAGTGAATGAAGTTAGGGTGCTCATCCATCTGCCAGATACCATTTCTAACAAAAACAACATGCTGACCATTTATTTCATAGCTGCCAAATTGCTTGGCAAGGATCTCAAGAGGAACACCTGCATATTCACAATGCTTTGGCCATCTTTCTAGAGATGGGGACCCCATCAACTCAAGGAATGAGATAGTAGGATAATGTCTGTAGGAAAATTCCCACCAATGAAGCAGGGTGATTTTTCACTTTCTGCCCCAGATACTAAAGACAGCATTTATTGAAATACTCAACAGCAATGCAAGAGATGGCAAATACATGACAGTAATTATAAAAACAATTGTAACATTATGAGGATTACAGTGTATGTCGCTTATATCTCAGCAAAATAAAAAAAAAATGTATAGAAATACCTTCTTTCTAGATGGAGGATGTAGTACAAATCTACTGGGACAAGATAATTGGTTCATTTTCTTTAGAAGTCTGAAAAGTAGCTTATACTAATAATCATCAGCTGAATTGTCGAAGAATTGTGTTGTGCTTTTATCTGCAGCTAAAATCAGATGTGCCTTTTTACAGTTGCAAAATCCAGAGTTTATCCATGCTGTCAACAAAGGCTCTTTGATATTTCAAGACCAAGAGGTTATTCATTGACAAAATAGCATCACGTTGATGCAGGTAATGTCAAATGATAAATTTTAGGGTGTCTTGTATGTTTTGTCTTCTTTCCCTTTATTCCAGTGGCAGGAAACACCAAGGCTAATAGATGCCTTACTAACAGAATAAGAGGATTCTTTGAAAGTTGGGTCCTTAGCTCTCTCAGGATCCTTCCAATATTCAGGTCAGAAAACTTCAGCATTATCCAGGGTTTTTTTTTTGAAACAACACTGTTCCAGGAGGCATCTGTGCCAAAATGTCTCATGTGTCACTGGCACTCACATTTAAAAGCAATTGGGAACACAATCTAGCCAGAACCTGGCTATGGTGTCAACACGGTAGATCAGCTTCAATCCTCCTAAGAGAGGCCTGTCTTCAGATGAAAATTGTTCTACCCTTCTCCTCAGACAGTGGAAGGAGATAAGCAGTTCCAAGATATGGCTGGGAGGGGCTGAATCACTTTTTTGAGGTTCATGCTTCACCCTGATGATTATCTAGAGATGAGGGAGTCTAGCCATGTCAATCATCAAGGATGAAGTCACACCTTTCTGTTTGTAGGGGGGTATTACACCTACAGTCAAAATCTGAACTTTCTATTTCTATTCTTAATCAGCGAGTTCTTACTCTACCATGGGAGGAAAATTGTCTGGGGAGAGGGTGAGAACAGCACTGCATACCTGCCAATTCCATGAGGGAAATAAACAGGGCTCTATGGTTAATCTCAGCAGCTTGTTGCTGCTTCTGGGAAGCATCCTCAGTCAAATGGACAGCTAACCACTGCTTTGTTTTTTAATGGGGTGGCCACATCCTCCCCATTTACCCCCCCCCACATCTTTGTCCCTTGCAAAACTGCTGTGACAGTGTAACCCACAATTGCCAGAAGCAAAGACCCATCATTACATTTCCATCAGACTGTGCAAATACTAATTTTAAAACACAGGAAGTCCTTGCACTGTTGCCTAACTACACTCTTTAGGAAGGAAACAGACAGGCAGGGGTTAAAGTCTAGGTGACTCATGCTACCATCTTGACAAGCTTGGTTTCTGTAAATTTCAAAATGCAGCACAACTGTGTCCTCCTGCCTCTCCCAAGACAGTCAGGTAACTGTCATGAAGATCAACATTCAGTAAGAAATAATGGGGCTCTTCCAAAACAAGCTGCAAATTTTGTTTTATAGATTCAGTATTAAAAAAAAAGCATTTATAGATCCTAGCAGGTCAATGTCTGTGGTTATGATTGCTATCTACACATGCCATTGATGTTCAGCACTAAAATACTGAGTCAAGAGCTTGCAGTTAAAGTGAATGCTTTCTCAGTGAAGTTGAGCATTTATTTCTCCCCTAATTTTATTTATATTTTTTACAAAAATCTTCCTTTACAAATCTGTCACTCATTAACATATGGCTATAATTAACTGTTTATTTAGTCATAATTGATGGGTGGCTTCAACCAAGCTTCAAGAAGCTTCAACTTTGTAACTAGGGACAGAATCTGGATTGATAATGTAGCTATTACAAGATGCATATAATTATAGAAATCTTATGGCGGATTAAACATGAAAGCCCTAAACATGCATGCTTTACTTTCTGTCCCACAGTGGCTAGAAACAGGAATTTCCAAAGACACTGACCTTCAAGTATTGGAGTATTTAAGCTGAAAGAGCAAAGCATGTATTTTAAATTGACTATTTTCTAACAGAGAAAGTGGTTTTTTCCTTGTTGGTATATTCAATAAGTTGTTTTTTTAATTAAAAATATTTAGGAATGCCATCCATCCTATCGAGTCTGTGAGATACTCAGCTGCTTAGTGCCTGTGGATGCATGCTCCATACCTAAGAGCTCCATAACTTGCAATAGTAATGAAAGGATAATTGTATAAGGTGACTAACCAGGGGACCAGGTGGGACAGAGTAGTCTTTCCTGAGCCTGGCATCCAAGCAGGTTGTTTTTTTTTTCCCTTTTTAATTATAATCATGGGTCTAAACTTACTATTAGCCCAAGCATATATGTTCTCTGAAAATCAGTGAAAGAGATTTTTTGTATTTTTTCAGTGATCAATTTTCTCCAAGGCTAAATGTCAGCAAGGAAAGCAATCCAGACCAGAACAATAGTGTGGCTGGAGCAGCTGGTAGAGCTCTGTGATCAGTAGGTAGAATATTATTTTCCTTTGGTGTGTAGGCGTGGAAGAAAAGTAAACTACTTTGTTTTTCCGTTGTGATAAATTTTCGGGAAGACCTGGGCTCCTGGAACTTCTTTTTTCACAGACACTTTTTGAGATTTACAGTAAATTTAGCAATCAGGAAGTGGAGTCATCCTTCCTGACTTATGATGAAGTGCAAATATCAGCTCTTTATTCTCCTGAAGGTCATATGACTTGAGAATTGCTATGAATGTTGGATTCTCACCCCGAAAAGAACAAACAGAGTGTTTTCAACTGTGAATAACATGACGTTATTTATTTTTCTCTTATTAGTATAGGCATTATAATGATTTAGTGCTTTTAGTTATGTTCTGGTTAATTTCTTAGGTTCAGACAAAGTTGCTAACTTGAAGAAAATGGGGGAAGCCTGATACAAAGATTTGGTATCCATGCAGGGTATGAGAGAGTCATAGTCAACACTACCAGTGTGAAACGGCTATTAAGAAGTCTTCACTACTTCAGTAGTTCCTGATGACTGGAATAAGAAATAAGGATAGTATATCTGATAAGATCTGCTAGATAAATGTTGAATTCTTAATGGTTACTAGCATACAATCTACTTAAGCTCAAACCTGTGATCTCTTTGACAAGCAAATCTCTCCTAGGAGGATCAAATATACAGCTCTCTTTAGTAGAGGCAGCAAAGTTCAGTGGTAACTTGATCACTGTGTAAATGTCTGGCATTTCCTTCTATTCAAGGAAAATTGTATGGTACACATTTACTCTCAAGACAATCCATCAAGAGGCCTGCATAAGCCAAGGAGTCTATGTTCATGTCAAACACTTCACCCATAATTCTTATTTTTTCATCCTGAAACTTGCTTAAGAGTAGCACAACATGGATATGTGTGGGTGTGTAGGGGAGGGGAAGGCTTTCCTAGCTGAGACCCACATGTCTGGAATTCTCTCCTCACAGTCATCAACTGGCCAAGTAAGTATCCTGTGTGGGATCCTTCACAGAAAAACTCACGACCTCTTCCTTTTGTCTTTATCATGGTTTCCCTGTAATTTTTGTTTTGTGTGGGTTTGATGTCAGGGAAAAAGGGTACAGTGTTTTCTGTTCAGAGTGTCTTTCAGGTGCCACTCTGAAGTCCTCTAACATAAATATTTTTATGTTATGCAGTTCGATTAGTTGTTGATGAGATTCTAGCCAGTATTTACTGAGGAAAGAGGAGTTTTCCAGGAAAGGTTGCTGTTAACTATTTGAAGGAAACTACAACAGTCTGAACCTTCACTAAGTTTTGAATGGCCGTGTCAGTGATGTCTCTTGCATTCTGGTTCCCTGAGGACATCTGGAGAGTGTCAGCTGGTCACATGGTGTCCTCCACTGCAGCTGACCTAAACCTGGAGTACAGTCACTGAAGTCACTCCATGTTTGTGCGGTCTGTGCTGTTTAGATTCTGTTTCTAAACCCTGACTTCTGTGTATATTTGCTTTGAAGCGGCATACAATGAGAAAAAAACCTTATTCTTCTAATGTTTTCCAGTCTCTTGTGCGAATTATATTAAGACTTGGGGTTCAACTACTGACTTGGGGTTGACTAGGTTGTTTTTCCTCTTGTGATTAAGTGTCAAGGTGAGTTTGTATTGCCAGAAGCATAGCTGCAACACAAGGAATGGACTGAGACAGACTAAGAGTTTTGTTTTGCAGACAGACCAGACTTATTTTTGGTGTCTTTGGCTTGGTCATGTTTCAGAAACCTCATTCCATAAGGGTTTTTCCTGCCTTCAAAACCTCAGTTGTTTTAACAATAACAATAACAAATTATAAATGTCTCCATCTGTAAGAGAACTAACTTGATCAAATTGAAAGGCTTGTGTTACTCAAGACATAGGGAACAGTATGCTTGAGTGCTCTGCAAACATTGTCCAGATACACTACTTTCAGGCCCTGTAGAGATTTCTGGGCAGCAGAAATTCTATGGGTACAGAATTTCACAAAATAGCTGTCTTCTACAAGTAATGTAGAAGTAGGATTGATTCTAGGCTGGTTTCTAGGCTGCTGATGGATAGGTAGCTTAAATATCAACCTAACATTTCACCTGGCGTGGCAGAAAGGCCGAAGAGTAGACTGTACCACCACTTACAGTTTGCTTCCAAACTGGTCCACAATTAATTCTGTCATTCTATAGTTTCTTTCTTGTGTATTGTTATCTGGCTAGTCTCTATCAGAACCTGAGTTATATGGTATAAGGTGACTTAAGCCCTGAACAGCTGATTTTCTCTTCTTTACATTAGCCTGCAGTGAAACCATATTTGCTTACAGGGCAGGAAGAGGAGATGTTACAGATCTCCCACTGCTGACTTGGGGGACATGACTAATACCGTAATGAACAGAACTCTTCCAGCAGCTTAAAAACAAAGGCCTTCAGGCTTAAAACGTGTCAATCTGATATTCCTTTATAATGAAGAAAAAATTGAATTCTTTGATTTTGCCTGTGTTCGTTGTAGAAATGACAGCTACAACAAAGTAGTTGGTAGGGAAGGAAGAGAGACAAAGTATATTTCATATTAGAATAAAAATTTTAAAAAAACATCAAAAGCTATTTCATTATGTACCTCTGTTTTCATTGTATTTTACTATCTAATGAATCAGAAATAAAATGTATAATTTTATTGAAAATATAAAGTAAATCCAGATGCTTATATACAGTAATGTCACTACAGTCTGCAGGGAGCATGTTATCCTGTTAGATTTATTCCTCTGAACGCAACCAAACAGCTCATGCTGAGTAAGACTGGGGCTTCCGTTCAAACAGCAGTGGTAAGACTGTGGGACTGGAATCTCCTGTATGAAGGGAAAATTTTAAGACTAATACACATACACATGGAAACATAATACACTAGACTCTTTGTGCTTTAGAAACATGCAACAAATTTTATTTTTTTTTTTACTTTGAGAATTTTGTTATGTTGCATTTGCAACTGTACTAAAGATTTTATTGACTCTGTCTAAAAGTGCACCAAAATATTGGCTAGGGAAAGTTGTTCACTGTCTGACAAAAGTTCTTTCTGTGATTACACCTGGATGGGGTGTATGTTTGGCTTTTAACCGATGATCGGATTGCAGTAGCAGCCTGAGAGTCCTCAAAGCTGGAGACAGCTGTCAAAAGAAAACTGATTCCTTACTTGAAGAGGAGACTGAGATGATTGAATATGGAGTTTCATCACATAAAGTTCCCCCCTGTTATCTTTTCTGGGTCAGACTTTCATCCCTTGGGAAGATATTCACCCAGAGCATGTTTGCTATGACTGAGTTCTTTCTGTGACATACTCTGGCCATAACCTGATACTGAGGAGTGGCTCACTGGTTAGTCTTATGGCATGCCAGTTCTGAAAAGGAGAAATGACAAGGTCCTGCTCCTTGGAGAGTCCCCATGTGGGGTAAGTAAGCACTGACAGGGAAAGTTAAGGCAGCCTAGCATGAGTTTAAAACTGTTTGAAAATGTAGTGCTTTCTATTTAATCAAATTGAGATCCATGGATTAAAGGAGAAATTTATAAGAGAAGCCTCATAGTCTTGAGCCTATGTTATGACAAAGTGAAAACATCCAGCATGATCTATTATTTGTAACTTTTGGTTCCTCTGGCCCCTCTGATTTTTTGTGTGAAAGTGTATGGCAGTTAAACTGTTTGAAACATTACAGTAAGTGAAGTCATTGGGGTAGGAATAGAGGTGTGGGGACTGTTCAGACAGTCTTTTTGCATTCCTGCCTACAGTTCTAGTTTGATTCCTTGATTGTGTGCATTGATGCAGTCTTTAATTAAATCACCACATCCTATTTTTCATTCTGAGGCAAGATTGAGGATCAGCCCTCCCAAGACTGCTATGATCCCAAAGTGGTTAAATACCATTGTGTCTGAGGCAGTAATGAAAACTGCACATAATTATCCTGTATTATTGACCGAATCACGTATTTTGTTCATATACATTGATACATAATAGCCACAGTAGAACACTTTTCACACAGAAAAATGCCAATAAGTCACCAAAAAAAAATCCCTCATTGAGGCAAGGAGTTCTTTAATAGCCAGACAAATTATGGGACGTGATCCTGCAAAGTATCTGAGTATATTGATAGACTTTGCAATCTCCTCTCCTCATGCTCCAGTGGGGCCTGAGTGAGGAGCTGACACAGTGGGGTGAAGGGAGACAGCTGTCTCCCAGTGGCCATTAGCAGATAGGAGGGTCTTGGGCGTACAGCGAGATGTTGAGGTGTGTTTGGGCAATTCAGGGCTCACAGGAAGATGTCAGGCATAGCTGCCTGAGATTCTGTTATTCCCATTTCCTTCATAATGCTAGACCCCATTTACAGCAGGCTGTGCCACATCTGCTGGCAGGCTCTTTGTGAACATTTCTGTTGTGTACTTTGAACAGTGTCTGTTCCACAAACATTAATTCTCATAGATACTTGTGTGAGCTTTGCAAAGAGCATTACCCTAACTTTAAAGGTGATAATCAAAACACAGAGGAATTGAAGTCAAAGCTCTTTGGTAACTTGGAGTACCTGGTCTGAGGTGCCTAAAACCTGAATATTAAAGAGCTCATGTATACTATATGATATGTTCAAAGCACGGCCCCTCCTCTACAACTTCATTTGTAGCTCTGTATGCTAAGCATTTTTAAGACAGATTGAAGGGTCTCCTGTGAGTGCCTGGAATTAACACTTTTGAAATTTCTATCTTGGATGAATGTCCTGCATCCCATGGGAGCTGTGTCAGAGATGGGCACATTGTTTCCTTTTCCAGTACCAGTATTCAGTTGCCTAAAGCAAGAACACTCAACGTGATTTTCCCTGCAACTGCATCTTCTGACTGCTCATCATTCTTCTTTCCAGGGAACAAGTAGAATCACTAGATATGTCTGTGAAAGGTTTATTGTACATGGAACAGATAAAATCTTTGGAGAGATAAGAGTTTTACAGTTAAGAGGTCAGTTCTGAATGCATAGATTATGACTAGTACAAAGGCTGGGTTTCACAGTGATTGTAAAAGGTGCATTCCTTTTACCCCCGTGACTGTAGTCCTATCCCAGCAGACCTCTGATCTTGCTGGAAAGCACTAAGTATGATTTTCAAAAAGGAATAGTTTTCTTTTTCTTGTTAAATCAGGAAGAAACACTCTTCCTGCTTCTTAGAAATGATAGAATTGATTCTGATTCAATCTAAACTGCAAAAGTATGCAGGTTGAGGAAGAACCCAATATGGAACATATAGATTAAGTCTTTTGGCAACTGAGGAAAGAGTTTTAAAAGGGAGAGATGTTGACTAATTTATTAGCTACATAACATGGCTATTTGCCTTACAGTACCAGACAAAACTTGTCTCTATTTAGAATCTGCAAAATGGTGGAATCAAGCCAAGAACATCAAAGAATATTTCTCATACTACACCAGCAGCAGTATGAAGAGAGAATTAAGTGGTAGCAGAACAGAAGGAGGCAGAAAACTTACAGGGACCAAAATAGAGTCTGAACAAGAGCTCCAGGTTTATAGTAGGGATAAGTTGAATTAAGAATAGTGTCCTAAAGATGTACTTCTTGAAGTTTAATTACTTTAAGTTCCTTTGGCAGTATGATGAACAAAATATCAGTGTTTTGATGTTTAGAGACATATGGTCCTTTGTTTTCAGATATTTTTGTGCAAGAAGTCTCATTCTAAGTTTACTCTAGGTCTAAAAGGTGATTTGACACTGATCAGTAGTGGTGTTTTTTCTTCTACTGCTGGTTCTTGCCCAAATCAAACATTTCTTACTTGACAGATTACACAAGAAACAGAAGATAACTCTCTCCATCGGTAAACAGAAGCCTTGTTTCTTTCACTCAACATGCTCTTCACTACCCCTGTTTTTCTTGCAGTATTTAAGTAATAGGTAATTATGTTACCTCTGTCCCTGTTACATCCCAAGATCCTTTCTGCTGTGGTCAGGTCTTTCCCGCCTCCTTTTGGAAAACAGGACTGTGACTTCATCATATTGTGTAATAAAGTTTAAATTAGTGCAGGAAAAGATTGTACAAAATAACATTTTTTATTTCTGTAATAGGCTTCATAACCTGAGGTTAAAAAGAAATAGAGGTCATTGATCTAAAAAGCAGTATATTTGCAAAACAATCTACATAACTGCTTTAAAAAAAAAATTAAGCATCCTTACCTTAAAATTAATATTTTGGTATGTAGATTGGCTGCATATAGCATTTTGTTTGGCAGATTAATGTTCATTATCTTGCAGTGTAGTTCAAAGTATGTTGTGAACAGACCTAAGTTTGCATAGTTCATCTGGTTAGAAGTTTTTGCTTGTTTTCCTTTTTCCCCCCAAAAAAGGATGGCCTTTGCTTTAAAGTTGTAGTGAACACTAAATTGCATTTGTCCAACTCTCATGCAAGTATTGGAAAGCACTTTCTTAAGTTGTCTAACAAGGCCCACTATAAACTCCTTAAACAGGCAGTATTGCAATCTGCTCTTAGCAAAGGGTACATCAATTCGAAAAGCTTGAGTCACTTTCATGTGATTGTACCACAAGTCAATCTGCTTCTTGAATGCAACTGAAATGTACTTCCAAAAATTATAATTGCTTTATTTTTCAGGTATTTTTCAGGATCCATTATAGCTCTAAATTTACAAATGAATTTTCATTATTTTAGGGATAAACTAGTTTTCAGATTTATGTCCCTTAGATAAAACTCCCATACTGACATTTCGTACAAGTTAAGGTCTTTTGACAGTTGTACTAGTGAGATGGTGACTGATGATCTGACATATTATGAAAATCTTATTTCTGATTATAACAAATGATCCTTGAAGTGGTGTAGAACTAACCCTTCAGTGTTTTGGAAGAAATTGGTCACTAGTTCTCCTTTACAGTGAGAAAACTATTATTTGCATATGAGTTCTATTTATTTCCATTCTCATGATGCTATCTTCTTCACTCGTGAGGGAGATGTCTCTCCCTAATTTTTTGTGTGCCTTTACAATAACACAAGTGAAAAGCAGCTATTACCATAGCTTCGTCTAAAAACAGGTGCATACCTATTACTTTTGTTCAGCTTCTCCAAATTCAGTAAAATTCAGGGTGATTCTCATCTGTTTAATTTCTTTTTCCAGTGGAGTGGTTAGTAAAATAATTTGTTTTAATGCTTTTGCAGGGCAGAAAGATCTAATCCTAGGACTGGGTCAAGCCAGTGATGTGCTAGGCAATCTATATCAATTTACCTTTATTGCACTGTAGGAAATGGTCTTTGACTAAACCAGGGTTTGGGTGTTGAACTCAGCATGAACAAGTGTGACTTTCAGTGTCATGAGCTTCTAAAGTTCATTTTACTTAGTATTTCAGATGATTGCTTCAAATTAAGCCGAACACGTCTAACGTGCGCAAAGATTAGACATGTGATGAAACAGAGGAATGCTAAACTTGACAATGTTCCCTCTAGGCATGGGAAGAAAACAGAAGAAACAATGGAAATGTGCAGGCAAAGGCCTCTCGGTCCCTGTCTTTTTCTCTCCCAAAAGAGAGTATTCTGGCAGGAAATAATCTTCTGATTGCCTTTCTAAAAGTAGGTTTTGCACCTACTGATCATCCCATGCTATGCACACAGACTGTGTCAAGATCAGCTGCTCCCTAAGGGATGGGGAGATGGAAGCCAAGGGTGATCCCTGGACTAGCAGGACAGGAGCCTCACTGGCCAAGGCCCCTTCCTCCAGTACCCACATCAGCCCAGCAGTATGGATCTGGAGATGGTGACCAGGTCCTACCAAGAGTTTGGATCATGAGACAATATCATGGCCATGAGGCAGATTGAAGGTCAAGCCAGGAAGTCAATCCATAGGTCAGGGTTAGGATTAGGTCCATTGATCACACAGCAGGTCTATAGCAATCAGGCTAGGCTGAGGAAGCTGATCTGTGGGTCAGAGACTAGATTAAGGGTCTTCCATGGCCAGATATGGCCATGGAGACCAGCAGTCATCTACCATAGCCCAAGCAAAGAGTGAAAGTCCAGGGCTGAGCTTGAATAATGCTCCTGGGCCCAAGGGTATGGGGAGCAGCCTCAGATGAGGCTGGTCAGAGATATTTAAGGTGTATTAGTGCACTCAGGTCCCTGACAGACTGAGGCTATTCTGTAATGTGTATCAGAATATTTAAAGGAAATTACTTCGCATTATTCCTTTGTTATCCTGGGTGCCCCTTCCTCCATAATGGAGCCACCAGTGTATGGAAATAGCACGGATAAGACATTCTTCTTCTTTTAATATACTGAATTCTTAATAAAGGCCCTCGTCCCCAAATCCAAGTAGCCACTTCATTTTAGAGATCTTTGTGGTGCATTTTCATTAAAGTCTCCTTTCATCATGCTGCTGACATATTCCTTAAACATCACAAGTAGAAAAAACACATATAGATAAGGTGTTTCATTATGCATTGAAAATTACTTATGAAAGCCAAATTCTACAGTCTGCAGAGCACCAGCAGAGCAAAGATTAAACTTTTTATTTAGATTGGATGCTTCTTGTTTCTTAAGAACTTCTTACAGTTCATGAGGGATGTGTGTGTGCAGAGGAAAAAGTAGAATTGATGTCATCTTACATTGGGCTGGTGGGAGGAAGGAGAGGAAGAGTCTTGACTCCTATATCTGAAGATGTCCTGGCAAGACTGAAGGGGAGAGTGTTTTATGCTATAAAGCTAAGACATTAACTGTGGCCCCGAGCTACTGCTAAAATGTGTCACAGGAGGAATGGGAAAAACTCCTGTTTCTCTTGATAAGAAGCTTTAAATTGAGTCGTGAGCATCTGAAGTGAAAAAAAATGGGTTTATTGGTGGATAAATGCACTCTATGAGTCAGGTCAAAGCCTTCTGTAAACAGGTTCACATTCCTGTAGATGTGAGCCAAGCACTTTTTGTGCTTGAAATTGAAGCTTTTTATGAAAACCCATGTGACATTTTCTTTTCTTTTGCTGGTTGGCCTCTTATCCTTATGTGGTAATAGCCATACAATGAGTTTAAAATAATGTTGGTGTTTGACTGATACACACATACCTCAATTTATACGCTACCTTCAGGATGCTCTACAGTCACGAACCTGAGAGAAACCAGTGAGTAAGCACTTGGTGGAGAACTAGTACAAAAAAGCAGCGTGGATCTGGAAAAAGGGGGTTGCAAGAGGTGATGAGAAGCTCCTGGGGAAGAGAAACAAATCTTAACAACTTGTCAGGGGTTAGGTTTCCAATTCAATGACGTACTTCAGTGCATATCTTGTACAGTAGTTTATGTCTTTCAGGTTAATGGAGAACCTACACAAATGTCTGAATTCTTTAACCGAATGAAAGTCAAAATGATCTCTTTTCCATGCTGCTAAGTGTTAAAATACAATGATTCAATTTTTTATCTGTGAAGTTTTGCTGGTTTATTACTTTTAGCATGTTGACTCTACAGTTGGATGACTACCTGACTTGGCAATGAGCTGTGAAGCATATTGTGTTCATTTTTTACCAACTTCTCATTTTTTTCTCCCTTATATTGTGAAATTCTCAAAAGCATAATTATCAAAAGCAGAGATTCATGCTGGGAATGTGGATTGCCAATCATGAAACACTCTTTAAAATGTTATAAGCTTGCCATTTATCCTCTGAACAGAAATTTACTCTGTTCCTTTCTTAACTGGGGTTTCCAAGGTCCCTGTCATATTTGTTGTGCTTGTAGGAATAGCACATAACAGCTATCTTCTGTCACCTTGGGTACCTTAAAAATGATGCCAGAACATCACAGTGTTCTACAAGGAGCTGGAAAGTTGCTGTCCAGAAATAGTGCTGTAATTAGCTGTTGTCCTGCACTATCACCAATGACTAACTGTCTGAAACTCCTTCCTTGGAAAATACTGTTCCATTGACATCAAAAGACCTGCACTATAAGGGTAGTACTTCTGGTGATTTCTGTTCTCCTGACTTGACTCTACTAGTTTCCAGAATTCCCTCAACTTAATTGAAAAGTAATGGAAAAACCCTGCAATGTAAAACACTTCATGTACAGGGCAACCTCCCTGATCATGTGAATCTCATGCAGTGTGATGAAGTGTGCAGTGGCATTGACAGTGCATAGTTTAATGGTAGTTTGTGTCTTAATGTTTCAGTGGCTTTTATCTTGAGATGATCTGACTGGGTGCTCCTTCTCCAGAACTGAGCCCCGCTCCAGGTGATGTCCTGTTTCTCATGCTACCGTCTTTCTCTGTTTTGTGTTTTAATCTGTGCCACATTCCTTTGTTCCTGTTGGCTCTGGCATCTGGCCCTGCACATCAGGTGGGCTTAGCAGAGAGAAAAAGTAGCTTCTTGTGTGTTGTTGGGAGCAAACAGTTTAGGAGAGTGAGGTTTCAGTTTGGTGAATAGTTCTGTAAAGGAAAAAAGTTAAGTACTTAATGTTCTGAGATCTGTTCTGCTGAAAAGCAATGACAGTTTTTGTTTGAAGTGTCATGATAAAACTCTTGAAACTAGAGAAATTATTTCATTCTGAAAAACACATACATAGGATGAGAAGTCAAAAAAATTGGTAATCTTTACATTCGCCTACTTTTAATCTCTATTTCTTGTTTGAAAAATGCTGCCTAAAATCGTTCTGATTGGGATTCTGAAAACAGTCACATTTTGTAAGTCTCGCATCTTATTATGTACTGCAGAGTTTTCCATTTCATTGCAAACAGCATAACTGTAGTGAGAAATGGCAGAGGTGCTCTCTTCAAATGGTCTTTGGCTTTACTTCCTTATTCAATGTTCAGAGTTGAGTGAGTGTCTTTGCTATTTTTAAGCTTCTTAGAACAGCTTTGCACATTATAAAAGTTATTTGTAGGTAAATGCTGCTTTCTGCTCAATAAACTCTTTCTCCTCTCCTCCTAACTATTATTTTAAATTTAATTTCACAGAATCACAGAATCATCTAGGTTGGAAAAGACCTTGAAGATCATCCAGTCCAACCATTAACCTAACATTGACAGTTCCCAGCTACACCATATCCCTAAGCGCTATGTCAACCCAACTCTTAAACACCTCCAGGGATGGGGACTCCACCGCCTCCCTGGGCAGCCCATTCCAATGCCTAACAACCCGTTCTGTAAAGAAATGCTTCCTAATATCCAGTCTAAACCTTCCCTGGCACAATTTGAGGCCATTCCCTCTTGTCCTATCGCTTGTTACTTGGTTAAAGAGACTCATCCCCAGCTCTCTGCAACCTCCTTTCAGGTAGCTGTAGAGGGCGATGAGGTCTCCCCTCAGCCTCCTCTTCTCCAGACTAAACAACCCCAGTTCCCTCAGCCGCTCCTCGTACGACATGTGCTCCAGACCCTGCACCAGCTTCGTTGCCCTTCTCTGGACACGCTCGAGTAATTCAATGTCCTTTTTGTAGTGAGGGGCCCAAAACTGAACACAGTAATCAAGGTGCGGCCTCACCAGTGCCGAGTACAGGGGTAAGATCACTTCCCTGTCCCTGCTGGCCACGCTATTTCTGATGCAAGCCAGGATGCCATTGGCCTTCTTGGCCACCTGGGCACACTGCTGGCTCATGTTCAGCCGGCTGTCAATCAACACCCCCAGGTCCCTCTCTGACTGGCAGCTCTCCAGCCACTCCTCCCCAAGCCTGTAGCGCTGCTGGGGGTTGTTGTGGTCCAAGTGCAGCACCCGGCATTTGGCCTTATTGAACTTCATACAGTTGGCCTTGGCCCATCGCTCCAGCCTGTCCAGGTCTCTCTGCAGAGCCTCCCTACCCTCGAGCACATCAACACTCCCACCCAACTTGGTGCCATCTGCAAATTTACTGAGGGTGCACTTGATCCCCTCGTCTAGATCATCAATAAAGATGTTAAACAGGAGTGGCCCCAAAACCGAGCCCTGGGGGACACCACTTGTGACCGGCCACCAACTGGATTTAGCTCCATTCACCACAATTTAACTGTTCCAGTTACACTGCTGGACTGTGAAGTGGGTACATGTAGAAGTATTCTAGCCAGAAGCCACAGAACACACAAATATGTTTTGTTTTACACATGTTCAATGAATGTTGTTCATGTTTGAATGAAGGACTAGAACCTTATAAATGTCTTAGTTAAAGCCTTCATTCTGACTCCATATTGCTAGTTTGGAAATATTGGTAAACAACTTACTATTGCAGAGTTAAATAACTCACTTTGGGATTTTCTGTTTGTAAAAACTCTTTCCATGTTATGAAGCAATCCATTTTGTATCTCTCTAGCTGCCTCATCATAGTGTTTTACCATGTGACTGCAACCTTTTAAACTGTCATTCATCATTCACTAAAGTTGAATGGGAGTCATTAAATATAAATATATATATAAATTAAATATAAATATAAATCCCAGAGGTACACATTGCTGACTGCTCTTCACTGAAGCATTGGCCTCCAGATTTGAACTAGCAGTTTTACATGTAAGAATGAAAACTCTGAAAACCCTGTCCTTGATGCATGTGGTTGATAGGCATGATAGAGTTAGACAGTGTGTAACCCCTATGCATACACCAACGCATGGTCTTGCATGAGCTTGTCAGGAAGTAAAGAATTTCAGTTTTGAATTATTTTTTGTACTGTGGTGTTAAGACCATTATTCACATTTGGAATCAACAACACTGCTTTCTGTTGTGTGGCTTCTGTGTAAATACATATACCATCTTTAAGAGGGTACATCTCTGTGTGTTGTGAAGGAGGTAACCTGTAAATCATGTGTTTTTTAAAGAATTTCTTTTCCTTGAAAAACTGAAGGATGACTTATTTCTTGGTGTGGCATTTATTCTAGGTGAATGAGTGATGACCCCTTCAATTGCTTCCATTGTTTGTGAGGAAATTGGAATCTGCAAAAACAGTACTTAGCACATTCACAAATTATATTTATCAACAGTACAGCCTAAAGAAAAGCCAATTTAATTGCAGTAGATGTCTAGTTCAGAATGACAAACTGCAGCACTTTGGCTCAAAATGATAAATAGCTTCTTGCAGAATAAACCCCTCTGATTCACTTCAGATATTTCATGTTTTTATCTTTGGGCATAGAGAAACAGGTTTTTGCTGTGCCAAACTATCACACTGAACAAGACATGGGTTTCTATGGTACTGTCTGACTCACAGACAATGATGTATTGAACTGGGATTTCAAGTGTGGTAACCTGATTTTTTCTTTACTTGACACTTGAATCCATCTGATCATCCCTAGATGAGAGTACAGAATTATCTACTTAATACTATCTGCTTGATAGTATCAATGGTTTATTTTGCCTTTTTATCAACCTCTTTACACTAAAAAGGGTAACTTCAGTTTTGAGATTGCTCTAACCACATAGGCTGATACTACTGGTTAAGCTGAAAACTAGTAGCAGCCATTTTGAAAAGAAAACCAAAGCTTTGATAAATCAATTTCAATAGCAGTGTAGGAACTATGAAGCTGTGTTCTGCAGTTTCAGCATGGGGTGTGGAGCACTTAATTGCTTGAATAGCTGCTTTGTACTCTGCAGCTGTTCAAATCTGTGTAATCTTTACCTGATCTGTGCATCAATGTCTCTCCTACATACCTGTGCTCTGCATATTGCTTGCAAGTACTTAGCTCTGTGTGTGCTCAGCACAAGCATAGGTGACCAATGCAGGAGCCTGTAATTCAGTTCTGATTTAAGAGTTCTCTAACTGAGCATTCATGGGGCAAATTGATATGACTCGAATCCCCCTCCGTCTGTTAACTTGGTGCCTCTGTCCTGACTGAGTTGATTGCGGGATTGTGCTCTGGTTAGGTGAGTGGCAATTGAGCTGACAAAGCAGTGGTTTACTCCTGCTGACAGGGAGGCTTGTTAGTCAAAATCATAATGAGCTCCACTGAAGGAAGAGAATGGCAGTAACTCACTATTTCTTATGCTGTACTTTTCTCTCTGGAAGTCATCTGAACACTCAGTCCATGTGTAAAAGAAAGTCACATTTCAGATCACCTTTACTGTTGTGGTGCTTTCCAGCATCACTAGAGGGATAATGATGTTGATCATCTTTGCCTTTTTCCTGGGAAATTGCAAACTACTTACATAAAAACATTTACATTTTTGTGGAAGTAGTGTATGCTAGGGCCCTATTTTTTTAATGTGGTGGCCCTAGTTTTTGTTTATGATAGTGATGTGTACTGTGTCAGTTTGGAGTCATATTGGGAAGCTGGTGTAGCAATTAAGACTTGAAAGACAAAAAAGGGAAATATCAGTATTTGTGACTAAAACCAGAAGTCTCTGAGAGCACCTTCTTTAACATGCATGCCACTTCTCTCTATTTATTTCCAGCCTAAAAATGAATGTCAGAGGTTAATGAAATCCCTGGAAGTAGGCTTTAGTAAGATCTGAACCTGTATGGACCCTCCATTTGAGTAGGAACACCATCCAAGGCCTTAGCTATGACTTTAATTGCATTTAGAAAAGCAAAACGTGAGTTTTATAGCACAAGTCTTCTTTCCCTGCCATGCTAGCTGCAACAGCTGAGCTGAGGAGAATCCCTAGTCAAGATAAGTGTTGGATATTTTCAAGGAGTGCTTCCTCTATGCAAAAGAAAATTGGACAGGATCAAAATGTTCAAAACAACAGGCTGAACCTGCATGTTTTTCAGAGGTTTTTTGGTAGCTGGACAGAAACAATAATATTCAATATAATTTGCTAAGGGTAGATTCCAATCTGGGAGACTGTAGGAAAAATAAGGAGGCAAATGTAAATCCGATTACAGTTCCTGAAGTCAAGTATGCAGGAGATTAATTTCCTTTCAGACAGGTAAGAACTGACCCACTGTCCCTGAGATTTTTAATTAGAGCAGCCAGTTATAGAATCAGTCCTGGTTCTTCACTGATATCCTCAAGTTGTGCTGTTGGTCAAGGCAGCAGAGTAACTTTGTCAGCTCCCAGAGTGTGGGCAGATGCCATGCAGAGATGATTTTCTCACCTGCCTATCAGGTTTGAGGATGTATGCTGAGAAATGAGGTTGCTGGTGTTTTAAGCTTAGTGACTTACATCATCTTGCATCTCCTTGCTTTTCACTTCTTCAAGAACCAGTCATAAATCTAACATTCCTTGGACTAAGGGGTAGAAAAACCACCTTGAAAAACCTAATAAAAATAGCTCTGTGAATGCCATTTCTGAAGAGAGAAGGAGAGAAAACAGACAGATGCACTTTGTTGACCCTTCATTCTCTTCCCCCACGCTCTCCTCCCACAACAGCTTAGATCATTAAGCTCCTGTATAATTAAAACTTGGTCCAAGTCACACTAATTCTGTTTACTGGCCACAGTGAAGGATATAAATACCTAATCACTTCCTTACGCAGAGGCTGCTTCCTGCTGGTGGTTTGCAGTTGCGAAGGACTCAGTCCCTCAGCGAGCTCCTTGTACAGCTGCTTGCCCTGTGTGAAGGACCATTACTCCAAAGCGGTCCCCTGCCACGGTGCATTTATTTCCACAGATTCTTCCTCCTGTTTTTTCAAAGGGATGATGTCACTTTCTATAAACAAATGGCATAGAAAGGCTATTGTCAGTGCACATAATAACTGCAATTAAATTTACAGAAAGAAATTAAAAGGGGAAGAAGAGACTGTCTTTTGAGGTTTTCCCAAGGCACTGCTGTTCTAATGGGCAGCTGAAGCCACAGCACTGAAAGGCCTCACAGACAAATAGATCCTGAGCATAAATCCACTGAAGTCATAGCAATGGTTAATTGACAACAATATAATTAAAACGAAGTGTTGTTTCCTCAACATGGAATGCAAAATGTCCATCAGTAATCTTCAGAGTGTGCAGAAGTTAAACAAAGTGTTGCCTGCAGTAAGATTTCATGGGCATGCTAGCTCTATCCAACACCCTTCTCTCTCTGTAGGAAGGAATAGCTGGGAGAGGGAAAGTTGAGAAGGGATAGAACATTCCCAATTCATATCATCATAGTCTTGTGAAGTTGTCATAACTTCAGTAGCAGGCTTGAAATAAGTAGCTACTCTTGAGCTGTAGTAGGATTGACATGGCTCTGACTCTTTGGGGAGGGGGAGATGTACTAACATCTTGAAGATGTACAACATGCTTCAAGACTGCCTGTGGAGGAAGTCTCAAAATTAAATGGATGGTTTCCTTGAGACACTTAGCAGCCAGAGCTGTTATTCTTGCCTGCCTTGGGCTCAGCAAGTCCAAGAAGTTAGTCCATGAGCTCCTGCTTCCTCTGTGCAAGCAGAAAGGGCAGAATCACAAACCAAGTGAAGCTAAATAGATAAACTGCAGCCACAGCCCTTTGCCTTCACTGGTAGTTTCAGGAATATGCACTGTTTTACCAAGTGTTTAGAGTAAATTATTTCTGTCTGTTCTCTCTCCTTATTTATGAAAGCTGAGTGCTGCTATAATCAAATAAGGTTGGACTGTATTTTGCTGATGTTTAACCTATGCAACTGGGTAAAGTGCCTGGGGGTGAAAGATACTAGTTAGATGAAAAAGACCTTTAAAGCTCTTTAATAAAAATTTCCAAATGGTGGTGTCTAAGCTATACTCAAAGATTGACACAAAAGACATCAGTCCTGTCAGAGGCTTCCTGTGCTTTGGTGTTTGGAGTGAGTCTGCTTTCATTTAGAGTGTTTTTAATACTTCTCTGAACTATGTGGGGAAGAAGGCTACTAGTCCTACAGTTAGTCTGTGGCATTTGATATGTACTGATGCTCCAATTGAATCTTTTGTAGAAGCACTGGCTTTTTCTAGTTTTAGTTACATGGGATATTAATGACAAAAGAAACTTTAAATTAGTAGCCACATTAATAATACCTTGAAATTTATAAAAAAATCTGGGATACAAGCTAGAGATGGGTCTATTTGAGCCAAACTTGTGTGAAGTAGAAGCAATTTAACAGATGTAAATTTAAAACACATGTCTGTTTTGGCTTTACTCATTCCCTCCAACAGATTGATACTGACCTAAAAGTCCCTCTGAATTTAATTTCTGGCTAATGCTGCTTTGTTGTCGAATTAATGATTGAAATAGTTTTACTTGAATCTGGGCCACTTAGTGAGCATTAGAATTGATTTGTCTTGTTCTCCTGTATTCTGTGCCTTTGAATGTCTCCCTACATTTCTACAGCCTGTTCATTATGTTCTACAAGGCCACCTAACATCTGTCCTGTTTTTTACTCCCACCTTGAGGAGGCGGAAATGCAGTGGATTGCCCTGTGGGTGTTTTTTTCATTTATTTTTAATTATTACATGCAGTTTTCTAGAAGAGACAAAGCAAAGAATTGGGGATGAGGTTTGTGTGAGATATTTATTTAACAGACTGAATGTGAGATTTTTTGTCTCCTACACAGTCAGCACTTCTTCCTCCCTGGCCCCCTCCTTCCTCTCCCCAGGAGATACCCACAAAGTCAGAAAGGAAGAGCGACCTGCTCCAGCTGTCAGCCAGAAGTTGCAGACAGTCTTTTAAAATAGGGCTGCTGAGCTGTGGTGTGACTACTATTTTACCTATCTCAGCTTTGGTTTCAACCAGCCTTCCCTCATTTTGTAATTGGTCTTCTCCAAATACCGAATCATTGGGTGTAGTAGTAATGCTCTGTCAACCGAGAGCTGTGTGTCATCTAGTATTACTAGTAAGTATGTCTTATCTGGCCAATTTAACTAAGTGTTTAGCACTGGAAAATGCATGTTCACAGGGTGCAGTGGATCTAAGGTAGAGATACAGTTCATCATCGTAAGAAAGGGTTTAACCCTTCTAGTACATTACCATTGCCTGTCTGATGGGAGAACAACTTCTGCTTAGTAGAGGAAGGTGATGCAGAGTGGACCAAAAGACAGAAAAATGTGCTTTGTTCTCTGTCCACCAAGGAGAGAAGTTACCACTAAAAAAACCTCTGAGAAAGATGGTGAGACTTCCTCCACACTGATTCCATTTTATGTTTTCAGTGTAAGAAAGGCTTGCTTGTATATTAAATAAATATTAAAGTTTCAGCAGAAACTTTATCTAAAAAATCCACACTTTTGAAGCTAGATGCTTGATTCAGCCTTAGACATGGTGCCACAACTGTTATCTCCATAATTAACCATTGCACAACAACTGTCTGTGTGATGACAGTAATTAGCCTTCTTGGTGCTTTTCCCTCTCATTTCTGAAATTTCAAGTTCTACATTTGGTTGTCTTAATGTGTTATTTAGTGGAAGTAGGAGACAAAATTGTTCTATATGAATAACAAGATTTTTCAAGCTGCCAAGAATGGGAAAGAAGAATGAGATGTTATTTTCTGAGCATTTTTTAAAAATCTGTGCTTTCATTATATTAAAGACATCATGCACAACCTCTAAAAGAGGGACAAATGCTGTTTCTGAGTCCTTAACACCTTAACAGGTTCAGTATAAAATTCAGAGACACAAAGAGAGAGATTTTGAGAGATGATGTGGAGTTTTTGTGGGCTTAAAATGAACCTAAAATCCCTCTCCCTCCTTTTCTTTAGTTTCTGTGATAGAGTACCCTGCATATGTAATACTGGTTGGAAATGGGGAAATGCTTGTAGAGCCAGTTTTTTTAAAGCTGATTTTGTTTTAATTGTATTTCTTAGCAAAACAAGAAATTTCTTCTGAAGATGAAAGAGTGAACTCAAGCCATGTTGCTTGGAGTCTTAGCACAGGGAGTTGACTGGCATGTTTATTTGGGTGTTTTATTTGTTGCTTGTGTGGTTATCTGGGATTTATATGCTGTAACAGATATACAAAGGTCACCGTAAGTTATGAATCTGCAAACTGCAGAGGTACTTAGGCTGTGCTAGTTATCCAGTTGTTGTGAGTGCCACTATTCACATGGCTCAGGCTAGCATGATTATGATATAATGCAAAGCGCATGACAGTCATTGCAATATTCTTTACTCCCTCCTCCTTGCTAAGTCTGGATGATTTGCAGATCAACCTATAGCTCTTGGCTAACTTCCAAACTCAGTATTATCTTATCTACAAATCACTGCTCTTCCAACAGTTCAAGTCAAACAAAACCAAAGAACTTAAATGAGCAAGGGAAAAATTTTGCCCAATGGAATGAATAATTGAAGATGAAGTTTGGTCCAGAGAGAGAGGTATTTGTATTTGGGGAAAAAAGAGCAGAAGAAGAAATGGCAGTTGCATAAATAATTGATAAAGTCTCAGCAGCAGTCCTTTTGTTGCTGAGACTGAGGGTAATAAGGAAGCAGTGCTTTTCCCCTCACTTCTCATATGGACTGCAGTGATCCATCCTTTAGGCAACTGCCTGTGTAACTGTGACATGATAGGAGGAATCTCTGAAGGTGACTGCAATGGGAAAGGCAGTGCTTGTCTTACCTGTCTTTTGATTTGGAGGAAAAGTGATGTGCACTAGTTCTGTTGCAGAGGGTGCATATTTTCACCATATTTCTTTAGGCAAGTTGATCTTTGACCTGCATATTAGAAGTAACATGTACTGCAGAATCAAATTCTAAGTGTCATCTCTGTCACTGTCACTTGGGAAGACAGAGATGATTTGTCTTGTAGGGTCAGCAGTCACCACTATACCACAGTTACTACTGTCAATATTTTTATTGCAGGATCTTCCCTAGGTTGACCAAAACAATGATGCTGAGAAATAGCTTCAGTTCAATATATCTGAGACTGAGAGTGCAGCTAGGATCTAAGAAACAGGGGTTTCCATACTGCCACTTAAATCATGCAGTTATATGGTCAAAAGCTATTGCCTTCAATTCTGATTGTGGCTTATTCCCTCAAGTCTGACAAAGTAATTCTGACTCCCTTATATCTGACCTCTTAAAGAAGACGTATGAAGAAGAGTTAAATTTTTTCCCATGGTCCTTGGTGTTTCCTAATGGTGTCCACATGCATTAAGACAGTGTTTTGTTTTGTTTCCTTAGGCTGGAAAATTTGCTGTTTGAAACCCCCCCCAAGGACTCAATGCTAATTTATTTAACAGTCTTTTGTATAGCCAGCTCTAGTGTGTGCCACATGACAATAAAGTCTCCTAAGTCATCTATGGCTACAGTTGTCTCAATTCACAGAATCACAGAATCACAGAACCACAGAATTGTCTAGGTTGGAAAAGACCTTGAAGATCATCCAGTCCAACCATCAACCCAACATTAACAGTTCCCAACCACACCATATCCCTCAGCGCTATCTCTTAAACACCTCCAGGGATGGGGACTCCACCACCTCCCTGGGTAACCCATTCCAACACCTAACAACCCGTTCTGTAAAGAAATGCTTCCTAATATCCAGTCTAAAACTTCCTTGGTGCAACTTGAGGCCGTTACCTCTTGTTCTATCGCTTATTACTTGGTTAAAGAGACTCATCCCCAGTTCTCTGTAGCCTCCTTTCAGGTAGTTGTAGAGGGAGATGAGGTCTCCCCTCAGCCTCTTCTTCTCCAGACTAGACACCTCAGTTTCCTCAGCTGCTCCTTGTATAATTGTAGGTAGCACCATTTTCTCCCATTTCCTACATACAAGCAACAGTTTTATTTGTTCATCAAGGTCTGCACGAAACTCTGCTGGACTCTTGTTTTTGCAATGGTGCAGAGAAATAAGATCAAACTTAACAGTAGACTGGAAAAAACAGGCGAGTAAAAACCACAACATACTGGTTAATAAGTGATGCAATGACAAAGTGATTGTTGACTTTCCCAAATGATTATACCCCATGTTTATGCACACCTTTTAATGTGGACCATGCTAGAGAATTAATATAGTTCTCAATTCAATTGCACTTCTTCCGGAGTCAAAAGTAGAGTCAGAGTATGCATGAAGAGGCCTTTGATACTATATGATACTGTGCTTTTTAAAAAATACATTGGAAGGCAGCATCATTGTAACATTTGTTATTTAACTGCAAGGGATCAGTTAGAGGAGGGGTCACTCCCTCTGTTGTATATCTAGAGATGTTAATATACATCTGTCTTACACCCGAAGAAGAAGTGTCCATGAGACTATTGCCATCAAGTTGCTTAAGAAAACCTTTTCAAAGCAACCAGTGTGTGAAAATTAAAACTTTTGTCATTGGGGTAGCACTACCTAGTGGTCAAAAAACTGCCTGCAGATTTAAGGCTTACTACATAACAGTGAAAGCTAACCATGTCAGACTGAGATACAAGAACTGCATGTTTCCTGTGTGAGGATTAGATAGCTTAAATCAGTTCATTAACTCACAGTGAACATCTATGTTATGTCATTTCTCCCTGTGATGAAAAGACAAAATTCTTGAGTTTTCACAGCACGTGTTTCAAGCGCCTTCCAGGGCCAGTTCTGTCCCAGCAGGACTCCACTGTGTAGAATGTTGGCTTTGCATTTGCAGGGGGTACATATATTCATTAGGATCTTAAACTACTCATTTTATTACTGGTTGAAAATACATATTTAAAAATCCAGTTTTCTTGGCTCTATGGCTTTCTCAGAGAGACAGTACTAGGGCTTACCAACTGCGCAGTGATCTGATAACCATAAACCAGAAAGCTTACAAGGTCAACTTGGAGAAGTTAATGTATTAACAGTCACTGTTTATACAGCTCTATTCATACCTCTGTGATATATACAAGAGGAAGTGTTTTGATTGGAAAAAAGTTAGTCAGCATCTAAAGTGCTGTCTACTTTTTTACTGAAAAAAAAGGGAATTGAAACCCTCGAGTCAAAGCCTCTTTGTTGATGTGTTTTTGTAGCAACACTCAACTTCCAGCATGAACAGAAGTGGGCACAGCATTTCTTATCCTTCAACATACTTAAAAACTTAGAAGTGGTCAGGAGATCAGAACTGTTTAATTAGGCTTCTTGTATATGTCTAGGATTGAGTATACTTGACAGTAAGTAGTTTGGCACCCAGACTATTGACCAGTGCCAGTATTACAGAAAAGCTACCCTTTAAATAGTTTTGCTGCTGATACCGTGGTGTTCAGGGTGTAATAACCGAAACAGGCTGTAAAGAGTTGCAGAAGGACCTCACGGTACTGAACAGCTGTTGAAATTCCATGTAGACAGCTATGAAGTGATGCTCAAGGGGCAGGAGGAGGGAACGACTTCCATCTTGTACACACAGCACTCTTTGTCTTCCCATATTTCTGAGGGACAGCATACAGACATTGTTATAGTCATCTGTATTATTGTCAGCTCAATGCACAGTAATGGTCAGAGTCCAGAACAGACAGCACTGGACCCCTGCATAAATCCATAGAATGCTTATATCTGGCACGTTGTTGCTATTATGGTATTGTTTCACCCTTTGTACTCCTCTTTTCCACTTAATCCTCTTCCAAGCCTATCTTTGAGATAATTAAACGGAAGGAAAAAAGGTCAGAGGTATGTAATGACTTCTGTATGAGAAATCATTTAATGGACGTCAACTCTTCAGGCTTGAAGGGAGAGAGCTCATGAGAAGTAGACCTCACATGTAATATTTCAAGTGTCACAGACAATGTGAGTGAGGTTTGATTGCTTAGTGACCCCTCTGATGCAGAAATAGGGGGCATTGGATGAAACTGGCAGCATCAAGTTAAAACTGCGTGTTCAGCAGAAGAAATCCCTGCCACAGGATGTTATTGATCCTAGATGTTTTACATAGGTTCAGGGGGAGACTGGACAAATTTGTGGAAGAGAACTCTATCCTCTTTTTAAATACTAGTTATCTGTTGCTCAGGAAGCATGTCTGAGCTGAGAGCTGTTGGAGACTGCATGCATGATACAGGTAAGGATCACTCCCCACTTGCTCTGGTTGTATGCTTTTCTCTAGGTGTGTGCCTTTTGACCACTGTCAGTGGCAGGCACTGGGACAGGTCCAGGTTTAGCCAGTGTCACTGTCTCTGTCTTCCGAGAGGCCTCTGCACCTCAACCTTGTGTTGTCAGGTGGTCTTTCCTAAAACAGGTGACATGTATTAGAGATCCCAGGTAAGAGCAATCACCAGTAAACCTAACTGATGATTTGTCACATCCGCTATTGAGTTAGCGGATGTACAGGGTATTTTGAGTTGGCCTCCTGCTGGAGAAGTAACAAGTGGTATAATCCACTGTTCTCTGTCCCTGTCAGCTCCCTGTTTATTTAGAATGCAGCCTTCGAAGCAAATCATTACAGCAGATGTACAGCTCATTATTTCGTTCTTTTAGTAATCCAAGAAATCATTTCCAGTAGGCATGGCATGCAAGTGTGCCGAAGGATCACCATTAGTTAGCCTGTTTCTGCTCTTTCTATCCACCCTGTGTGCGTGTGTGTGTATACATACATACATATATATGAATATATACACATCTTCTTTAACAGAACCCCATAGAATTACACAGTCACAGAGTGTCAGTTAAGAAGCCCTTCCAAAACTTCACATTTTCTTATGTGCCAAGAAAATGCCTTCAAATATTTGAATGTAGCGTGTTTGTCTTGCAGGCATAGAGAGGCTCATTAAGAAATAAAAGCTTTTCGTGAAGTTCTAAGTCAAATTTATGCAACCTGCTGTATGGTGGCATCCATTTGTGAAGATTGGTCCTCTACCCAGCAGCTTAGGTCTATTCAGTAGTAGCTGTGATTTTAAATGTCAGACTATCTGTTGCCTGAATACTGGGTATTTAGCTTCAAAGCTCAGCATGCTGCTGCAAGCACTCTTCCTCAGAGACTGCAGCAGTAGATGTAGTCTACAGCCCACTGGCTCAACAACACAGGGACAAACGAATCTTTTTAGCTTGGCATTAAGGTAAAACTAATGCACATAAAATATGCTTCAGTATTCATCAGATGGTCAAGGAATTTGTTAGATTATGTTTGTTTCCAGAGAAACCTGTTACGTCTGTAAAGGAGATATTTCAGAAATGCACTGTGTGAAGATTTTCACATCCTCGGTAGTGAATAAGATATTAAGCACTCCAGTCCTGTCACAGAGTGGAGACAAAGTACTTACATAGCATGTGGGACATGTAAGTTCAAATTAAATTAATTAAATTGCTGGTGAAATGAATCGAGGTCTCACAGCTAAGTACCAAAAATATATAGCTAGTATTTTATTATTTTTCCCTTTAAAAATGCTTAATTTTTGCAATTTTGAGCAAGTGGAAACGTCCTGTGTCATAAAAACAAATGTTTTCATTTTATAAGCTCTAAGTATGAAAAAAGATTTTATAATTAACAAAATGAAGTTAATTATTACGCAAAACTACCTAAATTCCAGCACAGGTAAAACAAAGTCATAAGCCACTTTTCTTTATGTTTAGATTGCTTGTTGGATTGTCATTTTCAAACCCAGTAATGTTACTGTGCCCTCACATGATCAAATGAATTAAATAATCAGTGTAGAGGTTGCATTTTTTGTGCTAATGAACTGTCAGAAACAGTGCCAAAGCTTTGAAAGGCAAGTTTTTCATTGGTCTCTATAAAAGGTACCACAGAGCAAAGAGAAGCTTAAAGAATCATGGATCTAATCCCACTGGGGTGGTGGCACCATCCTTCAAGGAGAGAGGTATGTGGTGGGAATTGCCTTCTAGTCAAGCTGCCAGAGGTTTCTCTACCCTCCTCTCTTCCCCACTTTTTACTCACTTTATGTACATACACATTGCTACCTTTTTTCTACTTTTATTTCCTTCATTTTCCCACTCCATGTAGAGCATTGAAACCACCATAACCCACCAAATCCCTCATTTTTAATAAGATATTTGTTCTTAAGTTCTCTGAGTTCTCTGACAGTATCTCCATACCTTTGTTTTCTGCATAACAAAGTAACACATTAGTCTTTTATAACCCAGGGGAGGCTTCTTTATTGCTCTTCCCATCCTCCCTAGCAGTCAGGAAAGGAAAAATTAAGCTTTTATACCTTTACCCTTCTACCATGTGGCTGTGTTTTTTATAGACCCAGCCATCATGTCACCTGGGTCTTACAATGCACTGTCTTTGGGCTGGGTCAGTGTCCTTTAACCCTTTCTTACAGAGAATCTGCCCCACCATTTTCTGTTTAAAATGCCAGACTCTAAAATTACTGTCCAGTTTCTGCTGTAGTATAAACCCAGATTCCTTTGAAGTTTAGGGAAAACAGTACCTTTCTGCAGAACATCACAGCTAACTTTCTGGTTGCTCCTAAGTCTTTGTGTTACAGGGTTTCTCATTTGGAAGAGAAAGAAAATGCTTTCCTAGGGATCCTTTTTTTGCAGCTGGTTCTTGAGGCTGGTAGAGCCAAGCATCTGCAGTCCTGAAATAGCCGTGTGGTAGCAAGTGCTGTGGCTGCTGCCTTTCCAGCTGGTCTGTACAAAATAGCTGTAATGATTCTCTTTTCCTTATGGCTAATGTGGCATAATACTTAGAAGCTATGATTTCTGTCTTCCTCTGACATATCCTAAACTTCCAGATTTTGAGCTGCCTGAAGGAGGTTTTCTTTGGAAAGATAAGTATAGGCTACCCAGCTTCTTACAGCTGAAAAAAACTAGTGCTAAATATATATTTGATAGACAAAAAGGAGAACCAGTAATTTAGTTTAGTATCTTGATGAAGGGGATCTACTAAGTGCGCTTAGACTGCTGAAATTGGGGTGAGGCTTCTGTAACCTCCCTGGTAAAGCCCCAAAAACTCAGCATAAAGGTGTTAATTCTCAGGAACAGACAGGTTACTAATGAGCACTGCAAACAGGGTAGATGCTTGTCCAGCCTTTATGCCATTCAGTCAAAAACAAGGTGTTTGAAATGTATCTGGACAGGGTCATATTTAATTACAAATATATCCTTCTCCTACAGAAATTTCCATATATGTTTAATGTTACCTGTTTGGCCTATCCCTTGAAATAAGAACACATGAAGAGGGAGAAGAAAAAGCTCCTACTAACTTTTTTCCAGAAGCTCAAAAGGAGCTTTGAAAACAGCATCTATGGCAGGTGCTTTTATGTGTCTTTAACCTCTGGAAGAGGCCCCATACTGCATGTTTATAGTCCCCTCATTCATAAGACATGTTTTACCTCATACCAACAATTCTTACTGGAGCTCTGGGGGCATTAATAGGCTGGCCTTAATGGCCTTAACCAGTCTCACCTGGGGCCACCCTCTGCCCATGGCCTCCATTTCAGTTCAGCCCTGGGCCATTAGGCCAGCCTGAGTTGCTTGACAGGAGTCTGTTATGCTCCTCTCTGGCTATGGACACAGTTGTTCCTGACCTGTGGACTGATGTCCTAGTATAGCCTTGGCCCATCCCTAGGGAGGTGCCTGAAGCCTAGATCTAGGACTGCTCCCTAGCCTGCCTTGCTCTCTGGCTGGGGATATGGCATGGCCCTGGGGAGACCTTGGTGCCCTGGTCCTGAGGCAGCAGCCAGTCCTCAGTGTGCTCCAAAATCCTACTTTGGGGGTAAGCAACAAAAGTACTTGTTTGAGCCTATTAGTGCTCTGATAGCACAGATGTTTGTTAGTAACAAATCACAGCCTGCTGCCTCTTGTGCAGGTGAATTTATTGCTTCATTTATGTTGATGTGTGCATAGTCAACAATGAGCAGTAAAATAATTTTTTTAAGAAAGGTGTACAGAATACAAGTTAATTACATAGTTCAGATTCACTGTGTTTGCTTACATATGTGTATGTGAAGATACAAAAGCCTGAGAGAAGGTTATCAAGCTCCAACAGGTGATCATAGCTATTTGAGGCTTAGGCTTCCTTAGATTGGCATTTCAATAGTTGATGTAAAGATCACACAATATCCAGGATGTAGGTGGCAGGAGATGCTGAACTGAGGGTTATGCCTGCCTTTCTCTGGAGTTTCATCATGGGAGGTCTGTTGGGGTGTTAAAGCACCTCTACCTGCAAAGGTCCTGAAGCCTAAAGCCTTCTTTAGAAAGCAGGCCCTGGAAGTTGGGGATTTAAGAAGTCTGATGTTTCTTTTTCTCATATTCCAGAAATAGTCCCTGCAAACCAGAATCTAGTGTGGTATTACCATTGCTTGCAAAGGTATGCCAATGCATGGGATCCTTCATTTTGAAGGAGAGCCTACTCTTGCACTGCAGTCTGGTCTCCATTTAGAAGACAGTCATCAACTTTACAGTCTCTGCTCCCAAGACTACATCATAAGCTGAATAATAATAATAATCTGAAAGAGCTCATGTCACTTGATGGCTGAAGGTAGAGTTTGAGGCTGGCTGTTAGCAGGATTGCTTCAAGATGTGAGATGGTACCCTGGGACAGCAGTTCTGTATTCATAAATCCATGGTGCAAATCTGTGTGCATGTGCAAGCCTATAGCTCTTGCACTGAGAACTGTTCCCTTACAGTGTCAGAGATTAACATCTGTGCTGGCTTTCGACACAGCTTAGACTTGCTTGGTCTCTTTGACTGATTTTTCTCAGCATTTTGTCTTGGTATGAGTCCACTGCAGGTAAAGTTAGGGTTAATTAATTACTGAATACTTTAAATATTTCAGCTTTCTTGGTCAGCTGAAGTGGCCTACTATGTCCTTCTCAAATAAAAATGAAATAAATGAAATAAAACACTTCAATGCTGCTGAGTTTCCTGTAAGGGGATGATCAGGGCCTGTCTGCTCACTGGAGGCGCTTGTGACACGTGAGGGGAAGCCCAGCAGGGGTTAAGCCCGGAATTGTTCATCCTCTCCTACGTGACCTCAGCTGCTGTTCACACTTATTTGAACCAGCACATGAGTGTCACTGAGGTCCAGGTTTTGTAAGAGCTGGGCGCTTCAGCAGCTAGTCCTGTAATTTAGTCCTGAACTGTAGGTAATAGTCCCAGGGAAGTGGGAGTAGACTGGAACTACTGCCATGCTTGTGTAACCTTGGCCTGAGGGTGCTTATGGCTTGGCCTTGTTGCATGCCTTCACAGGGTATGGTTACCCAGAAGTGTTCTGTGTAAGTCTTTTAACACTCAAGATTAGCCAAGGTAGTGGGAAGAAAAGAGTTACTCTTTTTAGCCCCAGCCTTTCTTCCCTTCTTGTAATCCTTTGCATTTGGGCCCCAGCCCTTGGCCACTTTGTTGAAAACCACTTCTTTCAACCTGGTGGTACTTCAGCAATTGTTGTATTATTTTTTGTGCCTCATACTGGTGTTTCTGTCAGTTGTTATCTCTGGCAGTTACTGGAGTAGCTTAAAGCTAAATTGTCTGATAACCTGATAGGAGTCTATAATTTTAGTCTACAGGTAGCTTCCCTCCTCCTTCAGTCTTGCTGGATACATTGGAAGATAATCAAGAGAAACTTGTTTGTATTGTTTTTTAATTTTTTATCATTTATCACTGATAAGACCTAGGAAACAATGTACTCATCTCTACTACTTTCCAGCACCACTGACATGGCCTAAAATAAGCAGAAAAATTAAAACATCATTTGTTGAATGGACTGCTTCCCTGGATTTGTTTTCCTCTTCTTAAATACTGTTTTGTTGTTTTGTTTTTTTTTTCCTCTGAGTAATTGACTTCCAGGAAAAAAAGGGTTGACTTTTATTTTCTTTTCCTGTTGCCATCTTTTTCAGCTTTTTTTTTTTTTTTTTTTTTAATGAACCTACATAAAGCACTAATTGAATAAAAACATTTGGTTCACAAACAGCCGGAGTGACCAATGCTACTCATTTCTTGTTTTTTTCCAGAATTTTATTTGGCAAGCAGGATGGGTGTCTGTGGGAGGAAAGAAACTGAATTAAATTTGGGGAAATGCAGGATGGAGGTTGAAAGGGTGTGTCCTCAAAGATGTGTGCACATGTGTCACACTTGCAAATTGGGTAATTGCATATTTAGTTTCCTGTCTGTATACATGTGTGGGAGCAAATGTACGGTTTTTCTGCCGTAAGGGAGATACATGCACCAAAGGCATCATCATTTTCAGACTGTTTTGAACCTAGTGCACTGGAAGAACTTACACTATGGTGTAAGCCACTATGGTGACTCAGATACTCAGTCCTGGTTTTCATCTGTCTAGCAAATCCTGGTAATAATTGTGATGTTAAATATGTTTTGGAGTATACTAGCATCCATTAAGCAAGAATACACTGGTGTCTCCTGAAGGCTGTTGTCCTTAGGCCCCAAGGAGAGCTTGGTGAACAGCAGCCTTACTCCACTGTGAGTTACAACTACCAGTATATCCTTGGTACTGCCTGTGTCCTTCTTGTGGAAAAATACCCCTACTGCTATATTTTTCTTGTTGATGCTGCCACTTGGATAGCTTGATATAAAGCTGGAAGTGTAGGAGCTGAATGGAGGAAGAAAGAGAGGGCACATACAGGTCAGCATTCGGTGACAGTGAGGAAAGACATAGAAAAATGATGAGGTTTTCTTGTAAACAGTTTGTATTGGTAGTTAACGAAAAGAATAAATTTAATGCTGGTTTTCACGTTTCTATTCTGTTTCCTCAGCCTCCCACCTGGTGATGCTCATCTTCCATTTGGAGTCCTTCTGGTTATAACTATGAAAAATAAGCTATTTCTGATATGCCAATAAATATGTTTGCTCAGTAGTCCTAAAAAACAACTCCCTGCAATTATGATTGTGGTGACTGACATAATGAATGATAGAGTTAGTGGTGAAAAGTTTTGCTGTCATAACGAACTGTTTAAAATGTAAAATTTCAAAATAAGCACCATGCTTTGTTTGCAGTTTACATTTCAGATACTTCAAAACACGTAATACAAGTTAAAACTTATTTCTGCCATGAAAATGGATGATATGGTTATTCAGTGAAATAACATTGGGGTTTTTTGTTTGCTGTGTCTATTTGTTGTGCTTGGAAGGCCTGAAGGACTGAAGTTAGCAACTTATTTCTCTATGCCTGCCAGGCTTATTTGGCCACCTAGGCATGCATTGTCCTTCGTCTTTCCTATCTGAAATGAAAGTTTAGAAATGAGCATTTTTATTCTAAAGATATGATCATCCTTCCCTGTTAGTTATGGAATTAACTTAATTAAACTCTAAGCTAACACCCTGATACTCCTTTGAGGGCTGTGAAACCTTTGATAAACTAGAGAACATGTGAAACTGCAGCTGTGAAATGACTGACTTTCTGGAGGGGTTTCCAATCTTCTGAAGAGGTTTTGGTAAGCCAGTAGTCTGACTCTAATATGCTTCAATGTTAATAGTATTTTTAATAGAAACTATTTAAGGGTTGATGTGGGGTATTAGAATGGTGTACAAATAATGTAATTGTCACTAGTGCAGGTATGGCCATTGTTGCCTGCTACATGCTTGCTAGGTTTGGTTATGGGCCCTAGAGGATTTTGGCTTTGGGCTGGGTCTCTGTTCAGGCTCAGCACACCTGTCTAGGACTCTGCAAATGAAGCGCTTAGGCCCTATTTCTCAAGATTTAAACACACACTGGGAAAGCTCTAATCTTACAAACTGATGCGCTTTTATCCCATAGGAAGTGATAGAGTGCAAGAGGGGGGTTGGGTTTTTTGTGTTGTTTTGTTTTGTTTTTTTCCTAAATAACTTTAGTTTAAGCTGTTCAAGGAAGGGATAAGAAGTTACTGTGCCTCAGTTTTTCCTCTGCTAATCTAGGATACTTTCAATTTGGAGCTGTGCCCCTTCAGTCAACCAGAACAAGGATCCTTCTCCAGAAGAGCATAAGTAGCCTGTGCTTTCTGGTAAGGTGCCCTGTAGCTCTTAAAGCCTGCTAAAACTGAAAGAAGGTGACTGCAGGAAGTGTCTGTTAGTCCTTCCTGGTTTCTCTTCACTAGTATCTTGCACTTTTCTTCCACTTCTGTGAAAATGTCGCTACTTTGGTAGCAGCCTTGTGGCTAAATTCAACTGCTCTGGTTCCTTTAAGCCTTAAAGTCATCCTCTCAGCACGAATTGATCTGCCTTTTAACCAAAAGCTGCTTGTGTTATTGTCCCTGGTCTTGCTGAGGCACAATGATATACTTGTGATGGATCATGAAGTGAGGGAGGAAAAAGTTACCTAAAATAATCAGTCTACATCAACTGTATGCTGTGTTCAAATTCTCCCTGTGCAGGTGTGACTGTTGCTCCATGGTGATGCACTGTTTGAAATTCTGGGTGGGTTCAGAGGAAATGAATCTTTCTGGGCTCAAAAAATAATCTTCAGGCTAGGTAATTGTGCTTTTCAGCTGAGCAAGGAAAGGAGGTAAGAAGATGAAGCAGGCAGGCCTCTGCACTGAAGCAGTCATTCTGGGAATGAAACCCAAGGGGCAGATCTCAGGCAATGCAGCCAGAATCTGGACATAAGGAAAAAATTTTTCACAGAAAGAGTGGTTAGACAGTGGAATAGGCTGCCCAGGGAGGTGGTGGAGTCACCATCCCTGGATGTGTTTAAGGGTCGTTTAGATGAGATGCTGGGGGATATGGTGTAGGGGAGAACTTTGTAGAGTAGGGCTGATGGTTGGACTCGATGATCCCAAGGGTCTTTTCCAACCTGAATGATTCTATGATTCTATGAAACTACTTGCTATGACAACTTAATGCGATGTATGATGCTATAATCTTTTCCTGGCTTGTTCCCAGGAGCTAAAACCTGCTCTTCCAGTGGCTCAAAACTCTAATATAGCCAGTGCTCTAGACTGGGTGTTAGTGGTCTCTATTGCAAGTCCTCAGGTTTAGATTAAGTACTTCTGAGGCAATCTCCATTTTAAGGTGAGGCCACTTCTTTACTTGTGTTCTCCTTAAATTCATTATAATGTGACAGTAACAAAACAATAACTATGGGTGAGTCTGCTTGTAGTTCTAGTCATATACATGTATATGACAAATATGTGTGTATGTTTTTATATGTATATATGCATATGTAAGTGTTTTGAAAGGTAGGTGTGTAACTTTTCTCTTCTTGTACGCTGAAGGCATGAGTTCTGTATCAAGTTTAGCTCCGTACTATTGTCCTAATAATTTTTATTCTGGATAGTACTGGTGGTGTGAGACAGCAAATTGAGAAGAGCCTGTCAGTGGTTTGTGTGAGCTTAGCTCTGAGAAGCTTGAATCAGAGCTGAGAGATGACATTTCAACAGCCAAGTGAGGCTTTTCTTCCTCTTGTCTTCCCACTTCCTCCCTCGCCCTTGGCTGCATTGGCCTGAGATGCAGCAATCTCTCTGCTGGTCGGCATCTTCCATGGTGCACTGGTCTTCTGCTTTTTATTTTTTTCTCCAAGTCAAAACACAGTCTTGCCTTGACAGATGACTCTTACTCAGGTCTATACCATGGCTTTAGTCTTTTAAATTCTGTGGAGAAACGGATTCCTTCAAGTAAGAACCTGTTTTGCGCTTCAGCTGGTTGCTTTCCACAGGTTTAGATTGTGGGTTTCAACTTTGTCATCTCATATAGCATTTTTTTCCCGAGAGCATAAACCTGCAACTGCTTTTTCTCTCCTGGAAAGAGAAGGGCTGCCTCTGAATGCCCCGTAGCTTGATTTTTCCAGATTTTATGCATAAGGGCTTTAAATCCATATTTGTTTGGGGAACTGATAACAGGAGAATGGAGATGCAAAGGAACTCAAAAGAACTCTAATATTTAATGTGTAAAATACATAGACCAAGACCAGCAACTTGGCACTGTTTTCCTGTAGCCCTGGAGAATCAGTTGGTCTGGGGCAGTTTCACAGGTTTTTTTGTGTTTGGTGGTTTTTTGTTTTGGTTTTGTGCGAGCTGTATCTAGGACATCTAGCTCTAGCTAACATTGGTGGTGTCTGTAGTGGAACCAAATCTCTTCGCTACAGAAACAATATGCCACTTCCTCTCTTCTGTTTAGAGGTGGGGTTTGTTGGGTTTTTTTGGATGTGTGTGACAGATTTTTCCATTCTGTTGTTTCTTTTTAAGCCTTTCAATACTTATGGAAAGTTTACCCGAATCTCTTGTTTCTTGAGCCTGATGAAAGATCAGAGAAAATCTGGCCAGTGGATGAAAGAGCTAGGTGAATAAATATTTCTTAGCAGAGAAGGCAACTGGTGAGGTTTAATAACTGGCCACTGTCTGTAGTTTGTAAGGGCAGAGTTTGTCTTGTGCAGTGGGGGACTCCGTGTTCAGGCCAGAAGGTTTCTTGAAAAGGAAACCATTAAATGCGAATGGCTGACTGGTACACATTAGGTGGCTATACTGCACACATTCTCACTATATGGCCCTGAATGGAAAAGTAAAAAATGGCAATAAAATATCTTAATTTTTCTATTGGATTTCTGAGAAGCTAGGAAGTATTTTATTTTGTCAAGACCTTGATATAGTACCATACTATCTGACTTGGAAAATTCTATACCAGTTGCATCACTTAGTGAGGAGGTGACAATAGCAAAACATGAGCAGAGCTGCCACTGTTTAGTTTCTTCCACATCATGGGAAAGAAGTAAGCTGCTTTTGAGGTTCCTTAATATCTTGTTGGTGAATTTTGGTACTTGCCATGATCACTATGTGCTGCCTAGGAAGTAAGAATTTATCAGCAGGGAATATTTTCCTCACTCTTAAATATCAAAAAGCTTCTTAGTCAGAATTCACCTCTGTCCTTAGGATAGCTGCTGTGTTGTTTTGTACTACTGTGATTACTGGTAAGGAACTGAGGAGTTTTATAGTTTCCTGGCATGCAGATTGGAAATTCTTTTTCTGCTCTGATGTTGAAGCAAAATGAATGTAGTGTGTGAAAGCTTGTCTGAAAACTTAATGAGACTTCGGTCTGCTTTTCGTCAAACAGTTTTGAGGGCTGTCTTCACTCTCTTGGCAAGGACACAGGAAGAAATACTGCCCTGGACAGATCTTAACCCCTCCTGGGAAGCCCAGACACAGTGACCCTGTGAGTGGCAGAAACTGCTATAGGTTTAGCAGGCAGTAGTTGGTCACTTGGCTGAGAGTCAATGCCTTCAGTCAGCCACCTTAAGGTTGTTGATAGTGTCCGTCCAGATGGGTTAGGGTCTCCAGGAAGTGTTTGTGTGTAGTTCTCTAACTTACCTTAGCTGATTGGTTTGCCTGAGATACAGTTCATCAAAACCAAAACTTTTTTAGGTATAGTATTGTTCTGCTTCTTCCTCTTCTATGCAAAAAAATGCAGGGCTGTATTTATTTTCGGTGCTCTGTGGTTGAGAAAAAAGCCTTTGAAATAAGCTATATAGTTAGTTGCTAATTTGAAGTGTGTCACTTCAAAAGTTTCAGATATCAAAGAATATTTTTAACAGATACCAGTAACTTATGTTGTTGTTTTCCAGCAAGCCTTACAGAGCACATGAGCTACAGTGGGTGTTAGTACAGAGAAGAGGGTCTAGTCCGGCATAGCCGTTGAAGAGGCTAGGATTTAGTGAATGGTCAGTGGCTTCAGGAATAGAAGCACTTCTCAGGTGATGTCATGGCTAGTTATTTTTACAGAGTGGATGGTTATAAGAACATCTAGAATATGTAGAGAATTCTAGATACATTCTGTATGTCAGGGGGGTTGGATCCAGTAGCCCAATGGAGGGGAGGCTGCCGCAGCTCCATGTCCTTGGTTGCAACCACTGCTGGGGCTGAGTGTGCATTCCCATGCGTGCATGCATGCACCACCCTGCATGTATACAACGCACACATACCCACCTGACCACACAGATCAACACAGACTGGCACCCAAATGGCACCAATGGCCTCACCCTGTTCTCCTCTCTGGCCGAACAAGATAAAGGTCTCTTAGTGTGAAACATTAGTACATAATTATATTAGTATGTGTGTCTCTATCTATATATATACACACATGTTCCCCGTTAATTATATATTATCAATATAGTAATTATGATATTTCATTAATATATTACTACTAATATAGAATTATCATAAATAATTACAATTAATTATTACTATAGTTACATATATAATTATGTATGCACACAGATATGTACAATGTGCATGTCTCCAACAGCTGGCCATAGGCATGCAGACGACCAGGTAGCTGCCCCTGGACCCTGGTCTCCCCAGTTTCTGGCATGTGGACATATTAGCCCACAGGGCCCACAGTCCCCCTCCTTCTGCTGGTCTTGCCATTAGAGAGATACAGGCACACGAGGGAGGTCTCTGATTGACCCCCAGGCTCTATAGCTTTGTGAGCAGCTGGCTGGGACCCCACTGATCTTTCCATAGCCAGCTCCTCCAATGGTCTTTCCACTGGAGACAGGGCCCCTTGGCTCCCAGGGGGCTTCACCTACTCACCATCAAGATCTGCTTGATATTTCTTAGTGATCACTTGCAGACATGCACTTACACTGGTTGCCGGTAAAACACTCCCCCCCACTTCCCCCCACCTCCCCAGAATAGAGAGTCACCCCCTCAGGAAAACAGAGTTTAATGAGAAGACAGGACAGACTGTGATGGTCAGTTGCAGGACAGGGCCAGACAAACGTGCTGACAAGCCACCTGCTGACATGTGATCAGCCCTTGAGATTCCCTTATCCCTCCATTTTTCCATGCTTGTTCCCCCTCTTCCCCCAAAACCCCATAGTAAGTCCTGTGCAATCCCAAAATCCTTTTCCCTTGCATTCCATAATATGCCCAATAACCCTAGGCAGTGACACGCACACGTACACACTCCATTCCCCGTTCCCCTCCCCCCAAGTCCAAAAGATGCTCTGGAGAGATGTTCCTATTGACTCCGGGGCAGTGGGGCTGAGGGTCCCCTGGCACAGTCCAGGGAGGGGCCTGGGCAGGGTGGGACCTTCTTTTGGAGGGGATCTTCCTTTGAGTCCTTAATTTGGGTTCCTGCCTACCTTTGGCCCCTGGGCTCCTCTGGTCTTGTGGAGAGAGGCCTTTGAGAGAAGATACAAGGATGCTATAGTGTAATTAAAAACGATGGTTTTCCTTCCGCCCCTCTCTTTGCCTACTGTGTTTTCTGGCTTATGAAAGGTCTTTGGGAACTTTTGTAGAATTTATGGACAAATTCCCTGAATTCTTAAATGGAAAGTAAATGCTGTCATATAGTAGTAGTGCTATGATGTCCACATGGTGATGCTTCCTAAACTGCAGTGTTTAGCAAAAAAAAAAATCACTGCTGCTTGAATTAATGAAGTGATTGACATGGTAACAGAGGTCTTCTGTGATCAGGGCAAGAAATGATGGGTCACTTTATCAGCAGATATCTGGTGGCAAGATGTGGGCATGTTGACTTCTCACTGTAAGGCATTAGAAGGCAGTCCTAAGACTTGATCAGAAGAGTATCAGTCTGGTTTGATACAAGTGTTTTGTTTTAAAGATAGATGGTAGCCACCACTGCAGCTTTCTTTTCCAGAAGTCGTTATACCTGTACTTGTCTCAGGGAGTAGAGACTTCCACTTTAGGCCTGTGCTCACCCCTTTGTTGTTTATCACTTGTTCCGTGAGGACTGTTTGTACTAAATGTTGTCTTAGTTAATTCAACTGCAACCTTTCTTCCTTCATCTATAACCATAGTTCTTAGTCCAGGCAGTTCTTTAAATGATGCTACCACATTTACCTACGATTATGAACCCTGAAAAGTCCTCCTACAGCTCTTTATGTCCCATCTGGGGACTGTTACACTTTAGAACTGAGAGATCTTGTTAAACTTAAATTATCAAACACCGAAGGAATGGTCTTCCCAGAAGAATGTGATTTATCCTGTTCAACTGGTACGAAAATTTTCAAGTGGCAAAACTGTTCCCTCTACCTACCTGGGACAAATTTAGCAAACAGTAAAAGGGAAGGCTTGCATGCAACTTGCTTGTCTAATTATTTTTCTTCTTTATCTAATTTCATATGCAAATTGATAGGTGAGTGATGTGCTCAAGTGTCACACTTTTTTTCCACCCATTTTGGAAAACAGTATCTTCATATATAAGTGGAAGACTATTACATTTGTTCTGTGCAAGATTATTATTGGGAAGGGATAAAAATGGTTCATGGGAAGATCACATCAGGGCTCACGGTGAATCCGTAAGGTTATTCACTAGTGTTAGCAGAATCCTGCAAGGAAATCAGCCCAACTCCTCTTTTCCCATCCCTCCATTGTTAAAACATTAGAATGCACCTCTTCAGGACTTAAGCCTCTCTTCCATTAAAACGATTCTTTACAGTTATGGATAGGTACTTTACTATGGCAAAGTCCATAAACAAATACACGATGTGGAAAAGATTAAATTTATGTCATCGAAATATGTGGATGACCCTTTAATGGGAAGGAGGAATGGCGGGGGAAGAAGGGTTAATGGGAAGGAAAGCAGTCGGCATTCAATGAGCATACACGTACTCAAGTAGTCTGGCTTCCATGGTAGAATATGCATCTGCTTTGCACAAGTTTTGAACTAGAGCCTGAAAACAAGGAATAATAACGTTGCTGTCAAAAGTAAGAAGGAACTAAGTGTTGAACATATCTAAGGGCTCTCTTAAGCTTATTAAAGGGCATCTGTTGCCCTCTAGTGTTTCACTCCGCGGATCTACTTCCACTTGTGACTGACTGCCTCAGAATTACTGGGGATGTGGAATATGTCGTGATGTGGCTGTAGCTGGAGCATTCAGTGACATCAGGTGCATAAGGGACTGAGAAATTAACTTGTCTGCATTACTTTTCTTCATATGTTATTGTGGATGCGATTGTGTAAACAGAAACTGAGCATAAAAAGAAATACGAGGTGTGCCATGCTTGCTGTAAGAAATTGCCCAAATGCTGTGATGGGTTTGTGTAAATTTCTAGCAGCCAGGTGAGTGCAAGCTCTTAAATATAATCATTCTTACAGCAACAGATGAGTATGTACTGAAATGCATAACAAAAATGTGGGAAAATTTAATAAATAGATGCCTGGTTTAATTTGGCTACTAGCTGGCATCAAAAGGTAAGCCAGACAGCTCTTGATTTCATTGAACCTGTTGAAGTTCAGTGTTACAGTTGACGGTGTTACAAAGCCTTTTGTTCTGCAAGACAGGTTCAGTTCAAGATACTTAAAGTTTTTCAGTATGTAGTTGAGTGATTTCCTCTGCGTTTTGCTTGACTTCTGTCTTCCCCTTTCAAAGGAGGAAGTGCAAACAGATTTACAAAAACTTCTTACAGGGCTGAAATACTGATACTGAAATCTGAAATGTCCTCTATGCACAGAAATCAGAAGAGATCTGTGTCACTGAAGTGGATGATGAGGCTAGGCCCAGGTCACAGCTGAGAATCAGAAATGTGTGAAGCTTTTTAGGGTGCTGGCAAAAATCCCAACATAGCATGTATATATCATGTGGTTTTTCCACTCAGTCATGCATTCTTTAAGAAATCTTGCTCAATCATAATCTTGAAAAAGTACACACGTGTTTGTGTGCAATAGGGTTTTTTTGTGAACTAGCACTTAAGGTGCTGTGCTGCACTCACAAGATGGCCTGTTCAGCCAAGAAGCTCTGTGTCCTGTTTCTTCTCCACCTCATTTATGCAAAGGTAGCCAAGACAAGTTACAAGGGGACCTGTGGTATGCTCTGATGACCAAGCTGTATTTATTTGTTGGTCATGTTTCAACTCTAAACACTCTGTTACCTGGATGCAGATGAAATTTTGTATGTTACGTTATCAAAAGAAGACTTCAATTTTTTGCCTTGTGATTGACGGTGGTGGGTAGGGATAATTAAGGTATGTACAAAGTGACAGTTTAACACAAGCTGGAGCTTTAAAAGCTGACAAGGGCATGAAATTCAGATACTGGCTAGGTTCTGATCAAACCACCTAGAAAACAAAATTTGTCTCTTGCATGTCATTTGTCTCATCTGCTTTTAAATTATGGTATTGAGATACATATATATATTGTCCTTCTGAGCTATTCTTTCTGTTGAAGAGGAGAGTTTTAAAAAAAAAAGGGGGGGGGGGGGGGGGAGAAAGGGTCTTAAAGTGTAGTACTAAGTCCTACCTGTGGGCTAGAGTTACTATTCATAGTGTTTAAAAGAAGTCTTTTGATTTCTCTAAGTGAATGTTAAATTGGCTTCAAAGTCTTTAAGATGACAAAGATTCTTGTGCCTTAGAGAAAATGTGTTCATCAAAGAGATGTGATGGGAATCTGTGACGGTCAGTCTAGACGTCCCTGAGCTACTGCTCTTTCAGTGACTGTGCTGATGAGGAAGCAGCAGCACTCTAAGCGATGGTATTCAGTAGTCAAGGCCACTTAGCAGTAGGTCCTGGGGGGACAGTAGGTCTTGGGGAGCTAGGCAGATTTTTACCTAGTGTGCAATGACCTTTTTGAAATAATGGAGAGAATGCTAAGTGTGGGAATGGGCTGCCTTTCCTGACGATGAAGGTTGTTCTGTGTCTGAGAGACTGCTCAGCAGAGCTTTACCAGTGCTGCTACAGCTTACGATTTTGTTTTTATGAAACCTGTAACAGATCCAAAGCTCAGGGGTCTTATGTGCTATCAGGTCTGGAGTTCAGGATGTAAGGTTGGCTTATAACTTTAGGGCCATGTGCACATAACCCTTCTGGTAAACTGGGAGACTTGTGGATCCCCATGAAAGGTCCATTTTAACTCCAAATTCAGAAGCTGAAATGGACCTTTCTTCAGATATAATGGCTATTCCTTCCTGAACACTTCATTCTGCATTGGAAGACCTTTACTTTTTAGCTCTTTCAATAATTTAATCTTCATGGATCAGATGAGTAACTGAACCTGGACTGGATCCAGTGCTACGTGTAGGCTAAGGCCACCAGATTAGCTTGATTCTGCACTACAGAGCAAATTAATAGAGAGAAGTTTGGATGAAAGGCTAGGGAAGATATTGGTGACAGAAACATGCAATTATTCTTTATTTTTAGTATATTTTTGTGAGAAAACCTCTTGAAAGAAGTGAATTTGTGTCCTAGAGGCAGTCCTTTGTCACTATTGAGAGAGGTGTGAACAGTGCGTCCTTAACTCTAACTGTGAAATAGTCCTGAAATTACTTCAGTTATTCACTGACTACAGGAGATTAATGTTCAGAGCGTGTGCAAAATAGACACCTAATAAAATAATAAAAAATCAACAACTAAGTCTTCAAATTCTGATAATTCAGTTTTCCTGGGGGGTGGGGGCTTTTTTTTTTTTCCTGGTTGGTTGTTTTTTTTTTTTTTTTAAATGAGTACAAGTTGAATATGGTATTTGTAGATCAAGGGAACTGTGTGTTGTGTGTCTATAAGCATTTTAAAATTTATTTCAGTCCCTGGAGAATGAATCCCAGAACTGGACCCATAAAAACCTAGAAAATATCTACTTGCACTGATGCAGTATGATATACTGTATAGTTGCTGCCATAGCAGAGTCCATAGGGAAACTGATACGAACCTTTCTGGTTTTGTTGGTATCATCTGTTTATGAGCAGTTGTACCAATGAAAGGAACACAATAAAGCTTTTGGCTTCATGAAGGACTCTTAAAAGGTGCTGGAATTTATTTTCTCTGCATTAATCCATTTATACTGGTCTGCGATGCTGAAGATGCTATTGGATTTTTTTTTTTAATTGTTTTTCCTAAGATCAACAGAGCTTAGTCAGAATTGAATTCTGTCTTTTGTAGCTTTCTAATACAGGCAGTGATGGCAGTAATGCCAACTTTACTGCAGGCAGCAGAAGCTTGAGAGTGTGCATGAGTTCCCAACTTCTGAACTCAGTGCTGCGTAGTTGTGGCTCTATCGCCTGTATTGACTATACCTTCAACATGCATTATGATCACATGGCAGTTTGGTATTACAGAAATAATCTTGGTGCTGTTTGCCAATGAGAGGGCTTGTCTTTGGCTTAACAGCCTGATACAGGTATCTCAAACTAACCTGTGATTTTAGTGTGAACAGGGAACCTGTACATGCTCTGTGTTACAGTACATGGTCATAAGAAGCACATACTTTAAAAATGAGGCTTTGTAGCACTGGCTTTGCATAGTTAGTGATAGTTGTAGTTTTAAAGTTTTCTAGATTTTAAAAGAGAAAACCTTTTTTTCCTGACTTTTTCACCATTAACCTGAAATAGTGCCTGTAAATTGTATACATTTTTTTGGTTCAAAACTGCCATTTTTTAAAAACAAATCACATGAAAGATGAACTGAGCCATTCCACTTCACATTAAGGTTTGCAGTGTTTACAGTACTTACTTGCCATTTTATACTGATTTGTATATTTGATTTACAAAAATTACTGATTCTGATAGAATCATGAGTAAATGCTGAACACTTGCTTTGGTACCTGAATGTGTCTTATGATTAAAAGCACAGAAATAAGAGAGGCCATTGTGGCTTTATTGTCTCTTAGAGTGGCAAAGTGAAAAGTTCCCCTCCTCTAAGGAATCTTCACAGTTAGAAAAAACAGTTATCCCATAGAGTAATATATTGGTAAGCAATTATGGTTACTCTTCCATCACAATGTTTAGGGAAGCTTAACACTGTTGCCTTAACAGTTCACAAGAATAATGAAATATAACTGCTAATGGAGGTGACCTTGGTAACAATTTGAATACTACTTTTGGTTTTTAATGTCTGATGACAAAAGTGTCTTTTCTTTGACCAAGCAAGTATTACAGCTAGTATTTTGGTGCAAATAATTCAAAAAGACAAAAGGAAACGCAAAGAGTAGGATCAAAAGACTGCAAGTAGCAAAGGAGTGTTTACACAGTGCAACAGTGCCAAAAAACTAATTTTGAAAGGTAATTGCTAGCTGCCTACCTATCTGGACGCTGATGAAACTCCCAACTGATCCTTTTACAACAGCGAAAGAGAAAAGGTGATAAACATGCAGGAAACTGAGGCAATGACAGATCCTGCCTCCAGGTATTAGGTAGCAGTCCACAAAAGGACAATAACTTAAAGATGAGAGCTTCTGTCACATTGGCTTCAATGCTCTTTTTAATTTCAAATTATTCTTATTAAAACTTTTCTGCTAAAGGTTTAGTTTATTTTGAAAAATCTCATTGTTCTGACGTTGTAGATAAGTTTTTGTCACAGATGGTCTCTCTTTCTGCATAAACAAAGGGTACTTCATACATGATTCTTCAGAACTGTCTGTTCATAACTAATCCAGTACTGTAGCAGTGTTTCACATGCAATTATATTAAATAAAATGTTATATTTACTTGCAGCTCAAGTTTCAAGGCAGTCTAGCTTTTCTCTGTCTTAGAATGATATTGTATTTTAATAAATCTCTAATGTGTTATCCCAAGACTACTTAGGGCACCAAGTAATACATTAAAGAAGGAAAAAAATGTATAAATTCTACTTGAACCCTACCGGGATAGAATTTGTTTCTAGGTGAAAAAAGACTAAAACTGACAGCCAACCCTGGCTTTTACCAAGGCCTGAATTTCTTGAGGTTTTTTGTCCTGCCCTGCCATCCATCTGTAGAACTAGTGACTCAACCAACAAGAAAATACTTTCAAATACAACATAAAGCTTCTGGCCAGGAAAATATAGGTAGATTCTTGGTTAACAAATAGAGATACCGAATACTTGGTCCATGAAATGTGTATTTACAATAACTGGTTCATCACAGTTCAGTAGGACTGCTCTTATTGATAAGGGTTATTCATGATCAAACACTATGAGAGACTCCTTATGCTTTTACTTGTCCAAGTAGGACACATGGTTCAGTTCTAATCTGAGCATTTCTAAAATCATCTCCTTGAAGACAGTGTGAGTGCCAAAATGCTTTTGGCTTATTGTCAAACATAAGATGTAGCTCATTCCATTGCAAGAGTAAGGATTGCAGACTGCATGTGTGGACACTGGCATATGCTTCATGTTAATGAAAAATGCCTGACAACTGCCTGTTAGATCAAGATACCTATTTTTAGGAGGAAGGGATATTTTCAAAGCAGTCCATCTTCTTAAGAGGAACATTGTGATACAAGGGTCTGCTGATTGCATGCTACCCTTCCCCTTTTAGGTGACATTTTATGCTTGGCCCAGACACAGTTGACTGAGCAAAATATTGCACAGAGAAGAAATGAACCATGTAGTAATGATTACAAAAAAATGTCTATTTGCTGTGCTTCTACCTTGCATGCACCCTGTGTTTTGCAGTGTAGGGACTTACATAGCTATGAACTCTTGAATGGACTGTATTTGAATTATTGTTCCTTTTCTCAAAGGCAGTATCTTTTCCAGCAGATGTTTGCACAGTTATTTTAGACTTTTTGGAGACATCCTGGCTGCTTGCCAGTTCACGGAGGAGCTATAGCTGTCCATTCAGTTTGTTGTTCCCTAAGTGCACATAGAACAAGTTTTGCTTGGGTGGGAAGACAGTGCTGATAACAGTACCAGTATATATTCAGGCATTCATATGTTAAAATCCAAGATTTATTTTTAGAATATATTTTACAGAAAAAGTCTGTCTAGATATAAACTCTACAAATTAAGCTTCTTTTTATATTGACACTTTTGTTGGAGACTTTTCTTTTGGAAATGGTTGGGCTGCAGAGCCTTGGGAGAATGATGCAAGTAGATGTGTAGAATTTCTAAAAATAATTTTGTGTGGTGTTGGCTTTTTTTTTTTTTTTTTTTTTAAACTTAGCCACCTGAATCTTCTGTGGCTGCATTTCCTTCTATGGTGGTGGAGGGTGTAGTGTCTCAAGATACACCAAAAATGTTGTTGGTTTAGACACAAAAATGACAAGATCATTGTGCCAGCTGACATATTGATTTACTTTTAGTTTATTCTGTAATTTTGCCTTTAGTTGCGTTGGAGCCACTTGTAAAATCTATGGAATTTATTTAGTGACAGAGTATCAGTAGTTGCTCAGCAATGCATTGTATTGAAATAATGAGGGTTTTATTTTAAATAATAGTACATTTATGCAAGTCTCAGTATAATATGAACTGAAAACAGTTATGTGAATAAATCACAGATGATGCCAAATAAATACAACTGAAGTAAATCCTTTGTTCTAATTTCATTATTTAAGTTTTTGCTTTGAAATGCATGGATATAATTGCTTTAGATTAGGGCATTTTTGCAAAACATGAATTTTGTTTTGGGCATTTTAACAAGTGTAAAACAAATAAAAGCAGTGTGTGGTTTTAAAAGTCAATGATGAGTTCTTCAAGACAGCATATCTATAGTGTCCTCTTTACAGACAGTTATTACTATTTTCTTATCTACAGTTACATAATTTTGTCCTGTGCTTTTTTTAAAGAAAAATGTGTGAAATGCACTTCAGTAGGTATGTTCAGAGAACTGAACTGTAACAAACATAAGCAATGCTTATAGAAATGTGTAAGTTTTCTCAATAGACAGCTGTGCAAGTAGACAGGAGCTGTATGAAAGCACCTGAGAGGTAGTAGGAACAAAGCACAGGACAGAGGACTTACAGGTAGGAGGTAAAGTTGGTGTTTCCATCTAAGTGAGGCACAATGCCTGGCTCTTGTCAAGGTTCATCTGGTGACATATACAAATAAGAGCTATTATCAGTGTGAATAAGCTAAAATGCCCTATTTCTTTCCCAGACTTTAACAACAGCCTGACACATGAGTTCAGTAGAATAATTTGTTTCTCTGGAACATGTTATAGTCTGGATAGAAACTCAGTACTGGACGAGTTACCTTATAGGGGAAAATGGTGTGTAGTATGACAGGTTTGGAATTGATGAATGACATCACTCTGAACAATTTGACTAGCTGCACAGCTGTGCTGATGTCATGCAGCTGACTGCTTTTAAATTTGTGGCTGTGCTATTAAAGTGTAATGATAACAACAGAGACCACATAAGGTGGCTAAAGATTTTTCAGATAAAATGATGAGAGAAGACATAGATGTTTATTGCAGTGCTAGTGCTTTGTGCTGTCCAAGGAACACAACAAGAATTTCCCTCCCTTCCATCTGATGATGTCTCCAGTGGTATGTTAAATAGCACAAGTGACTTGTTGCTATTTTGGTACTAAGAATTATGAACGTATGCCCTGTTTCACCATTTTAAAAGCACTGAAGTACCTAAGGTCTTGTTCCTGGCAACTGGCCAGGAGTTGCTTTGTTATGCAGAGACTGACACAGGGCAAGTAATGTAATGAAAGGATTTAGCTGGAGTGTTTGCTATACTGCCTGGTTTATGAAATTGGGCGTCTTACATTAGGGTGAAGGAGAGAAAAAAGGCTGGACTGTCATGCACACAGCTGTGGGCTGGAGCAGTTTTTGAACTGAGGCTGAAGTGACATGAATAAGACCCACAAGGACTGTGGTTCACGAGGACACATACTTCACCAGAGCAAATCTTGTTTTCAACAGGTTATTATTCAGGAAGAGCCATGCAGTAGGATATTACTTGGAATATAATCTATTGCAGAAATGTGTTGTTTTTTTTTTCATGTACTAGGTGTCACCTGAAGGTTAATAAAACTGTTGTCTGCATTCCTTATATTTGTTGTTTCCTGTAGCAGCCTTGCCCAGGTGGCTGAATTCTGCCTCTTGGCTCTCCAGTGAAGGTGCTGATGTAGGAAACCCATGAGAGCAAGGGAAAATTTACTTGCTCAGTTTTATGAAAGAAGGATGTGTCCAGTGGATCACTCTGCAGCTGGTCTTTTTAATGTAAGGATTTTTTTTTTCTTTTTTCTTTTAAATGGCTAATCAGTCAACTTTCAGACTGGTGCTTTTGCACAGTGCTGCAGCTCTTCTAGAGACAGATTTTTGAGAAATGACTGAATGCAGACTGTCGATGTTTGTAATTTTCTCCCCAAACTGAGTTGTCTTGATATGCTAAACAGGTTTCTTACCCTGCCTTTCCTCTCCAAAAGAAATAAACAGTCTGTCAATAACTTGAACTATGGCTGAAACATGTTTTGAGAGGGCAGAGAAAATGCCTCTCTGCTACAAGAGAGAGAACATGGCTTGTGCTCAGCATGGAGTGGGACTGCCCTGTGAGTTGTATAGGTTTCATGAATAATGATTTCTCATATTGTACAGAAATTGCAGAAGGTGCTCTGGGAAAGCTGATTGCCTACAGTCCTGTTTACAGAGGAAGTGTTGACAATTTTGGCAGGAAGGAGGGTGAAACTGATTGCCATGGGAAAACTTAAAGAAACAAAAAGGGCTCTAATTTCTCTCCCCCTGTATATCTTATCAGCCACAGTATAGTGTAGAAGTCAAAGCTGTCATAAGTCTAATGCTGTTATGGGACTGTGTACCACATCTTGATTTACCTTGCAACTGTTTCAAGACTTTCAGGACCGTACTCTAGTGACCATGTTTGGCTTTTGACTTGATGTGGTGTTTGCTCCTACTTTCTGTGAGCTTCTGAGGGTTGGAAACCCTGAGGGTGTGTGATGTCCTCAGATGGTTAGAGCTGCCCCAGAGGATTCCTGCTGAGTAGAGCTGCCCCATGCAGAGGAGTAAGCCTTCCCTCAGCACTTGAAAGGCAGGGGGAGCTGACTTTTCTGAGGCATTTTCTTTAATTTGCTTGAGAACCATTCAAGCTGTGGCAAATTACAGTGATGTTTGGAAGGGGAGGGTCAGGCTGCCTCTTTCTAATGAAGAAGTTGTGGCTAATAATGAGGTAAAGCTGCAGCAAGGGGGAGTGGGGAGGAAATCCTGGACAGAACTGAATAGCCAGCCAAGCTACCTTTTCTGTGCTGGTGGTTTTTTTAGAATTTCATGTGCCCCGATGCCGTTTTAAAGAGCTTGAATGCTGCAAGACACTGTTGTGTAAAGTAGTAATCCAGTAGGGGAAGAGTTGACTGGCTGACAGACCTGTGCGCTCATCATGGCTAGTAGGAGAAGCTGTTATAAAGGCTAAAACCCAAGCAAAACAGAAACATTATAAATGCAAGTTTGGGAATGTGGCAGTGGTGCTGAGAAACCTGACTGGTTTGAGAGGGCAACCTGCTGATGTGGACTCCTGTATGTATTTCATAAGCCTGCTTCAGGATGTGAGGCATTGGTTCATAGTTAAGGTACAGAGGTAGGCTGGAAAGAGGCTGAAGGAAGATATAACTTGCTAACTTTAAACATGATCACAGCAGCAGGGTTTAACCCACTTGCATTGCAGAGACAGATGCTGTGAGCAATTACTTGGCAGCACTGATGCTGAGCAATGTCTGACTCGGCCCTTGGTGTTCCAGAGCTGAAGTGACACTACTGCTTTTTGTGATGAACATGGCAACAGGTGGCTAGGCAAAAAACCCAACACAAATGAAATTTTCACTCACTGGTTATGAGAAACATGTATCTAATGTGTTGGTAATTTGTGGATCACAAATTCTTCCTCCCTGGAGAAACTCTATGGATTGGAACCCCCTAAGACCAACCTTTTTGGCTATATGGAGGGAGCAACTACCTGTGAGGAGTTGTAGGTTGTCTCTGGTCTATGCATAAAACATGTATAAACTTCTATGAGACTATGGACAATACCTGTGCTTGGTCTTGCAGTGGGTTTTTGGTTGGTTGTCATTTCAAACTGTGTTTTTGCTGATTTTTTTTTTTTTTTTTTTTTGATGCACTCATCCAGTTTTGTGGGTTTTGTTTTGGTGGGATTTTTTTCTCAACTTTGTCTCAAGATTAAAAATTGGTATATACTAGTGTATTCATCACAAACTGTGTAATGATAGTTCTGACTTTGGAAGATGCCTCAAACCTTCTGTAGCTGGTAAAATCTGAATTTAGTCATGATATTACAGGATAGAATGAAAAAGTTTGGCCTGTTTTTTTTTTTTCTCTTTCTCTCTCTTTTCCATTCTGTAGTGCATTTGAATTTGTTAACCTGAGAAATTTTGTAATACTTTGGATGGGTTACATAAGTTGACAGTCCTTGCTATCTTATGTATATTCCTGCCTCATGAATGGAGAGAGAGTTTGACTTCACTGAGCCAGGAGATGACTGATTACATGTTTTTCCATCTGAATACAGAATTCAAAGGAAAAAGGGTATTAATGCAATATTGAAATTGTGATGCCAATTGCAGAAAGCCTCAGTGGTGTATTATGCTAAAAGTAATTCCCTACATTCGTTCAAAAGAAGTGACTAGGACTCATCTTGTTACCTGAGGTCTAGATGATGCCCAGGAATTTATTTTTTGTGGGAACCTTCAACTGTTTCTATCACATAGCTCAGTTAATAAACATTTTTATCCCCTTAGCTATTCACCATGGTTGCATGTGATGAATCATCAGTTTTCTGTGCTTAGAATGCTTCCTACTGCTGTGGTTACTGGTCTGTTCTTCTGGCTGTGATAGCACTCAACCCATGGCTTTGTACATATGATGGTTAGAAAATACTTAAAGCATGATCTAATATATTTTATGTTATTGTACAGCCTTGGCAGAGGCTCACTAATCACTTTCCAAAATGTTTCTTGGAATTATCCAAAGGTTACAAAAAAAATTCTTGCTCAATATTGTTCTCTGGACCATTTGTTGTGGCCTTGGTTGACTTTCTTCTGTACTTTTTAACAAGGAAGGGAAAAGAGGAGTTCAGTGGTATGTTGAGTGAAGCAGTAAAGGTCATCCTCTTGTTTTGATCAGGTTTATAGCCATAGGAGAGTTTAGAGAACATGACCCTATCTCCAATCCTCTCGTTGCCCTATAACATTTTAGTGGGCATTTGGCAAAAGTAATGGGTATGTCCTTGGTCCTTTGTACAAACTTTTGTATTTACAAACTCAGTGACAGAATGAGTTAAATATTTTTGCTATTTTGATATGGTCTTAAGGTGGTAAAAGGTTATTTTCATTTTCAATGAGGGCAAAAGATATAACAAGGGAAACCCTTCTAGGGACAAAGCCCAACCTTTGAAAACCTCACGAACATTTCAGGGTGTACTAAAACACAGCCTAATGTAACATATAGTGTTAGATAAACTGCTGACAATAAAGTTCTGATGTCATGCTAAGCAGCAGTTAAGGATATGACAGTGGAATAAGTGATGGGAGTGATTAGCTAAACAACAGGGCTTTTTTCTGTTATTACTGACATGCATGTTGTCTATTAGAACTGGCAACAATAAAGTTATGAAGTCCATTGCTTAGGAATATCTCTTGTCTATGGTTTGCCAGAATGGGGCAAGTAGAATCATACAATAAATTATTTCTATGAAATGAAAGACAAAAGTTCATGATCTTGGCTTACAAGGTAACCCCATGTCTGAAACTTTCCATATGTGTAGATATTTCATCTGCCAGGCACAAAGCAGATGTTTGGAAAAGAGAAGTGCACAAGCAATTCCTGTGTGTGATCAGTTGTTTAAATTGATTGGGGGTAGCTGACTATCTGAATGGTTAATCTTAGGGAGATAGAGTTAAAAAGCTAATTGCAGCTGAATTGATGTCCTTCTGGATTATATTATAAACTAATGATTTTTGGACAGGAGTATTCCCTGTAGGCTTAAGAATTTAAAGATATGATGAAAATTTATTCCATATATTCATAAATATGTATGTTTGCAATATTGAAAGGGATTTTTGCCTGGAAACTTCTGTGCCTCAAGAGGACAAATTTATCTTCAGGATATTTTGGAACAAGAGAAGCCTCTGGCATTAACATACATGTAAACAAAACTTTTGAGAAAGACTGCTTATACTATAGGCAGTATTGTGCAAAAGAGGAGATACAAGCTTGAATCCCAGTTTTAACTGTCAGTTGTTTAATAAAAAGAATGGTTCCTGGAGGAGGCTTGTACTTGCATTCTTACTATAGTTATAGCCTTATTTTGTCTGCCTAGAGTGTATAAAAATATTTTAAAAACAAAGCTACTATAAGTTAATTACTAGCTTAAACATTAATGCCCCCCATTACTTCACAGAATCAAGGAATAGTTGAGGTTGGAAGGGACCTCTGGAGATTATATACTCCAACCCCCCTGCTCAAAGCAAGTCAATAAGATCAGATTGATTAGGATATTGTCCAATTGGGTTTTAAATATCACCAAGAATGGAGGCTCTACAACCTCTCTGGGCAACCTACTACAGTCTTGACCACCACCACTGTGAAGAAGTTCTTGTTTGTTTTGTGTTTAAATGGATTTTCAGGTATTTCATTTTGTGCCCATTGTCTCTTCTACACTCACTGCATACCACTGAGAAGAGTCCAGCTTCATTTTATTGTTTGCTGCCCTTCAGGTCTTTATACACATTAATGTGGTGGATTGACCTTGGCTGGACACCCAGGTGTCCACCAAGCCACTCTATCACTTCCCCTTCTCAGCTGGACAGGGGAAAGAAAATATAATTAAAGGCATAAGGAGGGAGAAATCACTCAGCAATTAGTCACAGGCAAAACAGGCTTGACTTGGGGAAAAATTAATTTAATTAATTAATCAAATCAGAGTAGGGTAATGAGAAATAAAACCAAATCTTAGAAGACCTTCCTCCCACACCTCCCTTCTTCACAGGCTCAATTTCACTCCTGATTTCTCTAACTCTTCTCCCTTGAGCAGTGCAGAGGACAGAGAATGAACGTTGTGGTCAGTTCATCACACATTGTCTCTGCCATGCCTTCCTCCTCACACTCTTCCCCTGCTTCAGCATAGGCTCCCTCCCACAGGAGACAGTCTCCCATGACTTCTCTAACATGAATCCTTCCCACGGGTTACAGTTCTTCACAAACTGTTCCAGCGTGGGTCCCCCATGGGGTTGCAAGTCCTGCCAGCAAACCTGCTCCAGCGTGGGTTCCTCTTTCCAGAAGGTCACAGGTCATGCCAGGAGCCTGCTCCAGCATGGGCTTCCCACAGGGTCACAGCCACCTTCAGGTGGCACATCCACCTGCTCTGGTGTGGGGTCCTCCATGGGCTGCAGGTGGATCTCTGCTCCACCGTTAACCTCCATGGGCTGCAGGGGCACAGCCTGCCTCACCATGGTCTTCATCATGGGCTGCAGGGGAATCTCTGCTCTGGTGCCTGGAGCACCTCCTCCCCCTCCTTCTTCACTGACCTTGGTGTCTGCAGGGTTGTATCTCTCATATTCTCACTCCTGTCTCCTGGCTGCTGTTGTGCAGCAGTTTTTCCTCCGTCTTAAATATGTTATCACAGAGACACTACCACCATCGTTCATGGGCTCAGCCTTGGCCTGTACTGGGTCCATTTTGGAGCTGGCTGGCATTGGCTCTATTGGACATAGGGGAAGCTTCTAGCAGCTTCTCACAGAAGCCACCCCTGTAGCCCTCCCATTGCTACCAAATCCTTGCCACACAAACCCAATACAATTGATAAGATCTGTCTGAATCTTCTCCAGTCTAAACAGTCTCAGCTCTCGCATCTTCTCTTTGTATGTCAGATGCTCCAATCCCTTGATCAACCTCATGGCCTTTCAGTGCACTTGTTACAGTATGTCCATACCTCTTACACTGGGGAGCCCAGGCCTGCATTCAGCACTCCAGATTCAGCCTTATCCAGTGTTGAGCAGAGGGCAAGGACCCCCCCCTCCTAAGCCTTGGCAACACTTTTCCTAATGTGGTCCAAGATGCTGTTAGCCTTCTTTGTCATGCGCATGCATAGCTGGCTCATGGTCAACTTGGTGTCCACCAGGACCCCAAGGGCCTTTTCTGCAAAGATGCTTTCCAGCTGGTTGACCCCCAACCTGTACTGCTATGTGAAGTTATTTCCTACCCAGGTGCAGGACTTTGCACTTCCCCTTGCTGAACTTCATGAGGTTCCTGTCAGCCCATTTCACCACCTTATTCTTCATATTTTTGGATATGATTTCCAGGATTATTTGCTCCATGACCTTCCTGGGGACTGAAGTGTTGTCTCTCTAGTAAATACTGGGAATGTTAAAGCCCCCATGAGGACCAGTGCCTGCAAATGTGAGGCTCTTCCAGTTGTCTGAAGGAGGCCTCATCTGTTTCTTCTTCCTGATCAGATGGTCTGTAGCAGACATGCATCAAATGTCACGCATGTTGTTCAGCGCTCTAATCCCAACCCTTAAACTCTGTTGGCTCATCACCAGTCCCAAGGCAGAGCTTCATGCTTCCTATCATCTGCTTTTTTATGTAAAGGGCAGCTGTCCCTCCTTGCTGTCTTCCTCCTAAAGAGTCTGTATCCACACACTGCAGCACTCCAGTCATGTGAGCTATCTCATATGTTTCTGTAACCCCAGTGGGATTACAACTGCACACAAACCTCTAATTCCTCTTTTTTATTTCCTGTGTTGCACACATTAGTGCACTTGAGGCACCCAGCTGTGCTGATATCCCAGAAAAGGAGTGAGAACTTTGCCCATAATTCTGTCTGTTGGGCACTTGTTTATGTGGATATGCTTGACGTAGGCCCCCTTCAACCCTGTTTTGTTTTTTGCAAGGTCCCTACTGCTTAGATCACCCCACAAACTTTGTCAGTGTGATTGACAGCTTCCTCACCTGATTGTTGGTCATCATCTTTCCCCCACCCCAGTCATTCCTAATTTAAAGCTCCCCTCACCAAGCTGGCCAACTGTTGGTAAAGATGCTTTTGCCCCCGTTAGGTGAATCGAGTCTCTTCTTAAAAATCCTCAAGCCTCAGAAAGGATCCTATGGTCATAAGAACAAAAACCCTGTTACGAACACCACTGTAAAACCAACTGTTGACCTGCCCTGTCCATCTGCTACTCCTCGTGCCCTTTTTCCTCACTGGCAGGATAAAGAAGAACATTACCTGGACCACGTGGTCACTTGACCATCACTTCCAGGGCCATGTAGTCAGGCTTGAAACTTTGCTGGTGACCCCTGGTGCCTACATGAAAAAGCAGCATCAGGTAAAAGCCTGAGGGCCTGACAAGACTTGGCAGTCTTTCTGCAACATCCCAAATCAGCATAAACCTTCCTTGATGGTGGATGAGGTTGGCAGATGGGGGCCTTTGTCCCCAGTAGCAGGGACTTTCCCTATCACTTGCTGTTTTCTTCTGGTGTTCCTGCATGACCTAGGTTTAGCTTTCTTGGGTGCATTTCAGTCACAGACTCTTGTTGGCTATGAGGGCACTGAATCTATTCTGTAATTGCAAACATTGAGGTGGAACAGGAACCTTCTGCCTGGTGCCAGGAGTTCCAAGCTTCCACCCTTCACCATCCTGGGAGTCTCTGCTTCCCACCCTGATGGGCAGAGACTGCATGACTCTTCTTTAGGGCAGTTGATGGTTTAGGTATTTGAAGCTACACTGTAGGAAAAGATCTGGTCAATCTCTTGCTAGCTTTCTAATGGTGGTGTTTAAGAAAAACAGACCTCCTTCCCTGGCTCAAAAGACACTGGATCATAATGATGGATCATGCTGAATGTGACCATTCTAAAATCTAGAAAACAAAAATTTAGGCAACACAGTAAGTGTATGCTTGCTTTCTATGTTTGGTTATGGGTAGTCAGAAAACTAAGATTATCCAGCAGAAACCTTCTTCAGAGTTCAGCTACTTCAATCTGGAAGTCCATCGACCTATTGCAGTAGTCTGGTATTGTGGAATATGTACTGAGTGTTGTTCAGAACACAGAAGTTTAAAACTACTTCTATGCCTAGAACAGAAAACTACTTTTTTTTTTTATCAATATTGGGGCTGAAAGGAACATGTGTTCATCACTGAGCTTAGCACAACCGTGAGAGGAATCTAAACTTAACGTCCAAGACCTGAGTTACAGTATTCTTAGCATAACGCTCCTGTGTTAGGATACTTGTAATATGTTCCTATATTAGGATAATTCAATGTGGAAAGGACACCAGGAGCTCATCTGGTCTAACCTTCTGCTCTGTAGGGAATGAAGCAGGAAATCAAAGCTGTAAGTAGTGGTATGGGAGTTCAGAAGTAATTACAAAAAAAATTGGGCAAAATACAGGAGTATTCAGAGAAAACTTTCATTCCTTGCTTAAACATGAACTGTGATTACTTGCTGTGTACGTGTGCTATGTGCACTTGCTTTATATGTGAAAGCAAGTGTTCTATCTGTGTACTATTCAACACACCCTGATTACAGGGGAAGTGATGGGGATGGAAAGAGTTTTCTAACTCCACAGAAGCTTCCATGAGAACTCAGAATTTAAACAAGAGGTTGGTTTCTCTGCTTTGTTATTGGCAGCTGGAGTGTCTGTCGTCTTTTTTTTTTAATAAGATGGAAAACACTCTGGGTTTCAGTTGCTGAAAACAATTTATTCCACTCTTTCCACAAAAATATTTTGAATAAGGGAAGACTTAAAGGACTGAGAAACTGACTGAGAAACACTTTTTCTTAGGCAAATTCATTTGCTAAAAAAATTTGAATGTCTTATTTCCTGACCTATCTTAAGTAGTTACATGTGAAGAAGGTAACTCTAACAAATCGTTCTTATTAGTACATGCTACTGCCTGACACTTGCAACTTCTCTGGTGTGTTCAATTTCTGTGAATCACAGCTGCTTTAGTTTCCTAAACATCCTGTTTCTTGTTATCTCTTTTTAAGTTACAGTGCCCTATATAAACCATCTAGATAAAAATCTGAATGCAGTTACTGTGGGGAGATCTGCATTTTGTTGTGGTACTTGTGGCAAAATGACAGAATGTACAACCAGGCCAGTAGGTGAAGCCAAACCATACCAAATATTTCCTTTAGGAAAGTTTACTTTAAAGCTCTTTTAACACATAATTAGGCCATCTCAGTAAGCCATGCTCTTTCCTAATGCAACTATGAGAAAGCTGTTTAGTTAAATTGCTAGTGGTTGTCTAGACATCCTACTGGAATCTCCCAGGCTGGAATTTAATTAAATGTAGGGAATTTCTATGATTCTGGACAGAAGTATTTGGCTCAAGTGGCTTCTCATTGAAGATGTGGTTTGGAGACGATCTTACAATTCCTATGGGGATAGGAGAAGATATCTGGTTTTGGAATTAGATACTGAATAGAAAGGAATTGGAGTTATAATGAGTACAACTTTTGTTACCTCTTCCAAGGATGATCGTGTTCCTGAAAAGCTGGGGCTGTACCAATATGGCTTGGCAATAAATGATAACTTCAGAGAAATGTTCACAGTTTCCTGTTACTGCCCACAATTACCCCACTGCATTTGCCTCAGCAGCATCCACAGTTGCTTAATTTTTAATCCTTCTTTTTTTTTTTTTTTAAGGGCATAAACCATAATGTTTAATAGAAACAACCTTTTAAAATCTTATGGTACAGTTCAGAATGAATTATCCCCTGTGAGCTGTTATTCTCCATCTGCTTACATCTCTGGGACCTCTTAGCAACTGAGTTAGTATTCACATCATCTGGTCTGTTTATTTCTCCACTATTGGCTTGGCATGCAGATTTAAAAGTTAGGTACTTGGAAGCAGGAATACTGCAGGAGTCCTTACTCTGCTGGTGCAGTATCAAGCACAGAGGATCCTGGTTGCGCTTGGGCACTCAAAGTTCTACCTATCAAGTGTAATTACTGAGATTATTTTTTTAAGGGAGGTCCCCTTGACTAAATGGGAGGTTAATGTTGAATATTTTTTTGATTTGTGCCTTAAACATAGAAATCTTGGCTGCTGCTTTTTTTGAGACTGGAAGTGAAATTAAATACTATGTTAAGTATTAGCAGATGCTACAGCGGTGGACAGAATAGCAAAGGAACCTCTTTTGTGGACAAATGATGGGATTTAAAACTAAATAAAGCCTTGTGTACATGTCACCATCTTGGCAAAATGGCTGGTTTTGCTGATGAAGTTCTTAATGTCTTTCTGGAACACTGTAAACCAGAAATAGACTGCCTTTATAAGTAAAGAAAAATAATACCTCATGTCTATCATCTTTTTGAGAAAAAGGATGAAAGCAGCTCTGGATATATGAATGACATATTCATATTTGGGTTTTGTCTGCAGTAAGTAGAAATAGTGAGGTTGTGGGTTTTTTCTTTTTTTTTTTTTTTCTTTAAACAACCACATATATGTGTTATTGAAGCATGGGAACAGTTCCTTTTGTCAGTGGGGTTTCTTTCTTTAGTGTGATACTGAGTAAGGGCTACACTTTTTTATGTTGATGAAGTAGTTTTGTGGTTGAAGTCAGATTAATCTTAATCCAGTAGTTGTTCTGAAAAATTGTCTAATCTTTGTGAGGATTGCACACCTCTTAGGTCAGTGACCCATCTTTTGAAGGAAAAGATATATCCAGTTACCAGAACAGACTATATCACAAAGCTGACTTCACTTCCAAAGTGTTAATGGGGTTTTAATGACCTTAAACTGCTGTTGGCACCACCTGCAGGTTCTGAAACATAAAATGGATCAGGTTTATGGCTATGATCAGTATACAGAGTTGGAACATCCAGTTTGGGGTTTCAGTACAGTATAGATGAGATCATAAATCCAACTTTTATTGCTACATATTTTTTTAAGTTCTCTGTGTTAATTTTTTTTGTCTTGTGAAGAAGACAGATTCTTTCTGTGTTTCAGAAGTAAGAAGGTGCTTTGTGATGCTAGGAAAAATCATGATCTTGGACACTCTGTGTGTGTATGTTACATATGATAAATATATAAAGAAACATTTATCTTTGTAGTTGTGGAGCAGGATTTATTGATGCAGTGGTGATGAAGGTAGGTGGGCACATAGACTACAGTGCCACTGGTAAAGGTAGCAACTCCAGAGGCTATAAAATTGCTTTCTTGTATGCTCCAAGATTCCTGTTGAGATATATGGCATCTCTTTCTAGAGAGTATATTTGAAAGAAAAAAGTATCTGTAGCCTCCTGTAGGCCTCTGCACTTGGGGAAACTGAAAGAATGATAATATCACTCAATTTGGAGAGTTAAAGTAAATCAGTCCATAGTATAGTACATATCCTTAACATCAGAGTGATAATTTATCACAATATCCTATGGTATTTGAATTATAACCCATCCTCAAGCGTTGGTAGGGCATTGTCTCTGTTTTGTAAACCATATATTCACCTGCGCTCTTGTATCAAAACCTGCATGTTTCTTTGAGGTTGCCTCTTGAGTCTTACAACATTTGCCCTTCTATCCTGTCTGAAATACTTAAGTCTCTGTAGGTACTTGTGTACTGCAGATGAGCTCAAGTTCTGTGAGTGAAAAGTGAAATAGCTAAAATTACTTCTACTCCTTTCAACAGAAGTAGGAGCAGACCCGTATAAGCTCACTGTCCTTCTACACCACTGGAAAGAGTATTTCAATATTTGTTTGGTTTCACTTAGGCAGTTTCTCTCCCATAGGATTATTTTATTTCTTCCTGTAATCCCTCACCACTGACCAGGTATGACTCCAGAGAGAGGATGCCACTTTCCAGGTCTGAGACTGGAGGGAGTTCTAGGGTCTTTCCCTGGGGCCAGGTCTGCTGGTGATAGTGGTTTAACTTGATGGAGATGTGTTATGTTTGAGGCACTGAGTTGCTAACTGAGGGAGGAGATGAGCAGGCTGCACTCCATCAGGGAGGACAAATGAGATTGACAGGGTCTTCACAGAGTGTTTGCAGAGGTGAGACCCCAAGCCGCACAATACAAAGAAGGTGGCACAGGCAGATACCATGCTTAAAGGAGTGGTGGGTAGACTCTCAAGATGGGGGAGGCTGGAAGCTTCTGGCTTCAGCAACAGGAAAAAGGTTTGTTCTTCTTTTTGATCTGAATTTACGAAATTGGTACCATGCCCTAATAGCTAGCACAGGAGAACAAGCTCCATTAAGGGAGACATCAGAGCCAGCTGGCCTTGAACAGAGCACAAGAGAAAGTGATGGGCATTACTGGTCAGAGATTATTTTTACATGAGATACAAACACCCAGCTGCCAGTCAGACAGGCTGTCACAGGAGGACTGTAGCTTGCTGGGTCCCAGATCCAGGATGTTTTAGAGGATTTCTAAAATTCATCTGGCCTTCAGATTGTTACCCTTCATTGATTGCCGACAGGGCATTAACAATGCCGAGTGAGACCTAGAACAAATCAGGAAGGACTATGGAGCTCTGGAGGCAAAGGTGAAGGATGTGAGAGCTCAGGTTGTATTGTTCTGAGTCCCACTGGTGAAGGGGAAAGATTCAAGTAAGATGGATGCCTCTTGCAAATTAACAAGTGGCTGTGTGGCTGGTGTTGCAGAAGGTGCTTTAGCTTTTGTGACTATATGTCCCTTTTTAAGGAATGACAGATGGGATCCTTCAGACAAAATGGGATAAAACTGCCTTTGTCTACAGACTTGACAATGTGGTAAAAAGGGCTTTAAACTAGATATGGGATGATAACAGCTTGCACTTAAGGAACAGAGGTTAGGGGCACTGAGCAAGGTGATGGGAAAGAACCCTCAGGAAAGGTAAAAATGTTCACAAGGGGCCAACCCCAAGCACTTGCACCAGTGCAAGCAAAGTGTGAAACAAATAAAAGGCGCAGGAGCTCTGTATGTGGATGCAGGGCTGTGACAACACTGGAATAACTGAGACACCGGTGAACAGAAAGCGTGACTGCGTACAGGCTCTTTGGTAAGGATGGTTGGGAAAAGGAGTGGCAGTTGCTTTAAATGGAGGATTGCTTCAAAACACATAGATGAGATCCTAATTTGAAAGATGTGGCGGTCTGGGACACAGACTTGTATGTAACTGACATTGAGTACTGGCCCTTCAGAATGAAACCCAGACAAGCTTTTGTCCTTTGCTAATAACTAGATGCTTTAACTGCCAAATGTAATAATGGCAATAAGACTCTTAGACCATAGCAATAACATAGTTGCTTATGAAAACACAGAACCTGATGTGCCTCAGGTGCCACATTCAGATTCTTAACTCTGTTGTACTTTCCATCTACGTCTTGCTCTTTAGAGCTGGCTGTCTGCAATGCCATGAGGAGAATCCAGCCGTAGGGTTGGGAGTGAAATGCCATTGACAGTATCACCTCTTGTGGGTTATCTAAAATAGAGACATTCTGATTTCACACTTTCTTGGTTATGTCTCTTTGTGAAGCAGAAAAGCGTTAGGCTAGCAGAGTCCTCCTGCCAACGTAATGTAGGAGTTGAAATGGGATCAGAAGTCTCTTGGTTACTTCCCCTCTTTTCATTCCTACAGAGTTAGTGTAGGTGAATCTGCTTTGTGAGTTGGCGCTTGTTAAGTACAGCTGGCTCTTAATGAATAGAGGTCATAGTGCCAGAAAGCCATCCTGCTTCACATTAGTTTTTTTTTTTCCCCCCCCACTCTTTCTGGAAAAAGGAGGAAATTTCCAAGCAAAGGGGATATTTGCAGAATGTTTTGTAGTTGATGCTATACCTTCCTTTCTGAAATATTATAACAAATGTGTCTAGCAGGTGCAGACATTAAATCAAAAGGTAAAAATGTAAAGAAAAGCTCTAGTAACTAGTAAATATGTATTTCAGTTTACTTAACACTTGCTCAAATCTCTGACAGCTGGAATGAGAATGCCTTATTAGGATAAGATGTAATTCTTGTGTCTGTCTCAGAGCTGAGGTTTGTTGTAGAAATGGGACCTACTATTCAGTCTTACCTCAATCTCACTTGCTTTTAAAGGACTGCAGCTTACTACTATAGGTAGGAAAAGCAAAGCACTAGAACATATTCTTCTGGGAAAAGCTAGTAATAGAGGATTCTGATACAGGATGCTGAAGACTTTTCCACGGAATTTTTAAAAAACCCGATTTGTTATAGTCCTGCCACCAAAGTTGAGGTGGAAAGATTGCTGAATAAGTTCATTTATTTGCGTGATCAGCTAGACTGGAAAATTAGTAAGTTTTATAAATAGTAAAAACGTAAGAAAAGCATCAACTTTTACTGTGCTATTTAGTTGTAAGCTTTTCTGCTTTTATATATTGCTTTATATGTTGGTCTTGCCTTTGGAGTACTTGGTATTCAAAGGAAATGAATCCTCAATAAAAAAAGCTTTAATATTAAATGACATAAATTGGCTTCTACAACTACTGTGGCTAAGAGTTCTGAAGATCCCTTTGCTGACTTGCTGATGTATACTTCCAACCTGTTTATGCCTATTTAACTTTGGAATTGAACTCATATTTCATATCCTGTTAACAAAATATATTGTAAAAATAAAAGACATTCTGAATAACTTTCTAAATTAAAGGAATTAGCAAGAATTTTACTAGTGAATGAGGGCTTGGAAGTCTAGTTCATTAGTAAGAACTTGCCCTGCTAATTAAGTCTCTTTTTTTCAAAGTATCCAAACCAGTAATTTTTCTTCTGTGTCTCCAATGTTACAATGTAAGGAATAAGAACTGCAGTGTCCTTCTGAACTCTGAAAAGTGGAAGGACAGTTTTCTTCGCAAATTTGCACTGGAATCAAAACTGTTGTCTTAACACTTGTGTTACAATGTTGAAAAAGCTGTCAGTGATGGGACAAACTTCTTTATTCCACAAAGCAAATGGTTAAGTATATTTAGGCAAGACTTACAGCTGATTTTAGAAAACGAATGAGCTACTTTTTGTCTTTTTTTTTTTTTTTTTTTTAATTCATGACTTTAATAGTTTTTAACAGTGGAAGACTTGTAAGAAAACTTTTTAAATAGCTTTTCCTTTTCTGAAACATTTCAGTATAAAAGCAAAACCAGTAAGTTTAGTTTTTAGTCATAGGCCTCATAAGCCTATTTTTTAAAAGAAGCACTTATATGATTCCAAGTATATCCTAAGCAAGCTCTCCCACAGAAGATGTGAGAAAAGACTGCTAAGAAGTAATGCTGAAGTTTTAATAGTCTAATAGTGAAGAGGTAAAAGCATCATAAAAATGAAGACTGTTTCCTTACAGTAATGATGAAATAATTTAAAAATTGAAGACCACAATTGTTGCCATATGACTGCCATCCATAATTTGTCTTAAACAGAACTTCAGCAAACTATAAACAAGTTTTCACCCTTGATTGTACACGTACTTGGCAACTCTGTAATTTACATATTTATACAGCTTCCACTATCACCACAACTGGAGTTTACCTTCTATTTCAGAGGGCATGAATATTGGTGGTAAATATGTATTGTCGATTTTATATGTATAATTGTAATTGTAAGCATATATATTGCTATATGTGAGTGTAGCTGATAATTCAGACCACTCAGTAATACGATCTAACGTTCAGTCTGTTTTCATAAATGCTTCTTTAGAAGTGGAGTTCTAGGAAACCTTCTCACCCAGACATTTAGCATCTTAAGAATCCAAATAGCCACCATTTAATTTTGTCTCTTTGTAATTATGACAATCTGATAAGACTAACAGATTCTTCCTGGGGATGGTGAAGAGTCTAGGCAGGGAAGGTGATTTATTTTTGTCCTGTGGATTGTGAAATGAGGCTGTTGAAGCACCTCCTCTGAGAAGGGTGACCACTGTGTCCAATTATTATCCCAGGAAGGAACACACAGAGGAAATTCAGGATGCTGCTTTTAAGGACACAGACTTAAATAGTAAGCAATTAAGGTGGATAACATCAATGATTAAGGTGGAGTCAGATTTAATGGCCTTCCTGGTCTTCTGTCTGGGGCAATGAGAGAGAGACAGAAAAGTCATAAATGCAGAATTAAGATGCCTTTCAAGTATCTTCTACTGAAATTCCCAATATCCAGGAATACCTAAGATATATCTACTGAAGTCTGCCTCAGCGTCTCCCTGAAATAAAATTGCTGTCCAAACTCCTTTTGGGTTTGGTTTGTGGTTTTTTGTTGGTGTTTTTTGTCCTCACTGAAAGGCTACATGTAAGTGGTGGAAAGCTGCCAAATTTTGTATTGCCTATGGACTACCACTAGATGGCAATATTATTTCTGTGCTTAATGAGACAGGCGTTGATTTTTAGCAAACTATCAGCCTTGTATTAAAGGGAAAGGCTAATGGAGATTACTTCCTTCTTGGTAAAGGCTGGCATGTGTTGGGCTCACTTCTCTCATTAGATCAATTAAATTTAAAAAAACCTAGAAATTATGTTTCAACTGATTTTGATGTTGCAATGAAATACATGGTGTCAGGTGATACCATGCCGAGTTTAGATTCAGTCAGTATTCTTCCTATAGAGATAACATTGTACCTTTATGATAACACAATATGAGGCATGTGCCCAATAAATCAAAAACCAAACCAGTTCAGTCCAAATTTCATAAATGTAACTAGACTTCAGTTTTGAATTAAATATCCCTTTCTTCTATCCTCAGTCTAAGTGTTTGTCTGGTTATCTGCATTGGCACTTGGTGCTGGGGTGTGATTTCTAGGAATTTTGATGATTGCAGAGTGCAAGAGTCATAACCTGTGAACTGTTCATATTTTTTTTAATAGTGCAGTTTTTGACTGCATGCTGCAAAATTAACTGTGATGTCACCTTGCCAAAGTCTAATGCAGAAGTTCCAAGAGTGAATAAAGGAAATAAAATATTACTGGCTATGCAGTTATCTTTGGACAGTCTCCAGGCTGAAGATGTTTTTTCATTGTAAACTACTAGAGGTCTCAGTGTGAGACCATTTCTTTGGACCCACCACAGGGACCCCATGAGTGCCAAACCCAGAGGGGGAGGAGAATTATTGTCAAATACTCAAGGAAACCCAGCAAGTGTGGTCTCATCACCACATAAATCCCCACTTAAGCCAGTTTTGCTGCATGGTTTCTTTGTCAGGGCCTCTCTTTAAAGCCCCAGTGTCAAAAATTTGAAGTCAGAACAAAAATGTGTGAACGATTGCCTTGGGCAAGTAGATTTTCTACTCTTAGTGCAAGTGTAGTACATTCTTGCTCAAATGGATGAACACTTTGTAATTAACTTAATTTCTCATTTAAGAATAGCTGGTTTATTCCAGGTTATTCAAAGTGTCATGTATCAGCATGCATGTTGTTCGTCAGTAGCTACTGGGACTAGAAGGTCTCACATGAAGAATGCCAGTGTCGTGTATGAAAGTAGAAAGAGGACCAAATTATTGATGAACTGTTTTGTTTGGTATATGTTACAAGAATCAGAAGAACCTGTGAAACTCTGTCTGTATCCGCAACATAAATGCAGCGTTCCTCCCCAGGAACCAACTCTTAAAGAAGACTGGATGTCTTGCAGTGGCCAGCAGGTGCCTACTGTTTTGACCCTGAGACAACCAAGAGGTGCACCCTCTGCCCATGGGTCCAGGAGATCCATTTTTAAGCTTAGGCTCAGGCCCTCCTTTTCTGAATTATGTTGTAGGTGTATCTACAATGAGCCTGTCCTCAAGCCTGTCTCCAGCTTTGTCTCCTGGATGGATCTCATACCTATGTTGCAGCTTTGTCTCAGGCTGTCTCTTGCTAATCCTGATGTCTATGCTGCCTGGATAGACCCTGAACCTGGTTCATCACCTCAGCACATCTGGGACTTTCAATGGACCCTGCTATCAGCCCCTGGCTCCGCTCCACCAGCTCAGATGCTGCAGGATTGTGCCCTAACTGATGAAGATGCTGCCCTGCCTGTACTGTGGTCACTGTCCACTTGTGCTACCTTGTGGTGCAGCCCTCTCTTGCTGTTTCTGAACAACTTTCTGGTGTCTTCATCTTTGTGTCGCTGACACTTATAAGCAACTCAGCTTGATGAAAACTTACTTTCACTGGTCTGTAACAAATAACTATCTCTAAAACTGTTACTTCAGAGGGAAAATAACAAGGGAAGGGGAAGCAAATTTTCTATATGTATGCTATTTGCTGATAGTAACAGTATCTAGGTCTGGCTCTTGCTATTTTTTGCTTAGGCATTGTAGAAGAAAAATGTTTGATATACCAAAGAGTGTGGAGTTTTTAAGCTAATAAATGGAAATTAAAGTTGTCAGTTGTGAATCCATCTTGCCTTCTGAATATTTGCAGGATGAAGTTTTGATAAGGCAGGACACTTAGGCCTGGAAATGTTATGTGCTTCAAAAAGAGCTTCTTCCACAGAACTTTAGATAGAAGATGAAAGAAATGTTTATAGGCTTATTCAGTTGTCTGCATGCATGCATCTCAGTTGCTTCGAAGTCTCCTGCAGCTTAGCTGATTAATGACTCTAGTTCCACATGTCCACATGATCTCGTTAATGCAGATTCTACTTCTGATGTCCCTTCTTAGGTCTATGAAATGCTATTGCCATGATGCAAGTATCTTAGCAGTTTTGTTACCTTTCTAGTGCCTTAGATGATAAAAAAAGGAGTAACCAGGATGTCATCAGGGCAATGACATGGCTTAATCTGTAAACAACATGTTGGAGATTCTATTGAATGTGTGACTTGTCTTTGTCTTATTTTGCTGTTGGCAATGAGGAGAAATTCTTTTGTGCTCCTTCCCTTAATTGTCAAATTGAAAAGAATCAGGTTTTTTTTTTTTTTTCCTCCTCCCAGTGTTAGACTGGTTTTAGGTAGCTTTGTCTTTTCTCTTAATGTGCCACCTATGACTATTCTAAACTACCAGTTTCGTCCAATAGATTGGAAGACAAGTTCAAGCATATTTGTAGTACTTCTTGTACCTTTCCAGAGCATTCCTGAGTTACACTCTAGAAAGTATAGGATAAATGTTTGTATGCATTCTTTTAAACAAAATAGCATTTTAACTGATTTTTTTTTCCTATTCATAGTATGTATCTACTAAGTATACTTTGCCCTTAGCAAGTGTCATTTTCTCAGTATGCTCACTCTGAGGTGTTCTGTGTGTATTGAGCATAGAGCTAAATATGGCAATCTTTCAGTCAATGAGAGCATTACTATTGAATCTTGGGATGAAAGTGTGGATATAGGAAACTGTGTACTTGGTTTGCAGAACTTAGACTAGTACAATTGTCTTAATTCTTCTTGCTCTCTTTAAATCTCTCCAACTTATCCTGGAAAATAAGAGAAAAGCTGTTATGACAGCAGTGGTTAGCTTAAAAATTGTGTTTGCAATCAGGTTTGAGTGATGCCATTTGTAGATTCTGCTCTTCTATTGTTTTTCAGCTAGACTTTCTCCAGTGCAGTGTGCGAGTGACTTCACAGAAGTAGGAGAAAGAGGGATAATGGGTGCTATGCTGAGGTTCTTGCCAAGCATCTGATGGCCTCTTCATTGGGAAGAAAGAATTTTGCTTGCCTAAAAATTAAAGCCAGTATATTGCAGGAAAGAGAATCTGGTATGGTATCTCTCAAGACACCTGACAAGTCCCATTGCAGAAAAGTTGAGGAAACAAAGCACACAGGGAGAAAGGCACTGTTATCAGCTGTGTGCAAAAATGTTCCCAACTGATCTAAAAGTGATGAAACCATCAGTGGCAAAAGCAGTAGGATTGCTAATACAGTAGAAACAACAGAAGCGCTCAATGGTGACTTTTGATTTTGTATTTGGGAAGGGGAGAACAGAGGGATATTCTGTGGTAACGGGCAACCTCCTGTTTTTCTCTTGAAATGGAAAAAATGAGACACTTAGGCTGGTGCAGACAGCTTGTTGGTGCAAGTTGGAAATGGAGTATTTTGCCCTAATGTTTAAAAATCCCAACAAAAAAACCCCAACAAAAAAAAAACCACAAAAAAAAAAAAAGTAAGCAAACAAACATGAAGGAATGAGTCTGAAGTCTGATCCTGATAATCATCACCTGGTGAATGCTGAGGATCTGCTAAAAGCCCCTGAATGTTTAAGAAAGCAACTGAGAGCAGGGAGTTGCATGACATACTAGCTGGCTTGTACAAGGCCTGGTGGGATGCTGCATCCTACTGTGCTGTGGAGTCAGTTTAAACAGGCATTGTGATTCAGTGAAAGTCCTGAGGAACTTCAGTTGCTTTTAGATTCTGAAAAGGAATTAAGGGTGACTTACTAGCTAAGAAGTAAATACATGTCTTTGATAAATGGCTTCTCATAGTACAAAAAGATATGGTAGGATGCAGCAACTGGAAACTGAAGCCATACTACTGCAGACTGAAAAGACTCTATTCTAATAGTGGAAGAAATTAACCATCGGAAAAAGTGATGAAAGGTAGTAGTGACTTCTATACTGACAGACCTGTCTGTTCAAGACTGGATGCCTGTCTGAAAGACAGGATTTTTTTCTGATTTTCTAGAGTAAGTCTTATGTCCCATACTTAGACATTTTATTGGCCCAGCCTTTTCTGGCCTTAACATATGAACACCAGTGTCTCAAGAAAAGTGTCTGCTCAGTACATCAGCTTCAGCTCTGCTTTTGATTCTGTTAATATTGCTCATGGCCCCTAAGCACAGTGCTGATGGAGAAAATTGGCCTGCTGTTTCCAAAATTTACGGTACTGATTTAATTTTGAACTGACATTTGACATTCCAAAAGTGAAATTTGGAAAGGTGTGCTTTTTTCTGTAACATAGATTCTATATTTGTTGGCTTCCAACATATCTGGAGGCAAATTACTGAAGCCAATGTTTCCTTGTTGTGTTTTTGATGAGGAAAAAGATGACAGTCGTAAGGGTTGTTGTCAGGATATCATATGGTTTTTTTAAAAGACCTCTAATGATTAAAATAGTAAAAATGATTGAAAAAGAAAAAGCTTGGATTGTCAAAGAAATTTTCTAGCAATGCCAGTGACTTAAAACAAACTGTCTCTGGAAAAAATCTTCTACAAGGGGTTAGCATTGGGTTTTTGCAGCTGACAGGATGGTTTCTTTGTCTCTGTTGGAGTTCTCACCTTCTTTTCCATTTCCCTCCCACTCTTCCAACTCACACACACCTTTTCTTAGTTTTACTGGCATTTATCCAGTAGCCAGTTTGTATAATACTGCACACAAACACTTCTTGCAGGAGGTAGCTGAAGGTTTGAGTGGTGTCATGTGCATTATTGAAGCCTGTTTTCAGCCTTTTTCTATGCCAACAGACATCCCTGTTATGCTAATGATAGATGGGAATAGTTAAGATGTTACATAAAAAAAGGGGTATTTTTTATGTACAAGTGATAATTGTCTTCTCTAGTCTTCAGTATTTCTCAAAAAGTGTACAGTAGAAAAGTAGAAGCAGTCATCTTGAAACCACTGGGTTTTGATACTTTTGGCTGAAAATCTAGAAGTGGTTTAACCTTGAAAAATATTAAAACTTGAAAGGAGAACTGATGGAAACCAATATTAACTTTCCAGTTTGGACAGCCTAAATTTGTAATACTAGTGAATTTTTCAATGATCAGTCTTAAACTAAATGGAGTCCCTGCATTATCTGTGGATAAGTGCTTTTCTTTCTTCTGAAACATAATTTTAGACTGGACTGAGTTGAAGTTGGCATCATTCCCTGTGCTCTCTATGATATCAAAGTGCACCATATATTTTAACTTTTTAGTAGCTTCTGCCAATGAAAACAAAAGTTATAATTAATAGTCTCAGCAGTTTTGCTGCCAAGGGTTCCTGGCCACAACTCTTAGTTTGTTTTATGCTGCAGATGCATACCTCTGAACCTTGTTAACAATTTTTTTTTTTCCTTTCCAATGATTGAAGACTACTGCTGTCCAAGGAACTAGCCCTACTTTAAAAATAAAAGAAAATAAAACACAGCCGTTAAAGAGTTAATTTGCTCATGAGAAAATATTTTTGGGACAAACTCTTTAAAGGAGCTAAGATTTTTGTTAAGGGTAAAGCATCATCTCACCTATCAGTCAATTGTTCTAAAATAATTTTGACTGTAGAGTTATGTTGCAGATGGGGTGTATTACAATACTGAAAAATTACACAATAAATATATGGGTTAGCAGGTTGAGGTCTCATCTCTTTGCTCCCAGGAGCATCATGTAATTAATTGCCCTAATACTCTCAGCCTTCTAAGACTGGTAAAATCTCTTCCATGGTGATATGATACTTTTTAATTATTAAATTATATATATGTTTCTAAATATATGATCTGATTTCTGACTGTAGAGGTAGCTTGGGAAGGGCAACTCTAACACAGGACCTTTAGGAAAAGGTAATTTTTCTTGCCAAAAAAACCCAGGTCCAATCTCCTAGAAAGGGATTTTTTTTTTTAATTCTCTATTTGTGGAGTTAGACCACACAGTTTAGTTTTATATTATTGACAACTGAAATTAGCTGATGAACTTGTTTTTGCTGAATATGATGGTGGACAAGTTCCTACCATGTAGAAATGTTTAATTTTTTTTTTCCCTGCTTTGCCTTCATGGTAGTCTCGCTACAGTAACATAAGATGGATATTGGAAACTTTGTTATATTTGATGAGTCTTAGAGCTGTCATCTTAGCTATTTCTAAAACTTTGTGTTTGGAGGGAAGGTTTTAGTTCAGCTCTTTCCTTTTCTTCAAAGAAGCTTTTGTTCTGCTTACATCATTTTTTGTGACTGAGTCTTCTGTGAAAGGCCCTGTGTGGGTGGTTCAAACACTGTATCTGATCGAATGCTGTTTACCTGGGGCATCTGATTAATGAACATGTCTTGAGTGGGATTAATGTTGTAATAAGTGTCTTGGATAGACACAAATCCAAGGAATAGATTCAGGCTATCATCTTATTCTATAGTGCTTAGTGACTGAGCTGAGTGAAATTTCAAATGGAGACTTCAGAGTTAAAAGATTTATCTGTAATTTTCCAGTATTGTCATTTCTATACTTTACTTTTTCAGAACTACAATGATTTGAAGAGAGCTAATTAAATGTCCTAGTGCTATCGCAGCCTTCTGCGAGTACTTGAGATGTCCCAGCAGGTACTGCCTAAATGTATCTGAAATTTAGCTTTGTCTCCTTTTTAAACATGATTCTCCTCCCTCCTGTGTTTCTTTGTTCACCTGGTAATATGTTACTTTTATAGTATCTAAATATTCCTCGTACGCATTTTGTATTTATTATACTCCTCTATACTATGACTGCTTTTCCAATAAGAGAATCTGAAATGCCCATGTAATTCAGGAATCTCATTTTGCCTGGTCTTTTAATAAATTCTACCATATTTCCAGCTCTTAGGAGGGTGCTCTTTCCTATTTTTGGAAACTTTGTTATATTTGATGAGTCTCAGAGCTGTCATCTTAGCTATTTCTAAAACCTTGTGTTTGGAGGGAAGAAATTTTCATAGAAATAAGCTTCCCAGATTAGAGTTTGTTAGGTTATCTAAACTGAACTTCTTCTGTCAGGACAAGTTTTTTTTTATCTTATTTGAATTTCAGAAGTAACTTTTACTATATCAAAGGTGCTGTTTTGAATGCTTGGCAAGGTAGCCTGAGGATCAGTGTCTTGTTCTTGTCACTGCTATAAAGCTGAATTAAAGGAGCAGAGGAAAAGTTGCCTGTTGTTTAGCAACCAAATAGGGTGTAGGCATTAATAAAAAATTTCTAATTTGCTGACTTGCAATACCAAGTGGACCACCCATCCTGCTGTAACAATTCCAGCAACAAGTAATTCCACTTGTTCTGAGAAGTAAAAAATGATCTGTGGAACGGTTGGGCAGCTGTAAGGACATAATATGGAAAAGATTATTGAACTTGGTCTATTATGATTTGTAAAGCTTGGGGATATTTGTTTGCAGCTTTGGCCATGTTTTCTCCATGCTTGCTCACTTCACTGGACTTTTTCATCAGTAGAGATCCAAGAACTAACGGGATAGAGGGACTGAAGCTCTGTCAGTGCAATGGTTGACACCATATCTTAGCATGGTTTTGCTTGCTCAGGTGCAATAGCAATAAAACTAGTAGTGGAAGACAACGTAGGTAGCCTGCATTGAAACCCATGCTTCAGTGTCTTCAAAATTGGTATCTGAGCCTTCCAAGTGGAAGGCAAATCTCTATAGGCAGCAGTGTGTTTCCACATGTGGGAACCAGATTGGTGAATAGAGCTTTGTGCGGGTCCATTTTATGATTACTGTCTTTAATAATACATTTTTGGGGGGTTTTTTGTTGTTTTTTGTTTTTTTTTTTTTAAATAGGAATTAAAGACAACATTGCTGCAAATGGTGTTGTGTTAGTGTTACAACATAAGTGTAAGTTGTGGTAGGATGTGAGTTACCACCTAGGGTTAAATTAGGCTTAAAACCATAACTACAGAAGAAATCTAGATAGAATAAGGGAGAGGTTCCTGCTCTTAATTATCCTCTGATGGGCCCTACCTCTAGGGGTCTTGAATTGCCACAGGAAGAGCCTCTGCTGATACGATGTCTAGGAGGACAACCTCCCCTGATCAAGGCTTTCATGAAGCATTTCTTAGCTTCTGAGGCAGCTATAGAAGATGCTTCAGGACTGCTTAGCAGCAGAACACAACTTCCTCTAGCCTATGTCAAGAATCAATGAACAGGAAACTGCTTATTTTCTGTATCATAGTTTTCTTAATGAAAAGCTGGCTTTTGACATCTTGACAGCTTTTCATTGCTAGAACATTATTTTGGTCATATAATCACTAAGAAAAATCTTAAACTATTTTTTGCCTTCCCCTGTTTGGAGAATAGAAAAAAAGGTAGTGCAAGAGAGCAAACATATTAACTTGCATCATAAAATACTGAAACCACTTGGAACTATAAACTTTCTGTGTTCCCACAACTTCTTGCTACAATTATTTTCTAGTTTAGTGGTTTACCTGCAAACACACATCCAGCGGGACTGTGCAACTCTGTAGGCAGGAGAGCTGGCAAGCAGAATATTCTGTGTAGAGAAATCCCTCTTTGTGTTTGTGTGGAAGAACTGATGGGACATGCTATGCTGTGAAAAGTTAAACTGGAAAATTAAAACCTGACTGGCTTTAAATAGATATATAATAACTTGCTCTCTACAAACGCTCCCTAGATTTCATAAACAGACAGTGAGATCTCTTTGCTCCTGTTCGTTGCTGTAGTTTGTGATTCAACAAGAGCTGATGTAGTCCACACTGAACTCAGTATCACTGCAACTAGCTTATAAACTCTAGTGGAAGTAAACCATATCAAAAATCTCTCCAGCATATCTCACAAGATGTAATTGCTGCAGTGTATGTAGACCTAAACTCTGTTCCTGAAAGCTTCAGTCTACAGCAGATACCATACCAAAGCAGGCAATCACTTTCTCACCCACAGGTTAGCACCCATGTGGCAAATATATTATTTTTTTGTCACAAAATTTTAAATAAAATTATAGGTTGGGCTTCTCTCTTCCACATAGACTCACAAAATTACTTGCCTTAAAAAGGATCTCTGGAGGTCCAACCTTCTGCTTCGAGCAGGGTGAACTCAGATCAGGCTACCAGCACATAATGTAGAATGAAAAGATATTATTTAACTTCTCTGTGAAAACAAGTGTGAAATCTTGCCTATTGCACCCATAAGTAATTGTTAAGGTTGTTCTGAGTTACCAGCTCTGAGCTGCTTTAATGATAGCATGCTCAATTAGTCACTATATGGCAAGCAGCTGCCCTTGTAGCTTTACAAAGTTGCAGCTATTGTTTAAAAACAAACAAGTAAACAAAAGCCCTGAAAATTAGCTTGGCTTTGCTTCTCTGAGTACAAGCTTTCTCTGAGGTGACACAACATACGGGTACAAATAGTGCTGTGTAAATATAGCAGTGTGTGGTAGTGCCTAACTGCCAGAGCCATCTTGGATGAAAACTATGCCCCTATTGATTCTGATGAACTATTTGCAAGCTCTTTCTGAAGCCAGCATATGGAAAAAATTGCAGGTCTTACGTTGGAAAGCTTTTTTTTCCCTTCCTGGCTATGAGATCTTCTTGTGAGTTCTGAAAGGCATGCATCTGCCACTGACTCTTGCTGGTCTGAAAGAGGGGAGACCCTGCCAGTCTATGTAAAGCTGCTTTTCACAGCAGTCGAGTAGCTGGCAAAGTGTGGTAAATGCTAATAAAAAAGGCTTAAGAAAGACTTTAATTAAAGTAAGATCTCCACTAATTATGTTTGAGGCTACACAGAAGGAGCCTGACACTGGATAAATTTTTCAAACTGTTGGACAAGAAAAAATTAATTACCGTCCCAGTCACAAGTTGAGGTCATTTATTTAAAGGGAAACACTTAGTCCTATGGTGCTTTGTAATTTATATGACTAGGTATGCTTTACATAACTGGACTTGTAATGTGATATTTACTTTTATGCATAACGTTATTATGTTCTTAAAAGGAAAATTCTCTTGTGGGAGGTGGTGGCTCTCTTCACTGAAAGCAAGTAGTTTGATTTCTTTTGCTGCTGTGCTTCCTGGTGGCACTTTGAAAGCTCTTCAGCTCAATAGTATGGGTATTGCATATTAGTTCCTGTTTTGGTCTAATAATGTGAAAGGCAGAACAAAATGTGGTTTGCTAGAAGTGCTACAACTTGTGGAATGGTACAGACAAAACTTTGAACTTCTCTTATTTTTGTGCAACACTGGAAAATTACTCCCATAATGACAGCAAGTAGAGTGTGAACCTGCCCTTATCTGTGGGCTAATGATCTTTGCTATTCTTTTCTTATTTAGGTCTCTCAGTTTCAGGTTGAATTGCAACACATGAAACAACCAGCCATATGTACATTGACCTTTAGTAAAGGAAGCAGCTTGTCCGAGGCCAACCATTTATTTTTGCTTCCATGTTCTGCAGCTGTACAGCTTAGGCAGCACCATCAGTTTAAGTAAACTAGTGCAAAAATTTTGGCATGTAATGAAAATTGCTTTTTGGTGTGCTGGTGTGAGAAGCCCTGATGGAAGGAACTACTTCAAACTCAACAACTGTACTGGAAAGATGAATGTGTCAGGATTGTAGGTTATCAAAGCTGAACTGGAAGTAGCAACTACAGATGTGTTTCTTACAGTATAGTCTCATGCAGAAACGTTTTGAATTCTGTATCTATAGTGTTTCTTTATAAGTATGTTTAAAGTGGTGCAAGTATTAGGTTTAGTAATCAAAGCCTTTTTGGGGGAAAAACCAAACCAAAACAACTAACCCAACCCTTTGAAATGCAAATTGAAAATCATAAATCAAAAATGAGAGTTCTCTAGGAATTTTCTGTACACCCTTGCTGTGCAATAGATGCTATTCTCAAATTCGCTAACTCACTTTCTTGTTCTCAGGCAGTTGTCCTGCTAGTGTTACTTGCAAAAACCTGAAAGCTGCTTATGCTAATTAAGAACTATTTTAGAATTGTTTTATGTGGAGGATGGGACAAGTTCTTTTGACTCCTGATATCTTTCGAGAGTAGTGTATGAGAAGGAAGGCTATAGCACTGCCCTGCAGCTGGAGATGTGTTCCCTAGCTGTGCTGCAGTGGGTTCCTGAAAAGCCACGATCTCCAGTTGCTTCCAGAGCTCCAAGCACAAACCTTTGCAGTATCTGCCAAGAACTGTATGTTCTTGAGACCATGCTGTACATTTGTAACATCTATCCAAATCTGTGTGGTCAGCATGCTTCATGTAATGGATATATATATATATTTTTTAAAGCATATTAAAGCTTTTTACCATAACTTATTCCCAATTTGGCGTCTTCAAATGCTATAGGAAGATCTGAAAGTCTTGGCCCTACTGTTCCACCATAAAGCTTTCCATGGAAAGTTGCTCCTCTACTCCAGTTGCAGCAACTTTAACTGTGGCAGTTAAATACTCTTAATTCCAGAACAGTCATTGCTTTTGAATAAGCTAATCGAAGTCCAATGTGATTATTCATGAATTTGTTGTTTCTAGGATAAGTAGGTAGTAGGAAATTAAGGTTTTCTTAAGGAACTTTTGAATAGAATATTTCAGTTGGAAGGGCCCTGCAATGATCATCTAGTCGAACTGTCCAACCACTTCAGGGGTGACCAAAAGTTAAGCACATTAGTAAGGGCATTGTCCAAATGCCTCTTAAATACTGACAGGCTTGGGACATCGACCACCTCTCTAGGAAGCCTGTTCCAGTGTTTGACAACCCTTTTGGTAAAGAAATGCTTCCTAATGTCAAGCCTAAACCTTCTTTGACACAGCTTGTCACTGGATACTAGGGGGAAGAGGTCAGCACCTCCCTGTCCACTTCCACTTGATTTCACCTGGGAGTATCTGTTGCTCATTTTCAAGGAGACATGGGGAATATTTTAAAACAGATATTATCTTACTAATTCTCTTTTAATCTGATAGCAGTGATAAGTTGCTATTTAAGAATCAACAGCCTGGAAAGCATTCCAGCTAAATAAAATCTGAAATTTCAGAGAGTAGGAAAGGATGTTTTCATGTATACTGTCTTGATTACAGAAAGACTGAGTTTGCTGCATATCACTTCTAAGACCCTTACTGAGCTTTCATAACTACCATTTTCAAAATAGGTTGAAATATTTGCTTCAAGAATAGAGGCAAATAGATTTTTTTTCCATCTTGAAGAGGATGCTTAAGAATGACTGCTCTCTTGGGCTTTTAGGTTCATCCAAGTCCTGTGTTACCTATTCATGAAAGATCAAGTGTTTCTCTGCTCTGAAGCAGTTTTTCTAGGCTAGGCAGAGGATGACATTCATATTGGGAATGCAACCTAATGGTTTCTGAGCATCTGCACATACCTAAGAACCATGAGTAAAAGTCTGTACTGTTTGTAGACTGGCACTGATTAACTGAGGATAATTTAGCTAGGATTAACAACCTGCTACAACAGGTAAAGCATTCTGTGCCCAGTGCCCCAGAGCCTGGGACAGAAGTCAGGGTTCCTGGGCTTTTCAGATATTCCAGTTTTCTGCAGTGTCTTGCCTCTTTTGCTACGCAGCTTCTAACTTCTGTGAAGATCAAGCATATGAAACATCAGGAAACTCTTTACATAGCTCTGATTTGTCTCAAAAGGTGGTCTGGTTGGAATGTTATAATAAAAGGCTGTCATAATGCATATAAACAGGGAATCAAAACTTTCTACAATGCTAAGAATAGGAAGGTCCGTCTGAAAAATCTGCCTTCTGAGCACATGGCATCACAGTCAAAACTTCTGAGAATCAGTTTTTCATGTGGAATATGATCAAGTGATATAGAATTATATATTAGCTGAAAAAATGAATACGCATTAGCAGGAAGCTGGGAAGTCTACAGAGGAAATACACAAGTGCTGCGAGAAAGCATCAGCTGTCTTGTTGGTGACAGGTAGCAGTTTCTATTGGAAATCTGTTCTTAATCTTCTTTAGCTCTTTTGTATAGAACTATATGATCTGTTCTGGCAGAACTGGCTTGATCCAACACAGACTGAGACTCCCAAGCACAATTACATCCCCGTTACCGTGAATTCTGCTGTACAGGTATTACAGGTGTGAGGAATGTAACTGAAAATCTTAGTAGTATGAGTACAGAACTTAGTAGTATGAGCACAGAAGTATCTGGATGACTAAATATCTTGTATTAGAGCAATATAGCACAATGATTGAAAATTTTTTTTGACAAAAAAAGTGAAATGGTGGTGTGTAAGCAACAGTGCATGGCACATGGCTCATTCATTACTGTGATCTCAACTGTTGGAGCCACAGAACTGGCAGGAGTCTTTGGGGAAAGTCGATGGAAAGATACCAAGAACAGAGCAGGAGTATGCTATCCACTGTCACAATTTCCTGTCAGCAGTCAATATGCTCACAGCTGAGAATAGATGTTTGTGTCTTTGTATAGTTTGCTAGTGTATACAGCTATCATAAAATCTTTACTAAAGATGAGAAAGGAAAGAAGGATCCTGTCAAATGGGATCACTTAAATGGTTGTCATGGTTTAAACTCAGCTGGGAGCCAAACACCATGCAGCTGCTTGCTCACTCTCCCCCACCCTCCAGGAATGGGAGGAGGAGTTGGGAGGGAAAAGGGGAAGGAAACTCACAGGTTGAAATTAAAACAATTTAATAATTGAATTAAAATGAAATTAAAATAATAATTGTAACAATAATAGTAATAATAGAAAATATGAATGAGTAATGAACAATGTGATTGCTCACCATCCACCGACCAGTGCCCAGCCTGCTCCTGGCTAGTGCTCCCAGAGGAGAGAGAATCCTGAAACCACAATCCCGAAAGCCAGACAGAGCTTCCTGATCAACCCTTATCTATATACCGAGCATGATGTTATATGATGTGGAATATTTCATTGGCCAGTTTGAGTCTGTTGCTCTGGCTGTGCTCCCTCCCAGCTTCTTGTGTACCTGTGCACTGTAGCCAGACATGAGAAGATGAAAAGTCCTTGATTTCTTAGCAACAACTAAGAATATCATTGTTTTATCAACATTCTCTCATATCAAATCCCATATTGCATCCAAAACACAGCACTATTCTAGCTTCTAAGAAGAAAAAAAAATTAGCTCTACCCCAGCCAAAACCAGGACAATGGGAGACTTAAATAAGCCTTTAGAGATGAGATGTGAGGTTGCTATGTATTTCAGGCTTGTTTTTAAGTTTCTCAACTCTTATTCTGCAAGGTTAATTTTGAAATGTGGAAGTTGCTCACAGTAATAAAATTCAATTTTTATCTGTTGTGTCGTTTTGGAGAATATACGAAAACTGACTTCTCAGCAGCTCAAAGGTATATTTGTTTTGGTAGCGATTTGCTCTCGGTGTTTTATGATAGTGCAATGACAGAAATTCTTTGATCTATCAGTACGAACCTTTTAGGAATGAGATCGTATTCCATCAGCTGACTTGCATGAAATTCAGACGTTAATTTATAGTTTTTGGAAGAGCACAAGAAGCTAAAATTGCTACTTACAACATCTGAAGAGAATACTTACTGCACTTGGTTAAATCCATTCATCTATTGGGATAGAGCTCATTGAGAAGAAAGGAGGAGAAGGTGAAGGGCAACACAGGAACATTTGTTTTCCTCTCTGCACTTCCTCTTCTCTGTTAAAGAGGTTTGACATTTCTGAGTAGAACTGATTAAATTATTCTCAGAGTTTTAACATCTGTATCACTGAACCACCTCATGTAATTGGAGCGAGGAGGCTGAACAAAAAAACAATTTCATGCATCTCCATAGTGTTTGTTTCACATAACTGGTTACTGGGAGGCAGGGGAGAAATCTATAGAAAACTATATTTGCTGTGTATCTTTGAATATTGGACAATGTTCTTGCACAGAGTAATAGACAATAATATGAGAAGCTAATAAAACTGTTTACTGGTTGGTCTCTTGTGCAGTTGCTTTAAAATTATTGTGGGAAATGAGGGGGAAATTGAAATTCTATTGTTAAAGAAAGGTTCTTTGGTCTTTCATATTTTTATTTTTAAAGTACTTATTGTCATTCACTTTCATCATAAATAGTTCAACAAATAGGTTTCTTCTGCAAAATGGAACTGAGATGGGCCATTAACAATTGTTGAAAAACACATTTTAATAAAAGAAAAATCTTAGACTAACTAAAAGCAGTGACTTGCAGAAACAAGCCTTGAAGTTACCCACCCCTGTATGAGTAAAAGTTCAAACTATCTTATTTAAATGTTGCTGTATAAGGAATGATTTTCCTGTGGTAAAATGCAACTGTAGAAGTATAGCTGGGAAGCAGCAGGTAATATATATGGACTGTTATCCAGGTGGAATAAAAAGATTTATTTTTCACTTCATAAATTTTTCTGGTTTTAACAGTGTATTTTAAATTATTTACACCTGTGACAAGTCTGTGCTGTATCTGTGATGTATCAGGAAGCTCCTAATTCATAATGGCTGTTTGAGAGATCCTCAACTACTGTGGCAGGTATGAGATTTCAGGAAAAAAAAGATTTTCTTTTTTTTTTCCTCATTTTTTGTATACTCTAAAAAATAGACAACATTTCCCTTTGATCAATCTCTTTAAGTATGATAAAGTAAGAAAATGAAACCTGAAAAGGAGAAATGGACAGAGCATCAGTATAAATTCTTTATAACTGGATGTATAAGTTCTGCCTTTTTTTTTTAAACACAAAAGTGGACACATGATCCTAGATGTCACGTTACAGATAGTAAATAGAAGGGAATAACTAATGCCATTAGCCTGCTATCATACATCATGGTATGTAGCTGGTTTTCTCTGCTACAAGGGCACACTGCTGATTCTTTTTTTTTTTTTTTTTTTTTTTTTTTTAACTTGCTCTTCATCAGCACACCCAGATTTTCTCTGCATAGGTACTTTCTAGGTTATCAGGCCCTGGCCTTAACTCTTGTGTGGGGTTATTCTATCCCATGCATAGGGCTTGACAATTGCATTTGAACCTCTCAAGCTTCCTGGCCAGCCTACTTTTCAAACTTATACAGGGTCCTCTGAGTAGCACTCTCCTCCAGTGTATTGACTGCTCCCAATTTGGTATCTTACACCTATTTGCTAAGAGTGGGCTCTGCCTCCATCCAGGTCACTAATAATAACATCAAGCACTACTGGATGTATCATCATTTTTTTGAGGGATGTTCCCACTACATGGCTGCTGGTTGGACTTTCTGCTGCCAATTTTCACCCTGTCCCCACAGTTTTTCAGCCACCACCCTACTGCTAGCTGATGGAGTCTGTATCTCCATAGACTACCTCCGGGGTTACTGTGGCAGTCCATGCTAAAGACCATACTGAAGTCAAGATATGCAACATTCACAGCTCTCCCCTTGTCCCCAGAGTCAGTTGCTGCCTCCTGGAAGGCAAACAAATTGGTCAGGTGTGATTTACCCTTGTTAGATCTATGTTGGTTTTTCCTCACTGTCATCTTATTTGCCATGTGCTTGGAAATGGCTTCCAGAAAGATTTGTTCAATAGCCCTCTCAGCGACTGAAGTGTGTCTGATTGGCCTCTGCCTTCCAAGAATTTTTTGATACCCTTCTTTAAGATGGGTATGACATTTGACTTTTTACTGTATTGGGAACCTCCTCCAATCACCACAACCTTTCATTAGTCACTATAAAATATAATTGTGCCAATTCAAAAGTTTTAGGATCCTCCTTGTGAGCACAAATTTATGTCAGCTTCTCCCAGAATTACACTGTTGAAGGACAGCAACAGATGGAGCAACTATTACTGTGTTTCCATTTCTATTTGGAAGAGATGTCTGGCAGAGGTAGAAAAGGAGGACTCTGAAGGGCTTTCTGGTTGAAAATGTTAAAGCAGAAAAGTATAGCTCTGGCATTGTGAGTAGTTTGTGTGTACGCCTGTAAACAGAGACAAGAAAAACTGCATGCTGATGAGGTTTTTTGGGGTTTTTTTGTTTGTTTGTTTTTAAACTGCTCAGTAGTTGCACTTGAAAGCTGTTTTGGTTCTTGAAGCAAAGAATGTGTAAGACACTTCTCTGTGTTCATCTGCATGGTATGGCTTGAGTGTCAAAGTGGAGGTGTTCTGGGTGGTCTTTGGAGAATGTGCATTGAGTAGATGTCATGCACTGTCCTGTCTGAAATAAGAGTATGTGGGGAGCTTTTCAACTGCAGTAGGAGCAGCACAGTCCCAAAGTGTTAAGAGTGTGGCTTAGAAGGATGCCTGATGAAACTTCATATTCCATAAAATCTCAGTAGCATATACTAATTGTATTTATCTCTGCCTTTGGATTCAGAACAGGGTCAAAGATACTTAACTCTGTAGTTGTTGTAATGTTAAGTTTTAAAGCTGTGATTTTGGAAATTACATTTGAAGCATGCTATAGAGAGGTCATGAGGACTGAACAAGTCATTGTTGATGGCTAATTGCATTTTATTCTAGTTGACTTTAATAGAGGCTGCCGTATCATGTTTGCATTAAATCTGAGAACCGGAAAGGTTTCCAGACAGATTTGCTTCTGGAAGATACTAGAAAAATGTGGCAGATCCAACACGTCAAAGAAAAACTCAAGCAACTTGTTATTGTAGGCTATGTCACTGTGGCTTACTAAAGTCCTTCCTTGGAAAGTAAGTGGCTGAACTACACTACCTGAGCATTATGCTGGCATTTGTCAGCCTTATGACTATGTCAAGAAGATGCATTGATTTAGGACAAATAGCAAGTTTATAGGCACTTTATTGATCAGCTTAAAGTGTTGGGTTTTTGTTTGGTTGTGGTGTTTTGTGTTTTTTTCTTCAAAGAACAATCAAAATATCCTGTTCTTGAATATGTGAATGTGGGGAATAATTCTGCCCTGAACTGCACCAAGTGATCCAGTCCATCTCTTTAACTTCTAACTTCTGTGAACAAAGATAAGCTAAGAGCGTGTCATGGAGCAGATTGACTCAACATACTGTAACATTATAATGAGTTGAAAATGTGATGTCAGTCTGCTTGCAAATTCAGGTCAGCAGGAACTGTGCAAAGTTCGCTGAGAAATAATAAGATAATTTAGCCAAGGTGTATATCATGTTACAGCATGGGATTTAGGTATTCTGCTCCAAAAAAGAATTTACAGGGAAGCAAAGCTACAAAACTACTGCTACCAAAGCCATACCTGGGAAGGCTCTCTGTAAGCATTAAGTATGTAATGATGTACTTATATTCTTCAAGGCTAGGGCGAAGAAACAGGAGATGTACTTATCTTGATTGGAGCCAACTGGCTGCACATTTGTAGTGGGATGTGGCATGGTACTTGTCACTGCCATTAGAAAAACTACCTGAGCCTGTGCCTCTGTTCCTCTTTAACACAGGTAACAGCAACACATACAGTCTTCTGCCTCTGTTTGTTGTTCTTCTGGTATTGTATTTCCTTGGCTTAATTAACAGCAGAGGTTGTGGGTCAGGCAGTTAATACAAGTAACACAGAGCAGTATTAAGTAGTTACTCCAAAGTAAGAGGAGCTGGCATAGAAATCTAATAGTCAGAAGCCAGTTTAACTGTTAGGCATAGCATATATTTCTAATATTCTTACTTGCCTTCCTAGGGAAGGTTTAAGGTATTTGTATTCTGTGTCTGGGTATGTTAGGAATACTTCAGTTACTGTGCTGTTTTACTCCTGTGACATACGTGTTCTGTGCTCTTTGAGAAACTGCTCAGACTTGCTGGCTGAGCTCCCACACTCATGTTTGAGAAAGCATGACTTCTGCTGTGAGTCCTCTTGACTTGCTTTGATATCATCAAATAAGATGGACAATGCTCTTACTCATATGGTTTAGTTTTAGGTAGTCCTGTGAGGAGCAGGCAGTTGTACTCTGATCCTTATGGGTCCCTTCCAACATAAGATATTCTACGATTCTACAACTCTACTGAATTCACCAAGGTTACTTAGTTTTGCTGTCAACAGTGTTTATGTGCTTTCCTCTTATGTGGAGATATACATAACTCTGTTTTCTGGGTCAGAAAAGTAGAGAAATCCTTAAATGCACTGTGCTCTATATAGCAATTGTATGTGAAAAAAACATTGCCAACCTTCTTGTAACAAATTTTTCCTTAACATATTTTGAAATGCCTTCTGTGTTGGGTGTCTGTCTTTAAATTTTGGTGGGCTGTGGGGGAGAAGTGTGAAACTGAAATTTTGCAAGTGTTAAAAAAAAGAAAAAATAGTATTTGCTTGTTTGTTCAACTTCTGCAAGCTTTTTTTTCAAAAAACTTCTACAGAGCTGACAGGTGGGAGCTGCCGAGGGAGGCTGTCCCTGTGATGGAGATGTGTCTCACCACCCCTACATTCTGTGGGCATTTCTGTCACCTTCATTAAATCTAGAAGTTCGTGTTCACTGGCTATGCCCTAGCCTGGAGTTTGACAGGATTTTTTTCCCCGTTTTTGACTCCTGCTATAGCCCCATAACATTTGGCCTGTCTGTGTTTAAGTCTTAACTTGGTACTTTTCCATATGGTCAAGCTTTTTTTTTTTTTAAAAAAAATTATAATTGAGTCTTGATTGCCGAAGATTGTGTGGTGCTGAAAAATCCCCCAGTGAGGGAAAGCCCAAGTAACACAGGTGTGGCAGTACAAAAGTGTACATGTTGGTAGGGGGCTGATGGGCTTGACTGCATCTGTTCTGAGATCTGCAGAACAAGCTGAAGGCAACGGCATCTCAGTCATGGGGATGCTGGGTTGTCTCACAGGTTGAATGCAGTGTTAGATTGCAGGTGTGGGTACCGATACTGAACTGCACCCAATACAGTGAGTGCTCCCAGAGCACCAGAATGGGATAAAGTCACCTACCTGTTTTTGGAGGGGCTGGGCCATCTGGGATCATCAGGCTTCAACTAAGGCCCAACTCTGTTCAGGTTATCCTTGTGTTGCACTCTTTGATGTTCCTGTGGCAGGGAAGTTAAAGTTGTCATCCTAGAAAGCTACCTCAGGCCTAGTGGGACCTCATCTACCAAAATCAGTTGGATTGTTTCAGCTATAGAAATTAGTTATGAGCCTACCTTTGGATATGGGTAGTTGCTCACACATAGTGCTATTATTCAGTTGATGAGTCTGTAGGCACTCAGTTTGGCTTTGCAGAACGCCAGTTTTGACTGGGCAGCTTACAGAGAGAGTTGACAAGGAATGTCTGGTCACTGAACTTCTCTGTTTCCATGGTGTTCCCTCAGGAGACAGTTGATGCTTGGCTAACTTGTGGTTTCTAATTTTTGAGTACCTAAACCATGCAACTAGAGCATTCTGTTGCTTCTTTCAGTCTCATGATTGCTAATGAAATTTGAGGTGGTGTAGGTGCCACACAATAAAATGCTGTTTGGATACATCTTAATTTTATTTCAGCTGGAGGGTGCAAAAAGCATGGAAAGTGTAATGCTAGTCATTGCAGTTGTTGAAAGTGTCAGTGTTGGATGGAGATAAAGGTGAAGAAGTAAAACCAAAAAAGCCCAAAAGCACAAACTAACCCCTTTGGTGTTCAAAAGACTGGAAATTTTCTATTGTGATTGTACAACGTGCACAAAATTTATAGCTCAATGTAATGTTTTTCTTTAAACTTGTTGATAGCTAGCTTTGACCATCAAAGAATGGAGTCAATAGGCAGGTATGAGAAACTGAATGGTCCTACTGTATTTGATTTGGGATTGCAGATGCATCTTCTCATGGCATGTATAAAGACAAGCCATCTCTTTCAGAATGCAGCCACTAAAGATTTACTTCACTGGCCACTGGATGCCAGTATTGCTCTGCAGAAACTGGTAGTGGAAAGCTTATTTTTGTGACTAATATTGCAATGGCTGCTCCAATGTCAGAAGCATTTTATCATTTGTTTTCTAAACTGGGATAAAGGGTGGGTAAAGTGCTAGAATGAGATATACACTTCATTTTACTTTCTTGAGAGGCTGAATACAGAGGGGTTGTTGATTTATATTTGACCTGTGTTACAGTACATTTGATTTTAGAATCATCCATAGCAGCATACTTTGTAATGAAAATAACATCATCTTTGCAGTTGGCCCTTCTCAAATTGTCATTAATCTGTTCTGCTGCTGGTCTTTGTTACTTTGAAATAGCTTGCAGAAGGAAATTTTCTTTGCTAATTTAGGACTGAAAATTCTGATAGTGACCGAACAAATCTGTAACATCTGTGGCAATTTTAAAAATCCTGTACTTGTGGGTAGAAATCCAGGATGTGTAGGACTTCTGAATTTGAAGACAGTGGCTCCTCTCCTTATGTCTAGGAGTTCATACTTGAAGACACAGTGGAGAAATAAGTTTATTCACTGCCCTAAGAGTGTTAAGATATTTGTCAAGGAGATGTTTCTAGTCTTCTAATGGCTATCAGAGGCTGAAATGAGGGTTTGCATTGTTTGTTGGTTTGGGGGTTTTTTAAAGAGATGTCTTGTTCTGGTGAAGGCTCAGAAATGATGAAGTTGCCAACTTGGTCACTATCACCACACAAAGATTAGTGTGCCAAATACTCAAAGGAGCACACCAGTGTTCACCTTGTGTTCATTCAATGAGGAGACACTGGATTTGGCAAACCTAACTGCCATATTGAAGCAGTTGAGTGGGAAAGTATTCTTTCTCTGTTTTCATGTCAGTCCAACGTGCCATCTCATGTGCTGGAGCTAGCATGAAAAATCATTACATCCCAGAGAAGCAGCCTCTGGGTAAGTAATCAATAGATGAAATGGAAACAATGGTGACTTCATTATTCAGCCTTAACCTTGCTATGCTTTTACTTTGTTCCTAGAAAAAGTAACAGTTTTTTTCCTTTAAGTATGCCTTAGAGGAAACATTAACCTGGAAGTTGCTGGTTTTAGTACTATGAGAGAGGAGAATCACTTCTTCAAAGTTTTATTAGCTGATAGGGAGAAATGAACAAAAGAAGTTTCTGTAAGATCCTTCTGTTGTAGAGGAAGTGAGAGGCTGTTTAACAGCAGGGTCAACTTGCTGTATTTTAAAGGAAGGGTTATAAAATGTTTGTGAGGCACTAGCCTAACTTTAGTTAGGATTACTGGGCTGTTTAGCTGCCTGTCTGTAGATCACAGAATACTGGCAGGGATTTGGAGGTGAAGTAACTGAATGGCTCATACTCAGAGACCAAAACCATTGTCCTGTTCATTAACCAAGTTCTCTGACTTCTGTGCCTGGTAGTCTTGATGTGTAGTGCTCATTGTAACTCACTCAATGTGAGGGGTTGTAAGGGCCTTCCCCCTCTGGGAGGTGCGGCTGCTGAGGTTCATGGCCAGCTTAGAGATGGTGTGGCTGAAGGCAGCCTCCTGGGTGTGATCCCACCTTGTTCTTAACCGCAGCCCTGGAAGTAGGAGCGGCAAGTTCCCACCAGCTGGGCTGTGGTGACTGGCTCCTGCTCACGGAAGAGGCTGAGCCCAGGGTTTACAGGAGCCAGGAGCGGTGCAGACAGAGTCCTGCTTGGGGAGAAGCAGCAGGAGGGTTCTGGGGACAGGGTTTGATGAGCAGCATGTTTTCCACATGTGGTGCAGGAAGCCCAAGCAGCCCGTGGTGTAAACCAGGAGTGGTTCATAACCCTGACATGCTCTCATGAAAGCCTGGGATCCCTGACTTCTGGCTGAGAAACAGTCACTGGGGAATTTTGTGTGACCTTCAGTTCCTGCCTAAAGGAGGATCTGAAGAGCAAAGCAAAGTAGGGCGGGCATGTCTTTCCTCATGTTTTGCAAGAAAACCAAAAATGAGGGTAAGAATTGAAATGTACAAAAAAAAAAAGAAAGACGGATCTCTGTAGTCCAGGCAAAAGCTGGACCCAAATGCAGAAAAAGGGCTTTCTGGATTTGGAGACGCTCTGACCTCCTGCAACTTGTGCAAAGGAAGTCCCGAGAGGGGGAAAGAGGTGAAAGCCCTGCAGAAATACCAGACTGTTTTTTGTTGTTGCAATGTCCCTGATGTTAAGAAGCATAAGTTCTTTTGTAAAAGCAATATAATGATTTTCTTAAACCATTTAGAGTTGAGACTGATTCCTAACATGCATGAATCTGGGACAAGGAGAATATTTTAGCCAATGCATATGTCCAAAATTTGTAGCATTTTTACCCATTCACTTTCAAAACAAGTTTTATTTAAAAGCTTTAGAAGTTTTCCTTACTGTGTGTGATTTATTTATTTTTTAGAAGTACCTTAGGAAGAAGAGCAGTTAAAAATCTATGAAGTGCGCAGACTGCACTGGGGAATACAGACATTCCTATTTAATTTTTTTCTTACTGTCATTCAAGATTTAGACAAAACTAACCAAAAGAAAGAAATATGACATTAGAAAAACTACAGTTTTTTAGTTCTTGATGTATTTTCTTCTTTTTCAAACAATTTCTGTTCTTGTTTGGCAATAGACAAAAAAATACTTTCTGAAGGAGCAGTCAAGACCTAATTCTTCCACCTCTGCTCGAACTCCCAAAAAGCAGAAACCCTTCAAATATGCCCCAGATCCCTACAGCTAGCCCAGAGAAACTAAAAGGTCTGCTAGATTGTGTACCTGACTTTTTTTTTTTTTCTTTGAAAGCATTTGCCCAGAAGTCTGATGCTCTGACCAGACATTGCTGTCGAGCATCAAGATTCTTCAACAGTGCTGAGCACCACTTTTTAGCTAAAAACTTTTTCTGGCATCTGTCAAAAACCAGACAGTAACAAAACAAAAGATGAAAATTTTGCTTGGATAATAAAGGGTCACATTTATTCTTTTGAAACTCAGGATGCAAAGATTTCCATATATGACCCTCTAAGCATCAGAGAGATTGAGAAGTTGTCACACTTTGAAAGACTTGAAGACATTTTGTCCACTGCCTCCAAGGACTGGAATCCATAGGTATCACTGTTAGGTTTTGTGATACAAAGCTCATCTGTGCACACACAGAGGAGCACAGAGAGACAACAGCAGTGGGGGACCCCAGATAATACCCTGCCCCAGCTACTCACAGGCCCATCCCAGGAGCCATCAGCCCATCAAAGGCCCCTCTCCACAGGCCCAGAGGAGCCCAGGGGCCAAAGGCAGGCAGGAACCCATATTAAGGACTCAAAGGAAGGTCCCCTCCAGAGAAAGGTGACACCTTGTCGAGGTCCCTCCTAGGGCTGTCCCAGGAGAGTGTCAGCCCCAGTGTCCTGGTGTGAAAACAATCAAGACAAGTCAATGGGAGCTGCTCTCCAGAGCAACTGTTGCTATTGATTATATACAAATTACCAAAAGGAAAAAAGCCAAGAAAGGCTTTTGACAGCTGAAAAGCCAACAAGAGGGGACTGTTATGAGGAGTCTGAATAAGGCAGCTTGACAGAGGGGAGGCAGCTGCAGCTTCAAGCCCCCAGGTACGATCAGTAGTGAGGCTGAGCATGTATTCCCAATGGGCACATACACACAGACAAACACATGCATGACACAGCTGAGAGCAAAGGGAAAAAGTCGGAGTCACTCTGCAGAGGAATGGGAGGACTGGGCTGAGAGTGAGTTCAGCTTCTTGCAGAAATGTATGATCTTTCTCTTGACCCCTCTGATCTTCTGCTGAAGAGAAGGAAGGAGCTGTGGTTTTTTTTTCAAATCGTGCAGAGATGTGAGAGGAAAAGGTGGTGGGGTTTGTTTCTTTTTCTGTAGGACAACAGCTTTACCATCAAAGTCAGCTGTTTGCTCTGGTAAAAATCTTAAGAAGGTGAGGATGAGTGGGTTGCCACTGGACTGTGCAGTGTCCCTGCTTATCGAGAGGGAAATGGCTGAATGAGAGCTGATTCCTATCTTTAACAGGCTGTGATACACTGGTAGTCGTAAAAGATCCATGAACTGTATGACTGTATGCATAGCCAGTACTGTCACTCAAAGTATGTGTGTTTGCTTGTGCAAGCAAGTGGGGAAAAAAGGTACATATTTCAACATTTTTTTTTTTAAATTAACTTAAATTATAGTGAGAAAAACAGTTACAATGATATGCAAACTGGAGGACGAAATACAATATCAGTTTCACAAACAGATGCCTGGGATACAAATGAGAGCCTGATATATCAGAGTAAAATAATTTGGTTTTACTTCTGGTGGTTTGAGGTGTTTTTTTTGTTTGGTTTTGTTTGTTTGTTTGTTTTTTTTGTTTGTTTGTTTTTTGCTGTAGTGGCTATTATATCTGCAATTTGTTATCTTCCCTGAGAATAAGGCAGTTTCTAGTTATCTTTTTACTTTTTTAGCACCTCAAGGATTGCAAGTGGGAAATTCCCTCTCATGGTGACTCCCTGCATGTGATGGATGTCCCAGCAGTGGGCCCACACCAACAGCCAGCAAGACTGGTATAGGAGTGATTCACAATTGTCATGTCCAATGTCTGACCACTAGTAAAAGCTTCAGCAGTGGCCAGTAGTGGGAAACGGAAAAAAATGTGATTGGGCACCAACATCTAGCAATTTCCTGATCTAGCCCAAAGAAGTGTATGGATGTGGTACTAGATTTGCCTGTGGCAAAAAAAGAAGGAGGAGGGCTGGGCCAGCAGCTCCTTTTCCGCTGAAGAGGAACTGAAAGCAAAATGCTACTCTCTGATATCCTTGCAGGTCTCACAGGGAATTCACAGTACGTGTGGGTGGATGGGTACACCACTCTTGTGGGTGCAGGGTCCTGGACTTGCAGAGAAGATATGGCAAAAGTTGCAGTGAATGAGTGGAAGAGCAATGAAGTACACACAAAAAAGCAGGGTGGGGAGGACAATCTCTGCATAGAAAACAGCCCAATATACATTGGGTGCTGACTGACAATGTGAGAACGACACCAATTCTGGCTTTAAAATTGCTAGAAATTCACACCTCAGAGCCCAGAGAAGGCTGTTCAGTGGCCTTCAGTGAAGCAAAGACAATATAAAGAAAGGAAACAGGGGTGTTTTTTAAACTAAATTTCCCTTTTCCGTGTTTCTGTAGAACTACTGTATGTAACTATTGTTTTATCAGCCATCTGTAGTAATTAAAAGCTCAACCAGCACAGCTCTTAGTCCTATTGTTCATCCTTTCCTAGCACAGATGGTCTAGGTTTTGTTTCACCTGTGCTGTAAAATAAAATAGGCTTCTTGTGGAGTTAGTTTAAATTTTCACTGCAGTCAGCTGAAATACTTGGTTTTTCCTTTAGAGATTTGAGTAACTCTTCTTTCTTTTTGTTTAAAGCACTTTCCCTTTCAGAAATTACAGCTAACTTGTATTGCATTTGAGGAGAAACTTAGCTTTTTTTACACTTAAATGCTAAATATTTTGTTCTTCTAAGATTAGGAAAACGGGTTGTAGGTGAACAGGTATGTTGATAAATTGTTATATGATTAATTCCCAGATAATGTGAACCTATTAAACATATGTACTAGAGAACTTGGGTGTGTTTACAGAATGAACCACACTCCTTTCTTCCTCAGAAGTACCATTTCAGCCCCTGATGCGTTGATTTTTCAGAGTAGCAAGTGACAAGAGGCGTACTGTGATAACAGTCCTACTGGGTGGGGAAAAATATGTTTTTTTTCAAAGAAGAAACAAATACTTGTTTCTTCTTTTCTAGAGTTTCTGGCCTCAGCATTTTGTGGTTCTGTTTTGTGGTTCTGAAGATACAGAATTTGGAAAATTTTAAATATAAAATCAAACTTGCAACAAGAGATTATATAACTGAATGATGTTTTCCCCTCTTCTCATCAAATGTTCTGGTCCAAACTTTAGACCACTAATCTTTCTATATGATCCTATGAAAACATACAAACTAAAATTAGATACAATGCCATATTGTTCAATAAGAGCAGTTTCTTTGTAGAGGAATTTTCTTCTTTTAGTGTGAAACTGAATCTTGACTAAGAGAAGAGTCTTTTTTCATATTTTTAACATGAAGAACATGGGATTCTAAGTGTGCTTTAAAGTGCATATCCTAATCTTGATCCTTAAGCCAGTGCTGAGACATGTCAAGACTTTCGTTTCTGCAACTCTTCTAAAGTTCAACTTTAGAGCGCTCTTCTTCACTGTTTCAGTTCACTGAGAACTTTTTGTGAAAAGCTATGTAAGAAGCACAAGCCTTGTGTGGGAGCCAATATGTTTTGGGGGTAACTTGTCATGCTTAGGGATAAAGGAATGCTTATTTTTGCTCCTTTGAATACACACTTGCTGTCCTTTAAACATGATTTTTCTAATGGTAGCATAAGTAACAATTCTTGCATTAGTCCTCCAAAGTGTGTCAGTCATGACAGAGATGCCTGTGTTCAATTCTTGAAGCTGCAAAATAATCTTATAATCAAAACATGCCACAAAATGTCATTTACCAAAACTTGAGACAATATGCAGAAGTCAATCTTCCTGAGAGGCAGCAGTGGAAGATGGCTGTACCATTTTAGGGCTCACTTTTTCACTTTCCTCGCTGTATGTTTAACCTACAGATGAGGAAATTGGTTTGTGTGTGAAGCTTTGGGGAAGGGTGTTCTCCTTTTTTCTTAAGCATCCTATTTTTTTAATGTTTTAAATCTAAGAAAATTAACGTTTATCTGTTCGGTGTGCCTAGTTTAACTGTTCAGATTCCATTCAGATGCGACGTCCATTCTGACGTCTTAACTTTGCTGGTGAAATGCTTGTAAAACACTGGTAAATGTACATGTTTCTTCTGTTTAGTGCTTGCTAGGGAGCATGTTTTCTATGAGTTCTATGGGTAAATGATTGTGAACAAGCAGTGCACAGAATTAGTTGATGAACCATGAATGTATGATGAATGATGAAGTTCTCATGCCTAGGTTGTTGCTCCTTTAATTATAAAGGGATCTAGGAGACAAATCTAGTTGACTACTTCACATGACTAATTGAACACTTCTTTTGGTTTTGCCTCATCAATTCTTTTATTCTTAGAGTTTAAAACCATATTCTTAGAGTTTAAAACCATACTAAAAATTAAATGAAACAACCTAATGCATTTCCACACTGCTTTAAAGTGGTGGTTAACATTAAAGTAGGAAGAGTTATAGTGTTCTTATCCTCTACAATTCTGTAACGTTTTTAGTCTCAGTATTTCTTCGTTGGAAGGCAGAAAATTCATTGCAAACCTATGCCCGTCTTTACTTTTTCTGTCTTTTGTTTAATAAGAGCTGCATCCGTTGGCTCCTATTTCTCAGATACATGACTTGGTTTTTTTGGAACAATAGACAATGGGCTGTCTTTTTTCTTTCCCTACATCAATTTAATTACATATTTTTTCCAGACAGTACCACTGCTAATTCAGCAAGGCACATGTGCATGTTGCAAAAGCTCTTGTAAAAGAAGAATGATTGAGATTTCACATTTCTGCAGAAGGCAAACACAATAAAATCCCTGCAATTGGCCCATGTTTGCTCTGCATTCTAAAACTATAAATGTTTTATGGAAACACTGGGATTTATATGTACATTCATCCTTTAAGAAGAAGAATAGGTCTTAATCCACTCGGGACTTGGCTTACTAGAGATGTGAATCCTCTGGCCTTTCTGCTCCTGCTGCGTATAGCTTTCTGGAATATGGGACAACACTCACACCAGAGCTCCACTGAGCTCCAAGGCACATGGGCAACTGACGTGTGATTGCTTTGTCACTAAGTAGACTGCTTAAAAATACCAAATAGTAATGCAGTTACTGCAGTATGTTTCTGATTTAGAAATGTCCATTTTGCATTCTTCATCCCAGAAACCATATTTAGTAATGCCAAAAGAAGCAATGAAGTGATCTTCCTTACATAGCAAAACCACAAGAAAATCTACTAGTATTGAGAGGTTAGCATCCAAACTTTGATACATAAACACTATTACCAGTCACCTCATTACTGAAAGATTGACCTAGCTTTATATGTCAAAGGATCCACTGGTGAGAATGAAATCCATGTCATCATTTAAGTGGTCTAATCAGATTGTGCCTTCTGGCTTGGAAATATTGCAGTGGTTTGCTTTTTGTCTTTTTTTTTTTTTTTTTTTTTTGTCTCTTTGCTGAAAAAGCTCTTGAAACAACCATTAAATAAAGGCAAACAACCGACAGTCCTTTTCTTTCATCAAAGCATGGAAAAATGTAGCCATCTGCCTTTCTGTGAATTGTAAGAGGAGGAGGGGAAAGCTATGCTAAATATCTGAGGAATGATGAAGTAAGGCAAGCTGTGCACTCTGATTTTCTGTATCAGCTGCATAACTCATTCATCACTATTACAGTTTGCAGCTGGAGATGTTGCAGGACTCTGACATGAACTGTAGTGGGAGATGGAAACGTCCTGGTGAGTTGTCTGGCTAGTGTAGTTATGAGGCCTCTGCTGTTACTTCATGTCGTAAATGCTTCTCTGCTGCTGTTAAGAGAACTAGTATAGTTTTAAACAAAAAGCTTGAGTGACTTCTGCCTTTCAGAAAGGTCTAGACTGATGATCTGCAGTTCCAATTTTGGTTAGGTCTGTTTTTTAAACGTTCTTGAGAGTGGCATGTATACTGCAACTTTCTTTGTGTTTTCCTAACCATTTTGTTCAGCCCACACACAGAGGAGAACCTGTAAGTAGGATCTGAATTTGAGAAGAAAGGGATGATCTGTTATTGCCCTCTCCCAATAAAATGGTCACCAGTAGTTCAAATATTCCAGCATTTTCATTTCTTCCTTGCTCTTCCCTTCTCTTTTGCCTGTACCCTTTGCTTTGGTTTTTTCCTGCCTCTTTTTCATCCCCAAATCCTTCTTTGCTTAGTCCCCTGCCCTGCCTGAACATTTAACTTCCAGTTTTGAATTCCAGCCTCTCCTGGTCCCTATGTCCTGTCAGTTGTCATCATCAGTCTCTCATCAGCCTTCTGGATACTGTGAGAAGAAGAATCCAGGTGGTGTTAGCTCTGGGATCTAGGAAGTGGTCTGACTATAACAGAGATAAGTGAGCCCCATCTCTCCTGGGAAAAGCAGAATGACTGAAATGTGGCAACATCCTTCCAAGCCACTAGCATGTAGCAGCTTCACTGCAATGCAATAGCAGTGTTTAGAGTATATGATGTATGGTTTTAGTAGAGAGAAATTGCCTAAATGGAAAAAGTGCTTGGAAACCCTTCAAGCTAAGTTTTGAATTTCAGGGTTTTAGAAAAGTTCATAAATTCTTTCCCTAAAATTCAGAGATATAACATTTTAGTTCCAGTTTGCATAGTGTATATTAAGTTTTGGTAGCTCTTTTTTACTGAGAAATCTGCTGTGCTGCTTTTTCAGGGAACCTTTCTATCTCTATGCTTCTGTAAATAATTGCTGCCTGTACCAGACTTCTCTGCTGGGTTTTCTCATGACTTTCAAAGGAGTCTGGGTAGTCTTCAATGCAGTAACTTTATGATCTGTGGGAGAAGCTCTTAGTGCTGTTTCCAGCATAACAGGATCCTACTTTAATTTAACACTTCTATTTTTTTTTCTTAAACTTTGAATACTAGAAAAGATAGCTGATGTAGCTTTTGTCAATTTAAATATAGGAAGTGTTTACTGGGATGGCCTTACTGTACTAGCTAGTGGAAAGGAAAAGAATTTTCTTTCTGTCTTGAACATGAGATACGTGCTGTACTAAATAACCTGTCCATGTACTGAGTGGATTGTTATCTTTCAACCAAGTCTCCTGTTCAGTCTAGCACTTGCGTTACCAAAAGTATCCACTTTCCCTTTCCCAAGCCTTGCAGCTTAACCACAGAACAGACTGTTTTCCAAGGGTGTAAGTTCTTGAAGTTGTTATAGCTACTAGTGATAAATTTATCTTTCCCATAAAGACACAGAGGGAAGGAGGTCAGCATTATTACTTGTATCCCATGATTAGTATCCTTAGAGTGGACTAAGCTGAAGGAAGGGCCTGAGGGCTTAGAAGTCTCACAGAAGGTCAGGTGGCAAACTTGACTATGCACCATGTCACTCTTTGCATGGCACTACTTTCCCTTGATCAGGAAAGCCCATTTCATTTTAGACATTTTCTTTTTCTATCTGTCCTGTTGGTGTAAAAACAATGCTCCTTTTTTAGAAAGCTTTTAGTTTTATTTTTTTTTGGCTTAGAATTGAGGTTAGGTTTACAAAAAAAATAAACTTCTCAGTTTTTACAATAGTTATAAATATAGAATTGACTATTCATAAATCTAAATAAGGCTGTAAAATACAACCTGACTGTAAAATAAAAAATGGAAGGGATTTTTTAGTTTAAGCATATAGTCTTTGTTTCATGTGTGCTTATATCCCCTACTCCATAAAAAAGATCAGCTGAGCCATTGTAAATGATTCAGGTCAACAATTCCACCTTTTTACATTAGGTACCCTTGGTGTGACACACTGTGCTAAAAGCTACCTACTTGGCAGTTACTGGGGAGCAGTATGCTCATGAGGAAGGCCCCAGTTTTGATTTAATAGCTGTTGACAGCAGGCATTATTAATACTTTTTAAAGTTTGCTGGTAGTTAATACCTGCCAGCAGGTTAAGATGTCTATGTCCTGATGCAGCCACAATATGGGAGGTCAGAGGACTCACTGCTCTGTGGTGACACTTCATTGAGTGACTCCGAGGGGGGGGGGGACGGGGGCGCTATATCTCCAATACCAAATACTTTTTGTGTTTACTGTTAAGGTTTTCAATATTAAGTTTGGTACTGGTGACAGATCTATATCCCCCTCCACTATACTGCAGATTACTGGGAATATAAGTCATTGGTAATGAAGTCTAAAGTTAGGGTTTCATAATTCTCCCACAAGATGAGATGGGGGTTCTGTTGCCTTCTGCTGTACCCAAAAGACTGTGACAACCCATCCTTGGCAAAAGGCCAGCATGGTGAGCCTGCACTGCTTGACAGATAGACTGTGTTGCATTCCTAGTTTAACACAGTGCGATGTATGCAACAGAAGTCTTACCCAAGACCACTGACAGCTTTTATCTCAACCTTTAAAAACACCTACATCCCAAAAGAAGATAGGGTGTGGACAGGGTACAAACTCTCTGGGTGAGCATAAGACAGTGGGAATGTTCAGTCTCTACAGAGAGGGCTGAATAATGCTTCCTGCTGGCTATGTCCTCAACCTATACCCAACACTGAGCTTTCAGATTCAGGCTTCCTCTCACTTTCAGCCACCCTGATTCTGAGCGTCTTGGATTTTCTAACGTATTGTGGCACAGTCACAGGAGGATGTATGAAGTTTCATCTGTGACCCAGTGGTCTGAGCCTTCTTTTTGTGAATACGAGTTCTCTATTTTAAGGGAACTGAGCTCAAGTCCTCCATCTGCTGGTGGGTGCCCTATGCCCCACATAATTTTTTTAAGAGGTGTCTGCTTCTGGGGCCATATTGCAAGAGAAGGGAGTTAACCTGTTGCTGCAGGTCTTGGGCACAGAAAGGGTTTTAGTTATGTGAACATCGTGGTATATGTGAGCACATGACTTGGGGTTACAAGAGATTTTGCATGTAAAGCAGCTGATTAAAAATGTGAAACAGGCTGAGCAGTCCCCTGATTTCCCTTGCCACGTGCTTTTTGCTGTGAATTTCTTTCCAAAGCATGTGAGGCACGACTGTTTTTCTGCTCTGGGATTCAGTTGCTTCAAAGGCATGATGATACTCGATATAGCTAATGCTAAGTCCCTCATCTTCCTCTATTTTATACCTTAGAACTGACAATACTGGCCCACTTTTCTAACACATACCTTTCCTCATATCCAGAAAATGTGTTTTTCTTTTTCATGGAAACATGTATTATTCTTCTAGGAGATATTCTGCATATATTCCCAATCATGCCATGACAGACTAAAGCAAATATCACTCAGCTGGAAACTCACTAAACTTGGACAGTTTCTTCTTGTCTGGAAAGCACCTGCTATTTTATGTACATCCCATAAAAATGATTTTACTAACCATTAATTTACTGCAGCTATAAAACATTTAAACTTACTCCCTCTCACATAGATGTGCAGCACCAGCCCTTGGTTACAGGTAAACACTGGGTAAAACCTACAGTAATTATAAATTGTCTCTAAGGCCCAGAACTGATTCTTTTACCTTTCACTGCAAAGTTTCCTCCTGCTCTGCAATGCCCACCCACACATTCATATATGCATTTGGGGAGCTCAGCTGCAGGATCTGGGCTAATGTCTGTTTTGGTTTACATGCACATACACGCACACACACAGAATAATTAACATCTTGGTGATGAAATGCTTAACATTAAAAACGTGGTTTAGATTGTGCAGTTTTCTGTTTCATATGAGTGTGTTTCATCCCCATTAGAATGGGCAAAATTTTCAGGCTGTTCTATAGGCAGGTAAATCTGGACTTTATAGTTACTGAATTCATTTAAACAGAAATACCGTTATATGGTAATGAAAAAAGATTCCACAAATTTGCGATGTTCTAAAAAGGTTGTGGTGTTGGACTCAAGTGGCTTAAGATGAAGATGGTGAGAATCCCCATCCCATCCCCAAAACTGGATCTCATCAGCACTGCTGAAACAATTTGGCAGCAAACTCCTGCTCTCAGGTCACCTTCCAGCCTTCTGACAGCTGTGTGCTCTCTTCATCCAAACCCATGAAAAAGACCTGTAATTCACTGGCAAGCTTGTTAAATTATTTACATGTGTTACTTGGAACATTGGAAAGGTAATTTTAGAGACATGCTATTAGCCAAGGTGATAACATAATCCATAATGCCCAGTATTTCCCACTGTAAAATTTTGTGTTCGGTTTTCTGTAATTTTTTGCTAAGCTTTAACAGTTTGAATGGAAATTTTCCATTTTGGATATCTGTCTCAAGTAGACCTGGGGGTGGGAAAATGGCTAAAACTTCTTTGATGAAGACTAAACAATTTCAAAGAACCAAGGAGACGGTATCTTCTCCTTTCTTAAAGTTTGGCAGCCTTGTACTTTGAAGAAATGACTTGTTTAATAGGAGACTGCCTTCGTGTTAGGTATTCTCTTGCTCATCTAGGTAGGGTAAAAAATCTCAACTTGGTTAAGATATAAGACCTTTAAAAATGTTATGAAAACTGCAACTGAATCAAGAGCAAACACTTGCAAAGCTTAAGTGATAATGTTTCATACCCACAATGTAGTTCATCTGACTTTGAATTACTACACTGTATGAAATACAATGGGAATACGAGCACTGAGCGTTAAGTGGTGCTTACAGTGTTGATATGGTTGTACCTTGTCTTTTCCTCTGGAAGGGATAAGTCCACTTCAGTGTATGGATACAAATTAATTTTCATGAGCCACTTGTGTTTTAGTAATAATACTATAGAATATATCCTGTATTAGAAAAAAAATTAATAATCATACTGTGCAGTAAATAGAGTCCAGGACAGTGCATTAGGCAGCAAGAAAAAGTCAAAATGTTGAGTAACTGCTCTATAAAGGAATACTGGTCACCCGGGGCTGGTCTGGTGAGCATCCTGTGGAAGAAACAGTCAGTGTATGTAGTGCAGTACAGTACCATATATATACACGCATATATATACATACGCACACATACATATATGTGTAGGAGAACACAGGATAAAGCAAATTAAGATCAAATTTGCCACCACACTGCCAAATTAAAATAATTTTTGCATATGCATACACATATGTATACTGCAGAAATATAGGCAAATATTGTATCAAAGAGGAAAAGTCCAATCAGAAAATGGATTTTTTTTTTTTAAAAAAAACCAGCCATGATAAGGCTGTTTAAATTAGTCTCTAAAATTACTAACCATGTTAAACGAGGAACAAAGTTCAACTGCAGGTTTATTTTCTTGCAGAAATAAAATGTGAACAAATGATACAACTACTGGTAAGTCCTGAATTTCAATCAATTTCCAAATGGTCCTAGAACAGATGCTTCTAATAATGGTAAAGTGAGTGCTCCATTAATTATAACACAAACTTGTGCCCTTAGTAGACAGCCAGGGTTCAAAATATTCCCACTGCTTTTCATTGTCATGCATGCATGCTGACCGTTAACATTCATTAGCAATCTTTATTATAAGCAGGGTTCTGCTTTGGCCATAAGAGATGTGAGCTGCTATTCCTGGAATTTCTCTGCTGCTCAAGATTTATTCAAAGCCTAAATTTAACATTACTTTTTTTGTGAAAATTCATTTTAGTGTAACAACCAAGCTGATAACAGTAACCAAGAATGTGTCTGATTTTAGAGTTGGAGTTTTGACAATGTTTTTGCTGGAAGCAAGCTTCTGTTACTCTGGTTTATGCGTTACTGATCTTTGTTTTTCTTTTGTGGCTGGAACAGAAAGTTCATGAATTGGTAAGGTTTGGGAACACCTGAGTCTTTTCAGTTTTTGAGAGTGCAACATTTTTAGATCAAAAAGGTTTTTCTATTTCCATTGCTAATAATTAATCTAGAAATTTTAGTTTTATCTTGTAATTTCAGGTTAAATTAATAAACATCTATTAATGTTATTTTGATCTTTTGTGGGAGTTATTTTTAGTAAGTAAAAGAAATTGTAAAATTTTGTTATCATCTTAGATGCAACAGTGCATGTTCTTTTAATGAATATTTATTTTCTTTAGTATTTTGGGTGTCTTGTAACATTGCTCAACATTCAGTGTTTCAGTAACATCAGACACAGCTGGAACAGGACTGATAAAAGCTCTAATGTACTGATTTTATTGTTTACCTACCTAAGTATGCATGCTAAATATAGCAAAACTTTTATTTATATTTTTGTACAGACTTGAAAACTAGAGTTCTCAATAGGCAGCCCAAGAGTTGTGGTATCACATGATAAAGCATGGATCGTACCAGTGGGGATCTAAGTCTATAGGACAGGGATAAGCTGTATGTCTCATTATATCAACCTTTGCTGTAGTGGAAAAACTGACAATTTGGTGTCCTAGTTGTGTCATCAGGTTGGAGAGGACTCTTCAAAATGTTTAAAAGCTTCTCCACTTTCTAAATCAGACTTTTCAACCAAAACCTAGAGAGCATATTAAGTTTCATGTACCTTGTTTCCTGCCTGGGCATATTTGAAACACCTGCATGTCTGAAGATTTCAGACGACGTGTTTAAGGTTTTACAATTTCTACATAAAGGTGAAGAATAGAAGAAGGAACTATCCTGCAACTTGGTAACTAAGCAGATAGCAAAATGTTTCCATGAAAGATTTTTGTTAATAGCAAAATATTTTACAAGATAATTGCACTACAGACAAGTCATTTGAATCTGGCTTTGTTATAGAAGAATAAGAAATAGAGATACCAAAAATCTCAAATGAACCTTTCCTATTGTGGCTGCAGCTACTGGTTCCTTTATGCTACGCATGGCTCTGGAATAACCCAGGAAAGGAGTATGAAACCTCATACAGAATAAGAGACAGGATTTGCATTATTTAGGTTCAAAATATTTCTTTCACTCATTTTTTACCCGGTTCAAATTGCATATGTTTGTTTTGTTCTTAACTGCTCTTCCAATACCTGTTTTCTGTTTATCTTTGTCTCTCTACTCTCCCTCTTTCACTTGTTTCTTTCTCTTGATTCACCTCCAGTTGTCGTAGACCCTTGCTTAATCTTCATCATCTCTGTCTTTCTGTAATGCAGAATGTGCTCATATAGTTTCTTCAGTAAGAAAATAAAAGCGAACATTTATGTAGTGTAATCTATAGGATCTATTTATTTCTTGAAGTGAAGGAGTTACACATATAAATCTGTAATTGATATGAATAACTGCTGTTATGCATCTGCATGCATCTTACAGAGAGCACCAGTTTTCCAGCCAGGTTATCCCTTACAGCTCTTATTCAGATGATTCTTGATATGTATGGTAAGATACTGCTCTGGTGCTTTTCTGGGCCTAAGTAAATACAGTTGTATGAAGCACAAAGCAGTAGTCCTTTTCAGGGCCTGCAATGAGTGAGGAAGCATGAATTTTATTGCTTACTTAAATTTGGAATTCTTGTCAGTAAGTCCCTGGTCTGCTTTGATTTGTATGATAAAATGGAAAGATACTAAGTGTGATTCCTGGTTTATTGTTTGAACAGCCAGTGCTTTTTTGTAAAGACATGACAAAAATAGCTTGTCTAATCCCATCATTATCAATACAAGCAAAATGAATGTCACCTTTGTTTGTTCTGCTCAGAGTTAAGCTTCTGTTGGAATTTCCTTGTCCCTGAATTCAATTTTACATGGAGCTCTCAACATTAAATGGATTTATCTTTAAAGGTACCAGGATGTGGTGTGTCTGAAACTAATGAAGAACTGCCATCACAGCAGTAGTGCAGATACCTTGGGAGACAGGTGTTATAGGTCCGTGTGAAACATGGGGTATTTTGAGGGTAACAAAACACTGTCAACTAACTGGGTAAGTGTGGTGGTTTAGCCCCTGCCGGGGTCTGAGACCACGCGGCCGCTGCCCCTCCCCCACAAAGGGAGTGAAATACAAAACCCCAAGACTGAAATAAGGAAAGGTTTAATACAACAGTGCAATAGCAACACAACAAATAACAACAATAACAATAACAGTAATAGTGATAGCAATGAACAGAGCAAAATAGCTACCAAATACAGCAGTTTGAAGCACGATGTACAAAACCACGAGTGCACCGCGCTCTGCGCCAGGAAAAATGTGACCTGCCAGGATGTGAGGTCTGCATGGTATCTGAATAACCCGGCTAGAGCTCCCCCCCACTGCTGGGGAAACTTAACCCTATCCTGGTTAAACCAGGACAGTAAGAAGAACAAAGAATTTTACATTAGGTTAATGCTTGCTGGTACTTTGTTGGGTTTGGTTGGAAAAGGGAGATTTGGAGAAATGAATCTCCAAGATTCTGGCAAGAGCCCCATGGGATTGGTTAATGGGAGCATGCAGAACCTTACCTTAGGCAGTGAGGATCAGTTAAAACTCAAATTGTCAGTGAAAAGGACATGTATTCAGTATATGGGCACTCACAGCTGGCAATAGGATGTGCATAGCATAGAAATGTTTTTTTTTTCAAAACCAGGTGCCAAAGGATAGAGAGTGATTAGAGCAACACATTAAAAAAAAGAGAGTCTTATCTTGTCTTACCTTCACTCAGTGCTCCCTCAAGACTGTTCTTAGGGCTTTATCTCAATACATCTTTTCAGCAGGAGAGATCAGGTCTTTTAAACAAAGCTGGTGTTTGATATTCAGTCTCATTGGTGGAGGCCGGTGCCCTCATTGCAATGTCCCTGATATTATGCCTATAGGTTTTTCTGCTATTAGACTGATGTCACTTCATCTCCCCCCAGTTTATTGGGATGTTCCTTATCTATGCTGTTTTCTACTTTGCTGCTGCTGTCATTAACATCTGTTTGGTCTAGTTTCATGACAGCCAACCAGCCGTAACCACGTAGTCGTGCACCCTGTAATCACAAAAGGGTTTTGTTCTCCACAGTAGCTGGCTGGAATTGGGGTGTCTCTATTTCTTAGCTGGCAGGAACACTTTTTTCCCTTCCATTTTATTGCTAAGGATCTGAGATTCCCATGCTGTGCTATAACCCTGTCATGAAATTCTGCAAAGGAGTCGTTTCTGGTTCAGGATGTCCATAGACCTTCACTGCAGTGAAAGTTCATGAGAGTAGGTCAAGTTATAAAACTATACATCACAGATATAAGTCTGCATTAGACTTACAGTTTTGCCTAATCCCATCCTTACCTTTTGCTTCTGATTTTTTTTGAGTCTAACAGTCCAGGAAAAATGACATATTAAGAGTTTAAAGTTCAGTAGGTTGTTAATGCCTAACTTCCTGTAACTCAGTTGGGGCTTTTTTGGAAATGTAGTTTTCATATACTTTGACAGATCTCTTTCAAAACTTCTTACAAACCTTATAAAGAGTGATGAGAGATGGATACTGTTTGGTGTCGTCTGGGAATGTGGTTGGTGTCTGAATAAAAAAGGGAGGACTGAGAAAAGTTTCAAGTTAGGACTGTTATCTGCCTTGAATACAGTCTTCCACTGCTGCTCTGTAATACATAATTTGATATCAAAAAGTGAAATGCTAGACTGAATGTAACATGCACTAAAGAACAAAAAATTAGCTATGGACTGAGGACATAGTAAATGCTTGACTTTGATGGCAGGTTTTCATGCTTTTGTTGAATATTTGATTTTTTTTTTTTTTCTGAGATCAGTTACAATTGAACTAGACCTACTATATTTAGATCAAATGTTAATTCCTTGTGTGTAGCAAAATGCACAGTCGATATGTGTGTATAACACCTACCTGACCCACACTGTCTTAAGGGATGGAGGAAAGGACATGTGCTTCTGCAAAACAGCAGGTATGGATTAAGAACCTACTGCATACTTCTTTAGGGCAAATACCTTCCAACCTAACATGACCTCTGTTGTTTAACATATATGTTGGCCTTTTGTCTTTCTTTAACATAGGTAATGAGAGTGAAAGGGTCTATCTTTGCTTAGCATTCACTTTCTAGTCCTTTGAGCAGCATTTGTAGTGGGCTGATAGACTGTGATAGTTGCTTTTGGCTGATAAACTCAATTACAATCATGTTATCAAAATAAAAACTTATTGATTCATAAATATTCAGTGATATTTGAAAAATGAAAATTTGGAAAAGAGAAGATAGATCTAAATGAATTTGAGAGCTTCTTAGGAATCAAATTTTTAATAGTTTTGGTTTATAAATTCTCTTCTTTCAATTTTCCCACAGTAATAACATGTTTTTATATAAGAAAAGAAACTACTGAGGGTGGGGGTGGAGAGATGGTACCCTAGTGAAAGCATACATAAAATTCCGTTGCTGTTCTTTGGAGAGAGTGAATCAGTGAAATATCTTAGTGCATACTATGCAATTTGATGTCATGTGACAGCTGAACTTTCCACATTTAAAAAGAAATGGAAGTATTTTTTCCTAGTATCCATTTGTGTTACTCCGAGAAGCAGTAAACCTGGTGTCTGGACAGGTTTATTGGACTGGTTGAAGTCAAGAGATGATGGTCACTCACCTCTGACAAGCCTCTCCAGGGTGCAGTTGGAGGGATTAGCAGCATACCAGCAGTAACTTCTGAGGAAGGAAATACTTCACATGTCCAAGATGTGATTTTATTACATTTCTACATTTGCTGTTGAATGGCATCTTGCATTTCATGACACAGCTGTAAAAAGTACATGGCCCCAATACTGTGGCATGAAAAGGCAGCTACTGGCTCCTGACAGGACTCACTGACTTCAGCTGTGCTCCATGCAGCACCTCGTCCATCTGGATTGACAGGCTCGTGGAAGAGGATTTAAAGTACATGTTTCCAACTTGTATGTCCTCTCAGAACCAACAAAAAGGAGAAAGTTATTCAGAGGCACTCAAATACTGACAAAGTAATCATAATTTTCTTTTTTTCTGTGTTCTGCAGTTCCCCACAAACGTCAAAGATGAGCACAACAATCAGTGTGATGGTTCAGCGGATTGTCAACAAATGGGTTTTGGTACTTGTCTTAAATGATGCTGATCTCAGTATATTAAAAAAGAAATCAACCCTGCTGCTTCTCTCCAATAAAAGGAAGAGTGCAGTGGGCATGCACATTCTGTGCGGTTCCTCTGCTAATTAGTGGTTTGAAGGAACCGTACATGAAAAGCTTCCCACTGAGCTTACTGAATTTTTATGTAACAGCCTTATTATCTGTTATTAGTGTTAAATGTCCATTTTCTCTCCTGCCCTCATACTGGTAGATGAAAACGTACTGTTTGGACTTCTGATGTTGTTGGCTTGATTATCATAGTGCTAAGGGAAGACAAAAATCCTTTTTAAATGAGCTCAGAGCAAGAAAAATCTGTTCCAGTTGGAAAAGTGCTTGGGACTATTTTAGAATGTGTTGTTGTGGCTTTAGCAATAGTTAAGTAGAACTACCGTGTAATATTTTAGCTGCCTATGGGACTCTTCAAAAACCAAAACTTATGATGTAATTTCTCCCATCTTCCCTGCTGTTTTGGGGGAGGGAAGAGGGAAGGTATGGTCTAGAATTGAGAACAGTCTCTGAGATACACTTTAGTTACGGTTACAGCTTGAGGATACTTGAGAGTTTCTTTGCTTTGATAAATAAGTCTATTGCTTTGTCTGCAACTTTTCACATGCTTTATGTTCCCCATATATTTACATAGTTTTTGATGTTTATATATATGGTAGCTGGTTGCTTTAAATATTTAAATTGTTATGAGGTGGATAGCTTTCTTGAGTTGTGGTTTGCTAATTGAATTGTATGACCAAAATATTCAGTGCAAAACATATATAGCAACATGGTGGAAAGTCTGAAAAAGCTGATATGTGTCCTTGTTTATATCCTCTGGATTCTTGTGGCATTTGTGGCATAAGCATTTTGGTGTAACAGAAGCTGCAAACTGTGTTTAATAAATCTACTGCAGCAAGGTAACACTGATAGCCTGCTGTGTTGCTTTGTTGTTGGTACATTTGTAATATAAAAATTCAGTATTTAGACACTGCCTTTAAAGGAGAACCTGAGGAAAAGATAATTTGTGCTTATTCTGAGCCCTTGTTTTGCTTTGATAGTACTTGCAATAGAGATGAGGGGGTTTCCTACTATTGAAAGTCAGGAGCCTTTTGCACTGTTGAGCACCTACTAATTTTATTTCCAAAGATGATTACAGAGTTTTGATTTACAAAGAGTTGACAGCCTGGTTTGCTCTCATGGCCATGAGAGCTCATGCAGGAGAATGTGTGTTTTCATCCTGGCCTCTTTTATTCTCATACCAGACACTGTGACATACCCTAACATTTTAGTGGATTCAGGGTGTGAGTATGAGGCTTCACTTCTGTGCTCTCCCTCAGACTCTGATTCAGTTCAAATCTGTTTCTTTGCTCACCTGCTGACAACCTGTGTCTTGTCAACCCCCATCGGCAGGTGGCTTGTGACTACCTATGTGGCCCATAAAGCCAATGCTTCACACAGGGAATTCAGAGCTGTCTCCTACTAGTGTTTCACAGGCCTTTTCAGTTATGTCTGATGCTGAGTATACTTTCTGAGGGAAATACTGAGCCCTGATGGGCTTGAAAAGAACTTTAATTTCACTTCTAATCCCTAGGAATATTTAAATCCATTTCAGGAAGGGTCTTACACTTGTGAAATATTTCTTTCCTATGTCACATGCAATGCCCATATTGCCATAAATTGGCAGTGTGTGCCTTCTCTGTCTGTGGTTATATGCACTTAGCCTCTAGGTGAAGGAGCTGGGGCTGTTCTTGACAATTTTCACTATTTACCTCTTCAGGTATCCTTTCAAATTGTCTCCATCTTTCTTCAAAGGCATTTGTTTAATCTCACCACTTGTGATCACTTCAGTCTCTTCACCTTTTCCTCTCATCTCTGATGTTGGTCCTGACCGTGGGCTCCAGCTTTACCTATTCAGCCCATAAAATTTCTGGTTTAGATGACAATGGGGCTCTTGAGATTGTTTTGGAAAGGGATTTATTCTCAGAAGATGTTCAGTGTTACCACAGCATAAATGTACATATTGTCAAGAATTAGAACAAGAAGATTTCCTGGTGAATAACCGTATGATTGGGAAATACTTTCTCTCTGTATGCTTGCGATACGCCCTTTTACTTCTCTTCAGTCTCTAAATCCTCTGGGAACTGGATACTGAGCAAAATGATGGGATATATTGACTGCCTTAAAGGGCACTTCTACATTGAAAAGTTTTATTGTAAACTTTTGTTTACAACAGGTAAACTCATACAGTGAATTTAAGCACGTACTATGTTATACAACAGTCCAGAGTCTGAGAAACAATTCTTCTTTTGGTGATGTAATTATGAGGTCTGAAAGGAACCAAATATGGTCCTCTGGTCCTGAAATAAGTTTGCACTGCTGATGTTTGAGAAGAAAAAACTGCCTAGTTAACTCTATCAGTGAGATTCATATTAGTCCCTTAACTTAGTGAATTACTTCTCAAAGCTGAACCACACTTAGTCGTATCATCAAAGCATAATTTATTTTGCTTTATAAAGTATTTTCCATCATCTAGGAAAGCCAGCTTGAATTTTACAACTAAGGTACTGAAATGACTTGCCTTTTGCATTTTATTTTAAAAATGACATTTCCTTTCAATGTGAACTTTCAGTTTCCTTTAACAGCAGAAACAAGAGCATCTCATAAAGGTTAACACTTGTCAGTCTGTAAATGAAATCAAGCTCCATTATTATATTATCTATACCTGTGAAAGAGGAGTGATTCACTGTGATTATTTCTCTCATACATTACTATTACTGTGAATATAGTCCATAAATGGTCTCCATATGGCATCGGATATTTTCACCAATGTCCTGCAATCTGTAAGTCATTTTTCCAGGTGATGTCTATTTTAAAATTACATATAATTTTCGTTATTACATCCACAGTATAGGTACTTCTTTAAATGAACATTTTAAAAGTAAATGGACCATAACCACTTTTATAGATCCTTTTTCTAGTGGCATGTGTGTTCACATTTGGACACTAAATAATAGTTTCTCGGACTGACAGAGGCTTTGACATTTTAAAATATATAAAGCTACAGAGTAATGATATGAAATTTTGGGACGCTAACCCAGAACAGTAGGCTGAAAGTTGAGGGAGAAATAAGCACGTAGATGCAGAGAGGTTTTTCCTCAGCTGTGACTATTTTGAGTTCCTTAAGACAGAGATCTCTTAGGCTCAAAATAACACAGTAACCCAGTCTCCTTCACTACTGAATTTCTGGACTCAAGGAAAGCTAACCTTCAGATCTTTTTTTTTTTGGAGGCTTTTAAAAAAACTATTATTTTCTGATGTTTACCTCAATTAAAGCAATTTTTTTTTTCCACATTTAAAAATCATACAATGCTGTTCAAGGTGAAAAGCTTGATTCTTGAGCTTTGCAGCTTTCCAAGCTTCCCCATAATCTGCTGTAGTTTAAGACCATCAAAATGGAGATTTGATGGTTTTAATAAGAGGCTATTTCTCTTTAATACTTAACTACTTCTGCTCATCCAGCTTGAATTCGAAATCACTTAAGATAAATTCCTGAGAGTGTTTTCAGAAATTTTCAGATTTTAAGAGGAAGGCTAATCCGTATACAAAAAGCTGATGGACGCTGTGAGCTGCTGTTCACTCATTTATCTCCCTTCTGCCTTCTCCCCCTTGTAGCAGCCTGTCTGGTGCTCCTTGCAAGCTGGTGACAAGTAACTTAAAATTCTAAGATTTCTAGAGCACGCTTAATTTTTCTTTCTTCTCAGGTGAATTGCTTCACATATAGGATGTTTTCTTGTACAAATAGTTTTGCAAGATCATTCAGAGAAAGGAGAAAAATCAGTTAAACTAATGAGGGAAAGTTGGTCAAAGCAATAGCTCTGAAGACAAACAGTGGAAAAGGATTGCCCTTTCCAGGTTATCCTAAATGCTGAATGTGGGTTGTACTGCTGTTGCCAAGCTTTTGACATTTTTCAAAATTGTAATGATAAGTTTAAACCCCTACTGGTATCCTTTTGGGGAAAAGCTGTCAATGAAATGTAAGCTACCAATCCAAAATAATGGTATATTTTGAACCTGGGAGTCGAGTTAAATTAATGTCACCTCTAGAAGACAAATATGATAATTTTTGCTGTTACTCAGTTTTTCAGCTGAGGCATTTGTTGCTTAATTACATTTGACTGTATACATAAATAACTTTGCAAGGTTAATACATTATTTTCTAGTAAGTATCTGGACACTTTCCCATTTAAAACTAGTCAGTGTTCTCATAATGCCCCTTTCCTCTCCCTTTCCCTCCCGACCTTCAACTCTACCCTGCCATCCAAAATGCCCTAGACTATTGTTCAGAGAGGACAGACACCTGTGTACCCACAGGCATCAGGATTAAGGAAATAGCTTCCTGATTTAATGCCCTGCAAGGTTGGTGCTCAGCTGATAAATACAAAGCTTCCAGTTCAGCATTTCAGCCTAGATTCAGAAGACCAGGGAGGTGGTGGACTCGCCATCCCTGGATGTCTTAAAGGGTTGTTTAGATGAGATGCTGGGGGATATGATGTAGGGGAGAACTTTGTAGAGTAGGGCTGATGGTTGGACTCAATGATCCCAAGGGTCTTTTCCAACCTGAATGATTCTGTGATTCTGTGACATGGCTTTGCCTTGTTTTACAGTGTTTTATTGCAAATTTTAACAGGAGTGATGGAGTTACACCGGCTAAGCAGGAGGAGTACTAATTATAAAGAAGACCAGCATTTGCCATATGATCACACAATAGTTGAGGTTGGGAGGGACCAACTAGATCAACTAGGTCTCCTCCCACCCAGAGCAGTGCCAACAACAGTAGTCAGGACCATGTCCAGTCAAGTTTTGAATATCTCCAAGGATGGAGGCCCCTGCAAACAAAGTGACCTCGTATGAGCAAGTGTACTGGGTTTGCGGCGAGGTTTTGGTGTGCAGGGAGGGCAGCGGGTGCTGTCGGGTGGGCCCCTGTGGGGAGCGGCTGGGGCTGCCCCGCGCCGGACACAGCCGGTTCCAGGCGGCTCCAACGGCCCCAGCGCAGGGCACAGCTGAGCCCCTCAGCCCCGGGCGGGCGCCTCGGGGAAAGCCTGGGTAAGGAAGGGCAAAGCGCTGCCCGGCAGCCAGGGCTGAGGGAAACAGGGGGAGAAACAGCCCTGCGAGCCCCGAGGGGAGAGCGGCAGGAGGGCAGGAGGGGCTCCAGGCGCCCCGGAAGAGAAATTTCTACTCCTCATCACATGTTACTATCTGTAATTGGTAGGGTATAGTGAAATTGCTTTTTTTTCAGTTCTGTAGAAGACCTAGGTTCCCCTCAGACATGAACTCCACAGATCCTTATTTTTTCTCTTCAGTGGATATCCTGTCTAGAAAACTGAATATTTGGCCTAAATGTAAGATGTAAGGAGTAAGCTATGCCACTTGAATAGATACAGACAGTATTTCCCAATCTTTGTAACCTTCATTCCTACGCAGGAATGCAGAGGTAACAACTTTAGTGATTTTTGTGAGGCATGATGACTGATCAGGCCAACCACACCTTTTCTCACTCTCTTTTTAAATGATGGCTGTTTACCTTTATATCATGGTGTGTAATTTTTTGCCTTTTCTGAGAAATTATTTGAAAGTTGAAAATAGTGGTAATAGGTAACCTGTGGAGGAGAAAGGGCTTAAAAACAGACCATGAATGCTAATTTTGACCTGAAGGTATGTTTCTGGCAAAGTAAGTTAGCTCAAATGCTGCTTTATTTTTCTTTAGTAGGAGTACCTAGACATCTTAATCCCATCCTTCATACTGCCAAAGAATACCTGAAAGAAGTCTAATAAACATGGAAATACTTAAAACATTTTATTTTTTAGAATAACAGTGTTAATTTTAGAAAACCTTTTGGGCCAACTCTGGAGCAGGGACTATTGTGAAGAAATCATCACTATAAATTGTGTTCTGCAAGGGGAAAAGAGATATAAACATGAACTATTTTTTGAAAATACGTGCTCTATCTGTGTCATTCCCACGTCACCTTTAACTATTGGAGGTTTGAGAAAGAAAATAGGTGATTACCGCTAAAGTTCTGTGAGGAAAATTGCCAGTTTCACAGGGCTGTATTTCCATGATTTAAGTTGGCGTTTTGCATTTAAGTCTTTGTGACAACCATGCTTTCCTCACCACCCCATCTTCTGAACTTTGAGCAACGGAAAGCCGCATGCCAACTGAGATGAGGCTGCCCAGCTGTGCAGATGTGATTTTGTCCTGTGATGTGGGAGCAGCTCCCTTTCTCTAGCTAGTTATGGTATGGAGTTACAGTCAAGAGAAGCACGCCTTGGTTGGCTCCTGAGCAATGTGCCATCTTTTCTCCTGCTCCAAGGCTCACAGATGTAGTTGGCCGGTGGACTGATCAGCTGCACGCAGCCTGTGTCTTTGAGCTGAAGAGATTATATGCGCCATGTTTTTTGTGATGAAATATGGTAGGTAAAGAATCATTAATTATATTATTACATTGTCAGTTATTGTGATAACAGAATGTTTTTGTGAAACTTTCAAGCATGCTTTCATGTTTATGCTTGTGGGTTTTTTAGTTTCTTCTGGTTTTGGGTATTTGCCTACAGCACAAGGAATACTATGTGACTTATACGTCAGGTGGTTGGGGTCCTAGTCATCTCATTCCCAGCACAATACAAACCTATTGGAACAAACCAGCTTCTACCAGCAGAAGTAGGGAGGTGACAGTCCCCCTGTACTCTGCACTGGTGAGGCCACACCTTGAGTATTGTGTCCAGTTTTGGGCACCTCAATACGAGAGGGATATCCAGGTGCTGGAACGAGTGCAGAGGAGGGCAACGAAGCTGGTGAAGGGCCTGGAGAACAAATCCTAGGAGGAGAGATTGAGGGAGCTGGGACTGTTCAGTTTGAGGAAGAGAAGGCTGAGGGGAGACCTCATCACTCTCTACAGCTACCTGAAAGGACATTGTAGAGAGGTTGGTGCTGGTCTCTTCTCACAGGTGATTAGTGACAGAACAAGAGGGAATGGCTTTAAACTCCAACAGAGGAGGTTCAGACTGGACATTAGGAAAAAAATTTTCACAGAAAAAGTGGTTAGACAGTGGAATAGGCTGCCCAGGGAGGTGGTGGAGTCACCATCCCTGGATGTGTTTAAGGGTTGTTTGGATGAGATGTTGGGGGATATGGTGTAGGGGAGAACTTTGTAGAGTAGGTCTCTGATGGTTGGACTTGATGATCCCAAGGGTCTTTTCCAACCTGAATGATTCTATGATTCTATGAAACAAACCCCTCTTAGCTTGAGATCAGCTTAGTACAGTTCCTGAGGGTCCAGCCAGCTCTCTGTGCATCAGTGAAGGATTTATGAGCAGAAACATCACAAGTCTAAAACATCACAAGACTCTACCCTTCATTGTGAACTGTAATTGCCACCTCCTGCTCCTTACCCACACAGACTTAGTGAACTTGGATGTACAGCTAATAGAAAATGCTTAGTTTCAAAAATAAAAATCTGCATACAATACTGAACACAATAAAAACTTTCAAAACAAGATGTATTTCCAGCCTCCTTTGCTTGGAGTGAAGTGGACATGTGAAGCCCTTGGCACAGGTTTCTTGTTTTTATCTGTCATGTCTCACACAACTTCATAGCCTCACACAAGCAGTAAGGTAGGTGTAATCTAGTAGTAGAGATTGATTTCACTCCACAAACACTCATGCCCCTGACTGGAAGTCTGAGAAAACCTGCATCCCACTTGTGAGCTAAAATACGTGTCCTGCATTGTTTGTTACTCAAGACAAGGAACTTTGCAGTCCTTCAGGTGTTCATGTCCAAGTTCAGTCCAGCTGCTACAGTCAAAAAATATCGGTATCTGGGTAAAAGTAAATGTGTTTCATAGTGAAAGTCGAAGAAGATTAAACAAGACGTTCCTCGCTACAATTGTTTTTTTTTCTCTGCTAATGAAGGATATATTCTTTAGTTAGGAAATATCTAGGAAATATCTTTGTAGATTGCCTTTTCTCATCCTCTGTTTTGTGATGTTGATTGTCAGACAGCTGCAATTTTATGCATGTCTTACTATCACTAATTTTTGCTGACAGTTATGTTTATTCAAATGTAATAGTGTGTGATTGCAAAGTGTCTTTCCAGTACCTGCTCTCAATCTTGTGAAGTCTAGTGACCTGCACATGTAAGCTGTTCTGCTTTCAATTCAGATGTTGCGCTCCCAGTGTTGTGGGGACAGGTCACTGATCCTGCTGCTCTGACAGCAGTGTTTTATAACTCCATAACCTGACTTTGTGGCTCTGCTGAATCCTTTGTATCAGAGAGGGTGAACTTATTTTGCCCTTTCCTTCACTCCATTATAACATTGATACTTTTGCCCATGCTTTCACATTCTTGCCTCTTTCCTCCTGCCTGTTCATTTTGGTCCTGTTGTCCCATTGTTCAGACTTGGGTATTATCCTTCCCCGTAGCCCTGACTCCAATGTCAGAACTCCCTCCAGTTCCCTTTCAAGTCTTAACCACGAGCCTCACATATGTAAAATGGATTAAGTCTCATCCTTTTTAGAAAAAATAAAGGCATGTTTCATTTTTATTAAAATAACAAAAAAAGCTCAAAAAACCCGCCTGTTCTCAGACCAGACTACTTCTTTCTGTTGCTGTTTCCATTATTTCCATTGCTCACCCACCACAAAGATACTGCTGTTTTTACTTTTTTCTTCCCCCACTTTTCCTGTGCAGGATGCCAAGCACACAGGAAGGAAAGAGAGGGAGAAATAGTAATAGTATTAACTAGGATTCAAACAGAATAAATTTCTGAGTAATGCTGGTACCTCCCTTCCAGTATGCTTGAGTGAGTGGGACAAATGCTTTGCAGAAGTGATCGAAAAAAATTCAGTTATGTACACAGAGATCTGAGTTAACAAAATGACTTATGATGTCTCAAATTAAACCTGTAATAAGTTACACCAAAGTTACAGGAACTGTTCATATGCATAAAGCTTGGATAAAGTTCACTTGCTGAATTAAGGGTCCAAGTTCTCTTCCCTATTGTACAATAGTTTTTGAAGTAAAACAATGCTCTTTGTAAATGATAAAATGAAAGAACACAAGAAGAAACTTCACAGGAACAATGACTACTTTATGTCTTCCCCCCCTTCCCCCTTCCCTTAGATTTGGCAGGATCCTTCAGGAATGGAAAACATACCTTAACATTAACCAGCATACATGAAGGGATTTCTCAAATCTTGCTGTTAAGTAATCTTAGAGCCAAACTTTGGAAGGGTCTTAAACTCATGCATGCATACAATGTTCATGTTCACCTTCCTGATGTTTATCTTTAAGTGTTTTAAGGAGCCCACAGTGCAGACAAGATGCTGCTAGGAAAAAAACCCAATTGTACATATAAATGACTTGGATAACCATGCAGTTGCAAAGATTATTCTTTCTTATGTGCCTTTGCTCATGTGAAACTAAAGAACTTCAGAAATGTGGCCTTGAAGGGTATTTTTAAAGCAGCTATTCAACTTGGATCCAGTTTTGTATGTATATGTTTATGCATACATGGCCTGATGGTTATCTGACACAGGTTTTATTGCCAAGGGACACATTCCATTATGCATAACGCACACTAGTAGAAGTCTACTATGACTGCCCTTGGTTTATGTTGCTGCAGTGCTTGAGAGCCCTTGTCATGGATGAGGAGTCTGTTGTGTTAGGCTCTGCACAAATGGAGGACTAATAGATGTTCCCTGTTCCCAAGCGCAAGCCTCCACAACCTATTTGGATGCCTGATAGGATTTTTTTCTCAGCTACACCTCAGACTTGGGAGTTTTTTTCTCAAACATCAGCTAAGTATAATGTTTTCATTTTACATTGACAATACAATGTTCAAGAGGTTTTTCATATTGTAAACCCAAACCTTGATCTTAGCAAAAGTCTTGCATAATATTTTAATCTCCATCAGAAAACTTGCAGGAAAATGTATGTAAGAGGGTTAAGTGGTGTTGCTGTTGTCTGTCTGTTATTATGTGTGATAGTGTTGAATGAAGCATAGAGTGAGTTTGTTTTCCTTTTGTGATTAGATTGTGAGACCTTAAACTTGGTGTGTTCCTGAAGCTTAAAGCTATCGCAGGTGAGCATATGGATAGCTAAAATGTGTCAGTGCTCGTATTTACTATTCAGTAAAAATGAAGAGTGAAGAGGCACTGACAACAATCTGTGGAGTACTTGAGCTAAGGAAAGAAGGAAGGTGGATACAGGGACAGTAACTTACTGCTCTAAAGCAGTGAGGTTGGTGATTTCACAACCTTTATGTGTGCAATCTGTTCCACTCTTTCACTGTTGTTATATGCAGTTCACAGTTCTCTTGTTTCAGTCTACACTCTCTGGTTCCCATCCTCCCACAGTGCACCACTGTGAAGAGCCTGACTCCATCTTCTCAATGGCCTCCTTGTACCTCTTGGGAAAGTGCTACTAGGGCCCTCCAATGCCTTCTGTTCTCCAAGCTGAAAAGCCTGCATCCCTCAGCCCTCCTCACAGGATAATGTTGCAGCCCCCAAACACTGAACGCACTTCAGTTTATTGATGTCCATCCTGTATCAAGGGCCCAAAATCAGACACAGCTGATTGAAAATGAAATCTCAGAAGTGTTAAGCAGAGGGAAAGAATCCCTTCCCTTGAGGTCCTGGTTGTGCCCCTGTTGACACAGCCCAGGGTGCTGTTGGCCGCCCCTTCAGTCAGGGCACTCCGCTGGCTCGTGCCCAGCTTGTGCCTGCCAGGGTCCCCGGGTCCCTCCTCACAGAGCTGCCCCCAGCCAGGCAGGGACCTGCCTGTGTCCTTGTACCAGAGCTTACTGCCTAGGGGCAACACTTGGTATCTGTCCTTGTTTTAGTAACCTAACAGAGCAATCAAATTTGAATAGTCTCTTAGTGTAATTTGCATGCAATTGCTCTGTCATTCCTGTAATGTTTGCTAATCTTATCATCATGACTGTATGTATATTAAAATGCCATATATGAAACTACAGAGATTTTATAGTGTCATCCTAGCTATGTTCTGTTACTTAACTTTATTCAATCCTTAAAATTCAGATCCAGAAGATCAAAAAAACCTAAGTAGGAAGCAGGAAAGTGAGATAGTGAGGTGAGATTGAACGTTTAAATGCAGATCCAGATTTGCAGCTGACTGTACCCACAGTCCAGACAAATGCAAATGATGCATGTGGCAATGCAAAAGCAGGTTAGATTACATTCTTGGCCCAGGTTCCCTTTTTTGCTCATGCATTTTCAGCTCTTTGATAAAGAGGATGTCTCTTGAACATATATTGGTATGCATCAGTTTTATTACTGTAGCCTAAGGTGCGTCAAGCCACATAAAAGCAATAAGCAGAGACGGTGAAGTTCCATAGAACCTGCTGTAGACATGAATCTAGCTTTATCTCCTTCAAAACCTCTCACAGGACTTTTTTTTTTTTTCTTTAATCACTCTCCAGATCCTATTAAACAGGAACAAAAGGAGGAAGAGGAAGTACATGGCATCTGCTTTGTACAAAGCAGACTGTATTTATTTGTTTAAGTGAGACAGAATCTCAATGTCTTCAGTGTTTCTTAAAAGCAGATTTAAGCAAATCATCCAGGCAGCCAGCCAGGCAGAGTGTGCATTTTTAGGCACTGACTCAAAGACAGTGTCAAGACATATTAAGCTGGATCCCTAGAAATAATATATATGAGATTAAAAAAAAATAATAAAAGATCATCTTGCCATAGTTGTGGCTGACTATGTGATACAGGACAAAGAGAAGTTGCATTGTAAGACAAAAAACAGTGATGAAAAATGCTTTGAAATATTAAGCTAATACAGTATCTAGGGCTGAATGCCATCTGATTGTTGCTTTACAGACACTTCACTAACATGCATCACCTGAATCTAGTCTCCAAAGAAGCCAATTCAAACCACCACCTTCCCAGAAAAAGTGTAGTTTCTTAAATATTTACTGGTGTGGAAAACTTGCTTAAATGATTGTATATCTCAGTAGGAGATTGCTTTATATTACCAGGATGGAACAACTATGTTGATTTCCTCCTTTGTTTTAATATGTGTGTCCAGCAGTACAAATCAAGCATCTCACCCACAAAGTATCATTTATATGATGAATAACTGATTTTGTTCTTAACCTTGAGCGCTGAGATAGGAGCAGTGTTTTACTCAGCTTTGAGAAAAGCAACAATCAGTTAAAACTTAACAGTTTTCATGACAAGATGAAATAAGTTTCCTTTTCCTTTTTTCTCAGCACGTTGTCACTAATATAGTACTTACACCAGCTGACTATACCTCTAACATACTTTGCAAGGCATACTAGGATTCACAGAGGTTAGTTTCGGTAGATGGTGCTGTTGTGTCTTAAACTACTTCCTAGGGGAGATGCAAAAGCTGCCCTAGGCAGGAGAGGCAGTTGTGCTTCTGGGGCCATTAAGGACAGCCTTAAAGAATTTTAGTTGTGGGTTTTTTTTTTTTGTTTTGTTTTGTTTTTTTAAATTAAGGATAGGCAGAAATGATTTGGTGTGGTTTTATGTGGCTGTAAAGCCTGTACCAAAAGAAGAAAAGCTATGAAGTAGGTCATTTGGTTTCAGGGCGAAACAGACTGTGTGCAGGATGAATCTACTGCACTACTGCATCAGAAAAGAAAACTTTAGGTGACTACTGAATAATTAGTGCTTATGGCCTTTAATTGCCCATAAAAGAATATGGCCGTGCCTTATCGATATTACACTTTTCCTCAATTGAATGACAACTCTTCCACAGGTCACATAAAAAAAAGGTAGTTGCACAGAAGGGTTCTGCTAGTAAGTTCATGAAAAGAGCACTGTGCTGTACCGGGGTACTCCATTGTTACTTCAGTACCCGACATGCAGAAGTCAAACCAGCAGATTTTCTTTCAGGTCTGAAAAGAAAGCCTGAAGTCATGTGTGTCTGAAAACATGAGATTTCTTTTTCCCCTTAACTTTTCTTAGAAATGTTTCCTCACTGGGGTCTCTGGATTTCAGTAGTGCAACAGTCTAGCGGTACAGCCTAAAAGCAGCTCTGGTCACTTCTGTTATGTTCCCCAAAGCTATTTTTGGCTTTTGCACAGTAGATAGCAATTCCTGGATCCCAGTTCTGCTGAGCCAGCTGGGCTCTTACAGCCTGTTTACAGTTGGGAGCTGTGCTGCTGAGAGATGAGGACAGTAAGAAATATAGGCACTCTCAGGATAGTGGGAGGTAAGGCAGCCCTAAGACAGTGGAAAATTAGGGCAGCGGTAACTTACAGTCCAGGTCTGGGCCAGTCTTAGCCATGTAAGTAGCCTACATGATAGAAAAACTAAAGGGATTTGATCTGTTTAATGAGCAGCATCGTCTTTTTTTAAACAAATAGATGTAATTAAAGTAGCATACTGCTGCTCCACAGCATGCTCCCAGATGGCAGCACAATCTTTAGGCCAGGATTTCCTTCTGTTTTTTGTAGGCAATCCCTGGAGCAAAAGAAGCTGAGTTACTGTGGTGACTTAATGAAGGATGGGTGGAGATGACAAACACAAAAGCACACCTTTTTTCGAGTCCCTCCTGGACACCTCTTTTCCATCCTGAGGAGTGGATAAAGTCTAGTTGAACCAAGCTGTCTTAGATACTTGGTTTATTCCTCAAGAGCGTAAAATAGTTATTTTTATATCATATCTGTCTGTCTACCACCCCCTGTCATGAAATCCTTTCTTTGCTATGTGCTATTTAGCACACTCAATCTCTTGAACACTTTTTTAAGGCCAGAGAAGATGGTTGTGATTCAGAGAGAACACTTCACTGAAAACTATGGACTTAGCTGGTATCCTCAAACTAAGCAGAATTTCCTGTTGTGATGCATAAGAATTTGCGCTGGAGAAGCGATGACATGAGATGATGTTTTGCTCTTATTACATATTTAACATATCACTGACTCTTATAAAACCACAAATGTATAGACTGTGGCAGGAGAAGTATGTGGACATGCAGACATGGTATTAACCTGAACAATTTATTTCTTAAGTAGCTTACATTTTTATGGAGAAAAGCTGCTTTACAACCCATTTAGATGAAGATTAACTTGTTTAATGTTTAGCTTCATTCCCAGTAGAGCAGTGACTGAAATCTATTTAGTCTGAGAGAAATGCAAGAGCATTGTAAGTGTTTTGACTTAATTTCAGTGATAATGCTAATGATAAGGGACAGAAACTCTTGAAAATTAGTCCAAACAGTCAGCTGTTTACATAATACTTGAGTCACTTGGTTGGATTGCCATCTCCTTATCTTCCAATGCACAAGACTATTCCAGCCTTCTCAAAAGTGGTCTTAGGAGCCTGGATCCCAGCCTTTAAGCTCTATAAAAGACTGATCATGCTTAATTAAGTAGCTGCTGAAATGAGACTAGCCACAAACATTACAGAATTTATAAACAGATGATTGAATCTGAGTCAGTGTAGCAAATCTCAAAGCCTCAGGGTAGACTCTGGGCTGTATTACGTCCACAAGTCTTATAAGAAGTCTGGTGACATAAAGCACACTTTGCAAGTAAACCAAGTTTGCAGAGTCTTAGAGACATTGGTAAAGCTGGCAACCCTCATTTTTCTTGTCAATATATTGCTTTCTGTAAGACTCAGTGCATCTCCCAAATATCTATAACTGATCACCTTAGAAAGGGAATCAGACTGTTCAACTTTTAAGCAATTATTCTCTGTGTCCAAGAGTGGCTTTCTAGGTGGATACTTTATTCCTTGGGTCCTTGTATGCTGTTCCAGCTCATGCCTACTCTTGGGATTGCTGTGGTTGGCCCCCTCAGCCACAAACACAAAAATTGAGTAGGACACATGAAATCGCTTGAACTAAAGTAATTTTCATTTTTGTTTGCTGAATGTAGAATGGACATCCTCCTCCATTTAAAGCTCTGCAATTCTAGAATATTTCTGTAGAGTCCTGGGGTTTTTTTGATAGAAACTGCTAAGTCTCATGCTGAGACCTGCTCTTAAGGACCAACCCCACCAAAAGTCATACAAAGGCAATCTCATCCATAGCAGTTACTCTGCTGGAGGTTGTGATCTCCAAGAGGAAATCAGGAAGAAGCAGATGTCTGCCTGCAGGAAGTTATGCCACTATTAGGAGCCACCAGCTCCTAGAATAGGTTTCTACTGTCAAATACTTTGTTTGCTCCACTAGGAGCCACCAGCAGTGACAGCCTGAGCTCCACTCTGAGACTTTCCCCAGGATGCTTCTATCTAATAAACCAGCCCAGTTGAACTATTTCTAAGGAGTCCCAATCGTCCTATGACAGTTCTTGTTTCCTACATAAGGGAAGAAAACCAAGACTGGAATACTTCATGAATTTCTGCTGAGTCAGTTGATAACCTAGGAAGCATTTTCTTGGGATGTCATGTTTGTTTGTCAGTTGTGTTCAGCATCCGTTGCACTGTTGCTACCATGATGACTGTGGCGAGAAGGCAAATGTCAGTGTTCCCTTTGCGAGTGTCCCACAACACTGGGACAAGCAACTGGACCTATGTTTTGAGTTATGTAGCAAGATTTGTAGTATATATGATTATTTAATCAACTAAAGAGTTCTCATATAAGGCAAGCAGCAGCAGCAGCACTGAGGTATTTTAACATTAATTTGCTTCTAAACAATTTCACTGAATTTGGCACCACGTCCTCTTTTTGTTTTATTGCTCAGGAGTGTTAGAGAACATGTATGCATTTGGTGTCCCACACTAATGAATGGAGCCCCATAAACAGTTGAAGGCAATCCTCATTTGTGCTTTTAAAATGTATTTGTACAGCGGTAAACAGTGTCATCTCATTCAATGAAAGGCCACAGATTTTTATCTTCCCTCTTAGGTCCCAGATCTGCAATTTGGTGCTTGCAACTGCTCCTTTCTGCCTCTTTTCCCAGAGAAGAGGTAAGTAAAAGGAGAGAAAAGAGAGGAAAAGGTATGTGTGTAAATAAGAGTTGACTGTAATAGTACAGGCTGTGAATCTTCGAAAGCATCTGAGACACATACATATTCATGCAGTACCCTTGGGAATCACTGACGTTTATAAACCTAAATAACTGTTCACTTCCTCTTTATCTTGTTCATTTTTCAAGACTAATCTGCTCTGCAGTCCATTTGTGAAAGGAGAAGCCTGGCCACTGCTTTATTTTGGTAGCCAATCTTCCAAAAGAAGTCTTTTGAACTCAAAAAAAACCCATAAAAGCTGGGGGGAACAAAACTAGGTGTCTCTAGCTAGTTGAATCTGTTGGGGCAGTGGATAAAGTCATCATTTAAATTCTGTCTTCCTTTTGTGCTTACCACAGGGAGGCAGCTGTTGAGTTTGCTCGGCCCTGCATCCCTATGGCATAGGCTGGCATGCTCAGGTGTGATCTCCTTAGTCCCCAACAGGTGATTCATTCTGGTGGCTGATCCATGACAGGCTGCTGGGCAGGCAAGATGATTTAAATGCTGCATTGAAGGAAAGGTATAATTCAGGCCATATGTCAGAGCTGCGTGAATAGAAGCGGGTGGGTGAGAGACCATGGTAGAAATGGAGAAATAAGCACTGAGTCAGCAGCAGAGATGATTGAAATTTATCCAAAACATATTGCCTAAGATTTTGGTAGCGCCTCCAGTATTACTAATGACGAGACTGGGAGGTTTGGAGTTCCACTGACTGGCAGCTGCGCCCTCGGAAAGGGACATGGGGAAACTTTCTCATCTGTCAGGATCTCATTATTTGCAATGGAGTCTGACAGCTCTAAGGTTACATGTGTATAAATCAGTCAGGCAGAAGAGGAAACAGACAGTAATTTTATTTTGCAGTGGCACAGAGGGAGAATTGTCATCCTGGAGTCTGAGCAGCACGGCTGCTGCCTTGTGCTGAGCAAGCATATACTGTTCCCGAGACTCTTCTGTCCCCGCTCCCTGCTGCTGGCACTGAAGCCTTCCTCCTTAGAACTGCCCTCCTCCTCCTTCCTCTGATTCCTGTGAGAGGCCGAGGCAGCCAGCAGAGCTTACCTGTACCCTTTCTGAGCTGCATGGTGTTGAGATTGCGGCTGCATTAATTCCCTACGTCGCCATGTCATAGCTTTCCTCCCGGTCCTGGGAAAGGCTCTGGGGGAGGAATCACACTGCCCTCTTAAGTGGGAGTCTTGATGCAAGAACAAGATAACTTTTTAAGGAACAAAATGAATCCCAGAAAACTAGCCCAGGCAGCGCTGGGAGTTGGAGCTGGGGTTACCAGGATCTCATGACAGGCTCTCCTGCCAACATCTTCACTTGGGTGTCAGCTGGACCTGAAAGCAGACTCAGTTTGTTTTATATTTGTTTAATCAGACCTGGAAGAAATAATCCAGATATGTATCAACTTCTAAATGTTTTTTCTCATTCTCAGCTTGTGAGTGATGTGGATTCAGGTTTCTTGTTTGGATTCAGATACTGTAGTGACTTAGACTGCCATAAACTGCACAGACTTTCTGAGGTGACTGATTCAGTTTACTTATCTGGTAATATATGATACTTCTGCCAGGTCTTTAACCTGGGTTTCAAAGTGTCAGTTTCTAGCTACATGGAGAGGATACATAATACCTTCTCAGAAATTAGGCAGGATCTGAGATTCTTTTTTAAGGGATGAAAGTGATGTAGGGAAGCAGAAGAGGTGGCAGAGGAAACCTATTTTGATATCTGTTATTACCAAGGTGGGAGTAGCTTCTCCAAAGAGATGCGAAACTTACACTTATTTAGAAAGTTTTTAAATGAAGCACTGCAGAAGATGTTGAGGGAGGAGAAATAGTCCTGATTTCTGAACCTTTCTGTAACACAGACTTGTTTCCCCTTGCAGGTTGGCCTAAGGTGAAGCACAGAGCAGTGTGTCAGTTCACTTGAAATCATAGATCCACTTAGGAATTTTCAGGTTGCAATTTGTGGACAGGGCACATAATTCTCCCATGTGGGTAAATTAAAAAAAAAAAAAAAAGCTAGAAAAATTAGATTCTGTCTTCAGCAATAATGCTGTAAAACACAACTTCTAATATACACTGTGGATAGGCCTATTAAGAAGAAAACAACTCCTCTGGATGACCACCTCAGAAGCTCTGGAGGTGCAGAAAGTATTCTGATTTTGGATAAATTTACCCAGGAATCATAGAATCATAGAATGTTTTTTGTTGGAAGGGACCTTAAAGACCATCTAATTCCAACGCCCCTGCCATGGGCAGGGACACCTTACACTAGATCAGGTTGCTCAAAGCCCCATCCAACCTGGTCTTGAACACTTCCAGGGAGGGGGCAGCCACAACTTCTCTGGGCAAACTGTTCCAGTGTCTCACCACCCCCACAGTAAATAATTTCTTTCTAGTTTAAATCTCCACTCTTTCACTTTAAAACCATTACTCTTTGTCCTATCACTACACTGCCTGATAAAGAGTCCCTCCCCATCTCTCCTGTAGGTCCCCTTTCAGTACTGGAAGGCCACTGTAAGGTCTCCCTGGAGCCTTCTCTTCTCCAGGCTGAAAAACCTGAACTCTTGCAGTCTGTCCTTATAGGGGAAGTGCTCCAGCCCCCTGATCATCTTCACGGCCCTCCTCTAGATCTGCTTGAGCAGGTCCATGTCCCTCTGTTGGGGGCCCCAGAGTTGTAGTAGATGGGGATAATCACCTCCCTCAACCTGCTGGCCACACTTCACTTGATGCAGCCCAGGATGCAGTTGGCTTTCTGGGCTGCAAGCTCACATTGCTGGTGCAAAGTCAGTTTTCCATCTACTAATACCCTCGAGTCCTTCTCCACAGGGCTGCTCTCAATCCACTCATCACCCAGCCTGTATTTGTGCTTGGGATTGCCTCGACCCAATTGTAGGACCTTGCACTTGGCCTTGTTGAATTTCATGAGGTTTGCATGGGCCCACCTCTCAAGCCTGTCAAGGTCCCTCTGGATGACATCCTTTCCCTCCGGTGTGTTGACCACACCACACAGCTTGGTGTCGTCGGCAAATTTGCTGAGGGTGCACTCAATCCCACTGTGCATGTCACCAACAAAGATGTTAAGCAACACTGGTCCCAATAATGACCCCTGAGGAATGCCACTTGTCACCGCTGTTCACTTGCACATTGAGTCATTGACCACAACTCTTTCAGTGTGGCCATCCAGCCAATTCCTTGTCCACCAAGTGGTCCATCCACATCTCTCCAATTTAGATACAAGGATGTCATGCAGGACCGTGCCAAATGCTTTGCATAAGTCCAAGTAAATGACGTCAGTTGCTCTTCCCTTATCCACCAGCACTGTAATCCCGCCATAGAAGGCCACCAAATTCGTCAGTCACGATTTGCCCTTAGTGAAGCCATATTGGCTGTCACCAATCACCTCCTTATTTTCCATGTGCCCTAGCACAGTTTCCAGGAGGATCCACTTCATGATCTTGCTGGGCACAGAGGTAAGACTGACTGGCCTGTATTTCCCCAGGTCTTCTTTTTTTCCCTTTTTAAAAATGGGGATTATGTTTCCCCTTTTCCAGTCAGCAGGTACTTCACCGCACTGCCACAACTTCTCAAATATGATGGACAGTGGTTTAGCCAGTTCATGTGCCAGTTCTCTCAGGACCCATGGATGCAACTCATCAGGTTCCATGGACTTGGGCACCTTCAGGTTCCTTAGATGGTCTCAAACCTGATCTTCTGCAGTGGGTGGTTCTTCTTTCTCCCAGTTCCCACCTTTTCCCTCTGCGTCTTGGACAGTGTGGCTGGAGCATTTGCTGGTGAAGACTGAGGCAAAAGTCATTAAGTACCTCAGCCTTCTCCATATCCCGGGTGACAAAGTCTCCCATTTTCTTCCAGAAAGGGCCCATATTTTCCCTAGTCTCCCTTTTATCATTGATGTACCTATAGAAGCTTTTCTTGTTGCCCTTGATATCCCTGGACAGATTTAATTCTACCAGGACTTTGGCCTTCCTAACCTGATCCCTGGCTGTTTGGACAGTTTCTCTGTATTCCTCCCAGTCTATCCATCCTTGCTTCTACACTCAGTAGGCTTCCTTTTTGCTTTTGAGCTTGTCCAGGAGCTCCTTGTTCTTCCATGCAAGCCTCCTGGGGTTCTTACCTAACTTCCTACCTGAGCTTGAGTGAGGTGATCCTTGAATATTAACCAGCTTTATCTTATGCTACTCTGCCAAGCAGATCCCTGAAAAGGCCAAAGTAATTGCTGTTGTTATGTGCTCTTCCTCTATCTCCCCTTATCTCCCTCATTTTCCCTTCCTCCTCCTCTGTCCCCCTCTCCCTCTTAGAGGCAATTAATCTAGGTACATTACTCATTGGGATGGTGTTCTGTTTTTTCCTTCTTATAAGCCAAAAGCACCTAACACTTGTCTTTGCTAGCCCTGGTGTTCATAAAGTGCCAGAGAAAATACAGAGTTTAGTAGCTTCTCTCCTTTTCCTTTTTTAATGCACAAAGAGTGAAAGCTTTTGTGTGTGTGCACACCTGTGTAGCCCCATCCTATTGCTTCAGTTGACAACTACTATCTCCTCAGGACATCAGGTACTTAGCAAATGGAGCTGAGACCAACAGACCTGGCATCACCTGCCTCCCAGATCATTGACATTTTTGTGCTTGCAGTGTGTGCTTTTCCTTCCAAATGAGAAGCTGTGGATCCATTCAGCATCACCTCCATTATTAGCCTTTGTAAAAGACATTGAGAAGATTTCATTACAAGCAGGAGGAAGAGGCACTGGGGGAAGGAATGGTGAAGAGATCTAGGCAGGAAAAGCTGAGCAGGGATGGCACTGTGTATTGGGTTGGCCTGGGGTTGAGACAGTGACTCTTCAGCTCCTGACACAGAGCTGTTTCGGGCTAGTTCCCCCAAGCAGGTACCATGCTCTTTGATGCCCACACTGAGAGCAGTCGTGCAAGAATCACATGCAATGTGAATGAATCACTTTTCTGTGAGAAACAGCCAAGTGCTCAGCTCTTCCCAGTCCTCAGTATAGCTTAGACTCCTTCCACCCCAATATCCAGATTTCTTCTGTCCTCCTTGTTACTGTGTTGTGATTGGGCTTCCTCGGCACTTTGGTCATCACTGGTCATTGCTTACTTTTTCCAGCACCAGAAAATATCCACATTCTTCTCTCACAGTTTCTACTGCCCAGCATCCTGCTGCCCGAAGTCATGCACGTTATGTACCTCACCTACCCAACTTCTCTCCTATTTTCTCTTGTAACTGTGGTCAAAGACCCCAGTCTGTTCATAACACTCTCTCTTCTCTGCTGTGGGGGGCATTTCCCATCTTTTCTCAGGTTCTTGGGCTGAGCAGTCAAGAATGCTGCTGTAGAGGACCTGGATGGCTGCAGAAAATGTCATTTACATCAGCTTATTCTCACTGGGGAAACCTGCAAGTTGTAAAATATATATATATAAGCTTTTTGGCTGAGGCCTAAAGTGAAAATTAACCCCTTGCATTGTACTTCCCCACTTTGCCCAAATACCAGATGGCAGAGAAACCTAAAAAAGGAGTGTTCTGTCTCCATCTCAGGGGGTGAAGGGAAGACAAGGGGGACCAATGGGCAAGCCTAAAATATATTGGGTTTGCATGCATTAGTAAGTTTGAGAGGAGTTTCTGCTGAAAAGGGAGCAGAGAAAGGCTGTAGCAGTATGCAGATATCCAGGCCAATTAACCATAAGTGTGCTTGAGATGAGTGCATCCCCTGGTGTGCAGGAGTTGCTTCCAGTGTTGGAGGGCAAAGGTTAAAGTGGATGAAGAAGAGAAGAGAAAGGGAACCAAGACATTTTTCTGCAAGTGTTCAGCAAGCTCTGGCACAGAAAAGGCTTCTTATGAGATTCCTGGGAGCTGAGAAACAAAAGCAGCTGCTGAAGAATCACCTTAAAGGAGTTTCCTGATAGACTGTATTTAGCTCTCTGTGTTATCTGCACTTTCTAAAGAGCTGAAATAACAAACTGTGAGCGGAGCGGCAGGGAAGTTATCACTGTTGATAGAAAAAGGAGTGGATTGATGCTTGACTGGCAGAGGGAGGAAAGGTTCATGGCAGGTAGCAGGACCCACTACAGGAAAATATCATGGCTACTGATTCCCTGACCTTGCTACTCATCCAGGATGGCAACTAGATGGCTTTAGCAGTTGTCTTCAGCAGAAAAAGAAGTGTAAATTGTCAGTACAGTTATACTTCAGGCATTTTTTCTTTTCCCCAGAGGAGGGTCAAGCCAGTGTTCTTTTAAAAACTCCTTTAAATATAAACCATATCCTTGTTGCTGCCAATTGCATTCTGGCAGGAGGGTCACTCATGCATGTAACTTTGCACTAGTGTCCAAAGATTTTGCATGTCAAAACCCTCTTGCTGCACAGGTGAAAAGGGAGACCCTTGCACTGTGCATTAAGTCCATAATGAGAGAAGTGTGTGTGCAGGGGCAGGGGGCGTATTTGAGGAAATTACAAAATATTTCTTGAGTTAAGTATGTTTATGAAACATTTCAGTCAGGAGCAGTGATTCCCAACCATATTCAATCCTTTTCATATGGCTGGGTACTTCTTTCTTCTGTCTCCCATCTTGACAGCAAACCCCAGAATATTGTTGCTACCTTTGCCTTCCTCTATTGCTGTCAGTTTGAGAAAGTGCCAGTGGAAAAACTTAGATAACCAGCCAAGCAAAGCATATTAGTTTGGTCTCTCATCTCTAATGTTGGCGTTCAAGACAGAGAGGTTATTTTAATTGGGACATAGTATTAGAGATAAAATTATTTTTTTCCTGGAAAGTGATTGTGTTAAATTTGAGATTAACAGTAAGATCGATTAAATTTAATCTGGACTCAAATTTAACTTTCTGTCACTCAATAGTGGCTTCCACAACACAGAACAAAAAAAAATTAAAGCAGTCAGAGCATGGGATATGTCAATCTCAGCTATTCATTTTTAGGATATTACATGAGGCCAATGTGTTTGGACAGTGAAAGGAGAGAAACAGCCTGCTTTTAGAAGTGTTAAGTATCCCAGAAAATTCCTGGTACACTTAAATTTTGGACACTAAAGCTTCCTGGACATCAGACCCATAGAGTAAAGAGTACGTCTACATTACTTGCAGTATCAAATGAAAAAATCTAGAGTTCCTATTCTCTTGCTGTTTTGGTTTTTTTTTTTTTTTTTTTTTCAATTACTTCATTGTAAATGATTAAAACCCACTGACAGTATCTCCTCTCCCCCCCTTTTTATTAATTCATGATGAATTCTGTTTTCTGGCTGACATCAGTACCCTGTCATGGTTCGAAACTCTTCCAGTGCTTGGTTGGCTTGTTGCTTGCTTGCTGAAAAAAGTGTTTATATCAGGATTTTTGGAAAGCAACAAAATGTGATGTTATGGGGTGGGGGGAGTTATTTTGCTTTGTTTCTACAGAACTTGAACTTTGAGGTATTTACATTGTCTAATATGTGACTTCTTAGGAAAAAATAATGGAAATTGTTCTGGTCTGTTTTTTCTATTTGTTCTTTTGCTGTACCTTTGACAGTATAGTAATCTCAGTAGGATGTGATATTCTGTGCACACACTGGGGTCAGATGTCTGGCAGACTTACCACAGGGTACAGTACCTTTGAGAAAGGTATCAGATATTCCGGTGTTCCATTTTTGTTTCCCCACTTCAGTTTTATGCACATCTCACAGTCACTGGCTGCTGTATGCAAGTCCTCTCTGATTATTAGGTTTGACCTTAAAGATGTCTTCTGTTAAAGTCTCTGTATCTGAAGTAGTCTCTCACACGTGTCAGAGTTTAATCTCGTTAAGCATCCTACATAAGGAGTGAGCTCTCACCCCCATATGGAAAGTTTGAGAATTCAAGCCTTTTGTCAAAAATCTTTCTACTAGAGAGGATTACCTCTCTATTTTGTGAACACCATGAAAGCATTAAAAAATTAAGACTTCAGCTACCTACAAAACTAGAGACCATTCTAAATTTCACTTTTCCCTACAGTCTCAATGTTTGTTTAAAGACATCAAATGTCAAACTGGTAATGGCTTTGCATGCAGAGCAGGGGAGTATATTTATTGTCAGAGACAGGTGCAAAGTTTTAAGACATGAAACGATGATTTTCACTTACATACCGCTCCCAGTGCTGAAGAGGAGGTTATTCTTTACACCCCAAAAATTAAGAAACTGCTGATTGGCAGTTCCATCTGTTAAAAGATGTTCCCTCTACAGTGGTGTTTGTTTATACTAAAAAAATGACTGTATATATCATTAACTTATGCTAATCATGGGCAGTGTAAGAAAATTTCCAGAAAGCCAACAAAAACTGTGGTTATGACAATCCATGACTTACTGCACTGGTTTACATTTTGGTCTGTTGCACATAGTGCCTAAAGAGATCACTTGAAGAAATGGTGTTTGGAACAACATAGTTAGTAAATCAGGGTCTTTTGTTTCATATGTCGTATAAGACTTTGGTGCCTAAAATGAAAAAATAGGGTAATGGGGAGTCCTGTCTGGTTTATAACACTGTTCTTCTTTCCTAGTATGTTCTTAAAATGGTTGAGCATCCTAACTCCCTATGGATTTGATGTTGTTTGGCACCTTAACTAAAAGCAACTTGCTCACTGGGTAGCCAACTTAATTTAGAATGCATTACCTACAGTCAAATTATCTGCCACATATTGAGATTGGTAGTTGGCTGTATGGACAACCAGGAAATTTGGACTTTCAGGCCTTTGGAGATTCTCTTCCTGAGATGTTCTTGTAAACAGCTACTTTCATCTTGGGGTTTTCAAACTGAGGGTCAAATGTACTTTGCTGAATATCTATCTTTCTTTTTCTTTCTTTCCTTAACAGAATGCTATCCCTGTTTTACCGTGTCCAGCTGGCACATCCTCAGCATGTTGATTTCATTAAAAAAATCACTACCCAGATGTAGAAGCCAGATGTAGCAGAATAGCAGTGGTTTTGCTCATCGTATCACTCTGCTGGCTGAGCTGTTCAAAGGGCCATTCGTGCAAACAGAGCAGTGAGTACTTCTAGAGTAGTGAGAGAAGACATGAAGTGCTGCATCTGTGATGTGCCTGAGAGTGGGATTGTGCTTTGTCGGGGCGTCTGTCATCCGATGGCTCTAGAATGCGAGACAGTTCTTCAAACATGCTGTTACTGGGGTTCACTTAAGCTGAAGCAAATTCCAAGCCAGTAGCAAATCGAACAGGCTTGCAGGCAGCCTCCCTGCCCAGCCTCAAACTTGCAGGTACAAATTTGTACCTGTGGAGCAGACTTTATTCCTTAAGGCTATGGACAGCTTCCTTTCAAAAAGTATGGAGTAGCTATCAATATTGTGAAGATCCCCGTAAACATATTTTATAGTTTCAAACTGCAATACTATCAGCTCAGATCTGATAGCAAAAATAAGTGAGTGAATTACCACTTGCATTAGATACATCACTGTGATTTACGAGCATTTTTCATGTTGTCCTAGGAAATGAAAGCTGGAAGGATGATTGTCACCTGATTACAGGAAACCTGACTGCTAGATTGTTCAATTTATCCCTTGCCTACCTTGCCTTTCACAAGTAGCCTTTCTGAATGTTCTTCATACTGTTGTTTTATTGGGAAAGAAATGAGATTATATAGATAGCTGGATGCACATAATCTAAACAGGAATAAGAATAGTTGGAAAGAAAACAACTCATAAGTATAAAGATAAAACAGCCTCAGGTAAGACTTCCAAAGAAGAAACTTTGCTTAGTGTATAAAATGAGAGTAATACATTATCTTCCATTCAGAAAGGGCTATAGGCGAGAGCATGGGATCAATCATGAAAAGGCTTGAATTTTGTTCTTGTCTTTTCTGAGCTGCTTTGGACATGTCACCTCCTCACTGTTTCAATCCCTTCTCTGCATTTTAATCATATGTAAGCATCCAAGATTGCTGCCTGCCTTGGTTAAACTTGCCCTTTATGTTTTGAAGGTGGTCATGTCACTTTCTTCCCTGTCTAAACAGTCTCATGCCTTTGATCTTTCCTTGTAGGTCCTATTTTCTAACTATCTGATCATCCTCATTGCCCTTGTCTGGACTCCTCCAACCAATCCATAAAAATCTGTAACTGCAGTGGCTATAACCGAGCATGTTACTCCAGCTCAGGCCTTCTCCCTCTGAAGGTGGAAGAGTGCTTTCTAAGGATGCCAAAATGCATTGACTAGGAAAAAAGGAGAGACTGTGTGAAGGTACTCTAATACTTGATTATTTTCAATACGTCCTATGAAAGTCTTGGTCACTAGGTGCTAGTGTTAAATCATCAGCTATAAGTGTTGCTGTCAGCTCATTCAAGCCTTATTTGTGTGGCTACAAGCACCCTTCATAAGCTTCCTTTTCCCTTACTGTCATCTTAATGTGATGTTCTATACATGACTTTTTTTTTTGAAACACATGCACAAACTAAATTCATAAAACTCTTTTGGCTATATTAGGATCTAATGCGGTTGTATTACCTTATCTTGTACAGAAATAGTCCAGAAATTGACTACTTCATCTTGTAGTGGCCTCCCATGTGACAGGAGGCTCCTGGAAATGTAAGGGAACAGATACCAGCGGAAACGCTAATCAGCTGCAGTGCCCGTTGCAGTGCTTGGCTGCTTAAGATGCCCCATGCATACTCTTTCCCTAAATGCTATGAGTATCACCCTTCATTCTAAAAGTTATTGATGACTCTCTTTTACCAGGTTGTTCCATCTCTTGTATCCCCTGTACCGTATTAAGCAGATCAGGCATTACAGTCATTAATGTTTGCTTGACTTTCATCTTTGAGATGTTACATACAGTTTTGCACTGAAATTTGAAATTTTCTATCTTGGTGCTTTGTGCTGCATTGTTTCAGGACTAGCCAAAACTTTAATCATATCTAAAAATAGAATTGATGAAGAGTAAACAAGTTACGAAGAATAAACTTTGTACATTCAAATTATGGTGAGGTTTGTTTTGTGGGTTTTTTTTTAAGGTGGGATATACCATCTCTGGAAAAGCATGTACAAACTTAAGCCTTTGAGAAAATTGTCTGCTTGCTCTTGGTGGAGGCTGGAGTTGTTCTGTGCTGCCTTTTTGGACTGGGTGAAGCTGGGAAGCTGAGTGGCAAATGATAACCTTTTCCTCTGCTCTTAGTGAGCATCCAGGAAGCACTGCCTCGAACGCTGCCAGCAAGGAGAGGTAGGGACTGGAAAGAAGTTGTGGTGCTGGAGAAAAGCACAGCTCTGGCTCAGCAAGCAGATGGAGAACCAGGCCTGTGGAGGGGATCCGGTAGAAACATGGACTACAGCTGATCTGAGGGGGCAGGACTGGAGCTGGTGACAAAAAGGATAGGGGCTGGAGGGCAGGGAGCTCTGAGGAGGAAGAAGGAGCTGAAGAAGGTTTCATGGCTGCAGCAGGGACATAGCATTAGAAAAGAGTGCTGAGGTGCTCTTTCCTGCTCGCCTCCCTCTCCCATTTTCTTGAATTCATCACCTTAAAACTGAATTCAGCATCAGCTGGTGTGAGGTCTGGATAAGTGGCATCCCTACCTCTCCCTAAACTGCTTGGGCGAGTGCCCTTAACTAAGTCTGTATCCTAGTGCACTAAGTGACAAATCAATGTTATATATGAAGGTTGGACTCAGTGTGAGCTTCTTTATAAACAACAGCAAGACTTTTAATTTCATGGCTTTAGCAGGTTTAGCATTTCTAAGGTATTTGAGTGCAGACTATACTGTGTCTGGTAGAAAAATAGCTATTTTCATGCTGTGAGTACTTATTTTTTCACTTGGGATACTTATTATATCTCTCATTTAAGTAAGATGCTGTAGTTTTCAGTCCTTACCGAGAGAGAGAAAGTCCAGAATTTCATGGTGTAAATAGGCATCACTAAATTAAGGTTTGCATTTCAAGGTTTAGCTTTACCACAAAGTACTCTATATTCTTCTTTTGGGAATCTACGTTCTTGTTCATGCATACAATATGTAGCCTTTGTTCCTTAAAAATAAATCTTAACCAGTTGTGATCATGAGATAAACCCTAACATTTGAATCTCCTGACTTTGAAAATGACTGCTAGCACATTTTATACTTGGGTACATAGGTATGAAACTGGACCATTTGGAATAATGAAGAAGTTAAATGATAGTCCAATTGAAAAATTGTCATCTGCTATTTTGACAGATTATCTATGTTGGGAGAATGATTAGTGAATGGAGGGAGAAGAAGGTGGCAAAGATCAAAACAAGTAATTTATCCTAGTGTTCTCACTTCTCCTACCTTTTACATAAGAGTGCTGTACGTATTCATGTATCAATGAGATGGAGAAACCTCCTTCGTCAGCGACCAATACAGTCCAGTACATCCACAGCTAGACAGGGACGATACTAGGGATACTAGTTATGCTGCCTGAGGGGAGAGGGAATGTGATTTCAGACAGAGCAGGGCAGGAGGACATCAGCACATAACTACCCTAGCAGAAAATCGATATGTTTCTGAGCCCAAAGCCACTTGTAACTTTTAATATTGAGGCCACCAAATACAGTGGGAAGTTAGCTGCTTTTGATGCAGCAGTCAAAGGGTCAAATTCTTTCCCCTGCTGCTGGAGTGTAGCTCTGTGGCAGTCTGCTGGGCTCCGCCAGTGAAACTGAAGAGGAGGATTTGGCTTGCAGCCTGGTTTTAATCTGCACGTATGGTATCAATTTTGGAAGCATTTTCTGGTTGTCCTCACAGTTATAAAAGGGGAGAAAAAGATATTTATTCTCTTCCCCAGTTAAAAAACAGGCTTTTGTTAATTCATTTGTGCTAATTCTCTACATGAAAGTGCAATACTAAACTTCATTTTCAGTTTTGCCATAGGACGGGCCTTTCTATTAATAAGTACCTCTGCTGTCTATCCTAAGGGAAAGGATGCTCTGGAGAAACCAGCTTGCTCCAGCAGATCCCAGTTCTCTCCCGCACACATAGCTGGTGCTGAGTCCACTGGGACACTAACCTGAGTCCCCCTTCTGACCGTAGGCACGGAGTCTCCTACCCATCAGCTGCCTTCCTCCTTTTTCTCAGTATGTTCATCCAGTTGTTGTTTACTTGGAGATGCGGTGTATCACAGAGCATGGGATGTGGGCAATAATTGTGTACACTTCCAACTGTCTGCTGAAGATGGAGTATCTCCTCACACTCATTGAAATTTTCAGCTTTTCTGATAAGTGCAGTAGCCATCAGCTGTTGAGAAGTGTCTGGTCCCGTTAACGAGCTCTGACCCTCTTAGAGTTCCACCTCAAGCACTGTCACACCTTTCCTAATTGCTGGTTTACTGTAAGGTTTTCCTGAGGTGGTCTCAGGACATATTACTTACTTTTGGTCCCTTCTGCAACATTTTATGTCACCCCTTTCTTTGTGGTAGACACTGCTTCCTTCTTCTCTGAGAAAGACCAGCAGCTCCTGGTTCTTCCCAGGACACAGGACTGTGAGAAGCTGCCTGTAGCAAGGATGTCAGCTTTCCTGTGTGATAGCAGATAGCATTCATATTTTCTTCAGAATCTGAGAAAACTCATGTATGAGAGGCAAGTAAGCCCTTCCAGTAATTTTTAATCTTCTTTTGTTGCTTTCTCATCTAACTTCTAATTTTATTTCCCTCCCAATTGCTTCTTCCTTTGTAGTTCTGCCCTCTTTTTACACTCTCTGTTTTTTTACCTCTTTCATCTACCTTGACACTCACTCAGCACCGAAGATCAAAATTCCCATGTGGCCTATTACTTCTTGACTCTTTTTATAAGCCCAAAAATCTTTAGCATAAAATACTTCAATAAATTCAGAAGATAACCATTTAAGAAGCAACTGAACAACAGTGTCAGGCTCCATGTGATAAACTCAGCTTTAGTTATGCTGCTAGGAAATAAAATGACTGGAAACATAGGAGATGAAAAAATTCTGCAGTAGGGAGATGAGCCAAAGTTGTTGGGTGCAAAGTCACAAGGGCTGCCCTATCGTACATTAGCCAGTAGATAACACTTGCCACCTTGAATTTCTGCTGACAGCTGTCCGTTTGCGCCAATACTATTATTGTAGGTTAACAAATAATTAGAAGTTCTCATTATTTTCAGCAAATTGGCACTGCAGTTGCTTCTAGCAATTTCCCTGGACTCCTTGACCATGTAACATCAGTAGTTCATAATGATTAAAACAGGAAGCAAAGCAGGAAGTTCGTCAGGCTTTCTAGACCACAGTGCTGCTCTGGTACTTTATATGGAATACATATCATCTGTGTTGTGCTGGCTTAGATTTCTCTTTTATGAAAGACAGATCACTAACTGCTGAACTAACCAAAATTACCTTCTAGCATAGTTATCATGAAAACAAGCTTTAACACCTGCTGACCAGTGTGACTGTGTCTGTATTTCAAGAATTAAGAATGCCTGAAACAGGTTCTCTTTTAATAAGATGAAAATTTTTGGCTATCCAAAACAATGAGATGATTATGATCATCGTGGCCTTCTCTTAATTTGGCTGTTTTGAACACTGAAGAGCAGAGATAACCTATTTTGGAAACACATTCCCAGTGTTCAAAGTGATTATGAAACCAACCCAGGTTCTTTACTTTTTACCTGCAACATCAGCTTTTTTAATGACAAGTCAGTCATGCAGCTGAGAGAATACAGGTTTCTGTGTCTATCAGATTTGTTCTGGCTATCTACTACCAACCACTATGACAGTTCTAGTTCACTTAAGTCTTTTGCTTTGTGCAGGAGTTTGGTCATGACTGTAAGCGTGGACCTGTTTCCACAGTGGGAAATCTTAGCTAATCAGGCCATTGAACACAAGGATGACAGTTGCCTTGTGTGTCTGGGGTTTTATCATTGCACCATGAGACAAACTCTGGCCATTGTGTGCATCGCAAATTTAGATCTGCATTACCAAATTGACAATAATTTCTGAGTAACACTGGGATAGGTTTATGACATGTCCAGAACTTTAGGCTGTGTTGTACTGTACAACACACTGTCAGTTTTAAACACTGATTTACTAAGCCTCTGCATAACTCTTGCATTGCTATTGAAAAGTTTTCCTGAGGTTTAAGGATTTTTATGCAAGGAAAACTATGACAGCATATTTAAAATTTTATCCTGAAAAAGACTGAGTTCCAGAGCCAATTAAAATGTAAAGAAACCCACAGAAAATAAACTTAGGTAATGCCTTCACACATTCAGGACTAGATTAATCAGGCAAAAATTATTGGAATGGATTTATCCAATGAAAATGACATTTCTGTACACAGTATGCTTTGACCTCTTTTTCTCTTGCACCATTGAATAGATTACAAAAAAGCCCACAACTGTGCTAAACAAACATGGTTCTTTGGTTGCACCAAGTTTTTGTTCCAGCAGCGGAATTCATTAAAACAGCATGTTCTGTATATTGCCAGCAGGTCATCAGTGCTTGCTTGAGTTAGGTTCCTGACCTTTATTTTCTTTCGCCAAGTCTGCTAGATAGTCTCATTTTGGGGACTGTTAAAATATCTAACATTACTAATATATCTAGCATTATTTTTCTCATAGCTGAGAATATCTTCACAGGAGTGCTCACAGGTCATCTTTGGCAATTATCAATTAGTTTATATAGTGACAGATTCTTAACTGAAAATAGCTGCTGAACAGTATAAAATAAAAAGATTTTTCCCTCACCTAAAGAAAATTTAAATGCATTTGGAAACCTCTTTAGGATTTGAGGTGAGCTTTTTTCTTCAGTGTGTTGGTTGGGGGGTCATCTCAAGCAGCTACTCAACTGTATACATTCCCAGTGAATTATGTGGACTTGTAATTCTCTAGTCTGATGTTCTGGTTGCTTTTATAGGTGTAACGGAGATTAAATTTTTCTACAGTATTACCCTACCAACATCTCCAATAAAATGTGCCCCTACACTCTGTTCAAGTTGGAAAATGGTAATCAGTCCACAGAGGTCCAGAACAGCGTGTCCCTAACCTTTGTGTTTAACTGCTGTATTTAACCCGTTTTGATTTTGGCACTGACCATAAGCACCTCAGTCCATACAAGTCTAAGAGTCAGGCCAACTTCTATGTTAGGGTAGCTATCTAGGATCAAGAAATTATACCTTCTTTGCCTGCCTCCCTAATTTTGTAGACATTCAGAGAACAGACCTAACCCATAAGAGTCTACAAATACAACAGTGAATGCTGTTCTCTCTGTGCTGAGCCAGAAAGAGGGGTAAGATACTGACTACAACATTTCTCCTCTCAGGAAGTGGAAAACTGATTCAACTACTCTAGGCCTGAGGGGGGCTGAAACCTGCATTTCCTAAGTAATCTGACAATTGTTTTGGCAGTCAGGTGTGCTGCAGAGTGACAATTCTGATATCTTCAGTCAACACTGAAGAACAAATAATCTGAGCTGCAGTGCTCTCTGTGGATAAAATGGGCATTCACCTAGGTGAGGGCAGTTGTGTGTTCAACTTCCTACTCCTGAAACCACTTGGTATTTTGTTTATAGTGCCAACTCTGTTGTTCTGCTCCTGCTAGGCAGCTCCCTCAGGAGAGACGTGTGGTCAGCTCTAGGGAAGAGGCAGCCATCTGCTTCTAATGCCAAGATATCTGAGCAGCAGAAAGCAGCCCATTTGACCTCCTCGTCCCGCTCCCCCTCTTCATTTGTTCCTTTCCTGAGTACTCCTTTTATCAGGTAGTTTTAAGTGACCTCAACTCAATGTGTGATTTCAGGCAGCTTCTGATTTAGAGGCTGACTAATCTGGGTTCCTTTGTCAGATCTTTAACTCTCACAGTGTGCTGCAAAACAAGCCTTAATGTCTGAATTAGATTTTGGATCCCTCCTTGGAAACCAGGCACCCACAAGTTAGGGACTGTCATGGTCAACTCTGTGACATTTACATCATTTTGGGTTTTACCTTTCATGCCTATTCCTGTAAAGACTTGCAGATAGTCTTGAATCCTGGGCTATCCTATGGAAGCAAGAGCCTGTGCTGAAAGCAAATGCAGTGATTCCAGGACATAAATTTAATAACCTGCCCTTCCCACCACCTGTACTCTTTGAAAGATTTGAGGCCCTGGAAGCATAAAAGAATGTCTCCTATTATGAAAGTGCACTAACTCCATGGAAGTCAGATAACTTACAGCAAAAAGATCTGCTCCCAGAGCTTACTCTTAATAGTAACGAACTTAATCTTATATTCCTAACTGATCACCACAGATTGCAGAGACAGAGACGAAACAAATGTGACGAAAGCCTTTGACTGTTTGTGCTGTTTTGACCAAACAAAAATCTTATACATTAATGAATCCTCCAAATATGTGCTGTTTAACCTGAACATTTTAATGAGTCCTGTCTCCTGTTGCCCAGACTTTGGCTTTCCCACAGTAGACAGCTACACAAATGTCCTTTATACCCTGGATGCACCAAAACAGCTTTGTTACAATAAATAATTTTACTTAAATGATCAACAGGATGTGAAGAAGAAAATACAGAGAATTTTGTATGAATAAGTGAAAAGGGGGATGCTTTCCTGTTTTGCTTTTCATCAATGCCATTCTCATAATTTCAATAGACTTAAGGCAGGTTAATTTCTTTCAGTGATTAAAAAAAACCTACACGTATACAAATTTTGTGTACAAATTTTGTCATGGTTATTGAAATATGTGAGAGCATATGTATCTGTAACAAGATCTGATAGATAATTTGCAGTGTGCTTGGTATGTGGCACATGTATTTAGAATTCACCTAAGAAGAAAAAGCTGCTCAAATGAAAAATTGTTCATAAGGAAAAATAGTGACTTGTTTTTGAAACATATGTTAGACTTTATTGATCCCACTGTGCTTGGATGAAATTTTTTTCACGCTAGAAAACAGTGGTACAGCAGTTGATTTGTCTCAGACCTATTATCCTGGGAACAAAGAATGGCTTTTTTCCTGTTTCCAAGTTGCAAATATTTTGCAATTGATTAGAGTCAGTGAGGAGGCTACAAGAACCTCACCAACAGATAGGTCTTTTAGCTCTTCTCTTTCCTATTCACAGGGAAAGGTGATCCTGTCAACATGGTAATGAAAAAGAGATGAACTTCATGCAGAGGAATTTTGCACAAGAACACTGAATATATGAGAGGGCCTAATGGCGAAATGCCAAGATGTATATCAGTGTGCTAACTCCACTGTTATTATGGTAAGCAGGCTTTTACAGCATCTAGATCCACAGCATTGTAAATACACACCAGACTCCCCTGAACGAAAGCGTGGTATTGATTTTGGTGTACTCTGCTGCACTGTTAGGGTCCTTAACGACATGCTGTTACTTCAAACAGCATGACAAAAACTTACTAAAAGAATCTATTTTTCCTCAGTAATTAGAGGCAAAGCAAAAGTTAGACGATCCCAAACAGTCTCTGATGAGAATTTCTCTTAATGCTCCTTTTGATCTCTAGTGCTCCTGCTCTGAAATAAAACACCTAGGTAAAAATAAAATCCTATTAATTGTTTCACAGGAAAGTATTTCTCTTCTAGACAAATTTTAGACATTTTGTCTCAACATTAAAAAGGACTTTGCCACTGACCATACTGAGATAGGGTTTCTTAGTAACAGCTACTAACCTCCAGAAAACTGAGTCAAGGTAAAAATGCAATTCTGGGTTTTGAAAAATGAAGGTAAGGTACCGCAGCAATGATGTGGCTCCATATTTCTTTTCTCCATTCTCTCCCATCCTGCCCATTTGAGCTGGCAACAAAAGGATTATAAAGTCTGCCTGCACTGGATGATGCAAAGATGAAGTTGAACACCTTGGACCTGTTCTGAGTTTGGTATAAAGTTGTTACGTGTCCACCAACCCTTTCTTCAGGGGGACCTTTCTGTCCAGCTCCTATGCGCACCAAAGGACATCCGTGTGTTGCCTCTTGAGATCATCTGCTTTACAATGCCAATAGTATTGCATGAGGTTATTTTACTATGGAGATTGTTAGTAGTGAAATGAGTTTGGGAATAAAGTAAGGGAATAAAGGATGTTAAATAAAGTAAGGGAATAAAGGATGTTAAATAGCAGCATGTCCCTAAGCATGAAGCTATACAATTTAGAGGATCCAGCTTTTTCAGGCATTTGTCATAGCACAGTGAATGCAGTTCAGTTCAATGCGATTTCAAAAGCAGATAAGCAAGTATGTGCAGTACAGGAATCACTCAAAGAAGGTGATTTGAGTTTTGAGACCATCCACCTCAACAATGCTTTAAGAGTGCAGAATACGACTTGGTAATTTAAACTTTGCCTTAATAAGGATCTATGACACTGCCGTTTCTTAGAGACAATCTTTTTTTTCTTTTCATGAAAGAGAAACACTTACAATACAATTAGAAGACTCAGATGTATCCATGACTGAGATCATGCTGTGTTCTTGAGACCTGTGACAGAATCACAGCATCATAGATTGTTTTGGTTGGGAAGGGACCTTTAAAAGTCCAACCCCCTTGCAATAAACAAGGACATCTTCAACTAGATCTGGTTGCTTAGAGCCCTGACCTTGAATGTTTCCAGGGTCATACAAGTTGTGAGGCAGTTCTGCAGTGCTTTATCACTCTCCTGTACCTTCTGCTATGTGGTGTGCATTTGTAAGCCCATGAGAGGAGTCAGGCATAGTCTAAAGTTTTCACTCTTAAATTTCATGATTATTATAGTAACTTTACTTTGAAAGAAGATCATGACTAGTGCCTTCCCTTTTCCAACGTACTTTTCTTATTTTCCCCTTGCCCAGTGCCACTTTCCAAATAAATCTCTTCCCCTTCTTTTCATCAGTCATTATGTAAAACATTGTTCTTCTATCCCTGAGGACCCATGCAAAAATGTTAATCATATACAAACTATTTCACACAGCCATATTGTAAAGTGACTAAGTAGCATGCATGTCAGGAAGTGACAGACGGTATAAGCGTTCAGTTACTTGCCTATACAAGGTTAGTGAATTAACCTGGATGTGGTTAGTGGTACTACTTACCTCATTAAAGGTAATTGAAGGAGAATCTGGTGTTTCAGTGTTAAAGATCTACAGAAATACAGTTTTAATAAAAGCAATTGCAATGGCAACTAACTTTAAAAAAATTATGAAATATTATCTCTATGCAGAATTATTTGGTTAAGTTTCTTTACTGGCTAAGTAATCCATCCTGCAGGTCTTTGAAATGAAATTAAGGCAACAACTTCACAAAAGTTTTAGGAGTGCGGTAACTACATCTGAGCACCAGGCTCAAGATATCTGTGGAGCTCCAGAAGAAACCAGCTATACTGACCCCTCAGAATGGCAAATGTGGCACCTATGGCAAACTGAGCCAAGGAGAGTTGCATGCTCTTGTATAGCACGTCTTGCTGTGCAGAGTGAAATCTGCCATGACAAAGACTCTATCAGTCTGCTAAGACTTGTGTTCCTCATATGTTCTTGCTGATGAGCCATAAATATCCTCCAAGCTAGTTGTACAGTATAGTACTATAGTTACAGTGGTCAGGTTTCTGTTAAAAGTACCATGTAAAAGAGCCGAGAAATGTGAAACAGATGAAAAAGTTGTAAAACAAAGATGAGATATAATGGCTGATCTCATGATAACTTCAGAAATTGTCAGTGCCATAAAGTGATGTGTTAGTCCATGGCTTTAGAAGAAAACATAAATGCAAAACAGGTTTTCTATTTTTCTTTATTCAGCTAATGAGAATTTGACCAGGGTATAGGCATTTCATCTTACACTGACCTGCTATTTTCACTCATTTTGGAAAACAATTGAGACTTGGTTATTTTGTGTAATGGCTTTTGTAACCCAAAACATACATCTAATTTAGCAACTTTCTAGATTGTTGCATCCCTCATGGCAATGTAGTCACTGCTACACACTGAGACAGGCCCCTGCTCTGCCTTGACTTGATCCGAGTTTCCTGCTTTGGCCACGTCCCGTTCCCTCTGCCCTTGGGACAACATTTTCTGTGCAGCATTCCCTCCAGTGGGCTGCATGACAGTGTAATTTTGTACTGCAGCTCATCTGAGATCAGCCAGTCTCTCCCTCCTCCTAAGGGTAGGGACAATGGCTGCTTTACCTAAGAGGATGATAGCAATGGAGTGTGGCTTCAGCCTCCCTTGTCTTCCTTTATATAGCCACAGGGCAGGAAGAGGATTCTAAATCTTTCAAAGTTTTATGGGGGAGCTGTAGGTCTCAAATATTTCCCCATGCAAGAAGAGAACATGCAGCTAAAATGTGTGATGGTAAACCCCTTAATTCACTATGCTAATGCTGTTTATTCCTAGCATTGTAATTTTGCCTTTCTCATTTTACCTTCCTCCTATCCCTCACCCTGCTAGCTGTGAACCACACAGGAAACCTACTTCAGCAGTCTGACTTTGTCATATTACTGAGAGTGTGCCACAGACGAAAATGCAGCTTCTCCTAAAAATATCATTGCCTCAGTTCCTGTGGCAAAGTGTCTGAAGCCTCATTAGGTCAAATGATCCATTCAAGGTATCTGGGTGCTATTTTCAGTTTTGAATGAACCAAGATCAGTTATCACAAAATAACTGATTTTATTTGCTTAAAAGTAGCACAGCAAATCAACAAGAGGGGTTGCTATGAGGGCATCTTAAAATGGGTGGACCACTAATCAAAAGATAATTAAAATGATTAGCAAAACATGATTTTGAAAGTGTATCACTTTCAGTAGTGGTTTTTCCCAGCTCTCTATTTTCTTGTACTGTAAGATGTAATAAGAAATAAATATCCTAAAACCCAGGCCCATCTGCAGCCTCAAAAAAAGCAACTAATGTGAAAGAACAGTAACCCCAGCTCTGGGGGTTTTTTGTGTTGTTTAAAGCCCTACATAAATCAAGAGGAGGCCCACAAAGGGAAGACTGTTTCGTTTCAGGGACTGGTCTTGATTTTCTGCTTAGGATAATCAAGATCAGGAATCCATCTCTAATTAAAGGCAAACAGAAAATATGCAGGATTTTCACATACATTCTTTTCATACTCATAGTTTAACGTGTTATGTATACAGTATTCTTTTCCTTTAATTTAACTTTCTCAAATTATGTGCAGACAGCTTCAGCTGCAGGGAAAGGTGGGAGTATTTAGGATATCTAGAATTTAACTGTTTCACTCCTACTACCTTCTTTATCAGAGATATTCAATAGAAATGTGGTTTCTATTTTCAACAGAAAACCTCGGTGATTCTGTGTGATTCTGTTGGGGGGTGTGTGGGGTTTCTTGGTTTTGTTTTTTAAATGAGTAGATCCTAGTGAAGATGTTAGTCTCTTCTTTGAAGAAAGACATGCTTTTAGTTTTAATAAACATAGTACTTTTTCCTTGACTGCTTCTGTTATAGCTCTGGTTCTTTTTGCAGTGATTTTCCATGGAAATGTCATTCAAGTGAATGAAATTTAAGCAGGATGTGGGTTTTGTCACTTTGATGGTGATGTAGTTTTGCAGATGTAAGTTTTTCATTAAGAAATTAATATTGGCAGATTGGGTATTACAGTAAACTGAACAAGCTTGAGTATGCGGTAGGACCACATCATTTTGCATGGTGATGTTCAAGTTCCCCTCTCTCCCCACACAGTGAAGTCTGGGGTTGATTTACATAAATTCTTAGATTTCTAACAGCAGCACCCCGTAAGTTGAACTATTCCTCATGCTTTTGGCTCCCTTTCTGAGACATATTGCTGACACTTCTATCACTGAGTCAGTATAGCCCAATGAATCAATGTCTGATGTCTAGTTTTTAATAGAGGGAAAGGTTTCTGATGATATGTGTGGTTGCATTTAATTCTGTGGTAATAAGATGGATGAAGATTAAAGTTTGGCTGAAATAGTTCTACCCTGAGATCCTCTTCACCTAACGCTTGGAGAACACTTACTCATACAACTTGACTTTGTCCATTAAACATGCTTTCCATAATTAAAGAAGCTCTGTGTGTTGAACTGGATGCTGAGAGCCAGCACAGCCTTCCGCTAGGCCAGTTGTCCAGAGTGATTTAAATCATAAGCTCTTAGGAGAAGCAATACTGAGGTAATTTTCAATCAAACAAAAAATTCAGTATCTCCAGCAAAACAGTTTTCTCAGGGGGAAAAAAAAAAAAAGACATTAAGAGCCAATTTCCTTCAATAAAAGAGTGAATGCCCTTCTCCTCTGATGTAAGAATAGTAATAGCTGTGCAAGGAATACCGGACCATTTTTTTGTAATGACTATTTATTTCTGTGGGCTGTTGGTCCGGTAGTTAGAGGTTTCCTGTAAATCATTTATATTAATGTGGGTATTTTTGGGGTACATTTTTTTAAACAAGTATGTTTAAAATAATAAAAGCAAACATGCGCTGCTTACTTGGCTAGTCACCAGTGCATCACTGATTTTGTCTTTTTCCTTCTCTTGTGTTCATACAGACTCCACCATTTACTACTCTGAAAAAAAGTGAATGGTAAGAGAAGGCTGAAAATGGAGATCAGGCAGCTAGGTCTGAAATAATTCATAAAGACATCACTGCAGAGGGAAGTTCAGCTTCACCAAAGCTCATATAAACTGCCCATTCTTCCTTCAATGCTGTCAAATTGCATCCCCTCCACAAGACCAAGTCAAGTACCTTTTGCTTTCTGACTATTGTCAGTCTGCAACTGTTGCAGCACACACCTATTCTTACTTAGATTTGCTGAGTTATTGTGACTCACCGTGGTCTGCTTTCCCTGCCATGCTGACAGCAGGCCTTCCCTGTAGCCATGACCTCGCTGCAACTCCTCTCATTTTGCTGCACCATAGTCTGCCACCTTCTGGACATGATGGACTCCCTGCAGGCTTTGGTTAGAGTCACCAACTCATGAGCAGAGATGACTTCAGCTGAAGTCCAATGCTGTTCTTCCTCTGTTGTCTGTCTAACTCCACTGTATGGATGGTTTACCTTTTTGTAAAGCAGTTCCTGCATTGCCACAGGTCATAGCAGAGTCATATTTTAGTAGCATGAGAATGACCTCATGAGTAGCTCAGCCTGCATGGGTGGTGGAGGTCAGCAACTGTGCTCGCAAGGCTATGGTGAGCTGTGGTTGCCTGCAGGCTAAAAACCTCACAGGTAGTCAGGCTAATGGAGGTGACTAAATGTGACACTAGCTTTAGTTAGAATAAATTCTAATTTTATTTGGCTTTTTTAGAGGTGAACTTTATAGCTAGTATTTTTTACTATAGTACTCATCAATAAGAAATGTCAAGCAGGTACAATTGAGCTGCTTAAGGCTTTTTATTTCTTAAAATTGACTCTAAGCAAGTTTCTGATTTACGTATTTTGAAAAAAAACCACTTGTAACAATTAACATGTTACTTTTTTTTCTTATAAGGAATCCTATTAGTATTTCACTTTTTACAGATTTACCATAGTGGAAAAGTTTAATCCCAAAATATGTAAGAAATCTTTTTTCTATAACTTTAAAATTGGCAGTGAACAACCACTGTAATTTTAAAGTAGCTATTTTGTATTTTGCTAAAGATTGTTGCAGTTTTTCTCTTACAGCTGAAGAATATTTTTACCTTTTCCTTTTCCTGTATTCAAAGAGTGTAGAATATTGTGAACAGTTTTTTATTGTTCTGTTTATGTATTACAAGAAATAGTATCTTAATTACTCAAGGAATAATTTAACCAACAGGCCTCATTTTTTATAGTATCGCTTTTTTCAGCTATCCTTGTTTGGATTATTTTCTACTTCTCTTCTCCCTTCTCCCTTCTCCCTTCTCCCTTCTCCCTTCTCCCTTCTCCCTTCTCCCTTCTCCCTTCTCCCTTCTCCCTTCTCCCTTCTCCCTTCTCCCTTCTCCCTTCTCCCTTCTCCCTTCTCCCTTCTCCCTTCTCCCTTGCTTTGCCTTTGCCTCTGCCTTGCCTTCCCTTGCCCTGCCTCCCCTCGCCTCCCTTCCCTTCCCTTCCCTTCCCTTCCCTTCCCTTCCCTTCCCTTCCCTTCCCTTCCCTTCCCTTCCCTTCCCTTCCCTTCCCTTCCCTTCCCTTCCCTTCCCTTCCCTTCCCTTCCCTTCCCTTCCCTTCCCTTCCCTTCCCTTCCCTTCCCTTCCCTTCCCTTCCCTTCCCTTCCCTTCCCTTCCCTTCCCTTCCCTTCCCTTCCCTTCCCTTCCCTTCCCTTCCCTTCCCTTCCCTTCCCTTCCCTTCCCTTCCCTTCCCTTCCCTTCCCTTCCCTTCCCTTCCCTTCCCTTCCCCTCCCCTCCCCTCCCCTCCCCTCCCCTCCCCTCCCCTCCCCAGCTGCTGCATAAAAGGCAAAGCCCACAGTCCGAGGGAGAAATGGAGAGGTGGTTGCATGTGAAGTAGCCCCCAGCACTGTGTGGGACGGTCAGGTTCTGGTAAAGTTTTCACCTGGATATTGTGCCTAGTTCTGGGTGTTGTGTTTAGAGATGCTTACAGTCTAAGGAGAGAAAATTTGAGACCACTCATGAGGATGAACAGGGCTCTTAACAACTTTTCTCTCAAGGAATGGCATAATGAAGTGGGTTTTTTTCATCTCAGAGACAGGAAGACTGAGGGGGAGGTATGATAACTGTGCTCACATATGTGAGCACTTCATATCCACAGTGGGTGGAGCAAAATCTGGTGAGGTGCAGCAAGGAAGATTCAAGTTTGATATTAGGAAAAAGTTTCTCACAGCAAGCATATGGAAGTACTGGAGAAGTTGTCTTCATCACCATAAGTCTTTGCAACGGGATTATATAAGCATGGGCCAGGAACAGTTTACGTAATCCCTGCCTTTCCCAGGTGACCTTCTGAGACTCTTACCAGCCTTGAGATTTCTGTTGGAAGACAACCTAAGTTTCTGCTTTCCTGTACCTGAATAATATAGCATGTTTTTTTCCCAAACCTTGCAGTGACATAGCCAAAAAGCAATGGTATCTACTTAAGTGCCCAGTCCTACTGTAATTGTTAACTGTGCCAGGTTGTTCTTTTGTGAGAGCTTCTAAATTTTACAAGAATTTTATAAATGTCTTATCTAAAGATATACAATTACCAAAATTTTAGCAACATCATCAGAAAGGTTTGGAGCAGGGACAGCCATCCTGAATAAGAAGAAATGTGTCTCTAGGTGTCGATGTAGCTTTTCAGGGCATGCCAGTCCTGAGATAGCTTGTGAGGCCAGTCACTTTGCCTCCACCAATGCATGTGAAATAATGAAGAGCTTACAGAGACCTCTTGACTGTTAGGGCTGATTTTTTTTATATTCTCTTGCACTTTTCTAACTGTTTGAATTCAGACTTCTTTTATTTTTCAAGGCAGAAAAGCACACATACTTCAAATTAATAATGATGCAATAATAAAGCTGAGTTGCACTTTTCCGACAAACATGCGGTGCGAGCGTGAAAGGTTAGGAGTCCTGGGGTATTTGGGGCACTGTTTTACTAAATGGTGGGGGCCTCACTGTAGGCTGATAACTCAGGGTGCCAGGTCAGTGGTGAGATATCTTCTTTAAGTGTTAGCCAGAATTTGTTGGCAGGCAGCAGGGAAGTGGATAGAGGACTCAAAGGTCAGATGTTGTTCCAAGTTTGTCACAAGTATGCATTAGGGAACAGCAATGTGGGGGTGGTCAGGGCTGAGACACTAGATTTAAGCGGGAGACTGGTGCCTGACACCACCATCATCGCAGACAAGAGCATGGATAAAAGAGCACAAAACTACAATGCTGGTTTTCTTCAGACTTCTGAAATAATGAAATAACTGTAGGGCTGCCCATAATATATCAATGTTAACCCAGCTCTATCCAGTACAGAAAACATGATCACATACTTCAATAGTTTTGAGGTGTGTCTGCTGAATGTCATGAGATTCCTGATGATGCAGTTGCAAGCAGGACAGATTTTAACTGCCTACGAAGAAGGACATAAATTCTCTAAATGCTCTACAAAATCAGACCAGCCATCTCGCCCAGTACACTTTCTCTTCAGCAGCACAGAGAGCTATAGTTGCTATTTGGTGAGACCGTGCAAGCTTAGTCGTTTCCTCTGGTCCAGTCCCATTGCATTGCACCAGATACACCACTGTTGGGTTAGGGATGTTACGGGGTGCGTTCCCTCCTGTGTCCTTTGTTTATGGACCTGCTGTCCATAAATTTTGTGATACTTTCTGAATCCGCTGATGTTGTCTATCTCCATCTCCTGTGGCAGCAAGTTCCACTAAACTGACATGAGGAATGGGGTGATTTTTCATGAGGGGGATTCCTGAGCCTGCCTTTCTGATTTTCTTTCTAGAAAGTTTTTGTTCCTGAACCTTGGTCACTTCAAAATAATTGCTTGGAATTGTGTAGAGCTGGGGGTGGAGTTTTCCTTCTGCCCCTCCATTTGCACATATCTATAGACTTTCTGCTGGCTCCCAGTGGGACTGCATGGAGGTAGAAGCATCCTCATAGCCTTTTATCCATTTTCTTCCATGTGGTGGACCCTTAAGATAATGTCCATATTTCACCATGTAGTAACAAAACTAGTCAAAGTATTAAGTAAAACTGATGCACTCCCATCTTAATCTCTTTAGATGTCTGGGTTTTAGTATTTAAGTAACAAGTGTTACATGTGCCTATAGCTAATTTAGGTCAGGATCACATCCTTCTGCAGGAAGATGGGTGGTGTAGGAGTAGTTAAATAATAGGGAAGAAACTCTGAAGAGTACTGCTCCTGGTATAGCTATACCTTTTTGAAGGGAAAGTGTTTGATCCAGTATTCACAATATGGATTGAGGATTGTCCTCCATATGGGCATACCCTTGGTCTCTCTTCTGTGAGTGAAGTTGGTCTTATGGAGACCCTGCCTCTGCCATTGCCCTGAGTGTCCTCAGTCTGTGGCAGGAGAGGCTGATGGTGGAGCAGCCACCGGAGCTTCCCGTGGCTCTCCCAGATCCTCCTTTCAGAAGGATTTGAGCACACACAGGTTTCTGCTGATAAAAGGCCAGTATAGCTCAAGGTTTCCAGAGTTTTCCAGGTGGCTCTGAAATGTTCACAGGATGACTTTACATGCAAAATGTTAAGTCAGTCTTTCTTTCCCTGTAGTGCCTATTGACACAGAAATGCAGTTTGCAGTCCTTCAGCCATGCTGAATTTTGTGGCATGGGAGTGAATGAAAAGGAAAAAGCCTCTGACCTTGTTAATTGAGCAAATTGAATTTTCTGTGGCTGGCAATATTACGTTATCTTCACATCATTTTTACAGTACCTTTCTGACTCTAACTATGCTGTATACTATGGCCAGGGGTGGATTTTCAAAGATCAGATCTGGAGCTTCTAAAAAATTGCTTTATTGAATTTGAGAGTGGTGATGGTACTCACTGGGTATTACTACAGCCATAAAAGAGGTTAAATCTAGATGGAAATAGAAAAAACCTCAACATTTGTATATTTTCTGTAATAGCCTCTATTTGACTAATCTGAACAGGTTCGTACCTGGGCTCAGAGAGGCAGGCTATTTTTTTGTTTTCCCCCAATCATTGACAGCTCTTTAGCAGTTTAGTTTTCAAGAAGTAGTTGACAAAAATAAAATAAAAATCAGAATGGTTAGAATGTTAATTTTTTAGAAAAAGTATCACTGATCTTTTGGTATGGATTTATCTTTTTTTCCTATATATCTCAGAAGCCTGGAGGGTAACAAGAGCTGAGATGGAACAACTTAACTTAATTTCTTCAGGTGCAGTATCATATATCTGGATAAAACTTTTTAAAGTGTTTTTTAAAGTTTTGAAAGTTGGAGGGGTGTAAATATTGAGGAACACACATACCTTTAAACAGATACAGAAAAATTCTAAAAGGAGTGGTTTTGTGTTTGTCATATACATACAGATATACTTATGCATATACACAAACCCACATTTCATTTAACCTTTTTGTTAATAATTGCCAAAAGCCAAAAGAGTAAAATCTTGATTTGTTGCACCTCAGAAAGCGACCTCCTCCTTTCAGATGCCTTTGGCAGGAGAGAGCACAGTTAGTGAAACAGAGCACTGCTGGGTTGAAAATGCTGCCAATACAGATGACAGCAGCACTTTGTCTCAGTGGAAATGCTTTGTAGCTTGAGTCATGCCTTGCCCCTTCAGACATGCTCGGTACAGCTCTCCCTGTCCCCCACCTCCTTCTCACAGCCTTCCTAAAATGCCTTTCCCTCAACAGGGAGGGATCCTATGTTGAGGGTAAACATATAGCTCCACCTATTTCCCTTTTGTTTTACTTCATTTCAGGTTTTCGATATTGTTTAAGCATAAGATACAACATATTGCAGAAATGGCAATTCATCCAACACTTCTTTAAAAGTGCAGATATTCAGAAGCAAACTTAATGCTCTCTTTTGCCCATATTCCTACTGCACAAGTCCAGATAGAATGCAGTAGATTATAGTTGTTGGCATATTGAATTATTTTAATAAGATAATTTCAGAGGATCCCTTCTTCCCACTTCTCAAATTCTTCAAACTTATCAGGAGTGTCAGAGAAAAGAAGGAAGTGTGTGATAACAGTTGCACTGCTTATTTATGGGCTCACTGCTTTTTTTAATTTTTATTTTAATTTTTACTTGCTCTCTCTTAGCTTCTTGCTGAAATAGCAGAAACATCTGTCTCTCTTCCTTCATTGAGAAGAATCATTTATGAGTCCCAGATTTACCAACAGTATCAGTTACATCCAGCAAACCTCACTCTCGGTCTTATTAATTACTTTCCATCTGCTTTTCCCTCAGGCATCTTGGTTAGCAGAAAAATGCTGACAATCAACAGTAATGGCTTCTTAAGTTAGTTATTTATTAAGTCAAGCCTTTTGCAGATACAGTTTCAATAAATACATGGGGTGTGTTTTTTTAGAAAGAGTCATCTTTGAACTGGACCTAGTTGAAAAACAAAAATGCAACAATTCCAGAAGCTGGGAACAATATGGGAGGGGGGAGTGGTTTGCTTGCTTTCTTTTATTTTTTATTTTATTTTAAACTGACTGGTGGTCTTTCTTAGCCTTTGCTTTGAACTTTTAAGCTGAAAGAAGCACCATTTGGATTCCGTAATTGTATGCTCAACTCATGGAAAAAGGAGAGCTCCAGAAGTTACTGTTAAAGCAGTTACTGTGGGCACAAGGAGATGGTCCTGCTAGAGTTTGGGGGTTTTGCTCTTTTCTTTTTTTTCTTTAAGTGAACATTTATATTCCTCTTTTCCCATGAATTTTCCCTCTTTTGGCTAGGTTGCTCCCTCAGTCTCCTACTGGGAAAGCAGCATTGAACTTGCAGTGCTGAAAAGATGATTAATGATGGGCAAAACTGTATACAACATGCAGTTTATTTGTGGGGGGAGGAGCGCACAGTGAAATGCTGCATTGGAGAATTCTAGGCAAATGGTGTGTGAAATTGTTGACAAATTGCCCTCATTAAGCTCACTAAATGAATGCTTTCATGAGAACATTGGCTTGATATCACCATGTATAATGTAACTTCTACTTGAAATTGCATGTGCTGCTATTCTTATCTTTTAAACCCTTGTAACAGCTTTAACATCCTGATAAAGTGAACCATTGTAGCTGTCTTCACTGTTTAGTACATGGCATTTGAAGGAAAATTGCTGAGGGTGACTTCCATGAGTGGTTCTGAATTATTCATTAATTTATTCATTATAATGAACCATTCTGAGCCTGGTCGCCAGAGTTCATAAATGCCAAGAAATGAATTTAGAAATGCCTTAAGTTCCTCAGACTCTTTAGCTTGATCCCTGTCAATGAAAGGGGCAGTAAAAGGACAACAGTCACAGAAGCCTCTGTTTTAGAAAATGCAACTTCGGATACTGTTTAGCCTTGTTGGTGGTAGAAAACTTTCAGAAAAAAAATGTCTTTAAAGTGATAGTGTTTGATGATCCAGCACATTCACTGGCATTCAAGTAAGGTCGGTGTGCACTACACACTTGCCCTACCAGGTTGAATTCTGGTCATCACCCTAAATATGTCCTGCTGGGCAAATAAGGAAGTGTGAAGCCATCACAGGGAGAACCTGCACAGACTACTGAAACTTTCAAAGGTGAAGGTCAGGCCATGGCCTGGCATCCAGGCTTTTACCATACACAGTGTGTGTTCATTACCAGGTTTTACTATAGTAAGATGGGACAGTATCCATGCAAAAAGCTACCAGTGTGAACTGTTTACCATTGATTAAGCTGTTGCTTTAGCTGCTGCAAAGGAGTAGGACATGACAGTCGACCTATATGGAAAGATTACTCATACAATGAAAATCTGAAAAATCCCTCTCCTAAACCAAATGTTTAGCATACAGAAAATGACATGAGTATAGATATAAGGCTGTCTTTGTGTTGAAGGCTGCTGGTAATTTTCATCAGGAATCATAGTATAGGAAGAAAAATGTATATATTGTCAACCATTGATCCACTTGGGGTAAAACCAGATGTGGCTGGTCCTTCTTAAAGCTTTTACTGCAAGGAGAGACTGGCTGGAAAAATCTATCACACAAGAAGAAGAGGAAGAGCACACCACGTAAACAAAAGAACGGGAGACTTGTTTTCCGTCATCTTTCTTCTCTATCACACAGTATGACTTCTCAACTCGTACTCTTGCATGGCTCCGGTAACCCCCTTTCCTTTCATTACAGCTAGGTAAGGATGGGTACAGGAACATCTGGGAACTTTGGGAGAGATTTTCAGTATGGGAAAGATTGGAAATGATTAAATTACATGAATCTCCACTGTTGTAAGTGGCACTAGAAAACTGCATAAGCAGCTGCAGACAGGGAAGAGTTTGGGTGGGTGCTCTATAATTGGTCTCAGGCAAAACCTGGGGTGTACCTTAGGGTACCACTGTGGGCTGTTAAGCTCCCCTTGCTGACTTTAAATTAAAGTACCTTGAGAAGTGTACCTATGATCCCTTTCAACAGTAACACTGAGGGTGTGAATAGACCTGTGGTATGTGACTGGCACAAGCACTTGGTAACATAAACATCTGTCTACATTTTAGTCCAGATAAATTAAATAAAGCCATTTTGATCTGTCAAGCTGTTGTAAGGCAGGTTTTTTGGTTTATTTTCTTACTTGGGGATGACTATGAACACATCTTCCCCACAACCACAAACTATGCAGTCCAGTTTCCCACATTTAGGAAAATCTCAGATGAGCTCCATCACCTTGGTAAACTGTTTCCTCGCACATGGTGTCTCCCCTGCTGTAAAAATCTAGATATTCTGTGACTGTGATGTGCTGTGGCTAAAGCTTAGGTGGGAGGTACCTCTGGGGATTGAACCTGACTTCTCCTATTTACTAGGCAAGAACTTGAACCGACTAAGTTATTCTAGCAAACAGCTGTGTAAACTACGTCCTCACTGATCACCCTGCTGTCCAGAATAGTCTGGAGTGACCTCTCTACTGGTCAGTAGTGTTGTTGACTATAGAGTACGTTGGCTCTGAAGTGGGTTTTTGAGTCCTTTAGAGAGGCAACGTATGGATTGTTATCAACTCTGAGGATCCTCGTACCTCTTAAATAGAGTACATAAACTATGTATCTCATTTTATGTGGTACAGGATTTAAAGCTGGTCATATAAAGTAATTTTTCTAAGACTGGTAAATCCAAGCTTCCTCATTTTTAGCAATCATGTTAGAAAAAAAAAAGACTTAAAAGAACTGTTGATAAGTTCTCCATATCAAATCTGCTACTGATTGAAGCCTAGTGCAACATCTGAGAAATTTTAGAATTAGCAGGTTACAAAATCAAGGAGTTACAATAACAACTACACTAACTCACTGTGTTTAATCTGGGAGTTAGGACTTGTTGGGAAGGAGAGCAGGAAGGAAGAAATAGAAATTGTGAAGAACGTGGAGAAATTAATAATATCCTGCTTGGGCAGGGCTAGTGACTCTATTGAACATGCGGGAGAGATACTCCACAATCAATACAAGCAGCCTATCTTCATAAGCAGCCTCTCCTGGGAGGTGTTCCTTGAAAACACCAAGGATTATGATGCCAGCTGTCTGGGTGTTCATGAATATGGCTAGCAATCAGGGTAGTAGGAGTGATATTTTTGTAGGCACCCCCAAACCTTTGTTGACAGAGACAGTTTGAGACTGGAAGGGATGTGAGGAAAAGCCACAACCTCCACAAGGAGATGCTCCCAAGCCCTGCAACAGACCTTGCAGCAGCTTCTTGCAGCTTCACGGAGCAACAGACTGAGCTGGCAAGGCTGTCGGGGTCTGGAAGATCTCTGAGCCTTGACCAACCGATGGCTCAGTCCCAAGTGCTCCCTGTTGGAGCAGACCATATTTAGCTACTAATGCCTTAATGGTCCACTGGTTCTGGTGAGAATAGCTACTTTAAAGGCATCATATGCTTGCATTTTAGGACTTGCTCCTGTGATATATATCTTAAGTATCTTGCAGTATTATGACCTGAAGGAGAAAGCTGAAGTTCACTGTTTCTCCCAGAAACTGCTTTACATTAAGACTCTGGCTCATGCTCCTCCAACAAAGGGCTGTAGGAGTTTAATATCCCACTATCCTTCACCTATTTGTAATGTCCATCCATTGGCTCTGAACCTGGTGTGAAGCAGAAGGAAGTTTTTGCTCAGAAGCCCATCATTCCAGTGTGCTAACACAAACTTGCATTTATTGAGGGTCTAAGTGAATACCTGGCACCTTGACCAGAGGTGGCTGAGGAGTAGCACTCAGGTTTTAAGCCATTTTGGCTACAAAGCAGTGACTTCTGACATAGGATGACACACAAATTGGGATGGTAAAATTTGGTACTGACAGAGCAAAATCTACCAGAAGAAATCTGTTAAAAGCTTTTAAACTCTTCATAGCAGTTTCTGTGGTGGTTGGAAGATGCTAGCTTTGAAAGCAGACATTCTTAAGCTATTAATTTTGATATTCCTTTAAGCCGTATAATATTAGATTTTGACATATAAAGAGAAGGCAGTGGGGTGGAAAAAAACATCTAAAGAGAAAATATCCAGAGCCTTAGTAATAGATAATATTTCAATACGGGATCTAAAGTTTTATGTCAGCCACTCCTCTACTGATTGCTATCCCCATCTGCTTGATCTATTTGATCTTCTCTCCAAAGGAAAGGAATGAGTTAGGTACCTGATCCCAGCTCCTGTAATCTGCCAGTTGATACGAAGGCCTCCTCTTCATTTCTTTCCATCAGATCCTAAAGAAAGGATCTACCCTTTTCTGTTGCATTCTTTGCACTGTCATCAGGTGTCTCTCTGAGCCAAGTTTTGTGGTAATGAAATGGGCAGATTCCTTCTGGAGCCATCAGTGAGGGGCATGTTGTGTGGTGAAGAGCAGAGTCTCACAAAACAGAAGTATTAATGAAAATCAAATTGAAAAAGTAATGCTTCAGCTGTTGGCTCACTTTGTAATAAGATCCCTATAATATTTCTCTTAACTATGAAGGACATGTGCAAGTGATTTAATATGTATGAGCAAAAATATTTAGAATAAAAGATCTGAATGTTAGAAATGAAGCAGTGACACTATGTTTCCCAGAAGCAATTGACTGATTTAATTAAGCCAGAAATTAGCCTGTTAGATGATGGCTTATAAAATTTCTGCAAATATCAAGTGCATGCTAATTCTGTTTTCTTTACATGTGGACACTGTCCTTATGGCAAATTTCCAAATTAGTCATGGACATATGGGACAAGGCAAGTTGTCTGTGGGGAGATGAAAACTGAAGGAGGCAGGGGGCCTCTTCACTGAACCTGATGCACTGCATGCTAGAATCACTCCTCTGGAACATTCACCATAGGCAGAGAAAACTTGCTCTGTTATTACATAAAAATCCTCTTAGCAGAGCACACAAACAAGACTGTCCTATTGTGCAAGGGGAAGTATACGTGGTCTTCATGGGCTGATGCTTGAATCGTTCCTTTGCATCGGGACAGCTGACATCAGTGTCCTCTGTGGGTTCATGCCTGGTGTTCACAGCTTTGTTTCAACAGGTAAATGCTGATGTTTACATAAACATGCGCTTTTCCTGCACTGTAGGACACTAGTCCAGTTTACAGTATTGAAAGAGCTTCTTGTGCATGCTTCTTCAAGTACCCATTTTTCTCAGAGTACCACACCGCTCTTTACAAAGCAAGTTCTGGTTCTTGGTTAAGAGTGCAGGACATGGTGATAGAGTGGCATTGGTGTTACTGACAACAGAGGCACATTTGTTGGCTTTACCTTTGGGAGAAGGCATATAGCTTGCTCTCAGTGGGTGCAAGCTGCCTCAGAGGAAACCTAGTTCAGCTCCATCTGTGAGTCAGGTGACACAGTGACTGGGCAAGATATGATTCTGCCAGGTATGTGAGGAGATCTAGGGGCATCAAAGAGACTTTTTTCTCCCCCAGTGACCCTTGTATAGAGCTATCTCTGAATTCTTCACTGAAAGCTGAGGGGAGTCAAGCCAGGATCTGAAGGAAGTCCAGGCTGGCTCTTCAGGGAGTGACACCACCAAGGAAAAATGAGGCAGTTTGGCTGCAAGCTGGACAACTCAGGTGGCAACAAAACCTTCTGATAGAAACTTGGTGAAACTGCCCTTCATGTGGCTAAATTGTGCTGTCTCTCCTTATGAAATAAAGAAAGAACTGCGAGAGAGCCTGTCAGGGCTGAACAATTCAAGAGCCACTGCCTGTGAATTTTCTTACGATGTTTTGCATTAACATAAATCCGAGGCAGAAGAATAGAACTGACCGCAGCAGCGACGAGAGACCAGAAGAAAGCAGTTGGTTCAGGGAACACTGATGAAGGCTGGATATAGAGGGAAGTTAGTGGAGATTAGCACTGAGGGGAAAAATTCTGTAGAAATGCAAGAGGTTACTGCTTATCGCTTTGGGAGGGAAGACAGTAGAGGAAGGAAGCAGGAAGAAAAGACCAGAAGTGCGGAAGGGAGCTTTGTTTAATGAGGTATCTGGGATAAATGGGGCCCAAGAAGCTGAGGCTACAGCTAGCCAGATGTGAAGAAAGGATGTGAAATAAGGCTTTGGTGTGTGTGTGGTGTGGCACTGTTTGTATGGGTAGTGGACCAGGGTCAAAGCAGAAGGAACAGTGCTTATAGACATGCAATGGTCAGAAGCTCAGTCTAATGCAGCGTCCTTTGTCCAGCACCCTGTGATCCTGCAGCACCTGCTGCTTCTTGGGAGACGATACACATTGCTGAAAAAACGCTTTATCTTTCCCCAGAATTGATTCCCGCAGGCTGTTTCTAGACAGGGGTTTCCACAGTTTGTCCACATTCCTGCTCAGGGAGTGTCCACAGTGTGAGCATCCACTACGCACAACCCAGGCACAAATCTCACCCTGCTCTGTTTTTCACAGAAAGGAAACAGCTGGCCACACCAGCTGCACAGTGTGCTGCAGCCAGGGTACCGAGAAGGACAGCACAGACACAATCACGGTGCTTGGAAAGTCTTCTGTTGCCATCAGTGCTTCTCTTAGTCCAACTAACAGCAGTGTGCTTAGCAGGGCTCAGGCTTCCAAACCTGCAAATGATCGCTGTAGATGTCAGTGAGATGAGGCAATGTATCTTCTTAAGTTCATTCTTTGCTTAGTTCTTGGAGAAAGCACCAGACAACCCTGTGTTCTAAACCAAGCAAAAAACCCCTACATTAAAACTGCAAGGTCAGACATAAGCTATGAAATGCCAGAATTAATTTTGCCTCTACAGTCCTACTATGTCTCCATTGAGCTTATGCATTATAATGCCATAACTTACATAATCGCAAACTGCTTCTGGGAATGAAGTGGTTTTGCAGCGTTGGCTGTAGGCCCCAGCCTTGTGTGTTGTGGAAGGTGTATTGTGGACAAGGCAGGGGAATTCAGGATGGTGGTTTTGGAGTTGCACGCAGTCTTCATTCCTATGTTTTCTAACACTTGAGACTTAGGAGCTTGACTTTGCAAATGCACTGCTCTTTTCAACAGATTTTACATGTAATATAAAACATGTTTCAACACAGTCTGAACTTTATTTATTGCTTTTGTTTTTGGAAGATGGGAAAAATCAAGTCCAAGTGAAGATTTTCTCCTGTGAAACTGAAAAGAAATCAGGAAAAATGTCTTAAAGTCTCAGGTTGGTTAAAAACTTTTTGTTTAAGATTTGATGAGTTGAACATCTGAAAGAAGTTTAGAATAAAACTGGATCTTTATTTGATGGAACTGCCTGTACTTCATCTGTTCTGTGATTACATCAGCACCTGTCATAAGACAAACTAAAGTCAAAAGTGTCCTAGAATTTGAGCACCACCTTGATTTAATGTATTTTAACCAGACCTATTGAAGTCATTGTGAGACCAGAGCCTTTGCTTGGCTGGAGCAGCCTGACCTCATGCAAGGGGATGCTGTGAGAATTCTCAGTCAGCAGAACAGACTCTAATAAAAGCTACCACTTAAAATACAATCATCTGAGCTGTCTTAGATCCTGCAGCTTTTTAGCCATCATTCATAATTATACTAAGGCTACTGATGATAAAATGGCACACATTCTCAGATCATATGGTGGTGAGGCCATAATTTTTATCTATAATTATGAAGATAATCTAGATTTTTTTTTCCTTTAGGAGGTAGGTAGTATTAATGGATCATTCTGTAGTTAATAAAACAATATGCTTTTGATAATTGCTCTAAGTTGCCAGCAACATATTAGTCAAATTTCTTTTGGATTCTTTTTCACTTTAGAATGCCCAAAAGCAGTCAACACAGATATTATCGTGGAGTGTTCACAAAATATATGCAGCCATATGAACACGGTGATGTAAAAGTAGAATTAATTAGAAAAATATTACTTGGCTTCTGCTGTCTTTAAAAGGATACTAATTTTTTTCATAATTTTGTTTAAATATAAAGTGTGAAAACAAATGCTTAAAATGTCTCAAGTATGAAAAATCAAAGCTTCCTATAGCAGATAGGAAACTAGTCTTAGTTTTGTTGCTGGAATTTGAAAGCCTGGGATACAAATGGCTTTTAAACTGAAGTTCGACATAAAGCTAGTTGGAAGTAGCTGGAAGTTTTCGATTTTTTGTTTATTTTTTTTCAAAGAGGAAAGCTTAGACTAAAACTAAGGAAAAAAACCCACCAAGAACAACTGTGGCAAAAATTCCAGAGCCAAAATATTTAGTCTTGGAATTGCTGTGATGATGCCTTATGGAAATAGTTCAGTTGCTTTCAAATTTATTTATTTATTTTCTTTATCCAGAACCCTTTGTTTGGCTACTTCTTCCAAAATCACTGTGGCTTTGTTCATGGAATAGAAAAAATGGTGCTTCATGAGACATGTAATGCACCACAGAGGGAGGCCCATAATGGATAGAGATGTAATGCAAACACTCCCAGGAACGATTGTAGCAACACATCCAAATAGAAACATTTTGGCCCATAGCTTGTTCTTCCTCAGTCCTAATAATTTCTAAGTTCCTCTCACTGGGACAGGATACAAGTCTAAGAAAAATGCATTGATGTCTCCCCATGAAGGAGGAAAACAACAATATAGGAAGGCACATCCCCTTTAACAATGAATCTTTCCCAGTCTTGAAAAACCAGTAGGTGATAGTACTCCATCTCCTCCTCTCTTAGGTGGGCTCATACTACTTATATTAAGAGGCAACAAACCCGAAAATGATGCTTGTCCTTAGAGAAAGCACTTAATCTCCTTTGGATCGTTGAAGAGATGGCAGAACTGATGTGTTTTAACACTCTTTGCACCATTTTGAAGGCTAAGGTATCTTAAAGCGTTATTGTAAACACTTTCACTAAGAATTATATGATGTGATTCGGGCAGCTTAGCTCAGTCACAGCCAAGAGACTCCTACCAGTCCTTTGTATTTATATATAAATGTACTATGTTTGTAGTTCAAGTTGAATAGTCTCAATGTATAAAGTACTAACCAACTGGAAGACAAGGGAAAAAAAAAAAAAAAGAAGAAAAAGACCACTACATAACTTTTCCAAGAATGAATGAAACATCTCTGAAACTGTTAAAAGAAAATATCTCCTTAGGTCCCATCCACAGTACATAATGGTACTAAGTCCCAAACCATATGGCTAGGCATAATAGGCCTCCCAGACTCCCACAGTGAATCCCACAATGAACCAAGCATTTGGTAAATACTGAAGCACTATAAGATGACTCAGTCCTAGTTGAAACTTGTAGGTCCTCTTTGAACTACCATTTCCCAACTTCTCTGTTCATGTTGATGCTTTTGGGCTTACGAAGCTCCAAGATTGACTGTCCTAACTGCCTTGCACAAAATGGTTACCCATTGTCAGTAGTTTCATTTGTGATGAATACATTTCTGCTGAGAATTTTATGTCTTTGTACAAAAATGAGTTTGGTACTTTACTGCTTCTCCATGTGCCCTCCATCTCATTCTCCTCTAGAAAGAGTGTAATGGGATGTGTAGCAGAAGTATTCAGTCCTTCATCTGAAAGCTGAATTCAGATCTCCTAAAGCAAGATGTTCTTTTCCCTCTAGGCTTTTTTTTCTGTTGTTTTATTTTTTTCTTTTTTGTGTGGTTATTTTCCTTTCCTTTTGGTTCTGGTCATGTTGGAATATTTCTGGCATTTATGTCATAAACTTGACAGACTGGTAACTTGTTTGTCTAATGTCATTATTCTTTACAGGTCTCCCTCGACAACTGAACTTCAAGGCTCACGAAGCACCAGTCTATGCTATTCTTGATGAGCAAAATTACTCCTTGGCAAAGGGATTCATTTTAGTTGTAGTGCATCAGATTTTGAGTTTGGAGGGAAACTGCTGTACTCCTTCTCATGGAGGCTCTGTTCTTTCCGAATCATGTAAAATTATTTATTTACAGCTATGCAATTGGGTCTCTGTGGGATTATGTTTCCAATCGGTCTAAGAAATTTCTCTCCTATATGCAAGAAAGGCTGCTGCAACAAATGAAGAACCTTCTAGGAGTTAGAAGTGGGATCACTGGCCTTGCTGGCACTATGACCCACACAGGAAAACTTTCAGGTGGTTGAGCACCACAGGATGCACAGAACACGACGTGACATGAGGAGCTGAGAGGTTGGTAGGCAGTTGTTTGCAGTGGTTACTCCCTTCACTGTATTTCAGGCTAAGATTAAGCACAGCTGGGCTGCACATGCAGCATGGACACGTGTTGGTTTCAGCCTGCGTGCGCTCTCCCACAGCTGGGGACCGTCACTGCCCCACAGTATCTGATGGGGGGAGGATGGTACGGCTGGGTGTAGCAGCCACAGCTGCCCACCACTGAGTCAGAGGTGAGGGCCTGAGTGACAGAGGTAGGCTGCTGTACCCCAGAAAGCCCCAGCTTCTTTTTTTAACATCCTATTCTCCAAGGTGAGTACCTAGCAAGTGTTTGGGCAAGGGTTTTTCAAACCCTACAAGCAGATTTCTTCTCGCCCAACCCCTGAACAGGTAAACCTCAAAAAGAAAATAGAGGATGTTAAAAGCAGACACTTGTGTCAAAGCCTGCCTGCCTTGGTGGAGTACAAAGGTTGTTTAATATCAGTGGTTAGAAATTAACCTTTGATTACAGAAAACTGTATTTTTAGACTAATTCATTTTTTCTTTTGAAAAATCTAAGATGGTCATTTGATGCATCTGACCCCAGAAAAACGTATTTTCTTAAGAGGATTGAAGGATGTGTGTTGTCATCTTGAACCAGGGCCAAAACGTTTTCACAAGGAGAAGCACTCATGACCAGTATCTGATGGGATTAGAGCCTAACTAATGTTGCCTAATTACTTGTCAGTCATCTGTGCTGCTGGTATGCTTTTCAGCTTCAGGTAATTAGTCCACCTCTTAATGAAAATGCACATTTTTTCCTTATAAGTTAACCTCCTGTCCCGAAAATGTCAGGTTTTAGAAACTTCCCTTGTAGTGCTGTCAGTGTTGATGCTTTTGCCTCTGCAGTTTCATATGCCATTTGCATTTGTTGACAAAGATGTAATTTGCTTAGAATTATCTGTAGTTGTGGTGATTGTCTTGCATATGTTGTGATATATTTAGGAAGACAGGCTTTTTCATACATAAGATCATAGTGTGGTGCAGGGAAAACTGCGCAACTCATGGTTTAAATCAAATCAGGATTAAAGTGGTTTTGTCTTTTTAATAAGGACATGTAATGACCTGGCAATCAGTGAGCTGTATGCTGAGGATCAGTACCAGCAATACAACACATAAACCACAATAGTAGATACTTGCAAAATGTTAGTAAACAGCTATAAACTTCTAAAGACCCTTCTATAACTAATCCTAAAGAGTCTGAGGCTCACGCATGCATGCCTGTGGGCACGCCACCCCTGAGGCTGTGTAGGTTGCAAACAAATACCTCTCTTCTGAGAGTGTGGGTCCCCCTATTCTCACACACCTCCTGCAGGTACCTGTGTAACCCACATTTTAGGTGTAGTTACATGTACCTGTGCTGCTCCCTATGCTAATGTATGTGGCACAAATACCCACACACACCTGGGGTGCAGGTCCCTGCTTGTTGCAACCCTGAACTGCCACCAGGCAGAGAGCCAGTGCCTCCAGGCCAAGGCAGAAGTGAGATGTCAGCTGAGCGACTTTTGGCAGTGTCAAACCAGGTTGGACTGGTGTCTATCGCATCCTTCTTTTTTACTTCTTTTCAATCTGACTATTTTCCAAAAATCTCTTGTTAACCCCTGATTACCACTTAATCTGTGTAATAGTTTTCTTGAGCAAACTTCATTGCTGTTGTTATTGTTGTTTTAGTGTTAGCCCTTTGGGGGCAAGCATACTCTCAGGACCGCCAGTTTCGGGTATTAACCTGTTCACACACAGCCCTTTACCCTTACATCCATTCGAGAGCATCTCCTGTTATCCAGCCCCTTTTGCCAGGCAGAGGCACTGCAGATGCCCCCACGATAGTGAAAACTGTGATTCCCAATTTTGTTGTTAGGGTGGGCTGCCCTAGGGGAGGGCCCTTACCCCATCAGTGCCGTCCCTTACGCCGTTGAGCATACTCGACTGTTTCAGGTATGTAATGTTCTGTTAGATGACATCATTGGTCATGGTAGGTGAGACCCTATCAGAGTTTGTAATAACAGCCCTAAGGTTTGAGCTGAATGGGTACATATTGCTTCTGATTTCCTGCCAACCCCTGTGGTCTTGAGAGTTAAAGAGTCTGTCTTTTGGGGTGAAAGAAGAAGCAGCAGCAGCTGTTTTTTAAGAAAGCTGAATTAGATAGAAACATCTCATCGCAAAGCACCAGCCCTGTAGAATACTTGAAGAACTAATTTGGGGATGTTTAAACAGTTGGTCTTTTTCTTCCATGTGGTGACAAAGGCCAGGAGTGATTCACTGAAGTGGAGGGTTTGTGGGAAGACTATTTGCAACGGAGAAAACAGCTCAAACTCCAGACAAGGGGGGAACAACCCGCCAACAGACCGCCTGCGTGGCTTCCTTGTACACACGGTGACTTTCTGGCAACTTCTGAAAACTGCGCAGGGTTGGAGGGTGCCACGAAGGTGCCCAACCATGGGAACGACACCCGGGCAAACACCTCCCAGTCCCGCCCTGGATGCTCCTTGAGAGCAGCGAGGACCTTCCCTCCCCAGCGCCCGCTGCCTTCACGGCGGCCTCCGGGGCTCGGCCGGGCAGCCCGGGGAGGTCCCGGCAACGGGGCACGGCCGGGGGCGAGCTGGGGAGGGCGGCGGGGCTGGGGCAGAGGCCGGCCAGGAGGAGGGCGGCCGGGCTGGGCGGCCCCGGGGCGCTGCGCTGGGGCACCGCCGCGGGGGGGGGGGGGCGACACTGGGGGAGGCGGGGGGCCACGGGGAGCCGCCGGGGCGTGCGCTGTGTCTTTAAAGGCCGGGGCCGGCTGTCGGATCTCCATCCCTCCCTCCCTCCCTCCCTTCATCCCTCCTCCCGGCCCGGCGGTGCTGGGCGCCGGGAGGAGGCGCCTGCCGCTAACAAAAAGTCGGTGGCGGCGGCTCTCCCCTTCCTCCTTCCCCGGGCAACAAGTGGCTGGCGGCGGCTTCCCAGGGGAGGCGGCGGCAGTAGTGGGGCTGCGAGGAGGAGGAGGAAGGCGGAGCAGCGCTGAAGGACCGGAGGAGCCCCTGCGCCGGCCGCGGAGCCTGCGCCCGGGGGCCGTCCCGCCCGTCCTGCTTGTGGATTATAACTGGAGCCGCCTCCCCTGCCCTGACACCCCGGCTGGAAACCGGGGCTGGGAAGGCGTCCCGATACATCCCATCCATTTCTTATTCTTTCCCTCTATTTTTTTTTTTTTTTTTTTTTTTTTTGGAGGGGAAGGGAGGGTATCGGTCACCCGAGAAGAAGCGGAGGAAGTTGCGAGGCTGCTTTGGACATGTCGCCGTGAAAACTCTTCTGGGAGGGGGGTGTGGAGGGGTGTATCTCCTTCCCACCCCCTCACCGCACCCCAGCTCCTCTCCATCATCATCATCACCCGCGGTCGCTCAGCGCCCCGCGGTAGAGATGCTGCGCGGCGGCGGGGGGAGGCGGCGGCGAGCATGAAGCCGGCAGGATGGGCGCGAACAATGGCAAGCAGTACGGCAGCGAGGGTGAGTCGACGGGGGGGAAGAGGGGTGCTGGGGTAGCAGCGGGGGTCACCCCGGCCCGGGGAGGGGGGGGGGGCGGGCGGGCGGGCGAGAGGCGCCGCGGCGGGTCCCCCGCCGCGGCGCCTCTCGCCCGCCCCCCCCCCCCCCCGGGCCGGGGTGACCCCCGCTGGGAACCAGGACACGGCCCTCGGGCTCCTGCTGCGCTGAGACCTTTAAAATACCCTTAATTATGTCGTTGTGGTGTGTTTTTTGTTTTTTCTTTTTTAATAGGTGGGTGGTAACTGCTGTCTCAAGTCATGATGTAGAGGCAGCGGCGTGGCTTCAAACGTTGGGGGCAGCTCAGGGGTTACAGCAGCATAACTTCGCTAAAAACTTTTAGAGCGCTCTTTGTAATCTTTTTCTACTTGTCTTCCTATCCCAAGCTCCTTATATTATGCAGTATGGTATATGACTGCTTCCTGTCTGAACAGAAAAAGAAAAAAAAAGAAATTAACCCCAGGAAAGGAGGGGAGAGTTAATGTTCTCCAGCTGTTATCCATAGATTGTACTCCTGCAATTTCGCTTGAGTGAAACTTTAGTGGGTTTGGTTTTAGATATACAGGGCCTGATTCATTCTTGTGGAAACCTATTAGTCTCGCTGGAGTTGCATCAGGGATGAATTTCAGCTGCTTTGCTGCTGGTGTGGAGGACTACTGGAACAGTCAGCTGGTGTCAGGCAAACCAATGGCAAGTACAGAAAGTTTGTCTTCCTGCCAGCTAGTTTTAAGCTTTCTTTAACTTTTAGTTGTCTTGTATATGTGTTGCCCTCATAGTCTTTATGCAGCCATATAGGATACGTGCCTCCCCCTCATAGTACTGGGCGACCATATAAGATCACTATATTTCTCCCCCCCCCCCCCTTTTTTTTTTGTTGTTGTTGTTGAGGGTTTGTGGGTGGAGCGAAGGAGATGGTCCTGTGGGTCTGCTCGATTCTTTGGGAGTTCAGAAGGCAACTGCCAAAGAATACACCTCTCTCACATCCAAAATATGCATGAAGATTGTCAAAAGGAAAGGGGAAAAACACCACTTCTCAAACAGATCCTGCAGTTCCTTTCACTTATTGCCAATTGAGCTCTGCTTTTGGAAGACTTGAAGTCAGAAGCTTTAAGCTAGAGGTATTCTCGCTGTTGTTGATACTGTCACTAAAATAACTTCGGCATAAATGGGGTGAACCTGGAAGTTGCAATCAAAGCCTCTTTGGTTTTCTCCTGAAAGGGGAAATCCTAGTTTGTCCCCAGAGTTGAAAGTGTCAGTGTTGATAGTTCTGGTCACTTGCAAAAAAGCATGTTGCTGAGGGGTGTTTAGCTCGATGATAAGAAGGCATGGCTGCACCCCTGAGCTTTCCTGTGAGTTCAGAGGAACGCTTTGGGGAAGGAATGTGATGGACACCAAGTCTTCCGCAGTCCTCAGTGGAGATTTACTGTTCCAGCACTACCTGATAGGAACTGTGAGGAAGAGGAGGATTGGTGCAACTAGGATATTCCTAACTAATTCACTTCTTCCTTCCATTCAGAGGGGAGGTTGGATGCTGGGAATGTGGACCATATGTGGTAAATTAATCTTTGCAGTACAGACCATTACCTGGATTGAGAAATAGGTAGAATACTGGTTTAAAAATAAAATAAAACAAAAATAAATTTAAAAAATCCCCAAATGTCATGGCCAAAACTTTGATCTTTCAATTTAGGTAACTCGTCCCACACATCGTTAGTATGCTCGTGGATCTGGGTTTCCTGGCAGCTTCTATGCATCATCAATTACTGTGAAACCTAGAGAAGCTCTTGTTTGCTACTTTCTTTCTGGGTGATGCAGAGGAGAACAAATCTAAATCTGATAAAGGGAGTTGTTTTTTTCATAAGCTACTGGGTCTTTTGGTGCCTTTCACAGTTGAACTGCTAATTACCATAAAAAGTTGCTTTTTAATAGTATGTGACTAAGGTCCCGGGTGGAGGGGTAGCACTCAGAGGAAACATTCAATGGCTGTGTGCTTTAAGAGCAACCTGAATATCTGGCTTGAAGTTCATAGAGTGGCATAGGTGGTTAGGTATGTGGTACATAGTTTTTGGCATAGTTGGCTTTGTAGACTGGTGTTGCGCTGTGTACAGTATGCCATTTTAGGGGTGGAGAAAAGTACCTTTGTTTGCTGAACTTCTTGAATGCTGTTTTCTCATTTGCTGCTTGCTAGTATCTTAGGTGAGATTTCAGAAAGACAACACAAATTACTTTTAAAATGGCTGTTGTTTTTCACGCAGTCTTCCCATCTGCTGTGAAGCTGTGGAACCTCAGGAATTTGCCTGAATTGCTTCTCATCTCAAAGCTGAAGAGATACATTAGGGCAAGAATAACTCCTGCTCAAGATACCACTTCTAAAACACTACATAACCTTTATTAATAGGAAATTACATTTTGCATGGATTGTTACATTGTTACACTTATTAGTACTAGATAATTTTTTGACATTCACATATATACTGTGTATGTAATGATCTTAGGCAGGTGTCCTAACCATTTGTGACTAATAGCATAAACTACACTGTACTACCTTTTTTATTCATTTATTGCTTCTCCAAGGCTTTATTGAATAGAATTTTATTGGAAGGTACAATTGTAATGTCAAGATGGACAGGAGAGCTAGATGTTTGAGGAGTCTAAATTAGTTTGTTTACAGAGCCTGGTGAATAATTCCTGACACCTTTAATGAGTATATCTATTTTCCATAAGTTTAGTTTTCTAAGATAGGCTAAAACTTGCTCAAAATGAAGCTTAAATGTGAATAAAATTGCTTCTCTGAAATATGCCATGAAGATGGGATGTGAACACAACAGTCATTATAAAAAATAAAATAAAATTATAACATACCAAATTTTGTCTACAAGAATTTACCTCTTCTTAGAAGTAGATTATTGAATACAAGTTTATTTTCCTAGTTTTCATTTGGCCTTTTAAAATGTTTCTATAAGGGAGATGATTTCTGAAAGCTTGTTTACCTAGAAGAATATGGAGCTTGAGATTTCAGGCATATCATAGTGTGCAGTAGATCCTGACTGAAATGTTAAAGCTGAAGTTAATCTTTCTGAATGTGTTCCAGCAGTCATGTTTGAATAGCATGACTGAAGTAATAGATTACTGGGGCAAGAAATCCATTTGATCGTGGAGCCGTTCTTGTAAGGCTGGCACCTATGCAGTGGAAATGTATTGTCAGTTACCTCACCAAGAGTGCTTATTGTCCTTCACTTTCCTGCTTTAGGGATAAATCATTCACCTTTCTGTCATTGATTTCTTTTTTAAATAAGAGGAGTCATAGTCATGCCTACCTCATGTCTGATAGCAGAAGGAGCAGCCTGCTGGAGAAGGTATCAAAACCCTTTATTTTTTTTCTTTTTTGTTTAAGGACCTTTATTAAAAGGTATTGCTGAAGAGAATTGCAGCCGACAGAAGACATGAATCATTGTTACAGATGAGGAGGCTCAGCTGAAGTATATCACCCTTGAAGTATTGCTGAGTTGATTAGACACCTAGGCAGTTGCTGTTCCTACTCTGGACACTGTTTCTATAATAGTTCAGTGCAGAATAACCTTATGTGTGCTGGGCACAAGGCTAGGTGGGCACTGGCTATGGAGCCTGCTGTTGGAGGGGGGAGCAGCTAACATCTCCCTTTTTTCTCTGGGAAAAGGTGACTGAATGCTGTCCCTCTTACCACCTGAGGCAACATTGCATCCACAAGGGGAGGACTTCAAAATCACAGGCTTCTGTTTTATAAGGAAATTGGTGCTGTGACATGAGCTGGAGGAGCGATCTGTGTTCTTACGTAGAAAAGGAAGCTGTGGCACTGAGGTGGAATGGCTGCTTTGCAAAATAATCATAACTTTTCAACACTTGTGTTCTGCCCAAGTGACTTCTTTATTACATTGCGAGACTCCAGAACCAGTCAAATTTGAGAGCAACTAAATAATGGTACAACATTTTGACAACACCAGTGTTCAGACCTTATTAAGGGATGTCTTTTTAATGAGTCAGCTGTCCAGATGGGCACAGTTGTTGATAAAACTTCCATTGGATATCTCCTTGCACCACCTTCTTCCAGAAGCTGGTCTAGAGAGGGTTGGTGACAGTGTGCAGCAGCTCTGGCTGATCAGCTAAAATATATCATGAAAGACTTGATAGGACACGGGAGCCTGGTGCTGTGGAGAACAGAGGATGGCAAGGGAGAAACAGATGAAATGGCAGCTTAGGTAAGGAAATCAATATCCTTTCCAAATTGTAACCTTGCTGACAAAGTAATTTTTTTTTTCTTTCTGAATTTGAATATTTGATTTGGAAGACTTAAATGGAAACTATTTAGGAATAACTTTAACTCATCTCTGGTTTTGAAAAATGTTCCTTCTCCAGATTTTTATCTGTGGCATCTTCTGTTCACAAACCACTTGGAGGAAGAATTCCTGTATAGATCCAAGTGTCCTGCTAGTGTCAGTGCCAGTGCAGAAACCTGCCTATGACACGGGATACAGTTGCCACAAAGCACAGGCAACATGGTTCACAAAGATGGCTTTAACCATGATGATGGTGTATGGTAGCTGAAGCTTTCTAGGGATTGCCACTATGTAGCACTGTGGTGAAATAGGTCAGTCTGTGTTCATTCTGGAATAGGTTACTCTCTTAAATCCCTTCCTCAGGAGAAATGGTTCAGGCCTGCTTTACAGACCTAAGATTTCATACTTGTGTCCTCTTTCTTGAAGTTGCTGTTGGACACATTAGCTCCTTTTGAATGGCACCTTTGATTTCAAACTAGATCTCTGTTAATCTAGTGATGGCAAATGTTCTGATGCATCAGGCATTGTGTATGGAAATCTTTTGACTCCAAAAGTTCTGTTAGTTCAGGACCTACAGATTTTTGCATCTGTTAGGATTTGTTTCCCTGCAAAGCATTGGTGGATTAACCTCCCAAGCAGTGCTTATGTCAGGTGTGAAAAGCAGTATAATGCGGTGGTCTTGCATTACAGAAAAAGTATTAGAGATGGGTAAGCTATTTAGTTTAAAAAATCAAATCAGAATAGCTTGTCAATTGTTTATACTGGTGGTTAGAATCTGTGGAGCCTCATAGGCTATCTTAATGAGCGTAAGGGAATGGGAAAGACAGTAAATTAGCTCTTATTGAATTATGTAATTACAAAATTGTGATACCCCCCCTTCCTTCCTCCAGGGTATCTTCTCTATGCACTACATCTTCAAAAGCCAGGGCAGTCTTTGATTCTGTGGTTTTTTTTTTTTTTTTTGTTGGTTCCCCCCCCCCCTCCAAGATTTCCAGAATCAAGTGAAGAGTCTCATCAAGTTAGGGCTAAATGGCTTATCGGCTGTTCAGTTTATTCCCACTTTGTTTTGATGTCTGAGTTGCATTTACACATTACTATCTGACGTGTTAAATGTGAAGTTTAGCATATAGTTTTTACTGCTGTCTGTCTTCCAGTTCTGATCCTTTCCCAGGTGTTCTGTTGAGATAATATGTCTTGCTGTTCTTGGAGAAGTCTTTTTTTTTTTTTTTTTCTTTCCCTACTTTAGCTAGATGTCATTCAGAGGGACCTTGAGAGGTGGGCCTGTGTAAACCTCATGAAGTTCAACAAGGCCAAGTGCAAGGTCCTGCAGTTGGGTCAAGGCAATCCCATGCACAAATACAGGCTGGGCGATGAGTGGATTGAGAGCAGCCCTGAGGAGAAGGACTTGGGGGTACTGGTGGATGGAAAACTGACTATGCGCCAGCAATGTGCACTCACAGCCCAGAAAGCCAACCATATCCTGGGCTGCATCGAGAGAAATGTAGTCACCAAGTTGAGGGAGGTGATTCTCCCCCTCTCCTCTGCTCTCATGAGATCCCACCTGGAGTACTGTGTCCAGCTCTGGGGCCCCCAATATACGGAGGACGTGGACCTGCTCGAGCAAGTCCAGAGGAGGACCACAAAGATGACTGGGGGCTGGAGCACCTTCCTTGTGAGGGCAGGCTGAGAGAGTTGGGGTTGTTCAGCCTGGAGAACGCAAGGCTCCGGGGAGACCTTATAGGGGCCTTCCAGTACTTAAAGCGGGCCTACAGGAAAGATGGGGAGGGACTCTTGATCAGGGAGTGTAATGATAGGATGAGGGGTGACAGTTTTAAACTGAAAGAGGGTAAATTTAAACTAGATATAGGGAAGAAATTCTCTCCTGTGAGGGTGGTGAGATGCTGGAACAGGTTGCCTAGAGATGTGGCTGCCCCCTTCCTGGAAGTGTTCAAGGCCAGGTTGGACAGGGCTTTGAGCAACCTGGTCTAGTGGAAGGTGTCCCTGCCTGTGGCAGGGGATTGGAACTAGACGGTCTTTAAGGTCCCTTCCAACCCAAACCATTCTATGATTCTCTTACACACCTCCCCACTGTGTAATTGCTGCAATTGAAACTTAACACCCTCCATAGAACTACTCTAAGTGTTATGGTGCTGCTCAATGGCACTCTTTGTGCTTACTTATACAATCTTTTCTGCTTTGTGGTGCTCAGCCAGGGTTGGTTCTTACATTTTACCTGTAGATGGTTTTTAGTCTGCCGCGTTCAGGGAGTCAAGAGACTTGCCTCTTAACAGCAAGATTTGGACTGGAAAGGAAGCAACATTAAAAATGTCAATCCTTCAAGCAATGTCGATTTTGAAAGTAAATTTGTCCTCTGACAGTAGCCAACTGCTGCTAACCAAAAGTAACCTTCACAAATGCTGCTTATGACTTTTTTTTTTAATCTAAGTTTCAGCTGAGCAATGCAAAAGGGTTGTGTGTATGTTTACTCAGTTTGTCTCCAAAAAGTAAATTTACTCTAAGCTCAGTGCTTATGTTGCTGCTTGTTGTCCAGATCACATGACAGGGACAGGAGGAGGCTTGGATACAGCATTTAACTGTGCTGCTGTGCTGCTTTCAGTTTCATATGGTACAGTATTTTCTTTCTTTAAAAAAAAAAAAATAAATTAACTGCCTGTGTGTACTCAGGCACATATGTTTATATATACACACACACACAAAGTAACATGTTGGGGGGGGATTTAGGCTTCAAAAGTTGTTAATGTTATCTGTAGCTTTCTAGAAAGTAACTTAGTGGCTCACATCAACGTTATTTCATAAATGTTACTCATTTCCTAAAATGCTTCTGGGGGGAGGTAGGGTCTTTTTTATTTTATTATTGCTTTGTTAACAAATATGAGCTAACTAACTGTACTCTGGGGAATTATCTTTGTCTTGGATGGTTGCTTCAGCCCAGTGCAAAAGTAACTAGATGCTCTTTCTTTTGTATATTTTATAAAAAAAAAAAATATCATTAACTGGATGCCAGTCAGAGGCCTGAATAAACTTTGGTGCTGGTGATACAACATGGAAAGCTTCTAGCTCACCCCTCTCAACTAAGGTAGTAGGAGTTTAGGACTTGCACATCCTAGTCCTTATTTTACTTGCTCCCTGTAGGCAGGGAAGGAAATAAGATTGCTTTACTAACTTTCCTAAACTGAAATGGTATTTTTGTTTTCTTGGAAGAAGTACCTTGTACCAAGCTAGATTCATAAAATCCAAGTTGAAGTTGATAGTGTATAGTTACTTGTGGAAGAACATCAACATGTATTCAGGATTGTCTGCCTGTTTTAAGTCTAAATTGCTAGTCCAAAAATCTCCTCAGAGAACTTGGTTTTCTGGCATTTTCAGTCCTTTGGCTAATTCTAGATTCCTCACTTCTGCGAGTAATTTCGAACTAGGTATTGGTTTACTACTTTGTGGGTCTTGTTTGTGTTAGGAAAGTGATTAGCAGAAGATAGTGGATGGCATTTGAAAGCTGAAATGCACAAATGGTTTATTTCTGTTCTTTGTTTTGTAGACAACTAAGTCTGTATCCTTTAACACAGGATGAGTGCTTTGCTAAATTAGGGCAGCTATTTTATTAAGGAGTAAAAACCTTCAAAACTTGAAAAATGGGTTGTGGCCTGTCTGTAGAATCTGTTCCTTGCTCATAAGGAAAAGAAATATGCAGCATTTTCTAAGAATACAGATATACAACTTGTGATTGGATAAGCATGCTGAGAGACTTTGTTACTCAAGTAGCATTTAGGTTGAGTACTAGTAGTGTTGTTGTAGTTGACCTCGGGGAAAAGCTATTAGTTCCATCTGATCGTACCACTCACTTTCGTTTCAAGTCTACCTGTGTGCCTTTTGGCAGAGACATCATGTTAAGGACAGTTTTATGTGAGGGGTCCTTAGAGGAGTTGAAGCATAGAGGAGGTGCTATCATCTTGATGTTATGCTGTAGGTCGTTAAAGAAGTCCCTGTTATCCTAGACTGCACATCTTACATGCTTGCCACTGTGGTGTCTGTATCTGTAGATGTCCCTCCATACAGAAGAAGTCATCAGGGACCATGGCCATTCTTCTCAAGAAAGCAGTAAGGTCTGCACACTGACCAGAGTAAGGGTCTTTAACCCAAGAAGCTCTAAACCAGAAACAAACAGAGCTAAATTGTGCTGATCACAGAAACACTCTCATATATCTTCTATATGGAGGTGTGAAGAAGTGCTGTTGTGATTGTGCTACATAGACTGAACTGTAGGAGAACCTGGAATATGCCAGAGAGGTGATAAGATATCTCAACCCTGGATCTATTCAAGGTCAGGTTGGACAGGGCTCTGAGCAACCTGATCTAGTTGAAGATGTCCCTGCTCATTGCAAGGGAGTTGGACTAGATGACTTTTAAAGGTCCCTTTCAACCCAAACTATTCTATGATAATATGCACAAACAGTTTCAAGTACTGCCTTAAAGGAAAGGCTTGAGTTGGCTGTGTTTGAACAGATATTTAAGGAAAAGGCTTCAACTTTGTACCAGTATCTAAGCTCAACAAAAGTAATTTCTTGGCAAAGTAGGTCTCTTCACCTTATGCACTTTTGAGATCTCTGCCTTAAACAAGTAAATGGAGAAAAAATTGCTGGGTGCTTTTTTTTTCCCTGTATACATTTCGTCATCCCCACCAAGTTGAAACCCTTGTTGTAAGGCTACTTGTTCAAGCGAATGGATGTTTAACACGCATGCCTGTATCTGAACTGAGTAATTACTGTAGGGATCTGCATGGCATTGGGAATCTTTTTCCTTCCTGTGCTCAACAGCACTGTTTGCTGAAAATGCAACCTCAGGCTTCATTTATGTGCATGGGATTTAAACAGAGGAAGCTATAGTGGCATATCAGTTATTGCTCTAATTTTAATGCACCTTTGCTCAATGGGAAGGGTTTGTTTTCTAACACATCTGTTTTCAGAATTGAGATATGAAAATGCATAACAGATACAGCAACTTGCATTCAGACACAGGTGGGGTAGTGACTCTCTTGAGCTGAGGAGTCATGTAGTTAGACTTATGTTGCCATCATATCCTTGCTTTAGTAGTGTGCATGGTAGTACAGTACTTAACCTGGAGCTCTGTATTCCAGGCAGGCTGTGGTGGTAAACCCTTCCAAAGACCCTTCTTGGAGTAAAGAGAGAAACAGGAAGCTTTCTTTCATGCCCATGTTTTGAATCAGGAAATTCCTGTCTACAACACATAAATTTGTCATGTCAACATCTTAAAATCATGTGATGCTTCTTTCTCAGGGTTTTGTGTACAAATGTCTATAATAGCTGCAGGAATGCTATATTGAAGTCTTCTCAAACAGCATACTAACTTGGAGGAATGTGTTCTAATACTCTTTTCAGTGAATCTATTTTAAAAATTATCATCTTCAATTTCATTATTTGTTCCTGTAAAGACACTAATGAGATTTGCAGATGATATTATAAAAGGAGCAGTTATGAGGTCAGATGTTTGTTGTTGTTGTTTAAGAAAGAAAAGAAAAAGGAGAAGCCAGAAACATTGGCATAATGTCAATGATGGTTAACTAGAAAGAACCCCTTTTGATCAAGAGTCACACAGGCTTGTTTAACAGTGAAAGGAGAATTTGGATCAAGTATAGTTGTCACATTACAAGTGTAATCTTGTCAGTTCATGGGGAGTCCAGACTTTCATTGCTTGTATGACTTCACGCATTATAGAGAAGCAGGCCATCTATTTAAGGCTCTGATACTACTTTGTTGCCAGATTGCACACAGTCCTCTTTCTGTGTGACTGCATGGGATGGAGGAACTTGGAGGTTTTTTTCTTAAATTGTGTAATAATTACTTAAAGAATTAGTATTTCATTTAAATTCTATCCTTGAGGGATAGTAAAGCTATTGTGGGAACTGATGAACAGCAAGCACATGTATTTGAGAGTTTCTTACGTGCTCATGGCTCTTACTGTGAAATATGTTGTTTTGTCACTGACACAACGATGTTAGTACTTGATCTAGCGCACCGCTGGAGTGCAAGAGAAAAAACAACAGCTGGTCACCCACAGAAGTACTGAACAGATCATCTTTTCTGTAGTACCTAGCGAAACGTATTTCTGTTCTCCATATTCCATTTGCCTTTTCTCTGACAGTTTATAAGGAAGTTGCTTGTGGCATCAACATAACTTTTTTAAACTAAGATGATGGAAACAATAAGCTATTGCTGAAATATGTGGTGAAAATTGTTGATATTATACTACTACAACTCATGCTTTTAGAATTTTTGGAACCTTAGGATTTACTAAAAGAGGTATAAATAAAAACCTCAGAGAGAAGGATTTCAGTTCCAGTTAGCCATGCTAGCATTAAGTTGAAACTAACAATATGGTCGTGTATGTCAAGAAGATCTAGTAGCTGACCTTCCTCCTTGAGTTCATGTTTGATTGTATTCTTTCATAGCCAATAAGCTTGAAGGCCTTCATCTGTTTTTAGAAGGGTTTGAGAACATAGGTGCTCTTTCTTGCTGAGGAATTGCTCTCTTGTTCCGCAATACTAGACTGCGAGTGGAGATCAGTACAGGCAGTAAAATTACATTAGGATATTTTCCCATCAACTCCTGGCCATATCTCGATTTCTACTTTAGAGCCTGAAGTATACAGACTCACAGATTGGAAGTGACATCTCTGGAGATGTCTAATCCAACTCACTACTCAGAACAGATCAACTAGAGCAAGTTGCCCAGAGCCACGTACAGTCAGATTTTTGAACACCTCCAACCTTACAACATCTCTGGGCAGCCTCATCCAGTGTTCACTCACCTGTAGATTTAAAGAAAAAAAAAAAGGATGCTTTGATGCTTTATTATTTTTGAATGAAAGTGCTTATATTTCAGTTTGTGACCATTCTCTCTTGTCTGTTCACTGGCTGTCACTGAAAAGCATCTGGTTCTGTCTTCTTTTACTCCCTTCTCTCCCTCCTACAGGTATTTATACACATTGATAAGATTACCCCTTGAGTCCTCTCTTCTCCAGGGTAAACCATCCCAGCTCTCTAAGCCTCTCTTCATGTGTCAGATGCTCCAATCAATTTATCTTTATGGCCTTTTACTGGACTCTCTCCAGTATGTCCATGTCTCTCTTGTACTGAGGAGCCCAGACCTGGACCCAGCACTCCAGATGTAGCCTCACCAGTGCTGAGTAGTGGAGAAGAATCAACTCTCTCAATCTGCTACAGTGCTTTCTGATAGCGATGCAGGCTGGGATATAGTTGGCTGCCTTTGCTGTGAGGGCACATTGCTGGCTCATGTTCAACTTGATGTCCACCAGAACCCTCAGATCCTTTCCTGTCAAGCTGCGTTCCAGCTGGTTATACCTCCCCAGGTGCAGGACTCTAAACTTCCTTCTGTTGAACTATCTTCCTGAGGCTCTCGTTGGCCCACTTGTCATCCTGTTGAAGTCCATCTGAATGGCAGCAACCCCTTGGTGCATCAGTCACTACTCCCAGCTTTGTATCATCTGTGAACTCGTTGAGGGTGCACTCTGTCCCATCATTCAGGTCACCACTAGTGATGGGGCTCCAGGTGCACTTCATGTTGCTGATCACAACAATTTGTTCCCAGCAGGTTGGTTAGTCTTCACTTTGTCTCACTGTCCATTGATGAAGTGTGTACTTCATCAGTTGTCTATGAAGGTGCTATGGGAAACAGAGTTGGAAAGTCTTACTGAAGTCAGGATACACCACATCCTCTATATCCCCTCATCCACTGAGCCAGTCATTTTATTGTTGATGTCTGTCAGATTCGTCAGGCATGACTTCCATTTATAAATCTACACTAATGACTCCTGATCACCTTCTTGGCTTGGAAATATTTTCCAGGAAGCTCTGTCACTTTTCCTGGCTTGAGGTGAGGCTGCCCAGCCTGTGGGTCTCTAGATTCTCCTCCCTGCCCTGCTTGAAGACTAGAGGAAAGCAAAAATCACCCCTCAAGAACCTCTCCTGATTGCCATGACCTTTCTAAGATAATTGAGAGTGACCTTGCCATGGCATTACCAGATCACTCAGCCCTCAGAAGTGCATTCCATCAGGTCTCATGGAATTATGTCTGTCCAGTTTGTTTAAATGTCTCCCAAACTTGATCGTCCTGTACTTCTACTGGTTACTTATGTTTATAAAAGGTACTACCAGGCTTTCAGAAGTAATACAGTTCAACTGTAGCAAGTTCTGGCAAGTGTTAAGGCTGTCTTACAGTAGTTGAGTATCTCTAAACAGTGCTCTGTAAACTTGTGTCTACAGCTGGTTTGGAGTTTTTCAGCTATAATTTATTTTTACCTTGTATTATTAAGGTTTAAAAAAAGTCTTCATTTCCACTGTATAAAGAAACTCACTTTCTCAATGACTGTTCTTTCTTTTGGCAGACAACAGATAAAATAGAAGAACCCTCCTAAGAGTTGTGGTGGTAGAATCAGGCTCTGTTTTTTGTTGCTGTTTCTGGCAGAATAAATGGTCTGTGCTTTTACGAAAAGCTTCTTCAACAGAGTTTTGCTTGTTTCAGAAGGAACAGCTAGCCCAGGATCACATGTTTTTTTTTTCTCTCCTAGAAAATGAAGATTGTTGCTTTAATTAATGAAGAAGTTATATTTGTATTAATCATGGTAAGAAATAATTTCTGCAGTTTTCAAGTTGATGTAGCCATAACTGGTAAAAATGCTTGTCAGTAATCCATATTCTGCTGGTGTAAAGACTTGCTGCTTTCCACATATTCTAAAATTGGATCAAAAAGGATTTAAATCCCTCATTTAAATTATAGTGCAAGGGGTATGTTAATATTCAAGTTTAGAAGAAACAATCATTACCAGACAATATAGTTAATTTAAATGTTCTAAAGTGCTAGTAGATCCTTCTCAGTTTAGAATCTTCTATTTAAAACTAAACCCATGTACAACACGTCTTTTGGGTATTGCTACGCTTTATGCTACTTGGCAATGGAATTTACATTTTGGCTTTAGTACCGAAAAGCTACCTTTAGGTTAATTCACCTGTTAACATTACCTATTCCTTGCACATTTGTTCTGTGTGGGAGAGGGAGTGACTTTCTAGCAAGATGGAAGGTTAAATTCCCTGTGACATAATCAGGTCTATGAAAGATACTGGGATCAGAACTATATCCACAGTGACTTGAATTAAAATGTTCAAACATAAAAGATTTTAGGGGTGACTTTTTTAAAACAGGTTTTCTTTCCATTTGTATGTATAGACTATACAGCATACTCCGGTATGAAGTTTTCTTTGGCACTCATTAGACGTGAGCAGAATATTTTGCCAATGTCTTCATTTCTCTTGGGAAATTATTGCTCTTTATTCCCCCGTGGGTGTACCTTTTGTTGCACTGTGTGGTTGTCTTTATGGAGAAACTTGAATGCTTGTGGGTATTTTTCTCTTGCCAGGAACTGCTGAAACAAAGGTGAATGTGAGACTTCCTCTCCCTCAAACAATTACTAATTTTTCCCACTTTGACTCTGGTTTCAAGAGGCTGCATACAAGAGAGCTTTTCTTGTATCTGAGAAATTATCCAACTGTGAATGGGTTTACAGATTATCAAGAGGTATGGCAGCAATTGGGAGTAAGTGGAATGTTAGTTTCTGTTTGGTTGTCCACAGATTTATTGATTGAAGGATTGCATTTTGTTTTAGGGCTTTGGTGATGATGTCATTTGCTTCTCACTGTGAAAGTACATAGTATGTCAAACTGTATTTCTGACTCTGAGAGCTGAACTGGAATGACTGTCCAGCATCTTAAAAATTGTACATGTTTCTCTAGTTATGGGTCAGGTAACGAGGTGGAATTAAACCACCTTATTGCTTACCTTTTTTGAGCACAGGAAGAAGTCTTGGCAGCAGAAGTTGGACACAAGTGAATGTTGCAGACCTGTTCCTTTCTGGGTTTCCTGCTTTCATTTTGCCAGGCCTCATTTTCTACAGAAAATATATTCATGCCCCCTCTCTGTGTCCTTCACTGAGGTGTAGGGTTTCTTCATTAAGTCCCTACATGAGCGAAAACATTCCTAGAAAGTGAAGTTTGGCTTCCATAGGATTAGAATCCAAACCAGAACAAGTCTAGTCAGACACAGGAGCCTTTCATGCAGCAGATTCGGCTGTTAGTGGCAGTGTGGTTTGTCTGTTTGTGCCTTTTAAGCACCAATTAACCCTACCTGTGTTTTCAACAATGTTATTCCTAGCTGAGTTATCGATACTTGGCTGAAAGGAATGTGGTAGGTAGGACACAGAGCCTGGTCTTTTTGTGAATTAACTCATATTGATAACTGCCTTGTTTCTAATGCTAGCCATCCATGGTTTTGAGGAAATGTAAGACAAATTGTGAAGGATTCTGAAAATTTAGGAGGTATTTTTGAGCCAAGGCCAGGTCTCTAACTATGCACTTGAGAGAAAAAGAATCCTCACACAGTCTTGTTTTAACCCTGTGGATGCTGGCTTATAGCAAGTGGAGTGTGGACAAAATCCCTGCATGATCAGTAGAACTCATTCTTCTAATTTTTTTTTTTTCTTTGGTAGTTGAACAAATCCTGTATTTACCAAGGCCTGAAAGTGGTGGTACTTGGCTGTTGGGCAGCCAGTGAAGAGAGCCCTCAAGTCTGCTGGCTCATACCCAAAAGCAACCATTTTGCAAAAGATAAGTCCTTTATCTCGCATGGTAAATTCTCCCAGTCAGGTAGCATTCTCCAGAAATAACAAAACAAAAACCAGAAAAATACAAAACGTTAGAAAATGAATAGGATAGATTAAGATCACCTATTGGTATGTAGTCATCTAGCCCTGTAGTCCTAAATGGCTGATGATATGTGTTATGTACCCAGGTAAGGAAGAGTAGGGTGGGGAAGAGGGTGGTGTCTCTGGAGTTCCTCAATCTTTCACAGAAATCCTTGACCACACTTAAACAACTGTGCTGTGTTTTATTTTCAGTTTTACATGACAAATCTGCTTTTGATATTTGTATTTTATAACCTGTAGCAGTGTTGGAAGATGAGCAACGTGAAAGCTCAAGGGCAAATGCAAAGAATTCTTAGGGTTTTAATTGATTTCTAATCTGTTTTGATTTAGCGTACTCTCCAGAAACTGGATGATAATGGTGCAACGCTGCTCAGTGATACCTTTGCACTCTTTTTCCAACTGTCCCTTAAGGCCTCTGTAATTCCTTCCCTCTCTTGAGAGCTTTACCTTTCCCCAGGAGGAAAAAGTATACATAGTTTTTTCTTCATAGTTCTTGCAGGTACTATACTGTATCTGGTTGGGATTTGATCTGTTTGAGGTTCTGTAGGGAACAATGAAAAACCTTTTTGTTATGAGCAAGTGCTACTGCTAACCCTTCTTCCTTCCTCATACACTTGCATGTGTGTTGCCAATATGGATTGTTGCTACTTAAATCAAGTTGGGTTGTAGGAGAATTAGGGACTGCTCTTTAGTTGGTAGCAGTGGATGTCAGCATTAAGACTAACAAAAACTGTTCTACCTCTTCTCCCCCACTTTACAGATGGTAGGTGCTCTAAGTTGATTTGAAGATGAAGATTACCCTTTCCCAGCATTTATTGCATTGTAACAATATAAGCTATTCCAATGTGAGGATTTTTGTCTAAAAGCTTTTCTTTGCTGTAGACTTGACAATTGGAAGGTTCAGAAAAAAATTCAGTGTAATCTCAACTACAGATTCTAGTCTTTTGAATCTTAGAGTTGAAAGCACAAATTGGTGGGGTTGTGGTGGAAAGGTATGTGTATGTTGAGGACTAAGAGAAAAAGCTTTCCTGGACTATACAAGATATGTTCAGCAGGTACCCAGCAGAAAATTCTCTTAAATTAATAAAAACATCCTTTGAATGAATGCCTTACAGATAGTAGGTCAGTCTGTTTTAGTGAACTGAGGTGCTCCTGGTTTTAACTATGTGTGTGTTAGGATGACAGAAAATGGAAGATTACCAAATGTCATGAAGTGTTCTCTGCTATTCTCTTGTACAGCAATACCAAAATTGTGTTTGCTTCAGTTTTGAGAAAGGGACCCTATCTCATGGTATGGCTGAGCCTATTGCATCTGGAACAAGAGCTACTGCTTTTTCAAAAAGGTTTATTTTTTAAAATAATGACTTAATGTGTTTAAAAATCATCTTTCATGATGGAGCCATGAAAAGTAAACCCCCACCACCCCAAAAAAACCAACCCCAAAACCCCAAACAAAACCCAACAACAAAAGAATCCCAAACCTTAATATGCTAATTCTTGTGTTTAGGTTTTGAATTTGCCTGCCAGACAGCTGAAGTCCTGTTAGTGATGACAAGAATACAACATGAATAGTATGTATTGGGCTTCTGCAAAGCTGTATGATGAGAATAGAAATACCTGAACAGCAACATTCTTTAGGAAACTGGCCTTAAAACTTTAAGTTCTGTAAGGTCAATGTATATAATTCAGATGTTATGTATTCACACTGTGCAGTGTTGTTGATATTCTGGCCTTCTAGTTTAACAGTGTAGTGTATTTAAAAGCATTCACAACTTGCTTCAAGCCCCTATTTCTTCTTAGTGTATGTATGTGCTAAGCTAATGGAATTTCTAAAATTTGAAGCTCTGGAATTCCAGTAAGAATCCCCAAAGTAGTTTTCAATCTGGTTCCAGTAAAATGGCTTTGAAGAGTTAAAGCTGAGAATACAATTTTCAGTGTTCTGTGATCAGTATTGACTTTTGTGATCTAAAATGGCTGGCTTAGTTCTGAAATACTTCATTTGAGTAATGGAACTGTATTGCTTTTACTTTTTAAAAATTAAAATGTAATATCCTGATAGGGACAGTCAAATGTACTGAGTTGTGCATTAAGAAAAAATGCAAACAATTCAGCACAAGTGATACAGCAATTGAAATGTGTTAAGGAGACTGGAAGCTGGACTTGCTGTGTTTTCCTTGAAACTGTCTAGCCCACATCAGTTGCACAGGAAAGTCATTAAATCCTGGCTATCTTCTGAAATGCATCAACTGAGTCCTGATAATTCTAGTTTCCAACAGACCAGAAACCAACTAATTGCATTTTTCATAAACAGTTTACCATAATGTTTTCATAGCTTCAGCAGAGAAGGAAAGGAAAAGATATGCCTTCTGACTTTTTTAATGTGAGACTGAGAAAAAAAGAAATTCTGGCAAAATCTGTACTCTTCAACAGATGCGTGCATTTTCAACTCTCATGGTTTTTATGTAGGTGTTCTTTTTTTCACCAGTGTTGTCTTTTTTTTTTTTTTTAAACAAGTTTATATCCACACGCATCCTTCCCTGGTATTAAAAGCTTCAGGAGTATCGTCATTAAAAGCAGAATGTGATTTGTATTTGAGTTTATTCGCTATATACAAACAGTACTAATGCTTTTTGTTAATATGTATTAATGTAGTGTATTGAATTGACCCAGTGAAACGTCACAGCCCTAATACTTCTTTTCTGTAGGGCTATACCCTTTGGAAGGTTGGGGAATTAAAAATCATTTATTGATGTAATGTGTTCTTAATTTGCTGCTCTTCTGGTGAAGATGACATGAGACATCAGATGCAATAAACTAGGTATTCCCCTGGGACTCTTTGGTGTTCTGTGATGGGGAAACAGGGATGCTGCATCTGAGCAGTCCGAGTAACTCCAGTAAAGTGGAGCTGTGTGATTAAAACTCTTGTGAACTTGAACAAATTTGTTGCTGTCTTCCATTTACTAAAGGACTGACTTATACCTTTCTCTTCCCAATGGGTAAAAAGAACTGGAGTAGCTTTATATTATCTTTCCTGTTTGGTCATAGTCCAAGACACCTCAAGGTTCCAGCATATCAGGCAGTCAGTCCTTCAGTGCTTTCTAAATAAGTTGGGAACTGTATGATTGGTTTGATTTTTCTTGACCATTGACTCTTTACAGTAGACATAACAAAACTCCTCTGAAGAGATCGCATCAGTTGTGAGTGGTAAATGGAGAACTCTTCCTATATTACGTTTTGTAGTTGCTTTGCTACTTAACTGGATATTTATTCTGAATTGTAATGCCTTTATGATTTGGTAACACTGTGCAGATAAGTAACACCATTTAGGTAAGTGACACAAAGGCTTTCAAAATTATTTTTTTAAAAAGCTTGCCACTTCAATTACTTCCTGTGCCATCTTGCAGTGTGGACTGCTGCAAAGCTCTGCAACAATGTTGGAACAGTTAACATTAGGTAAGAAAGGTGTTGTCATTTTTCCAGGTAGGGCTCTGAATGCTTGAATGAAACTGAAAAGAGAACAGACAAGGAATCCATCCAGAAGCTGCCAAATGAATTTAAGTTTGTAATTTTGGGTCAAATCCGGTATTGATCCTTCAAGAGCTGCCTCTCAGATTGTCTCTCTGTATCTGAAAGTAAACCAGTTTAAGATCAGTCTGGATTCACCTTATTGTATTCTGAGAGACAAACATCACTGATTATCTCTGGTTCTTGCATTCACCGTTAATCCAATTCCCTGCTGCTCTCTTGTAAAGTCTGACAACAATTCTTCATAGTCCAATGGCTGTCTTCAAAGTAAATAAAATCTTGGGTATGCTTCCATGTGGAGATGATTGGTTGGCTGCAATTGCTGCTTGACTCTTTGCAGCTCAGGTAGTGTTTTTTTCTGTACTGGTGTACTTCAGACTGTCCAGAAGTGTTTAACATCCTGAAGAATTTTCCCTTACACCTCCTAATCCCTTCTGAGTAAACTGTGAAGTGGCGAAGAAGCTATCCTTCCATTGCTTAATGGCACAATTACTTCCTCAGAGGAGTGTAAGTCTTTCTCTCCTACTGTGTAGTTTGAGGAGAATTGTGGGAGAGTGGGCACTGCAAGTGCTTGTGTTGTTTTGAAAATGCTTCTTGGGATCCAGACAAAAAGTAATGTCTGGAATATTTCTGTTTATTGTCTGAGAGAGGCACAGGAAATAAGAAAGGCCAACCAAATTATAGCAGTCAGCAAACTCCTCTGAAGCAAAGGAAAATTTAGGAGTGGCAGAACTGGGCCTTGCTGCCCACTGGGTCTCTGTTGCACATTTCTCGTAAATCTGGTGACAGGACTGGATCAAGGCTCCTTCATTCCAGAAAAGCAGAGGGGGGAAATGTAGCCAGAGGTTCAGAGCCAGATTATCAAGTAGAAAAGGGAGAAATTTCTCCTCCTCTCTCCACAAATCTCCTATCTGTAGGTGAGTTCTCAAGTAGATACTAGAGCTGCAGGCAAGTTTGTAGGCAGGATTTTCTTCCACTTTCACTTAGTAGAATAAATGGTCTTGATTTCCTTTTGCTAGTTAGAGTTGCAGATGGTAGTGGGAGATGCTAAGGACAGATATTCTGTCTAAGGGTGAGGAAACTGATGTAAAATACCATATGATCCTGTATTGCCTCAACTAATTGGGAATCTCTAGGCTTGGCAAAAGTTCGGCTACATTGCTGTAAAGGTAAATGGCCTGCCAGGTTTGCAAGTCCCCTTACCTTAAAGCAAAGTTGTTCGCGTTTTCTGCCTTCTGTTTTCTGAGAAATTCTCCAATATTTAGGTTAAACAGATGCGTGAAAAAAAATATAAAATTTAAATCTGGGCCTTTAGCCATAGCAAACAGACTAGAATTGCTGCTTCTTTGAATGTTTAATGACAATAAAATAAATTGTTGCAAAGTAGTTTATGCCTCATTTGTAGCAAAGTACCACTTCTGTCTTAAAATGTTGTTTGCACATGTGTGATGTAAAATTGCTATTTAGACTTGAATGTCTTTGTTTTAGGTTGATACCAACCCCAAATGCTGATTGATTTCCTGGGATTTGTTAGAATGCTGTCTGCTAACCCAAACGGTGTACTTGACCTGTGGGAGTGTGCTGCTGTGGGACTACTTGCCTTCCTTTAACATGTGGGCATCTGAGTGTTTGTCCTTCAGAGCAGTACTTTTCTGTATGGGCTTCTATCAGGGAGAGACTCTGTGTTGCCCTGTTGTATTTCTGTCATGGGGTTTAATACTAATTCTTTGCTCTTATCCTAAGAAATGTTGTGTATCGACTGTGCAGATGATGCTCATCTCTCAAGGCTGAGAGCTTAGGACTTGCGTAGTGACTATGTCCAACGGCTAATGATATAAATTAAAATCTTAATGGCATTATCAACAGTGCAGAAGTAGGCATTGGAAGAAAAGGGCTGTATGGACAAGATTGCTCTCTAAAGGCATTCCTGGAAGTACCTTTGCACAGTGCCTGGAATACATGTACTGGCTGGAACAAGAGATCCTGGTAGCCTGGTGTCCTGTCTTCCACAGTAACCTTAGTGAATCCTGAAGAAAGAATAGTTTAATAGAATCACAGGAAGAGTTATTTGACAGAACCTGGAAACTGCAGGCTTTTTTAGGGGTATGACTGGTATTCGAAGCAGGAATATGAGGTATGCATTAGGTCTTCACTGCTCCTTACTTGAAATACTACAGCTACAGTAGTCAGTGGAAGTCAAAAGCTGCAGTCATATTTTGTGTATAAAAATGAAATCCTGCAAATCGTGGTCTTGCATCACCACAGTTATCTGAAAATATTTGTTTCTGACACCTTGTGGTTAAGCCCCTGAACAGCAGCAATATAAGAAATTTCATTAGAGAGGGTGATTCCTGTTTTTCTCCTTGCTGTATAATGCTGCTTTTCTAGCACTACTCCAAAAGTGCAGCCTTGTTGTGTGACAGTGTATTAACCTAGTTGTGTGAGCTACTCCTCTCAAGATGAGATTAATTGAAGCTCCATGAATTTGCGTTGAACTATGAAGGACCCTTCTAGGGTTCTGGAAATTCAATTTTGTCACATGTACAGTACATCCCTTACTATTGGATTTATGGACCATGAGAAATAAAGCTGCCTTTTTCCAAGCTTTTTATTTTTCCTGTATAAGCATTTTTATTGTTCATCTGTTTTCAATAGCTCTCAACAAGGGATGGGTTTTATAAAACATTTTTACAGTAAAAGCTTTGAAGCGTATCGTTGCTTGAGTTCATCTTACCCTGAAATAGCTTTTTCTCAAATACTTTTCTCGTATCACATGGGACTGCTCTAGCTTCAAGCCCTGACTTGGACTTGATGGGTCCGATGGGGACAACTTTCACTGAGAGTGACTCTGTCTGCAAGTCTATGCCTCTGTTTGCATGCAGAAGGTATGCTTGTTCTTCTGGAAGTGTCTACTTCAGAACAGGTGAGACTACCTTTAAAACTGAGGGTGAACATATAGTGAAAGCTAATCTACAACTAGGTATAGCTGTAAGCCTTCTTAGTTTTAGTTTGACTTATACTGGGAAAAAGGCATTTTCAAATGTAGTCCATGATGATTTCTTCAGATCAGGTAAAGTACCATGTGAGAGTCCACTTATTGCTGGTGTAATTGTATAAACTGAGATCCTTGTCCATGTAGAAGCTTTGCATGGGAAGAAACATTGTTGCTAATGGACATCACTACTTCAGCAACAGTTTCTAAAGTGGATCTGGCCTGTGAATTTCAAGTAACTTGTGCAGAATTCCTTTATGGACTTGAAGCCATTCCAGGGATTTAAGAGGAATACGATTGCGGGGTCTATGTTTCCTCCTTGGTAAGGATAGAAGACAGGCAAATGGACACATTTACTATCTGTGATTATTGGCTGAATCCTGCAAAAAGCAGATTTTGTAGCTTGATAACAGCTCTGACTCAAAGCTGCATAACTTGCATGTCTCTGTTTGTAATTATCTAATCCTGCTTAGGCTTGCTTTTCCTGAATACTGCTTTTTGTATGGTGAGCATTTCCTTCAATACAGACTAATATAGGACTGAGGTTCTTTCCCATCACAAGGTGGGATGCTCGATATCTAAACAAATGTCCAGTGCTAATAGCTTAATTGTTTCTGACTTATTCTGTAGGTCATATTTCACTTTAGATCCTAATAAGGACTCTCTCCTGGACTATGCTCTTAAAAGATGAATGCTAAGTACTATAAATATTTTAGGTACTTTACTAAAAGCTGAATACTGTCAGCATCTGCTGCTCTTCTCCAAAGAGTATTCTTGTTACTTGGCCCCGTTTGTTCATGTTTTGTGTCTACTGGCAGTAACAGCTCCTGGTAGTGGCATGTCAGATAGCCGCAGGCATATCAACATGGCTCTGCTTCCCACATTGGGGAACCCGTGTTAACGCTCTGTATTAAACAGTGCAGCCAGGACCTAGAAACACTGACTGTTCTGTATGCCATGGCCCTCCCCATCTTAAATTAGCAAACAGGTGTAAAGGGTGATTCAAACTGGGGGAAACCCACTGCAGGGAGACTTGTTCTGCATAAGTGTAAGCAGAGAGAGAGGAAACAGTCCTGAGGAGTTTCTTGATCTACATGTGCTGAATTTTAGGTATACTGTTGATTATGTAATTCTGGAAATACAGAAGCAATACAACTACTTTTTAGTTGAAGTGTTAGGTCTTTTTTAAAAGCTAAAGTACTTGCATGATTTACCAGTCATTGATTGATTCATACAAAAAGTAAAATAAGTTTTAATAAAACCCACTATGGCAATTGTCAAGATAAGTTCCAAACATGTAATAGTAAGATGTGGTTCTCGCTTCATACACAAATTCAAAATGTTAACGAACATATGGAAAATGACAGCCTAAGTATACATAAGAGTGTGCTTCCAGTGTGGCTAGGTCTTCAGAAATTTTTCCAAGCAGGCGTTCGGACTTCCTGCCATGAGAAAATCAAGGTAAATATTTTGCTTGTTTTTAACAGCAAATCATATAAATTCTTTTGTTTTCTGCTTAGTTATGTCTTCTGTTAGAAGGTCCATGCATTGAGGCTTGCTTTTGTCATGAGTTTTCTGTTTCTGTTCATATTCTTGTGCAAATCTTCTGCAGCAGATACAGGACCCAGAAGCTTAAGCAGTCTGTCTAGGCTCTTTAAGACCTCTACTATTTGAGCTAACAGCAGTCTGTGTTAAGCCCTGCTAATAAATTGTTGTTATTCCCAGGGATTTGCTTATTCAGTTGCATAATTGACCAACACATCAAATATTGTCTAGTAATCATAGTTGCCTCTCTTTTGTTTTTAATATGGTTTTGCCTGAAGATCAGGATGGTGATATGGGCAACTACATGGACCCCAGTATTTACAAATATGACAGAGAGCTCTACCTTATTAGTACATTTTTCTGAAGCAGGTCTGCTAGGCAGTCAGAATAGTTACAGGAAACACTGAGCATTCATTGTAACGTTTTCACTTCTATCCAGGTGTCCTTGGGGTAGCTTGTAATGTGAATGGTGTTGCAGAGCTCCTGAAGGATATGTAGACTGTAAATTGTTTGTAATACCAATTGTCACAGTAATTGGCATATAGTAGTGTTGTTATGGTTTAGAAAAGTCTGGTTAAAAGTTGCTAACCTTTAATGAAACTACCGAAACACTTGACATGAAAGAAAAATAAGCATATAGATTCTTCATGTTAAAAATAACACTTGGCAATCACAGAATCATCTAGGTTGGAAAAGACCTTGAAGATCCTCTAGTCCAACCATTAACCTAGCACTGCCAGTTCCCAACTACACCACATCCCTCAGTGCTATGTCTACATGACTCTTAAACACCTCCAGGGATGGGGACTCCACCACCTCCCTGGGCAGCCCATTCCAATGCCTAACAACCCGTTCTGTAAAGAAATACTTCCTAATATCTAGTCTAAACCTTCCCTGGCGCGACTTGAGGCCATTACCTCTTGTCCTATCCCTTGTTACTTGGTTAAAGAGACTCATCCCCAGCTCTCTGCAACCTCCTTTCAGGTAGTTGTAGAGGGCGATGAGGTCTCCCCTCAGCCTCCTCTTCTCCAGACTAAACAACCCCAGTTCCCTCAGCTGCTCCTCGTACGACATGTGCTCCAGACCCTTCACCAGCTTCGTTGCCCTTCTCTGGATATGCTCGAGTAATTCCATGTCCTTTTTGTAGCGAGGGGCCCAAAACTGAACACAGTAATCGAGGTGCGGCCTCACCAGTGCCGAGTACAGGGGTAAGATCACTTCCCTGTCCCTGCTGGCCACGCTATTTCTGATACAAACCAGGATGCCATTGGCCTTCTTGGCCACCTGGGCACACTGCTGGCTCATGTTCAGCCGGCTGTCAATCAACACCCCCAGGTCCCTCTCTGACTGGCAGCTCTCCAGCCACTCCTCCCCAAGCCTATATGTAGTTACATACTTTTTTGATGAAAGGAGATTGAGAGGAGGAACTTTCTGAGATGAGATCTGACACCTCTACCTTGCTGGCCTTCAGTGGCATAAGCTTTTGTATAAGCAGATGCATTTCTCTGTTTTAATTCAGCTGTGTTCTTGTCTCACCTGCCTGCCACAGTACTTCTCTCTACTCCAGATGTAGCAAGTTAGTAGTAGCCTTTGGTGGAAACACATTCCAGAAGCCTCATCTAAAATGTGGGTGTAGAGAAATACATGTTTGCTCAAGGTCATCAGGACTCCCCTTGCCTCTTGCTTAGGTAGAATGGAAATTACTGGCCTAGTCATAGCCATGACCCTGGAAGCACAGTTAGTACTGGTTTCAAACAGGTAGAGAAAAATAATTTACTATTATTAATCCTGACAGTAGAAATTGTGTTCACAATGTGTACCAGCTTTCAAGGTGTCTTTAACTGTTTTGAAATCACTGCAGTCATGTGAATTTTGACAGCCTTTAGGTAGTTGGATTTTTGTGGGGAATTTTAGCTTCCATTTTTTAAAAATGTCTGTCTTGTCAGAGTTAAAATGATTATGCATACAAAAACTTAAAACCTGGTATGTCATATAGGATTAAATTTGAAATTGAGTATTTGCTACTGTGACCTATAGAAATCCAATTTCAGCATGAGAACAACTTAATACCATGCTGCAGCTGTTGTATACATCAGAGAAACTTTTAAAAGGTTCCCAATTCCCATAAATTTTTGTTTGAACATGCAATGTGCTTGTAAAGACAGTCCAACCTCACATCTTCCCTGAAGTTACTCTGGAAATGGATCAATTTAATGGGTTCTCGTGGCCAAACATACAAAGATTTTCATATGTTTGGAGCACTACAGTGTTTGTATACCAAGATCAGGTATTCTTGAAAACTTGGGTTAGACTTAATCCAAGTAGCTTGACTTTCATAGCACTTCAATTATTTTAGCTGCAGGTATTATTGCTGTTATTTGTTTATTTGTGGGTTTTTCTTGTTTGTTTTTGTGGGTGCTTAGCTTTCAATTTTTACATGTGCAAACATGATTCTTAGTTAACTAACCTAGAAGTTCAAGTTCATTTTTATGGGGTTTGACCATAAATCAGCTCTGTGAGTCTTCACTTGACCTTGTGTTCTTGGTGCAAACTCTTACACTTTTTTTTTTTTTTTTCAATTGGATAGAAATAAGTTTGGTAAAGGGAGAGGAGACCTTTGAATGGATCTGCCACATATTTGGTGTTTTACTCTTCCTCTTCTCTCCAAATGCCATCAGAGAAAGTTTAATGATTGACAATTCACAGATAAGAAGCTGTAACGTTTTTTGTAATGCCTGTGGTAAAGGTTGTCATTGTGTTGAATGTGGTGCTGTGGGGTTATATTTTTAAACTTTTTGTTTTGTCAAGCTGAATTTTAGTGTAAAATTATATCAAAACCAAACCTGTATTCGTTTTAGTTCCCTGAAGAAAGGAAGCTCTGCCTTAGGTTGTTTGTTTAATATTTCAGAAAGGGAGTACATCTTCCGAAGGACCCTGTCTTTTCTACTGGCCAGTACCTACAGGGTCACTGCTGCTCTTTGCTGCCTCATCTCCTTTCCCCTTACCACCAGTAGCCCTTGCAAACCTGTCTCCTGGGATGAGGCATTTGCCTCTCAGCATGCAAGTGCTGCTGCCATTGTAGTCCAAATTGTCTCAAGTAGTGAGGCCAGCATGTACAGATCCTGCCTGTCACAGGCCTTTCAAGGGCTTAAGGAAACAAAATTCACACACAGTTTGTCTGTGTAACTCTTCAGCCCTCATTCAGAATCCCCTTCTGGCTTGGGGTGGTAATCTGTTGCAGAGGGCGAAAGATCCCTTTACTGTAGGGTAACAACTGCAAAGAAAACAAAACTGAACAGCAGCAGTTTTCTGGTAGCCTCTCAGGTTGGGGAGCAGATGATGGTGATTTGAGAGAAGGGAGAAATTAAGTACTCAGTGGGAAGTAATTGATTCAGGTACTTGACTTGATTTTCATCTCCTCGAATTCTGTGCATTTTTGAAAGTGAGAGATCAAGCATAAGAACTAAATGTGAACTCAGACAAGAGATGCAATCTTGGCAAAAGTGGGTTGTTTCTAGTTGAATTGTAAGATGATTACGTCTACTGCATTAGATTTGCCTGTGTAGATTTAATTATATCCTCTGATCAGCTTCCTGTTGGGGAAGAAAATGGGGATTGGAATGAGACTTGTCCTTGCATGAACAAAAGCTTGGCTGTTGTGAAGAGTGTAATAAGTTGTTTTTAAGAGGGAGTTACCACAATGGAGATGTTACTGTGTTGTTCCCTCAGAAGCCTGTCTTGACTAATGTTTAATTTTTGACTTTGAACTAGATGCACTCCAGCAATTTGTGAATAATGATGGGAGACATCCCTACTGCAGAAGGACTATAACATACTACACTGACAGAACAGTGACATGGTAAAAGTAGAAATGGCATACATCAGTGGAGGAAAATGCTGAGTAGTGCAGGGAGGAGACCATTACAGTAAAATTTTTAGTAGACATCTCATTGGTGGAAGGCAGCTGAGGAGAGGGATCAAGAGTATATTGCTGGAGTCTAAACTGACAGTGTATTGAGCATGACATAGCATATAGCTGGAGGCAGGGGAAAGGCTACTGTACATCAGCGAAAATATTTTTGATAAAAGAACAATAGAACCTGTGTAAAAGATCATATTTAGAGGAACAGAATGGCAATACTGATTTAAACCAGAAAATCTGTAGGAAATTGCTATTAGAGTGCTTGGAGAAAGTGGGAACTCTACCGTCCATGTAGACTTCCTTTAAGATTGTTACATTCAGGACTGTGAAACTGGAAACGGGTCCTCTCTCCCAGCAGCAGAACAGATGTTCTGGGCGGATGTGCTTATTCTCTGTGTGCTTCTGGGGAGTCATCCTTGGTTCCTCTACAAATTTTCAAAGAGATATAAATCAGTCATGGGGGAAAGAAGGCTGAAACTAGAAGTTGTAATGTTTGATCGCACGAATGAAGTTTTAAAATTATCTTTCAGACCTGGCAGCAGGGGTAGGGATTCTATGTTAAAGCAAGAGGTCTTTAAACTGTTACAATGGTGCTGACCTTTCTCTGTAACATGGGGGAAAAACCACTTTCTAGGTAAAAGCACATAGAAAATCCTGACCATCATGCTTGCTATTTTATTATCTTCCCGTTGGGCCTCACATTTGTAAGTGTCTATGGAAATGAGGTGGCATGGCTACTCTGTGGACCTTTTCTCCCAGGAGAAGGCAATTTGGAAGGACCCAGACCATCTTTTCCCAATACTGGCTGTACGGCTTTCATTTGCCTGAAGTCAGTCAACTACTGTTTTCATTGTTCTTGGAAAACATAAGTGGTTTTTGTACTCCTAGGTGTAGACTACCCCCTTTAGCCTGATTTTAGGCACCCAGTAATCTGAAATGCTACATTCCTGGTGGAACAGGGCTGCTCGCAAAGTTGGTACTGGGCCATAGGGAAAGAGCTTCTATGAGGCACAGCATCAGGCCTTTGTGTCTCCTGGTCTGCCCTACTGTAGCCTTTGCTTCAAAAAATGGCTGTTTAATTAAATGCCAGGACTCTTGCCAGATTCCAGCATGATGTAATTAAAACATTCTCCACAGGCAAACTCTGACCGAGCAGTCAGTGTTGATCAGAAACCTGATGCACCACGGGGATTGTGCTCTCCGGAGGGCATTCTTCCAGTCTGAACAGAGACCAAAAAGGGTTGAACAGATGGGGAGCAGACAAGCTCATCTGCAGTACTGTAAAGTTTTCGGTGAACTGAATCTCTTCCTCCTGCTTGTGCAGAAGTAGTAAGTAGTCATTTGCAAGCACACAGTTCAGTCATCCGTCAGTTACTGATACTTTTGTGGATTTTGACAATGCTGTCATGAAAGTCAATCTAGTTCAGTGTACTATATCAGTGCAGACTTGTTAGATGAAGAGAGTGACATGACCACCTACTTTATCCCCAGATTTTTACAACTTTTTTAAAGGAATAAATCATTGTGGAAGATAGTGTGTGTCATGACCCTGCATTCCTTTGCAGGGATCCTGTTATATGTCACTTGGCAGTTTGTTTTACCCGCTGTGGTGGGTACTTGATCACTTGCAGAGAAGTTTTTATTCTCTGCTGTTCTTTTCAGTGAAAATTTGAAGATTAACTGCTTGCCCTTGCCAGCAACAGGAGAAAAAGCTTTCCCTGGACTCTTCCAGAATTGAAATGTTGGTTGGGTTGGTTGTTCCTGGTGCTTGACTGCAGCAATAGAATAAAATTTCAGTCCTCCAGAGCTTGTTGTCTTGTGTGTTGAATGAGTCAGATGGATATAGAAAGACAGATTTAAGCAAAGAAATAGTATTTAATACTAGTTAACTAGATAGATAATCACCTACCTACTAGCAGACTGCTTAAGTCATGCAGAACTTCAGCTGAGGGACTCAAAGAGCAAGGTAGCTTTAAAGGGATTTCATGAGCTTGAAGGGCACCTTGGGGGAAAGTGTCTGTGGATATCACTAGGGAATAGATGGAAGTGAAGGCAGAGCTGTTTGGCTGGCTTGTTTCAGTTGACTGACAGGCAGGATAGATACAGTAAATGGTAAATAAGTTTGAATTAACCAGTCATACCTCCCTTGTGTGAGGTAGTGCCTGGGGATAGTTCTTATTGTGTTGATTTTTTTTTTTTAAAGTGAACAGTGCATGAAAAGAGAATTCTTGCGTAAGATGTTTTTTATAAGTGGTGCCTATTTTGGAACGGGAGATGGCCAAAATGCTTAAGAAAGGTTACTCTACACTGTTGTAAACCAGTGGAGTGGGGTAATGAAAGCTGAGGCTGAGATTTATGCCTCTGAAAATAGGGATTGTTTTACATTGTGAAAGGTCACCCTGGTGACAGATCGAGCTTTATGTAATGGATTCCTCAAAAAAGATTCCTTTTCAAACGGTATTTACCAATGGTTGTTGCATGTTTTTAAGGTAAGAGAAAATGATAAGGGCATGATACTAGCCCCTTCTGAGAGAGGTGTGTTTCTCTTCAGTCAGATACGATAACTGTGCCAAAAAGGCGTCTGCTGTCTGGCATTGTCAGCTAGAGCTCTGAGATGGATCAACCTCTCTGTCTGACCCAGTCCAGTGGATGCATGCTCAGTATCCATCTCTTCCTTTGTTTGCCAAAACCACTTTGGCAAAGGATCTTCAATAGTTATGTATATTTTTAAACGCTTTAGATATTAGAAATAAAATGCATTCAGTCATTTGTGAGTGTACTTATTAAAGATGTTTGTCATTAATACATGCCTCTGTCTACAGCTTCATATTTTATTACTACTGTAGCTCAAATTAGATTGTTTTTCAGTTCAGGAAAAAATGTGCTGTATTGCAAAGGAAAAAGTCAAGGAGCATTACATCTTAAGAACTAACCAGTGAGAAAGCTTGCTGTGAGGTGTTCACTGGCATCTGAAATGCAAATCATGAGTTTCAAACTAGTAATACTGGTGCAGTTGTGCATTGTACAACTTCTATTTCTGAAGTGATCTGAAAAATAGAAATACTATTACATTTCTTCTTGATTGTGTGCGTGTGTGTGTGCATTTATATGCAGAAATAAAGTCCCTAGCTGAGTTTTGCAGTCAGCATGGATGTTCAAATAACATTTATTCTTTGGTTTAACTAAAAATTCCTAGTTGTGCCATGCTGATCAGTTGCAGTAGGAATCTTTCTAGAAAATAAGCAGTGGTGTTTTACTGTCTAAAACTCTTAGTTTATTTTCCTACAGCAACTTTTGGTAGATTTTGATTTTTATTTGAGAAGTGTAGTATGATCATTCCATTAATGCAAACATCTGTTCCACACTGTTGGAAGCATAGGAGGCTTTTTAGAAAATACTGTTTATATCACATCCCCCGTTACCCAACATTTTACATATATTCCTACTTGATTTCTGACTTAGGCATAGGATAAGTTTTTCTTGTGTGCTTCACTTCGTCTTTCATTTCCCGACAGACTGTCACTGCTTATGTTTTGAGCAAATAACATCCAATAAAGTTTGCTGCTTCTTTTGACAAAGGCTATGACAGTGGAAAAACAGGTATGATGATTTTAAGTATTCTTGCCTTCTCTCATGCCCTCTGGGAGTACGTTTAAGATGAACATGCAATTATTGGTGCAAGTGGAAAAATCAGCCTGTTTGATTTTAAATGCCTCAGGAGCTGGCCTGAGCTAACAGCAGATTTTTGCACTGAGGCGTGTACTGTGATACTGTGCAAGAACGTGATCTGCTCCACTTGTGTTGCAAGTATAGCTTACCACCGGCACCAGGTGAGGCAATAGCTGAAGAGGGTAATTGTAACATGGACTGCTGCTGTGCTGGGACCTGGTCTGGCTACTCAGTGTTCTCCCTGGACAAAGTTAGTGTGGGCTTGATTGTTCCAGGCTGCTGTAGGACTGTGACGTTCTTCCTGCTGCTGTAGGACTTGTACCTATGTTTAGAAAAATGTTAGCCTTAGATTTCCTTTAACAAAGGTAAGGAGTACCCAAGGAAATACTCGGAAAATGTTTAAGGCAGAAGTTGCTGCTTTGTTATTAGTTTCAGTATGTTGTATAGTTTTGGAGAAGTCAGCTTTAGTAAGTGAGTGTTTGTGCTTCAGTACTAATACATATCACATTGGCAATTATTCTCTGATACATGGAATTATTTTTGCATTTCAATTCAATTATATTTTGCACTACATACTAATGAACTGGTAGAAGAGTATCTTGGAAACCTTCTGAGGGCCCTTTCTGTCTTAGAGCAGTGGTTTAGCTCATAGACTTTTCCCCAGACGTAGCACTGAGTAACATAGTGGAGAATGAGATAAATCAGCAAAACTTCTAACTGGGTTGGACAAGCAGTACTGCTCCTTGTTGTCACAGTACAGATGGTTTCTGAAGACTAAGTTTTAAGAGGAGTAAGTCAGGTTCTTGGCATGGCATGCAGTATTTCTCAAACTGTAATTTTATAGTGGCATTTAGTTAAAACATATGTTAGGAAAAAAAAATCATATGAGCAGTTAGCAGCTCTCCTAAGTGTAGTTAGCAAAGGATAAGCTGTCCTTTTAAAAGGATATTGTGGAAATGAGCACTGGAGCAAGCTTCCTGCACCTGTGTCTCTTTTACATCAGCTATGTTTTGATCTGATATGCAGCTATGGGCATACTAAGACCAGAGAGATGCAGGTGTTTCCCTCTGGCTCATGTAAACTATATGTTTCCCTGGAAATTAAGCACAGCTTGCTATTGCCTACAACTACAAAAGTAGATGCTTACTAGCTAAGGAAGTGCTTAGGTATGAAAGGTGCCAAATAGCACTAGGTAAGATTTTTTTCAAAAAGGAGAGAGTGGGAGGAAATGCATGACTGTCATCAGTTCCCAGGATGTAACTTCTCTGCTTCATGCTTTACTTTTTACATGCAAAAGTCCAGACTTGCTCTGGCGGCTAGCAAAAATTTACTAACGTGATTGTAAATTTTATTAAACCTAGTTGCTAGAAATCATCAGACAGGTTGGAGCAAATGCAGGAAGATGCAAAATAAATCCCAAATGGCTAAATTGTCAGAGATCTCTACTCCACACTTGGAAGTCACTTTGAGAATGTTTCTTGTCAGACAGATTGTGGTCAAGGAGTTGGAGTAGTTCTTGCAGAAACAACAGTGATGACTGCTTTCAGCAAAATGAAGCTAACCAGAGAGACTGAAAGAACTGGAAAAAGTTGAGTTGTATTTTGTTGAACGACAAAAGTATTCATTTATGTGTGGCTACTCTGGCCTAACAGGTCTGCTGTAAAGGCTGCTGTTCTGAACTCTGCTTGGTTTCATTTGGTTCATCAGGTCCATCTTTCAAAGTCACTAGGAATAAGGTGCTAAATTTTAAGCAGAGACAATTGTTTCATCTCTCTTTGCACTGTGCATAGGTAGTGTAGTCAGTTTCAGGACAATGCAAAAACCATTAAAGTGAATAATTGAGTGGAAGTTTATGCAAGGAGAGAACCAGAAGGAGCTCGTAGATAGTGTGCTTGGACCTTAGCCTGTTGACCACAGAGCCTGGTCTGTGTTTTCCATTAGCCTCAGACCAGTTGACAGCTCCATTTGGATTTCTAGTTTCATTCATATGTTACCAACCCGAATCTTGACAGCGTTTTTTTTGAGATAATAAACTGTTTCTTTTGTAATCATTGCTGTTACATTGCCATAGGCAATTGTACCGCTTTATATGCCCTCTATGAACTCGTAATGACTGAGGCACTTAGCATTTTTGTTGGATCATTTTAGAGACCTTTTTTCATTTCTTTGGTGTGGCTTCTGTTAGTTTTTACCAGTACTACTTAATTAAAACATGTATGTTAAAGTGAGATCAAGAAGCAGAGATGATTTACTGAGGTTACGCTGAGTGTTTCAGGGTGCTCACATGACACTGTAGTAGGTATGGTGAAGATCTGGTGTCAAGTGACAGAATATTAATGCAGCATCGTGTCCTCCTCTGTCCCCCCTTCTGTGCAGGTGATGAGTTGGGTCAGAGGAAGAATAATAAAGAATAATAAATGAACATTGCAAGAATCAGTGTGGTGCAGGGCGGGATGGTGGGGAGCTGGAGACCAGCCTCGCTGCAGCATTGCTGAGGCAGGGTGATGGCCCTGGGGGGTTGACATGAGGTCTCGGCTGTGGGCAGGTAGGAGGAGGGGCATGGACAGACAGGGCTAACGGTGTCCTCCAGGCCATAACCATAGTGACTTTCCTCCAGTACGCTTGTTGGTTCCCAGAAACCATTCAGACAAGAACATCCTGAGCAAGAGATTGTTTGGACTGTCATCTGTAATGGTCACCAACATACCACTGTATGTAAATGTGGCTAACCCCTTTTGGCTTCCAGTGTCCTGGGCCAACTCATTCTACACCTTTGCCAAAGGCTCTTGAGATTTTACAGACCTAATCTAGTTCTCATTATCTTTTCTGGTTTTCTCTTAAATGAAAGAAGTCTAGACTGGTTAAAGTAGAACTGTGTGAGTTACTCTGGCTGTACCAGAATAAGGTTAAGCAGTTGCTGTCCTTACTCTTCTAGCTGCTTATCTTGTCTCTGGCTATTGGTGGCTGTCCTGTAGTTTCTACTCTCTTTACTTCTGCTGCAGATGTACCCTAGTTTCAGTAATTTTTTTCCTCTAATGAGGTGCTAATACTGAATACTACAAGTATGATTTTACCATACCTAAGAACAGATTTCTGTACTGCAGGAAAGAAAGAGGTCTGAAGCATGTCTTTTCACAAAGATACTGGATAAAACACTTTTGAAAGCAGTGCCGTTCTGAAATTCTTTCAGAATTACTCAGTTCTGTCAGAGTGCCACAGATACACTTCAGAAGGGATTTTTTTTATCCTCAAACTATAACCAATTTTTATGTCAGTGGCACACATACTGCTAAATAGTGAGAGTGAAAAAATGTTCGAAATGAAGGCTAAGTAATCAACAGGGTAGATATGAGAGACCTTCATTTTTGACTTAATGTGCCCTTCTGCCACTGAATACCTATATGGGTTATAAAAAACAGTGCCCTTGTGAAGATTATAGAGCAGACTAAAAAGTGTCCTTTTTGTTGCTAGTCTGTTAGGATACCTTGAAGTATGCTATGCTTAAAATAGATGAGGAAATTCTAATGTTTTCTGGCTGATGCTTTTATATTTAACTCTTCTGAGAGTTTTCATGTTCTCTGAAAGAAAGGTTTATGTGGAAGACAGCTGAAATATAGATAATGCTGCAGAAGAAACAAAAATGCTGAGTTGGCACAGAAAGCCACGTTATTTCTATGGAGAATTACTATCCTGCTCATATTCTGGGGATAGATGAGCCTCTGTATTTTGGATAAGCATCTATTCCTGGTGTTCAGACAATGACTGCAGCAGCAAAATTGCAGTGTGCACAGTCTCTGTATGAAGTTAAGACCACAAGATGATTAAGTTATGCAGTTGAAACTACAGAGAGTTTTCAATAGGAATAATGAAATTATTTCTATTATAACACAATAATCTGTTAAAAATGTGTTTAAGAAAAAATCAGGCAGCTACTGGGTTTGGGGTTTTTATTTTTATTTTTTATTTTGCTTGCTAGCACTGCCAGACATCTGTGGTTAGTGCAGTGTTAGAGCTTCTTTAGATTTCTTCCTTCTCTTTCTCTGAATTCTGTGAGATTCAAAGTTGATTGTCAAATGTACAGTGTGAAACCTTAGTTTGATTCAGTTTTCTTTTGTAAGTGCAGCTTCTTTCATACTCTTAATTGTTTTTAATTCAGTTATGCGTGCTGATGAGTTTGGCTTCTGAACCTGCCAGTACATGGCTTGTAACTTTGTCAAACTTGATGGTCAACAGAAAAAATATAGACATATTTCTCAAGTGTGCAGATTATCTCCTTTTAATTGACTTTAAGATACCACTTTGTATCACTGTATGCCTTTTTCACAACTCTGTTTTATTTAGTTTTCGTAATCCCAGAATTTTTCCAAGTCTCCTTTTACTTGCATCCTTGAGTCAGCCACTTCCTTTCCCCCTCTCCCCCCTCCCTGTATCCATCAGTGAAGAAAAGCTGGAAGTGACTGTGCTTATCTAAAGGAGTAAAGTGATCCTTGTCTGTTTTTCCTTAGCTGTCAGATTCCTTTGTTCTTCTTTACATAAAAACGTCATCTTATGTGACAATACAGATCTGAAAACCTGAAAGAATTTCACATCGCTTTTCATGGTGCACATTGATACCAGAGTACTTTGTATGCTGTCTTGATAAAGGTATTTCATTTCCCCAACTCTTTATTGTTAACTCTGACTTAACCAGCTGTCAATATTCAAACTGAAAATTTGGGGGCTCTTGGGAGGTTGGTTATTGTGGTGTTACTATGTCCTATGCCAGAAGAGCTGTTCCCCCTGTACTGCCACAGCAGCTGCCTCCAGCTGTGGATTCCTTCTGCTTCTGCTGTACCTGATTTAGCAGTCACGTAGTTATAGGAAGAACCTGTTTAGTTTGCTGATAGAGGAAGAATAAATCACCTTTTTTAATCAGTTCTGCAATCTATGCTATACCTTGTTATCCAATTTAGCATCAGACCAGGAAAGTAAAATAACTTTAGTAGAAATTTCTGTGTGAATATTTTCAGCATGGTATCCAAACTTTGTTAAATTTCAGATAATAGTATCAAAAGTAGACTGTGGGAATACTGATACCATGCGAGAGGTTTTGGAGTTCTATTAACTGACTTAAGCACATTGCAGAAGCTCCTATTTGGATGGAAAAGCTTCTATAAAAATCTAGACTTCAGTCAAGCTTGACATGTCATACCAATTGCCTTCATGCTCTGTGCTGCTGCTGTGTTTTTGGTAAATTGGAGAATTTGCCATCACTTGTCAACCTTTCCCAAGTGGTGTTCTGCAAACTAGTCATGCTAAGAACCAAGTCTGCAAGGGAGGCTAAGAGCAGGGACCAGTGAAAGCTTAGCCAGCCAGGGAAAGGTCTGGCAAAGTTAATGAAGAGTAGTCTGTAGTACATTTCAGTAGAAGGGATAAAAGTCAGCTCTTGAAAATGGGTTGAGAGCTGGGAAGTGGATTAGGACCAGGACTTGCTCTGGATCCTCCTCACGAATGAGCAAGTGGAGCTGTGCAGCCAGACTGACTGGGTAACTGTTTTTAGACTTCCTTTTAGATGGAGACATGAGGCATGACTGGAGACTAAACACTGTATTCAAGAAGAGGTTCTGTGTGCCCTGTAGTTACATCTCTAAATGCTGATTAAAACTCCGTCTGTGAGATTGATGATGTTTTATAAGCTGTAAGCAGGGTAGCTGGGCCTTGATACTGGACATTCACAACTACTTTTGACTGTGACCATAGGGCATCTGTCTGTGCAGCAGTAATAGGCACTTTGCATGTTGGTACATATACTGGATACAGTTTTAATAAATGATGAAAATTATCATTGAGAATATCATAACTTCTGTGCTATAAGTGAAATGAGCAGTAAAATTGATAGTGCAAGTTTAATATTAAACCTTTTGTGTTCAAATGATGTGTCTAGTTGTTTGTGGAAATCTAAATACAGATTTTAAGTGTTAATACTATTATTTACTATATACAAACGTATATTTGGGGGTTTTGATTCTGGACTTTGAACAGTATATTACTGTCTAATGAAATCAGATTTATACCAAATACCTGATGTGTTCCAGTGCAATGGTAGGTTCTGCAGCTACTTCAGAATCTATACTGGAGTTTATCCTCCCAGGCTACCTCTACCCACTCCCATGTCTCATGTGGTAATGTGCAAATGAAATCTCTACCAATTTATGTTTGGTATTGAACTGAATAGCCATTGCTGTTTCTGAATATAAAGGATTAGAATTGTGTTTAAATTACAGTGGAGTTGGGGAAAAACAAATTTGAAGCAGCCATTAGTGGAGAACTTGGCAATGAAGTGATATTCTCAGCGATAGTATAAAGCCACAAAAAGGGCTTTGTTTTGTTCTGACTCAATTGTGTTTGTTAATTTCTTGTGTTGGTTTAATAATTGTTTTTGGCTGTTTGATTAAAATAGTGGAGTTAAGGTTAGGTAGTGTATATACTAAGGAAGAGTTGTGTCAAACTAAACTTTAGAACAGCGTATCTTGAGTAAATACCCCTTTTAAAACATATTGGTGATTGGAAGACAATTTTTAATGAAAAGCACAATATTGAATGAATGTAACAGTTTCTAAGAAAATCCTGTGATTGGTAGAAGCAGCAAAGTTTTATTTCTCGGTTCCTGTGGCAAAGTAGAAGGCTACGGAGTAGGAACTGCTTTTGGAGTACAGGCTAAGCCATGTCAGTGAAAGGTAGTATTTTAAGACTCAGTCATGAGACATGCTAGCCCTGATAAGTAATAAAAAGAGGATGTTACAGATTTCTCATTTTGTTTTCTCACTTTGAGTTCAAGTAAGAACTGTACTTGCTTTCTTTCCTTCTCAGGCAGCATTACTTTAATATTAATCTTCTAGACTAAATTGTTCATGAGCTTTTACCAGTGTTTTGATGTAGAGCTTAACACTAGGAGTGGGTGAAAAGTTTGGCTGCAAATTAACATTGCCTTCTGGCATGCCAGCTACTTAGTAGGCTTCAAAGAGAGGCCTTGTACAGGAGTAGTTTATGACACATTATTGCTGCTTTATAAACTCAGCAGTGGTATGTGCTGTTCATCATTCTGTATTGTGAAATGCTTTTATAAGCAGAGATGTGCTATCTTCAAAAATGATGGTGACTTTAGTAGTCCCACTTAGTTTTTGGTTAACAAGCTTCATCAGTGAGTGCTGAAATTCTCTGGAAAATCATCAGCTCTTACACAGGGGAGGCAAAGGTACAGGAGTGAAACATGTTACTTGAGAAAACTGAAGTATGTGCCCTGCCCCTTTTTAATCATTAGATTAGATAAGTCCACTTGAAGACTTCATTAAATAAAGTCTTTAGCCATTCTGAAATCATAATTATTTGGCACCAAGATGGTTAAGGGTGTCACAACTACAAACCCCAGTAGGCTTCCAGCACAACACAGTGAATAAAGTCTGTGTCTATACAAGCAATCTTACTTAAGCTTTACATTTTTCACAGAATCGTCTAGGTTGGAAAAGACCTTGAAGATCATCCAGTCCAATCCAGTCTTTTTTGAATAGGCTTGCCTTGCTTGCAATAACATCATTCTGCTAAGCAATTCTGAAAATTTCAATCTCACATATGCATTTTCATATATATTTTTCATGCATTTCACAGTATAGTGAATAAACCATTATGTCTTAGTAGATGTAGAACTCCACAGTTGTATTTACATCAGAAATAAACCAATCCTTATTGCCCTCGGTATTACAGCTTCACCTTGCAAGTGGCTTGTTGAATCTTGTAACACTGATAAGAAAAGGCTTTGCCACTCCAAGGCGCCTGCCTGGGGCTGAGGGGCTCAGCTGTGCCCTGCGCTGAGGCTGTTGGAGCTGCCTGGAACCGGCTATGTCCGGTGCGGGGCAGCCCCGGCCGCTCCCGGCAGAGCCCCTTGGCCAACACCTGGGCACCTGCACCCAGTACAAATTCCTAAAAGGTACTAAAAATGAGTAAGGTGACTGACTCCCTACAAGAGATACTTTAGTATACTAGTTATGTTCTGTTAGCACTTGCAGGAGATTCTGTAGCATGCTGTGACTGAAGGACCTGGGACTGTTTAGTTTGAGGAGGAGAAGGCTGAGGAGAGACCTCATCACTCTCTACACCTACGTGAAAGAACATTGTAGAGAGGTTGGTGCTGGTCTCTTTTCACAGGTAATTAGTAATGGAACAAGAGGGAATGGCTTTAAACTGCAACAGGGGAGGTTCAGACTGGACGCTAGGAAAAAATTTTTCACAGAAGGAGTGGTCAGAGAGTGGAATAGGCTGCCCAGGGAGGTGGTGGAGTCACCATCCCTGGATGTGTTTAAGGGCCCTTTGGATGAGATGCTGGGGGATCTGGTGTAGGGGAGAACTTTGTAGAGTAGGGCTGATGGTTGGACTCGATGATCCCAAGGGTCTTTTCCAACCTGAATGATTCTGTGATAACTGAAAAGGTGAGGAAGGCAGTGACTGGAAGAACAACAATAAAGGCCAGATTGGCCTATGCGGCCAGAGTTGAAATTTAGCTTAAAACTTATAGAAATGCTGCAGAACTAAGTATACTGTTTCATAGCTAAGTTATGCCAAATTAAGCGATCCTGGAGGCTGGAGTTATGACTTAAAAATAAAAAATAATGTAAAAATGTTTCTATAGATTGTACTCTTGAAAGTTTGAAGAACTAATGTCCCAAAGTGCCAGTGCTACCACATATCTGCAAGCTCTTCAATCTTCAGTATGCTTCCTGTGAAACATTCAGCTTATTTCCTTTCCTCAGGGTTGGAGTTTGTGCAGGTTACTGTTTGTTTTAGCATATCCTGGCAAATGTTGGGTGGAATGAAATTTGGAGCCTCTGTGTGTGTTATGTTGGCACACATTTTAATTGGATTTGGGGAAAAAAATAATAATCACTTGAGAGCCCTACTCCTAAGATTTTAGGGCAGAAGGACAACATGGATTTGTAAATTAAAGTATAACCTATCCTGAAAGCAGTTTAATGAGTGAGGATGCTTGTAGGTAGGTAACTTCAATGTTAAATCAGTGTTTACTCAGTAGTTAAGAGTTAATAAATGGAAACCAGTCTTATGACATGTAATTTCCATTGATAGAAATGTAAATTCCAAGGAGAACAATTGTCCAAAGTGTGTAGTCCAACTTTGCTTTTACTTTGGATAAATGAATTGATATATTGCATCTTTAAAGGATGCCATATATCCTCAAAGTGTAAGTATCGCACTGGGCTGCTGATTTTCATGGGGATACTTAGAAACATACTAGGAGTCTGCGGTCTCCGGAGGTGCAGATTGTAAAGAGATATGTTTGAGGTTTTGGAGACTTGAACCAGCATAATGTATGTCATGGAAACAGGAGACGGAAAAGACATTTTTCCTTTACTGTGGCATGATCTCTGATGCTTTGAGGTTTGGATTGGTTTTTTTTTTCTGGATCTCTTCTTGATGTAGTTGGCATACATTTGATTTAAAAAATCTTGTCTGAAGATATAAAAGAAAAAGTAATGATCATCTGGTAGAAAAGCCATATGCATATGCCCTTTCATGCTGAGAAGTTGAATTTGACTAATGGCATTTGTATAAGAATTGATGGCCTAACTAAACAAATTTTTCAGACTTCTTTATATCAAAGTCATTGCAATATAATGCTTTTGAACAATTAAAAAGGTTAATAGCTCTCATTATTCTGGACTTTACTGCTTTTTGCTCTTTTTTTCTGAATTATTATATTTTGTTTTGTTTTGACATTTTCCCTAATGTTTCACTTCAGCATGGTGAACTGTGGATTTGGCCCTACTGTCCATTTAACTCCTAAGGTAACTGTCACTGCCTGCTGAAGGCAGGTGTTGTTGAATTAAAACTTGATGTCAAGGGTAGTACTGCTGTATTTTCCAGGGTGGCATATAAGAAGTCAGTCTGTTTGTATGAGATCTTAGAAGAGCATGTAAAACACAGCACAGAAATGCCAATACCTCAGAATCCAAGAGTGAATGTGCTGCAAAAAAACCCTAGTAAAACTATTTCAAAGCAGAGTGAAAGGGACTCACTGCCAGGACACACCTTCATCTACCACACAGGTCAATGAGCCCTGTGTATCTTATGATTTGCATCACATAATTCAAGCAGCCTCTGTTTATGCTGGCTGGATGTGCAATAATAATGAGGAAAATAACAAAATGCAACAGAAGAGCTGACAGTCATTCAGAAACACTGTCTGTAATGGACAGGCTTTGCATATGAGATTCTGAAAATGGTTTTTCAGTCTTGGACAGTTAAAGGCTGTACTTCCCTGGGTGAGTTTAAATTGCATTGCTTCTGTCCTGACTGACTTGTAATGCCTTTCACACTTTTCAGCAGCGAGTGTGACTGGCAGAATCCAAAGTTTGCTTTTTACTGGTTCATGCTGTTTCCTTTCCAGTGTTTATCAAATGCTTCCATTTGGCTAAGATGCCTTGTGTATGTTTAGTCTTAATTCTGTCCTGCAAATTTTTGACAGCCTGAAATACATTGATAGAGGTGTTTGGAGCTCTAATGAGTATGCTTTTGAAAAAAAGATTATAACTAACTATACAAGCAACAGTGAAAAGCTATGGCTTTTTTTCAGCAATATTGAAATATGGAGTTAAGACCACCCAGTTCCATGCTCAGCCTTCTAGTAGTGTTTCATTGGATAGTCTGTAGCATCTCTTTTATTAATATAGGTATTTATTCTGTTCTGATAGCAAAACTGAAGATGAAAACAGTTTTATAAAACAAACCTAATGTTTTAGTCACTGTAGCCATCTGTGATAAAAAGAAAATGGAACACAGGAGTTTAATAGCCATAGTCTCAAAAAGAGACCATGAGGACTTAATAGGGCTATAGAGCTATTGAGTACCAAGACATCTATGACTAAAAAATTACTTGGGCTGCAGAGAGCTGGAGGCAGAGACAATATTCAGGGGAAGTATCTGTTATATGCTTACCTTATTCTAATTTTCTTTCCAGCAGGATCAAAATAAAATTTGTAGGAAATAGCATACTAGGTTAAATGGCTGGGATCTTGTTCCTATGACTATTGTAAAACTTTGGCACTAGTTGATGGAAAAAAAAAAATCCATATTCTTGTTGCTTCAGAAGTAGGTCAGACACGATTTAAATTGCAACTGTGTAGCTGTGTGATTCTTTGCAGGTGTGGTGAAGTTCCTCCTACCTTCACTGCTAATGTGAGTTATGTTGTAGGAAAATTGCTTTGTTCTACCATATATAACTACTACCATAGTGCATTTTGCTTTATTTTGGATTGCAACTTTTGGCTTCAAAAATAAAAAACAGTTGATCATATGAAGGAAACTCTAGACAATCGCAAGTCATGCTAGAGAAGTATTTGGCACGTCTTTAATTTGTTTCAGCAGAGGGTCAAATACAGTCTTATGTAGTCTTTGCAATATTGCCCTCTGTTTGGTCCTTCTAGTGGTCACTGCATTAGAACTCCTGTCAGGTTGTATTTACTTGCTATGGCTTTCTCAATGAACTTTTTAAACTGAAGAGATGAACTGATCTCTGAAGACCAGTGTTATGCTACACCTTAAGTTTTCCTATGGCATTAGGGAAATCATCAGTCTTTGAATTTACATGTCATATTAGGCATATAGTGCCTTGAGAAAAGCACTGCAGAAGAACCCTGCCTCAGATAAGCTCAGGTGAGTGTGAGGGCTTGGGAATTCATGCTGCTTGCTGTATGTTTGGCAGCACCAGTCGCATATACTAAACCATAATTTGCCTCTTCACTTTGCCTTGTAACACGCTTCCTGAAAGTAGTATGTGGGCATCAAATATGGCATGGCAAAAGGCTTCTCTATCGAGTCAGGTGTTTTCTGACTTGAGGACTAGATGGTGTCTCCTCTAGCACAGAAATTCTGCTTAAAACATTTTTATTGAAAAGTTCCTGCTTGTTACCGACCCTTCTTGATGTGATTTTTCAGAGAATGAACCCTGGATGATAGGCCTACTTTCTTTCATGTTTTAGTTTTGGGTGTATGTTAGGGATCATAGAAGGTGGCTACTACTTTTGCTGTTATTCGTTACAAGTGCAGCTGCCTGCAGATCTTTCTTAAGAAGCTTGAGAAAGATAAATTGTCAAAAGAAAAAAAGGCAACATCTCTGGGAACTATTTTTGCACTATTTATATATCTGTTGGATATATAAGTTTTAGGAAGTTGTGCAGTAAGATCTAGTACTTAGCTATTAATTGCTACTATTAAAGGTAAAAAATGAAGGTGTGGTAAAAACTGGTGTAATCAGTTGGAAAGTCATTTGTATAATGAATTTTTCATAGAAATGCTGAAATGGAGGGATGAGTAACACAGCTTACTAGTCCACAAAACACTGTCCTCACAGAGGTACTTGAATTATAAAATTACAGAACTGTTGAAGTGGGGACTTTTGGATCATCTGGTTCAACCTCTGTGCTTAAAGCAGGGTCAACTAAAACAGGTTGCTCAAGGCCATGTCCATTCGGGTTTTGAGTATCTTCAAGCATGGAGATTCCACACCTTATCTGTGCAACCTTTTCCAGTGTTTGACCATCATCACAGTAAAATAAACAAGTAAACAAATCTTAGGTTTAAATGTAATTTCTTATATTTTGATTTGTATCCATTGCCTCTTGTCCTATCGCTGATCACCACTGAAAAGAGCCTGGCTCCCTCTTTTTCACACCCTTTTCAGGTATTTGTATACACTGAGATCCCCCCAAGCCTTCTCTCCTCCAGGCTGAACAGTCCCAGCTCTCTCAGCCTTTCCTCTTAGGAGAGTCCCTTCATCTTCATGGCCCTTCTCTGGAATCTCCTCAGTTTGTCCCTACCTATCCTGTAGTGGGAGCCCAGCATTCCAGATGTCTTGCCAATGCTGAGCAGAGGTGGGGAAGGATCACCTCCCTGAACCTCCTGGCTGCATTACTCTTAATGCAGCCCATGGTGCTTTTGGCCTGCTTTGCTACAAGGGCCTGTCACTGGCTTATGTACAACTTGGTGTCTACCTGTATTGCCAGGTTTTTCTCTGTCAAGATGCTTTCCAACTGGTCAGTCCTCAGCATGCACTGGTGCATGAGGTTATTCCTCCCCAGATGCAGGACTTAGCATTTTCTTCTGTTGAACTAACTTCCCGAGGTTCTTGTCAGCCTATTTCTCTCAGCCTGATGAGGTCCCTCTGAATGGCAGCAACCTCTTGGTGTATCAGCTGTTCCTCCATATTTTGTATCATCTGGGAACTTGCTGAGGGTGCACTCTCTCCCATTATCAAACCCAAGTTGTTTAGAGAATACTTAGATGTATTTACATGTTAGCTCTTGCATGTGCACATAAGTCTGCAGCAGCCAAATCTAGCCTATTAGAAGTGAATGGCTTTCTTTTGCACTATAAGAATAGATACAGTGTCTGCTTGTCTATTTAAAACACATTGAAAACTTACTAGAAAGTGTCCCCTGCTTTCCTCCCACCTGAATGGAGAGTTTCAGAGTAGACAATGAGGAAGAAGGCTTGTTTTGGAGCTGTATACAGCAAGAGAAGACTCTGGTATCATAAAATATTAAAAATATAATTGCAGGAAGAACAAACAAAGCAGTAACCACTATGGATTCTTTTTTCTTCATTTCTAGTTTTAACTTCTCATAAGGAGTTAAAATGTTTTAAAGATCAAGTAGATTAAATGGTAAATATCTAGACTTAGATCTGCCATGTCACAGTTTCTACGGAAATGTTCAATTGTAAATAATATGCTGCTCTTGGATGTACTGACAATCAGCACCCTACAGTGGGTAAAATATTTCTGTTGTGCTCTTGGAGGCTTGTTTCTGTGGTGTACACAGAAATATTGATGTTAGTGGGGAAGGTATGTAGCTGCAGGAAGCATTCATTTTGTGAAAACAATCTATGCCACAGATGACCAGCTAGCTGGTGTTTGGTATCACTGACTTCCTTTTCCCCCAAAAAGAGGTGGGTTTTTTTGTGGGTTTTTTTTTTTTGAGGAAATCCTGTTTATTTGCTTTGAGGAAACAATTTTTTTCCAGTTGGTCTTGTTTTGTTTTGGTTGGTTTTTTTCTCTCTATTAATCTGTTAAGGTGTGATGATACTCTTCGGAAGTTTTTCTGCCTCTGCAGTTGCAGTACTTGGTATGTGAGGAGTACCTGGTAGTGGCAATGCCATCTAAATACCTTTCTTGTCATTAATAATTATCATCTATTGCAAGTGTTTCAAGTTCTCTGGCCTCTTCCTGGGAAAGAGCGTTTTACATTTATCCTTCTCTTTTCTCATCTGCTTTTCTCCTACCACAACCCTAGTTGCCTTAGCTGGAGAGCTATGTAGGGGTAGTCATTTCTAGAAAGACCACAGTCCATTACTCCAACTCATGTCACAGCTTGAGAGGAATTGAAGTGATATTCTAGAGGCACTGCTGCTTGGGTTTGCTTAACTTTTAAAGCAGCTAGTGAATCACTGAAAATATACTTTTTTTTTTTTTTCCTCTTCACCCCACCCAACTACTAGCCTTAGCCATATAATTTTTGCTTTCTTCTGGCCTTTTTAATATCCTTTCACTCCACAATCATCTCTCAAATCTGAGCATGTTAACTTAAGCAACTTTATGTGGAGAATGATTCTCTAGGGCTGGCTGACGGATTAAGTGGCAGTACCTTGGTTGTGAAGCAACCTACGTTTGCACATTCTCCAGTCGTTTCCCATTAAAACTTAAATCCTCGTTCTGTTGTGGCACTTTTAAAAAGCAGACCTCCTCCTTACATCTAAATGTTATGAAAACCAGGCATACTGTAACCCAGAACCCCAAGGAATGCTTGATTGAAATAACAGATCAGAAAAGTCTCTTGCTAACATTCCTATGATTATAGGTTTACTCAAGTGACAGAAACATGGTGTCAGCTAGCTTTCTGCATACAGCCTAATTTTGGTCCAAAAACTAACATAGCTCCTAAATGCTTTACTGATGCAGTGTTTGTGGGGATAGATAACTTTTTAAAATGCAACAATATTCATTACCTTTCCTTTCTCTAGAACTTTCTCACGTATTGCTGATTGGGTGGTTGGTCTGGTTCCTGCTGAGGAGTAGAATATATGCCCTGTTAGCAGTTACTGAGATTGAGTGAGCGAAGGGAAACAGAAGTGACTCATTCTTAGATCCCCACAGGTAAACAAAAAGACAAATTTAGTTTAGATACCACAGAAGAGCAGAGGGATTTATCTCTATTATTTTTTTCTTTGTATTTGGATTTCTTCTGTTGGTAACTTGTACATGGTTTGACATCCTGCATATAGGTCTGAAGGCACTGATGGACGAAATGCAGGAAGAAGTTTTAAGGAAGAAAATAATAAGAGAAAAAGCATCCATTGGTTCTGATTTACAGTTAAAAAAGAACAGCAACTGTAGAAGTTAGTTTTAATATGGTATGTTACATTAAGCAGTGAGCATGGTGTAGAGGAAACAGCAGATACCTCACTTTCATTTTCATGTGACCAAGTGATTTGAATGCGTGGTGTGAACACATAAAACAGAAATCTAAACTCACTTAACATATTTTGAATTTAACACATCATGCTGATGAGGGTCAGTGTCCATTTGTCCCGATCCATGTTAGAGGTTGTTAATCAAAAGCTTTTTATTTATGATGGAGCTTAGCAAATACATAATGAGAGCCCCTGTGCACAGGAAACCGTTTGCAGCCTTAATACACGTAAAGATGCACATGCTATAAGTTATAATGCAGTTATAATCCTACCCCAGTGTGTACAAAATGAACATCAGTTGCTTTAAACTTAGTTTAAAGCTTCCTGGAATTGTTCCAGGTTCTGACATGGAAGGTCTCTCTATTTTGCTGTTGATACTCATGTTTGTTCTCTCTCCCTCCCGTCCTCTCCACCTCTTTCTCCCTTTGCAGGCAAAGGCAGCTCAAGCATCTCATCCGACGTGAGTTCAAGTACAGATCACACACCCACCAAAGCCCAGAAGAATGCAGCTACCAGTGAAGGTAGGCAGCTGGTACTCATTATCCAGGTCAGGCCCCCCAACATAATCCTAGCAGTTGTCAGAAAAGGAACCCCTCCTCCTCGTTTTCTGTGTATAGTACCATTGGTGTATTAGAAATTAAAAAACAGTTGTTCTTACTGTATACTGTAGTTTCTGATTTAAGCTTGTGACAAAGGATTTAAGATACTTCTGCAGAACAAAAATGTAGAGGGTTTTGAGTAGTTTTGCATGTTACTTTTTCAGCAAAGGATTTTATACTTAAGATTTGGTGTGATCTGATTTTGAACATATTTTTGAAGAATATACTTAATGGAAGCTTTTTGGCATATGTTCTAGGTTAAATCTCAGCCTCTTATTTTCATACTATGAACAGCACGAAAATGTGAGCTGTTTGTGGCAAGCTTTCAAAAGTGTAGCTATGGACATGAAGAGCTGACAAGGATTTAATTAGATCGACACACCTCACCTACAGTTACTGGAGTATGTGATCATCCGGGACTAGATTTTTAATGTCTAGGGGAAGGAGATGTCTTATGTATCAGTATTAATACACTGTTGTACTAACTGGCCTGTGAACAGAGAAATGGTGATTCTTCCCTGCTGCTTTCTTATATGTGAGTAGGTGTGCTCTGTTAAATGAAAGCATATTGGCCTGAGTTTTTACAGGAGTGTCTTCGAAGGCCGAGAGGAAATTATTAAATCTATATGTAGTTTAATGATGTAAGCTGAAAGGATTTTTTTTTTAAATTATAAATTTGTGACTTAACTAGCATTTCTGCTCAACTCTGTCATAATAGGTTGGTTGTACTTGGTAATTATCAAATAATAATCTTGATTTCTTACACTTCTGTCATTACAAATTAAGTTACAAGCTCTGTTTGCTCTCAGTCTGGCTTTATTTCTTATGGTTAAAAGAAATCATAGGCTTTGAATAGTTCTAGCTTGGCAAGTCTGACTGTAGAATCTGTACAGTGAAAGTAGTTCATGTAAGTAATAAATGACCATATGAATCACAGGAGTTTATTGTTAGGCATGCATAATCCCATATCAAGAATGAAGATCTGGCACCTGTGTATCATGAAAGATACTGGTTTAGAATCTCTGCTTTTTAGTCCAGATAATAAATTTAACGATAAATGAATAAATGGTTAATAAAGTTAAGTTGAATAGTAGACTTCATGTTTCTCTAACCCTTAGATTCAAAAGTTTTGAGGTACCTGAAGGAGGTGAATTACCAAGACACAAAATAAATTCAGGAAATGTATAAAAGTGTTTTAACTTCTCTGCACGAGAGCCAGGAAGAAGAAAAACAAACAAACAAAACAAAACAAAACCCACAAAGGAATAGTAGAAACTCTGAAGTCAGTACTTAACAATTGCTTTAAATTTCTGCTTTACTTCAGTCAGTAAAGCATGCTTTTTTCCTTATCTTCAAATCAGATAATGCAAAATAATCCTTTACTAATCTCTAAAATTTACAGTCTTAATCTAGCCCATTGTAGAGCTAATGAATACCAATATTGACCCTGAAATCTTCACCACTGTTTTGCAGCTGATTAATTCACCAGTGAGGGAGGCTTAAATGTAGGCCAGCAAATGCTATAGTAAAGGTATGTTTTTATGAGTTCTTGTCCAGATTCAGAAAGAGTTCAGAGCAGTGGAGTTATGTATTCTGTACTTGGAGGCAATTTCAGATGTGAGCCTAGTTTTTCTAATAAGTGTGATTTGACACTTACTTTGACAGCAGCAGAAGTATACTTGTCTCTTCAGCCTGTGCTCTTACTACTTTCCTATCAAGTTTTTCTGCCGAGGAGTTACTAATGTGGATCAGTTTAATATTAGTTGTCTTAATGTGGATTGCTGTGTAATCTGTCAGATATTTTGAGTGTCATAACCAGGGAGCATAAGAGTTCTATGAAGGCAAGTAAGAACAGAGACCTGCAAGTAGTGTTGGGGAAAACCAAGGACTGTTGAAACCAGTGCTGTTTCTGGAAGGCACATTTATCAACTGATGTGTGTCTGGATTTTTTTACTGATGCTGCCTCTTTTCCCCATGTACAGTAGACTTATTCTGGAGGAGGATTCAGCTGAACATAAAGATTCATACCTTCTGCAAGATGAGTAGAGTTCTGTGCTTACAAGGCTGAGTGCTTTTATACTGTTCAGTTATAGAATAGTGTCTAGGGACCAGCTAAGAACAGGAACCTGATTGTGTTAGATGCTGTACAAGCAGTGGCAGTTCAATCATAGAATCATAGAACCATTTCAGTTGGAAAAGACCATTAAAACCATGGAGTCCAACTGTAGGCATAACACTCCCAAGACCACCACTAAGCCATGAGCGCCACAACTACATGTCTTTTAAATACCTCCAGGGATGGTGGCTCAACCACTTCTCTGGGCAGCCTGTTCCAACGCTTGACAAACCTTTCAATGAAAAAAATTTTCCTAATATCCAGTGTAAACCTTCCCTGGCAAGGGAATGGCAAGTCATGTCTTTTCATTGGGGTGTTTATATAACTGTTAGTTAAATTTACCTTTATAGCACTCTATGCTCTAGTATTTGCTTGACATGATACAGTAGTACCTACCCACCCCAGAGATTGGTAATTGTATCTTGCTCTTCACCCTGAGACTGGTTTATTGCAGGGACAGAGCGCTCCAATTCTGCCCTTTGCTTTAGCCCTGTATTGTAAATTCACAGCGCTCTGTGCTGTCCTATGAATGAGCCACATGTTGTGTGTGGCGAGACGTATGTGTCCTAGGTATGGACTATGAAACATTGCAGGTGATGTGAAATGATCTTAATTGAACAAGTGGCAGATGGCTTCTTTGCATCCCTTGAATTTCTATTGGCAGCTGAATTCCTGAATGCCCAGCTCTGTGAAGAGTGTAGAATTTGTGTTTGAGGCTGAAGGCCTTTCACGGCTCCTGCTTTCCAGCTTTGCAAAACAGACCTAATTCTTTCCAGTTCTGCACAGCATGTCTTCTCTTCTGTTTCTTTAAGACAGTTGACACAACACTTGTTGAAGTTGAATCAATGAAATGCCTTGAAAAAACTAGGAAGGAAACTGTGGGACTGATTCATACAAGCTCTGTGTTACTCTACAGCAGAGAAGCAGTCATGTAACATACATCTTAAGCAGGTATGAATTCCCAAGGACTGCAAAAAGGTGTCCAGCAGGACTCTTGCTTGAAAGAGCAAATCATCTCAGGAAGTATCTGTCAGCAGGTGTTATTTTGCCATCAGTTTGAATAATCAAATGAACACACTCTTCATCTTGTCTACTGCAACCACATTAGTCAAGTTTCAGTGCTATGATATTTCTCTATAGGATGAGTACAAGAAATGGCTTATGTGATGTTTCAGTCCTAGATATGCTGTTAAGGCAGCATCAGTTAAATCTCTTGATGGGAATGGGAGATGTAGTCAGTTATGGCCAAAATATGGTACCCTCCCTCACCTTGTGGATTATGAGCATCCATAGAGTTGTGGAAGGAGATTGTATGTTTCAAAGAGGCAAAATGGTTGTCATGCTATTAAATGTGCCTGGGTGAACTGCACATCCTCTACCAGTGAAGAACAGACAGTATGTGTTAGTACCCTTAGCCAAACTAGCTTCACTCAGTGATGCCTTGGAGAGGGAACTACTAACCTGTTTCTGCTGTGTAGAGCAATGCAGGCAGCAGCTGGCAGACCATGCCACTTCCTAAATTCAGAAACTGGTGATGCACTTGAGAGGGATGCAAAGGTGAGGCTATACTGGTGCAGAAACTGAAGTCCAGTTCTCATGGTGGCTTTCACTTTCTGTACTTCAGTGAATGGCAGGTGGCAAAAAATAGATGTCTGGTCCTCCCTGTAAATCAGAGTATGCTGTAGGGTCTGTTTGTTTGGCTACAGCTTGACTCAGAAGGAAGTGTGGTAGAGTGTGGATGTGCATGCATGCTGATGCCTCCACACTGTCTCCTCTTCTGAGGATACAATTTATTTTAGTTTTGAATATACATTGCCTTTTAATTCTTTTCCAGTCTCAGACATTGTCTATAATTCTTTACCCCATCAATCAATTACAGTTAGAAACTTGAGAACACATGAGTTTTTGCTACCCCCCATTGCTCTTCTGGCAAATGAAAGACTAAATGGATTTTTGTGGGCCATTTAAATGCAATTTGCTAGACACAGTCTCAACTGGAATATTATTGTCTAAAACTTGATTTAGAAGATTAGACTGAATGTTTTTGTATGGGCTTACCTTGATCAGAGAGCTTTCTTCTAACACTTACCTGCGGAGCGTGGAATGTTATGTCCAGACTGGGTGCTTCATATTAACTTGACTGTTTTTCAAATAAAAAAACCAATGCTGTTTGCATTTCATGTATATGGCTGTTAAGTGGTAATCCAGGGGCAGCTTTAAACTGAGAGCTTGTGTATGAGCTACATGTATGAGTTCTAATTTATTTCTCAGTTTCTATAAAATCAAACTGAAGGATTAAGCCTGAAACAAAACACTGTTTTAGCAGAGGGGCTTAGTGCTGAACTACCCGTGACTATATCCTGTTAAAAGTTTATATTTTGAATTTTGCTGAAATACAGAGAAGTCAGCTGCTGTATTCTGCAGAAGTCAAAATTATATTTGTATTTAGTGATGCTGAGTTTTAGGGACCTTCAAAAAGTAAGTATTTAACTTTGTTTTTCCTTCTGCAGTACTCTGAGAATTCTAGAGTCTGGCTTACTCAGATGATGTTCCATGTACCTTAAATATACTTTAAAAAGACTGTGTTTGGAAAACGGACGAATTAAGAGAACACAGCTTTTTACCCGTTAGTGCTGTGATGTATGTTTAGTGTGGAGATCAAATGCATTTGTTTTGGCAGTACCAGTTTGTATGCACCTCAACAGAAGAGGTATCACTTCTGAAGTTTAGAAAAGTACCCCGTTCTCATAGTTGTATCCTCCTTCCTGTTTTATTTGGGCTCTTTAGTGGTTCTGGTGGATTTGGTAGTGTTAGGTTAATGGTTGGAGTTGATGATCTTAAGGGACTTTTCCAACCTAAATGATTCTAATGTTCTGGAAGAAGTAGGCCCTCTAGCCTGGCTGGATTAATTACATTCATTAGGAACCATTCCCCCCATTAAATCATGTATGTAAAAATGTAGCACTTTGCAAATATGTAATGCTTTAATTACTCATGTAAGAGTGTTCCTTTTATACCCTGTGCAAGATGATACCTGGCTAAGGTTGATCAGGCTGTGTTGCTGTGGTCCTCAGCATCCTTTTATGATGGGTCCCTGCCACTGAAGCTTCTTGAAGTGGACGGTATATTAGTGAGTGCTGGTCTATGCTATGGAATTTCTGCTGTCCGTCATCTTCCCATGGCATGTGATAATTTCCAGAGAAAAGGATGGCTATGAACGAGGAACTAGCCTTCTCTCAGTAGGTTTTCAATCTGCTGAAGTCCTTGAAAAAAACACAAACTGAACAAAAAAACCCCTCCCAAACAACCAAAAAAAATCCCAAACCACAAAACACCAAAAACAAACCAACAAACAAGGCAAAACCAGTCCAAAAGCAAGCAAACAAACCCACCAAAACCCAGACAAAAACGAAGAAACAACACCTTCCCCAACCCCCCACAAAACCCAACACACCCCCAACCCCCTCAAAAAACCCAAACCCAAAAAAACCCCTGGAGCTAAGAGCTACAGCTGGTGGCAAGTTTTATGAATTTAGGAGCTCTCAGTAGGACTTCTACTATTCTGAATATAGAAATACAGGAATTCACTTGAGTTTTATTTAATTATAGAAATACCAGCTACTTAAATAGCTGAAACTGGATTTATATCCAGCTTTACATGAAAAAAGCATAGTTGGATAAGCTTTTCTAAGCGAAGTTAGCCTCAATTCATGTAATAATAGCAAAAGTCCTTCATTCATTTTCTGTACTCCTCTAATAATTTCTTAAGAAAATAACTTTCAAGTGACTTTCAAAACCACTGGAATTTGACTATTACTACTGCATCATTTTATTCTACAAATTGAAGTGAATTAATGTGTAATTAATAACCTGTTGAGGAAAGTAAGAATAGAGAGTGTTCAGCCATACCATTCTTTGACGCTGAAGATATTAAAGTAATTTTAGAACACTACAGTGAAAAATGGAACAAGCAGCTACTTTTGAAACATTTTTATGAACTGTGGAAAGACAGCTTGAGCTTTATCAGTATGTGAAATCTCTCAAAGCAGTCATTTTGCATTCTTTTTTTCTGTGTTTAAGAATGATAGATCCTTTATCCCTGGCTTTCATACTCAGAGGTATAGAAGATTAGTGATATCTTGGCTCTCTATATAGAAAAATCTCCAGAAAAATTTCCAGAAAAACTTGAGCTCTATATCAGAAAGCGTTTATCACTGCTGTACACAGGAAGATATTAAGTGACATTTCTTGAACACAGAAGGATCTATTTGGGTTGTGTGCCTTTCATTTCACCTTACAAGTGGGGGAACAAAGTAGAGTTTACAGGACTTTTTCAAGGAGGATGTAATTCTGTTGTAAATCTCTGATGTAAATCTCTTGGCTTCATAATCACATTCTTTCAAAAGGCTGGGTTCAATAATTAATTTATTCAACGAATGTTCCTTGAATTTTGCACAATGATGGACACTACAAAAAGCTTGGAAAGATGGAACAAGTCCTTTGCTTTTGGGATTTAAAATGATTCCTGATGGAGAATCAGTTCAGACTGACATTCAGGTGAGTGCAATCCTGACTTTATTTCAGAGGGAGATAAAAATCTCAGAGAACCAGTTTACAAATAGGCAACCTTTCTGTGTATTATGGTTCACATAATAAGGTAGGTAGCTATGTTTAATATACTGGAGTTCCACTGAAACTTTTGAAGGGTTCATGTATCCTCTCAGGACATTGAGCTAATAAAGTGTTGTGGCAAAAGACTGTTGCTGAAGAGCGATGCTGTTTTCCACCCAGTTTTTCTTGACGATCCTTTTGGCAGCAGAGCTCTTGTGATCCCTTCCTATGTCAGATACCTGTTAAGAAATCTTTTCCCACTTCATTTCTTTAATATTTTTCCTTTCATTTTCTCTTTAACACTAGAAGTTTACTAACCCAGTGTCAGAAATAAAAACCTATATATATTCTTTCCGGATGAATGCAAGCACATGCATAATTCCTAATTCTTTTGATGGCAGTTTTCTTCTTCTTTATCTCTGTCCTTGTTTCTTTCCAGCATCTCTTACTGGGAATTTGGGCTCTTGGTTCTACTGTTGAAGTACTGTCTAAGCAGAGTTTCTGTGCACCAAATCATGTCTGAGTTTGATATGAATGGCTGAATTTGCCCCTGCTTACTTGGAACTGGGCTGAGATTCAATTGGCTTTGAGTGAACTGTGGCTGTTTTGAGTTGGTAGTGAAACTGGAGACCAGGTAAGTTTCCTAGGGTTTTGTGTTACTCTTCTAGCGGTGGACTTTTCTAGAAAAGTGAAATGTTGCATTACTGAATGTGCCAAAACAGAATCATTTGAAGCCAAAAAAATTGGGGAATAAGAGGGGTGTAGGAGGCATGACAGTTAATAAATCTAAAACTATAAACACTTTGGCAGAATAAACAGAGCTCACTATTTAAATTCCTTTAACCAACATATCTAAATGCATAAGCAAATCACCTCAAGCAGTATGTGGAGGTACAAAATAGTATAGAGGTTGTGCTTAGGCACCATTTTTGTATTTAACCACATCTTGTTATGCGTTTGCTATCTAATAGGCGGTGTTCCTGCAAAGCTGTTCTGCTAATTATAACAATATCATTGCGATCAGCATTTAAACCAGAGTTCAAATACAAGGCAAAAGTAGTTGGGACACTGGCAAAGTTAAAGCTGCAAATTGAAACCTTACGTTATTCTGGCTAATTTGTACTGAAATGCTATAGCCAAATGTTTAAAACTTGCCCAAACAATACTAGGAACAAATTGGAAAGGTACATAAAACTGCAGTCTTACTTGATCTGCTGCCTGAAATGTGAGACCTACCAGAGCAAATGCACTTACAGTACAGTTAAAGAGAAATGATCCCAATTTGAAAACCCGGCATTAGCTTTTCCAAAATAAGCTCTGATGCTTGGTAGGAGTGATTACAGTTTATTCAATTACCTGTAAATCTGATTTTAAGGAATCAAAGATCCCAAATGTACCAAACTACTTAAATACTGTTATCACAGGGAGGTTCTGACACTAAACTATTCTTTGTCTGTTATTGCCTATGCTAGCTATTTGAAATAGTTCCCTTCTCTCTGAAATGTGAAGAGTCATTTTGAAGTATCTGATGATTGCCCAACATTTGCTAGTCTAAAAAACATCTTTCTTGAATGCTAGACTGTTTCCTAAGACTGCTTGAAGAATATATACAACCTGATAATGCATATTTAAATATGTCGGGCTTATCCGTTTACTACAATTTATGAACTGACACTAGCAAGTTCCTCCAGATTAATTCTAGTACTTGATTGAAATAATGAAATAAAATTGGAATGGTGAGGTTTTGCCTTTAACTTGACGATCCCTGTTAAGATGCTGTAGTTTAAATTTATTGCACAAAATATCCTGCCTTATTTTCCTGTATCTTATCTTTTTATGTCAGTTTGTTAAATTGCTGTATAATTTTTAAGACTGATATTGCCCACAGTGCCAAAACTAGTAGCATGCTTGAGAAATATCAGCTTAAAGTTGCTGACTCATTCTGTTCTTTTCTTCTGGCTGTTGTACCATAGTGCCTGCTACTGTGTTTTTCTCAAGTTACTGAAGTTTGGCATCTCCTTGGTTTTGCCAGCATTCCTCAGATTTCCCTTGAGAAGTGTGTACTGAGATTGGCTGACAAAAATGGCAGTTCGGGAATAGATAATGGTAATTCTTGTGTTCTTGTTATTCTGACTACTGGCTCATCATTGGTTTAGGCAGTTGCAATAGACTAGTCTGGAAGTATAAGGAGAAATTGTGAGCATGAGTGTAATCTGGTGATTAGCTGTCTAAATATTCCTCTAGCCTTAATCAGCCACACTTGAACATATAACTTGTGGTGTGGTGTTGTGCCTGCTGCATGTTCACCAACTGCCAATTGTGATAGTGCCTTTCGTATTTAAAACTAGTTTTCATCTTGGACTGTGATAATGAATCAGAAGTTTGTATCTCTTGAGCATCAAATTATAATTGATGTTTTAATGGTTGAATTAATTATTTTCTTTTCCTGATACAGGAAAACAAGTGCCCATAGCAGCCTGTCAGCTATATGGAGCTAGGGGATTTCTACGCACCTACTCCGGCCTCTTGTGTGTACATACGCATGTTAGAAGGCAGGCAGGATTTCTTTAGAGATGCATTGTAATGCTTGTTTGTAAGATTTGATAGTCAATTTAGATCAGCATGTTTGAGTTACCCTCCAACAAAATGAAGTACAGAGACTTTTCAGAGGCATGTAGCCTACCTGTGATATGTCTATGCTGCCTTACAGATGTGAATGCCTGAGTGGGAAGAAGCTTGATGGCTTTACTGAATGACTGTAACCTGTCATGGTTCTTACATTGACTTGGATATATCGTAAATCTCTGTGGTAAATTATTATCAGTCATGATAGTGAAATTTCAGTTTGTACCAGTGTTTAATCTAATCTATAATGCTTTTGTTTTTCCCTAACATTAAGTCCATTTCCATCTTGTATATCCAAGAGAGTGAAATTTTACAGTACTAGCAGGTATTCATTGTTTGTGGGAAGTCTTTTACTTGTTCATTATAGGTAAATAGTGCTAGGTAGGAATCTCTCAAAGATAAACATTAATTTTAAGAGATCTCAAGGATGTGGGTGGTAGGAATAAATTTGTCTTCCCAGCTGTGAAGTTTGTGATTTGCTTATTCTGAAGATATTTATATGTTCATGTAGACATATGTAAATGTAGATTTTATTTTTTATTTTTTTTTTTTCTTTAACAACCCCCCTGGCAAGATAAACATTTGTAAGCCTTTCCAGGTAGGTCTTTAGCTCCCATTTGAGCAATAAAATCTTTGTGTGGTACCTGAAACTGCAGAAACTGTGCACTGTGCAGAGCAGTTGTTTACCTTGTACGAGGAAGGACTTTTATAGTAGAACAGAAACAAATGTGGTCTAAATGATGAAATTGTAATTGGACTGTCTTCAGTGGTCTCTAGCTTGGGAGACTATGTCTACTTCGTCCTTGTTTATCCTTGGCTGATGTAAACCATTTGCTTGAACTCTGCTTTCTGAAATCATCATGCTCTTTGACCCTTTTGCTTTTCTTTCACTTTTGAAACAAAATTTTAGTAACTTTTTGTAATCTGAGGCAAAATTACAGTCCAATCTGATTTTAGCTGTGAGTGTATTTTCTCTTTGCTCTTCCAGTAGAGTTAACTTTCTCAAACTTCTTTTAATGCCCTCGTACCTCAGATTCAGTTGTACTACACATTTTCTGTCCAGCCTTGCATTTGTATTTGGAAGCCTTTTGCAATGTTAAGCATGTGAGACTGATCAAGAAGCTGATGTGCCTGGTTTTAATGGGAGATTATTCAGTATCTGGCTAAAACTCACAATATTCTGAATCTGCTTTGGCTACTTCCAGTGAAAAGAACAGACATCAGTAGATGTCAATTGGTGCTGTTAATTTGTCAGACTACTTGACAAATGTATTTTGGGGGGAAAAAAATTCTTGAGGAACACTTGTTTTTCTTTCTGCTGACGTGGCATTGGATGAATGATGAATCTGCTTGTATCCTTCATTTTTTAGTAAAGATCACTTCTGTCAGTGTCTAAGGAAGACAGACTCGTATAGCATTTAATGAAATCCAAGTATTTTTCTGGACTATACTAAGAATGTCACCCCCAATGAAACTGTATCCAAATCAAAATAACAGCACTACCATTCAGTCACTGGGTTCAGATTTTACCAATCACATTAAATAGCTCTTTGCGATGAAGGAGAATTAGTGTGTTAATGCTTTCATATACTTTTAATTTTGTAAATGACTTTTTTAGAATGTGCATTTGTATATAGCCAAAAAATGAAATTAACCCAAACCACACAGGAAATGCTCACCCCTACCTAATATATTCTGTGTTACTGTGATGGTTCCAGTCTTTTAAAAAATATTGCTTATAAGGAGAAGACTGGGAGGCTTCAAAAGCAAATGTGAGATTCTGTCATGAGAAACTATTTGTCATGATTATCAATAGATGTTCATTTTGAATTAGACAACAGAGAAATGCTGATGTGAACTGAAAAACAAGGCTCAGAACTGATGTCATTTGTCTCATGTCCTGACTTCTGTTACTGGTTATTCTAGTTTTGATTTGGACAGATGCCTAAGGGGAAAGCACAAGGATATCCTCTTGAATCTGGTGATAAATTAATTCCCAAATTATTAGAGTAACTTTATTATCCATCATTCATGCTTTGACTCAGAACTTTAAGTGGTTCTATGCTGCTTAAATATTGCACCTGCTAATTTCATAGAAATTGGAACATACAATGTTAGAGCAACTCCTTATATATCCCTAAGAGAGAAAGATCTTTTCTCATGTATCTTGGAAATAAGATGAGCATAGAAGGACAATATGCCATGAACTTGTTACTATTTAACATTTCTGGGTTCTAAATTAGAGCAACCATGTTTAAATATGTAATATTCTGTGCTATCTAGGAGGGAAGAATAATGAAACGGTAACTGAACAGTAACTGAAATATTGGCCTAAACAGGGGGTGGAAAGAATTGTAGTTGGGAGCTGCAGGCAGTAAAACTAGGTGAAAGAAACTGAAAAACAGATCATATTAGCTGCAAAGTCATAAAAAAATGTGAATGTAGTTAAAAGTATGAGTGACCAAACCTTTGTGTCCTACTGTCTGTTGCTCAATATATTATGCTTATAAACTTAGCAGGCTCAGATACTGCTGGAAGGATAGAGTGTTTCCTTTGGGCCCCTTCATAGAACTTGTGTCTTTTTGTGTGAATGGTTAGCCAATTCAGGCCAGAGAAACAAGCACTTTGCAGTGGATGGTTTAGTTAACAGCAAATGTAATAATCATGGTGAAACTCTGGAATTCGGTGACTGCCGGGAAAACTGATATATCGTGTTACTTTGGTAACTAGATAGGCTTCCTTGATCTGAAAGGTAACTCATAAACTGTATGTGAAACTTACTGATATTTATAGTGGGATTGTGACTGTTCTAAAAAATAGTTCACGTATCAGTCCCAAAATGTTCCTTAGTGTCCCTAATTAAATGATAATTTTACTCTCATCAAAATCCAAAAGTAAGTGTCACTTACTAATTTCAAGTCCTAACAGAGGGCATATTTCTTCAAAGCTTTGAAAGAGTTCAGTCAATGTTTGAGGAGGTCATAGAATCTTGCAGATAGATTCCATCAAAATTTCCTTAAAGCTGAAGTATTTGACTGCTTAAGCTGTTCTTGAAAGAACTCATTTGCACTGGAATAAGGGTCTTGCAGATTTAAAAATGCACTCATCTTCTTAAGAAGTTGTTACTGGACTGAAATAAGTCATCAAAAATTTATTCCTTTGTTAAAGGGATATAGAAAAATAATATCCCTAGAGCTTGTAATAAACCATTACACAAAGCCTCTACGAAAAGAAAATACAGCTGAAATCTGACTGAAAATCTGAGGTATGTTTGTCATTTCATTTTAACCTCAAGACCAAAGTCATCTTGGTACAAAATGGACTGTTGTCAGTGATACTGGTCTCCCATTTACGTCCTGATGCATTTCTCTATAGCAAGAAAAATGTGTGTGTATTAGGTGATAAGGTGCTATTTGTGTGTTGGGTTTTTTTTACTTACTTGTGTTTGCATTCACTTGCTTGTGACCAGGAAACTAAATTCAAGATTTGGATGAGCTTCAACAATTCCCATTTGTGCATGTATCGAAATTTTCAAGGAATTTATCATGAGAGGATGCTCAAATGAATACATGTTGCCAGTCCTCAGCTCTTTACAGACTGTGTTGCAGTAGTTTGCAGCTTGTATGTTGACTCATTAGAAAAGCTAGAAAGGTTTTGTTGCCTTGTTTGCTTCTTGAAAATTAAACAACTAACATTAATTCTGTTCTGACTTTGCGTATGTTTTAATACAAATGTGATTCAAATAACAACTGAAAGTATTTGTTTCTTTTTGGACAGTAATCTTCAGTTCTGACCTAGTTTTGTGGACACTCTTGTTGTGGTCTGTGAATGATTTGCTCAGCTCAGAATTAGATTTTCTACCAGGCTTGGGAGTTTTTAGACTCCTGTGCTGTTTTATTGACATATGACCTTAAAGTCCTCATTTGTACATCATGTCTGTGTTAATTTGATTCAAATGAAGGACACTTCTGCCCCCAATTTGTTGGGGCATCCTACACAAAATTGTGAAAGTGACGTGATGCCTTAGCTCACCAAGTCGGATGCATTTACTATGATTCATCTTAATGTGGATGTACAGATTAGCTGAAGCTTTTGAAGCTTCAGGTATCCTGGTCAGAGCCATTGCCATTTAACATCTGAAAGTAGTAGAAAAATCAGAATTTTCTCTTTTTCCTCAAGGAAAGAATTGTAGGCTGACAGAACAGGGCCAGGGAAAACCAGGTGTTTGTTAATTGTGTTGCACCATCTTCTAAATGCTGTTGTCTTACACATCCACAATATGATAGTCTTCAGATACAAGTATTCAAATCATGAATCAATCAATGGCAAAGGTTTAAAAGGAAAAAAACAATATAGGTGTTCAAATACATGGTCTTATTCTCAGTGTTTTAACACTGCATGTTGTATCTTGGGCCTGGGTGAAATACTGTATAGGAAACGTAAACACTGAATTGTAAACTGCTCCCTCCTACCCCTTTTTTTTTCAAGGGTGAACTTTTAACTGTGGAGTTGAATCTTATAACTCCTGTTCTTTTGTGTCTAATTTTTGAACTTGAATGGAACAATCATACTTAGCTCTTGTACTGAGCTTGTGACTGATGAGTCTGAATAGACTAGGATTTTATTTTTTTGCCATTTCTGCCACAGGTTATTTTGGTTCCGTATCATGGAAGTACCAAACTGAATTTTATTTGGGGAAGGAAGGGACAACTCAAACTAAAGGCACTGAATGTAGACTGGAAAAAGGAAGCGTTGATGACAAAAGATAGCAAAGGTAGTAAACATTAAGTTGAAAATGAAGCATCTGTGCTGTATAATACTAAAAACGTAGATGTAGTTTCAGGTTTCATATGTAGGGGTAACACACTGCTAAGCAGAGACAACAGACATTAAGGCAAGCAGAGGCCATTGCATTCCAGTGCTTGTGTACCTTTACAGAAAACTTCTGGTGGAAGCAACAACACAATTTTAATAAACTAATACAGAGGTCTAATAAAAGGAACCTTGCCAATTCTAGGTGGATGGAAATCTGGAAATGCCAGAAGACTAGTGCATGATTGAAACAGTAATAACTTGTGATGTTTGTACTCACTGAAGAATCCTTTTATGCTGGGCGGTCCTCGAAACAAGGCCTGTGTTGGGATAATTAGATTGTTCTGGTCCAGGCAATAATGGTGGCCTTCATGCACTGGTTGGAGCCACTGAACTCAGCTGAGCAATGCATTTCAACTGATGAAAAATGGCATGAATGAGCTAAAAAGAAGGTCCTTGTGTTACTTGGAATGCTGTGGAAGCTGCTTTCCATTGTGTATAGAACATTACTGGTTCAGTATTAGAATCATAGAATAGAATATTATATACATAGGATAGCATATTACACATGCTTTTAATGCCTTCATTGTCGTGGTTTCTGCCCAGAAGGCAACTGAGCACCACACAGTCATTCCTTTTCACCTTGCCCCTCAGGAATGGGAGGGAGGAAATAAAAAAAGGCTCAGGGATCGAGACAAGGACAGAGAGGGGTGGCTCGCCCATTATTGTCATGGGCAAAAGACAGATTCCTTAGGGGAAGAAAAAGAGCATCAATTTAATTCAAACGCTAACAACAAAAGCACTTAACAGAATAGGACAGTGAGAAGCATTACCACATCTTAAAAACACTCTCCCCCTGTCCCCCCTCTGTTCTTCCTGGGCTCAATTTTGCTTCTAATTCCTCTACCTCCTCCCCCTGAGTGGTGCAGGGGGCAGGGAATGGGAGGATGCGGTCAGTCCTACTGCTCCTTCCACCTCAGGGGAAGGACTCCTTGCACTCTTCCCCTGCTGCAGTGTGGGGTCCCCCTCATGGGAGACAGTCCTCCATGAACTTTCTCTGACATGAGTCCTTCCCATGGGCCACAGCTCTTCCTGAACTGCTCTGCCGTGGGTCCCTCCCACATGTTGCAATTCTCCCAGCGACAAACTACAGCAGCAGGGGCTTCCCTCAGAGTCCTGGCCTTCTTCGGGTGCAGCCACCTGCTCTGGCATGGGGTCCTCCATGGGCTGCAGGTGGACATCTGCTCCACCATGGACCTCCATGGGCTGCAGGGGCACAGCCTGACCTCTCACCACGGGCTGCAGGGGGGTCTCTGCTCTCACGCACCTCCCCTTCCTCGTCCTTTCTTCAGCTGACCTCCATGTTCGTAGAGTGTCTCCCTCACAACTGCCACTCCTCTTCCCAGGTTCCCCTTCTTAAATATGTTATTACAGAGGTGTGACCACCATGGCTAATTGACTCGGCCTTGGTGCAGAGGCAAGACTGATTTGGAGCTGGGAAAGCTTTGAGAAGCTTTTCACAGGGGGCCACTGCTGTAGATCCCTCCCAAGCTACCAAAAACCTGCCACACACACAAACCCAGCACATTCATGAAGGACAATTTGATGGAATAAAAGTTGAGATTGAAATTTGTAATGTTTAACTGAAGTTTACATTGGAAATGGTACAGTTCAGAGTTTAATTTCTGCATCTCTCGTTGGAAAATCTTATAGAAAATACTTAACATTTTCTTTAATCTAGCATAATGCTCAAACGTGCAAGTCAGACCAGCAAAATCCTTTTATTTGTCTGCTTTCCTGTGGCGGCAATATTTCTTTGCATGGCCCTGATTTTACCATTGCTCTGGCAAGCTTTGAAAGATACCAGTAGCCAATATACTTGAAACGTGTTGGATGATGGGTTTAAAGACCTGTGTGCCTACCTTCTCCTTCTGTCATGATCAAAGCTTGTTTTGCTGGGCACTGTATTCCCTTGGTCACATGGATGATATCGGGCTCTATCCCTCCTAAGTTCAGCTCCTGGAAATGTCTTGTCATTCCTTATTCCTACAACAGTCTTCCACTTTCTGAATGTGAGCTGAAGCTGTCCTCACTGCCAGCTTGTTGTTTTCATGAATATGCTGGCCAGGCTGAAATGATATACATCATATTACAGGCTGCTTGCTGCCAAATTCTAGTCATATATATATTGCTCAAGCTGCGAACCTCCAAAGCAAACACAGAGAGGAAATCAAAATTAAATTAATCCTCTCCAAGGATGTATAAAGAATGGCTGCACTGAGGTTTACAAGTTGAGGGTGAGAGGGACCATTGCCTGTGTGGGAGTCAGAAGCCACTGGTATGCACAACCCCTTTCTACTGCATTGCTTGTCTGGGCTGGAGATGCTTAGGATGAAGACCTTAAGATTTTTTTTAATGATAGCTCGACAAATCACTTTGCAAAACCATGGTAAACTATAGAAACATAGGGCATTCTTGGAAGTTTGCATTCACAAGATTAAAGGCAAATGAGTCACCAGTTTCTGGAGCCCTTAGAGCTGTGCATTTACTTCATGTGGTGGAGTCAAAGCACCTTAGCTGAGACTGAAAAAAGCTCTGGAGTCTTCACTTTTGGATATAGTACGAAGGCTAGATTGGAGACCTACTTTGTTACTCTTGGTTGAGAGGACTGGCTTAGTTCTGTTGTTCTGCTGCTTTCTGGCTTAATGCTGGATTTGGGCTGGCCAGCAGGAGAAATCGGTGTCTCTTGAAGGCTTTGATGCCAGCTCTCTCAGATGGGATGAGGGGCAGAGGTGTGAAGTAGTGGCTGATGGCTTTCTTGAAACACCTAGTCCATTTTCATGTGGAAAACATGGGTGAAAGGAGTGAGTACTGCCTGCAGGTGATGAAAATTAAATGGAATTGCATGGCAGAACTCTGTGTAATTGCGAAGTAGACTTGAATGCTATTTCATCCAGAAAAATGTTTTTCCTTTTTTTTTTTTCTTTTTCTGGAGTTATAGGCTATGGATTTTGATAATCTCGCCTGAAATGAAATGATATCCCATATTGTATAGTTATTCAGAAAAAAATGCCTTAACAAGCAATGGCAGTCAAAGTAATTAATCTGCTTCCACAAGCAGAAAAATAGGCCTGATTGCTGAAGTGGCAATCAGGACTACTCTTCACTAAATGTTGTGCACAGCAAGAAGGAAGCAAAAACCTTGCCTGTTTTTTCTATAAGCTTAAAATGGCTTCAAGATTGTAAACCTAATACAGAATATCATCAGTGATCACCATGATCTACCTGCTGCTTGTTCTGAGGTTTACTGAATTATTAGGAGCAGTTCAACTGTTGTCTTGTATAATTTAAATGTCTGGTTAAATTATTTTGAGAAGTAAAGCTGTAACTGAGTAGCCTAATCTTGAGTTGTTCTGGGGGAAAACTTTGAAAAAGAACATGCCTGAAGTAGGTATGTTCAGAGGTTCAAAATGTGCCCTGCTTATCCTGCTAGTACAGATGAAGACATCTACTTGCAGTCTTGCAATATTATCTGTTACTGAGACTTTGCTACTCCCTGTTGTTCATGATGAAACTTGCAGAGAATAGTAAAGCTTTTCCAGAAGAGCTCCTGTGGTGGGAAGTTACTGGTGTGTTGTCCCGCTGCAAATTCTGTCCTATCTTGTATAAGCTTAATCTTTGTACAAGTCCTGTATGATTAATTCTACTGATAGGCAAACAATTTTCCATGGCTTCCCTGCTAAATGTGTTGATTTAGGTTACTGGTGAAACTCAGATGTCATAAATCAAGCACATAGTGTAGACCTAGAAGGAAGAGTGTAAGAATTCTTGTCTGTATTTCTTAATGACTGTACAAGAACTGACCGTTTGCCAAAACGGTTAACAGAGTTGAAGTAATGTACTGTGAATGTCAGCTTGTTTATCTGCAGGCCTCAAAATTTTTCCATGGAGTACAGAGTCCAATCGTGAACTTGAGCTTGCTGACAGTAGGCTTTCTTCTTTTTTTTTATATCATGGATAGTAAAAGTTCTGAATCCCCAGGTAGAAACTTCTGATGTAATGAGATATCTACTGAAAAAGGAGCTGTTCTGGGGAGAATCAAGAAACTTGCAAGTCTTAGAACCCGTCCCTTGAAGCTGTCATTTATAATTTCAGTTTATTTCCTTGCCTACTAATGAAGCAGGGCAGCTATCAGCCATCGAAGGTAAACTTCAGCAAGATGTAAAATGGTTGGGGTTTTTTTGTTTGTATAAATGGTGAATGTTAAGTTATAATCTTAATGACTCATTTAACTATACTTTGTTTTGTCTTATATGTAATAAACTTGTTTTTAATTGGATACTTAATACCTGTTTATTCAATCAGTTTGATACTCGATAACTCTGAATCAAGTTAAGGCTCTGACTTAAATCGTATTATGTAGCAAAAGCTTGGAGCATGAGTCTGACAAAGTATGTGCTCTACTTGATAGCTGTGTAGCAAAGCGAAAAATACAGTAGGAAGGGTAGTATGGGTCTTGCAGTAGTACTTAATGCCTAACAGATTTGGCAATGCTGCTTTGGGAATTGCATGATCATAAGAATACAGTTTCTTCCTTAAAGGTCTGTAAACTACACCATTAAAATTATTGCAAGATATCTTCACTAATGAAGAAAATTTTTAAGATGGGAAAGGTTATGTCAGTGGGCAGTGCTTTCTCACTGCTTTTGTATTCTTGCTCCTACCGTGTTGTAGATACTACTCTCTGCCAAACTAGACTGGTTTGTAGAAGTCAAACGCAGACCCTAGTTTAAAAGGAATTGTGTAATTTGAGGTAGTTTATTTTTCGTAATCCATTAACATAATTAAAACTGATCACAGCTTAGTTGTGGTTTTGTCAAAGTTAAATTCTAAAATAGAATAGGATTTTGCTTTAATTTTTGAAGTTCAATGAATGACAGTGGTTAGCCATTTTTTTTTTTCTTTTTTCCTCTGATCTGTTATAAAAGTTCTTCTGTAATTGGAAAGCTGCTCTTTATATAGATACCCAAGTGTGCATATTGGGCAATTGTTTCCTGGTAGTATCTAAAGCAAACATTGGTATTGTAAAAAAGAAGTTTCCCTTGATGGACAGTGTAAAATGAAGTGTTTTTTAATCACTGTAGCTTTTGCTTGAAACACAATTTTATATTCCTATTAGTGGATGTATGCTGGATATAGGGTATGTATTTATTTATAGTGTATATATATTTATAGCCATTTTATTAATATATAAATAAAAATGTACATGACTGGAAGATCTTCAGTCTTACAAGAAATGCTAGCAACTGTCTGTTTTAGACAGTGGTAGTAAATCTCTTAAACTATGGAAAATAAGCATATTTCCCTCTTCTATCTTAGCTGAAAATTATTCTGCAATATTATTTTTGTACAGTTTTTTTTTCCACAAAAACAGGTTTTCATATTTAGCTAGCATTGTCTTATGTCAACTAGCATGGCTTGAAAAGTAGTCTTTTGAGTCTTCAGATTTCAAATAAGTTTTTTTCCCCATCTACCTTCCACTTTTGTACTGCATACATAAAACTATAGTGAGAAAATTGTTAACAGTATTGAATTGCATTACTTTTCCCTCTTTTTCTCCCTGCCTTATTTTGGAGGCCAACTTAATGCTCCATCTAGGTAGACTTGATAACTGGAATTGTTCCAAGTCCTGTGTGTGAAAACAAGGCAAGGATAGACTAGAGAGTTGAAAATCTGCCAAAAGAAACTTGAGTGGAATAGCTTAGTTCGTCCGGTGCTGCACTTTCTAACACCATGGGGCTTTTTAAAGGTATTTCCGTTCTCAGATATGTGGTCCATCGGGTGTTGCAAGAGACAAGCACCTTTGTAATGAATGAAGTCCGTGTCCTGCACCACTTAGGTGGGATTTCAGTCATCTTGATAAGAAAGAAGGGACTGAGATAGGGTCAGCCATACTGTTTTGACACCATAGAAGCTTGTGGTATTTAAAGTAAAAACTGCTATTATGTATATAGGTGGCAATAAGTACTATAGAGTCTTCAGAAGGCAAGCTAATGTAAATGAAGTTCTTCCAGAGTTCTCTCATGTTGGCATTTCAAATGCCTTCCTTCAGCTTGCAATGCACTAAATTAGAATATACAATCTTCTCTCTAGATTGAATTTGAAGTACTTTCCATTTTAAGCTGCATGTTTACTTTTAAGATGCATCTTGGTAGTTGATTTGAGGGTTTCTGAGTGTATTTCATTAGAAGTGTAACGATTAGAGTAAGTTCAAGGGAAAACAAGAATGAACAGAAGTCCAGAAAACCTGACCTATAAGGGAGATCACTGAAAAATCTGTATTTCCTTAGTCTAGGATAAGGTTGGGAAGGGAAGAGGAAGTAAGTGTGTATTTGAATACAGAAAAATTGCCTGGAAAGGAGAAAGGATTAAGATCTTGTTCACATTTGCTATGGATAAGAGAATTAGATTTTAATATTAGATCAAACTTTCCTATGTGCATTGAACTAGCAAGTTGTAGGTTCTGGTGTCTCTGCTGAGACATGAAGGAAAGAAAGCTTGGCTTAGGTATTTGTAGGACTTAGCTAACAGCTAACACTGCTGTGAAATAGAAGAACTAAAGATGAGAAGGGACTCCTGATGATCTTTTTCAGACTCTACTCCTTATCTGCTGTCACATCAGACTTGTTCACAAATGAACATTTTCCTTATGATAGTGCTAGCATTACCCTGTAAATTGGAAATGGATAGTCATTTATGAATTAAGAGTGTATTCACACTATGGACAGACTCCACCTGCCTATGTGAAAGATAACATCCTTCCAGCTTTACTACAAAATTCTGGATTTTCCCTCTAGAGAATATTAGCCTAAAGAAAACAGGGATTTGAATTGCCTCACAGGCTGGAAAAGCATCACTGGCAATGTAACTCCCAAGGTAGTTTTCTTGGAAATGGCTGAGAGGTTTTGTAAAGGGTCTCCAGGAAGCCTTTAATACTTTTGATCTACCTGTTCTGTTGTTGGATCAACTTTTATAGGCATTAAAACTATAGTAAAATCTTGCATAAGGGCATATGGGGAAAAAAAGTTTGGCCTCTGTCTTCACAGAAACACATGAAATAAAACAGAATTTAGATGTTCCTCTGTGCATGTCAAGGAGTGAAGTATAAGAAAACGTGTTTTGGGAGTTCATTGAAAGTATGATGCATGGTAAATGAATAATTTTACTAGAGCAAAGACATGTAAATAAAAGGGATCACTATTTGCTATAGACCCTGTTGCAGTCTCCACTTCAGGTAATAAAGTGTACTTAGTTGTTGCATCAAAGCTTGTAGGCTCTGACTAAAACAGAGTATGTCTCAGGACATTAACCTCACTATAAAATTTGATAGAGTTTGAATTTACTTCCAAAGTCTAGATGATGAATGTCATAATTTCTTTCTTTATTACGTTAAAGTCCTTCCTTAAAGCTTAGGATGAGAGGATAATCAATGTAGGAAGGGACAACAGGATGTTGCCTGTAGTTTCCTGTACAATTCTGGCTTTTTTTTGGTGAAGATTGCTATCTTGTAGTAGCTTTTTTTCAAAGCACCTCAGTTATCTTAGTGAACTGATAAAACTGTAGACTTAAGAGTATTTTCTATTTCTTCAGAATATTCTTCAGAAATTTCTTCAGAAATACTTAAGAGTATTTCTTCAGCTCAGACATAACATATATATGTGCCGGTTTACACTGATGCTATGTGCAAGTGACAGTAAGCATGATTACCAGGAAGAGCTGAAAAAAGTTTCTTTCCTGAAAGTGAAATCAGTCAGCACTGCAGAGTATGAATAGTAAATATGGAAGGTCCCTGAAGGTAGACAGAACAAGCTTACTTTGAGGAGAAAAATAGATAATAAAAAACATAGAGATGTCTTTCCATTTTTTTCAGTCTAGAGAAATGTTTAACAATTTTAGTAAGGTTACTGCTTGAAAAAATATAGCTATGTTGTCTAACTGAAACTGCTAGGCCTGCTAGAAACCAAGAAGAGGTTTGATATGAAAAAGTAAAGTAATAGATGAAATTAAACTTTATTTTCTCATGGAAAGCACCAAGTGTTTTTGAAATATTTCAGGTACAACATTATATGGTGCTGTACAAAACCCCCATTTTTAAATATGGGGTGATCTAATAACAAGATAAAATATAATTCATTTTAACAAATAATTTTGGACCTTTTAAGAGGAACAGTTAAGTTTCTTACAGTCTGAAGCAGCTCACTTTAATGTGTGTCTTGAAGCTGTTCAACCATTAAAATAACCTGTGCGACACCTATACAAAAGGATGACAGAAGTTATATTACGTCACTTCTTAGTGTGTGTCTGTGGTATATGCTGTTGATCTTTGTCTGGTTTTAGCCTTTTTCATTGCAGCAGATTAACTATTTCTGTGAATGTTAATTGGGAAAAATATTTTGTAATCATACTATGAAGCTTACTGGAGTTTTATTGTTATTTCTCTAGCTGTGAAATACAGAGTCCGTGGTTTGAATTAGGGTAGTGTTTGTCAGAAGCATGTATCCTTGGGGTGCTTGATCCAAATTATGTTGTGTTACAAACCCTAGAACATTCCATTTGGCTGTGTTTAATGAGACTTGTTAGAGTTTAGCCTTTAAAACCTTAGGTGTCGCCATGAACATGACCTAGGATGATTTTCAGAGGTACTAAAGCTGATAAAGAAACTGCTTTCTAGTTGCCCAGTGTCATCCCTCTACTGCTTGCACAGATGCTGGTTTGGACTGAGAAAGCAGAGAAAGAAAATAAGCAAGGGTTAACAACTTGTGAAGAAGAAAAACCAAAACAAAAACCCACCGTTCCCACATTCATACCCCAAATCTCCAAACCCTAGAAATTAGGGGCAGACACTGGATGAGGAAGTGTTTGTGTTTTACAACCATCTGTGAAAAGGAAGCTGATTGGGTATCTGAAGGGGGAAGAAAGATAATTAAATTCTGAATGGTAAGAGCCTTTGCCTGGTCAGGAAGAGTGGGACACGGTAGGAAAGCAATAAAGAAGATGGCTACTTAGTGTCTTCTGTTTTAAATGCTATGAAACCCATTGGTCACTTCTCATTCCAGTCTGCTGCCTTCTGCCCTGGTATGAGACATCTGCTATTTCTTAATTCTCTGTTTGCTTGAATAGCGAAGGTTTGTGTAGTGGATCAGAAGGTGACCAACAGTTGTTAAAACAAACAGGTTTCAATGCAAGTCATAATGTAAAGTTATATTTTAGGTTGGATTTTTAAAAATAAACTTAGAAGTGGTATATGACCTAAGTTCAAACAATAGTTACAGCTTTGAACTCAAGTATAATTAGGAAATTATGTAAAACTTTAACTTACCTTTGTCATGCTTATGAATTATAACAATGTACATTTCGGAGCTTTTCTGCCTTAATTGATATTAAGACAGGAGGGTGCTCATTCAAGGAGCTACTGTTTATATTTTGTGGTCACTCTAACTGTGGTACCAGTATTTCAGGTGTAGTCCTCACAGTGTATTTAACTATCTTTCTGATCTATCAAGAAAGATTTGGGGCGGGTTGCGTGTAACCACTCTTCAGTTGCCTAATAGTTCTTGGGGGTGCAGTGATGACCTGTCTAACAACGAAGTCATTTTGACATTGTCAAGTGTCCTGCATTTTAACCTTAAGTTTTTACCTTGCACACAAGAATATGTGAAAACACATTCCATGTGTACAAAATGGTGGCCCACAGCTTTAGGGACTTTGTTAGGGCATATCTAGACTCCTGGTATTGGAATGCTGAGCAAACTCCTGTTGTGGATTTTGCTGTGAACAAACTAGCCCATTAAGAATTTTATCACATAGTTCTCTTTGGGAAGTGTGCCTTGTGCGTGTCACGTGGACTTCTCTCTTGAATGAAGAGTGAAAAACTGATATTTTGTCTTGTAAATGACTACTGGTATAGTCCCACCTAGTAGAAAAGAACAAAAACTAATAGGTCTCTGTTTATTTTCCAGCACTGAAGTACTTGACTTTACAACCTTACTAGTATTTTTAAATTCAAAAAAGAAAGTGTATGATTCCAGTATTGCTCAGTCCATTTGCACAAACGAATGGAAGAGCTAAACCCAAACTTCTGCTACCTGGATTCAGCTTCCAGCTTTGTTTCAAACTGATTCACATTGCCCAATTTCTTCAACTCTTCCCAGTTTTCATGTGGCTTAGATTTTTGAACTAACTCTTAATGTACTTTTTTTAAAAAATATATATATATTCTGAGTTTCTCAAATGTCACACTTAAAATTTTTTTGGCTACCTGAACCTCTGTGTCTACCATAAATCACATGAGTTTGCATGATCATCAGGTGCTAGTGTGTGTGAATGCATTCTTACACTGTTGTGAACAAACAGGAAACCTGGGGAACTACAGGCCTGTCAGTCTCACCTCTGTGCCCAGCAAGATCATGAAATGGATCCTCCAGGAAACTATGCTAGGGGACATGGAAAATAAGGAGGTGATTGGTGACAGCCAGCATGGCTTCACTAAGGGCAGATTGTACCTGACGAATTTGGTGATCTTCTACGATAGGGCTTCAGCATTGCTAGATAAGGGAAGAGCCACTGACATCATCTACCTGGACTTGTGCAAAGCCTTTGACACTCTCCTGCATGACATCCTTGTCTCTAAGTTGGAGAGACATGGATTTGACAGATGGACCACTTGGTTGATAAGGAATTGGCTGGATGGTTGCACTCCAAGAGTTGCAGTCAATAGCTTGATGTCCAAGTGGAGAGCAGTGATGAGTGGCGTTTCTCAGGGGTCAGTACTGGGACCAGTGCTGTTTGATATCTCTGTTGGAGACATGGACAGTTGGATTGAGTGCACCCTCAGCAAGTTTGCTGATGACACCAAGCTGTGTGGTGCGGTTGACATGCTGGAGGAAAGGGATGCCATCCAGACAGACCTTGACAGGCTTGAGAGGTGGGCCCATACAAACCTCAAAGTTCAACAAGGCCAAGTGCAAGGTCCTGCACATGGGTCAAGGCAATCACAAACACAAATACAAGCTGGGCAATGAGTGGATTGAGAGCAGCCCTGCAGAGAAGAACTTTGGGGTACTGGTGGATGGAAAATTGACTGTGAGCCAGCAATGTGTGCTTGCAGCCCAGAAAGCCAACCGTATCTTGGGCTGCATCAAGAGAAGTGTGGCCATCAGGTCGAGGGAGGTGATTCTCCCCCTCTCCTCTGCTCTCATGAGACCCCACCTGGAGTACTGTGTCCAGCTCTGGGCCCCCAATATAAGAAGAACATGGACCTGCTTAAGTGAGTCTAGAGGAGGGCTGTGAAGATGATCAGAAGGCTGGAGCACCTCCCCTGTGAGGACAGGCTGAGGGAGTTTGAGGGGATTCAGCCTGGGGAAGAGAAGGCTCCGGGGAGACTCTATAGTGGCCTTCCAGTAGTTAAAGGGGGCCTACAGGAAAGATGGAGAGGGACTCTTTGTCAGGGAGTGTAGTGATAGGATGAGGGGTGACAGTTTTAAACTGAAAGAGGGTAGATTTAAATTAGATATCAGGAGGAAATTCTTTCCTGTGAGGGTGGTGAGACCCTGGAACAGGTTGCTCAGAGAAGCGGTGGATGCCCCTCCCTGGAAGTGTTCAAGGCCAGGTTGGACGGGGCTTTGAGCAACCTGATCTAGTGGAAGGTGTCCCTGCCCATGGCAGAGGGGTTGGAAGTAGGTGATCTTTAAGGTCCCTTCCAACCCAAACCATTCTATGATTCTGTGAAGCAAAGTGTATTTGTAAGCTTCACAGCCGTCTTCCTTCCAGTTACCTATGTTTTCCATAAACCTAGGCTCCCATTTGATGTGACCTCTCTAGGTAAGAGAAAGGGAATGGGTTTGTAGTTTGCCTTACTACTGAACTCAGGCCAAATAGTGACTAATGAACATAGCAGATGTTTCTACTTTTGAAGGCTTTTTTTGGAAAGAGCTTTATTAACCAATTTATCCTTCCTCCCAGGGGATGGCAGGACAGCAGTGTAGCTGAGATCTGACAATTCATTACATAAGAGAAGAAAATATTAATGTTGACCCTTGCTATGTTGACAGTAGGATTTGAATCTAACCTTCTGCTTTTTTTTGCTCAGAAAAACACATCTAAGTAGAGTTTTCTTCAAATCTCTCTGCTACTGTGCTACGTTGTGATGTCAGCCACATTTTGAGTAATTTGGAATATAAAGAGCCAGATTTTGTGTGCAAATCCAGGGTAGCTCCATTGGCTTAATAGTGTTACTCCAGATATTTATTCATCTTACCATGAGATCGTAATCTCACCTCTGTTTTTGATGAACAAAGAACCCATGTTTGATTTGGTTAGCTATTGGGATAGGAGGGCTGTGAAGCTGAAAGGTTATAATGAGTGCCTTCTCCTCCTTTTGTTGATGAGCTCTCAGAGGCATTCATCTGTAGTTAATTAAGCATGAGAGAGGATGGCTATGTTGAAGTTTCTTACCAGAAAGTGCAAGGAATTTTTTGCAGGCAACGTCTTTTCTACAGTTCTTTTTGTGCTTCAGTGGATGTTCTCCCTTCTCTTCCTGGCAGGAAGGTAAAGGTAACAGCTGTGATGACCTCTGTGCCAGCCAGTGAACAGGAGATGGGTGGAGCTGCTTTAGTCTTTTTTAGTAGTAGTGCAAGTTATGGAAGAAAATCATGAAAAAGAGAACACAAGCGTGGAGGTATCCTCATAGTCTTTGTCCTCTGCAGGTCTTCCCCAAGGGCTCCCTCTCTGGGTACTTGGTACCTTGTCCTGCTGGGCCTAGGGGAGCGAGTGGCAGCTTCCGCAGACAGAGCAGGGTTTTGCATGGCTCCTCTCTCTCCCTTTCTCTCATTATGTGCAACCATCCCCAGAATGCCCAGCACTCAGCTCTTACTCAAAACACTTCAGTTCCCTCATCATGCACCCAAGAGTTCAGGATGCAAAGATATTTTGAGCACGTCATGCAGGTGGTCTGTGTGTCAAGAACTTATGACCTTGAAAATTGGTTTCCTTTGATCACCCTCTGTTCCATTGTTCAGGAAATATGCTTAACTACAAAGGTTGAAGTCAAGAATGATGTAATCGTCATGGAGCCATTAATCAGTATAGTCACTGTACTTTTCCAGGTGGAAAATAGTAACCACAGTTAGTTATACTCACATCTGCATATAATATGTACAATAAATTATGCACAAAATCAAACGTCTTCTAAGTGAGCAACATTATTTAGGGCATGCTTCCAGAAATCAGAAAAAACAAACGCACTTGATAAGCAGGTAGTTGCATCATTTCTGCTGATTGCTTGCAGATTTCTGCTGAGACAGAACAGACTGCAGCAATGTGGGTTCACAGACCAGTTTGTTGTCTTGAGCCACCCAGTTAATATGAGGATAGTCTCCTTGGAAAGCCTTTTTCTGTGCATGTGTACCTCATGAGCTCTCTAGCTTGTTCATTTCACCTATAATATTAAGGAGTTGTTAAGCTTAAAGGTCAGTAACTTTTCAGGTCTGATTTCTCAGTTTCAGTGAATCCCATGCTGAGATGAATGTAGGAATTAAATGTGAGTGAGCTATGCCTAAATTTCTTTTGAACATCAACTTTTATACAATAAACTGACACTTGTAAAGGGCCATTTTAGAACAAAAAGAGGCTGTTCTTGATGTTCAGATAAATCAGATTTAGTCCATACAATCTATCCATATCTCTGTGAAGCGGTGTAGGTTTCAAGTCAGTTGGAAAAAGCACTACAGCATTTAAACTTCATTTCTAAGCAACAAGCATTGTTTTGTTTTTGTAACTGGATGTGTTTTCCTGTAGTAACATCCCCGTAATGATTTGTGTGTGTGCTGACTGCTCCCATTCACAATGTGGGCTAGAGTCCTTTCTAGATGAAAATTCAGGGGTTTACAGTGTACATTGCTGTTCTTCCATGCAACGTAGAAGCTTCTTAGAGAGCTGTGTTGGTATGTGCCCTGCACAGGCTTGTGGAAAGGCAGAGACAGTCCTTTTAGTCTTCTGTTTCTGTGGCAGGATGCTCTGGCTCTGAGCTGGAGAGGGGAAGAACAGAAACAGACCTGGCAAAAATGGAATCTGGTGTTTCAGTCTGTGGTCACTGTAAATAGAGACTATTTCAGTTTAATACCCTGTGTGCCAGGAGGGTGCATGCAATTGGACAACGTATCTAAAAGTGGGATTATTTTTCCCCCTCATTTTAAAGCTTGCTTTGTTCCAGAATGTGGTATTTGCTTATAGGTGGTCTAACAGTAATACTTAACTGTGTTGCTTCTTTCTTCTTGCTCATACATTGGACTGAGTGTTTATATCACAGTGTTAAACTGTGATTCCGAGCACCTCCAGTCTGATCTGGGCCTTATTTTATGAGCTTGTATATGTATGGGCCACATAGTGATAACGTAGCGTAAAGAGCTTTTGAGCTGCTGCTGTTCTTGTGTGGCTTTGGTTTGTTTCATGTGATTTAAGGTGGGAAGGAGGCTCTTGACCTAAATACTGTATTAATATTTCACTTGTCGTCTTGTTAGATGTTTTCATGAGGTTGTAAGTGTACTGGAAGACAAGGAGAAGCTTAAAGATGAGTTTTGAAGTTGTTTAGCTGAACTTGGAATATCTTTCTTGGAGCAAGACAGAGAAGGAAAGAATAGTGGAAAAAAGGCAGCAACTTGAAGGGGGGGAAAAGCTGGATGGGTTTTACAACCATAAATGGTAAAAGTAACCTTGCTCTGCTGCCAGCAAGCAGAACGATGGAATAAGGTTTTGATTTACAGGAACAGCTCAGCAAGGGCCTTGTAGAGTGCTTCATGCCTGCTATAAAAATGTGATTAGCTATAAAATGGGAGAGATTTAACAAGAGAATTTAAGCATCGGCAACAGCGCTGTTTCACGCAGAATGTGGATGCCTGCTTTTAGAGTTCTGGGAACACAAGCTAGTTTGGAAAACGTGAAGTTTTCCAAGAGAGAATGTGGATTATTTTGACTTATTACCTGAACATGTTAAATTTTGCTTCTCTGCCCATTCATCCTGAAGTCTCTAAAATTAAGCAACATTTATCCTTGTAATTATTTCTTCAGATAATTTTGTCCCAGGAGCTAGGCTTACAATAAGCTTCCTAAGGACATACAGGTAGGTGTGAGATGCTTTCTCTTAATTCCAGTATTCTGTCTTGTTATATAGACTGTATGGTATCTCCCTATCTGTACATTACAGCTTTATTCAAGAGGTAAATTTGTCAGTTTTAAGCTCATGTGATCTGTTGACCAGTTAAACCTTGCAGCTGTGGACAGCAAAAGCCTCTCCCCACTTCATTATTGCCCAGCGTCCAGCCCTGGAGTGATGGAAGCTCAATACTTAAGTTTTCTTAATGGAAGGCTCATGAGCAAATGACTTGCCACCAAGTGTGCCAAGTGATGTTTGGGGAGTGGAGGAGAGGGAACGGTAGTATTTTTGGATGCCCAGTGTCATTCCTTGTGAGGACTCCACTAGAGGGGAGAAAAGAGGAAATGGGAATTTCTTTCTGAAAAGTGAAGCATCAAGATGACTGTGAAGAATTAGCTGTCCGTGTTAAAATCTGAAGCCAAATGTTTCCTTTAAAGGACTTACTCTTAGTCAAAGACAGGAGAAGGGGGACACAGCTGTGTTCCACTGTATGACTTCAGCTGAAACTGAATGCTGAGATTATCTATCACTCTTCAACCAAGTTAAGCCTTCTTAATTTGTTTTAATTGCTTCTCCATAATATTACTGATATTTCAGATAGTTCAGAAACAACTGGTTTAAGAATAAACACATCCCTGAAAGTGTGCAAGGAGCAGGATTAAATTATTAATGCCAATCATTTTCTTTAAATTGGGAAGCAACTCAAAGATTGTGGGACACCAGTGTAATAGAATGTATAGTTCACTATAAACTTTTGGGTATCTTAAGATATTATTTTTGTTTCTTTTTAAACCTAATGGAAGCTTTCTTAACCTCTAATGAAAAACAAAAGAGGTTTTTATCTTGGTTGTTTGTATGGCTTGTCTGAAGACCGTTGATGTGAATATCATATCTTGATAGGAACTTAAAAGATGATTTAGAGTTTCATTTTTGTGTTTAGAGGTATCAAAATTACACAGCTGAAAATTTGGATTTAATCTGCCATGCATAAATTTAAAACATCAATATCCTTTCTAAGTGTGTATAACTGAAAGCTTAATAAATACGCTAATTTATACTTAAACATACAGTTTGTGCAGCTATTGATATGGTTCTGCCAGTGTATTAGTTCTAAATTCTTCATTTCAAGGTTTTGAAACTGCACAGTGGTAAAACTGTGTTCCAAACTGTCTGGAGGACATTATTCTCAAGAGGTCAGAGATATAAGCCCAGTAACTAGAAGTATTTACTTTTAAAGCTTTGTAGCATGCACAAAAAGCAAATGCAGAGATCCTGAATGTTCTTGTAGAATCATAGAATCATTTAGGTTGGAAAAGACCTAAAAAAAGACCATCAAGCCCAACCGTAAACATAACACTGCCAAGTCTACCGCTAATCCTCGTCCCTAAGTGCCACATCTACATGTCTTAAATACCTCCAGGGATGGCAACTGAACCATTTCCCTGGGCAGCCTGTTCCAGTGTTGGCAACCTTTTTGGTGAAGAAATTTTTCCTAATATCTAGTCTAAACTTCCCCTGGTACAGCTTTAGGCCGTTTCTCTTGTCCTATCACTTGTTACTTGGGAGAAGAGAGCGACACCCACCTCACTACAACCTCCTTTCAGGTAGTTGTAGAGAGTGGTAAGGTCTCCCCTCAGCCTCCTTTTCTCCAGACTAAAGAACCCCAGTTCCCTCAGCCACTCCACATAAGACTTGTGTTCTAGACCTTTCACCAGCTTTGTTGCCCTTCTTTGGAAGTGCTCCAGCACCTCGATGTCTGTCTTGTAGTGAGGGGCCCAGAAATGAACATAGTATTCGATGTGTGGCCTCACCAGTGCGAAGTACAGGGAGACGATCACTTCCCTAGTCCTGCTGGCCACAGTATTTCTGGTAGCGTGATATTACACCTTCTATTAATTTGACTTGAAGGATATTTGCTTAATAAAAATAAAATGGTTTAAAACTTAGTTTTCAATATATCTTCACTATAGGATCAATAAACAGCACTTTTTCAAACTACTGAGTAATAAATCTCCTTAGCTGAGAAGACTGAAAGGATCCATACAGTAAAAGTATTGATTTTCTGTAGTATTGTACTTAGCGTAGATCACTTTGGGAAAAAGGATTGCTAAAATCTCCCAAAGATAAAAAGATTTCTTTTTTTTTCTCCACTGCAGTGACTGTGTTATTCATTAGTATCATGATATACTAAGAAACTATTGTGCTGTAACAATTTTATGACTCTCTATGTATGCTTACATCAGGGTCAGGGTTATAATACAGATGCAGAATGCAGAGTTGAATTTGGAATACCTTTTCTCTGGCAAAAATGTAAGTGTAGTTTTCCTCCCTGAGTTATGTACTCTTTAAATATTGAAGGTTTAAAAAGTTAAAATTAAGCCCAAAGATGCAAAATTGGTTGCTGAATAATTATTTCTTTAATATGAAGAAGCTATTTTACATAGATTCTGAATACAATTCTGTTTTTAACTAGGAAAAAAGTTGTGATTGAATACAGTGAATTCACCCTCAAAGTATGAAAATATTTAATCAGTTCAAATTTCAAGGTCAATGATGTTTCTTGATAGTTCAGAAGCAGAAGATGATTAAAAATTTGGATAGTTCTGCTGCCTCTGAAGATTTAACTTATTGATGACTGAGGTAAATGATTGGCTTTTCCAAATGATCAGCTAGTTACCCATTGATGAAAGTAATACTTGAAAGTGGAAAAGAATGCAAAACTGCATCAGTACCTCCAAAATTGAAGGCACATTCCAAGTAGACCCAAGATCCCATGGCTGTATATGGTGAGAGATTAATCCTGTCAGCATCCATATATGCACTGTTGCTGTATGTTAAGTGAAATCTCAGTGATGTCCCATACCTTGTATGGGGCCTTCTACTTGCAAATCTTAAACAAGGATGCATCCACTTCAAACAACATGTTGGTTTAGTCACATATCTGGGGAGAGGAATGCACAGCTGTGTCTTTGGTTTTCTTCCCCCCACTGATCAGTAAGTTGTGGTGGGAAAATTATACTTTTCATTTTGCCTTTAAAGGGAGAAGTACCCTGAAAAGGATAGTCATACTGTCACTGAGCGTAACAGTAAGTGACTCCTTGCTATTTTATGGGTGTCTTGTATGCAACCATGAGTTTGATCTGTGTTCTTGTTTTGATACCTCACTTCCCTAGCTAGAATGTGAAAACCTCTTCCCCAAGATTAAGAAGCATATCTAGTTACTTCGCAGTGATTTCTTCCTTTCCTCTGTCAAGTTAGAGACCTTAAGTGGCATGAGATCAGACTTCAGGTTAGGGAGGTAGCTGCTAAAAAACCTTGGCCTTATCCAAATTCAGAGGTTTACAGAGGTGCAAAACAGAAAATGCAATTCCTGAACTGTGATAAAATCTCCTTGCCTTGATTATTTTTTTTTTCCCAAGAAATGAAAAGCTGCTAAGCAATTCAAAGCTTGACACCTGTACTTCAGATTTACTAGTGCTCTGAGGTAGCTTTGTGCACTTTAGTCTCCAGGGCTGGCTGAGAAACATATGGTCATACTATGGTATGTTTTTTCTCTGGTATTCATGGTATAGGGTCTAAAGATGACTTGCTTCTGCAGAGTAAAAAGATTTTGTATCTTCTCAGTTTTATCTGTCTCTGTAAGTAAATGGTTTTCCCCTGATCTCCACTTACGTGAAATGGAAGTGCAGTCATTAATACCAGAGCTAAATCTTGCAGTGTGGACAACTAGTTAAGACTGTAAGCCATGACAGCACTTTCTTAACACTGGTGCAGAGTTTTCCTTCCATAACTGTATGGGTGAATCTCAGTCCTGCTCGATGCTGAATAAATGATTGAGTAATTATTATTGCTGCAACAACTTTAAGATGGATGGGGACTTGCAGAAAAGGAGGTTCTCCTGCATGTTCCAATTAGCTGACTGTTGTCTTATGTCTAAAGTCAATGTTAGCAGTAAGTTGAACTTGTCTTGCTCTTTGCAACTTTGCAGGTGTGTTGTCAAATGTTTTGGGGCTTCTTTTTCAGCTCTAAATTGATGTCTTAAACCTATTGTTGTGACTCATCCTTGTCAACATGTGTATCAGTACACAGGATCACTGCTTCAGAGAGTTCAGAATTATTCTACTGCAGTGAAGTTTTAGGTAATACTGACTTCCCCTTAGACTATTTTCATTACTTATGTAGACAAAAATAATTAGACATTTCTTGCATAGACAAAAATGTCTGTTCAGCATAGCAGTTCTGCTTAGGATTTAATTAATGATTTTGTTTCACTGATACAAGCACTAATACCTATATTTTTATGCTTATATCAAGCAACCTGCCTAATAGTAATGTGAAGTAATGTAAAAGACAAAAGTGATATCTGCAAGCTTTTGTTAGGCAGGCTTAAATGTAACACTTTTTTTCAGACAATGGAAAATGCCATTGCGACACCAAGAAAACACAGCATATATATCCAGTGTTAGGATTTAGCCTTGTGCTTTTTTTAAAATTATTTTCCCTCAATTTATTCATGTATTTAGCACTGTGGGTTGAGGTTTTTGCTCTGAACATAGCATACTGCTTCACAGTGCAACATTTAAAATGCTTTGTGAGCAATACCACATGCTTGACATTTCATATAAATTAGTAAGCTGCACTAGGGGCATGGGTAGCACTAATTCATCACTTCTCATATTTCTCAGAGGTTAAAAGAGAGCATATCCTCCTGTGTTAAAAAGGGGAGAGAGCTTGATGCTCCCTTTCTTCTTACCTGACAAAGACCACTCCTTGCCAGTGGAACTGTGAATAATTGCAACATGTTATTTGAACGGACAAACCTATTGACTGAAACAGGACTTTTTTTATTCATGAGTGTAGTAAAACCTGACCAGAGATGTTTAGCTGTGTTGCTCCAATTTAATAATTTTTTCCAGTGTTGGCTGTGTACTATCTTCTATCTGAACTTTGGAGTTCCTGTGTATTCATATTTTGATGCCATTAGGATCTGAAGAAACCATCTGAGGATCGCTTTGTGTTTGAGAGAGAGTGGGGGGGATGGGAGTGTATGCACATATACATATGTATAGGGTTTTTTTAAAGAATTGGGCCCTTGCATATTTTCCATCTGAAGGACATCCTGTTGTAAGTAGTAGTAGGTCAGTGCCTCATTTACAGCTAAAGAACTTGCACTTCTTGAGAACATGTTCTTTACTTTCCTACATGGTTTTAATGAGGAAGTGGAAAAAGCACTGGTACCAACATATTTGCAGGCTCGGGATGCTTGTCTCAGTGTAAAGTATGGAATTTCTGTCATAAGTTCAATCAAACCTGGTCAGTGATATGAGGGTCAACAGCTGTGTAAGGCACATCCTATTTTATGGCTGCATTTCAGGGTAGGGGATAGTCCATCAGCTGTCTTGTCTACTGAAAGGTGTTTCTTTGTGTGTATAAGTGTACCACTATAATTGTGCCACAAAATGTATTGCTAGGTACCCATTGGCAAACTTGTTTTCCTGTTTAGTATGAAGGGAAAGAAAAGGAGTGATGATCATCTTCAGGACCCGGGAATATGAATCTGAAGAGAATGGAGCTGCTTCTGCTGAGCTCCAAAACTCTACAGAGAATTTGTTGCAAGGCAGAGTGGAGGAGACTTGCTCATAATTCTTCCAAAGTCCAGCTTTTATCCTAACCCAGTTAGGATGTGTCCTCTGGCTAGTAACTTGCTTGTAAATGTGTTGGAATTAATTCCACTGGAACCTGCACAGAGTACTTAGGGTGGGGAAGATTGTTACTAACTGTGTAAAAACTACTGAGTGGTTTCACATGTTGAATTTCCTTCCCCTTGTCATTCACATCACCACCAAACATTCTCTCTGGCAAGCACACCCTTGCTTTCAGGTATTTAGGCTTGGCATTGAGAAGTAGAATGTAACATTCTTTTCTCTGTCTTCGTGTCCTTGCCTGCATTTTTCCCTCCCTTAAATCTCATATGCTTACTGTACTTAGTTGTGCACTTTTGGATCCTTAAAACTGCAAACTTTATTTACTCGTGTCTGCATTCCATTTTATACCCATAGAAATTAATTTAATTTTCTGTGCATACCTACCTCCCCCTCCTTTTTTTTTCTTCCCCCCAATCTGCAACTTGTGCTGTTTCTCATTATCCTTTGCTGTGAGACATCGAGAAAATTTACAAAGTAAAGAGGACTTAATCCCTATAACTATTCCTCCCCACCACCAACCCCCTCTACCCCCTAAAAACAACCCTTCTTTAACAGACATTTAAATAGGTAACTGTGATCTAACACTCAAGGACAAAGATTGCTTTTTAACTTTTAAAGTCAAAGTTTAGTTACCTCTGGTGCTTGAGCAGAGGGAGTCTTTCCTCTGTGGCGTTCCTGCTCATTGCCTCTCTTTCTTTACCAATTTTTCTTTTTGTGCAGGAATTTGTGAAGCTACATATAGCGAGATTTCCTGGTGAAGTGACAAGCACAGTGTTACCTCTCCACAACAGTTCTACTTGATTTCTTCTGCAGGTGGCAGTTTGGTGGGATTGTATGGGATATCTGTGGGTAAAACGGTTTTCTCAATAGTGCTGGTTCTGGTTCTACAGTATAACGTGATTTTTGGTTTCTTCTCTTCATTTTCCTGGTAGTTAAGCATCCTCCACATAAACACGTACCACTTTCATGGCCACAATGAAAAACTGAATGTCTGTAGCTGTTTTGCCTCCAGCTGTGACATATCCTTGTGCCAGTTGTGGAGAGAATTCTTATCCAGTGTGAATATGTTCCTTTTTTTTGGGACCACCTGTCACGGGTATGATTTTGAAATGGGTGTACTTCGGAATGGAGGGTTATCAGGCTCTTGTTAGTAGTAGTTAGGAATATTGAAAAGAAGTGGTTGTGGTTAAGTTTTTGAAATATCCTCTTTTGTCTGTAACTGAATCCATGAATCTAGTTAATGGCGTGGAAGTGTGTGTCGGTGTCTTAAGAATCCATTTTGTGAAACTTCTTTCTTGGTAGATTTGTTTTGGGTAAAGGCAAGAAATGAGATTTTCTTGGGAATAGCAACTCTTGAGTTGTTGTCAACTCTGCTTACAGCTGCTTTTCTGGCAGTTTCTTCTGTGAAGACTGTACTTGTAGGAAAGGAATTCTGATCTGATGAAGAGTGTATTTATTAATCCAGAGACATTACTCTTCCTACTGTTAACTTAAAATAATATACTCTTGTACAGTAACCATTTTATAGCAATCAGGCGGAAGGGATAAAATCACTAAAAGACTTTAGCCATGCATGACTTGCTGATGGTAGTGTTACCCATAAAATTGAGCTGACAGGAGAAATAGTCTGCTACATTTTCTGTTACTGCATTTTTCTTAGTCATGGTCAATTCTACTTTTGAGGAGGTTATTACCTCTAGGACTTAGACACAAGGATTTAGTCCACCAGCTTGCCATGATGTCTTCTGATGGAGGAATCGTTTAACTCTTTCCCTCAATTGCCCCTAGAAAGGAAGGGAGGAGTAACAGCCCATCCTGGTTTTCTGTCTGGCTGCACTGGGAAAGTTTTGCCTGGAACATCTTTTTTGAAAAGGGGGTTTTGTTCTTCCCTGACATCTAGTGGAAAACCAACATTTTATGATTATGTAGGCTGTTACCTGAATTCAGTTTGCTATGATTCTGTTCAATTTAGGAAAATGTAAGTTAAGTCCTAGCAGTTGAAAAAGCAGTCATTGCATTGTGGTGAAATGCCAAGCAGAGAAAAGGACTTCTGATTATTTTCTGGAGAGTTTCATGTAGTCTGTTTCTCCCATGATATTAACTGATCTATATTTTTATGACCTTCTGTGCTCAAGAAAACATGTTTCCATCCTTTGAGCCTTTCCCTCTGATACCGGTTGTCCAAGGTATTCAAGCTTTTCAGTATTAGATTAGGGCAGGAATCCTTGCAATTGCTCTGATATTAATGGTGTTTTAGAACATTTACATCTGTGTAGACACAAGAATTGTGAACAGAGATTTGGTTTATTCTAGGTAATCTTTGACTGTATCATTACTGCTTGGTGGTTGCTTAAGAATGGCTTTGGGACAAGCGGAGAAGAGGAGCCTATAAAAAAAACAGCGTTACTCTTTTCAGTGAACAGAATTCAGCCTTTAAGAACATTTAGGGGAAAGATTGTTCTTGCAGAAACTAGCTTCTGATTTGTGACTCTAAGAACAGTATGATCGTCACCATTATTCTATAGATAAGATTTCAAAAGATGTTCACTTTCCCAAATGTAAGGAGAAAAGTGCTGTTACTGTTATAGGCCTAGAAGCGCGCGCTTGCGGTGTCAAATGTGAACTGTATTAATGGTGCTTTCTGGACAAACTGTAAATGCTTTGAAAAGCTATTTTTCTGTAAATGTGTGTCCTTATCCACAGTTAAATTTCACCCTCTTTGCAGATGGTTGTTTGGGGAAGAGGAGAGGGGAACAAACTAAAACCAAACAAAATAACTTGAGCATCATGATGATAATCAGAAGCTTCTCATTTGGAAATGTTTTCCCATTTAGAAATTATTGCTTTCAGCTGTGCAGGCTTTTCCTTCAAAGAAGAAGAAGAGGGAGGATGCATTTAAGTGTTTAAATTAAATATCAATTCTGTTCTACAAATATGGAAGAATAATGACTCTTGTGTTAAGATCGCACAGGGATTCCATAAATATTGCTTGCATTTGTGGATGAGTTATTTCATTAGGTCAGGTCAGAGAAGCCCAGATTGAAAAAGGAGCTCTTAATATTAATGCTGAATCTGTGCTGATATCTTTTTTAAGCAGCCTCCTCAAAAAGAAAACACCTTAGGGCTGTATGTAAACAGAAGCCTCAAAAAAGTTCTTTTATTGGTTGCACTGACATAATCTAGCAGCAATAATTATCTCAGGGCTGACTAACTGCAGAGCGCTCTGAGAGCGAGCGAGAAATGCCAGTCTATCAGAAGGTGGGATGTTTCAAAACATTGCCAATCAGGTTCATTTTGTATCTCCCACTTTTCCTAAAAAGCAGCCTGACATTTATTAATGGTACCTTCTTTCTGTGACAAGAACTACTGCTGTTCATGCTTTTTTCCAAGTAGAGTCAAATATTTTACAGAAACGTATTGCAACTCAATAAAGTGCAACTTGGTAATCAGAGTGGAAGCCTCCAGTGAGCATGCCATATTGGATAGCTGGACAATAAACCTTGCTGGCATGTTGCTTTCTCTGACTGTTCAAGCAATATTGAAGGAGAAAAATCTTTGTGTAAAGAGGCTACGTGTGCCAGCCAGTGAAATTTTCAGGCCTCTGTTTTTTTTCTTATTTTCTTTAAGAGCAAAGGTCAGAGTACCATTTGTCTGGTTTCTTCAAATTCCCCTACCCCCCACAGAAGTGGTTCCAATTCAGTTGGAGACATCCGCTGAGTGTCCTGCTCCAAGAGCAGTGTTACCTGCTGGTCCCTGCCACTGCAACGTGGAAATCTGCTGTCCCACATAAGAGGATGAGCTTCCAGTGAGAAGGTCCAGTGTTACATGGGTTTTATGGTTATTTCAGGCAACAAGAATGGAAATATTCTGATGAAGGGGCTGTTTTGAAACAAAACAGGTAGGTATTATGCCATCTGCCACTTGTTGGGTGGTGTTGGTAGTGGCTTTGCTCTAAAGAAAGACCATACTGTGTTTTCCAAAGACAACTTGTCTTATGCCAAAGTATGGCTTAGTGAAAGTATTGTGTGAAAGGTGCTTTAATCAGGCATGTGCTACCAGTTTTTTTTAATTACACTAGCAAAGGAAGAATTTTCAGCAGAAGTATATTTAATAGGTAGCCAGTCACTATTGCTTTCAAAGAATTTGCAGAAGTACTACCTGGAGCATAATGTTAGCTTACTTGGCCTTTCCTAAAGGTGATGTACAATAAACAAATGCAGTTTCATGTTCAGACAGGTTTAGCTTGCAGAGTTGACTGTTTGAAAAACTTAAACCTATGTGTGTGATAAGAGAATAGAGAATTACTCAGCAGGGTTTCTCTTTTCAGAAACTTAAATAAAATGTTAAATGAGAATGGTTCTGTAGACAGCAGCACTTCAAAAGGATATTACTGCAAGTAATACCCTCCAAGTCCTGGGAGGAGAAAGAAGACAGACACATGCACAGTGTGGTCCTGCACATTAAAGCATAAGGAGTACAGTTTTTAATTTTGGGGTTTACATTCCTAATTTAACATGAAATGGTGAAAGCTGCTGCCTTTTGTTTTTTGGGTGGGTTTGTTTGTTTGTTGTTTGGTTTTTTGGTTGGGTTTTTTTAGCTCTTTCTTTAAAACATCAGTTTGAACTTACCCTAGACTGCTATTGGCCAAAAATGGTGAGTAGCTGTAATGTGTTCTCCCTGAAGCACTTAGCACAAAAGAATTGTGTTCCCATTTGGCCTGGGTTCAGCCTTGGCAGGCAGTGGTGGTTGGATGAAGTTTCTCTTTCAGAATGGAACTAAAGATGCTGTTCCTGATGTGTTCTGCCGTGGTCAAGATTTGCAGGAGACCATTAATGACTATTAACATACTTAGGTTGCCTACGAATAAACTTTCTATTTACACTGTTAGTTTTAAATGGTGAGTAATAGTATCTATGGTTGCTAAAGCTTTCCTAGACCAACATTGCCACAGAGTAAGATGGGAGAAAATAAAGACATGAGCACAAACTACCAAATACTTATCTGAAAGTTTCTTTTAATTTTTGATGAATTCTACGGTACTGGTTGATATTACTAGAAAAATATCTTTCAATCATTATGCTATTTGTGTTGTTCCACTGTTTTCCTTGCTCTGGCTCATGAGACACAATCAATTGCCTTCTGTTTTCCTTTGATGTCTTTTGGACTAGTTTGTTTTGGAAGGTGAGCAGGCTGCAATAATTAAGCAATTACATTGTCAGTTTGAGTTGTGCTTCCCATTCAGATTAGATTCAGATCCATGAGTGTAATTTAGGAGGAAACATGCATGCCAGGAAAAGTAAAAATTTTGAGCAGCTCTGACAGGGAACAATAAGCTATTCTGCTCTTGTGTCTTTCCTAGAGAAGACTAAGAGATTTGACAGAACAGTAAGTTCTTGGGAGTCAATTGCTTTGTGGTCTGGAAGCCATCAGTTCTCTCCCAAATCTCTTTCTAGATAATATTCTTAATGAAAATGATGAGGCTCTCTCTTGTGGTGGATTATCAACTAACACCTGCAGTTTGCCTCTGGGTTTTTAGCTCAGTTTAGAGTCTGAAATTTGAGACAATTTTTTTTATGCTTTGAAGAATCTCATCTAATCATTAGTGGGAGCTTCTAACGGACATTGCTTATACAAAGTGGGGATATTTTTTCTGATTGAAGAGTCTCATTTTAAGATATCTTTGAAACACTGGAGTAACTTTATTGGGTGCAGGTTTGAATGATAATTGTAGTTGACAGTTGTAGTTCTTGAACCACTGGAAACTGGCATGTTTCACTAGAAACTGTGACAAAGTGTAATGGGAATGCTCATGTACATCAGATGGAACACAACTGTCAATGAGTGTAGGGAAAAAAAACCAAAGAACTTCAATGATACAAAATTACTTTGCAAAAATGTCTTGCATGACAACTTTTATTCATCAGCACTTGTCTACACTCTAGTTTTCAAAACGGGCCTTGTACGTGAAGACTTCCAACTGAGACTCGGGGCTTCACTATGAGTTTTGAAGTTATGTCTTTGTTGTAAAACTAGAAAATTGTTTTGGTTTAAATGAACAATATTGTTTTAATAGATGAAATACTGTATGTAAAATGTTTGATGGGTGGCTTAGCTTGGAACCTATCTTTATCCTTGATGGTGTGAAGTTACCATTGTGTGTTTTCTAAAAGCACAGCAGCAACTTGTAAGTGTAGAAGAAATGGTGTTTGGATTATCACTGATGCATTTCTCCTATGGTGCACAGCATAATGGATATTTTTTCTGAATATGACAGCAGATACCAGTGCAGTATCAGCTTGATAAGAAACGAAATTTGTATGTGCTTTAAGCAGAAGAAATAGTTGAAAATGTTGTGTATTAATAAGCTAAACTCTTATTTTGGATAAAGATCAAAACAATTTAAATGCAATATTGTCTTTAAACAAGTTTTCTGCTAAACATGATACACTATAATGTCAAAAATGTTGCTTGGCTGATTTCTAGCTATTGGTGTGACACAAATTTTGTTCTGAGGATGTTCAAAGTATTGGTCCATGGATTAGGGGGAAGGTCTGTCAGTACAATTTGTGCAAAAGGCAGTATCTTAAGTTATCTTTCACTGTAAATGTGAAAGTTTAGAAAAAGGAAACATGAGGAAATGATTGGGATTATTTTGGCAGGATTAGCTTTTGTGGAAACATAAAAGAAAAATTTAGTGACTGTGGCTGTTGTTTTTTTCTCTGAGATCATCTAGAAGCTGTGAACTCTTTTCTCACCCACTGCTTGCAGGGGATTGTTCAATGTTTTATAGAAATTGCTGTAGAAGATGCTAACCCCACGAATACCTGTCATGTAGGTTTCAATCCTACTTGGAATGAAGTGTGCCTGTAAATTCATTGGTTTCGGTCAGTGCTATTTCTAACAAAAACTTTTTTTGTCTTAACGTGGAGGCCTGTGTTACTAAATGTGCATCAACTGGATAATGCTCTCTGACCATATATAGTCTGCCTGGGAAAATGTACTTTAGTGAAAGTAGTATAGAAGCTATCTAAACATAATCCTCTGGCTTTAAGAGTCTTGGTTCTTCATGTTGAGAGTGCATATCTGCTCAAAAATTGGCAGATAACTTAATTTCTTCCAGTAGCACAGCTGGCAGACTATTGGCTGATCACCAATATGAAATTATTTGGTTCAGTTTTGTTCATATTATCTCAGTTTAACTCTGGTCTTCCAAGGCATTGCTTTGATGTGAGAGCAGAATTTGACCCTTATCCTCAGGGTGATGGCGCTCACTCTGCAAGAATTAAAATATATCTAAACATTGGCTATGAATGTCATAACTGTATGAGATAAATATTAGATGGGAACCATGAGTGATACAGTAGTGCAGAAGAAAAGTACTGTTAGGCAGAGAGAGTTATTCTTTCTAGTATATGACATTTTTGTTTCTTATGAAGGCAAATTATATGACTCAGTAATGAGCTGTGATTTATTTAACAATGATATATAAGTTATTCTAATAGGTATTATAGTCAATGAGTGGTCATAAGAGGAGGATTCTGTGTGTGTAACTTTGCTAATCCAGGAATTTCCCAATGACATGTTGGTTTATTGGTCTCTTAAATCCATCTGATATCTAAAAGAATGTACGGTATATTTCGGGTTTGGACACTGATAAGTGTTAGCCTTTTTAAATGTACTAGATCTAATATTCCAAGTTAAGCACTGCTTTCTGTGTAAAGTGATGTTAGTCTGTGTTGATCAGTTTGTTTTGCTGTGTTGTGAAGCGGCTGAGCAGTGCATTGCTAGCATATTTCTGTATATGTAAACTATGTAGTGACTGATGGGTCTGATTTCACTCACATAATATTTCTGGTTGTATTTATTGAGAAATATTACTGAGAGCAGTCTTTCTAGTTTGTGGATACTGCTCTCTCTCAGACTTGGAGAACAATACTTAGGCTTCTTAAGAGCCTTCTGTAAATGCCTCCCACTGTATTGGGAAGAATGGATGGTTTTTCAGTGTTGACATGGATGCAATCAACATATTCTAATTTAGTTTCTCGCAGATCGAGCATGCATTTTGTTTCCAAGTTCTTCCTGACTCTAAGAGGAGTGAATTTTGCAAGGCTGCCTTAAGGCAGGAGATACCTTGCATAAGTCAGGAGGAAATATGAGGGAGACAAATGTATTACCTGCGCTCCTGGTATTGTTCATTTGATGTAGGATTTCAAGGAAACTGGATGCTTGAAGACTGCAGGGCTAAGCATGACTAAAGGTTGGAATCTCCAAACAAGTCTTAAAGTGGCCCCTGGGAGGATACTGTAAAACCAGATGCCCAGTTGGTGACAGTAGGTTGCGTTATACAGGTAATATAGACCTCAGTTTTGGGGTAAAATAGTTACTGCTCAAAACTTGCTCGCCATGTGAAAATGAGCCAGTGATAAGAATGCTGAGTAGACAACATAAAATCACAACATTAATGTAACATCTAGTGGGTGATCTGGAAGTGGTTGAGTTGAAACAGTTTAAGAATTCTAGGAACTGAGCCTTTGAAATAGAAAATAAAACTGTAAATCATCTGAGGAGAAATGAGCATAAGCAAAGTAGATCATAATTCTCAGTGAGTATGTTTGCTGCACACACAGTATTAAAACCCGACAGTGTTGATTTAGACTGGCTTGTTGCAGTATAATCAGATTTTTATGACCTAATAAATATTGTTATGATCAATGGTTTCCTTATGCTGAAATATTTCTCTGCAGTATTGGCTGGTCAGACAGAAGCGCAGGTGAATGAAGTCCAAAGTCCAGACCCTTTCTTCTACTCTGGTAAAAGAAGCAGCTAAAAGTAAATGAACTGTTACAGTGCCAGTATATTTCCATTTGAGTACATTTAGATTGGTCAGCTGTTAGCCTTGACATTGAGTTTCAAAGTACTCGGTTCACTGATCTATGCCAAAAGTTAAGTCCTTGACATATGTTTGTAAACTCAAGCATCCAAGCATTGCTTAAATTTTTTTGCCCTTGTTAGTTAAATGTTATAAAAACATCTTTACAAGGATTAAGCTTACAATTAGTCTGCTTAAAGATTTGATGATGACAATAATTCACCTGAGGGCCTGTTTTATTACAGAATTTCACTATTTAATGACTTCAGATTGCTTTGAAAGTTCTATCCTAATTGTGCTGCTCCTGTGTGGAATTAACTTATTTTAAAAAGTACCTACTGTTCTCAAATATAGAAATATGGTTCCTTCCAGCCCCCAGTACACCTGTTTTTATTTATCCTAGAAAAGCTTTTCTCTGAGTTTTAACTCGTCAAAAACTAACCCTATCTGGTACATCTAGACAGAGCATCCTAGAACCATGGAAGGCAAACTGGAAGGAAGGATTCTTCCTCATGTTTTTGACCCTCATGATCTTTAAAGAGTGTGTTTGATTTCTGTGTGAGGTACTCTGGTTCTGTTGCCTGTAATTCTAAATCTAGATCAGGTGAGCTCGATGTACTTCTGCAGCTGGAAAACACCGCTCTTATATGGCACTGTAGTTCTAATGAAATCTTCTCAAGTTCCATATTAATGTTGCCGTACATGATGAAGGATGGAGCTGTGGGGCAGGATGGATGAAACTGAAATAAATTCCATGTGTTTGTCTCACCCAAAGGGTGTGATAGATGAGTTTTGTCCCTGATAGACCTCAGCTTTTTCACTTCCCCTGTGCTTCAGGAGGTTTCAGGAAGGTACTCTCTAAGTATGTTGCTGCTAGTTACAATTCAGTGCTGTGTGCCTTGCTGCAGAGCTGTTGAATATAATGAAGGAAAGGGGGAAGAAGAAAGGACTGAATTTGTTTAATTGGCAATGGCTTTTTCTGGCACACTAGCATGCTCTTGATGATGCTATTTATGGATGCCCATGGCCAGAAATAACATTCATGTCAAATTACACTTCACGGTTGACAAAAAATTATCTCTCCAGCATGTTACCATATTTAAGCCATTTGTCGACTCTCCACTATTATTTGTTGTTTTAAACCCCTTTGGTGAATCTTTTCAAACCTTTTTCTTGTTCTGTATTTTCTTTCACTCGTTAGAAAAAAATTGTAGATCTGTAATTCAGTATTGGGAAGTTGGTTCTGGCAAATGTAAAATAAGAAGTCTTACAGTAATTTTGCAGCTGTTTGTTTTCTATATCTAAAATGCTTTCTCTTTGTCAGGTATCAGTAACTCTGTAACTCTCCCACTACTCAGCTACTGTTCCTTTTGTTATATATGAACAGTTTTTCTGAGTAGTATCGTGCATTTTTCATGGAAAGAAGAGAGTTATTCTTTGTTGTCCAAAACAAATGCAGATTTCAAGTCTTAAAGCACAGATTTTTATCTGAATTCCCAAGTTTCTTTTCTGGTGGCAGTACTCAGCTGGCATCTGTGTCAAGCAGCATGTTCTTCTGTGCTCTTTCAGAGGCCAATATCTGGTCCCAAGATGCTATGAATTACATGTAATTATCCAGTTTTTCATTCAAATCTTTTAGTTGAATTTTGATGGAGACTCCATGTTTTTTTCTTAAAATGAGCATCTGTTACAGATAAGCTGAATCACGATGGAATTTTGTTTTTAAAGGGAATTAAGATCCCTATGTGCCTTTCCAGACGTCTTCCTGGGGATATCTATTGCAAATATGTGAGTTTGTAAGGAAAACTAGTTTTCTAACAGTCAACACTACCAACTGCAAGCAGCTGTCTTGTTTTTTTCCATGTCTGCGGCTGCCTGTCTTCGGTAACCAGATGATTTTGTATTCTCACCTGTTGTTTGTGCATTTAAAAGTTCTGGCTGTCATGCTAACTCCAGCCTTCTTTTTCCCTCAGGGTTTGGCCATATGTGATCATCAAATCATAGTGGTCAGCTGCTGAGACAGATTAAGTCATTTAGCTGTTCAGGTCTGAAATAAATTAAGCAGCGTGAAGCAAGGCCAATCTCCCCTACACAGTTGTCAGACTTGCATCTCTTTCCAGAAGAAAGACATGTTATTTGCTTACATAGTACATCAAATGGCAAATATGCTTGGGTTTTTGTGCTTGCCTTGGAACGGCTGCAGTCTTGGAAGGGCTGGAAGAACAGTGGGAGCCAAGTGAATTACCCAGAACTCCATGGGACTTGTTTTTGCAATTCATCTAGGAACTGGAAATAAGATCTGCAAGGCAAGAGGAACTTTCATTGCAAGACAAGACTCTTGAGGAACAATGCTATGCCATGGCAATAAAGCTACCTGTAACATTTTTGACTTAAAATATGAATTTGTTTCCTAGGAGTTTATTGGTTTGGTTTTTGTGGTTTGTTGGTTTCTGTGTGTGTGTTTCTTCGTTGGTTGGTTGGTTGGTTTTTGGGGTTTTTTTAGAGTGATGGGAGACATAATCCTAGTTCATTAGGATATACAGATATAGGTACTCTGTGGCAGATTACGCTTATCTAGCCAAAACCATATTAATAGAAAAGCTTTCATATCCTGAGACAGACTTTTCTTGTTTGCTTGAAACAGAACAGCTGTCTGGAAATGTGCAACTCATTGAAATCTGAAGTGAGGGAAAGATTCTTTTTGTTTCACTGCATGCCAGACCCTTTTATTTATCTCTTTTTCTTTTTTTTTTTTTTTTGTAGGTAAAATGGGGAGCTTCTTCTAAACTTTATTCTTTTGTTTATTCAGTGTTTGTGTGTTTTTTTTACGAAGAACAGTTTTGTATCATGTTTTCCAGAAAAGTGCTGTTGTCTATACTGTAGTAGTATCATGTTATCCTTTGCTCCTTTCTATGGGGGAAAAACTAGCATATTATTACATTGAAACACCATCAATAATTCCATTCACTTGATACGTCACTGAACTGAAGGGTGGGTCAAATGGTCATAAGAACATAGAAATATGTGCCAGCAAGATACTTTGTGTGTTGCAGGAAATTTCGTCAAGAATGTACCAAGGTGTGCAGGTCTTTCCTATCGTTTTTGTGTTAGGAAAAAACCCGAAGATAAATAATTTAAGTAATCTTAAGTCATTTGTAGGGTAGTTAACACCTCACTAGCACGTAATATTTACCCATCACAGTGATGTAACTTGCAGGGATAAAATAATAAAATAGTATGGTTGGAGATATGGTGGAGTTGAAATACATGGTTGTATTTAACTCCCCTTCAACCTTGCTGTTAGTATTTTCTATTACCCTCTCATTTGTGGCAGCAGTATTTTATGTAAGCAACATGCTGTTACTGATACCCACACCTTCTTGGTGGCTTAAAGATTAGCATCATTTACTATCCAACTTCATTTAACATCCAAGGGGAACAATAGCAGATCCATAAATCTGATGATAAAATATTACAGGAAAACAGACTGGATTGTAAGTGGATAAATGAAGGACCTAAATTTGCTAAACAATTTGCAGATGCTAGAAGCATAGGGGATTAAAATGTGAACAGCAAATTTAAGACTAACAAGTATGCACACTGTGGGCCAAGTTTGCAGAGGCCTCTACTTGGCATCTTACATCCTATTTGGTTACTTCCACCCACAATTGACTTGTTGAAGCAAAATTGGAGCCACAAAAAACAAAATGTGGAGTCGTCCTACCATAATGTGCAGAGGCAAACAGCGCCTGAACCCATAAATCAGGTGTTTAACTATCTGCAGTAACTTGAATCTGCAAATGATTGAAAGCTTCCCCCTCCCTCCCATGTGATAGAAGTAATGTTTTTTGAATGTTTTTATGCATAGAGTAGGCAGCTCTGAAATAAAGGCACCTTGTAACCTTACAGAATAGCTAAATGTTATTTCAGAACTGCAGCTATACAATATTAAGCTCAAATGCAGTCGTGGCAAAAAAACAGTTTTTGCCATTCAGACCTGCACTTAAAGGTGCAATTCAGGTCCTTTTGCAGAATAAAAATCTGGAAACAGGCTTTCAGAACCCTGATTCCAAAAGTACTGTTGGGGTTCTAGGAACCACCAGGGGGGATGTGCTCACTGTAATGCTGAGCAGTGTCAGCTGTTTGAATTTCTACAACTTCATAGTTAGGTATGGCGATGTCATGGTTTAACCCCAGCCGGCAACTAAGCAACACACAGCTGCTCACTCACTCCCTGCTGGTGGGATGGGGGAGATAATTGGAAGAGTAAAAGTGAGACAACTCGTGGGTTGAGATAAAGACAGTTTAATAGGTAAAGCAAAAGCCGCATGCACAAGTGAAGCAAAACAAGGAATTCATTCACCACTTCCCATGGGTAGGCAGGTGCTCAGCCATCTCCAGGAAAGCAGGGCTCCATCATGCCTAACGGTGACTGGGGAAGACAAATGCCATCACTCTGAACATCTCCCCTTTCCTCCTTCTTCCCCCAGCTTTATATGCTGAACTTGATGTCATATGGTCTGGGATATCCCTTTGGTCAGTTGGGGTCAGCTGTCCTGGCTGTGTCCTCTCCCAACTTCTTGTGCACCCCCAGCCTACTCGCTGGTGGGGTGGGGTGAGAAGCAGAAAAGGCCTTGACTCTGTGTAAGCACTGCTCAGCAGTAACTAAAACATCCCTGAATTATCAACACTGTTTCCAGCATAAATCCAAAACATAACCCCATACTAGCCACTGTGAAGAAAATTAACTCTATCCCAGCCAAAACCAGCACAGGTAAGTAGAAGCCTTCTCAAAAATTAAGATATACTGATTCCTTGAGCCAAGGGACAAAAGTGCATTTATATTAGTAGTACCTTGAGACTTTCAATAAAACTGAGTTACTAGTGTGAGGTTTTCTGGCTGCAGCTATCAGACTCTTGCTAAGTGTTTTCATTTGTTCAGACATCTTTCTGGGAGATCAGTGACAGCTGGAATATTCCACAAGTGAGTCATTTATCTAGATAGCTTCCAAACTCTTGTGGTTGGTCAAAGACTGCAGATGATGGAAGTGGAAAATCTGTAGATTTAGGAATCTTTTGGAAGTCCTTGGTCTAGATCTTCTTCCCTTCCCCCATTTCCAGTAGAAGTAAAACATTGTTCTGTCCTCAAAAGGCAAAACTTTCATTGTGAGAGTAAAATATGGTTTCTATGTTTATTTTCTGTTTTAAGATAGCACAATATATCAACAAATGCTATAGTATGTTGCTAAAAGTTGTAAGAATCAAAGAATCATATAGTAGTACAGTAGGATGATACTTGGAAATAAATGCTACAGCCTGTTTTAGTCTCTTCCAGACTTATTTGGTCAACTTATGTCTTCCTAGTTAACTTCCAGAATGTAGACTTGTCCTTAGTGACTTCATGCTTAATCATGTGTGCTGTAAGCACCTTTAATTTGTGGATGTTGTAACTTGTACTATGAACTTTGTTACAGACTATCCTGTGGGACCAAGACCTCAACACTCAATAGCTGGCAGAAAGAAGTGCTAAATATAGTCCAGTACCGCATGTGTGAGGTAGTAGTTGCCTGGCCTTGACCTTGTTGTTAATAAAAGCAGAGAGGAAGGAGATATCTTAATGCTTCTGTTAATAGCAAACCTTCGGACAGAGCTGACTAATGCAGCATAAAGGGTGGAATCCAGGGTGTCAGACAGAACAGACCTCATTCCTGGTTTTTGATCTACAGTATGATTGGGACGGTTCATTCTTTTCATATAAAAAAATAACTTTTTATATGGGGCAATAGTATGAATAATTTAATGCCATGAGGCACTCTTGAATTTTAGCTCTAGATCCCTCTGGGAAATTTAGGTGGGGTTTTTTTCATTAGATTGGATATAGGTTGTCCATGCTGGGAAGAGCTGCTTTGGAAAAGTTTGTGTACATACAGCAAATGTAGGTCTGTGCTAGCAATTATGTCATATCTTTGAGTATATCATCCTGTAATGATGTTTTCCTATAAAAATCAAATAGTATTTTCCAAAATTATACAATAATTCAGGTTGGAAGACAACTTCAGTGGACAAGTCCAACTGCTTGCTCAGAGCAGGGTCAGCTATGTCACACCAGGTTCCCTGGTCTTTATGCAACTGGGTTTTCTAAACCTCCAAGGACAGTGGCTGCACAAGCTCTGACCATCCAGTTCCACTGCTTGATTTTCCTCTGGGTAGAAAAGACTTTCCCTTTTATAGCATCTGATCTCCCTTGTTTCAACTTATGCTCATTGCCTCTTGTCCTTGCATTATGCACCACTGAGAAGTGCCTGGCTCTATCTTCTTGATAACCTTATTGTAGGAATAGGAAACTGCTTTTAGCCCTCTCCCCCCACCACTTCCCCCAGCTGTCTCTTCTCCAGGCTGAAGCCCATGTCCTTATCCTCACAGGGTAAGTGCTCCAGTACCCTGACAACCAGGGGTGTGTGTGCGTGTGTGCTTCTGCTGGACTTGCTCTAGTTTTTCAATGTCTCTCTGGTATCGGGGAGTCCAAAACTGGAAGTATTGGAGATATGGTCTCATGAATGCTGAGTAGAAGGTTCTTAACTGGGCAGTCTCCAGCCTGTACCATTTTGCGGTGTTAATCCTGCTCAGTGCAGGACTTTGCATTTGTCCTTGATGAATGTCGTGAGGTTCCTATTGGCCCATTCGTCCAATCTGTCTAGGTCCCTAAGGATGTCAACCCTGCCCTCAAGTGTGCTGATAGTTCTCCCCAGTTTGGTGTGATCTGCAAATCTTGTGAGCCTGCATTCTGTCATCTCCTCCAGATCATTGATGAAGATGTTAAACAGGAGAGGTCCCAGGATTGACCCCAGGTGACTAGCCTGGGTAGAGTACAACCAAGTAATTACTACCCTCTGTCACCAATCATTCAACCAGCTTTTTGCCCACCTCGTTGTCCAGCCATCCAGATCTTGATGTACCAGTTTGGTTACAATATTGAAGAAGATAGCATTAAAAGGCTTAAAAAAACCTAAAGGCAGTCAGGTGGGTGAGATGGTTTCCTCTTGGTAAAGCTGTGCTGACTGTTTCCAATCACTTTCTTATGTGTGCCCAGAAATGGGTTCTAAGAGGGGCCCACTTGAACTCTGAAATTTGGGTCACTTCTCAGATGGGAGAGGTAACTTTAATAGGATTTGGATGCTCCCAGTTCAAGAAGTTGTTATTTGCAGGACTATTATTCTGCTGCGATTTCTCATGCCAGGGACTTCACCATGTAGAGATTTTCATATGCATCGACAGAGCTGAAAACTCCATGAGTTTTCCTGCTTCCTGTAGCTAGTACAGATTAACAGCACAGTAGGATTGAATACTGAGCAGGCAAATTGTTTTGACACAAAGCATCACTCCAATACCAGACCCTAGGCTGACCGAAGTTCAGTGGAATGTCACATTAGAAGATGCTTTGTGCGGTGCAAGAAACTATCTTTTGATGAACTTTCAAAACAACTGTTGAATTTGCTGGTGGTTTCCTAACTGCTAAGTAGGTGTTAAATATCTGGCAGAGCTCTTCTTACTGCCTTTCAAGGGACATGAAGAATTTCCTCAGCAGTCACTCAGTTGCTTATAGTCAGTGCTTGGCTTTGTCAGCTTTGTTCACCCCTTCTGGGTCTAGCCCCACCGCTTGCTTGCGTGGAGGCTGCTTTCCTGCAAAGGCATCCAGCCTCGCTGCAGCTTCTGCCAAGACCTCTCTCAATGCTCCCCTGTGGCTTTGTTCCAGCAGCACTAGAAAGGGGCAGTATTCACCCTCCTCCTCTGTTGGTATCCTTGCGTTTTAAATGCAGCACAAGGTCCTGGAAACAATAGGGGTTTGGCTGCTCAGAATCTCCTTCCTCACAGCCCCTCTCCCCTGTGGCCTGTGCATCAGCTGCATGCCCTCATGGGGGTGTCATCCCCATTCAGCTGTGGCACCTGGCAGCCTTCCAAGCAAGGCTGTCCCACAAAGCCAATGCCCCCAAAGCCTGTACTGGCTTCCCAGCCTCTTCCCCATCTGCTCTGTCAATCCGGTCTCCAAGGCTAATGCCAGTTTTCACCATGGTGCTTGTGTGCCCAAAGTGGGACTTAATATTTCCAGCAGAGATGAGTGATTTACTTAATGTGACTCCTCTACAAGCCCTGTAAAGTCTGTTGTTGTTTTTTTAAAAAAATACAAGCAAGAGAAGACTTAATTTTTTTTTAATGCTTTTGATTGCTGTTGGCTGGGTATATGCAGCTGCCCAGACACCACAGTTTTAACAATTTTTGCTGTGATTTATACAGATTGACGTATCCCGGCAAGGAATGTAAGCCACAGAAAGCTGAAGATGAAACCAAGCAGGGACTATTAAAATGGTAGCAGCTAACAACTTAGTTGCAGTTTAGGATAGTATATAATTTATGGAGGCTTCAGTTACATTGTTCTGTTTTTCGCTTGACACCCAGCAGCTGAAAAGAAGCCCTTTACATACATGCTGCAAATCCCTAGACCAAGCTCTTCCTGCCTCTGAACTTGAATCATAACTACATGTGCCTTGTACCATTTTTTCTGCAATAGAAATAGTAGTACATTCCTGAAGACTTACTCCATTTCTGCTTTTCTTCTAAATTCTGTATTCAGCTGACTAATTTAAGTCTGTATTTAATTGACTGAGAGAGTCAAGTTTCTTTGCTGTGGGGGGAGAGGTCTTCTCTCTCTTCAATTCGTATTGTCATTATAATACATCTAGTAAACTTTTATAAAAGCAAATGTCTGTCTTAACTTTTTACAAAGTGATAAGGGATAGTACAAGTTTAGAAAAATTGGGAGTTTATACAGTCTGGGTATATAGATAAGAGAGTGAGACAGAGGTCAGAATTTGCTGTAAAGATAGTTTACACTATAAGACTACTCCAAACAGTAAAAATTTTTCATTTGATTGTCAGGATTTTCAGTTGTTTCTTGCCAGTTTAAACTTGATCTCTATTTTGACTTTTAATACTGTTTTCCTAATACTTGATGCAAGAGAAAACATTAATTTCACAATGAAAAAAGTGACATTTATTTCTGAAAATCTTCAAATATTGTGCTGACTTCTTCCTAAAATTGGGCAAATGATTGGCCATTATACCAGTCCTCTGAAAGAAACTCATTTCAAGAGAGGCAAATCTCAACAAAGTAGTTCCACAGAAGCTTTTCCAGGCATTTTTCTGTAAAACTGAGTTGACATTGACATGTTAACAAACTGTGCCTTAAGCTTGTCTCAGAATTGGAACCAATATCATTAGGGATGGAGGAAATGCTTTTCAGTGTCTCTTCAGTTGTAGAGTAATTTGGGATTTTAGCAGCCTTGATTCAATTCCATATAGATCAATCCATTTTTGGAGATGGATTAACTATATGTGGAGGAGAAAAGGCTATGTAGAACAGTGCTTCAAGGCTTTTGTTCTTTAGCAGTAACACTCATTATTTCTTCAGCTGGATTTTGTTTTTGCACATAGTGATGAAATAATATAAGGTTAAAAAAGGTTTACAAACCATTATGGTGTGTGAATGTCATGCTGACAATTGTAATAAAGGTGGGAAAGGATTTTACTGGCTTTTTCTGCAGGAGAACAAAAAATTTGAAAGGATGTTTTAGGACACTAGGACCAACTCATCTGCTGTTGGAGCAACCGCCTCATGCAATTTCTTTCATTAACTTGTTGAGCCCTTCTTGAAAGCACTTTGTCCCCTCCCCTTCATTTCTGTGGGAGATTATTTCAAAGCTTTATGTCTCTGAGGATCCAGAAAACTTCTTTCATTCAAAGCCTAAAATTGTTCAGGGCCAAAATGCCTATTTGTTCTTAAGCAACACCCTTTAGTTAAAACAGCTCTTCTCTTACTGTTGTATTTTAGTTATCAGGCTGCTCCTAAACGATCTTCATCTGCAGTTCTTTTCAGATAGCATCTCCACTACTTACCTTTTGATTTTTGATTTTTTTTTTTTCCTTTTTTTTTAATATGGCTGAAGAACTTACTATAGATGTTTTAATCTTTCAAGATCTAATTAAAATTGATTTTTTTGGAAGTTCCTGCCTTATCCCTGTGCTTCTTGACTGTGACCAGTGCTTCCTTTGGTGTTTTCTTATTCCCTAACAGCACCCTTCTGTATTCCAGGCAGATGCCTAGATGTCATCTTTCAAGGAAATCAGTGGTCCCTTCTTATAGACTTCCTTCCCTCCAGGGCACTCCTCATGTGGGATAACTTCCTGAGTTCAAGCACTTCTGAATTTGAGCCAGCCCTCCTCTGCTCTGTTAGCTGTCTTTAAGTCATTCTCTTATTGTGTCATTGTTTGTACCTTTTCAAACTGAGCACTCTCCTTCCAGGTCGACTCACGGCATGTCACTTTTTCTTGGGTGGCTGTAGGAGCTTGTTGGCTCTAATGTAGAGGGAGTATCACTTTCCCAGTGACCTATACCGTCAGAGAGGTTTGGGAACTGGTGCAGATTTGCTGGGATTTTCAGCAGAGTCCTACCACAGACTGGACATAAATTTGAGGACATCAGATGTTTCAAACAACACGCTTAGAGCTCAACAAATGCTCATTTCCAATGATACTGAATTAATCAGGAAAAAAAAAAACCAAAATCAACTAACTAACTGGTGTTGTGAAGTTCATTCTGGATTTATTGCATTCCCAGCTGCAAGTTTTGAGTCTTCAGCATTGGAGTTCAAGCCTAGTCTTACCCTTTCAGGTGTCTCAAACTTGTGACAGAATGATATGTATCATAAGTATAAAGATGGCAGCTTTTAACTACTTTGGACTCACCCAGGTCTGTTGCTTGTCTTTCAAAGAGCAGTATTTAACTTCGAGTTCATCTCAAAAGGCCTTTCTTTTTCAGTTTTATATTTGCCAAACTAAGAATGCTTTTTCCTGGTAGTTTTTGTGGATATTGTGGTGTCAGGCTTACAATTTTACAACTCTAGCTGTTAACCATTAGGGTACTGCCAAAACCATTAGGTTAATCCTATTAAAGATACCTTTTTGAAAAGCCATGTTTTGAGCTTCAACTGGATGATCTGCAGAGGTTCCTTCCAACCTTAATCATCCAGTGACTCCGTGATCTGAGTCTGAGTAAATAATATCTGTTTTATTTTCTGCCTGTATCTGTTGGTTGTTAGAACAAGTACTCAGATGCATTGCATCTAATTGATAATTCAGATGTCAAAGTGACACCCCTTGTGTTCTTTACAAATTATTTCTATGATCAGATTAGCTATCCTCTTCTAATCTTAAAATGTAATCAATGGTTTTCTGATATACTGTTCGTGGATTTGTACCCTTCCAGTTTTATCCATTCTGTAAAAGGTACTCTAATGTAAAGGTAGTTATCCTAGTGTCCTCTGATATGAAAGCCAAGGACAAGAGACCTGTTTCAGAGAACCAGGTTCTTCAAACTGTGATTGATTGTCTTCAGACAGTGATTGTATGATTGGTGGTTTTTTGGTGGTGTTTTTTTTTTTTTTTTTTTTTGGCGGGGGTGTGGGGAATATATTTATGTCCTTTTTTTGACAGAAGGCACTATTTTGGCAAAAGTCAAGCAATAACTTAAGTTGCAAGTGATCTGCAGATCATGCAGTCCTCCATCCTGCTCAAAGCAAATTCAACTAGATCAGCTTACTTCAAAGATGAAGATTTCACAGCCAGTCCAGTGTCTGACCACCCTCATGGTGAAAAATACTTTTTTTTATGTGAAATTTCATGTTTTGCTACTTGTGCCTATCACATCTCTTCCGATCACTGTGCACCTTTGAAGACAGTCCATTTGCATCTGCCACCCGTGTCAGCCACCTTTTGTAGGTCCTGTGCTCCATCCCCCTGGTCACCTGGGGGTTTCTCTTGGGTTCTCATTGCAGCTTGGTCATGTCCTTGTTATGGGGAGCCCCTGAGTGGACTCAGCCCTCCCAGCGGGCTCTGACAAGAGCTGGCCAGAGGGGAAAAGTGGTTTTCCCCACTGTGCCAACTCTACAGTGGCTCGTACAGCGTGATTGGTAGGTAACCACCTTCGCTGCAAGGGTGCACCTCTGACTAGTGTTGAACTGGTTGTGCATTGGGCTGCCTAGATCTTCTGCAAAGCTGCTTCTCTGGCCATGTGTGGTATCATCCGTGGGGCAGGACCTGGTGTTTGCACTTGATGGGATTTTCATTGGTCCATTTTTTTCAGTCTGTCAAGATCCTTCTGCATACCAGTCCTACCCACAGCACATTGACTACTCGCCCTGAACTGGTACTGTCTAGAGACTTGCTGAAAGTCCCATCATCCAGGTCCTTAGTGAAGATGTTGAACAGTATTAATCTTGGTATTGAGCCTTGAGAGTTTTAATCTTAAATTATTTAGCTGGTTTAAGATGAGGAATCAATATGCTGCATGTAAGTACAGGTGAAGCATAAGATGAATATAAATTGAGTGATTAACCTACGTGATGCCATCAGTCAGAGCTAGCTGGTTGCCAAAATATCATTTTTAGTGACAGTGCAGCAATAAGTGTTTATAAGGAGTGAACAAAAGGTACTTCCTGCCTATGCAAGGCTTAGAGGAATCACTTAAACTGTGGCAGGTGCTGGTTTATATTTGCTGTTCCATCAGATGAACTGTGATGTTTCCTTGTAGCTTACTAGGAAAGTATAAAATTGGATTTGATAGGGCACCATGTGCTTGAGGTTCTTCTTCACTCTTTGCTGTCTTCTGGGGAAATGAAGGAAACTGTTCATCCCCACCCTGCCCAGCCATTTTCCTTTCTCTTGGAAAAAACACAGACCCACACACACATACAGTCCTTTCAAATGTTAGGCAACAACTTGTTGCCTAAGATACCAGGCTGAGTTGTTCAAAGTTGCTTAGAGGGTTGAAATGGCACTGTTCTGCACAAAGGAAAAAAAAAAAATAATTGCAGGCTTTTAAAATGCAATTGTTTTAAGCAAGTAAGCTACTCTTGTTCTCTAAAATTGTCTAATAGAAAATCTCTCCACCCATTTCCATGAATTATTTATGCAAGCTTCAATCTTGACATTTACCTTTGGACAGAAATGAAGCTGTGACTGTTCTCACAACTTTTGCTCTAGAGGTGCTGTTGGTTTCGTCCTCTCCAGGCTCAGACCTCAGTGCTAATTCTGCCTATACGAACAATCCCTCCTGCAAAAACCCTAGTGAAACCTAGGCAATGCTGCTGTGATTTGAGGTAAACTAGATGAGTTCAGTGATTGTTTGTGGCTTATCTAAGGTTATGGTGTGTTGTCTCCAGGTGATTTGCTTTGTTTTCCTTTTTTAAAGCAAATCAGTATTTGTACCGCATGCTGAGTAAACTTTGTAGCATCACCATCACCACTGGTCATGCCTTCAGGAGCCCAAGAGGGAATAATTGGGAATAATCACCCAACCGTTCACCCACACTTGTAGGCAATTTTTGCCCCCAAGGTAAAAGTATTTGAAACTGAGAGTTAATTTTTAAGTGATAAATTTTCCTCAGCCTGCTTATGTACCAGGCTTTTTGTTTTGTTCTGTTTTCCCTGCTGTGGTGAACAAATACTAATTTGTATTTTTACTTTAGTAGAAGATTAGGATAAGTGTATGGGATGCTTAAACTGTCAAAAATGAGTAAAAATGGCAGAAATGCAAGGAAATAATGAAAAGCAAAGAAATTGACAGAGGTCTGCAGATGTAGGTACCTAATAATGGCTTTTTCTCTACCAATATCTTGCATTTTTAACATTCTGCTCTGAGACTATCAAACTGTGAAAGCTAATCTGTATACAGTTATGCAGAGCAAAGGTTTCTTTTACCCAGAGGGAAATACTAAATGCTGAGCAGAACTGCGGGTAGATTTTTCTTGCATGTATTCAAGGTTGTTTAGGTGTGGTTCAAGACAGTAATTTGTGGAGTGTAAAGTGTGTGGCAGGTAGGCAGCCATATCTCAGTGGGGATATGCCTGCACTCATACTGACAGGAATGCTTCTGTTCAAGCTGGTCTCAGTCTGGTTTGATATGTCCACAGTGCTTCCAGACATGATATACCTGCAGGACAATTGCTGTGAGATTTTTTTTCATACCACCTCAGCTACAATTCCATGTGATAAAAAAAGCTTACTTGCAGTTTAGATGGTTGAATAATTACATCAGTTGGTGTAAGAGAAATGCAATGGTAAGTATCTGAAATGAAATTTGAGTTGATAATACATGGTATTCAGTTCTCGTCATATGTATTGCCGAAGCAACAGCTGTGGTTTCTTAGAAAGCCTGAATGGTCCTAATTTTTGTTAGGCTGGATTACGTCACTGCTCTGAATGACAATTGTATAGGGCTTGGAATGCGTGGAGTGTCTCAGTGATGCATTTTAGAAACAAATAAACATAATATGTAGCATTCTTCCAGTAAACTTTTATTCTGTTGTATAAATGTAATACATCTCAATGCACTACAGTTGGAAGCAAATGACTTCTAGCACTTAGAAAGGCATGGGCTGTCAAACTTCATGGCAGTTTAAAAGCAGCCCTCATGATTTGGTAGACCAAATCAATCAGAAACAACCTTCAATAAACTCTAAAGCTTAGTGTTTAAAATCTGCATGTATTGATTTGATTTCCCTATTAACTTGTTTATTAAATATTTGATAAAAACATCTCATTTACCTGATGCAAGATGTTTAAGAATATTAACTGTGTATTAAACAATAGACCAGAATTAATGACTTGTCTGGGAAGATTGTGAAGATGTGCCAAATAGTCTCAAATCCTACTCCAGAACTAGCATCAGCCATACTTGGACAAACTGAACTTGTTCCTCTCTGTTGCTTGCTCCCCATTACTTTTTTTCAAAGGAAGCAGGGAGATGTGCAGAGAAAATGTAAAGTGCACGACTGCAGATCATGCAAGCAGAGAAATAGGATCAGTTGGTATGTGATTACACATCTCTCCTTCAAAATGTTGGAATTGAAAACTGTCCTACTTTGCTCAGTGTTTTGGGCAGGTACAGCAGAAGGTGCACACAGAGGGAATAAGATATTATGTGAGGTAGCGTGTTGCGCTGATGTTGGAAGGAACATGATTCTTCAATTTCCTCTCCTTTTTTCCAGTGAGCTGCTGAGTAATACACAGCATTAATTTTTTAAGTAGGTAATTTCCTTTTCTCTCCTTTTTAAAATAATTGTAGCAGAGCGTGCACCAAAAATATTTCTGTTTTCTGTCTAGGGTCGAGATGGAAAATGGCAATGACATACCACAGCTGTCTAGCACAGTGGCAGCAAGAATTACTTCTGTTGTGTGTAAATGGGACTTGGGTTATATGGGAACTGTTTTCTACATCGGAAATAGCTGGAATTATCTGGAACGTGCACACAAAGATTCATTTTTCTAGACAGTGAACTCAGCTGACTTCATAGTAAATCAGTAGCCTACTCCAGGTTGTATCTAGGTATGGCTTTGGCTCACTGCCTGTGTGAGAGCCCTGGAACGCTTCAGTTTGTGTGTGTGCTGAGCAGTACGAGTTCCTGTTATTTCCCTCATCTGTGTGAGGCTGCACAGAGCTTCATGAAATCATGTTGCCTTGCTCAGAAGCAAGCTTACAGGCTGCTAAACATAATTTCAAGTAAGAATCAGTCTACATCAGTCTATTCTTCTGCAAGTATCATGCACTTTTCATATCTGTTTAAAGGCAATGGATATTTTTCTTAATTCTATTGAAATTCCGGGTGGTTTTCCTCATGTTAATGAGAGCTAGGAAGCTTGTCCTTCAAAAACATTTCATTGCTACTGATTTGTTTTCCTGAGCACGGAAGGAGAATAGTCTCAGAATTAAAGGAATATTATAATAGGGTTTAAAAATTAATAATTAGATCTCCTATTTGGGGTTTTGTTTTCAGCTTTTTTCTTACAAAATAGCTTGCAGTATGAAGACAAGAACTCCAGATGTTAAGAACTCGAGTTCCCAGTACACTGGGGAAATTAGGATGAGTGACCAAGAAACTGATGAAAATAAGGGCTCTTTGTAGCACTGTCATAAAAGATGAACTCTTGTCTGGTCACACATAATGTATTTAGTTGGCAAATAAAAGAAGCCTTTCCTAATTCTGAAAGTCATCTCTATCTTGAAATTTGGTGAATCTTTTTTGTAACATGAGGTGAGCATGCAGACCTCTGTAGAAGTTCATTTAAATTATTCTTGTTCCCCTAAACCACTTTCTGCATTTCTTCATCAAAAGGCCATATGAGTAAGCCTCTCTCAAATCAAGAGTGGCTGAAGGGCTGAGATAGCAGATTACAATGTTCTTATAAATACCTTTGTTTATGCATGGCTTTGTGCTCATATGTGCTCTAAAGGGTGAATTTTTTAATTTTTTTTTTTTTTTTTTTTTTTTTTTTTTGGTCTTCCCTATGCTCCCAGGGTGGCAGAAGAACAACAAAAGCTGCGAGTAAAGGATTTGCTACCAAGTTAGTGTAAGCATTTGCAATGTTCCTTTCATGTGAATTTTCTGCTAGCCAGAAAGAAGTATCTAGAGTATACTGCTTTCTGCTGCCAGGGCAATTGTTACAGTCTTTTGCACCTCTTAGGCAGGCAGGAATAACTGTCACTTCAGCGAGACAAACTGGTGTTCATCTAAGTAGGAGGCTCATAGAAAAACTACCAAATACCTCTGTCACTGTATTTCTGAATGTAGTGGAGAAACTTCATTGGAGTGAGAGGAGGTATCAGTTAATAGTTTAGAGGAAAACGTGTCCCAGAAGCATTGTATTTCTGGGGTGGTTTATCAGCTCTGATCATGTGTCAAATTTCACTGTCCTCTTTAACAGAAGTATTTGGGAAAGGTGGAGTAGGATGAGAGTGAATAATAACCTGATGCCAAGGCAACAGTTGGAAGCTGGCCACTTTATTTAATGTTTTATTTCCTTCATGACCTATTGTTGTCTGCCTTGACCTTGGTTTGAGCTTTTAGGCCCTGGCAACAGTGAGATCAGATTAGTTTAACTACTATATTGTTTAAAAATCACCAGACTAATAAATACAGCAGTCTTCAGTGTAGCTTTCTAACAAGATTTTGAACCAAAACCCAACCTGACAGATGGTCTTGAACAAAAATACTTCATTGTTTCAATCTGCACTGCTACAATAGCATAAAACTTTCAGTGGATTTCAGATTTATAATTCAAGGTTCAAAATACCTGATTTCTCCTAAGCACCGCTTGTTAATGTCAAAGGTTTCATAAATTCTGTCTTTATCCCATTGATTGCTGGAAACTAGTATGTTTCCTTTTTAAAAAGGTATGGTGTAGAGATTACTCATTTTACCAAAAATTACTATCTTACATGTAATATAAGTGTAATTCTTCCTCATTAACGCCCCCAAAAATATATTAACAAATTCTGCTTCATTACTCTAGTGCAGTTACTGGGTTCCATTGCCTCGACATAGCTGAGAGCAGGGCTGGCACTGCTTAAAGGCAGAAATTCCCTGGATTTCCAGCAGCACTTCTTTTTACAGTACATTTTGGAAAAGTTAGTCAACAATCTGGGGGTAAGAAGTTAGTAAACTTAGTTATAAGAGACAAGTGTGTATTAATGAGAACTGCGTTTTAGAGTTTGGGAGAAATTTTTACCAAGTATTAGTGTCTTCAGTACCACTAAAAGCAGAGAGGAATATTTGAAAACTAGTTTAAAAAACAAACAAAAGTCATTACCAGATTCTGTGACAGGGCTTGAAAATGTTAAAGGCCTGTTGTTAGAGCCCTGATGCTGCTGTTATGACTCCAGTCTTGCAGTAAACTCAGGTTGGCAAAGCTGTTGAGCTCTCCTAGCCTCACGCTAAAAAATTCAGCTAAATAGACATCTTGAGTAATGAAGTATTAAGTCCTCTTCCCTCCCCCCCCCCCCCCCCCTAATTTTTAACTTTGCTTTATGCTTCAGAACTGATTTTTTTTTTTTTCCATGTCGTCTCTCTTCCTGCTATGGGTTATGTGGTAAGGGAATGTTGTAATTTAATGTAATTAAGTCTTGAATGCACTTTCTTTTCAGCTGAGGCTGCTGTGACAATCCTTCACTACTAGGCAGTGCCTTTTAATTGTTTCACAATAGACTCAAGATCTGAAGTGATGGAAATTCTGTTGCTGATTCCCTCATTCATCATGGGCTAAAGTGGTGGGCTGGGTGCTAAGACCCACAGATCTGTCGTTGTTGGAATGTAGGTTTTTTTCTAATTAATAGATTTAAAGTTTTTTTCAGTGACTGGACATACCTAAACTAAGTCTACCTCTGTCCAGTGATAACTCCTTAACAGATTGGACAAAATAAATGTTTTCCCCTGCAAGACTCCAGGCATTGTGTGAGGCATACATACACTATCTTGTTTTCTCAGTGTTGTGCTGCAGCTTCTTGGTGGCTGTCGCTGGAGCGTAGGCAACCAAGCGCTCTGCTGGAGGTTGAATGTAGTAAGCTTTCCTGACAATTTGCAAAACCCACTTAGGTATAGAAAACATATACTGATCAAAGAGCTACTCTCTGCATTTTGTTAAGGAATGGTGTGCAGTCTGGGTGCACTGGCATTCTCTGCTCCTCCACTCTGAATGCTACATCATGCCAGGAGATCTCCCTTCTGAGATGATGCTAAATGCACTGGCTGTCAAAGTAAATGCTTGCAGAGAGAGCAATCGCAAGAGAATCTTACCTTGTATCACAGAGAATATGATCGGACACAGACTATGTAAGGCCACCAGTGCAGGTACTTGGGACCTGCAGAGATTTCATGTGAAAAACACAACAGCACTCACTGTTTCATTCAAAGGCCATCCCTGCAGAGTCACAGTTACGTGGTAACTTGGCAGCATCAGTACAGGCCTGGTTTGCCCTGTGCTGTTAAATTGTTAAAGGCCGTACAGTTTCTCATTGTTAGTAAGAACTTTTCCCATTGTATTATTATTCTTCATCCTTTTTGTTTTCTCATGGTGCACCTCTTGTTTTTATAGTTCTTTAAGGGAGAGGTACTGTGTCTTCTAGTCTGTTTCCATAGAAACACCCAATTAGAAGAGTAATTTGAAGAGATTGAGACACCACTGCCAAAACTCCTAAAGAGAAAGGAGGGGGGTCAGGGAAAAGGGGAGAAGATTTGGGCTGGCAAAATGCAAACAACATTGCCTGTCTTCTGCCAGCTATTTCCTAACACTCATCTGTAAACTCCTATCTGACTGTACATCTTGCACCCATTTAGTTTGAGCTACATCTGTAATGCATTTTAAAAGTATAATTGAGTCTGGTGCTCAGCATATGTGATGTTAATGCTTGGAATGTGAGAATTTTTTGTTGTTGCATTGCTTCTTTCATATGTTTTTTATCAGGCAGTGGCCAAGGCATTGAGATCAAAAGGGGAGGGGAGAAGAATTGAGGCATCTCCCTCTTGCCAATGCCTCACATCATGCATACACATGTTGAAAAAGACATTTTTTCTGTTCTTGCTTTGACAGACAACACGATAACCCAGGTACCTGTGATTCAATGGATCTCAAACCATTTATAAAGGGAAAAAAACCCAAACATGTTCCACTGAGTCACTAGGTGATCTGCCTGTCTTCCTTTGACCAGCTGGAGGCAGTCAGGAATTGAATCTTACTAGAAAAGGAGAATGGAAAAAAAATGAATGAAGTACAAACAGAGTATCAGGTGTATCTTTTCCCATAGGTGCAAAATCTATTGTTTGCATATATAAAAATGTACCCCTGCCCCAAGAATCATGTCTATATTTAAAAGTGCAACTTTGCTACTGCCTTTCACGTAGGAAAGAGAATGAAAATTTAAATCTGTGATGGGATGTTAGACTCTGCTCATACACATAGAAATCTGTACCTTACTGTGATCACAGCTTGCACACACCAGTTTAATTTTTTTCATACAGTGATGGGGCTCCTTCAGTATTTTCTTTATTAAGTATCATCTAGACTGACCAGAAGGCTCCTTGATTTTCTTCCTGACTATAGGTCTGCCTTCCAAGACTCACAACTAAAAAACACAAGCCTACTGAACAAACCTAAAACAAACAAACAAAAAATCCGCCCCGCCCCACCCCCCCCCAAAAAAAAAAACCCAAAACAAACAAAGAACCAAAACAAGTAAAAACCCACATAAAGTTCACCCCTCAAAACCCCACTTTTATCAGAGATGCTTTGGCACAGGAACATGTTAGAAATCTGGCCCTCTTCAGGGAACGCAATTGCAGAAGTGAGCTAATATTATTCATGGGTGATTCCTACTCAGGTCTTCAGCAAGATAACCAGGGTGGACACTCCAAGCCTTTTGGCTGGCAGACTTCCAGCCTCCTCTGGAATCTCCAGTGGCTTCAGGTATATTCCCATTTGCTCTGCCTCTGCTGCCCTTTGTGCAGCTGAGTGATTAGATCAGTGTTGTCTAGTAGCTTTCCTTCCTCTTCTAGTTGTGTCTAACAAGCTGTGTACAGCTTGATTGTCAAAAGTTTGCACAGTGATTGATATATCACTGCTTCTGAGGAAATGGATTTGGAAGAACCTGACATGGGGATCCCAGCCCAAAGAGCCAGCGTAGATGCCACCAACTGATTCCATAAGTTGCTGGCAACCTTTAACAAAGCATTGTATGGTCACGTTGAAAGGGTCTGGTCTGCATTTCCTCTGTGCTGTCTGGGTACCTGCTCAGTGATAGAGGGCCTGCACTTGAAGCATGCAGGTTGGAGTCAGTTAATCACAGCACCCTTAGATGCATAAGGAGGAGAGCGAGAGCTTCATGACCTGTATGTTGGAATGTCTCAACCAAGCTGAGCACTCTTAGATGCTTCCTTCATCCTACCTCTAAACCTTCATGAAAACAAGGTGATTTGGACACTATTTTTAAAACCATAAAAACTTAAAAAAGTTGTTTCTGACTGCCTGGGGAATTCCTGAGGCTCATGAGGTAGAAAGGCCTTGGGGAAGAAGAAAGTGTTTTTAAGGCTCTTCTTAACACTGTTGTTGAGTTAGTGCATGTTAAAGATGAATTGTTTGTAATTTGTTTTGTTCAGTTGGTGGGGAATCAGGATGATTCCTGGGTTAAAATAGAGTGTGGAAAAGAATGCAGAAGCCTCAGCAGAAAAGTGACCTTGCCCTGTGTTTGTGTCCTTACAGCAAAATGGGCACTAGGTTGCCTAAGAGCATCACCCTCTCATGGCATCATGAGGTGTACTTAGGACCTCAGGACTTAGCAGAGCAACTGCTGCAGTTGCCTTCTCAGACATGTCATCACTCACTTTGCCACACTGTCAAACTGCCGTGTTTGTGAATATTTTAGATCTGATAGATACCTCATAACTGATAAAGCTGTGGTGTTTTGGGCCTTCAGGAAATGCTTCATGGGTTACTAAAATTTACAGCCACTTTCATTATGGAAAGTAGAGGCAATATAGTTTAACATTTGAAATTCAGTTAATTGAAATGGAAATCTTATAGGAATCCCCTGTGATTACCTTTTGCCAGCTAAGTACACATTACATTGCACCTCAGGGGAAGCAAGGATGCTCTATGAACTTATGCAATGTAGTATTACAAGAAAGCAAATACTTTGTGTTGCTGAATGAAGATTGGATTAGAAAACCATCATTCAGGTTGAGTAACAGGTGGTTTGTGATTAAGGTGTTTCTGCTTTTTTGCTGTAGGAAAGACAGGAGATCAGTCTTTTTCTGTTTATGTTGTCATGCAAATTTTCTACAGAACAGCATTTCTCAATATTATCTTGGTGGAACGAACAGTCTTAAAAAATGAAGCAAATTACTATTCCCTAAGGAACAAACCCAAACCCCCCTAAAACAAAGAAATTATAAAAAACATTCATTCAAAAACATCTGCAAGAAACATGGAATGAACTGACAAACTTAAAATCTTCTCTTAAAGGAGACTGACAGTATCATGTTTAACACCACATGTTTATATAAATATGGATATGTATGCATATAGGCCCTTATTAGCCAGCAGCTCTGATTAATATTGAGCGCTTGAACGAAGTGTTGACTAGTGTGTGTAGTTAATTAGATGTAAGCATCTAATGGACCACTGTCAACAGTTGCTTCCTATTAAATGGTTATCTCTATTACAGAGACATGTTGCTGCAGTTTTCTTTCAGTGCTAGAGTTAGAATATATGCATTAAAACTCTATTCGTTGAGTAAATTTCAGGTGTGCTTTGCTATATGCTACCTGTTTTGAGAGAAGTTGATGGTATAAAGTTTGGTTTAGTTGCTTTTAATAACAGCTATAGCTAATTCCACTTGTGGTTTTGGCAAACGGTCATGATCTTCCTAATGCATCGAAGTCTAGACTGGACATGGAGAGACAAGTTCTACCAGCCTGAGCAAGTAACTTCACCTTTCACAAAGTTTCTTTTTAATATACCTACATTTAGTATGGACAATCGATGTAGCATGGCATTAGAAAAGCTTTTTAAAGGAATTACCTTGTTATACTCACCTTTTTTGTGGTGCTCCTTAAGTACTTGTAAGTTTACAAGTAAAATATAGTTTCCGGTCTTGATACCGCACCTGTAGCGAAGCGGGAACTGTGAAATAGTTTCTTGTAGTTCAACCAGCCAAAATTTGCGAAAACACACGTCTTCCACAGAAACAACCAATTAAATAGTAAAAAGCAAAGTACCTGTTATGACCAGACCTTTCTATAAATGCTACTGTTCTGTTTGTATTATGTATCTTCTTGATACCAAGTACTCACTTTTCTGCTTGTAGATCTTTTAAGTCTTTGTATACATATGGCTTAAGCCATATCGGACGAGCTGTCTGCTTCCTGGTCCTTCCTTTTATCAGCAAGGGTTCTGCCAGTGCCACTCTTCCAAGTTTGCTTTTTCCCTTCCTGGTATTCTGATTAACTACAGCTCTGCTGGGTTTTTTTCACAGCGTTTATTACTGATGTTTTCATAATAGAAAGTTTATGGTCTAAAATTAATTGTTAGATGATTTTATTTGGTAGCAGTGATTTTTCTGCAAACTTCCCACACAATTTTGGGAGGCCCCCAAAAAACTTTATTGTGCTGTATTCATTAACTCTTTCTCTGCTTGTATGGCTGCAGCATTCTTTTATGTGTTCAGTGTTATGAAATAATAAAGTCTTCTTTGTTATGAAATAGCTTGTTTGGGTTGTTGTTTCTTTTTGTAATAACATGGTATTTAAACAAAAGACTGCTTTATGTAATACACTGTAGCAATGATTTTTTAGTCCTCACTTCTGAGGACAAGTGAGGAAAGCAGCAGGAGCCAGACTGAGTTCTAACTTTGAACTAGTTTTCAGCATCTGGTTTTAGGATTTGATCGCAGTGAAATTTCATGATGCCCTGCTTCCAAGGCGAAATTTCAAGTACACCTTGTGCTGGTTTTCCTCTATTCCCATTGACAAGACAGAATACGCTTAAGCCTTCCCTGAATCCTGAGTGGTATGACAAAATAAATTATGAGCAAGACTTGTAGGACAGGAGTCTTAAGCTTGTTGCAGCCATTTTTACACTGTGTACACATACACTTTATCTCTAGGATGATCTTATCTAGCACGTGCCCGCTGTTTGCTTACTGTGGAAAAACGAAGAAATAGTGAAATGTGTTGTAAGTAATTGGCAGATACAGTCCTACACACTAACAATAAACCAGAATTATAATAGTGAAAAGCTTGAAGTTTAAAACAGCCTAGAATGGCTTTTTGAAGGGAAGTTTGTAGATTGTTAGTTCCTGAAGTCTACTCTTTGTCCTCAAAGCATTTTTTGCAGGTGCTGGAAAAGACATTGAGTTTATCCGATGAGTGACGGTTGTTATTTAAAAAAGTCACGTGTTAGAAAAGCAGGCGCCACTAAACAAGAAGACTTGACAGTTCCATCTGTAATGTTTTTGCTGGCAAAGTAAATCAGATATCGTTCCAAGGTCTGTACAACGCATGCTGCAAACCTCTAACACTGGAAAGAACTTGAGAGTTTAATGTGTTCTGGCTTCACGTTACATAAACAGGGGTCCCCATGGTCCTATATTGATTGGGCTTGTGGTCCACCACTGTTTTTGTGGGTATATGCTAGCCCATAAAATCACATTTTTGTTTTTGTCTGCCAACTCTCTTCTATTGCTTTGTCTATTAGGCTGCAGTGGTAAGTGCTACAGCTGGTGTGCTGAGGGATCCAGTGCAGAACAGTCAGACCACTATATTTCAGGCTGATGAGCCTGGGAGAAACCCTTTGCAATTTGATAGTACAACTAAATGTATGTCATGAATTGTCAGAATTACTTTATGTTATTTTGAGGATCACTGCATATCCCCTGGTATCAGCACAGGCTAACATCACAAGTGCTACAAATAAGTTGCAGCACATCTCTAGGAGCCACAGCCTAATAAAACAACTACTGTTTGTAACCCAGGGGTAGTCAGATGGGGAGAAGGCCCTGAAGTGAAAGATCAAGTGTTTAGTATACTCCAGTTATTTCATCTGTTGCCTGTCTTAGCCTTCAACTTTTGGGTTTTAGTAAAACTTCTCATCGTCCTTGCCGGTGAGTATGGAACACGAAGTTTTAGTGAAATTGGGAAGTGTTCTTCACTCTCTTGACTGGTTGACATTTGACTACACAGTAGGATTTAGGAAGTCAGCAAACTTCTAGGAAATTTTTTTTTCTTTAGGAGGCAGCAGTTAAATTCATTTAATCCTTGTACAAAGGAGACTGCAGCTTCTATTGTCAGCTTATATGGTTATGTGGTATGTTTAGACATCATTAAAATACTGACTTAAAATAAGTATGTCTGACATCTGTGTGGTGAAGGACTCCACAAACTGGCATACTTAGGATTCGGTTTATGTGGCCTCCTGCTGCTTCCTGACATGTACAGACCTACATCTCTCTGATGGGTACAGACTTTTTAGTAGGGCCTGTAGAGATAGGACAAGGGTTAATGTTTTTAAACTAAAAGAGGATAGATTCAGACTAGATATAAGGAAGAAATTTTTTTACAATGAGGCTGATAAAACACTGGAACAGGTTGCCCAGAGAGGTGGTAGATGCTCCAACCCTGGAAACATTCAGGGTCAGATTGGACAGGGCTCTGAGCAACATGATCTAGTTGAAAATGTCCCTGCTCATGGCAGGGGGGTTGTACTAGTTGTCCCTTCCAACCCAAACTATGCTACGATTCTGTGATCTCTAGAAGAGCAGTGTAAAACCTTTGCTTAGTTTTGCAGTGGCTTGCAATGTATCTTTGACACACATACTTAGTTGCATATTCTTCCCCGTTTCACCTTTGAACCTGTAGATCTTCCTGTGGTGTGCTGTGCCTTAGCTGTCTCTGCAGCAGTTTCCACTAGCTTGTGCTCACCTGCATAGTTAGTTTGATGATGAGGATCAGGCTACACTATAGTAGTGTTTAAATTTAGTAGCGAGTGACAGGGTGAAGAAAAAGAGGATCTTTTTATTAAACTTTCTTGACTGTCACCAGTGTCCACGTGAGCAAGGTACTGATAACTCTAGTTTTACTGCCACGGAGTGAATGACAATGAGCTTAATTTTCCTAGGTAATGAAGTCATCCTCTTGCCTTCAACTGTTGTAATATATAGGTTGTTACAGCTAGCATGCTTATTTCTCTGTAGATTTCCCTGTGCCAGTCTCACTAGGACTTTATCCCAAACTAATCCATTCTCTGCCTTCTCTTTGTGACTGGGAAAAATGCACTGGTCTGCAAATATGATTTTTTTTCCTATATGCAGCTTCTGTCCTCATGATCCCTTCCCTTTTGTCTGTTTTCACAGCGCCCGTGTGCTGTGCCATGTGGGGGTAATGATTACTAGACAGAACTGGACAAAATTCAGCATGCTGTTCTGCCACAACTTAAGTGGAAGTTATGAACAGTGCGTCTTAGCACTGTGCAGTGTACCATCCCCTGAGGTCAAATCTTTCTTAAACATCCACTGTCTTTTAAGGAAAGGTGATTTTTTTTTTACTTCACTGTGGAGTTAGTGCAGCCATACTATAGTGAGACGATGCCCATGCAAAACTGAACCAAGAAAATGTTATCTGAGTTCAAGAGGCAGCTGCTGAATCTTGGGGCCTATTGGTAAAACAGTTGCTTAGGCAAACTGTAGAAACATAAATATTGGAATAATTTAAAATTAAACTAGAGGGAGTGTTTCCAGCAGATTTGTGCACTCTGGACTTCTAGTAGGATGATCTTGCAATAAAAAGCCTCTCATTCAGTGACTGGCATAAGTTTTATGACAGCAAACAGTTGAGAGGCTGAGAACCAGCATTCATTTGGTCGTAAATCCTTCAAATTTACGATAATGGCTTTTATTTTGCATCAAGCATTCAGGTGTACTTACTTATAACTGAACTTCATAAAATTAAAGTCTGTGTAAATTTCAATTGCAATATTAATTCATTCAGAGTGGGCTGACAGTGGGACCTATGTAGACATTTCCTAGGTTATCTACCACATCTAGTATTTGTAGAGATGCTGTTTGCTCTCTGGTTCCTTTTTGTGCCAACGATCACATTACAAAAGTCATCACTCTAAGGAAGAAGGTCCTTTACTAGTATTTGAGAATAAAAATGTTTTCCTTATTTGAGAATAAGGATTGCATTAAAAAAGTCATCACTCAAAGGAAAAAGGCACTTTAATAGTGTTTGAAAATAAGGATGTTCCAGTGTTTTGAGTTCATTTTCTGGTGATATAAATAAGATCCCTCTAACAATTTCTCTAGTTAATAACTGATGTCCTGTGTCACTGCAGGGAATACACTGTGTAAGGAACTGTTGCCAGGTTAGCTTTCAGTTCTCTAAGGCAATACTTTCACTCACTCATTTCTTACTGTGGCACTTACTGTCATAGGGTCAGAAATTGGTAAATGTACTCGGGTCCCTATTGTGGTAAGTGCTATGTAATACAAGTGAGAGTGTTTCCCCAAACAGTTTATAATTCATATGGGAAAGGTAAAGCTGAATCAGGGAAATGAAAATACCCACAGTTAAACTTCCACTGCATATAGTTTTCTTAACGATTAGCACAGCTTCTGTAAAGATCCTGTCATCTGGTTGTCGATTTCCTTGTAACAACTCCTGTTGCTTCCTGCCTTTATTTGCCAGATCTTGGATGGATTTGCATGTGATAGCATGGGGATGCTGAAGCAGAGAGGTTTCCATGTGAAACACGCAGTCTAAAAACCTGTGTTCAGTCCTGGGGGGTTTTTAAGTGTCTTATTTCTACTTTTAGTTTTAACAACATTTGGGGTTTTTTCTGCTGTTAGTTTTGCCAGGCAGGTTAAGTCTATATTTAATTGAGTAAATGCATAGTAAGGCAACTTCTATCATTTGATCATGCTCTGAAGCAAATTGAGGTGCTCCTCCTGAATATCAACTATTTATTTTTACCTCAGTGCTTAGAGGGAGATTTTTGTCTTAAGAACAGAGGTGTGTTAGGACTGCTTTACATACACTTCTGGTACATGTTTTGTGCGCTAGATCAGTAGCACATTTTATATGAGATATAATTTAATAGCTGAACATCAACAATAGAAGAGGTAAATGTTCCACTAGTGTCTTGCAGAGCAGGAGTACTACAATGGAAAGAAATAAGACATGAAGAAAATATTAGCCTGTTCCTCTTCCTTTTTTTTTTTTTTTAAAGGGGAGGGGAGACATACCACCCCACCCTCACCCCCTCCCAAATAAAATGAATACAGTGTGGAGTTCAAAGGACAGTCAGACTGAGGTTGAGTGATATCTATCTTAGAACTGTACTGAATTTAGGATGAATCTTCTCCTCCCCAATATGTGAGTCAGAGACTACTTTGGATAACAAGCACCTGAGCTGTCAAGTTAGAGCAGTGTGAGTTGAAGCAAGCCTTGCTTTTATAGTATATTGAGGTTTCTTGCTGGCCAGTTAATCTGTATGGTTTTGCTGAATGGAATATACAGTGTTTAGTGTGATTGGTCACTGTATGCAAAACAGATCATGCCTAAAACGATAATCTCTTCATGTAGAAGTGACAGATGTACTTTTCAGCAAAGGCTTATAACTGTGGTGAAGAGTTTCACCACTAAGCTTGGTGTGTAGTTTACTTTCGTAAAGTGAAGGAGTAGGTCTTCTAGTAGCCCTTTGAAGTCCTGCTGCTACATTTGGTCAATTAGTTGCAGCATAGTGGCAGTAGCCAAAAGTTGCCTAAGGTGGGCATCATCTAGTTCTCCCTTTATTTTTTCCAAAGTGGGTCAATTTGCTCTTATGAATGACTGCCACCAAAATTTCCTATTTGCCTGTGGGACTCTGACCCACTGAAAACACAAAACACAAATACAGCATATTGTCATTATATCTGCTAGTGGCTGAGTGAAGCAGCTAACTGAAATCCTTTTATGCTACAGAGAACAGGCACAGCTGTAAACCAGCTGAAAAACTGCACAGCGACTACTGCTGCTGCCTACCTAGAAGGCTCTAGTTATATTGTAACCAGCCAAAAACACTTCTAGAAAAGTCTCTCAGTTTCTGGAATCATACTTCTGCCCTGGTTTGTAGAGTAGTTTCGTTATGTGGGTGTCCTCAACAGGGACTACGTGATCTGGGAGCTTGGCCCTTGTAGGCTGGACCTACCTCAGTGTTGCTGAGCAGGGCATCTGGGTTTTGGAGCTTAGGGAGTAAACTGCTCAGTGTCTCAGCTCCTGCTTCGTGTTCAAGGACCTAAAGTTATTATTATTACAAATAAATGTTCCAGCTCTAGGTCAGTGTTCTCATTTCTCCTAAAAATATTTACGGTCAGAATAATTAATCATTTAAGCAGTCAAACCTGACAGCAGCTATTTGATGGAGGAAATCACGCAAGGAAAGAAAAATTGGCAAGAGATTGTGGGAATACTGAAGTGGCCTTCTGCATTGTTGGAAGTGACAATTTTGTCCATTGTTTCCCTTGGACCGTCCTTTATCTTCTCACTAGTCAGCTGGATAGCTTTGTGCCTGCTGTGTTTCGGAAAGGTTGGGACACAGAGCCATGTGATGATCACACAATTGTGCATGGAGCTTCGGCTCCTGTATTCTTGCCATAGAATAAAAAGGCTATTGTTTCCAGCCTAATAATAAAGCAGGAAAAAAATCACAAAGGTCTTTCCTCTAGATAGAAGGCTGGCTTAGCAACAGGCAGGAGAGAGCTAGCAAGGAATTTATTTGCTGGAAATGGCTTTCCAGTTTGCATTTTCATTTCATCTTGTTTTACTGATGGCTGGAGAAGATACTTAACAGAACTGCAAAATCAGGTAGGGTAGATTTCTAAATGTGAGCTGATGATATGAGTAGTCTAGCACTGGAAGCAGAGGGGTTTTCAGGCTGTGTTGCAATTCAGTTTTTAGAATCGTTAAATCCTAGTGGAGGAGCAACCATGCCTTTGTATATGTGCATTCCCCTGTCAAATAGAGGGGCCTTTAGACACTTGTTAGGAGCAGTGTACATCAATAAGAAAATACTTAAGGACTTGCCAAAGTAGAGTAAATAGTATGTATTGGTCCTTTCTGGGAGGCAGGTTCTGCTGAAGTAAATTAGGAATATGAAGCCTTTTCTAGGAAAATCCACTCCTGAAAGGTATTGATGAAACAAAATACCTCAAATATCAAATCTAATTTTTATGGGTCAGCACAACTCTGAAAAGCATGGCTGGACTCTTTTTTTTTTTTTTTTTTTTTTTCATTTAATGTCAGACTTAGCATACTCTCTCTCACCCCCATCTCAGTTCAAAGGGGTTATGTGGCAGGCTTGAGTAGTGCCACATGTGGAGAGATGTAATTTGTGGTATGGTAACTTCTAGGGTCACCTCCAGACAGTGGGACTGAGACTTCACTATTGATCCACATGTTGGAGGAAGCAGATACAGAAACTACGTTGTTACATCTGGCCTCCTGCCATTGCCAGTTTGGACTCTTACTACGTCTTATTCTATTGTCAGTAGCGTTGTCTGGTGTTGATCCAGTGCTTGTAATAGCAAAATGTAAATCTATGTTGCTGTTAATATATATATTGATAAACACACACATATATATAAAATATGATACAAAAAATGAATTAATTATTCTATAATTTCTTGTCCAAACACTTGTATGTTTGCTTGTAGACACTTCCTTTTCTAGATGAGGTGACTTGTGGCTTTAATCACCTGCCCAGCAGGTAGTATGATCTTCAGAAGTGCCGATATTTAACAGCTGTTAACAGTCTGCCTCCTAGCACAGACTAAATTTTATTGAATGGCTTGCACTAACATGGTAAGAGGTGACTTTTCCTAGAGATGTACAATACTGAAAGCATAAGAAAATTACTACTTCACGGGGAGTAATAGCAACTTTATGGGGAGTCTGCAGTCACCAATGATTTCTTAGTGAAACTGAACTTCACTACTTCTAGAGTGAGAAAAATTAGGAATTTTTGATTATTAGATAGAAAATATTACTTGGTACGTTTAGGATATAAGGGTGACTTTGGTTTTTTTTTTTTTTTTTAAATGCTGTCAACCATACTGAATATTGCAAATGGTCTTGCATTACCAAGTAAGCTAGAAACATGTTAGTTTTTTTCCTTTCTTGACTTCTCCAACAGAAAAATAGAAAATGTTCATTTTGATGCTGGGTAAATGAGTGATATATCCACAAGGCTCAGAAATGCTACTTAAATTGAGTCAATGTTATAATGGCACAATAATGAAGAAATTTGAATTTCTAGAGGAAAGCCTGGAAAATGGATGTGCCCCATTATACATAATGATGGTGGTGATAATACTTCATTAGAAGCACTTCATTAAGACCATCAATACTTAGCCTATTGTAAGTAACAAAGTTTTACCAACACACTTTGTTCAAGTATTGCAAACAGTTCCTGACAGTGTGAAGGGAGAATGCCTTTGGCTATTTAAACAGTACCTACAGGCTGCCCTTTGGCAGCACTGTTTTATAGGAGCTGCAGCTGATCAATGTTATGCCTTGAAATAGAGTAATATTATTTGAAATACCCGCTGCACTAAAAATTTGTTACCTTTTTTTAATGTAAAATCTTTCAGAACAATTTTTCCAATGTTCCAATTCCCCCAACTTCCTTTTTCTCTCTTTCCCCCATATCAATTTAGGTAATGAAGGTTCTTCCTAGGTTTTGGAGGAGTGGGTTTGGACTCCCTAATCTCTACATACTGCCTTATCTAAATATTCCTGTCAAATGCAGTAGAGCTGGGTTTTTTTAGATAATTGGTGGCACACTCCAGAAGAAGGAAACAAAGTAGCCAAAACAGGGAGAAAGTTTATGCTGAAATTTATATTCAAACACTGTAAACTTGTAAACAGAAAAGTCGGACCCATTGTAGGAAGTAGCCTGAAAATCATCAGCAAAAGGAATTTAAGGTAGATATTCACAAATCTACCAATGAGATAGTGAAATGAGAAAAGGAAAGGTCTTCTGAAATAGAAAGTATTTCAGGACGAGTAGGGTTTTTCGTCTGGAAGGAACTAAGATTGCTTCTCAGCTTCCTGAGATGTCATTTCCAGCCCAACTGGAGAGCAACAAGCACTCTACAGACAAATGGAGGTTGCTATGGCTGGCTTACTGCAACATGCTGACCGGGCTGCCAGAGAGTCCTAGTCTGTCCCTCTTGAGATGTAATAAGCTGAGTGATGATGGATACCTGTCAGTGCTGTTTTCTGGAAGTAGAAATCATGAGGTATTGATTTAATTCCCTTCATAAGCAGGAGGCCAAGTTGTCTGATACCTTCATATGGCTGCTGTTGCTTCATTGGACTGCTGGAGCAGTTTATGCAGATGAATACTGAGTTCTGGTGTCACTTTCACCCTTACCTGCAGAGTGACTGGTCCGTGCCATTGGCCCTTGCTGATGCTTCAGGAGAGGCAGAGCTCATTTATGGATAGAATTTCTGACAGTTTCCCTGTGAACCAAGGGACACAACAGAACAGCCTTCCCTTTCTCCTGCTCTGTTACTGTGGTATGAGACTGGGCAGATTTTCAGCAGTGTTGAATTCCTGTTTGAAACAGAGACGAGTACTGCTGCATATGGAGAGCAAAACACTGGAATGTCTGCTTATTCACTTCTTCTCATTGAGAAATTGTATCTTCCTATTTTTCTTGTGTTTTTGACAGCCGTTGAATGTATCAGACTGGTAAAGGGACAGCAGCACAAACTGGGCACATGATGTATTGTCCAAAGAATCATAGAATGATTGGGTTGGAAGGGACCTTAAAGATCTAGTTCCAAGCCCCCTGCCATGGAAAGGGACACCTTCCACTAGATCAGGTTGCTCAAAGCCCCGTCCAACCTGGCCTTGAACACTTCCACGGAGGCAGCAGTGACCACTCCTCTGGGCAACCTGTTCCAGTGTCTCACCACCCTCACAGGAAAGAATTTCTGGCATCTAATCTAAATCTACCCTCTTCTAGTTTAAAACTGTTACCCCTTGTCCTATCACTACATGCCCTTGTAAGAAGTCTCTCTCCAGTTTTCTTGTAGGTCCCCTTTAAGCACTGGAAGGCCACCATAAGGTCTCCCTGGAGCCTTCTCTGTTCCAGGCTGAACAACCCCAACTTTCTCAGCCTGTCCTCATAGGGGAGGTGCTCCAGTTCCCAGTCATCTTTGTGGCCTTCTCTGGACCCGCTCGAGCATGTCCATGTCTTTCTTATGCTGGGGGCCCCAGACCTGAACACAGTATCCCAGGGGGGGCTCATGAGAGTGGAGTAGAGGGGGAGAATCACCCTCCTTGACCTGCTGGCAACACTTCTCTTGATGTCGCCCAGGATACAGTTGGCTTTCATGGCTGCAAGCGCACATTGCTGGCTCATAGTCAGTTTTTCATCCACCAGTACCCCCAAGTCCTTCTCTTCAGGGCTGCTCTCAATCCACTCATCGCCCAGCCTGTATTTGTGCTTGGGATTGCCTTGACCCATGTGCAGGACCTTGTACTTGGCCTTGTTGAACTTCATGAGGTTCATATGGGCTCATCTGTCCAACCCGTCAAGGTCCCTCTGGATGGCATCCCTTCCCTCTAGAGTATCAACCACACCACACAGCTTGGTGTCATCAGCAAACTTGCTGAGTGTGCACTCAGTCCCACCGTCCATGTCCCCAGCAAAGATGTTAAACAGCACTGGTCCCAATACCGACCCCTGAGGAATGCCACTCGTCACTGGTCTCCACTTGGGCATTGACTGCAACTCTTTGAGTGCAACCATCCAGCCAATTCCTTATCCACCAACTTGTCCATCCCTCAAATCCATGTGTCTCCATTTCAGAACCAAGGATGTTGTGCAGGACAGTGTCAAATGCTTTCAAAGAAGCAGACGTAATATGGGGTGGTGCAGAATGTACCTAACTCAGTGATCCTTGACTGTTAAGAAACACTGTTAAAGGGGACATTTTAAAAAACAGTGGCAATGTAGAGAATTTAAATGGTTCTATATGCATGGAGTTAACCCAGGAGTTCTGAAACTTTGTTCAAAATTAAATGGTGGAAATCAGCAAAACACATAAGAAGCAAGATGCTACTTTTGATGCCTGATGGGTAGAGTTCCACTTCCTTTTGAAAAAACGAAAGGTAAGAACTGAGCTAACTTTCCTTTGTCACAACCAGGTTACTGAGATAAAGTATTTTGATTGAAATGTGGTATATTTCAGTGTAGTTGATTGAATAATCAGGCTGTGACTCTAATGCTGTTGTAGGGGTTTATGCTGGGCTATCTGGAGAAGAAAAGGCCAAAGGAAGCATCAGGTTTAGCAAGCAAAGAGTTTAGATAATGCTAGCAATTTCATGTTGGAATTTAATTAAATGCTAGTAGTATGTTCCAATTATTAATTAAATCACTTGTTTCACTTGTTCCTTTTACTTTGTATTATATAGCTTGACTGGGCAAAGTGGAATAGTTAATACAGCATATTGAAGGATCAGGATGAAATCATCCATATTTTTCTAAATTAAGTTGTCAGGACTTGGTTTAGACTATAGGAGTGTTTCAGGCAGGACTCATGATCTTTCCGTGTTTCTGCAGTTCCTTGCACACTGCTGTCACCATTCAGACATCATGTCAATTTCTGTGATGCACTTTATTTGACATAGCATCCAACTCCCACCGGTATGATGTGTGGAAGTGAGTGTTTTTGACTTGGCATTAGAGTTGTATCATCACAGCAAGTGCTGCATTAACGTTGCCTGTTGGGTTTTGAAAAACAACTGTGGTGGTTTTGCACAGAAATATTTTTCATGGAGGAAAAAGTAAAGAGGTTTGGGCCTTGTCTCGCTGCTTAAGGAGGTCTTCTGTTTGATTTTTGAGTGTGCTGATTATTAACACTGCTAGGAGAATGAGCTGGTTATTCCAACTTAATGGATCATCATTTTTGTATTTTTTGCGGTAGCCTTTGGAAGTTTTCAAATGTGAATGTTTAATCTGGTCCTCAAACATCTTTAGAGTGGGCTGGACTATGCAGTGGGAACATGAGGCCAGTCATGCAGCATGTTCATGTCCTCCTGATTTGGTTGGTAGGAAAAAGAATGTACATAGCAGCAGGTCCCTCAGCAGCAGTACATAAGTGGCTGCTGTTTTGGTTAAAGAGTGGGAAGTGACTGTGTCAGGCTTGACAGGGCTGTCATAGGCACACGTGAGTACAAATCCAGTGCAGACAAGCATTGTCATTTTAGTGAGATATCTAGATGTCTGGAAGAGATGACAGAGGGAGAAGAGAATGGCCCACAGGACAGACAGTCAAAAAAACCCAACCTAGTCGGTCTTAGAGCAGTGAAGCAACTGTCAAGTAGCAGTCACTTCTTTTCCTGCTTCTTGTTTTCAAGTCCTCAATGTTTTTTTGCTCCTTTACTGCTCCAGCCACTGTTAAGTTTCATTTCAAGGACAGCAAAGTTTGGTGTATCAGCAGAGGTTAACTCGCCTACTAAAACACAGATGTGACAGGCAGTTGCATTCTTGTTTGGGGTAAGAAAAACGTTGTTATAATACAAGCAAAGACTTTCTAATAATTCTGAAAGAATATCTCCTACAGCTGAGTTTCATGGGAAGGGCTTTGTTATTGGGTTTTTTGGTTTGGTTTGTTTTTTGACAACTGACTAGTCTGAGCAGTGTAGCTGGAAAGAAGACTTGCTTGGATTATTTCATGCTGCTTTACAGCAAAGATTTTACTTCCAACTCTGTTAGAACTGACAAAGACAAGACGCTAATATTTGGTCCTGCCTAGGTCTTTCAGTTTGGATGTGGACTTTGTCTGCAGTGGTGCTGAACTGGCCTTTAGTTTCCTTTGATAGTGGTTTTCAGGAGACCGCTTAGAGTTTGTGACTGAACAGACTGCACACAGATGCTGATCTTCTGCTTTTCTGCCCCTGAAAGACAGTTTGCCCATATTGTGCTCTTACTCCAGTAGGGTTTTAACAAGGTTTTAACATGGATTAGCTGACTAAAGAAGGCAACTGCCTTTCTGCTTTGTGTGTCTTAATAGAAAACTTCATCTGCTTTCACTTGAACTTTGATATAGTCATGGACAGGTACAGGGTGGTGTTTTGTTCTCCTTAAGCTAACAGTAACTCCAGCCATTTTTACCTTTCATTGCCTTTGTCTATTTTTAACCGATCCTGTACAGGTTGACCACACAGAAACAAAAAGACCATACTTAAACCCAGAGTTCATGGCTTGTAAAATGATAATCAAAGCAAGACAGTGAATTCGAAGAGCTGCTAGATTTTAAACTTCCTTTTTAACATGCTTTGAGTATTGCTGTGGAAATCCCTTCTTCAGTTTTGGGTTGGTTAGTACTATGTTGTGAGAAACCATAGCATTTTCTTTCTACTGTTCACACAGTAACTGTTTTGATAAATGATTGTGTGATTAAAGGCCCTGGAGTTGAATACTAATGACTGAAACCTTGTGGTTTTTCAGTATGCATATAACAAACATATTTATGAGTATATAGTTTTCAATAGCTAGGCAGGCAGTTCCACAGTGAGAAAGTGAAGCAAGCATTTGAACAAAAACCCTTCTGTCATTTGGCAATGCTATCATGAGCAAAACCTGTAGTTATGTTAGAGACCACTAATGTTTGGTATGTTGTTGGCAAACTTCTCATTTTATTTGTGATGGCAGATCCCCAAGTGTCTGTATGCTGAAGCACACAGCAGTAGATGTAGCCAGAATTCACATTTCTGCCTTAAAGCACTTTCTCTCTTTCCATAGAGGGACAGTTTAGGATAGGAGCTCTTTGGTTTATGCTTCTTTTCGTCCTGTCATATTCCCTTCCTAGCTCAGTTTATAATTCCCTGGCCTCTGTGTGCAGATAACAGACACTGAAATCTCTGCTTTGGTTTAGTCTTAATCAAGTACTGTTGTTTTTATTTTGAGGCCAGGTTTGTTATTTTTAAATGTTTTCCCAGCATCTCTGTTTTTTTGGGAGGTTTTAAGAGCCATTAGTGACCTGTGATAGCAGTGGTTCTGTAAAATCCTGACCGCAATTTTATTTTTTTCTTTTTTTTATACCTAAGGTTGTTGGAGTCTTGAAGGTCATGCAACATCACTGAAAGTTTATGAGTGTTAAAACTGAAATCCTATAATTATCTTTGTCCTTAGATGGTAGAAAATAAAATCTGTTTTTTGGTTTTTGTTGTGGTTTTTTTTTTTAAGAAAACAGGCTTTTTAAATTTGTAGCTTTATTTCGTATAAACACCAAAACCCCAAATTCTGCTAAACTTACTTAAATGTAGTAGTTCTTTGTCTCTCCTTGCACTTGAGGAAAGGAACTGCATAGAGGGGAATGAATACAAACATCAGTCTGGTTTCCAATCCTAACCTGAAACTTGGCCTAGGAACAGAAAATCCCCATTTCTCCAAAATGATTTTAAGGGATCTGGGCCTCAGTCAAGCTCTGAGAAGTTAGGTGACTAGTTTGGTTTCCACCTTAACCATACAAGCTTGTGTGTTTTCACATCTTTGTGACCCTTAAGTAAAATAAAACTAGGCATTTCTGGCTGCTTCTTTTGTGTTGTAACACAGGTCAGAAAGCAACAAAATTCTGGGAGTGGCAAGCCTGTGAAGATAAATGCTGCCAAGTTCCTCACAGCCTTGATTTGAGCTGCATATGTACATTGGTGATCAAGATAAGTACAAGCTGTCCTGGGATGCTCACAGGAGAGGAGGGAGTTGCTGCTTTGGGCATGTAACACTCTGTAGTTGCAAGATTCTTTTTTCATGGCTTTTTGCATTAAAAGTTCAGCTCTAGAACAGAAAGGAAGACAAACATAATCAGAAACCTGTGTTACAGGAAGGGAGCAAACCAACATGATTTTCAGTAACCATATGTTGATGATCATGGAAAGCAATTGCATGTAAAAATCCTTCCTTAGGCACTGCTCTGAAGTTATATTTAATCCATTTTCTTGACAGTTCATGGAAACTGAGGATGCAGCTTTGCATGGCACTGATTTAGCTGCATAGCTGTGCTCAAGATAGGATTTTGCCTTTGTTCTGATCCATAAAGTCAAATAATCCTAATCCAGCTATGTTAATTGCCCATTTCTCATCCATGGCATACCCAAACTGTCTATGTTCATCTTTTCAATCTATAGTATCACAGTACGTTGTGTAAAGCAGCATCCTTCAATAATTTCTTTGCCGGTCTTCCCATGTGTTCACCTTACCATTTTATAACCATATAGCTTCATTGTCACGTTCCCAGTTATTCCTCATCTCAATTCATTGTGTCTTGGCTAAAATAAGAGGATAAATTTGCTGGGCCAGAGCCTGTGTTTTCTGTGTCTATCTACTGCACTAAGAAGAGGTGCCGTAAAATAACATAAATAACTGAATCAGTAGGGTAGGTATGGATGGATAGCTTACAGGACAAAGCAGATTTTCAGTACAGGAATGTTTTTAATTGCTTGCTTTGTTTTAGTGGCATGAAGGAACTATTCTGAAAAAATGTGTAACCTTAATAAGGTATATCTTGATTTCTCTACTTAGCTAGTCATTTTTTGTTTGAGAGGCTGAAACTGCTGCAGATAATCATTTGTGACTTTAGAAAGAGTTGGTCCTCAAAAGATTTGAACATTGCTTGGCTGAATTTACAGCACATCAAGGACTTCTGCAGGCTCGCTGACACTGGAGAGGGAGACCCTGACACATGAGCAAGCTTCCAACAGCTAACATCTATAGCTTTAACTTGAGTAGCAGAAACTGGTGCTCAAATAGATTAGCAATGCTTTACATAGCCTTATCTTTCATCAGTCTAGGAGAGACTTGTTGCCATATTAACAAATTCTTTTAGGACACTGTTTTGTTATTTAACACAAGCTTGGCAGAGCATCAGACAAAACGGTTCTTCTGTTCTCCCTGAGCTATTGTTCTTTCCCTCTAATCTTCCCCAAAGTCTGTTACAGGATCCTGCTTCCCTTCTGCAACTTCTGTCAATCGTTCCTCAAAAAAACCCCCAACAACCCAAACCAAAGTAAACCCAAAACACCCTGACCCCTAGCCTGCCACATCTCATAATTGTGAGGGTGTGGTGCTCTGTTCCAGTGCTGCATTCCCTGAGATGGAATCACCTCTGGAGACAACACCTTGTCTTCCTTGGCATTCAGTACTGCTGCAGCTACTTATCTCACCGTGTGAATGAATACAAATGGATATGAGATGACCCTTAGAGGCAAGAAAACAGTAATTAACAGCAGAGAGCAGTTTTCAGATGAGGAATAACTTCTCCATGGAAAGAGCATTCCTCACTAACTCTGTTATATATGCAGATTTGTTAAGCTCCTTAGAAGGTTCAAGCCTGTAAAATGCCTGATGCTGTGAATTGCTATGGACGTCCTGGGGAGTTACAGCAGGTGTTGCTTGCTTGCAGGAGGTGTTAAGCATCCTAGTAGATAAGGGAAGGAGACGCTGGTGTGTTTATTAAGTCAGTTAACAATGTTGATATGATTGTTGCATGTTAAATGCATATTTTAAGCAAAGCAGGAAATGGATTAATCTCTCCTTAATTAGAAATCCGATATGTGAGGGAGGGAGGAAAAGAGTTCTTCTGTTAAGTAGCAGCAAGTTATTCTGTTAGCATAACTTACTATAGAGGCCTGGTAGTTAAATCTCCCAGATCATAAAAGTGACAGCTGAGGCCACAGAAGCAGCTGGGAGACTTATTACAGATCTTGTACTTTCCTGTGAGTGCAGAAATATGGTCATATCTCTTTCTGAGCTGTACAAAGAGCTTGCTAACTTCTGTTAGCTAAGTGTACAGTAAATGAGTTTATCAACTTAGTATATTTTAAGTGGCAGCTGCCAGCAGGTAGGATGGAAATAAATGAAGAAATAGAATGTGTTTGTGGTGAAGGATATGAACTTTATGTAGTGTTAGGTGAGTGTGAGAACATTTGCCTTTAAGATAGCCACCAGTGAGAAGAGAAAGTAGGGCTAGATCCAAAACTGATCTCTTCATGTTTAGCTCCTTTCCCAGCATTTTGGGCAGTGCTGGTGAGGTCTGCAGGGACTTCTCAGCCATCTCTCAGGCTTCACAAATTGTGTAATGCATCTGCTCCTAAGTCTGGGTGTCTCCACTGTGCTTAAAACTTGAGTTCTCTGGGAAGTTCAGGCTGGTGTGTATGCTCAGCCCAGGTCTTCCTACAGCTCTGCAAAGGTGTGGGGCTTTTTTATTTTTAACTTTTATTTTCTTTTTTTCGTAAGTTCTGAGTTCCGAGCAAGAAAAGGTCTCTGTCAATCAGTACTTTCATGGAAGTCAGGTGATTGCCACAGATCATATGTTTATAGTAGGCAGTGAACTAAGCTGCTTGCAAACAGTGTTTCCACTGCCCTCTCCACATCTGCCACAGCACAGATTGACAGAGCTAATGAATTCAAAGTCTTCTGTATAATCCAGTTTCACACTGCTTGAATCCATGCCCTTTAAGAACACTGTGTATTTTAATTTCCCCTCTTCCTGGTTTTCCAAAGATTTTTAAACTGTGTGTATACATGCATGTATATTGAAAATAAAAACTACTGCACACTCGTTGTATATGTTTAATTGCTTATGCTATCAAAATTCATACTGACTTTGTCAGTAATATATTGTGGGACTGGAGATGGAAGAGAGCAGATGGTTCACACTGAAATGTCTCTTGCCTTCTGGATGGACTTAACAATACAAGATTTGGATGCAAAGTTATGTTACTTGATCCTAGGGCTTAACTCAAAGGCATGGCTGCAGATAAAGACAAGCATCTCAATTCAAAGAGAGCGTGTCTGTGTGTTGCTGGACCAGGCTCTTGTTTTCCCATTTCCTTTAATCATTTGAAATTTAGTAGGGAAGATAAAGCACTTAAGTAGCCTAACATTTTCAAAGATGAACATCAAGGGCACTATTCTGTCTGTTGACACTGACAATGTTTCTGATAAGAGAATTTTTTTCCTCTGGAAAATGCTGACTTATTGGAATCAAAACTTTTTAATAGGAATACACGTATCTGGGGAAGCGGAGGTAACATCTGTTTTTAAAATGGCCAGAAGTTCAATTACTAAGGGTATTTGTCTGAGACATGGGAGACATGCACCCAAATCCAATCTCTCCTTGAGTAAAGAAAATCCCATTTTTCAGGAAAACATCTTTGAAGAGACATGTTTTTATCCTAGTGTGAAGTAGAATGATATTCTGTTGAATAAATAGTTTGTTGTGATTACTCAGTATCCAGGACAGAAAGAGCACCTTGTAGGAAAACAGACACCACTAAATGCCTCAGCAGAGACACCTTTGTGTGTGTTTGACATGCAAGATGTGTGCGTGTTTGACATGTGTTTTCAGCAAGGTTGCAGATGTGTAGCTGCAGTGGAGCTGAGCCACTAATCTCTGTGGTGCCCAGGAGGTACAGCACTGCACAGTAAAGCTTAGCCATGATCTGTTTCGGTGCTGCCACGAGCTGTAGAGATGCCTATACCCATTTCACAGATCAAAAGAGTGGTTGCTGACTGCTCAAAGGTGACAGACTCTCCAGGAAAAGCTGTCTTCCTTGCAGCTTCCTTCTGCTGTTTCATAGCCCACAGAAGCACGAAGACAAACTGACAAACACTTTTCATGTGCTGCTGCTGCTGGAGGCACAGGCCTCTGATGTCTTTCTTTGCAGTTCGAAGCAGTGTTTGCTAATAGCACGGGTTCTCAAACTAATGTTGTTTGTACATGGTAGAAACATCCACTACAGGTAATAATCAAAGTTAATAGCTTTTCATTCCATCAAGAAGCTCTCAAGGATAAGTATATGAGGGACTGGATTAGAAAATTTAATTAAATGCTGAAGTGAAGGCTTTGCCTTCTAACCAGGTAATTCATAAGCTCCCCATACCCCCTGCAGGCATGGTCTGTCAATTTTTGAAGATTAAAAACTTAATCATTATTAAATGAGTTTCTTCTCAGTAAGAACCTCTCATACTTGACATCAAATACAGGTGTCCCAAGCAATATTCAGTGCAGAAGGAACTGAGTGGAAGTGGGGTTGTTTGGAACGGAGAGCTGAAGTTCTGCATGTGCAGCATCCTGCTTGTGGAGAAAAAGCAAGCTTCAGTTAAGGGTCTGGACAGTCAGGATCCCTGTCATACATACGCCACTGCTCTGATTTTGGGGGATGACTGTGAAGCTGTCCATCTTTCTGTGGTAATCTTGACAGACTGTCCTAGAGCTTGCACTTCTGACAAAGCAACTCTAAGCAGCTCTTGGTGTAAATCAGTCCCTGAGCTGTGTCACCAGGGAGAGTATGCGGTGCTTCCTGGTTAACTTACAGCAACACAAAGTCCTGAACTTGTGCCACATGGACTCGTAGGTCAAGAAAACAAGACTCTGTTAGGATAGGCACTGGGAGGTTTTTTCATAAAGAAGGTTTTTAATGAACTCTTTTAAAAATTATTTTTCACACTATAAAATGCATTTCAACAGTGAGGTTAGTGATTACAATATGAATCAGCAGGTGATCAGCTGCACAAAGTTCAACTAGCAGCCAGTTAACAGTGGTATCCCTTGGGGATTGATACTGGTGCCAGCACTGTTTAATATCCAAGTTAATAACCTAGATGATGGTATAGAGTGTATTCTCAGCAAGTTTGTGGACAATACCAAGCTAAGTGGAGTGATTGATACACTTGAGGGCAGGGGAAACATCAACCAGTTGGAAAAATGGGCTGAGCAGGACCTCACAACGTTTAGTTGAGCCCTGCACCTGGGAAGGAATAACCCTGTGCAACAATACAGGCTAGAGGTCAACTCACTAAAAAGCAGCTTTGCAGAAAAACGCCAGAGAGGACCTGGTAGACACCAAGTTGAACATGAGGCAGCAACGTGCCCTTGCCCTGAAGAAACCCAACAGCATCTTGGGCTGCATTAGCAGAAGTGTGGCCAACAAACTGAGGGAAGTAGTTCTTTCTTCTAATTTGTGTGTGGTGGGGGGTTTTGGTAGTGGGGGAGGGGGCTACAGCAGTGGCCCCCTGTGAGAAGCTTCTTGAAGCTCCCCCAGCTCCCAGTTAGACCTGCCTCTGCACCAATGCCAAGCCAATTAGCCATGCTGGCCGCATCTCTGCGATAACATAATTAAGAAGGGGTACCTGAAAGGAGGAGTGGGAGTTGTGTGCAAACACCAAGGTCAGTGGAAGAAAGGAGGAGGTGTGCTGGAGCAGAGACACCCCCTGCAGCCCGTGGTGAGAGGTCAGGCTGTGCCCCTGCAGCCCATGGAGGTTCACAGTGAAGCAGATGCCCACCTGCAGCCCATGGAGGACCCCACGCCAGAGCAGGTGGCTGCACCCGAAGAAGGCCGGGACTCTGAGAGAAGCCCCCACTGTTGCAGTTCGACGCTGAAGGATTGCAACACACAGGAGGGATCCACACCGTTGCAGCTCGGGAAGAGCTGCAGCCTGTGGGAAGGGCTCATACTGGAGAAAGTTCGTGGAGGACTGTGTCCCATGAGAGGGACCCCACACTGCAGCAGGGAAAGAGTGCGAGGACTTCCCCTGCCTTGAGGAGGAAGCAGCTGCAGGACTGAGTGCAGCCCCCCATCCCCTGTCCCCCTGAGCCACAGCATTGGAGGAGGTAGAGAAATCGGGAGCAAAACTGATCCAAGGAAGAAGGGAGGGGTGGGGGGAAGGTGTTTTTAAGATGCGGTAGTGCTTCTTACTGTCTTACTCTGTTTTGTTAAGTGCTGTTGTTAGTGTTTGAATTAAATTGATGTTCTTTTTCTTCCCCTAAGGAGTCTGTCTTTTGCCCTGACTGTAATGGGTGAGTCATCCCTCACTGTCATTATCTCAATTCCGAGGCTTTTGCTTTATTTTCTCCTTCCCATTCCTGAGGGGGAAGGGGTGAGTGAGCAGCTGCATGGTCCTCAGTTGCCCTCTGGGCTCAAACCATGACAATTTGGCACTTGTGAAGCCACACCTGCTATCCTGTGTTTGGCTTGAGCTCCCCACTCCAGGAAAGACATTGGCCTAATGGAGTCAGTCAAGTGAAGCACCATCAAAGATGGTCAAGGGCTGGAGCACTTAGCTGTAAGCAAAGGCTGGGGGAACAAGGCTTGTTTTGCTTGCAGTGTTTTGATTTAACAGACAGTTTTGGGGAGATCTTATTGTTGCCTACAACTACTTAATGGAAGAGTAAAGACAAGATGGAGCCAGACTCTTCTGGCAATGCTAAGTAAGGTGGGGTAACCTCAATTTGTGTTGTCACACCGGCTGTCAGATGAGAATGCTTGGCTCTGCTGTTCTTTCCTCGGCAGCAGAAGTTAAATCCTATTGTGCCCAACTTCCCATCACTACTTCTAATACTTGTGTAGTATGACTACCCCAGAAGTATTTTGAGCTGTACCAAAAGGTATGTTCAGTGACATAGTCATAAAAATAACAGCTGTATAGCACCTTCTGATATTGTCATGCTATTCAAATGGGATTTTGCAGATTCAACTGATGGTCTAGATAGTTCCTAGGAAGCTTTTAACTTTTTGAACTTGAGTTAAAAAAATCTTATTACACTAGTGTGTTTGGGGCATGTAAGGATAGCTCTAATGTAAAAACTTGATTGGAAACAGAAGTCCTCTGAAAACACTGAAATAAGTTATAATTGATAGTCCTTATTCAGGTTAGGTTAGATTTAATGGTAGAGGTAAGTAATTAGGCTATTTGCATACAGCTTGCATTCTTGTAGCTAAGCATGCTAAAGCCAGCAGATTTGCTGAGACACAAAATGATACCATTTTGTTAATGAAGGGGGAATAGAAGGCCTTATCCAGCAGTACACTGCATGTACTGAGGAACTATTCAGAAAAAATCTGATATCCTTCATTACTTCTCAGAAGGGATTTGGCACCTCATTGCTTGTGCTGTTCAGTGAGCTCAGTGGCCATGAAATTTGCAGGCTGTGAACCTCTGGTAGCAATAGTATGATATATAAATGTATATCAGGCTCTTCAAAATTAGAAAATATAGAGAGAAAGGTTCTGGTTAAAATTTAATCCAAAAATAGCTCATCTCTGCTGTCATTCAAATCTGTAAATTTCCTTGTGAAATACCTATCATAATTACTGACTTTTTTTTTTTTTTTTTTTTTTTTACTAATTGGGATTCATTCTGGAGTTTTGGCAGAGTTCCTGTCACTGAGAGCTTATGCGCTTTGATTCTGATTCAGTATTCATTCAACTATTCTTGTGGGTTTGGTGGGGGGGTGGTGGTGATGAGGTTTTTGGTTTGTGTGTGTGTGGTTTTGTCTGGTTTGGGTTTTTGGGGGGTCTGGGGTGGGGTTTTTTCTAGGTTTTATTTCAGAACATTCATTCTAGCTCCTGTCCTAGCAATGTGTTACTGTTGTATAGTTATGCAAGGAAAAAAGAGAGTGAAGGACTCTCCTGGGGGAAGAAACAACATCTAAACATAAATATTTGGAGGACCTTCAAGCGAGACAGATTTTACCCAACCGTTGTTAAAACTGCAGAATTGTAGAGAAGAATCAAATGGTAAGGGAGCAGCAGGAGTAGGGCTGGAAACAGTATTAATAGCAGACTCATCATTCAGTTCCCGAGAAGGAGAATCTTGGTATCTCAGGCTCTTCAAGCAACACACAACTATCAACTTCTTTTTCAGTCACAGTGTTACCACTGAGTGTTATTAAATCTGCCAAATAAATTGATTGCATGTACTCAGTTAAACAGTAATTGCTTTGGGTAGGAACAAAACTCAGCGTAGGAAACTTGGAGTCAGGTCTGGACTTCGTCTTCCAGCTGAGGAAGATGAGTGTGAACAATCATGAGGGTAGGGTCGTTTCTAATGTATTGGAAATGGTTTAATTTTAAACCTGTTTACATTTGACCTATTAGGCTGAAGACATTCTTTCTTCATCAGTCTTGGCTTGAGAAGATAAGATTCTATGTTTAAACATTAAATGAACTGAAACAAATGAGACCAAATTGCTTTTTCCAAATGTTTATAGACTGTAATAGTGCATGCTGTCATCTAGAGAACATCACCTGCACATTTCTGTAGTTGGAGTTTGGTTTCTCCTAAGGGTTTATTAGTATCTTGAAAGTGATGGTTTTGTTCTTGTTTTTAATGTTTTATTTTAAGTGCCAGGGCTATAAGCAATATTTTTCAACAGCATTCTGCTTCCAGTACTCTTGTAAGACCCTTTCTAATTTTAATTTTTTTCCTCTTCATTCTCACAATTTTATTCCCATCTCTGAAAATCCTTGTGAAAGTTCTGGCAATTTTGAATTCCTTTTTGTGATTGATTCTTCTGTCTTAACACTTTGCCCCTTTCATGTCTCTTCTGATATCCATCCACTTTGTAGCATATCTGTTGCTTCACAACTGGAAGGCATCTTTTGTTATTGGTCCTCCCAAACTCTCTGGAGTTCCCACCATACGAGGCGGGGGCGGGGGGGGGGGGGAGGGCAGGGCGGGAAAGGGTAATTTTCTGGTTTAAGTTATACTCTTAAGATTGTTCTTTTAGCTAGGGGAGGGAGGCATCATTTTGAAACATGTATGTGATGGAAATTTCATGGTCACTTTGCTTGTGGAAGATCCTTCCCAGATTGCTGCTGCTGCTCTTTTTAATCAGTCAGGCAGGAAGCAGGTGCTGTAGGAGTGTCCGTGAAACATGGAGCCTTTTGCCTTTAGGTTAGAGGCTCACATTCACAGCTTTTGTTACAACCAGAGGGTGATGACTACTGTCACATGTGTTGCCTACCATATTTGTTGGCTACGCTCTCCGCTGTCTGATTTCTGGTGGAAAGATGGCCAGAGTGTGGAGAAGTTGAAGAATATTTCGCTTGCTTGGCAAATTGGTATGAAAACTATGGGAACAGAGATCTAATATTTGTTGGATGATTCAACAATGAATTTATGGCAGAAATACCACTGAGGAATTTCAAGTTAAACTGTTGTAAACTGTCCTCTGACTCCTTGCTAAGTCAGATTGCCTGAGGTCATGGTTGCTTTACAGAGGCTTCTTGACTGATTTCTTCTTAAAAGTTCTTGAATAATTGTTAATATACACAGTATAGAAAGCTGACTCAGGAAAGCTCTCCTGTATTTTCCACTTCAGTAAGAAATCGTGTCACTCCCTCTGATAGTTGGAAACCTAATTGTCCTTTCATTCACCTTACTCCTTAGCATCTTCCTCTGGATGATATAAGACTGCAATACTCATGCAACTAGAGCAGGTAACAAGTAAAATAGTGTTTGAACATGCATTTTCTGTCATGAATTGTCTGAAGTTTAATGTGCGTTAATTAGTTGCTTCATGTAATGCTAATTCTAAGCTTGCTTATTTGAATTGCTGAACATCACCCATAAATGATTGGACATCTTGAATTCCCACTTTGGGACTAACATTTGCAAAATTAATCCCGCTCCCTGTGTGAATGTTTTCTAGATAACTTCCAAACCTTCACAGATGCCATTATGCAATGCACCAGTCATGTTTTGGCTGGGAGATTTTTTTCATCTGAGATACATGCATTTTGCTGAATTTAATTATCTTCCCTTGCTGATTGTCGTTAAGGTTGTATACATCAGTTGCCTGCAGTGGGCCATAACACAAATTAAGAGGACATGACTCAGCTGACAAACTGCACAAGCAGCATGAAGAAATAGAAAGAGCTTTCAGTTGAGTAACCTCTACAGACTTGAGGAAAACACAGCTTGCACCTGACTGTCTCTTTGGTTTTCAGAGTGTTGCAAAACCCTTGCCAAGGTTGTTTGGCTTGTTCAGTTCCAGACCAACACTGTGTGACTGGCGTGCTCTTGCCACCGTTTTCCAAGTTCAGTTATCGTAGTAGAGGAACATTTGCCATAGAATCGTAAAGCCAGTTGCAAACTCCCTAAAGTTCAGATTTCTTGACTGGGCTTTTGGTTCAGGTCTGCTAATTTGTTAAGGTCTACTTTTGTTTTAGGAAAAAGATTCCCAGAACATATGAAAACACATTACGCTAGATAATAATGGCAGGAATAAGACTTTTCCACTCACAAATGAGCATGTTGGCTACTCTTGTCATACACATGGGTTTAAATACAAAACAGTTTTAAGTTGCACTAATTCTCTATATATGAAGTATAATGAAACTTAAGTGAAAACAAAACCCTGCTGCTGTTTGTTTTGTTTGGATATTGGCAAAGTTTGAAGCATGCTTTTTCTTCCTCCTTTCATAAGTATTTCAATAAAGTGCAGACAAAATTAACCAAGAATTACTCTGTCCCCGTTTGTAAGTGAAAACAGGCATCTCTGAATGCTCTGTCTATTGTTAAGGTATGCACAGTATTAGCATAGTATAGAATATTTTGTTCCTGCTGTGGAACTACTTTTTTCAACCTCATTTTTGGGGTGTTGAACATGGAAGAGTAGTTTTAGGTTTTTCTTTAGGAGAAAGAATTTTGCTTTAGAAAGAAAAATTAAAGTAAGTGCAAAAAGGCTTTGAAGGTAGCATATGCATGGTCAGATGTCTGAAGAACTCCAAAGTAAGAGTGTTCTATCAGCATCATCCACCCTTTTTTTCTTTTTTCCTCCCTCTGCCCTACTGCATCCTTACCTAAAATCACTGTTCTGACCAAGGGGCAAAAATCAATCTACACTACATGCTGACAGAATCTGGGAGCCTATCAAGAAAAGTATGAAAAAACTTCAGGTGTTGAAAATACTTGTTTCATTATTTAGCCTGTGGCATGGTGTCTTCACAGTAGTTTTCATTTGCCTTCATATTCTCAATGACTAGTTTCTCTGAGCCCTCTGAGCCGGGCCCTTTCTGCTTTAACAGCATGTTAAAAGTGCTGCTTTGCATTCCTAGTACCTCAGATAAGTTTCTTTCAGTATCTTCCAGAGCTGTAGATTGGCAATTGAAGTATGTCGCTGCTTAAACTTTTTGAGGATGAAGCTCTCAATTAAATGAGAAGTCATTACCCTGAGCCTTACCTTAATGGGGTATCTTCATATGTGCCTCAAGGTGGTGAGTTATCTCACGAGCTTGAAGATGCTGTCTTTTAAACTGTAGACTCTTGTTTCACTACTATTGATATCTGTTGAATTTCCAGCATTATTTTTGTCTGACTTTTCTCTGAGCATTTTATTTCTTTACTCATCACCCTTATGTCTGTCACTTTGTACCTTTGATTCTTTTGAAGTTGCAAGCTAATTTTTCTACAAATGTTTTATTTTTATTACAGTAGTGAGTAAGAGGATATAAAAATAAGGTACATTCACTGCAACTGCAGGAGCTTAGTCTTAAACCAGATGCCGTGCTGGAATGGTGCAGTGGAGAATCAGGCCCAAAATAATGATTGATTTTAATTTATTGTAAACATGGGATTTTTTTTCCAAGCAGCAATTTTTTTGGATGAAAAGTACCCAGAATGTCTGAATTGACTCTAACATTACAGCCATCCAAAACATTCATAATAAAATCCAAACCAGCTCAAATGTACTTGGTTTTTAGTGTTTCATTATAAACCCTTAACTCAGCCAAGGTTAGCAACCCTCTGAAAGCCTGGCCAGAACCATGAGGGAATCTAAGAATGAGAGAATCTAGGTCAGTTTATTCTTTGTGGATGGAAACATGTAAAACTTGATGGTTTTACGTGGTTTCAGCTTTTTAGCCAGGCAAAAATTCAAAGTTGGATTAAGCTCCAAATGAGCAGTACAGCTAAAATGAGTGGCCTGCTTCCTACATTGTGCCTACACAGTCTTCCCCCCTTGCCTGAGTTGGTTCAGGTTCCAGTGCCTTGCATTGGGTCTGTGAAAAAGAGGACGATGCTCATCACTAACATTCTATGTAGCACAGAAGACATCTTAATTGTAGTCTTTATTTGGCGTTTTGGGGCATTTTTTCAGTGCACAGGGCAAGCAGGAGAGAGAACTAAGGGCAAATTTTCCAGGAGAGGACAATGGGTTGACCCTCCCACTGGCAGTGCTGTCTGTTGCAGTATGTGTCCTCCAGCATCACAGGCCATGAGAGGGGAACACTTGGAGCCATAATTCTGACTATATAAGCAGAGTGCACTAGCCAGGTACACAAGAAAAAGGATTTTCTGTCTTCAGCACAGAGTGCTCGTTTATCCCCAGCCTTGGCATATTTCTGGTGGGTCTGAGGAGGAGGAGAAAAATGTGCCCAGTATGTACGCTTAGCTGTGATCTGGGGAAAAGGCTGTTCCTAGCTGAGGTAGTGGAACACTTGATGTCATCAAGCGTAAGATTTGGTAGTGTTTCTTGTAGTCTTCATCTTTAAGTGTTAGGAATGCATTAATGGGTAGGTAAATTCATTCCCAGAAGGACTAAACTTCAGTGATATAGGGCCCCTTTAGCGCTGACAGCATATTGCTGGTTCAAAGGCTAATCAAAGCAGAAACAAGCCTAGTGTGGAAAATATATGTGTAAAGGGTCTTGCCTCACACCTGTTCGGTCCTCTTCTGTGTGAACAGGATGTCACAGAATTTCTAAATGCAATGGATGCTCCTATATGGGTACCCAATGGTTCTCTTCACTGGCCTCCTAGACACGTTGTGGGCTATGTCGTGTGGCCTTCTGTTCATAGAGACAATCTTTTGTGGCAACTTCTTAATAACAACTGATAAATATTTACTTTTTAATAGCTTCTGTTGTAGCTGTGCTGTAGCTGGGGGAACTTGGAAAGTTTCACAACAACAAAAGTCATGATTATGAAAGCAGTCTTTCAGTGGGATCTGGACTTAAAACCATCCCATATCATAAATCACCAGGCTAGTAGACAATTCAAAGTACCAATTATGTCCGGAATTATTTTGGGTGCTGTGACATTATTAGTGCTAAAATTGCTCTATTGCCTCAGCCAGTAGAAACTCTCAACAGTTTTTTTATTTGTTTTGTGTGTGTCAGGGGGTGTTTGGTTTCTTTCTTTGGAGGTTTTTTAGTACATTTGAAGCAAACTCATCTTCAGTACTTGTGTCAGTAGTGGTTGTTTGCAGACTTGTAGGACAAAATGAGTATCTGGATAGAAATGTAGAACAAGAAAATGAAGTGTGATTGCAAGACATCCTGAGAAAGTAGTTTATCAGATGAATATAACTATTCTTCATAATGAGAATGGTGGTTTTACCCTTCTCACAAATATAGTGTGGGAGAGAGAGTATTAGAAAAGCAAAGTGAAAGAAATGAAGTCATTGAAACAGAGGATGTATTTCTGATCTGGTTCTCAGTATTTAGGAGCTCCTGTGTAACTGTAGAAATGGACAGAGCAAAAATTTGTTTCTGTAGGCAAATTATGAAGGGAAGAAGATACTATATCTGCTTTGCTTGAGTACTATTTCCAACTTAAAGAAGCTATCCACAGAATTCCTTTCTGCTTAGTGAGGATTAAAATTATTTTAGCAAGGCCTTTTACATCTGATTAGTATTGATATATAAGGCAAAAATACAAGAAAAAGAGGTGGTAAAGAGGCTAAGTAGCCAAGTACTCCTGTCCTGACCTTACCTTCAGAAAAAGGAACAAAGCTGATTTTCATTCAGACCCTTCAATTAATTTTATTTTAATTTCTTCTAAGAGATTGCTGTTTCATAGAGGTGAATGCTAGATCTATAGCTTGTAGTCAGCCCCCAGGTTGCTCAGGTTGTGAAGGTGTGGACGGAGAGTGGACTGTAAAGTGTTCTGAGGTGTTCCAGCCTGCCTCTTACTGAGGTCCCTGGCTCTTTATGCAAGCTAAAAAGCAGAATTTCCTCTTGTGCCAGAGGAGCCTGGTAAGTGTGCCTGCTGATCTCTGAGTGCTTGGGGCCTGCCTGGTCCTGGTCATATCCCATCAAGCACGCACACAGCTTTTACATCACAGGGGACTGAGCAAAAGTGCATTATTTCTGTGCCCAGTACAGTGTTGCACAGGACGGGGGACTGGCTGTTGTGCGCACAGGTCTTGAGTCACTGGAAGAGGCTGTCTTGTGTAATTCAGCTTGAACATCAAACTGGTAGTACCACTGCTGAAGGCTGTGAGTGTGGGACGGTGCCCTGAATTGAATGAAACTTTGCTGCAAGTTCTTCTTGTGCTGTCTGGATCATTATCTTATATAAACATGCTTTTCACCTTCAAATTCACATATGAAGAAGTGAATATGAATTCAAATATTAAGAAACTGAAGCTTTCCGTTTACACTTTAGCTAGTGATCCTAATTTTCCTGAAATGCATATAAAAAAAATCTCACTGGGAGCTTGAGAATGTGTTTTATTTAAGCTGCTGTTTTTCACTCCGTGTCTTGTTTTTGATGGGGGAGGGGGTGGTGTCGGCATTCAAGTACTATTGGCTCCCTCTTGTGGCTAACTTAAAAAAAAAAAAAAGTAAATAGAAATATATCAGTTCTAGTATTGGGGTAATTTTACTGTGCAGGTTTTAATGCCTGTTAGAGACAGTGATTTTTCTGTGTCTAAAACCTTTCTAAATGCTTCCCCTGGATGTCCTTTAAAAGTTTAACACGGAGAGGGGAGGCAGAACATAATAAAAGGCTTCAGTTAAGTGGTAACAGTTTATTTCAGGTACAGGTGATCATTTGTGTTTAGGCAGGTTTCAGTGCAGGGAACTAGTCTTCTGGGGAATGCTGGCTCTCTGCAAGCAAATAGTCCTTACCCCTGCTCTATCATCTCAATATTTCTTCATTTCAGTGTTTTCATATTTGCCATATATAAACATACATGTGTGTGTACATAGTTGCACGAGGTTGCTGCTTACATTTCTGATCGTGTTTTTAGTACATCACCAAAATTTTCACTTCCACAAATACTCAACTGATGAAGCTGCAGCAGCAATAGAAAGTATAATTGTGTGGTCAGCAATTAGAAGATTTCCTTCAGATGTTTCTAATGAAATAGCACCTTCACCAGTGGCCAATACCTACTTTACTTGTTTTCTTGCTCACTTTGTTTACTATTTAAATATTAGCATTTGAAGTGTTACGTAATGCAGATTTGCAGAATAGAGCCTGTAGATACCACTCTATGAATGAGGCTAGCAGTAACTTTTTTTTTCCTATATCCCTCATTTTCATTCACTTCAGTTAACAGTAAATTAGAGGGAAAGGTCTGTGAGGTTACTGTGCATTTATGATGTCTCTTTGATTATTTTTTCTTTTTTTCTCTTTAGCAACTTACATGAAATATTTTTATTGCTAATGTAGATTCTGTAATTTAGGATATTCTGCCATCTGATATCTGTTGTTAAAGGCTTAATTTTTGCAAGTGCCTCTTAGTGCCTGGCATGGGTTTTATTCCATCACAGCAACATGAGAATCTTTGCTCTTGCTAGCACATGTTCCCCAGGCTGTTCCAAGGCACTTTTTTCACATGTCATTAAACTACATCATCAGATATTTAATGAATAGATTACACTGCCTTTGTTCTTAAAATGAAGGATTAAAACCGCTTTGTTCATCTGGTTTTAGAAACAGTTGTCCCCGTGACTAAAGAACTTGTATGCTTAAAGAAAGTTGTTAGATGAAAAGTTACATTGGTTGTTATAGGGCTTTAAACTTTTTTCTGTATACCAGTTAAGATGTATTTAATGTTAAGTATGAAAAGAACAGGTTTTCTCCTGTTGTCTTTGGGTCTTGTTTAAAATACAGAGAACACAAAATATTTAGTAGAACTCTTAACTGGAGTTACTGCATTTCGCATAGTTTAACTGCAGGCTTGATCATGGAAATACTGAATTGAAAACGTGGAGGTCTTGGTCTTCATTCATCTAAAATGTGGTGATCAACAGAAGTACAGATCTTTCTTAGGGCCATCCATTATTTTAGTTTTAGTCTAGACCCTGCCTGCTGAAGTTCCCTTGTTCCGTTCCATCAGAGTGCCTCTTCTCTTAAGCACTGCGGGCAGGTTGCTACTTACATTTGATCCAGTCGGTGACTGCTAGTAATCTGGCTGGTTCTGAAATCTGAAACACCTGGTGTCCTGAAACATATCCAGAACCGTGTGAGCTACAGAGGAGAGGGAAGCTAGGAGCAGACATTTACTCCTGTCACATACTTAGGTATACCGCTGTTCTGTATCAAATGCACCATACCACTACATGGCTTGGACAGCCCCTGGGACGTGTCTGTAGATACCAACATCAAAAACTGCATGGCTTAGGCAGCAGGGCACCCAAATGCAGTAAAAGCTTTTAATCAGCTTTTACTTTGATTTTTGCCACAACTCAGTAGTAGCACCAAGGAAAGAACATCACCTCAGTTGCTTCAGTGCTTTGGGTTTTGCCTCCCTGTCAGTTGAGTTAAGAGATCCAGCTGAAAATCTTCCATCTCATTCAAGCTGGCCAGCATCCACCTGGAGCAGAACTGCAGGTCTGTCGATTGACTAATTTCAGAAACTATTGATTCTCCAGGGGCTGTAGGAGACAACTGCTTAATGATTTTAGAGGATTTTGGATGTGCATTTATTTGTGAAAGGCTCAGTTGTTTGACCTCTAAAACCCATAGTCAGACATGTTTCAGCTTCTGATAATGCACAGACATGTGGTGTAAGTGTGATTAGATGCACTGAGATGAGTAGCAGTACTTACTGCTGCTGCTTAATGAGCCATGAGGTCTCCTTATCCTGGCATGGAGCAAACCCACGTGTTCCTCCAAAGTGCTGCTCCTACTGATAGACCTGTTCTCTGTCAGAGAATGCTGCTCCCTTTGAAATCAAGGTGCAGCACGAGGTGCTGATGCTCCCCCACCTCTCACTTTGATTTCGGAAGCAAATTAAAATTAGTTTCTAACCACACTGGAGAATGTACTTTTAATCATATTTGGCACTCACAAAATAGTTTTTGTTTTGAAATATCTTTACGGCTTTTGTTTTTCTATGCTCTAATACATTATCAAAATCAGAATTAAGCCTATAAAAAACCTCTTCAGACACCTTTCTTTACAGAATATTTTTACATTTTATTAAAATACGAAACAAAGCTGAAGTTAAACTCTTAAAATCTTGTCTTTGGTTTACCATGTGTTTTTCAGAGACATGGAGTTTCTGTATTTTACAGTATTTTAAAAGTCACTGGGATTAAAAAATTAGCACCATTATATCTTCAAAGGATAGGTGTTTATGCCTGGCTTTTAAGGAAAATCTACATATATACAAAGTCAATTCTGAGTCATCACCCAGGCTTTTGATAGCCTAATGCTAGACAAGCCATTTAAATGCCAAGCCAAGTTACAAAGTGGGTTTTGTCAGATCTGGGATTAGAATGAATGTTTCTGGCTTTTTGCTGATTATACCATCAAAGTAAATTCTGAAGCCTTTGACCTTGGTTAATAATTTTCTTATGTCAGTAAGTTCTTAATGTAGCAGTCTGTTGGGCAATAACAGGGAAACATCTATTGTGCTTTCCATATTTTTGGCTTTCATGGCACAATGGTTTTTTTCTCACATGGCTCAACAGTATCACATACTGTCTCACACTTTGGCACGTGTAAGTGCTGTGGTAAAGGAACAGTCTAGGTTTTAACAGCATGTATATTTTTATATTATGAGCTGCAATGCATATGTCTTAATTTCACGAATCAGGCTGTGTTGTTTTTTCTTTTTTCTTGCTCCTTTGTAAAACTCTTACATCATTCTGAAAGTGGTCAATTAAAGAACTGCTCTCCCTTTTGCAAACAGGCTTGTGCTGTACAGATTTGTTTGATACAGAACACAGCTTTTAGAGCTATTAGACACATAATCAGCAGGGATATGTTTTCCCCCAGCTCTTTCCTGAGCAGAAAGTTGCCAGATTATTTCATAGACTTTTTTTTTTTTTAGTTTGTATTCTTCAAACTGTCCATTGGATTCTGAATAGGTGAAGTAATTTCCACATGCAGATGGTTCATGCCTTCATACATAGGCCTGCTTTTCCCTTCTGGATTCCTACAAGTTAATTAACAAATGAAGCTATAAGCCAGTAACTACCCAGCAGTATGCTCTGGTCTCTTCCACACTCCTCCTGCTTTGCTCTGCCGGTGGCGTCAGGCTGTGCTCCACGTTGTGCTGCTGGGGAGCTGGCTTCACAGGGCTCCTTCTGGCTTTGCATGATGCTGGTGGAGTCTCCTTTTAGCTTTTATAACAATGCATGTCTTCAAAGACAGCCAGGCCTTGCCAAGTGATGGTATCCTTTCTCATACTTGAGTGAAGAAGCTCCCCAGATTGGAAAGGGTGCCAAGCTAGGTACTTTCCCCACATGTTGGGAAGAATGCAGATAACAGCTATATCTGGGTGGTCTCACTGGTGCGGTTCCTGCCCTGGGTGGACACCGAGTCTCGGGGGAAGGTGGCACGAGCCTGCAGCCTGCCTGAGAAGGTGCCTGCGGCAAAGCAGAGCCTTCGTCATCTTCACTTTTCTTCCCTGTACTCCTTTCTGTTATAAATAGGCTTCAAAACCTTCACTGGGTTAGCTTGATGTCTTGGGTACTGTTATTAATAAATTTCTTGGTGTAAAGGAAGTCCACTGATTAGATGCTGTGGAGCTTTGCAGAGCTTGGTCAGGTATAAAGTCCTCCTTTGGCTCTGTGAACACAGACAGCTCTCCAGTGTGTTGGTGACCTCTCTGATTTTTGCCAGTGTATTCTGTTAAGATCTAATGAGAGACTGATGAGGTGTATCGTATGACAACAGCTTCATTTCAGCGGTTGCTAGCCATAGGGGCAGGAGTTTCTGCATTCACTCTGAGATTTATTTTCCCACTGAACTTGAAACAAGCTTCAGCTGTTGATAGTGCCTCTGAGCCATCTATTATACCTGTGAGTATAAAGCTCAGCAATTTCCCCTCCAGTGAGGACATATTTGAAGCAGGGAGTGCTTTTGCTGTGCAAAGGGGCTGAGGGAGGCCAGCACCATGGCTGTGGCAGCGGGCTGCCTCTCAGGAGCCGCTGGCTCACAGCTGGCCAGTCCCAAGGCACAACTTTCGCAGCAGTGTGGTTGCCCTCCCCGCCAGTAAGGTGGCTCATGTGCCGCACACATGTCATGGCATCTCAGGCCATGGAGGAGGGAGGCCTGTTGGCAGGCTTCGGTGCAGTTGAAGGAGAAGATCAAACCAGAAGAGCAGACTCCTTTTCTGTGGGTTAGTCACCAGATGGTGATGTTGCATGGCGCTGGGTGAGTGCAGGGTACGTGAGCAGCTCTTCAGATACTCCAGAGCAGCAACTCTGCACTCACAGGAGGGGAAGGCAGCACTCTGCAAGAGCAGATGAGAGAATGCACAACGGCTGCGCAGCATCTGTGTTGGGGATGTTTTGGTTCCTGGAACTGAAAGCTCCAGATATTACTGAATTATAATATGAATTAAATGGTACTCATTCCTTTTTTGGAAAAGTTAGCAAATTAAATGATTTAATGATATGGGAGATGCCCTCCTTGTATATTAGCTCTTGCATTAGGCAGTTGAATAATAAGGTAATATATTGCTTTCGTTTTCCTCTCCATCATTCCTCTTTCATTCTTTGTAGTTACTCAGGGATATTGCTTAAGTGGTTGCAAAGATGGTGGCAGAATAATTTTTCTTTAAAAATTGAAACCAAATTCCAGCATAATGGTAATTATTTCCAGACCTAACTGGTGGTGATTCTAAAAGAAGAATAATCTCTTTGAAGATGTTGCAAAATAACTTTGAAGTTTCTATGAATTTAGTAATTTCTCACACCAGAAGGGACTGTCATGAGTGCATTTTACCTCCTGCATAGACAGGAGCCACAGACCTTTCCTTCCTTATATGACAGTATGTCTTTTGTAGAATTCTAAAAATCAGCTGAAAAATGGGTGGAGGGAATCTATCTCATAAGCTGTTCCAGAGCTTCATTGGACTTGATGTTTAAAAAAAAAAAAAAAAAAAAATCTTGTTTCCAATAAGTATGTCTATTGCAGTTTCCAAGTGTTATACATAATTATATGTTTTAGATCCAAAGCTGAGTAGTCCTCTATCAAATCTGCCTTTTCCTACTAGCACTTGCAAACAGTTTTCCTGGATCTTCTCTGTAAGATAAATATCTTGAGCTGCTTGAATTTCCTAGTCTGATGAAATATGTTTTAGTCATTCTTGTGGCTCTTATTGATCTCTCTCCTGTTTTTCCGTACTATTTGTGTTGTGGACAGCAGAGCAGTGTGGTATGCTAGCAGAGGTTACATTAGTGCCAACAGAGACAGGGTTCTCTTCCTGCTTGGCATTTCCTATCCACATACCAAACCACAACTCTGTTGTGGTTACTCATGGAAGATGATAAAATTGGATTATATACTTTTTCCACAGAACAGGGGGATAAAAATCTAGTACCTTTACAGTTGCCTTCTGGCTGAACAGCAGATCCCCTGAATTGGAGTCTGTAAAAGACGCTTATCTCTTATGTATCGCGTAAGGATATTTGTAGGACTTCTTTACCGGGTTGTGTTCCATGGGCATCCCAAGAAGGTTATTAGGATCTATGAGAGGCAATGTAGCTTGAATCCTTATGAGGACCACTTGCAACAGCTGCTATCTTGTCTGATGACAGAGACTGGGAACTTTCAGAATTAAAATCAGTATTTTTCCTGCACTGAGGAGAGGGACTCTGAGATGAGCTGTGGAGGTTCTCTGTGGAGATGGGGGACAGGGAAATGTAGAGGGTTTTAAAAAAACAAACAAACCCTCCACACTCTCAAAACCCCACAATAACAACAAAGAAAATTGATTGCATCCCGTCTTGCATGTCAGAGGGTATGCTGGTATGTGTGATGCTTCCGTTTCCCATCTGAACATCTGAAGGCAACTGCAGGCAGCACTTGATTTCCCTTATGCCTTTTAGAAAAATTGGGTTTGATCAACTGGATCAGATGGTCTTGGTACTCACTTCTACCTGTACTGCAAGGATTCCAGAACAGAGGTAAACTTAACAGCAGAGCAAAGGTGCCTGAGCTGGATCAGTGGCAGCACCTCAGCAATATCTCACTTGGGCCCAGAAGGACCTGCAGCACCAGAGAATGGGTTCTATTAACTTTGCCAGGTGGGAACTGCCTCTCTTGCTGGCACAGTACAATCCACTCTCTCCTGTGGCATGTGGATACTACCTCAGTACATAGGCATCTAAAAATGTAGAAATTCTGAGCTTAATTGTTAGTAAGTGAAATAGACACTTGGAGCACAATCGAACAAGGAAATAAATGAATGAGGGAGAAAGGATTGGCAGAATATGTCAATATTTCTTTCCTTAAACCAGCAAATTGGTTTTTTTAAAAGGTTAAATGAAACTAAGCAACCACATAATAAATTTTTTAAAAATAAATATAAAAAAAAAATATTTATTGCATTTTTTGAATAAGCCATGTCTCCCTAAGGGATTTAAAATCTTTCTTACCACAGACTTATTTGACAGTTCCGTCACAGTTTGGCCATGGTTTGATCAGGATGGTTAACCAAGAGCATCACCGGTCTGGAGGACATTGTTGATATTTGATGCCTTAATAAACAGTCTGGGGGCTGTGAAAGGAAATATAAACAATAGAGAAGTTTTTAGTGTAAATACAAGCACAGAAAATAGCCCACATTCCTTAAAGATCTTGTGCAGGATGAATCACTGGCATTGCTTAAGTAAATCACATGGAGTTGAGGAGGGCCTGCCTGGCAGCATTAAGTAGTTAGGGATGGAAAACAATTAGAAATGGCTGTTAGCAGATGAAGTAAGGATGCTGCTGGGTTGGAGGGCAACACTGAGCTGAGTCTTCTTGAGGCAGCTTTGGCAGCACCCTACTTTGCCGTGGGCAGTGTGCTTCAAGTTTCACAGGCGGGATTTCTGGGGAGAGGTAATTTATTTTTTGGACCGAATAACATAATATTAATGAGTGGTGGGAATACAAGGTTTTGGACACATGAGCTGTTCTGTAGGTCCAAAATAGCTGCAGCAATCTTCACAGCTTGTTAACAGTTTAACAACTGTTTGGAGTGTAGATAGACTGTGTTGGTCCAGCCACCTGACAGCAGAAGTGATGGGTGACTATAAAGCAGGAGGAAAGGTGGACAAATGCTTGGCTTTTATGGAAAACAGCATGACCTGAAACTTATACTGCCTGTGGATTGTGGAGAAGCTGTCTGGGAGGAGGGAGAGGAGTTGGAAATACATTAAGCCAGTATTCCTGTTGAGTCTGTAATTTTGTTTATTTTATGTTTTGGTGTCCAGTAGAACCTATGTGAATTTTTGCTTCCACATTCTCTTCCAAAGGGATCTTACACATTTCTTTAAAGGATCCAGACTGAGCAAACACAGGGTTGGTTTTCTGTTTTCCTCTGGTAACTGGATATTTCTGGCCTTTATCAACTATGAGTTCATTCAGGCATCTACTGGCTGCAGTTTCTTACCCACACAGTTTCCCTGAGGGCATTTTGTCCACGAGATGACATGTATTGCTTATTGGGAGGCACAAGCCTCTGCTCCTGTCATGTTGCTGCTTGTGTTGCGAGGGGGATTTACTGCCACGGTTGTGGAAGTGTGTTGGAAAAACATGTTAGCCCAATCACGGTTTAGTTTCTTTTGGCCCATATAATGTAAAAGCATTAATACATTTCTGATATTAGCAAATTGAATTCTGAATTTAGCAAGTAGAAGGCTTGGTTAAAAGTGTAATTAGAGATGCAGGAAGGTTTCTAGGGAAACCTTTCTTTAAGGCCAGTATGGTTGTGGTTGAAGTTCAACTTAGCTGAAGCAAACTGGCAGTACATCACCACTTTGCCAGTCAGGGGTGAAATGTTCAATCTGCTTCTTCTCGGCTATCACCTCCTTTGAGTTATCCAGCAGACAGTGCAGGGACTGTACCTGCGAACGAAATGTTTAAACTCTATTCTTATTGTCTCATGTTACAGTCATGTGAATATGACCAGAAACTTGTCCCTGTGTTACATTATTTTTTTTAATAAGGTGAGCTCTAACATGTCTTATGAACAAAGTTTTCCAGTTTTCTTTGTTTGTTAAGTCTTCATTTTCTTAAGATGTAAATGGATGTCTTGTGAACTAACTTGACTGATACAATGATATCATACTATGGAGCTGAAAAACAAAGGCAGCAATCCTACTTCTGTGCTGTAGACAGAATATTATTATATTATAAATTGTATTATTATTATTATATTATTTAGCAAATTATGTTTTCTCCTGTATTCTATTCAGTTCTCTGTAGGCAAGTTGTGGAGGGGCTTCATCTAGCCACTGCCAGCTGAGGAGCTCGCTGCTACGATAGCTTTTACTGATCTAGCAGTTGATTGCCATTTCAGCCAGTGACTACAGAAACATGAATGTAAAATGCACAAGGAGCAGAAGTTAATGGTGTGAGAGTCATGTAGTACCCCTCGGTAATGCTACGCAAATGACTGCACCCTCACAGCCCGTGGGAAAACAGTGGCCATTACTTGAGCGTTTCCTAATGCCACAGAACTACTGTAGAGGTTGCACTTCAGGTATGTCTCTGGCAGAAAGAAATAAATATGCATCAACTTACTAAAAGATTTTTGGTTTTAAGTGTTTGGGAAGGTGATACAAGAAATGAATGTTGCTCAATCAGGTACTTACAGTCATTCTGTGACTAGTACAAGTGTGACTGAGGCACAGACCAGAGCCCCCAAATTAGGCCAAGTAGGCAGTGAAGAAAAGTGCTACATAGTCCCTTTTCTTCCTTCTTCTGGAGAACAGGAAGGTGAATTATCACTATAGGTGGTCCACCCCAAAGCTAGGACCTTTGTTTTATGAAGTACCATTTCAGATATCCCCCAACAGTGATCAAGCATCTGACTTACCTCTTATAGAGTAGGAGCTAAGACAGCCCAGCTGGGTTGTACCTTGCACTGTACTCTAGGCAGAAGAATAATAAGAGCACTTGAATGACAGGGTTGTAGCCCCCAGATTTGCACAGGAGTAGTTCACTTGTTTGATGGAGTTCAGGGTGGCACATCCACTTTTTGCCTCCTTCTTTTTGACGTGATCATGCTGTACATGAAATCAGTTGGTTTTGCGAGGAGAACAGATGCAACAGAGCCTTCTTCACAGCATCAAACAAGAAGGCGTAACTGCTTACAACGGGTGCTGCTTTATTCTACAGCATCTTTAATAAAGGCTGGTGGGATGCTCAGTCAGCCTAAGGATAAAATGTTGCCTGATGTCTTAAAGCCCACCTCAGAGTTGGAAGAGCTTGTGACAAGATGTAGTTTGGTACATCCTGTGCCTTGGGGGTTGGGAGCCTTCAGGTCTAGTTTCCTGGGGGGACTCCCAACATTTTGCCTCATTTTCTTATTACATTGACCAACGCGCTTGGCAATCCTTGATCTTGGGGTAAGTTTTGTACTGAATATATGCCTGTTTTCAGTTACAGCATCGAGTAAATCTGTTATCTGCTTATGTGTCCAATCCAAAAAGTTCATACAATGGACCCATTTATAGGGCTGTAAAGATTATTTGGAAATAATGTGAAGCTTCATTCTGGAATCTATCCAGCAGTGTAGAACATGTGCTTGCTAAATAAGACTGGATTTAAGCATTTTGTGCTTAGCTTTTTATGCATGTTTGCTCTTTTAAATCTGCTGAAGCAACTGGGATTTTATATACCATGTCTCAGGAAACAGAATTTTAAAATTATGAATATAATTTGAATTCTGTTGTAAACCATGTAATTTTCTTTAAAGCCACATTCAACATGGGAGCATATTTTGTACTAAAATGAGAAGGAGGCACAAGGGGAGAAGACTTTATAAAGATTTAAAAAAACCCGGCAGAAATAGTTGCTTCTAACAGTCATCTAAACTCACTAAACAATTGAATTCATCTGTGAGTATCAAGGATAGTGTTTGGAGTAGTTATATGGCAACAGCATGAGTACTAAGGCATTTCTCCCTGTGGATAGTTTGCAATGGCTCTATACTATTAATTTAAAAGACATTTGCTTGGGAACAAAAGTATATTATTTCATGTATCTTACAAGCCTGCAGAGGCTGAGAGTGGTTCAGAACCTATACCTTCATCTCTTTCCCAATGTCTGGATATTCTGTTTTTGAAAGCAAAGGTTAAGCACTGGAAATCCTTTGCCAGATGTCTATAAGTACCTTCATGTTACAGTTTCATTGTCATGAAGTTAGCTTTCCATAGGTCTCTTCAATTAGTTGATTTGTGGGTCTGGTCTTGTATCCTTTTTCGTTCTTGCTGCATATATTCCAACTGCAACATGCCTCACTAATGATGAAGGCACAGTGGCTGTCGTACCTTGCTTGAGCTCATGACAGCAGAGTTACAGATCATGTCTCTGTGCAGCAAACCTTGGGTCTCATTGTGACCCCTGGCAGAAAACTCCCCGGTATGTGAGATGATGCGGAGCATTACATCTATTGACACTTCAAAGGGCTGCTTTTGGCCTCTTAAAACTGGCCTCATTTTGGCTGCAGCACAGCACATCCCACCTGGGGTTCACTGATCCATTTCTTCTGGCATGTGAGAGAAGAGACTGTGGTGCTGCCTTCCCAAAACGTGAGCTAGAGCCAAACTTGTGAGTGGTGGGACTCAGCTGTGCGAGTCATGCAGTGCTGTGACACAATAGGATGCTCTTACAACTACAGCATTTTAGCAATCCAGTGAATGGTGTGGCTCCACGTGGAGTTGCATCAACCCATTTGACAGGGTGGAACCTCCTGAGCCTGGCCTGGCACTGAAGAAAATATATCTTGTAACTGTCCTGTGGTGTGACAGGTTTGCAGTATCCAGAAGAGCAGAAACAAGCTGTTAATCAAGGGCAGCTGCTATTTTGGTCCTTGAACTAAGAAAGTGTTCTGCTAATAGTGAGAAATCCCCTGGAACGTTTCACCTTGTCTCTCCCTTTCAGCTTGCGTTAAATTCTGCAGAGTTGTGTTCTGTAAGAATAATTGCTTTCTATTCCTTAATGCTTCTGATTTTAGAGACCCTTTCTGTCACCATGTGTGCCAAAGTAATGCTGTTGTAATTCCTTCATCTTGGCATATAGTTTCTCTAGTCTGAGTAATCTTAAGAGAATGCGGAAACCTGTGAGCCTGTTAAATTATTGGAAGCACTGGAAACATACATCCGAGTCGTCCAGAATCTCAGGTAATGGAGTGGGGGAATTTCTGAAGAACTGGTCATGTTTTTCTTTCCAGAGAGCATGAAAGGATTGGTTTGTGCCCATGGATGGTGTAGTATACTTCAGAGATAAGCCCATCAATACGTTACTTTGTGCACAAGTTTTGTCTGCTTTTAAAACTACAGTAGCTTTAGAGAAGGAGGATGCAGTTGGTTTGCATTTTTTCCCTTTAGAGGTACAGTATTCATTATGAATAATTAAAAAATTTTCAATAGCTGCTTTAGCTGGCTGAAATGTACATGAAAGGATAATTTTATGACATTACAAAAATGTACATGTTTTATAGCCACCATACATCTTCGCAAATAAATTAAATTAGAATTTTCATAGGATAGGTACTAAATTTAGGGCAGGCTCTTGGGTGCAGTTACACCAACATCAGTCTGTAGGACTCTTTTTCAACATTATCAGAACTGGTGGCAAGACAAAAGTGCAGAAGATTCAGTAATGACAAAGTAATGATTCCAGGAAGTTTCTTGCCCTTCATTATTTCATGACATTCCATAGGACTGCAAAGATTGATGTTGCATATGACAGCTTTTATTTCCCTTCAAATATTTCTGTATTTTGGCAAAATCCTAACCATGCAGAACCCAAGCATCTCTTTTCTTGTGCTGTATGTGCAGTGCTTATGTTCAACCTCGGCTCTGTAGAGGCAGGAGTGTTCTTTTTGCTTGTACAGCAAAGTTGACTTCAAACTGCACTTGTGGATCACAGATTGCTGTTTTGATTTACACTCTTCAGCCACACACAGTTGCAGTTGAAAGCCAAGATTATTTTTTTTCATGGGCTGGTGGAAATGTTACAATGGTAGAGCAGATTATGCTTGCATCTTGCATCTTCATTCTCTTTCCTATCCCCCAGTGCAGAAGCTCAAGCAACTGTTATGGCAAGTCTGGGCATAGTCACTCAAACTGAGCATTCAGACCTGACAGCTCCCAAGAACCTGAGTGCTTGCACTAAGCATGCAAAACTTGGCTCTACACAGAATTTCCGAAAGGGCAAGAGCTCTTCCATGTGTTCTTGGGAAAGAGATGTAAATATCATCCCCGAATAAGTTAATGATGCGCTAACCTAGCATATAAAGTTTGTGGAGTTGCCTTTAAGTATGCTAAAGACATTATGGCTTGAGAAAGAAATTAGTGTTTGGCAAATTATATGTTTGCATGTAAAGAACAATAGTGTCTTAAAGTAGACTTATGGGAAAATCCAGGCTATGCACATTTGTGTGCTGCAAATGCTGTGATGAGGGCAGAGTGAAAATGCCCTAGAGCATATCTGGAAACTTCAAATGGAAAGATTAGCAATAAGTGCAGAGGATGATAGTGCGTAGGAGTACAGTGTAGGGCATTATGGAGACTTAAACTGAACAAACAAATATAGAGACCTATGATCAGCTTGTATCGCAATTATTTTCTTGTTGTCATTAGACAGAATTTGAGCCAAATTATCTGAGAGTAGTGTGACTCTGAAAGTGTTACTAAACCCAAGTTTCAGAATGGCTTTCTGGACAAATTCTAGTCTTTCTCCTCTTATGTTAGCATCTCTGCTTCTCAGATACAGAACCTTGAAGTAACCAAAGAGGAATGTTTTTCTTGGTCAGGAAAAATTTTCCTGGAACCAAGGAAAGTGAAGGCATTAGTCCAGTTTCCAGCAGAATCTGACACTTTCATTGGCATTTTTTTATCTTATTTAGGGCATGAAATATTCCAAGAAGCAATTGGACAAACTGATTAAAAATTGAAAATGAAACACCTGATTTTGGTGCTACGATCTGATTAAAAGTTATTGGTCTTATAATAAAGTTTACTGTTTGAGAGATGCTATTAAAGGTAAAATTGAATTTTCACCGTAAAGTTTATATGATCGTGTTTATTAACGTTGCTTTCCCTAGAGTCACTTACATTTTGTTTAAGTAAAATACATAAAAAGTTAAATACTGGTCTGGCTAGGTTAAGGCAGTTATATGTTAAGGTCCTTTCCTTTCCTCATTACATTTTTATAAAGATCAAAAGTTTCTGTATTGAAGGCCTACATTCAAGAAAACTTTGTAGTCACATCAAATCAGAGTGAAAATGGAATAGTTTGCCGCTCTATAATACAAGCAATGCTTTCAGAATGCTCTGCAGTATAAACGTAAACTTCAGAAATTTGGAAGAAGTTGCAAGTATAAATATTGAGATCCAGATTAAAACATGTTTTACATTGGCATTGAGTGGGTCTTGTGCAAATATATAAAATAAGACCCACTTATTAAATATTTGTAAGTAATTCTAGCCTATCACATAAAGATTGAGTCTGAATTCTTTGAAAATAAATCTCATGAACCAACACAATAATGTCTAAATTTTGAGCTATTGATAAGATTGTGAGCTTCTTTTTCTAAATCCCTGATTTTTGTACTTTAAAAAAGGAACAAATTCAGTTTTAAATTCTTTGCTCTCCTCTGCGTCAAACCCTTGATTCTTTTATATTTACAGTTTTTAACATAAGTTGTTAAATAATACATTTTTTTTCTTTTCCTGTAGACATGATCAAATGCATTTTGTTTCACATTGTACTGCACTTTCCCTCCAGCTACACAGAAGAGGCTTGTGTGCAATGAATGCTTAACTTCAGTAGGCAAAGTGAAACTTTTGATGCTAAAACTAAAACTCTAAGCATGTCTCTTCAAAGATGTATTTTAATAAAGAGGGTGCTGACTAAAACTGATGTACAACACCATCTCTTCCTGCTAAGAGGCACACAGGAGAGTCAAACTCCAAGAGCTCACATGGCATTGTGTAGAGTATTTTGGTTAGATACAGCTATTTGACTTTGAATCCAGCACTTTGGACCACACACCTTTTGGCTTTGTTTTCCTTCTCTTTGTTTCTGACAAGGAAAAAGTTTTCCAGGCTGAGGGTGTTTTAGGGGGGCTTTTTTTGCCTTTTTCTTTTTTTTTTTTTTCTTTTAACACTGGTTCATAATTTGACTCACTCTGTTTCAGGGTTTGTAGAGCTGTTAACAGTGTTTACTGCGTAAGCTGGGACAGTGTCTACTTTTTTCTTTAGTAATTTTGTTTCTCCAATCAGTTCTGTACTGTTTCCTTCCTGAATGTGCAAAGGTGATGGAGGCTATAAAAAGACTATTAGAGTGTAAAGAAGTGGGAATATAAAACAGTGATACAGATCTCCTTTGGAGCGGTTTCTAAGATGGAGAGTAACAAGTTTCCCTTAAGCTGCGCATTGGTTAGTCTCTATGAACTACACCTGGGTTCAGAGAAATATTAAAATTACAAATGTTGAAAAAAGGACGGGATTTTGCATGAGCTAGGAGAAACTACTGAGGAAGCACATGAGAGAAGCTTGATGACCTACCTGCTGCACAAGCAAAACGACAGAGTCCCTGAGTGAGACAGGGCTGCTTTTTCATGCTAGAAGGTCAGCTGGAGTGGAGAGCAACTGCAAAAGGGCTGTGGGCTTTAGGGAACACAGAGAATGAGGTAACACGCATACAGCTTTTTATCCCTTGTTCTGGGTGACTTACGCTATTTGAAGACATGAAGGGGAGCGGAGGGAGGCAGAGTGTGTGAGAAGGTCACTGGCTGTTAACTATACTCCAAGGCCATTTGGGTCTGCAGAGGATCATGGAGGCTGTCCTGCAATGTGTAAACTAAGTCTTGGGCTAGAAAGTCAAATGGTAGGATCCTGTCCCAGGAAAAGGCACATTCCTGATTGAAGAGGTTCACTTGGAAAGAATCAGAGATGTATCAGTGATGAGACTAGTGCAGTAGCAATGGTATTATTTAGTGTCTGTAACTCTATTTAGTGTCTGTAATTTAAGGGATTAGGCAGTGTTGTGGTCCATTCCACGACCCATTCGCAATAGGGAACTAAAGGTATGATAAGCATGTGCATGTACATATTTTGAAGCAGAGGTCTTAGGTGGTGCTATGAAAAATGAGGAATATTGGGAAAAACCCTGCAGAAGATTATGGCAATAGGCAAGAATTTCTTAAGGTGAAATCTTTCAAAATGTATACTGGTCATAGAGAAGAGGGCATGGAAATCAAACGGTGGTTCAGAGAAGAGTTTTATTAGTAAGAATACCAGTAGAGTAGTCGCTTGCATAAACATTTAAGCTGGATGGTCAAGTAGACACTAAACAATATGACAGCAGTCTTTCAGAAAGAAATGCCAGAAGAGGTAGCATGAAACTCAGAAGATGAAGCTAGTCAAATGAAGCAGGCTGAGATAAACACACCAAATAGTAAACTATTTTTAAATAACTGTGCAGAATAAAGATGACCATTGCCTTAAATGGCAGGGGTGAGGCTCAAGGCAAGTGGTGACTCAGAGGTGAGAGGGAACTTATCAGTATTGATTTTTTTTTTTTCCTGTAATGGCAGGTAAACTTGTGAAGTTCTTCTCTGAGGTATGCTATGTGCCTTTGTGCTTACACTTTTGGAGCGCTGGCAGCAATCTCGGCTATCACATGTGGGACTGCATGGGTTATAGCTACCCTTGTCAAGTGAGCAGGGTTAAGCTCCAGGATGGGACTGGCTAGGTTCTGGCAGTTCTACGAGGCAGCTGAATGCCTTTGGTGACTGACCACCACAGCTCCTAAAAAGATGGTGGTGAGGCTTTTCTTCTGAAGGTTTGCATGGTAAAAGATGAGGATTCAAGAAATCTACCTTTATTTTTTCTGTAGAAAAGTCAATTAGTAATATTTTGATGCTCAGTATACCTTTCTGGAGAGCAGTATAGGTTTTCTCTCAATTTACAGCTGTTTTTTGTGTGTTGATAACACTGCAGTTGTCAGCCTAACCACGGTGATTTATCTCACTGATAATGTATCATATAAATCATTGAAGGGAGTGGGTTTTTTTCATGTTATGGCAATGTGCCTCCTTACCACAGGTACTGTATTTCTAGTGATGCAGACTGAGCATCCAAATATATTTGTAATTCCTTTTCTGATGCTAAGTTATGAACGTCTTTGTTCCTGCTTAGTTCACTTCCCTTTTTCTTAATGCTCTCACTGTTCCCTACAGGTGTTTAGTATACTTTAAAAGCTGTAATAAAGTTGTCAGATGATACCTGTTCCTTTTCAAATAACCTGAAGGGAACTTAGATCTTAGCTTATTTATTTATTTGTGTGGCTCTTCATTGTTCCTGGAGTACAGCAGACCATTTCAGAAACAGCAATAGTGTTGGAAAAAAAGTATAAAATATATGAAAACTGAACTCCAGTGAACTCTGTGCATGATGTGTTTTGTTTTGCTGCTTTTTCATTAAGTTGCTTTCTTACCTTTTTCCTCTAACCAAACCCTTTAAAAACACCTTGGTGGAGTTTCCTTGTTTTATCAATTGCAGACCCACTGTGTTCTCAGCACTACTGTTAAAATAATGTTTTTGATAGAGTTACTCATTATTACAAAAGTGACCTTTCTGTACTGGTAAAATTAGGGCAGTCTTGAAGGTCAGCATGAACAATTCACTGAAGCAGCTTCACTTCAAGTTGACTTCTCCCTTCCTGGGATTAAACCCCTGGACAGGCATTAGCTCCCCTGGCTCTCGGCTTCTGCTATGCTGTTTTAGCAGCAATCCAGCTCTGCTCCAAAGCAGTACTCACAGCTGTAAGGCAGCAAAAGCTCCTTGATGCTGCACTTGGGCACTGCTTACGGTTGCTTGATGTTGTAACTACATGTGACTAAGAGGACACCCTAACGTAAGTACACTCAAGAAAGATGAATCATGCTTTGGCTGGGCAGTATTTGGTGTATGCAATACAGATAACTGCAAGCCTTGGTACTGCCTGGGAGCCTTTTTATAGAATCCTGGGCCCTGGGGGTGTGTCTCTAATTATTGCAGAAGCTCAGGAGTGTGCTGAGTGGAGAGATGCTGAAGGGGGAAAAATACATTCTGGGAAAATGCCACTGCACAGTTACTCTGTAAACTGTGCAGAAACACCACAACTGTTGTGGCTTAGGCTGCCTGATAACTGTGCAGTCCCAGAGCAGTTGTGGTAACTTTAACTACAGGATCATTCTTCCTTCCCATGCCAGTGACCTTTTCCCTTTCCTCAGGTGACAACAGCATCTTTTGCTTCTTCAGTCACTGGAAATGAATTGATTTTTCCACATCAGGCATTCCCGAGGGGGGGGTTTCTAAATGTGGGCTGCTTGTGTGAGCCTGTTCCTCAGCTTCTGTTGCCTCTCATGCCCTGAAGAGGGGAGCTGTTTCTTCGTTATTACATTTTTTTTTCTCTGACAATATCAAGCAATAACTTTTAGATCCTGTTAATATTAAACCTTGTCTTTCCTTGCCATACCTGCTACAGTTCTGTTTACTCATCTTGAGACTTGGATAGCTCAGAAAATATTCTCCTTTCTTCCTTGACTAGATTTTAATAAAAGTAGTGTCAAATACCAACCATTTTCTGAATGTTTTTGTCTTGCAGGACCTTCTGGGGAAATAAAATTTCCCTTGTTTCCACCAGAGTTCTTGTATAACACTGCAGGTGGTCAGACATGGATCACAACTCTGCTGTATGATTTTTACAGATGGTGTCTGGCTGAAATTTTTAAAATCTGACAAGAAAACTCCGTCAACATTGCAGAATTCAAAATTCATTTGGAGTAATGCTAGCTTGAGCCATTGGCCCGAGGAAGGTTGGAAGTACAGGGAAGGCTGTTTCCAAAAATTAGTCTAAGAATTATTCTCCCAGTTTTCTGAACTTCAGGAAGTCCCTAACACAGTTCTGGTACTAGCAAACAAGAGAAGCTCGCTTATGCGCTACACACATCAGTCTTCTGAGTTAGATTACTAGTTCTTGTGTGTGTTACCTAGGTCTACCTTACCTTTGTGCTGTTGTCAGAAAATGCACCTCTCCCGCTGTGTTTTTTCTTTCCCTTACCTTCAGACATGTTTATTAGGAAGCCTAATATTTACCCACTTAAGCAATTGACTGCACATTAAATTTTTTAGCCCTAAATGCCAGATTGCCTGTTTACAACTTAACCTTTTCTTGACCCAGTTCACAGCTTACTTTCTTGACTTATGACCCTCACCAGTTTTTCACCACCATTTGGCTCCAGCTGTTCTTATAAAAAGAGACATTTAATTGTACCTTCCAGTCACTCTTAGGGCTTGAGAACACTCATCAGTTTTAATCACGTTTGCAGTACTCTATATAGAAGAGACAGCAGCTCTTAACACTTTGCAGTATAATGTGTTTTCAGCCCTATATTTATTGGAAGTGCTTATATGGCATTCTTACAGGATTTGAAAAACCGTGTGGGAGAGGAAGGAGTCAGATTGAAAACAGTGGTGGAGCTGAACAAAAAGTATAAGCGTTATGAATAGGATAGGAGGAGAGGTGATAAGTCTTGTTCTGCAAATGCTGCCATCCTCCAGCTAGAGATCATTACTATCTCACATCCATTTATTTTGAGCCTGTCAATGGTGTCTCCTCTGTTCTCTAGTGCAAGAAAATAGGTGTGGTATAGCTTTTTAGTGACACTTGGAACTACAGTGTGTAACTGTCTGTTGCAATCCCAAGATCTTACTCTTCATTAGTAATGATCAGCTCAAACTCCTTCACTTTGTATGGAAAATTGTATATTTATGTGTGTATGCCTGAAAGTTTATCCAAATGAGTTTCATTCATATCTACATTAAATTATTTGACAATGTAATGTCCAATAACAGAGTGTGATTAGACATTTCTGCAGTTCTTCAGAGTAAGCCCTCATCTTTACCTCCTTGAACAGTTTAATGTAGCAAAAATCATATTCATTGTTTTCCTATTAACCACATTTTCTAGATTACTTATGAGCATATTGAACTGTCCAGATCCTTCCTTTAATGGCAAGAACCAACTGATAACTCTTACTTTGTTTCCTGTTCTCATAAATAAATAAAGACTTCATCTTTGAGATCTTCCCACATCTCCTTTCGGCTGCCCAGTCTCTCAGGACCTTCCAGGTAGACATTAATTGAGCATCTTCTGAAAACTCAAGTGGACTATATTCACCAGATCCTTCTCTGTCCTTTTAGTACTCTTTTTCTCTTTTTTGGTTGAGGCTGCTGCACACAGAGGTTTTGTTTGACAGTTTACAAGTAATCCTAAATTTTCCATATTTTAGCTGTCTGTATTCAGAGGTCTCTAAGCGCTCGATGCTGAGCTGTGCGATAGACGTGAAAAGCTTTCTGACAGAAAGGCCAGGTTATACAGCTCAGTAATCAGGCAGTTTCTCTTCTTTGTCCATAGCTGGTGGAACTTGGGTAAATTCCCCTGCTCAGCTGGATTGCTTAAAACCTGCAGAAGGAGATGCTGGTGTCCGCACCCTGCAGTCCAGCAGGATTGTTTAAAGCAGTATCAGTGGGAACAGTTCCAGGTTAGTCTCTGCAGCACAAAAGACCTACTGTGAGCCAGATCTGTGTCCAAGATGTATTCACATTATGCAAGTATTTCCTGTTCAAGATGACTATTAATCAAACCAGACAACTCTTTTACAGCAAAAGCTTTCTATAAAATTCATATTTAGGACATGGCGTAAAGTTACTTCATAAAAAGAATTGTTGATGGTTTAAAAAAAGAATTAAAAATTAAAAAATGAGGATTGGGGAGTAAAAAGACTGCTTCTGGAAAGTAGAATGGCATTAGCTCTTGTATGATCTCATCTTCATGCTTTTCATGATTAATACTTCATATTTCTACCAGAAGATGACTGTATTTATTTAACCTTGAAAGCAGGTTCTACAAGAAGGGGAACTTGTGCTTTTATTTCAGAGGTGCCTTGCTGAGAGTGTAAAGCATCCTGCATCATGAAAGATAAGCTCCTTTATTATAACTTGGTAAGTGTCATGAAGTCCCATTACAAGATCTCTGCTAATCATATTTGGATATGGAAACTGTATTAGGGTGTGTCAGTTGCTTATAAATAGCAAAATGTACTTTCAGCCTGCAAGTGACTGGTGCTTTCCTCTTTCTGCACTGAAACATTGAATTTCAGTGAATAAAAGTTGCCTAGATGATGGGTGACTGCTACATGGAGAGCAAAACAACCACTGAACTTAAAGGCATGAGTTTTCCCTGTCATATAATTAAGATTCCCCCAATTTAGAAAATGCATTGCACTTCTGAAGTATCTTCTCATCAGGCTTTGTTGAACAAAACAACTGCCACTTTTCTGGAAGGCTTTTTCCATGCTGCGTTTCTCTTCTGTGCTCCAGCACTGGTGGTTGTGTAATGACTCTGCCCACCGAGCAGCTTTCCTTGCACCCGCCAGCCCTGTTGCTCCCTTCTGTTGACACGGTTCTGCAGCACTTGTTTTAAAAATCTCTCTTTTTTCTCCAAGATGAAGCTCAGCTACTCTAGATCTGTCCCATCCTCCTCCATCAGAAGGACCTTTATGGAGTTTCATGCTTGAAAGTATGATGGAGGTTTTCCCCTACCCAGGGCATCTCATATTAAAGCACAGCTTCAATCCTTACTGACAGTGAGGAGGTGTGTGGCTGAAAAAAGGGGGAGCTGCATCACCTTTCTGTTTCCTTTCCCTACCGCTGCTGTGGCTTTCCAGGCAACTTAGCTTTCTTTTTCTTTAAGTAGATGATTTCAAAGGCTCAGTCTGGGTGTTGCCTTGTGTAGCGGAGGGCGCATGATGCAAATTCTGGTGAGGAAGGAAGAACAGCAGTCCTCAGGGTAAATAGCCAGTTGGCTACAGGCCACAGGGCTGTTCAGGTCTTAAAGTTCTGTTGGAGTTACAGGAATGACAGAGCTGATATGTAGGATCATTTTTCTGAAAACGTTAAAGGAAATCCATCTATGCTCGCTACTTGACAACTCGCTGGGAAGCACAGTCAGCCAGCCAAGTGCACTTGCATGCAGACCTCAAACGTATGTTATGTTGGCAGTATTAATTCCGAATAGAGCAGTGTTACAAAGATGTATTTTATTCTTTTGGAAGTTATAGTTTAATCCATTCTTTAGGGATACCATGGTCTTTTTAAACTCCCGGCGGTGAGTTTTTACTTTCCATCTCATCTGAACAGGCTGCAGAAGGACCAGTCAAGTGTCCAAACCTTACCCTGCCCTAATGCACAGTGACAGTGAGGTATTTATTAACTGATGTGTACTATGATTTTTTTTTTTTTTTTTTTTTTGGAAGCAAAACCAGCCCAACTTTATAATGAATTTTATAGAGGTATAAAATCAAAAAACTTTATCTATTCCTCCAAACAATTGCCTTGCCTAGCTTTCATTTGAACTGGAGCAAGGCTTGATCTCTTCCTCCCACTCCTCCCCCCCATCCAATGGTTATAGCAGAGATTTCCTCTTGTTAAGTGAACTTCAGATGGAGCCCACCCTCAAATAAAAATCCAAACATTTTGCTTTGTTTTGGGCAAAGGAGGCAGCAAGGCATTTAGGAGACAGGAGAAAGACAAATAGCCTTTCTAAACAAACAAAGGATAATTGCTCTCATAAATGTGGGTCCTCATAATTTAAGAGCAATAGTTTATATACTTGGTAAGCCTTATAAACAGAGAGGGGAGACAAGGGCCAGAATTGTGTTCAATAAAAGGTCCAACTCAACAAGGCCCTTGATTGTTAAATTGCGTATTTTGTGAGCCTCCGCCAAGTTTACTTGCTAGCAGCGCTGTGCTGTGTGTGCTGATAGTGACACAAAAGAGCAAGCTCTAGGAGTTTCTCTGCAGAGAGTTGTAGGAGTTGGAGGGTTCTGTGGCAGAGAGAAGTTAGAGGCACAAACAAACCATCCTGTGGATAGCAAATTTCTGTTGTGGTGTGCAATGGGATATTTTGGGTTCTGCTGGTGAATGGTTCATATACAAAGCTTAAATCTAGTATGTGTTTATAGTACAGTATATAGAAAACTAAAATGTGTGATGTATTGGCCAGATGGTAGAAATCAGTGGTAAAAGCTTTAACTTCACTCTCACCACAGGCCTCTGATAGTAGGTAACTCCATGTTTTAAGGGAGGCTGGTTAATTTACCTGTTTTGATTTCTCTCTTTTTTTTTTCTAAAGTGACATCAAGTCTTTCTTCATAAGATTTCAAAACAGTTAATGAGTGAATGTTAAAGAGTCTTCCTCTTGAATAGACTTTGTTGTGATTACTGATTTACTAGCAGAATCCTCATAGTATGTCTCAGCTTGGATCTGTTCTGTCATAAAGGGTAAACAAAACTTGAATTGAAAACTGAAACTACTTCAATTAATGAACCTTAGGGTTCCCAGGTTTTTCAGAGTTGCTTGCAATATTCTGGTGATTCCAAACTGCAAAGTACAGTGGTGTGTCTACAGAGTTGTATTTCAAGCCTGATAGCATGTCTAACTTAAGGTGTTTGAGAAATTTGTGTTATATTATGCATTGGCTTATTTCCCAAGCACCTGCACTCTGCTTGCTTTTGCTTTGTCTTTTTTTTTTCCTTTAAACTAGATCAGTTTGTATCTGCATAAAGAGATTTTGTTTGCTGCAACTACTTACTGTTACTGTAAATTTGGTCTCAAAAGAACCCTCTAAGACTTAGTTTGAAGTTTTAGAAGGCAATCATTCTTTATTGCAGCGCTGGATGCACGGGGGATCACTCCACCTAACATGCATACGCGAAAACAAAAGTTCATCTTTTATACACCTTGAAGACATGAATATTAATATATTTTCCAAGAAGTCTTCACCTTTCTGCCTATCTACTACATTTACATAATGCAGGCCTTGCAAAACTACAGTATGCATGCGTGGGGGTCTCGGGTGGTTGTTTGGAGGGTTAGCCCCCTACTACTTTTTCCCTTTTATGGTCACGAGTCTTTTGAGGACAATTTCTTCTCTGTGGATGTTTCCTAGCTCTGTTGTCTGACCAGGCTGTTCTTTCTTATCTGTCTTGTTTGAGCATTTCTGCCAGGATGTATCTATTCTCAAGGTTGGGATATCTTCTCTGTGCATTTTAATCACTCAGGCCTTGTTAAATACAAAGTTAAACATTGTTTGGTAAAAGAATTTCTTAATATGCCCCCCCCTTTGAGACTTCCAGGTATACACAACTGGGGACAACATAACCACATAAGGTATAATGGAATGCTTCTCTTATCACTAATTGTTACAGACCTCAACTTACAGGCACCAACCACTCACAGGCATTAGCTAGCAGGCGTCACTACTGCCTGTGATGGTGGACAAGTTACACCTGGCTCTGGGTCCATGATTTTTACTACTTGTGCTGAGAAACAACAGATTGCATTTCAGGAGCCATATCTGAATGCTCATAGTAGTAGAGGGACCTCAGGACAGAGAAAGATGCATGGCAGGGTGAGCACAACTATTAGATGTGTTGCTTACTGTGGTTTCCAGTTTGTAATATTCTGCATCATCTTCATGGGGTGTCTAGCACAGTTGGGTTGGTGGCACCATGTGGTCATGCCAACCTATAATATTCCTTTGAGGAAAGAAATCTTTCTGTGGCTCTGTGAACCTCACTTGCCTTTAATGTTCCAGTACCAGAAGGTGCAATTTCAAGGAAACAGACCTCTTCTGCGACCAGACTGAGCTTGCCATCTGAGAGCTGCTTCTCAGGCTGCTAGGTGATTATTGGTGACTAATTAGGTGTGCTAGAAGTAAGCTGCCAATGCTACGGTGGGGAATGCAGGGGGCAGTTAATAGTGTAGCATGCTTACAGTTGATTGAAGTCACTTAGGTGCCTGTCAACTGCTTTGAGAGCATGGGTGTCTCAAAGTGCCCTGGGGCCCCTTCGTTCCTTCCCTGTTACCAGGATCATGTAAGTGGCAGCTGCAGAGGCGGCCGCTCAGCTCTGATGAGTGCTGTGCCTGGTTGCGTGCTGAAGCTGGAGAATGCTGATGCGAGTGTACTGATGGGGAGCATGAAGTCAAGTGGCTGAGATGTCCTGTTCAGCTGTCAAAAGAAGACAGGCAACTTACTTTCTACAAGTGGTGAATCTGTCAGATGCAGCAGCATCAGGTCTGTTGCTTAAGCTTCTCAACCACCCTGACTCATAAAACATGCCTAGATGTCAAAGCACATGCTGGGGAAAGTCTTAACAATACATTTGATGCAATGTTTCTTTTGGATACAGCCTTTTGAAAGAAGCAGAATATGAGTTTACATCAAGGTTGCCAAGACGTCCAACAGCATCTGAATTCCTTGTAGGTTAGTGCAATAGTTACAACTGCTTATTTTAAAATATGCAATTAACTATAAAATGAATTTCCTAATCTAGTTTATATTGGTTAAAACATAAGAATAAACATCTGGCTTCATCCTCTGGCTCCACTTGTCATTATCTGTATGACATTTTTGACATCATATTGTGCAGTGGAACTGTGGGTTTTAACAGAGGGCACACAAAAGGGAAATGAGTGAAATGGCAGCACTTTTACACTGTCATACTGAAGCCAGCTCAGTGCACGTGGTGTCCTCTGAAACCACTGTGCTTACCATAATTTGGGAACGTGTCCCATTTCTGCAGCATGTCTCCCACAGCTACAGATGCCCCTGGCTGCGGGCTGTGCTCCACATTTCCCACGGTTGGGAGATCTGGTCCTGCATTAGTGCGTCCCCTGGCTGCATCACCCCACCGGCTGCACTGGAGCTCACCTGAGGACCAGATAAAACCCCAAATCATTCTTGGGGTTTATTGTGTCTGTGCTTGTGCCACTCTGCTGAAGGAGGAGACATGTTTAATAAGGGGGAATTCAGTTAAAATATGGGTAGGAGCGTGGAAAAGACTATAGTGTAGTTGTGCCTCTCATAGGTTAGTACAGCTCCAAGTAGTATTACTCCCGGGAGAGTGAGAAGGGTCATTGCCTGGCTGAGTCACACGGATGCACTGGACACACACTGGAAGCTGTTTCCCTTGTGTTGTAAATTTGCAGTTACAATATTTCAGTAGCTTGGAATCTCTTAAAGTCTTACAGCTCATATCTATTTGTTTTCTGAGCAGTGCTATCACAAAGTGTTTCAGTTTTAAATATAGCAGATGGAACCTCTGTAAGCGCCCCTTATTCTAAAGGTATATCAAATGTTTCACAGAAAAATATTCTGTGGCTTAACTAAATTAATTTTTAATTAATTTTAGCATAATAAGCTAAATTTAACTCAGCTTAGAAAATAGTCATTACCAGTGTGCCTGTTCTTTTTTTTTTTCCATATATATATAATTCTTCAAAGAAATTCATCTATTGTAGTATGCCAATTCCTGATCTTAAATATTTTGAAAGAAAAAATGAAAAAAGAGAGAAAGTTAATAGGGTAAAATCCTTCTGTTTTAACTGAGTGATTGGAGTATCCTCATAAGGAATTTGACATCTTTCCCTAGAAAAATGTTTTAAATAATTTATTTAATTGTCTTTAATTTGATTTCCTGATGATTTTAGTTGTATATTATTAAGTTTTCCCTAGCACAAACTTTTATAAATGAAAGGTAAGCTTTTCATTCAGTCATAGCACTTCTGTGGTTTCCAGTACTTTCCATACTTAATAAGAAAATTCAGAACTACTGTTTCATTTCTGGCCATCTGTAATTATAGTAGTCTGCCTTTACATATAGCCAAATATAGCTATATGTGGAAATAACACACATATATGTATGGAGAGATAATTAGATTATACCAAGGTTGTGATTCCCTGCTGGAGAACCTGAGTCTGAACCAGCTACACCCCTTGCCAAGGCAGAACATGATCCCTCGGTGCAGGTGTTCAGCATCTCCCTGTTGCTCCACTATGTAGCGCTACCGGTGCTCCACAAACACACAGTCAGACCTAGGTTGCTTTTGGAGTTTGTCCACACCTTTTCTAAGCAATGGCTTGTTGCAGCTGGTTAAACAACACTCTTTAATCCCTAGCTTTACTTTGAAACCCTTGTCGACACCTGCTGTAAATCAGTTTTCTCATCCTTAAGAATATAACAGAAACAAACAGCAGTGAGTGATGAATCACAGCCATGTGCTGCAGTGCAGTACTATTCAGTTCACATAGATTAAACTAAAATTAGGATCAAAGCAGTTTAATAAGGATATGAAATTAATCCGTAGTCAATGAACTAAACATTTGGGATCAGTACCAGTAATGTCACAGATAAATCATAACATAGAACACTGAATAAATGTTAATAAACACCTACAGATAAACAGCTTTAATCCCCAAAAGTTCTAGTCTCTCACAGGTACACACACACACGTTCTACCAGCACGTGTGGGTTACAGTCACCCCCTGCCCCATCTGTGACTGCGCCCATGTCCTGCAGGAGATGTGGGTACTCTCACCTCAGGGGCCCTGTGCTGCTTCTTGCAGCTGGTGAGGCAGCACCCAGGAGCTCACATGCACCCCATGAGGTGTGGGTCTCTGCCTGAAGCAACCTGCCTGAAGGTAGGCAGCTCATGGCCTCTGACTGGGAGGCTGCTTTATCTGGCTGATGATTTTCTTCCTCTTTAAGGTGACTGTTTGGAGGGTGATGATTTTCTTCCCTTTTAACATGATCAGTTTTGGGAAGCACCCTCTGGTTTTATGCATTTTTCACACATGCACACCACAAATTGTTCGCTCACGTTCCTATCTTAAAAGGCGGTGATACCCCTGATCATTTGCCAAGGTTGCCATCATTGTGTGTTCCTAGATCTCATTTTGATATCAGCAGTAATCTCATGCTGCATGTGCAAGGTGTAGAAGCACACCCTCCACCCATACCTTTATGTATGGCAAGACTGCTAAATGCACTTTAAGTGTGATAAGGTTGCTTTTTGTTCTTGACATTTTGGAGTTTTTCTGTAAACAAAAATCTAAATTCCCTTCAAAGATCAAATAGCTGTTCACAGAAAGGCTGCTGAGCTTGCTGCAGTGTACTGCAGGCAGATGAGGCTTTGTTGTGTTACAAGGATGTAAGCAATTTGTCAAAGGAGCAGGCTATGGCAGCTAAAATAGCTTATTCTGCATGAATTGTTCCCCAGATACGGCTACACTTGCATGAAACTCATTATGCTCAGTAAAGAAGACTCAGTAGCATCACTGGTGAGTGCTGTAGATATAAAAAGTAATGAAGAGATGTGACCGGTTGGCTCGGGTGTGCAGGAACCATGGCTCAGTCCCAAGGCAGGCATCCCTCCTTTGTTTCGGAGGAAGGAAAAGCTGATGTCCATGCCTCATGATCAGCCCTCGTGGGTGGAGGCACTGCATGCCTCTCTGAAACCTTTTCTTATTGTGTGGTTTTCAAATGGCTTCTGGATGTTTTATAACATAGCAGATCACTTGGGAATGTAGGCTTCTTTCCTTCCAGAGTTTATGAAATAGAGATTTCTAAATCAACAGAGGCCATTTGGCATAAATTCCTGTGAGTCAAGTATCACTTCAGCAAGGTATGTGTTTGCTACATCATTTCAGTAACCTTAAAGCCTTATAAGGTGTTTTCCTTAAAAAGGCAGGATGGTCAAGACCAGGTTTTGTTCAATAAGGGGTAACGCTCCACGTGAACTGTGCAGTCTGTGCATCAGCCTTGTGCTCTGCTAATGCGGACCCTGGGTACAGACACCTTTCTGTAAAGTATGAACTACTTTCATACTAGGGTTTTATGCATTTAAATCACAGCCTGATGCTGTAGTGGCAGAATTCAAATACTGCAAAAGCCATGTGTGATGTGGCTCAGGGGAGAGACAGATCATTGATAGCTTGTTTTCCATCTCCAGGTTGATGTACAGGCATCCCATTTCAGCAGGCAGTGAACAAAAGACTCATTTCATGTAGTATGGAGAGAGAATTTAACTCCTAGGGAGAATTTAACTCCTGAGATTCAAATGGAAGGACTTCAGTGCTCTAGGACTAGAGAGACCTCTGTAAGACACAAGCTGCCATGTGCACTCCTGTCATTGAAAATGTCCTGTTTCAGAAGGAGCAATGCATTTGTCACCTCTGTTTGCTTCCCTGTCCCAGGTCAAAAGTCAATCCAAACTGAAAAAGAGGGATGCCTTGTGATGCAGACACCTATTCCCACAAACTAAAGGATGATCAGGAATTGGCAACAGTTTTCACTGTCTTACAAACTGTATAAGATATTAAATAGTGAAAGCTTCAACATTTTGTACTAGTTCTTGAATCACCCACAGGGCTACAAAAGTATTTTCCTGAATTGTGTGTAATACCACTGCCTTGCACGTAGCTCACATGTTCTGTAAATGGAATTAAAATGAAGTAGCAAGTAAATGTCATTATAACTGCATTATAGTAGCTTGGTGGCCCAATGTTTGCAATCTCATCTCACTTCTTAATTCAGCATTTCTCATACTGACACTTTCTCAGTGTCATGTTACTTACTACGCATGGTACATACTATAAATAGTCACAAATTCAGTGGAGCATAGCTCACTATAATGAAATGAGAGGAATACTTTCCAGGCAATTACTGATGTTAGAAAAGTCTCTTTGCCACAAATAGAACAGAGAGTGAACGAAGCTGGCAGTGTTTCAGATTTAGCGTGGGGTGAGGGGAGTTGTGATCCTGTGAGATGCTGACTGCTCTGAACGTACAGTAGCCACTGCTACTCTGCACATCCCAGGAAGTACTCGGCATCCAGTTACTGCAGCATCAGTCTCTTTGCTTGTAAATCCAGTGAGCTGGAAAATATGAAGTCACTGAGGGTTTCTAAAACATTTCCTAATATAAATTCTTTTTACCTCCTCATTAGAAGTTTTAAGATGTGACTTTGTGATCTCTCTTTATTGCCTGTGCTCCATGTTTCCAAATTATACTGAAAAATGCTAGAAATACATTTTTATAAATTTCTTTTTTGTGTTAGCCTTTTGCTTGAAGTCTTGTGCAATTAAGAAGGAGAAGATGAAGTCATTGCTATAATTTGTCCACCCGAAACTTCAGTACCTAGTGGAACTGTAGCACAATGTTAAATACCTTTTCTAGAACCCAAAGCTCATTACAGGTACCTTAATTTAAATCACACATCCTTTAAACACAACCTTGTCATCACTTTGCAGCTTAAATATAATACTAGTACACCAGTTGGACACTGTTTTGCTCTCTCTGCAGCTTAACAGAGCATAACTTTCACCCCTGCTTTGTGTCATCTAGTCTAACTTCTGAAGCTGGTCTTAGAAGGAAAAGTGTCAGTTGAACTGAAGGTAGTCTGAGTGTAGTCTGAGTGTGAATTCACTAGGACTTTAGTGCCAATTTTGTAGTTCAGGTAGTCCCTGTCCATGGGCTTAACGTAGTGCATCCCACTGTAGCCTCTATTCTGCAAAGAAGGAGAACACATGCTACTTTTTCTACAGCGAGAAGAAAGGTTAGCAATGGAGTGTGCTGCTCAGGAGTCCCAGAACTGAGGCCAGCAAATGCTGTCTTTCAAACTCAAGTTGTAAGTTACAAGGATCTTCGGTATATTCATTGTATTATAGGTAAAAAAGAGAGCATCTTGAGGAATTTCCACTGAAGTGCAGCAGTCTTATCAGCCCACATGAGCAGGGTTTAATGTGCTTCTGTGGATCATGTACCTTGCAGTAAACTTCATCCTTTTTTCTCCCAAAATGGAGAATGGTCTGTATATTATGAATCAGGAGTACAAAATCTGTAAACAAGTGCACTGAAACAGCCTTGAAAAAGTTGTAGCAAGGGCACTGCTTCTCAGCACAGTGTATCTCTGCCAACCTGATGGAAAAGAGTGGCACAGCTTCACTGATGAAAATTACTATTGATTATTCACTGTTATGATGTCCTTTCATTTTTCATGCACCCCAACAAATTCTTTCAGTAAGAGTTTTACTTCTCTGTTTTAGAAAAGCAAGGATGGCTGACAAATCAGGGGTGGCTGTTGATAAAGGCTGGGAAAATTCTTGGGTCATTTTGCCTAAACAGCAGCTTAAAGCAGAATTTTCCTCATAGATGAATTCCTCTATTGTTGTGTTTTGTTTTGTTTTGTTTTATCTCACTGCTTCCTAGAAAGCTCTAGATGTCAATCCCAACTCACCCTCTTGGCAGCCTATGCCTTGACCTAATTGTGTACTGTGTGATAATTTTTAACCCTCAACTACCATGTTTTTTCTTAGTCTCAAACTTTGTAACTGCTCCTTCTTATGTACCTTCTCAAGTACAGTAGCCTTTTCATCCCCTCTATCTACATACATTGGAGCTAATGGTACATATTAGCATATCCTTTTCAATCTTCAGCTACACAGGTCAAGATCGCTTAACCTCTTCACTCAGAGTTTCTGAATTAACACATTTATTTTGACATTTTCATGAGGGTTTGATTTGCTTTAATTAGGCATAATTTGTTCTTCTATGCAAGGCCTCAAAGAGAAGAGGCCTGGTGGGTTCAGTTGAATTGATAATCACAAAATAGTTGAGTTTAGAAAGGACATCTGGAGACTGTCCACAGAATCACAGAATCATCTAGGTTGGAAAAGACCTTGAAGATCATCTAGTCCAACCGTTAACCTAGTACTGACAGTTCCCAACTACACCATATCCCTCAGCGCTATGTCGACCCAACTCTTAAACACCTCCAGGGATGGGGACTCCACCACCTCCCTGGGCAGCCCATTCCAATGCCTAACAACCCGTTCTGTAAAGAAATACTTCCTAATATCTAGTCTAAACCTTCCCTGGCGCAACCTGAGGCCATTACCTCTTGTCTTATTGCTTGTTACTTGGTTAAAGAGACTCATCCCCAGCTCTCTGCAACCTCCTTTCAGGTAGCTGTAGAGGGCGATGAGGTCTCCCCTCAGCCTCCTCTTCTCCAGACTAAACAACGCCAGTTCCCTCAGCCGCTCCTCATACGACATGTGCTCCAGACCCTTCACCAGCTTCGTTGCCCTTCTCTGGACACGCTCGAGTAATTCCATGTCCTTTTTGTAGTGAGGGGCCCAAAACTGAACACAGTAATTGAGGTGCGGCCTCACCAGTGCCGAGTACAGGGGTAAGATCACTTCCCTGTCCCTGCTGGCCACGCTATTTCTGATACAGGCCAGGATGCCATTGGCCTTCTTGGCCACCTGGGCACACTGCTGGCTCATGTTCAGCCGGCTGTCAATCAACACCCCCCAGGTCCCTCTCTGACTGGCAGCTCTCCAGCCACTCCTCCCCAAGCCTGTAGCGCTGCTGGGGGTAACCTCCAGCTCAAAACAAGGCCAAATACGTGATGTTGCCCAGGACACTGTCTTCAAGGATGGAGACTCCGCACCTCTCTGGGCAACCTGATCCCATGTTTGACCACTCTTACCATGGAAAACTTTGTTTAAATAGAAATTTCCTGTATTTCAATTTGAACCTACCATCTCTTGTCCATTTACTGGATACCACCGAGAAGAACCTGGATCCATCTTCCTTACACCCTCTGTTCAGATATTTATACACATTGATAAGATCCCTCTGAGTCTTCTCCTCTCCATGGTAAACAATCCCGATTCTCTCAGCCTCTTCTCATATGTCAGATGCTCCAATCCCTTGATCATATCTGTAACATTTCTCTCTAGTATGTCCATGTCTCTCTTATACTGGGGAGCCCAGAATTGGATAGGCACTCCAGGTGTGACCTCACCAGTGCTGAGCAGAGGGGAAGCATCACCTCCTTTGACCTGCTGACAACATTTCTCCTAATGCAGCCTAGGATGCTCTTGGCCTTTGTTACACTGAGGGCACATTGCTGGTTCATGTTCAACTTGGTGTCCATGAGGACCTTTTCTGACAAGCTGTTTCCAGCTCATTGGCCCCCAGGCTGTGCTGGTACATAGGGTTATTCTCTCCAGGTACAAGACTTTTCATTTTGCCTTGTTGAACTTTGTCATGTTCCTGTCAGCCCATTTTTCTCCAGCCTGTCAAGGTCCCTCTGGATGGCAGCATGACCGTCTGGCATATCAGCCACTCCTCTAAGCTCTGTGTCATCTGCAAACTTACTCAGGGTGCACTCTGTCCCATTATCCAGGCCATTAATGAAGAGGTTACATGGCATTAGCCCCAGCACACTATTGGTGGCTGGCTTTCAGCTGGACTCTGTGTCTTTGATGAGAACCCTTTGAGCCCAGCAGTTCAGTCAGCTTCTGATCCACTTATCTAGTCTGTACTTCACCAGTTTGTTGATAAGGAAATTATGAGAAAAAATGCCTGTATAATAGCTTAAGAGGATTTTTTTACAGATAGATCACTAACGTTATGTTCAGGTAAACCTGATATTATCTGTCATATGTGATGAGGGTACTACTGGAGATTTTGAGGTAGACTACTTTTCTGGTGAATTCTAGCCAAAAAGTGCCCATCCTTCCTACAGGTACCAAAAGCCAGTGCTGAGCTTCAGGGAATTCTCTGAACTGGGGGCAAATGCGGCAGAACAAGTATCCCTTAAACCGTTTCTCACTACCAGCTGTGTTATCAGTTGGCAATATTTGCCTGCTTGAGCTTTAACATTAAACAATGAGGGTGATCATTTATCATCTCAGTCTTTGAACAGGAGAATCAGGCACCAGTTGAGATGAAGCTTGAGTTAGTGTAATGAAAAAAACAAACCCTGCAAGACGCCCATGATGGGAGATCAGATTTGAAGATGCCTGGAACCATAGTGCAAAGGTTCGTATGGTGCCTGTTTGAAAGTGGGACTTAAACTTCATGTGCTCTTTGCAGGAGGTGTATTAGAGTTATTTCACAGAATCACAGAATGGTTGAGGTTGGAAGGGACCTCTGGAGGTCATCTGGTCCCAACCTCCTGCTCAAGCAGGGCCACCTAGAGCAGGTTGACTGGGACCGTGTCCAGACGGCTTTTGAGTATCTCCAAGGTCAGAGACTCCACAGCCTCTCTGCGACACCAGAGCCAGTGCTCGGTCACCCTCACAGTAAGAAGTGTTTTTTGATGATGTTCAGAGGGACCCTCCTGTGTTTCAGTTTGTGCCCACTGCCTCTGGTCCTGTCACTGGACACCACTGAAAAGAGCATGGCTGCTACTCCTGTACACCCTCCCATCAGGTATTTATACATATTGATGAGATTGCCCTGCCAAGTTCACTTTTTTTCTTGGGCTTTGTAAAGAAAAGGGCCTTTCTCTTTTGTCAAGATGCCAAATATTTTGTGATTCCAAATGCTGCTGCTGTCCTGTCTTTAATTCTACTCCCCAAGATATCGCCATAAGCTGGTGTTACTGAGGATAAATGTGAAATTGCATATAGAGCTAGGAATCGGTGATGTTGTTTAATATAATTAGGTTAGGTTAATATGAAAAATAAGAGGCTGAAGGATTTGGATAATGTCAGAGATCTTGCTTTGCGTAATAACTCTTTCAGCGGTTGTGTAGATGTAAGCATCACATTTTCTTTTTCCGCATATGGATTTTGATTTAATGAAATCAAAATGACATTGAAACAATTGGAGAGTAGTTTTGTTTATCTCATTTCAGTAAATTGAAATCACAATGAACTGAGAAGGAATAATTACAGTCAGTTAATATTTTATGCCCAATGAGGCAATTATTTATCATGGCATTCAGTAGACTGGGAAGTTATTGAAGTTGCCATAAATACAGAGTGCTGAATTCTTGATTTACTTGCATGTATGTACATCTGATACTCCTCAAATGTCAGAGTACCATATGCTATTGCGTATAAATAGCAATCTGCAATTTATACATCACAAGTCACAGACACAGCAAGTGGGACCTCAGACGGCAGGGCTGGGTTTCAGAGGATGGCTAATGCACTGCTTTTGCAGTTGTAAGTACCATCTGTTTTGACACAGCCTGGGGCTGCTTCACACTGGTGGTCAGGAATCCACGTAACTGAGTGCACTTGGGCATGAGCCAGTTACATTTCTAGTAGGAGAAAGCTGCCAGTGGCCACGTCTCTTTCCCAGCTTAACTCTTGAATTTCCCCTAAACAAAATTTTAATTCTTGTTGTTCTGAATAAGCACTATGTCCTTGCTCAGTGCATTGTTGTATGAATATTGCGTGTGTTTGTAGCACAAGAGGGGTCTGCTGACTGTCACTCCAGGGCTGTTATAGCAATGAAGTATTCATTATGAAGAAGCCTCAGTTTAGGTATCTTTGTTGGAGAGGTGTTGGATAAGTTAGATTGCGCTAGTGTCCTGGGTTTCTGCTTTGGAGACCTACATTTCTTTTCTTTCATACTCTCCGGAGTGTTCCTCTCACACACGTCCCAAAGGCAATTTGCGGGAGAACTGGCTTTGGCCAGGTTTTTGCTGAATTTATTCCTTTGTCTGTAAGCGTAGTGGTAGCATTGTGAATTTGTAAAACACGTAAAACAGTGGATTAAGTGAAGTTTTCTATCATTCCTTCAAAAAACCCTGGAGACCAGCTTTGCTTTCTCAGTTTGGCCACGTGTCAAAAGAGAGGAGGGGTGCAATCCTAGAAATGCAGTATTTGCCCACAAAACGAGAGAATGCTTGCCAGGATGCTAGCAGGTGCTTTTGAAGGAATCTCATTCCTGGGAAAGAAAATAAACTTTGGAAACTGAAGTGTAAATGGATCTGAGCTGATCGGGAGCAGGTGTTGCAGGTCAGCCTTCAGTTACGCTTTGCACAATTCTGCTGATTTTCTGTAATCTGTGTCCATCCTACAGACCCAGGCAGGGCTCTTGATGGAGTCCCACCTAGGCTGCAAAAGCATTAGTCTGGGAGTAAAGTCCTCTACTGATTTGTAAAGACTCCTCGGTGCAATTCCCCTACAGGATTGAAAAGAGCTCACCGAGCTCGCTATGGAGTGAGCAATGACATGTTAACTAATACAGAGGAGGTTTGTGTTCTCTTTTCTATTGGCAACATTTTTTGTTGTTGTTTTATTATCACTCCCTTACTGATAATTTAGCTGTTCACGGGATACATCATCTGCTTTGATGTACAACTCTTCAGCTGGGACAACGGGTGGGCACTTGGAGGTATCTCACAGGACAATCCAGAAGGAGCTGGACTGACCCAAACTGAGTTGGGACTGGGTTTACCTTCTCATTGGGTTTTGGGTGTGTGTTTTTATTTTTAATCTAGAGGCCTCTTCTTGTGCTAGGTACAACTCTGTCCTGTAATTTGGAGGGTTGTATCTTCCCAGATTATCAGCAAAGCCTTTGTTTACAAAACCTGAATTTATTTTAGGAAGGATATTTGGACTATTCTAAATTACACTGATTTAATGAACCTTTAGCATCTGAACTTAAGTGTTAAGAGAGGAGCACAACTTTGTGACTTTAAATCTCTTGCTACTGTTCCTTCTTCTATTTAGCCATTGCTTACTATTTGTTTCTTCAGTTTTGGAGGTCAAATCCTGGATCTCTTGTTAATTCGAAAGTCAATCATTTCTGAAAGTTGTGCACTTTTAAAATGCCAATATTTGATAATGAAAAACAATGTTATTTTACACAATTCACTTCTGGTGAATATGCTGAAAACAGTCATTCTTGGGGGAATTATTTGCTACCAACTGGATGCAAGTCATCTTGATTACACAACAAAGTGATTATATTGTCAGCTTTCCCCAGAGGCAAACATTCCTCTGCTTTGTATATTATTTTCTGTTTAGAACAACGCACATCTACCAGAACTACATTTGAGGGTTCTGCAGATTCTCTTGGTTTTGATCCACGTGAATAACTGAGGATTTTGGAAATGTTACCATCCCATAAATTTATGTCTAGCAGCTTATCTTGACGTTCTATAATAATGTAAACTGATACATGTTTTATTTCAAATTCTTCCATGTCTGAGAGGTGAAGTAGTGGAATAGCTACACCTGACTGGAGCAGCTGACGATTTCTGCATTTTGAAGTTGGGAACATTAGGTATTTGTTCCAGTTTTCTATATAAATTGCAACGATACATTTGCCTCAACACAAACTTCATGTCAGCATATCATTCAAAGTCAGAGTAGCATATGTTTGCCCCAGCTCAGTGTCGCTCTAAGTGACTGGTTCTGACCACATATGTATAGCTTGAGACCCAGTATTGAGCAATGTGCACTCTTCTTACCTACACTTATGTGAAGTGGGTTTTAAGTGAAAAATGAAGATCACTGCATAAAGAAGTGGAACACAGAAATGTAGAAGTTGCCTAGTCAGGCAGAAAAGTGTTTTACCTGACAAAATTTTGACCTTGGAGTATGTCAGAGTAACTCAAAGAAAGGGCAGAATTTAGTTGTAAGCCTGTTTCACTGAACCAGGTCGTTCTCTGCATGAATTGGGAAGGTTTTTTGTATTCACCAGGATGGAGTTTCTGGGTTAATTAAGACTTTATAACAGCTTGTCAGGTGGGGAGAGAGACACGGTGGCAGGCTTTTTAGTGTGACTTTGAAATTAAACTTGCTATCTTTTTGTTGTCTTATTTATCTTAAACATTTATACAGACGTATGTAGAAGATGCTTATATAAGCATCTTGTAAATGCTTATTTCCATTTTAACCACATTGGTTTGCACATTTCAAAGCAATGCATTGAACAGCAAAGAACCGGATTACCATAGGTGTGGTAATCCTAAAAATGGCAGATGATGAAATGCAACATGTCCAGCCCATTGATAATCCACTCCTGAGAACCCAGCAGGGCACAGGATGCCTCTCTTCTAGGTGGTGCAGGTTAGGGTTGGGAGGTGGTAACTCAGGATTTGGAGGAGGTGGACAGGGGGTTCTTCACTGACTGATGGGTTCATCTACATTAGCATTTTTGTTCAGGTCCAAAGCTTACTTTTGAAACAACTCTCCCCTTAGTCCCTGCTTGCTGTGTTTTAGTAACCACAACAAAGTGTATGAACCTACTTACTCTCAGGTAAAACTAAAGCAAAAAATATGTTCTGGCAGGACACCTAAAGCACCAAATGCAACCCCTATGGAGCATTCAGGTTTGGGGATGAAATTAGACATTGTCCAAAAACTAACACCCACTTCCCAGGCCCGTGGATGTTGGGTTTCTCAGCAGTAACAGTTTTGCTCCACAGAGCTCCTCTCTCTGGGCTGCACTCCTTGCTAATGCAGATATAAACTAGTTCAACTGGAGGAGCTCTCTGGCATACCACAGGGAGTTGGGAGAGGATCTGACCTGAAGGGCTTTAAAAAGAGCTTGTACTTAAGAGTGTATGGAATTCATTTTGGGGTAAGATATTTACTGAACGTGGAAAAAATGCACCATCCCATCTATGTCTACGTAATTTCCCAGCAATGATGCACTGACATGCTTTTCTCAGAACTGAGGTGCTAGTATCATCAGTGGTACCAAAGGCAAAATTAAGATGCTTTGACTCCATAAATTAATAGGTGGATTACTTTGTTCCTTTTTTTCCCCCCTCAGTCTTCATATTTTAGCTCTGTTCAAAAATATGGGGGTAAAATTAATTCTTGCCACGTGGCAGGGGAGAAAGTCAGTAGGGGGAAATTAGTTCCAGGTTTTGACAAATACATTGTAAGGAAGAATTATTTGCTTAATAAAACTATAATGATTACTTCACTTGCAGTGCTGTTTGACTTAAGCATCTAGTGTGAATATGCCAGGAATGCAAGATCAGGTCTCCAAATGTACGTGGAGGAGTTTATAGACTAAGGAAAACTGGAGCTCAACATAACAGGGAAGTTACACCAGTATAATCCAAGGTGTAAAATGTCACACAGAAACTACTGTGAAATGGCTTCAAATTTAAGTTAACATATCCCTCTTCCTCATGGTCTTGTAACAATGCCTGTAGTCTTGTACAATAGGTACAGTTTCTTATTACATTCTATGGGAGATTTTTAAAAACTATAAAAGGTTATTTTAAGTTCTGTCGAACCGTTCCTTCCAGGAGCATGTGGATGTGATTACTTCATGAGCTCCAAGGCTGCTCATTCTTACACTGAAAAATTGAGCTTTGTCACAGGTCTTTGCTCTCAAAAAGAGAGCTGCATGACCTACAAGATCTCACAGGCTAAGAAATAAGTTTTCACCTTTGCCAAAGGTTTTTTGTTCCTTTGACCTTACTTTTTAATCTAATTTTCTGTGTTGGTAAGAATAAATTGTCTGGTGAGAGGGAAACAGTAGCTGTAACCTATCTCAGGTTTATTTAGACTTTTGCATGTCTGTGTTGGAAACAAGCCAGTGAAATACGGACTAAATGAAATCATCATTAAGTGGCCACTGAAGGGGAATAGTATATTGCATAGTTATCACTGAGTATTTGTCAACTGTGATGATGTTTCAAGAAGAACATCCTTTAGGGATCTGCCCTGCTATACCTTACAGCATTTGTTAATAGGTTGCTAGACTTTCCGTTCCTCTCTAGAAGCTATCTGTTTGAATTGAATTGAGACACAAGACTATCAATATACAGAGGAATGGGTTAAAATTATGACACTGGACCTGCAGTATATTTGGAAAACTGAAAATGAGCACAATTTGAGAAGGTTGCTCAGTATTCGGAATGCTCTTGAAAAAACAAGATCAAGGGGAGAGAAAGCATACTACTTGAAGGGGACAGGTGTGGGGAAGACGAATAGATTATATAAACATGGATGAAGGAAATAAATGGCCAGGCAGCTGTATGGCACATGGGAATCCAGGCAATACGTTGAATCACATAGTGAATGCATCATCCTTCTGAGACTGTTGAAATCTGGAAGGCTGACAATGTGGTTTCCATAAAATGTAGGTGGAAAGGACTCTGCTTTAGCTGCTGCTGGTGAGGTGCGGTGGTGTGCGGTGCTCAGTTTGGAGCATTGTGCTTTAAGAGAATCACAGATTGGAGAAAATTTAAAGGAAAAACGAGGAGAAACTGTGACTATTAGTAATGTGACTAGGAAGAAAGGTCTGGAGTTTGAGCAAATGCATGTGAGAAATCTTTACAGGAAGAGTGGAGACCTCTCGTTCTTTGAAATCACTAGGAGAGTGGCAAGAAACAGTTTCTTGTATGAGTTGGGTAAGAGGAAAAACTTAGAAACTTGATATGGTGACAACACTGGAACAGGCACCTCAGTGAGCTGAGTAATAGCTGTCCCTGGAAATTAAGAACAGGGCAGACATGCACATCAGAGATGGTTTAAGTGTACTTGGTGTACTTGGAGAGAAATGAGAGAGCTCATCCAACTCTGTTTCTCATTCTGTACATTCTTGATTGTAAAAGGTTACAAAATCACATAAGTATCTCTGCCAAGCAACCCCTTTCCTCTGGCATACTTGACCACTGCAGCCCCATACAAGTTCACGTGGTGAGTTTTGTTCCAACTGCCTCTTCGCTATCACAGGCTCTCCGTTTCCTTCCAGCCTCCTGGAGCTGGGAGGAACTGAGGTCAGTAGGGTAACTTAGCCTGAAACGCCTGAGGGCGTTTGCAGTGTGGAAGATGCTCTTTTGTAGGTATCACTTTTTCTAGGACTTGCCCAAGGCCTTAGAAAGCAAATGGCCCTGTTATAGCCTGCTGTCCTAGCTAACTCCTTTTCCTAATCTCCTCTAAGGGCGCACAGCCATATTTGACATCTGTCTGTCAAATTCACAAGTCTCTCCTTGAATCAGCCCTCAGTGTTCCCCTTGTAGAAGCCTGACAGCTGCTTCTGTTCTCCTTTGCACCGTAGACTGTAGCTGCTACAACCATTAAGCTCCCACTTTCCCCTGTCTCTGTTAAAGGAGTACTTCCTTGGCATGCATGAAATTGATGGTATCATCATCACATCGATGATGTGAAGTCTATACCCACATTGCACTTCATAAAATATGTAATATCTATGCAACACTGTTACTGAAGAGATGCTAAGTGACATTTCCATACTATGTGTAAATGCTTCTTGCACACATGATTTTGCCTATAACATGTTGACAAAAATACCAATTGCTTTTTATTTTTCTCAGCTCTACTGACTTTTCAGAGCCTGAACATAGTTTGGTTTAATTCTTGCCTTAGTTTTGCTAAAAACATCAGTGGTGACAGCAGATCAACACAAAGGGTCCTTTTTAGTTGCCAGATAAGAATCTGAAGTTTAATTGATATTTACCAAAATTTTCATTTTTATTCTGCTAACTTGACAAGCTCAGTATAGGATTCACTTTAAAAAAGGCATACCTGCAATACCATAGTGGAAGGTGTGGTTGAATGGAGTCATGCTTTAAGCATGCAAAATGGTTCAATCTTAAAAAGTCCATACTGGCATCCAGACATCGTGTCCTGTGTTAGTGTGCATCACTGGACTAACGAAACTACAGCATTGTTTTCTCTCTCTGGTTCTGAAATTGGAGACTGCGTATTGGTGTCAATGCCAGAAAGAACAGAGACTAGATCTTGATTGAAATCATATATATTTAAAGTCTCTTTTTCCCCAGATGTATGTATTAACTGGGAAAAAAACTGGGGGGGGGGGGGGGGGGGAAATCCTTTGAAATAAACCAGATTCCTAATGGAATAAGAAAACTCCCTCCAGTGCATTTTCTCCCTCTGTGTCAGCTTTTATAGTTCTGTTTCTGGCACGCATATTTTGAGATTTCTTTAAAGATTGTTAAGAAATTTTCTCTTACATCAACAAACAATAACAAAGCTTTAATAGAAAGCATCTTGCACAGAATCAGGGTAATCAGGGGAGGGAAAGGGGCAAAAGAGGTTGTAAGATGGGGAGCACAGGGCTGCTTTGTAATTTGTTTTTTACTTTCTAAGATCACCAAAAAGTAAAGCTGCATTTCAGGCTTGTTTTTTTCAGGCAAAGAAATGCTTGTATAGGGCGTGTGTGTGTAAAGATGTCTATTGAGAACTGCAATCAGTAACTTCATTTGCACTTCCAGGGTTGTGTTTATTAATGTCACGCTGTCATTAAGTTGCCCTGTCTCATCCTGACCCAGCCTGTTAGCTGGCACTCAATAAATGGTGAAGAACAAAATCTGAAGGAAACCTTTCGGCGTTCAGATAGTGCTATAGGAAGCCCCTCCCAACAATACTTGAAAAGCCTGGAAAATGTACAGTAGACCAAGTGTTTTGCTGAAGCTTTAAAGGCTAGCAAAAATCTTTCCAAGTTTCTACTGGCAAAAAGCTCCTGGACTCACCTGCTATTTTTTTTCTTTTCCCCTTAGGGTTGTGCAATGAACAGTAAGCGGGAATACCTCTGTACAGAGTTCAGCTGAGCTACCAGCAAAATTCCTGTCTGAGAGCATATTGCATTACAGGCTCAGCAGACCAGTAATGCTCTCTCAACTTGCTTGTTTAAACATAATGACAACACTACAGTCTTGTTCCAAAATACCTTGAGGTGGGCAGACAGGGTATGTGTGTATGTATATGTATGTGTCTGTCTGGAAGTCCATGCCCCGAAGGTGGAGGGAACAAGTTTCGCATGATGCACCTTCAGGATTGAAGCTAAAGGAAATACAGGAGCACATCTGGAACTGCTATACTAATGAGAGGATTAAGAGAGCACGAAGCAAGCACGGAGCATACCCATAAAACAGAAGGTCAAACCTTTTTTAGCTCTGGGTCTAAGTTAAAAACCACATTTTGGTAATTCATTATGCATCCAGAATGTGTAAGGTATAGATTATTCACAGAGTGCCCAGGAGTGATGAAGGAATGCTACTTTTGATCCAAAAGGAGTGGAGATTAGCCATATCAGCTTGGTGCTTTGATCACCGAGGGCAGGGGGTGGGGGGAGAATCATGGAGTATTCAATGCTTTTTTGTACTTAAGTAGGAATGGAGAGTAGGGAAGAATGTAACCCTGCAGAGATTTTTTAGGTGTTTTCAGCAATAACTGACTAAAAGTGTATGTTTTCAAAATATGTCAGGAGACTGTCTTACAGGTGGTAATCATTCCCACAGTACTAAAAATTGTTTATAACAGATGTTAAAAAATGGAACTTTTTGCTTTTGGTTTTAGTTCCATCTATTTTGCAGTGTAGAAACAAGTGTTTGTTCTGTGGGTTTTATTTATATCATTTTGTTTTCCCTTTTTGTACCGGTTTGTGTAAAAAACAAACAAGCAACAACCAAACAAACAAAAAGCCCAAGGCCAATGAAAAAGTAAAAGGAAAGGAGGGGAATTCACAATACCAAATATATGTAGCAGTGGGAGACACATCCAGAACTTGAAAAAATGTGTATTCTTTTGTATTAGAAGCATCCTTGTCTTAAAATCTCAAGAAAAGAGCAAAATGTAACAGCTCCACGTCTGCCCTATCTTCGGCACATGTTTAACTTCAGGCACTGTCATTGGTTTTGGTGGTAATATGAGGGAGGTCAAACATATGGTAAGTCCTTGCAAAAATTAATCTAGGGGACTGTTGTCTAAGTGGTCTATGGAGTCAGCACTTGTCTGCAAGAGCCTGGCTGCTGCTGGTGTTTTGGGTTCTTTCTCTCCAGCTGTAAATCTCATTTTTAAAATACCAGAGTATACCAGACGCTTTCCAAATAACACTCCTCGATGCAATTATTTGCAATAGCTGCCAGGGGGGTATTAGGAGGTCTCAAAGGGGAGCGGGGCGTCTGCAAAACCCACTCTGCGTTAAGGTATGGTTCTTGCTCAAAAATACACAAACCCCTGGGTTAGGTCCGCGTAGCCATAGCATAGACTCAGAGCCTTGAAGAAAATGTTTTTCTGGTCACTTGCTGAAATACTGAGCTTCTGTTTAACAGTAAAACAAGATACAGAAGGGGAAGAGGGAAGGAGCTGGGTAGTGTAGGTATTTCCTTCACAGTGTGATGTGATGATTTTGATCTCTCTGCAACTGAACTAGATGATCTCAGGCGAGCTGCTGGACTTCGTGTCTTGTGTTCTTCAGCTAAATTGTCTCCTTTGCAGACACGCTGTGAAAATGCAGGCCTGTGGTTGCTGCTGTTGTAGCTAGTGAGATCAGAGGATGCCTGTGCTGGGCTAAGTAAAAAGCTTGATGGGGAAATTTATGTGTAATACACTGATCAAATTCATCTAAAATGTACTTAAAAACTCTGTAAATCCAGATTTGGGCAGGTTTCTTTTTCTAGCTCTACCCTGCTTAGTCCATATCTATGCTGTCACAGTCAGAGCTTTAGAGTCGGTGTTGCTTAAGGAGATGGCTTTGCATGCTTCCCTGAAATGTCTGAACACTGAAGTAATAGCAGAAGATGCGACGTGGAGGAAAGCTTGGTGCTCTGAAATCACTGTTCTTACTCCATTTATGATAGTTGATACTCTGCTGGGTGCTAAATTGTGGTTCCTGTGTTCCATCTCTGGATGGTGCTTTCCTTCATAAAGAATTTCTGTTGAGATCGGTACTGAGAAGTCAGAGATGGCAGGAGTGTGCTCAGCAGCAGCATTCATGTCTCATAAACTGGTTGCATCTTGTGTAGCGTACTGCTGAAATATCTCAGTGTCTCTAAATGTATTGCCCATGGCATTTGCTTGACTATCAAAATTATACCCTGGTTGTCTTCCTGCCTTTTACTTGCTTTGCTTGGAGAACTGGGAGCAGGAGTGGAAATGACTCATAGGTGGCAATGTCAGCACAGAGGGAAAACAGTTTAAATAATCTTACAGCAAAGACAACCTTTCTTAATAGCAGAGAACCTTTCTTTTTGTGCCTGCTTTTTGCCAGTAAAGTGAAATAAAGAAGGTAAAGAAGTAGCAAATTGTTTTGCGTGGGGTTTTTTGGGTTGACTGCTTCCAGTGTGACAATTAACTCTAGCAAAAAGAGCATGTAAATGTTGTGCAACAGCTCTGTAACAAATTTCCAGACGTGCTGTTTCTTCGCCACTTAATTTTCTGGGCTTGTTTTTTCAAATCCAAATGAAGTTCGCTTTAGTCCACTGGAAATAAGTGCTTTCTGTGTTCACATGAAGAGGCACAGCCAACCCCCCTTCAAGAACTAGTCACTGGGATCTTGGTTGAACTGTTGAGTACCAGTTTCCATGATTTAAAAATGAACTTCTTTAATGACACAATGAAAATAAGTGTACAGGCTTGTGCTTTTCCCATCTGCCCAGGTCTGGTGAAGGAAGGAGTTTTGTGAACCTGGTGAGCTCTTCTTTGGCCTCCCACTGAGTGGCTGAAGGAGCTGAGAGGCGAAGGACCACAAGTATTTCTCCCCTAACAGTTCACAGCTGCCTAGGTAGTGCCAAGATTACTTGCTGTCCAAAAAGCCTGTAACTCATATGTACTCATTTCTTGCCACGCTTAGTTGAGAGTATAAAGAATTAAAATCTCTGGACTTCCACTGCCATCTCCTCTTCATTACAGGGCTCAGACCTGCAGCCCCTCCTCTGCTAGCATGGCTTTGACAGTGCAGCTAGGGGTACAACTCTGTCATGTACCCAACACTGAGGTGAACAGTGTTTTCAGAGTATACTCTAAGATATATTTTTAAATATGTGTTTCCTCACTCTCACTCGTAAAAATGACTGCTTAACCCCCAACAAACTCTGAAGCCCATCATGCTCCATTAACAAATGGGCTAGTGGGGTGCTGTGCTGTGCAGAGAGCTCTGCATCCACCCACTGCTTACAGAAATTGTGTGTTTTGTCTTCCAGACTCCGACCTGAGCATGCGGACGCTCAGCACACCCAGTCCAGCGTTAATATTTCCACCAAATTCCCCCGGTTTCCAGAATGGCAGAGGGTCGTCGACGTCTTCATCCTCAGTCACTGGGGAAACTGTTGCCATGGTCCACTCGCCACCGCCAACTCGTCTCACTCATCCTCTCATCCGTCTGGCATCCAAGCACCAGAAGGAACAGGCCAACATCGACCGGCTGCCCGACCACTCCATGATCCAGATATTCTCCTTCCTGCCCACCAACCAGCTGTGCCGCTGTGCCCGTGTGTGCCGCCGCTGGTATAACCTTGCCTGGGACCCCCGACTTTGGAGGACTATTCGCCTGACTGGCGAGACAATCAATGTAGACAGGGCTCTTAAAGTGCTGACCCGGAGGCTTTGTCAGGATACACCCAACGTATGTCTCATGTTGGAGACAGTAATTGTTAGTGGCTGCAGGCGGCTCACAGACAGAGGACTCTACACCATTGCCCAGTGCTGTCCAGAACTGAGGAGGTTGGAGGTGTCTGGCTGTTACAACATCTCCAATGAGGCGGTCTTTGATGTCGTGTCACTGTGCCCAAACCTGGAACACCTGGATGTGTCAGGTAACAGGAAAAACTTCAGTAGGGATGCCTCTGATTCTAAACGCCTCATGCTTGTCAACGCCCTGGCCCCAGAACCACACACTTTCTCTTTCTGTGTTGTCTTTCGAAGTAGGAGTGCCAGTCTCCTGACACAGTACTAGTGAGATAGGCACCACTAGAATCTCAGTACCCCAAATGCCAGCAGCACCTCTTGGTGGCCAGGCCTCCTCCAATGGAGATGAGCTAGCAGAGATGGCCCATTCAAATAGCATGAGTACTTTTTATAGGTTTTTCCACAAACCACCCTTACAAGGGCCCACATTGCAGTCAGTGCTACATCATATGGTGAAGGCTAGTTACTAAGGCAAAATTTGTTTTATCTTTTTCATATATATATTTTATATGTAGAATATATATAATGTATATATCTGTAATCTGCTAAGTGACTTGAGGAGGAGCTCAGAATCACTGCTAGGCTTTTGTCTGGGTATAAATATCAGTTGTCATCCCTAGCTAAACTTCAAGGTCCCCTTGTTTCCATTGCTATTTTAAGATGACTTAGTTACTTGGACTTTTTTTTTTTCAATAGTGTATATATTTGCTTAGTGGCTTTCTGCTTTTCCTCTCACCCAATTACAATATATCACTGCAGCTGTTTAGATCAGCAGAAATGTTTTAGACAATTTTCCTCAGACCTGCTCTGGGGAAACAAGATGTTTTTTCCCAAGGGCAGCCACACTGAATTTCCTCTCTGCAAATAGGTTGGCACTTAATAGAAAGGAGGTAGCCAAGCAGAGCACTGAAGTAAATCTCATGTCCGATACTTACTTTGTGATCTCACTTGTTATTGGTTTCATGTTGTAATCGATCAGTTGGACCTGATTTGCCATTGCAGGGGTACTAATGGCAACAAGCAGGACTAAGTGGGCATAGGAAGCAATGCTATTGAGTCACTAGTACCCAGATAAACTGTTTTTTCCAAGGCTGCCTATCGGGTGTACACTGATTTACTTTCTTTTTTCTGCCTTTTATGGTTTTTTTAACTTTTATTAATCCAACTCTTTCACCTGATATTCCTAGGATGGCAGAATGTCACGGAAAGCATCAAAACAAATAGCAACAAATCAGAATTATTCATTTTTTGTGATTGCTCTCTGAAACAACTAGGTGATAAGGAGCCTTTGCAGGACTCCAGGGGTGTTCTGTCCCACGGAGGCTATTCACAGTGACCTTGTATATGAATTACTTATTGTCAGTACATACTGACATTAGTTCTGGATTGCTAACCACACATTCAAGTTGAAGCATCTCCAGCACCAGGAGAAAATGTGCCTGTGTGATTTAGACCTAGAGCTACATATCACTTTGAAAACTGTCTCTATCCCTGGCATATTTATGCTTTTCTTACTACATCCTCTAGGGTGGTATGGTGAGTTGAGTGGCTCAAGCATCCTGGGCCTGGAGAGACAGGACAGGTAGAATTTCTGAGCTGAGGGTCAACTGCCTTGTCACACCAGTCTGTTTGGTGACACCCTGAGTGCACCTGGGGGCTTGTAGGTGTCTGAAAATGATTTGGTCCACAGCTCCTACCGATAGATATGCTATAGACTGAAGGTGACTTTTCAAAAGCAGGGAAAATTAAGAGATGATGCCACTTCCTGAAATAGGTTCTTTTGGCGTCTGCCTTCATTTGTGGTTTCCCCAAGCTTGTTACCTTCAGACCTAGAAGATGGTGTCTGTCCCTAAGAGCTCATCAGTTTGGTCCAAAGTGTGTGAAGGATGAGTCCTTCAATTTTGTCTCATCCATGGGACAGGAAAGTAATTTTAGTCCCACACTTTTCTAAGTTGTCCTTTTCTTTTTGGAGCAGGTGAGGTTTGAACATCCTCAGAAGTCAGGGTGTTTGGGTTCAGACGTGGCTTTTGCTGCGTGTGCCTGCCTGTGAATTGAGGATAATTGATCTCTGGGGTCTTGTTTTGAGTAAACTTTTTTCATTCTGATGTAGGTAATTTTGGAGGATGTTTTGGAAGCAGGATTCCATTTTCCCCCTCCTTCTGTCTCTAGTTAGGAGGACAAGGCTTGCACCTACACACTTGAGCAATTCTCAGGACTGAAGCGGTTCACTAGTTTGTTTTCATACAGAGCAAGAGAAGTTGGGTACACGTGCTGGGAGATAACACTATATTTGTAGCTAGTTAATTAAAACCCAGTTCACAGTTGTACATCTAGTTGAATCTCTCTCCCCCTTGGATGGTTACTTGGCAGCACTAATGTACCAAAATCTTTAATGTCAAAACCAGATGTTCATATTAACTTTAAGAGTTTTCCGCAGTGTAAGTTCTGTCACTCTCAGCATCCACTTTGTGGGCAGGTCTGAGATATCTCTAGAAGTTGGTTGAGCTTGACTGAAAGTTATTATCTAACATGCTAGCCAACATTTTTTTCAATCTGTTTGGAAGTTTCTCCTCCCTTTTAAAAATCAGCTATACTTGGTTTATGGAAAATTCTGTTACAAGAGCTTTGTTTTTACATTTTTTATTATTTAGGACAGAAAAATTGTTGCAGTCCCAGGAACCTGTCATTTTGCCTAAAAATCAGGCAGTTCTATATTAACATGGACTCTTTTTCTGGTGAAACCATTTTGAATACCCTTCCCATGAAGTATTTCACAGTGTAGCCAAAGTAACTAGACAAGGCGATGCTGAGCTTGTCAAAACAGTGATCACACACTGATCTATGCGGCTCCAACCCTGCTGTGAGACTTCTGACCCATTCACTTTCTAATTGCAGTCATTAAAGCATTCCCCCTTCTTGGATCCTCAGCAGGCAGTTCTCCTCGGCCTCATGGACCCTTCATTCTCTTTTAGCCAGATCTTAAAATTGAATTCTGGTCAGCATGTAAAATATCCAGACTGACTTCTTAATCCAGCAGCCTCCTTGGGCAAACACAATAGTGACAGCTACGTCAAGTCCAGCAGAACTCTGCCTAGGTGCCAACTTCTTCTGTGGAAACTCAGCTCAAGGGTGGGGATTCCTGTGGTGCATTTAGTATCACCTACTCCAAAGAACATATTAGAGGTGAAATTTTTACACCGTTAGTATTGTACTGCTTCCCTTTAGAAAAATCACTGTGTGAGCATGTATGTAGTACTTACTTGACGGCAAACATATTTCCAGAGATTGCACCATAACATAGATTGATCTGCAACCCAGTCTGAGGAGGAAATAGCAGCATTCAGTTTTATGATGTTATTCGTTGAACAAAGTGCTTCGCTTCAAGGTCCCAGAGCTTCTGCATGACCTGTGGACAATTTGCCCATTTCCTTATGTGAAGCCTAAGGTAAAATTTGCATCTGTTCAAATAAATTTGAAGCCTAAATTAAAGATCCAGCTGCAAATTCAAATGATGAATGTAGAAATCTAACTGCAGGTGGCAGAATGTTTCAAGTCCATATCCCATACTGCTTACAGCATTTATGTGAGCTCACTGGATTATCTCAAGGGATTTTTTTTTTCCTTTTTATTTTTAAGAACTGAAGCATATTCATACCTTCCACTAAGCCTCCGAATGAGAACCTGTTGTATCAAGTGGTATGGGTTTGGGTCATTCAAGTTTCTGAGGTGGTCTCCATACACTGTCATGCTCTTTACTTCCAGGCTGCAGGATTTGTGCAGCATTTCCAATACATGGAGCATTAAGGTCATCATCCTAACTTTTCTGGCTTTTCATGGGTCACTTCATAGCAATTGGCCAGTGCTTCAGCAATACAGAAAAGCTCTTTTTACCCCTACCTGAGGGCACCTCTTCAGGCATAAGCTGCAGAATTTGTCTGAGTGGACATTTATGGCTAAAACTGCTGGGCCTTGATCACTGACAGGTAGACCCTTCCTTCTTCCTTTCAGCTGTTTCTAGCTATGCTAAAGCAATGTGCCCAACTGAAATTGGCACAGATAAGAATTTCCCTTCAGGAGCTCATGATTGCCAGTCTGCAGTGCAGCAGAAACAGCACTTTCCAAAAAAAACTTTCATTCACCACCCTGCACAGAATGGAGGTTAAAAATGGGAGAAGTCTGTGAGCGTGTTTTTCCCTTTAATGTAGCCTTTTATCTTTCCTTGCAAGGTCTGGAGTTTCTCCTCTAGTCTAGTTACCTCCATTCATGTCCAGACTTTCTCACTTGAAACAGTCCTTTCTGCGTCTGTCCATGTCCTCCCATGCCCTTACCAGTCTGTTGGCTCCTGCTGACTCTCCCCATTCTCCTTAGGTTACCCGAATCTCCACCCTTCTGCAAGCACATAGTCTTGCCATGGTTTTGCATCCTTTCTACATTGCAGGCTTGGGGCTGGATTCACATCTGTTCTCCAAATGCTTTTTGGAGGGTGGGTGGGGTTTGTCTTTTTTATAATGGGGTTTGATGGTGAAAGGGCCTCTGATGTTGGTTTACAAACTCAGCCAGTGAGCAATGAGACTGCCTCTGATCAAAAAGCTACGTTGGTTGTCATTAAGTACCATTTTCACAAATTGTCACTGGGTTTATATTGCAGTAGCAGATCATAGACTGTCCCTAGATAAACTTGGGACCATCGTGTTGCGTTTGGGGTATGGACAATATCGGCCCATTGCTTTGCAGGTGCTCAAAATCCCAAAGCAATCTCACTGAGTCCGGTGGAATTTATTATTTCCTCTGGTGTCGGGGCACATCAGAGCAAATCCAAACTAGTCAGTCAGAATGATTCTGCTCGTGCAACACGAAGATATCTTCATCACATCCAGTATGCGATTTCATGGCCACCTTTCTGGTCTTGCCGTGTGATTTGTTTTCACTGCTTGCTTAAATTCGCTGTGTTTTTCCACTTAGGCTGCTCCAAAGTAACATGCATCAGTTTGACTCGCGAAGCCTCCATCAAGCTGTCTCCCTTACATGGGAAGCAAATCTCCATTCGCTACTTGGACATGACAGACTGCTTCGTCCTGGAGGACGAAGGACTGCACACCATTGCCGCTCACTGCACTCAACTGACCCACCTGTACCTGCGCCGCTGTGTCCGCATCACCGACGAGGGTCTCCGCTACCTGATGATTTACTGCACGTCCATTAAGGAACTGAGTGTGAGCGACTGTCGCTTTGTCAGTGACTTTGGCATGCGGGAGATTGCCAAGCTGGAGTCGCGCCTCCGATACCTTAGCATCGCTCACTGCGGCCGGATCACAGATGTGGGCATCCGTTACATAGCCAAATACTGCAGCAAGCTGCGCTACCTCAACGCGCGGGGCTGCGAGGGCATCACGGACCACGGCGTGGAGTACCTCGCCAAAAATTGCACAAAACTCAAATCACTAGATATTGGCAAGTGCCCTCTGGTCTCAGACACCGGCTTGGAATTTCTAGCCCTCAACTGCTTCAACCTGAAGCGCCTGAGCCTGAAGTCATGTGAGAGCATCACTGGGCAGGGCCTGCAGATTGTGGCTGCCAACTGTTTTGACCTGCAGATGTTGAACGTGCAGGACTGCGATGTCTCTGTGGATGCTCTGCGATTTGTTAAACGACATTGCAAGCGCTGTATTATAGAGCACACCAACCCTGCCTTCTTCTGAAAGGACACCCTGAACCTGTCGTTACAATGCAGTATTAAAAACACTGATGTATAAACACACGCTCCCATATTCAGTAATGCTGTCTTTTCTATAGCTCACGGGAGTCAGCTTTTCTTGTATGTTGTGAGTGAGGGGGGTTTCTAGAGGACTATTTTGTTTGCTTTTTATATGATCACTTTTTAAGGTGCGGTGGGTCTCCGTGGAGAGGCTGCCTTAATGCAAAAGCAATGAGTGCTCAGCATCCTCAGTGGGGTGCCGTTTCCATAACAGCCGTGATCTTGTCCCAGGCTACAGTAGCTACCTCCAAAGGAAATAGCACATAATCCCTCCTTTGGAAATGCTACTAAACTGTGTCAAATATATCTGAATTCCAGCTGTGCTCATGAAGCTGACTATGCAATATGTGTCTGTGTTCCCCAAATTCTTCCAATATGGTTGATAAAACATCCCCTTGTCTCCAAGTAGTTTCTCTTTGGTAGTCATCCATTGTGATCCCTCGGGAAATACTAGGTAATGTTCTTAAACATACTTGACTGAGGCAGAATAAGACCTGCTGGCCATTGCCAAGCACTCTGGTGAGTGAGTCTGGAGACTGTGTCCATGCGTGGATTCTCTTGGAAAGCCCACGTCCGGGTCACTTGTGCATCATCACTACTTGCCTTCATTTCTAAATCCGCCCTCTCCTGCATGTGTAGTACCATCCTCTGGTCACAGATGGGGACTTCTGGGTCTGATAAGCAGTGACATGTTTGAGTGAAGGAAAACATGAAATATTAGTGGCCCAGCAGAGGGAAAAGCCAGCAAGTTGGCCTGAGAAGCTGCTGTAATTCTGCAACAAGCTGAGAGGTAGCACTGTCATACACCGGGGACTCTGAGGCGTTGTGGAGCAGCTTGCATGGGGCAGTCCCAATTGCTGTGCTGAGCAGCTGTCACCAGGAAGTCTGTCTTTGTTCCTTGTGCTGGGGCACCACTGCAGTTGACAGTCCCTGAGCAAACCAGGCATGTGAATCCATTATGTGCCTTAATACACACAGAAACCAGACCCTTTTCTGTGGCCTTCCAGTTCAAAGGATAGGTGGCTGATTTTGAGACTTCAGAGACATTAACCTGATGTTAGATAACACCCCTGGGGACGGAGGGGCTTAGAGTGTTATTCACATTAGATTTAGATTTTGTGAAACCTTGTCTGTGTGTGTTCCCTTAGGCTGGAGAAACAGCTGCCATTCAACAAGGAATTAAAATGCCAGTGTTGCCCTGTGACACTGGGAGCCTCTTGTAGTCTCCTGGTCACTCTTGCTCATGGAAGAGCAAGAGTGGTTTGGAGTTTCCCCCATCTCTTTGTCTTCTTCCCCAGAGCGTGTGGTCGTTTCATGGTTACTTTCTTCACAATTTTCTGGCAGCCGTTTCTGTGCATTTTCATATGTAATGCTCAGATCTGAAAGCCAGACATGTTAGGGGTGATGATATTTTCAGGCAGGCCCCCTGCGCCTGACTGACAGGTGAATTCATACATTCATCTCAAACGCTATAAACGTCTTGGTAGAGAACGTAAGAAGGGAAGCACCGTGTCTGGTTTTCATAAGCAGTAGTTCCATCATCTGCAGACAACACTAATAAAATCATTGATATGAAGTGAAAATCCATATGCTTGAGAAAAATACATAACTGCTAAGGAAATACTTGTAGCAAGGCTCTCTCGAATTACAAAAAAGCAGTGGTTTGGACATGTCCCTGCAGAGGGAATTTGTCCTACTGCTGCAAAAATTCCTGTAACTTATGTATGTTCCTCCAGTTTTGAGTTTCTTAGCATACAGGATGTCATCAGCCCTGAATTATAAATCAAATTGTACTAAAGCAAGGAGGGCCATGGAAAATGAATTTGTCATTGCTACTATTACGAGTCAGTGACTAATAGGGGGTGATACCATCCTTTGGCCAGTTAATATCACTTTGGTTTTCCTTTCTGTGTTTTTAAAATTAGAGATTCTTCTCCAGCAACTAGTCCAGTGTATTTTATCCGAGCCAGCTATACTCTGTGTTTATCCTTTATCTCAAAATGGCCCCAAGGATAGTTAAATGTTAAGCCCATTCCTGAGGATGGTGGGATTTTGAGCCATTTGCACTCATGAAATATAAGGCCTCATTAGTAACATTTAACTGTTTATTAAAAAAAAAAAAAAAAAAAAAGCTACTTTTCTGGCTATGCTAAATTGAGTGAGTAGTGCTACATGGTTTTTAAGGTTTCTGATGTTTAAATTGGCCTGTACTGTACAAATCTCACTATAAAGCCTTAATTTGCTACCAAGAAATAAAGCAATATATTGGTAACTGATGAGCATGCATCGTCATTTGCACTAACTGATTAACTTCTGATGAAAAAGAAAAGACTAAATACTTGTAAAACTTTTCTTCAAAGGTAGGTGGGTGAATGAACACATCAGCACATCAGGTAGGTGGATGACTATATTAAAAAACGGTAAAAAAAAAATTGGTTTAGATTATGACCTTGCCTATCTGTCTCTTTAAAATTTGATTTTCCTCACGCGGTTCTTCTTGACCCTGAAACATAATCAGTAACTGGAAGTGTAAGTAAAAGAAAAAACAGGATATAAAAAGCACATGTATAAAAAATTTCAGGAGGGCCTCTGCATCGGTTTAAAGGCAAGTTAACATATTTGATGTGAAAAGTAGAAGAGAATGACTGAAAGGGTAGAGCACTTACAGGTGCAGTGTAGCCTTTTGAATGCTCTAAAATACCTACTCTGGGGGGGCACTGGTGGAAAATGAATAAAGGTGATTTTTCTAAGCCAAACATTTTTAAGTATATAGTCTTACATGATCTGAGTTGGCACTCTGAGACTGCTACTTATTTCAAGAAAATTTGAATTTAACTTATTGATACAGTTTACCTGTTTTGACTTTTAACCTTTTTCCTATGTCTACTTACAAAATGTCATGACCAGAAAAGAAACTGAAATAGTGAGTGTGGAGCTGAGTTTGCTGGATGGGTTGCAACATGTGACTGATGTGTCTTCGTTCCAGTCTGGGGTTGGCAAAGACTATAAATTTCCTGAGTGAAAACACTGTTGATTCTTGAACCATAAAATTGGGGCTCAGGCACTGAGGCTTCTTTTGCTCTGTGATAGCATGTGGTGATCTCATCAAAGAAAGCAGTGATGAATCACAGCAGTCAGGCTGGCACGTTGTTTATGTCTTTGGAATAACTTGTGTCCTGCAGAGAGAGGTCTCTTAGAAAAGTCGCATCTAAACTACCATGCACTGTGATTACAGCCAAAGCTCTGTACCTAGGTATTCATCCTTCTTATTCCCTTGGCTTTTGTAAAAAGTGGAACTGTATTTTCCCTGTTAGCAGCATGAGATTGATGTGAAGTGCAACACTCTTGCCTTTTTGAGCTATGCTCATCTGGCTCCCCACAAAATGCAAAAGAGCTTTTGTTGGATGTCTTGGAGTCAGAACCGTGGTCCAGACTGTTACTTTCAGTAGTGGCTTACGTGGTTTCTGAAAACGTCTAGCCTTTGAACTGGAAAATTAAAAAGCTAGTAAAAGACCTAATTTTAGCACTAGGCTTGAAGCAGGTCCAAACTCTCATTAAAAAGAAATGTAGTGACCATTTGGACTGCAGACTGGCTGCCCTGCAGCTGCCAGTGTTAGTTTAAAGGGAGAAAGTTCTCTGACAGAGCTGGTGCACAGCTCCTCTTCCCCCAGCATTCCTCAGGAAAGTAACCTGCCCTCAGTTTTTTATAATTTTGTCAATTTAGCTATTCGTGCTGAAACTTCCCATGCTGGGCTTTGAAAATGTTAGTTGAAATGGTTCATCTGGTTCTGTAAATAAAGCTAGAAGGAAATGTCATTTTGCTCATGTTAAACTCCTGGTGACCTTTCCTTTGAAAATGGTTCATTGCTCTTCATCTCCTCTAAGGCCTTCAGCATGAAAGTGTGAGCCTTGCCATGAGGTCAGCTCTGGGACAAGGATGTGTCCCAGTTAAAATTCACCCAGATTTAGCTACATTACATGTCTTCGAACATCTCTAAATCCATGACCAGGGAGAAAAGGGGCATGCTTAAGATATTTTGGAGCTTGTAGTCTGGCAAGGCTTCTGGCTGGCAGTGTGAAGGAGGAAATTACCTGAATTATATGGAAGCTGCCTGGAAAGTCAGGGCAGGAGTGAGAGATGGGACTTTGAGGACTGGGACAAAAAGAAGGATGAAGAAATTTCCTGAGCAAGGGGAACTGGGTCTGAGATGAAAAGAGATTGAATTATTTTCAGTAAAGAAACTGGGGCTGAGATTAAGAAAGGTGGGTTGTATGACTTGTTGAGCAGGGAGAGTTGGGCCAGAGAAAGTGTAAGTACTGAAGACTGAAGTTTGGGGCAGGAGCAGAAACATGGAGAAAATTAACTGAGCATCATGTAAATACAGTACACTCCCTTGGTGAAGGCTCTGAGAAAGGTTGACAAACTGTTTGAGTGAGGATGCCTCAAATTTTAAACAGCCTTTCAAAAATGAAATAATAATTTTGCATTTAATGCATCCAATATCTACCCGTTTTCATATTTTGTGAAGCCAGAAAATCTTTACAGGGAGAACTTCTGCCTTTGCCAGCAAATGTATACAGAGACCTGAGACATTGTCAACCTTAGTGTCTTGTTCCTGCCTTAACACCTTTGTGCAAGGTAGTTTACTGAGAAGAACAGGTGAGGCAGGTTTGTAACATCTATTCTTCCCTTGGCATTGTATTTCAGCAACACCAGCTGTTTGGCTTTGCTAAGGTGCAGGCATCAGCATGGAGCCAAATTCGTGCCCTTTTGAAGACTGTTAAAGGGCATAATTATAATAGGTTCAAGTTACTGCCAGGCAGTAGACATCAGAATTCCAACTTAGCTTAACAAAAATACATTTAACTGAACAGCATTACTGCATGCTATTAAACAGATTAAATCAGTTTTCTCCATAAAATAGCAGAGGGATGTTTATTTTCATGCGCCCCTGCTGTACAGCTGTATGCTTCAGAGCAGGTTTTTCCTCTATTTCTGTCTTCTGTGAAAACTGGACAGAAACGTCAGGTCATTTTTCCCTCGTCCTCTGGATGATCATAGAGGCACGTCTGAGATTTAAACTAGTCAATGGAAATCTTTTCCAAGCAGGCTCTGCTAATACAAATTTTAAAAAAATATTATGAGTGCAACAATCCAGTTGGCCATAGATATGTCAAATTAAGCCATTATAAATATAAAAGTTACTAAACAGGCACCAGAGAGAGAACCAGAGGGACCAGAAGGAGGGATCTTTTTAAAAAAATAAAAAACTCGAGCTTTTATAAATGACCCTGTTACTTTTAATGCAAAACAGAAATCTTAACCATTCCTTCTAGCGCTAAAGATACTGTGTTCTTTGGGTTAGAATAGCTTAGTTTTCCTTTGTTTTTTAAAGAAACATTGCATGCTGTAGCCTCAAGCTCACATAAATGGTGGAAATGGAAAAAGGCATCTTAAAAAGATGAGAGAATGCAAAGAGGGATTTGTGCCAAAAGGAATGAATATTTTTAACAGTTTCATGTTGCATTGTCTGTCTTTGATGGCTCCTAAAATATTTTTTTAAAGTCAAGTAAATGGTCATTCTTGAGACGTTTCCGTTACTTCTTGAATATACTTCATTCACACAATTGTCAGATAGACATCAGAGCTTTGGAAAACTGAATTTCTAGCTATAAAAAATGAGTGTAGCTAATTTATTGTTTATAATTTGCCTTATCAAGTGTTTTCACATCTTTATCACTTGTCATGTAAAGGATATATCCTAAGCCTTTATCAGGACAACTGAAAAAATATTTCTATATATTTATTAATAGGAAATTATATTTTTCTGACACCCAGATTTTGCTCTAGTTGTCTGTTCCTGGTCTATGGTATGCTGTGAAAATACTTTGAAGAATGGGGCTTATTTCTGGACTCGAATTACACTGTATTTGTTTACTCTATGGTCATGTATTTCATGTGGTATTATGGTTGTTGATGCGTCTTTTGTGAGATGACACTGCAAAGTGGCTACCTGCATTTCAGCATGAAAATAGAATTGCCTAACACCTGAGGTATGTGGCACGTAACAGTTGTCAGAGCTCAGATCTCATGTGTGACTGGCTGCTGGGGGTCCATCCACAGTACTTTTGTAGTGATTCATTCCTTAACTGCATGAAGCATCTTCTGTTTTATTTGGCATCAATCACAGGAGCAAACTCTAACTTCAGCATCTGCTTTGGTGGAGGTGATAGAGCTGTGACCTTTTCTCCGTACTGTCCTTTCTGTTTCTTTTCTGCCCTCAGAGAGTTACCCAAGCTCCTGAGAGAGCCTGAGGTATTCTGTCTACATAGCCATGGTGTTACAGAGGCTCTCAAATAAACAACCAACCACCAAAAATAAAAAAAATAAAAAAAATTATTTTAATAACACAGTTAACTAGCTCTCCATAAATTACAGGTTCGAATGTCTGTGAGAGGAGAACAGAACAACTTTTTAGGGTTTAACGGCAACCCAAAACACTGAACAAAGCCCCACTCCCTAGGGTTTAATGGCAACCCAAAACGCTTTATCACTCACCTGAAAAGTGAGGGCTCTCGACCTCAAGGACCTGCTCAGGGCAGCGTCCTGACCCAGGGCACCTCGAGGAGTTTCCTTGGGCAGCGTCCTGACCCAAGGGGAGAGTCCTCAACCGCAGCGTGCTGCTCCAGGGTACAAACTCAAAATGGCTCCCCCAGGGGACTCCATTTATACCCAGGCCGAATCTGACCTGTAGTCAGTAGCGGCTCCCATTGGCCAAAGGCCCCAATTACCATGAAGCCCTGAGAACAAAGGCAGCCAGGAGCTGCTGCACTTCGGCAGCCAAGAAGCTCTGCTTTCATTGGGCGGGTGCACCTGCCACACATGGGTAACACAAATGACAAATAGTTCACTACTAATAGGACGAGTAAGGCCATTCACGTGGGAGGCAGCCGGGTTGAGGGACTGAGGAGACAGACTGCAAGTCAGTGACCACTCAGTGGCCAAATCTTGCTCACATTTCTCAGTGGAGGTAAGAAGTCCATGCATGAACGTCAATAAATCTGATGTTTTCCGATGCTTGTTCTTATAGTGATATGTAGAACTTACAAGATAAATCAGCTGGGCAGCTGGGAGGTGGCCACATAATCAAATCATTAAAATCCTTTGTTTACAGAATCACAGAATCATCTAGGTTGGAAAAGACCTTGAAGATCATCTGGTCCAACCATTAACCTAGCACTGACAGATCCCAACTACACCATATCCCTCAGCGCTATGTCAACCCGCCTCTTGAACACCTCCAGGGATGGGGACTCCACCACCTCCCTGGGCAGCCCATTCCAATGCCTAACAACCCGTTCTGTAAAGAAATACTTCCTAATATCTAGTCTAAACCTTCCCTGGCGCAACCTGAGGCCATTACCTCTTGTCCTATTACTTGTTACTTGGTTAAAGAGACTCATCCCCAGCTCTCTGCAACCTCCTTTCAGGTAGTTGTAGAGGGCGGTGAAGTCTCCCCTCAGCCTCCTCTTCTCCAGACTAAACAACGCCAGTTCCCTCAGCCGCTCCTCATACGACATGTGCTCCAGACCCTTCACCAGCTTCGTTGCCCTTCTCTGGACACGCTCGAGTAATTCCATGTCCTTTTTGTAGTGAGGGGCCCAAAACTGAACACAGTAATCGAGGTGCGGCCTCACCAGTGCCGAGTACAGGGGTAAGATCACTTCCCTGTCCCTGCTGGCCATGCTGTTGCTGATACAAGCCAGGATGCCATTGGCCTTCTTGGCCACCTGGGCACACTGCTGGCTCATGTTTAGCCGGCTATCAACACCCCCAGGTCCCTCTCTGACTCGCAGGTCTCCAGCCTTTAGTAGCATAGTAGAAAATCAGGTATACACCTACCATGAGCCACAACGGCTTTCACTGATTGCCAGTGTAAGACAGAGCTGCTGCTGAGTTTTCATAACATAGCCGGTCATCACTCAGTGACACTGCTGGGGCAGCACCGGGTTGGGTTTTTTTCCCTGTGTGGTGTATTCCTGTACCTACACAGCAGAGAAATGATCCAAACTTTCTCTCTCTGTATCTGTTCTCCAGGTGACAGGTCAGTTTTGGTGTTTTACTTTTTAATGTCCCATGAACTCACATCCTGGCCCTCTCTCTCACCAGCTGACATGGTGGGGAGCCATCCCAAGTGCCCTTTCTCAACAGGATCTGGCCAGGAAGTATCATCTCCTCTCCTGCCACCTCCCCACTCGGGCTGACATCTTCCCTTGCTGATGAAACTTGAATCCTTGCCGGTGTTCCTTCTGAAATGTGGTTGCCTCTCCCTTTTCCTTTCTTTGAGATACACTGAACACAAAAAGCTCCCTTTTGCACTGGCGGGGGAGCAGTGGTGCCACTGTGGGGGGACCCACTGTGTTTCCCAGAGCCCAGAAGGAAGGGAAAGCTCAAGCAAGTGAGGAAGTGCCTGGCCTATGACAGTAATGGCAGAGCTGTGCAGCGGGGGAAGGGAAGGAGCGGGGAGGCACTTCAGGACAGAGAGGAATGTCCTGGAAATACAGCTGTCTGAAGAGCCTGGGATGCAATGGAAACCTGGGAAGAGTTTAGCAACAGTATGTTCGTGTTGCTGTGGCATCACAGCGTTTGCATGGTTCTGTGTGCAGGGGGACATGAAGCCTCAACGCAAGAAGCTCACTGTCAGCATCTCGTCAGTGACAAGGGAGAAGAAATGCCATCCTTCCCTGTGGAGCCAGGTCTGAGAGGGAGGGAAGCTCTGGGCAGTTGGGAGGGGGCTCTGGGGTGCCCTGAGGCATGCCGGGCCTCATGTCAGATGCTTGGCAGCTTGGGTCAATTTAATGCCGTTTGTTAGATACTGGAATTGCGAATAAGTGGAAAGTCTGCTTGGTGTGGTGTGGTCTGGTGAGGTGTCCATACTGCAGGGGCTGTGGGAGCGCTGTCATAAGCCAAGGATACAGAAGGGAGAAAAGGGGTCAGGGGCCCCTTCTAGAAATGTGCATTCTGCAGCAGGGGCTCTCCTGGCATCCCAATGGGCCTGATTTTCTCCAAAGAGTTTACACTGTGGAGGGACTGCTCAGAAGCAACAAAGGGAGCTGTGCCAGGGCAGAGGTGACCATGTCCTGATAAGCTGAGGAGAGGTTGTTGAAGATGCAACACAGGTATGTCTTAAGAGACTCCAGGCTCTCCAGCTTACTTTCCTAAAAAGAGAAGGGGGGCTGGGTTTTTTGTTGATTTGGGTTTTTTTAAGTAATGGTCTTTTAGAGTTGATTGGTATTTACCATCTGTAGGGGAAGCTCATTCAAAAACACTGAGACTGGCTTATCTTCAGATCAGAGGGGTGTCTGGTTTCTGAACATCGGTTTACTTTTTTGTAAGGCAAATTGATGAAGGCACAAGAGGGCCTTGCAGCCTGAACTTTGGAGTTCATAAACCTCTGGCAGGTTAAATTTGAGAGCATGATAAAGCAGCCTTCCCTTCCCCTGCCAAAAAATAAGAAAAAGCAAGGGAAAATTTCAACAAAATGCCCAATAAAGAGAGTAAAGATATTCAGGGCTGAAAGCTGAACTGCAAATAGTAATGCGTAATCTCTTGTTTAAAAGATATTTTCTCCCACAGGAGTCAAGTATGGTCCTGTGAAGCCAGAGGGTAAATTGAAAGCTATCATAAAGATTGCATATAGTGAACACATGGATAAATGTGGCAGGAGGGAAGAATGAACACAGCTTTTCTACAAGAAATACTCCCATGGGGTCAACAAATACCTGTCAGGCCAGAGTGCTGGGGCACCAGAAAAGGTTTGAGATGTCTTCTGCGTCTGGCAATGCAGTGTGGGCTAGGATGCTTCATCTGGAAAAGAGAGAACTAAGGTGGAATATGACAGGTATGGCAAAGGTCACTGAATCATGGACAGTTTAAGGGATGAAGGGACTGAATGTTTACCATGACTACTAGTTAAAAAAGAAAAAAAATATGGGGGCATCAAGTGAAGCCAGCAGGTAATAGATCCATAGCAAATTAAAGTAGTTCTTTGTTCGCCATGTGTGGAAGCCTTGGACTGTTGCCACAGGGTGTTGCATATGCTAAATGTTCACATTATTTAAGAAGAGACTGGACAAGTTTGTGAAGGAGAAGTCTGCGTGCAACTATTAAATACAACAGACAACCTCTGGCTCGGGAAATGCCTGAGGCACAAAGTGTTGGAGGCTGGCAGGCTGCGCTGGGAAAATACGATTGCTCTATTCTTGTGCTTCTCTCTAGGCATCTGGTTTTTAGCTACTGTCAGACAGACTGTTCAGTTACATGGACCTTTTGTCAGCAGCTGTTTTCATATTCTGATATTTGTCTCAGCCGATCCCTGACACAGAGCACACGCTCACTTCTTGCTTGTGATGCCGTTAGTCAGAGTTGCTCTAGGTGCTCCAAATTAAATGGGTTTTGGCACCCTCTTTTCTAAAATCCTTATGCTCCAGAGTGGAAAACCCAATCTTGTCAGGAGCTAACATCCTCATCTATTGACTCTCATGGGAGTAAGCACTTCAAATTTTGCTGGGGGCTTGGTACCCTGCATATTTAGGCCCTATTGCTGCAAGCCTGCAAGAGAAGTGTGTCTGTATGCGAAAGAGAGAGCAGGGGAAGGAGTGCATTTTGTGCTCCCTCAGACTCCTGCAAGTCAGGATGCTGGTCACGGAGACATGCTGCTTTTTCAGGTCTCTCTCACTTCTCTCATCTATAGGGAGAATTTGGGAAATCAGGAAACCTCTTGATTTCTTTAAGACAGCTGTGCTGCATCTTTGTAATCAACACCAGAATTTGCCTGTAGTCTCTGCTTTTAAGCCTCTGTTTAAGTATCTCTGCTTCCCTTTATTAATTTTTAAAAGGCCTTTCCAGTTGTGATAATTTCAGGCACAAGAGGCTGTATAAGGGCAGCTGACTGCTCCATCGGGTATTCAGCAGTATTCAAACAACTGGCTCTGATGCTTGACATCAAAACTTAATCTCCTTTAGATGCCTGGAAGCCAGAGAGTTACCACCGGACATAGACTTGGTACAAACCATACTGTCACTAAGTGGCAGTTCATGGGGGGATGTGGTTCCCAGACTCATCTGGAGGGGCAAGAATGCTGTCCAAATCGGCAACGCAAAGTCCTTTCTCTGCTTCTTCAAACCCTTTGCCTTCTTCTGGCCCTGGGCCCACACAAATACCCAAACACAGTGAGGAATATAAACTCGCAAGGGTCTCAGCTTTCATAATATGACTAAGTTGTTTTGATTTAAGAGTGTTCGTCTTGCCAAGATTGGAAAAAATGAGTCCATTCTCTTCACGGCTGGATGTCAAAGTACACCCAGGTTTTCAGACAAATGCCCCAAATGCGCTCACTTAAATGAACAACCGGACCACAATTTGAGTGTTGGAGAACTTAACTCTTTCTTTAATATTGTTTTTAGGGAAACCTGGAGAAAAATAGGAGAAACAAGGCCGTTATCAACCTAAGTTAAAAGCTGAGCTAAGATGGGGAATCATGTCTTTTTCTTATTCCCTTCTGAGGCCAACAGACATATTTGGCTGCTCGAGGTGCTGTTCTGTAGGGCACAGAGCATCGGCAAGGCCTGGAAGCAAAGGGGGAGGAGGGAACTATGGCACTACAAGAGGTTCAAGTCCTTGCTCTGCACATGTCTGAAGTCACCCATGTGAAATCAAAAAAAGGAAAAAAAAGGTGCATACAGAATTACTGTGCTGAACTTAGAGTACTGAGACACTATTTGAAATGTTTCTGGACTTCACTTAATTTTCTCCACAGAATTTGCCTACAGTGCTTCAATACTTCATGTATTTAAGAGCTTTGCTCAATTTGCCCTGTTAGCGCACAGTGCATGAATAAAAAGTAGGAACAATACTGCTGATATTTAAACATATTCTAGGTCTTCTCTGTGGTAATCAATAACTACTTGTTGCTGCGTAATCTCAGCCTGCCTTTCTTTTTTTAATAAGGTGTTCTTCCTGTAATACCCTTACAGATTAATATAAATGTAGACTCATACTGGGGAAGATCATAGCAGTGCAGAGAAGCAGTTTGTAGGGATACCTGTCGCTGCGAAGGAATCTACACATTTGTGGATTGCTGGCACATTTCTAGGCCTACATTTATTCCTTATTAGAGCCAGAGTTTAAGGAAAAGTGTTAGACCAAAGGCTCAATGTAGTTGTCAAAACTAATTTTGGATGCCATTAGAGATGTGCAAAGGTATCCAAGACATCCACAGAAGGCTGGCAGGCACAAGACAGTCCCCAAGGAAGACTTGTGCCCTTTTGCATCAGCAGAGGGAGGCCAGGCAGATGCCATCAGGCATCTCAAATGCTTTTAGTTGTCCTTACTTAGGCAAACATGCTTCTGAAAGTTACAGAGAAGATGTTTGTGGTTAAGGTCAGATGGGCTGCTCAATGGGCCACAAACACACAAAAAATAAACCACAAATGATTGACTATGCAAGCAAGTATAGAAATGACTGTCATGTGAGGGTATGATCATTTTTGTAATGTTGGCTGCTGCAATTTTTGTGCAAATATTTATTCTTGGGGAATGGACAGTTTGGGCTTCCTTTTCAAAACCAAAATGTTTCTGATGTAAAAAAAGAAATTAAAAAACACAAGACATCTTAGCTCTTACTGCCTGGGCTTTGCTGAAGGTCTCTAGGCCCCTCTCTGAGATTTGAAGGAAGAAGTCATCTCAAACTGCAGCACTGGCTCCTCCCCTGCTGAAGTGGAGGGGATGTTGAGTCACAGTCTAGGAATCGCTGATGACATCCTAACACCTAAAATAGCTGCGAGAATACAGCCCTGCTCTGCTTTCGGTTCTGCCATTTAGCTGCCAAAGAAACAACACCTCACATTGGGCCCTGGGGTCACGGAAAGAAACGTGGAACCAGTTGCACTTTGCAGTTACGTTTGGGCTCCGGTCCAGCCCTACACAGCACAGGGGATGGTGCATAGTTCGGTGTGCCTTGCCAAGGGCGCTGCGAGGGATGGGGTGTTGAGCAAGACCTGTAGGGCTTCTCTGACTTCTGGCCTTGAGCCCCTGAGCCTAGTACGGGAGAGTGCTAACTCATCCCTAACTGGCAGATTCCAGCAGGGCTCAGTGTCCCCCTCTTCCTCCCTTTCCTCCTCCATACATCCCAGGTGTGAGTGGCGAGCAGAGGGAGGGAGGGATGAAGACCTGAAGCCCAGCTGAGTTTCAGAAGCAAGGACTGTTGTGCAGGCTCCAGTGCTGAGGGGCCTTTGCTGCCAGCGGCTGTGTAACATCTGTTTGCAGCATACCCGGATGCTTCAAGGTGTTGCAGCTGTTGCCCTGGGTTTCTTTTCCTGCATCACGTTCTACAAGGTAATGACAATTTGCTCTGCTGCCTGTTTTTCAGCACTAAATAATTTGCTATTAAATAGTCTCTTTGTTCTGTCTGTTTGTTTGTTTCCTAGGTATTTTTGCTTTGTGTTTTTTCCCCCTCATCATCTCTGCTTCTGCAGTGGCTTTCACACCCTACATGCTTCATTTTGATTTAAAATCAGCATATTTTCTCTCCACCTAGCAGATGCCCTTGAAGGTCTCTCAGAAATCCTTCTTTTTTTCTTTTTTTTTTTTTTTTACTTTTCCCTCAGAAGGCCAAACTAGGAAGATTTTACATAAAGCATTAACTGCTTATATAAAAGAGGAGCTAGAGCATTGCTTTCCATGATTTCAGACTATTAAATGCTGAAAGCTATCCCCCAAATGTTTTGTTTTTTTCTTTTTTTTTCCAGTAGCTACAACAGTTGATAGATCCTTTGCAAATAAAGGCTGGTTTGTGTGGAAAAATCTGGCGGCTGATGACAGCATGAAATTAATTTACTTTTTTTTGTGCATGTATGTTTTCCTGTAAAACAGCCATCCTGGATCATTACCCAAGGTGAGCAATTCATGTAAAAATGATAAAAGTTTGTGCTGAATTGAGGTGTTTGTGATACTCATTGAAGGCAATATAAGTTCTTGTTGCTAAGCAACAGTGCCTATTTAAATAAAAAGGTAGGGATGCCTTTTTATCCTCATAACATGCAAAAAGACTATCCTGGTTTATATTTTAAGAAGGAGGTGTTAATGGGTTTATTCTGCAGAAAAAATTTCCCATCTCTCCTTCTTCATCCTTTCTAATAATATTAAATTATCTTAATGAACAAGGCGATCAAGTTTTTATTTCACTTAACTAGTAGAAACTACCCTAAATAAAGCCACATATTGTCACAACAGTGTTAGATTGAAAGCTATGGCTCCTGTAACAGTCCATTCTCATATTGGAAAGTTTAGATCACTAGGAAAAATCACGTCACCCATGACAAAATACCTTATATTTAAAATACCAAATTATACAAGTGCCAAATAGCAAATATAATAGATATAAGAAGTATTCTCGTTGCACGAGTCTGAAGTGTTCATGTCAATTTTGAAAATTAAATTCTACTGTTTATATTTCTTTCATCATGCAAGGTTGTTCTGAGGGCCTTCTGCTGCCTGCATCTTGCTGAGAAAACCAGCACCTCTCAGAGCAAGGGACACTTCTTCCAAAGACCCGCAGTCTTTGAAGACAGTGATCCTTGAGCGGATCCTTGCAGTCTGCACCACCTTTCCTCTGCTGAAGATGTGTTGGCACACAGTGGTCCATCTGACTTCTTTATTTCTTGAAGAAAAGGAGTATGCGGGTTTTGTCAGGTTCACTCAAGACAAGGTTCAGGTGAGAACCTGGGAGGTTCAGTTCCAAATCAATGAAGCATTTGTGGTTCTGTATCATGAATAACTAAATGTTTTTGTAGTATCACACAAAGTTTCACAATTGTGGGGTCTCGGACTTCATTGCTCAGCCAGTGTGAAAGCAGGGTATTCAGTGCATACATTTATCTTCATCATATTTTCTGAGTAGTGACATTAGTTAATGTCACAGCTCTTGATTTTCCTGGAATGCTGTTGTGTTTCCTCATAGCCTGACCAGATTCAAAATATAGAGGACTGTCTCATACTGAGACATGTAGTTATTTCTTGGCATACTATTATTGATAACATCTGTCTCGGTATTACAATCTAGTTCTCTGCTGCACTGGCAGCCAAGAAATGTGGTGCTTCGGGATCAAAAATATTGCTGGTTTTGTTCTTGAAAAAAATTTTTTTTTAGATGAAACTATTTAATTCCCTGCGAATTGTGAAATGAGATCAGTTTCACTGACACAGACTCAAAATATTTTCAAAACAATTTAAAAACTTTTTTAAAATGTTGGGCTTTTCGAGTTGGATAAAACCTGTGTTACATTCCTGTCCTTCTGAGCCTGACCTGCTGCCTGACCAACCTGACCAGCCTCCCTCAAAAAATGTCTCTGTTCACTGTTCAAACAAAAACACTTAAAAACAATTCAATGAAATGATAGCAGCTTCCAAATAAAACATTTGGAGTTCATCAACATGTATCATTTTACTGGGGTTAGCATGATTCATTTGGATGTATAGTTCTACTCTGCAAACACTTCTAAAATTGTTTTCTCCTAGTTCAGGATAAAACAAAATTTGAAACCTGTAGTGTTTTAGGGGAAAATGGCATTTGCAGATTTGTGTTGGCTCTTTGCAGGAGACATGGCTTGCTGTGCTGAACCACTCACCACTCCTCTTGCATAGATGGCAAACTGTAACACACACCTCACCTGGGCAAGCACAGAGTGATCCATACATGAGTCCTACAGAAAGGTCAACTGCTAATCACAAGCAACAATAGGAAATGGGATCAAAATGCTGTCAGATTTTACAGGTTCCTGCAGAATGGGATCTTTTCCTGGAAAAAAAAAAAAAAAAACAAAAAAAAAAAACACCAAAAAAACCCCCCACCCACCAAACAAAAAACCCTCTAAAACATGGTTAATTGATTACTCTGCTTACATACTTTTAATACCTTTTCAAGTCCTCCTGGGATCCTGACTCCCTGCTAGGCCAGCAGTGAGCTGACAGTACCAGTCTACACTTCCCCACCATCCTGGCTTCTCCTGGAATTTGCTAATAAAACCAGCTCGTTTAATATACATCTGCCGGATTAAAACAAAAACCCCACAATCTGATAAAACCGAGAGAATGAGCAAGCTGAAACCCAACTCTGGAGCAGACTGGCATTCCAGCCAACTCGCAGGGCGGCTGCGCTGCCGCTTGCTTGAGCAAGGGCTCCATCTGCGGGAAAAGGATCAGCATCCCTGCCGAGGGGATGTTACATTCTTGTAAGAAGAAGGGGAAAACCTTCAGGGTTTCTCCTTCTCCAAATGTGTAATTGTGGATGTCTGTTTGGCTAAAATGCATTGCCTGCAAAACCCACACAGAAGAATTAACTCTCTGAATCCATGTTCGAGTAGTGAGCAAAGCAAGCCAGGTGCTGCTGAAGTGGTGATGCTGGTGGGTAAGGATTTGTTTTCTCTGATCTTAAGTTACTACATCTTTAGGGCTTGCCTGAAACCAGTACTGGTACAGGTTATCTGAGCATTTCATGTGTGAGAGCAAATTGGGAATGCTCCTGTAAGTGTTTCTGTGTGTGTATGCGTGCACACTGCTCCCTCTTCAACCACATTCCAACTCTTTTTTTTTTAGTTTGCTGTTGCCTACATGCAAAGCATGGGCCTTTGGCATTTTACCTGTCAGAAGGAACATGTCTTCTGTACATGTCCCCTGCCGTGGTTGGGTTTGTCCAACGTCACTCGACGGCAGCAGCAGCTGGCATTCCTAGATAGTGTTACAGTGGGAGAGCAGCTGAATATTGATGCTCCTGGACATGCCTAGCAGGGTGAACACTTTCTCACAGCTCTTGTTCATGACAATCCAGCAAGCTGCTCCCTATTACTTTTTTTATTACCTCATGTAGTTTGTCTGCAAGCTGTCAACTTCTGAGTTTATATCTGGCTAAGTGCAATCCCTCTGCTCAGTGAGGGAGAAACATGGCTCACTTATAGTTGGGGTCTCTTCTGCCGCTATGAAAATGATGGTGTTTTATTTGTGAGGACAGAGATCTCCACTCCATAGCTGTTGTCTGATATTTCTGTCATCAGCTAGTGAAGGGTCCCATGCTTTACCACGCTGGATGATCTTAATTGGATTTATTTTTTTCCTTTAGGAGTTCCAAGCTCAGTTGCTTGTTAATAAAAGAGAGAGGAGGTTTTGTTCAAGGTCCCCACACAGGTACTTGAATTTTGCAGTCTGGACTTAGCAGGATACCCACCTGCCTTGTGAAAATTATTCCTTTGGACCTTAGAGGCTATGAATCCATATCAGTGATCTCTTCACGTGGGAATCCTCCTATAGCTTGGCAAACGGCTTAGCATGAGCCCAAGATCCAGTGACTCTGGGTGAAACACGAAACACCGCTGTAAATTTTCTGTCTCAGTCTGTGTAATTTTTTTTTCAGAAAAACAACAAACCTATCAAGTCAGTGTCCTTATAGCCACAGACAGCAAAATCCCGAGCTAGCACAAGTGAATGCACACACAATGTTCAGTTTTCAAACCACATCCTCTCCTAGCCAGTGCTTTGCCAGCTGAGTAGAGCCAGCCCAGGAGGGCTCCCTACCTCTGCCCCTTTCCCTTTCCTAGGAGGCTATGCTGCTCCTCTTCCTCATTCAGCTCTTCACTGGCCAGCCAGGTGATGCCACACATGGCCTCCTGCCAGCCACTGGTCAGTCTCAAGGCAGGATCCCACGTGTACACGGAGGGGCCGAGCCTACTTCAGGCCGTGCGTGAAGGGCTGCCGCACGCACGTGTTGTGCTTCCATTCAGATATTTCTCTGAGTGCGTTGGTGACTTATCCAGGAGTTGGATACTGAACCGAGGCTTCCCAGGCCTTTGTTTCAAGAGGATTTTTCTTCCTTTGACAATGTATTTCTACCAAAAATAAAAATAAAAAGCTGGTAAACAGGCATGGTTAAGGCACAAAAGTGGTAGCTTTTTACCTGAAGGATTAGCAGGAAGCTTTTGGGCTTTAAGAGCAATCCTTTTAACTGCGTGGATTATTACAGCTGACCAAAAGGTGTCTCCTAATTATTAACCATATGCAATTCCCTCTGACTTTAATAGGAAAAGGTCTTTCCTTGCTGTAGGTCAGTTTCTAGGTCAGGTTCTGAATTATACTGTGTATTTGCTTCTGGCTTAAGTTTTCTTATGAGACTCATCACGGAAGAGGTAGGAAATACTTCTACTGCTGTCCCTCTGTATAGATAACTGCTTGCTTACCTTGTAAAACATCAAGGCTATAACCATTAGCAGTGTCACTGCACCATTTCCCCCCTAGTGTTACCGAAGTAAACATTTCCATAATAGGTATCCCAAAAGCTCCCTAAGGAAGAAAACTATGTATTGTAATGTGGGAAGGTTTCCTTTGCTTGCTTTCAGCACTGTTAACACCATGTCCTTGCCATGCTCTGATTAATTGCCCTGCTTTTATCGTGATTAGCACATTTACCATTAGGCTGGCCAGCTGTCAAACTAAGTTCAATCACAGCAGACAAGCACTAACTGCCTTTGTGATTTTGCGTTTCTAACTGATCATCCCAAGAAGATATAAGGCCCAAATCTCCCAGCCCTGCTTATTCCGGGCAGAAAAAACTCCTCCCTGTGCAACTAATGGTGCTGACTTAATTAACCTAACTTGACGAGGGCATTGCACAACAGCAGAATTGAATCAATTTTCTTTTTTTTTTTTTTTTTTAAGAATAAATTGCACGCAATTTAGAGAGTGGAATTGCTTATGCACCCAATATTCAATTACATCTGGCTCTAGAGGAGAAAACACTTATCGGACAAATTGGATATCACTTTGCCTACTTCTGAAATCGTGCATCGATATCGATGCGCAACAGGAAGTCAGGCTGCAGAGAAGGGGGAGAGGGCAGCTGTTTTTTTTACAGGTCTTTGCATCTCTACTTATCCCTGCACTCTTACAATGGAGAGAGCAGACACAGCTGTTATCCAGAATCATCATTTGGAAAAAAACAACAAAACTTATCCTCTCCTTTTTTTTGGTGGTGGGGAATTAATTCTGTGTCTTAACTGAGACAGTCCCGCTGTGATTTGAGAAAGTCTAAATCTACAACATTAGGTTCCAGCCCCTGTATTAGGCAGCAGCTCGGCACACATATGCTTTCTTTTACTTTATGGACACCTCATCTGGTGCTGCTTCACTATGTTGCTCCTATGGTTTTCCTCATTGCTGATAGTGATCTAATTCTTCTTTTCAGGCAAAAGGATTGGGGAATGTGCAGGATATTGTGGTTTATAAAGGTTTAATTTTTTTTTTTTTTTTTTTCAGATTTCAGGGATAAACAGATGTGTGCATGTATACTGGGAGCCCAGTCCAGATTTCATGAGGAACCCCTTGGTCATTAAGTAACCTGATCTGCTTACAGACTGCAAAGCCTGAACTTTGATTCAAAAATAGTATCAATGAAAGGAGCTCCTTTGTGGAGATTACCCATTCCCCTACCATCTGTAGCAAAACTCATATCTACGCTACCTAGCATTCAGATGTCTGTTTAAAACAGCTGGTTTATGGGTACAGGGGAGGAAGGCACATCTACTCTTAGGACATTGTTGTCTCTTGCTGTCTACTAGTTTGTCTCTTCCTCTGCTAAAATGTGAGCTCTATAGGGACAAATCAGTCTCTGACCACTGTGCATGAAAGAAGAATAGGCTTTCAATGCCAGAACAGCAATTACAGTCTAGGTCTAATAATTTTGACCTCCAGAAAATTAATGTAAGTAGGTTGAAACAGCCTAAAAAGTATAGTATAGTTGGTGCAGTACAAGTATTTCACTGTTCCAATGTAGCTGGTATACAGGTGGCTGGATTTTTACAATTGTGGTTTGGTAAAAGTTGTTACGACCTGAGCTCATTGCAACAGGGACCACTGATGCTCTCTCTGACACTTAGAGATGGCTGACATGTTTTTTACCAAGGAAGCCACATGGAAGCATTTTCTGGGTTAGATAAGCCAGAGTTGTGCCCTGTTTGTCACTACTGAAAGTCACTTTTTTCCTTTCTGGTACATACCACCATTATGATCTTCTAGATTCAGGTATTTTAATCCTTTAGCTTCCTCCAAAAACAATAGCCAACCATCACTGGTGGATTTGCAGTGCACTCGTAGGGAAACTTGCATGAGATGCTTCTGTTCTTCTTTTCTCATGGTCAGAGTCAGATTCTGACTCTGAGCTCAGGTTCCTACAGATGGATTTCTGTATTACTTGGTCCTCTTTAACATGCATTTAAATATACTGTGATTTAATAAAGGCTCTGCAGAAAAAAATCTAACCTCTCCTCTGTAATATTTCTCTCTTCTGCTCTAATTTGTCCTTTAAACAGCAGTGTGCAATTCACTGGCATTAGTCTGTGGACTTTACACTGCAGAAGAGGACAAATAAGTGACTGCTTATAAATAAGTATAGTTACCCCTTTTCCAGATACCATCAAGGCTAATTTATCTCACTTGCAGATGAGTCCAAGGAAAGGTTAGACTGTAAGTGAGAATGGATTCTCTTTTATACAAGTGGAAAAAAATATTTAATCATAGAACGCTTCTCCTCTGCGGGTTGTAGCATTCTCAGGGCTCTGGGTTAAAATAGCATTATTGCTTGTTTTTGTACAACACCAAGCATCCTCAGCTTTAGTTTTGCAGAGGAAACTTCTACATCACCGTCAATGCTGAGATAGAACGTACAGCATAAGTCTAAGACTAACAGTGCAGAGCAAGCGTGACTGCACAGAAACAACATGCTAAAGTAGAGGAGAAAATGTTGCATAGAGGAGCCAAAGTGCTAATGTTTCTATCATTAATAATCACCTACTGCCTGTTCCACTTTACCAAATGCTACTGAAAATAATGATGTACCTTCAGCATAATGAATTTCCCCCAGCTCATCTGAAAATCTCTTTATCTGGGTATTTTGGCTGTCCTCCACTTTGGCTGAGTAAAACAGTTTCGTCATTGTGAAACCACTTGAGAATTTGAGTTGAACAGGACGAAAGGAAAAAACAAAAATCTGAAAGAGCAAATAGCAGCTTAGTTTGAAAGAGACTTCATGTAAGCAGAGAGGCCCAGGCTGACAAAAGCTAAAATGCTACAGGGTCTTAAGTTTCTGTGTAAAATCTGGATGATCATTTTTTCAGAAATAGGCTCTATAAAAATTTGGGGGGTTTTCTCCTGACCACATCTGGCCTCAGATCACTGGCTTTATATTTTCCTTTTAAATTTATCCCTTTATCAAAATGATCGTGTTTGAATATGTGCATTAGAACCAGATTTTCAATACACCTGTGTATTTCTGTAAATATTTTTCTGGAAACAGTAAGTCTGTCTTACTGAATCTGCCTATGTTTTCCTACACTGTATCTTTATTCATCAAATTAATCAAATTAATTATATTTGAGCCAGCATCAAATGCTGAATACATATTTAGTACAAGTTTAGTATTATCCTGGAGATTTAGACTGAGGATGCTGTTATATTACGTTACATTACATTACATTTAGGTAGGCTTTAAAAGGCCCTGCTGAAGAGCGGAGGCTCCTTGTGATATGCCACTTATGCACAGCAAGGAAACTGTGTATTAAAATAAAACAATCTAAGAATCTAAACTTTAATCTAACTACATAGACAGTGAGGGGGATCCAGGCACAAAGAAGCAAAGTGAGTGACAAGTCCTCAGCAAAGCCAGAATGAAATCCTAGGATCCTGTTTGCCAGAGTCCCCTTCCACCAATAACTTTTTTTTTTCCTGTGCTACCTTGGCCACTTACCAACTGAACTGAAGAGACTTTGGGATTTATCTGTGATTTTTTCAACCGGTTGATTCACATGTCAACATGCTTGAGGGTTTTTGTAAATATGCAATTACCAACCTTACTAGAAAGTTAAGGACAGAATGATATTTTTTTTAAAGAAAAGAGTCATCAGATGATGGGCATAAATGACTTTCAAATAAGAATGAAAGTACATCCTAAACAAATTGTAGCCAAAAAAGGAAACCAGAAAAGGCATTCTTGTATTTTTTCAAGGAAAGATAATTTCCACTCCCCAACCCAAGCAACAATTTCTGCCTTCTTTCAGCTGATTCAGAGTTAAAGTGAGAGAAATTTCTGAGTTCAGGGAGGATAACCAAGAAGCTAGATAAATAACATCATGTGCACTAGGGCCTTAAGAGTATACACAGGCTTTCTTGCATCATATCCAGAAGGTATAAGCTGTATTATGGAACATGGTGAAAACTGTACATGTGGCAAAAAAAACCCATTGTTCATTCTGAAGATATTAGTCATAAATGGATGGAACATTGAAACTGGGATACTGCACAGTTCTTTGTATGTACTGAAGTACTCAAGAAGATGCACTACAGTAGGCTTAAATGTTAATATTTCACTTCTCCATAGAATACATTTTCTAAAACCGGGTGTGCTGATCATCCCAAGTGTCTATTTTAAATTTACTGACAGTGTATTTTTCACTTGGGCTCTACTTTTAGACGTGGTTTCCAGCTCTGTGGTTTAGGCATCTGGGAGTCTTTATAACAATACCTATAAATACATATAATATATATAACATATATAAGGTTCTTATCTAGAAAGATATGTAGGGAGTTGTGGTTTAAGCCCATAGGGCAACTGAGCACCATGAAGCACCACTCCCTCACTCCTTCCCCCTCAGGGATGGGGAGAAAATAAAACAAAAGGCTTGGGAATCGAGACAAGGGCAGGGAGAGATGACTCACCAGTTACAGTAATGGGAAAAAGTCAGACTTGACTGGGGAAGAAAAAGAATATCAATTTAATTTGAACACCACCACAACTTAATTTACCAATCAAACAGAGTAGGACAGTGAGAAGCATTACCACATCTTAAAAGCACCTTCCCCCCACCCCTCCCTTCTTCCCCAGCTCAGTTTTGCTCCTGATTTCTCTACCTCCTCCCTCACTGTGGGTCAGGGAGGATGGGAATGGGGGTTATGATCAGTTCATCACCCATTGTTTCTGCTGCTCCTTCCTCCTCAGGGGGAGGACTCCTCACACTCTTCCCCTGCTCCAGTGCAGGGTCCCTATCATGGGAGACAGTCCTCCACAAACTTCTCCAACATGAGCCCTTCCCATGGGCTGCAGCTCTTCATGAACCACTCCAGTGTGGGTCCCTTCCATGGGCTGCAGTCCTACCAGCAACAGACTGCTCCAGCACAGGCTTCCCTCAGAGTTGCGGCCTTCCTGAGGTGCAACCTGATTCAGCCTTGAGTTCTCCATAGGCTGCAGGTGGGCATCTGCTCCACCATGGACCTCCATGGGCTGCAGGGGCACAGCCTGACCTCTCACCACGGGCTGCAGGGGAATCTCTACTCCGATGCACCTCCCCCCATGTTTTCTTCCACTGGTCTCCGTGTTTGCTTAGGTATTTCCCTCACAACTCCTCCTCCTTGCAGGTTCCCCTTCTTAAATACGTTATCACAGAGGCGCAGCCACCATCACTAATTGGCTCGGCCTTGGCTAGAGGTGGGTCCAACTTGGAGCTGGGGGAGCTTCAAAAAGTTCTCACAGGAGCCACCTCTGTATCCCACTCCCCCGCTACCAAAACCCTGCCACACACAAACCCAGCACAGAGTATTATTCACCATACAGTTAGTACACGTTCCTCAGTTGCAAACAAACTGTGGATAAAGAGATCATCAAACAAAAACTATGTTACAACTGGACCTAAAGATCAATCACCCTGCCCTCCAAAGGATTAATTTTAGCATATATGAAGAAGAAACAAAGAAAATGGGGGGGGGGGGGGGGGGGGGGGGGAAGCAATACAGAATTACAAAATGTAAATATAAAAGATCCAGGGAATCCTACAAATTTGGAAGCTCAAATATTTGGGCTGCCTTATACCCTACTCAGAAAAATCGATGTTCTGTTGATATGAAGAGCTCTGTGTTTTTCAGGTAGCTCTGTATTTTAATACATACTACAGATTGGAGAGCTAGTGCCACACAATAAATCAGATTTTAGCCGGGTATTCCTCAGAAAACCTCACTTCAAAATCAATTTTCCTCTGTGTAAAGGGTTCTGATTTGGTAGCTTGGATGTGTTTCCCATGGAAAAACCTTTTTATAATGGAATGCCTAATAAAGCTTCGTTTCCCTGCTGAGAACATACTCAAAACGAGACAAGCAAGTGTTTTATACAATGTTAAGGTAGCAATTGGAGAATCCATAGAAAACAATTCCTTAAGTAACTGAACTGGCTTTGTGATAAATAGCTGTTCAAAAGATTTGTGATGACCTTGGGGGTTTTTGTGAATACTTGGGTGGCTGCTCTAGTTGCACACACCCTTTTCATGGTCTTGCCACCTCCAGGACAGAAAGGGAAAGCTTTGCAGCATGTTCAGGACTTCTCAGCAAAAGAAGGAATTAAATCCCAGCCTCCTAAGGCATGGAGGAGTCAACTAATGACAGAACTGCTGAGTGTCCTTCCATCGTGCTCAATCTGGCAGAGAGACTTTGAGAGTATTTACTTCATTCAGCCCTACACGTGAGGGAGGGAGAGGAATAGCAGCCTGCGGTTTGTGGTGGGAATTATGGATAAGCTTTGTTGTGTTGCTGTTGGTAAGTGATGTGATTTGGGCAGTTCTTGGTGTAAAGGGACCTTCTTTGCAGTGACCAAGGTAGCTCACAACCCTTATATGACAGCTGAACCAAAACATTTCAGACTTGCATTAAAACAAGACAGACTCAGCTACCCACTGTGGCAGTATTTAGGCACCTGAGATAATTAGACTCTCTCAAAGCTCATTATGAGCAAATCAGGTTACCTTCACCATGGATGAGGCTCAAGATTTAGTACTAGGACCAGGGGCTCTCCTACAAACCTGAACACCACAACAGGCAGACTCGCTGTGGGGGTGCACTGTCCCCTGAGTCAGGCAGCCAGTCTGGGTTGAATTTGAAAAACTGAAAGGTTCTCGTAAGTGGAGGAAAGGGGAAAGCAGGCTTGTGCTAGCTGTTAGAAAGTGGCTTGTGAGCAATAGTGGAGAAGTTAGAAGAGGAGATATGTAAGAACAAAATGCTAGAAAGATAAGAAGGAACAGTTACAATAAATAACATGATGCATAAAACACAATGTATGCAGCTAGAAAATCAAAAGAGGTTCTCTGAATCAGAACTGCAGCTTCAGATCACAGCCAATTCTCACATGCATAGGGAACATTTACTATGGTCCCTATTTCCTACTATATTTACTACTATTTCCCTTGAACTTGAGAATGGAAATGGTCAGTGAATGGCAAAATAGACCCTGTTAAAGTGATGGCTGCTATGTATACTAAGGACAATTAATAGTCAGGAATTGTCTGCTTGAACCTCATTCTCCTAGTCCTCCTCATGATGATGATTCAGATGATCCAGGACATCAGGAGACTACTGTGATGGCCACATGCACGGACCACCCCACAGACTCGACTGTGTCGCTTCTGCTCTCGTGCTTGGCATAAAGCCAATTGCTACCTTTAGGGTCAGGAAGGAAATTTCCTCAGGCCACAGTGGCTAGGACAAGGCAGGTTTTTCACCATCCTTTGTGTCATGGAGAGTGGGAGATATGGGCAGTGCAGACTATCAGTGTGATTAAGCAATGCCAATTTTATTGTGGTGAAGCAGCCTTTTATAATGCAGGTGACAATCACATGATATAATCACATGGTATAATTCTTTCTGATTGGACAGTTAGCTTTGCACATGCTCCTTAAGCTCCTTCTTCTGATTGGATGAAAACTGCTGCATTGACATTGTACAAACTTCCTTCTCCACCCAAACCCACACCCTGAAGTTGTTTAAGTTCCTGTGTTCTTCTTCATTCTGTCCGGGTTATTTCCCTGCTGAAGCTGAGGCTTTACCAGTCTTGCTCATATGCAGGATTGCTCACACGTCCATTTTCTCGCAGGGACTGCTTCCGAATCCCCACAATGGAGCACCAGCTGCCTGACACCACCACTTGGGTCCACCTTCTTCAAGTTACCTCTCATCTAGGTAGGGTCCTCATGCTCTCCACATTCTCACCTCTCCACACCTCTTACATCTGCCCGGGAAGAGATTTTTCTCTTTTTTATATTGTATTTTTATCTCAATCAAAATCACTTTAAATTTGACCTGTATCAGTTAAGAGTTTTTCATTCTAAGAGCTTTGCGTGGTCAATGTAAAACATTGTCTGAGCTTAGACATAAGAATCCAGCTGGTAGTGCCAAAATGTTGTATGTCCTTGCAAGCATTACCACCAGGGGTGGGGGAAGCTGCTGAAGCTTTCCCTCAGTTAAGGGATGAGCTGCCATGAATGTCAGGAGAATTACTTTCTTGCACTTTAATGCCAGAGGAGGAGGATAGGAGCACGATAAACCCATGTGCCATAAAAGCACCAGCACGGAGCTCCTCAGGAGAGCCTCTCCACTCTCACTGTGGTTAGGGAGGGAGCTGAGTCCAAGGTTAGGAGGTTGGGTGTCAAGCAGGGCTGTCTGCTAGGTTCATCAGGGTCTACCTCATTTAGCTCCTTTCCTGGTAATCAAGAGACCTCAAACAATGGGAGAATTTGTGTCCTCCCATGAGTCACTGGCAGAGGCTTGTTCCTGCCCTCTTACACATTTTCCTTTCAATAAAGGAGTGAAAGATAAAACCAGGTTTCCATTTTGGACAGCTGGAGGATGTCTTTTAAAGGAAGAAATTCTGTGTTCAAGAACAACACCCTGCACGCAGCAATGCCTTTTGCTCTTGCCAGGATTATCTCCAAAGGACAAAATTTCCCTTGAACTTGAGGATGGAAATGATCAGTGAATGGCAAAAGATCCCAGTGGTATGGCTATGCTAAATACCCAGAGACATCTCAATCTGGTGACTGTCAGCTCCACACATTTCAGCATTTTTAAGCCTTCAAAGCTTGTGTGCCAATGAGGCATTGGGAGAGAAAAAGAAAATGTAACAGGGGTTAGCAGGGCAGTGTTGGGCACAGACTAAGCTATAGCCTAGACATGACACCAGGCCTATATTCCCACATTATACTGAACATATGCTACGTCCTAGCATGAATGCTGGCTGTTGCCTTCCTCACCCAGACATGAAGGAAAGGGCAGGCAGCATTGGAGACCCACAAATGCCAACACCTGGGAGACAGTTGTGACTCTTTGCAAACAGATTCAAGGAGAATAGCTGATCAATGCCATTTTGCTTCCTGTTTCCACTTGGGACTAATCCCAATCTACTGCAGCCTTGTCTGAAGTAGCTTCTGCTAGGATTACTTCGTGTCCTTCCTGCTGTCCCCCTACCTCTGCCTGCCCACACATGGCCTCTCCTTCTCTGCATGTAGACTTGTTTCCAGACAGGAGTTTGGTAAGTGCCACCTGTGTTTTCTGGAAAGCTGCAATAGAATAAGAGGTGAAGCTCTTTCTCTTCCCGTTGGAGACAGTCAGCTGAAGAGGCAGGCTCTGCTGGTGGCCATGCCCCAGAGGAAGGCAACGAGGTATGAGGTAGGTCCCGGGCACAGGGGAGAAGGCCAGCAGCAGAAGACCTGGCCTGTGTGTGGAGGGACTGAGGAAATATTTGGGCATCCTTAGGCTTGGAGTCTCTAATGAAGTAAAAAAGCAGTCTGTCCACTGCCGGGGAGCTCAGATTGTCCTTCCTGGCAGAGCATGCCTGTCTGTGGCTGGTGGTGGTGGTACAATCAGATTCAGCAGTGTCCTGAGGACTGGGCTTTACTTGCAGTCCCTCTCCTGAGGAGCATCATCCTCACAGGCTGGTGTTGGGTTCACAGAGTGCAGCAGTAAAAGGGCGCAGCACTGCAGCCATCACAGCTCCTTCTTGCCACTGCTGAAGGGCACTACATAATGAAGGGCCTGTGCAGGGGAGGCAACAATTTCTATCTCCAAGAAATCTGGTTAAAAGGAATTTTCCGTTTTTCCTTCTGGTGGGGCTACTGCTTTTTTCCACCCCTGGGACAAGATGAACAAGGGGTATGGATGAGAAAGGAAAGGCAAAATGGGGAGACGTAGCAAAAGAATGAAGGCCTGTTCAGCTGAATTGTGGCAATGGGCGGTTGTGTTTGCTGTGCACATAACGGGACAGCTGCTGGCCTCTGATGTTTTTGCAGGGCACAATGTGTCTCAGCTCTTGAGGTTGCTGCGGCACAAGCAGAGTCCATGTCAGCTGGGAAAACAGGGGCAAATGCTGACATGCAGCTCCTTAGCTACAGCATTTAGTCCATCTGGATGAGGCTTGGGAAGAGGCTGTGTGGCCCCTAGCCCTTCCACCACAGGGTGAAGGTGCAATAGCGGAGTGCTAGTTTGACCTAAATGGTGGATCTAAAGCTGTCCTAGCATGCAAAGCACACACCTTTCAGTGTGTGAGGCATGGTATGTCTGGGGCTTTTCTTGAGTAATGGGTTAGAAACTGTCACAAAAACCATGAGAATTTGGGAAGAGGACAGAAAAACTAATTTATCCTTATGAATGACTGGAAATGGTGGATTGGTCATTAGGGGTTGTTGTTACCATGAGGTTGTGTTTGCATTTTTTTAAAAGTTTTTTAATTGATAAAGAACATGAAGCACACTTTTCCCCACTGGAGTAAATGAGTGTTTTATGGAATATATAACACCAAATTAATGTCCTACAAAGGTGATAAACACTTGATGTGAGGATAAATGTTGAACTGGTCTGTTAGAAACTCTTGTTTCATGGACAAATGCCAAATTGTCATTAGCAGCAAACTGGGATGTGGATAAATTACCTTAACATCTGGGAGTGAGCGATAGCCCAGATGTGTTTAGTGGGAATCAATGCCCCACCCTGGTGTGTGCTGAGTGTAGCTTGAAGTGTATTGCTAATATCTGTGCATGTACAGAAGAGTTTCCATTTAAAACTGTAAAAGCTTGTACAGATTCTTTTCTAAAGTTCATTAATACAAGCTGAACCTTCTTGGGACAAGAAACAATGAAGTCTAACAAGAAATGCTACTCAGATGGAGTCAGTCTGTGCGTGGATGATAGATTTCCTTGTCTTGTCAGATGAGTAGATCAGGGACCTACTGCATGGTTTGGGAAGCTATCTTTGAGGGCACAAAACATGTTATATTAAAATTATTTACACCTTTCCTGGATTTATTTCCTTTCTTTATAAGAGAGATGAAAGAGTCTTACTCAGGGATGCTCCCAGATAGGAGAAATGCAGCTGGTACTGAATTTCTGTCCCTACACTGCACTCTAGCTACTAGTCATTTTGACTGGTAGCATTAGAAGAAAACAAAGCCAAGTATGTCTGTGCATCTACGCAGGAGGAGATCGTGTGTTTGTGACCAATGGTAAAACTGTTTTGCTTATTCAGGTTACTGTGCGGTGCACAGGTTGTGGTGGGCAGGAGGGAGGACATCTGGCTGTTTGTCAAGCCCTTACCACAGCTCTCTGGCTGAGCTGCACTTGGCGGGAGGAAGGGAAACCTTCCTCCGGGGCAGCTCTGCTGGCAGAGATGTCTGAAGTGGAGCAGAAAGGCAAAGAGGGGCTGAGACCCGCTGCAGGCAGGCAGGCAGGCAGGAGAGGACTTGCCAGAGGCTCCTGCCTGCAGCAGAGAGCAGAGCCAAAGCCAGCCCCTGTCGTGACAGAGCTGAGGCTTCCATGGACCCAGCTGGTTTTCAGGCAGCTGGTAGGCAGTGCTGTACAGGGTGAAGCCTTACCACAGGGACATGGCACAGGGGGAACATCTCTCTCATTCAGCTTGTCTCCTACAGCAGAATTCATTTTTCCCCTCTTTAAAGGCTTAGCATCACCAGTTCAACATTTTGATTACTAGCAAAATTTGGATGAGGAGCATGTGGTGACTTTGATAAGCTCCCTTAGAAAAAACAAGTTCCTTGGTTTTGGCTGCATTTTTCTTCCCCCTTTTTCAAAACTGGCAGGGCAAAAGTTGAAAATAAGGGAGGGTGGAAGAGGCGGTCAGGCCTAGAAAAATGGGACCTGTGGATGAATTATTCAACATAAGTTTTACTTTCAGAACTTTGACTGTTTGTCTTCCATCTTCATTTGTAGGACAAAGGTTTTGGGGCAGGAAGTAGTTGTAGAAGCTGGAGGAATCTCTCCAGGTCACCAAGCCACCGCTGCCCAAGCCCCTTTCATTCACCTCAGCTCTTGCTCTTGCAGTGACCTCAGCGCCATTTCTGCTCTCTGCCCATCTCTGATCCTGAATTCTGGCACTTTGACAGACTTGCCAGCATGGACCTGATTCAACACAGTTTTCTTGGACTGGTGTTAAAATAAGTTCTGTAGTTGGCTGCAGACAGCTGATTCATGCTGAAAATGTCATTTTATGGGGCTTTTACAAATTTTCAGCCAGCTGATATATCTTTTATCCTTCAGAGAACAACTCCTCAAGCTCACTGCTAAGATCTTCTGAACTAAGGGAGCAAATGGTGATGAGTCAAGGTCAAATTCAGCTAGAGTCTGTACATGTGGAGACTCCAGGGGAAAGGATACTTTCAGTCTGTCAGGTATGAACTCGTTAAGCAGAAGGATGATCCTCGGTTTCTACATGCCTGCAGGATAGCTGACTGGATGCAGTGGGAGAAAAATATGACACAGATTGCTATTTTTCTATTATCTGCGGGTGATCTTTGAATGGTCTTATGCTTCTCAGGCTCCCATCTCCTAGTGTTTCTTTTTTATTTTTTGCCATGCGACTGGTTTTAATGTATGCACCACCTTTAATTCAGACTGTGGTTGCACTCTGCAGCGCATTATAAATATATCTTCTCAAATCCAGGAGAAATATCAGTATCCACCTGACAAATTTCTGAATGTGGAGATCCAAAACCTCATTTCTGATTTTAATAAAATGAAATACGAGCATTATCAGTTTTTAAAGATATTTCTGAGGTAGTAAACTCAGCCCTGAACACTGCTTTATCTCCTCTTACGCAACAGCTAACTGGTAATTCCAGGAACTGGGAACTCACTAAGGTTTTTTGAAATTGTTATGAGGTTTATGAAAATGAATTCTTTTATGTTAGGCAAACAAGAAAGATGAAATGTTTTAAAGATCATCTTAATTTCTCTTCAGAAAACCTGCTAGCAGTCCCTGTTTCTCAATCATTAGAAAATGTTCATGTTTCTTAGTACATAATTAATGGAGTCACTGGTCTGACAGATAATAACAAACTATTTTCAAATTTAGTGTACTAGAAATCTTCAGTTCTCTTTAAAACACCTGTTAAGGTTCCAGAGGGAGAAGGGTGTTTCTCAGTATAGTAACACCTCTTTTATTGTCTTGTGCTGCTGAACATAGATTTGAGGTAGATTTCAATATTGGTAATCATTCCATGGATACGTTGTTTACAGAATAGAGATACAGTAAGCTAAGATATTCTGTACTTAAAAAAACCCAAGACATTATCAAGCAACTAGTATGAAATGTCACCAACCAAATCACATATATCCTTTCCTCAAAGTTTCTGTTGCAGTGGAGTCCAAGTTGCAAAGCAATTCCTGAGTAGCTAACAGCTGTTCGCTTTGCAGTCATGACAGGTTTGATGGAAACTTATGAATGGAGTAAAAACATTCCTGTCCAAATGCTATGGCTTGGTCTGGAGTGTAATCAGACTGGCAGAGCTCAGTAAGCATGCTGTCTGTTTCATCACAGTGCTGTTTGTATTGCTAAATTTGATTTACACACCAGAGCAGGTTGATACTGATGGTCCGCAGTTTCAAGAGGACAATATGTGAAAAGGTTTGCTTTAAAAATTACATGACTTGTTTTAACAATAAGTTGAATTTTAAATATAATGCTGAAGGAAAGAAATGAGAATCCAGGGATTTATTCTGTAGAGTTCCCATCAGATTAGCCCTCTGTCATCAAGAAATTCTTTATGAAGCAGCTTAATTTTGTTTCTATTGGTTTTCTTATTGATATTCAAAAAGTTTCTTGAGTGTGTCCAGTCCAGGGACCTCTGCTGAGTTTTCCTCCTCAAACTATATGCCTCTAATAGTAATCTAATTGCTATAAAACTGTTTGGGTTTTTTTTTTAACTTTAAACATTTTAAAACCTTGTATATACAGTAGTGACTGGAAATGGTTTTGTCCTTGAGAGCCTTGGAGGACTGTGTTTCACCACTTACAGTCTTGGGATAGTTATCTTCAGTTTAAGCAGCCAACACTGCTATCCTTGAATAAGCAGAATTTGATTCCTCCTTGCTTTCAAGGTGATATGGATGCACGGGCCGTTCCACACACACTTCTTGCTGTTTCTGCTGTGTCCCAACAGGGAAACTCAAAAGTTGTCCTTTTGCTGCCTGTAGTCCATCGTTTTACTGCCAGTGAGAACTAATGCAAGGAAAATGGCAAAAATCTGACTTTCCAGAGGTGGTGGTGCAAAACCTTCAGTTTGTACTGCTACACCTGGATTCTCTCCCATTTGCAGTTTTAATAATCAAATAGGATGGTGACTGAAATACAGGTTTTACATAAGGTCCAATTTCCAGTTGTGCTGCAGGGTTTTGGCAGTAGAGGAGGGGCCTGCACAGGTGGTACCCTGTGAGAAGCTTCTTGAAGCTCCCTCAGCTCCAAGTCGGACCTGCCTTTGCACCAAGGCTGGGCCAATTAGCTGCACCCTGTGATAACATATTTAAGAAGGGGAACCTGGCAGGGGGAGTGGGAATTGTGAGGAGGAGTTGCGAGGAGGACACCTATGCGAACACCGAGGTCAGTGGAATAAAGGAGGAGGAAGGGGAGTAGGTGCACTGGAGCAGAGACCCCTGCCCTGGATCCGGTGGTGAGACAGCAGGCTGTCCCCCTGCCACCATGGGTAGCCGACCTGCAGCCCGTGGAGGACCCCACCAGAGCAGGTGCTCTGGACCCCACCAGAGCAGGTGACTGTGTCTGAAGAAGGCCGGGACTCTGTGGGAGGAAGTCCCCGCTGTTGTAATTCAGCACTGGGAGGACTGAGGACTGCAACATGTGGGAGGGATCCATGCTGGAACAGCTTGGGAAGAGCTGCAGCTTGTGGGAAGGACTCAGATTGGAGAAAGTTCATGGAGGACTGTGTCCTATGGGGACCCCACACTGGAGCAGGGGAAGAATGTGCGGAGTCCTCCCCCTGAGGAGGAAGGAGTGGTGGGACTGACCGTAACCCCCATTCCCTGCCTCCTGGGCCACTGGTGGGGAGGAGGTAGAGAAACTGGGAGCAAAACTGAGCCAGGGAAGAAGGGAGGTGTGGGGGAAAGGTGGTTTTAAGATGTTGTATATTTCTCACTGTCCTACTCTGTCTGTTAAGTGTTATTAGTGTTTGAATTAAATTATGTTCTTTTTCTTCCCCTAACGTGTCTGTCTTTTGCCCGTGACTGTAATGAGTGAGTCATCCCTCACTTGTCCTTATCTTGATTCCCAAGCCTTTTTGATTTATTTTCTCCTTCCCATCCCTGAGGGGGAAGGGGTGAGTGAGTGGCTGCATGATGAGCTCAAACCACGACACCAGTGTTGTTCCTCTGTCTGGAACTTCAGGCAAGACCTCACCTCACATCGTAATCTGTTTCTGTGATTGGGTCAACAGTGAATTTTTGGTGTCCATTAAGTACATGCTTCTCACATAACTTGATTAATTCCAAAAAAGTTTAGCTGTTTGGAGGGGACATGAAATTCTTGAGAAGATGACATGTATGCATTTTGTGTCCATAGAAATGAGCACAGAGATGGAAGAGTATTAATCCCAGTCTTCTGCCACCACTAGTAATAACATCTCAATTGCTTCCATAAAGTCATCAAACTCCCTCTGAAATAGGTTGGATGTTTTATTGTCACTGTTTTTATTGGGAGGCTCTTTCAGTAATTCACTGTGGCACTCTCAGGAAAGACAAGCAGGAAAGCCAGGCAGGGAGGAAGAGGAGGGGGATGCCCAAGGCTTAAGGGAGCAGCTATGATGTATGGAGCTCTCCTGTGGGACAGTCTGGTGAGAGCTTGTGGATCAGAACTGCAGGAGACCAGGGTGGGCAGCAGTGTGGGGGAAGTGCATTACTGACCATGGGGTCAAGCTGGGGGAGGGGACAAAGCCTTCCTTAAACCCCTCAAGGAGGTCTGGGGAGGGCAGAGCCTGCTGCTGCTGGGGGCCATCAACCTCCTTGTCACCTGCTGGAAGGGCAGTGCGGCAGGACATGCACAGTCCCAGAGATTTCTGGAGGGTGTCAGGGACAATTTCTTGATACAGGAACTGATTGATCCAGTCCAGGGGGTCACACTGATGGACCTGCTGTCCCTGCCAAGGAGGCACCGGCAGAGGGGGTGGTGACTCACGGTAGCCTCAGCTGTACTGAGCGTGCAAGAGTGGAGATGAAGATCCCAGTGCAAGAGTGGAGATGAAGATCCCAAGGGGAGGGAGGGAGGAGCGTTGCAGAGCCCAGACATGGGGTACCAGGCGAGCAGCCTGCAGCTCTTCCAGGTAGTAAGCAGCTGGGATCACATGGGAGCAGCTCTGAAGGGTGAAGGAGATAAGAGGAACTACCAGGACTATGTGGACCACATACTCCAGATGTGAGAATTGTCCATCCTGATACCTGGAAAACAAGCAGACATATCAGGAGCCTAGCTTGACTAAGACAAGAACTCATGGCACAGCTCCACTGAAATAAGGCCTCGTACAGGAGGCAGAAACAGGGCCAGGCTACAAAGGAGGGCTTTAGAAATATTGCCCAGGCATGCAAGGTGGGATTAGGAAAGCCAAAACTCAGCTTGAACTGGCAGAGACATCAAAGGCAAGATGAACTTTGGTCTTTACATGGTCAGTAAAAGGCCAAACAAGAAATGTGTGCACACTGCTTAGTGGAGTGAGTGATTTTGTGGCAGTGGGCATAGAGAAGGGCAATGTCCCTAATGTCTTCTTTGTCTCTGTCTTCACCACCAAGTTCTCACAGCCTTCAGTGCTTAGTGAAAGAGCTCAAGGAGGATAAGAATGGCAAGCAGTGGGTAAAGACTGACTCAGGGATTATGTGCAAGAACTCCTAGAGATCAGGTAGGTCCCTGGTGACTGCAGAGAGCAAATGTCCCACCTTCAAGAAAAGCCCAAAGGACAACACAGGGACCTACAGGCTTGTTCATTTCACTTTGGTCTCTGAGGAATTTATGGAGCAAGTCCTCTGGAGCCCATTTCCAGAAGAGGAAGGTTTGCTGGGAACAGGGAGCCTGGCTTTACTGAGGGTAAATCATACCTAGCCCACCTGATTGCCTTCTCTGTTCAAAGGACTGCATTTGTGGTTGAGGGGAGAGAAGTGGATGTCATTTACCTCAGTCCTAGTAAGGCTTTTCACACTATCTGCCACAATAGTCTTCCCTCAAAGTCAGGACACTGAGGTCTGAATAGTTGGACAATTTGATTGCAAAAAAGCTGGTTGGATGGTTGGGTCCAGAAGGTGGTGGTTAATGGGACCTACACTGCCTATAGGCCACTAATAAGTGGAGTAATGCAGGGGTCTGTGCTGGGCCCTGTCCTATTTGACATCTTTATCAGTGACCTGGGGGCGATGACAGACAGTTCTGGTCTCAAGTTTGCAGATGATTCCAGATTGCAGGGACAGAGTCAGGTCAGGGCTGCAATCCATAGGGGCCTAGACAGGTTCAAGGAATGGGACAGCAGAAATCAGTTGAAATTCATTGAGGACAGATACCAAGTGCTGCCTCTGGGCAGGAAGCTCTGGTAGAAGGAGACAGGCGGGTCCCTGCCTGGCTGGGGGCAGCTTCATGGGAAGGGACTTTGTCAGGCACAAGCTGGGCACAAACTAGCAGTGCCCTGGCTGCAAGGATGGCCAACAGCGCCCTGGGCAACCCAGGACAGGAAAGACACGGAGTAACTGCAGCAAGTTCATTAGAAGGCCCCCAAGGTGGCTGAGAACCCAAGCACTTGCCCTGTGAGGGGAGGCTGAGGTATCAAGTCTTGTTCAGCCTGGAGGTTTCAGGGAAGGTCTAACAGCAGCCTGGCAGGACCTGTGAGGGGGTTATCAAGAAGATAGAGCCATCCACTACACAGTGGGGCGTTATGGGAGAATGAGGGACAATGGGCATAAGTTGGAACAAGATAAGAGGTAGGATAGAAGGAAATACTTTTTAACTCTGGGGACAGTCAAGAACTGGAGCTGGCTTCTCAGAGAGGTTGTGCCATTTTCATCCCTGGAGAATTTTAAGACCTGACTACTTAAAGTCATGAGCAACTTGGTCTGACTTCAGAGCTGACCCTGGAGCTTGGACTAGATGTCCTCCAACAGGTCCTTCCAACCGGAATTGTTGTCTGTGATTCATTCTATGAATATTTTAAAACTATATTGAACTTCCAGCTAAATTTATTTGTGATCTATTTATGTCCTTGAGTTCTCGTGCTTCTTAGGCTTGTTCTTTGCCTAAAATAAGTTTTATTCTGCAATGTATTAACTGAGAACACTCAGTGTCAACTTTTGTTAAGCAGAACAAGCCATGCTCTTCTAATTTCCTCATGTGAAATAGAGTCCCAACTCCTTTTTCATCCTAATATCCCCTCTCTGCATCTGCTTTGATTTGAATTCATCTATCTTGCACGTAGGCGATCACAGCACTGCAGTACTGCACAAATCCAAATACAAGGTCAACAAAGAAATATTCATATCCTGCACTAGGCACTCTTGTTACTGAAAACATTCCACAGGACAACACAGCCATAGATTTAACTATTTTTTTACAACTTCACCCTGCCCATACTAATGCTGTCACTGTTCATCATTTCCTGATCTTGCTTTCTGCATATAGAAATACATAAATCCAGACATATGCAAAATTATTGTGCCATAGAAGTCATTAATGATGACTAATGCTACTATTAAAAAGGCTTTTCTGATATTTGCCCTAAACATTTCTCACTACTAGTTTTCATTACTCTTAATTGGAGCTTTTTTTTTTCCTCAGAAGCTGTTAAGTGTCCTAGACCCAGGTGTCTTTCAAATATTTGTACACAGAAATCTTGCCCTCTCTTGAATTATCTTTATTGAACTTTTCTGGTGAGTCATTTTTTTCCAGCACCCTAATTATTTGGATGTGAATGAAAAAGATTCCTTTACAACAAAATGTTTTCATATAGTTCTCAATTTTGTTTTTAGGATCCTGTAAAAAGACCACTGAAATATTCTTTAAATCCCACAGATTGCAAGTACTGAAAAGGTGTGAGACATAACCTTTTAAGTATATTGATCACACAATGTCTTATTCTGCTTGTATTACAAGTGCTTTTTGAGATGCCAACTCTGATCTCAATTTGGTCACGTGGAATTGTGGTCCTTCTGGGAAATCAGGCTTCATTTCAGTGGTAATTAAGAACAAGTAATTCCCAGTGATACAGCAGGTTTCCCCAGTCATAGTTTCTCTCATCTTCTGTTTCTCCACAAATTCCTCCTTTGGGAAATTGTTTAAGGATAATCTAGAAGTGAATTCTCATAGTTTCTCAATGAGATTGCCTGTCGTATGTTGGTAATTTGCCATGCAGGAGATAAATTGGCTTTTTCTGAGATAGCATTTTGTTGTTCATGGCTTATGTACTGCTTTTCCCATTAATTGTTTAAAGAGCAGTAAGTCATCTGTAGATTTAGTAAGTTTGAGCTTGTGAGACTGTAACGCAGAATGCTGGGCCCTGTGTAGAGTTCATTGGCTAAATGTTTATGAATATATAAGGAGCTCTTAGCTTGAATGCTTAAATTATTTCTATCTCCCTTCCAAGTGTAGTTACAGAAGCCTCCTGTGTCTGATCTTGGCATGCGAGCTTCTTATAAAGGGAAGGCACGCACTGATTCCAGCACTGTTCTGTTGATCCCTGAGAGGGAATTCTCCAGTCACAGCACTCCAGCTACTGCACAAAATAAACTTTTTCGGCCATTGGTTACAACTTATTTTGAAACAGAAAAATGTTTAACTGTGTACTGGGTGCAGGTGCCCAGGTGGGGGAGGTGGGGGCGGGAGCTGCAGGGGCAGCCTCTGTGAGAAGAGGCTGGGACTGGCCTGTGCCAGACAGCCGGTCCCGAGCAGAGATTCCCCTGTGACCCTGGAGAGATCCTGGTGGAGCAGGTATTTCCCTGTAGCCCCTGGAGAGACCACAGTGGAGCAGGTATCTCCTGCAGCTCATGGAGAGGTCCATGCTGGAGCAGATCTCCACACTGCAGCCCTTGGAGGACCCCACACCACAGCATGTGGACATGCTCTGAAGGAACTGTGGCCCATGGAGAGCCCACACTGGAGCAGGTTTATCCTGAAGGACCACAGCCTGTGGTAAGGCCCCAGGCTGGAGCAGGGGAAAGTGTGAGGAGGAAGGCGTGGCAGAGAGGAGCTGTTAGGGACTGGCCGCAGCCCGCCATTCCCCATCCCCCTGCACTACTTGGCAGGGGCGGTGTGGGGGGGGGTAAAGGAGTTGGGAGTGAAAGGGTGAAGATAAGCCTGGGAAGAAGTAGGGGTGGGTGGAAGGAAGGTGTTTTAAGTGTTGTCTTTGTCACCATCCAACTCTATTTTAATTGGCAATAAATTAAATTAATTTTCCCCACGTTGTCTCTTCTTTTGCTCGTGATGGTAATTGGTAAGTGATACCCTTGTCTTTGACTTGACCCACAAGCTTTTTCATCTTATTTTCTCTCCCTGTCCTGTTGAGCAGGAGGAGAGAGCAGCTGGGTGGGGATCTGACAGCCAGCCAAGGTCAATCCACCACAAACTTTTAAGTAAGCTAGGACTCTCAGCGGGATTTCAGCCCTACTTTTTCATCGTGATGTTCAACAGACTTAATTATTAACTTCTAAATTATTTCCATTGCCATTTGATTAAATGATATTAGAATTTTTGCCGTGAGACAGAAAGAGAGAAGCAAACTTCACAGCATTGATTAGCTATCATGATAAAGATGAATATTGGCTCATTTTTAATATGATGATTCATTACCTGGCAAAATTAAGGCTCTTCATTATTTCTACTTCAGTTTCCATTAGGATTTATTATTATTCCAGAAGTTGTAATGTATATTTCTTCTTTTTTAAAAAATTATGGGATGTCAATGTCCTATAGTTAGAATGGTACTAGAAATTCACAGGCTGCTAAATTCAGCACCACTGCTCAAAAGGTAATGTCATTTCTGTGCAGATTTTAGAGACTCAAAAGGAAGTGCAAGACTCTTCCCCTTTCTCTGTCATACTTGTGTCTGACATCTTGCACATCCATGTGGGAGAGCTAAAAGAAAAGGAGAGTTCACAAGAGTTCGTGTTTGTAGAACACCCACTGAACTTCCTGCTTAAAGGCAAGGGACAATATATCCCTTACTTACTTTCATACTCCTGAACTGAGCTACAAACAACAACAAAATAAAGACAGAAAAGGAAGAATACTTGACTTGTGTCAACATTCTTTTTCTTTTTGGAAGAAGGTTGTTCAGTTTAATCCTCATGAAAGTGGGAAAAATAACAGTAGTGGATTAAAGCCAGAGTTTAAGAAAATACATTTAAATATTTTTTTACTTAAAAATGAGTTTCCTCATAATTCAAAGACCTAAGAGTTAAACTATATTGTATACACCTCAGGTACAAATTGATAAAAGCGCTAATAAACCAGACTATATAAAAAGCAAGAGACTTTTTTTTCCCCAGAAAAATGTATTTGTGTTTTAGCTGATCATATAAAAAGCATTAAATTTTAAAAAAATGTGTATATATATTTTTTCAAGTGTTAATGGTTTCACCATTCATCGTAACTACATTCCAAAGTCCTGTAACATCAGGGCACATTATCCTTATCTGTGTAGCACAGTGAGCATAACCTTTACACTGAGGTCACTCTCATCACTACTTCCCCAGAGCTGTTATCCTCTGATGAATCTTCCTGAGGTCTCATGCGGTTGAACAGATGTAACAATACATAGCCACACTGAAATCTTGGTGAGGTTAACTGTGTTGGATGAACTAAACTTCTGTTTCTAAATGCAGTCAGTGGTAACCACAATGTCCTTCCTGCTGAGGATTCTCCTCGATTGCTTTCTTCTATGTCTGTGGCTTTATCATAATTTAACACATCCCAGTGTAGATTCACAGCCCTCCAGCGCTTAAACACTCGATAAACAGATGCACCTTCATGTACTATCAGTCCTGAAATGAAGAAAAAAAAAAAAAAAAGAGTTTGCACAAAATGTCAGTGGATACCATTTTGAGATCAAACAGAGATGTAACACATTGTAATGAATCTGGTAAATGCCAGACCTCATTCAATTATTTGTAACTCTGCTAATTCAAATGATAATTCAAATCAATTGTACATATTCAATACAACTGGTTATTCATGTGTTTAAGATCGGGAGACGGGAACGTGCGGAGGAAATAAAATTGTTCTGAATGAAAGCTCAACATAACCAAGACTGGAATAATGTGAGTATGCCTAACTAAATAAAGTATTTAGATTTAAGTAAACCAATATAAAAGAACCTTACTGGCAGATTTCCAAATTTACTGTTTACGCTAGTGTTATCCTTGTTCATGGTAAGCCCTATTTATTTACTGAGATTTGTGCTGGTTTAAGTAGATCTTTAAGTAGGTTAGACTTTCTGTAATGAACAGGATGGTCTTAAATTTGTTTAAGAGTATTTTGTAGAATTCAGTACAGATACAAATTTAACTGTTTTCACATTCTTAGTTTAACTTGGGAGCACAGAAGATTTATGAAAACTTGAAACAGCTGTAAGTATAATGGCTTTCCTGTCTTGCTTCAGTAGAGCAAGAAGAAATTAAATGTCATTATTAACTATGATAAGCATGGCAAGGATGATGGGCTTTCTTTTTTCTCTTCAAAATTCAGTAGACAGAAGTTGAGAAACATATTTTTTATTGAGACCCAGGAAATATTTTAAAAGGTCCTTCAAGGAAAATACAGATTATCTGGAGTCCTCAACAGAACAATATGTTTATGAACTTCCATGTAGCTAATATTTATGCTTATTGTATGCATTCAAGCAATTTATTTACTTAAATGAAACTCTTCATTGTTTGTATGTATGTATATATGTATTTCTACACACACTCTTTATGTGCAAGTATTTCAAATATGGATTTACTGGGGAGACGCATGGGGCTTCAGCCTTCTTATTAGGTTTTTCCTCAACCAGCCTGGTAACTTACATGGTTCTGAGCAACGTCACATGTTTTCTCTGGCTCTCTGCTTTTGCCTAGCCAAAAACATTTATAAATTTTTTGTCCAGTGTGTTTCTTGTCTAAAATTTTCCTGTACATGGCCTATATGATATGTGGTGTCACAAGCTATGGTCCTTTATCCCAAGAGATTGTATATCACCTGTTTCTACACAATGAAATTGTGGTTTAAAAGTGTCTGAGGTCTCCTAGCATGGGTAACTGATACCAGGAAGGAGACTTTAATGAAAGATGACACAAGCAGAAAGGATGATAAAAACATTTATATGAACAGCAAACCTCAGATTCAAGTGCAGTGATTTGCAGATAGCAATGCCTACTCTAACACATTTTAAAAGATCATTACACTGAAAGATGGAGAAACACAAAGACTGCATTCAGAAGGACATGATAGCAAATGTAGCATCTCCATAAGACTTACAAGTTGCCTAGAATTTATTGAAGCATCCAATACAGCAAAACTAACAATTAACACTATAAACTTAATTAAGTGTTAAATATGCTAAATGTATTTTGTATCAGCATAGCATTTTAGTGGAAAATTTTCTTGATTGCAAGATTTTAATCTTTTCTTATATATATAAAGCAACAGGTTCTAAAAATCTAGCAGCCATGTTAATACATAAATGCACCTTTAAGAGTGGCTATATTGTCTTAAAAAGGATAAATGTGTTTGATCATGTACAGAATCCACAAACCAAATAAGCCATGGTTTTACTGCTGTGACAGAGATGCCCCCTTTTTTCTGTTGGGTTTCCTATAGAATGATAAGGGAGATGAGCATAATTTTCCCTCAACCTGTCACTGGATCATAGTATTCTTTGGCTCAATTTCCCTCAAGACTGTGATGAAGCAAAATTGAGAAAACCTATTTACCCCAATGTAAAGATTTTTGATACCTGCCTGCACTCCACTGAAACCTGAACAACATATTTCAGCATAGAGAAGGAAGTAGTTGAGAAAGGATCACTGAGGTACATGAAGTACATTTAAACAGTCAAAAGTATCCTCCCAAGATTATGACACAAAAAGTCATAGGACGACTTCTTTTAGGGAGCTCTTTTTTACTAGTTTTGAGCTCTCAGGATTTAGTGAAATTATGTTTTCAAGGTTTTTTCAAGAATGGCAAGGAAGAGAAGTTTTCTTTAAAGTGGAAACTGTTAGTTACATATGCTCTAAAAGAGCTATCGAACAAAGGATCAAATACTGTAAGGCTTGAAATAAAGTTGTCAGATTTGGCAATACTGAAGGAGCAAAGGAGTACTTTCATAATTCCACCCATAAAAATCTTTATTTCCCATCTGATAAAACTGCAGATTGAAAAAGACCTATGTAGAAGAGGCAAAATAATTCCAATAGATGATCTTCTGCCTTTTTGAAAGATATTTTCCAGGGGGACAGGGAAAGAAAGCTTTCAGCACCCACAGTTCCAAGATCAAAACAAGAGGAAATCTGGGTAAGGTTTAAATGCTGGACATTTGCCTGGTCCAGAGAAGTTCTGATGCTCAAAATATAAGTAGCTAGTCACTAAAGTAAAGCTGTAAGAAAATGGCAAGGAATTTGCTTTTTCTTAAGAGTTCCCCAGCAATGAATGAGGATATTAGAGAGAAAACAAGAATAAATCCATGAATAATACTGACTTGTTCCAAATACCATGATTTCAACAGCACAGAGGACATAGTTGCACAGTCCTAGGGAAAAGAAAAATTTTTTGACCCAGATGACCCCAAGAGGACGTGTTAGAATTCACTACGATTAGCTGTTCTGATGTTCTGTCCAATTAGTATCTACGAGGAACAGAGTTTTGGGACAATGAACCTGGCAAAATGTCCTAAGGCTCTAAGAAGACTTTACCTTCAGGATTTTATTTCTAAGATGTAGGGATTGTAGTGGGATCCAGACAATAGGATTATGGAGACATCATAATTTTCTTTTCTTTTATTGCCAAGTACTATGGAGTCTTTCACTCTATCCAAAGGATTTCTTGCCCTAAGTCACAAGACCACTTGAAATTTTCCTACAGAATGTCTTTACAAGCAGGCAACTCGTCTTAGTTCGTTCAGATTTGGCGGTATTAGGTTCCAATGTTGTCTTATTTATCACACTAATCTTACTTATAATCATTCAGGAATGGTCCTCCCAGAAACATCACAAACTTTTACTGGAGAATAAAAGGACCCTTTTCAGAACCAGACTTTACTACTGGACAAAATACCATGTCTTAATACTATTCTAGAGCTCACAGATATAAAAAAAACCAAACCAACAAATTGCTCAAAACATTAAAGTGAAACATGTCCACTTTAAAAACAGCAATATAACTCTCTCTAAACTGTTTAGAATTAGATCTAATGTTAGAAAAAAATACTTTCTGAGTAGAGCGATATTAAGCACAGCTACATGTGTTCATTATAAGTAACTTCAGCCTGTACATTTTTACAACTAAGGAGTTACATAAATGTTGCCAAGCATCAAGTTCCTTGGTGGGGAAGAAAGAGGCTTTCAGAAGGATATTCACACCTCACATTGGCTCCCATGGCTTACGCCCTTGCCATAGCACTACTGGCACCACTCATGTTTCTAGTGCAATGTTACAACAGCTTTCCATGTTCTAAAGGAGCTGCACTGTTGTTCTGGGATTGCAAGTGAGCCGTTATTATTTGTGAGAGATTTTGTTCATGTTACAACCATTTATGACTAGTAGTTATGATTATATTCCAGTGAAAATATATAAAATTATATGACTTCACTGTTAGGAGAAACAATTGCTGTGTCTACAAAGTAGAATGGCAAAGGCTTGGTGTATTGTCCTTCAGTGGCTAAATAAGAGTTTTATATTATTCATTCCTTTCACATTAACTCATGAACTCACTCCCTTTGATAATCCCTACATGGATGGTCTGATCCGAGCACTACCACTGCAATAGCTCTGGGTTCACAGGCAGTAGTTCTACTTGATTAAAACGGTCAAGGTTTGCCTTAGAAAAAGTTCTACCATCAGCAAGTTTCAAAGAGAACAGCTTTATGCCCATCTTAGATGCAGAAAAGTACAAACTAGTGACTTGTAGCGTTGAAACTAAGTTGGTAAGTAAAAACAATCCTGTTATGAAGAATTCTGGAAAAATTTAGAGTAGAACAAGGAGAACAATGGATACCAATAAAACATGTACATTGGAAAGAATAGAACACATTATATTGGTGATCTGTAATCTTTGGGATATTTCTCTTGGTGAAAAGTAAAACACGACCAAGAATTAAAATACAAGTTACATGTAATTTACTTGATAAGAAAGTGGGTGGTATGCTATGTATGGTATATACATTGGGAAAACAAATTAATATGTGCAAGTTTTCAAAGATGTCATGTAAATATGTCAGTACCTTTAGGCAAACTGCTTTTAAAAATAATGACAACAGAACATTTCAGAAAGTACAGATATTTACGCTTCACAAATGACCAAAAATATCTGTATTGTTTATGCAAACCTATACAGAGGCGTAACCGAAGGCAGCTGGAATAAGTCCTGGTCATACCACCAGTAACTCAAGCACTTGTGTTGAAATATGTGCTGCCATATGTCTGCATAGATATTTTATTGAAATAAAAGAGATTCCAGTGGGAGTATAGGTATTCACTCACTATAAATCCTGCTGAAAACTAAGAGAATGTCATGGATGACTAAACACAAATAAGAGGAGAGGAGATACTAAGTGAGAACTGTGGCTGGCTGTAAGCATTAGAAGCTTTATGATATAAGACATTATATATAATATGCAATGGTAAATTCATATGTTAATGTCTTTGGGAAGTCATCAGCATAATGGACCATGGGTTTTTTTAAAAGTATTTCATGAGTAATAATTACATCCATCTATTAATTTGAATTAAAACTATCAATTAAAATCCATCACTTTACGATGAAAGATAAAAATTGAATGAAGTTGAATATATTAATAAATATTTTCAAGAGTTACAAGAACTCCTGGTCTTAAAAGCTTACAGAATGCAGATTACTTGAAATTATATGCAGGATAAGGGGACTGAATGAATGTGGATCGTCAGAATTCTACAGTTTACCAAACTTCCTTTATACAGCTTCCTGAATTTCCAGATACAGTTTAGTAATGTTAAGTCATATCTGCACTGAATTTCATAATTACAAAACAGTGTCCAAATATGTTTCATTATAGTAATTTTCACATAAAAATTTCCATGTATTATTTATGATAGGACTATAAAATATGCATTTATGTAATTACAGGTAAGTCAGTTTATCTGGTGGGTGAAGACATCTGTACACCTTTGCTCCCCCATGGTGCCGGTTAGGCTAGAAGATCCATAGCCATGTGAGGTACACGTAGGTTCAGTAGCTTCCAGTCCAGAGGTGGCTTGAGCCTGGCTGCCTTGAAAGGCAGCTACATAACTGCATGTACCAATCTACTGAAGGCTCTCCTTCCAATAGTTGACTTCTATAGATAAATACACTAATACTTCTGATCACCCACAGGAGTTCTTGATTTACTTTGAGATTAATTTGGTTTAGGTGTTTTAGCAGTCAAAAATATGGAAAGAAATGGAAATAGTTTGAAATAACTGGTTATTCCAACTAATTGAGGCATACCAAAGGAAATTTTTTACAATTGTAATCTTTGTGAAAAAAACAGAATTCCACATAAATGAAATGTTTAGGATGCCTGAGCACATTTTGTCTTCACTTAGTGTCTTTTTAAACAAGAGCAAAAAGCTCAATATTGAGTGTTAAACCAGAAAAAGTGGTATTCAGGAATCAGCATGTAAGAGGACATACAGCTGAGTCCTTTTTTTCATTTAAAAGCTGAGCACTTGTCCAGAGTATTAGAGACCTAGATTCTGTTCATTTTTCTGTCTGAGAGGATTTGGGTTCACAGAAGAAAGGTTGTATTCTAAAATATTCCAAAGTGGGCTTCTTTTAGAAAAATTACAAAATAAACAGAACTGCTGATCCAGCTGAAATATAAATAGATTTACAGTAATGGCATGGTTTCAATAAAAGATGATATGCCTTTATGGTTGGAACAAAAGCCTTGATATTAGGAATCACTCTGTTTCTTTGCACCTTATTGAGCAGAATTCAGCACTGTCCTTTTGAATTGAGATTGGGATAACATCAACATTTATCACTCAGAAATCTCAAAGCAAATTGATATCAGATAGCATTTGACTTCTGGATTTTCTTGGAATTGCAATTCTAGGAATGTGGTTTAATTTTTACTGCAATTAAATTTTCTCTGTAAATAATCGTAACTATTCTAACAATCAATTTAAGGTTGTTTTAACAAATACTAAAGGGATTTCTATTTAAATATTTCTGGGTCCAATATATTTTCAGAAATTTCAGAACTGGTCAAAATAGCTCAGTAAATTGTATTTTATTTTATAAGATTTCAGCTAGAGTTAAATGACTTGAGGCTTTTTAATAGTAAAATTACTACAGCTAGCACTGTTAGAGTGTTTCATAACTGTTTCTGATGTACAAAGAACTCATGCCTGTCTTCTCTGTTCTTCTCTATTACTAGCACAGTGACCTATATAAGTCTGTGCAACTTAATTTTGGATACGTGGTTTGACAACACCTCCAGGGCTTCTTCTGCACTTCATGATGGTACAATCTAATGCAAAGTGGCATCAGTAAGAGACTTGACAGCATGTAATTTTACTAATTATTTTAATAATGTCTCTGTCATTTTCATCTATATAACTTCCTGAACTTTGCTAGCTGTCTATTTTTTCAAGAAACTGAAACTGATCCTGTTCTCACCACTAAGATCTTGGGGAAACATTGATGAATCAGAGAGTAAAGCTTCTTTGGTTCTTTTCTCTTTGCAGTGTTTGTAACACTGTAAAAAGCAGTATTTGCCAAAGGTATCAGCTGAGAATAAATCTGCAAAGAACTGGAGTGATCAATTATCGTGACCAATTAGAAAAATAGATATAGTCACAGTCTTAAACAACAGTCTGTGCTGTTTAAAGATTTTGAGCTTACCTATGCATACTAGATCCATAAAACCATACATTCCATAGCAGATTTGAAAAAGGATGTCCTTTCTTTGCCATACTGCATAAGGGCTGAAGGCTGACCATAGAAGCCAAGTCACACTTGCTACTAAGAACAGAGATCCTAGGATTACAGCAACCATCTGCACTTTCTCAACCAGTGTTATAGTAATGCTTTGCCACTAAAAGAGAAACAAAGTTGTATGAGATAAAAATGTTAATTTCTGTGATTGTACATTCAACTCCACTTTTTTCCTGAAATTAGAAATTATTTTAGTATTTATACATCTCTTTATAGATCTTTACTAATATCCTTGATACTGACATTTTATAGTTTTTTCCTATTTCACTTTTAGTTAAAGTGAAACTAAGAGTTGCTTTCCCATCCCCTCCAGCATCACTATCACCATCTAGCTGTGAACTTCAGAAGAGTTAATAGTTTTATTGCTGTTCTGAATACATAGACAGAAAATTATTTAGTCTTAGGAATGGAACCCAGCTTTTCATATTTGTTGGCTAATGAACAGAATAAAAAAAATGTTGGGAAAACAATTTTAAGTATTTTTTATGTTAGTGTGACAAGTCAAAAATGACAACTTTCCTTTCCATCCCACCTCCCTAAAGTCTGAAGCCTTTTTCCACTTTCTTGCTCCTCACCAAAGTAGTTCTAGACATACCAAGGGACTTGGACTTTTCTGTATAAACCAGTGTTAAGAGTACAAAGAGACACCTGCAGCCTAGTGTGGAAGCAACCTGAAGACTCAGGAGGAGCCCTGAATATAGGTAGCACAAACATTTCTTTTCAGTGCACCCCAATTATGTCTGCCTTTCCAGGGAAGGCTGTATCCTCCGTATGTGAGGTGACTCAGATTTATGGTGTGACAGGATTTAAATATAAAAGAGTATGCTTACTGAATTCTGTCAAGATAAGAATAGAAATAAAATTCTGTTAAAACAATGAGTCTCAAAAGCAAAACACGGCATAAGATTACCCTTAACATATATGGTCTTTGTTGGCCGTAATTGTCTATATTAGCTTGGCAGACTCCCCACTCTAGTCCCATCACCTGTTCCAGAGCTAGTATGCAGACTTTGTAGAATGCCATCTTTGCTGTTCCTAATTTTGAACATACCTGCCCTCTTTTACAGTTGCAAAAGGAAATAGGTGGAGTAGGCTACTGCAGTAAGGGCTTTTTCCCATCTGGCAGTAATTTTTCCTTTTTCCTGCTCTTTATGAAAGCTTACTCTTTTTACCAGCATTTGGGTACCCAGTACTGTATGATCACAAGATGATAGAATAATTCAGGTTGCAAGGGACTGTGGGAGGTCTCTAGTTCAACTTCCTGCTCAAAACAGGGTCAGTGATGAGATCAGACCAGGTTACTCAGGGGTTTATTCAGTAACACCTTGAAACCCTCCAAGCATGGAGACTGTTCAGCCCTTTGGGCAACCTGTTCGGCTTCTTGACTGTCCTCAGGTTGAAAAATGTTTTTCTTAAAAAACATTTTTCCTGATATCCAGTCTGATCCTCTTTTGTCCAGCTTATGCTCCCTTCCTCCCATCAAGCACCACTGTGAAGAGCCTGAGTGAGCAATGAGGTCCTCTGCCCCATTCTTCTCTTTCAGCTTTTTCCATTAACTTTTCTACCATTTCCTAATTTGCACATCTGGTGCAGCATGCCTCCTCTTGTTGCAGCCTTCTGAATATAATAGTACAAAAGCATAGCTGTACAACAATTTGTAAATTGTCTATCTTGAAATACTATCCTTTTATAATGAACTTATTAAACTCATACTAGCTACTTCTTTGAACTTCAGGGTTTGGAATGGGGCTATTCATATTAAATACCTTTTTTAAGGTAAAGCAACTATGGATACTTATTTTCTTTGTTAGATTTTTTTTTATAAGGTCAAAGAAGGTCATTAACGAGTGACACATGACAGAATGGTGTGAGCTTCTCATGGCTCAGGTATTGCTTGTATACAGGATTTAAATGTCAGGACTGAAGTTCATAAAATTCTCTTTAGACTCTATAGGGTTATGTTCAACACAATTATTTTTCATTTCTCAGCTGAAGCCACATAGTGTGACTTGGCAGAAAACTGTAAAAAATGCTATTGGTTATGTATCTCTTTCTATCTTCTTTCATTATCAGTGTGAGACAGACCTGTAATAAATTTGTTTGGAATGCCTGAAATCAAAGGACATTTACATGAAGTAAAGCTTTAACTGTCACAAAATATTAAACTGTCAAATTCATGGAAGAAGTGGCAATAAATTGAAAAGACTGTTATAACACTGAAATAAACAGCAGATCTTTCCCAGTGCGATTTCAGCAATGCAGACGTTCCTAAACTCACTTCAGCTTTTGATTTTCTTTGTTGTTTTGGGTTTTTTTTTAACTTAGAACGCTCATAATTATTCTGCAAAGATAGCACTGAACAGAAGGAAGAGTAGTCCAAATATTTGGAATAAGTAAGTAATGTAGCATGCAGTCTAGATAAAAAGCCCATCCCTTATTCTGGTGTTGTCTGACAATTAATTTCTATTCCTATCTCCCACTCCCAAACAGAATCAACCCCTTCTAGCATCTTCTTCCATCTCATGAGGGCTTTTGTTGGCTTTCCCCAAACTTCTTCTTTCTAGAAAAGCTTGACCTTTAAAAGTCTTAAGAAACATATATTTGATCCTCACCTCTTCCTAGCATCTTCTCAAGAATTATTCTAGTTATTTTGCTATCCTCCTGATCAGATGAATTGTCTGTCAAGAATGCAAGCAATTGAATCTCTCAACCTCAATAAATTCATTAATTCCAAAGAGTCAACATATTAGCGTGTTACCAACCAGGAAGTGGAGCCACCCCCATTACTGAGAAAATGCACAAGCATTCCACGGATTGTAGTTCCTAACTCCTTTGCCTTTAAAAATCAAGGAACAGTTAAAACAAACACAACAAAATAAAACAACCAAGAACCCCAAAAGGGGGTTGCATGTTTTCTTCTATTACTCATCTACTTTGGCCTTTGGGGTATTCACAGACATTCTTCTACAAAAGAAACTGTAGTCCTCCACCTTCCTCATTATGAAGGTCAGCAATAACCAAGCAAGTTAAACATTTCAGGAAAGTTTCCTCCCTGTTAGTGTAATCTGTAAATTGAACTAATTGATGAAATCCCACAGTAGATAGAGGAGGAAGGACTGTGCATAAGATGGAAGGCATTCAAGAGGCCCAGAAAGTTTTATGCGAAACTGCTAACTTGCCTCCTAGTGCTAGGCAGTCTGCCATAAGAATCCCCCACCCTAAGAGTGATAGGGTGGGATGGATTTATATTAAGCTCTAAAACGTGATCAGTTTTGGGACCTTGGTTTCTGTGTATGATGTCCCTCCTTAGTGCCAAAGGCAAGAAGACTGTGGATGTTCCTGATGGCTAACTTACCTCAGCAGAAATTTCCTCCTCCTTGCCCTCCTCCAATCAGTTTTGATTCAGAACAGTCTGAGATTGCCTCTTGGGAAATGAATGTCTTGATTTTTTTCCCATAAGTTTTATTGAGTTTGTGTACAAATTATAAAAAGCAAACAGGTCTTACTGAGATAGGCATATTTTTCACATAACGAAGAAGGTATTCTGTAGTTATTATGTTATTCACATGCAAATAAGTTTGGAAGGTTCAGTCCTTTACTTAGCCACGGACAGTATTAGCCATTAGGCAACAAGAGGAACTACATAGGACTGTATTGTCTGGTGGCATTGCATTTCATAACAGGGCTTATGAAGAGGAACTGAAGTTGTGGTCACACTGTTTTCTTCTAGTTTTACTCACAGCATAGCTAATATGTGTAGGTATACACTCTGACAGACACCCAGGAACAGAAGACTCTTTTTCTAAGAGCAAGATTCTTGTTATAGTATCAAAAGCCGCTTAAGCTTTATTTGATTTCTCACAATCATTTAGCTTATTGTATGCCCTGTTACATGTTGTTATAATCACTTCACCTTTTAATGTCAAATTAATGGCTTACAATAAGCAAGTCACAAAAATGATGTAGTGAAAATAATTCAGTGATAGTTAATGTTGAGAAATTGCATTTAGAGTTTAACAGACTGAATTATTTAACATTCCAAATTGAATGATCTCATTATTAGCATGTCACAATTTAAATCCATTATTTCCATAAAAGCATTTCTCATTTTCTTCATATAACTTGTCTCATAACTCTTAATTGTTCATGATTATAAATTATATTATGACTTCCTAATTTGTTTTTGTCATTTGCTGACTATACATTCCATAATCAGTAGCAGTTCTTTTAGCTAAGTATTTTGCCATGTTAGAAAAGATCTCTACAGCCTTTTAGTGTCAGCTTCTGTAAAGTACATGACCCTAAAAAATAAGTATTATGAGAAAGATTACAATTTTTGCTTAAAAACTAGAAAGGTTAAATATTTTGTATCTAGATAACTGTAATACTGTAATTTTTCAGATTCATAAAAAATTCTCATTTAAATTTCTATGAAATAGGATTCCATTTCATATTTCTTCCTATCGTATCTGTAGTGTTATGATATACCATGTCCTCTCTGTTGTCCATGAAAAAAATGCACTTTAATATACAATGATGATGAAATCTTCCTTTGAAAATGGTGCCTTCATAAACAAAATATAATTCATGCTTCTGATTTTAATGTAATACTGTCTGTTCCTTGAAACTTCCTACACTTTTACTTCTAGTGACACTTCATTATGTTTGGCTCTTTTAATCTTTTATTTACTGCTGGTCTTCCTTTCATGAATCATTTGGGAGTCTAGTATGTTAATGGTACACTACAGTTCTAATGCTGACCCCAGAAACATTGCTTCCTCTTTTCATCTAAGGGCTCTCTCAAGCAGAAATACTGCATAATTTCTTATTTTTTGAGGTTGAGACTTCCAGAATTTGAAAGAAACATATTGCTTTGATGGACTAATTGTTAAAGAATAAAGTTAATATTGTTATATGAATGTCCTTACTAACATAAAGATGGATATAATATTCAAAGATCTCTCATCTTTGAGATAAATTGATATTAACCTGGCTTTTTTTAATAGCGCCTTGTAAAAGCTCATTGACTATTATAAAATACATGGCAGAAAATTGATCTAAAAAGTACAGACTGAGACTGTGCTTGCTTGTACTTAGAATACATTACATGAAAAATGTCTGCAATGAAACTACACGTTTTCCTACATCCTTAATAAAGAACATATGAAATTTCCTTATGGCCCCCCAAACGTGTACCAGCTTCAACTATCCAAGTTTGAAATCCACCAAAATTCCTTAAACCAAAGAGCTGTTGGCGGTTACTCCACTCTGTTGTCTCAGAAACACATCTTATTATGGACACTGTTGACTGAAGCCTCCCATTCCCTCTAGTCAGTCTGGAACCCATATTTTATATAAAAGTAACTAAAAATAGCTGGCAGTGACCTATTATAACATGATTAACCTGAAGACATATCAATTATATGACTTCTAAAAAGTTTTTGTTAGATTGCTCTAATTGCTCTGATTGGTAGAATCAGACAGCTCTGACAAGAAGTTCTTTCCTACTGTCATTCATTATGCATAAGAGGGTTTTGCAATCTGTGTGTGTATGAATACAACTCTTACAGAAGCAAAAGAACACAATGATTTAAGTCCAACAATCTATTTTTGAAATGTCTGTTCCTTACTTTATCTTGTTAGTAGCATAGATGATTAAGTAATTAAGTTTTCTAACATGTTTTGCAGTAAGCACCTCATGATTTAACATGCAGTGATATTGTTAACTTATTGACCAGGATGGATAGAAAATGTATAGTTTTGAGTACACACACATACACACACACACAAACATTTGAAATCCCATTTTTGGCTACAGGCTTCTATTTTTATGTCTTTTTTAAAAAAAAAAAAAAAGAATCAATGCCACAAAAATTGCAGCTCACCATTAATGCTTACCTATTTTGATAAATTATTAAGACATAAAGTGCCTGTAGTCATAATGCCCATTATCTTTTCATGTATCAGAGAGCTCATGAATACAGATAGTTTGGCTTGTATGTAATTTCTCAGTCTGCTTGGAAGGCTGACAAATATTTTACTTGGGACATTCTAAAAGCATAACATTTACTGTGGAGGTACTGTCCATTCGTGCTTCACACATGCAATTTAGTTGATAGTTCCTGGAAGTGTTGGCTTACTGCATGTACACGACTGAGCAGAACATCTACACCTACAGTAGATGCATCTCGGATTTCTGAGTGCCCAGAAGTCTGGACCTCCCGAGCAATGTACAAAATCTTCACATTTTATTACATTCACCTTTCAAAATCTTACTATTTATTAAGCAGAATAGTTTAACATTTTATCTTATAATTTTTTAATTATGATAGAATCAAGATCTGAGACCACAACCAAAGCTGTGGTGAAAACTGTATTAGTCTTACATTACTTTTGCTCTGAGAAATTATTGGTAGTTATCTTCTGCTGCTGGCCAAATAATAAAAGGAACGAGGCAAAACTGCAGGACTGTGTGACCATTTTCACTCTCTTACGAGACAGAAAGGGGGTATTTAGTTTTAATGGTACACGGAGGTGAACTCCCTCTCCACTTTGAGGCATTCAGAGTTTCTGAAAACATCAACTCCTGTTGATTAAAACAAGGATATTAATCCTGTGTGTTAATCTTCCTGTCTATTAAAATAAGGGTTGTAATTTTACCCAGTCTCAAAAGAAAGGCTGGCCCTTTACTAATGATCATATTTGAATCAGGAATCATTTCACAGTATCTAATATAGTATTCTCAACACCTAAAAGCATATGAAACAAAAATATGAAACCTGCTAAATGTCCTATTTGTACCAAGAAGTAATTTTTCTAATTCCTGATTTTCATTACGAATTGCCTGTCAATCCACTAGGATCAAATTCTCACCAAAGTATGTACCACAGGGTACTTAAAAATCATGGTGTGTTGTAGAGATGTATCTGTGAGAAATATGTAAGGTTAAAGTGAATTATTCTCTACAAGTCAGCTTGTAACTCATATGAGACTAACCAATTAAGTTTAGCTTAGTGGCTTAGTTCATCAGTAGTTTGAACATTCCATGGACACATGTATATTTGGTGAAAGCCAGTGAATGAAAATTAACACTCTGTGTTAATAAATACTATTCCTACTGTAAAGTAGAACAGTTCAATTTCTGCTGCAGCTTTATGGGAAATACTGAGTTTCACTGCAATCTAGATGTACTCTTGATAGCATTATCTGAGAATTAAATATGAATGAATGGAGGAAATTAAAGCCTCCCATGGTTGTTGCATCCTTTGCAACTTAAAGATGATCTGCAAAATTAAACTGAAAACTTAGCTCAAGCATTGACTGTCATGTTACGGATAGGTCCACATTCCTGGAAGAACACTGAGAAAAAAAAAAAATACATTGTTCTAATTACTCAGAGGAAGTAAGTCTCAGCAAGATTATAAACTAGTTGTGTGAAGGAGGTATTAACAATTTTCATTCTGTCTAGTCACTTAGGAGGTTTAACCATGCTTTGCTTAAACGGTTCTGTACTTCTCTTTGGACCCAAACAGACAGTATCAAAAAGGGTTCTGGAGTTGCTTCTTCCTTCTCTCCTGGGAAAGGAACTGTTTGTAAATTCTAGCTAAAACTGTTGAATATTTTTAACTGATAAAAATGCTGAGCATGAGGCTAAGAATGTGCAGCTCATTATGAGATTAATGCACTCACCAAAGATGTGTAAAAAATTGCTCAGCATGGAGGGACAGAACAAGTCTCTTCCACAAAAATAAATGCCCTGGCCACCTGCCAGTATACAGAGGGATCATCTATTCTTGATCGTTTCTGTTGATGTCTTCTTGTCTCCCTTATTGAAAGTATTCAAGTATTAATTCAATTTCATTTACTGAAACTCACGTTTCATCTGCTAGCTGGACTATCTGAAAGTGCTGGGTACTCTTTCTCTTGTCTTTTTGACTCTATGAATAATTAAGTAATTTTTACAACCCATACAAAGAAACACAGAAGGTTTATCTGAGAACTTTCTACACCCTAATGGTTGGTGCACTCCTTTGTGAGGGACCTTGACTCAAACCTGTTGTTCACCCAAGTTAAAGTGAGGTTTTGAACTTCCACCTCTAAAGATATTATTTTAATAACTGAGATTTACATGGTATTCAGGATATTCAATAGTAGAACTCCTTCCAAGTAATTTACTGGCACACTTCCAGTTCCCACACAATACAGAGATGTTCACTGAACCAAACAGAAAGCAAATGAAATTGATTCTTCTCTTCACATCACCTCCATAGGAATGAGTAGGGAGATGATTTTAGTATGGTACAAAGCATCAGGAACCATTTCTGACACTGGCCTATTTCAGTGTGTTCTGGATGCTGAAAAAGAGGCCATGGAAAGGCCTTTCCAGGAAAAGAACCATACAAATGATGTGAAGGTGGAAGAAATGCCATACAATTGGAATTTTAGACTTCAAAGTTTCCAGTTTACTGAACAACTGAAAGAGGACTCTTCTGAAGTATTTAAGTACTGTAAAAGGGGTAGAAAATGCTAAGTATTACCGTGTTTTTCCAATCCAGGCACAACACAAAATGTTGGTTAGATGATGGAGCCAAAGGATGTAGATTTACAAAAAAAAAATCAATTGGATAAGCACAATTAAGAAGTTGTAAAGCATCGATTACCAACATTTTGTTTAAAGTACACAGCATCTACTGCTTTCCACTATCTGCTTCTAGGCAGTCTATGAATCTAAAGACATGAAATCAAGTAGTGCATCACCGTCTATTGTCACTGTATTCCCCTGCATCCTGCAGCAACATTATTCACATCTGATATTTGGGGACTTCACAATAGTTCTGGCACAGAACAACTCTATACCCTTGGTTAGGATCTGAAGAAGTACCTTCACTGCCCAGTCTTCTCCCTATTGCTATATGGCAATGATGTGTTTCAGCAGTGAAGGGTATGACCTCACCAGAAAACAACTGAGTACAAATATTGGCCTCTGGCTTTTTTGGCCCTGAACAAAAACTGATTCACAGAATGGGATCAGACTTTTCATGTGAAAATCTGGAAGATGCACAACACAAGGGAAGAGACAATCCTGATTTCATGTTCTTCTTTGTAACATGTAAAACAAAGGAAACTTCAGATTTTGAGGGCAACAAAAAGACTAAAGAAACATATCCTGAGTTCAGAGGTAAGGTTGTTGCCTTGTCTAATCCCCAAGCAACGTTATGTGTATCTTGGGTGAAGGCTAAATGATGATAAGAATACCAAGGTATTATCTACTAGCATGTAGCCATGAAGAAGACAATCCTGGGCTCTGGTTTGTACAAAATCTGGCAGAGCTTGCTCTAAAAGTCAATTAGAATGTAATTTATTAGATTAGCAAATCAATTAGATTGATTCTGTAATCAATTAAGTTAGCAATAAATCTTCACTTGAAGACAATTTAGTCATAATTATAAAATTTTAGACTGTGAAAATGAATACGGTAAATAACATACTGCTTGAAAATTTGGCCTAATGGAAGAATTCGCTTATTTCATTGTTTCCTATATTACATATTATGTATAAAAATTAAAACTTGATATAAACATATGCACAATACATTTATAATTATAAGAATATAATGTATGCTTACTACAATTATTAATAAACATATTTTCATTATTAAGTTGTTAATTAAAAAATCTAATAAACAAAAATTTTAAAAGTCAGTTGCCTTAGTTTTTTCAGGTACTGCTACATGATCACAGCTACAAACTAGTAGGTACTGTTGTTTGAATCAGTAATCAAATTTCTTCTGTTTGGGGTAGCCATGGTTTTGACCACCAGTTACTTATAAGACTCCATTTTTAAGACATGAAAATGTATAAGACGTAGTGCTTAATTACAGAAAGTGGCAATTGAGATACTAAGTATCGTCAAATATGATAGCTCTATCTGTAAAAAAACAAAAATAGTTGCCTTTAGAGTGTACCCTATACCAGAAACTCTGTATTTCTCTCTAACCATATCATGAATAAGTCTGAAATCCCTTGGAGTAATTACATTGAATTGCACAATGTAACTGATTCTTTTGAACGCTGAAAATACCCAGCTTTCTGACTTGTTATATTGTGTATCAGCATTCATAGTACTGCAAGAAGCAATGGTTATAATATCAAAAATTGTAATATCCATTCACATCATTGTGTTTTGAAAATCCCTAAACTATAAATTGTTCTTGGCTTAATGGTGCTTTTATGCCTTACACATAACCCATGTACCCTCTCTTGCTGTACAAATACAGACATAAAAATTAAAATACCCTCTGTTTCTCTCAAATGTAAGAAGCACCTAAGAGAATGAAAGGTAAGTACATGCTGTCTATACGGAAAACACGTTTATGGAAGAACCACTTACTCTTCTGCAAACTGTCGCTTTTCAAGTTTATATCTATAAACACAGTCACATTTTGTTGTCTCTAGACAAGAGTCCCCTCTTTACATCCACTTAATTATGTATGATGGAGGTATTGGTCTTCTTTTCAGAACAGCAGCTCTCAGATTGCTCTGTCCTGCAGTCAGCACTGTTTCTGGATTCCTTAGTAATATTAACAATAACACTTGAGCTCTGATGAAACTAGTTTAGGGCACTCTTTAGGTATCATCCTATAGGATATACGTACTGAAACAACTTGTTACCACTTGGAAAATGTTTTGCACATAGACTGCTGCTCTTTTTGACCTCTCTAGAATGGATAGAAACAGGCAAGTAGATATTCAAATGACCCTGATTCTGCCATTGTAGTAAGACAAAAAATTCTTGATATCCAAAGTTTGTGAGCAACTCATCCTTACAAAGATGATGCCTAATGAAAAAAGCAGGGAAGGTTTGTCCATCTCAGATGGAATGCTCACTCACTCACTGGACTCTGAGAAACATCAAAGACTGCAAGCTGAGAAAACATAGAGCATCTAAGACCGGTGACTGCAGACAGAGCTAATGGAACGTGTCTCAGCACTGTGAAATAGCTAGTATAAGATCTCATGGCTCAAAGCACACAAAGAGATAACTGGCTCAGACATCTGGTAAGGGGAGGACCTAATACTCTTCAGGTAGGTTTGCCAAGTCAGACCCGGCTGATGTTAGTAACTTATCCAGCATCCAACTCTGAAGTAGAAACTATGGCTCAATACCCTAAAAAACTATGAAAAAAAAAAATCAGCAAAATGGCCAGTATTCTGACACTGACACCACACAGCTTTTGCTATGCTGTAGTGAAGAGGAACATTTCTGGTCTATCGGCCTTAACTTATAGAGGATTCTAAGGGAGAAGAGAGATCAAAGAAAGGAATGCATCATTTCTCCAGTCAGGGGACTGGGAACGAGTGGACAGCCTCAGTGCTAAAGGAGAAATTTCTGTGGCTTTTTTGTGACTATGAAAACAAGATTCAGCAATTTTCCAACAGAACAGCTTTTAGAATGTCACTCTTGAATGCCTGCTCATGGTCTACCAAAGTAAAGCAGCTCAGGCTCTCAGTCAACATGTTAACTGAGTCCAGTGGTGGAATTCTCCAGCAGACAGGTAAGCAGCTGCTACTTTGGACCCACAACACCCTGCAGAGATGCTGAGTGCCACAGACAGACTGAGCAGTAGGATCGCAGCCTTCCAGCACATACAGAAATTTTTCAGAAAGTGCTTTGCTTTATTAATGAAAATAAACACAAGAAATGTAAATTAATCATCCCTTTAGAGCAATGCAAATTCCCACATGAATTTCAGTTTGTAAATAAAATTATTTAACTTTTTAAAGTAATTTTCTTTTTCATATCATAAAACGTATTCTAAAAAACCCTGTTCCCCCTTAAGGGGGTCTGCAGGAAACACGGGGAGGGACTCTTTATCAGGGAGTGTAGTGATAGGACGAGAGGTAACAGTTTTAAACTGAAAGAGGGTCGATTTAGATTAGATATAAGGAAGAAATTCTTTCCTGTGAGGGTGGTGAGACCTTGGTTGCCCAGGGAGGTTGTGGATGCCCCCTCCTTGGAAGTGTTCAAGGCCAGGTTGGATGAGGCTTTGAGCAACCTGATCCAGTGGAAGGTGTCCCTGCCCATGGCAAGGGGGTTGGAACTAGATAATCTTTAAGATCCCTTCCAACACAAACCATTTTATGATTCTGTGATTCTATGATTCCCCTAAAGTGACTGGAATTAGGCCTTGATTACCAGAAGAAAAAAAAATACAGTGTAAGTCCTGCTGAAGCAGGTCTTTATCCCAAGAATCTTCCTGGTTTCTGTCACAATACAGGGAAAGGAGTAGTCAGTATAGTTACTGAGGGGAGTAGAAAAAGTAGTCACAGATTCAATGTCATAACCAAAGGTCACATCCTTAGGGATTCATATGTCAGAGGAAACAATGGTTCGATACTCAGATAACCTGGCTAATTTATCAGCAAAGTTAGAGAAAGATGAAAAAGATGGAGAAAGTGATACTGGGACAAAGACACAGCTTTTTAGTCACACTTCAGATATGCTAATTCAGGGTCAGAGCACTGTGGAAATGCTAGGTGATTTTTAAGTAAACAGACTTAAAGTCTGTACCTCTCAACACAAACAAGGAAGAAAGGAACCTTTAGGAGGTTATCATGAGGGCCTGATGCATGGGAGTTGTACAGTGAAGACAAAGATTCACTTGTGTCACATGATAAACACCATGACATTTGAGAGTAACTTTAAACTACTGAAACTACTCTCTCTTCTAAAACAGTCTAGACTAGAAGACTGAAGTCCTTAGATCTCATAGGTCCTAATTGCTGTGGCTAGGTTCACAGCAATTATATCAGTAAGATCTACAAAAGCATGAGGGAAAGATCCAGAGGAAAGATAAGTTCCTAAAATCCCCACAGCCATAAACTCTTCCCAGTGAGTGCACAGCAGATTTTCCATATTCAAGTATGTGGTAACCATATCAACTCTCAGCAGAGAAACTCTGAAGTAGACACATTTCCCTAGAATAACCAACAGTTTCACATGTTTTCTAGGTCTTTTTCCCAAGGCTATAGGAAGGAGAAGAAAGGATGAAGCAGAGGATTTTGAAATCCCCAAGATTCATTTGGTGGTCCCTCTCCTTATACTGAGTAGTAGATGATATGAAGATCTTTCCCTTAAGTTTGACAGATATCAGAAGGCATCAGTAATTAATCAAATTTCTATTTGGTGCAAGCATGCAGAAAGGAATGAGATGATATGTAATACTCTCTAAATGCTTGAGGAGAAAGTGACCCTCTTTATTAAGTCTCAGAAGGATTTTAAGTCATCACTGTACATTTAAATACAGGCAAAGTGTCCTTTTTGGAAGGTGACATTGAATGGAGATTCCGATGATTCTTGTGGTCACTAAAGAAGGAGGTTATGTGGAGGACAGTGTTGCAAGTGCAGGAAAAGGCTGCAAGTGTGAGACTCCTGTATTCTATCTGTGTTATTCTGTTGTGAACCAGTGAGCTCACATCAGCTGTTACGCCGATTCCTTCAAGTAAAATATGTCATATTGCCTTCCTCCTGTGAAATAGCAGTCCTGAAATTGAGATACAGAATTTAGTCATCCAAGGAGGAACACAATGTGCTGTCAGTAACCACAAGTTATAGTAGATTGTAAATTGCAGATTGCTCAGATAATAGCATGAGAGATACATAAAGCATTCCATTAAGAAGTAGACTCTGTCTGTCTGTTCTTGCCCGGTAAGCAGAGGGAGCTTCCTCAGCGAGAAGAGAAAGCATATGGATGTCTACTCTTATTTTCTCCAGATACAGTTTTCTGGATGCAAATTTTGTGGAATTTGCCTTTTTCAAGATCCTTGTAGTGCTTGGAATAATCTTGTCCCAGTGTTAGCAGAGTAGCTAAATACACATGATGCTAGCAAGTATTTCATCTCGATGGTAAGGTCCATGACTTTCTGAAACTACTAAGGAATTATTTTTTATTGTATCTGTTCTTTGGGCATAAAAGACAAGAAAAATGAGCCTTAGCTCAGTAAATAGCCTCTGTCCAATAATATAGTTTGTTTGGGCATCAGTATGGTATATTCCTGTACTGGGAATATGCTTGTCACAGAAACGGCGAAGTTTCATACTGCCCTGGAGGGAAGACACGGCCAGAAAAATATGCAGAAATATGGGAGAGGGGGGGAATAATAAGGGGAAAGGAAACAGCATGTAGCTAAAACTATTCATTCTCCATCAGCTTCACTGAAATGAAAACAAAAGTAGCAGGAAAAAGAAATATAGAAATAAAGAAAATAAAAAGGAAAGACAAAATAAATTGAAACAAAAAGCAAAGAACCCTATGGGAAAAGAGTCATGCAGTCAAAACTCACAATGAGGGTGCTCTGACTAAGACAAGTACTTCAAAAGAACTGAGGTCAAATTGTTCTTTCATTGTTGCACTGCTAGCATGAAAGGAGGCACGGGCTGTCCTCTGCACACTGCTGAAGCAGTATGAAAGTGTCTTCATTCTGAATACCAAACATCCAATTTGAATCTACGCATGGGACAAAAATTTTAAAAAATCTAAGTACAATAGGTGCAAAAGCTACCTCCCTGGTTGAAAAATTTAATAAAGAAGTAAGTTAGCATGACTGCCAGTCATTTGGATGAAGCACTGAGGACTTCAGTGCAAACTGACCAACATTCAAAACCAAGAAGCATTAAAAGGAAGTTTCAAAATTAATTTAATAAAACTTTCTTTGACAAATTTCAGTTGTGGAAAAAAACTACAGTTGCATTTCACAGTTGACATAGCATGACTGGTAGAAAAGTCAGGAAGTTATGGTGCTCAGGGCAGGCTATTCACATTGCCAAATAAGCATGAGCTAAGGAATAGAAAAGAGGTATAAGAGCAGTACATTATCATTTATAAACAAGTTTTCATATTAAGAAATAGAAGAAGCATGCTGAAACAACCAGTCTTGATTACAATATTTTTCACTAATGTCTGTTGATAGGAATTAAAGACCTGAATAATCAGGATTTTGGACATAAAAGGACAAAAATTTGTTTCATCATTAAATAAATTTCATTAATATTAGGCTACAAGATCAAGCTATTAGGCAAATATCCAATCAAAAAGACAAAAAACTTACAAAAAACAGTAACTCAAAGGTTCCTGAATGCAGGTCCCACACCACATCTTAAGCCTTTCTTTGTCACTGAGATATCCTAAGCATTTAAAATGGCAGTATATGTAGCAATCCTGATTCCCATTCACACTACCCTTTACTTCTGGATGTATTTTTCTAATGGAATCTGTTGTAAATATGTATTTTATGCTTATAATTCCAGTAATAACTGTTATTCAAGGTATTTCCTCTGAAAAACAACCCAGCACCATGTCTTATGATAGTCATTTTACCCCATGAAAATCTTAGGCTCAGCAGAATCCACCTTTTTCCCTTGAAGTAGTTAACCCACTATTTAATACACCAAGATAATGACACTCTTTAAATATATATCTATGTATCTTACCACTAGATCAGGATGTCACTTGGAATTAAAACTTTATTTCTAAGTACAGTTCACAGTCTACATTGCACTGTTGTTTCACACCATTCAAGCTGTCAGAATGCCTTGAGCACAGTTTACGGATTTCACAAAATAATACAAGAAAACAATTGCTTTTTTAATAAGCTACAGGGAAAAAAAAAAAAGTGACATATGAGGGGCACACACCCACGTACCATTAATGCTATTCTTTTTTTAAAACATGCCCTCTATTTTGTGTAGGTTCTTGATTACCTTAGTATACACTTCAGAAGTCCAACGGAACTGCCTAAGTAAACACAACTAGTTTAAAATCACTCTCCATGTTAGTACAAAATTGTTCTCTATGCTATAATTACCATTTCTTTGCCTAATCTATTTTTTACTGATAATCCTCTGTCTTAAATAGACAGATGTGAGCACCAGAGTGGCTTGTCTATCTCCCTGCTTGCTGTAGCTGATGCTCTGACAAGAATAACAGATTTTCTGAGTTCTATCAGTTGAGATGCCAATTTTGACCAAATGTTCCATCTAGCAAAGCATTAACACACAGAGGATCAGGAAAGCAGATCTCAGGTGTTTGCTGGTGCCACTCCAACAACTATTGTAGCAAGATCCCAAATATTAACTATACCTTCTAAATCACTACTTCAATCTTGTTCCATTCCAACCAGCCAGAAAGCATAATTTTTGCCATACAATGTTAAAATCCCAACTAGACTAGGAATATCCAAGTTTCTGAACTGAATCACAGGTTTCAAACAGTTGGTTTCCAAGTTTTGGCCATTCTGACCTAAATCTTCACCCCCACTTCCTGACTCTCAGTTCTTTCATAGGACTCTCTAAAACAAAATCAATCTCCTTCCCCTCTTTCAAGCTTCTATTTTCTGTGCACTTAACCCCGTTCTACTTCATCCTTCCAATTCTTGACTCTCTTTATAATGTCCCATGTTCCTTCCTGATAACTTCAGCTCCCATGTTGATGACTGCCCTGACCTCATCTCTCCTCATTGGACTTACAAATATGTTCCAGTGGTCATAGTCAACAGCCATTCATTGCTTTGATTAGCTCTTCATCTAGGTCTGCATCTCATCTTTAGTTACTAGTTCTTTATCCCTACCCAACTATCACTGTGATATCACTGTGATAGAATCAGTTCATTTGTTCACATATTATTCTTCATTATTTCATGACTTTCAGATCATTGGTACTGATGATTCTTCCATCCCTTGTTCCCTCTTACTTGTCGTTAGTTACCAATTCTCTCCATCCTTCTAAAGCTTCTACAGTTCTGTTCCTCCTTCCCACTGTAATGTCCATCTTGCACTCCTTCAGCTCTGTATGCCAACAGACACAATACTTTGCTTGTAGGATGACAGCAGTGCACCAGTGGCCTGCTCACTTGCTCCATGACAAATTTGTTCTCTCATGTGAATGGCTAACCAAATGTAATTCTCAAGCTTAACTGAGTTTTGTCTCCACACCTTTTTGCTGCCCTTCTTTTCCAACTCTACTCCTTCTATCTCTGAGTCTCTCTGTGCATTGATTACAAGAAAACAAAAACATAATACAGCATGAAATTCATTATCCCTTTAGCAATTTCCCTGTGACACCTTCTGTTTTTGCATTTCTGTCCTTTCCATCAGGGCAAAATTTTTACTGTCCTCTCTTCTTCTATAATCTCTCTACTTTGCCCCAGTGACATATTTTTGTCTTTCCTGATCCACTCATTTACCCCAACTCTCTTTTTCAGTCTCTCATTTACCTTCAGATATTTCCCACAGAAAGTACACAGGAAATATATTTTGCCTTTCCCACCACAAAAAAAAATCCACAACTTTGACACCACTGACCTCTCCGACGGCCCTGCTACCCTTTTGTTTCTAAACTCAGTAAGCATGGTACTTAGACCTGATTGTAACCACCAGCATCTACCCAGGACATGTCACTGAAATGACTCAGAGTGTATCAAATCAAAAGGTCTATCCAGTCTAGTAACTTCTTCCTAGAAGTATCCAAAAGTAGATGCTTAGGAAAAGAGTGTGAGAAATATAATTAATATATCTATGGTGATGACTGGTAGATCTACTTTTCTGTTTCAAACTTCTCTTGCCTGTGAAAACTAAAATAATTGTCTGTTTCTAACACCTTTTGTACAGATCTTACCATACATTTAAGTTCATAAAAATCTCTAGGATTTTCATGTCCCAGCCTTCCTCAAACAGTATGGATTTCTCCTCCAATCCATGATTCTGTTCTGTAACCCAGGAATTATCTTAAATTTAAATATCTATTTGGATCTTCCTGTTCATAATATTTCTAAAACTTACAGGGGCTTTCTATGTAGCATGCCTAAGACTATTCATATATAAAAAATTAATTTCTCATCATCACTTTCATCTTATGTCTCAATTACTGTAACACGGCTTTTAAGCTCATGACAAATGTAATTTTCTCAGCAACCACAAGACTGCTTCAAATAGGGTTTTTAGTGCACTACTTTGACCATGCCCTTCTTTCTCCACTATGATGGTTCCTCTCTTCCCCATCACATCAAATAAAAAAGACTTGACTTGATTTTTTAAGTCCTTCGAGGCTTTTACTGACATATTAATTACCTTCTAATGACTACTCTCACATCAAATCTCATTTCCTGTTCACAATACCTATCTCAGCCAAGTATTTTATTTTCTAACAGGCCTTCTGTACTGCTTTCACATTCAAAGGGTGCCTGCAAAGCTTCATTATTTTCTTTTCAAGAGGCATCCTAAAACTCATCCCATTTCAGCTGCCAAAACCTCAATGATAGTTAAAAATGTTTAGTGTACAGAGATTACTGGTTTTATATATCCCCATAAACTAGTCCCTTAGCTCTTGTTCAAACTTCTTTGTAAATTGTCCAAGACTGGGACAATCTTTTTTGTTCTTTGTGTGCACTGGCATACTGAATAGCACGGTGTATCTTCCTGGATCTTCATTACAGACAACATAACAGCAGCAACATTAGTAGATTGTTGTTAGTACATAGTGTAGTTTAAGAAACACAACTGGAGATTTGAGTCTTCTCCCTTTCCCCTTCTTAGTTATGCCTACAAAAAGTAAATGCTTTCATCCAGCTGTGCATAGTCATTAGGAATAACTTTTACTAAACATTTACTACACATTTTTTCTGGACACTGGCCTCCATATTGAATTATCTGAAGAACTTGACTTTTGCACCTGATATAACATGCATATATATACATGCAGGCTGCTATGGAGTCTTGCTCATGCTTATCTAACTGATGCCAGTGAGATTACTCAAATGAGTGAGAACTACTCACATTAACAAGACTTGAAAAATTGAACCTGTAATTCACAAAAACTATTGAACATAGTAATTTTTATGCTGAATTTCTCAAATGCTAATAATCACAATTTGGGCCACTGAAAACCACTGAACTCATGAGCCACATTCCACCTCCAGTAACTACATACTTGCTGGGTTTTTTTAATAACTGTTTTGTGATTTTCCTGATGTCAGAAAAGGTGTTGAATTACCATGCAACTAACTTTTAAATTAGCACACCGATCTACTGCATCACTTTTGGAATAGGTCCAGTTCACCTGGGGTAACAGAATATAATGTTTTAGTGAACAGAAGCACAAGATACATCAAACATCTAATGTAATGCTATTTTATGACAGACTACAGTAACAGTCTAGAAAAGGCTATTCTCTAAATATCTTTACTGCTCACTTTTATAGAAATGATGGGGTTTAGCACCAAAGTATATTTTCTCAACCTTTGCATGACTATATTCCACTTTTAAACATTATTTCTGAATCTTACAAGAGAACTGACATACTTTAATATACATTCATGCTTAACTGCATGTCTAGTGAACTAATTTGCTAACAGCTTAATAATTAAATAGCACCAATAAAAAACAAAGCAATCTGTTTATGTTTCCTTTAGAAAGGAAATATGTACAAATTATAAAGCTTAGCAAACCAATATAAAAAATATTTCTGTTTGTCTTTTCTTTCTCTTTGTTAATCTAAAATGTAATTCTAGGTGGGTGTAATTTCCAAGTCAGACATTTCAAGTTTCTCTCTTCTTTTTAAGTTGTTTCAAAAACCTTCCAAAACTCCCTGCCCAAAGCAATATTTGCTCCATCTCCCCTCATTATAGTTTGAGGGTTTTCTTGTTATTAACATAATCTTGCCTATTATTGGATCAAATTCCACCCCACTGTAAGGAGCAAGTCCAGGAACGTGAACAAGTGCTTTTATTAATGGACTAGTGTAAGTTTAAATATGCCTTTCTGATATGATCTGGAGAAGGATGCTGAAAAAAATCCAAATTTGCATTTCTCTGTGAAACGCCATACCAAACGTCATCAATTTGTGCACTCGTCTTCCACTATTAGTCCACAGGTTAATTTGTTACTTTTTATGTTTTAAGATCTATTCCTATATTAAGTCTATGTGTTTCCAGGATTGGGTTCTTAAAAGTAAATTATGAAGTAGTTGCTGAAATATACAAAGTGACACTGGAAAAATTTCTATTGGAATAGTCACTTACCATAGTAAATTTTGTTCCTTGAATGTACTGCCTCCAAAGAGGCCCCCCTTTGGGATTACTTTCCCTGCCATGAAGCAACAGAAACCATAGAAAATGTTAGATATTAAATGGAATATTCACATCTATTCCAATGTTCTGGAAGAAAACAGAAAGATCTCCTACTTCTTAACTCCCTACACACTGTCACATACCATAAATACACGAGGTAAAAGTAAACCTGAGGAGCTGGTGCAAATCTGCATAGACAGTTCACTTCAGAAAAAGTCGTTTTGGTAAATAGCATCCTTTTTCTCTCTTATGACACTGCCTACAGAGATCTAGTAAGTAAAAGACTAGTAGAGACAACTCTGAGAACATGGACTGAGGCAGACTACTAGTTGTAGAGAGAGCGAACTACTCCTGTCCAGATATTGTATCTAATGTAGTGCAAGAAGTCTTGCTTTCTTGGGAACTTTTAAGTACATTAGCTACCTCAGTGAAGATGTTGTAAACTACTTTTATATTGAAACAGTTTAGCCCTCAGCTTTTTACCCAACCTGAACAAAAAGTTACCTTAAAAAAGGCTTTTGTGTAGTCAAGCAAATGATTCAGAGCCTGTCCAAAAGCTTAAACCAAGACAGCTGTTAAAAATGGCCAATACTATTAGACTCAAGAATATGGGAGAGGAGTGAGGGCATTTTAAGACTGATTGCCCTTATAAAAATACACAGATGACTGCAGTTTTAGGACTTCCTTTTAGATTCTGTAACTACAGAGGAGTATTCATTGTAGAAAAATGAGAAGGTACTACTGCGTCCCTTCAAAGAGATGCGTGATCTTTTGGGGGTCAGGAGTTTGACCCTAGCAATGTATGCTTAACTTGCTATTTGAGTGTGCAACTCCATGAAATCTTTTTGTATGCTATTTTGTTGAGAATAAAAAAGGATAGACTTAAATAATTTACATTAAAAATGAAAGATTGGGTTAAGAATAAATCAAGTATTTTTTAAGCTCCCAGGAGAAACGTGAATCTAGTTGTGTCCTCCCCCCAAAAATGTACCGTAACTCATGAAGAGAATGGCATTTAACTTTTGGCTCTTCAGTTTCTTTCTACTTCACTTGTAGTTTGGCCAAACATTGTTCTCTGCTGTGTCACCTACTGACACGTACTTTCATCTTTGCTTCTGTTTTCCACATACTGACCAGATAGGTGTCTGACAACATTTCAGGTGTCCTTTATATCCTACTTGGCCTCCAGCTGCAGTTCCAGAGTCTCTCATAAGTTGTGACGTATCTGCTATCCTATGTAGATATTTTAGCTACCTTGGGACATCTCAACTATTACTAGATTTCTCTTTGCAGGCAACTGTGTCATGTCCTTGCTGTCAAACAACTATTTTCAGAGACTATCACTGCAAACTGTTGATAATATAACCTTTGCTAGGAAAAGGATGAGATTGCTGCAGATATATGGGAAATAAAGATTTTTGAAAGGTTAAAAAAAGCCAAAAGAATCAAACAGAATGCCATGACAAATCACCAGAGAAAGTCTATGTAGAAACAGAATCAACCACCTTCATTTTCTGGAGCGTTTTCCAAATCCATTACTTTTTTACATCATAAAGGTTCTATCCAGGAAAACTCACCAAAGTTTCCTTTATGGATTCAGAAAGAAAAAACTTGAAGTCATAACTGGCTCTGAAAGTACTTACACTTAATCTGAACAACTGTAAGCAAATACTCCAGATATCCTACATCCAAGGAATGCTTATCACGCTCACACAACTGCCATTACCATCCAAGCATGTCTTTTCTATAAAACTCCAATCAAGCTCAAGTGCAGAAAAATGACCCGAGTGCTCTGGCCTTCAAGAGCTCCGTCATCTCTGAGCTCATAGGATCAAGACTAAAAAAAGATACAATTATCTTACTAAATGCGTTCCTCAGATGTTATGAAATACAATTTCCAGGATGGTATTTTAAGCCTCTAAAGAATTCTGATATGCAAAGTGGTATTAAGGCTTCCCTAACAGATCTGCTGAAGCTTTGAGTTTCCCCTCCCCTCTCCCTGAACATGCTACCACTACAATATTCCAGCTGCATATTGTGATGCTGTTAAAGGGAGCTGTGAAAAATGTTACTGCACCTTTCAGCTTCTGAAACAACTATTGGTGGACAAAACTCAAAGAGTGTTCTGCTACTCCGGATTGTGCCAAGACTGAAAAGTCACCTCCTTTTACTTTTTTACAGTCAACAGTAGTTTTCTTTGCCACTCTCTTTTGGACCCAAAGCTTGAAGAATGAATGAAAACAACCTTTGACTGAGTCTTTAACAGACTATAAAGACAGGTTTAACGTTTAGAAAGTGAATCAGGGAGATCCAACTTGTTCTGTCATGTCTCAGTATGATTTATCTAATTACAGAATTTAACAACCTCTGAAGACCGTTTCTATGGCAAGCCAAAAGCTAGAAGAACATAACAGAATCAAATGACTGCACATTTTAATATGTAACTGGTCTTAAAAACTTAACTTCAAGTGGGTGCAATTGCTAACTGGTGAAGCACACAGGCTCTTCAGCTGTATTTTCCAAAAACCTTGAAATAAACATAAGAATCATTTTGTTTTTAAAAATGACTGGAAAGACATATTTCTAAAAACAAACAAACAAATTACCTGGCAAGGCCTTTTCATTTTAATTGCTATAACATGGTATCTGTAACAGCAGAGTTCACAGGTCCATGACCCTCTTTCACTTATCCACTTTAAGAGGCAAAGCTGATGTGTGTACCGTACAGACCCATCGCAGCGGCAAGGATTTAACAATTCACCCTGAAAAGGCAACACAGAAACATTAATTTTAAAGGAATCTCTATGTGCACGGATACTTAATAACAAAATATTTACAGGTCTGTAACAATGAACTGGTCTCAATTTCAATATGTGAAAAAGCATGTATTTTTGGATATAAAAATACCCCAAAATTAAACTGTCTTAAAGACATCTAGGTGCTTCTAATGAGACAAAGCCAGACAACTGTCTACACATGTACACATACATCTGTGAAACAAGTGAAAGATTACCATGCATCTAACAGTAGCATTAGCCCTTTCAAACACCTCAAACGGTACCAAAAGTGGCTAGATGCATTTCTCCTACAGTTTTTTGCAGTCATTACTAGGAAAAGAAACAGGTGATGTCACAGAGAACCGTGCTCTTGGAGCACAGCTAACCAGCTGTCAGGCAGGACCTCAAATAATGTAACCAAACACTTTCCCCAGTAGTTGGCATATTTCTATATTATATAAATCAGCTATTCTCTTCTTTCCTTGAGATGATTTTTTTCTAGCCAAGCTATAAACAAGCCAAGCTACAGAATGCTAGTTATGGATCCACTGCTGATATCGTGTCCAGCAATGTAACGACAGAGAAGATACTCGGAGGTCTTCTCAACATGACCTGTAAGCCAACCCTGTCATTTTAAAGTCTAATAGAAACCTGAGAAATTCCTATCGTTTAAAGTCCCTGAGGGGAGAGCCGGCGAGCGTGACGGCAAGAAGATGCACAGCGTGCACGCCAGCCATAGCCAACCTCTGAATTCTCCTAGAGCTCCGCGCCGGCTCGGAACTGCCCCGACCGTTTGTCACCGCCGCCTCGCCGAGCAGCCGCGGCTCGCTCTTCCCACTGAGCCGCCGACACCGCAGAGGGCGATGCCGGCCGGGGCGCCGGCCGCCGCTCACAGCGGGCAGGGCTGCGGGGGGCGCCGGGCCTCCCCCGGCAGCGGCCACCGGCGCTCCTCGGCCGCTTTCCCGCGCCGCGGCCGGGCAGCCGGGGCCGGGCGGGCGGCGCCGAGCCCTGTCCCTGGTGCTGATCGGCCCGCCCGGCACCGCCGCCCCGGGAGCGGGGCGGGAGGGGCGCAGGGAGGGACGGAGGGAGAGGGGTCGGTCCGTCCGCGCCGAGCGCGGGGCAGCCGCCCGCCCGCCCGCCCGCCCGCCGCCCCGCTCTCCTCACCTGCTCGGGGCCCTGGAAGCAGATCTTGCAGATGGGGCCGGCCCCGCCGGGGTGGCTGCCGCTGCCGCTCTCGCTGCTGCACACCGAGCGGGTCTCGGGCTTGTCGCCGGCGGCGGCCCCCGCCTCGGCGCCGCCGCTCTCCGAGCCGCCGCTCCGGCCCGAGCCGGCGCTGGGGCCGCCGCTCTCGCCCTCCTCTGGGGGGTCCCCGCTCGCCTCCCGCCCCGCTCCGGCCGGCAGCTCCAGCGGGGCGGCGGGGTCTGGCGGCGGGTTCCCGGCAGGGAGGACGACGCTCCCCCCGGCGCAGCTCATGCCCGCGCCGGCCCGGGGGCACCCGCTCGCCCGGGGCGGGGACGGCCCGCAGGGACGGACGGACGGACGGACGGGCAGGCGGTGGAGGGCGGGGAGCGGCGAGAGCGCCCTTCTGGCTGCCGGCGGCCGGGAAGGTGACCCGGTGCGGCCGCCTCCCTCCGCCGCGCTCCGCCAGCCGGGTCCGCAGCCGCGCCGGCGGCGTGTGCGTGTGAGGGAGCGGGAGTGCGGGCGGGCGAGCGCGTGTGCGTGTGCGCGGGGGGGGGGCGGGGGCGCGGGGGCGCGGGGGGGGGGGGGGGGGGGCGGGGGCAGGCCCGGCACGCGCCGGGTCGAGCCCAGCCGCCCACGCCCCGGGAGAGCGCGAGCGAGGGACCGTTACTCGGCGCGATCCGCGGTGCGGGGAGGGGAGCGGAGGGGGGGGCGGGGCGGGTGCCGCGAACGAGTCAGTCACCGTAACCGCCGCCGGCCCGCGGCCCCCGAGGCGCCTTCCCCGCCTTCCTCCCCCACCGGCGCGGGCAGCCCCGCTCCGGGCCGGCGGGGAAACCGCCACCCTCGCCGGCACCCCGGCGCCTGCCCGGCCGGGCGAAAGCCCCTTCCCCCTCCGCCGGACGCCAGAGCCGCGCCTGCCCTCCCGCCAGCCCCCTGCGTCCCTCCCCTCAGCGCCGGCCTCCCCCCCGACCCCGACCTCGGCCTCCCCGGGCCCCGCCGCCGCGGCACCCCCCGCCCTCACGGGGACGGCTTCGCCTTGCGCCCTGCCCTGCCCTTCGTGGCCACCCCTCTGGCCCCGGGTCAGGCCCCGACCATGAGCAGTGGCGGGTTGTTTTCCTCTCCCCGGCCTCTGCACAAACCCAGATCCCACTGCCGGTCGCGGCACCCCAGCCCTCACAGGGCTCCTCAACCCTGGCACCCCAGTGGAGGACCCAACCCTTTAAGGGACACTTGCCGATCTTCTTACTTTATTGGGTTTTTCATTGCAGGAGATTGCACTTGTAAAAGCTCAACAGAACGAATATTCAACAGTTGTTCTTTGGGTGCGAAACAGCAGTCCTCCTAGACTTCTGTGGCTGGCTTTTTTTTTTTCCCCAAATCCATTACATCACCTCATTTTCAAAATTAAATCTGCTAAGAGCATCATGATCAAATATCTTCTAAAAAAAACACCCCACAGTGGTTAGAAATTCTTTAAAGTTTGGCTGGGGCTGCTAAAGGAAAGTATGTGTGAATTTCAGCATCGAGTATAACACCAGTGCACATTTCATCTCGTGAAAACGACAGCAACTGTCTGCACAGGGAAAGAGAAAGAAAAAAAAACTCAAAAAACAATTGTGAGGCCATATGCTCTTCCATAGCCACATTTAAATTCAAAGTGTGATGAAATCACCCGTCGTCTTCATTGGCTGCCTCATATGTAGTCAGTCTCAAGATGAGGGTGTACCTGGATGAGCTCAGCCACTGCCTTCACCGGCCGTGTTTTGATAGTAGTGGCTTTCCTGGTGGGGACATTTTATTAGAAGGCCGAAGAAGCACACAGAACCAAACCAGGACTCCTCGGCCCCTGGTCAGGCGGCTGTCAAGCTGTCTGGAGAGGCTCGCTGAGTATACACCAAACACCTGGTCCGACCTTTCGGCCTGGCTGGAGACCAGCTCAGGCAATCTGCTCTCTGCAAAAAAGCAGCAGCCCCAGACTTCAGGAGAGCGACATTCGAGCTAACTAGGGCAGGTGCAGTTAAAGCTCTTTTGGTCCTCCTACAGTCTGCATCCATTACAGAGGCCATGTGGTAGATACATTCAGGACAAAGAACACTACTGCTGTTTACAGCATTGCTCTAAACAAGTGCATATTTGGAGGTTGTCTTCCTATAGTGGACTAAGAGCTATCATTATGCCTTTTCTCTTCATCCACTAGTGCCCATTCTCGTAAAAATCTTTGTTCTGCATTAGCTAAGCCAGTGCTGGTCATTTAGCTTGGCTTTAGGACAAGAGGCTCCAACCCTAAAATTACTTTTGTTCGCAAGGTGGTTGTTAAGTAGGTAAGTAGCGTGGGTTTATCCAGATCTGGTAATGTGAAACAAAAAATGTCACATTGAAAGTGACGTTTTGATGAACTGCAGATGCTGTGGAATTAAGAAATTCTGCATATATTTTTTTCATAGCAAAGTAATACCTGAAGGGGTTGCCAGGGAGGCTAAACAGAATTTGAGACAGAATTAATCAGATAGATTAATTCTAAGGAAAGAAGGGACAACCACAAACAATGAAAAAACAAGAAATGTCAGAACAAACAGATGAGTCCAATATACTGGGTAGAAGGGAACTAAAGCAGAACCAGAAGGAAAAGGCAGTGGAACTAATCTAGTGAAGTGAAAAATGAATGCTAAAAAGTTACTCATCTGCATCAGAGGAATACGGCATGCCCTTGCCATTTGCTATATGTGGGGGTTTATGCCATTTTTCTTTCTCATCCTTTTGTTTGTCAGCAGAAATTCAATAAATAACACTGCTTTTGGTAAGGACATAAAGAGGAGATAAAAATGTCAACACAGAAATGGAATGACTTCTTAATGACAGGAAAAGAAAGAAAGATGTGACTATAGGGAATAATAGAGTGTGTTAAGAAGGTCAATCTTTTCTACTTAATCTTGATCAAAATAAATGTATAGCATGACTCTTAAAAGGGAACACATCTAATATGAATTAGAAGAATGTTTCTTTCACATATATGTAATGAATTTGGAGAGCTGATTGCGAGCGGGTATTCCACAGATGTGAGTTTGTTAATACATCACCTGTTTGCACATCTACCAACAGCTACTGGCACACTAGCTAAAATAAAATCGCAGAGGCTCTCGATCCCGGCGTTTCAGAGTCCATGAGAGTTGTTCGGCGTGCTGGGGGCGGGAGGAGGTGCCGACAAAAGAGCAGAAGGGGTGGAGAGCATTATGTAACACAGCCTCCAACCCAAGTAGCGTTCAGCCTTCTGCTGAGCGAGAGAGGGGGACGGGAGCCAAAAACAAAGATCGAAACAGAAAGAAGAAAAATTTAAAGCAGGAAAGGATATTCTGCTTCGTAACAGCAGTAGTGTAGGTGGTTGGGAGAAAGGAAAAAAAGAGAAGCTGAAAACATGAAGAATTAATTTGTGATTAAGACAGTGAACTGGAGCTCAAGAAATTTGTGTTCAAGCACAGCTTTGCTATGTGCTTCTTGAACAACCTTGAGCAAGTGACCTCAGGTGGGTTGAACATAGGCATCGGTCACCTAAACACAGGCAGCTGGCTAGTGGTACTCCCAGCCGGCTGTCCAGTGGCCTCCGGAGGACTGTGGCTGTCACATCTGCCATCTCTTTTGGGAACAGTGGGGCTTTAGAGCTGGCACGAGACTCCCAGATGCAGGCACATCTCCCTTAGTCTCTCTCTGTCTTCTTCTCTACAAAAAACTGAAACAATAATGTTTGCTTTCTCTGTTCCTTATTCCTGCCTCTTCCACTAGCATTTGCAGTATTTTACTGGCAGATTCAGGCCATATTTGTAGAGTCTTGATCTTGGCTGAGGTATCTAGGCATTATAACAAGACAAATAATAAGGAACAGTGATACAGATAAAAATAACACCGAGGTAATAAGACTGTGGGACAGTGAAATAAATTGCATTCAGCAGGCGATGGGAAAGGCAGGAGAAGTACAACCCCTGAGGGAATGGAAATTGTCTTTCCTCTATTTTCCTTCAGTTCTGCTCCAGGTACATTCTTTTTCCCACTGTGCCAGCTCAGCACTGTGCAATTTTTTCCTCCAAATAAACTAATGGAAACTCAAACCCCGTTTTCTACCTGAGGACGATCAGCTGTAGGTAGAACATCCAGGAATTAAAAACAGAGAAAAACATTTGAACGGAGGGGAAATGTTCACGGAATGGACAGAACAGGGTTTTTTAAAAATTAATATCCATGAAGATAAACCCTGTAAGTTTTATGTACGGAAGAGATTCCGCAGGAATAATGTATGCAGGTAACAACCTATTGGGGGATACTATACAAATGGAAGCACTGTGTTACCGAACATTTAAAAAGCAACCGCTGCTCTTCTTTTTTCACAAAAAGTTTCCATAATGCATTAGCATGTACCATAAATACAGTAATAGAACAGCCCAGGGATGGGTTTGTTCCATTTTGCTGCTTCCAGTATCTCTGAGGAAAACAAGATTATATAGTTTTAAAATATTAATAAAGGAGTAAAGAGAGCAATTGCCAGTGTATTACATTCAAAACAAAATACTAATGAGGTAGTAGAAAGTGAAACCTACTTAAATAATAATACAGACATATTATTATTATTTTTAATGAATATCGTGTCTATGTCCCTTTCAGAATGAAACTCAGGTTAGTGGAGATTACCTGTAAACAAAAATAAGGCATTTTGGCTGTAAGCAAATGCTTCAGTTTAATTTGAAATGTGCTTTACATGTTTAATGCAACATAAAATGTGCTTCTGAGTAATAACCCCATCTGTTAAATTTCCGTGTTCAACTTTATTACATTAAAAGATCTGCGCAGATGGTTAATAGCCGTGCTAGTGACTGTGTATTATTTGCTGGTTCACTGAACGTGCCTGATTTTAGTTATGAACACACACTCATCCTACAGTCGAGGCTTTTACAGTTATGTCAGCCAATTAAAATCTCACTCAGACAGAAACCTATTGTCTAATGAAAATCTTTATTTTCACATTGCTCTCTTGCTTTTTTGGAAAAGTGTACCTAGATTCCTATCCAACCCGGTATTGCTCAACACTGACACATCTCTGCATAGCAAAAGTGTCTCGTCTTAGTAGATACTGGCATTTCTTCCTCAAACCTTCACAGGGATTTCCCATCCATGTTGGGGCCTTGAGCTCATCCCCCCTCCTGGACGGTCAGCTCCCAGGGCTCAGGGCTGGCTCGGGGACAGAGCAGCTGCAGGCTTTCCCCTCCCTCCCTCCCTCCCTCCCTCCCTCCCTCCCTCCCTCCCTCCCTCCCTCCCTCCCTCCCTCCCTCCCTCCCTTCCTTCCTTCCTTCCTTCCTTCCTTCCTTCCTTCCTTCCTTCCTTCCTTCCTTCCTTCCTTCCTTCCTTCCTTCCTTCCTTCCTTCCTTCCTTCCTTCCTTCCTTCCTTCCTTCCTTCCTTCCTTCCTTCCTTCCTTCCTTCCTTCCTTCCTTCCTTCCTTCCTTCCTTCCTTCCTTCCTTCCTTCCTTCCTTCCTTCCTTCCTTCCTTCCTTCCTTCCTTCCGTGACTGGGGATGACAGGGAAGCCACAGCCAGGGCCAACCCCTGTCCATGGGAGCTGCTTTTAAGCTGTACCTCTGCCACGTAGCCCCTGCCTGAGCTACATCTCCTGCCACGTCTAGGCCATGCCTGGCCGTGGCCACACCAATCTGAGCCCGCCTCGACCTCATCCCCATCCCCAGGGAGGTACCCGATGCCTGGGGCTGTCCCAGTGTCGCCTGGCTGGCCTGGCAGCCAGGCCCTGCCATCACCCACCCAGGGAGCCCCCCACACTCCTGACACAGGATCCCACAGTGCCCTGACAGTTCTCTGTAGCACCTTTTCTTCTGTAGTGTCCAAGAAATTGTGACTGGCATCCTTTTTCTTTTACAGGAGACTTGCGAAGCATGCATCCACTAATTATTTGAATGTGCGTTCAGATGCTTATGTGGCTGATGATATAAAAGTTTCAAATTTTTATTTTAATATCATTTTCTTCTTGGAATATTATCATACTATTAATAATTACTATGTCTTACTGGATTTCTGTCTTATTTGACAGTATGCTGTGTTTCTTCAGAGCTTCTAATTTATTTTTAAAATGTTTGAAACTAACTATAATTAATTTTTCTCCACTGAAATATAGTTTCCTGTGAAATATAGTCTCCCTTTTGATCTCTAACTGTTTGGAAGTATTTTTTAAGCATTTTTCCTCATACCAGTTGTTGAGGGGGAAAAAAAGGCTTAGCATGGCTTCCAGAATGAGGTAATCTTTGTTTGCAAATAAATTTAGTTCCTTGGTTTATTTTGGAAATAGATCAGCTGTCACGGATTCTAGAGGGTGGCATCACTGAGTTCAGTTTATTGAAACAGAAATGACAGAAAGTCAATTAGCTTTTCCATTACATTTTATATGAACAAAAGCTACTATGCAAGGCCAAAGTGAATTTATTTTAGTATCAGCTGTTCAGATCCCTTTTTATCTGTTTACAAGGAAAAGAAAAATAAAGTCTTTTTTTTTTAAGAAGCATTTTCCTTGGATTTCCTTGTCTATAAGCATCAGAATGACTGTAATAGGCAGTACAGCCAACCTCAAACCTTGAAAAGTAGTGGTGAGACATCAAAAATAATGTAACAGCTTCCCAAATCCTTACCCATTGGCTTTCAGTCCATTCTGTACGCCCCCAGGGTATGTCTGACAACTTAAAAAGCTGCAAACCGTCCAATGTTTGTAGCAAGGCAGTGACATGCAGCTTCTACTACTGACACACCTTCTGGAGGATACCACCATGACCTGAACCCTGCTGTGGTCAGGACTTCAGGACACACAAAGCAGGAGAGAGAACTTCCCCTAAGTAGTTGCAGGCAAGAAGGAAACACAACAGTGAGTTTGTGATGGTGGGAACTGAAGCTTGTCATACTTACATCATAGTGCCAAAACTCACATCAGTTACCCTTTAAATGAGAATGGATGTTTTTCTTGACAAACCAAACCACAAAGGGCAACAAAATATGTATTTTGCTGAAATATTTTACTGCAGTTTATGTGGTGAAAGGAAAAGGGCATGCATCCAGATCTGAGATGTTCGTTCCTGGCTGAGGAAGCATTGGTCTGGTTGTTTCTCACACCATAGGCAGTTCTTTACTGTTTTGTCTCCAAGGGCTCAATCTCATTCTGGAAGTAAAAATACGAGCCCCTGTTATTTGAACTAAAGACCAGATCTTCCACCCTTGATGCAGCAGCAGTTGTAAACCTCTCTGTGTTGTCTAAGCCATAGAAGGTGTCACAGCTATGATGAATCACTGTAACTTACAGAATTACCTAATCTAGTAAGTGTTTTCTGAGAAACTGTGGCAAAACTGTGTCAGGTTTGCCTCTGGTTGGACTGAGTTTTGTAGTTCTACCAGAAGTGACCTGTGGCAGTTATCAGTTTTCTGTTATATAGCTGCTAAAAAGAAGACTAACTCCTGCAGATATGAAACTCTGCTTCCTGAGGGGTTCCAAAACATTAATGTGAGTTGACAGAAGAGCTGGAGATAGAATTTATAATTTCAAGGTTGCAGTTTGAGTGTGCTTTTCTGTGAAAAGATATCTTGCTCTCTTTATCTTGCTACCCACCAGCCCTCTCAAAATAAAAAAAAAAAAAAGAGAGATTGCCCATGTGTATCAGGAGCCAAAATTCTGCTTCTTGTGATAAATTTATAAGAAAATATATAATAGTCACCACAGTCCACACTGGATTAGATTAGGAAGGTGTTACATCACTGAAGAGGGTTTTCTAGTTCTTACAAAATCCACTGTATTTGCCAGTTAAATAATCTTGTTTCAGAAAGACAGTTATATAAACCAGAAGAAGTGACATCTTTCATGCTTCTTAAGGGGGAATAGTAAATACTCCATTCTCGCTGATCCCACAGTCCTGCCAGATGACTACCTTATCAAACTGAGATGTTAGCTAAATCTGTTATTTTATCTTTTTTGTCTTCATTTTCTTCCTCTGAAGACACTTGCAGAAAATGTGAGGTAATGCAGGATCACATTATCTGGTGTGGGAAAGGAAAAGGAAACTGTTGGTTTTGGTGGAAGCTCATGAGTGTTTAATCAAGGTCTGTGGCCTGAAATCTATAGTAAAGGAAATGTAGAATTTCCTGTGCATTGGTGATCAGTCCTGGAGGTAAGTGTTGAGTAGAGGTTTATGCAGAGAAGTGAAAGATAGTTTTTAGGAAGGATTCTTTATTTATGGCACTGTGATACTTTGCAAGCAAGGTAGGACATGGCACGGACAGGAAAGCGAACCATGGACATGCTTACAGTGCAGTAACCCCCAGAGCTGGCGTGTGGCAAGAGTTACTGTCTTTCACTGGACTTCTTTCATGCACGTACTCCCAACACACCAAGTACACAGAGGGCAGAGCACAAATCCATTGGATACCTGCCTCCTTCACTGCACACTTCTCACTTTCACTGCAGGAAGGTATGCTGGGGACAAGTGTTCTCGCTATCAGGTATAGCTTCACACTCACAGTCTGCAAGGTTACTGAGGGTACTGCAAAGAGAAATTGGACAAAATATGCTAAAGAGCTGCAGAACAGGTGGTTCATTGACTTTGCCTCCCTGGTGAACTGTGCATTGTCCAACCTGAACCTGAACCTGAACACTGAATTGAATAAAATCTCCTGGAGAGATGAAGGCATGTGTTAACTACATATGTGACCCTTTTGAAGCACAGCTGCAGGAAAAGGATAGACTGCAAGCTAGTCCTGCAACCAGTTTGAACATTCCGTGACTGTTAAAACTGCAAAATGAAACATGCCCAAGTGATACTGGACATTGTGGGGGCACTGGGACAGTGCCTTCAGATCCAGTGGCAGACACTTCAGCAAAAACTTTTAAGTGTGCTCATCTGAAATCTGTGTCCTTTGGACACAAGATATCATTGCATTCCTCTGAGACATTCACACAGAGCTTGCAGATGTGCCACAGGACCTATAGGAAACCCATGCCCTTCTGGGGCAGCATCTGGAGGCCTGGAGATCAAGCAGAATACCTAAGGGCATTCAAAATGTCACCAAATACCTATGTGCTTGTAGCTAATGAAAACCTGACTCAATCACCTCTAGAGAAATAGGAGTGGGGCAAACTCAGACTGCACTTAAGTGCATCTCAACTCTCACTCTTTCTCTAGACTCTTGAGAACTAAAGCATTACCACTCCCACTTCTGTTTTGGCACAGTTCCTTTTCTCTGTGTCATTTGGGATGGAGATGGTAGAGAAAGAGATACGTGGGCAATGCTAAACTGGATGAACAGATCCTGGATACAGCTTTAAAATGTTCCTAGATTAAGCCTACTGCTAATCATGAATCTACAATTAGTGAACTTGACCCTTGTTCTCCTGGTAACAAACACTTCTTTCTGGAACAATTGCTTGAAACAGCAAGCAATTACCTTCTTCTGTACATGTGATTACTAATTTCTTACTAGGACAATAAAAAACAAGTCACTTCTCTTCCAGTCCTCATATTATAATTTCATTTCTGCTGCCAAAGTGTGCCTGGCTTCTGCTTTGTATATTTGATGTGCAGCTGTGGTAGGAAGCCACAAATAGCAGCACAGCGTCTTTAAGGGCTGTGCTGCCAAGGGTAAAAGGACCCTGCTGGGCAGCTATTCTGAGGGAACCATCCTGACTGTTTGGAAAGTAGCAAATCATGTTGTGATGAGAAAGGTGCAGAATTAACTAGAAAAGTGGTTTTTTTCCAACTTTTCCCACTGCAGGAAAGAAAGTGGCTTTTGGCCAACATACACAAAGGAAATTGGTACCCTTTCTCACTAGTTTGAAAGGCAGCCATAGGCTGCTCTAGCTGCCTTACATATTTATGGAGGCATGATGCAGTATGGAAGTATTATACCATGTATTGCTGTTTAATTTTTTGCCTGCTGTAATAGATAAGGGATACTTATAAGGCAGTCATCTGTAGGATGCCTTAGGATTAACTAAAAGGGTTTTTTTCATCATTTACAATAAGGATGGACACATTTGTTTAACTGAAGAACCTTATACACTCAAGAGAGGAAGGGAAGCATCCTTAAGCTGTGCGTACAAGAAACTAATTGCTAACCCTTATTGAATTAGAGTACATGAATATGCATGAGCGGCTGTGTCTGTCTTCAGGTTAAATAGGGCAGCCTTTATAAAACTTACCTGACTGGCTGTGAGCTTTTCAAATTCTGCATGTCCCAGAGCCTCCTGTCTCTTTAGCCAAGTGCTTGAAGCGTAGCACTACTTGAAAGGTAAGCCTGGATGTTTAATTAAAATCTGAAAAAAGATGTTTGAATAGGTTACCTTAAATTTCAGCCCGGTATCTATTTTCTTCTCATAGACGCTTCTCCTGACAGCATTGGCTCTTTCAAAATTGGTCTGTCCTTGTTTATTTGTAATAAGCATTCCCAACTCTCTCTTGATAATACTGCAATGAATCATTCAGAGAATGGAGTGAGTTGGATGATTTGGTCCAGAGTAAATTGTAATACCCTGTGAGTTTTATCTTTTTCTGTCTGGGTCATGTTCACCTGAATCACAGGGAAAATGAGTTTTAGCATCTTTATTAAAAAACGTTCACTTGGGAGGTATACCTAATTTGCAATGATTGTCAGTTACAACAGCTGATACAGATATGAGGAGTTACCAGCTAACCTTAATTAGCACTTTAAAGCTGTAGATCCTGAGAACAAAGTTTAGTAGTACAAGTAACTGATCTTTCTGCCTGTTTATGTACTTTATCTTCTCATGCCCATACACATTCACTAGTAACTTTGGTATCAAACAAAAAACATTGTGCATACATTCTTATCCAATTGCATGCTATTATTGACTTTTTGACAGATTTGATATTGCATTCTGAATAAACATGAAACTGAACCATAAAAATCTCTAAGGGATTCTAGGGCAAGCAAATGAACAGAAGCCTGTAGTAACTTCAAATATTCATAGGAACGTAGGTTTCAACAAGCCAGAAAAGATCAAGAGTCTAAATGCTGAAGTGTCCTGCCTCTGGCAATAGTCTTTAATTTTTCAAAGAAAGTTTACATGGCTTATTTCCACACTGGGTGAAGCCTGTCTGGGTAAAAATAATGTTCAAAATGCTAGTCATATGGGTGATCTGCTTGTGCCCTAAAGCACTATGTTTGCTTTTGCAGATCACTCTAATCTGAGTTTGCTTTTCTGATTGCTCTCAACCACCTTCCTTTAATCTCATCCTTGATACTTAGGAGAAAAGTTGATCCAAAAATTTAAACTCCTTTAGCTAAGGTTTCCACATTATTTCCCTCTATTTATTTATTTATTTTTCATTAATACACTGGCTTCATTATAGGACCTGAAAAATTCTAGTGACATAGATTTTAATTACTGTACTTTTTCTCAAGGGATCTTCATTGTAATCTGTATCACTACTATTACTGCCTTAACTAATAACTAAAAGAGGTCATGTTCTAGGTTAATAGCCTGCAGCTGCAGTGTAGAGAAATCTGCAGTACTAAATGCTGCTATCTAAATAAACTAGATATAGCTAATAGTGCTACCCAATGATGGTGAATATCTGCACACAGATGTTGACATTAATCTCAAGTGCCAGTTCTTTTCACTGTACTTGAGTTTATTGCATTTGCACCTACATTGAAAAACAAATCAGGTCTGGAAACAGCATGTTGGTCAAATAATTCTTTCAAGATGAGGAATTTCTGAAGGTGTCCAGCTGGAGAGAAAGGTGTCCAAACCAATGAATTACAGGTGGTCTCAGCCATCTTGACAGTCTTCACTTTAGATACTTTTACACTCACTGTCAAAATAGACTTTATGAAGACTTCTGTCTGTCCAAGGGAATATAAATCACAAATCCCACTTTGACTTCAATAATACTTTCAAATTTTTAACAGGGACACTGACAGTGTCCAAAATTATGCTATACTCAGAACTTGTAGAATTTAGCATAGTCAGCCTGCATTTCCTTTCCTGTCAAACCTAATAGCCAAATATCTGTGTATATCTACCCAGCTATCATGAGGGGGCTTATAGCAGTCAAAGCAGTTTTCAGAGTCTCTTGCTTGTGCCTTCACAATTCATTATTATACAAACAAATGGAGTCTTTGTTGCATAAACTTTACACCATGGCCACACTAATATAGATGATAAAGCTACTAATATCTCTCACATTTGCATTTCATACATGAGAAACTGATGTAGGAAAGTGTAAGAAACTGACTGGAAATTTCAAAAAAAATCTCTATGGCCATTAGAGTTATCCATTAAGGTGGTTTGGGTTTTGTTTTATTTATTTAGCTAAAAGAGTTACAGGATTTTTGGTTTGCATATTTGTACGTTTTAATGTCTTCTGAGGAAGAACTGCCACCATTCCTTTGTTTATACAGGTATTTTGCAATCCACAATTCCAGCCATTCTACCTAGTGGTGCATCCAGAAACTGTTGCTGAAAACATAAGACTGTTGGAAAGGTTCCCAAGAATGGCACTGAATTAAGAAAGAATGAGATAAGAATGTAAAGAATGGGAGCTATGTTGGCTATGGAGAGAGAGGGGGATATTCTTCACTCTTACTAACAACGATCCTAAATGAGTCCTGACACTCAGATGTCCCACGATTCTGGATGTCAGCTTTGATGATGATCCCTGTGCAAGAATGAGAGCTTTGTTACTACAAGCCTCACTGCAAGTGTCTAGCTGAGATGAACAAACTTTGCAGCTCACTGCTTCCCCACACCCCTGCTCAGCTACTACATGTGTAGCCTGGTCAGAGTCTACCTCTAGCTCTGTAGGAGAGACAACTCCACGAGCACCTAGCTAGTGGGCAGGCATAGACCTTACCCACTGCACAGTTCCCACTTCACAGCAGGAGAAACAAGTATAAAATGCAAAGAAGAAGGGCACTGCACCACTGATTTTCCTTGTTGTCTGTTTTTGATATGTTTTACAGGTTGCATTTTGTTATGTAAAAAGCACAACTCATTACTGTTTGCAGCCAGGTGACTTGTCTGCCTGATCTTTTCCTTTCCTTCCAGAAATCATTCAAGGCACACAAAACTATGATTGTCTTCCACCAACAATTATACCAAAAAATCCCCCCAAAATTATTAAATTGGCATAACCTTCTTTGGCAAATACTGTCAAAGAGTAAATACTACAAGAACTGGTCTTGTGGCATGCTACATAATCAAGCAAGCAAACATGGAGACTAACATAATATATCAGATTTTATTCAAGTAAAGATTAGCGTTCTCATTGTCTGAGAAGTTCAGAAATGCAGCAGAGAGAATAAGATATCAAGAGTGTCATTTTTCCAGGCAAAGCACATACAATTGCAGTGGATTATTCATTAAAATCATTGTACCTGGCACAGAAATGGACACATATGGCATTGCAAATTTCCCTTGCCCCCAGATCCTAGTGTAATATTATTTATATGAGTACTTTCTGGTTGTACAAATTAGTCTGTCGATTTCCAGAACTTTCACCATATGGAAAGAGTCACTTATAACTTTACAGATGTTGCACAGAGCACAGATGGCCACACACACAACAATGGTGTTTGTAACATTTATATCCCAGGTACTTTGGAAACACCACCATCTTGCCTTTAACCTTCAAAATGTGCACTTTACTACCACTGTGAAGCTACTAAGAGTGTAATTAAATTTTATGCATGTCTTACACTGCTACAATAAGATTTTGAAATCAGTGATAGCAGAAAATAGGAACACAGTGCAATGTTTTATTTCATAGCTTTTATCCCACAAAATAGTTACGATACTTACTTACATCATGTTGCAAGAAGGTGAGATGGAAAACATCACAGTTTATCCAAGCACGTATGTGCGTCATTTATTCATCCTCTTGCTGGCATTCTCTTTACCAGTGAACCTTATATGAGAACTGATGAACCTGTCCCTACAAGGTCTCAGCAGTGTATTCTCAGTCCCATTCAAGGGCTCAGACAAAGGGCGTGAATGTCCTGTCATGTTCCCAGCAGAGTTTGAAAACCCTGTTCTCTCAATGGCAGCTGTTATCAGCATGTTTGATGGGCCGCAGTCTGTGAGTAAATGAACCTCATTGTAGCTCCAGAGACCTCCACCAACATCAGACAGCTGATTGACTTACTACTGCTAATTAGTTTTGTTAGCTGAGTGGTCTGTGTCAAGGCAAGTATAGCACCTTTGTGTCCTAGGAGGCATACTGAGCTGGATGACAGAATTTCAGCACTTAAAAACTACCTTTGACAATTTATAGAGAATGGGTGGCATTTCAGATAACGGAAAGAGTAAACATGTTGTGAGCCTTAAAAAGAAAGGAAGAAAATGCGGCCGGTCAGCAAAGCTTCTCTTTCTGGAAACAGAAGTACTGGAATAAGTAACTAGACAGACTTCTTGGAGGATGACAAGGAGAGAATAAAAACAATGTCACTTTTTTGTGAGAACAGATTATATCAGAATAATCCACTTTCTTTCTATGATGGGTAACAGACACTGCAGACAAAGGAAAAGCAATTGCTTTACTTGAGAAAGGCTTTTGATGCTGTTTTTATGACTTTCTCTGTAGTAAATTAGAAAACATGATATAGATGAGTCTAGAAGAGAACAGACACAACCCACATTGAAAAAGCCATCTCAGAGACAGAGAGGCTACTGAGGGGCACAGTCAATGTGGAAGTTTGTGTTTGAATGGGTTCCATGAGGGTCAAGTGATATTCTGCAGCAAGATACTGCAAATTAGTCCCTTGGGAAATGTTTCCTGGTAAGGGTAAGGATAAAGATACTAAATGCCTCTCAAGACAGTGGCATTCCGATTAACAGAGCTTTTACATAACAAACTAGAAAAAAAGTATGTTGAAAAAAACACAGGTAAGCAGCTAACTATCGTAACCTCTCTTAACATCCATTTTAACTGGTTGTTTCGGTACTCAGGGACCTGGGCAAATACATGTCAGACCCTCTTAAAGGTTCACTTAGCTTAAGGCTCTGACTAATCATAAGAAACAAGGCAAATATAAACTAATTCAGAGTCTCTGTATACGCCTCTGTTGCAGTTTCTCAATTTCTGTTAGCTGTTTAAGGCCTGTTTAGGAGTTTCTCAGGCTGGAGGTTGCATCTAGAGCTGATAGCTTCTAATGCATTCATGGATTTTCCAAGGCTCTTGTCAACCTGCATGTAGTTTTGACCTGACACCATGCAGAATTATTGAAATCTACAGAGTAGTAATGTGGGAAAAAGTATTTCCTTTTGTTTAATTTTAAACCTGCTGTCTGATACTTTCACTGAAGTAATTTAAACCTTGTCATACACAGGGAGTAATAGAGGCATGACTTACTTCAGGCAGTTACTGGTACTTACCCCAGACTGGCAAAGAGGGAACATCCTTTGTGTTGTCTTTGTTCAAACTTTCAAGGAACATTAGTGCACACCTGATGGCAAATGTCATAGTACCAGCTAAAATTGCCCCTAATTTTTCAACCTCATTTTTTGCATTTCTTGTGTCTCACAAATTGAAGTCTATCCCTATCTTCAGCATAGGTAGTTCACCTGTTGACCAGAGCAGCTCATCTAACTGAGTCACAAGTAGCAAGGAGGATCAATTGTTCATTCTTTTCCATGGTAGAAATTAGGGAATATCAGATGAAAGTAGTGGGGAACAGTTTCAGAGCAAGCAAAAGGCAGTGGTTCTTCACAAGTATTTATAATGGCTGTGAAGATTCTTCCTGCAGGATTTTGTGGTTGCTAAAGCTTTTACACTGGTTTAAGAAAGGATGAGTCTATTTCATGGAATAGAAATCCCTTGAGGATAACTAAATACCCAGGAGCCACATTTGGCTTTAGGAGTCCCTGACTCTCAAATGGTTAGAGGCTGAAAGTAGTACTAAGAAGTATTACATAAGCTTGTCCAGTTCTTATACCCTTCACAAAGCATCTGCATTAGATCATCAGTAGAGAGGCTACTGGGCAAATGGACCTTTGGTCTGACACCTCATGGCTGTTTCTGTTCCTGCAAATTGGTATAAGAGTATCAGGTAGCATGAAAATAAACCTACTGTTGGATTTGTCTAAAGGTAATGTCTAATAATGCATTACGAATTATTTTCTATAACAGCCTTGCTGTTACAGTGATGAGGCATTGAGTCCTGCCCTCATAAGTCCCAGACATGGCCACTGATAGACACAGTGGTTGTTTCTGTGCCTAAGGGGGTAAATGCACACCACAGTGTGCCTCACAGTCTTAGTATAGTGCTTGTTCGGATCGAAGTGTTTGCTGGTGTGTGCTGCATCTGCCTTCCTGACTGCACTCCTGGGTCTTCACAAAGGAAACCAGAGGTGCAGGAGGGGAAGGCTGTCACCCATGGCTCATCCTGATACGGAACCAGGCTACTCCTGAGAAGTTCACCTTGTATATCTGCCCCACATTGTCAGCACCAGGCTTTGCGAGGTGATGTAACCACTGCTTGCCACATGTAACAGCATGGTCTAGCTGGTTAGAAGCCTTCCATCAGCTAGGAAGTCCAGGTATCTTGCAGTGTAGACGTATCCATAGTTTTTGCTTGTCACAAACAGGCTTGCCACACTTACGAGGGTGTTAATATTTCTCTTTGCATTTATTCTATCTTGGCTTCATCGTACATCTAGATTAAACACAATCAATGTGTCACTCAATTGCACAAATACTTCTGTACACCCTCTGGAAGTATGCTGTCTTGCAATGCTAAGTTGGTGTACAAAAGAGTGACTATGCTGCTGCATATTAACACTTCTTGCAAGTAATTTCAGCAGAGCTATACAAGGGACTTTGGGCCAAGCCTTAGCCCAGTATTTTGCTCCTGTGCCAATCTATGTGAGACAGCCATTCACATCAGTAATGCTCTGCCAGAGGCTGATATCAATCAATGCACTTTCATAAACTTTGAATTATGACTATATGTGGCAGATATAGGACTAGTCCTGTTTATGTTTGCCATAGCTTTTAGCTAAAGTACTAACAAAGCACCATCATAATATCAAACTTTTACGTTCCAGAAATTCCTTCCTGCTTGTAAGAATACCGTGTTATAATAACTGCAACAACATTCAATAATGTATGAATAATCTTTATTTCTTTTTGAGAAGCCAAATTCTGCCATTATTTCAATGAGTAGCTCCTTCTCTAAGATTGGTCCTCTTTGGTTTTATTTTCATGCTTTTGTTTGGTAAAAATTTTGATGGAAAAAATACGACTCAACAGACATAGGAATATCAGAACCAGTAGCACTATAATTAGTAAAAAACCTAAGCTTATTAGAAAAAAAATAAATGAAGATTTGATATCGAGATAGAATTTCTCTGAAGCTAATATACACTGAAAATCTAAATGTGACTGACATTAAAGAGAAATTGCAGCTTTCATTGTCCCCACACCTTTAGACACTGTAGTTTTGTGGAAGGGTCCCTTACAGGTAGAAGTGCTTTTCCTGCACACATGTAACATGGCTGCTTGGAGTGCTGTAGATCCTGTGTGGCTGGATGGACACCTAATTCTTAGGCATTACACCACTGAGTTTCATAGCATTATGTATTTCAGCCTAGCGGCCTGAAATCATTAAAAAGACATTACATTAGTTTAATTGTTTTGGATCAGCTCTCCTTGTTAATCATCATCTGACTAAACCAGGACTACCCATGTAAGAGTTTGAAGAATCTGCTTTACACAGCTCCTGCAGTAGTAACCCTTTGAACACTGCTCTTGTCAAATGCTGTTCCCAGACAACATGGAATAATTCAGTGAGAAATGATGGATGAATGTCAAATGACATAAAGTATCAATGATATTTTATTCCAGTCTTTGAACCATGTGTTAATTGCAAAAAGATGTGTAAGATTGGTGAAAATGTGGAAAATGCAGTCTGCTGGGCTATTCTGTAAACTGATAAAATCTATATAGAACTAAGACATGTGTCTTCATTTAATCTTGTAATTGCCAAAGGCAGTTCATAGGCCCTCTCCAGTTCCATTCACTTCTCTCCCAAAATTCATGGGCTGCAAAACTTGGCATGTTTTCTGTTCTGCCAATTAGAGAAAGACTTGGAGAACCTTCATGTTGTGACTAGCAATATCATCTCATGTTACACCAAAGGTACAACATTTATTAATGCTAGAAGAATGCTGTACTGTCAAATTACACCCCAACTGAAATATCGATCTTAGTATGTCAAAGTTCAAGGATATGTTCTTCCCATTTGGCACATTTATATCAAGAGGATTGGATATAAAAGCTACCATTGACTGACAGTGTTTTACACAGGCAGCATGGACTAAAGTAAGCTTGGTCTGTATGCTGCACTCATAACTCTTTCACCAGGGAAGTTCTCTCCCTATTATAGCAATGTTGGAAATGAAAATCAAATGCTTTTACCAGACATCTAAGCCCTGAGTAGAATAAGGTGCAAAGCAGTGAAAATTTGCGGCAAAATTTCTTTACATATTCCTGACAAAATAAAAAACCTTAATTCTTCTCCTCTCATTTTACTTCTCTTAATCATCTCACTGAATCGGGTCGTCTCATGTGTTTGCAGAACCATTTTTACGAAGTCCCTGTATCACTGACCCTTTGAAAATTGGTGTGTTAAATATGGTTTCAGATCAGCATGAAGGGTCTGCCTGTGCAACACTGTTTTTTTTTAATAAAAAGAAAATCTTATATCTCCCTCATCATGTCTTTGAGGTCTACGAGCTGCTGTCACCTTCTCCTTCAAGTACTGCTTCTACAGCATGACCCACAAGTCTTTCCTTTCTCTGGCACTTGCTGCTTCCTTTACTATGCTCCCATAATCAATATAGTGAAGAAATGGCACATATAAAGGCAGTGGGCCCCAGGAGATCACTCAAGCATGAAGATAATGTTGTTTGGGAAGGTGTAGAGGAGGGGTGTCGGATCTCACTGAAGCACCCGCATGAGAAAATACGGTTTAACGATAGGCCTTGTGGGCAGGCTCTACCCATTTCCTTTTACCTGCTCTTTAGAGCTGCTGGCAGTTATTGTGAGCTCTCCTAGGTTCCTACTCTTTTCATTCTCACTCTAAGAGACACTTATTGTCTTGAACCCAGAGACATTCACGCAGTCCTAGATCTCCTCCTACCTCCCATTCTGCCTCCTTCCATGGGCCCTCAAGCAGAAGTCACCTGCTCAAATGAGATGGTAACCAAGGGGCCGTTTCAGCATTGTAGCTAGGTCAGTGCAGCCTGTGATCCTTACAGAATCACTGAATGGCTGAGGTTGGAGAGGACCTCTGGAGGTCATTCGGTCCAACCACCCCTGCTCAAGCAAGGCCTCCTAGAGCTTGTTGCCCAGGATGTATCCAGACAGTTTTTGAATATCTCCAAGGAGACTCTACAACCTCTCTGGGCAACCTGGGCCAGTGCTTGGTCACCCTGACAGTAAGAAAGTGTTTCCTGATGTTCAGGAGGAGCCTCCTGTATTTCAGTATGTGCCCATTGCCTCTGGTCCTGTCAGTGGGAACCACTGAAGGGAGAGCCTGGCTCTGTCCTCTTTGCACTCTCTCTTCATGTACCTATATATATTAATAAAATCTCCTTGAGCCTTCTCTTTTCACAGAATCACAGAATCACAGAATCACCTAGGTTGGAAAGGACCTTGAAGATCATCTAAGTCCAACCGTTAACCTAGCACTGACAGATCCCAACTACACCATATCCCTAAGCGCTATGTCAACCCGCCTGTTGAACACCTCCAGGGATGGGGACTCCACCACCTCCCTGGGCAGCCCATTCCAACGCCTAACAACCCATTCTGTAAAGAAATACTTCCTAATATCTAGTCTAAACCTTCCCTGGTGCAACTTGAGGCCATTACCTCTTGTCCTGTCGCTTATTACTTGGTTAAAGAGACTCATCCCCAGCTCTCTGCAACCTCCTTTCAGGTAGTTGTAGAGGGCGATGAGGTCTCCCCTCAGCCTCCTCTTCTCCAGACTAAACAACCCCAGCTCCCTCAGCCGCTCCTCGTACCACATGTGCTCCAGACCCTTCACCAGCTTCGTTGCCCTTCTCTGGACACGCTCGAGTAATTCAATGTCCTTTTTGTAGTGAGGGGCCCAAAACTGAACACAGTAATCGAGGTGTGGCCTCACCAGTGCTGAGTACAGGGGTAAGATCACTTCCCTGTCCCTGCTGGCCACGCTATTGCTGATACAAGCCAGGATGCCATTGGCCTTCTTGGCTACCTGGGCACACTGCTGGCTCATGTTCAGCCGGCTGTCAATCAACACCCCCAGGTCCCTCTCTGACTGGCAGCTCTCCAGCCACTCCTCCCCAGGCCTGTAGCGCTGCTGGGGGTTGTTGTGGCCCAAGTGCAGCACCCGGCATTTGGCCTTATTGAAGCTCATCCCGTTGGCCTTAGCCCATTGCTCCAGCCTGTCCAGGTCTCTCTGCAGAGCCTCCCTACCCTCCAGGATGAACAGTCCCAGCTCTCTCAGCTGTTCCTCATAGGAGAGATGGTCCAGTCCCTTCATCATATTCATGGCCCTTCATTAGATTCTCTCCAGTATGTTCACATCTCTTGTGTACTGAGGAGCCCAGACCTGGACAAGCACTCCAGGTGTCACCTCATCAGTGCTGAGTAGAGGGGAAGGATCACTTCCCTTGACCTCCTGGCAATGCTTTGTCTAATGCAACTCAGCATACTGTTAGCCACTTTTGTGGCAAGGGCACATTGCTGGCTTGTGTTCAACCTGGTGCCTACCAGCACCCTCAGGTCCTTTTCTGCAAAACTGCTTTCCAGCTGGGTGGCCGCCAACACATATTGGTGTATGGGATTGTTCCTCCCCAGGTGCAGGACTTTGCACTTCTCCTTGTTGAACCTCATGATGTTCCTGTCAGTCCTTTTCTCCAGCCTGTCCAGGTCTCTCTGGATGGCAGCCTGACCCTCTGGTGTGTCAGCCCCCAGTTGTGTGTCATCAGCAAACTGGCTGAGGGTACACTCTGAGAGTATGCTCTCCTGGGTACTCCTCAGCTTATCCAGAGAAGATAAAAGAAGATGAAAGGTATCAGAGTCCTTGAAACTGTGATGATCCCTGGCTTACATGCAATTTTGCAGCTGCTTTGATCAGTAGTTATCCTTCCCCATATTACAGCTCAGTAGAGCCTGACCATGTTCCCTCAAATGGAGAAAGAAATTGGGTCCTTTTTTACTATACTCTTTTTTAATCCAGTTTCTTTAAAATAAGTAAAAAGACTTTTAGTTACAAAAAATATGGACAGTAACATATATATGTAACTGTGTAAATGTGCTGAGACATGCAAGAGTAGCTTCTAAAAGCTTAAGAGACACCATTAAGGCCTCTGCTAAATTTCTGCAGTTTCAGTATGTGTAAGATTACAAGAATAACTAGTGATGGTGAAAATTAGTAAAGCATATAATTATTGCTATGTATTTCCTATATGTGACCCTGCTTAATTCAGTCTAAGAGTAACACGAATACTTCTGCTAAGCCCAGCTATAGGGACAGATGCCTACTATTTTTCTCAGAACAATGCTTTGGAGAGGGGCTGTGTGTTCCAGAAATGAAAATCAGTATTATTAGTTTAAGCTCTGTAACTCTCTCTGCAACCTGGCTTTAAATTGCCACAATTTACCGAGAAAATAAAAGCATATGTCTCTTCCGCAGCTTTTCTTCCAACTTTTCCTCATCCAAAGGGAGAAACACAGTCATCACAATCAGTTTACCCACATCCCCAGACATGGCATCATCCTGCCAGGAAACAAACAATTTCACATGAATTATAACTGATCCCATAGTTCAGATAATAAAATCTCAAGTATTTTAAAGCGACTGCTCCAATAGCAATAGGAAGAAGAAGGAAGCAGTGTCATGAATAACTCTAGCTGAATGTGACTCTGATGGAGCTGTCACTCATAGCCATCCTAAAAGGTAGCTTTTTCATTGTTAGCAGTGGGACAGCTTACAAAGCGAGGTGAAACACCACCATAGGGAAACTAGTTGCTTTAAGGGGCATGAGATAAATTAATCTAGTTTGTATGTTATTCATTACAAATAATTTTCTCAGCTCAAACCATGTTTTTTATTAGTGCCTTTTGTTAAATCTATTAGAATATTGAGATGATGAGTGCAGCACAGAGAGGAAGCAGTATATCTGGTTTTGTTTGTAAAATAAATGCTTTCCAAAGCTCTGTATGTGAGTCTTGGAAAAGAATGGTTTTCATTTTCCCTTGAGAAATGGGCTGAGGCATTTTTGTCAATAGGCATCCTTTTCAGATAGAAACCTAATTCATTCTGGCCCTGCTGAATGGTTTCAGAGCCATGCACCCTGGCAGCAATAATACTGTCAGTTTTACTCTCATATTAAATTAACACTTGAAGAGCTGTAGATGATGAATTTCAGATTTCTCTAACTCTTGATGAAGCTTTCAGTTTTTGAGTAAACTAAAGCAAAAGCTGCTTGCTGAAGGAAGATGATAAAGAGTCTGTCGATAAGGGTCTAAGCCTTGAGGTCATATAGTAAAACATTAAAAAAAAAAAGTATAGGCATTGTATCCATTAATTTATAGGTAGCACAATGGCCTTCCTTTAGGCCAGTTTAAATCAGATATTTTAACCTTTTCTCTTTCTTTCCTTTTAGGTAAGTATATGTACTATTTCAGAAATCGTCAAAGAGTATTTATGTTAGGGTAAATTAAATAAACCAAGGAGACATCTGGTAGTCCAAGTCCAGGACAACTAAGGCATTGAAGTAAACTTCAGTTTTAAACCTAAACTTTAGAAAAACAGCATCTTTCTCCAGTTTGGTATGCACTGACGGGAGGTGGGAAGGAGGCAATTTCTATGCCTTGCATGTTTATGCAATGTCTTGAACATTTAAACAAGAAGAAGTGCTTATTCAGGATGCAAGCTTGATTGCTTTACACAGTGGCCTTGAGCTCTGCGTTTACTTTTATGGAGAGAGCTCAATGGTTAAAGGCTTGTGATCCGAGTAGGAACTGGCATGGGAAGAACAGCATTCAGCTCTGGTGAGGAGTCAGAAGAGCGAGTAAGGGGCAATTCTGGCAAAAAGGGCTCAAGCACAGGTCAGAGACAGAGGTTTTCCAAAGAGGAATTTGTATCCTGTTTGATGTTTTTTTCTTGTGCGTATTGGCATGGCACTACTAGCCTGTATACAGCTTTCCTAGCTCAGCTGGCATAATTACTCTCTCTTGAGTGTAACTAGGTTATGAAAACAGAGGTAAGGTTTTGGGTTTTCCCATTCACCAAGGAAAACAGAAAGAAAAGACACATTAAGAACATATGGTTACCTTAAGGTCCTGCTCAGCAACGTGTTTCTTTTCCCTTCTTGATACAAGCCACAAACTCTCCCAAACTTTTACAATGTCTGTTCAGCTGATCTGTCCATGAGAGATTTCTTCAGAACTGAACATTGCAATTTATTACTGGGGAAAGAACTTCCCAGCCTTGACTCACCATAGGAACGTGGCTGGATCTCAAGCAGCTTCTACTTTCCTCCTTAGGCCTCTTTCTTTCTTTTCCTAGAGCTATGACCTGTTTCTGATTTACTGGACCCAGGATTTAGGCAGAGTACACCTTAAAGTCATTATGGTGAATGGTAAAAAAATGTTGGTAGGTTTCAGATTGCCAATTAAGTCTAAATTAAATAACCTTACAATATTCACTATTTAATATGGCTTGTTCAAGAGAAGATGAAAATAAATATGACAACATCATTGCAGCATGATCATGGAGAGAATTATACAATTTGTTTCAGTTTTAAGGAAATTAGACTCAGTGGGAGAAGAAGAAAATTCCTCAGTCATAAGAACCAGCTGTAGCACTGAAACACAGACAATAAAATTAATTCCCAATCAAAAAATAAAATAATAAGTATGTGGGGAGATGTTTCTTTGTAGTTTAGGGAGGGAGAGATGTAGATCTGTGAAGATTGGTCTTTATTTGCACATCAGAAAGTCCTCTGAAACTATCCCCTTTGAACCTGAAATAAGCAGAGTGGATGCTTTACATCAGCTTCTGGGCATGAATCTTCACATCTTTCTTTTACAGGACTCAGCCCAAGCTGTGATGCTACCTCACAAATCCAGCCACCAAAGACACAGACTCAATGTGTTTCTACTCATTTTAGCCCTAACATCACAGAACCTGGCTCCTCACCAGGGTGTCTGAAATACCTGGAAATACTGTTGGAAGATACACTGTTTAGTTGTATTACACATTTAAAAACTTTGCAATTCACTCAATAGAAAGTACCTAGAGAAGACTTTCCTCAAAGCACCAGATTCAGGTGACCCCAAGCTAAGGCCAAGCACTGAAGAAAGCTGAAGCACACTCAGTTGTCTAAACCTATGTTTTAAACCTGATAGTAGCTTGGTTCTCTATACACTATAGATGTAAAGATTCTGCAGAGACTAAACATCTGCTATTGTACTGCAGGCAACAGGTGAGGGAAGCTCAGAACCAGGCACAAGTGCAAATGCTGCACTTGCCAATCCAATAGAAGTCTTTCCTAGGCCCAATAAGAAAAATGTTGCAAGGGAAAAGAAATCACAAAAGAAACAAACGTAAAAGGTTCTTGCACACTCAGATGGCCCCAAGCAGCACCAAATGTAGGGAAACTTCAGATTAAGTTTCACACTTGAGTGTTCTGGCTTGTCACCAGTATTTGTAGCACTTGGACATCAAAAAACCAAAAGGATTTCCTGGCACTGAAATCATTCAAATTCATGGATATTTGGGGCACTCCTAAAAAGCAATGACATATGGGTATCCTGGGCTAAACTGGTGAAATGCAGTGTTCCAGGATTAACCGTCACCACTGCACAGTAATAACGAACACAAAACGATTGCATTGTAGTTCCTGCTGGGCATTTTACAACACGAACACTCATTCACTCTCCTCAGCCTGACTAGAGACAGAAATGGAGCAGCATCAGGACAATACTAACTCAACCATTGGCTCTTGTTTTGTGCCTTTCTCCCTCTCCACATTTTAGCAGTATGTGGCTGTTTCTATTATTTCCTGATCTGAGTCCTCTCTGTGTGTAGAGATGTTGCTAATGGCTAATTGTATTCATGAAATTCTAGCAGGGAATGCATTTCAGCATGAAATACACTGTATATCCTGAATTTATTCTTAATCAGGAAGCTCAGCTTCTAAGGAAGTGTGCTGATACATCTCCTTTATTTTTACGTCTGGCACCTTACAAAAAAAAAAAAAAAAAAAAAAAAAAAAGATCGGCAAAACCTCAGTCTTTACTAGACTGAGATTTTAACTCCTTCAGAGCCTTGTGTTAAGGAAAGATGAATCAGTTTGCATAAGAAAGGTGTCTTCATCCTTCATGCTGTACATATGCAGAAATCTGGAAGCCCTTTGAGGGTGGAATTTCAGAGCAATGTTATTCCTGATTTCAAACGCAAGCAGGAATTTGAAAATGCAGATATCACCAACCTACTCAAAACTGAAAGGCTGTATCATAAGATTTCTTAATCTGCTAGCTAGACTTCCTGATCACAAGAACTTCAGTTGCAACACCGAGGTTGGTCCATGTCTCTACATTTCTTGTGGTTTATGCATCCCTAGAAATATGTACATGAACTGAGGAAATCTACTTAGCTCCCTTTTCAAGTCAGGCCTTGTAAATCTTTCAAAAGGCACTCAAAGCCCCCAAAAGTCAAAAAGCCACTCAATATTAGCAATTTCACTGGAGCTATGTCATCATATACCAGCTTGGATGTAACTGCTGAGAGAAGCGGTTAACATTGTTTTTTGGACCTCCCGTGGCATGCCACAGCTATTGAGAGATTAGAAAATGTATTTTTCTTAATGAAGAGGGTATCAGGGTAACTTAAAGAATAGGGATCTAATACAGATTCTTCTGAAGTCATGGGGAAATCTGCTATCAACTTCTGTGAACTTCACATCAGACCCTCAGTGAGGCAAGGGTTAACAGAAGCAAAAGTTGAGGTTTTCCTTGGTGTGATGCAATGGTAGATCTGCCACATGCTGTGTACACCCACTTTTTTATTCCTCTTTTTTAATTAAAAGATTAAAATAACTGGTAATTTGCAGAATTTACATTTTAGAGCATAATTTTTCCCACCACAATTCATGTAAGAGTCTGGCAAATTTCTATCTGCAATATTTGCTTGAAGCTTGTTTTGATTTTTTATGGGTACAAGGTGGCAACATTATGATCACCAAGTTGTCATATTTTGACATGGGCATAAACTGGATTTGAGCAACCCTTAGAATGTGTCTTTTAATCCAGTTCATTAATATATATTTGCACAGAAATCTAAAAAGAAAGCTTTATTTAATATGGCAAGTGTTGACGGGCAAGATTTTATACAGCTACTGTTTGAAATGAAAAGGTGGTATCTGATGGGAAAACATGCAAGTCTTCTTCTACCTGGCAATCACTCACAAAAGGATGGATGTCCTGCGTTTCAGTGTTGAAAACCATGAGAATATGTTCCTGCTGTCAGTGTGAGTCTTGCCTGTTGTGGGAAGGAACTGGAGGTAACATGGAAGACAGAGCTGCTATCTCTTTCCAAAAGATTTTCTTAAATAAGCTCAAATAATCACCAGAAGTGTGGAAACAGCCTTTAATAACATGTCATGCCTTCAAATTTTCATTTGTGGCCCTGACAACATGCATGGCAATTTTTAGCACTGAAACTTTGGGTTCAGCTATTTTTCTAAGTGGGAGGTCTTTATCTGTAGGGATTCATGAATAGATGGTGATACGTTTAGTGTATCCGATGGGACCATTCAGCAACTTAAAAAATCAGAAGAACGTTTCAATACCAGTGGAGGTTGGTACAGATGATGACATTGCATGCTGTTGTTACCTAGTAAAGTACCTAAAAGCAAGTGAAAAAATAGCTGGGCGTATAGAAAAATGTACTCTGGATCCAGAGTAAAAATGAACACTTTATCTATACTGATCATGAAGAATGTTTCATCAGCGTGAATTGCTTTAGGCTACTGTATGGCTCAATAGGTAACCAGTCTCCAAAGAGAGGTCAAGAGGTAAAAATGTGCATTAGAATACAGGGTCATAAACATTATGCTCAAAACCTGAAGAGTCGTGTTTATGTTACTCAAACAGAGAGGAAAACTCTTATTCCATGAAAGCGTGTATTATGGCAGCCAGAAGGGTTTCTAGGAAAAGATGCTAATAATATATGCTAATTTTTTAAGACTCTCTTAAAAAAATTTATAGAAAACACTCTTTTCAAAGCTTGTCTATATTAAATTTAAACACCAAGCAAAATGGTTTTGGGAACAGTAGCTTTCTGCAGAATTACGCAGGCAACTCAGGAAATGGCCTAGTTAGGACTGTAGTTCAAACTGTAACTCAGATCTGTAGTGTGTATGTGGATATATATGCAACTCTACGTGTATACACAGCTACATACACTATGCCCTTCAGTGCTGATCCAAAAATGCAAATCGATTGGAAAGCATCTAGGGACTGAGAAGGGGGAGCTGGAACACACAGTGTTACAGTGGTGTCAACTGGGCCACTTGCTCCACTGAGGAAATGCAGGAAGGGAACCAAGACTCATGCTGCCCAGAAAGACCCCACACAACCTACCTTGAGGTCTTCCAGTGTTTAGAAAAAAATAATGGGAGATGTAGGAAGCAGCAGCTACTTCTCTTCCACTTGCTTAGGGCAGCAGCAGATCTGAGCCATTGCCTTTCCATTATCTAATAGTGCTATTTCCACTGGATGATTTGCCAGGCTTCAGTAATGCAGCCACCTCAAATATACATGATGATGTATGGTCATGAGCTCTTCTTAAGGCACAGATTGGGGCGGGGAGAGTATATAGACAGTGCAAGTGCTTGCACACAGTACAGACCTTTATCCTCATAGCTGCTCCTAAAACAAAACCACAGCTCTAGATAATCTATGCTTTGGCTGATAATCTTATTTGTATTTATGGGAATTGCTGTGTAAAGTTACACATGGTGTTCCTTGCCAAAGGATCAATTTAATGTTCTGCCCTGAAGGTGCATCAATTGTCTGAATAGTTTCCTCTTTATAGATTTGGGCAATATGAGACTGCATTTTCGGATATTCCTGGCTGGGATCCAGTCCAAGATTCACAAATACATTGATTCAGAGAAGGAAATGAAGGAGATTGGGAGGAACAGGGGGAAGTACAGACCTGACAGTCTGTGTCAGATAGATTGAATCAGTCTTCTATTACCTGGATTAGAGGGACTATATCAATCAAAGATATGTTTAAGAAATGGTTCTGAATCACTGAGCTCTGTTTCTAAGTAACCAGGAAGCTTATGTTACTCTGATGTTTATTGACCTTTTAAAATTCTTCTTTAGAAATATACTTACGATTGTGTCTACTACTCACCAGATTGGCACCTGTCAAAATGAACCTAGCTTGGGTGTTGAAGCAGGCTTCCTTCTTCTCCCCATCCCATCACCTTCAAGCATCAGTTTCATTCCCTAGTGTTTTGGATCAATTAATCTACTCGGCAACTCTTCTTCAGGACCTGGAGTGCCATTTTTTACAATTTCTCTACCTGAAGTGGAATCGCACTCAAGAATGGTGCCCAGCTTGAGTTTCCCCACTGAAGCTCACTTACCATCTTCGCTTTTCTCCTGCATATCTTTATCTCAGCTAAGGCTGGGAAAGTCCTGATACTCAGTCTGATTTCCCTCATTTGCATAGTGCCCACAGAGCTAAAACAAGAAAAACAAAATTACTGACAAATTAATAAGAGGAGGTTGCTGATGCATGCACGATATTTGCTGGGAGGGGAGACTGTTAAGAGCTTCTAGACCATAAACTAGTTCAGCTAGGTCTGCTCAGAAACAGACATATGTTCATCAGATTTGCTGATTCTTTCAGATACAAATAATTTCTGTAGATTCCACGATTTCACTGGAATTTGTCAAGAATTCTGCTAGAAACCTATCTGCTTTCCCACTGTTCTTCTGACCAGCTCCGGGGTCGCCTCCTTGTTGATGGGCATGGGGAGAATGGCAATGCCTGATTCTCAGCATCCTGAGATCCAGAGTGACTTTTGTGTCCGTGGCTCTAGGGTTTTCTTTCCTTTCATAAAAGGAGAGACATCATTTCATGAAGAGATATTGTTGATGTTCATATCTGCGCAGGACCACCCCAGACTTCACCATTAACCAGCTCCCCATCAGATGCAGAAATTAATTCTCCCAGCTCAGTTCTCCACTGTATCTCATGTCTAGCTCTTCAAAATTGGAAAAAAACCACAATTTGGTGCTTTGCTTAGAAAGATGCCAGTGCACAGTCAACCCACTCAAGAACTTTGTATTAGTAAGGGAGAAAAAAAGAAAAAAACCAAACAAGCCAGCTGTTGCTAAATGGCATATGGAAAAATCAAACCTTTGTGTCGTGCGGGGCAACTGAGCTATCTGTAATATATACCACATGCTGACTGACATGGTGCCAAGGTTTTAAAGAATCCTCTGAAAATTAGAGATGATGCTTTTCTTTTTTTCTAATCCTTCTCTTGCTGATATTCCATAGCGGATCAGGTGAAAAGGGTTTTTGACCATCTTAATGTATGTTAGTGGTAAGGGAGTAACATAATCTGTTGTCCAAACATCTGATGTATTTGGTATTTATACTTGTAAGGGTAAATTTCATGCCAGATATTTTCTTTCTCCACAGGTATTTGCTCCCTTACATCTGTGTTGATGTTGCCTAACTAAAAAAAGATATCTTGCAGATGAACACATGCGTATTTCTCCTCTGACTAACTGTTGTTTCCACCAGAGCTGCATATCCACCCTCTGCTGGAAACTGAACTATTTCCACCTTCTGGAAACTGAACTATCATTAGGTTTAATCTTGTGTCACTTTACCCACACTGTGGCTCCTGAAGGAAAGAAATTGCTGTAGGACAGAAATGGCAGGACAATGATAAATAAAAGTACTTATAAGCTCAAGGTCCGTCTTAAGCCAGATGAGCTCAAAGCAGAAAACAAGTGTTCTTCTTTCAGAAAATACATTACAGCATCCTCTTTTTGGTCACAAAATGGCATGAGCGCTGTTGTTAATGTATCTGCAGTCAACTGGAATTAGCAGAATGGGAAGACCTGCGTAAATTCTGTGTACTGATTGCGCAGCACCCCAGAAACCATTGGAAATGCTGGCATGCAGGGGAAAAAAAAAAAAAGTGTGTGTGGGAGGGCTGGTAAAGGAGAACGATAACTAGAAAAGTTAATTTTGATTACAAAGCCTTCCTATCTGCTGTTTGGGGTTACAATTCTGTCCTATTGTCATTGAATTTCATGAATGTAAATGTGTACATTCATGTGTTGCTGGAAGAGTCTGCCCTGTCTGTCAGTGTAAAGGAACTTGCTCCCCTGATGATGATGGGCAGAGAGTAGCCTCTCATGAAGCCTGTGAATAATTTGTGCTAATTTCTCCATTAAGTAACAAGCTCAGCCCAAGACATTTGAAACCTAAAATTTAGTACTTCACTAAATTGGCCACATTATCAGTGACAGGTCCATCCTCTCAAACATCTGAAAATGTTCTCAGGGTGAACAATCACTTTCAGGTTGCCTTCAACTAGTAGCACTACTGCATGCAGAAATGGTTTCAGGGATGTTTTTCTACTCCCAACCATCTGTTACAATGGCATCCAGGCAGCTCAAAAATCATTGGGTTTGTTTCATTGATGTGTACGTGCCAATATAATAATAATAATAATAGTTTGACATGGGCAGGCTATCATAATCCTGCAAGGGCCACTTCTCCTATTGGAAGTCTCAAGGAAAAGACTGCCAACTGCCTGCCTTATTTCCCTGTAAGGCAGCACTTTGGTACCATGGTGATGAATGCACAGAGAGGATCAAACATTGCTTTGCTATCAGATGAGAAATCAGAATCCTTTCAAGCAAGAAAAAAAAAGGTCCATACCCTTAAAACACTTAAAAAGTGGAAGAACATCTTTTCATTGCATAGTCTGACTGTGCAGCCCATTTACTATTATTTTTTCTTGTTTTATTTGCCCGGATAACTTCCATAAAATCTACAGCTGTGTTTTAAAAAAAAAAAAAAAAAAAAAGAAAAAAAAATTCCTGAAAAGGCTACTCTGCAATGGCAGTATACCAAGAACAATGGTCACAGGAAGAACATTTAATAAAAGATCAGTCAAATGGCACTTTGTATCTACTGTGTCGGTGAAATACAGCCACCTCTGGGATAGACCACATGTGCTGTTGAGCAGTTCATGTTGGGAACACTGAACACTGGAGAGAACCACCATCGTGTATCCATCTGAACACAAAAGCCTATACAGAAGCCATTATTTGAAGAGAGTCAACTTTGTTGACCATGGGTAGTTTGTCAATTGTGGCAACTGGGGCATGGATACGGATGCTCTTTCACTGGTCCCCTGTGCACTTCTGGTCTGGCCAGGCTTTTTAGCAACTTCTCCAGAAAGACAGGCATCCTGGTGGAAAGAAAGATCTAGTGTCTTTGATGAGATTTGCCTTCCAGCTCATATTCGTGTCCTCTTGCACCAAATACAATCCATTGGGAAAGGGGACCTTCAAGGACAGAAAGAAAGTGGTGGTAGTGGGTTTATTACTAGAAACAAACACGTGGGTTTCGTAAGCTGTAGGATAAGGTCTGTTAAGAACAAGACTGAAGTCCAAAACCTCTATCCTGACTTTTTCTGAATACTTCTATCTTGGAAAAGACCCTGGGGGCAGGTAGAAGTCCTGAGTGCCAGCATGTGGATGAGTCTTGGGGCAGAAAGGAGAGATTTATGCCTGTTAAGACAGGAGACAGGAGTAACCTGTAAAGGACAGATGGGCTATACCTTAAGAGAAACAAATCCAGTTTGTTGGTGCAGGAAACCAGGGCTGAGGGAGCTGACAGGCATGGAAAATTCTCTTTTTACAGCTGGTACATTACTCAGCAGTGACGTGGCTAATACTCACTGGGCCTCTGAAAAGGCCAGAAGGGAAATAAATAGCACAATCACAATGAACAGAAAAAATCAAACTGCGTACAATGCCAATACTGAGTGACAGGGCAAGGGCAGTACTCGCAAGTGCATTTACACCAACAGTAGAAGTCTAAAAATGGCATGAGGGAGCCAGAACATTTGACATCAAATGGCAATCCTGATCAAACTGACACCTTGGGGATGCAGTGGGAGGAAGATACTCAGTGGTAGCTCTACCATGCTACCCACTTTACTGGAATGATGGGGTGGGACATAGGGATGGGGGAGTGACGCTGTAAAGGAAGGACTATATGAACTGCAATAGAAGAAATATATCATAGGAAAGAGAATCATTGTAGAATGCTTGTGGGTTGAAATACTGTGATGGTACTAACACCATGATCAGGCTAATGATAACTTTTAGGAAATGTTAACTCAGACCAGAAAACCTGAGAATTTATAGCTGTTGACTGTGGAAGTCTTAAGCTACCTCTGCACAGAGTGAATAAATGCATCATCAGGATGAGAGACAGAGTAAATAGTTTCAGGAAGCATTTTAAGAACTTTTTCCTAGACTCCCCAAGGGGTGTGGGACCTAGTTCATGACATATTAGCTAAAGGGATGCTCTGTAATAGTACCCATAATGCTAGTAGGTTTAACACTACAGAGGGAAAGAACAGGCCAAACACAGCCAAGCCGTAGCTATTCAATTGCAAATAAGAGAGCTGTGTAGAAATGAGGGAATTGATCGAACGTATAAAGACCAATTCAAATGCCTTCCAGGAGCCTGGAGACTGTTCAAAGGTACTATATCAGAAACACAAGTAAACGATATAGCACAAGTGACAAAGAGAGTAATAAAAACACTGGACAGAGTAGAAAATAGGAAATAGAAAATAGAAAAGACTCAATAGAAAAGTCAGGTAGGTTACCATTGGGAGGGGGGAAAGTCAATATTTAAAAATGGAAATGCTCAAATGAGAATGAGAATGGCCATAAAGCAAGTCAGGTCAAATGCAAACAGGAAATTAAGAGGGCTAAAAAAGAACTTTAGGAGCACCTTAGAATAGATGCTTATGCTGACAGCAAAAAAAGTTATGTAAATACTCAAAGGCAGGAAGCACTAGGAATTGTGAGAAGGTTGGATGACCAAGGTGTAAAAAGGACTTCCAGGAATAAAAAAGCCATGGCAGAGAAGCTCAGTTAATTCTTTGTTTTTCTTTTTCCTGATGAAGATGGTGGGGAGACGCCTGCTCCCAGCCCACTCAATGTAGCAGATAGGTCCGAGAAGCTAGTTTGATATAAGGTAAACCAACAGTAAGCATTAGATGAAATGAGTAAGTTAACGTTAACAAGTCACCAGGACTAGTTGATGTTCACCTGGGAATCTACTGGGAATGTGGCTGTGCAACATATCCCATACCTTGGCCAGCAATGCTGCAGTGCTGCATCAGCACTCACGCGCTCTGCCAGGGTAAGTCCCATCCACAAATACAGAGCAGAGGAGGTTCTGGGAAGCGCAGACTCATCAATCTTCCTCCCACCCCTGGTAAGAGGGACTCTGGCTTAGAAAATAGGATCTCAGAGCATGGGATGAACACAACCAGCTGTGAAAGAGCAGCATGGCTTCTGTAATGGAAAACCTCTGCTCCAGCCTGCTGGACCTCCTTGAGAGTGTCAATAAGCACATGGATAAAGGAGATCCAGTTGGCCTCATACACTTGGATTTTCAAAAAGTCTTTTACAAGGCTACACATCAAAGCTGTTTAAAAATGCTGAGCTGTCTTGAAGGAAAGCTCCTTCTGTGGATTTAAAGGATAGAAGCAAAGGCTTAACTTAATGGTGACTTCTTAGGATGGACTACCAAAGGGCTCACCTAAGAACCAGTCCTGAGATCAGGTTTTTTTAATGTCTTCATCAGTTCCCCAGAAAAGGAACACTGAAATCTGAAAAATTGTGGAGGTAATGAAAATCTTTCCAGTAGCAAAATGCCAGCCTGATGGCAAGGACCTTGTAAAACTGTGTGCCTGTGTTGTGGGAGTGGGGACAGATAAGCTTCAGGGTAGATAAATATATGTTACACATCTAGGGGGAAAATAATCTAATCCACATGTACGTGATGCTGAACTTGGAACCTGCAGTTATAATTCGAGAGGAATCTTGGAGTCATCACTGACAATTCCCTGAAACTGGCTTTTGCTGGCTGATGCACATTTAGCCAACAAAATGTGGTGAATCATCATGAAGGAACAAGACTTTTGGCCCTCATAAAGACTTTAGACAACCACAACCATCTTAAGTACTGTGTACAGTCCTGTTCATTGCATCTTAAGACAGGGCATAGTAGAGTTAGAGAAGGTTTAGCAAAAATCAAGGGAATAAGCACCTGCCTTTGTAAGGACACTAACAGAGGCTGGGGCTTCAGTTTGGAGATGGGGGAGGTTATTCACAGGTAACCTCTGAAACTTACCACAGGCAGCTGTTGGAGGCATATAGTATCAGTAGGTTCAAAGTCAAACTCATGGACCATGAAGAGATGCTGAAGGTAGCAAGCAGGAATGGATCTTCAACACTGCTATTAAAAAAGCATGACTGCCGAGGAAATATGAGGAGAATGGATCACTGAAAATGTCCAGGCTCACAGACTCTTACTAAATAGTATCTCCTGTTGCCTTTTCTGGAGAGAGCAATAAATGGCTGGATGGGCCATTTATCTGAGTAGACCTTCCACAACATTACGGCTGCTTCTGGAAACAGGACGCTAGACAGAGTGGACTTTTGATCTGACCCAGTACAGATGTTCTCATGTTCCAAGAGAGCTGGAAAATTGAAAAAAAAAACATGCAAGAGCCCTTGTCCAGGTAAGACAGATCTGAACAAATCGAACTATTTCTTACTGAGGACTACCAGAAAGAAACACTGTGACTTGCTGCTCTGAAGAGATGGGCAATTGGAAGAAAATCTCAGCAGAGGTGAATGTGCACTGTGTTTGTGAGGCTCCAGCCTGACAGCCAACTTTATCAAGTGTGGCCAGGTTAGAGGGCTGAGTCAAAAACAAAGCAGCAGATGAAAACAATTGCTGCAACTTTATGAAGGGGCCTGAGAAGAGTCAACTTCACCACAGTCAGACAAGGGAGGATGTAACACCTGAGTCACCTGCCTGTAAGACAATCATCATTATTCAGCTGCTTCTAAGACAGACATTGGACAGTGATGTAAGGTACTGAGAAGGGGAAGGAAGAACCAGACTTACATTACAAGGTGTGAACTAAAAGACTGTTCTTGCCTTAGTGAGCAGGAGTCTAAAACAGGACACAACAGGGAGCAACACAGGTGTGGAGGAGTATAAGAAAACCGTGGCCTAGCACAAGCAGTTGTCCTTAGAAATCTAGTCTTGGAAACCCTCACAAAATAGGTATGTTTTCATGGTCTTACATCCTTGGAGATGTGAACTGAAAGTGCTTACAGGATACAGCCTAAATTACTGGGCTGGGGCAAGGGAAGTCTGTGGTAAGCAGGTTCAGGGGAACCCACTTTCTTGAAAAGATAACAAGAAAAGTGTATGAAGGAATTACACTTAAGAAAATGAAGCCAAAGATGACTGGAGCCTAGTGATAGTTAAGGCACGCAGGACACTAGGGAAGCAAGGCTAATGAGAATCTTGCAAGGTCAGCATTAGCTGAATACTTCACTTTCAGCCTGAACTGGAAACACCAAAAGGGGAACCAAAAGTTATTTATAGTAAGCTACTTATATTTTAGTACCCATAAATTTTCCCTAATACAGGCATTTGACTATCATCTTCCCATCTTTATGACAGGTATTGACAACATGAATAATAACAATGTGCAACTTGGTATGTTGGGTAGGCTTGGAAGGAGCTAAACTTACTGGCCCACTCACTCAATCAAAAGGGTACCCCCAGGACTTCATCTGCTTACTCTCCAGTTACCAAATAGATGTGGAGGAAGAATTGATGTGAAAGAGAACTGTGCAGCTGTTGCAGAAAAGGAAATGGCCCTAAGTACAACTGCAGCAGTAGAGCAGTTGTGTGAGTTCAGAGGCAGATGAGGAGCCTGGGTGAGATACTAATTTTGGAGTAGGGTAAGAACATGAATAGGAGACCTAGGAGGAAAAGAGAATCAAGGTTATATACAAAGATTGTTTGCTGCTTATACAAACTCCTCCTCAGGCTTTTTTTGGTATCCATGGAGCAGTGTTGCCAAAGTTTAGAGTCTTGAGGCTTTCAAAAGGTTTCCCATTAGTTCTGTTCTCTCCTTCAGTGTCTTGTGGAATCTGGCCTTGCCTTAGAGATGATTGCCATTTCCAGTTATAAACTTGAGGACTGAGGAGGAAAGCTGGCAAAAACAATGTAGTCAGCTGTTAGAGCTTTGGGGGTGTATGGGGGTAGGGAGGAAAGAGTGGAGGCTGCTCCTTAAAGTTGAAGATTCATGGACTGCTTCAGCTCCAGGAGCACCAGTACCTTCACAGAATCATCGAATCACAGAATACCAGGTTGGAAGGGACCTCAAGGATCATCTGGTCCAACCTTTCTTGGCAAAAACACTGTCTAGGCAAGACGCCCCAGCACCCTGTCCGGCTGAATCTTAAACGTGTCCATTGTTGGGGAATCCACCACTTCCCTGGGGCAATTATTCCAGTGGCTGATTGTTCTCATTGTGAAAAATTTTCCTCTTGTGTCCAGTCAGAATCTCTCCAGGAGTAACTTGTACCCATCATCCCTCACCCTTTCCACATGACTCCTTCTAAAAAGGGACTCTCTATCTTCCTTGTAGCCACCCTTTAGATACTGGAACATAGTGATAAGGTCTCCCCTAAGCCTTCTCTTCTCAAGGTTGAACCTCAGCCTTTCCTCATCTGGCAGGCTTCCCAGTCCCTTGATTATCTTTGTGGCCCTCCTCTGGAACCTCTCCAGTCTGTCCACACCTTATTTGCATAGCAGGGACCAAAACCGAACACAGTATTCCAGGTGTAGCCTGACAAGCGCTGAGTAAAGTGAGATAATGACTTCTTCATCTCTGCTGGTGATGTCCTTGTTGATGCAACCCATCATCCTGTTGGGTTTCTTTGCCGCTGCAGCACACTGTTCACTCATATTGAGTTTCTTGTCCATCAGGACCCCCAGGTCCCTTTCCACAGAGCTTCTCCTCATCCAGGTAGATCCCAGCCTGTGCTGCACTCCTGGAATATGTTCTCCCAGGTGCAAGACCTTACATTTGTCCTTGTTGAACTTCATAAGGTTCTTGTGAACCCACTCTTACAGCCTATCCAGGTCTTCCTGCAGGGCGGCTCTCCCTTCCAAAGTGTCCACTTCCCCACTCAGTTTGGTATCATCAACAAACTTCATCAGGGTACACTTGATCCCAGTGTCCAGATCACTTATGAAGAACAGCATTGAGCCCAATATCAATCCCTGGAGGTCCCCACTTGTTACAGGTTGCCAGTTTGGAAAGGAGCTATTTACCAACACCCTCCGGGTGCAGCCTGTCAGACAGTTCTCCCCCCCGCCACCGCACAGACCACTTGTCTAGACCATAAAATATCAGTTTCTCTAGGAGGAGTCTGTGGAGAACTGTATTCAATGCCTTGGAGAAATCCAGGTAGGCAATGTCCACTGCTTGCCCCACATCAACCAAGCAGGTTACCTGGGTAACCTGCAAGTCCAGTGCAGATATGTATTTTAAAGAATATCAAGTTCAACAGCACAGATTAGTCCACTGAGACAAGATCATGGAGTTCTTCCCATTAAAAAGGAAAACAATCAAAATCTGAAGTTTGGATTCATCATTCAAGCTGCAGTACCAATGCACTTTAAAGTAGACTGTAGTAAGAAAATGAGTATCTTCAGGGCAGGAGGGAGAGAAGGACAGTTAATAAAAGCTCTTGCTCCCTTTTTTGCAGAGAGGCTTAAAAATACAATCCATATGCATCCTAGAGGTCCCTACTAGAGGAAGGAGATGAGGGTTGGATTTGCCTCCTTTTGCTGTAGAAGAAAGTTTGGTATTCCAGGCAACGGGAACTGAGATAAGACTCGTGATTCTTGCAAAAATCTGCTTCTGTGACACTGGGGCCTCCTCCGTTCTTCATGGCTTTTTTCAGTGCCATGTAAAAGGAAAGAAGTTCAATCCAACTATGCATGAAAAAATTTTAAAGGGTTCTTGCAACTTTTCTGCCATATTTCCCTTTTCTCTCAATTTAAAAAAAAAAAAAAAAAAAGGGGTGGGGGATTTGGAGAGTGGAGAGGGTGGTACAGAGCTGCTATTGCCAGTGCACACCTAGAACCAACCGCTCGCTGCCAAGACAGGGAACTGCACCAGGTGCATCACTGGTCTGTGCAATGTCGGCTTTTATTAGTCTCTACAGTAATGTGAGAAAGATGAAAGCAATCTTTTGTAGTCTCTTTTCTGAAAGGATTGAACCTCTTCCAGTGATGCAGTTATGTATTTTAAAGAATATAAAGTTCCACGGGACAGATTAGTCTGTTAAGACAAGAGCATGGAGTTCTTCCCATTAAAAAGGAAAACCATCAAAACCTGAAGTTTGGTCTCATTGTTCAAGCCGCAGTACCAATGCACTTTAAAGTAGACTGTAGTAAGAAAATGAATATTCCTCTCCCTTGCCTTGGCACTCCTTCAATTGCATATTAAGCCTGTGGGCTTGTAAAGAACAGACTTTCCACATAAATATACATCACATGTAATTCAGTATGTGAGGCTGATTCTTCTGATTAACATATTAATTTTAGCCCCATTGATCAATGATCATGTCTCTTGCCATTCTGCATTACCTGTCACTCTCCCAGGGATGTTTGCTTGCCAAAAGCAGATATCAGTAAGCAAAATGCTGCTAAAATGCTGCAAAATGTCTCCGGTTATTGTTCTTGACTTCATCCCAGATCTCAGAACAGGAGACTTTTCAGTGGGGCTGAGGGGATTTTTTGTAGATCCTAAGGATAACTAGGCCCTAGGCTGGATGGAGCCCTTTCTCCAGTACTTCCTGGTTTCACCTTCCCAAAAGAGTCCCCATACTGTCTTACACCTCTAGAAACAATGCAGAGGAAAAGTTAAGGTAGTGGACAAAGCTCTACTGCTGAGTATGGAGCCCTCTTATCTGTCCAGATAATGGAAGATGCTGTCAAGGACTGCAAGTACAGTACATACAAAATGGCACTGGCAAAAGGGAACACCTAGGCACTCAGTCCACAATATCGGGTCTCCTGCGATAGGGCATTGAGCACAATTCCCATTCACAAATAATTCATGCTGATCAGCTGGATCAGTGTCACTGTTCTGCATGCTGCTCTTCCTCCGTTCAGTCATTAACTGCTTTAAGCTTGTTTAACCATGCTAATAATATGCAAAAAAGGTTTTGATTTGCAGGGCTATCTTCCCAATATGAACATTTTAAAGTTCATTATCACCTACAGAATGTGGCTCCAAGTGAGATAAAAACTTCAGCTCATGAATATTGTCAATAAAGCTCTGTATGCTGAGATGGGTTTCTGCATTTAGAAACCGAGTAAAAAGCAAGCCTAGGTGATTCAGCATATGCTGTACTACTGAGCCATCTAGATCTCATACAGTGACACTACTAACTCCTATTTAATCATACAAGATGACAGTACTGAAAGGAGATGAAAAAGAAAAAAGGGCATTTGTGAGCGGGCAACAAATCTAAAAGCTGTTGCAGTTCAGCTGGGAGGCTGGGGAAGGCATGCTGGAGAGAGAGGCTATCATTTCCTTTAAGATTACACAGGGTTTATGACTAACTGGATTTGGACCATCAGGTCTAGTTTGTTACTCCTCTGCCCTTGCACACAGCTCTGCTTGGAATGCAAAGGCTAATCCTTGTTTTTTCTCGGCTGAAAATCTGAGGGGCTTGACACTCAGCTAGAGCCTAAATGTGGTTGTGGACAGGCTGCAGGAGCAGAAGTGGAGCAGATGGAGACACTACGCATGAAACCAGGAGTAGAGTGGGGGGAGGCAGCAGCAGAGAGCGCAGCTGCCGGGCTGCAAAGGGTCCCGCAGAGTGGGTGCTGGGGGAGCGCGCGAGCCGCCTCAGGCGCGCTCCTCCGGCTCCCCGCAGGAAGCCTCGACGCTTCCCACCCATATGGTTCCTGAGCTAACATTAGAAGCATTCGGCTTGCGTGAAGTACCAGCTCAGGGAAACGTAACAAGGCTGCTCCTAACAAATGTGAAACTCTTCATCCACTTGCCCCCGCACGCCATCTGCCCGGTTCCTCACCCGTGCGAGGGCAAGCTGGAAGTAGTTCCAGGACGAACAGCTTAGTGAAAGCAGAGAGAGCAGAGGGAAGACTCTGTCCTTAAGAGTCCTGCCAGCATCATTTGCCAGACTGGCATCACGACTGGTGTCCGTGTTTTCTGAAACAGCCACCTTGCTACTACTTACTGAAGGTTGGTTTTCTGTTACTGTGGCAAATAGTTTGGTCTGTCAGTAGAGCACTCCTGTGTCCAGAGCAACATCGACATGCCAGCTGAAATAGGCAGTGTGACTGGCCTGAAGTCCTGGGTGTGCCCTTCTGCTAGGCAGAAATGCAATCACCTTGGATGAATAAAGGGAGGTGGTCTTTACCACAGTGCACAGACTTGATTTTTTCCAGCCACGGGTCTTTCCTTGCATGCTTTGCCTCAATCCCTCTTTTCACCTGCTTACCTCAGGACTCTTGGGGAAAATTTTCCCTTATCAAAACTTTGCTCACAACTCAATGTTGTTTTCAAGCACAGGTTCAGAAACATCAGATCTTTCTGCTTTCAGAACTGAGACCCAAGAGATCCAGTGCCAGGCAGCAGCCTCCACTGGATTCTCCCACTGCCTGTGCAATACACGTGCCTGGGTTGGAAGCAGAGGTGGGATTTCCTGTGCAAGCCCCTTAGCTCTGCGAGGTGCATCAGGTTTTCCCCTGGGCTGCAGGAGAGAGTATTTTCCCTCACACACAGACATGCTGCAGCGTAACGGGATGTGATGGAGGGTGGATTTTGGTGAAGGCTGTCAAGGTGCAACACAAAAGCTCTTACACTCCAAATAGGCTGGACTGAGCCCCTTCCAGTCAGCTGGCTGCAGTCCACTTTGTGGTGGTTGACTTCTGGAGACAATTATCCCTGCCACAGCGATGTTTTTGCTTTTTAATAGCTGTACTACAGACCACTGTATCACAAAAAGTAATAGTCTGCCCTATCCTCTTGTTGCTATTGTGGGCTATATTTGACTTCAAGGCAATTTGTGTGTTTGCTATTGGATGTGGACAGAAGTTGGCATTTTCTGTGAGGCTGGCATGCTATCTGTAAAGTCTTACACCTCTGGTCAAAACTGTAACAGGTTTTTGGATGTAAGAAAGCAAGTTCTGTCTCCAAGTGAGGCACCGAACTCAACTATAGGAAAAGCAAGCAATGATTTGTCCCTTTTGAAGCCATTCTGAATGTACTGGGTCCTTGCAATGGTAAATATCTTCCCTAACTGAGTGGATAGGAGACTTTGGAAGTAAGCTTAGAGATTTCTGCCCAGGAGACTGATCCGACAACTGAATCAGCAGGGTTTCTCTGTATTTAGTCTTTAGATACAGGACTTATGTACACCACAGACAGCAGGAAGAGGAAAGCAATCAGGTGATAGCACGTCCCATGTCAACCAAAGATACTGAGCAATGAAAATCCTGTTTGTAAATAACACAAATTATGTTATGCCACCCTCAAAGATCAGCTGGAGTTGTAGCCCTTCTGAAAAGCTAAGCTTTTGGGGAAAACATCCCCAGTGTTCTGTGGCCCTCCAAGCTGTAGAAGAGACCTTGGTCCCTACTGCAAGATTTACTTTTCCTTCTGTCTAGATACATTTACCTCTTTCTTGCTGTAACCTTGGTCTGTAGCTGTACTCTAGCTAGGGCACGTCAGATAGGAAGATGAATAGATGTGCAAGAATGCTGAGGCTTTTTGCAATATCATCACCTTGGCCAAGGAGGAAGACAGTCTTTCGAAACCTGCTGGATACTCATGCATAAACTGATGCTGTTGTATTAATGAAGGAATCCCAGTTTAATCTTCAATGGCTCCATAAAATAGTTAGTCATAGCACAGTACAGAGAAAAAAAGCAAAAGCTGTGTGTACATGACGACTAAGAAATAAGAGAAACAAAGAAGTCAAAAAGGAAGTAAATCAAATAAATTACATTTACTTGAGAACTAGTCACCAATTCCATAGCTGGAAAATGTTGAAGTGTTCATATTTTTCTGAAGCATTTGGTTAGTTTATAGCAATAGCTCACCTGCTTCTTCAATGGACTTTTAGAACATTAAGCAACTACTCTGTAAATATTATCGTCTAAAGATCCACTGGGACTCTTGCAGGCTGCAAACCTTTACACATTCAGTATGCAGGGGTCTTGGACTACACAAAATCTCCTCCCCTTATCATACTACTTTTTTATTTTTCTCCAAACCTTTTAAACTGTGCTGCAGATTTCATTTTTTCCTTTGATAACTTTGAGAAGTGCTGTTAGGCAAGATAAAGATGCATGTATTGCTGAGAATATTCTCAAGAGATTCCCTTTGAGATAGTAGCCAAAAGGAATGAATACCTTGGTCATGCAGACCTCAGAAGCATCCCAGATGTAACTGGTAAACACTGAAACCCTGAGAAGCAAAGACTTATTAAAGGTGCAAGTTCTTAGCAAGAATGGAATGCTAATGAGGAAGGAAAGCCTGTAAACTGCTCTCGTAATGTTGCTTTTAAACAAAAACAGAGCAGGATCTGATCAAGTATATCAAGGCAACCGTTGCCTTTTAATCTCCTTACAATATTTTTTTTGTGTGAATGCTTGAAAGACCTGTGGAAAAACTGTTCATAAGAGCTACTGACCATGTGGGCAGGTGGGGCACAGTTAAGCTGGATGCTCCTGACACGCGATTTATGCATTTGTATGACCTTCAAGTCCTAGGCTTGGTGATTTCTTGCACTTGCCACTGGACATCAAAACACCTAGCCAGTCTAAACGGGATTATTTCCTCACAATCAATGAACCAGTAAAATGTTATACAGAATAACAGAGGATTTATTTATTCTCTCTACTTGAATGATTTGCTGTTAATAGTTGCAGCTGTCACAGGCATATAAATGGGCTTGAAGTCCAAGAGCCTGCATGCTGGAATGCCTCGCTTAAGCGAACATGCAAGAATGTGAGCTGTGATCTGCTCCTGCTGACACAAAGTGCAGGAAGAAAAACACGTAAAAAAGTTATTTTGCTATTAGTTTTCCTTTGGTTGTTTGCTAGAGCTGTCAAGGGGCTTCTTTTACTTTACTTGGAGTTCAATCTCCTTACACGGCTAATGTCAAGGAACAAAGCACAGATTTGGGGCTACTCTGCTGAGCTCTGGGAGCTACTAGCCAGCTTGAGATGCCCTAGAAACAAGGCAACATGAGCAGCAGAACAAGTGCACAGTGCAAGGGTATCTAACCATCAGTAAGAACAGGTGGATTTTCAAACTATTCAGTGCTTGGCGACCTCCTAAGTCTAGGTGATCTTGACATTGAGACATGATAAATGTTTGAGGTGGGCTGACCGCAGTTTTGAGCACTGATTTTCTGTATACACAACCCTGAGTAATTTAAGTATGCGTGTACAGCTTTAGCTGTAATCCCGCCCAAAGTACCTCAGCTATTCTTAATGGCTGTACTGGGATCTCTTATTGGAGCTATGCCACAGTACAGGAAAAAAATGGATGATTCATGGGGCCAAAAGACCGAGTCATTTAAAATAAAACTTCAAAGGCATCTGGCTGATTTCTATATTTAACAGCCTAGTAACAAAGAATTTGAATAGCCAGCCTATTAATTAAGAAGTAGACACCCTCCTGCAAGCACTTAAACATTCAAATCAGTTCTGTTCAGCTATCTGAAAAGCCACCTGCTCTCAGGAGAGGGCTCTCTGCTTCAGAGTACCACTGAAGATAGGTGCCCAGACCCTGAGGCAAGGTGAGATGCTGCATTAGCTCCCGTTGACCAGTTCTTGGTAGCTCCTTACTAGAGAATTGTGTGGCCACAGCTGAGCCACTTAATCATCTCTGTGTGCTCTGTAAATGGCTACAGGACTAAGCCATGATTGTACTGCTCCTCCCCTCTCTTATAAAATGTTGGGTTTTGGTCAGGAACGGTGTTGCAGAAGAACCATGGTGACTTAGGTGTTGGAAGAGTCAAGGACAAAGTTAAGCATTAAGATGGTCTCTCTCATGCAGCTATGGCAGGCACAGTGGAGCTAAGCAAAACCAGCAAACAAAAATAGAGCGTACAATGAACTACGGGACTTCTACCAACACCGGTCAGCCAATCTCTAAAGCATTCAAGGATGATGGACAGAGCTGTGTACCTTACAGGTCACTCTTCCCTTCTCTGCGCAACCACAAACCTTCTACTGGCAGGAAAGCAGATGCAGCTGGCAAGTGTCTTCTATTACAGATGAAGAAAGACGATGCCATTTACCAGGCACTTGGATGTGGGATCAACTTACCATACACCACTGGAATAATAGTCCAGGTTTATCCTTGGTCTATAGCCAGTTTAAGGTAATTTCAGTTGGTATTACTTACCACTTAGTGGAAAAAAACCTTGAAACAATTCATGTGCTTTATTTTGAAAGCATGCACTTCATCAGTATAGTTTAGTTAAAATACGGCGACTTGAATGGGAGGATTTAAATACCACGATTGCAAGGAAGCTAGGTATGACTGCACCTATGAAAGATGTCAGAAGAAAATCTGGATTTTGGAACACTTGTGAATATTTTATCAAGATCTTCAGTGCATATAATGTAAGCAAACACAGACTTGCCCTATCTGTTAAGGCATTAGTGGCGGTTGGTGCAGCAGAATTGTGTGAGACCAAAGGCAGATCTTGCCCAGGAAAGCCAGATTGCTTTCATGTCTGTAAAGAGTGGAAATTTAAGGGTGGAAAGCTACCCAAGCCAGAAAAAAAAGAAGCCAACATATCCGTAGATGACTGCATAAACCTTGCCAAATCATTAACAGGCATTGGCAGGGATAGGAAATGTGAAATTGTTTTTGCGTGGTGGGATTTGGTTGAGGTGGAGTGATGTAAGGCAAACTGGCCTTGAGGTTTACAAGCATACCCTCTTTTCTAGCTTAAAAGAACCACAAATAACAGAGGAAACCAGAGCAAGGACAGCACACTCGGGCCTCAGCTGGTATTTGGGGCTGCACCTGTGTGTTGCAGAGCCTCACATAAGTGTGCTGCTCCCCTCTGGAGCACTGCAGCCGCTGTGCCACAGGCTGTGTGCTCAGACAGGCTCCTTTTTCCTGCCCAGCTTGCTGGAAAACGTCCCCAGAGCTGAGTGCAAGCCTATCCTGCAGCACTCTTCTCACACATCTAAGGTGCTTGGTTTCCTCATTTGTGGTAGAAATGCAACTTCTATTGCTCTGGTAACTATTTACTGAGTCACTTAGTTTTGTAAGCTTCTAGCTGGATCTTCCAGGCATGCTTTAATTATTAAATTTTAAAAAAAGTTCTCATTGAGCTGGCAGAATAAAGAACGAACTGTTCCAAGGAGAAATGTATCTTGCTACAAATTTCATTTTGTAAATCATTAGGTTATTCTTTGTGGCCTCTACAGCTCATAAGAAATGTAAAGACTTCTTTTCCCCCCATGTCTTTAACCAATAGCATTTGCTGCTGCTAATTCTGTTACTAAGGATATTAGTAACCTTAGTTGTCAGTAATTGCTATCCAAACCTGTTTCCTCAAGATCCTTCAAGAAAGGAATGTTAAGATATGAGATCATCTGATGATGTGAATATACACTTCTTCTGAGTCCTGGTACATGTTCACATGATGCAGGAGGAGCAAACTTCTTACCTCCATACCCAAGGTTATGGAATTTACCACTGTAAATTCTCAGCAAAGATAAAAGCATTGAAAAAATAAATCCAATAAAGTAGTAAGCAAGTAAGACTCCAACACAACAAGTGTAATGAATCATAGAAAATACATCTCGATGTTAGACAACCCTTTTTCTTGCATCAGGGAACCGTACAAAGACATAAATGTTTGTTTGGTAATGTCATTATTTAAAAACCTTTTTAAAGATCCCTTTTAACTTTTGGGAAAAGTCACATAACTTTACGCTGGGAAGCGCTGACTACTTTTAGAGGAGAGTGATTCTGACTCCCTTGGTGGCTCAGCCAGTGTTTATTACTCTGCTTTTAGTCTGGTACCCTAGACACGTACAGAAATCCTTAACACAAAACTGGCTACACATCTCCTGTTACTGCTTCTATTGCTCCAGAAGTGCCTGGCTGCTGCATCTCACACAAACTACTCAAGCGTAGTTTGGGATGTAGTGGGAGAGACAACAGACATTTCCTCTGGGTCAGATACCAGAAAAGAGATGGTTTGGCTTGCTCTGACACAGGAAGTGCCATTAGTCGGTCATCTTAACTATCCAGGCTCTGCCGACCACTAAGGATTCAGGATTTGATGACAGTCTGGTGACTGCTGTTCTCCAGCTGCAGTATGGTGGTCAGTTGGACTAAAGCAATTAACCACTGAGATTCAAAGCTTTTAAGATATATTTTTCATTTTCAGTCAGATGTGTCCTAAAGCTTATCTCTAACTTCTCATCTATTACAGGTCATAATAGTATAAACCCACTTGGGTCTCTGAAGTGCAGTTTTCCACCAGCAGCTTCACGCAGGTAGTGTGGAGGAAGATGACCAAACCCTGAAGCAGACAAAGCCCACTAGCCCAGGATGCCTCAGTTTTAATAGATCAAAAATAACTCTTAAAACTTGTAGCAACGAAGCTCACTCAGATGCCCCTCAAGCATCAGATGTTAGCTGGGCAATGGTCCAACTCCTTCACATTCCAGGCCCTCTACCTTGTGGACACGAGTTAGGGATCAATAATGTACTCTTAAACGGAGTGCTCACTTTAAACAGATCATTACTTGTTGACTTGCAGCTTCAGTGCAATAAGCTGTTAGGATGTTTTACACACCTGTCTCTCCTGTGTCTCTGCCACTCTACATCCCAGATGCTTCTCTCTCTTTCCTAGCCCCTCCCTTCCAGATAATGGTATGGCAGGTGCACCCGCCCAATGAAAGCAGAGCTTCTTGGCTACTGAAGTGCAGCAGCTCCTGGCTGCCTTTGTTCTCAGGGCCTCACAGTAGTTGGGGCCTTGTCCAATGGGAGCCACTATTGACTACAGGTCAGATTTGGCCTGGGTATAACTGGAGTCCCCTGGGGGAGCCATTTTGAGCTCGTCCCCCTGAAGCAGCACGCTGCAGTGGAGGACTCTCCCCTTGGGTCTGGACGCTGCCCTGAGCAGGTCTTCGAGGTTGAGAGCCCTCACTTGTCAGGTGAGTGAGTGTTTCAGGTTGTTGTTAAACCCTAGGGAGCGGTGCTTTGTTCTGTGTTTTGGGTTGCCGTTAAACCCTAGGAAGTTCTTCTGTTCTCCTCTCACAGACATTTGAACCTGTAATTTACGGAGAGCTAGTTAATTGTTAATAAATTTTTAGTTTTTGGTGGTTGGTTGTTTATCTGAGAGCATCCATAACAAATGGGTACATGTTCTTCCTGCTAGTAGCACTTGGGTTGCTTTTAGGTAACTTGACAGTACAAAACAGAAGAACTACTTATAAAGGGGACGGGAGATGTACTCTTACCAGCTTCACCAATTCTTTCATTCTGCAATGCCTGACGCAGCATTGGGATCACTTCAGCATTCCGCTATTACTGGATGGACAGGCAGGCAGAACCCCAATCTTGTCCAAAACAGGATACCTTTCCCATGCTTCTTCCCAGCCTTTCCTGCTATGGATGCACCAGCTTAAAAAGGGATCATTTCCTCCTCTGGGAACAGCACACCCACTGAATTGCAATCATACCAAGAACTTCTTGACCCAGGGTACCCACTATATCCAGAAGCTGTCTCAAGTCTACTGCGTTTTCTCTAGACTTGACTTTACTTCTCATTCTGATTGCAAGAGCCAGAAAACACAAGGTCAGAGCAGGGGAGCATAAGCGCAAGGCTAGGTCATAGCTGAAAACACAGATCCTTGATGGGAGCCATCATCATTTGGAATTCCTTCAGGAAGCAAAAGACTGCCCTCAGCTACCCTTCGTACTGGCTTTAGGATTTAGGCTAGGGAGGGTGAAAGACTATACTGTAACATCGTGAAGCGTGTTTAATAAAAATGCTCTGAGATGCTTTGACACAGCTGGAGATACCTGCAAGCTGTGCAAACTGCAGCACTGTTTGTTGCTCAATACTGCAGACAATCTGCATAACTTGTTCTAGCTACCCTCTGCTAGCAGTGCTCTCCCTGGACCTACAGAAAGACTTTACCAGCAATTAATCTCACAGAAGTCTAGTGCTAATCTTAACTCATGTTAGAGGTGAGCTTTGCCTCCTCACCCTACCAGCATTCCACATGAATGTATTCTTACTAGACTTTATTTATTTTCATAGTAAACCCAATTCTGGGAAAAGCTTTCCTATGCCCTCTGCTGGTTTTCCAAGGCACCCATTTTCAGCTTAGAGTTAAAACTCTTCCTTAAAAATACCAGAAGGTTTCCATACCTCTCCTCCATTTTCATCTGACTAAATTGCAGAAGGCGCATAGGACAGAATCATAGGTGCATACTATACAAATTGCCTCCTTCAGCTTCCCTGGGACTTGCCAAATGACTACCAATTCTCATTTTTGCTTATTTGAGTTTCTGAACTAGACTGTTCAGGAAATTCAGGCGATCCCCATCTTTTCGAAAGCTGCAGGCTTCTTTGAGCAAGTCTGCAGAGAGAACAGGAGTTTCCTTTGGTTGCCCTTCCATGTTGAGGAGAGCCACACACTCCATGCACCTTCAGCCTGAACCTTATAGACCTAAAGTAATTTGTCATTGGACCAATTATCTCCTTGGCTTTCACTGCCAAGACTCCTTTAACACCTACCTCTAAGACTTTAGCAACCATACTAGGTTATGCCCAAGACTCTTCCAGGATAATTGTCCCATCCTTAATGTCAGTTTTGGATATTCTGTGAGTGTTTCCCAAAAGTTTCAGACTGAATACCGCTCTGATACTCGCTGCTGACTTACACTGGCATTCAAAGACAGTTCAGTGGGCTTCAAGTTAAGATTCTAGTTAAGAAGTCTAGCCCTTCTATTTCTACATTTTTGTGGCGTTTCATTTTGCTCAGTGTGTTCAGACAATCTACCTTGTCCCCAAGCATAAGACCCTTTGATCGTAATCTCTAACTTCAAAGAAAAAGATACGAGCAGTTCTCAAGGGCCAGATGCTGAGGTCTGACAAATACAAGTAAGATGCACACTCAGTGCTAGAAAATCCATACTATAATTGCCAAGTTGGGCCAGGTTATGAGTGTAATAAAGGATACGATGTCTTAAGATTTACATAGCTTGAGTCACATAGGTTTCTTGCTTCTAACTTTGAGAGTAAAGCCCCATAACCCAGAGCAAACCCTCTAGAATAAATTCAGATGTGAGCTAGATTCAGCTATGGATACACAATGGTAGTAACTCTGCCTGGCCAGCTTTAGTTTAGGATTTTGGACGTAAACACAGCCTTTCTTTAAAATCCTCTCTGCTTCATTTTTCTGTTCACTTAAATTTATACCTTTTTTAATGTATTAGTCACTTGACTTAGTAAACGCTGTGTCAAATCTATAGCCTGCATTACTGATCAAGTTCTGACTTCTCAGTAAAAGCAGGAATGGCAAAAAACTTAAAGGCAGCAGAACTTACTAAAAAAAGAAAAAAAAAAACAAAGAGCAAAACACCACAGAGAAATCCACAAAACAAAAATACATAGCATGCACCTCCACTGTGAAATGATCACTTTGCTTAGAGTCCCATAAATACACCATCTTTCAGAAGCGCAGATATGCCAACAGTACTACTTCTTCTGAACCTACTTCTTAGTGAGCCTTGAGTGGATTATTTAGAGGTCAAAATACAGCATTAATTGATGAAGTCTCCCCCTACCATTCCCAGTGATATTATGCACACACTGTTTACAGGAAAGGAAGAAAACTTATATTAAAATTGTGCCAGTGAAAGCCACTACTAGGGAATCCAGAGTAAACCTAAAAGGCAGAAATGCAACTTGGCTTGGACCAGCTGCACCCACCTTCACAACGGATGAACAGGCAAACAAACAGCAACTTTCCTGTGGCACAGGAGTCCAGCACACTGCAGCTTGGGGCTTCACGAGCTAGCTTACACCTGTGTGTAAGCGCCCACCTCCTTACATGGAGGTCAGAACAACTGGTAAGGTCATGGAAGCTTTTAACATCTACACCACCAGGACCAACGCTAGTGCTGCTGCCTCAGCTCTTTAACAGAGGGAAACATTAGGTAGGTTTTCTCTATACCTGCTTGTAAGAGTTCACCTGCTTAAGTGGGAGAGCACGCCTCCATTCTAGCCAAGCCACATCTTGGGTCACTTTCCTTCAGCAAGATCATACGAAACACCAGTACTCAATGGGAACAATAAAAGCTGTCATCAATAGTAACTTCAGAGTTATAATGAGGAAATTTTTAACAGATCATCAGAAATTTTGTTTGACATTCATCTAAATGTTACAGTAATTTTGAGCAGTTTTTAAGTAATGAAAATTCATTACATTCAACATAGAACAACTGCACTGTAAATTATTAATCCAGCCCTGAGCTGGAGCATTAAGTACGTACAGCCAACTTCTGAGGAGAATATTAATCCTGGAGTTACGTTTTCCATCAGTGCATTTCTTCAAACAATTATCATTCAAGCTTTCCAGAATAGCTGCTCTCAAATTTTCAACTCAATAGTGCCAGCTAGAAGTCCAAAACACCCACCTAACTTACGTCTGGCACCACAAGTGAAAACCTTCAATGTCATCTCAGGCTCTTAGATCTAGGATCTTCTCTTGGCCTCAACCATTTTGCAGAATTGGAAACTGAAGATATTCGGACAAATGACAATGTCGACTGCCCCACAGAAATGGACTGCACAAAGATGGGCAGCAAGACTACGCATACATATCCATGACTACTTTGCCACATATTTCATTTAAGATATTTTATTTTTTAAGTTAGGCCAACCATCATTTCACTGGAAGAGACAAGCTCCCTACTATTTTTCTCATAGGCAGGGAGACACACCAGCATACACATCCCTGTTTGACAGGTACCAAATCCATTTTAATAACAAAATCCTTGACCCAGAAACTATTAAATTCCCCTTCCCAAAACCAGTTGCATGCAGCTCTCTTGGGAACTCAGAATCTGACTTGGGCCCGGAAATGCATCTGCTTTGTTGCATTGTTACTCATTCCTGTCTTGAGCATCCACTTTGACTTCATCCTCTGCAGGTACTGCATATCACGCTTCTGAGCAAAGACTGCCCCTTCAGGGAGAGAGGAGGAAGAGAAAGAGGGATAAAGGTCTGTAAACTTACTACTTACATGCAAACCAGCTAACCTGTCCATTTACATCAGCAGTTAGCTATATGTTTTCCTTCCCATGCTGGCACACATCTTTTCACTTTTCTCTTGGGAAAGGCCCGTTCCCTCTATGAATACCCGTGACTGCAATTAAGGGAAAAGGTTGTTTTGCATTCCAATGTGTGATTCTTTTATTTCAAAAGCGGATATAGATTTCATCACAGCTCCCCAACTGGAAAAGTATTCTGTCAAAGAATGGTTTACGTTACATTGTTAAATAGCAAGAGTAATGGTTTTGATAGGCAGAAACCAACGAATCTTAGGAAGTCCCCAAATATCACAAACACACATGCTAATGAACTGAAGGGCTTGCACAGAAGCTGCAATGGATTTTAAACACAACTTCCTAGAACTTACTCTGCTTGGATGTCAGGAATGAAAGGGAACTGAGTGGAAGGCAAACTACTGCATAAACCCTCACAAATGTGAAACAAACTCGACCTAAATGGTAGAGTGATGACACCCTAGAACATCCTCCTCTGCAAAAACCTCACATTGTCACTTACCTGTCTGACTTGTCCAGCCCAAAGCTCTGTACTGCTGCAACACCCGACCCACTGCTTTCTTATTTTTTGCAACAGCCACCGTTCTTGACAGACCAAACCGTTGCTTGTAGTATCTCATTAAAGAACGATGACCCACTCTTGCACCTGTTCAGAGGAGGGGATATCTTATTATGCACAATGCAATGGAGCAGTATTCAAGCATATTGTGAAAACTGTGGAAAATCCCTATGCTGAGAAATGTTTTTAAAAGGCCAGGAACTTTAAAAACTTTAGGACTATTAGGAACTCAATGTAGTTACTGTAAGAGCTGCTGTACTGTACTCTACCTTGAAGAAAAAAAACAAAGAGTGCTGCTGTTCAGGAGGGACTTCGCTCAGATAATACACAGGTAGCTTTCAGAAAAGAAAATTTTAATTAGGGGAATGAGCAGAGAGGCAATGCTGTTTCAAGTAACCAGGGAAGTAACTTGCTGACATTCAGGAAATCATCTGTAACTGCATACTTGGCAGCAGTTTTCAGAATGAAAGGGCTGAGGTCCCCTCATATAAAACACACCAAAACAAAAACAACACACACACACAAAAAGCGAGCAACAGTGACAAATGCTATATAAGACAAGAGTGAGGTTGTTTAAACAAATTCATTTTACTGAAGTAGTTACTAAATTAGTTACCAGCTCCCTCTCTGAAAAAAACCTACACTAGATAACCTCTCCAAGTTGCACTAAAACAAGATATGGAAACTCCCGGAGTATACCATGAGTCACATGTTAATGAAGAGGTAAAGTGGGCAAAGGAACCCCCTGCCCCAGTCCACATATACATTAATGCTGAAGAAGCTGAACTACTTGGTAGTGAAAATAATTAATGGAAGGTGAGGACAAAACGCCAAAGACACTTGGGATGTAAAATTACTTTCTCCCTTGCCAAAGGAAAACACTTACAGCAATGACCTATGCTGCAGGTAACAGCTGCAGCTATGAGAAATGGCAGAAAAAATACGTTGTAACACAAATCCTATGCCTACCTGAAGGAAGGATCAGCTCCATGGTGTCATCATCATAATCCAGCTCTCTCTCCGCAGGGCGCTCTCCAGGCACCTCCACATCTTCCCCATCCTTGTGATCAGGGTAACTGCTCCTGTGGAAGAGTGGCACTACATGGTTTATACACGGGCAGCAGTCACAACTATCCAGATCCATTACACAAAGAACTGCCATGCACAGCTACCACAAGCCACAAACACTGTCACATTTCACCTGCCCTGGTTTGGGAGTTCTTCCCTGCAGCACCCTGCCCTGAACAGAGGCTGAAGATAAGGACCACCCTTCCTCCACCTGGTTCTGTAACTCAGCACAGTTCTGCTGCTGCACACTGAACAGTGACTTATGGTGAAAAGCCACCACTGTGCAGCCCACCAGCTCTGCACAGCTACCAAACGAGCGCTCCAAGAAGCTCCACTAAATCCACCTGTCACCATAACTGGAGGTGTTTCTGACCAAAATGAACCCAGCTTAGGATAAGGTACAGGAAATCCAAGAAGAGGTCTCTGAATCACAGTAGTCCCATTTAACTCCAGCTACTTAAAAAAAAGAATAAATCCACAGTCTGTATTAAGCCCACAGTTTGCCTGAAAGGTAATGGAAGAGACAGTTATGCCCTTTTATGGGCTTTGCTGGTGCACTGAAATCTAAACTCAGTAACAGCAAACACACAAAACAGAATTCAAAATATATTTTCATGTAGAACTGGTACTAGTGCTCACAGGAGAGAGCCAAACATGTTGTTACATTTACCTAGAAAAGCAGTGAACCACCTACACAAAACAAGCAGCAGAAATAGGCTAAATTTCAAGAATGAATAATAGTTTCTGATGTAATATTCAGTTGTCCTTTTGTCTGTCCCCATCTGTGCTCTGCTCAAAGTGTCCTCACCTAAAATCATAGAAGTCTGCAAATTCCAGGGCAGCATCTCCATCTGTGAAGAGTTTGCAGTGGCTTTTATCATTCATGTGAGCCTGTACTGCTTCTGTAGAGTAGAAGGATTTCCCTTTTTCGTTGCACCAAATGCAGATTTTCCCAACACCAACTTTCTCTCCTGCAGAAAACATTGACACTTCTATTGGTCTGACCAGAGCCTCCCTGGTCAGTGATGAACATTTCCATGATGCAGCTGGCCCGGCCTGCAGGCAGAGAGACTGAGAAAGAGCCCTGAGCCCTTCATTGCCAGAAAAGCCCTGCTGCTCCTACGCCTTGACCCTATGGCTCCATCAGGGACAAGTCTGGCCATTTAAAGATTTCTTATGACAAGGTATGGATCACTATGTATTCTTAATTACAAATCTCATACTTTCCTATCTGACCCTCCAAAACTATTTTATTCTCATCATTATCTGTAGACTTCAAGGAAGATACTTTTTTTTTTTTTCTTCCTAGTTTTTAGCTCTCTTAGAAGTATTGTAAACTGATGAGGTAAATACTTGCCAACTCATTAGTAGAAACAGTTCATACGCTCACTTTAGCAATAGAGTTTTGGCCTAAAATTCACATTAGCTGAACAACTTTCTCAGTATTAGAAAACTACATGAGATCTACAGGGTACATGACCACAGGTTTGCTCAGTGGGGTTCTCTCTCACTCTCCCTGGAAAGCCTGTGGTCCTGTTCATGATCAAAATACTGAACTAGAGAGCACTCAGATTTTACACAAAACACTCCCAAAACATTGTAAGTCAAATCTAAGTGAAAATAAGCAATAACAGTATATAATTACCCTGGTCAAAAAATCAGAGAACATTTATAGGCATACCCAGGTACTTGATTAATCCTCTGAGATCCACAAGGTACTCTATGTCTGGAATGAAGAAACTGTGAGCTTTTGTCATATGGGCCACATTTTTCGTGAGTGATCTTGAATGGTGGGGACAGAACAAGCAGTCTGTGACTGGTATGGCCCCCACAGCCGGAGTGCTTTCAGCTTCTGCCTGCTCCTCCTCTTCTCCTACACTTTCCATCTCTTCTTCAGAGCCGATGTCTTCATCAGAATCCATATCTTCCCAATCTTTTAAAGGAAGTTTAAAACCCCATTTATTTATATGATTACTTCTCTGAAGCAAAACAAGTCACAATTAGGTTAGAAAAAGTTATCACAGAAAATACTGCATTTTCTATTCTTACAGCTAAGTGCCACAGAGTCACTTCCAGGTGCAAGAATGTACCATTGCCAGTGAAACACATGTCTTTGTAAGATGCCTTTGACAGGCTGAGAGAGTTGGGGTTGTTCAGCCTGGAGAAGAGAAGGCTCTGGGGAGACCTTATAGTGGCCTTCCAGTACCTAATGGGGACTACAGCAAAGATGGGGAGGGACTCTTTATCAGGGAGTGTAGTGATAGGACAAGGGGTAACTGTTTTAAACTGAGAGAGGGCAGATTAGGTATAATGAAGAACTTCTTCATTGTGAGGGTGGTGAGACACTGGAACAGGTTGCCCAGAGAGGTTGTGGCTGCCCCCTTCCTGGAAGTGTTCAAGGCCAGGTTGGACGGGGCTTTGAGCAACATGATCCAGTGGAAGGTGTCCCTGCCCATGGCAGGGGGGTTGCAACTATGTGATCTTTAAGGTTCCTTCCAACCCAAACCATTCTGTGATTCTATGCACAGCAAAGCTCAAATCTGCTCATAAAAAAGCTGACATCCAATATTTTTTTCTCCTCCATTTTCTCAACTATTAACATGTTATTGCTGTTTTGAAGCTTTAAATTTAATTCACCACAGCTCAAGAACACATGCATGGCTCATTAAAAAGAAAACAACTCTGTCAGAATCACGAAAATACTCATTTCCAGCGGCAACTCAGCAGTGAGGGAAAACACACTCCTGTTCACACATACATCTTTAACAACAGAGAAGAACAAAGCCAGCTGTCACAGATATACGTTATGGTATACGTTAGTATATACCAAGATATACTAACTCTTGCAGAGCTCATTAATGGATAGACAGACCAGCAATCTGATTATACTGCTGGAGGGGTCCAGAAATCTTTTTTAAAGTTCCGATCTGGGCAGGGGGCATTTATTTCCCAGTACTTTATTCCTATAGGTCCCGTTCTAACTGCCATGTGCACAGAGCGTTTGAGAACAGGGAACACTGTGCTTCCCAACATTCTAGGCTGCTAATTAGAGATCTTTGCTGTAGGATATAGTTTAATAATTTTAAAAGCCTGACACTGAATTAACAGGACTTGTAGGAAACACTTCTGGAGAAGCACTTAAAAGGAAAATTAACATTCAGAAACCTACTGAGATTCTAGCATTACAATTTATGACTAAGACATTAATACAAAACAGGTGCAAGTTGGCTCCTTCTTTAGACGTTAAGATGCGTGCTCAGAGGTATACATTTCTTCTGCAGAACAGATTCCCTAAACTGCAAATGAAATTTTACCAGCATAAAACTGCCGTAACAGATGTAACAACACAATGGTTTCAGTCATGAAGCTGGCATAGTACAGTTCCACTTCATTCATACCTGTCCCCTTGCTGCAGATTAATCACCCCATTCAACTGCTCCAATAGATGCATTTGAAGCTGCACTGTAAACTACAGCACTGAAAGCATCCAGGTTAAAAATAACCCTTTTCTGGGAATTCTGAAGCCCTGATCTTTTTAATCGCCCACTTTCCAGGCTGACCTCCAACAAAGAGCTGTATCCACACAAGCTGTGAGGGTGAAGCAGCAGGAGCAGGCAGTTGGGGTGGCAACTCTTAAACCAATTTTAATATAGATGCCAATGTGCTGAGAAGCTCTGCCACACAGCGTCAGGCTAAGGAGCAAACTTTCTCCTCGGGTCTGGTTTGGAAAACAAAACTAACCCCACTCCCACCTCCCTTCAACAGATCAGTAAAATGACTGATGACGCAACAGCAAATTATCATGGCTGGGTTTTTGTTCATCTATTTTTCAAAAGTAGTTTTACAGTAACCTTTTGTGTTAGTCTTCCTTAAAGGAAGCTTCCCCTGGACTTTTACGTGGAAAATAGTGCTCCTATTAGTAACTGTTTATGTTCAACCTTAACAGGCATTAGTATCTTGCGCAGCTGGCAGTTCAGACACTAACACGGAGTCCTTGACTGCAAGCATGGGCCACCCTTAACTCCTTTGTTAAGTTGAAAATTTAATCAACAGGAAGACCTTATGTCTTCATACAGAAAATGCTGTACTACTACAGAAACAGAAGGAGGCTTTTACGTAACACCAACAACTACATAGCTTACCCCAAGCTATCTCTTGCCAGTATGTTTACTGTCTTACCTTCTTCCATATCCTCCTCTTCCTCTCCTTGTTGTTTGGCCAGCTTCTTTGCCTGCTGTTCAAACCACTGTAGCCGTGGAGGCTTTTCCAATCGTTCTCTACCCTGTGATAAGCTGGTGCTTCTCGTAGAAACCGGAGAGCTACCTGCATTACTAGGAGGTAAAGGTGTCTTCTTTGGAGATGAAGACGGCTGAGCTCTGATGGCTTGCTGAATAGCTGTGTTCATTTCATCTTTGTCTACACTCTCTGGGGCCAGCCCCTTTTCCAGGTTTTTCTCATTTAATATTTTCACCTTCTTGCTGACAGCTTGAACAGCTTTCTTCTCCAACTCCAGGTGCTTCTTGGACTTCAAGTGATTCTCATAGGCATTGAAGGTGGAGAATCTCTTGCTGCAAACTGTGCAGTAAGTGGCAGTGATTTTATTCTGCTCCTCTGCTACTGCTCTCTGGGCTAGGACTCTCTCCTGGAAGTTCTCAGCAGTGACAGGAGGCATGTCAGCAACCTTACGCTTCAGGTTGTACCTGTGCCAGTCAGTTTTGTAATGGGCACGCTGAATGTCAGCATCCTTGAAAGCCACACGGCAAGTGATACAAGTGTAGGTTGCCATTACTAGAAAGTGGGAGAAAAATAATAACTGTGCTAACAAAGGTAAGTAACAGCCACAAAAATACTCCAAACACAACATCGTGACAGCACGCATGTAAGGCAGCATAAGACATACAGTTCTTGTACAGAATTAAATTTATTAAACACCAGCACTAGCAAACAGCACGTCATGTACTAGAAGGTGCAAAAGATGACAAAATAAAAGACTTCAACGTACTTATCAGAGATTACTTGTACCACAGCAGCATCTGAGCATCCCACTTCTGGACCCAGCACCCACTGTGCCTGTCAGGGCTCGGACACAGAGCGAGAGGGTTTCCAGCCCCGGCAGCAGTGCTTCAAGAGCTCTGCACTTTTTACTGAAGATCAGAAACTAAAGCTCATGTTCTGCCAACTGTAGGCTTTTGAGGAGACTAGTGATTGCTCCAAAATAAGGGTAAAAAGGGAAAACCTGCTTTCATGCCTGTTTTCTGTTTTCCACAGCTTTACCAAATGGAGGAAAAGAAGTTACCACATTTAAAAAAAACCCCAACCCTCTCAGCTCTTTTGGAGCAGCGCATGTACTGTCAACACCACTTTACCCGCAGAACCGTTAGTCTGGAAATGCAGCCAGTCATGCCTAGATCCAGTGCTTGAAGCCACTGCTACCTCTGGTCTTCCTCCACTTCCAACCATCCAGCTGAGCTGCGTTACTGGGGCTGTCACAGGACAACTGGATGGCAGAGACCTGCTGTCCTTTCCAAAGCCAGGCATTTCCCTCCTTTTCAGCACTTAACAATTTTTTTGAATAGTCCAAAAGCAAAGTGCAAAAAAGTGTGTTTTAGCTGGATATCACTAAAGCCACTTTCATCTTTTAACCAATTTAGAAAAACTATGATTTAATCTGGAAAAAAAAGTAGTAATAGGAGGGGGTCTGAAAACAGGTAGAGAAACAGCAGTCCCTCCCAGAAGCTACCAACAGGGCGAAACAGCGGTGAAAGACACAAATATGCAAAGAGTTGAAAGGTACTTTATGAAACACTCACTTCCTGGAAGAACTGGACTTCTAATTTACTGTTTGTGCTATCTGTAATCCTACAGTGACAGAAAATACACTAATAGAAAATAAAGGCCATGCTATTTTATCCGAAATACTGTAAGCATCCATTCAGCGTAACAGATGCTTTTTTTTTTGGAGGAAAATACATCCTCTGCCCATTGAGGGATCCCAATTGCTCTCTGAAGCATTTGCCTCCCACCTGAAGAGCTCCCCACCCCTTTCCTAGCCCAAGAAGGTATTTTACTGCCATAAACTAACTGATACAGAATCACATTTGCTGTTAATCACAAACTTCTTACAGAAACCTCATGGACAGAACAGTTTGATCTGGCCTATTACAGGTGGACAGCAACTATACACTAGATTACCCTAGGGGTGATTACCTCCCCCCCCCCCCCCCCCAAAAAAAAAAAAAAATCAGTAAAAGAGGTACGTAACTGAGAGCATCTAAAACCATAACCCTTCATACCTGAGGATACAAAGGTTATATTTAAGGATATACTAAGTGGAGAAATAACGTTTACAAATCGAGCCACGTAGAGCAGAAAAAGGACCTGCAGACTCCCATGTCGTTAGGCCAGCACTGCCCATTCCCCACGGGCCTTTTCACCTACCATTTTAACTCACAAAACCAAAGCACAGAACCTTCCCCTGCGTGAGGCTCAGGAAAACAAAACTCGAGGCACTCACAAGCCTTCAGCCCTAGGCACAGTCAAGTCCTTCGGCCACAGGGCCTTTATTACAGCTGATTTTAGCTACTTCTATTTGAATTTAAATTGAGCCGGTCTCCATCAGACTGACACGAGACAGAAAGGCCTGACTGACAGGCAGGTGTTTACTATACGGACACCAGAATTGACATCACAACTTAAACCCGGGGGGAAAAAAACAAGAAAATAATTAAAATAATGCACAGGCAGGGGCGCAGGCGGAAGCCGCGAGCCTCCAGGCCGCCTCCAGGCCGCCGCCAGCCGTGACTCAGACAGGCCTCACCGGGAGCCTCCGCCCTCAGGGAGAGCGACCGACACCCCCAGGCCGCGCGGCCCACCCGCCAGCGGCTCGGGGCCGGGCCGGGCCGGGCCTCGCCCCCACTCCCCAGCGGAGCTGCGTCGCCCCGCACCGCCCGCCGCAGGACACTTACCTGCCGGCCGAGAGGCCGCGGGTCCCCCCGCGCCGCCACCGACGGAGGCACCGGCGGCGCCAGGCAGGAAATCCGGGGCCGCTCCCTTCCGGCCAGGAGGGCCCGGCCCGCCCGGCGCCACCGCCTCTCCCGCCCCCTGCCGGCGCGGAGGCCCCGCGGCGCTCGCTGTCCGCCGCGTAGCGCCAGGCGGCCTGAGGGAGGCCGGGCCACCCCGCACCCCCCGGGCGGGGCCTGCGCCGCCGGGGGCGCCCGGGAGCCGGGGCCTCTCGCCTGCCCCCGCCCGCTGTGCCCCCGAAGGCCGCCCCTCCTTCGCGCCGGACAGCCCCGGCTCTGCTCCTGAAAAATAATTTAACGTGGTCAGGTCTGCGGCCGAGAGCCAACATCAGCGTTTATTGGGTGCGAGCCCACGTCGGGCCGCGAACGGGAAGAAACAAGGGAGCGGCAGAAACGCCACTGATGGGCTTTTTGTTGTTGCCGTGGGTTTTTTTTCCTATTTTGGGGAGAAACATACAATTGGATATGATGAAAGATAAAAACTAACACATATTTATTAAATGGTTTTACAAACAATCAATATAATAATTCCATGTTTACAAAATAGTAATTAGGCTAGGTAAAGTGCTGCAAAATATTTTAAATAAAGACATTTTGTAATTTTCCAGTTTCTGGTTACCAGGATAGGTGGTGTCTACAGACCGTTATGCTGCTTGTGTGCTGAGAACAGACATGGAGACTATAGGGAATTTGTTCAGAAGGCTTAAACAGTCTGGAAAAAGTGCAAAACGAACAAAAAACAAGTAGAAACGAGTATTTCTTCAGATCCTATTACTTTGGGTTAAAATCATTTCCCCTCCTCTGCATAGAATTTTTTTTTTTTCACAAACAAACTGAAGAACGGTAAGCAGGTGTGTAGTACATACACATGAGTATCCCTGTGTGCTGACAATAGGTGCTTTTACGCTGGATTTGACACACGTAAGGCCACTGATCAAATGGCGACCACTCTGTTTGTCACTCAGATGTACTAACACAAGGGGAAATTTTCTGATTACGAAGGACTGAACTGCATCCCACAGACCCTGTCCTGGCACACGTCGTTTTTTTTCCAGCAGGGATGCATGGAGAAGCCACTGCAAGGTGAGGGAGGATGAGCACTTTGACCATGCTACTACAAAAACAGCATCTTCAATTTACTACCAGGTAAGAGCACACCAGATAATGCAGACATGGCAAGATCACACCCTGTGTTACCCCATGCCACTTGCTCACACGTCCACACTCTGATCTATGTCCTCTATGCTGCCTGTACTGCCTTTTGACTGGAAATTGCAAGCAAGCAGGCTTCCCACGGAACAAATGCACGTTTCAAAGCTACCTCATACTCGCTTGCCCTCCTTCCTGCCCCTGAATTCAGTTTTGGAAGATGGGAAGGTGATGGCAGTGCTTGGTGGGAAAGACGCTGTGGACCATTGTGACAGGAATTTTTAGATAACTGCTACTTTGTGGCTGCTGCTAGAATACAGCAAAAAGGTTTCTTGAGGGATTTCCAACTGAAGGCTGTGTGGAAGGGATCTCACAAAGAAGAGAAACATGTTCTTTGTGTTTTGCTGTCAAACTGCTGGCGGTGGAATGTATTGTGTCCGAGCAAAGTTTTTCTTATGTGCTGCTGTTTGGGAGGGAAGAGGTAATTTCCTGCAGAAAATTAAGCATCTTGCCACTACCTGAGGAAGAACATTAAATGTTGCAGAATCACCTCCTTCCCATTACACAGTATTTAGGGGCTTGAATGTAACTGAGTACCACGAGAACAGAAAAATGAAATTCTAAAGACACTCAAATAAGCACTTACTCCCCTAAACTTTAATGATTTGCTTGTTCAAGTTTTGCTTTGTTTTTCTTTCTGGAAAAATTGAGACTTGTACTGGAGAAAAATTGATCTATTCTTCTATCTTGAAACCAGAAAATGGATCATTTACAAAAAGTCCAAGAAACTCCTCCAACTGCTTTTCCTTCTTGAACTAATCTATTATTCTAGAAGAGTGCCCCTGCATTACATACCTTTATAGCCACAAGTATCCTTCCTAAAACAACAATAAAGTGCATGCTGTTATAATGCCACCATTGACAGCCAGCTAGTCCGTCCCATCAATCCGCTCCAGAAAAGCCTGTGAAGGATCGCTCCCTCCCTCCAGCCTGTCCCTGTCCCATAGCCCATTTCCCCTCCTGGCACCAGTACTCCTGTACAAGGAAGCACACATTTGTTCGGGTGTCTGTCCTACAAAGTTTCATCAGCAACTTGGAAGTTGTACTCTTCTAACTGTATAGATTGTCCTAAACATGCAGCAAGGAAACAAGGCTTTTAACTCATCTGAGAAATTTAAATGGCCTTTAAATTTACAGATTTCCCAGCAAAAGCTTCTTTTATTTTTGTTGGTTTTTTGTTTTGGGTTTTTTTTTTTCAAATGCAAAGGACAGGCTGGGAGAAGCTAAAGAGGAAACTTAGCAACCAATGCCGTGGAACTGATGTGGCCATGTGTTTTTAATAATTTCCAGAAACTTGCTTTTAATGTTAAAATGTTTAATTTCAAAAGCTGCATCTTGTGGGATCTATATCCAGCATCCACTTACTTTGTAATGGATTTGATAATGAAGGCACAGGCTCACTTTTGTACTGGTGAAGGACAGCAAACACAGTCAATATGCGTTACTGACACAAAAGCACAAGCAACGATAAAGCTAGTGTCAAAAATTCTCAGCATCTTTCTTTTCACTACACTTCTTTTTGGCCATCTGCCTATTTTTTCACCTCAAAAGAAAAAAAAAATTAAATGGAGTTAACTTTAAACACAGGTTTACCTACACATATATGTTAGTGGAAGATTTTTATAATGTGTTGCTGTACTGTCTGAGGGTCCTAGATGACCATATTCACCTCTTCAAATGCCAGCAAATGGAAAATCACTTGAGTAGTAGTAGCAGCTGACATGGTCCCTCAACTTTGCTAATGGTTTACATCACATTAAAAAAACTAGCTTTACTTCTTCCTATGTCTTTGATTACTATTGCTTGGTATTACAGTTCAATTTTGCCACAGGTGAACAAAAAAGCCCTAGAAAAAGTTAAATAAGTTACCTGCTTAAGATCCCATGCCACTCACTCAGCATCTGTGGAGTTGAAACTGGCAAATAATTTAAACAAGTTCTGTTTGTTTGTTTCAAATTATATGCCAAGAAGAAGATTCCGAGTGTCTCCTATAGCAAATGACCTCACTGAATACTTTTACGTATCTTAAAATATTCAGCTTGCAACACAACTTTTGTTGCAAGTAATGGCAGCTGTCCTGGGGAAAAAAACCCCATAGAATCTTGAATTAAGGAAGTGGCACCTAAGAAGCCTTTTCTGGGGTTTGTTTTGTTTTGTTTTGGTTTGGTTTGGTTTTTTAACCTCTAACCTCTATTCCAAACAGTAACTACCCTCACCTGCTCCCCAAAAGGTTGCTTGGTTTAAATGATATTAACTCTTAAATATAAAAATATGTTGGCTGACTTTACATGGGCAATACTGCCAAGGGCCAGACTCTATCAAGGAACACAGCAGGTGGTCAGTCAAATAGCATGCCACTTTACAACTCTACAAGCCTAAAACAGCAAAAAACTTGGAAATGCATCACCATATCCAAAATAATTCAAAGGGTTTAAGTATGAAATCAAGTTCTTTGATAGTGTTGCACACATTTAAACTAGAGTTGTGCTGGTTAATGTGTTTCATATACAGTAGATGCACTACACATAATGCCAACTGAGGGGATTCATACTTTTTGGTGTGACTGAAGGAGGTGAGATTTAGGTAATCTCATTGCAATCCTCTGATAACTCACCCTTGCTGTGTAAATCATTAACTGTAGTACATTGTTGGCAACCAAGCGTAAATAAACTGCTGATGTTGGAAATTTGGCTCAGCACCCCAAAATACATGCTTGGCAAAAAGATTAAAAAAAAAACTTTCCCCCAACTCTTTTGAACAACTGACCTCCAACACTCGTCTGCAACCAGTGGATAGATAATTCATTTCCATGCTATTACATTGAGGTGTAACTACCAGAAACATTAAACTATCAGTATCAGCTGATATTTATCCAGTTAATTCACTCTGCATAAGGGAAATTATTACAAGACATCTAAAGGGATAGTTAAAGCTTACAGCTCAGAATTTTCCTTTTTTTTTTTTTTTTCATTTGATTTTTTTTTCTGTGTGTTTTATGTTTAATTTCTTCTATGTTACCAGCTGCAATTTCCAGGTTAATGACTTCCAAGCAAATTTGAAAGGAAGCCTGAAGATTTTTTCTTTTCCTGGGATTCTGCTTCTTGGCCTTGTGAAAGTCCCAATTCTTTCTCAATCTGCTCAAGCTCAGACTGGTCAAGCAGTTCAAAATCATCAGCTTCCTCTGTGTCTGTCTCCTCACTCAAACTGGGCACTGCATGTGAGGAAGCTTGCTGTGCGCACTGCAACTGGTCTTTGATGGCAGCAGACACTGCAGCTGCGATGACATCCCCAGCAATTCCACTCACTAAATTAAAGGTTTGGTCACTGGTCAAAGGCAAGGAGAGCCCTGCAGTGGATGGTCTCTCTTTACTCTGTCTGGAAGCATGATCCACCTTGAAATATGTTTGTTCTTTTTTTTGTTTTTGCTGGATGGGCATACCGATGCTTGAGTCATCGTCATCATTTGTTCCGGCACCATTTTCTAAAGAAGGAAATTCTGAAAGATCTCTAGCGAAAGCTTCTTCATGATCACTAGGTCGGTCAAAATCTATTGCAGGGTTAACAGAAGGAAAGAGTGTTAGCCAACATGAAAGGCTTCCCAAAAAAGCAGCCAAATGTAAAAATGCAATTAGTAAGTGTTCCTTTGAATACATTTACTAATCCATAGCCTAGTAGTCTTCTGTAGTCTCAGTGCAGAGGAGCTTTGGGTGATGTTTAAAATAAAATGGTTTTGAGGTCGTAAATCCAGTACCACAAATCACCTGGTATCAACCTACCTGGTATCAGAAACTTATTTGAGGAAAATATCGTTCTAAAATGGTATCTAGCTGTATATGAAACAACCCAGGCAAATCTTTAGCGAAGTTAGTTCTAAATACACCGTCCACATAAAATTTATAATGTGCCAACAGGTCTCTCAACTCTTTTTTTCCACAATATATATAAATTACAAATATGTCAGCATGTATGAATGTATTTATTACAAGCTTTTAGTACACTTGAGGAATAAAAAAAAAAGAAGGAATGTTTTGTGTGTTTAAATAAAGGTATAAAACCAATGTAAAGCCTTAATTTATAACTCTTTCCTTTCCTGGTCAATGCTTGTATTAAATAGGAAACAGAAAATGGAAACTCTACAGATGACCAAGATTGTTTCATGTCTTCAAGAGAATAAAAAGCAGAATGTAAACAAAATATTAGATTGTAATGGCTGCATTAATGGCACAATATTTGTTATTAGAAATGTGTAAAACATACTGTACAGTACCTGGCCTGTGAAAGAGGCCTAAATGAGCATCAGGGAATACTTTGATCTAGTATTTGAATAAGAAGGTGAAAAATAATCAGTCTGAACTTACTTTCTATGAAAACAAGCAATAGGAGCATTCATAAGGGCTAAGGAAATGAATCCTAAAAATGTCTCATACATCATTTTCTCCATTTTCTTTAGGAAAAACAGGCTGGGAAGGTGAAGAGGAAGGGTAGTGCTGTATGCAGAGTGTTGGCTCAAATGCACAGAGCTTTGACAGGAGATGAGCTAGTCCTCGGATGCATCCCGTCTGGTCTTGCACTTGTGTGTATGTCCCATTGGCTGAAATGCTCCGTAAGGGAGAAGAGTGGATGTTGTTTAATTTCACTCAGCAAGGCCGTTAACGCAGTGTCCCACATTATCCTTACAGCCAAATTGGTGAGTGAACTGGGTAAGTGAACTGTAAGGTGGGTAGAAAATTAGCCAGACTGCCAGAATCAAAGGGCTGTGATCAGTGATACAAGGTCCAACCGGAGGCCAGTTATTAGTGGTGTCTCTCAAAGGTACTGAAGCCAACACTGTTCAGTGTTTTTATTAATGACCTGGATGACAGGGTGGAGTGCTCTCAGCAAGTTCATGGGCAGAAAGGAACTGCTATGGGGCAGGCGTATTTGATATTCTGGAGGGCAGGTTGCCCTCAGAGGAACCTCAACAGGCTGGAGGAATGAACAGGCTGAAAAGGAACATCATGAAGTTCAACAAAAGCAAACATCAAATCCTGCATCTGGGATGGAATAATCTGTGCAGCAGTACAGGCTGGGGGCAACAAGACAGAAAGCAAATTTCAAGAAAAAGACTTGTGGACACCAAGTCAGTGGTATGGCCTTGCAGCAGGGAAGGCCAAGCCACATACTGAGCTATACTAGCAAAAACTAAGTCAAAATGTCAATGGAAGGGATATTCCCCCACTATTCAGCACCTGAGAGCACACATTTGGAGTGCTTTGTCCAGTTTTGACCTCTCCAGTACAAGACAGACAATGAAAGACTGGAGTGAGTCCCCTGGAGGACCAGCATGACTATTAGGGGGCTGGAGAAGAGGAGCTATGAGGAGATGCTGAGAGAATGGGCTTTGTTCAGCCTTAAGAGAAGGTGGCAGAGAGGGGAATCACATAGTTGTCTTTAACTACCTAATGAGAAGGTATAGAGAAGATAGGGCCTGACTCTTCTTAAAGGTGCACTGTGGAAGGATGAGAAGTAAATGAACACAAGCTGGATCATGGGAAATTTTGACTCACTATAAGAAAAAACTTCTTCATCATGAGGGTGAGGAAATATTGAAAAAGGCTGTGTGGGGAGGTTGCTGAATTTCTGCCACTGGAGATGCTCAAAATTCAAATGGTCGCAGCCCTCAGCAACTTGATAAAGTTGAACATGCTTTGAATAGGAGGCTAGTTGAGATGAACAACAGCGGCTCATTCCAACTTAGGACTCTGTGATCGTACAATGCCGTCTATTTACAACTTGAAATACTAACAAAACAATTTAAATTATTAATTGGGCCTGTATAATGTCATTAAGTAATATCACCCCACTTGTCATTTACAGTGAACTTTTCCTAGAAGAGGAGAAATGCAAGATGACAAGAGCAACAGATCCACAGATAAGATTACACCAAGCTACTGTTGATCTTAATCTTTATTCAGGCAAAGTGCTAACTGAAAGCTTGGTCTGTAAAAAGTACGAACTTAAAGACCTGGTCAAGATCAAGACAAGTGCTTGAGCATCTATTCCTAGTCTTAGTCTTCACATCTAATTTATGCTCATTGCTGGCTGTCTTCATTAGCATTCTAGTAACAAAACCTAATAATACTTCTTTAATTGGCTGTTTAGAAATTCAGAGTATTCACTTTTTCTTCCTCAGCTTTTATTTGTACAGCTTACCCACAAAAACATTGGTACTCACTTAAAAGGTTTACTTGCTTAAAAGGTTTGGCAGAAGAGAGCGCTAAATCTGGCACTTACCTAATGCGTCTGTTTTACCCACCACTACTTATTTGTTTAGACACTTACTGATGTACTGTATTATTTTTAAGATGAGGACAGTTCTTATGCAAGATGTATCCAAAATTATATAAAACACTGGAATTAATTTTAAATTCATTGTAGGGGAAAAAAAACCAACCCAAAAAACTTCTGTCCTCAAATTCTCTGATCATTTTCAGGTAACTTACATGACTGCAGTTCATCGATGAAATAGATGAAGCCATTACATACCATCAGATGTGTCTGTCTGTGGAGAATACCCCTCAGATAAGTTAAAGGTCCCATTATCGGTCCAGGATACTTCCGATACATCTGTGTCAGACACTGACAGCTCTTTGGCAACAACTGCAGGACTAACCTACACATAAAAATGTCCCACACATGGTATTCTTATACTCAAAAAATTCACACTACAGGAAGCCAATGCTTAGATACTGAAAAATAAGCCTCTTGCATGTCATAGCAATATAAATCGCCTCTTATTTAAGCTTTAATTGTAGAAACATTATAGGAGTATATAATACTTAGAAGTGAAGCATCCCTCTTTGTAATAACTGAAAGCTGTATTATACTCAAGAAACATAGCAAATTCCAGTTATTCATTCTGAAAGTAATATCCTACTGTAATGAAAACAGAATGAGCCTGCAAATATAGAATACGCATAAACGTAAAGAAATGCATTAACTTGGATCAAAAAACCAGCCCATTATCTATAAGACAGTCAAAACTTAGCTAAATAAAAAATTATCCTTTACAAATTTATTCAACAATATTCAATTATGTCAACTACAAATGTTTATCCCATGGGATATAAATTATTTTTTTTCAGAATACAAAAACAACTTCAAAGCAATCACTATCAAAGTCAGGCTCTGTACACTACTGATCAAATACTGCATAAGAATTCCTATATATCTGATTTTTTTTTATATCAACCAGTGTTCTTATTATAATGGAAAATCCTTTGCCATACAGTTATTGAGAATATTAAGAGAGAAATGAGATATTAGAGTGTCATCATATCTAGAAAGATATAGATAATACACTGATTTACACTCTCATTGAAAATGACAAGTGATTACAAAAGTACCTGACAAATTATGCAGGTTTTCTACAAACGTTTCCCTTTTATATTTTAATTTGATAAAAATTAACTGCAATTTCATTGCTGCAAATAAAAATAGCTGCCTTTGCTATTCAATTATAGTTTAATCATTCTATAAGCTAATACAGAAGAAACATAGTTTAATAGGCCAAAGAAACCATTACCTTGAAGGCCAGAAGTCACAAATGCTGTTAAGTTAATTAGTATAAGCCTAAAGATGGAGACTATGAATCACTGTTAAAGTGTACTGCTTAGTTCAGTAACACAGCCTCCTGGGCAGGTTAAAGTCTTCCACAGAAGAACAGAGACAGTAATCTAGATACTCTCCATTATTTATATAGATTTTAAAAGCAAGATAGGGCTGACTGAAAAAAGCTACCTTAGGACACAGAGCTGATATGTCTAATTCACTGTCATCTTCTGTGGGCTTCGTTTTTGCTCTTTCTGAAAGAGAAAAAAAAAAATTTATCCTACTCATGACAATGGACTTACAGGTTCAGTGTGTGTTCTCTGTCACACAGCTTGCAGAGTACAGTAAATTTTCACCTGTCCACACAGTGCATCATTTACGTAATATGCTACTAAGGTGAGGGAAACTAAAGCTTATTGAGAGGCTAGATATTTATCAAATATACTGCGCAGCAGCCAAAGTGGGAGAGATAATGTTGCTCTGAAATACATTCCAACAGATTTATTTACCTGTATTGTACTTCCTTCAGAAGTCTCTGTGGCTCACCATAATGTTACCTGCCCTGGCAATATCTATCTCTCTGTCTATCTGTCTGTCTGTCTGTCTATCTATCTATCTATCTATCTATCTATCTATCTATCTATCTATCAATCAAACTACACTGGTGGTACAATGCACAGTTGTAACACATTGTTCGAACAGGCAGCATAGTTAGCCCAGCATATTACTTTTACATGCGAGCATGCAATTTTCTGGATAATTGCATGTAATCTTCATTCACAAAACCCTTGTTCTTTGCACCCAGCTACCCTGCATTCACATTTATATGCAAATATGCATCCAAAGCATCCTCTAAAGTCTGCTAGAATGTTGCTCCTTACAGATGAAGAGAGATGAAGATTTCGCCTCCTCTGTCTGAGAATTGCCTCATGAATATTTTAAACGAATATAAGCTGAAAACCAGTCATATTATCCTTGGTTGCCTATTTTTGCAACTTGGTATTTCCTCTCTTGTGCCAGTACAAGGGTTTTTGAACCCATGTGGTGAACCCAAGTGGTGAAGCAAGGTAGGGAACTAATTGTGTTAAATTAAATTGGCAGGTGAGATGCAGAACGAATGACTCTAACCTGAACCATTTTCCTAGTGCTGGTTTATGAAATTTTTGAAACAATTGTCTGATCTCTCTTTCTGCCAGTTTAACTTAAAAGTAGAACAAGGTAGAATAAGAGATGAAAGAAAATTTTCAATGCATTATTCCGTATTTCCAGTAACTACTGCATTATATGTAAGAGAAGGGGAAAAGACAGATGGTTCCTCACATTGTGTCTAGGAACAGCACACTGTATGATGGTTACAAGAAATGCATGTTTTAAAGCAGATATGAAATCTACTGATGTAACACTAACTAGAAAGGGTAGGCTACCTGCAAGTAATGTGACTACACTACAAAGTTTTAATTACCAAAACTGTAGCATACACAAAAAGCAAGCTAAAGATAACGTTGTTCATATAAATATTTTTCTTGAAATAGCTTTATTACTTACAATCTAAAAGTTTTCAGTGTTATAAAGATTTCAGGTGAGATAGGTGAGATTTTGTTTTAAACTGATTTCTTCCCTTTCTAACTAAAAACTTCAATTAATTTGTAGCTCCTTCCTACTGCAGTTCTTAAATGCTTAACAAATTCTTGTTGCTGTTGGGAGTGAAAACAAGGCAGATTTAGATACTGCAATAGAGTTTACTTTCTTATTGAAAATTCTGTTATGTACTTATTTTGTGTTCTTGAGCTAGTCTCTCTCCTGGATAAGTCTGCCTTATCTAAACAGAGATAAGCATTGCATGCTTACAGTGAGAAGTTTTTTCTGAAAACCTATAAGCAGTACATCTAATCAAGTATGAAGAGAACCATTGGTCTTGCCTTGTTTCCTTCCGTTAAATAATTATTTTTTACTATACCCAGACGTCTGACATACATCACCCCTTACAAAGCTAAGAACAGTAGCCATGTTCAAAGCAAGAAGTACCTTTAAAGTTGGCTTCACAGGACAAACCAAACTGTTTGCAGAGCGAATAAAATTTTCTCTGCATACAGAAATACATTACTTGGGACTATACTTAATTACTCACCAGATCTCTCCTTTTTCTTCTGGTTGATATATTCCACTATTCCAAAATCTAGTTTCATCAGAACAGTCTTAATTTTGTTGCACACTTTCTGTCCAAATTCATTGCACTTAAGGAAGGGACATAAAAAGGCACACAATACTGTGATAAAAATGAAGACAGAAAGAAAAATTGTATTGAAATATTACTTTATAAGAAGTTAGTCAATAACATTTAAATAATGTATTTGCATAAGATAACTACTAATTTTACATAATACAATTAGTTTTACATAAAAACACCCTGTGAAATGCCCATGTCAGACAAACTGTTAATGTCAAATCCAGTTTCCAGGAGCCATTCCTACTCGTCACAGAAAATACCATTGTATTCATATCAATTCACACCTTTTTTACTTCCAGTAAGGCACAATTTATGATCACTGTAACATTTATCATTACCTTGATTTAGTCCAGTTTGATATCTCTACCTGAGAAACATGACTATGCAACATTGTGCTAGAATCAACATGCTGAAAAAACTTGTAAGCTGACTTGCATATGATAAAAAACACTGGTCAGAACCTACAAATGTACGAATATATGTGTATATATATCATAGAATCACAGAAGGGTTTGGGTTGGAAGGGACCTTAAAGATCATCCAGTTCCAACCCCCCTGCCATGGGCAGGGACACCTTCCACTGGATCAGGTTGCTCAAAGCCCCGTCCAACCTGGCCTTGAACACTTCCAGCCACCACTTCTCTGGGGAACCTGTTCCAGTGTCTCACTACCCTCATTGTAAAAAACTTTGTCCTGATATCTAATCTAAATCTACCCTCTTTCAGTTTAAAACCATTACCCCTTGTCCTATCACTAAACTTCATGATAAAGAGTCCCTCCCCATCTTTCCTGTAGGTCCCCTTTAAGTACTGGAAGGCCGCTATAAGGTCTCCCCAGAGCCTTCTCTTCTCCAGGCTGAACAACCCCAACTCTCTCAGCCTGGCCTCATAAGGGAGGTGCTCCAGCCCCCTGGTCATCTTCGTGGCCTCCTCTGGACTCTCTTGAGCAGGTCTGTGTCCTTCTTATGTTGGGGGCCCCAGAGCTGGACACAGTACCCCAGGTGGGGTCTTACAAGAGCAGAGCAGAGGGGAAGAATCACCTCCTGCTGGCCACACTTCTCTTGATGTAGCCCAGGATACAGTTGGCTTTCATGGCTGCAAGCGCACATTGCTGGCTCATGTCCAGCTTTCCATCCACCAGTACCCCTAAATCCTTCTTGTCAGAGCTGCTCTCAATCCCTTCATCCCCCAGCCTGTATTGATACCAGTGGTTGCCCTGACCCATGTGCAGGACCTTGCACTTGGCCTTGTTGAACCTCACTTGAACAGCCCCACTTCTTGAGTTTCTCCAGGTCCCTCTGGATGGCATCCTGTCCCTCAGGCCTGTCAACCGCACCACCTAGCTTGGTGTCATCTGCAAACTTGCATGTGTGTGTAAATAGAAATAAATAAATACTCCCTATACAGAGACCAAATAATGAACAAACCACATACATACGTCATGATTGAAAAAGAGGCTATACTTACACAGGACATAGGAGAGGACAACTCCAGGAATGTAACTTCCCAAGACAGTGAAAAATGTACATATGCTGCAGACTAGTAGGCAAAACTGGCAAAAACATTAAAATTTGCCATTAACACTTCTACTGTTTAAATATTTAGACTGTTTTGCAAAAGAAAAATGTTGCATGCTAAATGAAATCTAGAATGCAGTAGAAAATTGAAGTTTTTTTTAAAATTAGGAAATACTTTAACACTTCTGGTGCAAATAAGCATCAAAGCCCATTTTGGCTAATTAGGATGTACCCCTTCTTCTGTTACAAAAATATACTATTTTGATTCATTTGTCGTAAAGGTTTAACAAACTCACGGTTATCGCTAACATTACTAGTTATTACTTCACATTCATTACACAAAAAAAGCTAAACAGTTGACATGCAGGAAAAAAACCATATCACTAATTGAAATATTACAATGCATACTTGTTGCATGCTTACAAAAGCAAAAAGTCCATCCTGTAAACACAGTTCTCTGCCCTGTTGTGTTGCTCTGTGAAACTTTTCTGTCATGTGCTGGCAAACATTCTCTTGATGCTTTTTGGCTACTCTAGCATCCCCGTTAACAAGACTGATGAATTTTCAGTATAGAACTTGAGATTTGTACTCTGCTGTGACTGAGACATATAGTGCATCTTTCACAACTGCACAATGCTGAGTAGAGAACTGATCTGTTGAAAGTTTACAGAAAGAATCTATTTGCTTTTGGAGTTGAATTGCAATAAAATGGTTAATTTAAAGAAATCTTGCACACAGCATCACTGCCTAATTTGCTTGTAATTATAGCACTAAAATAATGATATGGCTTAAAGAAGGTCAGAAAAAAAAAGGAAAACATGTTGTCTAAATCAACTTTTCTGAATCAGTACTGAATATATCTTAACATACAGTTACTGTGTCATGTACATGACAAAATTATGGGATTGTGTATACTGATACCACATTTCCTTACCTCAATATACACCTAGTTCTTTTAAATATAACTTTATTATCCTAAACATATAACTTCTTTTTGTATAATTTATTAATCTTTGAAATTTATTTCATCCTGTTGCTTGTCTGTATTTTCAGTCTAAACTAATATTTGAGTGTGGTACTACATAATTCCTATTTGCTAATTCTGAAGGGCCTGTTTTCAGGAACAATTTTGTGGCAAAGTTAATTGAGATCAAAAGAGGAGAAAAAGCCTCCTAATCTCCTTTTAAATTGTATTTAGCAAAACAAATATAAAAATAAAATTACTACTGCCATGATATACTTCTACATTATTTATATTTTTCTTCGGAAAAGAAAGATGTTTCACTTTTCATTAGAACTACATAATGATATTCTTCCTACTTGGAAAGAAGAAACCTTCTCTTGCTTGCCTCTTCATGAACTGGGTTCTCCAGCTCAGTCTTTCCAGTAAAAAAACCAAAACCATCAACTATATCTGTATAGAAGAAGAATTATCACAATAAAATACGAGGAATTCTCTTCTATCATGTAATACTTGTGCAGCTATTTCTGAAAACAATAGTTATTTGAAAAAAAAAAAAAAGGTGTATGTTTAGGAACTGTATACTTTTTCTGCTTTTTCAAGTTTTTATTAAATTGTGATGTTTTAAATTTCCTTTCCATGGAATGACTGGTGAGGTTCCAGCAGCTGTAAGGGGAGGGACTGTATAAACTTTAAAGTGAGCAGCTTTGCTTACTGACAACCTACCTGTGTTCTCCACAGCAAAAATTTACCAAAAACTCATGACTGAGTGTATCATAATGTGTATTTTATTTTTCATTTTTTTGCTTGCTTGTTTTTAAAATCTATCTCACCTTTTTATTAAACAATATCAAACTGTTAATATTACTTGGGACTGCTTACCTTGCCAGGGTTTTGTTCCTTGAAGTGGGACATTTCTTGAAGAAATACAAATAAATTCATCAGTGTTTCTGAAATGCACTGATTTATTCTGGGTCTGTAGTCTTGCCTGGAATTGATGATTTTCCAGCTGAGTAAAACAAACAAAAATACCCAACAACTTTGGTTATAGCTCATATGAAAATTGAAACTGGTTGAAAACATCATGTTGTAAAGCTATAGCCTTCAGTGATCCAATGGCTGCTGCTATGCTACAGAAACCTGTGCTTGTTTCAAAATATTTTATATTTAGTTGATTTGATCTTTTTTAATCAAAAAAATTCTGCTCAGTAGTAGCAATTCTCAGTCCATACAAGCAATTATGGAAGAAATTACTGCTTATTAATTCTGGCCTTATGAAAACACCGAGTTCAAGGCACAGTTGTCATCTAAATTAAGCAACCGAACCCCAACCTTGTTTCTTAATATTATTTTTTCTTAAAAAATATACCACAGTACTTTTCATTGCCACAGGATGGCCATAAATATTAATATATTTAATTTCATGCCTATAATCCTTGTGAGGTTTCTTTTCTATTTTTTGTCTTGTTCTGCAAACTATGATGATTCCTAAGAGACTGTTATCCAACTTAGAAAAAAAGAAATTGCTCTTGAAGTCTTGATTTCATTTCCTTACTGAATTTTTTTTCTATTAGATTGAAACGACTGTTTCTAAAGCTTAGCTTATGACTGTTCAGTCCTTTTAATAAAATTTAAAAAACTGTACTAAGGAATTTGCTGAAAAACATGAGAAAGCATATGTATCTACTTTGGGGCTGATCAATTTAGAAATATCAGTTTCAATGATCACATTGTATACCTTTTCGCAGTAGACAAAACATCTACAACAGAGACACTTTATGAAACAACAAATGAAAGGAAAAACATGCAAAGGCCAGTCAACGTCAATCAAACTGGTACAAAGAATGGATGTACCACCATGCAAATACAGAGAGTCCAAAGTAAATTCTGCACCAACTTTAGAAAGTTATCTTCCACATAAGTCACTGCTCAGTACACACAGTTTTGATCACAGTGAATGCAAGTAAGCCATAAACAATCCCACAGTCATTTTACTCAGATACATAATCCATTAAATGTTCATTTCATCACTGCATTCATAGTAAACATTTTGTCATAGGTGGATCAAATTACAGCATAAATCAAAAACTACATTATGAAAAAAATGAATGTACAAGGGTCAGTGTGCAGCAATAAGGACATACACAGAGGCTGTCAGTTCTAACTGCCAACTCGTATTTCCAAATAATTACTCTGCTATTTAGCTACTAAAACACCACAAGGCCCTGTTAACAGTTCTTGTTATTCAGAATGCAAACACCCTCCAATAGTTCCCTGGGACAATTTAAATTTTAGCAAGCATCAGTAAGTGACTGATGAGATTTTTGCTGTTCAAACTTTAACCTGTATGGACTTGGTGTTCAAAAGTAACATTTAAACATGTGTTTTAATATTAGGAGCAACAAGATGTAAATTTTGGGGGTTTTGGTAGTGAACATAAGACTATAAAACCATAAATTATCTATCATCACTTGTAAAAACACCTGTAGTGATTAAAAGCTTCTACACTGTTCAACGACAGATTGCTTAGTCATTTTTATCGCCACATATTGTAAAAATTGAAAGCCATCATGAGCATTCAGACTTTTCTCAGTTGAAAGCTGGTTAGCAGGTTGCTTTTGTCTACCTTCTCTACTGAGGACACATGCATAATCTGCCTTTGCTGTACTGTATTTTATTTTATTAGCTATGATTAGTTCATTCTTACTAATAAGGCACCATTATGTTTTAGGTCTCTCATGTCCTGATACAAGGAAAGCCATGAAGATTTTAAAGTTTTTGAATATATGTTTGCATTTTTGTGAGCTGCTGGCATTACTGATGCACATGTATAACAGCCCTGATATCCACAGGGTATCAAGACTCCTGGTTCAGGTGTTACTTTGGAGTTTTGTTCCTGTAAGTGACAGACATAATGGTGCATATTAAAATTAGAGTATTTCTTTTTCATTTGCTTAATACCTAACATTGTTCAAAACAGATGTGGATCCCTATATAGAAAATTTAACCCTACCAAAATAAGCTTATTTTTCCTCATAAATATTTTTCAGATCCCTTAGAATTAGTTCACAAACTTGCAGGAACACACAAACTAGGGATGTTTTCTTTTTAAAGTGCTTAAAAAAATTTTGCTCCCTGATGCTATTTTTACTTTTACAGTCTATAAAGCAAAACCGTACAATAATGTTTTTATATGGGCACAAGTTCATACCCCACTTGCACCAAGAACTGCAATGCAGATCTTTCTAGCAAGAGCAACTGGTTTACTTATACAGCCCAAGGAGATAATGGTTGAAAGACAAAGGGAAATTCTGGAATGATTTACTTGAATTCTGGAAATGATTTACTTGAAAGTTACACGTATAATTGCACTGGACTACAAAAGATACATTGATTTTTCCTAAAAAGATAAACTTCTGATTTGCTTCTCTTTGTAGGACTGTGGCTATATGCTGATACTGCACTGAAGGGAAGTGATCTCTCACATGGCAGCAAGCAAGATACACCAACACAGCACTGAAGGGATGGTTATTAAAAGGTTCAAGTGGCCAAAATTAGATAGAAGCTTTGATCAATGAATCATGATAGCAAGTAAAATAAGGTAGTCCACACTCTTTATTACATTATAACATCAAACAAAAAGAAAAGTTTGGAATTATATTATTACCCCAGATTTCTGATCACAGATTAATAACAAAACTAGGCAAACAATAAGTAACTATAGAAATAAATGTCTATTTCACTTTATTTTCCAACTAAAAAAAATCCTCTGCAAATCTTCAGTTGTATAACCCAAAAGATACGTCACTTCTATTTTACAAACTCTGATAAAAGGAGAAAGTGAAATCTGAATTTCAAATCCAATGTCTCAGCAAAAAGAACACCAAACTTAAGTTCCTAAAATCTTTAACTAACATTTCAACCAAACCACAGACAACATGTCTGACATCCAATTCAGCAAGGTCTAAAGCCACTTTTTTTACAACTATAAATTCTTGCTCTCATTTCTCCTAAATACACAGGGTAAGAGGATTTGGGGCTTATGTTGAATTGTACACTTTGCTCCAACTGCTGCCCAAATTGAAATCTGTTAATTTTTACATACTTACATCTAAGCCAGGAATAAGTCTTCTTCTCCCACACACATGATACCCATTTTTATTCTACATGGGAATGTTACATACCTTCTTTTCTGTTGCACTGCAGACATATTGATTACTTGGAAGCACCTTTCCTAACATAATGGAGGTTAACCACCTTCTCCTGTTTTCAGATAGTCTCCGGAGCTTAATTTTTGTAAAAAGTCAGGAATAATTTACCTCAAAAATGTCTGGTTAAACATGCATGGAGAAACTTCATCTTTCTCTAAGCCTCTATTTAACGACTGTACAGCAACTTCACCACGAGGTGGTGACACTGCAACATCGTTATTAGAGCAAGGTTTGGGAGCCATTTCATACAGAACATAAATAGCATATATGGGGGAACCATGTTCAAACGATCATATGCATACTAGAGCGCAGAACATGACTTAAGACTAGTATTTCAACCACAGTGTAAAACTGATTAAAGTTCAAAACCCAAATTGTTGCCCTATTCCTGACTTTATTATAGTATAGTACTTCTAGTATTGCAGTAGTGTGATTTCCTCTTACATTACAAAATATTCAGGGTGAGGGGTTTTCTTTCCCCTTCAAGAAAAAAACATAAAGAATTTAAAATGGCATACCTGGAATTCATAGGATGAGAGTATCATGTCTTGGACTAGGTGACTTTTGTAAGACAGAAAATGCAACGTATTTTCCAGCCATGCACGGTACTGCATGCACATATTTGCTTCTAACAGAGAATGTAAATAAAACCATTAAATAACTCATGAAGAACACTGCAGGAACCCAGTGGGAGGGATTAGCAATGTTACACAGAACTTTCTGTCCGCCTCCTATCCACAATAGTGATTTCAATTTCCACCCTCTCTGGTAATTAGCAGCTTGAGAATAGTATACAAGGGTTTTGTCTTACGAGAACTGCAATTTTTATGGATAGGCTACTCTCCTTAAAGAAACATTGCTTCCAGCTTTTATGGATGTACAATGGTCAGTGTGCAGCATTAATAATATGTATGTTAAGAGTTGCCTGTTTATTCTAGTGTTGAAAATTACTATTATGACAGTATTCTGAATTACAAAACCTTTTACAGACTTTACTCCTATCCTTTATTTAAAATTGTTGACAATCAAAGAGAATCTTAGTGGAAGCACAAAGAGAGAGAACGGATAGGCCTGATGACTACTATCAGAACAGAGCTTTGAAATACATAGGACAGTTGTAGATAGTTGGCTTACTAACATTAAGTTAATAGCAAAAACAGGGGGGGGAGATGAAAACATAAACTAAAATAATAATGCAAGCTATTTTCATATATGCTAACCACCATTATAAAGACAATATAACAAGGAAGAGATACAACAAGGTACACTGGGATAACTAATAACAATTCAAAACAAACATGCAAATTATGTAAAAAAATGGCACTTTTGCAGGGAAAGAGTCACTTCTCTTGGTTGTTAATGCTTTCTTTTGCCAATTTGAAAAGATGTTGGAAGTGTGAGCTGCAGTGCAGATAAAATACACTGCTAGATGCTTTGGTCCCGTGGCCTGCATGCAGTGCATTGACAAAGAAGCAGCCAAGCAAGAAGAGTGGATGGTAGAGGTGAAGTTTGGTTCAAAACATTACGAACCCACTATTAAGCTTGCTCTGCAAAAGAGTACTTGGCAGTTCCTTGTAGGACACAAGAAGTCATGAGACACCTTTGTCAGTTTTGCTATAGCCACACTTTTCTATTTTACAAAGAACACCAAGGACTATTATGAAGCCTTATTCTGATCTTGGGCAACTAGAGGTGTAAGAAGGTCAGCTTGCTGATCTTCAGTGTGACAATCAGATGCACGTTGCCTTTTCTTGTTCACACCTCCCAACAACTGCCAGCCCCGGTAACGTCTGTCCCTCCTGCCCCTTTTCCCCAGAGTCCCCCTGAGTGGCAGTGTTACCCACAGGCCCGAGGGCTGAAACAAGGGAGCAGCAACAGAGATCCCGGTGAAGGGGGAGCGAGAGAGAAAGGAGGCACAACATATAGTTGTATGTACACAAAAATAGAGAGATTATGCCATGCCCTTGTAGAAACAGAGATAAGCATTACACCTGCATTAGATCAAAAGCTGACAGACACATAACGATAAATACTCCAGACAAATTCATTTTTCAATGATCACATTTAAAGACAAAAAGGAAAGAAAAGAAGATATGTGAAGTGACGTGGATGGAGTTCATGATCAGTCAACCAAGAACATAAAAAACTACTTCAGCATAATATTAGTGGAGTTACAGTACCTTAACAAATGACTTAAATGCGAACCCTATACTTCTTGCCAAAACACCTTTTGGGACTCCTGTCCAGGTGCTCTTTGGGGATAAAAGTAGTCAATCCTCTCTGAACACCTTCAAAGATTTTTGTGCACAATTTAGAGAGAATAAATCTTTACACTCCCATCACTTATCCTGAGTTTGATACTGCACTTGTACTCTGTAACTAGTCAATAACATTGAAGGCATTCAGGGAGAAAATTAATTACTCATATGCTTCTGACTACCTACTGCATCATTTCTAAAACTGAGCAAATACATAAACTGTTACCTAGTGGCTGCAAAAAAAACCTCTCAAAACACCCTCCCGCCCCAGATGCTTCAACCCATCACAGTCACTAACTCTGGCCAGAAGAGCCAGTGGCATTACATTCTCTAAAAATGACTGATGGTGTCATGCGCTCATTTTGTATCTAGACATCTGTTCAAGCAAAGCCCCGTCACATTTCTCTCAGAAAGGTCAGCAGCTCTCATGTTACTGGTTTAAAGATCTTTTCGTGATGTGCTGGATTTTTTTTTAATTATGTGTACACAGTTTTATATGTATCTTCACATAGATACACTAGTCAGAACTGCAGCAGTGACAAAGTACACCATGATGTGGTGAATCTGAAGGATTGCACCTACATAAACAGAGTTAGTAATTATAGAGCTTCTAAACCCTCTTGATTTCCCAACTGTAACCACACACGCTTGAAACCTGTGCAGACTCTGTAATTTTAAGTGTAACTTAGAATGTACTAGTCAAGGTGGAAGAGCTGAAAGTTACATTCCTGAAGATATGTAAATCAAAATGTAGGTAATATGGCTATTTTGTAGTCTTTTTTTAAAAAGTAGTATCTAGTGCTTATATAGAACACCACAGCTGTAAAGGATGTGGGTATCTAAGGACAAACCTCACAGGCAACCAGGAGTTAAGTACAAAACTTGACCAAATGAAACCAAGTGTGTAAACTGTTAGCAAAACCCAATCAAGCAGCTTTACCTTTCCAGAGCTTTCACAGGTCTCTCCTGTGAGGAAAGGAATCACCACAGTGCAGAAGGGAGATTATAATGGTGCAGTTACCCTTCTTTGAAAGAAACATTTTATACCTGAAGACCTATGCCAAAAATATATTTTAAAATTTGTCTTCTAAATTATTCAGATACAGAGATAAAGGATGTAAAATAGTATTTAGATTTTGAAAGTTTGTGAAAAACATATTAAATGTTTTTTTACATCTAAATTTCAGGTGACCACATACTCAAAATGAAAATAACCATCCGTCTCTTCCTCCAAAATATAAAATAGCATAAAAAGCACATTTTACAGTTAAGTGTATTAAAGTACCAATGACAAAACCTCTGAAATCTATTATGAACTGTGTGGTAGAAAACAATAAAATATTGATTAGCCTTATTGTAATACAATGTAACAAATTTGTGAATGTTATGTGCACTATGTGGAAAAACATAATAGCAAGCACCACTGAACTCACAGCATAGCATCTTAATGACCTATGTGGCTAATTTAAAAGGTGATTATGTAGAATTGTGCTTTATCCTGTGCCACTTTTGAATCCTATGCAATCGTTAAGTATACTAAAATAATTATATTTGTGTCATGTGGCTATGACCAAGTCAACAAGACTTGCAATTTAAATGAATCACTGGGGCACCATGTAAAATTCTGCTTGCTTCAAAGATCTCCATGAAAGGATGCTGTACCACTGAAAGAACGAGGAACAGAGGAAGCATCCACAAAGACACTCTGTTCTCAAACTGCAGCAAGAATCTTCATCTACAACCTTTTTGCTACAAACTCTACAAAGCTCTTCTAATAGAAATCTCTCTAGCTCGTAGATATCCATATGCACTTTATTTCTCACTGCTAATCTATAGGTGCTGCACAGGTTTAGGCTTTCACCAATATGTAATACTGTGGCAATCAGTATTACACATCTGACATCCCTTCAATGTTAAGGCTTGGGCACACTTGAAAGCTTTAATATACACAAAGTTAGAAAGATTTTGTTTTTAAATTGAAGCTGAAGAATGTAGTTATCAACCTTAAAGAATAACATTTCCCAATCCAAAAATCTCCTTTAATTATCATCTCTCCTATAGTTCAAATACATAATTTCTAAGAACTAAATGAATTGTTAATACCGTGCAACATTGCTTCTCAAGCTTTTAAAGTGTTTTCTTTCTGACCTCATGTATCTTCATCTGACACTTCAATTTTGTGCTTTTTATTAACAATGAGTCAGTCCAATTTGCTGTTACTTCTTTTTTTTAGGAGCTGTGCAATAAAAAGCTGAAAAAATACCTTATTTCACAGCTTTCAGTAACATGCATGCCCCTTTTATTTCCTGACCAAGAATATTTTTCAGTAATATTACTGTTCAAGAAATATGTTTAAATCATCAGCATTTGATGAGGCTGGATGTGTTTTTCTCAATGGACTGCACAGCAGACTGGCCAGGACATGTGACTGTCACCAAAACTTCACATAAGCAACCTTTCATCCCTGACTCCATAAGCTTCTTGCACGGTGTGTTAAACTACAGCCATAATGGTATTTTCTTCTTTTCCACTGACATGGGAACATTTCACCACTGGTGTGCTGCTAAACAATATCAATCCCATAAATGAAGGTATTTTTTGGCTTATATTACTAGTCAAGAACAAAATTTTCTGAAAATGAAAGCAATCCTATTGTTATAAAAATACACTCGATTGTTCTGAAAAGGGATAGGGGAACTCATCTTGTCCTGTTTACTTTAAAAAAAATAAAAATGACCCATTACTACCAGGATTTTATTTTGGAGGTGATGCGTTCTTCTATTCAAGTATAACATCAGTGTCTTACAAAGTCTTCATAAGGAGTTGTATTGTCTTTCTTTAGCTGATCAGATACAAACTAACTCCAACTTTTTTGAAGGCGATTCTAGTACACAAGTTCCTCAACACAGCAGACTGTACTAAATATCACTTTTTGCTGAATTTCCTGCTAAAATAAACAAAATATACTCCAACTAATTTTGGGGCATTTCATTGTCTAGACGGACTCCTCTAAGCAAACTGATAGGTCAGCTCTCAGGGGAAACCCTCCCTTTGACCCGTACTACTCTTGTCCAGCTCCCATGAGAACACCAGCTACTCCAGTTTGAGGTCATTCAAAACATGAAATGTGATCAGATAGCCAAGTGCTATTAGTCCTAAGTCATGACTTAAGTCAGTAAGCATAGATTTTTTAAACGTCTCTTTGCATGAAAATTGAGTGTTTAAGTGACACAAATACTATTATAGACTTGCTTTCTGTTTAGCAAAGACTATAATTCTATTACTACATGCTTATGCTCTTTACCAAGACACTACAAGGGCTGGGATCTTCCAGGTCAGCTTCCCATGTGTAATAGAAACTGGTGATGCAAAAGAGACATTTTTATTCCACTGTTTTTGTTCAAAAAAGTAAGGAAGTCTTGTTTCTATCAACAGGAGCATAAAGGTCTATTTGCAGAACTTTAACCAGCTCTGCCCAGCTGTTAGAAGCAATTCTTTCACGTTTATTTTTCTCCCGCAAAGACAACTCTTTTAACCCTTTTTCACAAAATCAATTCATTTTCCTCCTTCAGCCTCCACATTCTTCAGCTGGGATACTCCTAGTTCAAGGCATCTCAAAGTCAAACAGCTAGGAAAGATGAGCTGAGCATTCCTTGAGTTGCAGAGCAGCTGCACAAAAAAGGAAAAGTGGATTTTCTAGTGCCAGACAAAGAATACTTTTAACCTGCAAAAACATGAAAACAAATTTTTGTGCAATATTACAATGCAGCTTTTAACTCTTTCTGCGTGGAACTTCATTCTGACTCTTTTCAATGGGTTTTAAAGTATTTTGTGTGAGCAGGTGATCACTTACTTTGATGCATTACTGAGAGTTCCTGGCATGAGCTAACCACTTGTTGCCTACATCTGTGCACTGAATTAAATCATAAAAGGAAATCAGATGCTTTCCACTTTATTAACTAATACTAGCAGAAGAAACAAATATTCTTATATATTTAACATACTTTGAGTAATTAAATAACATGCAGATTTGACTTTAAACTGTATTTCTATTTTTCTAAGTCCAAGCACATACTGGGAAATGTCATGCACTACAAGACTGTACTTCAAAATCAACTGGTTCAAAATAACACAGCTTTCTGTCCCATTTTTACTCAAGTCATAAAAGGTTCCTGGTTAACAGTTTAGTGCACCATCCTTTTCAATAATAGGCAGGTGACAGCGATTAGAACAACACAGACATTGTTCCGATAGAAGTTGTTACACGTCGATACCTCTTTGAAGCACCAACGGCCATGAGCTTCCAACACTTCAGGACTGGTTATTCACAGTACCTGTTATACATTCTTGACTATCATTAGGTTCCTCATGAGTTGTCAATTTTTTATTTTTTCTTTAAATAAATTATACCATCTTACATGACAACTATAGGGGACCTGATCATAAAGAATTACTGAGGAAAAATATCATCCTTATGCTAAACTGCTTTTAATCCTTTACCTTTCACCACGTCTTTCCTCACTGTTCTTGATCTGCTACCGCCCAGGATCGTATGATAAAACAGAAGATATGAGGCGGTACCTAATTCTTCACAACTCTTAGCTTTTTTACTAGCCGTACTAAGAAGTATTTGTGCATATGTTCCTTTACTTATTAGACATTTAAATTCACAGTATGACTAACAGACTATTGACCAATGCCACATCTTTAACTATGATGTTACCCTGTTCATGAAATACACTTGTGGTGCAACACTACATATTTGCTGAAGTAGGACATGAACTCGAGAAGGAAGAGGATGTAAAAGGTATTTGTTTGCATCTGAGAAGGATGAAAGGAGTGCAGTGTGCTGAAACCGATCAGTAAACAAAGCTCATTCTACAGCCTCTACAAGAACACCACTGCCCTCCTTTTTTAAATATATAAAGCAGTAGTTTTGATTCAGTGTGCCGCTCAAAATTACCCTGTTATCTGGGCATTTACATTACTCTCTCTTCTGTGATTCTAAAACAAATTGCTCCAGTACAGTTCCCATATTGCTCCAGTATAGTTCCCATAGCTCCTCCTTTTATTCCCTCTTGTTTAACTTGGACCAAAATATCCTGACCTCCACCAAATCTCATTAGCACTTCTGTAGGAATCTTCTCCAGTTATATCCTATTTGTTACCACCAAGACAAAAAGGGAAATTCATTCCAGAAAAAATTGGAACCTTTTGATCAAACTATTTTCTCAAACCTTTTTGCTCAATAGCAAAGACACAAAAGGATGAGGGAGTAGATCAGGGTCAATAAACGTAATGGTAGTTTCAGAAACGATAAACGGGGAGAGCAGGCTCTATTACGATGCTTTTTCAGGTTGCTGCTTCAGAAATATTTAAAAAAAAAACAAAACCAAAGCCCCCCAAAACCCCAAACAACTCTGATTCATAAAAAAAGAGGTCTTAGAGGTTTAGGCCTAGTATTAATTCTGTTTAACTGTCAAAGCTTGCTACAAACCTTTAAAGGGAAAGAATTGTGAACAAAGGAAGTTAGATATTACAAAGCTTGTATGCTTTGCATACCAGTTCAATCCTTTTACATACTGGTAAACACTGTTGCTTTTTTTTTTTCCCAAATCTGAATTTTGAAATAATTTTTTCTTGAAAAATTTTTTTTTTCTTCTCAGCTGGTAAGATTTTCTCCCATGTTGATTAAAAAAAAAAAAACAAAACCAACATATTTTCAAGGAAGGACATGATGCATATCCTTTATAAAATTGATTTAAAAGAAAAAAAAAAAAAAAAAGATGTTTATGACCAAAACCTTGGTTTCTTGGTTTTTAATGTGTCATGCATACTGCTGTTTTCCTGTATTGAAAAATATACAATTCAACAAACTGGAGATCTGGCTAAACATTTTTTAATGAATAGAAATTAACACTTTGGTGGCTATCAGTAATAAGTCAACATGTCCTTAAAAGAAAAGAAACAAATGCTACCTAGTACTACAACTACTTTTAAGCTATGTCATATATAGGGCACAACTTAGATCCCTGCAAACGGAAATGTGTAGGTGATGCCACCCTTGCAGAGACCCAATTATGCCACTGGGGATCCATTCACCCACACTTCATCCAATTAGGTGGCCATGCCTGAATATACTGATCTACAGACAACCAGAAATGTCTTCTGTATTTCACCTATCTTACAACTCCACATTAACATACCTATTGGAAAAACACCCACATAAATGTTCAAGTTTAAATCTAACTAAAGAAATCAAATCCAAAGCCATAATGAAATGCTCACTTCCGATTCTTGTAATTCCTTGAATTTACCTCTACATTCTGGCATTTTGTTAACTAAGCTCTAAAAAAAAATAGTCTATTTCCACATACAAATATTTTTCAATATCAAATATTTCATTATCACCATTTTAGAGCCAGCATTTTGATTAGCACCAAGACAGTAAAAATTGCAACTATGGAAAGACCATGTGGACTTTAAGAAACCTAGATTATAAACTCTGTCATAGCCAATTATCAGTAATACCTACTTTTAAAATACCTTTTAAAACATCTATTTAGCTAAACTTAATTAGTGCGTTTATTTCATAGGAATGTGCTGGATCATATTTGAAAAAATAGTATATGTTAAATTGTTAATTTTAGATCCAACTACTTTCTTCTTGTCCTGACCGTTGGTTTTATGAGCTAATTATGATAAAAATTAAACTTCAGAAAGACAGGCATACCTCAAAGGGACACAGTGCCCTATCTCATAGTAATGAGTTATGGTTCTGTCAGTTACGTGGCTCTGACTAAACTATTTGTGTCTCTGACATTTTGAGGCTTGTAAGTTGTCCCATGGCTGGGAAAAGTGACTAGGTAGAAATCACCCAGTATTTTCTTCCCTTAAGCTTTTAGCTCAAGAAGTATATAAGAGCTGTACAATTTAACCTCTATGTAGACATTAAGATCTAATACTTCTCTCCTAAGAAGCCTCAGGTTAGCATTAGAGGCAAAACCCTCAAGAATTAGATGATCTGTTACAATGCAGAGAAAACTGATCTTAGGCTGCGAACTCAGGAGTGCACACAGATTAATTACACGAAGCCTCGGTCCGTACGGCGCTGCAGAAGAAGGCCATCAGAATCAATGTACAGTACCTTTCATCTTGTCCCAGATCCTCACTGTCTGGCATTTCAGATGTAAAAAGGAATTATCTCTCTCTCTCTACCAATCTAGATAATCCAGGCAACGATCTTCTAGTCTGTTTTGTGTTTTATAAGCAACAACCCAGGCACTTGTCCTGTTTGCTGCCGAGGAGAGCGCTCCTTGCTCAGAGAGCAAATGTTTACAAGACATCCTAAGTGCCTGCTGGTCTTGAATGAAGTTCAGAGCGTTCGGCTTTGATTGGCCAAGGCTATAAATAAACAAGTCGTGACTCACCTCACACACTATGACAGGGTGTTTAGTAGCAGGCACAGCCAAAAGCAAAACAGTTTTTTTAATTCTTCTGGTCATGTGAGGGAGAATCACTACCCAGTTAGTACATTTTATTTTTCTGCTTCCACTGGAAATCCTCCTCAACGTCTCCCATTTTTCTCAGGTGTAAGTGAGCAGCAACCAAAATGATAGGAAGCTAAGTGACACAAACTTTAACATGATTAAAAATGTAAGAGCAAAGAGCTTACTCTAACTGTAAAATTATCTTTTTTCTTCCCTCCTCACAAAGTGTCAGTCACAAGCTCTAAGAAGATGCAGAATTATTCACCACTGACTAAATTAACAGATGAAAAAAAACAACTTACCAATTCTTTTCAAGTAAGGAATATGAAGACAAGTTTTCAATAAAGATTAATTGCATTGGTTTTAGGTTCTTATTCCAAGCTTGTCTGCCACAAGCAGTCTTAGCTATCATAGCTATACCAGCAAACTGCACTGGAAGAGTCCTCAAAATGAAAGTATGCCGAAAGGAGGAGGTTTTCTGCCAAAATACTTTGAATGCTTCTGTGAACAACTTAAGGTGAACTGACAAATTCACTTTTCTCCTATGGCTTTTTGCTGTGTGCATGACAGGGATTCTGTCACTCCAGCTACACCAGCTACGTCTCTATTAATTTTCAACACCACCGCAACTTTATCTCTGCTGATGAAACTTTGTCACACAGCCCAAGACTCCAAGGATCACATATGTACGTTGCTCAGCGCTGCTCTTTCACGTGGCTTCCTTCCTCCATTAAACAGCTTGACCTATTGTTCTTAATATATTTTGAAATAAATATTACATCCAGAGTTCTTCACATAATCTTTTTTCTAGGAAGGAACCCAGCAAGATTTAGACCTGCCTCTCCTGCATGAGATAGTAGGAATTGTCCTGGGGATGTCACATCTTAAAAATAAATTAAAAAAAAAAAAGCAGCACTGGAACAAAAGGTATCTCAGATTGAAAACCAAACACCCCGTATCTTTGATTAGGTAAGCTGTATTTGGTGCATTGTGGGTAATGCATCATTTGTTAGAAAGCTGCTTAACTTTCAAAACTACAAAGGATTGTACCCTATCTTCTTATTTTAATATAAAATGCTTCAAAATGAATAGTAAGATCTAGATAAAAATTGCAAAAATTCCACAAACCATGTAATCACAGATCTCTTAATTTAAATTGCGTGGTTTATATTTACTATATGAGTATCTGAATTAATAAAATTATCTCAGGAAATGGTGAGAAAACAAAATGAAACAGGAATGCTGCCTATCTGTGAATGACAACTTCCTTAACTCTTCTTCCAACGTTCCAGTTAGTTCCTTCTTCCTTTTCTTAATCTCATGCAATCTTATGTATTCATACCTTTCCTCAGCCTTTCACAAGACATGTTCTTCCTGAAGCAGTTTAATCACAGTGGACTTTTAAAAGAAAGGAGGGAGAAGAAAAACAGGAATAAGCCTATGTCTAAATTATGCAAGGCAATATACAAATATGTATTAATAAGTGTCCTTCCCTACTCAACAGAGATGTTCCATAGTCACCTGTACCTGCATATTCCAATAGCATCCTCTCTTCTTTTTTAATAGAATCATAGATCATAGAATGATTCTATTTTTTCTTTTTTTTTCTACTTTTGATAGTTATAGGTGAAATAATTAGAGCTGAATTTCCTTCAAGCTTACCGTGAAAACAGAGCTGCTAAATTCAAAAGTCTTAATTAATAAAATGTTTTTGTGTAACAGCTTCATTTTCAGATTAAAATTCTGAAGTCCTCTAATTACAAAATAATCAAAAGAAATAGCTGAAATCTGCAAACTCACAAAAGCATCATTCAAAATTTAAATGTAGCATCAAAAATGAAAGCAAGCAAAACTAAACCCCTTGTGCAACTTCGGTTGCTTTTGTTTGTTTATTTGCATTGGAATATAGTCTTACATAGCCACATGCATTTACTATGTAAAACACCTTTTTACAAAATATTCCTTTTAAATGCCTTTGATGATCACACTCAGGAGCTGAAAAGCTTTCAGTATTGTGTCTATCCCTGTATTTCAGCCCTGGTATTCGATGTACTCCAAACTCTTCAAGCAGGACTTTGGCCCATTCATTTCTTTCTCACACTCTGTACACAGTGCTCACTGGTACAGCAGAAAAATGGTTCACTGTTTACTGTTACAATTCCTTAGAACTCTTCCTCAGCACTCAGTGAGGTAAGGAGGATAGTATCACCTTATTTACTTATTGATAAGCAAGTCCTGGAAAGATTAGGTTCAAAAGTGTCTACTAAATGAGTACCTAACTGAAATGTCAAGGACCTCATTAACTTGGAAGTAGAGCATTTATTATAAAACACTTCAATACTCAAAGACTAGTTTCTACTGATATCACTTCTCATAATTTTTGCAAATCAAACTTCAGAACAGCGTAAGCACATAATTAGCCAAACCGCAATCACACTGAAGTATTTCACTTAGTATCACAAAGAAGACTATCTAGAAAATTCATCTCAATTTTTTGATCGTTCTGAATTCTTCCACACCCGAGGTAATTAGAGCTTGTACTGGCCCATGTGGAGGTTTCCAGCAGATCAGGCTCCAGACTACTTCACAGCCGCACAAGACTGTATGACCTCTCCAAGTACACTTGGGTGGAACAGCAGCAGGTGAGCAAAAGTACTGTACTGAATCAGGCCAAAGGGCTTCTGGCATCTCCTGCTGTGTCCAAAAGTGCAGCCTAGGGAAAAATGCATTGCTGCCTTCTCCAAATAGTCTTCCAGACTCCAACTTATGGCTCATGGGTTTCCTGAACTAGCAGTGATGTCTGTATTTTTAGCTCTGAGTGGATTTCCAACCTGTGATAGCATCTATAACATCTTGCAGCAAGGACTTCTGCAGCTTAACTACATACTATTTGAAAACAAAAAACCCAACCAAACCCCACCCAATTTTGTTTGCTCTGATCTAGCCACTTCCACTGATTTCTAAGAAGTCTTATACTGGAACAGGTGGATGACAGTTATCTTTCTTCAGCTTTTCACAGCTATTTGTCATTTTTGCAGACCATTATCATATTCTCTTTGATGGGACTGCAGAATTGAAAGGTGGAGTTGCCTAGAAAAGAGCTCTCCTGGTATTAGAATTGCTAAAAGGGAGCTTTAAACTTTTTCAACATGGAAAACTCAATGTGACTAGAAATGACAGAACTGAAGAAGGAGAAGTTCTTTCACTACCCGTGTTATTTTTCAGGGAGGCTCTTACTTCCTTGCTTAGTTGCAGCTAATGCTACAACTTTCTGAACTGCAGGGGATTTTGGTCAGTCCTCTCCGTCCTTTCCAAGTTTCTTCTTGCCATCTCTGAGGCCTCACCTGACATGACTAATCCCTGTTCCTCTCAGCAACCTCTTTGCTTGAGCTGCTATCTTCCAGCCTTGCTGTATCTCACTTCTCGCACCCAGCATTTTCAGAAATTTTCCCTCCCTTTGGCTCCATTGGTTCCTTCACAGAAGAAATAACCCCTTCCCCCTAGCCCCATTACTTCTGAAAGGAACATGAAAGCACTTCACTTTGTAATCAAAAGGAAAAAGATACTATCTATCATGTTCTGCTCTTGGTCAGCTCATTCAGCTTTAAAAGCCCTATTTTGCTCACTTGTTTCATGCATGTAAGTTGTTACATGCCCTCAAGCATCCTTGCTGTTCTTTTCCAAACTCTATGTTTACTACAGCAAATTCAAGGTGGGAGAGACCAGAAATGTACACCATTATTCCTGGTAAGGGCCCACTATTGATTCACACATTTTGACCCTTTTTGAGTTGTTCCTCATGCTCTGTTGGCCCTCATTACCACATTTTTACACATAGCTTTCTGGAGTACATGGTCTTCTTTATCTTATAACTTTAAGAATCAATCCTTCTTACTTCTGTTCATCTCCATTACCCTGTTCTTCAACTAAACAGACCTCTTCTAGACCTTTCTCAAAACTTCCTTGACAGCTGGTAAGTAACAGCTCTCTTTACCATCAGGTATTAAGATACCCCAAAAGATATGCTGGCACACAGATCAGATGCCAACCTGACATATTGCTTGATAGAGAATCTTACCAGTTTTGCTCTTGCTGAGTACAGATTTGGACTAAACACGTACCATAATTATCAAGTAAACAGCCTTCACACCAAACAGTATAGACATCTATGTGAAATTTTTCTTTTACAGGCAAGCCCCAAAGAGGAAGTCATCAGCAAAAGAATGAAAATAAAAGCTATGTTCCTGTCAGAGACAAAGAAGCAGCCTTACTGAGTAGCTTGAGAGGATCGGAAATAGTGTTGGATGTGCTGTTTTACATACTCAGATACTGAAGTTGTTCAAGGGCTTTAGCAGGTGGGTGAAAGGCAGTGTGCTGTCCATGTGGAGTTCAAGGGGGATGACCTGGCATTGCATGGTAGATGGGGTACCCCACCCAGTCTGCAATCTGTCAAAGATTTAGTCAGCCAGCCTGTGGCACACTTTAGCTGGTCAGCCAGCTCCGTAACTAGTCACAATCACTGCTGCCTTCTATGTCTCTCATCTAAAAGCAGAGTAACAAGGTGCTTTCAACATATAACCCTGTTCTAATTATTCAGCTATGACCAAGTCTCACTTCTAACAACGTGGATGAAAACATAGTGAACACCACACTGTACACTTAAGAGACATCCTAAAAAACCTCAGCTGGTTCATAGCAAAAAAATCACACACCAAAAAGAACATCTAGTTTAGTTCATATTTCCAGAAGGAATGGCAAGTCTAGCATTTTACTTTTTGTAGACGGTTTAGGCTGATATTATTTTCACCAATAGCATGTGTTTAAAAATTACCATCGTTGTCAAAGGCATGTTTAGGATTAAAACTAATTTGAAATGCATGTTCCTGCTACGGAAAAAAATCACATTAATAACATACATGAAGTCCCCCAAAATGGAGTATTTCCCCCCCTTTTTCAAAATAGAAAACTAAATATCCTTTTCACATTTGTGTGTGTGTGCAGGCACACAGACATCTATGTATTTATAAGCACACACACGAAAGTATGTTTTACTGTATTTCATCAATTTGAAGTGCACACGCAATTTTCTGATATTTTCAACACATAAATTTCCTGAATAATACCTGTCCCAATTCTTTCTGACTATGTAAAGCTGACTTCAGATTGAAAATGCTTATTATATTCACTTAACTTCAAGATCTCTTCATACACTATAAAATATACACGGGAAGCTTGTTTTAGAAGCGAGGAAGCCTTTCATACAAGTGTAAATGAAAAATCATCAAGATAGACCTGCTGAACATGCACAGTCCTTTGCCAGAGTATTAGCAGGTTTAATCTCAACCTGGTAAGCAGTGTGCTAAAAAACCTTAAGACACTTATTACACACAAAACATAGTTTTGTATTTATCTGTACCTAAGACTAGGAATGGCAAAAAAAAAAAAAAAATTAAAAAATTATCTTTCAACAGCTGAAGACCAATAAAAGCAAACAAAATAAGTGCTTGGGAAAATTCTTCTCTCTTCACGGAATCCTGCATATTATGCAGGACTCTTCTTTGCACCTGGATGAAATAACTAATTGTTAAAACATTTTTAATTCACAAACTGCATATTCAGAAAAAACAAACAACCAAACAACCAAAAAACCCCAGCATTCAGTTTCGACATAAAAAAAGTAATGCAACATTCAAAAAGCTAAGCAAGATAAACAAGATATTGCATGCAAGAAATATTTACTCAGCAGAAGAAAGCACATGAATATGTATTTGTAAAGAATCATAAAAAATTGAGTATGAAAGCAAACTGACTATCAACAGACACCAAAACCTGATTTGTATCAGCAACAATGAATTGTCATTGTGACATTTTAGTGTTTCATCATAAAGCACACATAATAATGCTCCACGGTGCATGAGAGTATTTCCAAGTTTTTGAATATGAGGAGAAAGAAGAGTTAAAGGAAGTAAGAGACACTTCAACTGCAGTTTAAAAGGCAAATGACTGCATTTTAGTCACATGAAGATAGCAAATATTCCTCTGGTACAAATATAATAGATCATGCTGGATTTGTGTGACAAACAGAGAAGAGCTGGAGACAGGGTGGTAGATGATCTTACCACTAAGGGTGAATATCTCAACTGCTCTGGGACTTTTTGGCCATGGGATCTTGTTAAACAGCTATAAAAGAAACAGATTTTGGAGGGGAAAGAACAAACACATAATACATCACCTAGCAATTATCTAAGCAATTTCTAACGATAACTGAATATTTTCCCAAATCTTTCAAGAGACTCTTTACACACTATTTCATGAAATTATTTTGTTTACTATACCACATTTCCTACTTACCCTAAGACCTACAAAGGTACTTATGTACTAGTTCATCTATAATCATGATTTGTACAATTCAGTAAAGTCACATTAAAATGCAATTTTTTTTTTTCCTAGGCACGCATGCTACTCAAGATTTTGAAACCTGCCCCTCCACCTCTCTCTTTTGGTTTGCAGCAATCTGAATGTGTTTCTTCTCAGCAACTGGTTTCTTCTCCCACTGAAAAGAGATGAACTATATGAAAGACAGACCAAATAGTAAGATAGCTATACAATGAAAGCAGCTTGCATTGAACAAATTGGTCAAAAGATTATAAATAGTTAGGAATGAATGAAGACTTTAAAATATTTTTCAAAAGTGTTGATACAAAGAGTTAAAGCACAAATCTGAGAAGTTTGTTGTGTTTTCTAATATAAGTATTAAACACAGCACAAATTAATGCAAGAAAAACAGACTGCCAGCAAGCTTCTTGTTTAGAAGACAATTCTACATGTAATTCAATTAAGAACATAAGAAGTCACTTGGCTACATAGAACCTCTAAGGTAATTAGGACACTCAGAGCCACATACTGACAATGCCTACGTCTAGAAGATTTTGCTGGTACGCTCACAGTTTGCTAAGACAACCCACCACTACTTTGATGCTGCTACCATCCTATGAAGAAGAGGATACGAGCCAGTCTTCCACCTAATCATATAATTTATTCTTTAGTGCAACGTAAGAAAATCTCACCAGAGAGTAGTTAGTGCCATTGCAAGCCATAACTAGATTGAAGTCCAGGTCACCAGTCCTGAATTAGACCTTACAAGCTTAAGGATAAATAACCACAAGACTTCAAGTACATTATAATGGAAGCACAGCACACAGTTATATATTATTAATACTTTTCATTGACATCAACCCTATTCTTATGTCCCAGCTCAAAGCCAAAGTTTTTGATTAATGTTCAGAATTGCTAGCCAAACATTTTCATACTTATTATGATTCATCTTGAATCCTTCAGGGCCACAGCCTTTTTCAACGACTATATAATGAAAGTGAGACAGATTACTAAATTATATTGTTTACTTATCAACTTATTAACATCAATTTATTATCTATTTATTGGTTTACTGTGTGACAAGAGATAAAGTCTCTAGTGTTTAATATGCCTGATGGTAAAATTACAATCATATTCTCTCCCTTTAAAAAGAGCTTTTTTCATTAGAATTGTCTTTGTTCAGTCTCACTGTGGTAGTTTATAAAACTGTGCAACTATGACATGAAAAAATACTAGATCATCACTAATGTGACTCAGTTTCAAGGACATATTTTTCTCTGATGGAGCAACTGGTAATCTGTATCTACCTGTCAGTACTTTCCAACTCCAACACATGTAACAGCACATTAGCAAATCTGATCTATTTTAATGAAAAAAATGAAATGTAAATTTATATAAGCAAAGTTTACAGTATTTACAAATGAAAACAGATCAGGGAAAAAAATGTCAGAGTGCATGCCATTTTAGAAGGCACATATTTGTATATGGTGATCAACCAGCTTGTTTAAAAAAAAATTAAAAAAATATAGGAACCCCTCACCACAGTTCATGTTACCATTTAATCTCATATTATAGCTCTACCAGCTGAAAAGAGAAAACTGACATAAACCCTTGTTAAATGCTAACATCAAAACTTAAAGAAAATAGTCACATAATACCACAGGCAACAACATAGAAGGGTAAGGTAGGTAACAGCAGCAAGAAACACATTATGCAAAGCAATGTATGCTTCACTTGATGACAACTCGTGTACGCAACTACAGACTAGATAGGTTGGTTAATTCTGAGATGCACTGATGAAAACAAATCTAACTTTATCCCAGAGTGACTGATGTGCCCAATTTCTTACCAGAGTTTCTCCAAAGTAAATACTTGTCAAACCACAACTATTCTGCTCTTTTAACATCCAGCCCTCCATAAAACAACTGCAAATTTAAAGCTACGGAGGCCAATGAAACACCACACAGCTCTACAGTAAAAGCAAGGGGCATCCAAGCTTGCAAAAGAGAACTCAATCCCCTCCTGCAATCACACCTACCCCCAAAAAAACCTACAAAGTTAAATGGGTTTTGGTCTAATATAAGTCAAGAAAGGTTCAGACCAGGAATGATGATCAGTGAAGACCTGCAGCTTAACCTGTTTGTCATCGAGGGCACAGGCAGGTCTGTGATTTAGAGGAATCCTCTGAACTGGTTGAGCGAGCGCTGCCAGAACACTCAGCACAAAGTGCTGAGCACCCGATAACCTTCGCTCTGCTTCAAGAAGATGATAATACACATGACATTTTGCTGAGAGGCAGACAGCACTGCTGAGAAGGGAAATTAACTTCAGTTATATAGACTTTTGTCTCAAAGTATAGAAGACAAATTTTTATTTCCCTGTTCCTTAACTATTAATTTTTAGTTAAATTCAGGCCATTTCCAAGGTGGTTTATAACACATGTATAGAACATCCTGTTTTCCACAGCACAATGGCAGTTCCTATCACCGTTAAAACTTCATTTTCCCTCATTTTTTATGGACGCCTAAAGATTTCTAAAGAAATCCTTTTGTTAAGCTGTAGGAAATTAATTTCAATAGTACATTTCAACTGCCAGAAGACTGAAAAAATAAGCTTTCAATTTAGAAGTTACTTACTCATACATGCATTTTATCTATATAAATCTGTAAAATGCATAATATTTTATCACAGCTTTTGAAATTTCCTTCAGAATCTTGATCTCTGAGATACGGATGAGAAAGCAACCTTTGCTTTGAAAAGCCTTCTCTGCTAATATACAGATCATAGAATATCTCAGGTCAGAAGGGACCCATAAGGATCACTAAGTCCAACTCCCAGGATGTTCCCATTGATGTTTGTATAGAGAAGGGAAGTAGAAGGGTGAAAAAATAACACTACTCAAACTTTTATTTTAGTCCAGTGAGGTGAGTTTTTCTTATTTTCAGGGAAAAAAAAAAAAAAACAAACAACCCAAACCAAAGAAGAAACCAACTTTATTTGGGAAATACTCAGAGCACTTTAAATACATCATCTTTCAACTACTTTTCAGGTATCCTGCATTTCTCCCCACCTCATTTCTGTGACCGACAAAGAAAGCCCCAGAAGATTGATTTCCATATACTAAAGCTACTCTTTACAATAACAAGCCTCTTTAGTATGATTTTCGTTTGGTTACTGATTGATGAAATAAATATTTTCCAAGGTACATGTGAAAGGGTTTTGAGCAAAGTATTTGAAACTAACAAAAAAATCTGTTTGTGTCCATTTCAGAAACTTCTTTATATTTCTATTTATCATCAGATTAAGGAGTTATCAGCTGAATTCCCACGTTTTGAGACTTTGATTATAATACAAAATAACTAATTCAGCTAACAAGTTAGAACAGAAGTTCCCAAGCTACACATCCTAGGAAAATTTTCTGCTTCTGGTAAACTCACAATGGAAACAGCTTTGTTCCTGTACAGCCCTGACACGAGAAGTTAATTCAATAGTTGTTCAGACACATTTGGAGCCTTTGCTATCAATATGCAAGACAATAGTCTTACATGCTTTTGTCTCAGTTTGTGTTCCAAGAAAACATATACCTGGACTTGGCTAAAAGTTTTAAAAAATGTTTAGAATAGTATTTTTTTAAAGATCAAACATGGAAACCACAGACATTACTGCTCTGACTGATTTTATTACTCTGATCTCATGCCTAAACGCATAAAAGCAAGTTCTTAAGGTACACATTGACCTTTCAACTTCCATGGAATTGGTGGTAGCAACAGACAGTCAGTCTAAAATTGGGCAACAGCTATCTCACGTGCCTGTCTGAGATTTCTCAGACTTTAACATTTATATAAAATTTATTAACATTTACAAATGCAGAACTAAATAGATGTGTTTATTTCAGTCCTACTATGTCACTTAACTGAGTAAAAAGGCAATGTTTGTAATGCTTTTTACAAGAACAGCTATATTGGGTCAGCCAAAGATCCATCTAGCCCTGTGTTCTGTCTTCAACAGTTGCCAAAATTGAATACCTGGGGACAGCTAAGCAACAGAATAAGACCACGGGAAAATGCGTAATGATACTTCCATGAAATACAATACAGAGTCCAACAATCTGTAACTCAGAGACTTTCAAAGCCAGTGGTGGTGATCTTTTATTTCATAGCCCTCAATTAATTTTTTTCAAAGAACTGTCCTGTAATTTATATTTTTAATCCACATATAGTTCTAACACTCACAACAATTCTGTATCAAGGATTTCTAAAGCTTAGTTACGTCTTTTTACTATTCCTCAGCCTGCTGCCTGCTATTTTGATGCCTCCTCATTCCAATAGTGTATGAGAGAAGGCATGTTCCTTATGGTATCTTTGAGACCTCTAACATATTTCTCCTTAATTATTATTCTTCTCTTTTGAAAGACCCTATCTCATTTACTTGTTCTTTATATGGAAATAGTTCTGTTTATTCGTTCTACCTTGTTGCTCTACCCCGGACTTTTTTCTCCTGTATCTTTTTCTGGGAGGTAGCAGATCAGAACCACACACAGTATTCAGGATATGGACATACAACAAAATTATAAGTGTGGCATGTGGCTGTGCTTATTTTTGCCCCGTATGTCTTTTTTACTGATACCTAAGAGTAGATTTAGGCTGTTGATCAATGCTAGTTTTGTGAGACCACATCCTAGTCATGAGTGGTTACAGTCATCTTCAGACTCTTATTTTGTATGTGAATTTAGGACTGGTGTTCCTGCGTAACTTTACAGTTACCTACACTGAATTTCATGTTATTCTACTGTAAAAGAATCCTGTAAGAATCTTTGGTTGGTCCTTGCCTTCATTTCCTTGAATAATTTGGTGTCTCCAGCAGGCCTGGCCATCCCACTATTCACTGCCTCTTCAGGATCACTTATCAGTACATTTATCAGAATGGTTCCCGCACACACTGCTGCAGGATTCATTCTCCAACCTTCCATTAACATGAAAGCTAGCCATTTACTCTTACCGCTGTTCTCTATATTCCATCTGGGTTTTTTATTCATGGGAGGATCTTCTCTCATATTCCAGAGTTACTTATTTACTTTTAGCTAAAGCCTTTTGGAAATTCAACTGGACTACATCAAACTCTACTCAGCATTCTGTTATAGTATTCTCGTCTGGAGAATGTTAATATTTTACTTTTAAAAAAAGTTTAAAAAAATATTTCTATTACTTTCATAGTGGATATTTTTATATTCACCATGAAATTCTCTTAAGCATTACATCACACTATGAACTGACCTACAGTAACGTCAACGGCCACAGCTACGTCAGTGATCTGTTAATTGTACTACCAACCCAAGCATTCAGTAGAAAAAGAATGAACTTTTGAAAGAGTATCATTCTCCTTATATCAAATCTAAGCTAGGAAAAGGAAGTGTGTGTCATATAGTGCTGTGACCATAACATTCATGTGGACTTGAGAGAACTTTTGTAGTTTTGTGCTACAGTAAATATTTCTCCCTGAAAAATTTTATTAAAGTGAATATGGCTGATCATCCATATTCAAGGAGTGGGGAAACTTGCAGAGCATGAAAAACATAATGAGCATATGCTACCCTCTATCTTCCTCAGTGTAGAAAGAAAGGACGGATAGCTTTACAGAGCTGCTTTACAGTATTATTTAGACTCTAAAACATCTTGGAATATTAACAAAAAAAATTATTAGGGCACAAAATATTATTTCAATAGGTAAATATGCAACATCTCTTCTGCCAGTGAGAAAAAAGAAAAAAAAGGAGATTCAGGGAAGGAATATCATAATATTTGTTTCAAAACAGCTGAGCTGTTTTACTCAACTGTTATGTCGAAACACCTGAAAGAATATAATATGTTATTCTGCTGATAGGCTCACATGCTTCAACAAAACTGTGTGCCAGGACATTCCTTACTAAACTAGTGACTAATCAGATGTTGTGCTGGGAAACACACCCTCACGTGTTACAACCACCCAAGCATCTGCAACATTTAAAAAAAAAAAAAAAAAAAGGGACTACAACTATAGGTTCTCATGTCCCCTATAAATAATTTCCATCGCGTGTTTTGTAATCTAATGCTTGTATTTGGCAAACTAGATGCAATTAAAGGTCAAAACCTGACTACTATATAAATTCAACTCTACTTACTCTGATCCTTCTCCTGACTATCACCATTCTAAAGATTCCAAGCAATGACGTCCTCTTCCTTCCATGGCAGCAATTAGTATATATTTCTAAATACCTTGTTTCATTAATCATAATTGTTTCTTGCTTTTTTTATCAAGTTCTCAAATTAACCAAATTTGCTTGTTTCATTTTCCTTCTTATTACCCTCAGATTTCCAATTTTTTAGAATTTGAAAACTTGACAGGAATCTGGAAGAAACCAGATTTTTCTCCTCAAAATAATAAAATAATAAAAGCAGAATGTCTGCCTGCAGGAAACAAGTAATATAGACCAATATCAAAAGGGGAAAAAAGCGATTTGTACTTGCAGGAGAAAAACATCTTTTTCACGTTTTTGTGTTTGGCATAAGCCATACCATTTGCTTTTCATGCAGTCTTTAGTGATAATATGAAAATACAGAATATGGTTAAGCTTACTACCTGTTTTTATGGAGTTTTTTTTATCAAATATGATTTGACTTGTGTTTAAGAACAGCAATTCCAGAATGAAACAGTCCGTTTTTTTTTTCTTAATCGTAAAGGCAGTCTCTATTTAAAGTAACACTGGGGGCTCCCTGAATGCTATAGTTTATAAATACCCTTTAAGATGACAAGTCAAATGACTTCAGGATTGTAAGTTATCTCTCACAGTTGTTCAACTGTTAAAATGGAAAGCGGTAAGAATAGAATAAAAATACCGATGGTGAAAATGTTACATATGCAATGGAATAAACATTGGGAATAGGACACATGACCATTTTAACATTAATCTTTCCACTTAAGTTTACTCTCTACCCTTTAAAAAGGTCAGTTTTGTGAACTTCTCTCCTGATGAGCAATTTGAGGTCTGTCATTCTGTTCAAAGCTTCGCACTGATCAGAAATGCAGTCTTACTCTACTCATGATCTCTCTGGTACCAGCTGCAACGATATTCTTTTGGTTTAGGCATTAATAATAATTCAATGCAACCCACCTAATTGTAGAATAAAGAAAATTTAAAAATATATACAAAATGTGAAAAATATCAACATTACATTTGCAAGCAGAACAAATCTCTGAGACAGGCAAACATACCCAGCAGCTCTGTGGCTGTTCCTGGACTAGGCAGTAGCTAAATTTATTGTATGATATAACCCTACAAAGAGTTACAAAAAGGATGTTTTGACTATATGTCAGTTCTCTGTTCTCTTTAACAGGGCTTGGTACCTTGCTACTCTAAAAAAAGTACTATTGCTTGTTAACCAATTCAAAGATACAACAATGTGCAGCTAAGGTCTACCTGTCTAGATGTTTTAGTAAGTCCGCCTAAGCTCTCTAAAATCTTTTAACTAGAAGATAGCCTTGCTAACTCTGAGAGTTGCCCTAAAAAAGGGTATTCTTTAGAAGGAAGTGACTTCTTCCAGTTTGCGCTGTCTGCAAAGCCATGGAATACAGTACCTCCACTTGAAAATAAGGTATTAAAGATTGCACTCCAACCAGTAACCTAGTGTTAGTTCCAGTCACTGATATGCAGCTACTTCCGCACAATCACAACTACAAATGGCAAGACATTTGACGTGGATTCCCACCATAAATTAGAAAATCCCAGAATACTAAACACTTGTTCAAAAGTCTTTATGGACCATAAATATTCAGGGTGAGGTCTGACAGAGGCAGGGCAGGGAGTGATGAGCTCTTCCGTTCAGAATGATGCAACTGCTTCCAAGTCTTCTCCTTTCCCTGTCTGAGCCAGGTAGGAAGGTTTTTGGTACCCTTCAAGAGGCAATTCATAACTTGAGCTTAAGTTCAACATGTGAGTTGAAGTACGCCTGTCTAAGAATGAACATTACTTTTTGGCTGACATTTTATAAGAGTACGTCCAAAACTTTTGGGTCCTTCAAGTGGAAGGATCTTTATGTAGGATGAGGGGTCTTTCTCACTTTCCCCCACATACACTTTATTCCAAGTTTCACTTTCTTATTGAGGAAATACCTGTCAATCACATCCTTGGACAGGTTTTCTTATAACGCTATTTAGGCCGGCAGCCAAAATATAAGTATACCCTTCTACACCCTGCCTCTGAAGTATGCTATTTATAATAAACACGTCGTAAATATAAACAAGTCAAAAAAAGAAGCAAAGCAAGGGCTTTATACTGAAGTGCAGTAATACTTAGAATTGATAGCAATATATGAAGTGTGCCTGCCAGTCACTGACAACTTCCAAGCAGCTTTGAAAAACACATAGGGAAAGAATAACAGATGCTATAGTTAGCATGAGAAAGCTGATCTGGTCAAAAATGGTCAGAGAACAAGATTTTCTTAGATTCAGGAGGTACCCAAATATCGTCCTTTTTCTTTTAACTCATGTGATACTCTCTGTGGGGACCTTGCACCCCATAACAAGCAAAGATTAACTGCTTGCTTCAGGAGGGGTCCCTAAAGACAGAACAAATGATCTAAGATGGATGGTACCAGCACAACTCCTCTGCAGTTTTTAAGATACAGTTTTTCTATAGAGATGTTCACAGGCTTAAGAAATCAACCCACGAAGATGGGATACGTGAATACTTTAAGAGAAGCTTGTAGCTTTCATCGTACATCCAACGTGTGGCCCACAACTCAACACAGAAGAGTATGTTTTGTCTTCCCTGTAATTAGACTTTTAAAGCTTTATCTCTGCTGCTGAAAAATACTGGCACCAATACTGCTGTATCAGTAAGAAACATGAAAATATTAAGAAGTGAAGGACACCTCCAAACTGCCTTGCTGAAAGCTGGAAAAACTTGGCAAATGGCCCACAAGTGCACTGTACAAATCAGCAAGTTCAACTGCAGCACCTGCTGTACTTGCTCTTGTCTATGATGGAAGAGTAGATCTAAGCACTTGTTATTGAGATAGTGCAAAGTTGAGAAAGGGACAAGTGGCATGGGAGAGCTCCACAATAGCACTAACCGTTTTGGCAAATTTTTTTCTGAATCTCTGGCTTGTTTCTCCACTCATCTCCTCTAGGAAATTTTCTGTATTTCCTTTATCACTCTCAACTCTCATCAGCTTCCCGAAGTTGATTTGTTTTCTTAGTGCTGGAAACAAGCTGAACTAAAAAAAAAACCCCAAAACACCTGCAATTCTATGTATCTTGTACTTAATGTTTAGTTAATACCGTGATCAAAAGAAACATTTTATCATTACAATATACATAACAATAAAAAAAGATGTGAGATAGCCTAGATGATGGTAGGGAGGTTGCATTTTTCCCCCAGTGATGATAATCCGGGTATTACGTGACATGCCAGCGAGCATGACACAGAGCTATCAGAACTGGGTCAGCTCGGAATTAGCAGTTCTTAGGTTGTTCACAACATACAAATCCACCTGGCTGTGCTCACAGACACCTTTAACAGAAGTGCATTTTTGACACAGCAGACCCAGAAGCAAAACTCTCATGAACAATTGCACGGTGACTGCAGCTCCATACTTCAAAAAATTAAACACAGAATAGAGTTGGCTTTACTATATTGTTGGAAATTGCTGAAGAAAAACTGCCTTATGTTTAAATAAAAGATGATGAACAAAGGCTGTATTTCCATCCTCCCATCATTACGGAGCTAGCATTTTTCAACTGAGTGTAACAGTTAATTTTTACCAATGAGTAACATAGGAAAATAATTACTGAGTCACTTTTGCACAGGATGCAGCATACCCTGCAGTTTGCAAAGACTGCACTTACATCGGGTATTAAAGTATTTCAAACCTAGTTTATTTACGTATAGTAAAAATACATGTCTCACTGTGCTGGTGCCCAGATGAACTTTTCTGGCAAAATCATAGAATCATAAAATTATTTAGGTTGGAAAAGACCTTTAAGATTGAGTCCAACTATAATGCTAAGTAGAAGGTTTTTCAGAAGCTTCCACATGAAATCTCCTGAGGTTATTCCATGAAATTACTCCTTCTGACGTATTGAAGGAATAATATTTGTTTAGCTCTGAGAAGATAAAAACAATACTTCAAAACAAAAAAATTCAAACAATACGCTTAGAAATTACTGAAATCTCCTGTCTGTAAGAGATTAGCAAGACCAAAAAACAACTGTCAAATCAGACTATGTGAGGATTTCTCAAAATTTTAAATATTTGTATAAAAACACTTTTGTTATCAGAAGAACAGAAGACAAAAAATTTCCCAGAGGTAAACAACAGTAATCTTCTGAAAGACTCCCTAGTATCTCCGTGGTGAAAACCCAAAATATACAATATGGAAATCTTTCAGAGCTCTCTAAATAGGATAAAAAAAAATAGTTCTTGATAATTTTGACTACAACTAGCCAGTGGGTTAGAGGAAGAGACAGGAGTGTAGGACAAATTAAAAGAGTAATAAATTTCTCAAGGAATTATGGTTTATGAAGTTAAAACTAGAAAAAATAGGGCTATCTAAGCAATTTCAGTTCAACTGCTCTCACTTGGATGCTCAGAGAGATACTGACCAAGTTAGTAACACAGCTGAGAAACTGTTAAAGCTGTCAACAAGGATTATTCAGTATCGAAAGAAGTAAAAAACGCCTATTTCTTAGAGAAGTCCATAGCCTGTCCTAAAAATGGAAGCGTGCATCTCAACTGTTGCAATGTTTTTGAAAATTTCCTGTATGACACTTAAAAGCAAACTGCAAAAATACAGTTTAGATGCAATCCCTATAAGATAACTTCATGTTTAATTGAAAAGCCATACCAAAGGGCAGGTGTTGGAAGTATCTTGTTATATGAGATTGATATGTCCTTAGCATTTTCATTCAGTATTTGCACTAATCTTTCAGATGACTGAGTGGCAATACTCTGGGAGAAGTGGCAGGCACTGTAGAGGACAGAATCAGGGTTCAAAGAGGAGCTCAAACTGGAAAATGGCATGAAACAATCAACCAGCCAAACTCATCAGGGACATATTGTATTTGCAAGACAAATGCATAAATACAAAATGGAAAACAACTTAGTACAGAAGCAGTGCAGTGAAAAAGGAGAATGTTCCCATCAGAATGTAAACTACTTGAGTTATTCACGATAGTCTTAGAAAAAATAAATCTATGCCTGGGGTGCATTTACAAGACATTTATGGTATACGGCACAAGTCATCTCTTTTACCTAACCCTGATAAGGCCTTGGTTTGAGCATCATGCTAGAAGCAATACAGATACTCAAACATGAATGATAAAAGTTTCTGAAAACATAACTCACAACTCAGCAAATATTAAACTAGGTTGATGGAATACATCCTTATAAAAAAAAGTTAAAGAAGCCCCAGTAAAATTCTGTTGGTCCTTTGTTTCTGCTGTTACTTCCTCAGAAGTTACTCTTTTCTTGCAGCCACAATAATGTTTCACCTTTATTTTTAACTAATAGGGACAGAAGGCAAATAAGGCTTACAGAAAGAGGTACGCAATATTTGTTTGGTAGTAGTAAAGAGGCTGGACAATTCCAACATTTTCTCCACATCTCTTCCATGCACCCTCCATAATGAAAGGTGAGTTGAGCTCCTGGAGACGAGAAGGAGAGGAAAATGTCTTGTGATGGCTAAGGCAGAATCACGTTATAACCAGATTACTAGAGAACCACAGATAGTAGGTCTGACTTCAAAAGTCTACAAAGCCACTCTATGTGAGAAGAAATCAGTTATATGCAGCACACATTATTCCTGGCAAATACAGGAAAAAAAAACAAGCCAAACAAGCCAACTACTTCTACCAGTGAGATACATAACACCTACAAAAGCTGTGCCATCTCCTTTGTTTCCCTTCCCCTTAAACAAAAAAGAACCAACCAACCAAAAAACAAGGGTGTGTAGGAAAATGTATCAAACAGTCTTCAAACTTTGTGACAGTTTTGCCACAGTTACAGCCTTTCTATTGAGGTATTATTATTTTCTGTTCCTGTAAGAAAATGAATACACAAGTTTTATAAGAATGATGATTTTATCATTTTCCAAATGTAAAAACAAACCCTGAAGAACACATTACCTGGGAAGTGAGCTAACAACTTGGAAATAACTAGCCAGAAAGCAGCAATAAAGTCACACAACACAAAAAAAAAGGAAAAGAAGTGTCAAGAAGTTTTTGCAATGCAGACAATTCTTTCTGCAATCTGTAGGAAGTTTAAGCATTTATATATAATATGCCTTTATGATTTGAAAAAAACCTCACCATGCATATTTCTAGCAATCTGAGTTGTGACAATGCATCATATAAAACAAAGAATAATTACAATTTGATACTTGAACAGTACAGTGGCTACTGAATAAATAAAATACAGGTTTAAACTGTAAATTCAATTTCCATTTGCTAAGACTACGGTTCCACAAGTATGCATCCACTTTCTGCAAATTTTTTATATTAAGAAAATCTGGGAAAATCATATTTTTAAGGAGAATTTTGAGGTATGTTATTCAGCCATATATATATTCCAGCACAAATTCATACAAATATTTGAGCTGAAATGAACAGAACAGCAAACATGACAAAATACCAGAAGTGACAGTCTTTGAGTACACTAGATGCCTTGAAATTATATTGAAACAACAGAAGAAGGAAATATTTGTACTCTGAAGCCTATTTTTATCTATTTATCTATTAGACTATATTCTGCACTCTGCCCTCCTGTAGATCCACAGGAAGCTTTTTCTTCAGTCTGTTACCAGATTTCATGCAGTTGTGTACAGCCATGTGGAGAATGGATCTCATGTGGATGACCAAAACTAGACTGAGAGACTGCACAACAGGAACTGATACTGATAGTCCTATGTTTCGGTACTGAAACACATGACTGGCCTTGGCTTACATTAGCTTTGTTCCTATCTGTAACACCAAGGAAATGGACTAACAAGCATAAACACTTCCGTTACAGCCTTGATTCTATTTAGATTTCCTAATGGAAAAAGACCTCTTATTTCCTAATCTGCTCATCTGCAAAGAGGTCTCTTCACAACATCCTCAAGGACAGAATATTTTTCTTGAGATATTAAGCAACGCATCCTCAAGGTCTCAAGAGTGATCTGAATATACAATCAAACTGTGCTGGAAATTCATTTCAGAGAAACTGCTTGTACACACAAAGAAACAGGGGCAAATCTAGTCACCATGCTTGTTTGCCGAGCCCTGCAGTTGTTATTGCTGTGAAATGGTATTCCAACACGTTGCTGCAAGAGTCAGCTTCTTATTGTAACCACAAGCACTAGTCAATGGCATCTTTAAGAGAGACAGGCCTTCAGACCAGCAGGGAATAATGACTCAAGGGTTGTAAATGCTCTTACCTGTCTCACCATCCTAAGGTTACTGTACATACATATTCAAGGGAAACAAAAAGTCACCATTAAAGTACAATGAACCTGACCAGTCAACAGACATTTTGTTTAGGACAAAATGAATCATGCTCTATATCTCACGAAGTATTTCAACTCTTTCTCCATTGATCATGTAACAAGACTAGGCAGACAACATTAGAAATCTTTAGGCAAATGACTTGCAGATTGTCTTAAGCAAACTCAGCAGGCAACGTATATGCAAATCAGAGGTATGTAAAGCCTCAGACATAATAAATGAAGAATTGTAATTAGATGAAAGGGGGGATTTTCATATTTATCTTAAGTGATAACATGAAGAGTTCTTTCCATTGTTGTCAGTGACATATTAGGAATAATTTTGCACAAGGGCATTATGGAGTAACGATTAAATTCAAAAGATTTTTTTTCTTCTTCTTGGTAAAAAACAATAACCACACATTGTATGAAGTCTGTCAAGCTCTGAATGGGGCTAATACAGAACACTGTTCTTCAGATTGTGCTGACTATTGCAATGCATATAAATGTCTATGAGCTGTGCTGATGCAAGTGAGGAATTTGTGTAGGTCAAAAGATGAATTCAGGTCTTGGAAAATTACGACCTGAATTTGAAGCTGATCTGTCACAACAGGGATTTAGCACCTGTCGGTGTAATAATGCATGTGGTTCCCTACCAAGCAGTAATGCTCCCCTGGAAGCAGGCAGCAACTTTGATGGCTCTGGGAGTCCCCAGCTATCCCCACAGTTAACTCTCATAAAAGGAATCCATGAAGGACAGACTGGAGGAGGGGGGTGGCACGAAACAGGAATGTCCCGGGCTTGGACAATAACCTCTGTGCATCTGTTTGTAACCTTCTGTCAGTGAATACTATGATCTTAGAAATATCCCAGCTGCCTAACTACTGAGCTTCAAGAGAGCTTCAATATTAACCCATGGTTTTCAACATCAAGTCCTAAATTGCTTCAAGACAGCTGCCAGTTAAAAGCTGCAAAGAAGAAGTGTCTTTTTTTCTTGTAATGTTCCTGTTTCTTCTTACAGAAGTCTACGTCTCGATCACTCTGATCATATTGGCAGTAGTGGATAAGACGTCCAGTTCAGGGTGCTGTGCTTTATTTTTTCCTCCTCTTGGGACCAGAAGAGAGCATGCAAGTCTACCTGGGAGGAAAGCCTCCCTCTGGGAAGAAAAAGTCTTTCTTTCAAACTACAGGGCCAGGAGAACCCTTTCAGGACTTATTTTCATGGTCTAAAGATTTATAATCAAGATGCTCAATGTATAACAATGTAGTAAGTACTACACACCTACTGCAGTCTGTGCGGGTGATGGGGCTATTAGTGCAGTAGTGAGCTTAACACCATCTTTGGTCAGGCAAGTCTCTTCCTAGAAGTCAGTAGCTTTAATTTGTTTAAGAAAATGATAAAGCATAAGGGGACCTGAAAACTAACTATGCAGAGCTGCCAATTTTTGCAGCATTAAATCCTCTGTTTCTGGCTTATTCTCTTCAGTCACACTCTGATGGCCATTTTAAAGAAGTGTTGCTTAGTCTCTTCTCAGGCTGCAACTGATTATTTTTGAGGCTTGCTATAAAAGGATAATTTTGAATTAATATTAATTTGACCTCCTTAAGTTTGACCACTCAAGAAATGAAGGTGTGCCAGAATTCCTGAGCATATTCTAATATATCTACCAGCACTGACTAGAGAAGCGTCAGGTTTCAAAGAAATCTTGCTAGGATAGAAAGAAATAAACCACTTTATAAAGAAAAAGAGAAATTTAACAAGTGACCTTCTACAGTGCTCCTTTAACAGTTGTTACCCATTTTTTAAAAAGGCAAGATATCAGTGGAGAAGTTCCTCAGAAACAGAAGCAGATTCAGAAACAGAATGTGCTACAAGAGCCTGCTTCACTGAGAAAGGTTCAGGATGAGATCTCACCTTGCTTCAGTCCGAAAATTTTTAACTTAGAATAGTATTAAATGACTCCATTAGAAATAAAAGCACAGGTCATCTCACATAGACACATTCTACATGGGAGACAACTAGCATTCTCCATTTGAATTATGGCAATGAAAAAGAAGTGAGGCTATGCTTGCTTTAACTAGTCAGCAGTGCTCAACAAAGCTGAAGGAGGACCAAAAGCAAGCGCAACAAATTAACAATATCTTTGCTGAAGGACTCCAATCTCTTTGATGCCTGGATTGTATGTGCTGCAGAAGGGATGCACAATGCACATGAATGTTGAAAAAAATGCAAGTTCCAGAACAGTGATAATCAAACATTCACACTCCAACTACCAACTACCAAGCTTCACCTGCAAAAATAATAGTACAAACCATGTCATTTCACTATTAAAATCATCATAAAGCTGTGCCACCATTTATGAAATATCATAGTGCAATAGTGACTGATTGATATTAATTTTCAAAAACTGAATTATATTAACACAAAAGTAAAGCAGGAAGCAAGTCTGTTCAGATCATTTGTTACTTTCTGACCGTATCAATTTTGATAAACTAAACTGTGTGTGGCAATGCTGACAGGCACCAGAATTGGTCATTTATGCAGTGAAACCATTAAAAATAGCTCTTGGCACAGTTTTGGCACATGCTAACTAGCGCTTTCCTAAACAACCCAAGGTAGTTTCAAAGTTGGCACAGACCAGGAATCCTCTCCAGCCTGCACAGGGCCATTCTGCATGGACCGTAAGGCAGTGAAGTGCTACGGACACAGCTGTTTTGAGCCTGTGGGCCATGATGCCAAAGAATGATCACGAACATGTTTAATTTAATAGAATAGGCATTGCCTCTCATTCAAAGTACCACAGATCTACTGATTTTTTTCTCTGTATGTTATTTAAGAGTGTGTGATTCTCTGCTGGGTAGTGGTTTTTGTAAACAGTATGGGGATATATTTAACACAGCTTGCTTATGTAAGATAACATGAAAACAGTTTTTCATATCCAATCTTGAGTAAAATGAAGAGCAACCATGCACCCAGTCTCAACATCTTACAGCAGTTCTTCCAATTTCAACACAATCAACAAGCATATTTATGTTAGCATTCAGAAAAAAGAGAAAACCAAACACCCATCCACAGTGCAAACAAATGCAAAGTCTTTACATGAACTTACAAAAGTTCTAAATGAAAGCTAGGGTGCAACAGTTGAAATTTCATTTATGTTAAATAACCTCTCTTAAAGCTGCCTTAACGCCAGAGGTCTGTGAAGTGTCTGAAGCAACATCTATTTTTAGAGAAGGTATGCAAGAGCCAGAGAACTGCAAACCAGTAAAGACTCATCTCTGCTCTGTGCAAACTGTCAGGAAATCTAATAAAGGACAGGCATGCCTGTCCTATGGCATGCTGTAAAGGACATCACATCACAAACGTTCTGTGCTTTCAGAGATTCAAACAGCTTGTAGATGAACACTGATATCCAAAAAAATTCACCTGGATTTCTGAGAAGGCTTTCAACAAGGTCTCTCATCAAATGTTCTTATCGAGACTGAGAAGTCATGGTATATGAGGAATTATTCTGGTAAAGATGGAGACCAAATGCAAGGAATTGCAGAACTTTAACTGCAGAGGAATAATGCCTTAAATATAGAGAGTTTTATTCTGAAAATGGATTGTCTATAAACCATTTAGAGACACTGTTTACACTGCAAACAAATTAAATCAATTCTATACTCTATAACAACATGATATAAACATTTGCCTGTGGACTGAGACAGCCCAATGGCAAGTCAACAGACTTCACAATTATTAATTTCTATTCCTATGGACATCAACTAGTATTTATTTGAAATTATAATGATCAATTACTTGTGTTGGCTACTACAGAGGTACAGAGAAATGCCAGCAAGCTTACCTACTTCTAGACAGCACTGGTATAATGATGTTCTAAAAGAAAGTTACCTCATTAACCAACACAGTATTTTTCCCTAATAACCAACTTCAAAGAAAACACCAATTCCCCGAAAACACAAAGCATGATAATCCCACTGTAAGAAAAAGCATTTCTAAACGTTGTGCTGGTTTTGGCTGGGATAGAGTTAATTTTCTTCATAGTAGCTAGCGTGGGGCTAAGTTTTGGATTTGTGCTGGAAACAGTGTTGATAACACAGGGATGTTTTCATTATTGCTGAGCAGTGCTTACAGAGTCGAGGCCTTTTCTGCTTCTCACACCACCCCATTTTGATATGTTACTGCATACTTTAACGTAACTCAAATCAGAAAAAATACACTTCCTACAAAGTTATTAAAAATTAAAACTGGTGAACAAGCAGTATTAAACTTAGAAAAGACACTAAGATCAAAATAATTCAGTTCTATTTTAATTAGAGGGAAAATAGACTTTCTAAAATTCCAGACTAACTGTAAAAAAAAGAGAAATAAAGCAACGTATGTATTTAAAATAATATACCTACTTGCCAACGATGGTCCTCCAAAGCTGCGCACCTGCAATTGTGGGAATGTAAGATGAAACACAATGCATTAAAACAGAAACAATCTTTTTTTTCTTTGTTCATAAAGAATGTTCAAATTTCATAGAATCATAAAATCATTCAGGTTGGAAAAGACCCTTGGCACCATCGAGTCCGACCATCAGCCCTACTCTACAACATTCTCCCCTACACCATATCCCCCAACATCTCATCTAAACGACCCTTAAACACATCCAGGGATGGTGACTCCACCACCTCCCTGGGCAGCCTATTCCACTGTCTGACCACTCTTTCTGTGAAAATTTTTTTCCTAATGTCCAGTCTAAACCTCCCCTGTTGCAGTTTAAAGCTGTTCCCCCTTGTTCTGTCACTAATCACCTGTGAGAAGAGACCAGCACCAACCTCTCTACAATGTCCTTTCAGGTAGAGTGATGAGGTCTCCCCTCAGCCTTCTCTTCCTCAAACTGAACAGTCCCAGCTCCCTCAATCTCTCCTCATAGGATTTGTTCTCCAGGCCCTTTACCAGCTTCGTTGCCCTCCTCTGCACTCGCTCCAGCACCTCGATATCTCTCTCGTATCGAGGTGCCCAAAACTGGACACAATACTCCAGGTGTGGCGTCACCAGTGGAGAGTACAGGGGGACTACCACCTCCCTACTTCTGCTGGTCACACTATTTCTAATACAAGCCAGGATGCCGTTGGCTTTCTTGGGCACCTGGGCACACTGCTGGCTCATGTTCAGTTGCTTGTCAGTTAGAACGCCCAGATCCTTTTCTTCCAGACAGCTCTCCAGCCACACCTCCCCAAGCCTGTAGTGATGCATAGGGTTGTTGTGGCCCAAGTGCAGGATCTGGCACTTGGCCTTGTTGAAGCTCATCCCGTTGACGTTGGCCCACCAATCCAACCTATCCAAGTCCCTCTGTAGAGCCTCCCTATCCTCATGCAGATCGACACTCCTGCTTAACTCGGTGTCATCTGTGAAGTTACTGATGATACACTCTATGTCCTTATCAAGATCATCAATAAAGATGTTGAACAGAAATGGTCCCAACACCGAGCCCTGAGGAAAACCACTTGTGACTGGCTGCCAACTGGATTTAGCTCCATTGACCACCACTCTCTGGGACTGTCCATCCAGCCAGTGCTTGATCCAGCAGACCGTTCGCTCATCCAGGCCATGGGCAGCCAGTTTTTCTATGAGAATCCTATGGGGAACTGTGTCGAATGCTTTTTGAAAATCCAGGTAGATAGTATCGACAGATTTTCCCTTGTCCAATAGTCAGGTCATTTTGTCATAGAAAGAGATCAGGTTTGTCAGGCAGGACCTGCCCTTCATAAACCCATGCTGACTAGGCCTGATCCCCTGGTTGTCCATTATATGACTTTTAATGGCACTGGAGATGACCTGCTCCATGACCTTCCCTGGCACTGAGGTCAGACTGACAGGTCTATAGTTTCCTGGATCATCCCTTCTGCCTTTCTTGTAGATGGGTGTCACATTTGCCACCCTCCAGTCCAATGGGACCTCCTCAGCTAGCCATGATTTCAGGTAAATCATGGAAAGCAGCTTGGCGAGCACATCTGCCAACTCTTTCAGCACCCTTGGGTGTAACCCATCCGGTCTCACAGACTTGTGTGCATCCAAGTGGTGTAGCAGGTCTCTGACCACCTCCTCTTCAACTGTGGTGACCTCAATCTGCTTCCCCTCCCCATCTCACAGCTCAAGAGGCTGGGTGTCCAGGGAACAGCCAGTTCCACTGCTAAAGACTGAGGAAAAGTAGGCGTTGAGCACCTCAGTCTTTTCCTCATCCTTAGTTACCATGTTTCCCTCTGCATCCAGTAAAGGAGGGAGATTTTCCCTAATCCTCCTTTTGCTGTTAACGAATTTATAGAAACATTTTTTATTATCCTTAACAGCTGTAGCCGAGTTGAGCTCCAGCTGCACTTTGGCTCTCCTAATGTTCTCCCTCCATAGCTTCACTACATCTTTATAGTCTTCATGAGAGACCTGCCCCCTCTTCCAAAGGCAATAGATTCTCCTTTTGTTCTTGAGATCCAGCCAAAGGTCCCTGTTTAGCCAGGCTGGTCTCCTTCCCCTCCTGCTTGTTTTTCGGCATACGGTAACAGCCTGCTCCTGTGCCTTTAAGACTTTGCTCTTGAAGTATGTCCAGCCTTCCTGGACTCTCATTTCCTTCAAGGCAGCCTCCCAAGGGATTTTGTTAATCAGTCTTTTGAACAGGTCAAAGTTTGCCCTCTGGAAGTCTAAGGTGGCAGTTTTACTAACCCCTCTGTTTCTCCAAGGATCGAGAACTCAATCATCTCATGATCGCTGCACTCTAGACGGCCTCCAACCTTTACTTCTCCCACAAGCTCTCCCCTGTTCACTAGAAGCAGGTCCAGGAGGGCATCTTCCCTGGTTGGCTCACTCACCAGCTGTGTGAGGAAGTTATCCTCCATACATTCCAGGAACCTCCTGGATTGTTCCCCCTCTGCTGTGCTGTGATCCCAGCAGATACCTGGGAGGTTAAAGTCCCCCACAAGAACAACGGCAAGTGACTGCTAGATTTCTCCCAACTCTTTATAGAAAGCTTCATCCACCTCACTGCTTTGGTTGGGAGGTCTATAGCAGACTCCCACAGCAAGATCTGCTTTATTGGCCCTTAACCTAATCCAAACACTCTCAACCCCGTTATCACTATACTTGATTTCTGAGCTCTCATAGCATTCTCTTACATACAGGGCCACTCCACCACCTCTCCTTCCCTGTCTATCCCTCCTGAAGAGCTTGTAGCCATGGATTGCAGCACTCCAGTCATGTGAGGCATCCCACCATGTTTCTGTTATAGCTACTATGTCATAGCTCTCATGCTGCATTATGGCTTCAAGCTCCCCTGTTTGTTGCTCATACTGCATGCATTGGTATAGATGCACTTGAGATGAGCTGATGAATCCAACACCTTTTTGTGAGTGTGGGCCCCATTCCCTACCAGACCCTTCTCAGGTGCTTCCACGGTTCCTAAACATCTTTCCCTTCTCTCAAATGAAGTGGCAGAGGGAGAGCCCTCACCAGTCCACCATCCTTCAAGTTTTGGCATGCTTCCCTTGAGCTTATTCCTAACAGGCCCAGTTATCACCCCCCCCCCCCCCCCCACCATATCTAGTTTAAAGCCCTGTCAATAAGCCCTGCTAACTCCTGCCCCAGAATCCTTTTCCCCCTCTGGGACAGCTGCATGCCACCTGTCTCATTTGTCGCCAGCAGACCAGGTGCGTTATAAACTTCGCCATGATCAAAGAACCCAAAATTCCGCCGGTGGCACCGGTCACTGGGCCACGTGTTAATCAGGTATGTTTTCCACCCTCTTTCAGTGGTTTTCCCTTCCACTTGAGGGATTGATGAAAACACAATCTGAGCTCCCAAGCCTTCAATTAGCCACCCCAGTGCCTTGAAGTCCTTTTTGAGTGACTTAAGACTTCTCTCTACCACCTCATCGTTACCTGCCTGGATAACCAACAAAGGGTAGTAATCAGAGGGCTGCACCAGAGCAGTAACCCTCCTTTTAATGTCTCTAACCCGAGCCCCAGGGAGGCAGCAGGCCTCTCTATGGTGTGGGTCTGGTCGACATACGGGCCCCTCTGTACACCTCAGAACAGAGTCACCCACAATTACCCTCCTTTCCTTCTTAATTTGGGACAAAATGATTAAGGCAGTGTCTGTAACAGTCAAAACAGAAGGAGTACATTAACTTAAGAGTAACAGTTCTTGAACTGTTTTCTGTATGTTTTCTGTAAACATACTGGTTAAAAATGTAAATGGAAAAAACCAGTATCATATTGCTACATTTTCACATGGAAGATAACCAACATAACTTACACTTTACATCTACAAACTGACAACCACTTCCTACATTCCTTATGAATCTGTAATAGTCTTGCCATCTAGTGGCTGGCGGGAAGTGTGAAGCAGCTACACAGAAGTGTTACACTAGGAAGAATTTTTACTGCTTTTTGGAGTGGCACTTCATTGATTTCAAGTCACTACCACAAGATTTCTACAGTATTACTTCAAGAACCTAATTGTTCTTGACCTCTGTGTACAAAGCCATCAAAGGCAATAGTAAAATAAAAAAGTTATCTATAACAAAATAATAATTCTGTAAGCTGGGGAATGCAGGTCTTCCTAGCCCTGTCTCTTTGATGAATGGTTAAATAATCACATAGAAACAGGCGTGAAACACAAATGAAGATGGGATAGTATTCTTACTTTCTAGGCTTGGTGAATATTGGTACATCTTGGATTTTGTCAATACAAAAATATTTAGTAATTACAGCTAAGAGAGAATTTACGTAAAACACCACCTTCCAACTAGCGACATATTCAATATTAATGGTGATTTATACAATACAGAGCTTTAAAAAACAATTTTTCTAAGCTTTACAAAAGTCATCCTCTGAGCTTGTAATGCTCAGGAAGGAAACAGAATGGTAATGAAGACTCCAGAGAAGGCAATGACAATAAACCATGCTTCAGAAAAGGTTGTGAATAACTGTTGTAACTTAGCAGGGCTTTGCCCGTCAGAAATGACATGGTAGTACATCAAAGAGGAATACCATGCTTCTCTGATACCTATTTCCTGCTTTTGTACTACGTTCAGGTGACTTTTTCAAACACACTGCACGGGGATTCAACATCAAACGAAAGGCAAAATAAGACACTTGGAAAAAAAAAAAAATCTTCCTTACAATGAAAATTACAGACTGATAGCGAACATTTTGCCAAAGAATTTTCAAGACAGTAATGAAGTACAGGACAGGAATTAAAAAAAACCCACCAGCCCAGCCAACAAACTCAAAATCCCTTTCAAACTTGGCTGTATTCACATAAGACTTTGTACACAGTGGAAACTAGACACTACATAAAGTAGAAAAAAATACTGCTCACTTGTATTTCAACTGTGCTAACATAGGTCATTTCTCAATCTATTTACAAAGTTGACCAATTTATACTGGGTATCTCAAACTTTCCAACAATGATTAGAGTAATGTCAGAAGTACGAATGTTTAGGATAACTTCATATTTTAGAAAATAATGCATTTTCAGACCTAGCAGTTAAGAAACAAGAATAATTGTTCACTGATACCAATTAAACTCATGCTAAAACAAATCTCCTAATGCCCTTTCTATAAAATATAGCAAAACTTCATTGAAAATGGTAATAGATCATCATAGATACATTATTTCTCTCTGAAATTAGCTACTACTTTTACAATAATCGTAGTATTGAAGTGGATTTAGTAATGAATTCACATGCTCTGAATTGCAGGTGTTTAAGCAAGGAACTCTATCAGTATATTGCCTTACCTTTTAACCTCGAGAACACCAAATCCTTTATTATCTGAAGAATTAACACTCCAAGTATTATGAGAGAAGTCAGATGATACACTCTCCAAGGGGTCAGCGCAACAAACCTAGAATGTCAAGAAATAAACAAATGTTGAATACTTTTAAACTCACTGGAAGCATATGTAAACTCACAGCTGTTATGAGTACTGAAAATAAAGAGGAAAAAAAATAGACTGATATTACATTAATTGAATTTAGTTTCTCCCCACAACCTTTTCACAGGAAAGAAACATTGAGAGCACAGGATTTTTATACAAATAAAAACACAAGATTTTTCACACAAGATATTTATACAAATCATACTTTCAAATGCAAAGATAAGATTCTTTGAAATGCAAAGATAAAGTAAAACTGTATCATTCATGGCATAATACTCAAACTTGTCTTCATAATGAACTTTTGCGAATCTTGTTTTTCATTACATAAATTTTTAGAACATGCCTGGTCAAGTCAAACAGACCTAGACTCAGAATGTATGATTTATAATCTCATACACTGCTGACTGCTATCTAGGTGTGTTTGGAGATTAGTTCTTCTATCTGTTTTACTGATAAATAACTCACAAAAAAAGGATGTGAAATATAAAAGAATTTAAACTAAATTGTATTTTTTAAAAAAGCTGAAGTATTTTAACGGCTTATTTCAAGTACTGAGATCTGAATACAGATAATGAGCACATTAGTATCTTTTTCAAGGTAAAAGCAAAACCAATTAACTTTAAAAAGTTCAGGATAGCCAAAACCAGTAAGAAGCCACTGTTCATGGCAGTGGATCAAATGAGAATGCCAACAGAAACAAAATCATACAAAGCTGAGAGGTTTCCAAGAAACTTCTTGGATTTGAAACCAGGGCAACTGGCCACCCAACTAGTTGCTGTTGCAGAGTTTTTCTGCAAAAAAGAGGGGGAAGGGAAGTGAAAAGGAGTAGCGAAGATGGCCACTGGAGGAAGCCAAGAGACACCCTTTGAGCACACTTGGAGTTTTAAAAAGAAAATTGACTTCCAGATGTTTCTAATAAGCTCAGGACACACTGCAGTTTTGGAGAACTGCTCCAGTATTCCTTGCAATCCTCAAAAAACAGGACTGCACCAAAGAAAATGTCCATGCCACTGATTTTCACATTTAACACAAACTCACAATGCCCCATCACCCTGAAGCTGACCAGGACATGATTTCCAATATGAACAGATAAGCTCACTCTGAAAGTTTTTTTCTGAATATGAAGGGTTTCTACATTTGTGCAGTTTGAATTGTAAGACCATTCTATCTAAAAAAAAAATAATTATGCAATCAGAATCTGTATAATTTCAGCTAGCTCAAGAAAACCAATAAAAATGTGTAGAGAAAAATCATTACACAGTAAACTCTTTCAAAGCTGCCCAAATCAAAACTCCTAACAGCTTTGCACCATGTTGTCCCACTATTCTTTGTAATAATCCTCAGCATTAAAAATCCTTGATTCTGTTTAAGGGTTAAGTTCAACTGCACTGAAGACTTTGTTTAGCCTACTTATTTAACTTATTGAGAATTAGGGGTGGTGGAAGAGATGTGACACTGTATAGAAAAAGCAAATGAAGAATTTTTCATACAACTTCTAGGCATCAGAAGTTTGTAACAAATGCAGACCTTTAAGTTATGTGGGCTTAATACCATGGCTACTCTATAGGTTCTTCATGGTGCTTGAGCATTAATATTTCATAGAATCAAACAGTATGCCAAAACTTAGTGATTACCATTGGCCAGTCCTCAATGGTTTCAAAGAAAGACATTTACGTATGTGTGCATGCACACGTGTGCATGCATACACACACAATTTACCAGTTCTTAAAGTTAAGACCAGATGTTTACTAAGAAGGTTTAGTCTATCTTTCAAAGAACATACAGAACATGTTTGACCTACTTTATGCTCACAACTAAACCATACTCCTAGTTTCACTGCAATCATAGCTGTCACCTGCTGTTAAAAACAACTGCACTAATGCAGAGGAGGATTAGCAAACAAGGATTAACAAGGTAGCATTCTCTCTGAAAGATGCTTCCAAGTCATGTCATTCTACCTTCTTGAGACTGCAGACCTTCTGCTCCACAGCTTTTTGGGAAAAAACTGTAATCTAGTTGAAGCAGTTAATGCAGTTGCCAAACAAGGGCTCTTCTCTTATTTGGAGAGCTTTGAATTGTTCTGACAGTACTTCCCGTGCCTTAACATTATTAGCTGTCTTACTCCTTCCTCCCCTGCTTCAGTGCCATTTATTTAGACTCTGCTGTTTGCAAGAAAGACAATCTCTTATGAATTCATTCACAGCCAGTGTGTGTCAGCCCTCGGGTGCTCCAGCAATATGGATTAGAAAAACTGTTTGAGAGCTGTATGTCAGAGAGATCGATGCCCTTGAAGACCTTACTGGTCAAAAGCTGGTAAGATCTCCTTGTACTTCTTTTGGCATACGTCTGTCATAAGCTTATCAAAAGGTTAGTCCAACATGCTGGGATCTGAAAACCACTTATTATGCTAACAGTGTTGGGATTCAAAATTCTTATAGGAATTATCAACATGATGCATAGCAACCAGACTAACAAAAAGTTTCAGTAGTTAACTTTTGTTTATTATTAGGAGTTAGGGGTTTTTTTCCCCCTTGCTTCTTTTTTAAGAAAAAGAATAGAGTTTACTTAAATATTTCTAACACACACGCATCTGACAAAACTGAAAGGCTCCAGAATGACATCATCATATACTACACAAAAATATTTCTTTTTAGTAGGAGAATCAATAGCTATACTTACTCAACAAACTTTCATGCTCTCTTTTTAAGCAATAAACAAAACAGACTGAAGTTCAAAATGTTTATTTTCTTCCACAAGTAATGTGGAAGTAAAAACCATTACTAGAAGCATAAACAAGATTTATCCCCCCATGAAATTCCGCAGTATTTTGAGAGATATGGTGTTTCTGGTTTTGGGTTTTTTTTTTTTTTTTTTTTCCAGAAAGCAAAGGTTAGAACAATATAAAGAATTATGCATTTTATATAATAAATGCATGACAAGGGGGCAAGAAACTCTGCTGTAGACAGTGCGGGACTGCACAAAAATGGTCATGAGGTGCCACAGGACTCGGTCCCCAGCACTGGCTGAAATAGGTATCCCCAGCACACAAGAGGCCTTCACTCAGACACAGCTCCAGAGTTAGGATACAGACATCTGGGTTTGGGGCTGCAAGAAATGCCTCTCTCCTGGGCTGATGGCAACAGTGGTCTCACCAGTGAAAGATGTCCTCTGGTTAACCTATAGAGCACTCAAGTGAAATTGCTACTGGAGGTAGTAAGCAGATGGCAGACTACTATGCAGTATGATCTCTAAAAACTTGATTGTGTAAGAACTTGAGCAACTTGGTCTAATTGGACCTAATTTGAGCAGGTCACACCAGCTGACCTCCTGTTGTCCTTCCAACCTACATTTTCTACATAGGAAGAATGCAAGCTCAATGGAGCCAAGACTGCTACTGAGAGACTGAGACTGAGAAACCATGATTATAAAATGAAATAGGAGAGAAATCACCTACTGACTGTTAGGATAATTAAGCAGTGGTTGCCCACAGAGGTGGTGGAATTTCTATCCTTGAAGGCTGTCAAGACAAAACCCTGAGCAATCTGTTCTGAATTAAATACCTTTTCTGAGCTGGAGGTTGGACTAGAGATGTACTGAGGCCCCTACGAACCTGACGATATTTTCATTCTATGACTATTTTAGTCCATTAAAAGTGACTGGCAAACCCTTTTCTGTAAGATGTTGAACTTAAGGCATAACAGTTTCTATTTCTTGGCCTGGTTGTACTGCAGCCAGACTGAAACGACTCTAAACCGCACAGTTAGGAGTCAAAACTTGACAACTTCTGCAATTAAAAGTCAAAATTCTTCAACAGTAAACTCTTTCAATAACAATTTTAAAATAATACATATATACAATACTACCTACAAATGAGATTTACTGAAAAAGAGTACATCATTCTGAAACTCCACTGGGAGCTACCCTACCTGTTCTTCAGCATTTCAGTCACCTTCATATCTTTTTACCTGCAGATAATTACATAGTACAAAATCATTTTCTCAAATTCCATAATGCAACTTTTCTTAGTAAGTAATGCTTCTTTATTTTTGGTGTCACACAAATAAATCTGCATTGCCATTAATCTCTACCGCCTATTCAGAAGTTGCTTAATTCAAAGGTAACCTTTTCAGTATTGTGGCAACTTCCGTATTTTGCTAAAACATTACATTTAAGTTCAAGAACCGTGCTCTGACTAAAAATAAAACAAGATTATCCTTTTGACAAGCTTCCCATAGCCATGAAGGTCAGATGAAAAGAAAAAGATGAGACAACAAATGCAGCTGATCCCAATGGCAAAAGCAAGACTGTACATAGTAGAAGAGCAACACATTAGAACTAATGATTAGGCCTAATCTGGTTAGAGAGCTCCTTTACTTGCTCCTGGAGGTGATATTATCTAATATCAAATCATCTAAAAATAGAAAAGTAGCCTAAGGTACCTTGTCCTTCTTGTCTTTTCTCCAACTCTTTATAGTATGGGATGGCCATATGGTCAATACTGGCAAGACATGTTAACTTACACAACAACTCATCCACTGGGTCCGTTATATCAAGAAGTAGCTACCTCCCAGTGCAGAGCTCCTGGGACATTCAGCTCCACAAACTTGATCCTACAGAGTCATTCAAGTGGCACAAGCCAGCTAAGAAATTTCAGAGGTAAACACTGTCATACAATATTGCAGTCTGCACACATACTGAACTCTATAGAGCATGACAAAAGCCATTTTTAATTGCACTTGAGATACAGGGGAGGCATGGACCTGCTAAATTGCTTTAAAAGTTAAATAAATCAATTTGATGATACAAGCCTCATTTCAGCTGTGAAGGCATTTTTTTACAACACATCTAGAATTATGAATGATTTTTACTTTGTAAACACAACCCGTAAGAAAATATTTCATCAAGAATTATCAGCAGCCAGAGCTAGTTATTTCTGGAAAGCTTTAATAGGTACACTTTTAATAACCATCTATCCTTAGATGAATTAGAGATAATCACATAAATACACGACAGCTGTGAATAACACAGATGTGAACATGGAGCTTTGCTTCCCTGTCAGCTACTACAACACATTTATTGGCTGCATGAGTGATTTGCAGACTTCGGTGCAGTGCTCAACAAACACTTATTTACATCTTAAAACGAGAACCCAAACTCTTCAGAGTATTTTTGTGGAGTTCTAAACGGCACAGGTTGGTATATACTTGTTTGCTTGTTAAACGGTAAGGTGAAAATCCACTAACACCTTCCAGCTATAGTTTTCCATAGAACCGGTCTTCTGTAAGACACGGGTAAACAAGCATGGGCTATGACACAAAACACATAGAGAACGGCTCTCACCTGTACAGATCAAATATTTCTAGTGCATTTTGAGAATGCTCAACTGCCATCAATAGATATTTTGGATTTTTATCTGCCAATTTTAAAGGTATGTTGACTCCTGCTCTCACAGGGCACTGCCCAACACTGTTTCAGACAGACTCCTACAGTGATGGCATGTAGAGAAGGAAAAGATGTGGTCACAGCTGTTTCCTGCTTGGAGCTGAATGCAGACAATTCTTCCACGCTTACTGCTGGAGTGATCAGCAGTCTGATTGCAACAAATTCGGATTCCTACTTCAAGCAAGAGGTCTTAGGAAGGGGATGAGGGTTAGTTTTCTTCTAAATACACCATGAAATGCACTTCCTGAAGAACACTGATGAAATACACCGCAAAGGCAGTATCAGAAAGCTTGTGCTCTTACTGATCACTGGCTCAATCATTTTTTTTTGCCCTCTTGTGAATCAATAAGCAATAATATATATTAAATTCAACTATATTTAATTTAAAGGTAATTTAACATTTGACTCTCCTAATTGAACGTCCCAAAGCAGGTTTGCAAAACCTGCTTTTTTCATCTATTAAACATGAGAATTTACAACTTCTACATGAATTGCTCTTAGATTTAAATGATTTTCATATTAAGCTTCTGTAAGTATCAAAATGCGGTATCTATAAATATTAAAATCTAAATGCTCAAGTATTCAACACATTTGAAATCCAAAACTCAATAATCCAGTATTTTTCCTGTTGTTCCTTTAGTACATCTTGGTCCGAGCCAAAGTATTTAGACAATTATTCAAGAATTACAGTGCAAAAAACCTTTCCCCATCCCTGCACAAAAAGTGTAGATACTCACTTAAGGCAGAACAAGTTATGGATGCTTTTTTGGTAGAACCTATTTATAGAATAGAATTTGGTAGAATCTTATTATATAGTATTTAACTGTAAATCTGCATGTCTGAAAGATAGACAAAAACTGTGGTTCAGCAGATTCCCTGTTGCAGAAAGGGAAACATATTACATGTAACAAAATACATTTGCATATGTGCGGTCAAAAATTTTAGAATGAACAAAGACTTTATAAATTTTGTCTAAAAAACCTCCTCACCCCTACAAAAAGCATAAATTGTTGAATAATTTCAAAAACATTTACTCTACATTTTATGTTAATGCAGATTTAAAATGCACACCACCACTTTGGGTGCCTGGCAGCTTGAACTCAAATAGCTGTATATTTGTTTAGCTGAAAACATGTGAAATACTGTAATAGAATGCTTCTTGTACATTAAAAAAATGTTCAAAATTACTTTTGATTTAATGGTGAAAAGTGTAAGCTCTGTATAGACATAAATTAGGAAGAAACATCTTTTTGACTGAAAAGTTTTTTTCTAAGTAAGAATGCCATCTAAGAACTTAGATTTTTTAATAAAATATTTCAACCAGAACAGAATGAAGAACGGGAAAGCAGTTTATTTGTGACTTATGTGCCAACTAGCAATGAGTTTTCCATTGGATATTGCCCAGAAGACTAAAATTTCTACCATTAAGTACATAAAAATAAACAAACAGAAGAGGCATGTTTATTATTCTAAAACTTGCAGAATTTTCTTTAATTCTTTCTTTGTTTAGACAAAGACAATTTAGTCACCAACTTTTTATTCAGGAAGGTTATTTGTCAGGTTTTATTCAAAAGATTAGGATTGTATTTGTTCGCCAGAAAGCACAGACCAAATCAAAACTGGACAGCTGTTCTTTAGAAAACCTTCTAGAACTTATTAGGAATAAAGATTTTGGAATAATAAATAAATCTCTTGTCATCAGAAACAGACTTCCACAAACTTAAAACTACTCTTACTTTGATGGCCACCGCAGAAGTGGAAGTTTTCTCGGAGGTCTGTGCACAGGTTGCGGGGCAAAAGGCAAAGACTGCTGGGCAATTCTAACTTAAGTTAGTAACACGTAGGACAGGAATTCAAATTGCATATTCTCTCTCCATCAACTACAAGAAATGACATTTTAAACTTATAAATAAGTCTAAAGAAAAATGAAAACAGTACAATTGTCTAAGGAAAAATATTAGAAAAATCTTTTAAATGCTTTGCATTTAATCACCAAAGAGAAATTTGCTTATAAACTGGTAAATTTGGAAGTATACCGGTGGTCTGGGAAACAGGATCAATCCAGTAACAAAATGTCGCATTGCAAAATTATCTCACCCTGTTTGCAAGGAAACCTCTTGGGGAATGCAGCAGTTAGAATCACGTTTCAACATCTGTGGCTTGTAGATCAGATTTACTGCAACCTATTGCATTCAGATAGGCATATAAAATAAAAAAAATTGAGACAGAGGAAGTTTAAATGACCTAAACTACATACCCTCTGAGTCTACCATGACATCAAATGCTACCGTTACATCAGTGAAAACAGGGGATGATATTTCCACGGAAGTTAAAATTATTTAGAAATAAACACATCACATCAAAAAACCTGGCTTCCTTTGTTTCTGCAGAAACATGCCCAGATGACCTTAATTAACCTGTACTCTGGCAAAGTACAGAAGAACTCTTAATCCCATTTTCTCATACAGTAGCAGCAGTTTGATGTTAAACAATCCACCTCTACCACGCTGCCCTAAATCTCCTTTTCTTTAATGCTCTCATTAGTCCTGTAACATCTACCATGGAGCACAGCATATCCCCCTAAAACTTCCATTGTTCTCAAAATTCTACTTACTATTTGAAAGGTCTCATTATTTTGAGTCAATACACTAAGAAATTATCATTTCTCTTAAGACAACTGCTTTAGACACAACATTTTTAAGTTTTAGCATGACACAATAAGCCCAAGCCACGCTGCAATTCACCTATTTTCCTTTGTGTGGGATTTCCATCTGCTGTAAAGTCCTCATCCTGGATTTGGTCCTAAATTGTTCAGTAATGCTCGCTTTCCCTTAGTTCCTCAATTATCCCCTTTGATTTCTTTTCTGATTGATCCTGTTCTCATCTTACTGGTTGAAAAATACTGTAAACTGTCCAGGTTTTTATGTAACACTGTCTGGCTCTTAAACAATGTCAATTTTCATTCCTGTAAACCAATCTCTCAGCCAAAACTATGCAAACTGTCACTAAAAAACTGTTGAGATAATGGCTTTAATTTTTTTGTTAACTAAATTAATTTAACTTTCTGTTCCAGTTTTCTACCTCCAAAGTCTTCAAAAGTTTTAATAGTTTGTATAGGAAAAGTGAACATAAGCCTTAAACTGCCTGAGTGAAAACAAGTAGATCCTAAAATTATACCACAACTTGTGATACCATCGGAATTTTAACTTTACTTGAGAAAGCGTATTTTAGAATATCACCTTCTAGGAAAAAAAACAACAACCAAACCACAAACCTTTTTCTAAGCTTGCAAAACAAACAGCAATTTACTGTACTGTAGCTGGGTATAACAAAATAATCACAATACCAGTAAGTTACAAAACCTTGGTAAAAGGCAGCAAATTAAGTTAAGACTATCAGACTAGAGGAAACAAACTAGCAACCATGTAAGAAACCCATTCACGTGGATGCACAGTGGATTTCAAAACTGTCTATGCCAGGATTTTTTTCTTCTCTTTTCTGATAATGAATGTATTATAGTTACTAACGAAATACATTGATATATAACCTATTCTACTACTCTTATTTAAGGGATAAGAAATAGAAACTCTTATTAGGGTTTGAGGCAGGATTACAATCTGTATTAAACTATTCACTTGTGTGTTATCCTGATACTTTGGATTTTGGGAAAGTAATCCCAAAATGACTAAAAAAATAGCTCTAAGATTTCCTATAACAAAAGTAGCTGAAGACTGAAATTTCCTAAATTCAAAACCACATTAAGCATCTGATTGCTACAAGAAGAAAAATGTTTTATCACAGAAACATATAGATGTGTTCTTCTAACTCTGGAGATATTACAAAATTAAAACAGTGATCTGAAGGCCAACATACTACAAACTGGCCTCAAAATGTCAATACCCCTTCTTACTCCAACTCACTTAATTTTCATGCATTTTCATTTCAAGTTTTGATTTCACAGATTTCTTTTATTCCAATTCTCACTTAATTTAGTTTGGTAATCTCCCTCCTGCCCACTGCCACTGATGAATTTCCCACATATATTCTAAATGAGAGCAAGTATTTTGAATCAAATATTTTCTTCTTATGGATTTAAATTTGGGCAGAATTAATTCTTTCTGTATTATTTTTGCTTGGTATGCTCCCAGATTTCAGTGCAGTTTTGGGAAAACGTATGTCTGTGAGGAAAAAAAAGGATTCTGAACAGCTTAATTACTGTGTACCTGAATTAAAGGGATGAGTAAACCACTTACATATTGCAACTTGTAATTTCAATAACTGGATTCATCAAAAATGTAGAGCTGTTTAAGTCAAATTAAAACCTGAATTTAGATAGCCAATATAATCTACACAGAGTCTCTGTGAATTTCTTACTGATGACATCTGGTGGCATGCTGGTAACAAGGAGTGGTTTGGATGGGATAAAAGCCACATAATCCTTGCACAAGGACTGAGTCACCTTTCACGAAGGGACCACACACACTGCTGGGGAAAAACAACCACCAACCTCACAACCCCCAGGCAGTACCGAAAAACACTAATCACCACGCCAGCCTTCTAGGAATAACATCACTAGCATAAGACAACCACTTAATACAGACAAGACCAAGAAGAAATTAGTATTTCTAAGCAGTGGACTTCCTAAGGTTCAAGTCATTCAAACTTCCAAGTTCACCGAGATGCCCTGTTTGACTGAGCAGTTCCCTGAGGACTACATTTCCAGTGGTACCCACAGCCAATGTTGACAGTAGGCAGAGTCCCCTTTCTCAAACACTGGAAATGGAACATAAGGACAAAGCCCCACAAGCATATACGGAGTTATGAACAGCGATACAAATGTAGCTGCGTCATGTCTAATAGGTCAGTTTCTTTCTTGTAACAATGAATAAAAATCCAGAAGCAAGTATACACTGTGTATGAAGGCTGCTCTCTAAATGTGAGGAAACCTTGCTTTATAGGCAAGCTATCCATCAAGACATACTAGTGGCAGCACTTTCAGTTTGTGTGAGAACACCTGAAAGAAATGCTTAGCCCAGTACTATTTTCTTTCGTCAAAAGAATAAATTAGTGAACAAAAAATACTTTGAGATCTCTCCATCACAAGCATTATCATTGCCAAGCAGAGATTTCAAGTAAGAAACACTTTAATGACAAAAATTAAAGTGAATTGGATACTTATAAAAAACCCCAACAAACCAAACTAAACCAAGCTCTTCAATAACAAATCTTAAAGCAAATTGGATACTTCAAACAAAACACACCAAACCTCTTCTAAACTCTGAATGTGTTTTTGTTACTAACATTTAAATAGCAATGAGATTTTATATCTGGAATAAACTTCCCACCGCAGTCTTTACCTGATGCAATGGACACACCCAGGTCAGATATAAGAAATACTGTTTCTTCTCTTGATTAATTAATTCTCTCATACAATGAAAATATTCATTAGGTCTTAGACCAAACAAAAAAAGAAAAAGTAATCCGAGTATGGATGGTGACAAAAGACACTATTTTTAATAGTAAATTGGGCCAGCGTACCTGTCTAAATTAAGGAACGATACTTGTATTTTACACAGTCAGTTAATTGGTTCATCCAGTACAATAACGTCATACAATGTTGTTAACAACAGACCTGCAGTAACATACAAATTTGCATATCAGAAAGCATATAAAAATCCTCAAAGCAAAATTTGGATTTGGGCTAGCGATGAGAACAGCAAACAGGGTAACACAACAAATTTGTTCCACAAGGAGGCAGAAACAGAGAAAAGATCTATTACGTCTTAGTCTTTCTACTGCCTCTCTCCCCAAGAAATCCTACAGAAATCAGCCATTTGGACAGTTGGTGAATAGATGCAATGGGTGCATCTAAGGATGACCTTGCAGACTTTAATGTGTTATGTATGAAACATATGTTTGAAACAAACATCTCCAGACTACAAAAGGCATGTAACAGCAGAGAATTAGTAAAAAATAAATTTGTGCCTCTGACCTCATAGAAATATTTAAGATGACAGATTGGGAGAACAAAAATGAAAAGCTGCCACCCTCCCTTCTATCCCATATACACACATAAAGTAATCATTAGGCTAGAATACTAGCTTAAAATCTAGAATTGACTGTTAATATTTGTCTAAGATTAAACCCAAGATTGAAAGTTATCAGTCAGCAGCCTAACACTTACAATACCTGGACTAAACTTCTGGCATCAGCACAGAGTTTCTCTGCTCTTCGGCAAATCACTTACTTTTGCAGTACTATGTGTGTAAAACAGGCAAAAAAAAAAATCTTATTTTCCTTATGTGGTATTTTGACTTCAGTTTGTAAACTATCTACAGCAGAAAAGTAGAATCTCTATCACATTTCAGATGATTAGGTGCTAAATAATATATATTTAATCCTTGTTCATTTTAAAGATTTTCAACTGGGGTCACTGGGGTGGGGGGCTTAAAGCTGTTCATGGTCAATAAATAATGGAAGTGATAAGTGACAAATGCTTTTTCAATACCCAGATTTTTTACTTTAACTGACAGCCTTGTTTCATTCATTTTTGAGAAAATTTCATGGAATGTTAGTTCACTAAATATGTCAGTGTATATAAAATCAAAATTGTATTATAATTAATATTTGATACATTTATTCAAAATATTAAAAGTAAAGCATATTGCGTCACCTTCTGCAGGGTCTGAACTTTAGTGCAGCCTTTATGTTAGAAATCCAAGGAAACTGAAAAATGGTACAGCACGGCCTAGTGTAAGAAGGTCCTGAAGTCACGATCAAGAAGTAGATGCTTTAAGCTTTGTTAAAGAGTCCATGATGATTTGTTAGGAATATTCAAAAAATGAAGGAAAACAGAATGAAATTAAACTAGTAAAATTCTTCTGTACCTACAAGAACATTATTTCAGTGGCAAACATTGAAGATGCGTTTATATACAGTACCATGGTTAGAAGATTTTTAATAGGAAAGAGGTTACAATCAAATATAAAAAAAAAAAAAAAAAAAAAAAACCAAAAACAAAACCCAGAGGATTTTGTGACATCAGAGAAATAGTTGACCATCAGCAGCTCCTACTGCAAGTTTACACATGAAGTGTTTTGAATGGCATACATACAAGAACTAAACTGTGAGGGAAAACCCAGTCCTACCAAAATTAAAGGGATGGGAGGAGGAACTATCACTTCTTTTCCAACATTTAGAAAACTAAACTTCACCTCCCCTTCTTCCCTTTTCCACCAACAATATTGCTGATACTGTGAGAGAAGTCTCACATTTAGCAATACACACTTCTCAACTTTAAGAAATACTGAGATTAGAGGCCCTACACACTGGGAGTGAAACTACCTCTGCATGGGGATAGGGATACTTGCAGGCATGCAACGAAGAAAGGCAAGGCACATGAAGTAGTAACTGGGAAATGTTTCTTCAACCTAGGCTCTGGCCAGCACAAAGCCCTGTCAGTAGAGACTTCACAGGCAGCAGGGGTGAACTCCTGTTCCCAGTCCTGAAGCAGCAGCGACTGGCTGAGTCATCACAAACCAGGCTGACCAGCTGGATCTCAAATGAGAAAAGGAGAAGGAGCAAACACACTGTGCTGCAAGCATGATGCCAACACCAAAGCAGGGAAATGTGAAACTAGATTTAAACAACTGTTTCATTTTCAAAGAGTCAGATTTCACAGGTTTGCTAACAAGATCTTTCCTGATGTTCTTCAGCCTCAAACCATAGAAGTTTACTGGCCATCATACCTGCTCCTACATATTCCCCAGTTTGTCTCCACCTCTCAAATCTCCCTGGCACTAGGATAGCGACCTTCCTGGGGGGTACAATACCACCAAAATAAAAGTAATCCTTGACCTGATTTTTGCCACTCTGATTCATCTTGACAGTAAGAAAGTAGAGGGAACTAAATTTTGACAAAGTAACTTCAAATACTGGTCATGTAACAAGTTGCCAGTAAGATCCCCAAAGGAGATTTCCTATAGGCATTACATAACGCATGCAATATATACCTTGCTTATCATCAAAGTTGGACAAAAGAACAGCAAACAGGCTGCCCAGCAGCTACTATTCCTTGAGACACAGAAATGTATTGTTAGACATTGTCCCCGAAAATTTTATCAGAGATATGTTTCAAAGAAACAGAAAGCATTATGACTCTTCCAAATTGCTGAAAGAGCAGATGATCTCTGAAGATGCAGCAAACAAGAGCAAAACCACGTCCCTTTCTTAATGAAAGGATTTATCATATGTACCTAAGAGCAAGACGGGTAAGAAAAGTCAACCTAAATCAGACATCACACATATTGCTCCTGGGATTAAAGATAAAATTATTTTCAAAATATTTGTGCAGGGAGATTTTCTTGTGCAAAGCAAAGCTTCAGAAAGTTCTCTTTCCGTGACCTCGATCTCATATTTAAACATCACACTGCTAGGGTTATAGAGAACTAAGTGGAGTTTGCAATTAATCCACCTCTTTGCTTATTCGCCTCTTCTCTTAGGGGAAAGGTTTACTAGCCTTCTAGTCCTGTTTCTAGCCACAGGAAAGGATGAATAATTCAGTCTTAGAGTCTCAACAGTATTATTACACAGAGCTTGATTTCATAAATCATTCTACGTGACCAAGCAGGCATACAGTAACACTTTAGATCAGAAAATGAAAAACATAGGCACTGACAAAACCTAAGATCAGGGGAAAGTCCTGAAGAAGTTTCACACAGAAAGATAAGCTTTTTCCTACAGAAATGAACAGAAGAGTTGTTACAAACACAACAACAAACACATCCGTATGTTAATTTCAGGGGTTTGTTCAACAAAACTGCATCCAACTAAAAAAGCTTAGTCAAAAAAGAGAACTGGTGCACTGCAGTAACTCTCCCACTGTCCCCACTCCACAAAGCCTCCACTAACTAGGCCACCAATTTGGAAAATCACGCACACCCAAAATGAACTCTGAGGTAACGCACCCCGGCAGCAGCGCTGCGCTAACTACCGTCTCGAGGCCTGATTTCACGAGGTTTCAAAACTCCGCACAGAAACGCAGGCCCACCGCTCATCTCTGCTGCAAGAAACGCAACTTCTCCGCGGGGCGTGCCGCAGCCGCCCAGGGCAGCCGCGATCTGGGGCTGCTCGCCACTGAAAGCGATGGGGGGGGCGCGGGGGGCAGAAAGCAGACCGAGAGGGTGACAGAACCCCATAGAGCAGGTGCACACCGCGTCGGGGCCGCACCCCGCCCCGGAGCGGCCGCCGGGGGCAGGGGAAGAGATGGCGCAGGTGCCGAGAAAAGCAAGACCTTCCCTGTGCAGGCGCGGGGGGAGCGGGTCAGCTCCCCGCAAAGGGCGGCCGGGGACGGGTCGGGGAAGGGGGGCGCAGGGCAGACGCTCCCCCCGGGGGACGAGCGAGGCGTCGGGCGGTAGCGGGCCGGGCAGGGGCTGTCCTCTCCCCGGGAGGGGCGGCCCCGGCCCTGGCCCCCACCCCGGCCAGGCTCGCTCACCAGAAGAGCAGGTTGGCGCCGACGAAGCCGCCCAGGCTGTGGAGGGGCCGCTCCCAACTCAGCGCCGCCGCGATGCAGCAGCCCACCGCCAGCCCCGTCTCCCCCAGCAGCGCCGCCGCCCCGGCCCCGCCCGACACCTCCGTCGGCTCCGCATCCCTGGCCGCCGCCGCGTCCCGCTCTTCGAGGGCCTCCGGCCGCTCCCGCTCCCGCTCCCCGCCCGCCGCCGGCTCCGGCTCGCGGGGCCGCGGGGGCGCCGCGCTCGCCATGGCTCGGTGGCGGCCGCCGGGCTGCCGCGGGGCTGGGCCGGGCCGGGCGGGCGGGAGGCGGGGCAGGGGCAGGGGCGCGGCCCGGCGGGGCAGCGCCAGGGGCGGGGCCTGGAGCGCCGCCGTTACCCGCCGCACCCCCCCACCCACCAGCGCCGGTGACGTCACCGCGAGCCGCGCACCAGTCAGGGGGGCGGGGGGGGGGGGGGACGAGGACACGACAACCGCCCTCCAGACAGGTGACACGAGGGGCTGCGCGTGCGCCTGGCAGGTGCTGGGGGCGGTGCCTCGTGGGTGGAGGAGGGCGGGGGGTGCGCGCGCGCGCGCGGCGGGAGACGTGCTCGGCCGCGTGCCAGCTGCCCGCCAGTGCGCCCGCAGCGGGCGTGGCGCCCCTCCCGCGGCGGCGCGTGCCGGCCGCCCCTGCCCCTGACATGGCGGGCGGTGGGGTGACCCGCCACGGGGAGAGGGTGCCCCGCGCTGCCGTGTCTCCCGGTGAGTGGAGGGGCTGTAGGTGTGCGCCCGGGTTGCAGAAGGGACTAGGTGAAAGTGTTTCAGGTGTTGGTTCCCTGCTGGGCAAGGCTGGAGAGCAAGTTAGTGCCTTCCTGGTGCGAGAAAGGGTGGGGGATGAAACTTTCCAGAAGGTTTCTCCCACCGAGACTCCTTCTCCGTCTCCTTCTCGTGGATCTCCCCCAGCCAAGCAACGGTCTCCAAAATCCCCAAAAATTAAAGTAAATTTTTGTCACAGTGCTGGGAACTTCTGAGACCATGAAGGAGGCTACAGGAGTTTGATGGTTTCCATCTGCATCTTAAGTATCCAGGAAACATACTTGAAAATCTATACCATGTTGTCCTGTCATCTGCACTCCTAAATATCTGGCCAGCCTCAGGCTCGAGATGGAAGATGGACACTATCTTTGAGGCAATGATGTGCAGAATAGCTAACGTGGTTATTGGGGAGCTGAATTCCGGAGAGCGTGCTTGGTCAGAAACATCACTCGAGCATCTGTTGCTGAACAGGAACAGTCAAAAATTGGAATCAACGTGTCACACATTGTAAGCTGGATAAAATTAAATAACTTTTATTGCAAGAGCAAAGTAACAAAAATAGAATAATTTTGGATTAGGAATTAACATCTGTTTCTAGCTTAATTGTGTACCCTGTTAGCTTGATTTTTCTTTTTTTTTTTTTTATGGTAAAAGGAGCCATACTGACTTCAAGGTCCCCATGCCTTTTGTTCTCTGAGGTAAAAGAAGACTAAAATCACAAAATTAATTAAATTGCAACAGTGACTGTGGGTTGCAAATGTGCTGTGTGTTTTGACCAGATGACCTTGGGAAGGAGTTACGTTAGGTCTCTGTTTCCATGTGCTCTGTGTAGTACATGAATTCTACTGGAGAGGAAACATACAGAACATTATTTGACATAAGGTATTAACATTTTTCTAAAGGACATTTTAGTTTTATGCTAGTTTGTTATACTACTATGCTCTTACCTCTAAGAACCTGGAGCCAGGCAGGTCCACCTGAATAATAAACCCAGCTAAAAAGTGATTGATCAAGTCTTGTCTATGAAGGTCTGAGAGACCAGAAGTAAAGAGACAGGCTTCCGTAGTAACTCCAAACATAGGGATGGGAAAGAAAGCTCTGGCCAGTAGTTGCAGCAAGGCTGGAGAAACACTTAGTTGTTTGGCTTCAGTTTTGTGCTGATGGATAAAACTTTGCCCTAAAAAGACTTGGTCAAAACAGGGTGTCCTCCCGATCTGGAAAGCAGCCAGCTGTCTCCTATCTCTGCAAGCAGCTGCTCGTGGTTGCTGAGTGCTCCTCCTGGTGTTGGTTGAGCATCTGACGCCTCTCTAGGGTGTGTGCAGTGGTTGCCTGCAGATGCTGATTCCCTGGTTTTGGGAGTGGGAGGAGAGGAAATTTTATCAGTCCATAGGAGTAAAAATCGGGTCTTCTCACAAGGAAAAAGAGGTAAGGAGAGGAGCACAAATGGAGGAATTTCTCCTATACTTAATACTTTTCTGTTTGTCAGGTCATTGTAGGATCCTGTGTTACCTGTGCCAAGCTGCTGTTCTAGTGAGCGCTGTTCATAACTTGCCAGAACCATCCCCAACTTAGCCAGTGGCATATTGCTTTCCCTTGCTAGCATTCAGTTATTTCAGTAACACGGGCTGTCCTATCTAGCATCTAAGTCTAGCTAACTCCAAACAGTTCCTAGGTAAGCCTGGAAAGAAGTCAAGTGTTCGTTATGCACTTTTAAAGTGACCATGGGATAGTTAATCCCAGAAAGCACACTAGGGTTAAAATGTTTAAATTTGGGTTTAACCAGCAGTAGGATAATGGCAGTATAATCCTATGGTCCTAAAGATTAAAACCACAGCAGGTTTTAGGCAATCCTCCCTTACCAATATTCCACTTTTTTTTCCAACATTTGAGGATGATTGTATGCCCACATCCCCATAATTTATACTCGATGCTGTACTCCTTTCAGTCACAGGAGTTCCAGAATGCCCCCTCTCCTCATAAGAAGGGGCATGGAATCTGGGAGGGGCGGATGAGGTGGGGTTTCATTGGGCAGGGTAGGCTGGCTACAGATACGGGAACTCAAAGATTTTGATTAAACTTGTATCCATTCTAGATTACTGGCCTCTGCTTTCCTGACCTATAGCATGAAGGATACGAATGGAAATTAGTGAAAAGTTCTTCCAGAATAGGTTTTGTAATTTAGCTAACGGAAAAAAACCGCTTCAAGTATTGATGGATGCCAGCTCTCCTTTTTTTCACGGTTGATAGTTACTAGGCTGGGTTTATATGAATGAGCTTACTGAGAGCACTCTGGTGTAAATATCAGTGTGAGAGAAGAGACAGATGATTCATTCCCAGCCACTGAAAGTTTAGATGTCTTTTTCAGGAAAGTAGTAGTAAATATGTTGTCTGGCTTTGATCTTTCTGTATTTTGATGCTTTGCCTGTTAGGGTGTAAAAGGTTTGTGTGCAGTTTGTGAGTTTGTGCTGGGAAAAACTAGGACTAGCACCCAGTGCACAGTTGGATGTGTGAGCTATAATGCACAGAATTAGGTTAGGGACTGCGGTTCTGGTGTCAGGGACTACAATGTAAGTGATGGATGAAAACTGAGGAGAAAGCTTTCTAAATGGTTGTATCAAAGGAGCTTACAATTACCAAAGCATTCTAATGGTTCTGAAATGTATTTGAAAATTCTGATGTCAGCATAGAATAACATTGCTGAATTCAGTTGAGGATTCCAGCTCAAAATGGTATGATTTTCCTTCTGTTTTTTTGAAAAAAACCCTTGTTTTCCATTTACTTCATCACAGGATCACAGAATAAGTTAGTCTGGAAGGAACATCTGGAAGACATTTGATCTGACCTTTCTCCCCACATACACACTCACTCAAAGTGCCTTGGCAGCTGGCTATGTCATGTTGCTCCTTGTCATGTCCAGAGTAATTCTGAACATCTCTGAGGACTGGAGATTCTACAGCATGCTCTGGGCAACGTTTTCCAATGTTTGACCACATTCATTGTGAAGAATATTTTATTATTATCTATTAAAAATGTCTTGTTTTGCCTGTTTTGTCTAATTTGTTTGGTCAGCACCTGGTAGGGGAGGACTCTGGCCCCATCTGCTCTATAACCACACGTTAGGTACTTAGCAAGTAGATTCTCATTAACCCTCTGTCCTCCAGAGTGAGTGAAGCCAGCTCTCTCAGCCTGTCCTACACCATGTGCTGTACACCACTGACCTTCCAGGGGCCCTCTGGACTGGTTCCAGTATGTCAGCGTGTGTCTTGTATTGGGTTGCCCAAAACTGGAAAAAGTGTTCCATATGTGGTCTCACAAATGGTAGAAGCAGGGGAAGAATCACTTCACTCGTCCTACTAATGACCCATAGTTAGTGCATGATTACTGACTCTCTCTCCAGTCATCCCCATGGCACTTCCTAGCTTGTGCCTGCTTTGAGGCTGAAGAAACGTGTCTTAGCCATTCTTCATATGGTAGCAGTTCTGTGACTTTGGTTATCCTTGTTCCCCTTCTCTGAACCATTTCCAGTTCCAAGATAACCTTCTTGTGCAGTTCTAGTTGCATCATCCCTGCGTTCAAAGTGGGAGCAGGTCATGGATTTAAAGAGATTCATAACAATGCTCTGTGGTTTGCTTTATGCCTTTTGTAATAATTTCTAATATCTGATTTCCCTTTTTTTTTTTTTTTTTCCCCCTTTCTAACTGGTGCAAGACACCAAGATGGTATTTTCCCGGAACTATTAAAACTTCTCAATTTTGTCCCTTAGTCCCTCAGTTTGTTGTACAGCTGAATCTGGGATTAGGCTTCCCCCCCAACCACCTCACCTGCCTTACTTTATCTACTTGGAATTCATTCTACCATTTTATTGGACAACTATTCGGTTTCCTAAAGTCATTCAGTTCTTTAGTCTGCCCTTGTCCTCACTTTAGTGATGACATTGTGTTATTCAGGAAACTTTGAGCTTACTGCTTGTTATTTTTCCAGTTCACTATTGAATAGGCTGAAGAGCACAGAGCCCCTGCAGAACTTCAGTGATGATCTCCTTCCTTTGTTGAGAATGGACCATTTGCTCTTATTGTCTGTTCCCTATCTTCTAGCTAATTATTTCTCTACATCAGGACTTCCCTTCTCATGTGGCTACATTGCTTCCTTAAAAGCCTTAGGTGATTAATTTTGCCAAAAGCCTTTTGGAAATCCAGGTGAACCAGATTGCTCTCATTCACAGGTCTGTCAAAGAACTTCAGCAAATTTCTAGGGCAGAGCTTTATTTTACAGAACCTATGCTGCCTCTCCCCAATAGATCATATGTCTCCAGGTGTCCACTAATTATATGCTTTATTATAATATTTACTAATTAACATTAAAATTTTTAGTTGCCTAGATCCCTCAAACTCTTTAAAGACTGGTATCACATATAACATACATACCATCCACCTTTTGTTAATCCTGTTTCTGCCTGAAGCTTCATGCATGCTTTTGTGGACTTTCTCATGGGTCTTTTCACTAAACTCTAGTATCTTTTATAGTTACAATTTAAGTGTAGAATAACTTTCCAATTAATAATTGGCAAACAGTTTTCTCTTTGAGGCACACCCTCTTAGCCTTTCAGCATCTGAAAATTCTCTGTTGTGGAGCATTGTTGAAACTACATCCCAAACTGTTTATTTTTTTAATTAACTGTAATATATCATAATCTTAAACTATGGAGTAGGAACGTGTTAGGTGGTGTCCTATGTTATGCAAAATGCCATTAGGGCTGTAACACATCTTTTCAAATATTTTGCATACAAGTTTGTGTACCAGTTAAAGTGGCAGGCAGCAACAGTCCTATTCCACTCTCATCCCCTGCCACGTACTTGGAAAACACAGTGTTTAGTTTGATATGGTAGGTTTTGGGCTTCAGTACTGCACATGGTTGTTGCAACTAAATAACTAGTTATAGTTAAAGGGAATGCAGGGAAATTCAGGGGCATACTTGCCAGTTAGTCTGAGGGAACATACATCGCCTACCAGAAGCACTTTTATTTTAGAGGCTGCCCTCTGCTGTTTCTCTCAGCCGTCGGCCATCGGCCATCAGCCTTGCTTCTTGCCCTTTTTTTTTTTTTTTTTTTTTAGCTTCTTTAAGTAAACATAGGATAGCAGAATGAACACGGTTTTAAGTTTTGTGTGTCAAATCCAGCCAAGTACATCTTGTCCCGAATTATATTTTACAAAAAGAACTTTAGTCCCTAAGGTCTTGCTTGGTATTGATTGTGTGTTGCTTTTTCTTATTGCTTCCTTATTTCTACTTACGTGTTCATAAATTTGTGGTTTCCTTTAACTAAAAACGAAGGACAATTCATGGGAGAACTTAACTTTTAAAAAAAGTAGTACCTTGTCATCAGGAGGATGATGCTGTTTAGAATGCTTGCGCTGCCTCTGCTGGCTTTGTAAAGTTACACTAGTCTGGAAAACAGCACTGGCCAAGAGTGAAGAGACCTGCCTTCTGCTTCAGGGCTCTCACTGTGCTGCTGTGTGAGAGGGGGAAGACTGCTTGTATCTTCCTGATACGCTTCATACTCGTTGTATCTTCCTGACCTGCTCTTTGTCTTCTCTATTTTAAGTCTTTACAGATGGGAGTGACCTCGTATGTGTTTGTGCAGTGCCAAGCCTAAGCAGGATGCCATTTCAGATCTCCCAGGTACTTTCCGAATACAAATAATGAAAAAAACATAAGAAGTTGTAATTTGCAAATCAAAAGCAAGTTGATTTATAAAACAAATCCTAAGAAAGGTCTGTGCTTACAAAAGCTTGTAAGTGATCTTAAAATGAAATACTTAGTTACCTGAGGTTATGAGACTGCTTAGCATATACATAATTATGCTGGATTGTGGTAGACAATATTAGTCGGTAGGACAAAATTAAAACTTGACGCTTTTAACACCAGGTCTGCAAAGATGTATATTTAGGGGAAAAATTCATTAATGAACGTAGCATGCTAAGCAAAACTAAAGTTTCTGAATTCAGACTTTTCAAAATGCTTTTATGCTACACTGAAATGTTTATCTGTTGGGCAGCTGGAATTCCTGGGACGTATTGGCCTTGTAAACTAAAACTATCAGGTGGTACAACATGAAAAATTTAATAAGAGTGACAGAATTATGGTGATGCTAGTTTTTATCCAGAAATGTTAGCATTTGAGGGTTTTTCCTCACTCCTAGGTTATGCTGCTTCTTAATGCCTGTAGACTCAAAGCTTTGAGAGTGGAACGCAACAATGAAGTAACGTTTTTTTGTGATATGGATCATGATCAGGATTTTCTGACATCCCTGCATCAGATATTCCTTTTTGTGTGATTAACGTGTATGAGAACAATAGTAAATGTTCTGTTCTCAAATACAGTGGTGTTCTTTTCCAAATCCAGGTTTTATAGAATTGAGCTAGTATAACAATATATATTTCTATGTTTTGTGTTGTTGGTGTAGCATTAGATGGATAATAAAGACAGATCAACTTTAAATTAGAAAGGAGGATATCTCTGATGTAACTGCCGAGGACTTGAGACAAAGGAATTTGCAGAAGAAAATGTATGTTGACAGGCTCAACAGCTGTGGTCAAAGACAATTAAGAAACCACTTTAAAAAAGTGTTTTTAGCCCAGAAACAGTATTGCACAGCAATCTTGTAAAATATTTATACAGCAATTTGTAGGTGTTCAGCACCAAACTATGTTGCTTTTCTTGTCTGTTTAATCATGCCATAGAGAAGATCAATGAGAATAATTTATTTTCATGGCTCTAATTTTGGACTTAATTACTGTAATCTCTTAGCTGGCACTATCTGTTTGAATATACGTGGTAGAGAGTCAATGATGACTTTATAGGTTTAGCTCCACTCTTCAGTCATCTCCACCTGAGAGCAGGCCAAACATGCCAGCAACCTATTTGAATCTAGGAATTGTTTAGAATTTGTGAAACAGGAAAGCACATGTGGGAGTTGTCATTGACAAGGAAGAATCAAAATCGCTGGGAATCAGCAAATTCATACATTAGTCTTTTGGTTTTATTTGCAGGGAGAGTGGTCTAAGCAAAATCACTAGTACAGTGCTAAAACTATACAATGCCTTAAATATTGCAGAGAGAAAAGTAATTAGATATATTTGATTATTACATTGACTTTATGAACTTACTTTTTAGATGCAGGCTATGTGGGTGATCTGTCAAGAGTTGATGTTTGAGGCTTGCTTTGTTTAAAAACTGTAGTTCAAGAGAGAAGATTCTCAAAGTGGGAAGAAGTGTGGGACACACAAAACTGGGAGCAGTTGAGAATGGAGAGAGTATGTTTGCTGTGTAAGTAGCCAGACCTGCAGCCCCAGCTGCTGCCACGGAGAATGTTAGAAATTGTCATCTCCACAGCTGAGGTTGCATGAAGACAGTGGATGTATCGTCATGCTCTGGCAAGGGATAGTAGCCAACAGGTAATGTTACTTGAGGGTAGAAGGTAGAAATTCTTGGTGGCAATCTGCGGAGTGGACAGTTGGGTGTAATGATGGGTTTAGTGAACTGACAAGCTCCTAGTGAGGAGGGGGCTAAGGTAAAGTCTAGCTAGAGAAAAGTGGGTTGTGGCACTGTACCTAGAAGGCAGACTGTGTTAGCATGGGTGGGGAAATACTCTCTCAGAAGGGGGCATGTATGAAAAAAGTTAGGGAAATGTCTTTCAGAGTGCAAACCAGATACAGTCCCCTTTATATGGAATTTCCCAGAGTGCACACAAGATCCTTCTTTATAATTGAGAAATCAGATCTTGAAGATGGGATTTCATCAACATCTATTGTTTTTTAATTCTGACACAGTCAAATGAGAGGATGTTTGTGATCTTATTGCCGGTCAGTTGGTAAATATCAGGAGTGTGATTCAGGTCTGCCAAGGAGATGTGTGGGGGTGACTATCAGCATAGGAAAAATAAACTCTTATGCCAGAAAAATGAAGTAATCGAAAAAGTTTGAAAATTGCTGTTTGAAGATACAGAATATAGGAATTCTTAGAAAATTAAGATGGGTAGGAAGGTGGTAAAAGGGGAATTTTTAAAATTATTTTTTGTTAAGGGACCTTACTAATATAAATCACAAAAGTTAGTAATTGTGTTACCAGAGATGGGTTAGAGATCCTTTTAAATGTTTTCATTAGTGACATGATTGTAAGAACAGTGTTTTGATGTGTATGAAGCAAAACTAGGAAGGATAATCATAAAGGAAGGACTGGATGCTCTGATGGATAGGTGTAAGAGAAATGACATGTAACAACATAGAATGAAAAATCATATGCTTGGGAGCTAATTTCAAGAATTAGTTGAAATCTTGTCAGTTGATTAAATTTGGCCATTTGTCCCCTTCTTTTATCTTTTTCAGTCTAGAATTCCCATGCAGAATTAAAGGGATGTCACTATGAGCAGGACTAGTGAGGTGATGAGGTACAGTTAAAGTACTTTCAGTTGAGTTTTAGACTGTTGTTATAAAGCAACAGTAAGGTGTTTGGAACACTACACCGTTCCCATCTCCTTTGTTTTTAAAGAACGTAAACTGTAATAGATGCTGAAAGATGCTATGAAGCTCATTAGGAAGAAGGGAGAACTTGATTTTGAGAAGAGTTTATTTAAAAAAAAGTTTTAGCTTGAGTAGTCTTGCAAAATGAAGTCTGGAAGACAATGCAACTACTACTTATAAAACGTATTGGGAGGAAGGAGTGGGTAAAAATTATACATGGAGGAAAAATTATTAAAATCAAAAGATTGTGCTGGAACAGGAACAAATAACCTAGTCATGAATCAACTTTAGCCAAATTTTGGAAAAATGTCTACCGAGAAGTTCATGGACAGCCTTCTGAACAGGGTAACGTGGGCAAGCAGTGCCCTCCCCCCTCAATGTACCAGTAAAAAGGAGTGACTGTTCTGTTAGAAACTTGCAACTTTAGCCTTAGAAGTTTCACTCTTCGTTTTGTTAGTGTCCCCTTTCTCCAGTCCTTCTGATGCTTAATGGATTTTTTACTTTATGATTGCCCAAAGCTAGAGATGGATGGGGGTGTTGGCATGTCTGAGAAGCAGCCTGAGTAGCTATTGCTTGTTCTAATCACACGTCTGGTGGACAGCAAGGATGATGAGGGGACTCTCTCTTCCTTCTCCTACCCCAGCCTGTTGTCTTTTGATAAAGACCAGGTAAAATCATACTACAGATGGAACTGCTCTCTGCATAGCTCACTTCTTTGGATCGCTGCTGCCCTCTTCTGCTTGTTTCCCATGGCTGGTGTAGCAGGTGTAGTTTTTGATGTGTTGCACCAACGGCCTCGTGTCTGTTGTGATGCGTTGTGGGAGATACTGTTAGTGGATTCCTTCAAGATTAACCTTTATTAGATGTTTGCTTGTGATGTGAGGTTAACTGGCATTAATAACTCGGTAGTTTGAAAGAAATAGGGGTAGATGGAAAGTCCCATCAACCAACTGCAAATGTCTGTCCCCACAGTCTCACCCACCTTGCAGCCCTGTGTGTGGGTCTATGTCTGTGGGAGAGTCTGGTGGTGCCACAGCACAGCTGGTAGCTGTGTTCCTCTGTCTGGTGGAGTGAAATGCAGTGGGTTTCCAGGGCTGGGCACCATGCAGAATGAGTTATATTCAGGGCAGTGCTGTCATATTTGGTTGGTACCCTTCTGTTTTGCTTCACAGAGCTGAACATGATCTGGAGTGCATGTGCTGTGTGAAATAGCCTGTCAGCATTGAAGAAGCTGCCACTGCTCTGCCCAAGTTGCTGTAAAATGGATTTATGCCAGCATGACTTGCAGTGCTGTAGCATGTCTGGGTTAGGTGTTTGTACTGGTGCAAACCTGTGTGTACCTGTTATAGCTGTATGCCTCAGAAATGTGAGGCTTGAAACCTAGGTTTCTGATGCAACACTTTATGGGTGAAGCAATTTCCTCTGCATAACTTGAGTAATTAAGATTATTAAGAATTCTGGCACCCTGACAAATGGATGTATGTGTATTTTGAGGCACAGGGAAAGCACTAGACTGACGCCTGAGGGCATAGGTGGAATTGAGGCACGACCAGCTTTAAGGTGTGCTAAGAGGATGATACACAATTGTTTTTCCATTGCAGCTGCCACTCTGCTCCTAGGCTGGACTGCATCATTTCTGCCCAGCCCTGTCTCTCGCAGCATGTCTGGCTGGTGGGGTCCTGGGGCTTTTCTTGCTGTGGCTGTATTTGACCTGCCAGAGTCAGAAGGTGTGGGAACCCAGCATACACCATCGACAGGGCCAGTGTAACTGCTCAGGGGTGGCGGAGCTCCCAGATCGAGCAGCAGCGCCGTGATCAGGGCTGGTCCCAAGGGCAGGGACGGGTGGCTCCGTGTGAGCTGAGCAGCCCAGCGGCAGGAGAGGGGCAACACAGCAGGAATTGCTGCTCTTCATTCTCTCAGAAAATATATGATTGTTTGAAATCCTGAAAACCACAACATGTACAGTAAAATTCCCCTTCTCTGTAGAGGGATTGGACAAGGCATGGTGTTTCTCCTAGAGCCCTTTAATTTCTAATACTCAGTTCTTTGTGATTTCTGATGCATTCAACCTAGAGAGTAGCAATACTACGGCCTGTCCAGAAATATGGATTGACTCCTTCTTTTATCAGTACTGGTAAGCTTCTATAGTGTTCATTCCTTTGAAAACACAAATCTTTATTTCAAAACAAGAATAAAAGTAAAAATGTATTCTGTGATGCAGGTTCCTCTCCTCAAATAAACTCATCTGCTACTGTAACAGAAGAGATCATAGGCAGGAATTTCTGGCTCTAGCAAGAAATTTCATGTATTCTTTGAAAAAGCTTTTACTGAAGCAAAATAATTTGCAAGAATAGATCATCCTCAGTAAGTTTTTAAATATTTTATAGTTTAAGGAACACTTATTGCTTCCAAACCCAGGTATATCTATTAGGCAGTATTTATTTTGATAACCTGTGCATTCTTCTTGTGAGTGTCAACACCTATGAAATCTTTTATTTGCCTCAACAATAGTAACTGAAGTAAGATTTGCATGGCAGGGTGGTAGAATTGGCATGAATGAAGAAGAAAAGCTCTCAGACGTAGTGGCTAAGAGCAAACATCCCTCCCAATGGCTGATAGCATCCAGAAGTCAGTCAGGAGGTAGATGACCTGGGACTGGAAAAGTGGTGCCAGTTTCTCAAGACTGTGACCCTGAACAAGATTGTCACCTTGTATATTCCTCATTTTATGACCAATTAATGATGATGATGTGTCAGGGACTTCTCTGAGCATGTTTACAAACAGCACATAGACAAAACTGAACCTTCTAACTGTGCTGGCTGAACTGTATAAATTGTGTCCTTTCAAGGATGCCTTGCTAAAGGCAGCTAAATTCTTTCTAAACAACTTGCATATGGAAAAAATCAGAAATGGTACAGTCTCAGATACTCTCCATGTGTAACTATACATACTGGGAGTTACAGTTCTTTCATTTTTCTTGTCTTCCTTAAATTAAGTTCACCTTTGCTGGGAGGGTGAGGACATGAAATTAGTAGTGTTATTTAGCAAGCCTTTAGGGACTGAGGGGTGGTGTCACAGATGGAGTGACTAAAAGTATCTGCCAGTTGGAGGAGGGTGGAGGATTTCTCATAGCAAGCCTTGTAATCTATAAAGACTGTGTACACTTAGAAGGGTAGTGCACGCTGCACTACCATGCAGTGGCTGACTAGTAAAAACAAGCCATCTTACATCAGGGCTACACAAATAGAAAAAGCTTTACTTGCACATTCCTTGTGGAGTGGAATTGCTCAGCAGTTCTTCCTCTATCCTGGTGGTGTAACTGGCACATAACCCCATGATTCAGGAAACCTGTCCCATTACAACACAAAGCACACGCACTTTTCCAAGCAAAAACATATATATATATAGCCTATGCTGTGTTCCTGGTTTGCCTCCTGAGAAGACAGACAAAATTAGGGCTTTATCGCAAGTCCAAGTAAGTATGAAGTGGAAACAGAGCACGTCACGTATTTTCTTTATTGCTGGACTTTTTTTTTTTTTTTCCAGTAAGTAGGCATGATTCCTTAAAGGCTGAGGTTTTTAATAACAGTAAGGTTTTACAGGTTTCTTTTTTTTTTTCCTGTGGATAAAAAGATACCTTTGATCAAAGTTTTGCCTTATATTACAGTATTTCTGTACAAAAATAAAAAGTCAAAAATCAGCTTATTATTAGCTGATATTCCCTGATTTATTTACAGGGTACTGTCAAGAACCTTCATCTGGCAACCAGGTAAAATAGAGAACTCTGTATTAAAGCAGTTGCATTGTATAACTGTGTTCTCCAGTCAACTCTGAAGGGCTCTGACCTTTGGCAGTCAGTCTGGGTTGGAGAGTCCAGCCACAATTAGAAAAGAGTGATATCTTTGAAAGAAAAATTTAATATTAAAAACTTAAACTGACATTATGGATAATGGACTGATAATTGTATTTCCATATTAGGGTAGTCTATAAATATTCTCAGCTACATCTCTCTTTATAATACAGCAGATACAGAATGCAGATTTCTGCTACTTATATGGTAATACATATTTGCAATAGTAAAATCAGTGTATGAAAATTTTTGAATTTACTTGTTAATAAAACTGCTTATAAAGTAACCATACAATTGTAACAACTATAAATCTGAACTATTAAAATTTACAGAAAGACTGTTTACACCATTGCACATACTTATTCCCTTTGCTTCAGAAGACTTGTGAAATACAGAATAAAATTAGTCAAATTTTACTGACAGCTCAAATGCACGTGCACAATGTGCACATCCATGGAAGCAAGGGGAAACAAAATGTTGGCGTCCATCAGGAAGGCTGCCAGCAGCTCTCCAAAAAAATATACCTTGCTCTTCTTCCCTCCCCCTTCCCACATGTATACAGGCCAGTAGATTAGTGCAGAATGGATGAATATAACTTTGTTTTCAGTGTTCTGAAAGGACAAAAAAAATCCGCTTGACTTTTTATCAGCAATTTTAGATCAATACAAGTTGTGTTTAATATTGTAAGGCACTTAATTCCTGCTTGTATTGCAGTGGATCAAGTCTTAAGGCATTTGTTACATCAACTGAAGATAATAATGCTTTGGAAAGTTTTCAACGAGCCAGCAGTTCTAGTATGTGACTATTTCACCTGATTTTGCCCTCCCCACCCTGTCGTCTTTCTAAAACAATGTTTGAAGATACTTTCCGTGGAAACTCTGGTTCTTGGTTAGCTTGTCAACAGACGTGATCAGTATCATCAGGTCGCTTTGAGGCCAAGCAGCGATACGTTCTATTTAGAGCACAGTAGAACTGGTTTTGTTTTCACCTGGAGCTGCCCTGACTTCCATGACTACTCACTGATCGAGAGGTGCTGTAGCGTTTTTTCACAATCATACTGATGTAAGCTTTCATCAGCTTTGCAATGTCAACCACCTGCCAAAAGAATATAAAGAGCAAAGTTCTTAGGTAACAGTATGTGAATGAATTTCTTTAGACGCTAACAATATAAAACTGTTGAGCTTTCAACAAAACCCTTTTGCAGTTAAACAAAAATACTCAGCACTCTTATCCATCTCATTATGTCTTCCCTTTAGCTTTACAGGGATCTTGAATGCATTTGTAACATTTGCAGCAAATACAGTAGCCTGGCTATCAACAACAGAATTCCTTCTTGTTCTTACCTCACTAGTTTCAAAAAGCAGTTCTCTCTCATCCACCACGATCTTATAGGTGTTGGCAAGTGGTGCACCAAATGACAAGATATGTTCATACTGAAACACCTCCAGAGGCCTTCCTTCCCCACGCTTGTAGACAGAAACTGCATCAGCGCTGACTCCAAGCCACAACTCTTGTGGGAATCCCCCTTCTTTACACTAGAGAAAAAAAATGTAAATTAGCAGCAAAGGGAACGGTGGGAACCACACAACACTTACTGTTGATGTTCTTGTCTGTAACCATTTTTTAAGAAGTGCATATTGCTTGTTCCTCTTTGAATGTAGCCTTTTACACTTCTCAAACTTGTTTGCAACCCATCAGGATAGCATTCTGTCCCTCTGTATTTTACGGTTAACTGGTGGATTTCAATAGCTACAGTGCTTGCTAATGGGTGCATGCTTTTAATACCATTTTATTACATCACCTGTCTGAGCATTGTGATACTGTGTTTATGGTTTCACTACACTGTAATGAAATCATCGTCTATACAGTATAAACTGTCATTTGGGTGTTCAGGAGGTCTTACCTCTACGTCAAAGAGTGTTGAGCCATAGCCAGGCCATTCCTTAATCAAAGTCATATACTTTGCCATAGCCTGCTCCTGGTTCATCCTCTGGAGTTTTTTCCATTTGTCAATAATACTAGTCCTGGAAGCTGAGATTTCCTCTTTGACCCACATGTCTAACATCTGATCCTCCTCAACCTTCTGCTTGCTGACAGAGCCACTGCGAAAACTCCTCCGCAATGTTCCTTCAAGAAAGCTGGCTCGTTTCTTTTCAGCCTTCTCTGCTGCAGTAAATGTTTTGGTTGACTGTGTAATCCGAGACTTCAGCTTTTGCAAGGGATAGACTTCTTCCATTTCTGGTACGGTGGTATGCAGAGTGTAATCTCCCTGAAGGTACTGAAGACGCAAAGCTGCAAGGACCTGGAGGGTTTCTTCAGGAGCAGGATAATGCCCTCTAATCACTGCTTCATGAGCCTATCAAGGGGAAAAAGGTAGCTTTTTATGTACTAACCAGTCTTTGACAGGACTAAGAGAGAAATGGGAAGTAGACTTACTGCCAGGCAAACCCAGGATCTGAAACAAACGATCCATTAAATAAATCAAATGTGGTAAATCTCTTGGCAAATTTGTTAAACTGGGTAAGACAGGGTTTACCAGAAGCACTGCAAGGCAACTGAAGAACTCGCTAAACTGGAATTACTGTTACTAGTACAGCTCTTAGTGAACTCACATATATAAGAGCAACCGACTTACTAAAAAGGAAAATAAAATGTAAAGGGGAGAGAATCAGGATCTAAACATCTGATTGGGAGGAAGCCATCTATGTTTAAGGGCATTAGGAAGAAATGGATATCTAGTTTTGCTTACTGCTATCAATAATCTGGCTGTGAAAACTGATGTTTCCAGCCAAACAAGCAAAGCCCGAGGACAGCTCTGTAATAAACCTCATCGAGGCAAAACAGTAAATCTTCACCGGATCCTAGACAAAGTTAGTAAAACATTTATACGTTAAAGTGGTCTGTAGCATCAGGGATGAGATTCTGAACCAAGAAGACTCTTTCAAATCCTAGCTCTTTGCACACCCATTCAAACCTTTGGAAATGTACAGCAGCTAGGATTTTTTTTTTTTTTTTCATATGACACTAATACAGGAAACAAACATGCCTCATGTCTGGAGATGCAGGAATTGAAAGCAGTTTAGTAAACACACAGATAGAGTTCACATCTACGTAAGCTAGTTCATTTAGGTGTACGCTTAGGATGGAGCTAAAATGTGCCCTTAAACGTGCAAGATGGTTTACCTGAAATTGTACACATGCAGAAGAAAGAGCTGTCTTGTGGAAATGGAAGGACAGTATTTTAATGAGAAAGAACTAAAAGCTTTTCTGCAGCGCCTTATGAATTAAAGGATTCAGATTTTTAAAAATAATGGAGGTTACAGAACTAAAACTGATGACAAAAGGGAACTTTCTTAATTGGTTGAAAAAAGTTGATGACAGACATCAAAAGCAAACAATTAGAAAAAAGAACACAGCTGATATTAGAATGTAATGTCACCTCTTTAAGGTATTGCTGTAATATTAATCGTAGGGATCGAACGTGCCATGATTTGTAACTGAAATACTATTGGTCTTGTCAAGACATAAAATATTTGGCTAAAATGGTCAGCACAGAATGCTGCATGAAAACAATCTGCTTCAGTGAATGGGCTTGTTTTAGCTGTTCATATGGGAAACTAGCTAAATCTGCCTCTTAAACCAATAACATAATGTAAAGTCTCTGATGCAGAGCTCTCATGGGTTTTCTTCTTACAGTTTGAACTTCATCACAAAGCAGAGGCATTAAATGGCTGACTCCTCTATGTGTAGAAACAATCAGAATGGCAACATTTCTAAGCCCAACCAAGGCAATCTATTGCCCAGATCCTTCAGCCAACAATAAGCAGTTCTGGATTGAGCTACAGTAGTAGGCTCTGGAAGGAGACTTTTGGTAGACTCATGATGTAATATGGTGCCTTAAAACCTAAACTGTGAACAAGGAAGAAATACTCTATTACAGTGAAGATGTTTCTGATCCTGTGAAAGGGGAAAAGGCTTCACAGAATCACAGAATCATCTAGGTTGGAAAGGACCTTGAAGATCATCTAAGTCCAACCGTTAACCTAGCACTGACAGTTCCCAACTACACCACATCCCTCAGCGCTATGTCAGCCCGCCTCTTGAACACCTCCAGGGATGGGGACTCCACCACCTCCCTGGGCAGCCCATTCCAATGCCTAACAACCCGTTCTGTAAAGAAATACTTCCTAATATCTAGACTAAACCTTCCCTGGTGCAACTTGAGGCCATTACCTCTTGTCCTGTCACTTATTACTTGGTTAAAGAGACTCATCCCCAGCTCTCTGCAACCTCCTTTCAGGTAGTTGTAGAGGGCGATGAGGTCTCCCCTCAGCCTCCTCTTCTCCAGACTAAACAACCCCAATTCCCTCAGCCGCTCCTTGTAGGACACGTGCTCCAGACCCTTCACCAGCTTCGTTGCCCTTCTCTGGACACGCTCGAGTAATTCCATGTCCTTTTTGTAGTGAGGGGCCCAAAACTGAACACAGTCATCGAGGTGCAGCCTTACCAGTGCCGAGTACAGGTGCAAGATCACTTCCCTGTCCCTGCTGGCCATGCTATTGCTGATACAAGCCAGGATACCACTGGCCTTCTTGGCCACCTGGGCACACTGCTGGCTCATGTTCATCCTGCCATCAATCAACACCCCCAGGTCCCTCTCTGACTGGCAGCTCTCCAGCCACTCCTCCCCAAGCCTGTAGCGCTGCTGGGGGTTGTTGTGGCCCAAGTGCAGCACCCGGCATTTGGCCTTATTGAAACTCCTACAGTTGGCCTTAGCCCATCGCTCCAGCCTGTCCAGATCTCTCTGCAGAGCCTCCCTACCCTCGAGCAGATCAACACTCCCACCCAACTTGGTGTCATACATATGAAAACAGAAATATGTCAGTTCTTGATCACATTAGGCTTGCTTGCCAACAGAATGTCAGTGTCTTGGCATTGCAAAAAAGCCTTACACAGAAATCTGTCTCTAGTGCCCATGTGAAAGAAATTGTCCACTGGAAGAATTTTTAGCCATTTGCAATATCGTAGAAAAGGAGGAGGTCAATTAACAATAATAAATGCCATCAGTGAGAGTTTCTGAGCAACTACAGAACTTTGTATAATAGAAATCCAACTGCTGACGCATTTAATTTTAATTATAAATCACTTTCACTTATTTATGTTTTGCAGTATGACCTCATTCTGAGCTCAGCACATTTATTAAGTGGATTTCTGCTCATCGTAGCTGTCTTATGGTTACTGCTGAGACTGGACTGATTTGTTTTACTACAGTGCCTATGAAGAGAAAAAGCTATTGTTTGATTAGTTCTGTACAGTTGCCAACATGGGTCTCTAATAATTAATTTGTTTGCCAGTTACACATTTTTCACTTTACTTCTTGCACTTTCTTAAGAAAATGGTTTTGTAAGAGAAAAATTAAAAGCAAATATTATCCTTTCTTATCCAGCTTAGACCCAGTTATCCAATTTTTTTACCACTGTATGTAAAACAATTTACAAGTAATGCAGAAGTAAGAAAAGTCATGACACTAGGTAAATCACGTGTGCTTCACTTATGTCAGGATAAGCCTATTTTGACCACTGAACTGCTTTCCTTGCACTTGATGCTTGAGTAGTAGTGCATTTAGTTAAACAGAAGCATAATCAAAACTCTCTATGCTGCCTAGATGTCTTGCTTTTTTCCTCCTCTTCAAAGTGTCTCAAATGGAACCTTTGTCCTTTACCTGCTCAAACATAAAGGCAAATTCCACGCTATCTTTTGGGACATTTTCTGTGTCCAGGAAGCAGTAGAGCTTGAAGTAGAACTTCCAGTGCATCTCCCCAGCTTCAGCAGCGGCAGCAAGCCTGCATGGTTGTGTGAAGAGAGAGAGAGAGAGAGATATCAGATCTGTGAAATCAAATGCCTTTCTAATTTGACACCTGAAGAATCTAAGCAAGGCATCAGCTTAATTTTGCTTTGTTACATCTGCTATCAATCTGGTGTTGTTGACAGGAGCTAACTGTTTTCAGCAGTATACCTGAATGATGTCATTTGAAGAGAGAGAGGGGGGGTGTATTTAGAGCCTACAGCAAAATCAAGGACTTACAAAATGTTGATTCAGTTCTCACTCAACTGTTTCTAACCCAAATTATCTTAATAAACTTTTATTTGTGGCTCAGTCTAGTGTTGATAAAAGTAATATTATTAAGTCCTGTTATAAAATGTAATTGCACAACACTTTTAGAGATTCCTTCCCCCCACCCCATTATTATGTGGATAAAGGAGGCTGATTGCCATGTGTATAACACAGGGATGACAAACAGGTATTTAGGCTTGTATTACATTTTCTTACTACAGTGCTATAGGTGGTTTCAGTTTTACTAGGAAGAAAAATATTGTGAGCTGTACTGAGGTGACTTCCATGTGAAGTCAGGCAACGGGTAGTCAGAATGGCAGTGACTGCCTGGAGTTCAGTTCTCCCAGTACTGGGGCAGCCACAATGCTAGTAATGGTGGAAAAATTTGTAGTAGTGGAAAAGAAAATGTGGAAGTAGTGATGAGTATTACTCTAATGGTGTCAAGACAGCGGACAACCAAACACAAGTAAATAGGTGTCTCTAATTCTTTCAAGAAAAAAAAAAAAAGATGCTTTTGTTCCAGAAATGGCCATGTGTGTAATTCAGCTGCATCATCACAAACAAGCAAGAGAAAGAGAAAATTCAGCATTATTGACACTGAAAATTTATTTAATTGCTACTTATTAGAGTGGTAAGAGAGAAAGAGAGGTGCACTCACTTTTCAAACTTTGCCAAGACATCAGCGACAATGGTTCTGCTTTCAATTGCTTTATCAGTAGTACCATTGTATTCAAACAAAGCAAACATATTTCGGCTATCCTCCATGGCTAAGCCACGAATTAACTTTTCAACCACCTAATGAAAAACAGCACATGAAAAAACCAGCATAGAAAAGCATCACTAGAGAGTAAGACAAATAATTAGAAGAAAATTCAGAGCTAGGTTTTACATGAGGCTAAAAATGTTGCTAGCGTGTTCTCATCAGCAGTAATAACTGTTGTCAAATTCTACTTTAAGTTTTATACTAAATAATGCTTATTCTTTCAGAATATGTATGTGCTATCACCTGGCCAGATATAACCCCTGTATTTCATGAACTCAGCAAGAGTCTTCCAGTTTTAGGAAGCGACTTGGCTCTCATACACACCAATATCTACCGAAGTTATTCCAATGATGCCTCGACTGAATTGCTTAGTCTTTCCTGTAATTCTTCCTGTAAGAGGGAACTGGGTAATCCTCTGCAGAATAAAGACAGTTTTTATCGCAGGGATTTCTTCAGAACACGCTGGAGGGTTGAAGGGACAGCACTGTAAGCCTTCCCTCCTCTGAAAGGAGAGACCAGTATAGAAACCCCCAGCACTCCCGAAGTTTAACACTACTACTGCCTGGAATTGGCATGTAAGGGGAGACACTGATTTTGTGCCAAAGGCGTTCTGTCACCACTTCTCACCTCTCCAGCTGTAGTGTGAGAGTTGATTGTAATCTTACAGGAGCCCCCGCCGTGGCAATAAACTGTGGATGTCATTTCCTGCCTGCCGATCAGAGCTTCTATTTCATCCCGCGACGGCACGAACTCTCTGCATTTGGTTTTCTTCAGAGATTCATAAGTAAAAAGTGCATATTTCTCCATTTCAGTTCCTGGAAACTGGTCACGAACCCTGTGAGACAAATATTACTACTTTAAGCTGCCAGGCTGTGAAACAGAAAGTTTACTTATTTGAGAATGTTTTTTTTCCCTGAAAGTACTTCTGTGTCCAATAAGTTATTTACCTGACACGCTCAAAGGTTTATTTTCACTGTCAAGGAAAGTGTTCTAACTTGTGATTTACTGTGGGATAACTTATATACATTCATAATTTTGTTCTACAAACCTAATGGAAAGAAAAAAAATGAACTACTTTTATAGTATAAACTACAGGAATCTTGTAATGACTCAGATTTGACAGCAAGATAACTATGAAAATCTTTTAATCAACTCCCCTTTTTTCAGTAACAGTTGTTGAATGAAGACTAAACTGCACTAAGGTACTACAGAAAAAAAGCAGTAAAACATATTTGACTGCTCAGTTTTGTGGAGGTGTCACTTAGGATACTTGATTTCTATTCCTCATTTTCTTAAAGATTCTCTCCAAGACCTTACTGTTCAGCAGTTAGTATTATGAGTATTCAGTAACAACTTCAATGAACTCAGCTCTTAATTACGGAAAACTGTTGAATCCAGGTAGCTTTCAGAACAGAGTGTTTCTATAATATTTCCAGTGATAAAATATCAGCTTCTTAGAGCTACTAAAGTTTAATTTATGTGAAAGAGCACAGTGATTCATGATCTGCAAGGCATAAAAATATTACTGCAGGATTACAGAAATGCTGTAAGATGACTATGCATCTACAATATTGAAACCAACCTACCAATGTTGTGCAATTTTTTTTAACTAGGAGGCCAGTTTATGAGCTGAGTTAAACTGAGAAAGAGAATCAATGTTGGATTTTTTTCATTTTAACAGTTATATAAAGTGATTAATATTTTTCACTGATCTTACTTTGCTTGAAAGGTACATCTTCTATACAAGCATTTTACAAATACTTATAGCGTAATTAGATTTAGCAAAGTGATTAACAAAGTCCATGCTCTAGCAGAAATACAGACAAGACTTTTAAATTATTGAGAACAGTTTGTTGTTGTTGGATTAACTTTCCTAATGACACAGTCTGCATTCTTCTGCATCACAGCAAGAGGAACTCCACATTCTGGTTAATGCTGAACTGTCAACAATGATTTTTTTTTTTTTAAATGGTAACTAGTATCTTAAAATTAGATTTGCGAGCAGACATTTTTACTCCAAATACATCTTTAAATATGATGATGTTCTGCTATGTGCATGGTGCATACCTCATAAAAGTAAGGTAATCAGGATGAAGAATTTGTAACAGGTTGATTTGGATGGCTGAGAATGGGACCTGGGGGTACAGGCTGCAAGTCATCTAAGCAAGTTTATACAACTACAGAAAGCCTCTCTTTTGTCAACATTAACAAATTGTGCATTCAGTTCTGTGGGATTTTGCTTGATTCTTCAAATGAGAATAATTCCACCTAGATCAACTCATACACGCTTTTCCTACAACTTTTTTTTAGATTCATTGTTTGGCATAACCATTTCACTAAGTGAATGCATCTTCAAGCCTCACTTCAAGATACCTAAACACTGTTACAAGTTGTGGTGAAGAAACCAGTGAGTGAAAAAACTTCTCTTGCTTTAGTAGTTCAAAGCTTCTCACCTTTTGAGATGGAACTTGAGATATTTGAGGATGCTGCGACTCGGCAGAAATGTGCAACTCATGCAGGTGAGTATTTGCCAACTATAGAGGTTGCCCGCGCTCCCAGGGTTAGGCACTTTATTGGTCTGCTTGATGAGCTGACAGTACAGCTCATCTCGAAGAGGTCGTAAATCATGTCCTGTTTGGAGGATGCCTTGGATTATAGGGATGGGATCAGACATAGACTCCAGCTGCTGTAAAGAATTAAATATCTTGATGGCTTCATCCTGCAAAGTTGTGTAGCCTTTGTCTTTCAGCACTACAAAAGAAAAATAGGGAGAAAGGTGCTTAGACTGAGATATTAAAGAGAAAGCACTCAGGCTTAATGTAGGAATTACTTAATGCTATTCTGTGACCCTTATTATGCAGGATATTAGAATGGATCTTTTCCATTTCAAATGTATGATGCAAACTCATTTTATGAGCTATTTTGCTATTGAGATTTGTTCCAAATTTAATGAAATCCCATTCTGACATTTTCTGACAACACAACCTCAAAAGCCTATCTTCCTTGATCAGTTTTCTTCATGAAGAATCTTCCTTTCAGAGCAATCCATACTGATGAAGTGTCTATCACTTTTTTGTGGTCACAAGAAAGTGATAATCTAATCAGATCATAAGTGAGGTAAAGCATGACTGCGTTACGGAAAGCTACAAAGATACACGGCATCACTTGTCTACAGCAGTACCATTTTAATTAAAGCCAAACAAAATACTGCTAAACTAAATCATTGCCATGACACTGCAACTTGCGTTTTCCGTGCTGGAAAAGGTGGTGATTGTTTTTGTACTACAGGTTATTCAACATGGGCTAGCAAATTTTACAATCTACTTAAAAGAACCATGCAGTTCTTGGGTTCAAGAGATGGAAGAGATTGCTCTGATGTCTGAATCAGTTAGGCCTACTAACCATCAAAGCACAAAACAGTACAGACATATGTTATGAATATGAAGTTGCTAACCTGACATTATAACTATTACAGAAAATAACTAGAACTCAACTGCAAGTCAAAGCAATAACTGAGCATCAGTCCATCTGTGGAGCTACATTTAGTATGGAAAGACTTTGGCAAGGCTTCTACCTCAGAGGGAGCTAGCTCATCCTGTCCATGGGGAATAGAGAGCAACCATGCTGCACTCCAGCATGGCACAACCAGCTCAAGTGCTGAGAAGGTCAGAACTGTGCCTTGCCACTGTATAGGAGTGGGGGAAGAGAAGGGAAAGGTTTCTCCTAGGATTTTCCTTGTCATTTGAGCAGAAGGATATCACTTGAGTTACCAGGAAGTCTCACCTGAAATACCTCAGCTTTTAATCAACTGTGACCTGCTACCCTCCTCCCAAGGCTGAAACTTCTGATCTGAGTTATACCTTGTTTAATACGCAGTTGGAAAATAAGATAAGAAAATCCATTTAAGGACACCAAATTCACAACCATCAATAGCTCTGAACCATTCATTCAAAACAGACTTCTAAGTTAGTGACTGAGCCAAGGATATTAAAAGACATGATTACACCCATTTCAGGAATAAATGAACCATTACTTTTTAAAACCATGTCCATTCAAATGTTGTTTCCCATAAATAATGCTTCCCACCACAACTGATGAAACTCACACTTGTTAATTGGAAGTTGTGGCTGTTGCAGCTCCCCACATGGGGTAGGAAGCAACAATGATTTGCGAAGGAGAATATGATTCAAGGAGACTGAATTAATTTGGTTTAGTTGCTTATTTCAGTGCAAGGCCTTTCAAACTCGGTCTTCTTAGCTGTGTTGCTGAAGGTAACAAACTTATTACAGCAGCAATAGAATCCTTCCTTTCTGTAACACCCACACAGGAGCACCATGAGCCCATGGCTCTATGCTAGACAAACTCTTATTCTCTACCTCCCAGAGGAGAATAGGGAAACTTGTCTATTTGTATTATAAACACGTATTTTGTCTACCATTACTTCAGTATACCCACTGACTAAAAAATCCCATCCTCTGATTTAGTCTTTCATAAGGAAAAGTGTTTCTAAGATTGAAAAACTTACAGTTTAGATTGATATCCCCATACGGCAGTGGCAGTAATGGCGAGTGCAACGGATGGTGAGTGTAACGGAGAATAGGGTTTCTCTTATAAATCTGTTCAACCACATCAGCATTTAGGCAGTTTTCCTATTGAGGTAAGAAAAAGGCAGGATTTGGTGTTCAGCATTAACAATAGTGCAACGCTTTGTACCCTTAGGTTGGCTGTGAAAAATATCAGTGTTTCCACCACTATATGGTGCTAAATCCAGTTGTGGGCACTGTGGCTGCCATGGCACTCTGCGGGCTATGAATGCTCAGTATCTACTAACCTCAGGTCTTGCATAAGCTTACTTTATCTATGCAGTAGAAAACAAACCACGGCAGAACTGCAGGAGACGAAAATGAAGTTTCACAACATTTTTTGAAGTGTGCTTTCATTTTACAGTCACTTTTACTCCAGTATTTCATAACTAGAATTAAGACATCTTATTCAAGCTTTATTTAAAAATATATCTCCAGAACAACTAATTGGCCTTTTCAGTTAGAATCTACAGGAGCTGCCATAACAAAATAGTCCAGAAAAACTGCTTCTGTAAACCTGATGCACCCACTCTGACATTTAAATACTGTTCTTTCTTAGGCCAAGTTTGACAGATGCGTGACCACTGTCTTCTGTCAATCCTGAACTTCCACATATGTCTACTGCTCTGAAGAACAGCGTTCATAGCCTTGAAATTTTGGACCTGATACTTCTTTTCCATGAAAGAAGAGGTGCCACTCTCTAAGGGAAAAGATTAGTAGCAGTTGTCCCCTCTTGCCTATTTTTTTGGCCTCTTCTGAAAATCATCATCCTCTCTCCTCAAAGCACATTAGGAAAAACCTCCAGAAGGACATTCTCTGGCTATGCATGCAATGTCTCCAACAGGACCATAAAGCAGTAAGCATTAATTGGATGTTTCTCATCACTGAGAGACATGAGATGCTTAGGCCATGCTATCACAGAACAAGAAAGGAACCATAACGAAAAAAAAAAAAATCACAAGAGCTGTCTAGTCCACCATCCTGGTGTGCTGCTCACTGTGGACATAGCCAAACAGGTCTGCTAACTCATGAACTTGCACACTGCGCTCTACTGCCAGGTACAGCAATGTCTGTCAAGTTACACAAACCAGTAAAACTTGTTACTGTTTTCATGGAAAAAAAGTTATCCCTCTTGCCCTCCGAGTCGCACTTCATATTTTGCTCTTTTACTGTTTAGATAGAAATTCCTTTATTGGGTCAGTGAACACATTCAGGTTCCACAATTTCAGTCCATGTCACTGTGTGATTAAAACTTAAATTTTCTCCTTTATCGCCCAATATGGCAAAGCCAACACTAAAAAGATTTAAGCAACCATTCTTTCCCACCCAACGCCCTCCTGTTTGTGCCTACCTTAATATCCTGAATAAGTTGTTGAGTTGGAGTATCAATTGGCGCTTTTGTGTCAATCACATTCTGGATGGCACTTGACCAACGGGTCGCCTCATTAAGCAATTTTGTATAGAGACGGTAACAATGTTTGCGTCCGTATACAGTTACATTCCAGTAACCTAGCACAACAGTAAAAATTATTAATCATAGAAGCTGTATCTATAAAAATACCCCAATTTCTATCTAAAACCAGCTGTAGTCCCATCAGACCCTGAGTGCTGCATTCTGGATCATGCTGGTAGTTTTTCAGGAACTAAGAAGCTGTACCAGTAATTAAGTACCATAATACCATATGGTATTAAAAGAGATTCTCTCCTTTAAAAAAGTCTAGGAGCAATCTCAGAGTACAACCACCATCACACAGCCTCCATTTTATCCAGTAATCTTAGTAAAAGTGACCATAAGACAACACTATGGAATACTGTTAGCTACTTGTAGCTTGTGGGCCCTACTTCTCCAGTCCTGTCTGGAACAGGAAAATCTGAGACAGTCTTGCTTTTATGTGGCAGTCTTTCATCCTCTGTGGCACACTTACAAACAGATATAAAGCATGAACTACCTCTTCTGTAAACAATTCATTAATTTCACACCAAGGTAGTGGCAACTATGATAGGAAGAGCGTTTCAGTTCAAATTCTCTCTCTGCATCATTGCATAGGCTTTTCATGAAGCAGACACAATTAAAGAAACTCTGTTTCATCTTTCACTAGCGAAAGCTTCTTTGAAGTGTCAGTGACCCCAATAAGATTATATAGGACTGTCATCAGTTGCTTCTCATTTGCAAACAGCCACTTCCGAGTTGAAAACTAGTTTTGAAAATGCACAGGGGAGCTGACTCAGGTGTAGTATGTAGGTTAGCACAAACTGGACTCCTACTCTAGATCTCCCTACACTTGCTCCACCAATGTTAGTCCTCATAGTTCTCAGCATATAAAATAACATATGAGGAGAGTGCTACCCATATGTCTTTCCCCAGGTCTTTGATGTGTAAGTGTTAAGTGTTCACACTAACTTAGCAGCAGTGTCAGTCTATGATAACTTGAATGTTGGTGACAACAAATTTTACTCCTATATACATTATTACCTCTGTTTTTTCACCCAGTAATTCCCTGTAAAATGCCTCAGTGACTTAGGAACCTGATTTGTTCAAAGTGCAACCATAATAATCCATTTAAAATATTCTTATGCGTTGTTTGCTGCATTACTAGGTAGTAGGACAGAAGGTAACTGACACCGTATTTGAACAAGAGCAAACAATTACCTGTCTCTTTGAAGATTTTTTCATCAGGTGGGACCACTGAGCAGAGGCTGTTCAGGACCAGCGTACCCAATTTCAAAGCATTCTTCTCTGAACTCTTGTAGTAGTCCAAAGAATTGTGCGTCAAAACAAACCAACGCTTCTTTAGTTTTAATGAAGACATCTTTGGGTTGTTCTTTACTTCCTTGTGTAGCCATCCTGTTAAAGACACAATTTGAATCACACTTTTTTTTTTAAACAGAGTTGGACAAAATTAGGTTGCTAAAAGTTAGTTGTATACTTTCAACAAGAAAAATATTACTTGAATTGTTTAGCCCACATATTAAACAACTTCGAGTAAAATTCTCAAATAATGAAATGATGAAGATATAATAAGATTAATATTAAAACTTTTCAACTTTGGTGTTTACCTAGAAAAATTCTTTTGTCATCATTACAGTGTTTTCTTACATGGTACAGCAGGAGGATAATTTCAGCCGTATTAATTTGTGAGTAAACTCCACTGTACAAAGATGAGGCACCAACACTACCACACTGGCATATTATCCAGATTGTATTGTGGGAACAATCTTTCCGAAGCGTAATGGATGTTACTTACTTTGTTACTTCCCCACTCAGTTCTTACCCCTCACAATGAATTCTTGTCCCTCCACTCTAGTGTCCCCCTTTGACCTCTGAAGCAGTGTTATCCAGTGATGCATCTCTTCAGGAGTGTCAGCATTACAGTGAAGAACACGATTAGCAGTGATGATCACAAATGAATTGGGTCTATGAAAATAAATGAAGATTGAAAAAGCCGTTACAATCAACATACGTACTGTTTACCTCACCATAATCATAAACACTGTCCATTGTTTGCATTTTCTATGCAGACAAATACTGTCCACCTCTAATGCTTTTATTTCAACACCACTAAACCTAAAAAAAAAATTAAGCATTTGAAAACACTCAATTATGTTGGATTCACACCAAAATGCTCGGGCTCTGAATAGGGGGAAAATTTACATTAAATTGCAACTTGTCCTGTCTCAAAATGAATCTATGGTGAGAAAAACCTCCAATCTTTAATCAGCTTTGGATGTGAATCAGAACTCTATTTCAGGGTCAGATCTATTTAGAGTGTCTGCTTCAGTAGTTACATTAGCTAAAACCAACTACAATTTACAAAGGTCTATAGTGAAGGAGCATGTGAACACAGATTCTTTTATTTTTAATGCAGTGCAACCCAATTCGCAGAGACTACAATCTACTTTTAATGAGAGTCTGGCTTTTACCCAATCCTACACCAGGATTCACTGAAGCATGAAGAACTAGCCCAAGAGAACTGTGCTTATGGCTCTCTGGATTAGAGAGGCAGGTTCTTCAGCCTACGAACACTTCCTTTTATAACCCTTTACCATCAATTTTTTCATCCTGGAACACACAGTTTTCAAGAACTGTATCAGATGTAGAAAATGGGAATGATGCAGTCTGGGCCACCCCATGCATGAAAAGCTCACAGGCCTTCCTTTTTACAGTTCTTGCAAGAAGGTAACTGGGTAGTAATTAGAACCAATCGAAAAACTTCATGGGGATGGAGAGGTTCATCCAAATATGATACCATTCTCCAAAACCAGTGTGTGCCATGTAAAAGCTAGATGGATGACAAGATAAAGAAAAAAGTAAATAAAACTATTAGGAAGAAAAATCAGAAAACTGTGTGAAGGGAGGTTACAATAAATCAAGTAACATGAGAATTGTGTACGTTATGTTAAAAGTTATCTACAGCTAGTGCTCACCAGTGCCCTATACAGAGGGGGGTAAGCGAGTGATCAGAATGCAGTGTTTTGGTCACACTCACTATGGTGCTGATGTGCTACATTATGCAGCAAGAGTGGTGGATGAGGACATGAGTGGGCATATGAACTGAACAGAGGAATTTTGTTGACCGTGTTTTAAAATGTGTGAAGAGGAGGCAGCTTTAGACTGAGCTACATGAAGCACACTCTACAAAGCTGGATAATGGGATATACAGGACAGAAGCTGTAAATGAGCTGCAGCAAGAGAACTGAAAAAGGAGAGTGCTAAGGTATAAACTAAGGTAGATCAAGCTATCAAACAGGAGGTTATGATCAACAATAGCCAGCCTTCCAGGCTTCTCTCTCCTCCATCCCAGTTTAGGAAAATGATGGAAGCCCTGTTTTGGGGATTCTTTCTGAATCCAGATTCAAAGGGTTCTCTGCTCAGCTTCTCTCTTTTGAGCTTGCAATGGTGGGTTCATATGTGTCAATATAAAAATAATCTATTGCCTTTATTAGTCATATTTGTTTCATAATTGATTTAGACTCAGAGAACTAAAAAAAAATTACAAGAAAAGAAATCTGTGTGAAAAATGCTTACAGGAGAAATGTCTTTCTAACATAAAATTTTGAAAGCTCTGGACATTTGTGTTGTATTGTTTAGGAAACCTGGGCTTATAATCACTGTTACTTGTGGCATCAAGGTCTTGGCAGGCCAAGGACAGACCCGTAACTTACACCCAGCTGTTTCACATGTGCACAATAAGGAAACTGGAACAGACTCCTACAGTACAAATAGCACCTCACAGCCTTACAAGCAGGTATGTATGACCAGAGTCATAGCCTGAACCCAGATTACTTTTTATCCCACAAAACACTGTTCCTAGTTCAAGAACTAAGAATATCCTGATGGTTATTTTTTATGCTGCATTGTCTTATTTGTTAAAAGACGTTTTTATTCTGGGAAATAATTCTCATCCCTGTAGAATACAACATTCTTGTGTGAGAAGCTGAACAGAAAAATGTTAAAATAAATTTTTCTGTCTACTATATTGCTGAAGGACTCAAAAATAAGCTGCTCTTTTCAGAAGCATTACTTGTATGAATGAAAGAAATAGTTAATCTTTTACTTTTGGATCACTTCAGTAGCTGAACAGTTCATATACAAAGCAGTGTCAGGGAAGTTAGTGAAGCCCCCACAAAAAAAACATTCCTATTCCATGTTTTAACATGTGGTGTTTAGTACTATGAAAAGAGAGGTAATAACGAATCACTTTAATACATGGTTGGTCAGTAGAATATACAGACTAAAATATAAAGCATCAGATTTTGTCTAGAGAAAGCAGAAAAAGAAAGGAAGTCACCAAGCATGGTTCTGACTTACCTATCTGGATTGTCAGCAGCACAGACAGAATCAATCAGTCCTACATCGAGTGTACCCTATAAATAAATATCCATCCAGAAGAGGAAGACATTTACTATGACATTACTCACAGTACTCTTCTCAGAGACAGGTGAAAGGGGTAGCAGATTTGATCAACCAAAATGAACTGCAGATTTGGGCATCAATTTCTCCTAACAAAACTGCTGAGGAGAAAACTAAAAGACTCAGATAATCAGATCCACTAAAAGATTATCTCTGGTTAAGCTGGAGGTAGCTTAAGAACTGCTCTTATTCTTCTATGCTTCCAAACCTGCTTGAATTTTTCACCAGAAGTGCCATCCCAATATAAATGGCATCCTCTCAGAAAAAAATTCTGAAGCCATTATGCAGAAGTTTTTATTTCCTTTGCTTGATATTAGGTTCCAAATGGATCCCATTTATTCCCAGTGTATGTTGTACAGAATAAATGCAGGACCAGAGAAATCTCAAATTTTCGACTATTGGGTTTTTAATTTACTCATTAACTGTATCTCTGCAAAACTTCAAACTCAAGCATACACTATGGTGTGATAGGGAACTGGACCAGAAAAACACAACCCCAAAACCAACACTCATTTTTCATCAAGGTGAATGATGGGAGAGGAATCAGAAGTCAGACTGTCTTCTTGTGTAACTACAGGACCAAGGACATGGAGCCTCTACCCAGTGTCACAGCTACCACCGCATTTAAGGAAACCTAGGTTGTGACTCTCAGAAGCTGTGGCCACCACAGTGCCCCTGTCTTCTAAAAATACTTGATTTGAAAAGTTCTTCAGATTTACACTTACCACAGCATTCTGTGGATTTGCCTGCTCATCATGCATCTCTCTGATCTCTTGCTCTGTGGACGCATGGACTTGACTCAGTACGCTAAACCACTGGCTGTGGAGAGAAAGACAGCAGTGTTAAGTAAAATGCTGCTTCTGTACAAGCCCTCTGTCACCTTTGTTCTGCAGAGATCTAGCAGGTTCTGCAGGTTTTTGAAATTGCTTAAGATTCTTTTTGTCAACATGCATAAACACAGTAAGGCTTTATGTCAGTTCAAGTAATACCAGGTACAATCAAGCTCCTCCAGATCTTCCACCCAAGCTCATGTCATACCCTTCTTCCTGAAGACAAATACTTTGTGCAAAAAGTGCCATCTCTGAAAAACTGGCAGTAAGCACACTGAAACATCTGAGTGCTCAGAGAGTATTTGTAACACATTCCACAAATTTAATCTGGAAAAAAATACACTACTAGCTGAACACAAAGACTTTAATGGGAAACCCAACCTTCAGGTTGTAAATTCTGCTCATCGATAGTGTGACTAGTAATAGTTTCTTGCAACGATACTTCTGCAAAGATCACTGAAGTTCATCAAGTCCTCTGTAGAAGCACAACTGAGAGGGAAAAAAGAATAAAAACTCCAAGCAAATACCTCTACATTTTTTGTTCCCTATGGAGCATTGGAAAATCCAGCTGCTAGAAGGACCAGTGAAGTTGAACCAGAGCCAATTTGTGCCACTCCAGTGGCCTTGTATATACCCACAACAGGAAAACTAGCAGAGGGGTTTCCAGTACTTTGGCTCCTAGTGCTGAGCAGCAATTGCAGAAGGATTTAATTCCAACCACACCTTCTGCTTCTGGGAAGTCTCTACCCTCCTGGCACTCGTATATGATAAAGCTCAACTGCTCTAAGCAATCCCACTGAAATCTGAGGGCAGAGCTTGGCCTGTTCGGCAGGTTCCTGAATGCCATTCTTTGAGATATGAATTTGCCATTCTAATGAAAACCACCTGGGGCCAAGTTTTCAAAGGGCTCAAAAGCCCAAGCCTTTAAAACAGACTCCTCACTTTTCTGCAGAGTCTCCTCCACCCCCACCAGGTTGAGAAAACATGCAAAACTACTGGATTTAAATATAAAGCTGTCTTTTCTGCAATTCCTTATAGTCACAGAATTTCCTCCTAGGACACTGAAGTGCTGCCTCCTTAACTCCAGCATTCAGAAGCCTGCTATACCCTATAAGGTAGATAGATGGAAGCTGAACTGCCAAAGTAGTCTGTCAAACAGTACTGTAGCTGCCAAATCCTAAATCCTTTCTAACAGCTTATGCTTTCATTAGAAACAATGCAAAGCATGAAGAAAAAAGCAGATTTAGAGTGCCTGACAATGAAGAAGATGAGAACATATTTAGTTCTGATCCTTTTGTTAAGACTCAGAGATACAAACAGAGAGGCTGTGCTTAACACTTACTTTCCTGGATGCAAGACAACGTCACTGAAAACCCCCCAAAACAAGGGAAGGGTCATCTAGAAAGAAGGAACCATCAGCTGAAGAAAATTAAACCTCATCTACCAAAAAATTCCCACAAATTAAATTCAGCTTTCCTTTCTGGTCTCAGGAATTGCAAATGTATTTAAATGTCAATCTTCTATGTAAAAACAAAAAAACATTTCATAGCACTGTATGCACATTTAGTAATAATTTATTTTAAAGAACAATTCAGAGTTTTCATAATTTCATGTAATCTTTGTATAAACAATGAAAAAGAAATTAATCATGGCACTTTGCAAAAGACAAAGGCAGATTTTACTCTCATATTGCTTGCTTTCTTCTTGGGACCTCCTTTGTTTTTCAGCCAAGTCCCAGAACCCAGGAATAGCAAAAAAGACAGACTAGGGGTGTGAAAGGAATAAACCCTCAGCAATGGCTGCCTACTGAAGCATTACTTCTTTCCTCAAATACACTTCCATGATCAAAATATTTATTCCTTTTTTGGGGAGGGTGTCAGGTTTCTCTTGTTTTTTCCCTTCATTTGAACAAAAAGCAACCTCAGATCATGATCTAGCCCATATACAAAATATTTTTTCAATAGCAGATCCAGAACCAGCACAGTCCAATAATTTTGTACTTCACTTTTAACAATGACAAACATTAACAAGGCTTTGCCTTATTAAGCCTATCTGCAAATCCTTACACATCTCCCTCATTAAAGTCTTCTGGGATGACTGAGAAAAAAGAAACATGAAATACACTGGTAAAAAGTAATTTAATCTGGATGGTGTGATATGTGTAGTATATGCAACAATAGGTATAGTGTCTCCTCCTCCATGTTTAAGAAAAAAATGAAAGTGATGCATGACAACAGACAAGTTTATGCTCGTAATTTCTTATTGGTCCCTAGGGCCTACACACAAATCTAACAGAAGAGACTTTAGCTAAGCCTTCATTTTAAAATATACTCACATCACACAAGAATCTTAATAACTGCTGGAAAGCTCATAACTTATTTTAAGTGTAATTTTAAAGATGCCTAAAAAATGAAGCATGATTCTGCGTTGTAAGCATTGCTAAATTTATACTCAGTCTCCTGTGATATAGAAAGGTATTATACCTTTAAAAAGAATGGAATATAAGCAACTTTCAAGTCTTCAGAGCAAAGTAGCTCAAATGATGTTGACATAGGCATCCTGTATTCTGGCCTTGGGGCAGCAAGGCAGTGGGTAATAAGCTTTGATTACTAAGTTCACTTTATTTAAATGCTTGATTTTTATGGGCAAACATATTATTATCTTGCATGAACTGTAGTGCGGGGATTTTTTATTTTTTTTTTAAAAAGATGCACTACAACTGATCTGACAAGTCGAGCTTCCTCCTCACCTACCAGCCTTCCCCTACAGTTTCATATAGATCCTTTAGCAACAAAAGCAAGAGCCTTTTTAAATCAGCAGAAATGGAAACACTGTCTTGAATGCTGCTCTTAGGAACATGCTTTCACCCTAAAATCCAGGGACCACATTACAACCTTTATCTAAAAAAATTTTAGGCTCTGCTTAGGCAAACAGATCCCGACCCTAAAAAACAGTACTTTATTTCAGGCAGATTACAGGGTCTTAAATACTGATTTAATCTATGCAGCTAAACGCAGGGGTATATGGGCTAAACTAATGCACAAAACAAGCGTCAATGGCTGATGACTGCCTCTCCACAGACATACTGTGTTTCAGAAAGTTGCTAGTAATAAATAGGCATCAGCCAAATTCTAGGCAAATTTGCATTGGCAGTCTGACTCTTCCCAGTAACATTCTGCCACAAGATTTTCTTCTCAGCAGGCCTTTCGAAAAAGTGTTAAACACAACATGTTTAACACAGCCTGAATATTTTGTGACAGTCCGCAAACAAATTAATGACAAGCACAAGTCAGAATGTCATAGAGATTAAAAAGGGAAAAAGAAAAAAAAAGAAAAAGGCCTGATGATTTTCATACCTTGCATCCTCAGGAGACTCAGCAATTAAGTGGTAGGTCCTATCACCCATTATGAGATCAATACCATTTTCTTTGCCTGTATTATCAACAATCTCTCTGAAAAGAAGAAAATGACAAGATTGAGCATTAGAGATTGTCAACTTTTTGAAAATTCTGTTCTGCTGAGAGGCTCACAAAGTACTGGTACTTAAAATAACATCAGTCAGCCTTAATCAGGTTCATTTGCAAGACTCACAATGTGATTTATCAGACAGTAGTAATTCATCAAACTATAGTTGGTGAAACACGACTGTTGTGTTTTCTGCCTTTACGGTACAAATATTCAAACTACTATGAATGTCACTATACCAAGTTGACAATTCTGTTATTGTTTTAACATCAACTAAAGGAAAAGCCTTATCCTTGCCTCAAGAGAGGCAAGTTGAGAAATGGATATGTTTCTGAACCGACTGCATACCCAAGCAATGTTTGGAGTGATAGAAAGAAAGCTCTTGAAGATTAAAAACAAAAAGCAAACAAAACCTGCATTAGTGACTCTGTGTGGTCGTGAATCAGCATAAAGACAATTCCAAACATGACTTCCAGAAAAAGCTGAGCACTCATCTGCTGAAAAATTACATCTTTGTAATTTGTAGTTGGGGCATCTAAGTATTGATACATTAAACAATCATGAATTACAAAGCACAAGATTCTTAAGGAGTAATTTAAGTATTAGATCAGATTTTCCTGAAACTTGAGAAATCAACTTGATTTCCTTTTTGCTGTTTTACTGTATTTGTCTGAACCTTACTATTCCTTAACTAGCTATACTTCCTTAACAGCTATACTATTCTCACAAATCTCTATCCCATAAACAATATATGCAAGCTCTCCTTATCAGACTCACGAGGACAATTTATCTGCTATTAAAACAAAAAGCTATAATACTGTACTGTTTTCTTTACTTTGGTTTTCTTCCCTCCCAATAACAGTGTCCAACAGAATGTCTCCCTGTTCTGTGTTTTAAGTGAATCAGCCTGAGATTTATTTAATTTGAACGGGGTCCCTAATATGGAGTGGTGAAATATTTAAGTCACACAATACGTTATGAACACACTCAGTGAATATTAAAGTTACCTATAAAAGCTATTGCTTATTTCTAATGACATACAGCTCTTTAAATACAGTTCAAGTTAGGTTCAACAACCTTTACTTGACAATTTTAAAGGCACGTTCAGCAAAGAACTTCTATAATAGGGCACAGTCAATGAAACAATGTGGTGACAACAAAATAAGGTTTAAACATATTGAAAAAATATGCTAAATAAATAGTATGGTACATGAGACAGTCAAAATCAGTTTCAATGAAAAAACTGTGGTAGGAATTTCAGTCTCTGTTCAGATTTCCTTGACAGATAGCAGCCTACTGGTTTTACAAGAGCAAGTCAGGATGCTCACTGAAACTATTTACTTTGTTGTGCTTGAAATTGGGCTCAAGTCAGGACTTCCAAAGAAAAGATTAATCTAAGCTTTCAATTTAAAGTACTCTGTTAAATTAACAAAATAAAATGGATAGTTGCAGATTACAAGGAGCAGAGTGGAATGAAGTGTTACAGCCAGTTCTGTTTTTTTTTTTTTTTTTTACCTTGGAAGAAAGCTTAGGTACCCTTTTATAGAGAAATGAGACTACCAATGTTAGCACACTCTCGATTTTAAATTACTTACATAATTCCTAAGTTCATAAAGCATACTGACTGTTTAGAAGGAAAAATACCATCCCTTAGAAAACTTTTTTGATGCATGCTTCAGGAAGCATAGAATTCTAAGGTGTAAGGAACTTTAGGTAGCAAGACATAAGTTATTAAGTTAGGTTTAGTAATTCTATTTTTTTAAATGAATATATGCATTTTAAAGACTTTTCTACCACTATCACAATTATTTCAAACATGAAAAAAATTGTAAATGCGTACAGAAGATACAGCTTTGACCCATGCTTACATATATTCAGGGCCTATTAATTCCACCCTCTTCATTCTAGGTTTGCCTGCAGCTACAGACTTGGCAACATGCCCCAAATTGCCTTGGGAAATCATTACAGACTAAGTAGGGCCTCTAGTCTGGGAGAAAGCATAGATGGGTTCATTACAGCAGCAGTTTTCTAAGTATTTGGCACTGGCTTAGCTCTGGAGCACTCTGTAGACTTAAGAGAGAGCCAAATAAGGACAACACTTGCTTTCAATAACTTCGCCACATAGTCTCATGCTTGCATTCACACAAGTTGAAGGCAGGGCACTCAACATCTCAGATTAATCCCCAAGAAGTATTTTGGAGGAACTATGGCTAACATATAAAAACATATAAACCTACTTGGCTGTTCGGACATCAATGGCGCCCTTTAGCTTTTCTTCACTGTCATTTTCAAAGTACATCAACCTGGACTGTCTGAGAACAAACCATCGTTTCTTCCAGTTCCTTCTGGAAAGCGTAGATGATCCACCCCCCTTTTTGTGAAGCCAACCCTGCTTAAGTGCTTCCTGCTTGGAACGAAACCACAGGAAGGTCTCATCTTTCAGGACACACCAGCGTCGCTTCCATGAGTTTATTAAGCCACCTGCCAAGAGAGACAGATGTGGGTTTATACATAGTTAAGACAAACAATTACATTATAAAACAGAAGCTGTGACCAAACCAACGCTGGAAGATGCTGACCAGCAATGCTGCAGTTAAACTGAGTCTCTGCTGTAAGCCATGAAACCAAGGATCTTATTTTTGCATATCCTTAAGGCCACCAGTATTGTTGGCAATCTAAAGACCCTTAAATTATAAATTATAATAAATCTATAGATAATGAAAATATATATGTAACATATATATAATTATATATTCTTATACATAACATATCTATAAAATAAATAATAAATGATTAAAAAGTCTTATTGCATACGAGAATCAGATCTTTAACACCGTTTTCAATGTATAATCTAAGAAAAGTTTAGTGTTAAACTCTTTCCTCTCTCTATTAGGAGGTAACAATGTTCAACTCAAAACCACAAAACCTGAAAAAGTTGTACTTAAGAGCAGGAAATACACCAGCGTGAACTCAGTCATACCAAAGAGTGGTTATATAGCAGACAATACACCTTGCACTGTAGTTACATCACAGTCATAAAAACCTTAACCAAAGCAATATACTCCTGTCATTCCACACAAACTTACTGCTAACTATGTCAGAAAGTAAAAGCCATGCTAGTGATGAATGCATTCTTTTCACACACACATAGCTGGGCGCACATTCATCACTGTTCCTATTCCAGGAAAATAAGTTATGCTACAGTGATGGGTATCATACAAGGATTCATCTAGATTATCATTTACTATCAATCATCAGAAGATAAAACCAAGAATCTTAACCAGAGAACGCCAGTGTATATTCCTTCAGAGTCTTTCACACCCCTTTGCTACACATATCCTTCTTTGTGTCTTTCGGATCCAAAATGAAAATCGACTGAGGTCAGTAAAGCTGATCTGCAATGTAGAATGCTGTCTATGTTACAAGGTTTTGGAAGCAGGAATCAGCTGAAAATTTGGTACAATTTGTGAGTTATTTTACTATACTTATATTGGATATTCCATTGTTTATGAACCAGCAAAGATGTAAAATGAAACAAAGGCAGCCCAAAATGCTGATGTTCCTTTGCAGAGGGGAAAAACACTGCTAGATGTAAGCCACTGCAAGTTAAGTTAATTTTCCATCATCCTCTGAAAAATAAGAAAACAGCTTAACTCTGCAGGAATTGGAGAGCAAGGTATAATAAACATTTCTGGTTATTTTGTATATTTAGCGGATTCTGATTCACCCAGTACCTTTCATGTACAGAAAACTGTGAAAGTAGGGCAGGCTGACACAGCTATAGACTGAATCCCTCCGGTAGGAAAGTTCATCATCTGTATCAAACCTGGAGTCAAAATCTTCTTCACTATCTTCAAACTACAGAAGAAAGGAAATAAAGGTGAAATGATCTCTCAGGAAAGAGTTTAGATAAAATTGGTTTAGAAGTCTTCAGCTAATACATTTTATGATGTATTGGAAGGACATGATTCCTTGTTGGTTTTCATCCAGCTAACAGAGGAAGGTGGACATCATAGTAAGTTGCAGCTTGAACTGTTTGATTACACACTAGCCCTAACATCATGTAACAAATCTATTCAACAGCTTTGTAGCTGCTCAGGAAAGTTATCCCTTTGCAAGAGCATGGACAGGGTAGGTAACCTTCTGCTACCTCCCTCCTTCACTGAGTGCTGTGGGTAATAATTTAGAAAAGTCTTGAAAAAAGCAGCATATTCCACAAGCTGTGGTAATAGCTTTCCTCCACCCTCACCCCAAATAATCAGAATTTCTGTTCTGTATCTGACACACATCCAGAGTCATGCAACAGAAAAGAGTCCTCAACAGAGACAGCTAAAAGTTTTTCCTTTTAGGCAAGAATTGTCAACTTATACCAAAAACCATGATGGCTCTTTGACTAGTTTTCATTACGTTAAGTGTAATAGATGTTTTAGTGTTAATGTTTTCCTTCTAAATAAGTCCGTGTTGCTGAAATACTTTCCGAATCAGTTTCACAGAAATATTCTGTGAGTGGTAGAGGAAATCATATTCTTCCGAAAACTATTTGTAGGAAGGAGTAAAGCCCACAGTATACTCAGTAAACAGCACTGAAAAAGACCTCCTCAGTATGAGTGTCTGCCTCAATAATTTTAACATTTGCCATCACGTGACATTTACTCTTCAGGTAATCTCAAAATACACCTGGCTTTTCAGGGACTTCTGCCAGCAGCTTACTCCTCTATACTGTTGCAACTTGCATGCATAACTGAATCATTTTTTTCTGAACTTGGTTCCCCACCATGCTACCTGGTACCCTGACTCCAAGTACACACACACAGAGAAGAATTTTGCTTATGAATCGCATCCAAGGCCATGCACTGCGCTCCTCACCAAATAAAGTGCAGTTCTGCATTAAAACAGATAGAACCATATCCTTGCATAAGTCTAGGACTGCAAGCAGCATCTAAGCTGCCTCTAACTCTAATGCACTCACCCCAGTGGCATCTAGATGGCAACAGACAACTACATCCATACACAGTCGAAGCAAGTCGAACTACACAACACAGACATTTGTAAGAACAACTACTTTGACTCTATGGCTGCACACTGGGAAAAAAAGAGATAATAATCAGAAAGCACATATCAATTATTAGATAATAAAAACAATGATACTTACAGAAGACTGAGCTCCTTCAGAGCTAAATCGGTATGCTCCAGAGCTATTATATGTCCCCACTGAGCATCGGTAGTCCGGTGACCACTGGCTACTGTGCGAATTAGAGAAGGTCACACTGCTACCAGAAGTAATAGCACCATCTTCATAATCATCTTGGTCGTAATCATAGTCTCCATCAGGAGAAATAAGTTCCACAGAATTTGGGGGTCTACATGATACATTTTCTGGCATGCAGTATGTGGATTCACCACTTGAAGAGTTGTGGAGACTGACTGTATCATGGGTAGGAGGTATAAGCATGGTGTTGCTAGCAGCAGGAATTGTTGGCACCACAGTATCATTCATATAAGGGTCCTCTTCTGAGGAATCATCGCTTGTTCTGATGCCACTGGTCCTTTGATCAGAATGGCCATGCTCACTTGGGTTGGGCGAATCCTTAAATGCATCATCATCAGCTTCAAAGCCCTCATCTACCTCCTCCTCAGGATATGGCTGGCTGAAGTTAAAATTGGGCTTTTCACTGCAGGCATTTCCAGTCTGTTCAGTCAGTTCAGCAGCATAGCTGTTGCCCACAGAGAGAGACCTCTCAATGTTCCGGACACATTCATCAATCTCATCAAAGTTCAGAGATTCCAGGAACTCCTGGGCTGCTCGACATGCTTCATCCTCAAGCCGCCGGAGTTCCTCGTCTCGAAGCTGCTGCAGCCTCTGTAATGAAGCCTCTGTCAAGGACAACTCCTGCTGCTTCTTCACACGCTGCAGGTCTTCAATTTCTTTTTCAAGACGCAGGATTTCTTCCACCTGCCTGCTTTCTTTCTGCTTCTCCACCTCTTGCTTCAGCTCTGCCTCCTTCTGGGCTTTCTGAATGGCAGCCAGTTCCTGTTTCTTTCTCTCTTCTTCAGCCTGCGTTCAAAATAAAATAAAAAAAAAATAAAATAAAATAAAGCCCCTCAATGCAAGATTCCTTAAAAAAATTTATTTATTTCTAAAGCACTATGCTCCCACCATGCTGTTAATTTAAAAGGACCCTTATCCCTACATCAGAAAGAAAAGGAAAAAGAAAAATGAAAGCATGATTACATTTGCTCACAGATACTGGAAAGCTCAAGTACCTGCAGAAAGTTCAATCTTTGCCAGAAAGTAAATGAAGCATGAGGTGAAAGAAATTTCCATGCAAACAACTGTATCAAGTTTCCTTTGGCTTTATCTGCCAACTCCTGTAATAAGTTTAGCTTAAATGCCACAGATGCCTTTTATTTTTTTTAATGGCTGGGTTGAGATACTCAAATAAACAGGATGGCTGAAAGCATTAAGAATATAATTTACCTGCTGGGCAAGACGTTCTGCTTCTTGCCTTTGTCTTTCCCTAAAAGCAAGGGAAGAAAAGAAGTTAGTAAATCAAGCTAAACATGAGCTCACCACATGCCTTTCTAGGGCAATAGCTCAACTTACAGAGATCATCTGCCACATGGTAAAGACAGCCAAAAATAAGGTCACCAAGGACATATTTGTGAATATGAAACTACCATTATAGCTACGTGCATCTTTTAGCAAAAGAAACAAAGGTTTCCAGAATCACTTGATCAAGAATAGCCTGAAATAAAGGTTATTCAGACCAAAACCTAATATGGCACAGAGAGGAGAGTGATGTAAAACGGCATACTGCACCTTTCTTCCTCCTTTTTCCTTCTTTCCTCCTCTTGTCTCCGCTTCTCCGCTAGTCTCTCCCTGTAAACACGTCGAGCAAGCTGGCCTCGTCGCTGCTTCTGAAGGATTATGGCTGCTTTCTTCAGGCACAGGAACTTTTTCCTACCACTGAATGCTCTGTAGTTCTTCTGTATCACAACCACGTGGTAGAGAACCTTCCTATACCGCTTTCTGGAAGAAAAAAAAAAAATCTAAGAAAACAAGGACTAACGAGCAGTTGTGAGAGGTCTTGCCATGGTGACCTGCAATAATGAGCCCATGGTCGCACAACAATTTATTATTTCTAGCTCTGTGATTGTTTCCCCATTCTCGTTCGCATTCTCCTCCCTTTGAGAGGAAAGAGATTCTCTCATTTCTATGACAGCGCTGTCGTGTCTTCATTAAGGAAATGCACTTTACCTGTCTTACATGTTCTTATGCCTCTGACAAGTAGATGCTAAAAGGACAGCTCTGTGTGTGTGCACACATGCAAAGAAAGAATATACATAGATAGTCATCCCACATCTTTGAAAAGAAAGATCATAAACAGCAGGATAGCTCTGTTATTAAAAAAGGAATACAGTTTTTCAGTAACATACTGTTCAGAATATAAGGACAGGACAATACACACATGAAGAGAAATTACCTCATTATGCAAACAAGTTTCCTTAAACTGTCAACTGATTTGTAGAAAAAGCAGAGAAATAAACAGATGGGATGAGCAACTCCACCTAATACATAATGCATGAAGCCAGGTAAACAAGTGAAACATTAATCAGTTACCTAATGACATGGTTCTTTGAGAACCAAACTGATTAGTTTTATTTGTCTTCTCATTTCTTACCATGACAAAGCAAAGATAAATCTGAATCTCAGCTGGTAACTTGGGGCAGCCCGCCTAGGTGCCATACAGCTCGAGTTCCTACCGTGGGTCTAATGCCATGATACAATTATATGGATACTGGCTGACCTCCAAACTTCCATACTGTCCTATTCATTATATTGAAACAATTCAGACTCACTTTTGTTTTATTCATAGGTCTAGCAAAGATACCAGCCAGTATTTTCAAAAGCCACTTACAAGATCTGGATGCCTGGCCTCTAGGAAAAGTTAAGAATTGTGCCAGAAGGATAACTCCATGACACCCCACCTGTTTATTCCAAAGTCTGATTATTAATATTCTCATCTAGTCACTTACCGGGCTGCATAACCTAAGATGTGTGCTCGGATAATCATTGCTGCCTTGGTGACTTCCACCTCTCGCTGTTTCTCCAACTTGTGTTCCAAGGACTCCCGGAGAAACACCTACATAAGAAAACTTCTGGCTTAACAATTTGCAGAGAGCATCATATATAAAGGACAGCCAGGGTGCTGCCAACGTCAGTCTGAGCAGCAAGCCTTAGCTTTGAATTCAGAGACAAACATACCACCTCCTCAACAGAAAAGAAAAAACCAAAATGTATTGCTTTTAAAAGAAAATACCTGTAGATAATCCTCTAAGTTTGGATTTCAGTGGGAAAAGCCTGATTACACTAATGAAAATTTTAATTAGCAGCAGGGTTTTTCCAAAAGCAACCTAATTACTGGATTCATTAAACAGCCTTTTCCACTAAAGAGTAACACAGGCCAAAGAAGCTGTAGGACTTAGCGTGAACTTCCCAATTTGAGGGGCAGAAATACCACCCCGATAATTTAGCTGTTTCACAGTAACATCAAGCTTCATAACCCCTTACAAGCCTCACTGCTTCAAATGACATTGCTATAATCCTGCAGAAGTAAGCAGAAATGAGAGTGGTTTCATATTCGGGTTGAGTCGACTGTATTTTCCTGCCACTACATGGGGAGACAGCTGCCGGGGCCAGGCAGCCCAGCACAGCCATCCGCCCTCCTGCAGGCAGACCACTCCCCAGGCTCTCATCCAGGCATTGACCTGGATCATTCTCCTGGACTGCCTAGTGCCTCTCAGAGGCAGCTTTACCACACAGCGTTGACATACATTGAGATAACCCAGCTTATTTTGCCATAAAGGAATGATACTGCTTCTCCAGCCAAGCAGAGGCATGGGGGATGCAGCTTCCCTCATCCATCTGCCCTGATGTCTACTCTTTACTGCACACTCACAAAGTTGTGAGCTATCTGCTGCCAGAGCTCTTTCCAGGTCTTCTCAATTTTTCCTTTTTGAAGGTTAACTCTGCTGGTATCAGCTACAGGTGGAAGCAGCCTGGCATGCTGCTCTCTAAGACATGAGCAGCTGGAAATATCCAGTTCAGTGGCACTTTGATTATCCGGGCTGAGAGCCAGGCTGCACACCACAACATGGCGATGAGGAATGTGCATGGACAGTGTGGGCTCTGCTAAGGGAGGAGGGCTGCAAAGACATCTAAAAGCAGGAATGCTTCCTTGAAGTGTTTTGGGTTTTTTCTGGCTGTGGGGAAAAAAAAAAAACCAACAGACTTTTGGGGGTGTTCAAGTAGGAAAAAAGGTAGTTTCTCCCACTGTGTTTAGGAAAAAAAGAGCCCCAAGGCAAAGTAGCAGCACTCCTGAGAACAGGTACAGTTGTGAGTTTTGAATGCAGCTAGAAAGGGACTACATTTTACCACAAATCACCCAACACTAAGGAACACAGAAAGTCCCACAGAAGGTCTCAAAGTTCCAGTATCTGAGCTGCAATGGGCAGCTCTTTCTATATAAAGTTTTTACTCATGGAAAAAACCTTTCTTTGCTCTACACTTACTGGCTTTAAAAACACAACAAAATTCTGCTTCAGAAAGGCATTCAGCTACTTCCTGAACAAAAATGGATGTTAAGCACATGTTAAGCCCAGGCTAATGCCTTTTCCTGAGCAGGTGCATTGCAGCTTGAGACGTAAAAGAAAAAAAAAAAAATCACACTGAAGCTAAATCATCGCAATGTTGTTATTACCCCTTTTAAATAACACGGGCAGGATAGTGCCCCATCCCATGTTCCGTCTGAAACCAATGCCCTCTTGTTCTCTTCTACAATAAGCTGTTTATGAAGACTCTTACAAAAGTGCAGGCAGCTCCTGGGGAGGAGGAGCCCAGGCCCCAGTAAGGGAAGTTACAGCAGAGCTCCGGCTCCTGCCAAGGTCCCGATGAGCATCTGGTTAAAACAATTTCAGGTTCTGATAAATATATGTCCTTAAGATGCCAACCCACTCTCCAGGGTCTGTGCATAAATACTGTTAATATACTACATCTGAAAGTATACTGGGAAGCACAGTGTAGCTCTGCAGTGAAACGTTATCACTGTATTATTTGTAAGCCATCGTCTACAAAAATGAGACGAAAGATGACTTCCATTGCCGTTAGAATATTTTAGATTCTATCTCTTACAGTAACTGTAAAATGATTAAATCAACTTTCCCAATACCATCTCTGAGACTCCTTAAGTGTGCAGAGCAATGGAGGAAACCCTTCAAAGCTATGTAGTTGTGGGGAGAAGAGGACGAGGAGGAAGGGCGTTTCACACACAGATCAATCAGATTTTACAAAATATTTTTGCTATCTTATGGCAATGAGAAAATTTTTTCACAATTCTAACAACTGACAGGAAGACTGCAAGTGTTACACATAATTCAGCAAACTTTACTTCCGGATCTGTTTTTTATGCTCTCTTCACTATGACATCCCTGGGAGCACCAACATGAGTTACCCAGAGAAAAAAAGAACAGAAAGCCATCTGCAGAGACCTGGGGGATGATCCCTGGCAGCAATGGCCTGATGGATGTAATCCACTCTCTAGCCCTTTGCACCAGGCATTTTTAATATTTAGGAAATCTCAGATCCTGCAGTGGGGAATCTTCTCCTGAGTATGCAATGCTTTCATATCATTTGTTAAGTCCAAGAGCACAAATTTGCAAGAAGTGAAGCTCTGCACAGAGCTGTTGTTCAAAATGAAAATTGCAAAATGAGCATGCAAAAACGTCTGGATTGCTTTATTTCTCAAATTAAAATTTCATTTTTTTTAATTAGAATAATTTTCTTTTTTTTTTTTTTTTAAGAAAAAAAAGTTGAGTATAAAGTTCAGGTTGTCTGGTAGGACATATATCGAGGTCTAATGTACCTCTGAAAAAGACTCTCAGACTAGGATGGCAAACACACTTAGAGCTCAACTCTGCCACATGAACACTGGCTAAAATTCCTCCCCCTGATTTTAGCCACTGAGCAGGTATCATGCAGGTGGGTTTACCAGTATGAGTGGAGCTCCATTCAGAAGAAAAGTGTTACCTCACATGCTTGATACTTCTAAAAATTATAAAATCCAGCTACCACGCTTTAAGTTCTGATCCTCACCAGCGCTACTGCTTGTGAGCAGTGACAGAAAATTCAAGTGGTCTCTTTCTCCATGAGTGAAATCACCAGTCGGTGTCTAAGTGCCTTAGACACCAAATTTCTCAGCACAACCATTAATTGTTGCTGTAAGGTTTCAAGAACACCCATGGGCATGCGCAGCTTCTTTTAAGGCCAGAAGTAATTACCATTACAACTACATCTCTGCAGCTGTGCAGTCTAAATCCTGTCCCCTCAGCTTTGTATAGGCACCAGCCCCACAATATGGTCAGTCAGATTATTTTACCTTATTTTTTCCAAGCTGCCACTCAGTGCTTGTGCTGTCATACAGACGAAGCAGGACGGCACATTTCTCATTTAAATCTTCAGGCAGAGTTAAGCTTCTCATGAGGACTTTATACCTGGCAACCAAAAAGTATTTATTATTTCCTTTAAGAGACAAGTTCTATTTTCACCACATGATTTTTTTGTTATTAGGTTTTCGCTTTGCTCTTCAACACGGGAACACTGATTTGGTACCCATGACTTGCACCGGAAGTGCACAAGTCAGTGTGTTTACCTTTTATAAAAGTCTTGAAAGGGCCTCCGGACTGGGAAACCAGCCCTCCGAATCCTGACTGTCTCCAACATTCCAGAATAGCGCAGCTGGTTAAGCACCACTGTCTGATCAAACTGGTCTGGCATCTAAAACGAGCAGGTTCAAAACAAGGATTTTAATAGCAATGGTTAGAGATGTCAGGGGAAATAAACAAAGGGCAAATTATAGGAATCTGAAATGCACAAAAGCTAAAAACTGGCTACACAATGTCTTAAAGGACATTAGCAATTCTGAACATAGAAAAACATATCTACAGGATGGAAATAAAGGGGTAATTACACAATATCATTTCCACAGACACAACATTTACAGTCACTTAATCCAATCAGCTCTCTCTTTCCATTCCATGTATATTTGCAGGCCACTGCTGTGCAAGAAGAAATGGCAGAAATAAGCACAGGCAGTTAACAGGTCAACAGCTATAAGCTTGACTATTTTGTTTCTTTAGCAATTGAATTTGCAGTCCCTGTAGATGATCTCAAATGTTCGAGATACACAAATACAGTGATGTGATACAGTTTTAGAAAAAAAAAACAAAGCCAGGAGGACAAAAAAGATTTAATTTTTAGTGTAGTGACAATTCATCTACTATGGACAGAGATGGAAGTTTGCCAGTGGTACCTCAAATCTTAAATAAGCTGTATTTCAAAGAGTTTCTATTTGCTGATATTCTGAACAGCAGGAGTATTTTCATCTGTAAACAGAAAAAAAAATCTGCTTATCTGAAATTTTCCCCTTTGTTTGCATGCAGTTTGTTCAGCATCATTTTTCATTTAGAAAATAGATGACCCTATAGTGACTCAATCATGAAAACTTGCGAACACTGATCAGTATGTTCCTGCCCTTGGGAGCCTCGGGACTGCTCTTGTCCCATCTCAGAGTCCTCCGAGTCACCTGTGCTTTCGCCACGCTTTCAGATAAACCAGCCACAGCCACACAAAGCTACTCAAGGTAGAGCTAATTGCTGCTTTGCAAAATGCTGCCAACCCCCATACCGAAATAACACCACATGTAAATACACCATTTAATTCATGAGCCCAAACATCCACTTTAATCCACCAGTTGACACTCCTGCACAGTCATTTGCAGGGCTGGAGTACAGTGCCTAGTATTTTGCAAGAAGTTGTTCAGAAAATGAGATCTCATAGATACAGTCAATGGTTTATGCAAGATCTGAAGTTCTTCAGCTGATGGAAATGACAGCAAGATCAAGCCCTGAGCAACTGTAAATCAGAGGACTCTCTTGGTATTTATTAACTGGCTTTAGTCATGCTCCTTGTTCAACTTCGCAAATAAATGACTTCCCCAAATTTTAACTTATCAAAAGTACTTTCAGGAAAGCACAGACTCAAAAGTTCATTTAAAATATCCAGTCTAAACTTTTCCATCAGAACCTTTATCCATAAAACAAAACACTGTGCGTTAATGATGATACCTCTGAGTTGTTAATCAGGTAGCTTCAAAAATACTCATAGATTAGCCTCTACCTCCCTCCTTCAAAAGGCAAAATGTCTAAGCCAAAACATTGCTATTCTTCCTTTCATGAGTTTATCTTCTGGAGCAGAGGTGGGATGCAGCAGCCCTTCTGCACTGAGCTGTCACAGAGCTGCACGGGCAAATGGTTCGCCAGTGCTCACTGTTCTTCCGACAGTGTAACACTTTCCAACTCCTTTCTTCGGTACAGGGGCTAAAATTCATATGGGAAAACACCACTGCCTATCCCTTCCTCCACAGTCAATAGCACTGAAAAAAAATTAAAACAATCTGTGTTTTAAAAAGTGGCTGGTCACCATGGTGAGCCCTGCCCTGCCTGCCGGCAGGACCTGATCCGGCCCGAGCAGGCGGATGGGGGCTACAGTGAAAATCAGCCACCACCAGCAACTGCTTTTGCCTTCCCTCTGAGACCGGTGCATTGCATCCCAGGGAGACTCAAGGCCTACGTCAACTCTGCACCACTCTGGCCAATGTTACATTAATGGCTCCATTACAAATGTGATTTAACATTTCATTTCCATACCCACATGTATAAAAAATTAATGTTCCAGAGAAGAAAAATGCCTCTGCGACCGATGTGAAAACTCCTCCTTCTCTCTCAACTATGTGTTTCATTTGGATTTTGTCACCACCAGTAAAATACACCATAAGCAAAATCTCTGTATTTTAGTGAACACACAGTATGAATGCCTACAATAAAGGTATCGATACTGTCATGACTGGTATTGCCAACAGTGTTTTCCATACGTGCCCACCCTGTGGCAGCCAGATGTGCTAGGGAACTAAGCCTTGCAAAGCTGCCCTTCAATTGCCCGTGCATACACCTGCCTGCCTGCCTCTGTGCAGGTGGCTGATGATGACCGACAGGAAAGGAGGGGAATGAACACAGATGCACACACAAATCCCAAGGAAAAACATATTCACTTTTTGCCTCGTGTAACCCAAGGCTAACGCGTGCCACAAGCAGACACAGGCCAATATATCTTTTTCTTTAACACTACACCCGCTTTTAGTCCTTTAACCCCACCCATACTCATTCGATCAAAGGGAGATGTTCTTCACAAGACTTGCAAACAAAACAGTATTTTCGGTGTGTTGAGGTGGGGAAGCACACCCACAGGTGGGATTGGGGTCAGGCAAAACTTTGGTGACATGACAGACATCTCTCACAAGGCAGCCTCTCCCTCTGCAAGGGAGCACAGATGGCTGCTGCACCACCTAATCCTTTTATTGCCACCCCCAAGCACTTAGAAAGTCAAAAGTCAGCCACACAGCTGGCTTGAAAGATCGTGTTACTTTTTAAAAAAAAAACCTTTCTCTTTTCATCCCCGTTTTGAGTCGCAGAGGAAAAGCCACATTTTCATGACCTTCTTCCTGCAACTGTGGAAGTTAGAAACAGCCCCGCTCTGTCACCAGAAGCTGGGATTGTCACGCAGTCACCTAACTTCAGATACCTGCATTTTTAAAGAAAAGCATGAAACACTGCAAGAGATGTTAACATGGTATCAAAGCAGGGCAACATAAAGACCATCGCAATTTAATTACATAAGCAGCCTACTCCTTCACTTTACATTACTAGTTTTTTTTAATTACTCACAGACACATGAGGCTATTAAATTGGAGGGTCACATCCTGCCCTGGCATTTCACTGGAATTACATCTGCAACAAGTCTGGTTGCTTTGAGTAAACCAGGAGTGGTGGTAAGAGATGTGCCAGACTCATCTCTTACGCTTTTCAGTATGGAGTACCAGAAGATGCACCCCCATCACTTGGGGGTTTTTGACTGACCATCACAGCAACTCTTCCGTGCTCAGCAATGAGAGCTGCAGCCAGCCAGAGAGGGAGCTGAAACCCTAAACACTAAAATACATCCAGGGTTTCCCACGTCTGATGAAAACAACCAGAAGTAGTAACAATTGCAGTCTTGTGCACACCACCACAGCATCCAGCACATCCACCTTAACAACTTGGTGATACGCTGCACCTCAGGTGGTTTTACTCTGTGGATGAAGAGGATTTCAGCCTCAATCATATAAACACTTGCAGGCAGGGATAACCTTAAGCATAACTTAAGTCAGCAGGATTCCTCATATTGCATGTGCATTTATTGAACCAGAGTGCAAGTACTGTATATACCTCACTATTAAACTGCAGACGCTTCTAAGACAGAGAATGATGACCATCTTCCCTTGAACGATGCTCAGTGCAGCACTAAGCAATTAAACTTACAATATTATAAAATCTCCATGCAAAAGGTTACCTATGCAGCTGATGCTCAGTCTTGTAGCTTTACTGGTGCTCTTTCAGACTTCCTGCGATAAAAGCAAGCTAACTTTCAGATTTATACTGAAGTAACACAGGACAGGACTCATCTCTGGGGTCTGCTAAATTTTTACCAGTGTTGCTGTAAAAACTAGACTTGTTTCACAAATAAACACTTGGGGAAGAAATTGTATTTTGTAGGAAAATTTCAGATAGACAACAGAACCATAACTGATTTTAAAACAATATGTCTTCCAAAGTAAAAATTTGAATTAATTGCTAAGACTTCTACAAAGTAACATCAAATTTATAAAAGAAAAGGGAACAGAAAAGGAAGTCAACAGATAGCTTCCAAAATTGTCCGGGAGACACAATCAACTTTAATCAACTCAATTTTCAATAGATATTACACTTTTATCAAGGAATGGCAACACTAAACCACTCTGACACAGAAAATTGCCAGACAACAGCTAGACTCATGTGGGTCACAGCCACGTTAGGGCACTGAGCAACATCAACATGAAATTAATAGCTACAAGTCAGGTCTGTTCTACTTGGTAAAGGTGTTTTTTGTGGTGTGCTCCTTCATAGCACAACTTGTAATTTATCATTTCCTGAATCCAAAAGCCTCCACTGAATTTGCAACAGACATCACCGAAGACAAGGCTTTAATGTGACCTGGAGTCTCTGCTGGCGAGACTGTGGCTCCTTAAACTGCTAAATGTTTGCTCTGATGTGTTGTGAGCCTCCTAAAGGGCAAAGCTTCTGCCTGAAATCACAATTAGATGGAGCCATTAGGACAGACTTCTAACACCTACACATAATTTTCATGATAAAATAGTTCCTTAGACTACAGTCTGACTGAGGCTCTAAAAAACACCATCCCTTTTCCCTGGACAGCAGCCTTAGTGGAGACCCCAAGCATCCGAATAACACACACAGAGAAGACAACATTTTTTTTGTTCTGTACATCACTTGCTCCATTCAAACAGAGGATACCTGACTTCCACCCACAGAAATCCTTCTTCCTCCCTGAACTACTGGCTGCCTCAGAAGAGTACAGGCACAATAATGACAGATTACAGCAGCCTCACAGATTTTATGTAGGCAGGAAGAACTTCACAGAGAGATTGGGGGGGGGGAGAAAAAATTCCCAGACCCTTGTTTCTAGTCTTCTCTGTGAGAACTTGAGTAGGACTACGTCAGCTTTGCTACTGTGTCTTACAAGGATGATTTTCCTGGCTTAGTGAAATGTTTTGTGGAAGTCAGGTACAGAGAAAGAAAAGATGAAAAACAGGTAAGAGGATGTGAAAAAGTAATTTTTCATTTAAAATCTAATAACTTTTCTTAATGTCTTGTTTTCTTTAATCTGCCCTTTTACTCCTAAAATGAAGTCTTGGCAATTTTACTTGAGGAAAAACAGCAGAAATTAAAAAGAGGTCAGCCTTCCCCTGCTTTATAGTGGGTTTTGAACTTGTTTTCACATCCAAACATCTACTGATATTTCTTCACAAATAGGTGTATTTATTAAGCCAGATCTTTCTGAAACAGTCCCCATGCTCTTCTGATCTCAGTCACCAGATCCATGAGTCAAAAGCAATGCCAGGCTTTCCTCCCAGACAAATTTGAAAGGTGTGAATAAAATAACTTCTAATATACAATCTAGCTGAACTGATATGAGTATTTCTGCATGCCCATGGTTTGCCTTTTTGAACCCACATTACGCTCAGTGATTCTTATCCATACGTACTGGTTGGTAGCCTTTACTCGTGCCAAGCACTCAAGCCAGTAGCCTGGAAGAAACGAAACATCTGCACCCTCAGTAGGAAAGCGCACTGTAAAGCCAGGACAGGCATGGCTAGGGCAATCCACACCCCTCCGCCCCGCGCCTGCCCCATCAAATCCTGAGACTTCAGCTGCAGTGCCATGTTGGTCACTCTCCTACCTCCAACAAACCATTTCAGCCCCTGCTCTTCTAGCCATCATTTCTTCAGTCGCTTGCACCATAAACTTTGATGGCATCAGCTTATTCAACAGTTTCAACCTCAGAATTGCTGTGCTTTCAGCACAAGGAGCGTTAAAACCTCTGTGCACCCTGCCCAAGGACCTGGATCGTCAGGTCTCACTGGCCTAAGAACATGTGTATTTCAAGAAAAGAAACCCTCTACAGTCTTCTTCAGCACACAGTTAGCTGTAACTGGAACAGGTTCAGATCAAAACATAAAAAAGTTTGATGCCTGCTTTGTTTCTGAAGACATTCCCTTACTGTTGCAGAGTATTTGTGTCCACAGACAGACACCATAAGAGTATAGGAGAATAAAAGAAAGAACTTGTCACAGCTAAAAAGTTTATCTGGTATTTCTACGGTATGGCACTGACAAGTCAAGGAATATTTGGATAAACCTGAAATTACAGTAAGTGGCATGTCCAAAGTTCTCCTGGCCTTTATCCACACGCCCACCCCAAAACCCCATAAAAAGCCTTTAAAAATTACTAACACTGTTGGTGGTAAAAGAGCATTGGTATATTGAAACACTTGTGCCTCAAAAAATTCTGCTGCAAACTCCAGGCTGGATTTCACTCAAACTCAGTAATGATATGCTGGCTCTTTTACACAATCTCTACAGGTCTGAACGTGACTGTTCTGCATTTACCAACAGCAAGCATTTACATGATTAGCTGATCTTCTCTTCAACTCCAACTACTCCATCTGACCTCCGTGACTCATCTTCCAGCCCTGAGTATTTCAGGTAAGAGACAGCCTTCAGAATTAGCCACTCTCATGCCACAGATTAGAGTTGCCCATGCTAAAAATAATACTGTATAGAGGGAACACTGTAATTTTACAGTTCTTCTACAGTGACAAAACAGTCGAAGGAGGAGACTCAATAAATGAAAGTGAACATTTTTTTTTACTCAGCCTGTCACCCAGGTTATTTTACAAGCATGGGCATCTCAAGGATATTTTTAAGACAGCTAAGAAGCTGTCTGTGAACATTTAAGAGCTAAGAAGCCACACATTACCACACTGACCATTTGCACTAGTGTTTAAAGATTTCAACGAGGTCAAGACTTTGCTGAGTTAGATTCATCTACAAAGATGCTGCAGTCATATTTCAGATCCTGCTTGTCTATATATAGTAAAGATAAGAGCTAGAATGAGCTTCAGTGTTGGAGAAAAGATGCTCAAATGATTCTGACCAGCTTGCTGCGATTTCATGCTTTCATCAACAACCATCAATAAACTCATAATCCTGGAGCTATTTAAACTACTCTTTATTAGTAACAGTCACTGTACTCCTGCATTGCAGAGTAATCATCTGCTTGTTTGGTTTGTATGGACTAAATGCTACCCCTGAGTAAACACACAACAGCCTCTTTGTGAACCTTTCTTTCTAAAAGTATACAGAATTTCTTCTGAAGGAAGACAGAATTTTGTCTACCTCTCTCATACAAGTCCAGAGGAATGCAAATAACAAAAAAGCTTGTAAGGTGTGGATGAAAAGTGCATGGAAGAGTGAAAGTATGGTGGAAAAATTAAAGAAAAAAAAAAAAGGAAAAAAAAGATAAGGGTGGGGTCTCAGTTTGTGTAAGTCATATACCTCTGCAAAAATGACAGTGTTATTTCTTACACACTGGCTAAAACTTCATGGAATAGGAACTGATTGTTAAAGTCATAGGCTTGAACACCGGACATATGTAAGTTTTCTAAGTGCGTGTTTAGAGCTATCTATGTGATTGCCTAACTTTTCAGCTGAAGTGAGCCTTTGTTGCTTGAATACGTTATTCAGGGAGTCCATTGAAATGCACAGCGTGTCTCACGGGCTGCTTGTCCCAGAACAGCAACTGCAGGACTACCCATGTGAGACAGACAATTAAGAGCATTTGGGAACAGAGGGATTTAAGGTTTGAAGCCGCTCTGGCAGGGTCTCTCAGCACACTGACAGAAGGTGCAACTTGCAGCACAGACCCCAGCTGCACCTTTTCATGGACCCTCCTTCTCCACCTGTGAGTAATCTGTTGCCATTTCCTCTGAGGTCATCCCTACTAAAGCCTCCAGTCCCTGCAGACTAAACCCCAATCTGGCCTCATTCTCCCCAGACTGTGACCGGTCAGCAGACTTCTCCTGAAGAAAATCAATCAGGCTGCCTGATAGCCCCAGACATACCATGAAGAAACATGCTGAGAAGTACTAATTGCAAGGACAGCTGTCCTTCCTTACCCACCCCGTATCAAGACAGCCAACACCAACATCACCGCTGTTCATTACAACGGTCAAGAACACAACTGCGTGCACGGCTCTGTCTGCTGAGGCTGCATACAGACCAACTGCAGGTGGTGAAACCCTGATCCTCCATGCCAATAATGGCATCAAATAATTTATATGAACTGAGACCCCATCCTTATTTTTTCCTTTTTTTTTCTTTAATTTTTCCACCATACTTTCACTCCTCCATGCACTTTTCATCCACACCTTACAAGCTTTTTTGTTTTTTGACAGTTTATTGGCAGGCTGGGGATATAAGTCCATTTCTATACTTAAAATCAGTAAATCATGTTTTAGGATAGTTCCTCTTACATGATTTCTTCAGATAATGGTGTTTAGTATCAAGCATTCCTGAAAGATAGGAAGTTTTGTCAGAGGATAGAAAATTAGGATGAAAATACTTGAGAGAATCTGTTTAATATTAATTTAATCTTACATGGCCAAAGTTTGACACAGCTGCAAAACCTTTTTGTGTAACAATCTGTGTAAGAACCTAATCCTGTATACTTCTAATACCTAGTGTAGTGTTACTACAAGCAATCTCACCCTTGAACGTATGAAACCCTCCATGTAACTAGTTGTCACTGAAATGCTAACACACTATCACTTCAGCAGTACATCCTGAAACAGTATTGCAGATAACTTTTATTCCCATTATCACAACTCTCCTTGCTTTCTCTGCTGACACAAAACTAAGCAACCTTTTTTCAGACAACAGCTCCATATGGGGGGAGAGAGGATACAGGGGTATTGCCTCTTCTCTACTGCAGGTAAGCAGAAAGTAGAAGGTGGAAGAACCTCACTTTCAACTGGAAGAGCTCACGATACACGGATGGGGGGAGCTAATGTTGCACTCCACAGAGGGACAAGGGACATCAACTTGTAAAGCACAAGGAGAGCAGAAGAGGACTCCAAATACAAATCTCACTTTATTCTCTGCTTCAGTCCTGGGCACCCACCTGCTGCTTCCCTAGATCTGGTCACACCCTATGCCTTTAGGACCACATGCCTGAATGCCATTTACATCTTGAGACTCTTCTATTTTGGGGCATTGCTTTAAAGAGAATACTAAAAATTCTCTGATATTTCAGAAGTCAGGTTAGTGATTTGTGGGCTAACCTGTGTACCTCAGCTATGTGACTGCTATTTTGGAGCACAGAAAAGGAGACTGCTACACTGGAAACCATTTAGATAAGAGCCATGAGAATAAAGATCCAACTAAAAAAAGGCAGTAAGAGACTTCAGTAAAATCCTTGAGGAGCTCGTGAATGAGAAAGCTGAGAGGCCTTGACAGTAATCTGTAACTATACAAAGAGCATATATTCAGCAATTTCTACTATACAGCAGATAAAGACATAAAGAGCATGAAAATCAAAGCAAGACATATCCAAACCAGAAGGCACACCTTTTTCTCGCTGAGTATATTCATTGGAAGAGCTTACCCATGGTGGTAGGACCATCTAAAGCCACCAGACACTTCAAAGAAAACACGGAATGTCCTCCTCCTTCCAGCAGGCGTTAATGGTTTCCTTACAGTTTGCCACGCTGCAGGTTAGACTAAAAGGTCTAACTAGCCCCCTTTCAGCACTCCAGTTGTGGAAAAAATACTTCTTTTATTTATTTGAAGAAGCTTAGTGCTGACTTCTGTAACCTTTGATACTGGGACTCCAAAGACTGACTGCACCAGAGAGAGGTACAAGACACACAGCTACTGGTCTGCAGCACATGGTGCAATCCAGAACCACGCTTCCCACACGCTTTGCCGTGTCAGGAAAAAAGTTCATTACTTATGCAAGTATTTGATGGTCCAGCAAAGGAAATTTGGCTGAGATTTTACAGTGGCTGACTGTCTATGAAGACACAAGCTGCAGCGCTATGGACTAGTTTAGATTAAGTCATTACAAAGCCTTCACACATTCACCACGAAATAATAAAAAACTCCTCCACTTTATCAGCTCCAATTGTTAAAAATGGGAAAAGCCCTGCAACAATCATGAATCACACCTCTGTAAACTTTAAGGTTTAAAATAATAAAAAACTTTGAGTTGCCTTTAATTGATTTAAACGTGGAGTGTACGTGTTTGTTGTATGGCCATGAGGGCCAGCAACTTCCTAGGAAAAGTCAAAATCAGATTCAAGTAATGTTAAAAAGTTAGCACTTGATCACATCCCTTTTTCAATATTGAGGCCACAAGCAGTTTCTTCTTCTCCAACGCATTTCACCCCTTCATGCGGTTCATTCCCTCAGTGGCCCATAAAAGACGCCTACAAAGCACAATGCTGACATAACACACAGACTTGCTGCTTGGTGCTTTCTCAAGCAAGGAAATGTTCCAGTGCAATTCCTACACTAAAAAAATATATGGTTTTATAAAATTATCTCCTAAGGAGCCCGTTCTCCTCTCCTTCCTGTATCAAGCCTTTTGCTTGAAAGCCATATTGGGAAATGAGCCAGGCTTAAATCACAGCCAATATCTGATATGTGTAAATGAGGAACGCTACAAAATATTCAGCCGAACAGCTTTGGGTTGCTAGGACACCAGAGGTCGGGCAGCACTGAAAGGGCAGATTATTCCCACCCCGGCACAGGCACAGGGCTCCATTCATGACAGAATGGCTGCTGCCTCCAGGCTGCTGCCTGCAAGGGTGCCATGAAGCGGCTCTCCTGGAGCACCCCTCCTGTCTGGCTCCCCCAGGACCCCGCACCGAGCCCCACCAGAGCCCCTGGCATGCAGGTCCCTCTGCACCAAAAATGCCCTGGCAGGCTGCGCGTGGTCCTAGCTGTTTTTCATCACTACTAAGGCCTTGCTTTAATCTGGGGGAGTCCAGGACACCGGGGGGCTGCCCAAGAGCTATGCTGCAGCAGATTGGCAGTGGGTGGTCTGGAGAGCTGCTTTAAGTTTTAAAAGTATGAGGAAACCTGTAATACTGCAGTTAATTTACTTTTTAAATCTAGAGAGGGGAAATTCAAGTTTACAAAAAGTGATGGGGATCCCCGTGATCAGCAATGACATCTACCTGGCTCACCGCAAGAGTTGCGTGATGGCCCAGATAAATGACCCAGCTCAAGCCCATGTAATCAGTACGTTAATTACTCCTACATCTTAGCTCTCAGCACGTCTCAGATAACATCAAACTAACTTTCGCATTTTCTTAGAATTTGGTCCTTTGACCTGCTGCTCTTGTATCCCTACACATTTTTACAGGCTGAGAGTTGGGGTTGTTCAGCCCAGAGAAGAGAAGGCTCTGGGAAGACCTTTTAGCGGCCTTCCAGTACCTAAAGGGGGCTACAGGAAAGATGGGGAGGGACTTTTTACCAGGGAGTGTAGGGATAGGACGAGGGGCAACGGTTTTAAACTGAGAGAGGGCAGATTTAAATTAGGTGTAACGAAGAAGTTCTTCATTGTGAGGGTGGTGAGACACTGGAACAGGTTGCCCAGAGAGGTTGTGGCTGCCCCCTCCCTGGAAGTGTTCAAGGTCAGGTTGGACGGGGCTTTGAGCAACGTGATCCAGTGGAAGCTGTCCCTGCCCATGGCAGGGGGGTTGGAACTAGATGATCTTTAAGGTCCCTTCCAACCCAAACCATTCTGTGATTCTATAAATGCAGGGCTTGCCTTGCAGGTGTGCGACTGACTAGACAAGGGGGTATCAAGACTAGTGAAACATGTGTGTGTGTTTGCAGGAAAGGGACAGAAAATTAAGGTAGTTGATTGTTCTTCTGTACGTTAATTTCACAGAAAAAAACAAATACATTCTCCTTGGACTGCTTTGTGTCAGCAGTGAAAGTACATCTAACCGATCAGAGTCTCAGTGGTGTGTTTTCACCATGATCAGAAAATATGGAAGAGGGATAGAAAAAATCCACTGCTGGAGCAGAAGAGCCATGTTCTGGCTGACATACCAGCACTATGTTCTCCTGGGACTGGCCAGCAGCACAGACTCCACGCCACTGGAGCAATGGGTGTAACAAGTGTTCTCTCCTCTGCACAAGAAACTTGCAACTTTAGGCTGGATACGCAACTGTATGGGCACACAACCGTGCATATGCCTCACTCCTCTTCAGAGCTGTATGACAAGAGGCATCGTGGCTCCAGGTACTCTGTTATGTGCTGGCCAGCACACCCAAAGCATAAAAACAGTAATAACTTAAGTAAAGCATTTAGACATGTGCTTAGAGCTCATTGATGCCAATGAGATGTACATGCCCTTTAAGAACACGGCTGATTTGAGATGTGCTAGGTTGTGCATGCCAGTGGTCACAGGCAAATGGCAATTTTGGATAGCTGAACAGAAGTTTCTCCCCTGAGACACTTCTAGGCTGGCTTCAATATACAACAGAACATAACCCTTAATGTTTGAGTCAGAAAGAGACACTGAAGATAGAATCAACTTTCCTAAATGTGACTTTGCTATGCGGATTGTCTGCTTATATTAAAAACTTCCGTGAAGCTAATTTAAGTGCTAAACCACTTTTAACAAAATCAACATTTTTCCCTTTGAAAGACTACTTAATTAATGAGGCTGGACACTATTTCTTTTTGGCTAAATATGCACAAATGGTGTGGCTGGCAAGCTGCAGATGGACATACTCATCCTTTTCATGCTGAATCTGGGGCAGCCATTCATTTGAGAAAGCCAGTATCATGGAGGATTTGGCATTTATCTGGCTTTCTGAAATTAGATGTCTTCTCTCAACCCATGTACTTTATCGCTGCTTGACTATTAAAAGTTTTGAGACACCCAAAAGCCCCTACTTACCACATATTTAATGCTTACGATTTCCTGATCTACAGAGAGTAAGCTTCAAAAATGCCATGACAGATCTCATCATGTAAACGGTAGAAATACAATATAGCATTACGAGTTTGGTGACAAACCTGCCTTTTCTACACTAAACATTGCACAATGCTCACAGGTGTGTGTGACAATTCAAAGTGGAAACCAAAACAAAAAATTCCCAGTGTCCCAAATGATTTATGTGGTGCAACAGGCTTCTCAGCTCACCAGCAACTTCACAGACCCGAACAGAGTGTATGCTTACCTACCCTGTGCTTGGGACTGAACAGCAAAATTAGTACTGCCCACAGAGCCCCCTGGGGTGCTACCACCTCCCCAGCAAAGTTCCCATGAGCGGCACGACCTGCCCAGCTCCCTGTTGCCTGAACAGGGAACACACATCAGGAACACGGAGGAGACAAACCAACAATAGCAACCTCAAACCTCATCATGCGTCAGCCAAAATCTTCCTGTGGTTTAGCTATAACTCAGCTGATGTCCTGAAACACGGACATTACAGCTACTACATTCCACTTCATACAACTGAAACCACAACCTCACTTCTGTAACTCTAACAGTGAAATAACGACAGTGTTAGGAATGGACCTGCCTTGCTTCTTAGGCTTATAAACTGCCTAAAACCACCACAAACAGTAAATTCTGAGCGTAAGTTAGACAACAAAAATAAGATGCTTTGATACACTTTCAGCAAATTTTTCGTGTTTAAAGTTTCATCTTACAAGGTGACAGCAGATGTGCTGAAGTGTACTTTGTCCTTACAAATTCATCACGGTGAGGTTTTTCCCCATGAAGTCTTTGCTTTTTTGCCACCTCCTGTAACTAAATTAAGAAAAGCCACATATATATATATACGCACACATAAACAGATTATTTACAGTTGAAGAGAAAAAAGTTTCGCAACTGACCCCAGTCTACTCTTAAACACTACCTTCTGCTCTTGACATGGATTTTGTGTTCTGAGGTTAGCTCTGACAAAGATCTGTGAATAGTTGGGACAGTACTATAACTTTCAGATAATTCCTATCAGTACTCTAGCTGTACTGGAAAAAATCACTGTTGTTACGCTTCCATTTATGTTACAGGTTGTAAATACATTTTTTTTTGAGTAAGCCAACAAATGGTAAACAAAACAGATCTTATATTTTTTGAAACTAAGCAGTTCTAGCAACAGAAATACTGAATACATATAACTGGTGTTCCACACAACAAAAATGCCTATGTTTTGACCTACCACCACTGTTACCACTTAGGGTTTAAAAGGACACATCTTGACATCAGTGAGAGAAGAACAACTACAAGTTAAGAGAACCCCCTTTCCCAGTCCCACAGGCACTTCATCAGATCGTATCTCCTCCATCTAGATTTGCAAGGCAAATGTAGCGTTGCACTTCTTGAGACCAGAATAAAACTCTCATAGACTTCAATGATGCAGGATCAAACCCATTCCCTTTATAACAGGTTCTCTCAAGCAATTTTATCCTAATTTTCTACCCTGTGGCTGAATTCTAATGTTTGCAGAGGCAAGCTCTTTAAGTGGGAAAGCAAGAAGCAAAATGCAGATCCCAGAAGCAAAGGCAATCAGTGGTGAAGAACAGAGCTATTTTACTTGCTGGGTTGAGTTGGGGGGTTTATTTCATCAGGGTCGAAAGTGTGGGAGAGTTGACACAGCAAAGAAAGTCAAAATATACTGCACTTACAGTATATGCACTTCCATTACTACTGCAATTAATATTTTTTTCCAGGCATATTCTGCTTCCTGTATTTCTATGGTGAAAAAATTATTGTCTCAAATGTGCCCTATCAAGTTTCTCCAGTAAAATTACAAAATTAATTTGTGCTGCAGGTATCTTGCTGGACTCCCCTCCACCCCGAACACATTTGTCCCCAGTGTCGCTTTCTTATTATGTAATCAAAGCAAAACTACAGCCATGCCTTATGCCTTAATAAATTACAGGAATACAACAGTCCTAAACTTTACATAGCTGGTTTTCCTGAATCTATGCCACAGAATGATGAACAACAGAAAAGATCTTTCTTCAGAAAGTAGCCCATCACTACAATACAGGTCTTCCCCCCTCTGCACACACAGCTCTACTTCTGCTGACTTTTTCCCTGCTGTGAACAATCACCCCTTTAACTTTCAAACACAGTGTGATTTATTAAAGCAGACTGCTTGGCAGCAAAGCTCTCCTGGCATTCAAAAATATGATTAGACCATTAAATTTAGTAGTTTTTTTATAAACTTGATGCTGCATGCAACTTACCCTCTTTAAAATACAAGCCCAGAAACATTTCCAGTACAGCTTGCTCAGCTAAACTCCAGGCACTTTCTTTTCTTTTTCTACAAATCCACTGCAGCTCCAAGGTTAAAATTATTAAAAAACCTGCATGAATTAAACCCCTTACCTTTTAAGGCTTTTTCACCCTTCAGCGTTCGCCCATTGTGAAAAACTGAATCTTTAGCAGTTGCAGCTACGCACACACACACAGACACACACAGAACAGGGCTTTCTTCAGCTCACTGGTATTTCAAGTCTTTCATGTGATATCTTTGGCTGTACTTGCTTAATTCATTCCTGCTGCTACTCAAAGGAAGTCAAGCCTAGCGAGGGCTGGCTCTACAGCAATTGCTGTAGATATTCCTGACTAACAGGACATGAGGGCTAATCTCACCTTATAGGCATCAAGAATGTAAATATATTTCACAGCCAACAAATTCCTAAACCTTAAGAGACAAAATGCACAAAATGCCCTAAGACACAGTTTAGCAAGGGAGTTACAAACGTTAAAGTTTTTGCTAGAGAACAATACTCTGTACCCCAGCAATACTTTTGGAGCTCTAAGGATGTCTATTTATCATGGGCTGTGCATATTCGTTGGAGTAGTTACCATGAGAACACAGCAAACAGGATTTGAATGTAAATTGCCATCTAGAGATGTGGGGGGATTTTTTTTGTTGCAGTTAAAAAAGAAAACTTCCAAAGCTTGATGAAGTACACACTTCTGCACATACATTTGCATGACAATGCTTGCAATTCAAATACTTGGTAGAGTGCACAAGAAGGAAGAAAAGCCAAGTTCTTTGCTCGGTATTTACAAAAAGCAAATACTTCAGACTTGGGATCAGTAGTTCCAGTTCCACAAACGCCCATCCATGTCAGACAATCACATATGAAGGAATTCATAACACATAAAAAAATCCATCACGTGGCACAAAATGTAGAAATATTCAAGCACTTGAAGTCAGCTGGAGACAGTAAGACCCTCTGCCGCTGACAGATCAATTACTGCAAGAGTCAAAATTCTTCTCACTTCTAAGTATCACACTGAACTACAAAGCAAGTGTTGCACTTTAAAAATACCCCACCCCTAGGCATTTTGATTTTTCCCCAGAATTGTTCCGGTACTTTGCCATTTGGGCTACCTCCTCCCCCAAGTCCCTCCTGAAGCAGCAATTGCTCCCCATGCATCCCCCCACCCTGCTCACAAGAGCACACTGCCATGGTTACTATCTGAGATCCAAACATGACTCCCATCACTTATGGACAGAGTCCTACCAAATGGTCTATCTGGGAAACCTGGCAACTGTGCACGTACGTGCTGCAAAACATGCAAAAATCTGTTTGCCTACACTGCCTGGAGTTTGATGCAATCTTTACAGCACAGCGTCTGCTCCCACTCTGGCAGTACCCCATCTCAGCTCTCTATCCACAGCCTTAAACACCTCAATTTTAAACTCCTTACACCACAGTCACTGAAAGACAAACCCTAATACACTTAGCAAGGGGATGCCTAGTCAGCCCTGCTTAGTAAACAACAAACCTTGATGAAGAAGGAAGACATGCCTGTCTGGGTGATTGCCCGGAGAGTGGAATGACCTACTTCAGCCCAGCAAGCAGCGATGCTCTGACATGGGGACAAAGGGACAACCCAGTGGCTCCTGGGCAGCATAAATGACACGCTGCACTGCAGGAGTGATGGGACCGATCGTTCAGAGGTGGCATAGAAGGCAGGCACTGCCTATGCAGCATGAAACTCCTTACAGGAATCGTCTTGTTCTTTCAGCCAGGGATTCAGATTCACACGTAACACTACTGCTGGCACTTTGCGAGAAGGAACGATTGCTCTCCTCACACCCACTCTCCTTATCACTTTTACCTAAGGAGTCTTCTAGTGCCTGACCTAATTACTCAAGTGATGTGCCAAAAAATGATGCAGCTGGGACATACTCCACAAGTCTTGATTTGAAGCTGTGTAATTCTGCAAAACCCAAGGCGACAAGATCCAGGTAGCTGAATTAAGTGGCGTTGGCCGGGCATGATGCCACACCTTACGACTGCGCCTTCCTGATTATGAACAATAAAGCCTTATGAAGTAGTTAAAGGGCTAAGGATAAACACTGGCCCCGTGCACTTGTTGGCCTGCAAGATCAGGCCAACATGCTGTGTTTTTGGGAAACGGTTGCTCTCCCTCCCAAAGGATAAACCTGAACAGCAGCTCCCTGAGCCTGACCCACGCTGCCCCAGCAAGCCCGATCTGTGCTCAGAGCCCGTGGCTTGACAGAAGTAATTGGCAGTCAGAAAGCCTTCTTAAAACAAGTATTTATTGAGAGCTGAGATTAAAGAGAGATTTTTAAAATAGACAATAAGGATCTCTAATATATGAGCTGCTTATACAGCTGTAAATTAATAATACTACTAGACCTTAACTTTCTACAGATAGCACTACACACACCCAGCAGCTGTACCTGGGCCATATAATCTATTCCCTTTACTTTCAAGGTATGACAGAGTAGCTAGTAACGGGATAATGAGGTTTTCTATTCCCTTTTTCTGATGGATAGCAAGTCAAATTTACCCTGTGATCTGCTAGCTCCCAGTACCAGAGAACACTGCAGCTTTGCTGCAGAAGGGCTACCCCAGGGCTCTGCAACTGAATAAACCATAGACATGCCTCCATTTAGGGTCTAACACTTTTTAGCTTTTAACTGCTGGGCTCAGCATCTTTAAAAACCTACAAAGGCATCTATTCCCCAGTAAGGTGACCCTCACCACAGTCTGGTGAGTGACTGAGGTTGGTGTATAAAGCACGTGCTTGGTATACAACTGCAGTAGAATGCACAAGTTTGAAGCTGGACCACTTCATTAAGAATATTTTTTTAAAATAAAGACTTTTAAAAATGTTTTATCCAAATGCTTAGCAATCCTGTGCTGAAGGTGTAGTAGAATATCCTTGAAGCTCAGTGTCTCCCTTCCTGCATCTTTCAAGGTTTTATGTCAGTGCTGTTCTCAATTCAGCGGCATTAAACTTGCGCTGTTCTTACCCGAACTTCTGCAAAAAACCCCCTTTCTACAAGGCAAAGTCAGTAACTCATACAGTCAAGCCTCAATATGACAATATTGCAATTCCAGCTTGACAACCAGTTCACGTTCTGCCTTCACTGAACTTGTACCTGCTCCACACCCAGCATACAATCATCCTCACAGATGGGGCCAAGCCATTCTCTTACTGTTCCTTTGTACCACGTTCCTGAGCTGTACTTCTAACTGGTGTTTAGGCTGGTATCATGCTATACTTATGTTTGTAATCATTCAGAGCTATTTTAAGAGCACAAGTTTAATTCAGACGCCAAGTGAAATAGGTTTGCATCTTATTTCGCATTAGGGGACATACTGCTTGTTATTCCAGGGCGTCTCATGGCTATTAACGACCTACGCCTCAAAGTACATTACAGGTGCCAATAGCTATACCTTGATCCCTTTAAATGGCTCTGTCCCCAGAAGTAATGTTAGCAATCTTATTGCCTTGATAGCAATTTTTCCAGAACAAATATGGAGCATGATAGGACTCCTGAGCAGCAGCAAGCCTCACAGAATTTATTACAGAGCTTTTTCTACCAGTCTTCCTTTGAATTGCAAAGTTATTACTAGTTTCACTTTTTCTGTTGCTCCCTGTAACCCCTACCCTGCAGTAGATTTACAATACAGGTTTAATTTTGTCTTATTTCTTTACCTTACCCTAATTAAATTTTAAGATCAAAAAAATTAATATAAAAAAACCTGCAGAGAAACAGAACTGCCCCTTCAGAGCTCACACAAGCTTCAGAGAAGGTGGCTTTTATCTTGCCAGTGGCAAGACCATCACTGCAACAGAGGAATGAGACAGACAATAAATGAGTAGACAGGGAGGTAAGCAGAGACCCTGCAATCCTGTTCAGGTGGCACACACTAACACAGGTGTCCTAAAAAAAACAAAAGAAAGTTAAAATTCTTTTCTACATCAAATTCATGCCAGCTCTAATGAAGCCAGGATTTTCCCTATCTGGACCAAATTGGACTTAGATCTGTAACCAAAAAGAGTTCTCTACACGCACGAGATAACAGCTACATCTGACCTGTTGAAGTCTCAAGAACAGGGAATCACAGAAGCAAGCTGTAATAACGCAGGTTTTAAGAGACCAGCACAGATAAGCACAGATAAGGGCATGCAGATGCTGGAGGCGGGGGCCACCTGCAATGATTATGCCACTCACTATGAAGAAGACAATATAATTTCTGAACCAAAGTCCTAAATGGAGAAGGGAACTTGAGAAGGCACTTGAACCAATATGACTGAGGCTGGCTCCTTCTGGCCAACAGGAAAATTTCTGCCTCTGAAACAGCTTGCAAAGGAAGTTCAGATCTTAAATTTACCCTGAGCTGTCTTCTGAGTGGCACCAAGGCTTAGCAACTTTATTAATAACAGCAAGCTGGAATAAACATTCAGCTGATGGCTGTAGTAATGCTTGTAGCTTGTTTTAAAAAGACAGTCTTTTGTGTGTGTATGTGTGTGTGTGTGTTGTGGTTGATTAGTTATTTTTAATTTAAGGTGTACAAAAAAAGGATAGATGGAGACCAGAAAAGGCAAGGTTGCAGGGAGGAATCATTATCGAATAGACAGGAGGCAGGAAAAGAAACATGAGACCAAGAAACAGAGAAAGAGCTGTCAAAGTTCAAAAGCATGAAATAATACATAGTTCTGCAAGCTGCACTAAAGATATGGGGAACTGAGGAGAAAGACCCTTCATTAGCAGAAAATACTCATTAAGCATACCAAGTTGAAAAGTTTCCACGTTATGGCTAGTTCAGAACAGACTGGAAACTGTGAAAACAGATACACTGATTGTTCGGGGGTCTCCCAAAGATTAATAGGTTCTCTGTTCTTCTGTCTGAGGCCTGCTCACTGAAATGTCTTGTGACAAAAGGTCATGTACTCTGTGTGCTCCCTTTAGGAAACTGCACTAATGAATGTAGATCCTGCTTTGATATGTAAATGTTCAGTGGTTTACTGCATATGCTGAATTGTTTTTGCTTGCCACTGTAATATATTTAAAAATTAAACTTTTGATCAATTAAAAAATCAAATAATTACTGTATATTATCACATCTCTTATCCAACATGAATATACTTTAATGTCTAGAAGAGCAGAGGAAGTAGTCTGCTGCATGTTCTGCTCTTCAAAGGCTTGAATTTGTCTTCTATCTGCTCAACCTCATTCACCTACAGAATTCAAACATACTTGCAGAGTAAAACAGCTCTCGCACACCACTAGCTTCTCCCCTCCAGAGCTACAGAGGATGCTTGCTGACAGGTGTGTCACCTATTTGTACCCAACCCAGAGAGCAACAAGTAGCTTGAGAGGCTTTGCTCCTGATAACACAGTTTCAGCTCTCTCCTTGCTGAGTGTCTCTGGTCCAGCTCTCCTTTAATACTGCTTATCTCAATAAAGCAATTAAAACACCCCCTTTCTTTCACATCATTTGTTATTTGGCAAACACTTTTTGTTACTTTTTGAAGCGTGACATTTTATCATTCCATATCACCATCACTGCAGAGTAAAAACTATGGATGGAAAACAGAGAGGAAAATACTCAGTGAACATTTTTACTCTCTTTTAATCCCAGTTTCTCTGTTTCAGTGGCTTATCTGAATCTTTCAAGCAGTTATGTTTCTAACCAACCCTCACAGTGAGTCACGTATGCGATAATCCCTGGTAGTCCATGCACAGATAACATGTCTCTGAGCTGTGCTGGTTCAGAGCTACGCAAACTGACTCACATTATTTTCCTTTGTCTAACTGAAAAGAAGCAACAAGTTGTATGACAGGATAAACTATGAAATGTTTAATATGATGTGCATCCACAGAATCCAGCTGAGCTACAGAGAAGCCAAATGCCGTTCATGTGCCTGCTTCTCTACCTGCACCGTTGGCAGAAGGGGCAACACCAACAACATCACAAGATTGGCACAAAAAATCACTGTCTGTGAGACATGGGAGGAACAGAGAGCAGTGCACAGTGGACAAAAATCAAAACACTGAATCCTCAAAACACATTTTGAGAACACTTCCCTAAGTGAAGAATGCCATCGACAAGTATTATGTATGGTTTTCCTTCTCATTTTCCATCAAGTCGTCTGTGTGACCCTTTACTCATTCTTCAAATTAGGTTTCTTATTTGGTAAAGCCATTGAATCAAGTTAGATTTGCAATCAAATTAAAACAAATGGAAAACAAGAACAAACATTTTTGTATAAGATTTCAGTGACATTTTATACATACTTTGAAAGGGATTGTCTACAGGAATTTCCTAATCTGTTCCTGCATGCACTCCTGCAATTAGATGTGGTTTCCTGAGACTGAGGCTCTCAAGCTCTTTCTGCTTATTCTCACAGCTGCTAGTTCTGTGAGAACTTTGTTTTAATGATAGTAAAATATATGTGTAGATACAGTAGCATATGCCAAATTTGTCAGGGATGAAGCATTCTAGTGGGAAAAGACTGGTAGAGCAACAAGGAACATGGGAGTGGGAACAGTGTTTTCCTTGCTATGGAAATGCAACAAATGTCTGGTTCTTGCATCAACCACAGCAAATCCTTGTGACTTTGGTACGTGGAGACGAGCCTTACTCAGATGCAAAGGAAAACATGTGAATTATTTAAATTCTTCTTATAGGCCAGTGGCAGCAGGTGGGCTTTAAGGGTCATGGGGGCTTCCAGGCAGGAACAGAAGCAGGAAAGAAAACAAGCTTTTCAGAACTGCCCTCCCTCAGTGATCAGGGGCTTTGCTACACACATAGGCTCACAGACCCCAGCTGCTGGCCAAGGCACTGTCATACGTGTGGGTTTGGCTACCTGGTGGCTGCACACCTCAGAGCACCAAACACTTCAGGATGCAGAGAGCAGACCTTATCTGCTTCCAGGCCGCTCCCGCTTGCTAGGGTGCCCACAATCTGCGTGTTATTTGACACATCACAAGTAACAGCACGAAGTGGAGTTAACAGTTAGCAACTGAAAACACGTGAAGTCGAGGATGGACCATCCAGATAACACAAAAAACCTGCAGTGAAATCTGCCAGATTTGATGTGCTAGTATCCTGATTAACCAAACATCCCAGAAAACTGTAACACGTAGAACTGGATTTATAGCAAAGTCACTTACTTCTAAGTTGTCATGTGAACACCATAAGCCACATTTGTGAGCACCTCTGCCTGTTGCATTTTTGACATAAGCAGACCATACCTGAATAATGGTCTATAAAGCCAAAAACAGATGCACAAAACCCCAGAATATCAGGACCAGGCTAACAATATTAACTTCAGTGATTACTATAGCATTACCACTTCATTTCTAGAGAGCTCTCCAACACATCTAAGTAAGTCTTGACATTGCCTTTCATTATCCATGACTAAAAAGACAAATTGATACAGTAAACTTTAGTTTCCAAGTCTGTTTTAAAAACATAGTTCTGTAACAGAACAAAACAGCCAGGACAAAGACACCTAGAACTGTACATAAATTGTAAGACTGATGACATGATGAGTCTGATGACAGTCAGTCATTCACACCAGTTTTGCTATATGCACCGCCGTTCACTGCCTCTAGCGATTTAAAACAAACTTTGCAGTTTTGACATTTTCTTCCTAAAAAGGCTCTCTCAGAGTTGTCAAATGTGCAGTGCAGCCTTCTACCTTCCTTTTATAACCATCCTTAGAGCCTGTCATTTATCAGAGTTGTGAGCAATGACTATTAAAAAGATGCCCAAAGACATGGCCCACATGCAAAAAAAATCAAAAGCCTTTCCCAGTGCCTTCACCTTGCAGAGCCTCTGATTCACACAGTAGTTAAATAACCAGACTGGCAGTGAAACGTTAGGACTGAGATGTATAGAAAAGACAGGCGTGATTTTAAATCTTACCTTCTGCACGTTGGGTTTGATGCACCGAACAAAGAAAGGATTTGAAGAACTCAGTGTCGCCATTAAAGAATGAAGCGATTCCTAAAACACAGGTAGAAAGAAGACAGCACTTCACAAACCAACTTTTTGTACAAGCAACACACCCCAGCAAAAGCTCTTGCAGCTTAGCATTGCAGACAGTATCTAACTGCAACACCTAGCGGTATACACCAGAAATTACTGTACCATGTAAGCTCTTGCTTGTGAACATACAGAATCAATACATGCTTGTTCGTTTCTTCCATCGGCCCTTTTGATCAAAGCTATCATCACTGCTTTACAGTGAGCAAGATACACAGATTGATGTGAAGAAAACCGTTCATAAGGAAATACCAAATTGGAAAATTGCCGTTTCAGGGATTTTTGGAATGACTGCTTAAGACTTAAGATCCACATTCCCAAATTGCTAAACTCAAGCAAGTCAAAAGGAAGGATAAGAGGTCTAAGGCAAAACTGAAATACCCACAAAACCAGGCTTCCTCTTTTCAATTCAACCATCCCACACCCAATCATTTTCCATTTTCCCTGCCATCAGCAGCATTTCATGTGCAGGGAGCTCCTCTCTCCTGTGCGTTCTCAACCTTTCTTGCTAAAAGGACACTCTGATAATAAATGTAAGTCAACAAGAGGGTAGAAAAAAATATTAAAAATTTTTGAAAAAAGAGTTACTTTAGAATACAGTAGACAATAGTTTTATCAATACCAGATTTCAAAATGCCCTCCTCCTGAAATTAACAAAAATTGAGTAAAGAATAGAGTGTTAAAGAAAACACATCTTACTGAAAGACAATGCTAACAGCATTAAGCAGACAGTTTCAGTTATTTCATGTGATGGCTAATTACATTTAGCAACAAAAAGAGAGATTCTAAGGTTCAGCTAAAAAAAAACATAGAAGAAAACATGGGATTTTTCCTAGCTTTAAAACTTCGAATGACCCAATACACATTAGACTATCAGTTGTCTGAACCTCAGCCTGGAGATAAAAATCACAAAAATCCCTCAGTCCTTTTATGATTATTACTTTAATTACACATCCACCCCTTTCCTGCCTGAGCCTTCATTCCATATCTTATTCCAACTTGCCTCATTCTGTATCATTAAGTATGATAAACCTTTTTAAACTGAAGTCTTGCATCTACTTTGCAGAGATACAAATGATGGTATAGGAGGAGAGGCCAGGCTCTGAAGAGCCCAGAAAGCTAATAATGATAATGTTTCACATCTCAAACGTGGCACTGCATGCCAGGCAGCAGAGAGAATAAAAAGCAAGCTGCCAAGGAGACAGAAAACTCACTTTTTAGAGGAGCAACACTGTGTGTCCTACCATATGTTTTGGAGCAAAACTGCCAATGGCAGTCTGTTACAACAAATTCTTGCTTTAACCTGCAAACCAAGGGTTTTCTTGACGATTAAACATGAAGTGATAAAGGCAACAGGCAGAGTTGTGGCTGTGCACAGGAGCTGGTACACAGTAAAGGGAACAAATGGTGAAGAGACTGGGAACATAAATGATAGTTCTTGGTTCATTTGCCTTTGCCAGCCTATGGACCAGGGGTCAGGGGTCAGCAAACATTAAACAGACAGAAGATACAAAGACAAATATTTTTGTGTAAAGACAAATATTTACAGCTTCGAAAAGTAAAGTCTTCATCTGTATTAAACCTGTGTGAACATTACAACATCTAGGGACAACTAAGCGAATTCTCTCAACACAGGCTACTACTTACATAGATTGGGAAAGCTGGTCAGTCTAAACAAAAATCATTTAACCTATTTTCACATTCATCTGTGGTACGGACAGCCAGATTCTGCACAGTGCTGCACGCCTCTAAGTCATCGTCAGGTTACCAGCTAAGCTGAAGTTTGTCTTGCTTTAAGCAATAGGCTAAAACAGATGGTATCAAACCTCAGCTATTCTGTGTGCACCCCCAGGTCCGCGTTAGGCAGGCTGTCAAATGAAAAGAAGAGTTAACCAACCTATCATGAGAATAGAACTGCGAAGGTAAAGGTCTTATCTTCAGTTGAAATGAGATGGACTAATCCGTGGAAGGCTTTAAAACATGGAAAAAACACCCAACCTAATTCTTTGGTGACAGCATGATGTGAATGTCAACCTCTTGTAAAGCATCCCAGCTGGTTAATGGTCAGGTACTGCAGCTTTAGATAAGAGGCAACAATGTTCTGATTTCATATTATATCATGCTTTATGTTGTCCAGGGGGCCTGACGGAGAAGAGAAGGAACTCTACATTCTGTTCTATCTTGCAAAGTGGGCGCAAAAATATGGTAAATTTTTATACGGTAACGTCTTAAAGGTCTACTTTGCACAGGTACAAACGACGAAGTGGAAACAAACAGTGCCTTCTGCTACTCCAGAGAGCCAGCAAACGATACCACCTCACCAGAAGAAGTGGGTATTGTCTACAAGCGATGGTAGCACAGAGCAAGCTGTCCAGGGAATATAACATTAGTGTTTTTTAATAAAAGACACTGTGTGTGCCCCAGCACACGCTCCTTGCCATTCTGTCCAACACTTAGCAACAGTCTATTAGGATAAAATCTACCCTCAAGGGGTTTGAGTCTGCTCCCTTTTTTTAAAAAAAAGTGAATGAACAGTGCAAATGTATATTAATTCAAACAAAATGAAAGACAACTAATCCAGACTTGTACTCATGCAATTTAGAAAAGTTTTTGTGCCAATCTTTCTCTTTTAAATAATTTGCAGGCAGACTTTATGTTAGATTTCAATTTGGTGCCATTTTTGATGGGAGGGCTATAAAGCCTCATAAAAAGGTGTTTAATAAAAATGCTTTCCAAACTTTAAGTTAAAAGGCAAGGCAACACCTTAATGAGGTATTTATTCAGTACTTATTTTTCTTAGCATACAGGCACCGCTCTAAGGCTTTGTGCAATTTTTTCCTTGGTTCTAAGATTAGAAAGAAAAAACAGGACGAGAGAGACCAACTTCATAGATGAGCTTTAAAATAAGGACAAATAAGCAAGTGGAAAGCAACAGGAGTTTTGTGCAGATTGTGTGGTGTGAAGGTTAGTGTCTGCTTGAAGCTAGCTAATATGGCCAATCCGTTGATTAGTAAGTGTAGTTTATAAAAGAGACAGCAATGTTTTGATGCTGAAGTTTTGCCTGTTTTAATCTGAACTGTTCTTTACTGAACAGGGTTTATCTATCACTGAATAGTTACAAAGCAGAGACGACACATTAACTAACCTTGAACTGGAGACTGACAGTGGGTTTTCGATGCTTGCTTCCACATTTGAGAGTGTCTTGATTGTTGCGACTTGAAACATGTTCAAATAGATCATAGATGAAATCAAGACTGAAATGGGAAAAAGAATATCTCTAAAGCGTATCTTAACAGACTATGAGGTTTACCACTACAGAGTGCAAAGAAAGCACTGTCCCTTAGAAAGCAGCTCCTCCATCTAAAAAATGCTTATTGATTTTCTCCATAATTTTATTAAGCAATAGATTTTGCCTTTGCAGAATTTATGCAGAGGAGAAAAAAAAAACAACCCAAACCAAAGCAAAACAAGGAGGTTCCTTCTTCTCCACTCCCAACGTATCATTGGGGAAATGCAGTGTGAAGTCCTAGAGTCCTTACTGCATTTTAGTCCACTCAACCAAAACTCCAGCTGACTGTAATGGGAACTATACCTGGACAAAGCCTAAAAAACAAAACTTCCAGCTTGTTTGGGGCCATAACACAAAATAACCACCCACATGAGCCTCACTTTCAGATGCCAGCTGTGTATGCTGTTTTCTACCCTATCAGGCAGGTATGTTCTTACTGCTTCTACACAAACACAGACCTTTTAACTCGAGCTCCAGACAGATGTTGGTGCAAGAGCAAAAGCAGGCCCAGCAGCTTTAACTCATTTATTACTTTTACCTACATACTTCAGCTGACAGATGTTATGTCAGATATGTCATGAAACTAGAACAAACACCACAGAGAGGGAAGCGCTTATTAACAGCTTCCCCTGCACAGAAGGGCTTAAGGGATTTACAAATAAGCAACTAGCACAGCAAGGCAGGATGGCTGGACAGGATGGGTGAGGGCAGCAGCTGAGACAGCAACAGCCAGGCTCAGCTCCCTCCAATTCTGTCACTCCTCTGTGTGTCCTGGAGTCTCATCCATACAGCCACAAAAAGGGATGTGGTACAGCTCTGGCTCCCAGAGTACCACTGTAAGGATCTTGAGACCTTACACAGCAGAATGACAGGTACCAAAGACAGCCAAGCTCAGACTTTCAGTAACATAAATCTTTACAGAAATTCTCCCTTTGAAGCAATTACTACATGGCAATTTGCACTGTGGTAGGTCTCTGACATCAAGCTTTCATCCAGATTAGGGAATACCAGAAATACAAGCAAATTGGGCTGTATTTGAAGCAAAAAACCACGCTTGCACACTGCCTGTGAGGCACCCCGAAACAGTTAAAAACCGTCACCAGCTTTCAGCATCCTTACTCACCACTGAGTAGCAAGTGAGCTCTCTTAGCAACCCCCTGGACTGAACAGGGACGAGGTACTGCACAATGTGGGAAAGCCCGACTTTTTGAGAACTGATTACAGTCAGATCTGCCTACAGGCACCTCTGGTATTTCTTCTATGCTCATTTCAACTCTGTCAAGGTCTGATGCTATGCAGCATCTAACATACTCAATTCCTGACAGAATTAGGTGGTAAACCCTGGCAGAATTAGGTGATACAACACCACTTAACACCATGTCCTAAACAAATTCGCAGAAACGTACCTGCTTTCACGTAACAAGTTCAGGAGATCATCTCTGAAAGTATCTCTGTTCTTCTCCAAGATCCCCCTGACATCATACTGGACCTAGCAGGAAACAGAGCTGATTCAAACAACAAGCCAAGTAGTCAGGCACCTCTGACAAGAGCAGTACTGTAAAAAGCGCTGAGAGAACAGAGTGCTTTAGTTAATTCTGAGCAGCCTCAGGGCAAAATTAAGCTAATGAAAACTCCATCTGGAATAATTTCAAGAAATAAAGAAAAGAAAATTACCTCCCCAGCGTAGTGCTTCACTCCAAAGTTGTGAACCGCAACTCTTGGTTTTACATAAAAAGGATTGTTCTAATTGGAGGGGAAAGAAAAGAGAAAAATATTGGGTTGGGGGTGGTCAGGGAGTGGAATGATACAAAGGGACACATTATCCTCTCAACCCAGACCTAAACAAACCCTTGTCTTCCAGTGAACTCCCTGGAAGATTAGTGCTCCAAAAGCAAACAACCAACTTATAACGATAATAGGATTTGTTAGTCTGGGCTGCTTCAAATGCAGTAATAACAGATTTATAGTATCTAAAAAGGCATTATACTAAACCTGACCCCATCTGGCAGAACCATCTATTAATGGCACTTTGAAAAATAAGGCTCTGTTTTAAACTGGCAGTTATGAAGATTGGTGGATATGCTTGTGTTCCAGAAATTCTCAAAAATAATTCTAGGGTCACAAATAAAGGTAACACTAATCTGGACAAAGGAAACAGCAACCTTTCAGTAAATGACACCAAGGTGAATACTTAATTAAATCAAAGGAAAACAAAGATCTAAATAATCTGAGTTACTGCAGGTTGTCAGAGTTCTAAGAGCAGAATTTGGCTTATTCACCAATACAGAAACCTTTAACTGGACAGTAACAACAATGTTCTTGAGGGTAAGCGACTCAGTCTTGACAGGAAATTATATGAATTGCCATGGAAGTAGGATCACATCCAAAACAGCCTCTACAACTATGCACCCATATATTTGAACCATGAATTTCTACAGAAGCAAAGAGACCCTCCATAATTTGCACAGAAAACATGAGCAAAACATCACATACAGCATGCTGGGTATTCAATTTCTCCAGCAAGGTGGAGTCAGTAGCTTGAGGAAAATGGCTCTCTTCATTGATGAGCGCCAGCAACCCCAGTTTCTAGAACAGCAAGAAGAGGCAGAAAATTAGTGCACAGATGGACACAGATGTCCCCAGTTTGTAAAAATCGGAGTCCTTGAAGTTGTTGTATGCAGAGAGGTGCAAAACCACCTGTCCATGACTAAAATCCCACTCTCATAGAGGACTACAATCCTATTTCTCTAGAAACACTCCTTTTAAAACATACATCATATGATACATGGGCAAAATAAAGAAGAAGAAGCTACTGGAAGAAGCAACAGTTCTCCTGATGTAGGCAGTTTTTAGGTGCATACAGTGACATGGCCTCAGAATATATCCCCAGCCTCCAAGATCTCCAATGATCAGGGGTCCCTTAAATCTGTTTGTGTAAACAGCCTTTCAAAAATTTTTCTTCCATAAAATTATCTACTCAGTTGTTGAACCAATGCTAACTTTTAGCACCCACAGTGCCCAGTGGCACAGCAAAAGATATACAGCTTAACTAAACACTGCGTGAAACACAGCTTCCCTCTGCTTTGCATATGCATCTGTGTAATTTCCTTTGATGCTCCCTACTTCTCATACTATAAGAGATGGTAAATAAAGCAAGCTTCCCTGCAGTTATAGCAGATCCAGCAAGCTTCGGTTTGATACAGTCTCTCCAAGAACACAGTTCTACAGGTGCACGTTTTAACACGCCACTTCCCATCGGCCCAGAGCAGCTCCTGACAAAGTACACCATCCTGACTGCCTGCTGCCATCAGTTTCTGTGGTTGTCTAAACTCATGCAGCCACACACCCCGCTACAGAGATAAACTCACACACCCTGTTTGTACTGCTAGCAGAAGTGAGCATGGATGAAATGATATATAACAACTTTGTCTTTGTCATTCAGCTGCAGTTATAATTTCTATAACATGAACTCAGACCTCATCTGCCCCTCACCACTAACGTTCCTAGCAATAACTCTGCAGAAACTTCACGCTCTTTTACATGTTCCTTTAGTACAAATCAGAACATAAACAAAATTATGGATGAAGCCAAACTTGGCAGGCAACAAATGAAGATTTTCTGCATTCCATGAAAAGCCATTACAAGAGCAAGACACTGTTATTCCTTCTGTCCCGTCCTTTTATTCTTTTTAATCATCTCCAAATATTGCCTTTGTATATAATCATACACTGTTAAAAGTTACTGCAAAGAAAGATAACTATATTGAATTTACAATATAATCTACAGTATATACATGCATGAAAATGATCTGATTAAAAGTTCACTATTTAAACATCCAAGATCCACCATTCTCTTCACTTGTTCTTTGTGTTGGCAAGTGTTCTAAAGACGTATTTCCTCAGAACACAAACTAGAAATAGGTACCAGTATCAAATTCTTTATTACCTTTTCAATAAGATCCAAGCACTCTCCATTGTCTGTCCAGTCAATATCCTCCCAGATTAGTCCTTCCCTAAGGAAAATAAGGAGGGCCTTTTTATTGAGAACCACGACAAAATTATTTTAGATATAGAAACAGGAGGAGCTGATGTATTTATCTTGCAAATTACAGCAAAATTAGCTGGCTTTAAAAAAATATACATGTCCAGACAGAGATTTTGAAAGGAAGCTAAGGTAGCTGGGAACTCAGATTTCAAATGAATACTGATATTTTCAAAATTCTTTCAAATTTCATCTGTATCTCTTACCTGCTGTATTCCAGTTGCTCCAAGGAAAAGATGTGCTTGTTGAAATATTCCTGAAGCTTTTCATTTGCATAGTTAATATTGAACTGCTCAAAACGGTTTACCTAAAGAGACAAGAAATTTTCAAAAATGCATACACTCCAAGTACTGTACTTTGCAAACAAGGAACTCATTTAAGTCATAACATGTTTAATAATCAAGTTCCAGTGAAGATGACAAAGTTATGTAGAACAATGAAGCATAAATATCAGACAATCCATTTGAACAAGCTTTTGAAACCTACCTCAAAGTTTTCAAATCCAAATATGTCCAAAATTCCAATGGACTTGAAGTCTTCCTTGCTCCTGATTCTGCTGTTGATTTTCTTAATGACCCAAGCAAAACACTGGGAATAAAGTGCCATAGCCATAGAATCTCTGCTGTCTATTGCCTGCATTAAAGAAGGAATAAACAACACATCAATCACCGCTGTAACTGAGAACTTACCAGACTTTGCTGGTCAGCATCCTTTGCACAGCATAAACCAATGTATAATGCAAGCAGGTTTGTATTCCTATGTACCTTGACGGCAATTGTATTAACAGCTACAGAGTGTCACGATTTAAGCTTTAACAGCATCGGTTATAACAGCTGTACACCTATGTGGCTTTAAAATTACATTTCAAGGCTAAAGCATTCAAAAATTAGGAAATTATAAACTTAAGGTATGGAGGAAGAAAAGAGAAGGGTAGGAAATAACACCTTAATTTATCCCTTTCTAGAGGTAAGCATAATGTTATATATACCTCTTTCTAATATACCCCTCTTGTAAATAATAAAAATATTTCTGCAAAAAGTTTTCAAGAACACCCACCTGACACAAATGTCCATAATAAAAAATATCAGCCTACATGATTAGAATTTGAAGAAAATGGTAAACAATCAGGCTTAATAAGAACAACGAGAGCCAAGCTACAAGCCCTGGCCAGAATGAGAGGATGGAATCTATCGAGATTTCTAAAAGTCCAATTAATAACCTTCCCAAAAACCCTATGTAGTATATTTGATAGCAACTCTGATGCATGAGCTAAGCTTCTGTTCCTGAGTGACAAATGATTTCCCTGGACTTGAAGACCAAGCCACGTATTTAACAGACCCTAAAAACATGTCAAAACTGAGATGCCTTTACCTGTTGTATACTAAGAGGTGTTAGGATTTCTTCTCCCCTGAGTATCATTGATCTCTGTGTCAACGCTTCAGTTAGCTGTGTGGAGTCCAACCCCAGTAGTTCAGCAGATCTACCCAGAGCTGGTGAAAGAGAGACAAATACAAATATGTCCTTAAATGTATAAGGTTATGAAATTAATTTGCTCTATTATTATTATTATTGCTAACACCACCACTACTTAATAAGCTTCTAAAATTATGGGGATTAGAGATAAAAACACAACTAGAAACTCTAGGATGTTTTTGCTGCTCATGAAAAGGCACAGTGTCATAAATACACACAACTGAACGAATTTAGCAGTAGAAATTCATCACAAGTCAGAAATATTTACCTTCCTCTTAACGTTATATGTCAAGGACTCAAACTTACACTAACTATTTTTCCAGATACAAACAGAAATTCACTCTTTGTCCACATGAATGGGCTTCAGCTTCCCTCAGGATGATGAGGATAAAGAAAACCAATTAGATGTTTTTCTTACATGCATGCTTTGATTTGCAATTGTGCTATAATGTGGTATATTAAGCAATACGGAATGCTACTGCTTATTGTCATATTCGAACAAACATTTAAAATGCTCGCCAGGCCAGTCTTTAGACATACAAGCACATACTTTCAGATTTGCAACTGAAGTATTGAAAGCTCTAACAAAGGACACCTTCAGCGGAGATCTCCCTTAAGGAACGCATTTGAGCACTTATATTTTATCAATTTGAGAATATTTCAAAGAAGGAATTAGATTAAAATGGAATTTCACTACTGTTAATGGAATAAATATGTGCCCAAGGTCTTCCCTAATTAAGACCTAGCAGACTGATTTGCCTTATCTGTCAAAAAAACAAAAATAACATTCTAATCAACATTTACAGATGCTAAAAAGCAGTAAGACCCTTTCACTGTTTGTCCTTGACATGGTCAGATACACTAGCAACGAACACCGCTTTCACAGCCTCAAGAAACATTTACATTTGGATGCACAGCCTTCTCACCTGTCTTAAAGGACACTTGTGCCCCACCAGCAGTGATGAACTCAACGTTTCCTAGATGCAAAATGCCAGCCAACAGCCTCAAAACTTCTCGCACCTCCTCCTTGCTGAACTGCATCACTTCCATTGCAGTCTGCAATGACATGTGAGCTTCTTCGATAACGTGCACACTGACTCAAAAATGGGGACAAGGACAAACCCACCAACTGTGTTGTCAGGCCTTAGAAAAGCAAGTCAGGACTGACAGAGAGCTGGCGGGAGTTAATTCCTTTGGTTTTATCCCAAATCAAATACACTGTAAGATATGACAGGCCATCCTGGAACATGTTAAGTATAATGGTTTTAAGAAATCTCCTTTTGATGCTGTAAGGATGCTGTAATTTGCTTTCAAACTCTTCATTAAAATTGTATAAATATTGGAATGCCCTACTGAGTCATGCTTCAGACACAATTTCACTAATTTGCATTAGGAGCTGATAACCTCCTCTGAGTTTTTACAAAATCTTGCCAATTAGCCTGGTAGGTAACAAGGCATGGGGGAGGAAATGCAGCAACATCTAAGATTTGCTCATTTCTTGTCTCAGCATCAGAGAATTCAGAGGAGACCTTCTGCAGCATATTTGGGGCAAGCCATAATGCCCAAACATGCATCTTACCAGTGTAGTCTGACATCTTACAGCAAGACTGAGCAAGAAAGAGAGATCTATATAAAATGTGTTGAATTTATGAATAACCAATATAGCAACAATCAAGGCTCAACTACATAAATGAGGAGAATAGAAAATATCTAACCGAATATTAAAACAAGAGGAGAAACATATGCTTTTCTCTGACACAGAAGGGGTAAGTAATTGTATATCTTTTGAAATTACCAGAATTTCCTAAATTTGGGTCTAATATGAGCCTGTCTAAGAGCAGATCACAGTTTTATACCCTTAGAGTTAGGTTCATCATGTTATGGTCACTGCAGGTGTCTGACAGATCACACAAGACACATTTTATCTTTCATAAATCATCAGTTACAAATAGAAAAGCCTCAGACTCATCCCAGAATTAAAAGCAGAGAACAGATAATGATTGGAGGTTTATTTTGTATAGAAGACCTTTCACAACAGAGCTCTCAGAAAGGCAGCAGCATTAGGAGTTCATCTGCACGCTCACCGTGCACTTCCTCCCTGTCTCCTACAAAAAAGTTTCACTTAAGTAACATTTCTGGGACTTAAACATTAATAAAAATAGGCAAAGGAGACAACTATAATAGGAAAAGCCAGGCGAGGGCAAACTGCGGGGTTTCTGCCCGCCTCCTGCCCTGGGAATGCAGCGTGGCAGCCTCAGCCCCTGCTCCAAGCCTGCCCACACTGTGGGCAGCACGCAAGTGTCACCTGCCCAGCTGAGTTCATGCTCTGCCTACCCTGGAACGCTTAGCACAAATTAAATGTCACACTAATCAACTTAAGCTTGTGACTACAATATAGAGAAGTTACCAACTTTTCCAACACCTCCTTCCACCATACTTCACAAGGATTTTTTACACTAAAAATAACTGCTGCATCCACTACACACTAATTTGTCAATCTGGCAAAGAGATTAACATAGATAAGCAAAAATAGTTTGGTGAAGGGCATAAAACCAAATCTTTTGTCTGATTTTTAAAATCTAACACATATCACCTCGGTGATATAGTAAGCAATTAGCAATTATCTTAACAGTCAGTATAGACAAACTGCTGTAGCTAATTGGTGTGGGTATAAGATATGAAGCCATTCAGAGAAAGACTCCATCAGGCCCTGGTTTTTAATCTGTGTTTACATTTTGTTCAACTCTGTTGCGTAAGTTACTCCATACAACTGGATTTCCCAGCTGCAATAGAAGGCCAGGTGCTTCGCTCCCCATGCGCTGCACTGCGGACTCAACCCAGTAGGTACTACATGACCTGGGCAAAGCTTTAGGACAGAAAAACAGTGGAAGCAGATGTAGCCGTACTATGAAACAATGCAGCGAAGGGCAAAGGAATGTAAATGCCCTACTGTCTTCCCAACTGATATTATTTTCATTCCAAAATGTAATAATTTCACTAAATTACAGCACACTTTGAAATGATACAGTAAAAATGAAATATTGGAGGGAAGGTAAAGACATGCTCAAAATGACAGTGAAGTGTTATGAGAAAATGTAACTCCCTGTAAGATTAGTGCCTCAATGAGAGAGCTGCATGTGCAGGTAAGCACAAGAAGGCTTTGTCCCTTGCTCTGTCAATGGCCCCAGGTGCCTGAACCTCTAGCATTTTTAAGGCATAAAGAACTAGGGAAACAACTCACAATGACTTCCTTGAAAGAATCTTTGTCACTGATTGTCTTATCCGCTATACATCCAGACTGATTCAGGTAGTGGTAGTTCTCCGGTACAGATAAGTAAAAAGCATCTAATGAGGAGAGAAAAGAGAATGAGTGAAAAATCCCAAAACAAAAGCACTCCACAAATTTCTATGTCAGAGTTAAACAGTTCACAACGAATTTGGTCAGAAATGATGATGATGCATGAAACAACGTTTTATATTAAAATCAGATATGGGGTTTTGCTTTCCTGTTTTTTGCTTTATTTAGCTGCACTATGGAGTTAACTCTACTTTTTAGCATGCAAAGACAGAAGGCCCAAAGGGAGATGCCGACACAGCTTTAGGCAATTTTGCACATATACAAATGTTATTTCTTTTGTTCAGTGGATTTATTCTTTATGAGAGAGGATTAGAGGAACCAGAATTATTTCTCTTTGTTGCTGTGGAGTTATTTAGTACCAGTGAAAATATTCAGCTTGAACAGAATGAGGCATGTTTGTCCCCAAGTAATTTTCCCAGGGCCACAGCAGAAGCTGGAAGAAAAATTAACGGCAGCTCAGTGACATTCTTCAACTAAGGAGGCTGCTTTATCAAGTTGAGCTCAAATTCACACTCACTGAATCCCGGCTGAATAAATAACTAACTTCTCTGCTTGGGTTAGCGGGTTTCTGCAGTTAAAGTCCCCACTGCTGTCACCATGGCTGACTGCTAGCAGAAAGCCACTACAGTTGTGTGACTTGCGGTCTGCCACTCACCTTTCTCTCTCTCTTCTATCCCTGCCAGCAGAGCATAGAATATATGATAATTTCTTTCCCCAGGGTTTTGTCTTACTACACGATTCTGTCAAAGTAAAAAATAGTTTCCAATATTAAGCAATCATTTTTAAGAAATTTTATCCACAATTTCAAAGCAAATATTAAATCAAACAAAATTAACTGACCAAAATCAAACGTCAACTTACTTTTTCCAATAAATCTATGGCCAGGAAGAAAAACTTCAGTCAAGGAATAAAGTAAACAGCAATCAATGCACAAACTATTTATAATCTTCCTTCTTTCATTTGAGACAATAGGAAGAGCATCACGGTCTTTTCTTACGACATGCCTACTGCCATAATAAGATGAATAAAGTAGCAACAATGATAATACTGCAGCAGTTCTAATACCAGTGTGTTCCCACACCTCCTTCTCCTCCATCCCACCAAAACTGGACTTGTGTTCTGCATTTTAAACTACATTTGCTTTCCTTTACTTTTTCTTTTCCCTAAAGCTTGGACACAGATTTAAGGATGAAATTTGTTGCACTGCAAAAGCAGCTTATGTTCAAAACACTAGGTAGGATCCCCTTGGTATATTCCTTATTCCCATACCTCTGGTGGAGCTGGCTCATAGTCCAATTTTGCCAAATGCAGGACAAATCCAAGGATTTGACCCACTCAGGTTCACACTGCAGAAATTCAACAGCTCTGCTCTTTCAAGTACTTTTCCAGAAAAGTAAGAAGGTTATCTTTGAATATAATAAATGAGGGAAATAGCTGACAAATGAAGTTATCTCCAAGAACTCAGGCTGTTTTATCTCGCTATGTAGGAATATGCATGCTAGCAGTAGCAATACAAAATCCTGATCCTCCAAGAGATTATAAAGCCCACCTTGCCACAAATGCATGTGTGCATGTGCACAAACACATGCAGACTTGGCTGTTACTGCTTCCCTTTCCCACCTAACTCAGTTGAATTTAATTGTGCATGTTTCAGGATGGGGTGAAAGGACAGACAAGGGCAAGCCACTTCTCTCTCAGACCTCCACAGAGGAGGTACGTGGGGGCTGCCTGCAACCAGGGGTAAAATCACCGAATGAGGATACAATCTATAATTCTTCCTCCCTGAATGTTTCCTTTCTGACAGATGTTCAGCTGAATAAACTTCCCAAAGCGACTTGAGTTGTTGTTGTAAACAGTCTTTGCGTTGCCAAAAGCTTCCATAATTGGGCTGTGAAAATACAGAAGGAGAAGAGCATTATCATGTGATAAGCATGCCAACAGTTTCACATGGGACAGGTGAAAGAAATAGCACTCTGAAAAGCTCGCTTCTGACACCCTCCTCAGCCACAGCCTACATCCTTAGGATTATCCTCAATTTATTAACAACAGGCCTCTCAATTTTCTATCAAAAGATGCAAGTATTCAAGCAACAGGAAGATTAACTATACTAAACTACTCTGCAGCTTAATCTGTAATTGCTCAAAAGATGCATGCCATTCTCATTGCAGCACTCAAATTATAGAAATAAGAAATCTCAGCACGTGCAAATTGCTAGACAGATGTAGGGGAAATAGTCGTTGTCCTAAGGCAATTAAAAAAAAATAATTACATCAAGATACAGCAGGTAAAAAAGAGGTGAATCATGATAAACAAAAGTAATAGCATCTCAAATTGCCTTTGTTTTTAAATAGTTTAGAACCATGTGTTATTTCATTTGAACACTGGGGGTTTTTTTTGCTTGCGTAGAGTGTGTCTAATTTATCTGATGTGTTACTCATCTGTCTTATCAGTCCTTGTTATCCTCCCTTTCCTCAGCATGCTTTTACCACCTGCGCACTCCATCCTCACCATGCTGTATCTTGTTCCACCTTATCCCCAGGCTACACAAACCAAACCAATGGTTTCTCTCTCCCACCAGCCATTTCCCTCACTCTGAATTCAGTCTCCCACAAAAATATAAGCCACCACTAAAGCATCGTCCACTTCAAAACTCTGCATCTTTTTGCTTCATTAAGATATACCACTGTGCTCACAACTCGCTAGAGCAGCCCAGGTAATTTTGTTTAATGGAAAATTTCCCCCTTTCCAGTAGTCATTTTATTGTTCAGTATATGCACCCACATCTTTAATTACATTGCAAGCTCTTATGTCAATGACAAGGCTTATGTATTCTGGAAAAAAAATACCTGTGTATTGAAAGATCTAGTACCTGCTCTCAAGAATAGCTTGCTCCACACAGGAGGTCTTCTCTCTGCAGGACAGCTCCAGTGAATGTTGGCTCATTGCAGACAAGAACTTGAGAATTAGCTTAGTGCTTTCTGTCTTACCAGCACCACTTTCACCGCTGAAAGAAGAGGAGGAAAGCATTTGTACAGTTCCACCTGCCAGGGGAAAAGCCCTCTGGCCAGCCCTCCAAACTCTCAATTACTGGAGGTCAGGGAGAGTGAGGTGATTAGAAATTATACTCAAATGGCAGCAGAATACCCTTTTAAGCTTGCTGAATATGACATTCAGCACAAAATGCAAACTATCTTCAGACTTCATATCACTGTTCAGACAGCATTTCAAGGCACTGATTGTGTAAGGATGTACACAACACCCATGAGGCAATGAAGAGCTCTCTGAATACAAACAGCTATCTAACAATTCTCACCAACATGGAAAAACAAAGTTAGAACAAAAGCATTGCAATGGTCAGGGAGAAAGTCCAGAATATGAATTACGCTGGGAAAGTGTGCGATTATGTTGCAGCAATCTAGGTAAGGAGGGAGCCCTGCTGTGAGAAGGAGGAGGTTAGAGACTCCCGATGCATATTGTAACACATAAAAATTACTAGTGTAATACATACTGATATTCTTAGATACATATTCTTTAAACAAACTTCTTATACATACATCCAAATAAACCAGATACACGGGTTCAAAATATACAGTTTTCACCTCTCATCACTGTCATTGGAGATGTAAAACCTCTCATCTTCACCCATAGCAGAACAAAGCTACTTGATAATACTAAATTGACATTTTAAAAACAAACAGTTAATAAGCAATCTTGCTGATACAAACAGAAGGCAATATACTCAATTTCTCTTCAAAACTAACTCTAAAAAGGGAAGGTATAAATTTGGCTCATTTCCCCAGTATCATTTCCCTTTAATTATGTAGCCTTATAATTAAAACACACCATGAGCCATTAACAAACATAACTTGCAGCTAAAGTTTGTCTAGTTTGCTTAGTTGTCATCTGAAGTAATCTCATTATATCCTAAACTGCAGCGTGATTCCTAGTTTTCCTAATTCCTAATTAAGATGTGCCTAATTCCAGTCTACTCCCAATGAAAGGAGGTACATTTTGGTCTTATCCTACCCTTTTCATTGTAGCAAGTGGGACTTTCACGGAGCATTACTGGGCATGTGGAGCAAGCTTAGTTTATTTGACAGTCTTTTGTTGTGCCATTGCTGAGTAGTGACCCTGGTGATTTTAGGTTATGGCAAAGTATAATGATGCTTTCTAGTAAAAAGCAAAGAAGAAAGGTACATGAAAGCAGCATGGCATTTTCCTGCAAGTGAATGCCAACAATTAAAAAAATAATCAGGGAAGAGATATTCAGAAAACATAATGAGGCACAGAGTTTTGTAGCTGAGATTCAAGTGTTTTCCAAGAAGAATCAGAGTCTTTAAAATATTTCATAAAACTTCATACAAAGATATGCTACCTGCTGATATGTTCCAGCAGGTATGATTCATCCATCATACTTACATCATCTCAAAAAAATTCTGTAGTATTTTTGTTTTACCCTTGGTATCTGGCCTTTTCGGTATTTGCTCCCTTTCTCTTTGCAGGCCCTCAGTCACTCATGCTCCTTTGCCAACAGAGCAAATATTTAATATTCCTTACTGCTAGCTTTGAAAGAGCTTCACAAACCCTTGCACTATCCTTGTCTAGTGAAAAAAATCATCAAGTGATACATACCTCTTCCTGCCTAAATTTTAACCCTCTGAGCAGCGTATAGCTCTACAGCAGGGATATGGGTGCCAAGGAGGACATCAGCTCTTTCACTGACATCATCCTTCTTCTGTCCCCACCTTCTGTCCCATGCTCTGGAGTACCTCTAGTGCTATGGAAGCTGAACGTTACCCCACCATAATTCTACAAGTGAGATACTCAAAGCTCATGGAAAAATACCTCCTGTGCCTATCTCTGGTACAGTTGGTATTACACACAATTATATGCTCTTGATTTTTTCTTAAAACAGGAGGGGTTCAAAACTGGATCAGGCCAAAGATCTACCTGCCCAGTGTCCTATCTCTGACAGTCGCCAAATAGAGATGTCCAAGGAAAACATGCAATACTTCCCTTCTGTGTTCTTTCAACTTCCAGTTATTTGCTGTTCAGAGGGTTCCTGATCTAAACCTGATTTCTATGTGTCTTGCAACTCTCAACGGATTTATCTTCTATGAGCTTCTAGTCATACTACCTTAAAAAGCATATGACTGCATCTTGTTTCGGATCTGCCTCCTATTAGCTTCATCTGATGCCCTCTAATTCTCATATTGGAAGAAGAAACCAACAACTTATCACAGCGCTCCCTCTCTCTGCTGTGCATGACTTCATCCTAAGCCCCCCCAGTTAGAGCTGCCCATCTCCATTAGCCATTCCCACATACGGAGCCACACTGTACTTCTGGTCGCTCCTCCAGTTCCACAGAGTCCTCCTGGATATCAGGCAAGGGGGAAAAACACTACTAAAAAATACTCAAGATACGATCAAAGGATGGATTTACCCAGTGTTCTCTATTAATTCACTAGTAACTGCTCTATTCTATTAGTTTTACAATTATTATTGAGCACCAAGTGGATGTATTCCTGGAGCCCTCTGGCATGACAGTAAGATCTCACCCCTGCAGGGGGACCGATAATTTTATGTGCATCAAGTCAGCTCTGCATTTTTCCTTTACAAAATGATTTACAAAAACCAGTTATTATTAATGAGATGAAAATCAAAACCAAGCATGCTAAACTTTAAAGTTGTTTCTTCAACCCTACAGTACATACACTAACGATAGGTTAAGTGGGATCAATCTTTCAGACTCTTTAGAAAGCCTACATCTACAAGAAGTTGACATGGTCAGTAAAAGGGTGAATTTTTTAGTGCACAGTCAACCTTTCCAACAACCTTTCCACCCCATGAGTTTAAGTGCCCAGCTCATTCCACACCACCACATTCAGTATTGTGAATATATTGTGCGACAGCAACCCACAAGGCCCCCACTTAGGGGATCTTTAGACTTTCTCCGTGACTTGTTCTACACAGGGCATCTCGCTAAGGTCACAGCAGCCTGGAGTCTGGACTGCCGCAGCGGAAAAAGGGGTCACCGAGAGAGACTCTTCATTCTGAAGGACATAACACAAGCGAGGTCGTATCAACACTTCTCTAAATCACTGCTCAGTTCTGTCTGCTGGCTTTAAAATCCCAAAGACAGAAACACAGAGACAAAATAGGCCCCTTTCAGCAAATATGTTCATCAAACACACATGAATTTTGGTGTGTCAGTCCCCTAAGAACATCTTCCCATCACAAGTCTGGGTCTCATCCAAAGAGTACGTTGGTTCACATTGATTTTCAAGCTGAACAACAACAACAACGTCAGGCCATCAGATGATAACAGAGAACAAACTGGTGTCAGACTGTGATTTCCCACTCGCAGCACTGACTTGAGCGTCATTCAGGGTGACTGTTGCTGCTTCTTTGACTGCTTTACACTTCGAGTGCTTTAAAGCCAATCAACTGCCACTGTATCTGAGAGTAAGAGCATGTGTTTGCTTGTGCATGGACTCGACCACCTTAAACATAGCAGCAACAAAAAAACCCCTAAAGATATATTCCTATTCTTACAATAAAGGGGTGGAAGCTTGAACCTGGTCCCAACTTGTGAACGTGAACTAATCCTGAGGGAACTCAGTACGTTCCCTACATCAGGACAAGCTGTTTGGCTATTTCTTGAGTAAGACAGACTCCCTTCATGTTGCTGCTGAGGCACCCAGCTGAAAAATCAGATGTTAATAATTATTTTTTTTTTTAACATGTCTGTTGTAGCATCAAATTTTACTGTGGCAGGCTTTTTTTTTTTTTCCTCTTCTCTGTTTTAAATGAAACTGGACTCTGCGGTAAGGTTCAGATCAACATGAAACTCAGCATTCGTTGATGTAGATGTTTCTGTCTACATGAAATCCCTAGTTCAATAGCCAGATAAACAATTTTTAGCCCGGGAGAGCGAAAATACCATTTCACAACTGTGTAAATATTCTAATGCACACGTTGTGCACAGCTTCTTCAATGTGCCGTTTTGTTGACATTTTAGGTTGCTAAGTCATTTTTTTGCAGCATTACCATGAATTAAAATAAGCCTATATATCACAGGCTGATAAATACGCATCTTTGGATGACTCTAATATAATCTCTTCTGTATTTCCTTCCTTTTCACCTCCGGTCTGTATGGTTATACTGGAAAAATGGGCCTCGCATTTATTCCATTTTGAGTCACTACTGATGACAGTTTTTAATTCAGGTTCTTGCCTTAACCCTCTCATCTTACCCTACCCAGACAAACATCCCAAGCATTTCAAAACAGTAGAAGCTTTTTCACAAGTTTTTGAACCCAGCGCCTTAAGAAAGCTCCAACTCAAAGCTGAGCTAATTCTGGATGCCAGCAGGGGGCACTTCAAGTCCAGAGGAGCACAATAAAGCGTTCAGGACCTTACACCTCACGGGGCTGTTACAGATTGCTACTGAGTTTTTAAGATTCCCAAAGTCAGGAGCAGGTGAAACCGCGTATCAGAATGTGAAGCCTACACGAACAATTCACTCATTTTAACTGGATGTAACTGTTTATTGTGTTTTCGTCATGCAACAAGATTTTCCTTTTTATCATCTCTTACACTAAATACAAGACCAGAATATTTGCCTGAACTCAGATGCTGCAGGGCTCCACTTGACCATTTTTTTTCAAATGTCAGTAGTAACCAAGAAAGCCTGACAGTGACTTATTGCAACATCTAATTCTAAGCCAGTAAAAGATGCAGGAATGACCACCATGCTGAAGATGACAAGCACACTTCTGATACCCCAAACTAAGTACGTGATCACAGAGACTTTCCTAAACCTCATAAGGGCCACTGAAAACCTTCAGTAATTTTTAAAAATCCTGCTCTGAGTCCTTCATAGATACAGCTGATAATACTGTTTTAGGAAAGTAGATTTGACTTTTTATTTTTTGATTTGAATTGCACGTTCCCTCAATTTCTGTAGAAACAAGATACCCTTATAAGGTTTTATTGCAGCACTTGTCTGAAACACTGAACTTATACAAATCATCGTTTTAATCCATGACCACAGTAAACAATTTTAAAAGGGGTTGTTAATGCAAAACTTCTCCGTATTATGGCTTATCTGCAGCAAGGCACATAGTTTACAGAGCAGGGAGTGCTGGAGACTCCTCTGGAATATCAGAGACTTCAGCTTATGTCCTTTTTAGGACACAGCCTGGTTTTCTCTTGGCAGGTTGTGGGGAACGGAAAGGAAAGGTAAAATACGTGGGCCAGGATAGAATGGCATTAACAAAAATACCGATGGCCATCTGCTAAGCACCAGAAATTATTTTGGTCCCCAAAATTTAGGTACATGGGCTGTTCACGAGTAGCTACCTGGCATTAAAACAGAAAAACATGGCTCCAGGCTAGCTATTTTCACAAGACAAAGATCTCTGTGCATTTCATTTTTTTCTTGAAGTGTCACCTGGACTCAGCTTTATGTATACAGCACTATGTATTAAATAATAAAAAGGAGAAATAGAGTTAAAGAAAGATGAAAAACACACTCAGCCCCCTCCATCTCTGTGACACTGACAGGCAGAACCTGCCTAGAGACGAAGGCAGGCGGGGACTGTGACCTGAGAGCTTGCAGTAAGTTGGAACCAGACCTAGCTGTGTTGCATCTGATCCACATTTCTAACAACAGCTTGAGTGCTGAACTACATGTACCAAATCCTTCTCTTACCCAGGAAGCCTTGCAAACTGGCCTATAATCTTAAATGCCAGTAGAAACTGCCTATTGCAAAAGGTGCTGCTCTCACTCTGCCTCACCCCTTCTACCCCAGCAGCTGCCCCATGCCGTGGTCCCATGGCTGTCGCAAGGGCTCCTGTGGAGGTCGGGAAACAGCTGAAATTGTGTCACCTTGTGTCTGAAGAGTTCCCCACACTTGTGCCACACGAAGGTGAGAGCAAACGGGCTTAAGCACAAAAACACTGCAAAGGCAAGAGAGGAGAGGGAGGAGAAACACCAGCTCTTTCACCCCTGTCCTGAACACCACCCCTGGCCCAGAGCCCGATGGCTGATGTCACGCTGCCATTGCCACTGAGCTGCTCCTCCCAATCCGGCAGGCAAGGCTTTGGTTTCCCTGCCCGTGCGCGAGCCAACGCAGCTGAGCTGGCAGGCAGGGGAAAGACCAAAGAGCTGGCTGCGTTTTCAGCTTTTCTGGAGCAAGAAGGAAGAAGGAGCTGAAAGCAGCAAAAAGCTATTGAAATGCCAACTGCTCTCAACATACGTTTGGCAGGAGTGAGATCCTGAATAGCAGGGACACAGTGGATCAAATGTGAAGCTATTAAATCACCGCTAAATTAAAGCACAACGAGATTAAGCAAGGAAGATTAATCAGGCAGAATTAAGTGGCTGAAACGTGGAGGGTTTTCTCTCTTGCTATTCTTATTTACCACATTTCTCAAGACTGGTGGTTATTTTTTCTTTTCCTCTTGGAAAAGAAACCGGGTTCAGGGTCTAGTGGTGACAAACTACTGAGCTGCAGAGGGATGTTTAAACTGGTGGGGAAAGCACTTAGGGTAACATTAGATGGGTGAGCAGCAAAAAATGCACAAAAATACAACCGATTTTTTCACTACCTGAAATTGTAAGATGCGTAAGAAAAATTAACATTTTGTTAGAGATCCACAGAACAATACAGAGCAAGTTCAGAACTCTCTCCCGAAACTGATGATTTTAAAGCCTGTTTTCTTTTGGAGTTCTCCTCGCCACATGGCCCAAGCCCATGCTCCCAAACCACCTCGGAAGGCTCACCGGCAGCAATAATCAAAACAGCAGCCGCCATTTACCTGATGAGGATACACTGGTTGTCGTGGCGCTTCCAAAGGCAGCGGTAGCACTCGTTCGCCACAGCGAAGATATGAGGTGCAATCTCTCCCATGTGGTGCTTGCTGTATCGCTCCACGGCGGCGCAGTCGTACAGTCCCGGGATGCTCTTGTAAGGGTTCACGGAGGCAACTATTGAACCGATGTATGTCTGCAAGCACACAGCCCCCCCAGAGTTGTTATTACACGCAGGGTGGAACAGATTAACAATCTTCCCAAATGAAAGACAACAAATGCACATTTGCAAAAACCTAGCAATCCTCTGGATAAAGGTGGCTAGTATTTTTCCCTTTCTTCCTTTCAACAAAAGCAACAGAAAGGCACAAGTTGTTTCCACCTCTACCTCATGTTTTCACGCTTACCCCACCTACAGCACAGAGCTTCTGGGCTATACGAATCCCTGCCTTAACACCACTTACAGCTGCACAGTAATGCCTACGAGCACTGGTCTACAGCTGCTTCTCATGCATTCTTAGGGACTTGCTGAACTTACTAAAAACCTGACTGTCTCCCAAGTATTGATGTAAAAGTCTGTATTTCCATGTAGAGTATCTAAGTCCTCCTCCTCTGCTATTCATTTTTTAAACAGAAGTATCAGACATTATGGTAGGCACCAGCACCATTATATGGTAGCAGGCCCTAAAACAAGAACGTGAACTGGCAGATGTTTCCAAAACACTGGCTTTCTGCAACTTAATTTATTACTAGTTTGAAGCACAATGGCAGCTGACAAGGCATTCATTTCTATCCCACTGCAATTAGAGAACACATCAGTTAAAACCACCCAGGTAGCAGCTTATGCCCATTCCCATTGCCTTAACTCATTAGGCTGTGGTAACATGATCATTTGCAACAGTCTATTCACAATGCTGTTCATTTTCTCAGTCACCCTCTATCCACTTCAATATATTTTTCAAATAAAATCAAATTACATGAGGTAGGAGATAAAATGCTTGATGCCCCCCACCAGAATTTCCAGTACATTTCTGGGGCATGTGAAATTAATTGAAGTATCAGACGGTGTGCGTGGTGCTACCGCTGTGATACTAATTTCATTTCGTTAATCACCCTTTCTGCGGTTACAGGCAGGATGCTGACACCTGGCTTCAACAGCCCTGCTGCGGACTTGCAAAGAGCCAGGCTGCGAAGCCCCCAGCCCTGTAACACGGTCTCCACGTACAGACAGATGCTTCACCAGCAGTCAACCCTCTTGTTGCCGACAGGAACCAGCTGTGAAGCTGACAGCAGGACTGGGGTTCTCTTCACCTTTGCAGCACCCCCTCCAGAAAGGGCTGGATAAGGCGAGCAGCATCTTGCATGCTGCAGAAACACAGGTCCATGTTCTCCCCTTGCAGCCGCCCTCTCCTCTGGCAAGTCACCACAGGGGCACTCACTGAGACGCAGGGACCATCAGCTCCCCCACGTTTTCCTTTCCTCTCTGTAGGTCTCTTCCACAGCATTTACATTCCACATCTAACTGCCTCTCTCTTCTTCTCCTTAATTAAAATGTAATTATTGCTGTGTATAAGCTCTCCTTTTTCACTGTTACCCTGCTGTTACATTCCCCATTATCCACCTGTTCATCCTCCATCAGGCCCAACACAAGTAGCAGCTTTGAGCTTTTGCTAAGGGGACTACATCAAGGGTCCTTGAAATTATGACAATTTTATTATCTGCAAGGGAAATATTCCTCCTCACTGTAACTCAAGTACCTTTTACAGAGCCATGAACTTTCAATCTATGTGTTTTATAAAAAGCTCCATGCTGTGCAATAGCTCAGTACGTTTCATCTAGAGGAAAGATATCATTTCAACACAAGATCGTATTGCAGGGCAATTACAGCACTGAGACAGCAGTTTAATTTCCTGGGATCATCCCCTCTTGGATTCTTAAATAAGTAACAAGGAAGTCTCCAAGAACAAAATTCCTCGGTTTGATACCTATTTCAGCACAGATTACACGGGCAAAATTTTAAGAGATTTTTTTTTTTTTAATTACATGAATACAGTGCAAGTTTGACCAATAAAACAGACTGCTACAGATTTTCCTGTTTACCTTATTGAAGTCTGACTAAAGTCTTACTAAAATGTAGGAAGAGTAACTTGAGACATGCCATCACAACAGATGCCATGGCAAAGAAGCAAAAACATGAAACATGATACCATCTAACTTTATAACTGTGCATCCACTCTGTAGATTCTGCGTGATCAAGTACCTGACAGAACAACATCACCATGCTCCCTGATTCTCCTGTGATAAAGCACTGGCAAAACTGCACCACCCTTGGCTACAGTGCAGCTTGTCTTGCTTCTCCTATTTCAAACAGTAAGTATCACAACAGACAACAGCAGCCCACTTCTGCACAGACTTGCTTAACATGAGGCAAACTTTCACATGGCTTAAGCATAATGTTTTTTAACTTACATAAACACTTCCAGAATATCAGTCATTATCGTGAATAAGGTTTTTTATTGATAAAGTCACCTGGCTTCATTGCCTCATAATCATGAAAGGTATAGTAGAGAAAAAGGTAGTGTATTATGGCAATAACAGAAACCTACTGAATAGCAGAAATGATACTCACAAAAACTATTCCTAAATCACCTCATGAAGTAACGCTTAGGACATGTCACTATTTTAAAAATTCCTTCTCTCTCCTTCCAGCAAAACTGTAATGAAACACAACCTCTACTGAAATAGGTCCAATTTTGTGGTTCCAGTCTTCTGGTGCTTTGAGTATATATGCTACCTCTTTGCAGAAGTTAAATGCGTGCACAAACTGCCACCAAATTATAATGGTACAAGACAGAACAAGCTCAGGCCCTTAAAAAAACAAACCTTCCTCATCCCAAGGCAAGAACACAAAAAAAGTTATATTCTTCACAGACAGCGGATCAGATTTACCATCTACCAAGTGTCATAATTCAATGCAGGAGCAGCCACAAGCAGGTATCTGCACAGACTCACTAGGAGTTAGCTGGCCCAAGTGAAAGTTCTACCTTACCCCAAGGCAGTTCAGCAAGGTATCGATGAGCTGAAGCAGCACGGTTATTCCCATTCCCATTAAAAGACAAATCTTTCCAAAGCCTTTGTAAATTTCCCCTGAGATACTCAGCACCAGCAAGATCTGCTGCAAGAATAATTTCCTACATCACTTCCAGGCTTACTACTTTTCCCATCCAGTAACTATCACACTGTTTTGGGTTTGTGTGTGATGGGGTTTTGGTAGCAGGTGAGGGGGCTCCTGTAAGAAGCTTCTTGAAGCTCCCCTAGATCCAAGTCAGACCCACCTCTGGCCAGAAAGGAGACAATTAGCGACAGTGGCTACGCCTCTGTAACAATGTATTTAATAAGGGGAACCTGAGAGAAGGAGGAGTTGTGAGGGACTCTGCAAACACGAAGGTCAATGGAAGAAAGGAGGAAGGGGGAGGTGCACTGGAGCCTCTCCCCCCTGCAGCCCACGGTGAGAGGTCAGGCTGTGCCCCTGCAGCCCATGGAGGTCACCGGTGGAGCAGATGCCCACCTGTGGAGGACCCCACACCAGAGCAGATGGCTGTGCCTGAAGGCAGCCGGCACTGTGAGGGAAGCCCACACTGTTGTAGTTCAGCTCTGGGAGGACTGCAACATGCAAGAGGGATCCACCCCAGAGTAGCTTTGAAAGAGCTGCAGCCCAGGGGAAGGACCCACATTCAAGAAAGTTTGTGGAGGATTGCCTCCTGTGAGAGGGGAACCATGCTGAAGCAAGGGAAGAGTGTGAGGAGTCCCCCCCTGAGGAGGAAGGCACAGCAGGACTGGCCGCACCCCACCATTCCCTGCCCCTTGTGCCACTCAGGGAGGGGGAAGGAGGTAGAGAAACCCAGCACAAAGCTGAGCCCAGGAAGAAGGGAGGTGTGGAGGGAAATTTAAGGTCTGTTAAGTGTTGTTGTTAGTGTTTGAATTAAATTGATGTTCTTTTTCTTCCCCGAACAAGTCTGGTTTTTGCCTGGAACCATAATGGGTGAGTCATCCCTCCCTGTCCTTGTCTCGATTGTAGAGCCTTTTGTTTTATTTCTCCTTCCCATTCCTGAGGGCAAAGAGGCAAGCAAGCGGCTGTGTGGTGTGCAGTTGCCCTCTGGGCTCAAGCCATGACACACAGTCTTACTAGCAGCAGTGTTTTATAAACAGTAGATCCTACGCCTGCTAGTCTCTACCCTGGCACCTCTAAGAGCCCCAAAGTCAGGGACTTGAGGTGCGGCATGACCTGCACCCACATGCAGAAGAGCACCACTTCACCATCTCCCTCTTCGCAGAGCTCTGCTTTCTCTCCCCTTGGGGACCCTGAGCAGTCACCCAGTGCAACACCTTTCTTGGAGGGCAGACCTTACCGTGTTGCAAGTGCAAGCACCTTAGAGGCAAGTTAAACCAGTGTAAAGATACACAAACACGCAGGGCTATTCAGTGGATGGGTGTTGTCTCCTGGATTTCTGCACCAGGCAATATCATACGGTAAATTAAAGCAGTTAACAGTCAGAAGTAGGATGTCTAAATTACTTTATTATGCTAACATGACAAGGCAGCCATTTGGATGAAATTTCAGAAAAGGTATAATATCACTTCCACTTAGCTCAGAAGAGAGTGAATTAAATTTTCTTTGTTCTTCGCAGTTTCTAATCTGATTCTTGCAGTCAATTACTTATTTTAATGAAAGCACTCCAAAGCAGTTATGAATAGGAAAAATGCTCATACACCTGCCAGAGCACTAGCAAGTGGACATGATTTCTGAAGACTTCCAGTTGAAATAGTTTGAGGGGTATTTCAGAGAAATACTGTGTAGAGCTTCTATCACAAGCCTGACTTGTTAAATCTGTGGCAATGAACAGGACAGTTTACTTTTCTCTGTTACATGACCAACTCAGCACTTCAGACAGAACCACACACACAAACTCTTGAATTACTTTGTTACAGCCTAAACCAGCAACAACTTACCAGATCACCACTAATACATTTATTTAAACCCAAGAACAAATGAAAGTTGAGTTATTCAGCCTGAATTCTAGTGCAGCACTTTGATTACCATATTAAAAGGTTGGGCTCCTTTTCCACTTTCAAATTTTTACTGAAATTTTACATTGATAATGCATCTCCCAAAACACTTTTGGCCACAAACCACAGACACTCCTGCTCTCCCTTTTAGCACAAAAAGAGGAAATAAGATTGTTTGCTAATCTTCTAGGAGGACTTTCAAAATTAGAAGTTCAAGCCCTGCCTTCTCAGATAGACGTTCAGTAAGGTAATGGCATCGTAAGAGTCAAAATGAAAGATGTACTTGAGAAAGGAAGAGGTTTTTCATCAGTTCTCCAAATGCTTTTTTTGTTTTGCTTGTTGCCTTCTGACAGCAATCAGCTTTGAACCCGTGTCTTGAAATCACCCCAGACTTCTTCAAACACTCAAAACCAATTAGTTCTTTAACAAGGTTCAAGAGCTCACAAAGACTTCTGGTACCCACAGAAATACTCTAGAAAAACATGCAGTGGTCAGAACATTGTGGGTTTTTGGTTTTTTTGGGTTTTTTTTCTTAAGGAAGACACAATCAGTTTACTTTAGTTTGATGCCAAACAAATGTTAATGATGTAAAAAGCTTTATTGGTTAAAATACACTTTTTCAAGTTAGCTTAAAATTACAAGAAACGAGTTTGCAATAGATGAACTAAATACAGTTTGAAAAGCCTTTCTTTCCAATGTAGGAAAGGCTTTTGGACTAAAGGAGAAAAAAGTAGAGTAAGAAATTTCCCCTTCAAAACTTTTCTCAGGTTCTCTATGCAGAAAAAGCAACAAAAGGGGAAACTGTCCTAATGCAAGATCACTTCATTAATTCTATAAACGAAGCATACTAAATATATCAGGGACCATCTTGCTCTCCATCTTTTCCCCTTCACAGATGCTTTTTCTGGGTATGTCCTTTCAAGTTTGCTCCATATCTAGCAACCATCCACCTACCACTTCTTCCCTTTTATGTCAAGACTTCTGCATCTCCACAGTAACTTCTCTATTTCTGAGGATCCTTTATGATTTCTGTGTTTTGCCCAAGCTTGCTTTTCCCATGTAAGGTCATCAATTTTATCCCACATTGGTTTTCTCATGACCTCCTTTCACCCTCTACATCAAGGTACCCCACTGTACTTCCTAGACTTCTAGCATCTGAAACATCCCATTCCTCCTTCTTAAATAAACAAACAGGGGACAAAAAAGGTGGGGGAGGGAAAAGGAATTCTTTCAGGCTTTGTGTATCTCATGCTACAGGGAAGATGGGAGAGACGGCAGGAGCAGACTAGAGGACTCTGTTAAAGGGCATTATGTGCTGCTCCTGAACTAAGTCTTTGATCAACAGTCACAACAGAAACTAAAACTGCTTGCGCTATTACAACAGGCACAAGGAGACTGCATTCCTCAATTTCTATCATTATGCTTCTTCAATGACATCAAAAATCAATATATTCTTCATAACCTGGTACTAGAAATGTTGGAACTGATCAAAGAAAGAATTAAGATGTTTTGTTACAGACGTATACATTAACACTGAGAAACAGCACTTTGTCCAACTCTCTTAAGAGCACTTTCAAGACTTTCTGCTTTGGGACAAGAAAAATCTATCCCCTCAAAGAAACAAAAGCGTGTTTACAGATGCCTCAAAAATTATGTTTCTGGGTTGTTTCTGAGCAAGCCCTGACTTTCCTGGAGTCACTTAAGGAACTGATTCTGTGTCTGAAAACTAAGGTGGTTGTTTTTTTTTTTTTTTAAAAAAAAAGGGTATTAGTATCAACCTGATAATTTATTCAACAAGTATTATTTTCTGGGCTTACCCTTAATATTGAGAAACTTCACATAAAACTGCAGTGCAACTGACTGGCTAGAAAGCTACTTACATGTCACTTTTAGACAATGTATGGGAAAACATTTTCATCACTGTTCCACACAACTTGCACATCTCATACCTTTAAATCATGACAGCTACAGTAACATTACTGAATTACAGTACCAGTGCTTCCAGAGAACATGAAGAGGCAGACAATGTTTGAAAGACCACAAAATAGCCGTTAAACATCATTATGTTTTCAACACCAAATTTCAAGTTGTCAGGATGCAAAACCTGGGAACAGAAGAGTCTGCCCCACACTGCAGATACAGCCTCCGTTGTTCACAGTTCTCTCAGGTAAAGGGATTGTCAGTAATCATGACTGAGTTTATTCTGAGACAAAGATAATTAGGTCAACCACCACATGCACATCAGCATAAAAGGAGAAAGATGGCTGGGCCATATTTTAGCATGCTTTTTAGGGGAGGCAGGACAGGGGGCAAGGGTATGCCATAAACAGGATGATAATTAATGCCTTTGTTCTTGGTAGGACCTTGATTTATCCTCTCTGGGGTAAGCATACCCCATCTTTCAGCTAGTTCCATGCTAATTTCAGTGGGACAGAATCCAGTTGTCTCTCTAAATTATAAACTAAAATGTCTGAAGCCAAGCTCCTTTCTTAAAAACAATAATCACAGTGAAGTACTAAACTACAAGTTTAGATGTTTTCAACCAATCAAGTAATTTCTGAGATGGAAATAATACTCTATAATCATCCTTACATGCTTGGGCTTCTGCAGCCCTCACCACGTTTGGTGACTCATGGTGGGTTTCCAAGCGCCCAAATTTACATCAGCTTTGCTTTTCTTCACCTCTGCGTTCCTTGTCAATGCACACAACATTATGATCCCAAAATTGTCCTTTTTTCTTCTCAAGGGCAGTTGTAGAACTGATTGAAAAATGAGCTGTTTGTAAACACACAAGCCACACTACAAATGCAAGAGTTAGCATCTATAGGAGAGGACCTTTAGAAGGTAACCAGAACATGACAGAGAATGTCACTAGGAAGATCAAGTGCCAACAGGCAGCTACCTATAACCAAAACCCACTTGCTAAATATTCTCTTTGTCATTGCTTTTGAGAAGTGTCTTCTCAGGCACGTTCACACTGCTTAGCTGCACCTTTCCATGTTTTTCAGTCCATGATGTAAGCCGCAGCAGTCTCTTCTACCAACTACCTCCCTGGTGGTCTTTTCCCATCCTGTGATGAGCATAGATCAGATCCAAGGCATAACAGACCAAAGCATTTTCAAAGCCACACTTTATGCTCTTCATTGGCACAGTTCTTAAAAAGATTTTGGAATAATTGTGGATTTTTTAAATACATGTTTCAGATGATCAGATGCAACTGCTGGGCATCAACACACCCTATTAGGTGCATCCTTGTTTGTCATGTTGACCCTTCAACCCAACTAATGTGACCTTAAGCTTCCCTTGGTACAAGATTATTAAGCAACACCGTCCTGCTCCCAAGCACCTCCAAGGGCAAAGGCTGCTATCCCTTCATGAAAAAAAGCGTTACTTTGCAACCCAGCTACCTTAACTTCTAAACTAAGCGAATTCTGCCACTCCCTACAGCTTCAAACTTGCACATTGATAGCATCCTTGTTCTAGGCAGCTAACTGAAGCTGCCTAAATCTGTCTAGTTTTTAAGGGTTAAAAACCCTTAAGGGTTTTGGTCACCTTAGTTGCCAATGTAAATGGCCAAAATAGTGCACAGAGGCAGTCGCATCTTTCACCTTAACTCCACAGAAGGCTCAGAGATGGTGAAGAGCCTGCACAAAATTAAGAGCTCTCCACAGGTTAAGAGATATATATATTCATAACTTAAACTCATCTTATTTTCCCATTAATTTTCTCCTGCTGAACAGACTGTTCCAGTGGATGGAGATATTCGAGGAAACTCTACTAGTGTTATCCAGATTCTGCACCAAAAAAATCCAGTTGGGAAATATGAAACCAATATAAAGACAAGCTGATAAAAGAGCACTGTTATAAAAGAGCATTGTTACAGCCAAAGGTAAAACCCAAAACAACAGACAATAATACTGATGTCAGATAGACATCTTCCCTTAATTAAGAATGTCACAGGTTTCTGGCAGTTTTTCTCCTGTAAAAAAAGGGCCGAGTCTCCTTGGTTTTATTGCATTTTTTTGCTGACAACACAATCTCTACCATGCAGCAGTCCTACCTACTGGATGTCAGGATAATGATCTCCCATACATAGACTGTTTATATGAACAGTTATGGACGAGTATCTCTCTTCACTATTGCCAAGCAGAGAGAGGAGGTGACCTCCTGAACAAAAAAATGTGATCGATCAGAATGAGACATTGATTTTGTCATTTTCACAGGCTGCAGTACAGCATGTGAATGTAGGTTTGTACATCAGACTGTAGCAATCTGTGTGCACAAATGCACAGCTTAAGTCTAACCAGGCAATCTCTAGCTCAAATCAGTAAAGGCCCCACAAATGGCTCGTCACTTCATTTCAAATGGCCTGTGGCCACACACTAGTTCTTCTTCCTGCTTTGTTATTGCACAATGCTCAAATGAGACTTTCAAAGCTGTCTGAAGGTCTAATTCACCCTTCAGCAAGGAAAAGAAAAAAAAAAATTATCTTCTTCCTTCCTATAGATTCCTCTTGGGAAGATGAAGGGGCTTTTCAGAGAAAACACATGCAAATTAAAACCAAAATTCTGGTAGATGATATACCAATAAGCAGTGTCTCTAGAACACTGGAGAAATATTTTTAATACAAAGCTTTAGAGATCTGTTTCATTCTGCCTGTTCAGTATTTTAGATACTGATACCCAGATTTTCATAACTTCCATGGTCCTTTAATCACAGAATCACAGAATGGTTTGGGTTGGAAGGGACCTTAAAGATCATCTAGTTCCAACATCCCTGCCATGGGCAGGGACACCGTCCAACCTTCAAGGCCAGGTTGCTCAAAGCCCCGTCCAACCTGGCCTTGAACACTTCTGGGGAGAGGGCATCCACAACTTCTCTGAACAACCTGTTCCAGTGCCTCACTACCCTCACAGGAAAGAATTTCTTCCTAATATCTAATCTAAATCTACCCTCTTTCAATTTAAAGCCATTACCCCTTATCCTATCACTACACTCCCTGATCAATAGTCCCTCCCCATCTTTCCTGTAGGCCCCCTTTAAGGCCGCTATACGGTCTCCCTGGAGCCTTCTCTTCTCTGGGCTGAACAATCCCAACTCTCAGCCTGTCCTCATAGGGGAGGAGCTCCAGCCCCCTGGTGATCTTTATGGCCCTCCTCCAGACTCGTTCAAGCAGGTCCATGTGTTTCTTGTGTTGGGGACCCCAGAGTTGAATGCAGTACTCCAGGTGGGGTCTCACAAGAGTGGAGTAGAGAGGGACAACCACCTCCCTCAATCTGCTAGCCACACTTCTCTTGATGTAGCCCAGGATACAGTTTGCTTTCTGGGCTGCAAGCGCACATTGCTGGCTCATAGTCAGTTTTCCATCCATTAATAGCCCCAAGTCCTTCTCTGCAGGGCTGCCCTCAATACACTCATTGTCCAGCCTGTATCTGTGCTTGGGATGGCCTTGAGCCATGTGCAGGACCTTGCACTTGGCCTTGTTGAACTTCATGAGGTTTGCATGGGCCCACCTCTCAAGCTGGTCAAGGCTTGTTTTATTGTGGTCAGTGTTTTAAGACCTCTTCTACAGAAAGGGCTTTTTTAGGAGAAGAGCAGGAAGAGCAGGAATTACGCTTTAACAGAGCATGAAAACAGAAATCAAAAGCCAGAATAACTAAAATCTAAGTCTGTGCCAGGTAGTTTGCTAGATGACAACAAACTGCTGCTAAATAGCCATTGGCCTAGAAATCAGCACTAAGATGGCAAATGGTATTAGCAGTCAAAGATGTGCTATATGGAACTTCTGGACTCCATTTGTTTTTAAAAGGAAAGACTGACAGACATCAAAAGGAAATAGTTGAAACCGCTTGCGAGAAATGGACTACATCTTTTCAAATAAAAGTAACAGCCTGGCTATGAATCAATAGTCCATTTGCATAGGTAGACAATAGCTATAAAAAGTAATTTAATTTATTCTCAACTTAAATGGGTTGTCTATGGCCTTTCTGGCATTAAACTGCTGGAATATGTGAATAAGGCAGTTGGACAGTGCAGAACAAGCAGTAAATTTTGTGCAGCTTGCTTTACAGTCAAAGCCTAACTCACACAGAGAAAACATACACTGGTGACAGACAAGCAGCTTAAGTTTCAGAGTCCAAATTTTTGCACTCCTTTCAATGACTTTGTGGGACTAGGAACAACAGACCTTACAGAAAGGAGTCAAAGCTTACCTGCAAACGAGGCAAAGGAACACACAGAAGTGTTCGGCACCATTTGCAAAAGCTCTGACTGAACATCACTAAGCTGCTGTCAGCACTTATACAAATGACTGAAAAATTTTCCTTTTGATTCTGCACGTTGGTCTACTTTCTGTTCTCAGCTCATAGAGTTAGCAGTGACATTCACTAAAGGCATGGAGAAAACAACATGAAAACAAGCCTTCAAATCTGAGAAGACATTAGCTATATATACCATCACCAATGACAAAACCAGCACAAAGATGATAGATTTCTACTTTTCAGTTTTTGATATGAAGTTATCATTAAGTGGGGTTTAGGTTATCATTCAAAACTCCTAGCAGCCAACAGGAATTGACCCTGTTGACCCTGCATGTATTACTTATTCTCCTACCAACCAACCAACTAAGAAGAAAAATACTGGTACAGAGCAGACAGAAAGAGGAAGATTTTTATGTTTTAATAAAACTTTGACCTCCTTCGCCTCCCTCCATCTGTCTCACTGAAACAGGCCACTGATTACAGAGGGTAAGATCCCTACTGCAGCATATACACACAGCAGGTTACCAACAAGTACCTAATTGTGCCGCAAACCATAATATAAAGTTATGTGTTTGTGTAGCCGTTGCATAAATGGTACTGTACTCAATTACACAAACCTTTCTGATCTTTTTAATGATATCATATTGATCACAACACCTCAGGCTGAAATATTTGCTAAGATCTGAAAATGTGCACCTTTAAAATCCCCAGTATTTTCAGTTGTGAGGACAAAGTTCAGGCAAACATTCTTTATTGTTCTTGCTGTTATTATTAGCAGCCCCATGAGTTCTGCAGCATAGAGGAATTCAGAAGCAAAGTTGGTTAACCAAGCGACAGCATTTGTTTACTTCTCATATCGTTACAGCTATGTTCTTCCTGTAACATGTATTAAAAAAAGAAAAACAAAGTAAAAAATAATGATAACTGGCCTTTAGCAGACAACTGTTGATCTATATAACTGACCGTCCTTCAGAAATAGCAGTCACCAGAAATAAATTCCGCTAGATTTCCAATTAAAAGCCTGCTGTGTTTACATAGATCTTTGTCTGCTGCTCTCTAGTAGCAGATGTGAAATGGAAGCTGTAATTAATGCTTGGAGACAGGAACTCACTTTGAATTACATTTTGAAAACATTATCTGATGTGTGTAAGCATAACATGCTAATTATGGAGGTAAGTAGCTATGTATAGACATTTGTCATGCATTCTTAGCAATGCCGTTCTCTGCTCTCTGCACGTCCACTGAAGAAGCCGGTGGAGAGAATTTTCTCCATCTTCCCAGTAGCATAGGAAGGCATGAAAACCACTGTGATTCATCAGCACGCTTTTAAAATTTCTTTACTGTAAAAGCAGAGCAATTAAATAGCAGTCTCCTCAGTGACCATTGAGCAGATCCTGCAAACTGGTTACCTGAGACTGCTCTAGAGCATTAGATGCCTGTGGAGAGGAACTGTGTAACCACACCTGGGTTGCAGACAAGACCAGGATAAATGTAGTTCTAGGAGCAATTGTAATAACTAAGGACTTGATCTAAATGTACAATATTTATATATATTTTATGGTACTAATTAATGACAGAATTTGTGTCTACCATTGTTTGTTGGTTGTTGGTTTTTTTGGGGTTTTTTTGGTTTTTTTTAAAGTCAATGGCCCACACTTACTTATACCACAGAGCATGACAGGCCAAAGACCAAGGCTGTTGAGCTGTCCAGGATAGTTTATGGGTCCTTGATACACATTCCTCTGAGGTTCAGTTTCTGCAGGGAGTGCAGCCAAGTACAGTTTTTGTCTTTATAAGTAAACACTTTGGGGCTACTGTCTTCTACTGATCTCTGTCCCTCTGCCTCCACCTACAACGGGTGTCCATGGTAGAGGACATCGGAACAGGAGGGCTTTCAAAGCGTATGAAATACATCTGTCTGTATTTAATTAACCATGACTTTAGTGTGCCCTGCTATTTTAACACTATAACATGCAGCAACATCCACTTCCTGCTGACCATTGTAACACAGCCCAGAACACTGCACCGGATCTGAAATGAGTTTTATTGTACTCAGAAAAAAACCAAATATACAAAAACCTAGACAAACAAGCCACAAAGAGCAACTGACCTAGATACTACAGTGTCTGTGTCTGCAAACAGAATTTGAAAAAACCCCGACAGTGATTATTGATTAATACTACACAAACATCAACTAGTTGCCTTAGGGAACTCTCATGACTTCGAGGGAAGTATATTATCTAATTACTGCAAATTTAACCAACTACAGCTGAACATGCTGCTAAAGTAAATAAACCCAAATAGATTTAAAAATCGATGCATAAATAACTGAATATACCTTTTAAGAACAGGTAACTGAGCATTCAGTGTAATGAAGTGGCTAGGAGCTCTGCAAGTAACCTTGTCAGGGAAGAGGCTTTTCCAATTTAACACCTCTTAAAAAAATTGGAGAAATGTTGCTTTCTCATCCAAGTTATTCCATGTTTGTTGCTTCAGCTAAAGAGAGAAAGGAAGCCAGCCATGAAAACTGAGCTCCTAATTACCATCAAACTCCCTCTGATGTGGATGTGGCTGGTACAGCACTACATGTCTACGTGGCTGGTACAAAAGTTTTTATACATATGCACACAAACGTAACAGATGGTTATAATTATCAGTGGGCAAACTGCAGTCCTAATTTGAAAGCGAGCAAAAATAGGTTATGTTCTCTCTCACCCTTCCTGGCTACCACACCCAACTGCTGGACAACCTGGAGGCCACTCTCCCCATCAAGGGGAGGGTGGCCGGGGGCCCGCCACACCCCACCCCACCCAGCACAGCTCTCTGGGCACGGGTACATGTTCTCCACCTAAACAAGACCAGCACGTGTCAAATCATCACCACTTCAAAGGAAACACTGCCTACCTGGCACTTCAGAACTTAATTCAAATGGAAAAAAAATAATCAGATGTGCTTTGAAACTTGTTTATTGCTTGAACTCAGGCAAACAAGGGTGGATCTGACACCAAAAACCTCCATACTGACCTGCACAATGTATACTGCAGTTATTTCCAACCCACCTCTCACCTCAGCAAAAGCTGCTCTCTAATCCTCTGGTCTGCTCTTCTGGAATTTGCCTGCCTGCACCAGTAACTAACTGCTGGCCACAGAGACAAGACAACCGCAGCTCATCCCAGAGCCAGCTCAAATACCATAATTGGTGCATCTTGCAGCACAATCCACGCGGTGTGGTTTACGGCGTCCTCTCCAAGGCTAAGTCAGTCTCCTCCGCAATGTGTACTTAACTAAAAGTAAACCAGAATCAACAGCTTTGGGAACAACTCGCCTTTGAACAGCAACAAGAACGGCTGCCGCAGCACTTCCCCTCTCCACATGGCATGCCCCATGTTGGCGTTGCTTCAGAGACAATGAAATCCCTCATTTGCCTTCACAAAAGGCCCTGTTTTCAAACATAGGCACCTTCCTCTTTTAGCATTAGTGTTTATCTCTCCCTGTTTTGCCACATACCAACCTAGCATGCAAGCTCATCTGAGTGTTCAGAGATGGGTGTTAAACCTTGTATGCCCATGCCCAGAAGCTGGACATCCCATACCAAGTTGTTCCTGATTGAGTAAAACGGGAAAGGAAGCAGCAGTGAAAACCCCCTGCACTGTATGATCACTGCCACCCTAACTCTGCTCCTTTCCTGGACAACAAAAGCGGTGATAGCCCAGAAGCAAACTTTTAGATAAAAGCAGTATTAATCTAGAAACCTGAAAAAATACCAGATGGGAGCCTGCTTTAAGCAATCAAGAAAGGGCTTGTACATCCCATGCTTCTCACAGGCCAAAAAGGGGAAAGCATGCACTCTTTTCATAGAATCATGGAATGGTTTGGGTTGGAAGGAATCTTGAAGACCTTTCTAGTCCAAGCCCCCTGCCATGGGCAGGGATACTTTCCACTAGATCAGGTTGCTCAAAGCCCCGTCCAACCTGGCCTTGAACACTTCCAGGGAGGGACCAGCCACAGCTCCTCTGGGCAACCTGTTCCAGTGCCTCACCACTCTCATAGTGAAGAATTTCTTCCTTGTATCTAATTTAAATTTACCCTTTTTCAGTTTAAAGCCATTATCCCTCGTCCTGTCACTACATGCCCTTGTAAAATGTCCCTCTTCAGCTTTCTCGTAGGCCCCCTTTAGGGACTGGAAGGCTGCTACACAGAAATTCAGACAAAAAGTATCACAAGCAGATGCCAACAGACTTGACACTGATACAAAATGATGATTGCACATAGACATGAAAACTTTTGCCGTTCACCTTGCTAACAGCACAGATTCAGCTAAGAGCCTCAACTCATTAAGTACAGAGCCAGGCATCATTCATGCGTGAATATAGTCTGTATGCTAAATCAATATTCCGCCCTTCCCAGGAAACAGCAAGAAATATAGAAAATCCTCTGCTGAGCCTTTATAGCTGCAGTTGTTGGCAGCAGCAAAGAAAGCCAGTGACATGTTTGACAAAACTTGGCATCCATAGCAAATATCTTTATAGTATTAATTAGGAAGTAGTGAAGAGTTTAGGAACACAGGTATGATTATGTGAGACAAAAATAAAGGAAGACAAAAGTGAAATCAAACATCTGAAGATATTTACTTAAATGCTTATTGCTGGAGAAACAGCTCCTCAAATACAGACAAACACACAAGCTAACAGTGGACGATTTGCATAAATAATTGTCTTCCTGAGAAAGCAACTGTTTAAATTTCCTGTTGTTTTTTCTGTATTTTTGAAATTATATATACTTTACACTACAAGTTAGTATATTGCACTTCATATAATTTATGTGTGTGTGTGTAAAGAAGCAAGACCCAAAACTTACATCCTAATTAAACACAGTCCTCATTAAAGGTACAAGGGTGCTTCCTGGTCTCATTGCCACTCCTTTGCGTATTTTTTCCCCCTACTCGGGATGTGGACAAGGAGGTGCATGGAGCTGAAGTAAAGAGGGATCTGTAAGCTAAAAGGCAGAACACGGCAATTATATGGTGGCTTATATTTGGGGATTGCAAGAAGTCTTTCAATGGGATGATCAGCCCCTAAACTCAGAGCGGAGAGGGGCACATGACTTCCCTATTTATCCCTAACACACAAAGACAGATACAGCCAAGGTGCTGAGGTGAATACAAGAGACAGTATGTGTACTACACTGGTGAAGCAATTCCTGGCCAAGGGAGAGGACTTTTTGGAGGAAAGAGAGAAGGCAAATATACAACCTGGAAAGTTTTGACTGCTCCTGGCATGAACTCCAATGGCTTCTACTGTCCTGTACAAGAACTAGTCTGGTCCCAAAGCAAAATAACCAGGAACCTAGTTTCTTCAGCTGCAAGTATGCCTTTAACGAAGGTAAACTTAATGCACCCTTCAGTCCATTTTTTTTAAACACCAAGCATTAAAATATCATTGAACTGTTCAATACAGTTAAGAGATTTTGGCTTGAAAAGACATGGTTCATTTTGGAATGACAACACCTCCTCCTGCAACACATCCTCATATATCTATGAAGTTTCATAAATTTATTCATGCTGTTTAATCGGCTTTTCTTGGTGTTTCTGGTCCTAGAGGCCTGTCCTGCTGAAACACTACCACTGGCACACTGGGGTACCAATGAGGAGGGGGAAAAGGTGCTGCTACTCACATCAGGTCCTGGTTACATATATAGGACAACAGAGAGGCTTTCATACGCATTTTCAAACACACCTTTTTTCCCGACCACCTTTTCAATTGTTTTTCAAGTGAGGTGGACTCAAAAGAGTAAGCAGTAAAATTAGGAAAACTGAAGGGACAATGAGTATTCAGCAGCAACTGAAGATCTGTCATCATTAACAGCACACAAACCTGTTTGTCTAGAAACGTACACCGCACTGAGCACCAAGTATCAGAATACCCTAAACTTGCCTTGACAAGCTAAGAAATAAGCTAGGACACGTCTCTTTAGAACAAGGCTATTCTTTGCCTCTTCAAAAATCACTCCCTTTTATACACATGCTTTTTAAAAGGGAGAAGCGTCCTCCATCTGAGTACACATAGTGGCTCAGAAAGTTTTTTTTTTTTTATTCTGACTCACACTGAGTATTATATTTTAATCTAATAACACTGGTGGAAAACTGAACTCTTATCAAGCACCTAATTTTCCCTGTATGTGCAGGACTGTTCATACATGCTATTCATTTTTTGTTTACTGATTTTTCTGAAAGGCAAAATGGTTCATTTGTTTTGAGAAAAAAAACACGCATTAAAGACTTTTGCAAAGAGAACTACCTCAACGTTCAAGATTCTTTGTACTAGCCACTTTAAAGGTAATGTGCAAAGGAATATCATTTCCCTGTGCCCTTTTTTGCTTTTTATCATACTGAAGTTTCTAAATATAGGGAAAGTTTATTTTTACATTAAGGTATGTTCATGTTTAAAAATAAAGAAGCCAAACTTAATTGATGCAGCTTGGAAGAAAGCATGTATATGGCCAAATCAAGGGCCTAGACAGGTATGCAAACAAAAGTTATTTGTGTTCTGCAATTATTAATTAAAAACAAAACAAAAAACCCCAAACCACCCAACCACTGAAAAGTGAGATTTCACATTCTGTAACGGTCACTAATATCCCTTATATCTCTCACATTTAGTGTCGTTCCAGACTCACGAAAGATTCATATCTAGTCAGTTCAAGATTAACAAAAATATTTAAAGAGCAGGTAAATCTAATCACAAAAACCTTCATTACAGAACTGTGAGAAAGAATTCTGTGTGGACTAATTCCTAGTTTTTGAAACTCATAAAGAGCTGCCTGTTCTCATACACCCCAAACTGCAACTGTGTTTACTGTCACAGGTTCTCAGCTTGACAACCGCGATACCATCCTCTTCCTACTACAATAGAAAAGGGGAGGCTGGTCAGAACAGATCTTGGCCTGACAGAAAATCCCTCCACATCCTCTCTGGTGACATACACAGCACATACTGGGGCGGAGAGCCTAAAGAAGAGAAAAAACAAGAGCCCTTTACACAACCCTGTCACTGGAAGTGTAAAAGTGTATGTAGCGTGCCAGTTTTTCAAGGTTTCCAAGAGATTGCCTGGCCACCCCTGAGCTACCTTCTCCTTCTATCATTGTTGGTGAAGTCACTAGGTGAACCATGCTTCAGCTCTATGTGGATACACAAAGAACTGGAGATACCACAGAACAGCAAACACGACTTACACATTTAAAAACATTCCCTCCAGGAATTTTTCTTAATTTTAGAAGAAACTTACGTAGATCTTGTCTTGCTGATATCGCTGGAATAAGTTGTGCATAATGGAGCCTTCATGGAGATCTACAAGTGCTGCCATGTCTTCCACACTCTCTGCGCTTGTTTGATGCATAGGCGTTACTTTTTGGTGCGTGATCGTGCTCTGTTTATAAGTGAATACCTGAAAGAAGAGAAACAAAGAAAATACAATAATCAGAGCACACATTCAAAAATCCCTACTTTCGTAACCATTCATATTTCCTATCCAGTTTATCAGTGTGCAGACTTGTAGAATAGAATAGCATGCCAGTCATACCTTCTTCTAAAGCTTCTCTGACATTGAAGCCCCAAATACATACACGGGGCTTATGTGAAACTAGCACATATCGATAATGCACTGAGGACTATAAGGTCTTTTTCTTTTTATGGGCAAATATAATCTCGTTTCACACTGGCCTACTGTTAGACTTTATCGGGACAAAAATAAACCAAGCAATAATTGTTCCCAAAAAAATCAAAACCAACCAAACAAAAAGTCACCCCTTACAGTAAACCCCACTTATACTCAAATTACTCTGAGACAAAATGTTTTACAGTGCATAACAGCAAATTAAAACTATTGCTCTAACAGGCTGCAAGTGTTTATACATTTGATCTGAAATCTCCTTAGATGTTTCCATTCAATTCTCCAGTCAGGATCGCTATCAGGTTCGGTCATTATTCCTAATGTAAGTAGCATGCTAAGTTCAGTGTGCTGTAGATACCTGAAAATGAATAGGTGAATCGATTTCTAATTAAAGGACTTAATTACAAATTTCTGAAGCCTGTTCCAAACAGACAGTAAAAGTTCTAAAAAAGCCACAATTTAAATAGTCAGAAAACTCTTCTATGTATCTTCTCTAAAATTATCACAAATATGCTCAGAAGATGCACACATCCCCAATCTAGTTAAGCTTTTTTGAATACTTATGACATCACTGAAGACTATAAAATAGCAGCTTCGGAATTCAGTTTGACATTGCCTTTTAATTTACATCTCGACAGTCCATCTGTAGAGATGTATGCCTCCATCTCATAGCCAACGCTACTCAGGCAATACTAGTCCCCACTAACGGTACTGTTTCAGTGTAAGAAAGTCAAACATGGGGTTAATGCAAATACTTCAATGATGTGGAATGTTTTTAAGAATCCCTTTCCAAAATCCTTCGAAATAGTTATTAGAGCAGACAGAAGCAGCACAGTAATCAGCAGCACGAGCACTGGCAAGTACTGCAGGACTGCCACTGCGGCTGGGGATCACCCAGCAGTGCCTGACGGACAGGGCAGCACAAGGGGCCACGTCTGCTCAGGAGAAGAAAACCCCTCAGTGGTTTTCAGCATAAAAACATACGTATGTTTCTGATAGCGAAAGACTGAACAAATGTCATCATAGGAGGCAATTCAGGAAAACAGTGATTGTGTCTGTCTTGCTGAGATAAGTGAGAAAAAGAAGCTGAAGAAGCAAGAGGCTGAACACAGACTGGACTTAACATCGAAGCTCTGTACTTGGATATCCCACCAGCTGACAGAGAACTGACGGATGATATTTGTTCACTAAAATCATATCCCAGGCATACTAAATGTTGGCACAGGCCATTGCACTGTTACAGCTGTCACTTGCACCAACACAAAGTATACTGGGGGGAGGCTGGGGGAGAAAGGAGATCCAGGAAACCAATTTCTAACAGGTGCTGGAAGGCAATACAGATGTCAACAGGACATGTGAGCAAATCATCAGAAAATTCCTACAGATTCAGAGCATCCAAAGCACAATCCCTAACTGTGGGAAAGAGACAGACACCAAGAGTTTTGAGCCTTATTTTGTGGTAAACAACCATCAAGGTGACAGGACAAGCATTTGTACAGGGCAGAGAGGTGTTGGCCACTTGTACATGGTCCAGTGGCAAGCAGTCCAGATATCTAACATACAGAACGAATGTGAATAGCATCAATCGACAGGAAACTTTTGGGGCTGAAAACAGCATTAGCAGTCCCAAAACTAACCACACAAAGTGCAAGTGGAATTAGAGGTAATTATATCTCAAGAGTAATAAACTGCAGTTCCTAGTCAGAAGAAGCATGACAAAAAAACCAAAGGTCATACTGTAGAACAAAAATATCATACGCTGGAAGATTTGGAAATAAAAGGGATTTAAGGAGAGCAAATCCCACAAAAGCAAGCAACTTAACAGAAGCCATGTATCACTGTGGAATTAAAACAGAAAAATAGATTCAGTAAGAGAATTAGGAAAACCCCAAAGGGGATGGCACATATCCTGCGAGAGCATCTCATGCGAACATGAAAAAGAAACAAAACATCACTTCTGGGAGAAGAATCTTCGTATTTGTGACTTCTGTTCTTTGATATGGGATGCACAGGTTATTAGGGTAGGCAGAGCACCCCATACATCACTAAGCACGTTTCTTAATGTAAGGAATTCATACAAATGGAGCAACAAAAACAATGTGATGACTGACTTGTGCATGGTAGGACTATCAAGGATGGACACTGCAGATTCATCCTTCCCACTCAAACCCACTATTTTCTCTTCTTCAGGCTGGTTGTCCTCATACTTCCAGCTCTCCCACACACTGCCTTCTTGTTTGGGTGAGGAAATGGCTCTGTGAGCTGACTCCAAGATAGGCCTGACGGTCAATCATCTAGAAAACACACTAACTGGTCATAGTGGCTGCCACCCAAATCAGAAAGGAGGAAGACCTCTTCCTCAAGTGCTAGGGAGTTACTTTTCCTTTACTTTCATTTTTTAGCAGAACCAAGTATCCCTCAGATTTCCTAAACCCACTGTAAAACTTGGTCAAAAACATCTAACAAGATCAAAGTCATCAGACAGGGCAGCAGGATCACATGCGCAGACCTCATTTCCTTAAAACAGGCTTTTTGCAGTCCTGCTGCTCAAGCCCTGAAAGGCCTGTTTTGTTTTATTTCATCGACTCACGCCTTTATTAGGATGAGGACATGAAAAAAACTACCTTGAACTTTATCGTTACTAATTAGAAGATCATGTTATGAAATATTACAGGAGTTGAAATCCTCAGGAAATAGGAACCAAAAGCCATTCTGCAGGGTCAGCTTGCAGAAGAGGAAGATGAACAAGTTGGCTCCTGAACTTCAAGAGAAGCCCGTTGGCAGAGTGCAGGAGCGCCCATCCTCAGGGATCTTGCCAGATTTCTGGAAGGTCAAGTAAAACATGCAGGAAACTTGCAATAAGATTTAAGACAAGCCTAAATGAGAATTCAGCAAAAGCTTCTTTCCTCTCAAGATATAAATGGTCCAAGATAACAAACATGCTGAATACATGGAAAACTATAAATTAAACCCTGAAGAGACAGCATGCAAAGTAAGACCTCTCAAAGTTATTATGGAAGTGAAAATTAGAGGTTGAGATAGGAAGGAGCAATGCAAGGAAGAACAACAAAAAGAACATGCTCAAGAAATACAAGACAAAACAGCAAACTCAGCTAAACAACAGTAAAGAGCATTTCACTGGGAAACGAGAACACTTCAAAACAGCTCTACTGTCCCTACCACAGCGTTCTAGTGCTGTGATGAACATGGCAAAAAGGGACTCAAATGAGGAAGCAACCTGAAAAGCCAGGGGACCAATGCTACCAAGTTCCCCAGCTGCAGCAGGCACTCTGGGGATGAAAAATAACACAGGAGGGAACTACTGGACATCCAAATGTTAACAGCTTGCTGAAATGGAGAACCCACACTGAGGGGCTGAAGGAACGCTGTTTAGTGTCAGTCTTGAAGAAAGCAAATATGACTAAAAGAAAGTAATCATAAGCTGCTGAGCCAGATTTCTTTCCCTAGTCAAAAAGGAAAGGTTGAAGAGACAGGTAAGTGAGGACAGGAATATTTGAATGAGCATTAAAAATAGGGTGACATGTAGAAACTGTGAAAACAAACCATACTGGTGTGGTTTTGACAGCCTGTTTCAAAGCTTTGATGATATGACCCTATGTCCTGATTCACGTCTGTTCAGAAATCAACAGGATTATTAGCCCAATTCTATTCTCTACTCTCCAGAACCACGTAAAATTTATCAGCCCTCCCCTATGATGAGGACATACCCAGAGCAGTGTCAAGGTCCATCTGCTCAACAACCGTGCTTCCTTGCCAGATGTGCTTTAGGACACAGTGTCAAGCCCTAGACACCGAGAGTGAGATCTCAAAAATATTACCCAGGTGAGAAAGAAGGACAAATAGAGAAAATTAATTCATCGTCTCACCATGAGAGCGTTAGCCTTGGACATAGGACCAAGGTAAAAGAAGTCAGAGGGAAGTCTTCAGCAGCACACCAGCATGTCCAGGACATGGGCATGACTGCACTGCATAGATGGGACAGACTCCCACATCAGCCTCTGAAACACCATCAAGATCCACAACCACTGCTGCAGGAAGTGCCTTCTCTTTGCAGACGATGCCAGTCAGACGCTCTCTAATGCACTACAGGAAGCTGGAGAACTTGCAGCAGCACACACAGAGATTACAGGTCAGACTGCAGATAAGCACTAGGTAAACAGGTTTTTGGCAGCTGATGTTTCATGAAGGGGTTTGTTCTGAAACAGTGGAGTGTCACACAAATAAATTCATATGGGACTGTCTGGAAAGCTGACAACCCCTAAATCACATACTAAGTCAGAGACATATAATGAAAATGATGGCTTTAACAAATAAATATATAATTTTTCCTATTCATAAATACCACACCTATTAATAAATACTGCTGCATGAGAAGTGCAATATTGTACTCCAAAATGTACAAGTATTTGTTAGGCAAATCTGTATCTTTATATTTCGTCAGAAAAGCATTTTTCGTATGCCATGCAATTTGGAATAACTAGTGCTTTACACAAATATATGCTTTTAAATCAACTAGTGAGCATGTAAAGAAAACAAGCCACCAACAAATCAGGAGTTTGAGGCATATGACTGCAATTAAATTAATTTCACTGATGCTTTTTAAAGAGCATGAAAACCACCAGCATGAAGATCTTAGTATTCCCCACTTCTTTATGCTGAAAATGACATTTTTATCCTGTGCAATTAATCTGGCATGAGAAAAAAAGATAAGTCTTTCAAGCACTCCATTTAAGGGGAATATCACAAAATGATGTCTAATTAATTTTCTGTACTGGTAAATTACCCCTAAACTCAATATCTCATGGAAATTGTGCTTTAACAAAAGATTTAATTTGTAATACAACTTATTAACATGAGGACAGAACGTTAGAGTGGGCCCTCAACGACAGGAGCGCATATGCTTGCTTTCTTACTGCACCATTTTATGGCAGAATGTCAAGTGACAAATCCCTCCTTGAATAAGGTCATTAAATGTCATCAAGAGACTCGACAACAGCTGAGTCAAGTGAGTTTAGGAGAATGCTGAATTAAGTGCTTAGGTAAAGCACATCAAAAACCCCACACAATCCCCACTTCTTGCAAAAGCTGCAAGTCACACCCAGGCTTTCCATTCTGCGTGGATCCCATGCACAGCTGAATCTCTGAGGGTGTTTTTGGTCTGATGCTGATGATCCATATTGGATGGGAGGAAGGCAGAAGGTACTCCAAAAGTTTTCTGATCAACAATTGGGTATTTGAATTACAGCAGTCTTCATCGTTTTAGTTAGATTTCTGTGAGTTTTTTATTTAAAGGAAGAAATAGGCTTGCCTGAGTCTTGGAACCCCTGACCCAAGCTAGATCATTACAGAATCTGCTCTCTGAAGACGTGCAAGGTTGTCTACTAAAAAGTTTACATATTGTGAGCATTTTAAAAAAGCCCCTTCTATACATTGACCTGAATCCTCATCCCTCCCAAACACAAGTACCCATCAGTGCAGGCTCAGGTCTCTTTCTTTAATTCAAAGGTTGAGATTTGGATCGGAGCAAAGGGTGGCAAGGGGCACTGGCTCCCCACTGCTGCTGCCTCTAGACGGGGACAAGATGCCACCCCTCACGGCCATCACCCACCATGCGGGCAGCAGCTGGTTTGTCCGGTCACATACCATCGGCTTCACCTTCCTTTACACATGCCAGGCATGGGGGTGTCTGAGCGATGCCAAGTGCCACACGCGGCCGTGCTCAGGAACGGTTACATGGCTTAGCACATCCCTGTTGCCAGTGCTGTTGCAATAAATCAAGAGGGGTTTTTTAGCAGGGGTAACAGAAAAGGAGCAACCAATCTCCTTCCACTGTCTTTTACTTAAGAAAACTTTTATCAACGCTAGGTGTATTTTACAAACTGCATGGTCTTACAGAAGACAATACTGATATTTGTACACAGAAAACAGAAATACCAAAGTCTTGTCACACACTCAATTTAAATTAAGTTGCTCAAATCCATATAACCAGAGGGATAATGTAAAATATGGTAGTTTAAACATAAAATTCAATAAGATGGGGAAAGTGAAGGCAACGAGGTATTGTACAGAAGTCATCAAGAGACAGGTTTACAAACTAAAAAAAAAAATACAACCAACCAACCATTTTTCAATAATGCTTATGGTATTAACAAACCAACTGTTACAGCATCTGGCCACCCCACAGACACCAGACAGCAAAGCTAACTGTGATCCAAAAAGTGAAGCCCACAGCCTTCCTGTTGTTGCCCCAGGGACTGCTCTACATGAATTTTTCACAGGGTTAATCCTAGCTGCTACGGTGATGCCCATAAAAATCCACACGATTCAACAGCAACTCCAGAGGACTTGGCTCATATGTTCAAGAGATCAGCTCCCTCAGTTTTCTAAGGCATGTTTTTCACTTATGGTCACTGACCCCACAGCAGAGAGATGAGCATAGCCCAGCAAAATACACAGGACTGTACAGTGAAACATCCATTTAAAAATATAATTTTTTTTTCATTCTCTGCTGTTGGTCTGAACTGAGGATCATCATTTGTGTTTCCCTCATGTTTAAAAGTTAAAAGAATGCAATAAATCTTACAAAATTTCTTTATACATGAGTCCAAGCAGAAAAAAGAGGCCATGGGCTCACATTACAAGCTGTGGAACGCAGCATTCCAGGGAGAAAAATAAATCATGACAAGCCCAAGGACCCAGAGATTAAAAACAAAAATAAAAATCTAGTAGTTTACTCTTTTTTCCTGGAGAGATCTACTGCCTAAGTAGATACTTAAAATACAGGACAAGAAGGCTCTCTTATAAATCAAAAGCAACTTAAGAGCAAATGCAAAGCAGATTAACTACTGACTTTTAAATTCTATGGTTAATCATGACAAGAGTGAGACTCAAATAATGTTTTTGTCTGATAATTTACTATTTCTCTATAACAGCTGGCCTTAGACATACATTCCTTTGTCCTAAAACAATCTTTCAGGCAACAAGATGTACCACAGCCCATTGCTTTGATGCAATATAATTTAATCTTTTTCGAAGCAACAAATAAACACCACAATTAAGTTTCTTATCTATTAAACTATGGAGGAAAATGAAATAACTTTATGTGAGGCATTTATTGATGTCAAGAGAAAAATACTACCAACTAAACTGATATCGCTACTACTGTGACTAACACTGGCCTTTGCTTCAAGCAAATATCCCATACACACATCAACTGAGCATCAGCTTATTTTCTAACAGTTTTGTAAGATTCCTCCACACTTACTCTGGGAATCACCCCACTCCCCAGGTAAATGTTAGCCTTGACCTCTAATGCAAAATGTCTAAGTGTTACTGTACCTACCAAATCAGTTGAGCAACACACAACACATAAACTGTGTATAATCCTCTATTTTGTTCTCTGCTCGCTTCAGTTCCAACCATTTTCAATCTTCTTTTCTCCTATCAATTGAACCTCTTCCAAACCCTTCCCCTCAGTCCCCCCTTTCATAACACCTCTCAGACTTGCTGGGGCCTGCAACACCTGGGGTCAGGAGCTCCTCCCAGGTTCAAGTGCTGGGAGCCTGTCCTGGTGCCTTCCCCCACCCTCTCCTCAACCTCCAGCAGTGACACCACCAGCACCAGCAATGGCTTGCAGCATTTCCCTTTAACAGCTGTCCTACTACAGCAGTCAGGTTGTCACACCCATGCAGAACATCCCTTTGCTCCCAAGCTCCACAGTGTGGGGAAGCATGCTGTGAGGATGGACATCTCAGGCATCACTGCAGCAAAGGTCCGCAAACCCACTAAACTGCACCTCTTTGTTGTTTCCTGGATGTGTTGACCACTGTCAATAAGCTTGTCTAATCAAGACTCCCACCTAACACCTATTCCACAACAGGTATTTCAAGGTAGTTTATTCCACACACTGACCTTTTTCCGTTTGCAGACAAGCTCTACCATCAAGTATGAACAAGCTTCCAATTAGAGGTTCAGTGCTTATGACCCTTCAATTGGGCTTGCCTACACAGACAATAAAGAAATTTAATTCAAATTAAACACATCAATTTTACCTAGATTATACTATAGTAAGCCTCTAGGCAGTCCATGCTAATTCTTACAAGGGAAAAAAAAAAGTGGATCTTTAATTTAACTTTCTTTGCAAGTGACCTTGTATAACCTACAGTTATACAGCACCTGAAGACATCGCAAAACTTGATTTTTAAGAAGTCCACCCATCTACAAATACTGCGACTGTGGCACTGCAAAAAAACATAAAACATTCCTGGCATGTCACCAGCACTTGCTTCAGTATGGGCAAGTGCCTCTTTCTCTCTGTGAACCAAGAAGTAGAGAGATTGCAACTGCCCAGGCTTTCCCAGAATGCCAGACTAAATGAAGTAGTCCAAGGGCAGGACACAGGAGATGTACCACAAGATGGGCCTTTGGCTCCCTGCCAGGCAGGGACTCAACTGCAGAGTCTTATCTGGAAGCCAGCTTTGACCACGCAGCAAGCCAGGGAAGAAGCCTCTAACCTGCAGGGCACTGCGAGATGAGGCAGAGAGCAAATCCCAGTACAGAGGAGAGGAACGGAGGAAGGTCTGGACCCACGATCCCCATGAGTTCAATCCTCCATCTGGTTTCAGACATCCCACCAAAGGTACCCCCAAGTCAGTGTTACTGTAAGCAGCACCCAGTAAACAGATGTAATGGCAATGCTCCTTTTGCTGTCAATGCATATAGCCTTAACCAGCTAAAAAGACAAGAGGGTGAAAATCGATGGTTTCCTCTTCTCAGAAGGAAGACCAAAACACTAAAACACCCACAAAAAAACCTTCACCTTTTATCCGTCATTTTCCATACAATGGAGAATGCATCTATGAATGATGCCAGGCACTGAAAGCATTAGCTCAACTGTCAATATCAGTTAGAGCTCAAGTGAAACTCTCAATTTCAAATTCATATTTATTCAATGATTCATATGAGATAAACAATGACTATTTGCAACTGAATGAACAAGACCAAATTTGAATAAAATGCCCCACTATCAAGAAGCAGAACAACTCTGTTCAATAAGCAGCCTACAAATTATACCAGCTTTTATGAGCCACAAAGCAATTAATCTCAATAGGTCTTTTTTGCTGAAAAAGAAGGAAAAAAAAAAAAAAAAAGAAAAAACCCACAGGTAGCTGACTGGATTGCCTCTGAGTCTAGAATAGGAGCAGCCTGTATGCAGTGCCACAGTAACAAAATCAGAGGCAATGCTTATGTGGGAGCTGGATGGCCCCTGCAAAGCAAGCCTCGTCCCGAACAAGGGCTCACTGGAGAACGCAATACTTGGGATGAGGCCCTCCAAGATGCTGAAAAAAGCCCTAACGCCAACGTGAGCCTTTTGACCCCACCTCTCCACCTTCTCTCAGCCCAATACTTCATATGAACTGACCCTGCCCCAGGCTGCCAGCGCAGTCACCGTGGCTTGTGGGTGCAGATAGTGCCCGGAGGCACGCGCTAGGGGACCAGGGTCTGCACGGGGCACTGCCAGCAGGCACTGCTGCTGGGCGAGAGGCCACTGTTTGGAAAGTCTGTGGCATTTATCACCATCCTATTATTACCAAAACCAAGAAGACTCTGCCACACCACCAGCTATGAAAACTGAAAGGTCCTTGCAATGTCCTGGCTCCAGCTGGTCTCCCCACCCCCCCACCCCCACCCCCCCCCAGCAAAGGGGGACCACAGCTGCTGGGCTGGGGTGCTCCCTCAGCAAGGCTGCTGCAGAGGGCTGGGAGGAAAGAAAAAGAAAACAGAGCCAGAAGGAAGGTTTTTAGACGGAAATGGATGGTCCTTCTGGCAAACTTCAATGCACTGAGATGACACAGGGCTTGGGTTTCCATCACTCCTCCCCTGACAGGTAGCAGCCAGCCCCCCAGATCCAGTCAGTCGTAGCTGGATGCCGCAGTTTTAGCTCCAGCTTCACAGCTGCCTTGTCTGGTGCTGGCCAGGAGGTTGCCAGCTGACAGACCTGTGGGAGCATCCCAGTGGGCTCCAGTGCCAGGGCTGCCCCACCACAAGCCTTGAGGCAACCAACACGGCCAGGAGCCGGGCTGGTGTGCGCAGCACACAGCTATCGGCCACAGGATCCAGCACACTCCTAGGGCAATGCATGGGCCAGGGAGGCCTGTGAGGTCTCACGAGCCAGGACTACCTCCATCTGGAAAGCCATCACCCACAGAGGCTCGAGCAGTGGCGCACATGGCCCCAGTTCCCTCCCACCTTCTCTTCCTGTGGGTCTTACACCACTGGCAATGAAGCAAACCATGTTTCTCCTCCAGGGCTTTCCACTAACAACCACCTCTGTATTCCTCCTGCAAACCACCTCTATTCTCCACCCCATTACGTTCTCAGTTTCCCTCCCCCACCTCCTGGTGCCCTCTCCTGCCATTACCTCCCTGCAGGGAGACCTGCCCCTTGAAGCCACCTTGTCCCAGCCAACCCTTTTGTGCCAGCCAGCCTGGCAAGGCAAGAACTTGCTTTCCAATCCATGCCTGCATTTAGTTTTGAATTTAAACTGCCCGGTCCTTGAAATGCAGGCAGAGGTGCACATAGGTTAAATGGTTTCCTGTCTGTCTTGCCCACAGCCAAGGGAGGACCTAACATTACAGGTAACACACCAGTGCTGGCAGACAGCGAAGTAGAGCTCTTACTGAAAATACGGAAGTAAACATTAGGTGAGGTGCCCTAAAACATCAGGGCAATAATGTAAACCAAGAAAAGGATACTGCCAGGCATTATTTACAAATCTACTGCTGAAGGCAAAAACACCTGCTGCATGAACATTTCTAAAGCCATCTGTGAATTAAAGACACAGCAACTTGCACCTGCATGGAGGAAGTTCATATACATGCAGTCTCAGCTTTCAGATCTTCTTATAACATTTAACTATAAAACTCTGATAAATTAAGTATGTTTCCACTTTATTTCAATTTCTCCATGCCTTGGCTTGCTTCCTCTTACTGTATATACCGCACATCTCACAGCAACAATATTCAATTGTATTCAGATCACGTGACAATCAAATGACTTTTTGTTCACAATGGCAATGTGTCTGCTTCAGTAGGACTTTCTCACCTTAATTTAAAAACTGTCTTTTAGATCTTTCCATATTGACATGTTTCCGGAGAAGTAGAATAGGCAAAAGATTAACATGACAGTGAATTGGCAGAGCTCTGAAATTACCTTTGAGGGACTAATTTCCAAGACCATCTGACGCAACTCTGGTGAAATTCAGATAGGAATTGAGTACCATCTTTGCTTGTTTAAAAAAAAAAAGCTTTAGTTTTCTTTGCTTTTATGTTATAAGAACAAAAAAAAAAATATGAGTATGTCAGATTGGTACAAAGCTCTGTACAAGTTTGCAGAGATCCTGAAAGTGTAAATCTGAATTGAAGCATAAGCTACTCATTTTAACAGACAAAATCCAGAGTTCCTTTCGCCTGTTTTTGAAAAGTAAATTTCAATGTTTTTTCTATAATGTCAGAAGATAACATTTCTACAGTATCACTAATTGCCTTGTAAAGACACACACATTTGACTGGCAACCTGCACTCCACACTCCTACCCATACCCTTGCCACTACTTACTGTTGCTTTAACCCAGAAAATGGGAACTGAGTAACAAGTGATCCCAACACTGTGCAGACACCCTACCTTGAACATCGGTCCCTCGCTCATGTTCTTTTTGTGTTTCAGATGATCAGAGGGGCTTTCCATTAAGCCAGTGTTTACTACCTTTTTTTTTCTTGCAGGTTACCTGTGGTACGAGGTTTTGACACTGCCATTCTGCTCTCAAGACAGCCCAAGACATATTTTACTAACAGCTCAAAGCTTCTTCACTGAAGCAGTTCTTTAACGAGGTAGCTGTCTTTTCAACTCTCCTTCCCCAAAAATGGTAACTTACACAGGGGGTGGGAGGTAGAAAGGGGAGGAACTCAAGCCCTGAATACAGTAAGCTCCTAAGGACATCTGTCTATGAAAACAAATAGGTACATGATGACACATAACACACAATGGAGAATGTTCAAAGAAAAATTACAGGTAGGTGAACTTAAAACATGGCATTTTCCCCAAACCTAAGCATACAGTACAGTTTCAATGGTAGCCTTGTTTACAAGGCTATGCTACTTCAAAGTTAACTTTTATGATGGATACTGATCTCAAAACAATTCATCAGCCTTTCAGGAAAGGGCTGACTGAGAACACTGCAAGGCCACTCCCTCCGTTGCTATAGCTATTAATTCAGTTAAACAGCAATTGGGATTTTTTCCAGCTCTGACTGAAGATAACTGAAGATGTCCTTACATGATGGTGGGAAGGATTGACCCCTCCTTAACTACATGCCTAGTTTGGACACACAGCGGTAATTATAGTGTAGACATCGACAGGCCAGCCCTCAGCAGGTCTCCAAAGTTGCCTTTCAACCTATGCAAGTTAGTGCTGGGTCAGTCCCACAACAGCATAGTTTCCCCTGCCCAAGAATGCACCCCAAATATCAAAAATTTTTTGCTAATATGGAAGTACTGTCAAATCAAAAAATAGGTGCACGCAGTTTATCCACACTCAGAATTAGCCAGTGCCATTCATATGGCACAAGAAACCTGTATAAGCATGGGCAAGAAGAGCACAGTCTAGGGATGGAAGATGCTTTAGCTGTATTTCATAGTCTAGGCTGGAGCTCGATCTCAGCTGGGTCCATACAGTGTGATGAGAGTTTTCTCCAAAGTAAGTGTGTGAACCAGGACCCTGGTACTCCAGAGACACAGGAGAGTCTGTGTGTGGAACCAGCCTGCATCTAAGAGGGGATTGATCGTTCACTCGGCTTTGCTACCAATCTCCCCCAACCCAGCACTAAAACTCACTACAGCCTGTGGCAGTGCCAGAAGGGGACAAGGAGGCCATGACAGAAGGTGGCTTCATGCAGCACACTGGAAAGATTTACTGGCTTTGCCATAGTGCAGCAGAGATGAAGAGAAGCAGCACAGCTTCAGCTCTGCTGCACCCCAGTGAGCTAGTCTTCCTGGAGACTTGGGACGCTGTGAACTGCAACACCCTGGTCCGCAGTGCTGGCTCCGTGGTTAGGTAACGCTGTGCTGCTCTTCCCAGCATGTCCTGCATGAAAGCTGAGGTGTCTCACACTCCTGTTTCTCCCAGAAGATGAAGTGCTGGCTGTAAAACAGATTTTCAGCTTCAGTCTAGAAATAAAATTTAAGACTTTCCATGCTGGAGAGGAACTTGCCAGTGTATGATTTACTGTAGGGATGGCTGCCCAAGTCTGCAAATCCTCTGAAATAATAATTCTGCAATAATCCCTCCTAGCACTGCTCTTGCATGCCATCCTAGCAGGACTGTGACAAAGGACTCTGTGCCTGCAGAGTGAAGGAGCAAGGGACCCTGCCTCCCTGTCAGCAGACAACCACAGGCTGCTGCACTGACTGTGGACAGCATTCAGCGATCCCAGGAGGGAAGGGGGTCCCTCTGCTGTTACCGTCTCTCAAAATGACTTGGCAGAAATAGGAGACGACAGGTGAAAGGCAGGGGAAAGGAACGAGAAGCTGGAATAATTCTGAATTTCTATACAGTAAGCAAAAAGCAGTGCTTTTTTATATTCCAAGGAGGTTTTGTCATCAAAAATCAACGTAAACATCATCACTTTCAAAAAGCACAAAGCTGCCTTAATTTAAGGTCTTAAAGAGCATATTTTGCCCTTAGATTCTTGCTTTTCTCCAGGACTAGTGTGGTTAGACAACAGCAGCAGGCTCCAGCAGATGACCATCAGCAGCTCCTGGTCAGTTAGTATCGCTACACACGTCAGCCTCTTGCAGCAGTGCCTTGTTTGCTCTCTTCGACCCTGAGGTCCTCCTAAAAAGTCACCAAGGCACTTTGCTAGAAGTGGCACAAAGCAAAGGTTAAAGACACCCAGGGCTCTACATTTGCATGATATTCTTGAAACAAGGCACCCACCAACTTGTCTTGTTACGCTGAACTATCACGGAGAGAATTGTTGTCAGCGAGGAAATCTGAAACTTATTAAATCGGCATAATTGGGACTGGCTCTCCATCATCACCACCCCGCAGCACTGTTAGCTGCAGCAGGAGGAGAGCTTGCTGCAAGAAAGAACAAAACAGGTTTGGACAAGCATGAAACGAAGTTGCACATATCAGCAGCCGAGTCGGTTAAACATTTTTCATTACAACCGTGAAACCTAGATCCACGCCCTGAGAGACCAACCAGCTCCCATCCACCAAGATCCCCTGTCCTTGCACAGGGCTGAAGTCGGAGGGTCCCTGCAGCCCCCGTGCCAGCCTTCACCGAGTCAGAGGAGCCAAAGTGACACTGACAGTTCATTTCTGATATCTTAAAAGTTTTCCTCTTGTAGCTACTTTTTTTCAGCTGTTTGTTTACTTTTATGGGGGGGATACCACACAACTGAAGTTTTCCAGACCTCCTCTGCCCAAGAATTGCTCTGGTTTAAGATCAACAAAAATAGCTGAACATTCCACAATGGTTCAATCATCATGAAACCGTGGTGAAGAGCAAGACAAGTAGTGGAGTAAGAAGAAAAAAAAGAGAAGACAGACACATCTAATAAATAAAACCCCCTCTATTTTATCTTGTTTTGAAAAGGTGCAGAAATGAAAGGGAGGTTAGGTTTGAAATATGTAAACTCACAGAAATTTAATATTTTTGTGTATTTGTCTGGACTGCAAGCCCACATGCAACTTTTATTTGTAAGAAAATACTGCAATGGGCATGAATGCACACTTGCCTAAAGACCAAAATCTTTACGTTTAGACTGGGAAAGAGAGAAACTCTTTAGTTACAAGCAGCACACCACAGTCATCTTCTAATTTGCTCTGAACAGGAGCATTAGTCACTGATTATATAGTCAGGCACTAATTACCTAGGTTCTCTCAAATGCATGCCAGTAAATTTGATTATTACTCAAAGTATACATTGTTAGGTATGCCAAAGTGAGCTCTTTCTTTGACTGAAAGCTTTTTAGGAAAAAAGCTGACTCTTTGCTATAAAATTTTACAGTGTCTGGCACAAAGATGGAAAGACCTCTTGGAGATACTGAAGTACAAATATGAAAACACCACTGCATTTTTAGTATGTCTGGTTTGGGGTAAAACACTATTATATTGTTTTGCTTGGTTCTACTACAAGGAGCAAGAATATAGCAGGCCCAGGAGCCATAAGAGATTCACAGAATGGCTTAAAAATAGCTTTTTTTCTGTCTTTCTTAGACCCACCGCAAGTTCCCCTTTCACATCCTTAGAGAAAATACTGCATGTATTACTGTTAATTTTCTGTTACTATGCAGGTAAGAATCTCTTTTCATTGCACTTGTGAAGAGCCTGTGGATGTTAAATATGAAACCTTAAAGCTTTTTTTTTTTTAAATGGAAAAAAAAAAAAGGAACAGGTAGGTTTGAATATGCCCAGTCTGGGCCATACTCCTGTTGTAGACTTCTTTTTCTTAAAAGATAAGTAAGTGGCACTGCTAAAACTTGCCCAGGAGACTGGAGGGCTCATCATTCATTGCAGGGCGTGAATCAACATGTATGGGCAGATAAGAGTGGACAAGAGATGCAATACCTTTCAAAGTCACATCATAAGTCTTATTGTATGGCATAGATAGTGCTTTGACATGAGCGAGAACATGCATTATATACCAATAACAAAAAGAAGTTGCTCTTGGCTGCGAAAGTTTGACAGACTGTTCTGTAAGTCACTTCCACAAAATCAGCTTGGTTTGCATTTGAACTACAAACCTCCTGCCTCGCAAGAAGCAAAAGAGCAAATTTAACACATAAGAAGGTAGCGTGCTTATTAAAACGTGTGTGCAGTTTCATTCTCCACAGCTAGCCTGTGCTTACATTTAAAAACCACACTTGTATTATGTACCAGATAGCATGCACGTGTATTTTGGAGAGGCCCAATTACAACTGGTTGCCATGCTACAAGCAAAGAAAAATTCATAGCATTTTTCCCCCCCCCCATAAGGGCAGTACTTCAGTAGTTGTGTCAGAATTATAAAAGAGGCAGACACAAAAGATGTCTTATGTTCAGGGAATTACTTGGTAGCTTTACACATAACTGTAATGTTTATAGTCCTGGAAAGAAAAACCCAACCTTTTGGTGCAAAGAAAAATACACCAGCATTTTTCTGTCTTTGTAAGGACACTGTTGCTTATTTTTGAATTTGCCTTGACAAACCTCAAGCACATGAAGCTGTAAAAGCCCCAGTCTATATTATTGAAAATGAGGCTTAGATATAAATTCAACAGGAAATATGGTGAGATTACCCTGACATGTTATTAAAAACAGATTAGAAGAAGAGGATTAAAATTGGACCACCTTTTCTGACTGCTTCCATGGGAGGAAAGGCTGAGAGAGAGATAGATGGACATGGCAGTCTTGTGTATTAGCAAATAGCATTGCCTTCCACTTACCTTTCCAGGCTACTCTCAACTATCCAAACAGATTGATTTTACTGTGTCTTCTGATAAATATCATGTCTTAAAACTCAGCTTTAGAGATCAATGGGGAAAACCCTCCTGCAAGTGACAAAAGGCTGTCCTTTCCCATATTAAAATCAATATTTTCTCTAAAGATGTGACCCCTCTCACTGCCCCAAACACGCTCAGTTTATTACATGCATAATCTTTTTAAGGGTGCAGTCCTCCTGTTAGCCTACCAACTATTCTTATTATTACAGGCAGTTATAGCATATAGGCCTTAATGAGAAACAGGCTCGGAGAGTAGGGAATAAAGCAGCATGTCCACCTGGGACAGAACTGAGCTGACAGTAAATAAGCTCAGGCAAGTGTGAGTCCTGAGGCCTTGCACTGCAGGACGCTGGAGAGTGCGCAGATTGCCTGTCTCCTTACATCCCAGACCACATCCCTCTAAACACTAGAAGTCACTGTAAATTTCAAATAGTCTGCAAAGTTCATGATGTTGTTCATTATGATTTCTGGTGGAATACAAGGTGAGCAAGGACTTCTATTTAATTTTTCCTCATTTTAAGGTGAGAGGAAGGAAACCAGCTTCTGCTGCAAAAGAAAAGATTACCGAGTGATTTTATCCACATAACTTACAAGCTAACAGGTATATTTTCCCTACCCTACTGCAGTACAGCAAACAAGCTATAACTTTGAAAAATCCTCCTGCAGAAAAAACAGTGTCATATTAGAAGAAAAAGGACACATTAAATAAGCATTTCATCTAGCTATTCAGGGCCCTAACTATTGTCACCTTACCCTAAGAATATTTACCTAACATGATCTAAGCGGTTTCTCCCCCCTCTTCTTGTCTCACCTGTGTATGCTGCAGAACAGAGACCTAGGCTTAGACTCACTGGCCAAATCCAGTGATTTAGTTCTACATATAAACTCTCTCAGGCTCTGAAGACACAATGATTTTTGTTACATGTATCTTCAACCTGGCAGATTAAATCAGAAGTTTCTAGAAACAAGGGCATGTTTCAATCCTGCAGGCAAAGATTACAAAATTAGAGAGACCGCTATGATCTTTTAATCTGAACAGCTGTATAACATAAAATAGACATACCTAGATTCAATTTCTATTTATCAAAATCTCAGCCCTGACATACTGCAAATCTCTTTCCTTCTCTCTAAAATATCTCGCATTTACTACCATCTTCTTTGGATATTGCCTTTTGTTATGCACAATATTAATTTTAAAATAGCAGTAGAAACTTTTGTGCATGCACAGACATTTCTTGCCCAAAATTTATTGCTCCCAACTCTTGTCCCACTGATTTTTAAAAGCCTGGGTTTAGCGATGTTCTGTGTGGTACCCAGCCTCACTTGTCCTCACCCCAGAGCCATTAAGCCCATAGTACCAATAATGTACCACAGTATACAACGTGCAGGGAAAGCCATTATCAGTGGTGTGGAAAGAGCACAGTATGGGCATAACTGGACAGTCACATACCGCTGGTAGTACAGAGGTACCACCTAATACCCAAGGTTCGAGAGTGGCCACAGGACTGCAGTTCTGCTTAATATCAAGTCAATCATGGGAACCCATCCTCACCAGTAAAGAAAGATGCCCAACAAAGCTGCAAATGAGCAAAATGCATCTGCAGACACAGCAGTGCAAGACTGGCTCTCACTACACCAACACATGCAGCACAGGTGGACTCCAAAAACTGAAGACATCTCTTCTCAAAAACTCAATTGCTCTGGATTAAAGGCCAGACTTGTGTCTTTAAGTACGTGGTTATGCTTGCCACAGCTAGGACAAAAAGGTGGAAGTAAGTCCAAACAAGAAGGACAAAAATGTACATCACATTTCTATACACAAGCATCTCCAATAAGTATTTTATTTGGAGTCATGTTATTGCCCTAAACATTGTGTGAGAACATGGAACTGAGGCATAACAAGCCAATTCAACAGAGGGTCATACTTCCCATTAACAAGGAAGTAATAGTGCTCAGTGACTTCAGAGCTGTGGTCCCAACTATCATATATCAACAGACTATAAAAAAAATTAGATGACATGACAAATTAGTCATACAGTATTGAGCTGACTCACCACCAGGTGACTCATAACTAATAATTAAGTGCAAAATATGAAAAATGCTGTGATCCTACAAAAAAGCCGTAACATTTGTATCAAAAACTCTTTCATCATCAAAACATGCATCAGCACCAGCACTAAAAGCAGGTTACTTTATACACATTTATGTTACGGTGTAAGAATTTAACTTGCAAAAGAAGAGATTGTTTCCTAGAAAAAAATCCACTGAAATATATATTCATTCCTTTCAGCACAGTGGAACGCTTACCAGCTATTCAAATAACAGACTCATTATTTATCTGTCATTCTGCTCGACAAGAACTTCAAATACAAATCTTTATACTGATATCTTCACACATTTTTCTTTAACATCCATACTGAAAAACAAGATACGGATCACCAGGCAAAGCATGCAAAGACCTCCAACAGGCAGTTATATCCATGGAAATTCAGTACCAGTGAGAAATTATAGAATAGTTTGGGCTGAAAGGGACCTTTAAAGGTCATCTTGACCAACATCCATGCAATAAGCAGGGACATCTTCAACTAGATCAGGTCACTCAGAGCCCCATCCAACCTGACCTTGAATGTTTCCAGGGATGGGGCATCTACCACCTCTCTGGGCAATCTCTTCCAGTGTTTCACCACCCTCACTGTAAAAAATTTCTTCCTTGTGTCTAATCCAAATCTACCCTCTTTCATTTTAAAACACCATTACCCCTTGTCCTACCCCTACACCCCCTGATAAAGAGTCCCTCCCCATCTTTCCTGTAGGCCCCCTTTAAGTACTGGAAGGCCGCTGTAAGGTCTCCCAGAGCCTTCCCTTAGCCAGGCTGAAAAAAACCCAACTCTCTCAACCCTTCCTCATAGCAGGGGTGTTCCAAACCTCCGATCATTTTCACGACCCTCCTCTGAACCCACTCCAATGGATTCATGTATTTCTTGTACTGAGGGCTCCAGAGCTGGACACAGTACTCCAGGTAGGGTCTCATAAGAGCAGAGTAGAGGGGGAGAATCACCTCCCTCAACCTGCTGGCCACACTTCTCTTGATGCAGCCCAGGATATGGTTGGCTTTCTGGGCTGCGAGTGCATATTGCTGGTTCATAGTCAGTTTTCCATCCACTAATAACCCCAAGTGCTTCTCGACAGGGCTGCTCTCAATCCCTTCGTCCCCCAGCCGGTTGCCCTGACCCAGGCGCAGGACCTTGCCCTTGGCCTTGCTGAACCTCATGAGGTTCACATGGGCCCACTTCTCAAGATCCCTCTGGATGGCATCCCATCCCTCAGGCACATCAACCACACCATTTGGCTTCATTTGAAAACTTGCTGAGGATGTACTCAAACCCACTGTCTGTGTCACTGATAACGATATTAAACAGCACTGGTTCCAATACAGACCACCCCTGAGGGACACTACTCATCACTGGTCTCCATCTGCACATTGAGTCATTGACCCCTACTCTCTGAATGCAACCATTCAAACAATTCCTCATCCACCAAACAGTCCACCCATCAAATCCATGTCTCTTCAACTTAAGAGAGAAGGATGTTGTGGGGCACCATGTCAAAGGCCTTACAGAAGTCCAGATAGATGACATCCGTAGCTCTTCTGTTGTCCACTGATGTAGTTGCTCCATCATAGAAGGCCACTAGGTTTGTCAGGCAGGACTTGTCCTTGGTGAAGCTACACTGGCTGTCTCGAATCATCCCGTCCTCCACGTGCTTCAGCATAGCTTCTAGGAGGTTCTGTTCCATGTTCCTTCTAGGCACAGAGGTGTGGCTGACAGGTCAGTAGTTCTCAGGGTCCTCCTTTCTACCCTTTTTAAAAATGGGTGCAACGTTTCCCTTTTCCTAGTCACCAGGGACTTCACCTGACTGCCACAACTTTCCAAATATCATGGAAAGTGGCTTAACAACTACATCAGCCAATTCCCTCAGGACTCTGGGATACATCTTGTCAGGTGCCATAGACTTGGTATGTTTGGTTTCCTCAGGTGGTCATGAACCTGATCTTCTCTTACAGAGGGAGGGACTTTGCTCCCACAGTCCCTGTCTTGCAGTCCATCCACTTGAGAGGAGTGGGAAGAGAGGCTGCCAGTGAAGACTGAAGCAAAAAAGTTGTTGAGTACCTCAGCCTTCTCCTTGTCCCTTTGCTACTGGTCTGCCAGTCACGTTCATCAGTTGGGTACACTTTCCTTGACCTTCCTTTTTTGGCTGACATACCTGTAGAAGCCCCTCTTATTCTTCTCTGCATCCCTTGCTAAGTTCAGTTCCAGACGCACCTTGGCCTTCCTGACCTCATCCCTACACAACTGGGCAACATCACTATACTGTTCCCAGGACACCTATCCCTGCCTCCACTGCCTGAGCATTTCCTTCTTGCCCTTTATTCTGACCAGAAGGTCTTGACTCATCCATACAGGTCTCTTGCCTTCTTTTCCTGATTTCTTACACCTGGGCACTGAGAGCTCCTGCACTCTGTGGAAAGCACCCTTAAAGGTCTGCCAGCTCTGTTCTGCTCCCTTGTCCCTGAGGGCAGTTTCCCAAGGGGTCCTACTGACTAACTCATTGAACAGGTGGAAATTTGCTTCCCTAAAATTCAGGGTCCTAACTTTACTCTTTGCCTGGCCGATATCCCTCAGGACTGTGAACTCCACCAGTGCATGATCACCCAATGCCTCATTTACTTCAAGGCAGGTGGGTACAAGAAAATCATACTTGTTTCTAGTACAGTTTGAAAATTAATCTATATTAAGTTATTCTCAGGAGACCTTTATATTGTAAAGGCTATAAAAGCTACTGTTATATTGGAACTGTTTAATTTTGGAAATCACTCATCTGAAAAGTTCAGTTAACCAAATAAATTTGCTGACACCACCATCACAAAACCTTGCATGCTTGGCAGATGCAACAGAAATAGATGTCCTTGTGCTTTTGTGCACAAATACTACTACACTATGGGGTGGAAAAATATCCCACAGGATCATACCTTTAGAATACCCACTTGCAATAACCACACAGGCATAAATGTGAGTTTGCAATGCGCCAAGTTAAAAGACAGTCCCCATGATTTTGCATTAGCTAGGTTCCTTTTTAGCTGAAATTTTCAGAGAAGGAAATGAATCAAAAAAGAAAAGGAAGGCTCAAACTCAGGTACTGGAAGTCAAGCAGAAAATCTTAATATGTATTACTTAGCAATTGTAACCAGCTAGGAAGAAACTTAGCTCACTTGCAGGGATGCTACACAGTTTCCCATTGTTATCTAAATTAGAGCACCTGATTTCACTTAACCATTATTTGTAGGTTTTGATTTAACTGATCTGGCCAAGACTAAAATAGGTACCCTTATCAGAGGTTGCATAAAAATTGAGAATTCCCACTCCACCATAAGACCATGTCCATCAAACACCGCTTCATGTTCCCAGGCAGGGAAACATACCGTGCACGGCCCAGGTACCAGCAGAGGAAATCTGTAGCCTGTCAGTGAGGACGCGGTTTACCCCTAGACTACCAGGATACATTTCTTGAGAGGACAAGTCAATGAAAGCACGTGCCCAGTGCACAACCTTTCAATTAGATTAAGTCAGATAACAAAGTTGAAAAAGCACTCGATTTGATCCCCTCTGTCTGCTGCAGCTCAGAGCAAGGTAACTCAAGCACTCAAGATATACTGAGTTGCTGACAGAGCATCAGCAAGCGCTGATCTCCAAAGAAATCCGCTTCTCGACATCAGAGGCTTTTCCCATTAAGACAGGTCTGCACTAGATCCTGCTGATGCAGCCCTCTGAATCATGAATACGAGAGTTTTCCCAGCAGAGGCCCTTGACCTCAGCACAATTACACCAATGGTGCTTTTTTGGTGAATTTTCTTTTCCTCACAGGGCTACTGGGGTTACTTGTTTCAGGGTTAGCAGGCTATCCCCTCAGCTGGGAAGTGCTAGCACATCTGCCAGAATCTTTTTCCAGGCCCCTTGGGGCACAGTTCAATCCAACAATGCAAACATGCACAAAAGTAATAAAACTCAAAAACATTTTCCCTTGGTGCTTTGAGCTCCAGCTGTTCAAAGGCCTTTCACTCTACTACAACACCAGCAAGTCAAGTCAAATCCTTTCCAACAAAGTTGTTTCGGCTGTTACTGACATTACTTGATCCTTTTCCATGTGCATCTGAGGCTCAAACCATGCTGGCGGGCTGGGATACTTGGACCTGATGGAATTTTTCTACCCAGTTGCAAAGGAACTGAGAATGGCTTTGCCTCTGCAAAATTCAGCACTTAACTGAGAGCATGTCCTTCTACTGATACAACCACACCACTGCAGTTAAACCACTCTGCTACATCAGCTGAAGTTACAGTGGTATCAGTACCCACAGTTATTTTTGACTTTGCACAAGCCACTTCCCAGAAAGTGAAAATTAAAAGTGCTGGGAAGGGGGGGGGGGGGGGGGGGGGAGGGTGTGTTAAATCAAAACAATACACTAGCATCAGAATTTGTATCACTGTACTTAAAACATTCACAGTCACAATTTGACTTAAAGCTTTCTTCAGACATGCTTCTCGTGTTCAGCAGTTAGTCTGTAAAATAACCCTTCAAATGAGGTACTTGCATCTGGCAGCAGCTGCCATTTCAGCAGAGAATCAAAGAAAGAGGTGTATTTCCCTCAGATGTGAAGATCCTCCACAAAGGGCCAAGAGCATGGATGGGTGTTCACCTGCCTGATTGGGTGGGAAAGAGAAGCTATTTGCAAACAGTGGTGCCAAAATGTGGGTTAGGATACAAAGGCTCGTCAACTTGGCGATCTGAAAGATGTTTTGAACTGTCGGAGACACAACCCTCTGGAGCACAGCATGACATGAAGATGCTTTGAACAGGATAGTGATCACAGGGAATGGAGATTTTCAAGCTATCGAGGCATGCACACAGCAACCTGCCATGGAGGAAAGGCACGGGACAGGCTCCCAAAACACAAGGGAGTTTTAAATGTAAGCATGCCATTGCCATCTTCGGTTCAAGATCACAAAAGATAACACTACTGAGACAATTTCAAACAAGCATTCCCCACAACTGCTGCTGGATCACAGGGCAAAGAAGTGTGTTCAGATCAGCAACCAGCAAGTGTTTATCTGCAGCGGGAAGAGGCCATCAGGAGTGCAGATTCTGGCTACTCCAGCAGCCACACTCAACAAGCTGTGCTCACATCAGGTACACAACTTTCACGCCAGCTGGATGCTCAACCTCACCACCCCAGGCTAGATCCAACCTGCAGGGAAGGCAACAGGAGTCTAGCTGAACCCAACACTTAAACAGGGAAACACAGCACAGGTACTGCTCAGGGTATTGCTGCGCACACAGCAGCTAAACTTACCAGGAGCTGAAAAGTTCCTCTCAACTTGTAATGGTGTGTATTCGTTAGTATTTTCTATTAAGAAAAACGCTTACACTCCCATGATCATAGTCTTGTTTCTGACTATTTGCAATAAGAAAAGCTGCAAAACTTCTCAAACAGAATGTAAAAGCAAAGAGCAAAGTTTGGGGATGATTTGGGCATTTTTTTTTTCTTTTTGACCCACAGGTCTATTTTCAAACACAAAGCAAGAAGTGAATGACAGGCTTTTTAATAGTAAATTTCTAGTCTCAGAAATGAAGTGTTCCATGAGCTCAGAGACCAAAACTCAGACACTTACCACTACCATGTAGTTCAAAACAGTTGTAAAGGATTCAAGATCTTCTAAAAGAAAGTTCAAACTCCATTTGTAGTCCAACAGTAAGAGCTGGCTTTTCTTTCAAGCCTCTTCACAAACCTGTTATCCAATAATGAGCTTTCAAAACTATGTCTAATAGTAAAATTCATTGCTCCCTTTATACTCATCTCATTATCCTGCCCTCTTGCTGTGCTTGCTCCTTTTAACGGATGGAGCAAGTATTAGCTTGATTTCCTACCACACATCAAGCTTTCAGCTGAGCTTAGCAATATATACCTCTAGCAACTGATAAGATCTCTATTAATTTAGTATTAAATGCATAAAGTTAGAGATTTTATTTTTGCCTTGCATCTGACGGATAGTGAAAGCACACCTTACCTTCCTGACATGCTGTAACTTCTGCACCCAGATGCAACTGATAAGAGGAATTCAAATCAAGGCCAAAATTCAGTTATCATAAAAGACATGAAATGAACATATCCATGTGCATCCATATGTAGAGGACAAAAAAAAATCTGAAAGAAGCGCCCCAAGAATATCACATACGATGCACAGCAAAATAAATTTTTAATACCTGAAGTTAGCAATAGAACATTTTGATGGGAAAACTAAATTAAAGGACATGGATGTTCAAAAGCTGAGAAAGTTAAAAAACAATCCCAAAAACTTCATTACTAAAACTCACAGATTATACTCCCGAGACCCTGTACAGGGGTAGCCAGGTGTGAATTCAGGTGAAGCAGCATAAAAGAAAATGTGGAAGGAGCTAGAAGCAGTGCTGACAGATCATGGAAGTCACAGCACTCCAGGTGACTCTAAACTCAGCAGACGTGCCAGGATAATGCTTTGTTGTTGGCAAGCCTGTGCTAACGCAGACACTAAATGATTTTCAACTGATAGACTCCCGTTTTTTTTCTCTAACAGAAATGCAGATCACTTAAGTTTCACGACTGGATATTAGCAGACAGTACTCATGAACTCATTTCTGCCTCAGTCACCTCATATCCTGCGGTGCCCTTGGCTGAAGGCAAGAGTCAGAACATATCATCCACCTAAACACTAGAAAAAGTTAAAATCTCAAGCACTAACAGCCTGGTATTCTCTCTAAATCTAAGGAACCCCTCTCCTGCAAGCCCACAGGAGCAAGAGCCAGCCATTCCGACAGTATGTATGCCATTCAGCCTGTTCCCTTAGAGGAAAATGCCAAGGAGGAACTTGCTCTTTATGAGTACAGCTGATGCCAAGGCTGGCTGCAGGAGCCCCAGCCGTCCGTGACGCTATAGCTCACCCTACCTGACTGCAACACAGGGAGGGAGACACTGGCCCAAACCTGCCGTGAGTTTTCCAGCCAATCTGGCACTACAAGTTCCTCACTTTTGCTGTTTGCCTTTACGCACTACTCAATGCAATGGTGTAACAAACAGATGAGGATCTGCACATGTCACTGCTCAGCAATAAACATAAAGCAGCAGCAGCTGATGCACACATTTACCTGTATTAAATATGTATTTTTAAGCAACCAAATCTTTTCAAAGAGTTAAAAAGAACCACCACAATCATTTTCAGCATTCCTCCCTACTGCAATGGCAAGTCTGAGCCTATCAGTACCAACGAACCTCATTTTAAATAAGCATAACAGCCCCCACAAAATTTGTTTATTGAAATTAACGGTGGGGCTGAGGATAAGTTTGGTTTATTTGCTGCAGTAATTTACAAAGACAAAGCCGTCCGCTAAAACTAAACAAAGTGCTGTAGTCAGCAGGACCTGAGGTTCTACTCAACCACTGACTCACAGCCTGACCTTGAATAAGTCCATCACCTTGTCATAAATCTGTCGGCCCAGCTGCGAAACTGGATGAAAGCAAGACTTCCCTGCAAAATGCATGCTGCATCCAGTTTGGCCTTTTGTTAAATAAATATAATGCCCCCTCAAAACAAAACTGAAGAACTAAACAATGCGGGGGTTTTTCTATATACAAAGCACTTTGTACTGTACAAAAATGGAGTACTTTACCAAGTGGGCGGGAAATAGATATAAATATTTACATATATACTGCAAAAAGCTGTTACTCACTCTAGGGATGTTTATGCTGGTAGCTGTATAATTCAAGAACTACATCAGCATATTGGGGGTGCCTTTGCTAGACAGAAATAACACGCTGGTCTCCGGAAAGCATGCACTGCCCTAAGAAGCGTAAAGAAAAAATTCTGACATTAAGGGGGCAGTTCCTGCCAGACTGGAAACTAAATTAGCTTCAAAGAAAACAGAGATTCAACAAAACTACAAATGCTCAGAGCTTAATTATAGGAATAGATGAAACTACTGGCTTAGCATCCAGATTTTTTTTTCCCTCTCTTTTCCATCATCTCACAAACTCTTCCAAAAGGCAAGTGTATTTTGGACTGGTAGTAATCCTGGAAGCACAGAGCATAGCTATTTCTCCTTATGCAATTTATGCTTGACTGCACCTTACGCCTTCCAAGAAGGAAAGTCCATGCCAAGATCGGGATGAGAAGGGCCACCTCGGCCAGTCACTCAGTTGTTTCAGTTGTGTCCTGGTGCAAGTGCAGGACCCGCTACTTTACATCCCTCCATACTCAAGCTCCAATGGAGGTTACAGGACACTTTTCAGACTGATGCTTCTACTATGGTATTTAGGTCGGTGACACATATGTTCAAATGCAAATTAAAAATTGATTTAAAATCTGTGCTATTTAAGGGAATGAGGTTGACTGGATTCTCTTTCACATGGCAAAGTCTGGCTCCATTAACTCATGGGTACTAACAGCTCAAGATTGCAACTTGAAAGTGATGAAAAAAATCTAGAACCAGGTTCCAAAAGCTTCCTTATAAGTTAATTTCATCTTCTGTTATGAAAATAAATCTGTCCATTCAGAAACTTACCAAGAAAAGAGAAATGGCTACTGTTTTCCATTGCTACCACTTCAAAGGTAAGCATGTTTTACAAGCATCAGCATGGTAATGTTTGCCCCTAGTTTGCTCATTAGTTGACCATTTCTAATCAGCCATTTATTTCTATTTTCATACATAGAGGAAGCATTGCTTGTAACTGCAACCCCAAACCACATCTGACAAGCTGCTTGGTATCTGCATAACGTCTCCACTGAAACTGATAAGTACATCACATTGCGCACAGGTTAAAAGTCATGCAAAAAATGCATGACTCCAGAGAAGCTTCAGCAACTCTGAATCTTTGTGGTGTCTGAATCTTTGTCTGCTGCAAGCTGCCTAATCTGCTCTAAGAACATCGGGTACAATAAACAGTTTGTTCAGCTTATGGATAGTCAGATTTAAGGATTTCATATTCAAACAGCACTGACTCAAGGAGCAACGTTCAAGGACTTTTCAAAGTGCAACTGCAGAGCTTATCAATACCACAAGCTGAATACTGTTCTACATAACCATGTTTTCCTTAGCTGAGGCCCGGGATTTTGTTTTAATCTAGCATCGGCATGACATTATAACTGAAAAATCAAGCCTTCACTTAAAAAATTTCTGTAGGCTACTGCTATTCAGGATTTATTCTACAGAAATGTTTATCCATGTGATGCAGAGTAAACACATTTTTAAGTCCAATGTTTTTGGGAAGCAGTACATGTATACATCTGTGTGAGCACCTACACACCCATTTCCTCACCTCATCATCTCCACAGCATACGTACACATGACTTAATACTTTCCAGGAGAGCCGTATCAACCTATTAGAGGCATTAAGGTACTGCATTGCGTTGCAATAGCTCTACCGGTTTCTGAAAGCATTTGAACAAATGCATTTGATATGCAGACTGTGGGCATGCTTGGCATTAACAGGTATCAGCAACTGATTTGGAGTAATTGACTATGCACAGCACTGTCTGGTCTGATCTGTTAACATCGTCATACATCTGGAATACAAGGCAAGCATTTTAAAAAATGCCCAGAGGAACAACCCAGACGTAAACTGAGGGTGACGTTTAAGAAAACATGGACACCTTGCAGCCTTCTGCTTCTTGGCCTCCCCTTCACCTTCTGCATGGGATTTGCTGGATGCAGCCCCTGTCCACATCAAGGGTTTTGTCCACGTACAACTCAGTGCAGCAGTCACATTCTCCTTAGAAGCACATACTTGCACACTGGACTTACTAAGCGTTTGTCACGCTTCTGTTGCTTTCCTGATCATGCAGAAATACTGCTCCCTCTTCCCCCCCACCGAGGACATGTGAAAAACATTAACATATCTCAAATGCCTAGCAGACCTTGAAGTATCCTTGTCAGAACTTTACATTTCCTGGGCAAATCTTGTAGTGACAGAAACCCTGTGTAATTGCATTTAAGTCAGTAATGATGCCCAGATAATGGCAATGAAGTCTGGCAATCAGATTTCAATTCTGCCTGAAAGCAGCATTAATAATGGAATTTTATTATTTACTTCTAATTAGAACTCCTTGCTGATGCTAGTGAAAAAAATGCACTTTCAAAAGAGAAATAATCAGCAGTAAAAGACATCACTTTCATTAGAGTCTTGTTGCACTTCTAGCTATTAAGATTGCTCCCTTCTCAAATCTGTTTTCAATAGTTTACAATTCTGCTACATGTGGAAAGCTTCAGATGAAGCATTCAATGGCAGGTACACATCTTGCTAACAATGCATGTATTTTCAAATTAGCTTATTTTATCACTATAGGCAAACCCATATTTTTGCTCATTCAGGCCTACAGTAATTCTGGTGATTCGATACATGAACACTCTACCAGACCGTTCTTTGGAAAAGATAAGTTTAATTTAAAAAGGGAATGAATTGTTTCCAAGAGGCAAGATTTTATCTTTCCTGTAAAAGTCATCAGTTAGACAAAGTTATAAATCACTGGAGAAAAACCCCACAGTGAGTGTTCAACAGGGATTCAGACATTTAGCAGCTAAACACCTTGGGAAAGTCCATCTGGCCTTGGTATGCTCTAGCTGCTGCTGAGCAAGACCTCCCCGTGCTTCCCCCCTGCGGCTCCGAGGTGCCACCATCGATGCTAACCTAGACTGAAGCATGCAAAAGGAGGACGAGAAGGCCATCTGACCCTTGTGCTCCTCATGAGCTGAAGGAGGCTTGATGACGTTTTGTGCTCTGCTGAAGTTTGCTGGGAGGTGCCCAATGCCTGGGGGCTGGGGTTGCCCAGTGACCCCGGCTGGGGGATGTGATGGCTGCCAGGCCCTGCCGTCACCCACCTGGGGAGCCCTCACGCTCCCATCCCCGGGGAGCTACAAGCCCCCATTGTGCCCTGACGGGGCGTGTGTGGGCACATGCACTTGTGTGTCAGAGAGAAAAGCAGATGCAAACAGGAGCCAGGCTGCAAGACCGAATGAACAGGCACACATTGTGGAAGACAAAGTTGAAGCAGAAGCTTGGAGACCAAACAAGTAAAAGCACAGGAGCCCATGCATGGAGGACAGGACAAAGGGCAGGCAGGAGACATCAAAAAAAAAAGGGGGGGGGGGGGGGGGGACCCAAAACAACCCACAAAAGGAAGGACTATTAGGGTGCTTTGAACAAGCACCCTTTACTTCCACCCTTATACATACTCATCCCGAATAACCCTACAACATCCAAAGTTGCTCAGAGAAAACTGATGCTGCTTCCACTGGTACAGGTCCCTCTCCTCTCCGTGTGTGCCACATGCACCCAATTTCAGAGGGGTAGTACACTGCTTTTCCTACAGTGCAAAAAGAGGCCTTGCAGTACTTCCTAACTCCCCAGGGTTTGACTTTGCAACACAGTGGGTTTTTTTCACATGCATTTTATGATTGTCTTTAGTTAAATCAGCTTGGATAGATAAAATTTCCTTCAATCATCTCTCAGCTCCATCATGTGTATGCTAAACAGGACCTGGCTTGTTTTACAAAATAAAGTGTGCTAGATAAGGAAGAGGCACATGACCTACACTATATTTTCTTCCCCTGGTTTAGCAAACAAAAGCACCACTATGAAATAGCTATTAAAGTTCTTTTTGCAACTAATAGTGAAAGAGTTTTATTATCACATTGCAGAAATGCTTTAGGGGAAATCTCACTTCGATAGTGTTCTCATGAGGAAGCTTGATGCTTTCAAACCACAAGTCACTTTGAAACGTTCAAGCACATCAGGCAGCTCCTGAAGGTGCAATGACACATTTTATCCCACCAGGAACCGCCTCTGTTCCCTGCTAAAAGAACCTGAAGTTCTGCAAGAAGTATTTTGGGGGTTGGAACCAATTGATTTTTAAGGTCCCTTCCAACCCAAACCATTCTACGATTCTGTGATACTGCATCTTTCAAACAAAGTATTTTGGACATCAAGCCTTAGAAGTAATCTGGCATTGAAACTCCAATCTGACCGCACAGATTTAGTTTGTTTAAAGTTAACTTGTGCAGTGAAGGGTATCTGGAGATGCAGAGGATCCCTCTTTGTTTCTGTATTTCTCGGATACACTGAGATAATGTACACCTCAAGAACTACTTGAGTGACCACAGGGGAAAGCTCAGACTAGCTTTCAATACCCAGAACTGGCACTGTGCAAAGGCACCACCACCTTCTGCAGAGGACCTGCCAGCAGACACTGCCTACCTCCCTACACGTCAATCACTCCCACCTTGTGATACCCACTAGCCAGCACCGGGGCTGGGACCACCAGCACATCTAACACAGTACCCTGCACACCTGTCAGATGGCTGCAGTTTCGGAACTACTCACTTGACTTGAAATAGTCATGTAAAAGGATTTTTCATAGCTCACACTCCCATACCCAGCTCTCTGTCCCCGACAGAGCAGTAGGGCGAGAGTGGGACATGGCTCTGCCAAACTGTGGCTCCCAGTCAGCTGGCCTTCAGGAAGAGAGAGGGTAGACTCTTCTCACAACTCTCAACACTTTTCAAAATGGTTGCTCCCACACACACTAGCTTTTTCTCACAAGCCCTCACTGTGTAAAATCCCATCCAGAATTAACCAGTCATTTCTTTGACTTTTTAATTTTAAAAATAATAAAATAAATAATCTGTAACAATAAAAAAAAAATCAGGGCACTCTATACTACTTCGGTTTTATTCAACTCTTAAAGGGGAAAAGTTCATGCAAAAGTTGATGGAAGCCTTCTCCAAGTAAAACTCTCAGTGTCCATCCACCATTTATCTGCACCATAAGGTTCAAAACCTCACCAGAGCAAAACTGAGCAGTGCCCTGTTGCAGAGCAAAGTATCCCACTACATAATCGCACTTAACCTAAACAACGTGCTCCCAAAAACACTGACAACACTACAAAGTGAGACCAGCCCCACATCCAAGGAAATTCAGGACCAAGGGAACTACTTAAGTGACAAGCTTGCTTATCACGAAGCTACAGATTCGTCGTCATTTTTCGGCATGATGCAGTCTGAATTCCTTCCCATGTTTTGTGAACAGCTGAACTGTGTTCCCTTACAAAAGAAATTAATATGGCAGCCTGTGTACATCTGCTTTAATCTTAAAACAAAAGCAGTTTTGCTATCTTTAGTACAAGCATAATAAAAGCACCAAAAAAGCACAGATGGTTTGGATTTTCTTTGCAGAAAGCCAGAGAGAAGACCGACATCTCAACTGTTTATGTAGTCACAACCCAATGCATGGCCACAGCAAACCAAAGGGGGCCACAGTAAGTACCTCTTTGTCAGCATCTCAGATATGGACTGCTTTCAGTCAGGTCTTATAAAAAGCATGAAGCAACTCTCTGCTCACAGATTAATGCTTTTGTTCATACAGATTTAATTTATATTGTTAGTAAAACACTTAACAACGGCCACACTAATGGCAAACAAATTAATTTCAATAAAGCTAAAGCAAACACTACTATTATGTTTAGGCAACACAGAACAAAACCCTTGAAAACTCAGCATTAAAGGAGTTATTTATGGTCATTGCTCAGCCCTCCTGCCCCCATCATTTGTGCATTAGAAATTTCCAGGCTGCTCACTTGCAAACTCCTGACTTGTGGCAAAAAGTGGTGCACATTGGTAGCCAAAAAGTTCATTTTGCAGGAATAATACAGTCAACTTGGTCTGGCAGTCAGGGTGTTTTTTTCTTTTGTTTGGGTTTTTGGTTGTGGTTTGTTTTGTTTGTGCCCCCCCCCCCCCCTTTTTTTTTTTTTTTTTTTTTTTTTAACACAACTCAGCTTTTCTTTTAAAATATCTCACTCCAGGATGAAAACTTTCCCCTTTCTGGAATTAATCAAGTTGATAGTGGTTTTGGAAGAAAGGCAAGTAACAGGAAAAAAGTAAGGACAGAACATGTACAACTTATCCAAGAAGCACTTCATAATCTGCTCTGTATTTTTTAAGTACTAAATACACAGTAGTTCAGGGGAAAACACACAAAGAGGCTTTTCCCTATTATCCTTTAACAAATATTCAGAAAATAACAGTCATGTAAAAACATCGCTCCTGATATAAAGCAGATAAAAAGGCAAGCTGAATTAGCTCCTGAATTGGTGGGGGGGGAAGAGAGTTTTCTGCTACAGATATTGCTTGCTTTCTTTAGCATTATGAAATGTCTTTTAAATATTTCTATGCTATAACAATCAGTATTTTGGAGAGTTTAAAAGAGCCAGACTAATCATTTTTCCAATTAGCAAGTACTTAAAAAGTAAAAAAAGATGGCACATCAGAAAAAATAACTTATTCAATTTATGAGTGCTTCCACCTGAATCAGTGATCAAATATCATACTTAAAAGTAACATCTGGGGTTTTGAAGCAGCATTTCCATTAAGGAAAACATTTGCTGCAAGGCCCTACAGTTGCATTAAATCCTACTAGGCATGGAGAGGCTTTTGTGCATTGCAGTTACGCTCCATTAAATGCTTCACAGGAGGGACGGGACAATGTGGCTCAGTGGACTTGCAGGACATGCACGGCCTTTGCAGCCTTGCTTGGTTCACCAAAATCTCTTTCTAAAGAGCACGGGACGGAGAAAGCACGGGCGAGCGGGGCACAGCCTTCGCTCCTTGCAATTCCTTCCAGGCGACGCCCCACAGGCTGGGGTACCCAACGCCACCTCCCCAAGCTGGGCAGCGGCTGGGACGGCGTGAGTGCTGGCCCTGCGAGGCAGGGAGGCCTGTCTCCCCACGGATGCTGCCCGTGGATGTTCCCGGCGCCCGGCTCGCATCCGTCACGAGCTCTGTTTACTGGCGCATCAACAGATGCTTGCAGCGAGAGTCGCTGAACTTTGACATCCGGCATAAAGATGTAAACACTTCTCCACAGAAGATAAATCCTGAGTACTAAAAGGCGTCTGGCTGACTATTTCCATACACATCCCTTAAAAACAACATCAATAAAGACCCAAAACACACAGAAAAAAACCCCCCAAACTCAAAAGCCAACATGCGAACAGATACAGCACCAAGCTTTTTTAAGTATACTAATCAGGAGAATTATTACAAGTAAGCCAAATATAACTAACTGCAGAATAAAATTAACTTTACAGTGTTTAGACAGATGGAATCAGATTTCCTGGCATAAAGCTGCTGAATTTGGCATTGATCCTGAGCCCCAAAGGCACGGGATCTGCTGCCCAAAACACACACTAACTACCCAATGGCCAGAGTCAGTAGTCACTACTCTTCATAAGCACCATTAATTAAAAAGCATGGAAGTCTTCATAAATAAAGTTTGCAGAAAGAGATGGATTCATTTAACACTAAAAGTAGCCAAGACCAAAGCCCGCTGCACGTATTTGTGTATTTTCTTAAGAGGCTGTATATACAAGGGAGCACACAAAGGACTTATTTAAAATGCTCCCTTGTAAGGGTGTATTTCAACAGTAATGGTAATAGATATTGAATTCAGGGAAATGTCCAAAAAAACACTGTTTGGAAATAGTGTTGAGTCTTCATATGGAAGAGCTAGAAGCAAGCATGACACTTTTTAATGCTAACCAAGAAAATCCTTGTCCAGAAGGATTTACTTCTCCAATGCCTGATCCTATGAACCAATGCAGCCAAACACAGCATTTACTGATAAACAGTCCTACTGACTTCAGTAACTTAAGCCAAGTAACTTCAGTGGTGTTATTCATGCCCTGTGAATATGAACGGAAGACTCTTGTTTAAAAGGGCTCCTCACAGTAGCAAAGGCTAGCATAAGAGAGTCCCAAGCGAGGGTGTGAAAGGACACAAGGCAAAGAAAAGAGTCCTTATGAAGTGCTTAACCACTGCCTTCAGGTTTGGGATTATTTTTTTTTTCCTTTTAAACCAAAAATGAGGAAAACATGAACTCTCCCGGTATAACCACATAGTAGCTTCAACGTAATCCTATTGTTAACTCAAAAATCAAACAAAAGGAACCCCCCAAACCAAGCAAAAAAGTAAAAAAACAAACCCCAAACAAAGCCCAGGTCTAACTTTTCTGAATGAGGTCACAATGAGAAACTCTACCAGCCTTCAAACCAGAAGGAAAAAAAAAAAAAGGTGAAAACCTCCATGGAAAATATACTTGAGCTGTGTTTAACAAGGAACATCTGTAGTCTTCTAATTCTTGAGATGCAGAAATGCCCCAGAAGAGCCACATTAAGTTAAACACACGGGAAAAAATACTTTTGTTGCTAGCCAAACCATTTACAGGTGCCTCTGATTCTGAGGGGCACTCTGCTAACATAGTATCATGCCATGAAGGACTTCTTTGTAAAGAAATTTCACAAAGTCTTTACTGGTGAAGTGTGACATCTGTTTTTAAAGAGCCTACATTTTTGGGATATTATTGCTCAGCTGCTTCTATTTATAAGATATTTGATTTAAAAGTTCCTCTCAGTCAACTAAGCAGGTATGCAATTAAGTATCCTGAAATTTCAGTGTCAGACTCAGGACAGTTTGCAGCAATTGATTCAACTTTTACTTCTCCCTGGATGAATTTCTTCAGAGCAGACTTCCCCTACACACACACACACAGTATGTCCTACATTTATAGAAATTTTCCCTTGCAAAGCAATGGGCGTTATTAAAAATGCATACTCTTAGGTGCTGTTCTGAAAGTCCTCAATGCTCAAAGGCTTAAACACAGACCACCGTGGCTACATTAAAAAAAAAGGGGGTGTATGGGGGCATGCTGACTATACATTTATTGGCATTATTTTTATATACATTTGGATGTACAAATGGAAGAAAAAGGAGAGAGTCCTAATTAGGAGACAAGAAAGACGTTCTTAAAATTAATGCCACGCAACTCAAGACAGCTCTTCAGAAAGATTTCACTCTCCCCCAAGCTTTTTCTATCTGCTATCCATGCTTTCACTGGGGACAGTTTCAAGTGTGTCTGTACAAGTCAAGAGCACAATGCAGTCCTCTTTCATGCAAGGGGAAGTTAGTAGTATCTGAAATAAAGTAAAGTTCACATTATTCAGGAAAAAAAAAAAGGAGGAGAGAAACTAGAAAGAGCTTTTTTCTCAACAGAATCACCGATACTCTACTGAACATACACAAGTAATTTCAAACAAAGCATACATTACAGCAGGGCTTTTAGCATTTTATTTAAACATTCACTCGAGTACTTTATAAGCTCACACAACTTCGTTAAAAATTTATAGAATATGACGATAAGGAAACGTCTGCTTTACTGTAAATAAAACCCTTAAGGAAGAAATAATTTTAACCCTAAAAACAGAGGTAGCAAAAATACCCTCAAACATGAAAAAAAAGATACAGTAATTGTAATGTCATCTTATATATATGTCTATACATACAAGGAAAGATTAGAACTTATTTTTTTAAGTCTGAGTATTCACAGACTGCACTGACCTACTTTGTATGTATATTCACAGACATGGTGTTTCCAAAACATCAGGCACAAGTCCTTCACCAACTCTCTGCACAGTAATGGAACAAAAAACAAATCAACAAATCAACCCACACCAACCACCAAATGAGTACTGCATCTTCTCTTCTGAAGAGCATCTTGGAGGTGCTTATAAAAAGAAAAGTGTTTACAATATGAATTTGTCTGCTCATCGCAGCTTCTTGCATCATTGTAGACCCTTCATTTTGAAGGCCATCCTTCAGATGGCTTTTGAAAGGCACTCCAGAGCCAGCTGCTGCCCAACACCATGAACACGTGCCAAGAGGAATCTTACACCTTTCAACTCCCACTCCTTTATTGTGAGCCAGGGTGGTGAAACACGGCCCTGATGTACTCTTTCCCTCCCTGTATTTAACGAGGCTTTCATCTATCCCTGTCCAGTGCCACCCTTTTTTTTTTTTCTTCATAAGGAGTTAAGACTGTTTCACAGCTATTTGCTCAGGGAAACTCAAACCTACAACCTGAAATTCCCTTTTTATTATACCATATTATATGTAACAGATATTCCACACAGGGTATCAAATCAGCTAGTTTTACAACCATCTCATGGAGAGGGTGACAGCAGCAGACATGAGTACCACAATCATCTTCAACAGTAAATACCTAAAGGACTGCTTAGTTTGTGTGTAAGGGAGGGATTTTGTGTGTAAGAAGGGATTCAATACCTGATATGCAACTTGTTGAAATATTAAAAGGTTATGGCATATTCTCTCAAGAGTATTGGCATTGGGTAGGATTCCCTACAACCAACACCCCATCAGCATACAACTGTATGCTACCACAGGTTTTTATGGTAAATTTATTTCCACCACTCAGAACAGAAAGAAGAAATTAAGTAGTAATGTACTGTGCTATGGTATTTCCATATTCTGCAAACCAATGTTGGCAAAGACTTGAAGTCCCAACTCATAAAAGTAAAGCCTGAGCACAACTACAGCAAACACACCTTCCTAGTCCCACTGGCCTGACAATCACGTCTTGAGAAGTCACGCAAAACACTCAGTGGAAAGGCAAGAAGTACAAAGTCTAGTAGAAGCTACTGAATCAGAGATGAATAACACTGTGCTTTGATGAGGTCCCAACACTTTCATCAGTTTGTCATTAGACTTGCAAACAAGCTGCAGCTATCAAAAGGGTCTAGGAATCAAAAATCATCATCATCCCGTATTTCTGCAATCTCACCCCTTCCTTCCCCTGCCTTGTTCTTCTAAGCAATATACAGCATTGCAGGGATTGCCAAGCCATCGGAGGTAATCGTCAGGCATTATCTCAGTTTCATTTCACCTGCTTGTAACCTTCTGCAGCCCATAGGTAACCAAACAGCAAGGGCAGGATGGTCTAAAATCACAGCAGGAAAAACAACAGGAAAAAAAGGTTAACTGGCCAATGTCAGCTGGCACAGTTCTTTTACACACAAAGTGCACTCCTGAAAACATCAGCCTTGAAAAGGATTAGACTTATTAAATACTGTGAATCACTAGTATGCCTTCAGCTGGGCAGCAGCCAGCTCAGACCCACCAAGGAGACTAATGCCATGTCACAGGTCTGAAGGCTACTCCTTACATCCTTCCCATTTCGCACTACCTGCTTTAAACACAAGCAGGCCAAACCAGAGAAGTGGTTTCTTCCTAGTGGTGTTTATAGCACCAAGGTTTTCTAAGGAAATGTAATCAGTCAGATGGTATCATGGTAATGACCTGAGGCTTTTTCCGTATTACCAGAAGTTTCAGCTTGCATTATGTTCATCATGGAAAGGCAGCAACACCACACAACACATGCACACAAGACCATTATCAAGCAGCTTTTCCACTGGTGGATGCCAACATTAGCTCTGCCATCCTTTCCTAGGGCACGAAAGCAAGCTGTCCATTTTACAACAGCATCTGCAATTCCCATAAGGGTTTTGAAGCACAAAACACTTCTAAAAGTCAGGTTCCTTACAGCTATGTGTCCAATTGCAAAATCCTGTGAAAATTACAGGTAGCCCCTCCTATTAGTATGCAGATCACTCCTACAAGGAGCTGGAGAGGGCTTATGTTTAAATGAACGGCCCAGTGCTGAACGTTGCTTGGAGCACATGTTAATGTAACAACACACACTACAGCCTTCCTACTCCGCAACCCAAATGTAATGGTGATGCTTTCATGTGATGGATCCTTCTTTTTTCAGCTTCAAAGAGCCAACAAAGGAGACAATCTCAGCCTCTCCACTTCACCGGACCTCAGATTTCTGTAGGACAGGTCAAAATATGCAACCTCCCAAATCTGAGCAACACTAAATGCACAATTTAACACGCAACCCACAGAAAACACACCAGCACATAGGTGGACTTCTTGTTTCTCCATGAGGAGGCTTTGAACCTAGTGGGAGTTGCTCTCAGCCTAGTTTTATGGATGTCTTCCCCAGTCCAATATATCTGATAACTTGGTGCAGGTGCAAAGGATCACAGAATCACAGAACAGTTTGGGTTGGAAGGGACTTTTAAAGGTCATCTTGACCAACATCCATGCAATAAGCAGGGACATCTTCAACTAGATTAGGTCACTCAGAGCCCCATCCAACCTGACCTTGAATGTTTCCAGGGATGGGGCATCTACCACCTCTCTGGGCAATCTCTTCCAGTGTTTCACCACCCTCACTGTAAAAAATTTCTTCCTTGTGTCTAATCCAAATCTACCCTCTTTCATTTTAAAACACCATTACCCCTTGTCCTACCCCTACACCCCCTGATAAAGAGTCCCTCCCCATCTTTCCTGTAGGCCCCCTTTAAGTACTGGAAGGCCGCTGTAAGGTCTCCCAGAGCCTTCCCTTAGCCAGGCTGAAAAAAACCCAACTCTCTCAACCCTTCCTCATAGGAGGGGTGTTCCAACCCTCCGATCATTTTCACGGCCCTCCTCTGAACCCACTCCAATGGATTCATGTATTTCTTGTACTGAGGGCTCCAGAGCTGGACACAGTACTCCAGGTGGGGTCTCATAAGAGCAGAGTAGAGGGGGAGAATCACCTCCCTCAACCTGCTGGCCACACTTCTCTTGATGCAGCCCAGGATATGGTTGGCTTTCTGGGCTGCGAGTGCATATTGCTGGTTCATAGTCAGTTTTCCATCCACTAATAACCCCAAGTGCTTCTCGACAGGGCTGCTCTCAATCCCTTCGTCCCCCAGCCGGTTGCCCTGACCCAGGCGCAGGACCTTGCCCTTGGCCTTGCTGAACCTCATGAGGTTCACATGGGCCCACTTCTCAAGATCCCTCTGGATGGCATCCCATCCCTCAGGCACATCAACCACACCATTTGGCTTCATTTGAAAACTTGCTGAGGATGTACTCAAACCCACTGTCTGTGTCACTGATAACGATATTAAACAGTACTGGTTCCAATACAGACCACCCCTGAGGGACACTACTCATCACTGGTCTCCATCTGCACATTGAGTCATTGACCCCTACTCTCTGAATGCAACCATTCAAACAATTCCTCATCCACCAAACAGTCCACCCATCAAATCCATGTCTCTTCAACTTAAGAGAGAAGGATGTTGTGGGGCACCGTGTCAAAGGCCTTACAGAAGTCCAGATAGATGACATCCGTAGCTCTTCTGTTGTCCACTGATGTAGTTGCTCCATCATAGAAGGCCACTAGGTTTGTCAGGCAGGACTTGTCCTTGGTGAAGCTACACTGGCTGTCTCGATTCACTCCCTGCCCTCTATGTACCTTAGCATAGCTTCTAGGAGGATGCAGGCATTGGCCCAAGAATCAACTGGTGACATCAGGAGAGCAGTGAATGGGAGCTGGAATGTAACAGCTATCAGGGAGTTGGACTCCCTGACTACTCTTCAGATGCTAAGGACAGCAGTGACTTTCACCCATCTCTCTGCCTCCCCAGGGATGTAGAACACAATGAAGTTTCGCCACCAAATACATGACCAGACACAGGTGCTTGGATGTGACCTTCTCTCTGTCATCCTGTTTCCTTTGCCACACACCCAGAGACTCTGAAGAGAAGAAAAACACCATTTTCTCTGTCTCAGACCCCAGTTGCTTAACTCCCATTTTCATCCCTCACTGCCAGGGCAGTAGCAATTTAACCTCAAGTAGGTTGTATCTTGCCCATCTAAAACCACTCTGCAACTCTGTCTGGTCCCTTCCTTCCCTGGAGAAAGGCATGCAAGGAAAGTAAGGGTTCCCTGGCTCTGAAAGACATGCTTTCCACTATGCTTACCCAGAAAGGCATTAAGTGAAATTAGCAAGAACAGGCAGCATGTTTTCCAGCCCACCATGCTTTTCTCAGCCTCGTTCACTACCTGAAGCTACCTTTGTCTGGTAGGAAGAAAAACTGAGGGAACAAGCATCCTCCAAAAGTCAAAGGGAGGGTTCTCTGGAGGTTGGTAACTGTTCTCAGCAAAACTTTTTATATCTGACTGAATATAAAACTGAAATTTCTTCAGTGAAGCTGCAGGAAGCTTGGATAAACCATGGCCTAATGAAGAGAATAAACAGTTAAATAAAAAGTAAGCGCATGAGAAAGCAGAGTACTTCCAAGATGTCAGCAACAGGCATGGCTGGCTCTGACTTCTTCTGGGGGTTAAAGAGAAAAATTTAAAAAAAAAAAAATAATAAAAAAGAGGGGGAAACAAGCTCCACACCAGCTTCCTTCACCAGCCAGCAGCCAGACATGCAAGGCATGCACCGCCTGAGATGGCCAAGGAGACACCATCTCCATCCCTGCAGGCAAGCAGCAGCCAGGAGTGCTTGACAGCCAGAAAGCAGTTAAAATTTAAAAAAGAAACAGAAGAAAAAAACAAACCACAACAAAACCCAAACCAAAAATGTAATGAGGGGAGTAATGGTCCCCTTCCTTCACAGTCCTCTTGTGACAGGAGCTGGTGGAGCTACCCCAGTTTTGCTCTGGGAGGTGTATCTTGCTGCCTCCCATTGAATCAGTGACACTCCACCACCACGATGCCTCAGCACCACATGCCAACCCTTCCCTTCTGTTATTGTAAGGGAATACAACCATGGAGAGGCCACCTACCTCCAGTAAACTACAGAACTACCGACCTATGTGGAACAAGGGCCTCACACCCAGCAACATTGCTTCAGCTTTGTCAGGCATCATCATAGCAACTGACCAGACAGGCAATGGGAAGAGCTATTAAAACCAAAGTTGCACATTCAGGTCACACAAAATGAGTATTTTATTCACAGACTTTAGACTTTTAGTTTCCCTTATGCCCTCCTCACAAGAACAGCTTCTTTTCCAGAGTGGCAAAAAGGAGGAAACATAGAGGAGTGATGCCCATACCTGACCATAGTCTGTCCTGAATACGACGACTCCTTCTGCACAGGAATGAACAGTACTGGGATAATGCTGATTATTTTCTCGCAGCCAGACCCGATACCCCTACAATAAACAAAACAGAGTTATAGGTAGCATAAATGAAAACTGAAAAAAGACTTTAACTCTGTACTTTCCTGTATTTATCAAGTAAGAGGAAAGAAAACAAGAGTAAAAACCAAATAAGCAAGTGAAAGAAATAATCTCTCAGCAAGTATTTGTTGGTTTCTGCCCGAACAGTAAACACAGAAGAACTACACTGAAGTGCCTTATTTTCATTTTTAAGTAGAAGTTCCGAAATGCCGGCAAGAGCAGCTGGAGCCAATTCTCTGAGTCATGTGCCTCGTGTTAGCACACGTAAAATTACAAAGCGGTGCTTGAATTTACACACAGTTTAAAAGATCCTCCTCAAAGCCAGCTGGCTCCCTACCTGTTTACTTTCAACCTCTGTTAGGCACTCACAGCAACTCCCCCCCCCTATCATCTTTCACCTTTTTTCTAAACCACTTTGCCCTTTATACGGTTCTCTTCTCTTGGCTGCACAACAACACAGAGGATTTAAAAAAAAACCCAAACCTAATAGCAAGGAAGGTTACAAAGAAATGACATTTTGTTTTTAGAAGTGAGGAGGCAACGGAGACACTATCAGTGAGGCATCTAAGTCAGTCTAGTAAGACAGGGTAGGCGCAGACTATTTTAATTTTCATCTGGCTGGTACATCCAGCATCAAGAAAAGAGATTTCCAGCACCGAGAACAAGGGAGGAACCGCAGTTGATGATGCAGCTGCAGCAAAAGCCAACTCATTAACAATACCTACTTGCTCCAGCATAGGAGAAGGCTTCAGGTGGCATGAAAACACTGAACAGCAGCAGCACCACCCCCGCCATGGTGTGACCTCCAACACAAACTATAATCCCGTTCTCTACAAATGGACAGCAGGCTCCACATCAGAAAGACAGTATTTTAGTGGCATTTATAGAACAGAGATTCTTTTTACCAGGACAGTCAAAAGTAAAGAAAAAGTAAAGGAGTGGTAGAAAAAGACTGGGATATACCCTGATAATCATAAGGTTGTGACTTTGGGTGTATGATCACTGAAAAAAATAATTCAAATATTTAATTTTGCATGCTAGCATCCAAAGGTTGTCCTTGCCTGAATTTTTTACACACAGAAACTAGACTTACAGCCTTGTTAAAGTTGGTGGGGTGCAGGGTCGTGATTAATAATCATGACAATTACAGATTTTTATTTCTGTTACATATTTAAGGCAAGCAGCCTGTGAGTCTACCTTCAGCCATGTTACAAGTTGCATATGCTTCAGATAATGTTGAATAAACATTATTCTTGTTTCTGTGATGGGAGAACAGCAGCTCCGAGACACAAAATAAAGTTAATGGAGAATGTAAAAACTTGTGCTGCTTGGTTTCCCTGAATGGTAAGAGCTCAGCTGCACACAGAGGACCTTGTAAGAGCATCCCTCATTTTCTTCCCCTCCATCTTTTGACAAACTGCTTTCCATTTTAAATGCTGCAAATGCCTGTGAAGCTGTTTGCCCTTTTACCTCCAAAACCTTGAGCCAGATGGTTTCCAGGTTTACAGCAAGTCTAAGGCAGTTCAAATGCAGGGTATGTAGACTCAAATTTATAGGATGAGGGCAGAGGGGAGCAGAAGGGAGAGCGCTAGCACCCGAGGTGGGCAGGGGGGGAGCAGGGGACTGAGAAACAGAGGGGAAAGGACTCCCCAGAAGTAGTAAAACCAATAGAGAGGATGTGAACACTTAATTCATAACCCAGTGACAGCAGCAGAAGACTTCCACCTGCTCTCCCCTGGGTCTGCATTGGACTCCAGCTGTCAGAAAACCCAGGGCGCTGCTGTGTTTTTAATCTTCGAGCGGCATGAACACCCCCACGCTGACTGGTCCGAGGGCACTTCTCACTCTGCACTTTCCAGAGGGAGAAAGGCAGATGTGAGCGCACTGCTCTTGGACTTCCTCTGGTACCTCTCCACTGCAGCAAACAGAATATCCTATGTCACTTAACTATAGGCGCAGGAGCGGTGACAACTTTGAAGGAGACATCCTTGGTATTAAGGAGTATCTACCACAACTGTCAGGGTGGGAGACAAAGGGCTCTCTCACATTAATGCAGTTGCTGCTGTCAGCCCACCGTCCCCAAGAGCACCCGAAAGGGAAAACCTGAGGCTTGCAGCTGCCCATCAGCCCCAATGGGGAGGTGCAATAAAGTGCTCAGCTGTACGCCACTTAGTCCACAGTCCATGGGTCTGTAGCCCATAAGCCATGAGTGCACAGCACTGTGTGAGAGAGATCACATACCCACGCTATACCATGCAATACATTCAGAGCAAGGTGAGCTGAGTCTTTTACCTCAGATTCCTGTATGGCCTCAGTCACCTCACTTTACCTGTCCATCACAGAAGGCTGAGGTTGGAAGGGACCTCTGGAGGGCATCTAGTCCAATTGTCCTGCTCAAGCAGGGTCACCTAGACCTGTTGCCCAGAATCATGTCCAGATGGTTGCCGAGTATCCCCAAGGATGAGACCCCACAACCTCTCTGGACAGCCTGTGCCAATATTCGGTCATCCTCACAGTAAAAATGTGTTTCCTGATGTTCAGTGGGAATCTCCTGGGTTTCAGTTTGCACCTATTGTCTCTGGTCCTGCCAGTGGGCACCACTGAGAAGAGTCTGGCTTCCTCCTCTTCATACCTTCCCTCCAGGTATATACATTGATGGGATCCTCCCTGAGCCTTCCCCAGCCTGAATAGTCCCAGCTCTCTCAGCCTTTCCTCATAAGAGAGATGCTCCAATTCCTTCATCATCTTTGTGATGCTTTGTTGCACCCTACCAAGTATGTCCAGGTCCCTCCTGTACTGGGGAGCCCAGAACTGAACACAGCACTTCAGGTGTGGCCTCATCAGTGCTGAGTAGAGAAGAAAGATCACCTCCCTTGACCTGCTAGCAACATTTTTCTAATGCATCCAACAGAAATACCTATAAAAACTTCATGAGATGCAATACTCCTGAGTTAACATAGGACACCAGAAGAAAGAATTGTCAGCCCATAAAACAACCCCATTTAATCTGACAATCACTGTTTCATGTTTGAATATTTTGCCGTTATTAGTGGGATCGTTCTGGCCTAAAATGGAAGAACTATAAGGCTGTTCAGCTCATAGAAAATTTTTACTTCACTGAGCTTTTCTGCCTCAACCTAATAACCCCACAGGAGCAAGGCATAGAGAAGCTTCCTCCCCACACTAAATAACCATAGTTTTTGTTCACAAATTGTAATAGATTTAATGACAGTGGCTACTGACACCACCAAGCTCTGGACAGCTAATGGCTCAAGGGTGGAGGCATGTATGCAGTCACCCCAAGCAGCAAAGGGAATTTGGCTCCAGACTTCCCACGACCCAAAGAAATGCTTTTGCCAGCCTGCTGCTGGACATGAAGTATCTGTACTAGTCAGTCTCTACCTCCCCCTCCTAGATGAATTCAATCCATCTAAGTGCACACACAAACAGCAAAAAAACCCTATTTGACAAAATGCAGTCAAGTTCTTCAAGTGCTTCAGGACAACCAAACCCCTGTTGATCCACTGGTTTATTTGCCAAAATCTCTGAGCTTGAGTAACATGAAGTTTATGCTTTCAAGGGCAATGAAATGCTTATAAACATTAAGCCGCAACAAAATTTGCCAAAACCTCAGCATTCAAAATAGCCTCTCACAAGGAGGAAAATGTTTTCCATCTTGAAAATAAATAATTAATTCAGCAATTTTTTTCTGGCTATGAAGGGGAAAAAAAGGAGCCTGCACAGAAATGTTCACTTGGTTGGGCTACTCCTAAAATAAGCTTTTTAAAGCTCGGAAGGGTTTGATTTAAACAAACGTACATTGTTAGGGGTCAATAGCTGCTATTCAGGGGAAGCTGGAACAATGCAGTTCACAAAGCCCGAGGCATCTGAAATGCAAATACGACGTGTTCCCTGGCAAGGTAGCTCAACAATACGGTATCTGTCCATAGGCTGGGTGCACTGCAAGGCCTTCCCGTCTGGGGATGGAAAACACAAAAAACTCTTGGCAAAAGACACCTCCCAAGTTATGCAAGTTACAGCCACCTCCGGTGCCCAGCTAAGTCTGCAACTGGGCTGCAATCCCTCTGCGATGCATTAGCTATGCACAAGTGACAGTTTTGAGAACAAAATCTTCACTCATAGTTAATTTATGGAGAAGACTTGTCATACAGGACCTGCCTGAGAAAAGACTCCACACAAGGCACATGGTGGCATGTTTTATTGATCTGAACCTGTTTAGGGGGAAGAAGCCTGGTAACGGGTTACTCCAGAGCTCCCTGACCAGCCACCCTTTCGTGGTAAGGGGGCAAACAAAGCCACAGAGCACTTCCTAAAACCCAATGGTGTTTATTTCCATGAAGCGAGACTGTAAAAATACTTGGAATAGCATTTGCAGAAGGGCCATATGCCATCATTTCCATAGCAAATAAATTTCTCCCAACTGCAAAAGGGAAAGGAAATAGGTTTGCACATCTCACAGCTGTAAGACGACCTGGAGAAGTCCCTAGTCCTTCTACCTTGCAGATTTTGCTGCTGAAAATGCAAACATTACCACTTACCTTCCTTCGTATTCTGTTCTTGGAGATGACAAAAATCCATTCTTTTTTACTTTCTATAGGACATATATGCTGGAAATTACAAAACTAACCAAGAACTTTACCTCAACTAAGTAAAATGGTGGAGCATTTCATGCAAAACTGTATTAAGAAGCTAGACTTTGCATGCATACAGCATACTTTGTATGCTGAATAACTGTCTGCTTATTAATTACCTATATATAGAGTATCTATCTCTACATATGAAAAAGCATATATTGTATAACTGTGTCCTCATCTAAGTGAAAGCGCTACCCATTCACATGTTATAATGTAACATGTTATAATGTAATATGTTATAATTCACGTTATAATGTAACAGTTGACTTATCAATGCAGTTGATTCAAAGCAGTTAAAACTGCTTTAAATTAAGGGTTATGCTGCATCTGCATTCAAAAAGCATTTTGCTATTAGGGCTTGGCAAAGCAAAAGGAACAATAGTCAGTATGTATTTAGAGAACCTTTTGTTTATGCACCTCAGTAGCTTGGCTCCAAATACAAAGTTTGAGAGACAGGAAGAGATGTTATTAACTAGGTCAAGCTGGACATAGCTTTTTAATGCAAAAGATAACCAAAACCACATTTACCTTCATTCCTCCTCTTCACTAATTCTCATACTGTGACAAACAGGAGGGCCACAGCAAGAAAGAAGCATCCAGAAAAAAACTACAACTTTGTTGATTTCATATTAATGAACAGTTTTGCTTCTGAAAACTCAGCCTTCGTTGTCAGCTCAGGACTACTGAAAACACTTCAGTTGAGGCACCCAAAAACCTTAACATGCCAAGTGCCTGCCAGACTACTCAGTGGCAAACTCATGAAGTTCACTGTAAGCCAGATATCCTTCACTAGCTTCAACCCAAGCAGAAGACCAGACCTGTTCTTCCCTATCTAAGTCCAGGGAAACAAACAAGTAGTAATGGCCATTTGTCTGATGTATTACTCTGTAAATCAGAATATTGCTCCAGATCCTCTCCTTTGCAGTGCTGAGCTTCCCCGGTGCAGCTTTCCTGCGCTCGTTGACAAAAGGCTTCCACAACAACCAGGTATCAGCAGTGGGTGAATATGAAAACTACTACAAAGTCTGTGCACTACTGCCACACAACATACAAAAGGGAAATAAATACTCCAGAAATCACTCCAAGATAGTGCCCCTAATGGGCTCTGTTTCTCTCCAAGCAGCCTGCCTCCCCTCTGACAATAGTTGGAAACTGGCAGTTTTCATCTGGGGATGGTGGGGTGGGAAGGGATGGATGGAGGAGGACTAGTGGAACCCCATGTCTCTATAGACAGTGAGAGAAGACACAGCTTTGAAAGGTATTTGAGCATGTAATCTGAATTTCAGTACCTTAAACCCAACTTCATGAACTGACTACGCACTTAAATCTAGGCACATACTTAATCCAGCTGAATGGGGTAAAATTCATTTTCAAAACACTTAAGGCATTCATCACAATTCCTCAGAGAGCACAGGAGTAAACTACCAACACCTTCCTCAACAAATTTAATTTTGCCTCCTGAACAACACTACTTTGCTTTGCTGTTTTAAAGCAGAACAAAGCCATGAAGATATTTCCATGAGATGTAAGGGCAGTTTAGGGGGGTTAGTTTCCTGCAGAACAAAATCTCCTTGAAAACGAGATGTTTCTGTTGTCTGTCCATCCCCCACACCAGATCAAAGCACCAGCTCTCCTGCTCCTGAGGTCTGTGCAACAGCTGCTGATTAACCTTGAACAGGCTCCATCTCCTTCTGTTTCAGTAATTGGAGATAGCACAGCACAGACGATGCATAACACTTTAAAAACAAGAAACTGAATTAAAACGTATATTATTACTATTACTGACTTGAGAGGGAACCAAAATAAATTTGTGCCTTCCCCCAGCCCTTTGAAAGCACTAGCACTTCTTACAAGGCTGCTGCTTCATATAACATGGCGGGGGGGGGGGTGGGGGTTAAATGAAAAAAAAAACCCAAAACATTTTCTCTTCCAGTTATACCCAACACAAACAGCACAGAGATATACACACCTCTATATGTGGACCTAGATGAGCACACTCCTCCCCATCTTCTGCTGCTGCATGTGAAGATACGCATAACAGACCTCGCTCAAAAGCTGAAAAGCAATTGCACTTCTCTGCTAGAGCTCTGAAGATGTGGTTGCCAGCTCATGAGGATGACAAGGTTTCCACACCGCTAGGAAACAACAGCTTTATCACATCCTCAAAAGCAAATCCAGCAATGAAATGCTATCAAGTCTTTTCCAGAGAGTTACTGGTGTTGCTACAGTCTGAATTGACTTTCATGAGAGATTCAGGCATTACCTTTAAATTTTGACAAGTTTTGCAAAATACTTTTTTCACTTACAAGTCTGCCCAACCTATACCATGGCATCATGGCTGCAAAAACACAACAATACAGGAATTTGGAAAGCCCATTGTCACTATCAGTTGCCGTCAAGCTACACAAGCTGCTAGTGGACAACAGCTCTTTCTCATGCCTGCAAATTTAGGTAAAGAAATAACAGTTTCTGTGCAGTGAAGTCAATGGCATTTCTGATGAATTCTGAAATTAAAAATCAGCGCTCCAAATAGTACTTGGAAACCAACCGTGAATAAAACTGCAAAAATGAAAAATCAGGGAAGCACAGAACACATACAGCAACTTTTCTCTATCTAATGGATCTGGAGTTTCACACCCACCTGTACCTCATCACCATCAGGTATCACAGACTCACCTGGCAAGTGACACCCCCTCTACTACTCTCCCTCAGCACCTTGGCTTGGGTTGGGGGGAATTTTAATCTGTTAAAACTCAGTAAGGAAGATAAGTAATTAAAAAAGACAACACGTGGGTGAGGAGAAGGAAGAGGGGGTAGTTTCTGATGACAGCAGGGAGATGTAAGGAACACAGGGAAAAAGAGCTTGGGGCCACTGTACACCTCTCCATCACTTTCTGTATTGGGGTAGGGGGTGGCAGTGGCCAGGGAAAATGACAGACCTCCTGGTACATTCATGTAATTCTCTCCTCTTATTTGAATTCCTAAAAAGGAATATACAATAGCCTTACAAAAACCTTCAACCTTTGCCTACGAACGAAACAAGCCCTAACTCTGCCTTCACATATTTCAATAGGAGTTGCAATTCTGTCTTTGATTACAGCACAGTTTTGCCAAGCACTCATTTTTCCAAAAACACATTTTTTTACTAATTACAGTCATGACTACAAATGTAAAACAAACAAAAAAACCTAACAAAACCACAAAACCCCTAAAACTTCATTTCCTTAAAAACCAACTGAATTTAAACAATCTGTATACATGCACACACCCCAAATCTTCATCCACACAAGTTGAGATCTTTTAACCTTAACAGGTATTTTAAGACAGAATCGAGGAAGGACAGTGAACACAAAAGCAGCAGGGGAAGACAGACTTTCCTCTAAAAACCATTCTCCAAAGCCTACAGCAATATAGCAGGAGTAGTTATCCCAGCACGACTGCCCAAACAAGCCAATTTAAATCACCACTAGCTTCTGCTAACATAATCTTTCCCATATCTTCTAGTAAGTAGTTACACTGCCATGCAGCTCTATCACTGACTCGAGGACAAGAGGACAGCCTGCCAAAATGCCTGCAGCTCATCCACCATGCTCTGTTGTGCTTGGCAGTCCCCAATCCAAAAGCTACCAGCTTGGCAACTTTTTGATTATGCTACATGACAAGCTTTTAAACTCACATCAAGGTGGAGAAGGATTTTTAAATCCATATGTGTGAAGTCATGCTAGCGCCCTCTTCTCATTCACTCATTCAGCTACCCTCTTGGGACTGGTGTCTCAAAGACCAATGAGGCAAAACAATGGTAGAAATATCTTCTTCACTACCCTCTTTCTTGGGGCTCAGCCACACAACTTTGCCCTTAAAACCTCCCAGGTACTGAATTTGTCATCTGCCACAGGTTGCCAATGGTCTCAAAACCATTTTTGACAAGTGGTGTAAAACACCCTAGCATTTTCTTCCACCTTCCTCTTGTCTCTCCTGCCTGAGCAGAATACAAAGCAAAGGCCACAGGCACTGACCCACGAGCAGCAGCCATGATGGTATGGGTGGCACCAACCACTCTGAAACAAGGTTTAGTTTGACACTGAACTTGAAAAATGTTTCTCATTCATTGCCCGCAAAGCCTGTGGAGAGTCTTGTTTGCAAAATGGAAACTCATGCTTGCAAAGCAAGTCTCATTTCAAAACGTTTTGTTTAGGAGGAAGGTCTTTGAGTACTTTAAAGCTGATTAAGTGAAAAAGGAAAAAAAAAAAACCCACAAAAGCATTTGACACATGGGTCTTGAAGACAGGCATTTACCACTTATTTTCATGAGACACGGATCTAGTAGGCTCATCAGTCAAGGAACTGTTCAGTTCTTCATACTGTTCCACATGTACCTGGACACTGACTTTTTAGAAGAAAATCTAATAGGGAACAACTATATAGTACTAGTTTATCCAGAGATACTAGTTGTGCTATACAAGCACACATATACCTTGTTTAGAGGGACATTATACTGGTTCAGCCTGATTTGAATTTGCAAAGCAGATGAAATTTCTGATCAAGATACATTTTCTACCATTGACCGCTCTTTGGCAGCCATCTGATTAGTCAAGAGGGAGTCTTGTGTGAAAAAGATAATCCATATTAAGTAGCAGACCGTGCAAGGTAATAAGCATACTTAAAAAAAAAAAAAAAAATCACTGCCCAAAATAATATGACAGCTTTAACTTTGCAAGTTACTTGCATCAAAGTAAAAAAGGTTCCACTTCAGCTCTTCCATATTGTCAATTTCCATGATCCTTTTACAGGTCTGACAATATTAGAGGGATTTTTTTGTTTTGTTTATGTCTCCCTGCAACTCCAAAATACCAGTTTACACATGAATCATTTTCCTGGGTTAGAGTAGGGATGGGCAAGAAGGGAAAATATTTTCAGCCTTAATTGTTGCAGAAAACAGCTATAAGATCAGAGCCTTAAGACAAAAACAAACCAACCCAGTCAGCCCACATTCTTTTTAAGTGTTTGTTGGTGTTTGGGTTTTGTTTTGGTTTTTTTTTTTTTCCCCCCTTTTTTCCCCCCCCTCTTCTTCCAAGCTCTGTATTTTCTTGAAATTAAAACCCAGGATTTTGGAGAGACACAGTTCACACTTTGGTGCCGTAAGAATTAGCAAGACTGTATTCCAAGGCTAAGAAAGTAAGTGTGAAAAGGAGGGAGAAGAGAAGAATGGACCAGTGGCCCACAGTTCTTTCATTCATTTATTTCACCAATAGAAACATTGATTATTGAAAATGGGACAATTTTACATAGCAGGTCGTAACTTCTTTTCCTAAATTGTATTGATCCCCTTACATTGAATTTACAATAAATGATTCAGTAGACTTCATTTCTCTTTGCGGCTTCGCTTTCACAATATGATCACTACATACCTTTATTTCACCACAGCAACAAAAGTATTTAAAGTATGTAATTGCCATGAATTAGTCTTTACATTGCTTGTTCATGCTTCAAGGTTCTTTTGGGATTTTTTGTTGTTTGTTGTTTATTTAATCAATCTCATTTGGCAAGCTACATGGGGTTTGCCCTAGAAACACCATAACCCTCTCTTAACTTTGCCCCTTTACCATGTCCTACAGATGTCAACAGGACCCTGCATATGGGTAAACCTCTGTAGAATAAAGACTTACTATGGCTAATACCTAGTGGAATACAGAAACCAGGAGGAAGCGAACTGGACAGTTGGTAAATTAGGATGTGCTGTTGGACCTGTTCAGTAGTATTTCCAACAACCGTTTCAGCATTGCCTTTCTGAAGGCCCATCCAGTCGGTCGGACCCCACGCTGAGGAACAAATCCCAGTTATGCTTTGACCACAAGCAGTTGACAGCTTTGGGCTGTGCCAAGCTTCGCAGATGGGGAGTTCAGGTCCTCCATTCCCACAAGTCACAGCGATTTGCCCAGCAGCTTTCACCAACAGCACCCACTTGATCCTGTTCATATGCCCTGTTATAGATCAGGGGCAGCATCCCAAATCCAGGACAAGCACCTCTTTGCCACACCAGCTCCAACGGCTCTGCAGCCCAACAGCCTGCCCCTCGCACACGTGGCCCCTCCAGGTGGGCACAAGGCAGCACACCACAGCTCAAAGGCAGGAACAGGAGCCTGGATAAGCTCAATGAAGAATAAGCACAAGTCGTGTCTACACCTAGCCAGGAAAATGCAGTTTTCTGGCCCACAACAAATGACTGCAGCAACCGGGTAGCAGCACCGCTGAGGCTGATTTGGGAAGTTCAGGCAGAGGTTATCAGACTTGCAGCACCACACAGAATGAGTCAAACCTAGGTTATGAAACAACTTGAGGTGGTGGGGACCTAAGCATCCTTAAAAATTAATTAAATAAAAAAATACTCCTAAAAATCCAGGACATAAGCAACTTGCCTTGGGGAAGCGCACCCCTCTACATCCAAAGCCCATCTGTGGTGCCTGGCTTTTACAAGCACATTTGGAAGACAGGATGATCCTTTGTCAGAGCAACACATGGCCATCCCAACAAATGGCGGGCAGCAAAGCACCTGTCTGTGCTCTCCCTCCTTACCTTTCACATTTCGGGGAGCACAGAAAAAGCTGATCCTGCCACTGGAGACCTAAGTTACAAGGCTAGCATTAGCAACTTCCCACACTAATTTGTACACTGCAAACCACAATAATCACCGAGCAAATCCACACTGCCTGTCTGGAGATCACCTGATGAAAACACAGCCAATTCAACAAAATGTAATGGCACATTTTATCATTAAAGGGCAGAGCGCTGGCTTATTCCCACACACCTGTTGCAGAAAGGCTGGCAGGCACAGCTCATATATACAGAGAGTGCAGGGGATGTAGAGGTGCGCTGCTGTGCCCGGCGAGCATCAGCTGAGCTCAGTCTAGCACCTCACATGGTGTCCGCAGGGCCAGCCTCTCTGCAGACATCCTGGTAGCGCTCAGAGCAGGGAGGACACGCAGTCCAGACAATACCCCCAAAGAAGGGAAAGATTTTCTAACTCAGAGGGATGTTTGCACTTTTTATGGCACATAATATCCAATGTCTTTTGCCAATGTCCAACTTCCTGCCACTCACTGTCTCACATACAGCCACAAAATGCATGTCTTAAAAAAGAAAAACAAGCAGACAACATTATTTTAATGAAATGCTGGCAGCATATTAAAGCACTCACAATCCACTAAGTAACAGTTATTATAGCTCTCCACAGAAAGGGGCAATGTTTGCTGGAGAGTTATGGAAGCTTCAACCAATAGAACAGAAGCAAGCACCTAAAGAAAAGCGTAGTCAGGGTATACACTGCTTAAATAGATACCCTCTGTTTTCAGAAAGGGGGAAAGGGAGAGTGAAAGGGTGACCCTCAGTTAGACTCCCTAGCAGACCTGTAAAGAAGCCCACAGATCTATACAGAAGAAAAAAAAAAAAAAAGTTTATTCCACTTTCCGTTTGTTTTAGAATAAATTTGCATTCACAGCAGTTGAAAAAAGCGGTATTAACAGGGCCCTGTGAAATTACTGCACCCATCTTCAATCTGAACAGGTGTCCTTTCTTCCACTTTCCTAAATTCTCTTTTCATTTGTCCAACCTACCCCCATCAATAGTCCAGGATGCCTGGGAGGAACCACCCCCTAAGACTTTGGTGGACACTTCTTTTGGGTCTGGAGCAGCCAGGAAGACTGGCTGTCAGTTCTTCTCATCTCCTCCTTTTCCAAAGATTACCACCTTCTCCTTCCCAAGTCAGAAACTCAAGAAAGACTCCCAGTAAATTTTAACACTCGGCCACGAACTGAGATGTATAACATGGAAGATTTGATCACTGTTATATTTCAATGTAAAAAGGACATCCCCATCTCCCTGAAATATGGAGACAGTGTATGAAACTGAAGGATAAAAAAAATATAACCTTAAATAATTTATTATTCAATTCAAAATTCCTTCAGTTTGTAAACAGCTCATAAATAGGATCTGATCTACCAACCCTTAAACAAACACCGAAGTGTCAGTAAATACGAAATAGATGCTCATGAGTTACTTCTCAAAGCTGTGATCAGATGTTTTTAAGCAAAAATCAATTGCAACAGGCATTTGAAAACACCTAATTCACTTCCCCAACACAGGGGCCAAGGAGAGTTAGGTGGCAGTAGTGGAAGAGAAATTTAATCCCAGCCCAGCCTCTCTCTCAACTGTTGGATGGTAGGAGCAGAAGACTGTCAATCAGCACTGATCTCCGGTTTCCCAGAGGCTATGTGACACCAAAGCAGGCTGCACTGGTGGCGTTTTATACCAGTGTTATACTTACAGAAGGTGCAACTCTGTAGAAATGAGTTTGGGATCTATACTGAAGGCAAATTTAGCAACGAAGCTTATATTTTAGTTAAAGTTAAAAAGCCATGAAGTTCAGATAAAAGGCAGCGTCTCCTACATGCACTTTGTATAGTTTTGTACTTTACTGGCTTTAAACTTCTCTTGGGAGACCAGGTGATGCTTTGCAAGTCTTCCTGCTGCAGAGCCCCATCACTGCTGATGAATACCAATGGTATGTAGCAGTTGCAAGGTAAAAAGGCAGCCTGAAACACTGCACTCATTATATTCAGCCCCTTAAGGTCACAACCCTCTGAAAAGCAATCTCCTGCTTTTGCTTAGTCCACTTCTTCCTGACATTTCCTTCCCATAATACCGCTCTTATTAGAATATCTGTTTTGATTTTTTTCTACTTCTGCAACTATAAAAGGAAGCATCTACGGGGCGAGTCACCTGAGTAATTATAGCAAGTCAATTTTTTTTTATTGGAATTTATACGTATATATTACATACAATAAAAATTGTCTCCTTTTAAGTTCATTCAGCACTAAACTGCCAGAAGGGGACACCTTCGGTAGAAAACCCAGAAACGGAGCAGGTATTTATACCAGCAAATCTTCTCTTCTCCTATCATAGATACTTTCACACCATAAACTGGACTGAAGCCTGTAATTTCATATTGCTTCCCATCTTGCATCTATAGACAAATCCCCAAGGCAGGTCATACAAAGCAGCTCAAAGGTTCCTTGGATGTACAGCAATGTACCTTTCTTCATGGCTTGTAGCATCTTTCCAAAGCAGCTTAAAGTCTGCACTCCACCTTTCAACAAAAAGGTGTGGCACGTTTTCTCACTTGCAGGCACACCTAGAGATTTGACGCATTCCCATTCTGCGTCCTCGTTTTCACGACAGGGATGAACATTTCCTGCATCGCTCTGGCGTCAATTTTTTTTTTAATTTTAATGCATGTTTACATGACCTGGTAATTGTTAAAAGGAAAAACGACTTACTACCTCAACCTAGTTCTTGTGTCAGAAGCAGAAAAAGCAGAAATGCAGAGCAACTGCTTCTGGTTGGTTTTTTTTGCATGCATGCATGCACGTTTTACTGTCCTGCAGGTTGATAGAAGACTTAATCCAAAACTAAACCACAAAACAATTAGAAGAGCTTAACCAAACACAAGCGAGTTAAAGCATTAACACCTGACAAAACAGTCATTTATCCCACAGATAAACGAGCAGTATAAGGAAATGCATCTATGCTGAGACTCTCTTCTAGTTTACTATGTCCAGTGTGCAGAAGAATCATAAAACCAGGGTTGATCAGCTGCATGCCTCTCAGCAAGCAAAGGACCTTGTCAGACAAGCAATTTTGACCACACATTGTCATCTCCCAGAGGTGCACCATTCATATATCAAGGTGGGAACCCCTCGCACCCAGGCTCTTCCCATCAGCCAAGAGTATTAGCTTAAGCAAGTGGAGCATCACGGGAGCAGAGAGGGAGATTGGTTCCCCCCCGCCCCCCCCCCCCCACTTCCCCAGGATCAGGTCTGAAATCAGACCACACGCTTTTACTACCAACATGACCTACTTGGGCCAAGGCACTAAACTCAACTTTTTTGGTTGAAATCCAGGGAAGAGATCCATTTCCTTCACGCAAAGACCTGGCAGCTGTGACTAGCAGCCACATCTCCCCCAGCCTGGAAGCACCCACAAGCGCCAGCTGTGGAGAGCTGTGCTTCCCCAAATTAGAAAAACTGATGCAAGGGCAGAGAAAGACCCAGCAAGAACACAGCTGCTTTGAGACAGAGATATTCAAAAGTGAAACCCAGGAAACTTTAAAGCTGGTGAAAGTAATGAAGTGAGAGTGGAGGCCTAGGGGGTGTGAAATGTATTTGCCTGCGAAGCACAAGTATCTTTGTGGAATGCTCAGGGTGAACCAACAGGCAGGGTATCGTGTTGCTCACAAGAGCGTACCCAGGAGCAGGCACCTCTTTCCACTCTGGCCATCTTGTCTTCAACAAGTCTTATTTCAAAATGCACTACCCAATGCCTTAGGCTACCCATAGACTAACATATACCTCTGTCAGGCAACAGATAGACAACATACATAGACCATGCAGCAACTTTAAGTCTGACAAAAGCATGCTTTTCTTCTGCAAGGAAACTGCTCCAGTAGGTTTACACATCCCTGCTCTACATTTCCCAGCTCCCCGCCTCACTCTGCCATCCAAAAGGTATGCTGGAAGTTACGAGTCAACACACTGGACAGCAAGCTTTCACGAGCAACCCTTGTTGACCCTAAAGCCCAGGGAACCAGGCCTTTTCTCTTAGGTACCTCTGAAAGTATGTCTACTCAGGAGCACAAACCTTTACACAGCAATTTATTTAACTTGGCAATAAATTAAGTCAATCAACTCTTTTGTAAACGTCAGCCCAGACAATTCCATAAACATCTACTTCGCACAGCATGGTGCAGTTCCCCAGTCTGTGAAACCTGGGAGGACTTTATAGGCTTTCCATCACAAGTACACTGCTTCAAATTATTTATAAAGAAGGTGACTGCACAGTAAGTTCAAGTCAAATCAGCAGGGTACCTAAATTAAAATGCAAGTATAGCACTCAAAATGTAGCATTACTGATTCTTCCCTGCCCAGAGAGATGCTTTTTCTTAAACAATAATTAAAAAAAAAACTAAAAACAGAAAAGGAAAAAAAAAACCACACAACAAAAAAACCCCAAAGTATATGGACTTCATAGTATTCAAATGCCTGCACAAGCTCAGACTGGGAATTTTCCATGACTGTTTGACATAGTGCTATTAAAACATATTTAATCTTACTTACTCATAATCAGATTTTTATGGCACTAAAGAACACAAGTCTAAAAAAATATGTGTCTTCCTCTGCCTAAACACAGCCAGTACCTTTTACTACTTTTCATACTAGTAATAAAGTCAACTCCTCATATTACTACACTTTGAGTCAATAAAACAGCTATTTGTTGTGATTGGGTGGGTTTTTTTAGCAACTCTCAGGTAAAATGAAATGACCTAAACACTGTCGAAAAAACTTTTCCACAAGTGCTGAAGCATGGAATTGTGCAAAGAGAAGCATTACTGGCAAATTACTGTAGAACAGAAGAGAATTCAGGTAAGTCTCTTTAGTCAGAAAGAGCACATGCTTGATTTCAGCTGATGCAAACGTGACACAAACCCAAGAATGAATGAGTGCTTCTTCAGCCTAGATCGCCTTTCGGAAAAATGCTCAGACTTGTGTCACCTGGAGGGGTACCTATCCCTACTGAATTACTCTCAGGAGTGTCATTTCAAAAAAGTGAATGTTTTTAAGCATGTTTCTAGTTATTCAGACTGCTTTAGCCAAATGGTATTTTAACTCTTCAAAAAGTCAGAAAAACAGCCTGTTACCATTAATCTCAGAGCAGCAGAACATCTGAGAAGCATCTTGCTCATTATTACAAGAAAACCCAACTCCACAGGACAGTTCTGCTGAAGCTGGTGCCCCTGCAGTGCTCCTTAACTGTAGGACAGCAGGAATCATGAAAAGCCACTTAGGCTTTACTGCAAATAAGTGTTGCAGTAGCAATGTGTTCTTCCACTGCCAGCTCTGTATTAGCTTCCTTCAAGCTTTGACTTGGCTGGTCAAAAAGACTTGGCCTTAAATAGAACCAATTTTCTTTTTAAAGAAGTCATAAATTTCAAAATGGAACAATAACCTTCTGCTTACTGCACATACTACCTTTAACCCCTTCTGCAACATATAAAATACTTCATTCTGCAGGGAGGAACAGATACTTCCTCACCTGTAAGGAAATGAATTTTGAGTCCTTGGAGCTCCACACCACCTTCATGTGTGCAGCAGAAAATACTGCACAAAGACTATGTGCCTGCTTCTTCACCAAGGAAGTCACCCAGAACTCGGCTCCTTGCTTAGCATGGGCAGTAGATTTAGTTTTATTTGCACTGGTGCAAGGACCCAGGAAGGGCACTGCACCTCTCTACCTGGGAAAAGGGAAAAAGATGTTGGAAATGGAAAATTCTGTGGTATTTTGCAACTAGAGAAACAAGGCAAAAGCAGATTAAATTACTTGTTGAGGGCTGCAAGTCTGGCAGATGTAATGATGCTTTTACGGTAACACCATGACAGTGTTCACATGACATCACCTTCCCCCTTGCTCATGGGCCAGTCTTTCTACAATTTCCCTGTTGTTTCAAGTATCAACTTGTCTTCGTTTTGAAGAAGTGAATACAATTTCATCATAATTCTAGCTGGTCACTCATACGACGAGCACAGCTAAACTCTGGCAGCATGTTTATCACTGAACTGAGATCTTTTGAAGAGAGCACCTATACAACATTGTTTTGGTCACGTTTTCAGTTCCCTTTCATCTTCAGATAGCCACGAGCATGTTTATGTACAAATGTGACTGTCAGAATTTCTGTGTATATTTTCAGATATACACATGCTTTCACAATGTTTTCTTCTCCTAGAAGTTAAATCCCTACCTCATATTCACAGAAACAAGATCCCATTTGTACAGGACAATTACAAAATCCAGGCCTATAGCTAGAAATATGCAGAGACACACGCTGCATTTTAATTCCTCCAGATCATGTTAAGACCTATCTCAAACATATCCAACTTTCAGAGGTAATACACCGCTTCAGCCAACTTGCAAGAAATTTGTTGGTTTGTTCTTTTTTTTTTTTTTTAACCCAACACGCTGTACAAGTCTCTCCCTCAGATAAAATTGTATCTATTTATTTTTTGTCTAAAAATAATTTATTGGCACATTTACAGAAATAAAAGATGTGATTACATTCAATGGTCTTTCTGTTGCGAAAAAAAGCTTCCAGCAGAAAGTTTTCCCAGCAAGTTGATTCTCGAATATTCAAGAGCGAGCACAGGCTGATCGTGAATCACCCCAAGTGCACACACATCCACACCCACTGCTCCCAAGGTGGCTGCGTGAGTAACATGGACTGTGCTTCACCACAGGCACTGAACATTACTTGCCCTGTGAAACTCAGTTACTACTTTACACAGTAATGTATAATGCCATACACAGCTTCCTCCTTTTTGTTTCAAGCAGAGCAATGTCCAATTCTTCTTTAAGTCTGTTGTCTACACAATGCCTCCAACTTGAGACTTTTTTTTTTTCCTCCGAACAGCAGCTCTCATGACACCATCTGGAACCTGAAGGACACAGGCTGGCATGTAATTACCTCTATCCAGTCTTAATGCAATTCAATTTTTTCAGCAGAGTTCGGAACTACAGGACACCCTCTCCTTTACTCCTGACTTCATACACTGCTCTGCTTCCTTTCTGCCAAATTAAAGGAAGCATCGTTGAAACTCAGCCTTTTGTGGGCCAATACAGTAGCAACACTTCTGCTCTTCCAAAGCCAATCGTCTCATAAGGACAGCTTCCTAAAAAGCCAAAAAATCTCCTACGGAACTTCAGAATCAGTTCTGAACATCTCCACTACAAAAGTCACCAGTGGTAAATGTTCTTCCCTCAACACCTGCCATGCACTGCATCAGTAAGGAGATGGCTTGATGACTTCATTGAAAAAAATAATAATTAGAAATAAAAAAAATAATTTTTAGCTTTTCAGGAACACATCCTCAATAAAAGCAGCTCTACAGTCAATGTACAAATCAATGTAACAATGATCCTGAGATGGGTTAAAAAACAGTGGTAAGTTAGACAAGTCATTTGTTAACAAAGCTGCATCTGTGTGGAGAGCACAGAGACCTGATTGTGGCAGAGACTTCCTGCCCTTGTCCCTGACAATAGGGACACAGCTGCAGAGGCCACACCAGCACTCCTGGGTAAAAGGGGGACGAGGCAGCATGCCTTACGCAGGGCTGTTTCACCCACTGTTACCCACTTGGAAGTACAGAAGCAACACAGAAGGGCCTATCAGTGTGCACTCAGCAGCAAGGGCAAGAGTAGCTTTGCAGAAGCTATGCTTGAACCATGGTCACTACTACTTCATGTAATTTGTACCAAGATCAGCAGTAGTTACCTACTGGATTTTAGTCATTTTGACCAGTTACTGTTAAGTGGAGTTTTGGGGATTTCCTGAGTTCCAACAGGGATAGTGTTCACAGAACAACAGACTGGTTTGGGTTGGAAGGGACCTTTAAAGATCATCAAGTTAACTCCCCTGCTATGGTCAGTGACATCTTTCCCTAGATATTCATTAACTCCCCCGTGGCAAGCTTGGACTGATGTGTAAGAAGTCAAGTGACTCATACCCAGCTAGAAGACAAAACCACAAGGTATTTCAGAACATGCTTAATTTTAAACACATTACAACTCTTCTCTAATTCAGGTGGAACCATGTCTCATATTCATCCTGGGATTATCAACCTTGCTGAATCAAGATGGCTTTACTTATTTTACCTAGAGCAACATCAGGAGCTAATCTCCATTAAAAAAATTACACATCCCACTATTATCCAAGTCAAGGCACCAAATTTTAGAAACCCAAGCCTCAACACTTTCTCTCACTGCTTGTTTTGGGTTGTTATCTTTAGCCATGATCACACTGCTTAGCTATAGATCACCAAAACCCTAAAACTCTCCTGTGCCTTTAAATCTACCCACTCGCACGCCTTTCCTTCACCAACAACTTCCCCCTCCTGCCCCGCCAGAAGCCCTTATCACAGCCACTTGTTTGGAAAGTGCCAACGTCTGCTGATAAGAGAAGCAAAGCTCACAATCAGTAACAGTCTGCTCACCTCTACTACCCACAGCTCTGAAGAGACCTTTGTAACAGCCCTCTCTGCTGCCAGAAAGCTGCTGTGCAGAATGCACTGTACGGAGCCACAATGAGTAGGACACTCAAAACCAAACTTCTTCTGGCTCGGGAGAACCACAAGAGCATTACATCTTTATTATTACTTTCCAAAGGAGACTGAGAAGTGTAACATGTCCACAAACACACTTGGTATTAAAGGGGAAAGAGGACATGACAAGTGTCAATGCTTGGTCAGTCAACACCAGGGCAGAAGAAATCTAGGTTGGAAGATAAATGTCCTAGTTCTGCACCACTGAAGTCAAAGAGAGGTTAATCATTATTTAGCTATTCATGCAAGCCCTCGAGTTCCTCACTTAACGAGGCTGAAACACAGCTAATTGTAAAAGGTATCTGCTTCTTTAAACAAAGAAACTAAAAACGTAATTTGTGGGATCAGCACTGTACACAGTACAAGAAACCCAACAACCCAGACTGCACAAGGTGTCTCTCTGGAAAAGGTTAATCCCAACACCTGGAGAGTAGGACAACCAGCCTCCCCTCCAAAGCCACTCCCAAAACCTCTGGGGAGCCCCTGGGGTCTTCAGGGCTCTTCCAGGGTCCCCAGGGGAGCCTCAGTGCATCGTTACTTCAAGCTGGTCTGTGGCATCCTCCTCACCACTGCAGCAGTTTTCCTCAAGAAAGAAAATCAGCCCACTCCTTCACGAGGTTGCAAACCAAGTTTTGTTTTCCAAAAGACAAGACCTACGGACCCACTAGGTACATATCAGCTACTCCCCTACACTGTTTCCATATTGCTCATGCTATTACAGATACTGGTTTAGAACAAAATTCAGTGTTTTATCACAACTGTGAATGTACTGACAGAATAGATATGCTGTCCTCCAGGGAACGCAACTTACTAAAAGTGAAATGATTCATAAATTCATGTACGTGTTTCAGACTGGGGCCAAAGAGCTTTTGCCATTTATGCAAGCATACCTGAAGACCTTTCTTTGAGCAGAAAATAGTACCAGTGCAGCTATTCTTAAAGTTATCTAAAAAATGGCAGGACATGACATACCTCACTTTTTACCACACAGTAAAGATGAAAAACTGGAACAACCTCTCTTTTATCCGTCCAAGAGCCTAAATGAGTAACTCTCTATTTATAGTCACTAATGGTCACCACTTCTCAGCTTCTTTTTTCTCCTCAACAAACCACCTTTCCAGCAGGGAAATTATGCTTTCAGCTATTCAGACATTTCTGTTATTTTTGCTCAGTTTGGGTTTTGAGCTGTCAACAAATTTCCCAGGTCATTTAAAAAAAAAAAAAAAAACACCAAGCAAACAGCATTTTTTTTTTTTTACTGTTTCAGTTAATTCGAACGTCAGAAAGAGGGAAGAGATATACAAATCAATTGCAATTTTTTTGCTTTTAAATAATCCTGAAGCAACTCATTGTTGTATGTTTCCTCCTAAGCACATGCAAAATACAAGAACATTAGGTAAGATCAGCATTAGCAAGGAACAACAGGTTAATATAAAAAGACAACACAAATACCATATTTAGATCTGTACCAGCAAAGAGTACAAGGTATTATTTCCCCCTGCCACCCCTCTCCTCTTCAGTGGTATATAGGGAAAGGAAGCAACAGCACACAGCAAGGCAGCTGCAGTATAATGAAATATCAGCAAGCTAAATAAATATACACACCCACAAAAGAAGCAATGGCTTATGCAGTTATAGCTTTGAACCTGCTGACATAGCCTTTTCTTTTATAAAGCACATACAAGGAGCATCCTAACTTCCAGGTGGTCTCAGACCTTTCCACAGGTAAAGATGTAAAGAGTGGACTTCCCAATGGTCCCAAGCACAGGCTGCCTTCCACAGCCTCGGAGGTAAAGCACTCGCCATGTGACAGAGCTCTCTTGAAATTTCTCCCCCTTCTAAAAATTACAAAGATCTGATAAAAATCCAGCTGCTTCTTGAAGAACAAGCAGTAGCACCACAACTGCTCTTCTGGAGAGAAAGAGCCACTTGCTGGTTACTAGTTACCCTGGTACAGTGTCTGGAACAAAATTAGGGGAAAAGATGACATGACAACAAAAAAGTAGGAATTTCAGTGTCAATAAAACTAAAAAGGACAGTTTTAAATACAATAATATTGCCACCAATGGAGCAGTAGTAACAAATGCCAAAGTCCTATTTTTTAGGACATACATTACTGCAGCTTTCTCAAGAATGAAAGATTTCTCCAAGCCTACATGAAACTATCCAGAAGCATGTCATTGCTCAACACCACCAAAAAAAAAGATTTAAAAAGACAAGACTTTCCAAAATGTTGGCATTTATAATACCAGAGACCCAACCAGAAAACACACACTCAAAACCTACAGCTAGGAAAACTCTAGCTGGCTTCAGGACAGCAAGAGAAGATTAATCTCCAACTTTGACAGGAATTGCAAAGCCAAAAAAAGCTTAATTTATGCATTTTAAAGCAGAAGCTATCAGACATCGTTATCCCGTCCAACAAGGAGACCCCTTTGAGAAGCCGTCCTGCTAAAGCATCTGCTCCTGTTCAGAGCCTGACGCCAACTCCTCTCCTCTTCTTCCCCCAGGAGCGGCTTGGAGGATCCCCACAGCAGCATGACCCATGATCTCTTGCTGCAGGTGTCCAGACCTTTGCTGCCTTGAGCCCTTCTTGCCCCTTCAATTTAGCCACTGATTAACATGCACCCACTCTTCTTTCCTAATGAGAGATGACTCCCATCTACATGCAGATCAGGAGGCACATCCCCATGCTCTGGTTCAGCCGCAGCTCATGCTGCGTACCAAAAGCTCTGCTGCCTTCCAGCAGAAAAAAAGCAAAAATCCCAGGAAAACAGCAGAGCTTTTGTGGCCTCTCTGACTGCATAAAGGGACTGGGCACTTTTCAGGTCAAATATCTGCAATCAAGATAAAGGAGTGTTTCTGTAAGCAGCACACAAGTTTCAAGAATCAAAATTTAGGATCACAGCTTGCATTTGCCCAACTCCAGAAGCACCTGGAATGAAGTAAATGTTGGATCACTACCCAAAGAAAAAGGATCCCACGACTCAATGCTTTCCCTTTGCACTCAAGCACCCCAGAAAGGACTACTAAGGAACAAGCCACACTGGGTGCTCACAAGAAAGTGCACAGATTTGGATACCATGTTCTGTCCTACACCAGATCTCCACCTTAAGGCATTGTACAAAGGCATTCTACTGACAAAGGTGTAACTATACAGTAAGTGTTTAACACAAGTATTCCATTACATTGCAATTACGTTGGTTCATGGGCTTCTGTACAAAAACCCCAGGGAGTTTACTACTGCACTAGGGCTGTAGTCATTTAAGGTACTGAATCACCAAAGCAAAATGATGGCAGAAATGGTGCAATAGAAACAGAAATTAGGAGTTGAGACTCTCAAAACTAACACAAAACAGAGAATTGCCCTTTTTCTGCAAGCACTGCACAACTTTATGCCAAAATCCCATCTGTCATCTGTTAAAACTTCTCAGATTTGGCGCGCAAGATGTTAGAAATGTAATTGAAAGGGGGGGAAAAAAAGGAGCTGCTGCACAGATTATATTTTCTAGCACAGGTTAGCTGCATTTGTTTATTCCTGAAAATAGCTTATCAAGTATCACACAGCAGAATACAACTCTGAGAGTTTCAACAACAAAGAGCTCACTTCATCAGACACTCCGCCTGGTCTGAAAAGCAGCAGGAAATGCCACCCTTCAAAGCCCTGCTCTAAATGCCGCTCCTATTTTCTTCGAGGGACTATAATTGTACACACTAAACAAACATATCCATCATACTCATCATCAGAGAACTGTAATGAGGAGATAAATCCTAATCACAAAACCACAGTCTATATTTAATAAGGTGAAGAGATCCGAGAAGACGGCCAACAAAGCAAGAAGTCTGATCTACAGAATCAGCGTCTACTCCTTGTCCTAACGTGACCTCCGGCATCCTGCCAACTTGACTCCTTTCTGAAGCAAATAAAAATATAACCTAAGCAAGATACACACTTGGGTTTTGACCCACCAAAATAGTCAAATAGAAATGATCTTCATTGCTTCTGTAAACCAGATGGGTACATTAAACAAAGGGATTTGACTTTTCCTCAAGATAAACAACTTCATAAGAAAAACAATCCCATTCTCTTAACAAATATATTTAACTTCATCTGAGTAAATATTTTAATGGCACACTAAACAACAGCAACTAAAATAGAACCAAATAATCCGTTTCCGATAATGCTATAAACATCAATATTTTTTTAAAACAAGGAATAAACTTCTGTTATCTCCTGTCCCCAAAACCAGAGCCAGTTTGGTTGAACATAAAGGGGAGGCGTGAGAATCTTTCCAGAAGAATCCTGCATTTCAGTTAGTGAGGTCAGGAAGAAGGATAATAGACACATGCAGTGCACAACATCAAAACCATGCAAGGCTTTGCCAGTAGCACCACTGTCACAATCCAACATCATTTCAAGCACTACAGAGGTGTTTTCTCCAGATGCTGGAAAGTTCATCAAAATGAGTTTTCTAAAGCCTTTTGAAGGTTTTTAAGAGAAAGAGGGAAAAAGAGGGCCAAGAGGTTTGGGGTATTAACTTTGATGACAACTTTCAGAAATGCTCTGCTTTGTAATTCCAGCTGTAGTTAATGGCAGCTACCACTCATCAACCATTTGAGCCTCAGGTCTCTACCCAAGGTTATGCTACAGGCACCAGAATCAATCCTGACTTTGAGAATGTGATGGCAGGCTTGGGCAGCAGGGTGCCATTCTGCCAGCGCTACCGTGTCAAAAAGTTAAGAACATAAATACAACCCAAAAAACCCTCAGTACTTTTAACAACTACCCCAGTATAAAGGCAGATGTGCCATGATAAAAAACCCTTGGGTAAATCTGCTCAGGGTGAGAATGCAGTTTTGCCCCAGGGAAAAAAGCAACAACCAAACATTCTCCTCTGTTAAGGTGTCCTTATGGCATCTCCCATAAGGGCGTTCTCCAAAACAAAACACAGACTTGTATTAACACACTCTTGTATCACTGGCCTGTAATAAAGGATTATGAATAGTTTCCCAAGAATACATAGGAAAAGGGAACACTAACACATCAAAGTGCACTTAGCCTTTTACTTCCTGAGTCTTCCAACACAGCCATTCACTCTGTGCATGCCATCAGCCGCGACCGTGTGTGAAGGCACCGCTTGGCTCCCGAGGTCTGCTGCTGAGTTCCCCTCTCTTCCTTCCTCTTTCCCTCATTTGGAACAGGACAAAACCAAAATGCAGTTTCACAGAAAGAGTTAACCTGTCTAAGAGATCTAAGAGATTGGTTAAAGAGAATACTGATTTCTTCAATAGGCACCTTTCCTTAATATTCATTCAAAAATCCCTAGTGAGGCTCACCACATGATGAAGATTACATACTTTCAAAGAAAAGAAAGTCTGATACCATAAACCAGGCAAAATGCCCCACTGAAGCAATGTAAGTATTTGCTAAAACATATTTGCTATAACATATTATCATACAAATAGGAAACCCTATTCAAGTCTAAAGTCTGTCAGGCCACTGGATGGTACAGAAGACTGATAAATTCTATCCTCCAGGATGTTCTCCTTCAGCATGCCATTAATCCTGGAAGGAATAAAAGGTATTATACTGACCTCCACATTTAGGCTCTGCTCCAACACACTTATATTTGCCCATTGAGTGGCAGGGCCACTGAAACACATAGGAAATCCAGCTTAAGATGTATTGGATCTGATGTGCAAGTTCAGAAAACCATACAAGTGACCAGTACCTTTCGCTGTTGAAGACCTCCTTCCATACACCAGTGTAAATTGCAAGGTTTTCCTCAAAGCCTTAACAGGGCTGGAGTGCTCTTTGGTTTTTTTTCCAGTTCCTAACTGTGGCTGCTCCTTCCTAGTGAAACATAACTAAGCACCATTGCTCACTAGGAAAAATTACAAGAGCTCATATAGAAACTGTGTGTTAAACCCCTCTACAAAAGAGTTCACACAAAATGGAAATGTTGACTTTGGTCAGTAAAACTGAACACATACCAGTTTCTGCCATGCTTCAAATCTGAACCAAAATCGGGTCTGTTCCTAGCAAGCTATTCAGCAAGGAAAAACATACATATTATATCAAATTCCTCCAACATCACTCATGCTTGAGATTTCAATTAAAAAAAAAGAAAACCAAACCTCTACACTTTCTACCAAATAGGCAGGCTTTTACAGGCTAGACTGAAACACAGTCACTTGGCCACAAAGGAAAACAGCACCTAAATAGACAGCAAGTATTTATATTTATTGGTAAAGCAAGCACAGGTGTGACATACTTACAGCTGAAACAACTCAGCAGCCTTCCCCCAGTCAGTCACTGGTTTGCACTGGGAAAGTGTCCGGCCAGTCACAATGTCCATGGAATGACACCCTGCAGAGAAGCCACCAGACATCCCCCTGACCTGGCTCTAACACTGTCTGTCCAGCTGAGGACATCAAGAACAAGCACAAACAATGTTTGGACCTACCCCAGATGACAGTCTTGATCACTGACTTTGCAGAAATGAGTCAAGGAGGGGACAGTACATTCTCCCCCAACATCCTCCTACTTCTTATGGGTACATTTCAAAATATGAGTAATCTTTACCCATTCCTTCTGTCTTAACAAACCTTTCATAGTATACTTTCCCAATACAGTGGTGCTCATGTTTTCCATGCAACAAAGCAGTAATTTCTTCTTCAGCATGGATATAGTTTATTTCACAAGGCAGATATGAAGGATGGTTAATACCAGTTCCCATTCTGCATCCAAACTTTGAAGAGCCCTGTCTTTAAAAGAATGGAGTGTTTGAGCTACTTAATGGACTTCTAACCAAAAGGATAATCCACGGAACCTTTCTTAATCAGGGGGTTGTCCAAAACAAAGTTGCATTACAATAAATATGACCAATGGATAATGCTCAAATTTCAGACATACATAGGACATCTTAGAAAATCCTAAATAAGTAAAAAAAAAAAGCCACCATGTAAAATTTGAACCAAGGATACCCAAAAAACAGTAATTTGCCCTGAACTGTTGCCCCAACACCAAGCCATCCTCCTTCATGTCTCACTAATGGTTTAAAATGTCAAGTAATGATAAATAACAGGAAGATCAAGACAAATGAGAACGCCTAAGCCATGACCCTCTCATACAAGCCTGAAGTCGTAATCAATCTAGCAAGTTTTGAGGTCACATCCCGAAACTTGTAAAGTAGCCACAATTAGTGACTTTAAAGCTGGTAATTCTTTTTTTTTTTTGTGTGTGTGTGTGTGTGTGTGTGTGTCCCCAGCTAAGTCTTAATTCACAGTGACTTTTTACCTCCTGCCCTTCTACTGGGCTCCACCCAAAACTGTGTTCCTGGCTCTGACCACAGCTGGGGACTGTGATTCACTAAGGAAAAATACCAGCCCTGTGGCCAAAAAGGTTGGTGAGATCAAACCACCCAGAGGATACGTTTCCCTCCAGAACTGCAACGGGCACAGTCACCACGCTGAGCGTGCAAGGGATGGAGCTGCTGATTTCACCCCTCGCAGCAGACTGTGGCACCTTCCACTGGGGCTGCACCCACCCAAGAGACACAAAAAGATATTTCTCTTGCTAGAATTTTTTTTCTTTTGAAGTTACATCAATATTCACTCCCCATATTAAAAGAAAAAATTAAAAAAGATCAAAAAAAGCAGGTTATTCACTTGCTAGGGGTTAGGTCTGGATTTGTTCTGTGCAGACACAGTGACACTATCTAAATACACACACACACACACGCACCCACCCACACACACACAGCCAAGGACCTACCGATTCTCCTTCGGCTATCTTCTAAAGACAAATAACAGATTATTGAGACTATATTGGTCTTACCAAGCTGAAACCCAAGATTCAGATAAAATCACCACAGCAGAAGCACAACGTGGTACAACCAAGCCAACCAACAGCGTAATTATTGATAAGGGGCCCCAAACTTTTCTTTCCATGTTTTGAGGCACACTGGGGCAACAAAAGCTCTGAAAGGTTGCAGGGTTTCTCAGGTTATTCATGGGACCAGCACACTAAACTCTCCATGTGACACAGAAAGCTCAAGCTCCCCTTCCTTTCTGCTTCCCTCCCTCCTACAAAGTAGTCCTCTTCTGCCTCCACAGAATCATGGAAAAAAAATGTGGAGCATTTCCGATAAAAGCCCGTGCCACTTGACTTCAAAAATAAGTTGGGACTGGCCATGCTTTCAAACACAATTCCCTTTTATCAGGCAACAGGCTGTGCGACAGCTCCAAAACCAAGAAAAGAGCCAAGCAGATTCACAACCTTCAGTATCACCCACACACAGGGCTCAGCAAATGAAAATACATATAAAGAAGACAATCTGGTTAGAGTAAAATAGCTTACACACAAAGTGCTGACACAAACATACAATTAGGGAAGAGACAAAAAAAAGCAGCCATTTCAGTGAGGTGTCACCAGAAGGTAAAAAAAAAGCGAACACTCGGAAGAAAACAAGACTTTTGTAATGGTGGGGGTTTCACAGCTCTCCTGTAGCTGAAGTCTGACTGAACATAGCTAAAAAGAAACGAGCAGACCCTGCACAATGTAGAGCCTCTACTGGCAATTTCAATAGCTATGTGTTTTGCAGCTTTAAGAGAATTCTTGTGTCATTTTACAATATTCATGGTGCCAGCAGGGCTGCTAGGCTCCAGCCCAGTGACAATGACTATGCTTCAGTTGCACAAATCTATCTTATGAAAGGCACATGTGAAATACACATAGTAGGCAGTTACAATGACATGCTACCAATGAACTGAACATGATTTCCCAGCTTATAGAAACAAACCTACAAAAATTTTCTTTCTGACTCAGTGAGGTGGTCCTGAGTCCCCTTGAAACATTTTCTACTCAAAACATAATGTTCTCTAATTAACCTAAAAATAGCTATTGACAAAACAACCATCAGCTTTTAAAAAACCTAAATATGAGAAGTAGTCTAGTCACAGCTCAGAAACTTCGGAAAACACAGCCAATGTCAACAGCCAAATGAGGCACCGTTCCTTCTTGGCATGGCTTTGGCGCTCAGAAGCCCTCCAGAAATGTAACCTTTACGCCACTGCTTAAGGGATGATGGGTTTGCCCCACCCGTCTGGAACGCAGCTTTGCTGGTGTAAGATACACAGCTTACACCAATACCAGAAGTCAGAACACCAGACCCATACTTGTGCTATCAGAAAAACACTTTTAAATGAAAACTGGGAGACTTTCGAGATTGTCCTAAATGCATACACTATGCTGCACAGCACAGCCAGAACCCATGTGGATTGATGCAGGAACTTATTAGCATCACCAAATTTTCACTTTAAGAGCAAAAACTTGGCAGTGCCACGGTCACTTGGTGCAGGGGATGGTGAACCTCTTGAAGGTCTCCATGAATGACTCTGCGCTGGGAGGCAGCAATCTTCCAAATCCCGCAGCACAGGAGCACCAACGAGAAGTTTGCCACAAGCTGCATATCTAAAGTAAGAGCTTCCGGGCTTGGCAGATACCTCCTCTGACAGCCCCCTGCAGCCAAGTTCAAGGCCTCAGAATTAAGTTTTGCCCCACAGCCTTCCTACAGAGGGAGGTTCAACACTTGCTCCTTCAGGACACATGCTGGGAGCCCTGCCCCTAAAACAGGGTACACAAGCAAATATGTGCAAACTGTGGAAAGCAGAAAAGAAAAAAACCATTCTGAACTCCAGGTAACAGCAGTATTGTCAAAAAGAAAAGCATGCTGGACAAAGAGTATCTGCTGTACCTCACAGGAGGCAACCCCACAGTTCCAAATAAACCTCTGTGCAACACAAGAGAAACATCAGTAGGACCTCTATGATGCTGATGCTGCTTTTATAACGCTCTCCTTAAACATCATCTACCCAGACACGCAACACAGAAGGCAGGAGACAAGAGTTGTTCTTCCTTCCTCCTCTTCCAGTTGTGGAAGAAAAAGAAAATCCTTTAACTTTCAAGCTTGGTAGCAACTAAATGCAGTCAATCCCTGCAGCCACCGCTATGCACGCTGTACTGCAAGCTCCCCAGGAGTGGAGCAGCAGCTCAGAGAGCAGATTAGACAAAATGACTTCCAGAAGTTGCGCCCCAACCTCAACCACTCTCTAACCTCATCTGGGCCAGCAATTGCCACATCCCTCCTGTGACAAGGACAGCGACCACAGTTCGGTGCAACACACCGTATATATTGGGCAAAGTGACTCCCCATGTAAGAGGAGGAAGATGAACTTGACTTCCGCACCCACTTTCCCTGATGTCCTGGTAAAAGCACTGCTTGGGAACTTCAGATGCTGAAGAGGCAGTTGGAGCTTCCCTCTCCTGCTCTTTTTTGTGCAAAATTACCCTGTGTTCCTTCTCATCTTGAACTAACTCTCCTCCTTCCCTCATGGCATACATCCCCCTTTTATCAGGGATGCGTTCTCACTGTAAAAAAAAAGAAGCCTGACCTCAGCTATGACAGGAGACTGCTCCCTTATGAGCACCCTAGCTGTTGATAAAACATATGGGAATGATTTTTTCAAGTTGTTTAGAGCAACACAGCCAAATGGCTCTATTGCCCGCATCCATACTTTTAATTCTGAGTATGGATCTCTGGGATTTCTACAGGTTTTAACACTTTATATATGAAAACATGACTATGTAATATACTGAGAAAATTACAAGTCCACCACCGACCTTCCTTCAAACACCAAAAGGTAGCACAGATCAATCAATAGCCCGAAATAGTTTTAAAGGTCCCAGAAAACACTTCTCCTCTGTATTAAGAATGAAACTTTGTAATTACTTTATTATCTTCCAGCAATAAAAGCTTTTTGAGGAGTAAGTTCCAGGGCCAACTCTTCTAGCCTCATTTTTTACTCACAGACTTTTTTTTTTTTTAATTGGATGAGTTAGAAAGCTGGGACAGCGATGGAAATCAAGGCTCCTCTGGAGACAGGTACAACCACTTTTTATCCTATAAGAACAAAAGCTAAGAATGCTAAGAAATAGTAAAGGAAGGAAGCTGGGCAGCACGATTGAGAACTCAGAAAGCTGTTAAGTCATGGACGACGGCAGCGTCAGCTGACTGTCGGGAGCTCAGCATTATCCCACACCTCAGTGAACGCAGCAAGTCCCAACAGGAGCGCCTGCCTCCTCTGCGACGCATGCATTCCTGCACTCTGGCAGCACCTTACCCAGTCCCCTCATTTTGTTCCAGTGAGCATCATCCTATACTGAGAGCACATTACAATCAGCATCTAGCTATGAAAAAACATGGGAGAAATAGTAATGCTGGGGTCTTTCTCTGTAACGCCTTTTAGTTGTACAATATTCTTCTGCGACAACCAGACTGAAGACACTCCTGCCTCCAGCATAGTGAACGGGGGCTTCTTGGTAACGCTGAGGAACGACCCCTGTGAAGTGCCAGTCTACACCCTTCTCACCTACCAGCTTTTCTCCCAAAACCTAATTATATCAGCAAACTTACATCACTAATGAGAAAGAGCAGATCAGGCTTTTTACCTGTGTCTCTCATCCAGCTTCCTCTTTCTTCCACACACTACAACTTATTTTAATGAGAACAATAACTCTCTCAGATAAGTCAGCAAATATTTTTATAAAGAGCAGCTGCAGGATGTCTGCCTCGCACAAATTAAATTACCCGGCTAGTGGCTCAATCCAGTGCCTTCAACAGACGTTTTTCTGTGGTAGCTGGGTCAGGCCCAGTGCATTTCTGCTATTGTGCCTTACGCTCCCTGTATACGATTTACATACGCTCGCTCCGGTGTGAGGAAAGGAAAATGTTTATACTTATGGGTGGGACTTTGGATGCAGATTAAAGTCAAGGTGTTATATTTACTGATCTTTTAAAGTAATATCAACATGTTGAAAGGGAGTAAGAGTTCTTAAGAAAGATCAAAGTCTGCATGCAGGAACCACAAACTAACAGAATACATGCCGAAATACTAACACAGACTGGCAAAATTTACTTGCATTTTCCCTGGGGCAAGTAATTTTGGCTAATAGGGGAGTCAAAACCATTAAAACTCTTCTTCACCTTTATGTAGGGCACGCTACTGTACTTTGTGTCAGAGCGAATGACTCTTCAGATTAATTTTGCAAGGCTAGGCTAATACTACCCTATTGCTCATGGCTTGCAAGCTTTTGAAAGGCGAGCACTACATCCTCTACAGAGGAAAAAAGAAAGAAACCAAAACCCAGTATTACTACTTAACTCGAGACTTTTTCAAAATTAATCCTGCGTTTCTTCCTTCTTACTGCACTTGACAGAACTTTTGTTGTCTGACAAATGAAAAGCTAACAAGCAGTAAGGTGCATGACCTTCTTTTATTTGACTAATTACTATTCTGGTAAAAACATCACCTATTTTTCTTGCATGAGCATCAACAGCAGTACCAAGAAGATGAAGGAAGTTATTTCACGAGGGCAAAGGACAGTTTTGCAGCTTAATCCCAGTCCTGTAAAACAGATGCCTGGCCTGCATTTACAACCCCGAGAACGCAACTGCTTCAGCAAGGGGTGCGATTAAAGCCACCACGCAGTCAGTCACCAGAAGTCACGACGCTGATGCAAGCTTTGCCAGCAACCTACAAGCACAACACACGCACAGAAGTCACTGCATTAACACCGGACACCTTACGTTTATAAGGCTGTGACGACACGAGGCGGGCCGTACCAATTTGGTAAGATATCGTACAGAATTCAGCTCATTTAGACCAGAAGAGGACCCAAGTTTTGATTGTTAGCGTTTACTCTCAGTAAGTGGCAACGTGTCTTTGCTTTGGCTTCCTCACCCAACACGATGAAGTTGCCAAGATCCACAAGATAACGGCGAAACTCAAACCACTTTCAAGAGTTCAGCCCCATTACTTCGCAGTTGTATTGGAAGATTTCGTCTACACTTAATAACATGCATGTAATAAACAGACCTTAAGAAAAGACTGCCTACCAGCAGCTCTGCTTCTGAAACCTCCATCATTTGAAGCCTCACAGGCCCACGCAAGGCACGTGAAGTACACTCCCCGGGTTTCACGCAGGGCACCCCTGAGGAGGGAGCGCCCCACTCGCCTCCGAGAGGCGGTTTCAGAGGCTGCCACGCCGCGGGCAGCAGAGGCTGGGGCAGGAGGGCGGGCAGGGACCCGGACCCGGACCAGTCCCGCCGGAGCCCCCGGCGGCCCGCTTCCCGCGGGGGTCCCGCCACGGCGAGGGGTGCCCGGCACCGCCGCCTCCAGCCCCTGCCCGCCCTAATGAGCCCCAATTAGCGCCGAGCGCCTCCCCGGCGGAAAGCCGGCGGCAGGCTCTGGTTCAGCGCGGCGGCCTCGCGTTCCGCCCCGGTCCCAGCCCGCAGGATGGTGATTTCGGGGGCCGGTGGGGCCTGGGGGGCGCTGCTCTCCCCTCCCGCAGCCCCCGTCCCCAAGGGGCTGCTCCTGCTAAGCCCCCGCAAGCCGCGCTGCTCGGGGGGGCTGGCGACACTTTTCGGGAGCCCCCTGCCGCTCTGCTGCCGGCTCCTGCCCCACAAAGCGACCCCACGCTGGAGGAAGAAGAGGAAGGGGGGGAGGAAGATCCCGCCGGCCCGCGCTCACCTCCGCCAAGAAGTTGTCCATGGTGGCCCCTCGGCCCGCCCGCGGGTGCGCAGCGCCGGGCCCCAGCCGCGCACCATGTGCCGCCGCCCGGCCCGGCTCGGCTCGGCTCGGCTCGGCCCCCCCGAGCCGCCTCAGCCGCCGCGCCGCTCCATCGCGCCCCAGCGCCGGCACCAGCCCGCAGCCTTTGTCCGCCCGCCCGCCCCCTCAGAGCCGCTCGCCCGGGCGGTCCCGGCAGCGCATAACCGCCGCTGGGAGCCGGGGGGGAGGAGGAGGAGGAGGAGGAGGAGGAGGAGGAGGAGAGCGAAGGGGGAGGAGGAAGGAGGCTCCTGCCGCGGCCGCCGCACGCTCCTGCCCCGCGCCCGGGGCCGCCCCGTCCCGTCCCGGCGGGGCAGGGGCGGGGCCAAGGCCGCCCCGCCCCGCCGCGGGGCCCCGGTCCGCGCCGTGGCGGCTGCAGGGCCCCGGGAACCCGCGTCCGAGTGCGGAGCGAGCGGAGGAGTGAGCGCAGTGAGCGGAGCGCGGGCGCGCAGCGAGGGGCTGGGGGCGAGGGTGCGCTCCGCGCCTTGCACCCCTGATCCGCGCAAAGCGCCGCCGTCCCGCGAAAGTTTCTGACGAAGCGAAGTGTCGTTTAAAGGGTGTATGTATATACCTGCAGGCGTCCGCGGCGTGCTACAGGCTCTTATTTAAGTCTGCGGCAAATTTGAGTACGAGCTCTCGTCAGCCGTACCTGTGTGCCTCCGCTGGATACATCCCGCGAGAGCCATTGCCGCCCCCCGGGAGAGCAGTGCAGGTGACAGCAGCCTTCGGGCCACCTCCTAGGAGTGCCCTGGGCTTCTTCCTTCGGCAGCTTGCTCTATAGGTTTTCCAGTCCTTTACATTTCTGCAAAGCAGGTATAAAGAGTTCATTTTTTGGAAACATTTCTTGTTCATCATTTTGCACTTACCCTGCGGTTAGTAGCAGCACCAGGAACACGGCAAAGGAGAGTTGAATCTTGCACATATATTTTATTAAAGTGGGCCTATTTCATTCACATTACAGGAAGAACCGTGCTAAAAAGTAAGTTACAGCCATAAAGAAAGTGAACGTGGTATTCAGTCTTCGTTCACAGGCAGAATCCTGCCATTGCTTTGGGAGCTTGAGCATCTGAGTAGTGACAGGGGAGACCAGCCCTGGCTATCAGGAATAATCACGAGTGTGCAACTCTCGTTTTTTTAAGGTGTCACAGGAGCTAACATGTAGAGCACAACAAGCACCGCTAAAAAAGCAAGTTTAAGAATACATGCACTACACCAGGAAAACATTCTTTCATCTTTGTTTCCATTTATCTACTGTCCAAAAAAAAAAAAAAAAAAAATCTGGAAAAGAAGAGAGCAGGTAAGAGAGGTTTGGCTTTGAGATACGTAATGTTTAAAATGGAGTTCTGCTGGTTTTGGAGGTTCACGCGGTGACGTCCAGGCAAACTGCTGTGCCATCGAGGTTAGAGCTGGGACAAACCCGCACGAGAGGGACTTTCTGTCAAATGGGTATCTGTTAGAGCCTGCGTGGGGACTGTGCGTGCCCACTCCTTCAGACAGAAACAAGGCGGGGGGAAGCTTTCAGGAAGGCAGCAGCTGCCTCGGACATGGCCATCTTCTGTAGGTCAGCAGCTCCCCCCAGCTCACCTTGCCATGGCCAGCCACAACAGCTCCTGGCAGCAAAAGCAGGAACACTTCCCATGTTGCTTGTAGCTCAGCGTAGAGCCCCCTGGGCAGCATCCCTTGCCAAACCCAGCCGGGAGATATCCATAGGACACTCTGCAGCCTCCTGAGGGCTGCTGGGGAGTGGCATCACTTCTCTTGCCAGCTGTCCCTAGTCTCTACACCCAGGTATACAGGACATACCTTCCTACAGTTGCTTCAAAACTCAAGGTCTGCCCAGGATTTCACCTGAATGCGTCTGTCTACACAGTACCAGCTCGCAGTAAAGTTAGCCAATGAGTTATTCCACTGTAGATTATATGGTATAAATCCCGATGGGGAAACGGTAGCTCTCTTCCAAACTACCGCGTTTCCAGAGTTATTCCAGGGGAATGTTTTTTTTCTGCAATCGCTGTGCCAGAAAGCTTCCCAGCTCAGACAAGCCCGAATTTGGGGAGGGCTGAGTCAAATCAGGGGTATTTATTAAGTTATTTTGACTTCTGATTGAGTACTTTGTTTGACACCATGCTATTGGAATGTAATGCGCATGTCTGGCTACTGCATTGCACGTACTCAGGTCTATGAAGCACAACAATGTAGGAATTAATGAAAACTTTGAATCTGTCATCCAATAAAAGCAGGCTGTGTTTGTTTAAATGTAAATTACAGGGAAACGTTACCAATAGAATAGGACCAGATTTATGCAGCCTAAAAATATGTCACAGAAAGAATGAATATTCTCTTGTGGCATGGATGTATTGCAAAAGACTGTAAAACTCCTAAGACTTTTCTTAGGATTTAGAACAACTGCAAAGAATCATGAGCAGGAGGGGTCTAGGAAGAGGGATTTGGGGAGCAGAGGGGGAGGGAAGAGTAGCTTGTATAGTCACTCCAACAGATTTCTTCCTTTTCTCCTTCTTTGTCTTCTTGTGTCAGTCCCACTCACAGTTTGTAAGGGCTAGCATCTGTGTTTCATAGGAAGGGGGTTTTGAAACACAGCATTTCCTTTTCCCACTCTGAAAATGACCCCAAACGGGTTTCTTACTCATTTTATGCAATTGTTTTGGAATTTGGAAAACCCCACAGATATGCTGTACAAAGCTCCATACATCTATGAACATCTGGGGACTTGGCCAGTTCTGCACAGCTCCAATTTTCTTTTAATCAGTAGAAATTCCTTCACTGATTGTATGCCTAAGGTAAATTGCTTCCTTTTGAAGCTGCTCACATGCATGCCGGCTCAGTTTTCAGCCCGGGTGAGGACTGGGAATGGACCGAAGGCTCAGCTGCACCTCCCTCCCCATGAGACTCCTCCTTGCTGGCCATAAAGGTCTTCCCACCTTGTGCGGGTGGTCGGTGGTGAGGTGGCTGGCCAGCAGGCCCCTTTCCCCCAGCCTCTCTTTTGCTCTGTGCAGTACAGCTTTGGCATTTGCTGGATTGGCTTTACTCTCAGCCCATCTGTTAGACCATTTTAATATTCCTCGTTCACATTCTCTGCATTACATGGGTCAGGTCGCATCTTCACCCAACTTTTCTGACCTTTTTTCTACCAGTAGGTGCTAAAGTCCATATTTGACCAAAATGTCCAACAAAAGACAGATGTCTCTTCTTTCCTCAGCTCCAAAGTAATCTTAGTAGCTGCAATTTTCATAAGACCCTGTCCTTTTAAACCAGATTTCAACCACTCTTGTCTCTATCAACAACTGGATATCTCCTGTAGCATGCAGCTCTCTCCATTTCTGCTCTGGAGGTATAACCAACTTACTGACTGAACCCCATTTTTCTATAAATCGTATGTTTCACCTGAGCCATGTTTCTTCACTGGGAATTTCCAAATTTGTAGGACCTTTTTTTAAAGATTTATTGCACCTGCATTTATTACAAAGTTCACAGATGTGATTGCATCCCAATGAACCATTAACTCATTCAGTACCTTGAGCACACTTGCTCAAATTTGAGATGTCCATTTTTCAAACTAACTTTCCCCTGCCGTTCTCATCTACCAAAACTCAGGGCACTGCGGGGGCTGGTGGGTCCCCAGGGCTGGGAGTGTCAGGGGCTCGCCAGGTGGGTGATGGCAGAGCCTGGCAGCCAGGTCCCCTCCCACCACCCCAGCCAGAGACAGGGCAGCTGGGGGAGCACCAGGCCATGGGCAGGGTGGGGGGACCCCTGGGGGGGTGGGCAGGGACGCTCAGGGCTGGCAGTGCCCTTGGGGCCATGACAGTAATTGCGCTTGAAACAGGTTGTGCCGTTGCAAGTCCCATGTCTTTACTGTGTCTTACTGTCCATGATGATGGTTTCTCTGCATTTCACAAATCCTGCTGCCTGTTCAATAAACAAACACTCATTTGGTTGCCCCAACCTTAATACAAATTCTGCGGGGGGGCTCTTTATGATAAAAAGCTTTCTGTTCTATGATTTTTTTAAAAGGTTGATGAGTTTTCATTACATGCATGTGATGCTTTGTTCTTGCCTGGCTTACCTTATTTTTTTAGTTGCCATTTTTTCATGGTGGTATCATTGAACTGAGTGATTTTAGCTTTTGCATGCCTGACAGGTTTATTGCACAAAATCTTTCCCCCTGCGACACCCTCTGGAGGAGCTTTCCTTTCCCTACTGACTGCACTGAAGTATGTTGTCTGCCTTACTCCATGGCACTGCTACTCCTTCTGTCAGACATGTGGATTGTTTTCAAAGAGTTGAATGATATAGTCAATTAATTCAATCTTATTAATTACAAGGAGCCTAAATTAAAGATCTCTTCTCACCAAAATGAGGCAGTGTATTTCTTTGTTCACAGCTCAAGATCTTATTTCATCCAGTAGTATCTCTAAGATTTGCTCTCCGACTTTTCCCCTTTGGGGTTTTTGTCCATGGTATACTTCATTTTCAGAGTGGCTTTGCATATGGTCTACATTTCTGGTAAGAAATCCTGTTTCTTTAAACCTAGTCCAAAAGAGGAGTTTAACCACTACTTGTGTTTATTCTCTGAGGCTGCTATTGCACTTGTGAGCTCTAGTCAGATTTCAGCTAACTAACTTTTGGTAGACAAGGTGTTTGGGATTGACATTGTCCAACAAAATCTCAGAGATCAAGCACAAGGCATTATTGGAGAAGCAAATATTTCTGTAGTGGGTGACAGCGTACAGGCAGATTGCTAGCACAAAGCGCAATTTGCTACCATGCAAGTTTTGAAGGATACAGTGAAAGAAGAGATTGCTCCAGCCAAAATCGTCACGATCTGTGCAGAGCAAAAAACCCAGATTCCTCACGTTCTTGTCCATTGTAACTCCTTCGCAAGCATGTGCTCGGGTTTCAAAGCCAGTTCCAGGTCATGATCCTAGCTTTCAAAATAATTAATGGATTCTCTTCAAATGAATACCCGACAACAGGGCTGGACAGCCTTCCTCTTTTTCGGAATCCTGCTTGCAGTAAGCCAGCTGTCCCCATGAGCTGTATCGGGAGATAAGTGTCTGACTAGCAGTTGTGAACCCCATGAGACACAAGGTGCTTCAGTGTTAGGTCCTGTTATGCTGAACTGTGTCTTGCCAGGATGAGCCTAGCCCTTAAGCGTGACAAGCAATGGATCAAATGAATTATTCATGCTCACAGATGGACTTTAGTTATTAACCTCTAGGAGTAATAAATAAATAAAAAGTGAAGAGCTGGCAGATTTTTGTAACAGCTTCATTTATAGCTACTGTAACATAAAGTCATTTCAACATTTTCTTTTTGTGTAAACAACCTCCCAATAGGAATGAAGAAAAAAAGCTGGGAGACATTTTCTTGGCTTCTTCAGCTTTCCTCTCTCTTCTGGATCCCAGTAACTTCTTCCATCACTTTGACCTCCTTACACCCTAATTTGCTTGATTTGAGTTTCAGTGCAAGTACTTTTATGGAGTCCTGGATGAGAAAAAAATAGCAGCTGTAGAAGTCCCACACACCAATCACAGACAGCATGGGTGTGATACCTTCTGTGCTGCTGGGCCATATGCAAAAGAGCAGACCCATTCCTTGTTTGGGATGTACAGATCCAAAACTCTTATCATGCAGCTGGATTGCCATACGACAGTGCATTTAACTCTATCTGCCTGGGGTCTGGCAAAGGGCATTAAGTATGTGTTATTATACTCAGTTTCTGACCAGAACCTCTACCTGGGAGATTCCAAGTTTTATTTTCCACATAAGAAAATGGTCTCTATTACAAGATTTTTTTTCCCAATGACACAGAGCCACATCTTGATTTAACACCTGCAGCACACATATGAAGATGGACAGCTTTCTAACTCCTCATATTTTTACCTATTTCCTAAATTCTACTCAGCCCCCAGGCATTGCCTTTGCAGAGCCTTGCTCTCCCTTGCTTGTGATCCCTAGGCTGCCTCTTCACTCCATCCCTCATACCATGAAGTGACCTGCTTTCTTCTGGGCCCTTCAGGCAGCATCACTGCTCAGGGTGGCAGGCTATTCCCTACATGCAGCTGCTGTCACCCCTGGTTGTCTGAGCCTCATTCACCCTTCATCTCATTTAAGGTCACTGCTGCATTTTTTCCTCACCAGTGTCTTTTAATCCAGCTCTTCTCTCGTTATCTTACTGGCAACCTATTCATTTTAATTTTGTTTATCAGCTTGGAATATAGGTTTTAGAGAAGATACCAACAGAGAAAGTTGTATTGTACAAGCACATTGGTTTATCACCTACAGATAACTGCTGGAAGAAAACATAGGAGTAACAGACAAAAGCTATCAAAAAGCTTAGAATCAGTTAAGTGATAAAGACAGTGGGAAAGCATAAGAAAAAGCATAAAGAGAAATGAAAGCTTTTCTCAACTTCTGAATCAGACTGTGAATATGTTTTCCTTGTCTTCACCCAGGAAGCCTGTTTAAAGAAACATGTTTAAAGGCAACTTATAGTCACAAACCCTGCAGTCACAGTTTATGTACATGTTCATTTATCAGGTAGTCGGACCTGTACAAAACATTGCTACTCCTCTCTGAGGGTCTCCAGCCCCAGAGCAGAGCCCAGCAGGGGAACCCACAAGGCTCCCCTTTTGCTGCCTCAGTGCCTCGTAAGCCAGGTTAGTTCAAAATACTTCCCCATAGCATTTTAAACGAGGTCATCCTCATTTCTACTGAGGCAAACAAGGAACACCCACACTTTCCTTGCCACTGGTGGTGCTATGGAAGAAAAAATCTTCAGTAAAAGGGCAGCAAAGCCCAGAGATGGCCAGTCATCTCTTAAGCCACTGCAGCTGTTCAGTCAGCAAATATAAATCAAAGGCTGCCTTCTCACATGTGGTGTCAGGCCAGTTTAAACAATGTCCGTGCTCTACCCCTACCATTTACCGCTCCCTCAGCTGTAATATGTGCAAAGGGTAAATATCCCTCAGCCTTGTAGCTTGGCACCTTGGAAGTGAGTTTCCAGGTCTCTCCCACTTCTTATGCTTCAGCTTGAATTGGGGAGCAGTCCCAGAGCATGCAAACTGCGTGTCCTCCATAGGAAATTAAGCTAAAATATATGCTCTAGAAACGCTCTTGCTAGCTAAAGGGTGATCGGGGCATAGGACCAGACTAGAGCTAGTCTGAAATACAGTCTTCTGAAGTGCACTTAGGATGGGCAATAGGTCCCCCAGCATGATGTTTCACTCCATGGATACGCTCTTATTTCCCCGCGCTATTTGCTTGTGTAACATAGCTGTTATATCTCCATGGGTCAGTGCAGCAAATGGTATGGGGTACTATCCAGACTTTTTCTTTTGGTTTGAGTTCTGGTTTTGTTTTGTTAAAACAAAAACTTGACAGAAGAAAGGTTTGATTCTGACCAATTCACTGAGCAGGTTCAGATAAATACCTTGCAAACAAATATTGTTGCAACAGAGAGAGGTACGAGGACAAGGTTGCTCTGCATTGCTGCTAGCATTTATTCCTCGTGCTGGGTCACAACCTCAAAGAGCCAGGAGGAACAGCCTTCACAGTCTCTTGTCCTTCAGGGAAAGTTTATGCCTTTCAGATATGTAGACTTTATCAGCCTGAGGGATGATGAATACTGTCTGTCCATGCTCTTCTGTTAGAAGTTTCTTTCCATGCATCTGCCATGGTAAGAAATATTCTTCCTCTTTGCCCCTAGATTCCTTCCTGCATTTGAAATCAAGAAATCCTGTCACAACACAGGAGAGCAAAATGTTAGTTTCAAAGCAGACAGAATTTCCCACAAACTATGGGAGGGTTTAAATGACCACCACACAGTCTTAATGAGACACTCAGAATGCTGCAAACCTGTACATTATAGAGGAGGATGTTCTTAAAAAATGTGTTAAAAACTGCATTTAATAATACAAAAATGGAATTTGATCATTTTATCCTTTCATAATCACATTTACAACTTAACAAATCTTTCCTGAAATCCTCTCAAAATCTTCTCTGGTGTTGCATTGATGTGATACATTCAATTTTGGTAGCTTAATTTTTTGTCCAAATACACTTGTTTTGCTTTAATATCTTATTCATGCACAATCTTAGGATGTGTTTAGGTCTCAGTTGAACTATAAATTTATAGGTTTGCCTATTTACTGAATGCATTCAAGTGAATAAACATGCCATTTCTTTGGTACAAACAAAAGCAAAGTTCCTGGCTTACATCAACTTGTTGTCCCAGAATAGAATCAAAGGCTGCTGAGGTAGTTTATGTCCCTATTTAGAAATAGGAAAACCTTTGTTTTGTGTATACAGGTACTGAGCACTTCAGCCTGAGATGTTAAAGGAAGCTGGGGAAGTTAGCAAGCCCAGTGCTAGCTACATTCTTGGCACGCAGTCTGTCTGTAGCAGTATCTGGCATTTGTGTTTACTTGCAAGGTATGACAATTAGTAGACTGGAAAGACGTGGTAGTGATGTTTAGTTCCAGGCTCGTTGAAGGATATATGAGACCATATCTTCTATTTCCCTTGATTCTTACCCCAACTGCTCTACCATATACCGTTCCCCTAACACCCATAAAACTGTATCACCACTCATTCTTTTCTTCTTCAGTGAATTACAGGATTTGCACAGGATGCAGCAGCAAACTGTAAACTGTAAATAAAGTAGAAAACAATTCCATAAATACAGTGGTTAATATTTGAGTAGCAAACACAGTAGCAAAACAGGGTTTTTTTCAACAGCTTGACAGTAGCGAGACCCCTAATTCCAATGGGCTTTCAAAGGGAAACTGGGAGATAACTTGCATTTGGATCTTTGCAAATTCTTCCTTGAAACAGTTAACACCGGTGAGGATGCATCCAAGAGCAAATGCACTACCAGAACCTCATGCCTTTTCTACCCAGCTGCTGCAAATAGGTAGAATTCCAGATACAGCAAAATACAGTGGCTAGTGACCCTTATTTTATCTTTTTTTTTTTTTTTTTTTTTTTTTTCCCCTGACTACTTCAGAATTCCACAACTGGAAAGTTTTTTTTTGTGTTTGTGGGCAGAAGTTTGAATACAACAGTGCGGTATATGTGGGTTTTGCCCTTCAGTTATTATGTCAGTAATTTTTTCCATTAGAAAACTACTGAGTCTTTGCAAGAGATTTTTACTCAAAAGCATCCCTGCAACACAGCTAATGTCTTCTTCTGCATCTAGCACAAATTCTCCTCCAAGTTTAAAAACTTCAAAAGCAAATGGAAACCTCTTCAGAGAGGAAACCACGACCAATGTATTTGTGTGAAAATCCCAGCAGAATTAAGTTAGATGGAGGGAAATCATCTGATGTGAAATCTGTCTGAATAGCTAGCTGACATCTGGAGGGTGAGCAGAATAGTGGTATTCCTCTTAGTCACAGTTATCAGAGTGAAAACTGAAGGAAATCAAGCCCTTGCTCTGTGCACAGGTAAGGCACTGCAGCTGCTGTTCACCTGCTGAACACTAATCTGGCAGCATGACTCTGCCTCAGCTGGGAAAGCCAGTCTCTAAAGTCTGATCTAGACTAAATTTCTTGGTTACAACAAATCTGAAGGATATTTTGTCCCAACTAAAAATAAAAATGTCTGGTTGAATTCAAAGCAGCCTTTGCTGCAGACTGACCTGAATACTCTTTACTAGTAGTTCAGCTTTGTAGGTTCATTTAGTGAATCAACTTTTGTCTAGAAGTGTTGGGAAAAGATTTCCTCTTATCTTCAGAAAAATAGGTGAATCCCTTCTTGGGGAAAAAGCCAACATTAAAAAAATAAACATTAAAAGATGAAGCTGAGTGTTGTTAAGAGCAAAATGTGTGCTAAATTAGGGTTGTATGTTTTGTCTTTCCTGTTATTAATGGCATCCTCAGAGGATACTGACTCACTCGATGACTGAAGTGCTTGTGGTTTGGGACCCATCCTGAGCCAATAATCCTAGAACCATGGGAGCTCTTCCCTTTTCTTTACATAAGGAAGCTTCTAGATCCAGTTGCCATTTGTTGCAACACCAAGAAATGTGGGCAGCAAAGCGCTCAAGTTAGGATTCCCTAAACGGGACCAAGTTACCATCTTGTCAGGTTATCCAGCTACTGGCAAGATTTTCTAACTGGGAACAATCAGGTTTTTGTCAGCCTTCAAGTAACCTTCCCTTCTCACCCAGTCAGACCAAGGATTGGTTTTGTGAGTTGTCACTTCACCCTGTCTCTGCAAGGAGGGATTTGTCAGCCGTGGGCACAGACAGATCTCATCGAGCCAGACCAGGTGATCTCTTTGCAGCGATCTAGCCCGCTTTCCGATTCTCTCTGTGACATAAATTCCTGTCACTTGTCTTTGCACAACGCTAACTCACCTGCAGTTTTCTTTTGTTCCCAGAAAGTGATAGATTAAAGGGCTGCACATTTCAGGCTCAGTGCTGTGTTTACACTTGGGCTTTTTAGCTTGATTAGAAATTCAACTCTTCCTGTTACTCAAGTGGCAGGACTACTGCTGTGGAAAACACCTGCCTTTAGGGAAAGGAGATAAATAATTCAGACCTTGTACTGAAAGTCACCTTCTTCTACTACTGTGCTTGATGTTTACTGTGACCTTCTAGCAGTCACAATCATTGCAACGCCTCCACTGTGTGACACTGACACTGTTGAAGTGAGGTAGCATTTGTAAAGCCTCCTTTATGTTCATGCTGCACTAAATATGTAGCATGTAGGAAATGGATTTTCCCAATGTTAAGATGGTAAAGGATTGTCCTTGTCAGAGTACTTCAGTCAGAATTGTCATTTTATGTTTTCTCAGTACTTGGCCTGACTTCAGCAAGATAGCAATCCAGCTTTAAAAGCATAACTAATCCTACAGAAAAATAAAATTATGTATTTTTAATTTTACAGTTAATCATTCTTAATAGTCTAAGTGATTTTAAAAGGACCCAAGCTGAAGAAACATTTAGAATAAAAAGGTTTCCATATTTAGATATAAGATGCTAATGCAGTTTGAAAACTCTGAGCAGGGTTCTGTTGAGCAAATTAGTTATGCATGTAGTGAAAAGATGCCCTCAAGATGCTTGCAAGCTAGGAACCTGGTGAAGCACTCCTACAGTTTTCTTCTCAATCCTCACATATTCACCTCTGCCCGTTCGTTACTGTTGCTAATAGGTACTTCTGGTTTCCAAATTATTGCCCTTTGAGTGGGCTTTTGGAACTGCCTGGAGCCCTTGCTAAGTCGGGGTGTCCTGTGCATGTGCAACAGCAGGCAGTCTGGGCAGCGGTTCACAGGCTCACACTTCACACTACATGTATGGCTTGGCATGATGTCTCAGCTGCATGAAGATGAGCTTGTGCTTAAGTCTTCGCTGAGCTGGATCCAGTGACAGTAATCTTGCCTAAGGTGGCCCTTGAAACACCTAACTACTGTCCAGCAGTAAAACCTGGGAACCTGAAGTGATGTGTGAGCAATTTAAAATGTTAATTTTCAAATCCTTCCTGTTTTAAATGTTTACAGTAGATAATGTTTATGAAATACACCTGATGCTATTTTTATCTAATTGGAAGTTACTCCCACAGTCATTAGAAATATGCTGGGATTTACCACTGCGTAACCAAGAGGCAAATTACATTCAGACAGTTGGACTGCACTCTATTCAGCCGAATAACTGCTGCTCAAGCCTCAGTCTGCAACTGCTCATTAGTACACGCTGCTTCATGGAGAGGGCAAATCCATAAATCCTTTCACTGCTGGCTAAGCCATGCCTATCCTGTGTGCTGCAGCTTGGAGCCCCTGAAGAGGAAGGTTTTGTGCAACACTCTGGGGTCCCGTGGGCATATGAGTGTTCCTCTGCACCTTTCTTTGCTCAGAGAGCCATTCCCTAGCCTGTGCAATGTCATGGTGCAGTGTCACTGCAAAGCACAGTGCTATGCTGGCACAGCAAGGGATTGGGTAGGTCTGTAAGAGCATAAATTTGGCTTAAAGCTTCCCATTTAATACATATCAAGAGTGTTTTCTAATTAAGATGTCTCTACTGCTTTAAAACTGTTGGTCAAAATGGGTTTCTTGTTGGTTTGGGGGGAATGCGAGATTTTGCTTTCTGAGTGACCTTAAATTACCCAGACTATACAATGGATGGCATGATCAAGACACTCACAGAGACCACTTCTTCCTCTGTAGTCCTCCCCCATCATCTTTTGTCCAAACTACATCAGATCCATTCATGAGGTTTTCTTCTTCCAGTCTTACACTATTCCTAAAAAATTCACAAAGGCAGAATTGATATTCCAAAAAATAATGCCAGCAGGAAACAGAATGGAGACTGAAACATTCTCATCTTGAGAAACAGGCCAACAAAGAGAATATTGTCTTCATTTTGCAAAAGTTTATTGTCAAATTGCTTTGACCTCAGCTTTAGACTTATCTGTATGTTGCTCTGTAGCAAAATTTGAAATCCTGATGGAACGGCATGAGTGATCGCGGTACAGTAATCTCATGACATCTTTTGCAGTTAGTCTTTATGGTCACCATGATAAAACAGCAGCCAAAAAGGGCACATTATGTCTAATTACCCTGAATCAAACTTGGATGTTATGCAATGGAGAAATACAAATCAGCAAACATTTTCTTGACTCAACTGCTGGCAGTACTCATCTTTTGAAGTCTTTCAGAATAAAATATTTATGAAGCTTTTTCTCTTAGTAAGGTACAATCCAGCTTCTAAATATAATCCAGTTTTTGCTTGGAAGCTTGCCACAAAGGGTCACTACTGAATATTCCTGATAGTAGCACATAAGTACACATGAAGCTTGTGAAGCAGCTGGTATTTCTTTAGAGAGCTGTGTTTTGTCAGGAACATCACAGTCTACAGGGATGGCAATAAGAGTGAGGTCTGCAGACATGAATAGGTCATCCAAGTAGTGACAGTCAAGCAACATCAGATTTTTAAAGTCTGTAAGTACAGACTTTATATAAAATTAGCAAACAGTCTCTGTTTCTACTACACTAGGGTGAAATGAAGAAAACTGCCAGTATAGAAATTCTGAAATAGCCCTTAAACATTCACATCTCAAAACTGGTATCACCATACTTACACCTAATGACTTAGAGACCAAATAATTCTGAAGGTAAACTATGTTTTAAAAGATCTCTCAAAATCAATAGCTTTAGGTAATTTAGTTATGCAGTGATGGAAAATGTGCACTTCAGAGCTGTTTCCTGGGTTGAAACTTAAGCAGTGAGAATGGGCGAACTGGTCTCTGAATACGACTTTTTATGGTTGTCTAGTTTTACTTAAACAGAAAAATGATGATGTACAAAGTGGACCTAGTTTTCTTTCACTTATACTTTTTCCCCCCGATGATAAATTCATTCAGTTAAAGAAGTCATAAAAATAAAAGACAGAAGCAAACAGGATTCAATTTATTACAGATCAAAACTGAGATTGGGATAAATACTACTGTATAGAATAGCTACAAGATGAACCTCGTATAAAATTCTGTGGTAGTCCATGATCTTGTGACATATCTAATGACAATGTCCTGAGGGACAGGGCAAAATGAACATAGCTCTTTACATAGGACAGCGTGACAGATAAGCTATCAGATTTTCATTAATGAGCAGAGTTTTTTTTTCATTTCTACTGGATTTATTATAGTGGTTATTAAAGCCAATAAAGCATGCCATTGACTCCAGGGAAGATGACAAGAGATACAGCAAACAAGCTGTTATTGATTTGGCTCAGGGACAATGAAATACCCACTGACCCATTCCCAGATCAGTTATTTACTGCATTTGCTTATTGCTAGATGACAGGTAGCATGAAAGATGTCCTTTATGTTTGTTACATATAAATACTCTAGTTTGCTGTAATACATATATTTGTGATGCTTCGTTATCTCATAATGGACAGATGAGGTGCAACGATCTGTGCAGTGAGATGCACAGGTATAGATCTGCAAAAAAATATTAAAGATTTTCTTGTTTAGCACAGGATGTTCTTAATAAATGATACCATCAGAGGAATATACTGGGCATGTATGTTTACAGTGTATCTAACATCTAAATACAAGTTTTCATCTTCCCCATATATTATGAAAATTAATGGATACCAGTACCTTGTCCAATTATAAACAATGTCAAGATTTTTATTTTAAATTTGGAACAATGCTCTTAAAGTTTATGGTATCATTGAAAGCCCTTGACAGATTTATATTGCGCATGAATTACAACCAGCTGTGAATTACAGGGTTTCAGTCCTATCAAAAGCTTCAGGTAATGTAATAAACCACAGGAGAGAAGCCTCATTCACTAAAATCCCAATGGAATTACAGATCTGTAACTTCCATCTTACTTGCAGTTTTACATACAAGCTCAATGTGAGGAAACATCAATACATACACGTGTCCTCACCCAGATTCCATTCTCTCAACTCATCCTGCTTCATCATTCTGTCCTTTTTGTGACTCCTCACATCCCTTCATGTTGGGCCATATTGCTTTGAGTGGCAACTATAATCACTGTCTCAGCTGCAATTTTAAGGCTCATGAGTCGTCATCTCTGTCTATTTCATTTTACATTAACACTGAACTGCCCCCTGCAGAAAAGTCAGCAAAGGCAAACATGGGACAATTCATGATACACACAAGTTTACAGGCCAGTGAACTGGCTTAACCCTCAGTGAAAGTGGCTGTGCTAAGCTCCTGGGTGGAGAAATGGTGTCTGGGGTGTGGTGTAACCCCTGTCCTGATACTTATTTATGCATATATTTATATGCAGATTCCCAGGAGGCACTGACACTGTCCCATCTTGGTCACCACAACCCTGGGAGAAAGGATTTCCACCTTCTTTAAAGGAGGAGGCAAGCCAGGTCATTCATAAACCATCTTTTGATGATCCACTTTGCATTTCCCTGTCCAGTTTGTACTGAAGGGAAATTCTTTTCTCAGAGAGGATATACCGGAGTAAGTCTGACAGATTACCTGCATTCTGGCTGTGACATTTGCATCCAGCCTGTTCACAACTTGTCAGCTTGTGTTTGACAGACACATGGTTCCTTCCATTTCTAACATGGAAAGAAAAGATATTTAATATGCTACTTTTTTCATGTAGAGTCAGGGGACCTGGAAGCCAAGAGGAAGGACCAGTTACATGTCATCAGCCAGTACTCTGGTAGGTGCAGCCCAGTGCCAGCGAGTCACCAGGGCTCCACGACTCCCACTGATAGCAAAATGGTTTCAAAGCACAATGCACTCTGCATGTCTTGTCAGTGGGACTCAGTCGTATCACTTAACGCCTGCCCACACTTTAATGAAATGTTAGCAAATAAAATGATACGGTTTATATAACTTAAGATTTTTGTAGCTTTCTGAAAATGTTGCAGATCAAACCATATTGAAAAGGTTAAGTAAATCTAATAGTTAGCAAGGGTTAAAAAAATCTAATAGCTAGCAATGAAGCCTCGGAATCCAGAACTGCAAAAAGCCAGGACTTGCAGAATTTGGCACTTGAAAACAGATTATACAGGTGCAGAAATATAACAGCTGTGTACAGTCATAGCCAAGGAGCAAATTAAAATTGCTCTTGAAATTCCCTTGCAATTACTGCAGGGACACTGCACATCATCAAAGTCTGTGCTCACAAGTCCAGGATTTCCCAAAGTGAAATGAATGCTTCTGACACTAGCTATGTTTCAATGTGATTAGCAGTAATTAAATAGTGGGGAAAGTCTCTGCAGGCCAGAAGATCTTGGACCCCGTTTTGAACTCTGATGTGGAGAAGCATTTCAAAGAACCTGCAGACCACCATTTTAACATGGTGGTGGAAGCCACATCTGCCTGATTTACAGTTTTAACCTTTGGTAGAAAGCACTTACTGAGACTGTAAACATCCATAGAATAAACAGCTTGTTGGACATAGCACCTTGGTCCAAGTGGATTAGCAAAGCTCAGATAATTTCCATGTACTGATACTACACCTTTTTAACCACGAGCTTATCTGCAGATGATTTTTTAGGAGAAAGAACACAAACTGGCATAAGAGAATAACCTAATTTCAGTGAATTAGTTCCTCTGGGGTGTAACTGGTCAGAGGACAATAAATCAATACCAAAAAGCCATATTAATTTTTAATCTTTGATTTTTCAGAGTAAGCATACTTTCAGTGTTAAGCACATGAACAGCCCCATTTATGTCAATGGAAAATGTCACAAAAATGAATCATGGTCCAATTTATGTCAAGCTTTTACAACAATGCAGAAAGTGAGGGGTTTTTTAAGATTCAGGGCTTTTTGAACATTCAGGTTTTTTGAAATAATGTCCTTGATGTATCATATACAAAACCTAGACTAACTTATTGTTAAAATAACCAACTAAAGTCAAATCAGAAAATACAATAATAAAGCTCCTACCAAGATGGATGTGTGCTATATTGACTTTATTTTTTCATTAATACACTACTAATCCTAAATTGGGGAAAAATATGTGGAAACTGTATCTATCAAAAAGCACTGTACACTGGCATAGACAAGGCAAAACCCCTCTGAGTGACCATCGTGTCAGGACAGTGTGTTAAACACAAATTACGGTGACATTATAAAATATGCATGTTGGAAAAAATCTGTCAGCCTTCTTCCCACTTACTGCCTTCTATTTCAAGCATTGCAAAGATGTGTAAATATATATGAATAACAAACATGATCTTCAGGTCATAAAAATTTGGAATGAAAGATGATTAGGTTGTTCATTGCATGCAGTTCATAATCTTAAATTTTCTATGACACTGCAGAGATTTATGTCCATACTTAATGTTATACATTGTTCATAATACCATCTACAACATGTGTAATTGAGCATAATGTGTACATTTTTGTCAAGATCAGAGACCTACTTTGCTTTTTGAACTGCCTAACCCTAACAGTGCATCTGCATCACCAAAATGAAGTATGCTTATGCGATGCGGGATGTGAAGACCTGAATTCTGCCCAGGAGTTTGCCAATGATTTTCCTCTTGACCTTGGGCTACTGGCACACTGCCAGACACACTTGACTCCCACGGGATTTAGTAAGATCTGTGGGAAGATTAGGCCTTCAATGCTGTGTCCCTGCATCCATTTACATAGTTGGATCCTCAAAGGAAAGATTACCTTGTTTGCAAAGGTGTCCCTGACAAACATTTAAGACCTAAAATTTTACCTGATACCCTTTCCTTCAACTCATCCTAAGCAAAGAAAGACAAAAACCCAACTTCCTACACTGACAGGACCTAATCCTTTATTGAATCTTCTTAATATACCAAGCGTCCCAATGCAGCTGCTTTCTGCAGCACTGGCTTCTCATCCGTGGTGAGAACAGCTGGGAAACTTTTGCATGAAAAAAAGGGGGGGAGAATTATCTTTGGGACCTGTGGTAAGACCTTTCACTTTAGGACATAGTTCTGTTTGCAATTTTAAAGTCCTGAAGCTTACGCACATACAGATGCCATATCAAAATGAACAAACAACAAGTCTGCAGAGCGAACCTCCAAGCGGACAGGAAATGCCTTAAGGTAACCCTGGCAACCTTAATTTTCTCCATTTGTTCAGCCTTTAATTTTGTCATCACACAGTAACGACTCTCCTTCAGCAGACTTTCCTGCCAGATGTTTATAGCAGCACCAAGTTTAAGGTATCTCAGCGCTCTGTGCTGGAAAAGTAAAAAATCAGTGGTAAAACCCACATGGATATTTACTGTTCTTTCAGCTGTGACAAGAACCCCATAGTTCCTGTGCATTCAGTTTTCACGTTTAAGACAGGGGAAAAACTGAGGAAAAGGAGCCACAAAAAAATGTTCATCTTACATAGAAATGATACTTGTAGGATGTTGACATGAGTTTATCCAACTCCTCAATGCATCTAAAAGCAGCTATATTGCTAGAAGACCAATCCTGACTGCTATCAAGCTCTGTCTCTCAGGTTTTCCTAGCCATCAAGTTTATTTTTCAAACAAGAGCTTGCTCACTTAACTGAAAAAAAATAATGATAATAAAATTTTATTTTCAATACACAACAAAATATTTTTCAATAGATAACATTTTCAAAGACAAATCAAATTTCATTATAAAGTCCCTTTTGGGAGAAATTGTTCCCCTGGAACTCTCACAAACACAGGGGCAACAGAGGAACAGTAACTGTTATACTATTTATATAGTCACTGTTTATAGCAAACACCATTGCTGATTTTGTGATTTTATAGAGAGATTGCAGCTGGAAATGCAGTAAGATTGTTCTCCCCACCCCCACTGGATTAGCTACGCTAGAATTTTGCGTTGAGGAGACTAGCAACTGGAGTTTTCCCCAGTAATAAAACTATAAATAATAACCCCCTCCTCTTCTCTCTAGCCAGTGGAGCTAGTAATCCAGCTAAGAAGAGCTTCCAGAGCAATCGAGGAATATCTTCATTAGTGTTTATGGAATATTAAGTACTAAAGAGCAAATCAGTCACTAATTTATCCAAGACAAATACTTCTGCATGAAATTACAAAAGTAAAGATGGTACAGAGGAAAAGAAAATTTACCCATGCTGTCTAAATTGTAGTGTTTACTGCATGCTGGTTGAGTAACCAGACACATTACTATTTATTTGTGAATACAAGGATTCTACATGTGTCAAATTCACTGTTTTTCAGTTGTAGGTGGACCAAAGTTGTAAAGCAGAAATCGGTGTTTAACTCAGAAGGCAGTAGGAGGCTGTGATCTATTACTGTTGAAGCTAGCAAAAGGATTGCCTTTGAAAAATGAGTCTGGGGTATCCACTGTAGAAAGAAAATATGAAAGTACACAAGCAAGAGTAATAAGCAAAATAGAAAAGATGAAGTAATAATAAATCAAGCATAGAAGTCATCTAAGAATCCTGCAAGGTGATGTACAACTGCTGCAACATCTGGAAAATTCCTCCAAATTTCAATCTCTGGACTTGAAGGCTCTGAAGAACGAGGCAAACAGATCACAGCCTTCTATTAATAATCCCTCATGTCTTTTCTGGGGTCAGTTATCCCTTGCAACAGATCTCATGTTAAAATTTAGCATGTCGGCCTCAAAACTAAAATCAGGTTATTAATCAAAGAGTTTGAGAAGCGTTTATAACAATCTCCTTTCCCTATTTTATCTCCCATTACAACAGGATGCAAAGGCTTTCATACCCAAGAGCAAATGCAGTCTTGCTGCTTTGAAGTAAGAATTTCAGAGTGGAGTTTAAAATCAACTGAAAACATCAGTCCAGTCCAAAGATATTCCATCCATTTAAATAGAACAATAGGACAGGGGTTACACATCACCCGAAACTGAAAATTTGGTTTGTTTGCATGTTTGCAATGTCTGTTTCTAAGTAAGGCAGGGAGGACAAAGGTCTCTCTCAACTTTCTGTCTCTATTTTTTCTTCTTTAAAATTATGATATGCGTTGGTGTGAGGTGCTCGTAGATGGGAGGGGGATGGCAAAAAGCATCTTGTCTTGTTAAGTTTCCCCATGGTGGGTCTGCCACTGCCCACAGAGGTGGTGTTTCCCCTGCCCCCTGGTGTCAGGAGCAGGGCTGTTGCAGATGCCCATGGACCACTCTTGCTCCTCAGGCTTGGCCCCTCTGCCAGGCCTGGTCTGAAAGGGGCCAGGGAGGAAATTGTCAAAGGGAGAGACCAAGAGGAAGCCAGAAATGATGGGATTTGAGAAAAAACTGGAGGAACAGTTTGAAGACTGTGGCAGGGACCCTGGGTGGCCCCCTGCTGAGGACTGCGTTGGAGCAGATGTGGAGCCCACAGAGCCTGCAGAAGAAGGTGCCCTATGGAGATTGCTGCGTAGCTCCTAGATGGTCTCCTTGCCAAAGAGCCCTCCCACCAAGCCAAAGATGTGGCCCTGTCTCCAGGCGGGCCTCAGCGCAGGCAACAGCTGGCATATGACTTGCGTGGCTCACTGCCACACGCCAGGCAGAGAGTATGGCTGCAACATAGACCCAGGCGCAGAGAGGAAGTCGTGTGCCTTCCCCTGGCCTCTGGCTCCATGGGCTGGCAGCCTTCTAGAGGGTGGACTCTGGACTTGGCCTGGCACGGGCATCCTCATGCTCTAGCTAGATCTCTGGAGGAATCATAATTAACTTTGAAATATGATACACAGTTCTTGGAAGAATCCCTTAACAGATTCCTCTAGAACCCAGATATCACCACCATTGGCAGACACTACTTCAGCAAGAAGACAGAATACTCCAATAATATTTCTGGTAGATTCTGTTAAGTGCAAGGAAGTGCTAGGGGCTTAGCATTAAAAACAAACAAACAAGCAAACAAACAGATTTTGCCCAAAGCCACCTAAAAGCATAGCTACTCTACTTTTGAGGTCTGGTCAGGAAGATGCAGAGTGTTGGATCCAGGTGACTCAGTCCATGTCTAGGAGCAGAATGAAGTGAGGGCAGGTTGTGTGTCTTCTACCCCTCCAGCTGTTCTCCGCAAGCACTGGTGAGCCACAGGGGACTTCCTACGGCTCCCAACCGTGCATTAGGGACAAAGGCAAAATCCAGGCATGTTCTAACCAAAAGTTTTAAAATAGAGATTCACTTCAATAGTTCTATTCACAGGATTATAAACTTGCAAGAAGCTTTAAAAAATTTTTCTTTGGACAAAATCCTTTTTCTAAAGTATACACTAAAGAAAAATGTGTAACATATTTAATTATATTTTCAGCCCAGAATAAAGTGTCAGTGGAAATGAGGAAGACGTGCCAAAAGAACCAACAGTTTGGTGGTTAAGGCAGCTCATCTGCTGTGTGGGATAATAAAGTCCAGATCCCACTCTAAATTAGGGAATGTGATTTTCTCGCTATTAATTTAATTGTTTTCTTATTCATGCCAGGAGCAAATTTAAATTTACTTTTGGGAGGTCAAAATTTGCTTCATGTTCTTGCAAATGGGCTGAGTTATGTTCTTGCAAATGGGCTGAATTATTTATAGTGCATAATGTTAGTAAAAAGATTAGTAAAAATAAGCTTTTTTTGGGGATAATCTACTTTTGTATCAGCTAATCAACTTTGGGTTTGATCTATTTGGAAATAGATAAATTCAGAAACAATAAGAAATTACTTACTGACAATTAGTAGTTCTGCCCACATTTTTTCAGGGCTATAAGTGTTTGAATGATATTCACCAGACACCAAATGGCAAAAAAGAACATGGGAAAGTGAATTACCTTCACCATCAAATTTACATCCATATGCATAACCGGCATTTGTGTTTCTGGATTCTTTCTCATTTCCCCATGAGAATGCAGTAATCCTACTATTCCCATTCAGGTAAATACAATTTTTTTCTCTCTTTATTGTGAAAATAGCAACAGGATTTGGCCCATGGGGAAATAAAACTGTAGCATTACTTTAGATATTTTATGCATTGTATCATTAATATATTTTGATAAACAGCTTTGATAGTGGAGCTCCCATCCCACTGCTCCTTCAGCTTCTTGATCTCAGCTTGTTCTCCAGGTCAGCAATTCAAGTCATCAACACTTTGCAGTCTTCATTAACCTTGGCATTATATTCACTTGTTGGTATTTTCATATCTCTTATATTTCTTAAAGACTTCTCCAGACTTAAATTAAAGCTTATTGGTAGTATAAAGCACTTAAATTGGTTTACAACTAACATAATGGCGTTCTGCTTGTAAGAATAAGGTGATTTTCAGTGGTATGACATACAGCAAATCTGACTGTCCCAGCTAACATAGGTTAAACACCACATCTCTGCATTTTACAGAACAGCTTTGATACAAATTCTCCCTAAAATCAGCTAGGATTTTAAATTAAGTGTAACCCGATAGCTTGAAGGCAGGGGCTGAAAGAGCCAGTCCTCAGATCCACTTCTCCAGGCCCCACTGGAAGCAACAGGACTTAAGCTCCAGTGGGGAGCCAGTATGGACACCTGTGTGAGCAGCTCACCAAATACCAGCACACATGCACTTCAGGAATGCACTCTGAGCTGTGGGAAACAGTATAACCACATCCCTGGAGCTCTCTGTCTGGGCTAATTTACATGGGCTTCCCAGTGTCTAGCATCAGTTCACTTATCTCTACATGTCTAGCCATATCTCTGTATAAAACCCCTTTTAATTCAAAACCAAGAAAAACCTTTTTAATTCAAAACCAAGTTTAGTATAAGCTTGGCTAGAGCTGATGATGTATTCAAGGAGATTTTGGGTTGGGTTTTATTTTCAGTTTATAAAACATACTGAAACCGATTCATACACACAGGTACCTGGTACTCAATAGTATTTTTGGAAATAAACTACTCATGGATGAGAACCTATAAAGTCTAATGTTTCTAATTTTCTATGGCATCTTATATGCAAGGATCTCAAAGCCTTTTCCTAATATTAAATATGCTTAAACACTCCATGTGTTATTATCTTCCCCATCCCATGGTAGTGGAAGTGAGTGAGTGGCTGTGTGGTGCTTAGTTGCTGGCTGGGGTTAAACCACGATGCCATTTTAAGGAAAAAGTGACACACAAAGCGGTTGAGCAATTTGGCAAAAAGGGACACATAACCCAGACATCCTGGACTCATGCCTTAGTCAGAGAACAATTCTATTGGGACTAGATATTCAGCCTGCCCTGCTAAAATTAGCTAATTAATAGGATTATGAAGTGAGAGACTTAATATTCCAGTAAGACCTGTAAGATGGCTATAGTTTCTAATACTTGAAAGAATGTCTGGATTGTGATACCATACGAAGGAGAATACATTCACCACTCACCAATATATTATCATTAAAAAAAAAAAAGAGTAATTTGTTTTTGTAAATAGTGAATACATGGACAATAAATAAAAAGAATCATAGAATCACAGAATACCAGGTTGGAAGGGACCTCAAGGATTAATCTGGTCCAACCTTTCTTGGCAAAAGCACAGTCTAGACAAGATGGCCCAGCACCCTGTCCAGCTGAATCTTAAACGTGTCCAATGTTGGGAAATCCACCACTTCCCTGGGGAAAGTGGTTCCCAGTGGCTGTTCTCATTGTGAAAAATTTTCCTCTTGTTTCCAGTTGGGATCTCCCCAGGAGTAACTTGTACCCATTACCCCTTGTCTTTTCCATGTAACTCCTTGTAAATAGGGAGTCTCCATCTTGTTTGTAGCCACCCTTTAAATACTGGAACCTGGTGATAAGGTTTCCCCTAAGCCTTCTCTTCTCAGGGATGAACAAACCCAATTCTTTCATAAATCTTAATCACCAGGGTACTAGAAGAGTTCAGGGAATCCATCACCCAAAATGTAAGCTTTTAGAGCAACATATGTTTTTTTAAAAGGTAAGTTAAATTTTCAAACGTGCATATGTTGAATAAATAGACAATAATCTGAAGTGATATCTCATGGGAGATTTATAATAATAGAGATTTACAGCAATACTGAACATGTAAGTTTAGTAATTAAGTGAACAGAAAGTTTTCAAATTAAAGAACTAGAATATAATTTAAAAAAACAACAGGTAGCTAACCCATTATGTAAGTTAGGAAAGATTTGCTTCTGTAAATTCAGAGACTAACTTTCAAAGAAGATTTGAAGGTAATAGTAGGTCAAAATGCAGCTTAACAATGTCTAGGAAGGTATCTCTTATTGTGTTATTAACAATGTAAAATTATCCTTACATACACAATATATTATTATTCTGATAAGTTAAATAAACATATTTATGGATAATATCAATTATCCTGTCTTTATTTTTTAGTAATTTATTAGTAGATTAGCAATCAGACTGGCTCTGACTTCAGCCCCTGGAAAGTCTCTCTCTGTTTCTCAGTTTTCTTTGGCAGTGACTTCTAGACATTTTATTTTCTTTTGGCATAAGTGAAATTAAAATGAACATGGCTTTCCTACAATTACTTTTCATATATACTACATAAATTGCTCTCCATACTATCATATTCTGCTCTCCATATTATCATATCCTTCTATCTATTAAAGTTATCCTATACTATTTCTTATATTTCCTTGTGCTAGGTACAGTTAAGCATAAAGGACTGAAGAGTAAACAACAGGTCTACATGATGTTCTAACGTAATAAAGTGTTTCAAGTTATCCTAGATCCAACAAAATTAAAGGATGAGGGTATATTTGCATCTCTTGAAATGTTCTTATTGCCAGACAGCATGCTTTCAACGTAGGTGACCGCACAGCCAGACTTGAATATTACCTGTGACAAGGCTTAAATGGCTCATCAGAAACTTTAAGGTTATTTCCTTTGTCAATGTTTGCCTAGAATGAGTCTACTGGGCTACCACAGTGACTGATTCCCTTAGGTCTCCACCAGGCAAAGAATAGTATATTTTTTCCTGTACCCTGGACAAACCTCTGTTAAAATTAGGAGGTAGGTTAAATTAATCTCAGGTTTGTATTTTGAGGAAATTTAGGCTGCTGTTAATTCTAAGGGTCCTTTTACATAATCAAAACAGAGTAAGCAGGCAATGGGAGATGGTGGGCAGATACAGGACTGCTTGGGAATACCTTACAGGAAAATGATTCTGTAGAAGATGCAAAGCCACCAGTATGGTCCTCTGCTAGTTCTCCCTGTCAGCAGGTCCATAAGTGGCACAACTGCTTTTCTTCAGCTCTTATTAATCTTATCTGGTCCTACAAGTCTTTGGCTATTAACATCCAATACAGATGACTGGGAATTCTCCAGCCAAACTGACAGAAGGTACCAATGAATAAGAACAGGTTGTGGGAATGTGTTAATATCAACGGAAATTTAATTTGGGAAGACTTCTGATCCAAATTATATACCTTACAATAGACAATAAGCTAGGCTCAGTTTTAAATTACTCCTTGGTCTGACTCAACTCTGCAGCCTAACCATGAGGCTGCAGGAGAACACTAAGTGGATTTCCCAGTCTCGCCTGTTGGAATGGCCCACTTCTCATGATTTTCATGATGTTCTGTGGAGCAAGGACCTGAACCTTAGTTCTCACTGTCCCAAGTTACAGTCCTCACAGCTGGGCTTGCCAAAATATTTAATGATTAACATGGAAAAGCTTCAAAGGGAGAAACTGAAACATCCTGCACATTTCTACTCTTTCCAAGAATAGTCAGCCTGTGGGGGGGAACATGTTCTTGTATAAATGAAGACACAAGAACAAGGACTTAACCCAAGTGGCCTAGAGGATCACCCAGGCACATTAGCTATTCTGGGACAACTTCCTTCACCGTCTTGGTGGATTTGGAATAGTTCTTAACACACAAATTGGTGTGGTATAGGAGAAAACATTCCCACCCAGTTCTAGCCCTGTGGCTATATGGAGTTGCAACAAAAGATCATCTGGCTCCCAGGCCTCTGAATCTAGGCAAACACAAAGTTAGCTTAAAATTGTTTCCTGCACTGAGATTACCATGAGTTGGTTCTCGCCCTTTATAAATTATCTTCTGCTCTGCAGAAACTGTTCAGGGAAGATTTAAACTACACATTTGACTTGTTACGAGTTTGCTTTGCCCACCCCTGCATAATCCTAAAGTACAGACTTTCATGTATGGCTTTCACTCTTGTATATGGGTACAAAAAGAAGATTTGTATGGCAATAATGCCCAGGAGTCTGATCTCAAGTACGGTCCTACTACCCTAGCCACTGATACCGTGAAAAAAAAGTCCCAGTCTGCAGAACTTCCTCTCTCAATTACATCCTACAATACTTATATCATCTAAGGGGTTGGGTTTGGGTTTTGGTTTGGTTTGTTTGTTTTTAAAGCAAATAAACTGGGGCACAGAGGACAAACAGCGACTGGTCAAAATCACACTCTCTGCCAGTTTGGAGAACTTCTGTGTGGAAATCTGGGCAGGAAGCAATGTATTTGGGAACTGTAACAGCTCTGCAGGTTTCCTATTCAGCTGTTACCCAGGTGGACCTTGAAGGAATTTCCTTTTAGAAATGAAAGAAAAACATATGGTAGTATCTACATGCACTATTAAAGAACTTGAATATAAACACAGCATCCTGAATTATTTTTTATTTAAAACAGATGGTATTTAAAAAGGGAACTCAAAGGAAGTACTTAAGATGGGATATATACAGTACAAAACAGGTGAGTCAGAAGAAAGTTTCCAGTCTTCTTTTGCAAATTAAATCTCTTGCTGGAAAAACAAGGCTACTCACGTTCTCAACAGAGCAGTAGCAAAAACAAATTAGGGGCCTCAGTTCCAGCCCTTTGAGCCTGTGTCAAACATTGACACTGGTTTTATTCAGGAAACGTGATAGACAGGACTTGCAATGATGATGCAAATCATGACTGAAATGTACTGGCAAAGAGCTGCAGGGGCTGAAGGAAATATGCATAAAGACCGCTAAGCCTGAGTCTGCTTCTTACTGTTAGTCACCCAATTCTGCAAGAACTGCTGCTGTAAACCATCAAAGGATAGGGGATAACTTCCTGCAACACTGGCTGGAGATGGTAGGATGGTTAAGTCTATCTTTCTCATTCACTGACACATCACAATTTCACCACTTCACAGGACTGTTGCAAAAAGTCATTGATGGCTTCTTTTAGATCATCTAGTCTTCTAACATCATCAACTTCCTAAATGTCAAGGCACTGTCTTACTTTTTTTTAAAGCAACCCAGAAGGGATTACAGTGTATACAGTGCAGAACTGGGGGTCCAGAAGTCTATCTTCTACTCCCTGTAGTACTGCCAAATTCTTGTCTGACCTCGGCTTGGGACATAGTGCCATGAGTCAGTTATCTTGTATTTAAAAGAAACTAAAACTTCCCTGCATCCCACAAGACTTGTCAATTCTATTTAGTTATGATGGAAGAAATGATTCTTTTTGTTGCAATACACACAAATATTTTATACTTCATTATGTTAAAGTCATAACCACAAACATGAAATGTTGCCCAGTACCTAAAGGGAATTAGATAATGTTTCAACAGAACAGTTCTTAATGGTGCTTTAGCAAAGATACCTCTGCTTTGTAATTTCCCTTTGGCAGCAGATGTCACAACAACTAATGAGAGCTTGTCCATTGATATAATCCAGCTTTGCATCAAGGAATTCAAACTATTCATCAAAAATACTCATTTGATCCTCAAAATCCAGGTGATGGGCTTATTTTTTAAGACATGAATAATCCTTTTGGACTCCTTTTCCTTTTAGCCTCCTACTCTTCAGATTTTTTTCTATTTTCAAGTTTTTTTCTGTAGCTACAAGGACATGCAGTACTTAATCTGAAAATATATTATATTCTTTTATTTCTAGTGTTGTCTTTAAAAGCACCTATAACTCCATCTATCCTTCGCAATATCACAAGATTAACCTATTAGTACTAAAACCTGTGTAAGAATTAAAGTTCCAGTGAGGAAAGAGTCATGTCATAAAAACGTGTGTGCCATATGCCAGCATGTAAATGTACAGGTATGTTGTCCTAAAGGACTTCCTCCTCTGTGTATCAATGTGCTGGTTTGAGCTCAGAGGGCAACTGAGTACCATGCAGCCGCTCACTCCCACCTTCCCCCTCAGCACTGGGAAGGAGAAAAGCAAAAGGCCCAGGAAATTGAGATAAGGACAGGGAGGAATGATCTCATCCATTTCAGCACAGGCAAAAGACAGGCTTGTTAGGGGAAGTAAAAAAGAACATAAAATTTAATACAGACACTAACAACAACATGTAACAGACAGAGTAGGGCTGTGAGAAGCATTATGACATCTTGAAAACACTTTTCCCCATCTCTCCCTTCTTCCTGGGCTCAGCTTTTCTCCCAATATCTCTACCTTCTCCCCACCAGAGGCACAGGGGGAAAGGAATGGGGGGTGCAGTCAGTCCTGCTGCTTCTTCCACCTCAGGGGAAGTAACGTCTGGCATTCCTCCCCTGTTCCAGCGTGGTCCCCCTCTCACAGGAGACGGTCTTCCACAAACCAACTTCAACATGAATCCCTCCCATGGGCATGTGGGTCACCTGTGCATGTTGCAATCCTCCCAGCACTGAACTACAACAGCGAGGGCTTCTTCCCACAGGGCCCCAGCCTTCTTTGGGCACAGTCACCTGTTTCAGTGTAGGGCCCCCCACAGGCTGCAAATCGGTATGTGCTCCACCATGACCCCCATGGGTGGCAGCGGGGGGGGGCAGCCCTGCCATCTCACCATGGGATACAGGGGAGTCTGTGCTCTGGCGCACCTCCCCACCCTTCTCCTCCTTTCTTCCACTGACCTTAGTGTTTGCACAGATGTTCTCCTTGCAACTCCTCCTCACAACTCACACAACTCCTCCCAGGTTCTCCTTCTTACATACATTATTGCAGAGGGGCATCTAATTGGCCTGGCCTTGGTGCAAAGGTGGGTCCCACCTGGAGCCAGGGAAGCCTCGAGAAGCTTCTCACAGGGGCCACTGCTGTAGCCCCCTCCCCTGCTACCAAAAAGCCCCTGCCACTCACTCAAACCAGGACAATCAATAATATATTATTGAGGTTTAATGGGTTAAGATTTGATTTTATAATTCAGGATATGCAAGTGATTTGTAAATTTCCATGTTTGTTGCCATGAAATCAAGAGCTCTGCTCAGCAGTGAGCCCACATCTCCTTGTTTGGCCTTTCACTGCTCATGCAGAGGCTGAAGCTCTTTGTCTTGCCCTTGATGTCCCTGTCAGCTCAAGCTGAGCTTTGGCTTTCCTAGTCCCACCCCTGCATGTCTGAGCAATATTTCTAAAGCCCTTCTTTGAAGCCTGGCCCTGCTTCCACCCCCTGTATGTGGTCATTTTGCAGTAGAGCTGCACCATGAATCATGGAATCATTTAGGTTGAAAAGGACCTTTAAAATCATTGAGTCCATCTGTCAACTAAACACTACCAAGTCCACCACTAAAGCATGTCCCTAAGTGCCACATCTACAAGTCTTTTAAATACCTGTAGGGAGGATGACTCCACCATTTCCCTGGGCAGCCTGTTCCAGTGCTTGACAACCCTTTTTGTGAAGAAATTTTTCCTAATATCCAATCTAAATCTTGACTGGTGGAACTTGAGGCCATTTCCTCTTGTCCTATCACTTGTTACCTGGGAGAAGAGACCAACACCCACCTCACTACAACCTCCTTTCAGGTAGTTGTAGAGAACAATAAGGTCTCCCCTCAGCCTCCTTTTCTTCAGGCTAAACAACCCCAGTTCTCTCAGCTGCTCCTCATGCATCTTGTGCTCTAGAGCCTTCACCAGTCTCATTGCTCTTCTTTGGCTGTGCTCCAGGACCTCAATGTCTTTCTTGTAGTGAGGGACCCAAACCTGAATATAGTATTCAAGGTGTGGCCTCATCAGTGCCGAGTATGGGGTGACAATCACTTCCCTAGTCCTGCTGGCTACACTGTTTCTGATAAAAGCCAGGATGCCATTGGCCTTCTTGGCCACCTGGGCACACAGCCGCATCATATTCAGCCAGCTATCTACCAACACCTGCAGGTCCTTTTCTGCCAGGCATCTTTCCAGCCTATCTTCCCCAAGCCTGTAGCGTTGCATGGGGTTGTTGTGACCCAAGTGCAGGACCCAGCACTTAGCCTTGTTGCATCTCACACAATTGGCCTTGGCCCATCCAGCCAGCCTGTCTGGATCCCTCTGTAGAGCCTTTCTACCCTCAAACAGATCAACACTCCTGCCCAACTCGGTGTCATCTGCAAACTTACTATGGATGCACTCCAATAAAGATATTAAACAGAGGTCCTGGTTTAGCTGAGCTAGGCTCCTGATATGTCTGCTTGTTTTTTTAGGTATTGGGATGGACCATTCTCACGTCTGGAGGATGTAGTCCATATAGTCCTGGCAGTTCACCTCATCTTCTTCACCCTTTAGAGCTGCTGATGTATGATCCCAGCTGCCCACTCCCTGGACAAGTCACAGGCTGCTCTCCTGGTACCCTGCATCTGGGCTCTGAGACGCTCCTCCCTCCCTCCCTCCCTTTGGGATCTTCATCTCCGTTCTTTCACACTCACTATAACCAAGGCTGCTGTGGGTCACCACCTCCTCTGCCAGTACCTCCTTGGCAGGGACAGCAGATCCATCACTGTGACCCTCTGGGCTGACCCAACCAGACCCAAACAAGTTGTCCCTGACACCCTCCAGAAATCTCTGGGACTGCATGTGTCCTGCTGTGCTGCCTTTCCAGCAGCTGACAGGGAGGTTCACAGCTGCCGGGAGTGCCAGGCTCTGCCCTCCCCAGACTTCCTCGAGGGGTGTAAGGAAGGCTTTGTCCCCTCCTTCACCCTGATCCCATGGTTGGTAACAAGGGATGCTCCACGCTGCTGCCCGTCCTGGCCTTCCCTTGATTCTGACCACAAGGTCTCACCATACCCTTGTCCATTCCACAGGAGAACTCCATACATTCCAGCTGCTCCTTCACACTGGCATACCCCCTCTGCTTCTTCCCTGCCTGTCTTTCCTGATGAGGTTGTATACTCCATTGCAGTACTCCTGTCTTGCATGCTCAAAGGCACATTATTTGATGTGTTAAGTGTTGTTCAAGGTCAGTACCTGTTTCTTCTACATTTTGATCCTACAATATGGTATCAAAAGAACAACAGATTCAATGACCTGTTTATCTGCTGTAGACACAATTGCTCCTCACAGGTAGTTAAGTAGTTAGTCTCACTATGGATCATTTAGATTTGGAGAAAGGTTGGGACATTCACATCTGTCCACTCTTTAAAAAGCTACTCAGAATGAAGGTCACATAGAACAAGATGCAGTTAGACCCCAATGATCCAGGGTTCGTTTGTTCGTTCGTTCATTCGTTCATTCATTCGTTCCTTCCCTCCTTTCCTCCTTCCCTTCTTCCTTCCTTCTGTCTTTGCCTTTCTTTTACTTCATTTCCTTCTCTCCTTTCTTCTTATTTTCCATATATTCTAAGAAAACAGTACAAAATAATTTAAGTTTTCCTTGATGCTGTGAATGGCTTGATATTTCTGCCAGGGAAAAATTTCTAAATTTTGCAACCGAAACCCGTATTTTTTCCTTACAGAAGAGATTTTTAAGTAAATTCATATAGACCAGTGATGAACCTAAATTGAAAAATCGTCAAGTCTTTCGCAGAGCAACTAGTGTCAGAGTTCTCAGTCTTCCTTAAAGACTACTAAAACTTCAGTCATCTTGTAAAGAAAAGGCTAACCATAACTAATTTTCGTGGTAACATGAGTTCAGCAGAACATTTAGAAATGTTCACAGAAATCAGCTATTTTCATTTTCCCAGGTAAATTTGTCAAAGAATTGGTATTTGCTCATATGTTCCATAGACACACACACACAAAAATACTCAGAGTCAAAAATGATCATATATTTCAGTACACAATTTCCCCAGTAATTTAAATTCTTTGTTCTGTGACTTGAAAGCCATGAAAAAGTGTTCAGACTCACAATATTTCTTGAACTCTGTGCCTCATCTTGTACACCAGGATTTTGTATTGTCTCAAAATTTTTCTCTCAGCTTTGGTTATTTTAGAAGCCATCTTTTGGTACTATTCAGTCCAACATACTTGTAACTGAGAAATGAGGTATGCAGTAGCTACACAAGTTCTACAGCTTTTAATTTATCAATATAATACTATGAATGCTGCGTGAAAAGTTGAGTAACATGAGAGTCGAAGTATTGTTCTTGATCAAAACTACCTAGGAGAGAAGTGAAATTGTAGTGAATGGTAAATTTCCATCATGGCAAAACAGGAGTAACAGAGGGGTCTCAGATACTATACTTGGTCTCCTAATAGTATCACTGTGTAGGTGGAGAGGAGAAAATGACTAAACTGAGAGAGTGACATTTTTCAGGTGATATGAAAAGGTCAAGAAGAGATATGTGAGAAAATTTAAGATGACATCAGTAAGTGAGTGGACAACGTGCTGACGAATGAACTTTACTACTGACTGGTGGGCAAAGTTTAGACTACTCACACCTGCCTCATGGTTTCTGCAAGGGCAAGATACATTGGCATTATCAATCAAGCACTGCATTGGGCATACCTTGTTCGCTGCTGCTACCACAGCCTGCCTTCCTCCAGAAACTGCTGCCTGAGCCAGTCTCAGGCAACATGAGCTTTTTCCCCCTAAAGTTCAAGCTGAAACCCAGGTACCTTTACCCTGCAGGGGGAGGAGTCTGCCCCAGTCCCTCTCCCGCTTCCCTTCTCCCAGGGAGATTTCTAAAACCACATCCCTGCCTGCTGCTTTGTAAATCACTGCAGGAAAGGGAGATGGCTGCCACTTGGGCTTCAAGGCCAGCACAGTAACAGTCTGTACCTGATGCAAAGCTATTGATACGGAAGTCAGATGTTCAATGAACAAAGCAAATAAACTGGGGATGCAACCTCACTCGGTCATCCTCTCTCAAAAAGAATGCTATACAACTGGAAGGCTGGAAAACCTTTCAAGGAGTGAATGTTAAGACTATTTAAGACTATTGGGGGAACATGACAAAAAGTTTTTTTAATGAAGTTTTGCAGAAGGCAGATAAGGAGTTCATGTTGTCCCTGATTCCCTTTACTGTGGCAGAGATGGGAAATCTCTGCCAAGATATTCTTCTATTATACTTGACAATGATCTGCAGGAAATTAATATTTGTGATTTTCATGCCTTTAAGCTAATGCAAAGCAAGGACTGAGGGGAGTGGAATTTTGTACAAAAGCTGTCCTAGGGCATGGAAGTGTACGATAGAGTAGGGTCTGTGTGTTCTCAAAGCAGTCTCCAGAAAAAGAAGCAGTACTTATGGGCCAGAGAATTTCTGCGCTTGAGGTCCAAGAGACTTCATGTCCAAGAGGCAGGTTTGCTTTGCTCTCAGTCAGCGTAACTCCAGAGGAGTTATACTGCTCCTGGAGTTACTTCATAGCATTGTGTAGATACATCAGTTTGCTCAGCTAGTTCAGGGCTCCTTACACCATACTCCATTGCCTGATGAAGGCATTAGCCCTGTGTTAAATACACAGTGGACTTCTATCTCACACACAACGGTTTTAGACTTGGGATTGCTCAACTTAAAAATCGAAGAGGACGTCTTCATTGTGAATACTGCTGCAACCTGTTATGCTAGCCTGCTCAAAAGGAAGAGTGGTATATTGCATGACTAGGCCTGGATTGGAACGCTCACTTAAAAAACTATTTAAATAATGGGACAATTAATGTGTTTTATGCTTAGTGCAGTTCCAAGCTGCTGTGGTACTCACAGGCCATATTAACTAGTTTATAGCTAGTTCAGTCAGGTCTACATCATACTGTTTTCACAGAAGTGACTTCATCGTAGACAGCCTATCACAAAGGAGCCCTCAAAAGGCATTAATGATTTGTGCTTTTCCTTCTATCATTCATATTTTGAATGTGAACACCACATGGATAGGACTAGGAGAACAAGACATGCTCAGACTTTTACAGAGCCAGTTGTAGGTGTATGCTCAGCATCTGGAGTTAGTGGCTTATGGTCTTCACAATAATTCTCTAATATTAATGCCATTTGAGTAAACTTTTCTATCAAAAAGACAACTCACCTATGCTATCAGCAGTTTGTAAATGATTTATAGGATCTGTATCCAATAACCAGGTGAGAAAAAAAGCTGGAGTGTATTCTGCTGTTAACACTGTCACAGGCAATGTCATATCTAAAATAGATCTTGTCAGTTTTAGTAAAACAAGTTCTCTAGTGAGTAATTTTAACCTTAACTTCTTAATGCAAGCACAAATTATAGTTTCCAGGAACTTCACAGGATTTTACCATTTTACAATATATATGGTTAAGAACACACTTCCCTCACCCTCAGGTCAGGATGTACTTTAACTTTCAAAAGGCTTCACTGGAAAGACTCAACAATTTACCAGGATTAGTATTTCCAATATCAGACTTGACCAGATATGAGTTATGAGTGTTGAAAAGGACCAAGTCATACAGAGACATAACTATAGGAAACTATTTGCTCATCCTTTAAAGTCCTGGGTATTGTGTAAATAAATCTCTTCCTTTACTCTGCTGACTTAAAATTTGGAGGCAAAGTTCTTATACATATTTAATCTAGCATTATGAAAGTTCATAGAAGAGACCTGTACTTCAGGACTAAAAGCCACTGCTGAAAAAAAGAAAAAAAAAAAAAAAGAAACCCAAACTGTTGTGGCAAACTTGGAAAAAACACTCAACATACGTAGTTATGCTAATAACAGAACACTGGCATTTAAATTAGTGTTGGGTTATGCAACACAATGTATTCTAATAGTGAAAACTTGACACTAGTTAGCAGTGTTAATACATGGCATCAGGTAAAAAGAGTTCCTGATAGAAGTTTATGAGCTAAATTAGATTTATAATGTAAAAGTCATAAGCACTAGAAGAAGCTGCTAAGGGTGAAAAAAAGGGGGGTCTGACAAACAAGTAGAGGCCAGTGGAAAAAAAGATGAGTTCTGTGTTTGTTTCTGTTTTGTTTATTTGCAGCAAGGTTAAGAGGAATCTTGATCATACTGTTTACACAGAGACATTGTGTTTTCCTTTCAGAATGCTATGCTTTTATATATGTTACAGTTTACATAAATTATCATGCTGGATGGAAATTGCTTGTTGAAGAAGTTGCATGGCCTCTGTTAAACAGATAATACAGAAAACAGCAAATCCTGACTGGGCAAAGTCTAGTCTTGCTTACAAAAATTAGTTTTTGTTTATTTAATTTTCAAAACTGTTTTCTGCAACTATTAGGAGCTCAGGGCTGGAAGTCTTGCTCTTGCAGTCTCCACCAGTGATGAACAGTAGTTTAATCCATACAGGCCTGTTTGGATCCCTTCCCACTCCTTACATTCCCCTCTTTAAAACTACATATGGCAAACGAGAAATATTCAGATACCAAGTCAAGAGGCTACACAGACTGTTTGGAGGAAAGATAACATCCCTAATTTTATTTCCCTCTTATCAGACTGGCAGCAGTTCTGAAATGGGGCTCTATGAAAAATGTCTGGTACAGTGGCATCCCCACTGTGCATGGAAGTGGTATAATTATACACAGCCAGGACTCAAAAGTGGTGGTACTGGGCGTATCTCAAGAGATTTGGCAGTTTGGTTCAGGACTGGGAGCTTCAAAGATATTGTCAGATTTATGTTCACCACACCAGTCTCTCCTTGCTTTTACAGGTATCTTCTTTGCACCCATGGGTGCAATTGCACCTAAGTGTTGCTTACAGGTTTTCCTTCCTAGATGTGAAATTCTGATCAAATGCGGAAAGGTCACATCCAAAGGGTAGATTTACCATTTTAATGTCACTTTTGCACTGGTAGGAATGATGTGGGTTTTTTCCTGTCAGGTTAAATATTTTAATAGAGAATTCAAATACTTTCTTGTTTGGTTGTATTTTTCTTAACATAAATATAGTCCATATTAATCTTCTCCAGTCTGGGCTTTTGGAAGTCCTCTAAAATCAGATGTTTCATTTTGAAGTCTGCACACATGATTATACAACACAAATAAAGTAACTACACATTTTTTTTTTTTTGGTGCAAACTCAAGAAAAAAAGGGCAGTGAATTATTTTGAAGCAACATCATCTTTTAGCCAACTGAGACAACAGGGACAAACCCAAAAAACACTGTCAGGAATGTGTACCTGCATTCAAAGGTATTGGAGAACACCACATATCCTAAATCTGTTTAATAAATCAAAGAAATCAGAAGGATGTGTTTTTTCTATGCTTGTTAAATTTTATCAGTTACATCAACAAAAAACACCTCTGCTCTGGGGTTTGTACTATTTCTTGGTAAGAAGTCAAAAAATTGGCAGCAATGACTTTAGGAAATCAATGTGTACTCTGAGGTGTGGTTAACTACAATGATCTTTGCATTACACAGGGACAAAAATACTTAACATAAACAACGAAGTTTAAGCCTTGCACCCCTTGAAAATTCAGACTGCGTCATTTAGGACTCCTTTTATAAAATGCCCGAGTATTTTTTCAACATGTTTCCGAGCACATCAGAAGTCTTCCCTGCTTTGATTGGAGTCTCTTGGATAACAGACAACTGGAGTCATTCTGCTAAATCATTAAAAGCTGAAGATACCTGCTCCTTAAATATATCCTTTCTCTAAACAGTTGCAGGGTTTAAGTGACAGATCGTGGGCTAAGCAGATTAATCAACAGAGTTTTAAAAAGCATGATTAAAGGCATCCTCATTTGTTCGTCCTCAGCACCTCAACTCTCTTTTTCTAATCACTCTCAGTAACTGAGGAACTGAAATAGTGCTAGAATTGGTGGGAAAACGTGCCAAGGAACATGGGCCACACTACAGTATAGTGGAGCACATAATTATATTTTCTTCTTTGCAGGTTGCTTTTACTTCTGCCAGCTCTGAGGTTTTGCAAAGATTAAATCTATCTCAATGATAAGAAGAATGCCACAGGAATACAGTATAATGGATCATAAATATTTGACACTATATTATGAGAAGTCAAAATCTACATCTGGGCTGGAAAGTCTGAAAAGCATTGCAACCACAGGTGACTTCAGGGAGGTTTCTGAAGAGCTGCAGAAGTCATACCTAGCTCTGATCTGAGTCATATTATGGCTGTTGCAAACCGCTGTATAATCAGAGAATGCCAGTATTTGTCAGTCATATTTACATGCACAGGACAATCCTGGGCACCTTTTTTCAGGTCCCTGAAGGCACTGCCAGCCCTGCCCACCCCTGCCCAGACCCCAGAGCTCTCCCCACCCTGCCCATGGCCCAGGACACCATGTCAGCTCCTGGGGCTGCCAGCCCCTGTCCCAGTGATGCTGCAGCAGGGCTGGTCTCCTGCTCTGATCCACCCGGTGAGCCCCCGATGCTCCCAACCCGTGCAGCATCCTGAGCATATTGCAATCGCTTAAATAAACTGTTTCATTAACACCATCCCTATGAAGTGGAAAATCAACCATCCTTTACAGAAAGAAAATTAAACCTTTAATTTAATCTAAAATTATGTAGGTATTTGGTTAAAAGTTCCAAGACAGAATCATGATTGACTCTCACATGACAAAACATAACCAAAATGCATTATTTTTAGTAAGTAAATTTGTTTTTATGCAAGTGAGTTTTAAGTGGGAAACTTACTTCTAATTGACATTAAAAAATAATATCTGTGATCAGACTTGTATTAATGTTTTCTTTCCCCAAGCTTTGCAACTGGTTGGAAAGAGGGTCTCCAGGTAAAGGAGCTGAGGCTGACCCCCCTGCCAGCCAGCCAGCTGAAAGCAGGGGAGCAGGCTTGTAGCTCCAGGCTGGCCACAGCACATCCTGCCTGATGTACAGTGGGGATCTCTGACCAGGAAACCAGGGATACTGTTGTCAGTGAGATATAGGGAACATGGGACTCCTTTAGAAACCAGTCTTTGTTAACTCTCTTCTTTATGGAAAACTTATTTTAGACAGGTCAGTGAAGCACAACTTGCCTTAACTATGTTTTGTTCATCAGCAAGTACATTCCAGTACTTAACAAATGAGACTGTCCCACCATCATGTATAACTTCTGTATAAAGAGAGAAATTCGTCCAATGTGGTACCATAAAACATTGGCAGAAGCAGAAGAGAAACAGGAATCCCAATTCCCTCTTCCCTGACTAACTGTGAAACTGTACTTCCTTTAGTGTCTCTTTATGATGTCAAATCTATTAGTCTTTACAGAGATTATGTTTATCTTCCATGGATTGATGAAAAAACCCCATCTTTACTATGCTTGCTATCAGAACTTCTCACAAACAGCGCTAATGCACAAATCTTATTCCTGGGCTACTTAAATGCTGACTGACACAACTGTTAAACAGGAAGCTTTAATAAAAAGCCTTCAGTTTTACAGTTTCATAATGCCTATGATCTTAGGATTTAAGGCCAGGTTGTAGGTACAGAGGAGCAAAATTCTACAGCACTAAAAATAAGAGGCTAAACAGTGTGACCATGTCATGAATCATCTAAATTCCTTTCTGCCCACGCTCTACAGTTATTTATGACAAATTCAACACGTTCAATAATGAGAAGAATGAAACAAACAGATGGCGTTGTGTTTCAGCTCTGGCTGCTGTCAAACTGGACTTTGAACCAAAGGGGACCTGTTCTAGTCTTCCTTACAGATCATCACTGATCTGAGAATGTGCAGTACCTACAAGTGCAATTGCTCTCCCTTTGCTTGCAAGTTATACCTCTGCAATGCAGAACCATCAAAATGGGACTGCTAGGCCCCTTGTAATTACTCTTCTTTAAAATGCATATTATATACTGCTTACAAAAGTGAGCAGTGTAAAGGAAAATCCATCAAGGCTAAAGAAGTCCTTTAACTTTTACCGTATTTGCCCCTTGTTTATGTACAAATTTGAGAAATGTCTTTGTCAGAAAAATTATTTTAGTACCACTTAGTGCTGTGTGCTGTGACCTATCCACAAAATAAGATATATTCTCTCACCAATTTCAAAATTAGTTGCAGAAGGAAGAAAGGTACCAAAGTAAAAAAACTGCAGTCACGCAGTATATGTCCAGAACACGTTGAGAAAAGAACATCTTATACACTGTCAACTACTATGGGTGCCCCCTTCTTCTCCAGCCACATGTTCCCAGTCCCCTTCTTGAACAAGCTTTTGCCAGTTTGATCTGGCAGTAAACCAGTCCATAGTAAAAAGGAATAAATATCTTAACTTTTTTTGTCAGGTTGTTTTTTGATTGGTTACATGCCCTAGAACTGTTTTAGCAAGAAATCACCTAAGTGATATTGTTGTTGGAAGTGAGGAGATTGTAGCAGTGCTGGTATAGATAAATTTGGGCTACCCTGAAGCCACACCCTGTGGCTAATGTCCCAACCATAGACAACAATATTTCAACTGTATGTAATCTTAGCTGCTGATCTCCATTTGATTCTATATTTGGTTTTGCTTTGCACTAGCATTTCTCTTCCTCTAGTGGTATCAAATGCCACTTATTATAACAGTTCTTGGAGGAAAATAACAAACCTGTTATATATTGTTTTCTTCTCAGAGTTCACTATGATGCACAATGGCATGTTATCATGCATTGAGAAACACAGTACCGAGTAGCACCCAGTTAATTTCAATTGTATTGCAATCCTGAAGGGATCTGCCCAACAATGCTGTTAAAAAAAGTATTTAACTTTTGTGGGAAATGTCACAGACTTCCATTGAAGATTTTCCTTCCTTAATACAGCAGTCACAGGCTTAATAACTTTAAGCAACATAGTCCTCAAGTTCCCACAAAGAAAGTATTTCAGAGCATTTGCTGGTCCACTGTAGAAAAGCATAGCATGAAACCAATGGTAAATGGTATTGTTTTACATTACATGTGTATTTATTGTTTCATAGCACAATGTTCAAAGAGGAAATACCTCTGACAGAGTGCACTATGAAAGCATGAGATTAGCAGCAGAGTCAGGACTAAATTAAATAAAGCAGGGCTCTAAATTCTCTCTTTGAAGACATCATTGCAGGTCACTCTATGAAGGGACACACAAAGGGTAAGACAAGACAATTGTCTTATAAGGCAAGTTGTTGAGGACAATAAAGAGAAATGTCTAACTGAAAGATGTTATGAGCTTTAGTGGGTGATAAAATAGCAGATGAAATTGAGATAAATGTAGAGCAATCCTAACTTTATATAACCGTTAATATAGGAGCTGAACTCAATGTTTCCACCCAGTAACAAGACCTAGGGGTTATATTTTGCTGAAAACTTTGGCTTAGTGTCCTGTAGCAAACACAAAACCAACCACACATTAGGAAATTCTAAGTAAGGAATGGAGAACAAGGCAGAAGATACCATGCCACTATGTAAAACCCTGCATTTTAAATACTCCTACTAAATGTACCCCTACATTTAAGCTCTCTTACCATCTCAAAGTGTATGCAGGAGAACTGGGAAAGGTGTAGACAAGGGAAAACGTGTGGAGCAGTTTCCATATGGGAAGTGATTAAATGGGCTAGAATTCTTCAGGCTCAAAGAGAGATGACAGAGGAGTAACAACACTAGTAGATGGCGTGGTCAAAACAGAAAGATACAGTCCTCACACAACATACAACTAAGCTGTGCAACTATTCACAGCTTTGCTGTTGATACTAGAATTGTAGATGGATTCAAAAAGCCCTGGACATATTTATAGACACCATTATGGCTGAGGACAGACCTGGATACTTCAGGAAGGTATCCCTTATGCCTTATTATATTCTTTTGTAGGCATCCACCATTGATTTCTGTCATAGGCAAGATATTAAATGGGCTTGAATGAATCAAATGGACTTGATCCTGAATCAGATAAAGCTGTCTGCTGCAATGTAGTTGATTCAGTTTCACCTGTGATTGAAGAATGATTTTTTTGGCAACAATAAGCATTGTTCAATGGTTAAATAACGAGTATCATTTCTATTTTGGAGTATTAGACACACCTAACTGTTTCAAACCCTAGGCAGCCTTGACCACAATAAATCGTGTGGTCTGAATGATTCTCTGATATTAAGAATAACCTTCATAAACCACAGATTTAATTTGTTTCAGTGCAGATAATTCATTCAAATCTCCAGACAAGTGAGGCTGATCACAATGATATATTTTATTCTTCTAGAAAAGTCACAGTGGAAAGCATACAGTGAAGCATGCTCATTGAGAATCCAAAACAGACCATGCATCCTTCTCCTTCATAACCTGTCTTCAACAATGGCAATAAATAAATGCCAGTGAAGAGTAAGTATGGGGTATGATACTTATCTCAAATATTCTCATATCTGCCACATATTTTCAGATTGGCATAGTCCAGGCCTAACATGATTTGTCTGTTTAGCAACCCAGAATAAATCTTTCCTCCAAATACTTACCCTTTTCAACTCAACATAAAATTTCAATAACCACAACATTCTTTGGAAAGTTGTTCTACAAGTCTACCACCCACTGTGCCAAAAAACATCTCCTTTCATTTATTTCAGATCCAGTTCCTACTAGAAACCTCTACTATACTGCAAGAGACAGTGAGCAGTCAATCTTTACCATTATCTCTACACAATGTGTGATTCTGAAGTCCTCTATCATATCACTTTGTAAACCATTTCTTGTTGAAACTGACAAATCCTACCCTGGACATTCTTCTAGCATATACCTGATCATCCTTGATATCTTCTTTGAGGCTTTTCCAGTTTTAGTCAACCTTTTTTTATCATAAGGGAGGCAGAACTGCACACAGTGTTAATGCTGAGGGCAAACAATGCATTTATATATGTAAAACAATGCCATGGTTTTGCTCTTAATTTGTTTCTAAATCATGCCTAACTTATTTTGTCTTTTTTTGACTGCTGCTGAAGAGACATTGAATTGACATTTTCCATTTAATTGCTTCTTATAATCCAAAGGCTTTGTTCCTGAATGTCTTGGTCAGCACAGAGCCCATTATTTTATGTAAAATGGGATTTTTCCTCCTTACCTTTACCTTCGTTGAATTTTATGGAACATTTTGTCCGACACTTCCCCCCTCCCTGGAAGTGTTCAAGGCCAGGTTGGATGGGGCTTTGAGCAACCTGATCCAGTGGAGGGTGTCCCTGCCCATGGCAGGGGGGTTGGAACTAGATGATCTTGAAGGTCCCATCCAAGACAAACCATTCTATGATTCTATGATTTGATGATTTTATTGCCCAGTCACTAGTCTCAAGAAGTCTTTTTATACTTCTTTACTGTGTATCTTCATCCTTACTATCAGAACAACTTCATATCCTCTGTAAATCATTTCACGTACTGCTCACTCTCTCCTTTGTCCTCCCCCTCCCCAGTCATTTCAGAAGCACAGGTTTGGGCATGGACCCTCACAGACTTCTGTGACTTCTCTCAACTATTCTGATTGATGTTTTCCTTCCATCCTATCTCATAGCCAATCCATATCTTACCCCACAGCTCTTCGGATTCCCAAGAGCTTTTAAAGGAAACTAGCTTGACTATTATCAACCAGCCATTTTGCCTCTTCCCACATAGATCACATGTATTTACATGTCCACTCTTTCAATTATTTCTTGGACTTTTACTAACTTAGTGGGTATAAATCTCATGCTACAGATGTGTAGTTTCCTTCATTCTCCCTGGAACCTGTTTTAAAGACTGGCATAACATTTTCCATTGGTCCAGTCCTCATGTACCGAAATAGTTTTAAACTGAGAGGTTACACATTGCCTTTGGCAGTTCAGCTATTCCAGCCTTGACTTCTGTTAAAGCATTTGGGTGAAGACTGTTCATCATTGGCTAGTATTTGCATTGTCAGTGTTCCCACAACCTCTTCAGTGTCAGACATACTCTCTGAGGAATATCCTCCCACTCTAATGGGATCCAGCATGGACCTACAATTTATTCCACAGTGAAAGTTTCTGTAAATAATTCATTTGGCTTCTCAGCAGTGGTCTTGCCCTCTCAATGCTCCTTTAATGCCATGAGCATCATTTGGCTCTACAGCCTCTCTGATATACTTCTTGCTTTTGATATGTCTGAAGGAATATTTAATATTCATTTGATCCTTTTTGCTCATTGTTCCTTGAGCTCTATTTTGACATGCACTATTGCATTTCTACAATTAATCTGCCCGAGTTTACAATCCTTTGTCTTTTCCTGTTTGGATACAATTCCAGATTTTTGAAAGATGTCTTCTTATTCTAATAACCCACTTATTGTGCTGATTAGACATGCTTGCTTCCTTTTTACCTTTATTCAAGCCTTTCTTAAGAGGTGGTACACACTACTGTTGGGATTCCAGTATGCTGTCCCTCAGTAACCCTCTTGTAGCCTGTAAAGATGTACTCCCTTTTGGTTCAATTTAACAAATTCCTAATTTTCACATATTTCCTCTTTTTGAAGTTGTGTACCACTGGGGTAGTGATGGAGGTGGAGGCTGACCTTTTTATATCTGTAAGGATGCTGAATTTGAATTTAGGATGTGTTTGCACTCCTAATAAAAACAACACTTGTGTCTAAGAAAGGATAGATTAAGAACTACAGGTCAGGCCTTACTGGGTTTTAAAGCAGTAATTTCTATTGGTGTCTCAAAGTTGCTTAAAACTTGGTAACATGATTAGGAGGATTTTGGCCTAGTGAAAGTCAGAGGTACTAAAAACTTCATAGTAGGAATGAATTCAACAATGGGCTACATTAGCCACATTAGCAGCCTTCAAGCTAAAGAATAATTTATATAACTAAGAGCAGTTTCCTTTTACCATTTATTTAGTAGTGTCCTTTATAGACTATAATCAACAATTCCCTCTTTGTTAACTTTAATATGTTACATATGTTATTTGGAATATGTCAACCATAGTTTTAATTAGTTAAAAGATAGGGAGCCACTAAAAATACACAGTAATCAGTGAGAAAGCTGAGACATTAAGCATTCTTTAGCTCATTTTTAAGCTGGTACTTTACTTAATCCCTACAATCTCTCTAGATCTTCTGATACGCCTGCAGAACATGGTAGTTTGCAAACATGAAATTAACTTCTGTAAGAGCCATTTTATGAGATACATTTTTTTTTTTTATGGACAACTTCCCTTTTTTAAAGCTGAATCCTGTCAGGAAAACAAAGCAATTCTAATTTATTTCCCAGAGATAACATCTTGTGGTTCAATTCAAGATATTATTTAGTAAAGGAATTTGTTACAAATCTGGCTCAGATTTGCATTATGGTATAAGAAATCATTAGTCCTCTAAAAGTACTTGGAATGCCTCCAAAAGTTTTTACTAATAGTTCTCAATATATTGAAAAAAAAAAAAAGAAAGTCACTAAAGGTGACAATTCATGTTAGTTAAATCTATGAAGCCATTGAGGGGGAAAAAAGTCATACTATGCTCTGTTTAGAAACTATGATAATGTATGTTACAGATGATCAGCTTAAAACAGTACAGGTAACAGTATTTCTGGCATGGCTGAAGAGAGCTTGATTTTACAGACTTACTGTTCTTCACGTGAAGTAGCTTGCATGCCATTTTCCAGATCTTTTAATAGACAATCCTAACAGTGCCTACCAGCAGAGCTGGAATTTTAATATCATGGCACAGACCTCTGTCATTTGAGCCAACAGTAATATTCACAGCAGACTTCTCTTTTCTGTTCACGCAGATCACTGGAAGAGACACAAGTGACTTTTGCTGAGCCTTGTCAGGTAGTGGAGTCCAATTGCTAGTTCCTCACTGTCCCTACTGCCTACTTTCTTTTATCCTACTTTTGTAGACCTTTTCTGTTTCTGTCTGCCCTCACCCACATCATTCCTTGTCCCTTTCATTACTATACTCCCTCCCAATTCTGATCCCTGTTGCTACACCATCCTATCCTCTTTATTCTTGTCTCCTTAATCTTCTGCAATTTGCTTTATTTCTATCGACAAAACTATGTCTTCTTTTCTGATATTGGTCATAGAAACAACTGCAATATTTAAGCTGATGCTCAAAACCTTTTTCTTCTTAGACAAATACCCAAAGGAAGTTCAATCTCAGTTGCATTTGGCAAATATAAGCATTTGGTAAATAGCAGCTTATATAACACCCTAGCTACCAAGCTGTCTGTAACAGTTAACTAACACATTGCCAGTGTCAGAAAAGCCTCTAATAAGGAAGGCCCTCTAAATTCAGCTTGGAATCCAATTGTTAAAAATTAAATCTAGGAACTAACTTTTCCCCTCATTGCCACGTCTGCAGCCCGGCTCTGCCTTCACCCAGTGATGTCTGTGCAATACATTAGCTTCTGTGGAGAAAGTGGCAATTCGATATTTTTTCTGAAAATTTCAAAAGGCAAGGACAAATTGTGGTACCCTGCATTCTCTTGTATATGCTTCTATTTCCATATCAAAACCCACTCCCAACCCCAAAGCTAATGAATTGAAGTTGGATACATGGGTAAAAAACCCCAAAATTCATGATTATTGCTCTGAATTGAGCACTGCATGACATTGAACATTGGAAAGTCAAAATAATCATGGACACCCTCCACACTGGGAAGCATGAATAACCCAGACTAATGTTGTCTTGGGAAAAAATACTTTGAGAACAAACATGTGACCAACCACATTATCACCCCTTATTAATTTCTTTCACAACCTCTGGCAACCTGAACATTTCAAATTCTTTCCTAATGACATCTGTATTCATGCATCTAACTTAGATTAAAACCCACAGTAACAACACTACCCTTGTGTAAGTAAACATCACTCTCAGCCCTGTTCCTGTATTCACTGAAACACATTGCCCTTTGGAGCCCTGCTATCAGCTCTTTTCTATTGATCTGCTTTGCATGACCAGATGTGAAGGATATCCCACAGCCACCTGTAAACTCTACACTTTCTAGTTTCCAACAGAAAACAGTCCTGCTTGCTCATTATTTCTTTGCTCTTTCCTCACCAACTCCTAATACCTATCAAATGCCCCATTTCTGTCATTTGGGAGTTGGCTTAAAACTGCAGGACAAGCAACAAACAGAAATATATGGGAAAGGTTTACTTGGAGTTACGTGCACTCCATCTGTACTCTACCTAGGCCGAACAACGCAGTCTGCTTAAAGCATCTTATACAACATGGCAGGGAAAATGAACATTAGCATTTCAATGATACAGAATTTGTTCCCATCATGCTGACTGATGTGAATACATTTCCTGTCTGAGCTAATAATTTTTTTCTGCAGAGTTAAAATCTTTTTAGTATTACATGGACCGACATGCTTAATTTAAATGTTTTATTTGGGTCAGGATTTTAAACTGTCAGCTTTTTTTACTTCAAACGTATTCTTTGGACTCTCTCCAATTAGTATCTAAGTGTTTTCACTAGCACTTAACTTGTATATCAGCTGCAACTAAGACAACTTGTCAGGAACAAAAATGCAGACTGTGCAAACAAATCCACAAATTTCACCAATTTTCGCAAGAGTGAAATAACTATACTGAAGACCACTGGAACTGGTCCAAGAAAAATGGGGTATTTATGCTGGTTTAAATTCACACTTAACTTCAGAGGTTGAACTTCCCTGGGTAGACTTTGCATTTTGAAAGTACTGTAGATAAGAACATCAAAGCTAGCAAAGCTGAACAGGAAAAGAGGTTTCACAGACTGGTCTGAGGTACTCGGCAGCAAACTTAATTTAACATAATATTCAACTGTACCCCAGATAGAAGCACTTGAAGTATGATACAGATCCATTCTCCAACTCTTATGAACATGCCTACATGCCTACTTCATCAGTCATACATCAGAGACTATAGCTCTTTTGTCTTCCATGTGGCAGTTTTTAGAAACTGCCAAAGGTCATAAAAGTAACAAGGATAGGCAAACAAAGGGGAAACATGTTTTTCCTTCAGGGAAAGGCAGATTCAGGACTCTAGTTCTGAGCTGAGTGACTGGCGGAAAAAAATAAATAAATGTGGGAGCAACACTTATTACAGTACAGTCAGTTTGACTTAACAGATTTAGTGACATTTCCTATTCTTTGCAGTGGCATGGCCACATGCAATCCTAAGTAAATTTTTCAAAATGTAACTGCTGTGAATTATGGCTTTTTGTTATGAGTTCAAAGCTCTCCATGACAGATCTACAGCCTGACTCATTATATTTGGAGTAATTATTATCCTGTATAACCCACAAAAACTTTCTCCTTGGGAGACAGAATGGAAGACTTTCTCAAGTGCCTAAACTTACTACTGTCACCACTTAAGGATTCAATGCTCAAAAATGGGACTTTTTGAAAGTACTCAAATTCTTAACTATCCCTGGAATAAAAGTTCCCCTCAATATCGACATGTAGATACTCTACCAGGAAACGTCCTGCCTTAAGTCAGTCAGACCAGATCATTCACTCACATACCTTTAAACATTTAAATGCAAATATTTTGTATTTTTCCCCATTGCTCTGTATTCAAAGGAGGGTATTCAAGCCACTTGCCAAGCCACACACGCAAAACACAAAGTATATTCTTCTGCCTCAACAACTGACTACCTTTTGCTGCTAGCTCTGATCGCAGTTCCTGTCAGTCTTCCTTTGCTCCTTTCATGCCCATTTCCATATGGATTCCTCATTCTTCAGACCTAGTCACCATCTCCATTAGGCTTCCTGATCTTTGGGCTATGTTAGCATTGGAAAGACCAGAAGCTCTTTTACAATAATGAGGTATAGATGTGCCTCTGCTTTTTAGTCTGTCCCGTGTTTCTTCCCTGCCCTCAGCTAGTAAGATAGAAATTTATGCTCTTTACATAGCATGGTATGAAATACACTTTAGGACAATGGTCCAAATTCCCTGACAATTCTGGAACTGGAAAACCTTCATAGGGATGAGAAGTTTTGAAGAATACAACCATCTATCAGCAAACTTCAGGTAGCCTTTTTTCCTGTTAAAAATGAGTAGATTTCAGTTTTTGGATGTAGAGTACTTGCAGAAATGTCATCGTCTAAATAAGATAAAGTGTATCTGGCAAAGCAGACCACACACTACTGAAGCTGCTTTATCTCAGTAAAACAGGGGCAGCTTTGTATTCATGAAAGTGACCATCAGAAAGGGTGCTGGTCACATTATTTAGTCTAACAACTGACGGAAGCAAAAGACCAAGCTATTTTAATTTTATTTTTTTTTAAAGCAGGTCTCATACAGATTGTGACGGGAGTATTTTGTGAAAGACACTCACATCTTAGTTGAAATCAGGTCTAGTCAGGGAAGGAAGCTTTTGCTTCCTTTTGCTGCTGATTAAGAGTCTAGGGCTTAACGGGCAATTCCAGACAAGGAAGGAGATCTTTATCACTGCCCTTGGAACAGTTCCCACTGTTGTGCTGATTTTTTACCCTCTTTTAATCACAATTTAGAGCTGGAAAAGATATCTCAGAGAGTGGTACCAGCATAACAGCTGTTTCATGAAGATGTTAGATCATTCAGCATTGTTATGTTTTCAATACTTATAAATGTTTCTAATAATATTACATGGTTTCAATCAGTAAACAGTATTTAAGAACTACCACAGCTGTTTTCTGAGTAGCTAAATTAGATCAGCTTGTAAGAAAGCAGCACAGGAAAGTCCTCTAAAAAATACAGTGTGGGCTGAAGCCATCTGGTGAGTATTACAGGTCACCTTCTCCTCTCAGCAATATTCACCTAGGGTCCAGTCCATACAGGAGAGGTGTTTTACAATGCAAACTAGGAGGAGAGCTTAGGATCAACTCTCGGCATTCAGACATAACACATCTCTTTAATCAATCAGCAAAGCCATGTGGACATGGTTTCCATGCTCATTTAGGGGGATGACATGACAAATGACAGAACTTCAGTTCACAGAGACCTGAGAAACTCAGGGACTGAGGCAACAGGAAATGTATGGGATTAGGGCATCAGTATGGGCTGATAACTGGCTGACAGAGGAGCAGCCTCAATGAAAAGGACCCAGGCATTATTACAGTGGATGCCAAGTTGAACTGTGTGCTCCCATCATGAACAAAGTAAACCACTAAGGGTTACTTTAGGGGGAACATGTCCAGCAGATCAAGGGAGGTTATTCCTTGCTTAATCTGCTGCTGGAGGAGTGGGGCATAGCTGGTCTACTGTGTTCAATTCTGATAATCCACATACTCTTCAAGAGAGATGTTAAAACCTGAAGAAGGTCTATAAAGTGTCTATCAAGATGGCCAGGGACACAGAGCACATGAGCTATGAGAAAAACCTCAGGGAATTGTACTTCTTCTGTCTTGCAAAGGAGAGGCTAAAGGGGGATTGAGTAGCAGTTTATGGCTACATGAAAGGAAGTTACAGAGGTAACAAAGTCAGACTTCTCTTGGCAGTAGCAGAGAACATAACAAGGGGCAAGTGACATGTGTCATGACTTGGGATATTCAGATGGGATTCTTCACCAGCAGGATAATGCAGCACTGAAAGCAGCTAGGTAGAGAGTGGGTGCGCTTTCATGCTTTTCAATATTCAGCTAACCAAAGCCATTGCTCTAGTGCTGGTGATGATAGTCAATGATAGTTGGTGGTAGATGTAATGACCTAGCGATGGCAATACTTCTTCTTTTAAACAGAAGGGTGGGCTGAATGACATCCAGATGCCCATCCCATCCAATGCTTCTATGATTGTGTGAGAATTTCTGCAATGAGAACTGACAAATGATGCAACTGAGGTGGCTCCCTGAGCTCCCACAGCCCAGATCTACTTTATTACTTTCTTTATTTGCTGAAGGAAAAAACAAGTGGTTGAACTGTCTTGGTTGATGGGGAAGTTCACATAGGCAGGTTCACTCAGGGGTGAATTCCAACTCAATCTTTACAAAATAGACAGTTTCATGTCTTCCATAGATTCTTTCTAAGTCTTCCCACTGCCAACTTAGTATAAATTATAGTCGATACCTCCTAAGTGGCCTGTACTATACTGTAAAGCTTAGCAAAAAGGATTCCTTTCTATTATTTTTTGCTGACTTGCACAGTTTGAGAGTGACTGCCATGACTCCCATACCAGGACACAGGAATTTGAGGTTACTACTGGAGCTCTATATTTGGCAGAGCTCCAATGGTTGTCTTTTTTGTTTTAGTTTTTTTATTTTTTTTTTGGTTTACAGTGATTGTCAGGCTGCCCAAAGCCTGCAGTATGACACTAGCTGTCTCATTGATTTGCCGCAAATACTACTGAGGTGCATGTCTCAGTGTAGATGATTGGGGCCATAAGCATTTTTGTTGCTCTGTGACACAAAATAACACAATTTAGGCCAAAACCCATGTGTGATTGGACAGGACATATTCTCCATTGAGAAATTTTCAAAGTCCCAGAAGCACATGAAACAAAGCATTCCTGGAGGATGAATGTATCTCAGTGTGCGAGGAAGAAACAACACAGGAAAAACTGAAGGCCATGCTCAGCCTGCTGTCTGGGCTAATGAGGTCAAAAAACATAACTTGTGCTTTTGGGGTACTGTGTGAAATTATCAAAGCCAAAATGTGCATTCTTACCAAAGTTGAAACCTGTATAATCCTTATGTTTTCTGTATTTCACCTTATTCAAACCTACCTGGATGTACTTGCCATCAGTTCACAGTTTTGCCTAGCACCTCTCTACTGACTTCACCGACCACATCAAAACAAAATAGCCCTCTGCATTGTGGTTTTGGCAGCATGCAACCAAGCACTGAGAATTAAGACCTTGCCACACTCGGGTCATGTCTCACTGTTGACCAGTTTCCCAGAAACAAAAAAGAATGCAGATGGTAGCAAAACCAAAACTCATCTAGACTCTGACACTTGGAGGCTGGCTTCTAGTCCACAATACTGAACTTATATAAACTCCTCCATGTGTAACATGCTTGACTGCACAGTGTAAATAAATGTTTCTCCAATGTTAAAATATAGCCATCTTTAACAGAAATGTTCCAAATATAATAGAGCACCAGTGAAAATGAAGCCTCTCTAATCTTGGGCTATTACAATTACTTTCCTTTATTCTCCAAAGCTGCTGACAAGTCACACTTTCAACCACAGGATTGGGACCTGTGTTAATATAGGGCTCTGTCAGTTGGAGTTTTTGGGGAGGGACAGTTCTTGTCTCTGCTGGCCATCAGTTGTCAATACTGTGATCATCAGTTTTGCACAAATGTCTATTTTAGGACAGTCAAAAAAGCTTCTCTCATATATCTCCAGATCTAGATACCAACATCTTGATGCTTATTCTTCCACCATCTCCTATTGCATACTGGGGAAAAAAAACAGCAGAATTTTTTTGCATTTGATCTTTGTAAGCTTCATATTATAGAAGAGCTAGGGGTCACTGTCAGCAGGACTGACTAGCTAGGAATGATATGGCAATTAAAAGCACCAAAGCCTGTCCTTAATGTTTCAGCAGGTGAAACAATAATCGCTAAATTAGGGATAGGTGACAGATTCAGGAATTTAAACATACCTTATATCAAGTATTATAATAAGAGACACGTAGGAGCTAGCTGTCTCAGCCACTAGACCAACTGTTGTTCTGGAGGTGGTTGTTTTCCCTACTATTTCTCCATGTGTGAGTTCTCAAAATCCTGTTTGTCCTCCCTGACAGCACTAAGACCAAATGTGGTATGAAATATTTTGCTAATAAGCTATCAGACGTATGGTCTAAAGGGTGATCAGCATTCCTTGATGTAGTGTCCAAGACAAGTACATAGTAAGATAGTCCTCTTCTTCTAGATTCCAACCAATTTCCAGATTTGACATCGCCATTTTTACATGTGATGATTTCTACCTGGTTTTGTGTCAAAACATAATTTCCTTCCAATGAGAGTAACATCTCCAACATCTTCATGCAAATCCTCTAACATAACTATATGAAATAGTAATATTTAGTGTTCGCTTTTTACAGGGAAAGAATAAGGAACAAGCAATATTAGGCATGCCTAGTATTATTTTTGGTCTTCAGCATAAGACATGATACATGTGGGAGTGTACAGCTCTTTTTCTCAAAGGTACGAGTTCAGCACTTCATTTTAATTGTGCTAATTTTATGTTTTCCTAAAGCCTTTGTACAAAAAGAATGCCAAATTAAATTTAAATCACAAGTTTCAGCTTGAATCATATAGAAGAGAAAGGCAATTGATTAGTTCATGACTGCAGAAGTTAATTTGATTTAAGGGCTATGAAACTTGCTTCAGATTCTCTCATCAATATTTCCCTTCTATTAACTGCCATTAGGACTACGACACTGCAAAAATGCATCAGGAGAAAGCAAATACGTGGGAAAAAAGAAAATCTTACTATTCACAATGTAACATATACAAAGCTTATACAAAGCAGCCTAACGATCTGTGAGCTTGATCTCTAGCCAATTTTAACTTTATTCCTGAGAATGGGATTGTCATCTAAGGTTTTGGTTTGGTTCAGAACCAAAATTTGGATATGAATTTCCACTCAGTTCAAGAGTCCTTGAATTCACACTTAGCTTGGGACTATAATATCAATAAAGAGTATGTTAATTTCAGAGAGCTAAAAGGAAAAGACTGTAGAAAAATCTAGGATACTCTGGGTAAAGAATGCATAGTGCTGGGAGAAGGGAGGGGGGTGGAAAGCATGCTTGCTTAAGTAATGCTTAGAGCAGTAACCTCAATTTGCAGTAGGACGAATATAACTTGCAGATCTGAAGGTACAATTGTAAGATTCAGACAAGTAAATGATAAATTCATAGATTCTCTGCAACTCTACTACAGCAAAAAAGTTATCCAAAGGGGATATCAAGTGGCTGCTGAAAGTCTGGAAGGTGTTTTCTAGGGCTGTTTATATTGGACTGCACAGTGATGAAAGCTATTTTTGTGTTAGGAATGTGTCAAAGCCATTAGGGGAAGCTATCATGCTAAACCCAGAATTAGAAATCTTGCATAGTTTGGAAAAAAAAAAAAAAAAAAAGAAAAGGTTAAGATAGAGTCCCCTGCCCTGGGAATTCTGCTACTATATATGTGACTTAACACATCAAGTAACCTCTCACAAAATGAAGGAAAACAGTTTTAGTGAGAATAAAAACATCTTACACTCTCAAAGAGTGTACAATTCACCTCTTTGCTCACCTTATTTTTAAGTAAATGGTAAATTTATGAAAATCCAGATCTCTTTAAACATTTAGATTTCAGAGGGAACGGGAAGATGACCATAGTTCCCCTTGCCAAGACAAGACTCTCCCCTCAGCTGTATTGCTTGTTCCTTGCTATCTCTGATCTTACTCAAGAAGTGAACAAGAACAAATATTGCCCCCTGGCTTCATTCCTCCTTTCTTTGTTTCCTTGTCTTACAGGAATAATGAGATATATGACCAAGAAAAGGAAAAGGACAAGACCTGCAGCATCTACTGCTAGCTGTTGCAGAGCACCTTAGGAGCCAGTGGTGCTGTGAGCATGAGTACTAATGAAATCTGATTTCTGACAGGTGTGCTCCTGGTCTACTCAGCTCTGAGTATTTCTTCTGGGTGGGATTCCTGATGTCTTGTAAGGAAAGAAAGAAATTGTAGTAGGTATCCAGATAGAAACTTTTGAGTCATTCTTTTTTATGAAGGTTACAGTAATTATTGTAGACTTTTTTAATCTCTGGTAAATTTCATTGAAGTTTGTCAAAGAATCAGAGGGACAACAGGGAAACAGCTAGCTGGGGACAGTGTAATCACCTGTGGCTTATTCTCTCAGGGAACTGAACCGGACATACTTTCAGCAGAAGGGAAATTAAAGTACAAATTATCACTGTAGAGTTGAACAGTCATGGTAGACCTGAGCTGATAGAATGACAGAAGGCACAGGATGATCCCTTGTGACTTGTCATGTCAGCAATCATTTGGTTTCATCTACCTACCTTTATCTAAAGTCAGTAAGTACAGAAAGACTCTGAAAACTAGCCAAATAAAAAAAAGCCCTCCCTCCCCCAAGCCCTTTGAAACATAAAATATTTTCATAAAATAAGCCAAAACCTAAAATTATCCAGTATCAGTAGATAATAGAAAAAGTTGAAAACTATTTGGCCTTGTACAAGCATAATTACCATCTAGCCAGTGTTATAGAGGACTAAACAACTGATCATGGTTCATATTCTGTAACACCATTCTAAACCAGGAAAATCTTTTCCACTGATTCAGTTTTGCTGTAAGTGACATTTTCTGCTTTTTCTTCTATACTGAACAGTGCAGATGGAAATATATCTCATTTTGCTATAGGAAGTACTGTCTTTAATGAATAAGCAAATCCAGAAGAACAGAGCTTGACATGACTGTGTATATAACAACAGAAGCAAATTCTGATCCTCAGTTTAACAGCATGGTTCAAAAGGTTTTCAGCCTAGATTTTTATTCCAAGATATTCCAAATTTTATGCTGATCTGAATTCTAGTTATCATCATTTGGCCAAAATAATTAATGGCATTGTTTACAGGTTATCATGCTGTGGCATATATGTTTGACAGCAATAAGAAATGTTTGTCTGGAAATAATTTTATTTACAAGGTAATTTGCAACCTTTATCTAAAGTAGTATGGTTTTGCATTCTCCAACCTGTTGACCAAATGGACTGCTATCTAAAAGACTGAAACTCCATGCACCATTATTTCTATTGACCTAGTTTAGTCATTCTATACTATTGATCTGCAGTAAGCTCTGGAAAGGAATACTTTTTGCCCCATCATTTACCGTAAAGCAGCAGCCTTCTAATATCCAAGAATAATATTGTAAAAGGTGGTCCATCTGAGGCCTTATTACAAGCTCACGGAAACTTCACTGTGACATGACACCAGTAAATCCCCACCCTACACAGAAATATTGATTGCCTTCAAAAACTGCATTATAAGCTAAGATACAGAGCCATGGTATTTTCTGGCAGAGTGGTGCAGCTAAGCCCAAAGAAAGCCTGATAATGACTAAGAATATGGCTGTGCTCATGAGTAAGTGAACAGACACTCAAGACAGCTCTAGAGAAAATAAGCATGTGGAAGAGGTGAAGATGTATCCATGTATATTTGTCCTCAGAATCTTCACTTAAGGTATTCATAATGAACAAGTGCATGGAATTATACTAATGTTTAAAGATACAGTTCAAAGCACAACAAAGACAATAGGAACATTGCCATCACCTTAATAGGGAAGGAAACTTATTTGGATAATATAGGAACCAGTTTGCATTTTCCCTGAGGCTTAAATCCCATCATTATTTTTCTGCCTAAAAATGTTTAAAGTTTTTTCATCTTTTCCAATTCCCTTTTGGCAAACACCTCATCATGTTCTGTGCTGCTGGCTCCAACCAAAATTTACTACTTAAAAGTCCATGAAAAGACTGTTCTCATGGTATTTCCTCCCAAGCCAAAAATCACATATTACCGAAAATCTTGCAAGAAATCCAAATCTTGCAAGATTTCTAGCCTAATTAGACTTGGATAAAGAATACAGACCAACTTCTGATGATTTTGACTCCCACAGTTTGTCAGTTCAGGTGCATCTACAGCTATACTAACCCTACAGTTTGGACTTACTTTCTTCACTGTCTCTGCTATGCAGAGAATTTTTTTTTTTTTTTACACCCAGCTGCAACAATAGGTGCAGAAATATTGTGTTCTCTGCCATGTCAGTATCCAAAATTCACAACTATGAACAGAGTTTACATGCTTAGGTGCAGCACTGGGCTATCACAGTTATGTCATGTTAAAGTAATTTGCTCATGCTCAATTTGCAGTCAGGTACCACTATGAAAAAAATATTAGCTTCAGATTGCAAGAAATCATGCAAATTTTTTTTAAAACTGATCTTCAGTCTCTCCATAGAAATATCAATTTTTAGGCAGTTGACTGTCTTTTGAAGGGTTGCTAGATGTAGACATGCTTGTAGGACACAAAGAAGAAGAACAAACAAGGCTATGCTGGTTGTTCTTTTTTTCTAAGAAAAAGCTCCTGTCCTACCAGAAAAGCCCATCCACCTCCCCTTAGAGCTACTCTGAAAATGTATTGGAAATTTTCTTCTTGTAGCCTTGTGCAAAAGTCCATGATAAATACTGCTAAAGGTCAACCTGAGATCACTCCTCTTCTGAGCGGTTCCACAGTTCAGAGAAAAAGTTTCCTTGACCACATGATTAGTGGATACAGCTGTACTCTCTCTAGGAGAGCCAGGCAAGTTGAATCAAACTTTCTAAATATGCCCTAACTGTCAGATTTTTATTGCTCACTTGCTGTAAAGTGCAGTCATAACACCTAAACATGAAATCTGTCATTGGCAGTAACTACATGCATTTGACCTTTTGGAAAATAACAAACAACACATCTGGCTTCTGAAACTCTGAAAACAGCAGAAATCTTTGAATTATTAATCTCTCTTCCTCACACTTGCCTGGAAACTCAATAGAAATACTTTCCTCTGTTAAGAAGCCATACCTGAGAATTTTAATGCTGAGTTTCAAGAGATAGGAAAAAATGGAAGGAAGCATCGAAACTGCACATGACAAACACTCCAGCTACTTGCTTGGCCCAGTGAGAGTAGGAAGTGTCAAATATGGGTTAACAGAGCTTGTTCAGCTTGATCCAGCATGATTTTGTTTGTGTTGGGGTGACACATACAAGCTCTAGAACATCATTATCGAATGTGCATAAACTTACTGGGAAAAACCCATAGTCAGAAATAAATAACTAAGAATGAAGAACTTATGAAAAATTCTTCAAAAGAGGAATTTGTTTATGAAGGAACACAATGGAGTCCTTTTAAAACATAGATAATTTCCTGTTAAGCAAAAAAGGTCTTAGTGCTGTGAGGATCGCTTGCATGTTTTACTGTTACTTTACATTGCTGAAGGCCTCTTCAATATCATCCCTGAGCTGTTTAACCTTAAGACCTGATCCAAGAGTGTCAAGGAGCAGTGAGAGTGGGGCAGCTCCACGAGGGAGAAGAAGCTGGGGTCCTCCTCAGTGCCATTACCAATGGGTGCTGTCTCACAGGGTCTAAACACATCAGGCTGGTATCAGGGTCCATCAGCAGCCCCAGGCACAGCAGGTGATGAACCAGGGTCAGGGTCCACCCAGGGGGACCACTCTGGAGCAAAAAGGGGTGAAGGCAGAGACAGGGCTGGAGACAAGGCTGCAGTGTGGGTCTGAGGTCCATCCATGAGGTAGGGCTGGAGACCAGCACTCCTCTGACATAGCTCCAGCCACATCTGGGTGCCCCAGGCTGGTCTGAAATGGGGTCCTGGGCCATGGACAGGGTGGGGATGGCCACAGGGGAGGCTGGGTAAGGACAGTCAGGACTGGTAGTGCCCTCAGGGCCATGGCATTGAGCTGATTCTCCCTAAGGATATCTTTCATAAATCTGAGGGTTTGAGAAACAGTAACCAAAAAATAAAATATTTTCATCCCTTTCATTAAAGGCTTTGGAACCCGTTCATGTTTCTATACATTAATGTTCATTAATGAATATATACTAGAAGTCTGGCTTTTCCAGTGTAACCTTAAAGCTGTTATTTCTGGGCTGTATCTATCCAAACATTTCCCAAAATTTACTGCTGCAAATTTCATGCTAACAATCAATTTAGGGGTGTTGGCTATCCCTTGCCCAGCCCGATTACCCGGGGGAACTGAGGGAGAAAACAATCCACTAGGATTTATTCAAGACAGAATGATTCTGAAAAACAGGTCTTTATTTTTTCACATGCCAGAGCTACAATAGGTACTCAAAACATTAGATTTATGACCTGCTTGAACTCCCCAGTTTCCATGCACAATCAGGTCAAATTCTGTCTCAAAACCAGCTTACTTTTATGATGAAGTAACTAGAGGAATACTGCTTGCCTAAACTTCTCTCCTCTTTCCATGCAAGCATGACTGAGAAACTCCTTCCCTTATTTGTTTCCATTCATACCTATGAAACTTGTATTATTCTCTTGGAGGAATGGTATGGCTGGATCATGCATTCCAACATCTCAGGATGATCTCACTTGCACCCAGATAAACACATGAAAATCAGATGTCTCCCATTCCACTGAGCAAGACCAGGTAATAGGACAAACGCTATGTAGAAGTGCCCAGTGAAGATAAAACTCTCTTCTCTGGTCTTCTTTCTGACCACCAAGTGTGGGCTGAAAACCAGAATCCTTATGCTGCTCATTAGTCCCTGAACTTCAGGTCCAACACCTGAGTCACCCTGAATGTGAAGACCAACACAATATTTGACTGCCTTATTTTTGTTGTTGTAATAACAGAATGTTTTGAACTCAACTTTTTTTTGATTTTGAACTCAATTTTAACATGACCTTTTCACTCCTTGTAAGCAGGTCCATCAGCCTTTAGCTCCACGCAGGTGCTGTGTACAGCACTCCAGTGCGTACCAGCACATGTCCCAGGGCTGTATGAAGGGAGGCAGCCCTGCTTTCCCTGAGGCTCAGTAAGGAGTCATCCTGTTAACCAGAAGCTACTGTAGTTTCCTACCTTTGAACTCAAGTTGTTTGGCATTTTTTCTCATAATAATTATATCCTCAGAGACCTTGAAAATCCCTAGCTCACGCATTTTCTCAGACTAAACAATTATCCATTCTTCTGTCTCCTTTACTGAATTTATTGCTAGTAGCATTTTTCACAGTTTGTGTTAAGACAAACTAAGTCTCACCTCAGTCCCACCTACTTTGATGTCAGCAAAGCCTGCTCACTTCCCTTAGACCCAGCCTTGTTTGTCATGAAAAATGTGTTAAATTCCTTGTGCTGTGGAAGAGGCATAAACTAGTACAAAGGAACTAAAATTGCTGGGTTTGGCAAGGTAAGGATTGCTTGGAGAACCTATGCCATAGGAGCTGTTGTGGGCCTCCTGCTCCTTGTCCTGTGCCCTTACATGTTCTGGAGCAGCACACAGGAGGGACAGGCTACAGGACAATTCTGGGGGCTTCCCTGCAGCAGCTGAATTAGCAGGGAAATGGCGGGGGATCTCTCCTGACTTGGAAGCAGCAAACCACGTGGGGAGCTTGCTCCCAAGAAGAGAAGAGAGCCATTTCTTAATCTCAATTTATTAATTTTTGTGCATCCAAAACCTGTTTTGTTATAGACATAAAATCATGCAGAGTCTTAACTCCTAGAAGAAAAATGCATCTGTAATGATGTGACATTTTTTATGTGACAAGTGATGCTGTGCTCCAGGGATTTGCTCTGCTTTATTACTTTATTTCATTCTCTGGGAAAAGGTTCATCTCCTCTCTATGTGGATGAGCACTAATGAAAACTGGTGTTCAGTATTCAGCTCAGCTTCCTTTACAGTGGCTACTGACTCATTTAGTGTGCATGCTGGTACAGTCAGACCGAAATATAAGTATATAAAAGCAGAGTTAGAAAAAGTAAAACAGAGGCATCTATAACTGATTTTAGCATCTGTTCTGCTTTGCATTCTGACTGTTCAGGTATATTGTCAAATTCACTGACAGTCTAACCACTTCCCTCAGTATTTAAAGAAATCCCTCATTTGTATTATAAAGTAGTACTATAAACTAAAACCTAACCAAACAAAAATGAAGTTAAAAATACTTTACTTACATTACAGAAAAAAAAAAAGACAACATACCTTGTCACCCTGTGCTGCATAGGAGTAAGAGGAACCAGACCTGGTTTCCAGGGGTTCCTGCTGAACACTCAGTCACCAGCTCTCGGCCAGCCCCCTGGGAAGGTAAGCTAGGCCAGCTGGGTAGTTGGTCAGACCTGAATGTGGACACAGTCTTACTGTGCAAAGAGCAACAATAAAAACCAGCAACACCCAAATACCCAGTCAACAGGACTGCTGCCTCTCGGCATCTCAGTAAAGCCCTGTGCCGAGCTTTCTTCTTAAGCTTTTGAGTGACTATTCCTCTTGCTAAGCTAAATGTTATACTCTGCTCTTCACTCATGCTCAGTAGTGCTTCTTCAACAATTCACCTCCTGCAACTGTTGGATGCAGGAAGTTCTTGGTAGTGATATTCCCGACCTCTGGGATTTAGGAATGGAAGAAGAAAATCCTCTGTGAAGGTGACATATGGGCTGTGACAGAACCATTGGTGTTCAGTTATGCCAAACTGGGGGGAATTACTGCTTCAGCTCTCCCTCCATGCTTTTATAAACTGACCGAGACTCACTCACCCTGCAGGTTTTAACTCTGGTTGGGCAGAGCAAATAGGTTATTCGTCCCTGTTTCAAACATAAATAACAGTGTGCCCAATTTTAAAACTTAACAGTTGTAGCACAAACATTTCTGCAAATCAGGTCTGGCCCATGGAGCCAAACCCACCTGTAGGTGTGCAGTGCCAGCAGACCCCCCGCTCCCTACACTAGCAGGCACTTCTGCCCATCTCAAAGACTTGGTAAGTGTTTATTTTCTGTAAGAGTTACCAATGAGGTTTCAGTCATACACATTAGATCAAACTCTTACTTCTCAAAGTAAACAACGAATACACCTACAGTCGTCAATTTAATGCAATTTTAATTAGTTTCTAGTAATTCTCACACACTATCATGGACTTGTTAACTTAAAAAATGACAAGATGAATACTAATTATTACTTCCCCAGTAAAAAGGCACTATAAAGTAGGTCGTGTAACCTTGGTACAACCTACCAGAGTAGAACGGAATCAAGAAATAAAATATTTCTATATTTTTATTTTATATTCATAAAAACTGATTTTAACCCTACACTTTGGGGATATAATTATGGTCCTATTAAGAATATTTGTCAAGAAATGTTTCCCTATACATATATTCTAAGAAAATTCTATATAATGTGTCCTTTGCACATATATGAAGATCCAAGCTCCTTTAACACGTCTGCGGAAGTAGGGATCTATCACTGCTCCAGTGGAGGTGCATTTGTGATGGGAGCTCCAAGAGCCAGGAACTGAATGCTCACCATGCTGAAAAGAACAACTTGCCTGTGTCACCAGGTGTTAATTTCCATATTTTGCCACTTGTAAAATGGGCATAGTGCTTGCTAGTTTAGACAAAAATGTCTGAGATTTACAAATCAAAATATCCTTAACAATATTTTTGTTACCTCACACAGATATTGTGATGGTAAGTTCACTGCCTATATCAACTTTAGAAGTTAAAAAGACACCATATGTGGTATTAAGTTTATTATTAAAGAAAGGTAAATATTAGGAGCTGATTACAGCAGTTTACTGACATACGGCAATCACGGCTCCTTCAGAAAAATAAAGGAAGCTGCCCTCAGGAAGGGTAATGATGCAGTATCCTGTTGACTCCAAACTAATATACAAAGGGATACAGATTCAAATCAAAAAGGAAAAGATGGAGAACCTGACACCACTATAAGCCTTCTGGACAAAGGTTTGCCTTTTTGTTATAACTACATACTTTTTAAATATACCAGAAGTGTATAAAGAAGACGACACATGTTACGAGGGGCAAGGACAGGTCTTCTGCAAAACAAGGTTGTTTTCACTTGTATGTATCACAGTTAATATTTCCAACTAGGGATAAAGATAGCAAGGAAAAAAAAAAAAGAATATAAACACTAATGCCCCACATGTCTTTAAAATTCACTCACATGTTAAAGCTGTCATCAAAGGGGAAACAGTTTATGTCATTATTTCTTCAGTGCCTTCTAATACTGATAGCTTCCTGTCAACTCTTCCTCTCTGTTCATTCAGTTTCAATGAAATAACCCAGAGGAAAACTGAAATACCTATCAGCAATTCAAAGTATCAAGATGCTTGCTAAAAATGAACAAAAGATGTGTAGAAAATTCTTTAATCCTTCTCAAGGGCTTATAAACTTCGGATTTTCCTGCTTAAGACAGTGCATGCAAGCTCTTTGCAACTGAAGTTTTCTATCATTTTCTCATTTAAATACCAGTAATAGGTACTTATTCTCAGAGGCTCCAGATCTGGATGCAATCATTTTTCTGCCATGTGGAAGTCAGCAGTGAAATGCAACTGCCCTTGGAGCTGAGGAGTGGGAAATAACTAGGGGGCTTCGATATCTAACTTGTTCTCAAAACTACCCTGCCTTTACTTTCTGAAGTGAAAATTAACTGACAGTCTCTTCATCTTCAGAAAGTCAGTCTCCAAAGCCTCTGTCAAGGGATTGTTATTAACATTTGGTTAGCTTAAAAAAACCTAGCTTCTGCCTTAAAATATGGGTCCGTGATTTCAAACCGCACAGTCTTGTCCTACCCACATGTGGCAGTTCGTATCAAAGAGTTTGCAATGCCTTTGCATTTAGGGATGATTAGTAACAGTCCCTATTCCCAGTTACAATCACGTACTTGTGTAATATGTTTTCTTTTAACAGAAGCTGCTACTTACTAACGCACAAGTATGTCCTTGGGAAGAGAAGCGCTCCCTGCTCCTTGGCGTGGGACAACTCTTCATCTTTCACCACATACAGTTGGCAATGATCTCTCCTGTCAGCACAGGCAGTTCTTGCCATTCAGTGTGGAAACTCTTCAAGGCCTGGGAATAATGATTTTTTTTTTTTTTCCGACCAAGTTTTAGTGCAAAGTGCAAACTTTACAGTTTGCTATAACTCTTAGAACAGCAGGCTGCGCAGTTTACAAAATCAATTAAGCGCTGTGTTTGCACAGAGCAAAGAATGAATACTCTTTGAAAAGGGCTGCTCTCTCCTGGCAATGAGAGTGCATGTCAGACAGCAGCCAGAAAAAGAGATCTTAATTCCCTGCTCTTAGTGATGAGAAATGGAGGTGAGTCCAGGAGACAAAAGCTAGATGTGAAGTGGGGACAACAGAGCAGGCAGAGGAGAGCCACAGCGTGGCAGAGCCTGGGGGAGGAAGGCTGGCTGTCTTGGGGCACTGGGCTTTTTTCCAGTTGCTTTTTTTTCTGCTGATTAGGTCCCCACAGAACAGACAGGTAGATCTGGGCTTCCTTCCATGGTCCTCTGCTTTGAAAGAAAAATCTCACTAGTCTTCTTGGTCTGCAACAGCAGATGGTTGTGGGATGCAGACCAGGGTGCAGGCTGGTTGGAGCTACACAGCATATTTGTCACCGACTTCTCCTCCTGCCAAGTTTCTGCAAACCCACTATACCATGGGAACTGCCTGCATGTTGTCTTTGATTCTGCAATACAAACAAAGCACTCTTTATTCGTGCAGAGAAGGAAAGTGAGCTCATATGAGCCACTGGCTGAGAATGATCATATGGTCCAATGCCTGCAGCAGCTCCCATCTCACACATCTGCTCCTCTGCACCCTGGACAGGGACCGCAGGGCTCAGGCTTCCCAGTGCGAGACACACCACAGCTGCGGTAACATGTACAGAATTCAGAGGGAATGAGCACTAGGTCTTGACTGAGGCAGAGGAGAAATATGAGAGGTGATCTCCAAATTGATGTGGTTCTCAGATGCATGCATTTAGCCCAACTCATACATTCAGGGTGAAAGATAACAGATGATGCCAAGTTTGGATTCTGAACTCCCAACACCTGCAATATTTGCAGCTACTCAGTCTCATTTTTAATTTGAATTCCTCTCCATTTTATGTCACTTCCTGAAAATGACAGCTTTGGTAATGTTGGGGAGGCAATATTATTTTAGCTGTTCTTTTCAGCCTATCAGGAAGGTTATGTTAAATTAAAATATAGTGACCTAAACTAAGATTGAGCTTTAGCCAACCATCTCAAAGCATTTCTCACCAATATGCTGAAGAAGCAGTTAATTCTATTGTTTGCATTTAGAAGCAGAGCTAGAATCTTATACATATACAGTAGAGTTCCCAAGATGCAACTTCTTATTGTTTCCAATAGTAGTATTGCTACTTTCAAATAAGGAAGAGAACGCTCTATAGTATATTTTGACCTCTTGCTGTTATAATCATGTTCAACAGCAAATTGGGATAAAATAGTACCTACCTTTTCAACTCTTTTCTGTCAAGAAATCCAGATACAAATATTAAGGAAGCAACCCTCACTATACCTGAGAGACACAGGAGTACCATTACAGGGAGAATTTTAATACAAATGATTTTAACTGGATGCCCAACCACAGAAATTTTAAGATAGCTTTACAGCTAACACAAATATCCCATATGTCACAATTTATACACCAGGAACATACCCTCTACATTTCTTAGTTTACCGTAACCAAGTGCTTTCAGAACAGCTTCCTTCTGTCTTCTGTGACTGGAAAAGGCACTATATAGTACAGAACATTATCTTGGACAAGTTTTTCAAGGTTAATATGCAAAAAATTCTCATTATTGGATTTATGATTTGCGGTGTTACAATATGACATAAGTTTGATATATGTTTTTCTACAAGTCAAAGACCTGCAATATGTGATACATCATGCAAAACTAAACATGTCCCACTTTTCTCTGAAAAATCAGTGAAAAAATAATTCCTTGCCTTTTTGAACTTTGGCATTACTATGTAGTAACGTGCATGCATCTCTAGCTGAACTTAAGGGAGATAGAGGTTGTGGGAAAAATTGCATTTGGCCAAAACCCGGAACTATGGAACACCAGACTGGATTCATACGTGCAATACAGCACAGTGGTAGCATCTTGAGTGTGGATTTCTGAAGCTTTGCATAGGATTAACTCTTTTGAGAATCAGCACAGTTTTTGAGAATTAGCACTCAGACAGTGATTTTTATGGCTTTGTCAGGGGAAGTATTAGCTAGTAATGTAAGAACAGCCATCCCAGTTGAGATCAATGCACGGCTTAAGAGGGATCTAAGTTGAAAACTCAACTGCAGAGTGACAGGCATGGCTGTGCTGTCCGATTCATGGCATTACAGTGGCAGAGGGGAAATCCTACTGTACAGTGCATTGAGTTCCTCAGGCTGTAGTCTTTCCTCTGACTCCAAACCCTGTTGCTGACATTCTGGTTGCACTTGTCCCCCTCATCTTTTTGACACCTGTCCCTTTCTCATGCCCACCAAGTTCCAGGACATCCTCATCCTTGCTCTCCTTGTCCTGACCAAGCTGACTACCCACCACAGTGTTAAAAAGCAGCATGACAAGGGGAGACCTCAGCAACCGCAGATCCTATTTCTGTTCCCTTGTCCTGTCATGTCTCCAGGTAGAGCACCCTGCAGCATCCACTGGTTTCTCAGACATTTGCATGGAGCAATGGGCATTGCTGGAGAACTCAGCTAAGCAACTCCTCTGTCTATTTTGCATTTTTGATTCTTTAATCCTTCACCCCATCCTTTTTCCACTTATCTCCTGTGGGATCACTTGTGTTTTTTCCTAAGGTTGCTGTCTCTACTTGTCCCTTTGGGTGTTCTCTACCCTCATTTGGTATTCTGCGGGGACTGGTTCACGTGCTTAAGGGAAAACCAATAACCCACAGTGGACATAGGAGAAATACAAGAGTGGGGCCGTTATGTAATGACACGTCTTCTAAACGCTGTCCCAGCCTCCAGCATTTTGTGGCTCAGAGGCTCAGAGGAAGACATGTCTTTTAATTTAATAGAATTTGACAGATTCATTTTCCATTTGCTTGTCCAAAGAGATGTTTTATCAGCACTAGTCGAACTGTGGCCACACACAAAGTAAGAGAAGTTCTTGTGTACATGTGGTGTAAATCCTGAGTGTGTAGCATCTAGTTCTCTTTGGCAATAACTTCATAGCTGCTCTCAGATCCTTCAGGAAGATTTTAAACCATGCTTTAGAAAATCACCACTATTAAAGGAATATTTTTCTTACTTCTGACATTTTTCACTGTAGTGTAGAAGATGAATATGCACAGGCTTGTTTCAAAGTCAGGAGCTTAAGTCACCAGTGAATAGCAGTAATGGTTATATCTCTGGCTGGTGAGGTGATATATTTAGATTGCCTGGAAATCTTTTTACATTTGGCAGTTTGTCCCTGACCATATTTATTCTCAGAACAACAATGGCAGATATTCTTTGTGCCAGCATATCAGAGGAGTAGAACAAAGACCTTGCTGAGATTAAAGCTTCCATTCCCCATTGTAAATCCTACTGAAAGGTGAGAGTTAGTTATGTATTAGTTACACAACACAGTTTATGTAGTCGTGCCCCATTGATCAACTGCCCCTGCAGCACTGAAGTCACTTGACATTCATTTTTTGCAGCAGTATTCCAATTAATGCAAATTTCAAAATGTATCGCTCTTTTCAGATTGTAAGCACATTTTATGGGTTTGCACTGATGAGTCTGAGATAATGTAAAATGTCATTTTATGTTGCAGTATTTCCAGTTTATCAGTGGCAACAACTAATATTCTAATTGAAATATTTAAGTAATGAGGAGGCTTTCCAAGTGCTATGCTTTAAAAAAAGTGTAGACACATAATAATCCTCTTTTCAGAACAGGGTGCCCAGAAAAGCTCTTGCAGTGTTTGGTCAGCATTTCTGCAAATGTTCACAAAACCCAATTCACAGGGTACTGAAGCATCTGAAATACCACCTGACCAGTGGTGGTGGTGGTGGGATCTTATGACGTCTGACAATCTGTCCTCAATGTTTTGTTTTCTAGTATTATATTTGTAATACAAGATGAAACATATCTGCTTTATCAGTCAATTACCGCTTTATGATTCCTTCACCCCCCCTTGGCTCAGGGGCATCACAGGATCCCCAAGAAGCATTAATGAATCTTTTTTCTCACAGTGAGAAAGTGAGATAACGTAGGAGTTCTCATTCCCAGCTGATATACCTTTTTAGAAAACACTGATTCTGGGGGAACATACATACCTAACGTGTCTGTAATCATTGCTATAAAGATAGACTCCCCTGAACCATGTATTGGTCTCTGAGAGTCTTTTATCCCCTTTCTATCAGTTTTTTCTTCATTTTCCCCTCCTGCTTATAGTACTACTGTGAATTAACGAGAGACAATGCAGAAAAGTTTGCATGCTAGTGTATGTTTTCTTGAATACAATCTGTAGAAGATTTCAGCAAGAAACCTATAAATATCTTGATTTGTTTTGGCTAGCATGCAGGTTTTTTTCTAATATGTTAAAATTATCAGGATAAACTTCCTTGATGCTTTTGGTAAAAAAGAATTCCAGGGGAGATTCAGGAAATTTGACCAGTGAATCAGCTATTGCTGCAGAGCTACATTTGTCGAACCAGTAGAATTAGTGCACATATAGATACATGACATACTTCAGATCATCAACATATTTTTTTGTAAAGGAAGTCACGTCTCATAAATCTCTTGGAACTTTTTGATGGTGCAGTCAATTTAGTCATTCTGGATCCCCAGAAAGCTCTTAAGGAAATGAGGCAGCCTTTGCATAAAAGGGAAGATCATTCCATAGAAAATTAAATAGTTAATGTATGAGGGTAAGAGAAAAACATTAATTTTAGCTGTGGAGGGAGGACATCAGCAGCATGTTATGGTGAAATGTGATAAGCTTGATGTGACGAGATCTGCTGTTCAGCATAGTCACAAAAAAATTGGAAGGGCATGAGCAGCAAGGTGAGAAAGTCTTCCAATTACATCAGCTTATACAGGATAGGAAGAATGAATTGCATGTAGCCCTTGCTGGACTGCGTGACTGGAATTTCAAATGATGGATGAAATTCAGTTGTAGATCAATATTAAGTGGTATTCATGGAAATATACACTCCGGATTTAAATATTAACTGATGGATTCTGAACAAATTATTGTAACTCACAAATGAGAATTTAGTTATTAATATGTGGATACATCAGCACAATAGTAATCAGAAAGCAAGGATAGCACTGAGAGTTATTAGTAAAGATACAGAAGACAGACTATATCAGTATGTCACTGAATACTTCCATGTCACACCCCCATCATGAATATGGTGTACAGTTCTGCTCTGTCAACTCAAAAAAGATAAACCAAAACTAGGATGGATTCAAAGAGGACTAGTGATAGCCAGCAAGGTATGGAAGAGCTTCCCTACTGAGACAAGGACTCTTCAGTCTGGAAAAGAGATAATTGGAGAGACATATGACTGAGTGCTACAAAATCATGAGTGGCCTGGAGATGGTGAGGGGGAATGACTGTTTGGCAGTTCTTCCAAGAGAAGAGTTGATCATTGTGCCAGATTAGAAGTAGGGAGGTTGCAAATAAAAGTAAAAGGAAGTAGCCTACCATCCAATGTAAAGTTAAACTGTTGCAAGAAATCCCTTGCCAAGGGGTGGTGTGGATACTGGTAGTGTATGTGCATTCAAAAGCAACCATTCATAGAAGAGTATCCATCAAGGATTATCATATACAAAGCCTGTGACATCTGGCTCTGGAATCCAACAAACTGCAAATTGCTAAGGGATGGGAAAGTATTCTGGGGACGTATCACAACATGAGTGCTCTGCCACACTCTTTTCTAGGTATTAGGTGTTAGGGTGGTTGTACCTTTGGCATAACCCTGCAGAACTGTTACAATATTTCCCGTCCTGGCAGCCATGAGGATGGCCCCTTACAAATGTTTCTCTAAGGATATCACAAGGTTCTCCCTCTTATTCTTTTGTTTCAGTTTTGCATCACAATGCAGAGCAGAAGAAAAATCAAACAGTAAAACGCTAATACATAATTTCAAAATTGTTAACCTCCACTTTCCTTAGTGGAAATTCCAAAAGCTCTGTTGTTCTGCAAATGCAGGGTCACTCATTAGCCACATATTGGATTTCTCCACTGCACAATTCTGCACTGTTTGTGTATGCAGCACACAAACTATGCACAGCAGGTGTCATGTTAAGCTCTTTTCTAATATGTTTGGATGAGCTGTTTCTAATTAGTTATCATTGCAAACAGAGTAAGAAAATGTGGCAAATATGGTCATGCGGACTGTCTACCTAATAGCCCAATTAAGTAATTGTTCTGTGGGCTCTGGCTGGAAGTTGCTGCCACGTGTGAAATAATAGAAATAGGCTCTGTACACTTTTTTAAACACAGTCCATCACAGCTTCTGCAAAGAAGTATAATGATAGTTCGGGCATTAATATGCAGGCTGCTGTGTATTTTGCATCTCAAGTTAACCTTCATTTGTTGCATAAAGTATTTGGTATCACTTATTTATGTCGGAGCTGCAGTTGGATGTATTGAATAGTAGTCTAAAGACTACCCTAAAAGGTGATGCTCTGAGCATTTCAGGTATCAACACCTCATCTAAAAGATTCAGCCAGTGTACTCTGGATCAATCTGAGAATGAGTACTGATTAAGTTGGCCAACACAAAATATTTTAATGTACATGGAGTTTATTGTCCTTATTAAATTTCTTGTAACACAGTTCTCATATACAGCAGACTGTTTCTCTAGAGACCTGACTGACAAGACCCTGCTCATGAGTAAGCTGACTCAGCATTATGAATGTTAGAAAATGGGCTCAGTAGTCTCATTTAAATAAGATGATAACCCATTTAAAGCTCTTAAGTCCATAATTTAGATAAATGCAGATAAACAGAGAACAAATGTCTGATCCTCAGCTGATGCTAACTTCAATGTCACACATTAGATACTGGCAATCCGTGATCTGCTCCAGTGCTAGACCTGCAGTGACCTAGCTGCAGCTTGAGTTGAACTTGCACCTGCTTGAAACCATGCTAAGCTCCACTGGTGCCACAGAGAGCTGCAGTTTGAAACTTTGGGGGTTTGTGCTGATGTAGTCGTGCCAGATGGTAGCTATGTATAGCATGGAGAAAGCTGACGTGGCATCTGGCTTGATCTACTAAAACCCTAAAAATGTTTCACTTTAAAATAAACATCTGATATGGATAACATCTAAGTTGAGGGTCTTATCCAAACACAGTATCAAATGATAGTCTAATCTTATGGCTATTCTCAGTTACTGAAAATTCAGGGTACATCCTTGTCTGGGATGCTATATTGGAAAGTCTAGGATTCCTTTTGTAACCCCTGAGACTAGATAGCTCCAAGCAAAGGAGCTTTAAAATAGCAACTCTAAAATTGCCAAAAGCATACTATTGCTAGCCAGCTTTACTTGAGTCTATAAAAGCAGTGATGACCTAGCTTGTGGCTTGGCATAATTTTAGAGAACATGGCAGACAATAGGGGAAAATCTGCCAACACTAATATCACATTTCTAAGAACTGTCCAAGCAATATTAGTTCAAATTAATTATATGGGATAAATGAAAGTTTACCTAATAAGTACCATTTTTATGAAAGCAGCAGTGAATTAAAAATGGACTAGTAGAAGCTATGTGGAATTTTTAAAAGTTCATGCTGCTAAATTTTCCCCCTCCATTCAACTGAAGTTGATGGGATCTCCCCAGAGAGAAGCAAGATAGATCTGACTTGGTGGAGAGGGAACAAGTCTCATTCATGTGCGCAAAACTTTCACTTCAGACCAAGTGGGTATGGGAATTCCTATTTTCTTCAGTCAGGCTATCCTAGATGTCATCCAGAAGTGCCTACATGAAGAAATTTATTGGCTAAAAAAGACCTGCTGATATGTCCTGTGTGTGGACCTTTGTGCATGTTCCTTCTCCACACCTAGATTTGAAAGCCAGGCTTTGAGCTGCACTGCATGCTGAAAGGCTTAGCTTTATTGGCTTTTTCATTTTAAACTGTTTGTGGAAAAGTATCTTGGTGTGGCATATTCAGAGGCTTAGTCTTTGCACTCTGTGATACAGTGGCTAAAGGTTTTAAGATTGCCCCTTAGACAAAATTGAAGAAGCACCTTTGTGCTCATGAACCTAGGGAAAAATTTGGTGCTACTAAGTGGGGAAATGACAAGATTAACACAATTCACAAAAAAAAAAAAAAAAAAAAAAAAAAAAAGCCCCAATGCAAATGCTATTCAAAGGTAGGGATTTCAGTTCATGTTTTTTCTGAGAAGTATGAAGACAGAGTTCATGCAGTATGAACTGTTCCTGTTGGTTATGAATTCACTTGTACAAACAGCTATTTAAGATACACAAGGCAGTGGAATATTCTGAGGAAAATGCGAAACTTTGAGGAACTTAATTGCTCTCTAAAGGCTCTTTCTTCGCAGGGGTTTAGATTAATGCACGGACTTTTCATTATAAATCTGAAAAGACAAATTTTGCTTCCTTGTCTGCAGCTAATGGCTTCCTGCCAGTGCTCATGGTATTTCTAACATATTTAAAATACCAATTATCTGAAGTAATGGTGACCCTCTGCCCTTCTAAAATGTTTAGCTTTGTACATAGGGAATGAAATTAAAAAGCAGATGGTGAAACTTGGAAAATGAATGGTGGTACTTACCTGACTATAATGTTATCTAACTGTACTCACAGTGCTTTCTGCTGAATTTTGTGGGGGGTTGTTTGATTTGTTTGGGCTTTTTTAATTCCATGGAATTCATCTGGAGTCTGTATTTTTGCTTAAAGGAGAAACCCAGAGAGCTGTAAATCAACATAGTCCACGTTTTCTTAAAACATAAACAGTATACAGTATGTTCCAGTTCTAGATGGAAGTCTCTTAAACTAACAAGACATTTAAGTCAATCATTGTAATACCTTAAGGGAAGTGCATGGCCTGCACAGTCCTTCCATTTTCCGATGGACTCATTCATCTTTTACAAATGAGTTTTTGGCACCCAGGACACTGCTAGACAACTAAACCTGTTTTCTAGGAAAACACTTAGTCGGTACTAAATTACCCTTTCATTTGATGGCCTTCAAAATTATGTACCTACTTGCTGTCAAGTTTACATTATTTCTGTGTTTACCTAATGGAACTACCTAAAGTAAATCAACGTGTGATTAAGGATGTAGATATGCACTCTGTTATATGTCAAATGGCTTTAGCTACATTGTCCTGAGATCACTTCACACTTATCTGGCTGAGCATTCCTGTGTTTCTATCTCTCCATCTGGAAACGAACTGGCATGAAAATAAGAGGACGTGAGGAGCACAGGAGTAAGATGAGCTCAGTCCTAATGACCTAATGCCCTCAGATCACTGTGGGTCTCAAACACTAACAGATCACTTAATGGAAGAACCTGCAGGCAACCGAGCAGTGTCACTGAAAGCTCAAATCCCAGTCTATAACTGACTATACCAAAGACCGCCCTGTATATGTCTCAGGAGAACTGTGCGCTATTTTTCCTTCCTGGTGAACAAGATAGTGAACTGTCAGCCTTCTGTATTAGGGACAAAACTAAATTTGTCATGTAGGAAATACTGTGGAAAGCAAAGGGACATGAGCAATTTAAAGAGGGGTACTTGAGCTTTTGGGGAATGCTATCTCCAGATAAGGTGAACTGTCATTCTTCCCCTTATCACGTTTGTACAGGAGATCTGTTCATCAACCATACCTACTTATGGACTGGGTCTATCAATAGCCACTGCAGAAGAAGGCACAGAAAAGCCTTATCAAAATCTAAATGGAGTGTTACGGCTTCCAAGAATGTTCACAAGGTGTTTCCTTGTTTTTCAAAATACCTACCATTTTTCTTTCAAAAATCTAAAGTTAGTTCTAGTTTTTCTTACCAGTAAATGTCTTAAGACTTTATGCCCTGGAGATAATATGTTAGTTTTAATATCACATTTCAACATGAGTGATCAGTAAACTCTTTAAAGCAAGCTAAACAATAAAGGACAGAAGCTCTGCAGCATTCATTCCCTCCTTGCTTTGGGGTCCCTGAAGTCCTACATATTGACAAGTTCAGTGACTATTTTCTGATGACTTCAGGTGAAGCTGATTTTCTGTTGAACTTTTCCTAGCTCAGTCTCATTCCACTGCTATAAACCTGAAGAAAACATAACAAAACTTGTCAGGAACAACATCAGAAAATGATCAGTATCAATCCTAACACTAAACAAAATATATCCAATTACCCTTATTGCAATTTTGTTTGCAAGTCTTATTACACTGAAGTTCATTTATGTGTAACAGAGACAGTGATAAAGTTCTGTAGACTTCAATTCACTAAACAGACTGAATTTACTTGTCTCATTCCTAGCCATGGCTTTCAGACTTCAAATCATGCATGTAGGTCTCACTTTCCAAGTCAAAATTCCATCTTCAGAAGTATTCAAACAGGTCTGGCAACAGCACACTCCAAAGTAATACAATCTTACTTGTTAGGGTTTTGTTCTTTCGGTTGTAGTATCTCACTACTTAGTGTTCATTGTTAATAAGAACCTGACTACTGATACTAAGGAGGACCTGTATGCCAAGGTAAGTTCATTTAAGAGTAAGCCTCTTTTAATACTGTCAAATGCAGAAATCAAACATATTTTTCACTTGCTGGTACATTCAGATATTTTTTTTTTTTTCACTTTTCCTGCTTTTAACATTAAAAAGTCTTGTGCTTAAGTAAGGGATACCTCAAAAAGAAGAACTAAGAGAAAGCAAATTGTTATCCCAGCTACAGAGATTTTATTACACTATTAACTGTCCTGTGATGTTCTTGAGTTAAGGAAAAGTAGGTAAGATTAATACCACCTAATTGTTACATCACATACCACCATTATGACTCAATAATGTTTTGGACTGTATGAGAGTAGTAAAACTTACTACATGCTGTAGATGGCTTTGTGCTAAGTTTGTTACTTCTGTTTGCAAATATACCTCTTAATGAAATAAAATTTTGTAAAATTTTTGTTCTTAAGTGCTTACTCCTCCTTGTTGACCATCTAAATCCTTACTCAGTTTCCAATTTTGTACTCCAGTTATTGAAAAAGATCTTGTCTTGTTACCTTGAGATCATAGCTTTTTTGTCTTCCATGGCTGTTTCCAGCCATTCATCCACATTAGTTTGCAACATAAACTGCCTGACTTGTTCTGATATCACATTCACTCACTTGTCCAGCAACTTTGGTTTCCTTTTGCTCTCTCACAACCTTTCATTATTAGAGTCTTTCATTATCCATTCCACTTCATATGCCTGGGAACTAATCTTCTTTACAACCCTATCCACTGTTTCTCTAATACAAGCTGATCTATTGTCATGACTGAAATATGACTCAAACCTACCAGTCTTACTTCCACTACTGCACATTAAGTCTGATTCAGAGCCAGCTGGCAGTGGATGGGAAAAACCAATTACTTCACTGAGCTTCTGAATGAGTCTGGAAAATGATGATTTGTTCACATATTAAACCCCCTTGTATTCAAGTAAGAATAACAGTGGTCCTCATGTTCTATGATACTTAGCGTTTTATACCCTAGAAGTCCCAAATTATTTCTTAGACCATTTTGGTTACTGCTGACTCTCGGAAAAAAAAAAAAAAAAAAGGAGATCTGTATCACTGAATTTGCTTGAATCTGCTTTGGGCCAAAGCAGGCTGTCTCCTTCTGATCTTGGGGGGAAGATGTCTTGGAAATAATTCTGGCTTAAATTCCTATTCTTGAAACAAATACTAACACTCCTTTCCCCAAGTTCAAAGTAGCTGAATCCTGCTCTTACACTTATGGCATTAACAGGGTTTGTCAGTGTATTATGAAATATTTTTCTTTAATGCTTTTGATACTTAAAATGATAGAAAAACATTCCAAATTGTGCATGTGGGAGTGCAGCAGGGACTAAAGGGAAAGGCGAGTAGACAGGTCGGGAATTCATGTCACCTTACAGACAGTGTGTCTTGTGGTTTCTTCCTCTGCCTCCTGACACCAAATTGACAGCAGTACTGGTACCCTCAAGCTACAGTACTGACTTGTACCAGCAGAGCTGGGAGGATGGGCTGTATTTACTCTTGAATGCAACACAGGATCATAGGATAATTCAGGCTGGATTGACCTCAGGAGGTCTCTATTCCAACCTCCTGTTACAAACTGGGTCAGCTGGGAGATCAGACCAAGTTGTACAGCGCTTTATCCAGTCTGATCTTGAAACTCTCCAAGGATGGAGAGAGACTGTTCAGTCTCTCTGGGCAACCTGTTCCACTGCTTGACTGTCCTCAGAGTGAAAAAAGTATTTTTTCCCTTATTTTAGTCCTTTTTCCACTCTGATCCTCTCTTGTTTTTGTTTGTGCCCCTTGTGTCGTGTCCTCCCACACTCCGCTGTGAAGAACCTGGTTCTGTTTGCTTGATGACCTCCTTGCTGGTACAGGCACACTACTGTTAAGTCCCCAAGAAGCCATCTCTTCTCCAGGCTGAACAAGTCTTGGTCCCTCAGTTTTCCCCATAAGGCAAGTATTCCAGGCCCTGAGCAGCTTGGAGTCCTCCGCTGAACTTGCTCCAGTTTGTTAATGTCATTCTTATATTGGGAAGCCAAAACTGGGTGTAGTATTTGAGATGTGGTCTAAGACATGCTGAGTAGAGGATAAACCCTTCCCTTGATGTCCTGGCTGTGCCCCTGTTGACACAGCCCAGGGTGCTGTTGGCCATCCTTGCAGCCGAGGCACACTGCTGGCTCGTGCCCAGCTTGTGCCTGCCAGGGTCCCCAGGGCCCTCCCCACAGAGCTGCCCCCAGCCAGGCAGGGACCTGCCTGTGTCCTTGTACCAGAGCTTACTGCCTAGGGGCAGCACTTGGTGTTTGTCCTTCATGAATTTCAATTGTTTTCTGCTGGCCCATTCCTCCAACCTGTCTAGGTCCCTATGGATGGCAGCCCTGACCTTCAGTGCATCAACAATTTTCCCCCAATTTGGTGTCATTTACAAACTGGATGAAAGTGCGGTCAGGCCATTGATAAAAATGTTAAGCAGGACAGGTTGCAGGAAAAGTCCCACAGTACTCCACTTGTTCCTGGCTTACAGACAAAGTATGACCCATTAACCCCCACCCTTATGAGCCTAATAAATGAGTTTTTGGATGGATGGTTGTCCATCCATCCAAACTGTAACATCCTAACTTGGATAGAAGAATATTGCTTAAGGCTATGTTGAAAGCCTTGCTGAAGTCAAGATAAATGACATGCAGTGCTCTGTCCAGAAACAGATCCTGATCACAGGAGGCAATCAGGTGGGTCAGGCATAATTTACCCTGGTAAATCCATGTTTAATTATCTCCCCAAGTGAGACCAATCAGCCTGTGGTTCTTTGGGTTGACCTTTTGGCCTTTTTTTTTGAAGATGCATATGACTCTTTCTTTTCTTTAGTCATCAAGCACCTCCTCTGGATCTCCAGGGATACAGCTCTAGATAGGCCTTGAGAGGGAAGCCTTGCCAGGTAGTGTCCTTTCTCTGTCTTCCCTTCAGACACTTTGTTTGGATGAACAAAGTTCACTCGGAACAGACAGCAGCGCGTTGCTTTAGGTTCCCCTTTTCAACACAGTGGTAAACTTCCATCAAGCAGAGAGGAAACCAAAATTCTGCTGCTGTCAGCACAGACAGCACAGATTGAATGATGGCCTTTACGTGTGTGCCCACGTGCACTTATGGATAAAATTTCAGAGCCCTGGTGTAGAACCAGGGAAAAGTAAGGGATACAAGGCTGGGTTGGGAAGATGATCCTTTACACTAGGTACCAAAATTTCCCATTCTACACTTCTGCATCAAGTTGAGACTTGAGAAACTTTCTTCTGTAACCTCTACAGAAAAAAAGAGAAAGGCTCTAAATTTTCCCTCTTGGGGAGAGCATATGGCAGTGTTTTTTCACACTTGAATCATTCAAAAATGGCTCAACAGATTTTACTCAGACATCCAACGTAATCACTTTTGGGCTGAGGTCAAGTGTGGAAAATTGAAGCCAAAAGGAATTTGAATTATGAGCAATGGGAAAGGGATAGGGAGGCAGGAGAGCAGCTGGATTTCTAACTACATGATTCTAACTACATCACAAAGAACCTCACAGCTTCAACTTCAACTGAACTTTCCTATTCTAATTCCAGATGAATGAATACCACATATTTGTATAGGTAACATGGGAAGAAGTTTTCAAAGTTGCAAGGTGAAGTAGGCTGCAAATATCAAAACATCAGTGTTTTGTTTGTCTGTAATCAATCACTTAGGGGAAGGGGAAAATTAAATCTTTGGAGGTGGTTGCCTTAACAAGCAGATGCAAAAAGTTTATATGATTCATGAGCTGGAGCAAATGGTAGCATGTAGCTAACTGTACTTATCAAGGTCTGCTGAGAAAGGAGAGTTGAGGATGTTGCATGGTATGGGTTAGCTAAGTGGCAGTCCATGGAGTGGTAACATGGCTGATGCCATACTGAAGTGAAAATTTACCCTACAAAATACCAGACTGATTTTTGAGAAGAAATAACTAAGGGGGAGGGAAAGCCACCTTGTCTGTGAGTGTTTCAGTGTAGTCTGAAGCATGCTACTTCACAAATATTCTGGATTCACTATGTGAAGAAAGAAGATGGCACGAACACAAGTAAATATGCATAGTGACAGCAAAGCAAGCACTGCTGTGTCTTCATAAAAGCTGTTGCTCCCTGTTTCAGTGGTGGTCAGTCTCTCCATGCCTAGCAGGGAATACCTGGTGATATATAAATTATCTCTGATAACTAAAACCAGCTGCCTGCCCCTTCTGTCTCAGTAAGTCTCAGACTCGTTGCTGCCTAAAAAAGTTGCATGGCAGCTGTCTGTATGAATTTGAAGGACAGCTCGGAAAGCTGAACTTGAGCATTTTCTGAAACACTGCTGGCAGGCAGCTTGAGACAGTTGCTTGGTTAATTGTGATATGCTCAGTTTTGTATTTGGGTCCCAAAGACAGGTCAGGGTGGATTATCCCATTGAACAAAACAAGAGTCTTACCACTTCCACGAGAGCCCTTGGGAAGTTCATCCTTTCTTCTAATACAAACAAAAACCCTCAGCACTTTTTATGTACAGACACAAATGAAAATGGTGTTATAAATAAAAGCACAAGAGCCTATTGACTTAATCCAATGAGATTGCTGTAAAAATGTACCATGTGTTAGCATTCAGCTAAATCCAGAGGGCTGCTTTTAGCAACAGGGAGGCAGGAACTTCGCTTTACCCAAGTACTACCTCCAAAGAAAGTGGTGAAAGCAGCACAAATGCCCAGGTCAGGAAACAAGGGATGAAAAAAGATGTAATCTCTGTCCAAACTCAGTGAGGTATGACTGAATTCAGTCTTGAAGGGTGCTCATTCAAAAATACAGATGGTTAATTTAGAATGTGATCCAGGGGAAATTCAAGTTTTCTGTAGACTAGACATTTAAAAATATTTCTGAAACATTGGAGTAACTTTTAATTAGTGCATTTTTATATAAGCTTTTCTATGCAAATACATATTAATGAAATCCATACGCACATAAACATAACAAAATTCAAAGAATGTTTTCTCTTGCAACAAAATACTGCTTTCAAGCTCAACCAAAATTGAAACATCTATTTCCATTTTGAAAAGAGTTTTTTAGAAAGAAATAAAAGAGAAGAAAACTATTCAACTTTTTCCAGAGAAAAAAGTATTTTCAAATGTGAGGACAGGAATCAATGTATATAAATATCACAACTTGTTTCTACTTTTGTGCACTTTAGGCATTACTAAGAAAACAACATACTAGATACAGAGAAAAAAAGCAGCATTTGTCATGTTGAGACCAGGATGTTCCTGAAAAATTGTTTATTCCTTTTTCACAGTGTTATTTCCAACATCAGTTACACTTGCACCTTCTGAGGGTGCATTAATGATAGGGAAATCAGAGGCAATGGTTAGACCTACTGGATCTGCTCTGGTCCAAGGCAGCTGACTAGCCGAGTGCCCGTCAGTTTGGAATTGCCATGGTCCAGAAGAAGCTCGAATGCAAAAAGAGCCCTGGTCCATATATGCAACATGGTCAGAGCAGCTGTGTGGTCCTCTGCTCCATTGTTCCATAACGCTTGAGGAGATTCTCAGTTTATCAATGATAGTGCTTGTGCAAGCAATTAGTTCTGCGTTTTGTACATATTCTGTCTTGTCTAGGCTGTTTCCTACTATACTTCATTACTCTGAAATGGAATAACCTAATGCTTGTATATGATTGCAGTTAAGGCCATTGTATTTTCTTGAGAAAATAAATCCACCCTATGCTTGATGAGGACTCCATATGCACATTGTTTTGGTCATAGAGGCATCTAAATACACATTTCTTCTACACCACAAGTAAAACTTCATTCTATCCTAGACTGGGAAGAGAAAATACAGAAAAGGAGCCAAACTTCATTGTTAGACTACCAAAGCTGAGCAGAACACAAATGTTATAATTTATCTTTTTATATGTTGAAGACAACTAAAGAGCAGCTTGATTGAAGGCCTACCATGTTTTCTGTCACTGGGCTTGTGAAGGGTTTGAAGTCCTTCTATCGATCTCCCTGCAAGGAGCATGGCTGACTACTTCTCCGGCCCTTTTGGATTAAGATTTCATGAATGCCAAGCTCTTTAGAGCTTAGTTTTTCCATTGGAAGGAATTCAGGACTCTAAAGTTTCACCACCCTTCTACAAATAGACCATTCAAAACCCACAGTAACTTGTTCAATTTTCAGTTTTATTTTCAAGTTTTCATATGAAACAATGTCTAAAGTTAAATTTACTACTTGCTTGCTATGAAGGACCATCCTTAAACATGCTTCATATACAAAAATTCAACACCACTTTTCCAAGAACAAATATTTCCAAAGAAGCACGGAATTTTCCCAGAACTACCAATGACTCACCAGGTCTGCAGCTTCCGCTGATGTAAATTAGCATAGCAGTAATAAATGAGGTTATACCATCTACATCAGCTGAAGATGTATCTCACTGCTCAGCACTGAGAAATTTGATGAAGACATACTCATTTTATGATCTTACTAATGGATAACATGGTCTACTACTGATGTGCTTTTGTTGCTCTTTCCTTTATGAGTTTACATGAAAGCTGTAGCGCCTGTGGGCCATGAACAGAAGACCAAAAGACTGAAGCAGTTCTCTGTTAGCTGCTTTGTAGATGATTATAAGCCAGACCAGAACACTCTTCAAGAAATGTTCATTAAAATCACGAGGGTTTCCAATCTGAAAACAATAACATGTTCTGGACCGAGTCTCTTTCCAGAAATTAAATAGTAAGTTACAAAATAAGCTAGTTCTCAAGCATTTTGGAATGACAACAGTTCAAGATTTTTGTGGTGAAAGCATAACCTTTGAAACTGTTATTTCACAAACAAATGGCAAGCTCTGTCCTTCTTCACACAAACACAAGATTTGATTGCATCTGTAAAAACTGCCCCCAAAGCATTTCCTTTGGCTGATGTGGAATGCTGACTATTCATTAAATCAGATACAGAAAGACTTTTTTTTTTGGCCCTTGTGAACTTCTGAAGCTTTGGGGGCTAACAGCTGCTTATCTTGTGAACAGAATTTCCTGTTAGTATCCTTCCAGCCTATTTGTTGACTAGAAGCACAACAAATGTCAACAAAAAGAACACACTACCTTCCAATTTTTAAAGACAATTGAGAAATCTCAGATGTTTTACACTTCCCAAACAGACTCCTGTTCTATTAATGAATGTCCTATTATGGCCTTGCTCAGATCTCATTTAGTTCTGGTGACTTAGTTGGAGTGAAATTACAAAGATGTTGAGAGACTGAATATAAACACCATGTTCTTGTAACATACAATGTACTTCTAATAGCAGTGCTAGCAATCATTTTAGGAAAGACTGAGTATTTTTAATTGTGAAAAAATGTCTCTTTTCTTGCTGTGACAGTCAGATTCTGAGTAAATCTGTTGTTCTGATTCCCTTCGGGTTAACTAATAAGCAGTGATTTTGGCTGACAAAATGAGATGTTTCCCAGTCTCTCTACCCCATGGAAAGCTGCACTGTCTCTAGAGCTGTCTCCCTCAGCTAATTCTAGTTATAGTATTGGAGAAGGATCTGTGGGCTAACCCATTCAGGACATCAGACTATTAGAGTGTGTCCAGAGCAGGGTGACCAAGATGGTTAAAGGCCTAGAGGGCAAGATTTAGGAGGAGTGGCTGAGGTCACTTGGTTTGTTCAGAAGAGGAGGCTGAGGGGTGACCTCATCGCAGTCTACAAGTTCCTCAACGGGGATAGTGGAGGGGGAGTTGCTGATCTTCTCTCTCTGGTGACCAGAGATAGCACATGTGGAAATGGAATGAAACTGAGTCAGGGGAAGTTCGAGTTGGACGGAAAATGTTCTTCACTCAGAAGGTGGTCAAGTCACTGGAACAGGCTCCCCAGGGAAGGAAGTGGTCACGGCACCAAGCCTGTCAGAGCTCAAGGAGCATCTGGACAATCCTCTTAGTCACATGTTTTAGTTTTAGGTAGTCCTGCAAGGAGCAGGGAGTTGGACTCAATGATCCTTATGGGTACTTCCAACTCAAGATATTCTACGATTCTACAATTCTTGGGAGGAAAGGCAGCAAGTGATCTGTGGTCAATACTCCTGATCTTATAAACTATGCACTACAGCTTTCATTTGGTCAATAAATAGAAGATGGGAACTGTTGCTTACTTTCTGTGTGTGGAAGATTGAATGGGCAGGACAATGATTTTCCAGGACTCCCACTCCAAGATAAGGTAGGGTAAGCTTGGGCATAGCAAGAGCCTAGGACAGGTAGGCAATATTCATCTCTGCACCTTCTGTAGTACTCCCAAAACTAGGAGTTAGAATTAGCTATCAGATTATGCTCTAGGAGCACAGGACCACTGCTCATCCCAACAGGCAGCCTAGGATGTTTGCAATACTTGAGAGCTGGTTTTGGCTCACTTGCATGAGCTTAAAATAGATGATGAAAGGTATCAGATTCAAACAGAGGGAAATTTGGAATCAGTAACTGCTATTTTTGTAGGACCTAAGGATAAACATGTTACTCCTTCAAAAGTTCATTCAGACTGCAAATAGTTGAAATGAGTCACTCCCCTCCAGTCAAAACTGGTCCTGATGGGATTCTGCTTGATTTTTGGTTTGGTAAAGGAGCAGAAGCATGAAACTTTCTGATAACACCATTTCTAGCAGCGCCTGCTGCATAGAACGGCACTGATCTACTCTCTCCAAGGGTACTTGTCATGAAGATTAAAACATCTGGGTGGCTCCCCAGTTTCCACTGGAGTGGGACACACAAATGCAGCAAACAGTGCTGCTCTGCATGTTCCCAGGGACGTAACCTGAAAGCTATGCCTGCTTTCTCAAAGAGATGACCAAACACATGACAATCATTTCTTTTCCTTAAGACACTACTGGAGAGTGTTCACATGCTGCAGAAAGCCAGGAGTCTAAGAAGACCACCCACTATCCTGGACTTAGAACTACATTGCCTTGAACTCCTTCAACAGCATTGGGTGATTTTTGTAGCACACAAGTTTGTGGTGCTTTGTGATCCCACTCAAAAGGCAGGAGCCAATTGAGAAACTATGAGAATCACACACTACAGAGCTTCACGGTGTTTGAAGGAAGTGATCCTCCTGCTTGCCTTGCTAGATTAACAATATCAAGAGAAACCGCTTTGTGCAAGAAAACAAGGAGCTCTGTGAGCAATCGAAGTTACTGTAACAAGTGGAAGTTTGTTTTCCAGATTCCTGTAGCTGATGTTCAGTGTCTACCACACACATGTTATGCTGCATGTGCACACAGCAACTGCAAAGCACATGTGTAGTAAAATCAGGCCATCCAACATCTGTGCAGCACATCTGGTCTCGTTTATGTGAGACATTGACTTGCTATGTACATGTGCCACAAGAGAGATGTTCTTAACATGCTCATAATAACTTTTTGCCTCCTGACTCCACTCTCTACCTAAAGATGTGTCCAAAGTTTTTCCTAAACCCAAGGCATTCAGGATGCTCATACAAGCACCTTCTGATGTCCCTGAGGTGCAAGCTCACATTGCAACCTTTCCCTAAAGTGGAGCAAAACCAGAGTCCCTCTAGATAAGTAGTTCATTTCTTTAATGAAGACATGCAAGCTTTTCATGTGAGATCTCCATCACCGTTGGATAAAACTGCCCAACAGGTTCAAAGCTGTGGAGGTGGTGGGGGAAAGGAGTTTAGACTCTGAATTTCTGTTTATAAACACTGCATTTTTCATACAAACCTTACTACATACAGAGCATCAACAGCGGCACTGTCAACATTGTCCTGTACCCTGCAGTCCAGAAAGCTCTTTTTCTTGTCACATTATGAATTCTTGGGCTTGTCAGCAAATGGCAAATGCAGATAACATGCATTGTCCACAGTTGTCATTCACCCTAAGACTGAGACAATAAATTCAAATCTGAAATATATCTTCAATGACATTAGTGATTCTTAACTTTTCAGGGGATGTCTCGTTATTCACAGATGTATTTGTACCCTTTCCATAAGGATGCTGCATTCTTATTTGCAGTGGTGAGGAAACTGGCCACTGTTCAAGATCATGGCATCACAAATTCAAGAGGGATCCACAAGCCACATGCAGTCTGACTTACAGTTTATTACATGGAATACAAGTATAATTTTCCTTTCTTATAGCTGAAACACACTTTAAAATAGCTGCTTTATAAATAACCAATCATATAGGAAAATCCACCTGAGTACTACCCTGGAGATGGCTCTGGATTCCCATTCACAAGTCTACAGTCCAAACATAATGTGTCTCCCATGTGAAGGGGGATAGTCAGCCTTTTGTAAGGATGCTTTTCCCTTATTGAGTGCATAGCAGTGTCTTGGGTTATGAAGAATTGATTCATTGTGTTGATTAGCATTTCAAAAGAATTTAGCTTGGCTGGAGCTCTATAAAAGATTGCTGTGAACTGTGTTGCTGTATGTATATAGGCACTACTGAATACAATAGGAAATAGGATATATTTACATTTTTATGAGAGTTTCCTGAGTTAAAGGAATGGGCTAACTACTTTGAAGTTGAGAGCAAGTTCTCTTTCTGCTCTTCCTCAGCCTGAATGGTCATATGTACAGCACAACTGTAGTGTCACAGTGCAGGTGAAGTCATTGCTGTTCTAACCATTCCTGTATTTTCCATGGATGCAACTGCAGATGTGGGTAGAAAACAGGATCTGTGTGCTGGGTCTTGTCTGGTGGCTCATCCTGGCTTATTCCACACCTTGGCTGTGCTTGTGAGCCATGTTGTCCCCTTTCAGATCACAGCTTCATCTACCCAGTTGCAGAGGGTAAGGAAGACAGGTCCTAGATTTATTTTCCCTCCAAAATATGAAACAACATTTAACACAGCAGTTTTTGCATAACTTGTGTAAGTGAACAGTAAGTTAGCTATAAACAGACAACTTGAATGTGGATCTGGTATTTCCCTCTTGTATAATGCAAATCCCTGGTGAACAGAGACTGAAGCTTATGGTCAGGCATGAATAAAGGCTGTTTAGGAAGGACAAGCAAAGAAGAAGAGGAGGGAGGCTCATGAAGAGTCTGACTGTCCAGTGCTCCACTATAAATCTGGAGGACATGCTCATTAAGCATGTCTCTGGGGCAAGAACAGAGAAGGAGGGTACACTGAGGATGAGTCTGTAAGAACTACCTGACCAAGAGGACATAGCTGATGAGGTTTTCTAAAATGACTAGTAAAGGTCTCCTGGTTTTAGGTTCTCATCCTCATGTCGTTTTCAACCCTCTAGACATTGACAACACAGCAGTATGTAAGCATTTCAGGAAAACCCTAGACTGTGTTGGTGATAATTTCATAACAGAGAAGAGTTAGAGGCTCAGCTGTAGGTAATACTCTACCAGACCTATTGCTCACAAACTGTGAAGAGCTAGTGGAAAATGAAGTCATGGTTGGCAGCTTGGGTTGCAATAACCACAGGATGATTGAGCTCAGGATCTGAAGGAAGGCTGGGAAGGAAAGCAGCAGAGTTAGGACTCTGGATTTCAGGAGAGAAGACTTTGGTTTATTTTTAGGGATTTTCTAGGCAGAGAGAGGGCCATGGGAAGCAGCCATGAAGAGGAAAGGTGCCCAGGAAAGCTGGCTAATTCTTAAAGAAAACTTTTTGAGAGCTCAGGAACAAACCATCCTGTTGTACAGGAAGACCAGGAATTCTGGCAGAAGGCCTGCTTGGCTAAGCCAGGAGCTTCTCAATGAACTAAAGCACACAGAAAAGGAGTGTACAAGAAGCAGAAAGAAAGAGAGGCAAAGAAAGAAGAGTATAACAGTATTGCTAGGCAATGCTTAAGGACAAATGCTGCAGGGACAAAATCAGGATAGTCAAAACAGAAGATGGGTCTGGAGCTAAAACTGGCCAGAGACACAAAGGGCAGTAAGTTGTTACAGGAACATTAGCTGGAAAAGGAAGTTCAGAGAAAAGGTAGGTCAGTGGATGAACAAGGAGACAGTCTAGTAGCAAACACAGAACCGACTGAAGTACCGAAAGTCCTTTTTTGCTTCTGTCTTCACAGACAAAACCTGCTCCCAGAGCTCTATGTGTACCAGCACATATATGGAAGGAGGTGGTGGGTAGGGGGCACAACAGTTTAGGGGCTACCTAAAGAAGCTGGAATTATTCAGTCAGTGGGAGGAGATGGGTGCTGACAGAGATGGATGATATGATTATGATGCCTCTGTCCATGGAAAATAATGACAATCAGGAGAGGCAGCTGTGGAGCATGTCCTCTGGACATTGCCAAACCCCCAAAGGACAAGAAGGTAATGAGGACTGGTCAACATAGATTTCCAAAGAGCAAATCATCCTTTGCTGACAAAATCATTGGCTAGGTAGGCGAGGGGAGAGTGGTGGGTATAATATATCTGACTTTAGTAAAGCATTTGACACTGCCTACTACTGTATCCCAAATCTCACCCAGAAGCTGAGGAAGTCTGGGCTTGAGTAGGGTAGAGCCTGGGGCTCAGAGAGTAGAAATCAATGGCTTGAGGTCTGATTGGTAACCCATGGCATCCCTCAGAGGGTAACATGACAGTCCATATTATCTATTGTTTCATCCACAGCCTTGATGATGAGGCTGTGAGCACACACCCTCTACAAATTTGTGGATGATGCTAAATTGGGGGGGAGGGATGGGGCTGACATGGTAAATGGTGGAACTTTAGTTCACAGTGACCTGAGAAACTCAGACTAGGGCAACAGAAAACTCATTGACTCAGTAAGGAAAAGTACACCTGGGGCAAAATAACCCCATACATCAGTACTAGCTGGGAACTGTCTGGCAGAGCAGCAGCCTCACTGGAAAGGACCTGGGATTACAGGTGTTACTTGGTGTGACAGTGGATGCCAAGTTGAACATGTGCTAACCGGGTGCTCCCATCATGAATAAAGGAAATGACTAAGGGAAGCATGGCCAGCAGATCACGGGGAGCTAGTCCTTGCTTTAATCTGCTGCTGAGGAGGCCATAGTTGGACTACTGTGTCTGGTTCTGGGAGTCCCCAACACACTTCACGAGGTATGTTAAAACCTGGAGATGGTCCTGCAGAGGGTATCAAGATGGCCAGGGACACAGAGCACACGAGCTATGAGGAAAACCTGAGGGTGCTAGGCTTGTTTAGTCTGGTGAAGAAGACATGAAAGGGAGGTTGAATAGCCTGTGACTACACGAGGTGAAGTTAAGAAGATGAGAAAGCCAGACTTCTCTTCACAGTAGCAAGCACAAAACAGACAAGGGTAAGAGACATATGTTGTGACTTGGGAGGTTCAGATAAGACATTAGGAAATTATTCTTCAGCAAGATGGTAGTGAGCACTGGAAGAAGCTATGAGAGATGCTGTAGAGTCTCTGCCCTTGGAGGTCTTCAGGACTCAGCCAGATGAAGCTATGGTGGGCCTAATTAACTTAGTCTTAATAATTGTCCTGCTTTACGCAGAAAACCGAACTATATACCGCCCAAGGTTCCCTCAAAACAGCTCTTGTGATATGCGACGTCGTGTCCCCAGTCCAAGCTGAAATCTTGCAATTCAAGGAGTTTATTTCGTTCATATCCTGTATATCAGTGAAGGATATACAATTCAGATTGTCAGGGAAAACTTCTGGCTAAGGAACTCATTTCAGTTTATGGTCTATTTCCCCCCTCTATCTCAAAGCAGGTATTTTTTAGAGTTGTTTGTTTGGAGAGAGAAGAGAAATATTATATTCAGGCACTATATTTTAAAAGGTCTGAGTAACCAGTAAAATTGGTTTGTACATAAATCCAGAAACTGAAAATTAAAGCAATTGAATGGAAAGCAACCTGAAGTCAAACTGCTAACATTTCTTTTTTGTTTACAATATTAACTCTAATATACCCTGGTGAAAATGGTCTGGTTCAACCTTTCTATCACAATGGTGCAGGAGCTTGCAGTATATTCTTCCCATGGTTCCTTACAGCAGAACTACCTTGTGGTGGACTCAACATTCCTGTTATTTACTGAGTAACAAAAATCTTGTTCTAGCTCTTTTTTGGTACGAGCAGGCTGAAAGAAATAGAAGCAAATCTTCAGCATCTTTCATCCATTGTGTGGTATCGGGAATGAGCCGTATCAGCTTAGAGTGTCTTCACACTCTGTGCTGAAAGCAGCTTTGCAAATGTTGATGGTTACAGGGAACAGGAGGAGAAGACAGCCTTCCTTCGAGCTTCCTGTTTCTTTATCTGGTTGGGGCATCTAGTGGCTGTTGTGACTAAATTGCTTCATGGCTGTAAAATAAATTGCTGGCTAAAGGTTAGTTCCTCCATGAGAAAGGCCTACACTGTAACTAGTAATTTTGGCAAAGATTTTCAAAATTATGCTATAGAAAAGGCTAGCAAGTGCTTGCTTCTGTAGATAGAAGAAAGTGTTTGAGAAAGCAACATGGGAAAGTTTATGCTTTTGTCCTCTAATGTTGCCTTTCCGCTGTGTTCAGAAGCTTAATTATTCAGGCCAGAATATACAGTAACTTTTGCTTAAAAACAGTCTTTTAAAGAAATAACCTGTAAAGAAAGAAGGCAACAGGATTTCTTTAAGTTATGTTACTAACTTCTACAAATAAAAGAAACAGACATTGAGTAGAAGTGGCAGAACAATAAAACCAGATGTAGATTGTAGATTGAACAAGGTTGGAGCTTCAGACCATGCACATGGCTATGCATTGTATTCATCACATACGACTACAAATTCACCATGAGATTCTCAAAAGTAAGTCTATTGCATCTGTTGTGGAAAAGCAGTATTTACTCAGAATATGACTGCCCCAATGTGCTCTGGTCAGCTTTTCTTTCTAAATGCAACAGTAAGGATTTTTATTCTTAGTACTGGTGACTTCCGTGCCAAAAATTGGATGTAGGTAAGCTTCTTCCTGAACTGATCTGAAAGCCCCTCCAACATCCTTTTTCACTTTCTGCAAGGAGGAAATCTGCTCTAGGTGCAGTTCTGGCATCAGTATCTCCTCCCTGATGTATAATTTCAGTCATGCCGGCTATGTTGGGACAAGCAGCAGGAGGTGCTTGAGCCAACTGCACTGTCATTAGCTACTGATACAACAGAGGGGAACAGCCTCCACAAAATCCAGCCTTGTTACCTCTTATGCTCTTTTATTCCCACTATAGGGGCATCACTCAACTTTAATGCTTTTTATGATCCTTACACTCTATGGGAGCCTAGCCAGCATCATGAGCTTACTGATCTATTTGACTTGGCTAAGACCTATAAAGCACAGGTGTGTATGAGCAGGAAAAATTTCTGCCTTGACACAAAGACCAAACACTGCAACAGGACAGACTGTGCAGATGAAATCACATGAAAGACTGAAAATCAAGGTGACTGTGGCGATTTTGAGTTTTGATTATGACTTGATTTTACTTACATTATGAATTCCTGCAGATCCCTTACGTTCCCTTTGCTTTGGTGAAAGATGGTATAAACTCCTACCCTAGCCATGACAAGTACTACAGACTCTCTGGCAAGAATCCAAAGTGCTGGTTTGTAAGGGAAGGAAGGGGAGACGGTGGACAGGGAGATTACAGAGAAGAAATGAATCATCTCTTAAACTCTAAACAATTCATTATTTGGCTAACTGGCAACAGTTTTACACTCTGCCGTTCCCCAGTTTGCTTTCTCAGTTCAAAGGAATAGCTGCTTGAAAGGCCTTCTGCTAATGTGGTGGCTACCATATTTGGAACAAAAACTCTTTAACGATTTGGCTTGTAATCTTTGCTTATTAACAGCTCAGCCTCAGGTTTATGGAGCTCATGGAATTCAGGACATGTATACTAAACTATTATTTACCTCCAACTGTGGCATTAACCTTGTTTTCCTGACTGATGAATTAAAACACACAAGTTTGCTTGAGACTACAGAGCAGATGGGGTCAATACAAGATGGCATCTATGAAGTTCATTGATCAGAAGTAAAACCATATGCCTCTTCACAGAAGTCCTATCGAAGAATACATTGAGGAAGTGGGGGCTGGAAGGTCACACTGTGGTCACATCTCTTCTTCAAGGTGCTAGAGGCTTTGACCATCTTGGAGATTATGATGTTCCAGAAACACCTGGAAAGCACTCCTTATAGAAAGTTACAACTTTCCAGTCAAACAGGCTGCTTGTCCTGTTAGCTTTGTGTCAGACCTACCAGCAGTGAGGCTTCTTTCAGTGATTTTGATGAGAAAAGATGATGCCTTCCTTGTCCCATTGGAAAGTTCCTTCTCAGCCTTTTAACTCACTAAATAGAAACTGGAAGCGCTGTTTGCATGATCAGATGTTGTTACCGCAATTAGTGAAGGATGGACTGGTGGTATGGTGATAATAGCAGCCTGTTCCTGTCACCAAGGCTGTTACGTGTCTCTAAACAAATATGAGCTGCTGGGCAAGCAAAAGCAGCATCTGTCTCCATTACATGAAGTCATTCAGTTACACTGGTCAATGAACTGTAGCTGATAAAGCAGGGAATGTCTAGTACTTCTGTGCTGGAGCACAATCAGTTATCAACTTCTGGACCTCCACAGACCCCACTGGCCTTTATCTTTTTCTTTCTGAAGTTTTTCAGTAAAGCTTGAACCGTTTTGTGTGTGTGTTTGATTTATGCACTGTAACAACCTTGATCCTACCATATGTCAGGACTCCCCATATGTTCTTTCATTTGTAGTATCCACAAAATTCATCCAATAAAGGCAAAAGGTGCAGCCTGACTACAGATCCTCTGTCATTCAGCTACAAACAGCTGGTAGTGCATATTACAAGGCTTATTTAAAGCTCAAGTACTTTCACTCACCCTCTCTGATAACTAAACTTGGCATGTAAAAACACGAAATTAAAAATATCAAAGTAGTGTAGCATTTCAAAGAAGCATTCAGGAAGCAGACAGCACGTCTTGCTCCAACACACAGAATCCTGTGGCTGAATGCATGGTGCATGCTTTGAGAATGTACCCATCTCTGGTATGGAAAGGACAGGTCATCTAGGTGTGGTCGCATAACTTAACACGTAGCTGCTCACACTTGCATTCGCTAGTCTGAAGCACTGGGTGCTTTCTGTGCCTGACCATCTACCGCTAGCATTTCAATTTCAGAGAAATCTCCACAATTGACTTGATTAGAAGGACTGTTTTCGTACACAGGAGTGATCTCAACAACCTGTGCTATTGACGTGTCTGGTGGTTAGTTGAGGAATAGTGGTTTTGAGGCATGAGTGCTATCTGGTGCTCATTTTCCAGGAGAGCCACTTCCATCTCAATGTTTACAAATATTTTCAGCTTTAGCCACCTCAAACGTAGTTTTTTAATTTGATTCTCCACAAGTCATTTGCAGCTTGTGCTTGGCACAAATAGCGCAGTAAGCAGACAGTTTCAAATCTAGTGCCTCCAAGTTGAAGGAATAAAGGGGACTAAGAAAGGTAGCTGTATAGGACTAGAGCTGCTGTAATTTATGCAGGTTTAAAGTCTTTTCCGTAACCACTTCAATCACCAAAGATCCTCGGAACACCTAATTTCGGTCAGTTCCTGACCTAGAAATGCCCTTCATTGGGAGAGGGTGGAAAAGAACGGGTGAAGTATCTAAATGAGTTCTGCAACCTAGAGCAGTAAGGAGACAAACAAATGATCCTATAAATTTCTCCACTGCGATGAACCCTCAGGCTTTCCCACAGTCAGCTTCCGGGACAGGAGAGGCATCAACAACAGACAGGCGTCAGGAATATTTGCCCCTGTTACACAAATTTGAGGAGGGGTGTCCATCTTGTCCTTTCTCTGCTTTGACTCTGTGGTGACACTGGCACTGTTAGGAGGGTTTTAATGATAAGACTAAGTTTGCAAAAGTACAGATGCAGGTGCTCCTGAAGTGGCCTCATGTGACCCAGTTTGAGTCTGAAAGCAGAGCAGTGGTACAAATGTCATGAGTGGCTTCACCAAGGAGCAATATTCCAGGTAAACCAAATGACTTAAGTTGGAGCTACCTCAAGGAACTGCATTTTGTCTTTACACAACTAACCGGGCTGCCAGGAGGCACTGTGACAAACTGGATATTGGGGAGCAACAAGCACAGGGCTGCTCCACAAGGAAGGAGGAGCCGGGAGCTGAGGGGGGTGAGATGAGGAGGTAACCAGATCCAGGGTCCAACCAGGAGGTTCAGTCAGAGGCAGCAAAAGATGGGGTCAGAGACAGGGATGGGACCAGGCACAACTGTGGCATTGCTGGGGCAGGGACTGATGGCCTGGGCTGAGCTGGGACCAAGGCCTGAGCCATAGGCAGGGCTGTGGAGGAGCCCCAGGGGAGGCTTGGCAGGGGCAGTCAGGGCTAACCATGCCCTCAGGGCCATGGCCCTGGGGTTCACAGCCAGAAGTTCTCAAGATAGGAATCCAACAACATGTGTTTCAGAGCAATGTTTTAGCCCAGTGAGTAAAGTATATAAGCAGCCATCATCGCAGAGATCAGAACACCAAGTACTGGAGCAGAGAATCACGTTTTTCTTCTCTCAGGGTATTTGACACTCTTTTCTGTGTGCCTCACTTCTCCCACCTTGTAGGAGGTACAGCGTAGCTGCCACATTAGTTAGACCATCCAGTCAGTCGTGCATTTGATCCTGCGTAACTGACATTCTTGCAGTTGAATGAGAACAGAACAAAATAGTACATGAGAAGCCAATTCTGATCACTATCAAGATACTGATATAGTTGCTCCAGCTGTTAACTGAAAGACATTTTTGTGGCCATAGAAGCCAAACAATGAATAACTCATTCAGCTGCTGCTTTGGTGAAACTTGCAAGTGAAAATGGAGCAAAGACTCTGAGATCTAACCTATAGATGGTCACTGAGAAGCCTGGCATACATAAATCATAAGGGAAGCTTATAGTAGTTGAGCACATATGTTTCTTTTGTACATGAGTAACGCTAACTCTTTAGGGTAACTGGGGTAAGAGACAGAAATAACCCAGATAATTGTACTGTCAGAATAGCAACTATATCCATCTTTGGGAAAACTTGCATACAGACTTCTGTGGAGTAGGGAAGCCTTTTAAAATAGATGGCTAGCACAGGACCTCCTGGGAGGCACATATGCTTTGCATTATAGATTGAGCTGAAGTCAGGAACGTTGGGGTAAAGCAGGGTTCACAATCCACATATCCCTACCTGGCTACAGGCATGAAGTGCCACTTTTTATGGTATAAACAGAAACATCAGCCTAGTAAAGCTAGACTTAGCTATGCTAGCCATCATACAACTTTGGGTCGTTAAGATTAAAATTGTTATCAGACGCTTGCATCTGTCTTCGTGTCAGGACTTAAATTTGGATTGAGGTGCTCCGGTAGGGATTTATCAAAGTTGTTATTTTAGGATTTTATCAAAATCCAAACCAAAAATGTTTTCTGTGCTCTGCCTGCAAATCTAGAAAAAGCATCATGTGTCTGTCTATGCTGTTGCAATCAATTTTTGAAATTCATACAGCTGGTATTTACATTTATGAGGAGAATGACACCCACTGCAAATAGAAAATTCTACATATGCCTTACACTGACATCTTTTATTTTCCCCAGAATAAATGACTCTATGACCAGGTGAATCAACAGGGAATTGGACTCTAATTACATTTTAGATAATAATTATAAAACCTACTGTAAGTCTTAATGAAATCTTATGAAATATTAAAAAATTGCATTGCATGGTAAAAGAAAAAAACGTTATTACGAAAATGCTTATGCGGAAAACGGGCTTGGGAAAACCTCAACATACGGGAAACTGAGTTTACTCTCTTCTCGATACAGGGAAAACCAGGTTTTGTCAATAAACTGAACAAAACGCTCCCTCTTGTGGTGTAAGTTCGGAAATAGAGCAGCAGATGGAGGCTCGGGGGGCCAGGCTGCTCCGGCAGCTGCAGCCGAAGGTGGCAGGTTTGCAAAGCCCTGAGCTGCTAAGACTTTGGATTTGCTTTTGTTTTGTTGTGATGAAAAATGCGAGGAAGGAGGGGTTTCCCTTGCTAGGCTGATTCTAGAAGAGGAGCACTGGTGGGATTTTTAACTTGGTGATTTTTTTTTTTTTCTTGCTTGCTGGTCATTTTTCTCACAGAGTAAAACAAAAAGCCCCCTACTTCCCCAGAGTAGGTGCTCCTTATGGATACCAGCTTCTCCTGAGGAAAACCAGAGAGTGCTCAGACACAGAAATGGAGGAGCTGAGTGACAGGGATGGAGGGATGTTGGTGGGGTGGGAGACGAACAGGAGAGGTGGCCTTGTGAAGTGCTTTGAACTTACCCTGAGATAATGCTGGGCTAAGAGCTGTGGCTTGTGGCTCTTTTGTCAGACCTAACATAATCACAGAGCAAAGAGCTCATTATTAATCAGAAGAACAAACTGAATACAAATTAAAGAGGGAAAAAAAAGTGTTCAGGATTGTATTTGTTCCCTAATAGGGAAGATGGAAATATGACAGTGGGTGAGACCTGGAGGACAGAGAGGGCTGAATAAAGTCAGGCCCTAAGGGTTGACGCTGAAGGGAAAGGCCCTGAGATGGAGTAACTGTCAAGAGGTGACAAGAGGAGCTGGCTAAGAAGAGGGAGCTAGCTAGGGTGTTTGTCACAGCAGAGTAACTGTGGATTTCAGAAAAGCAGCAAACAGTTATGTTACACAGAAGAGCCTAGACGTACCTATGTTTCCAGAACAGACCTGGTTCTCCATCTTTTTGCAGGTGTCTCCGTTCCGTGGTTTTTCTTCTTCCTGATACCAACTTTGTCTTTTGGTTCCTTTGACATATGAGGAAAAGGTGGGGATACTTTACAACACCCTTAGTTATGGCAAAGATGTTCAAAGGCTGCTTAGAATCTCCATTTGGATAAACGTATCACATTTATCATGTAAGATGTACATCTTGATGCAGCAAAGTTAACTAAAGGGAGCATTTGATAAATTCTGAATTTAGGGGGTTGTTTGAAGATACATAATTTAGTACATATATTTAAAAGAACGCTAGCTAGTAAACCCTGGTTATCATCTCAGCGCCCTAACTGGCGGTAAAAAGAGGAAAAGGATCAAAACCCCTCTCAAACTGGTAGCATCAATGACTATTTCCTTGCCACTTTTGGTTGTATAGGCATTCCCAAGCAAATGACTCAATACAGGCGCAGAAATTTTATTTCCTTGATATACTGGGAACGCTGTGTAACTTGTCTTTCCCCTGTCGAGTCAGGTAGCACTTGACTCCATGCAAGTGGACATCCACTGCCTAAGCCCACCTTCAAACACAGGCTTAAATACTGGCCTTTTCCTTTACCTCTATTAGATTATTTCACACTGGTTCTGTAGTGGTTAGGCAATTTTACAGGACAATCCTGACAGTCTAAATGTCATGGTCCCACAGGCACTGTTAGCCTTGACTAGGCTAACCAGCCTAACCTGGGGCTTCCCCTGAGCCCCGCCCATGGTCCAGGACCCCATTTCAGTCCAGCCCGGGCCCTCAAACCCCGACAGCTATTCTGTGGGCGCGCTGCTGTGCTCCGCCTGTCTCCGCCTTACTTTCTCGTCAGATTTTGGACCCACCTTGCCTGTCACTTCTCTCCAGCCCTGCCTCACAAAGACGCGTGGCTCAGAAACAAAACTGGGGGGATGGATTTTCCCCCTTGACCTTGCGGCAGCCCACCGACGGGCGGGGGCCGCGTTACTGCTCCCTCTCCAGGGATGCTCCCGGGAAACGGGACGGGCGGAGCCCCGGAGAGCCCCCACCGTGCCGGGCGCTCGGCCCGCATCTCCCCGCGGAGAGCCGCGGAAGCAGCGCGGGGCGGGGCGCGCCTCGGCTCCGCGGGGAGCAGCTCCCCCCCCCCCCCCCCTTTTTTTTTTTTTAAACTTCCATTACCCAATTTAACGGTAAATGCTGCTTGCCTCACCCGTGCGGTGCAGCCGCCCCTCAGCAGCCCGTTACCGTGAGCGGGGAGATGTCGCGGGTGGGGCTGAGGGTGTGTGTGTGTGTGAGTGTGTGTGAGGGGTCCCGCCTGCCCTCCCTCCCCCCCAGCTGCGGCAAGGGCGCAGCCAGCCCTGCACCGCGCCTGAGGAGGGGTGGGATGCTGCATTTGAGCAGGTGGGGCATGGCGAGCTGCTGCAGCGCGAGGGTTAAACCATCGCGAAAAAAAAAACCGGAGATACGGAGAAGAATTAAGGGGGGAAAGATAAAAAACCAAACCAAAACAAAAAGGCTGAAGCGAAGACTGGTATGTGAAGGTTTGCACAAAAATATGGGGAATTGTCCCTGCAGTCGCCCAGGAAACCCGCCGTGCCCGTGCTCGCTCCCTCCCTCTCCGCCCAGGGCTTTTGTGTGGCCGCGGGGGGACAACGGGGGCTCCCGCCGCGCTGCCCGCCCGTCCCGGAGCCCGGCCCCCCGCCCCGCCGGACGCTCGGCGCGGCCACGGGCTCCGCGGTGTTGTGCGTGGAACCCAGAGACCCCAAATTGCATTTTATTGCCCGAATGTTTTCCTACATGGGAATATATGGGGAGTCCTCGCGCGTCGCGTCGCACCGCACGCCACGTCCCTGCAGCAAAGCTCCCCCGCCGCGCCCGCTGCGCGCCCTGCGCCCTTTCCGCTCCGTCTCTACCGAAAATGCAAACCGGATTTATCCTTATCACGGGCCAGCTACGCGCCTGCCGCTCGGTCCTCGCCCCCACGTGAATGGGAAACAGCCTCCATTGTCCCGGCTGAAAGGTGCTGCTGCTGCCTTTGAAGCCGCGGCGTGGCGTGGCCGCACCGCTCCCTTCCGCGCCCCCGAGGGGGTGCCGCCGCCGCCGCCGTTCGCGCCCAGCCCGCCCGTTTCACCCGGCAGCGGGGCCACGGGGGGCGGGCACCCACCCTGCCCGCCTGCCGCCGGGGGAGCAGAGGGCGCCTCAGCCCCGCGCATTGGACCCCGCGGGCCCCCGCGGCGCGCAGCGGGCGCGGAGCGACGAGCGGGGCGCGCCCGGCTCCGCCGCAGCCCGGCTGTGCCCGACGGCGGGGTTTGAAAAAGGGAGAGGCGGGAAGGTGCGGGCAGCGCCCTTGGTTGGGGGGGTGGGGTGCGGGGGTGCAGTGGCAGCCCCAGGGAGGCTTTTGAGCAGGGGGAGAGCTGGAGGGATCCCAGACCTGAAGCCCCGGCGACGTTCAGGCCAGCTCTTCAGCTGCAGGAGCGCCCGGGAGAGATCCGTTCCCCCGAGAAATGGGTTGCCTTCCTCCGTTTTTATTAGTTTTTTGCGCCTGTTGTGTTTAACGGGCAGCCCCTCTCCTTAAGCGCCCTCAAGCACAAACGCCGGGGATTTTTCAGCCTCTTCCGCCCGTGCCGCCCCTCTCCGGAGGGGCGCCGGGTCCCGCACGGGTGGGCAGGCGGCCCGGCTCGCCCGTCCCGTCGCCGCCCGGCTCCCCCCGCGCCGCCGGGGCCGGCCCCGCCGCCGCCCCACGGGGCACAAGCCGGCCCAGCCGCCCCGCGGGTGCGGAAGGTGGCGGAGAGCTCCGCACCTCGACGCGCGGCCCCGCCCGCTCTCCACGGGGAGCAGGACAGGCTGGCTTCTCCCTTCCCGCTCCCCGTCCCCTCCTCGCCGCGATCCTCCCCGAGATTTATTTTTTTTGAGGGTCGCAAGGTGCGGTTGCGGACCTGCGAGAGAGTCCTCCCGCAGCGCGCAAGGCTGGTATTTAAAACCTTGGGTCCGTGCGCCCCCTACGCGTGAACGCCGCGCAGCGCATCTCCTGCCTGGGAAATAAATAAATTAGTGCGTGTGGCTTTTGAACTGCCCACAGACTGTCACAGAGAAGGGGGGGGGAGGGAGGGAAAGAGGGAGGGGGAGAGAGTGAGAAATGCAGAGGCAGCAGCCGCGGTAGCGGCGGCATTGCTCCAGCAGGCACTAGTCACTCCAGTCCCGGCGAGCGAGCGGGGGAGAGCCACAGCGCTCAGACCAAGCCGAGCGGGCTCTGGGCTACCTGGGACTCTCTTGGTGACACCCCAGCACACAAACACACAGAGGGGGAGAGAGGAAAACCAGACAAAGGTAAGAAGCGGTATATCTCACTTATGCCATTGACACAGCAGACCCCGAGAGCTTTGCAATTTTTATCCTTTTTTCCCCCTCCCCGTGGCGTCTCGGATGTGGGGAGCGGAGATGCGCGTTTGACTCGGGAGGAGCGGGGAGAGCGGAGCGGGGAGAGCGGAGCGGGCTGGGAGCCGCCCGCCCGGGCACATTTCAGGAATATCGCTGCGAGGAACTCGGTTCCTCGAGAGGGAGACCGCCGGGAGCGGACTCGAGGCACGACAGGGGACTGAAGGCTATTCCGTGAAATTTAAATGCCCAATGAGGCTCTCTTGGGGGAGGCTGGGGGTAGCGGTGGGTGTGGTGGCAATAATAGTGGTTTATGCCCCATTTCTTTGCGGTGCCTTGAGTCCGTTTCCAAAGGGAGGCTGCTTAAAACAAAATAAAAATAATCAGAAAAAGATCCCCAACCCACTCCGCGAAACGAAGCGCTCGGAGGAGAAGCCGCCCCGCGCCGGGAAGATGGCAGGGCGGCGGGGCGGGGGGCGGCGGCGGCGCAGGGAGGCGCCGGGGGCCCGGCGGGGCGGTGGGGGGGGGCTCGGGGGGTGTCGGGGGGGGGGGGGGGGGGGGGGGGGGCAGTGCCGGGCGGCCGGAGGAGCGCAGCCTGCGCGTGCCTATTGTGGCTGGCAACAACGCGATTGTTCTCGGCGGGGCGGCGGGAGGAGCGGCGCTGCCTTCGCGGTCACGCGTGCGCCGGGAGGCCACGGCGGGTTTGAGCCCCGCGCTCTCGGTGGGGCGCTCCGCCGAGGTTCCGGGGGCTCGGCTGCCCGAGTCCTGCCGCGGCAGCATGCGGCCACCAACCGGCCGTCGAAAAAAGGCAGCGGACGCCGCCGCCCCCCCCCGGGGCCGCCCCGCGCCCGGCTGTGCCCGTGTCATGAATATTCATCGAACGCCGCCTCCCTCTTCCCACAGACCCCCCCCAGCCCCTTTTTTTCCCCCCGTTTTCCCCCCACCAAAGCAGGCTACACATCCCCACAACCTTTTTTTTTTTTTTAAATTCTTTCTCCTCCCGACCCGCCTCGCTGTGCCGCCTCTCCCCACGCACACGCGTGTCTTTCACACGCAAGGAACTTTCCCCCTGTCTCGTCCGGGCGGGGCGGCTGAGGCAGGGGAGGGGAAGGGAAGGGACAGGCACACGGGACCCACGCTCCCGCCACGCCGGGTGGGCGTCCCGCGGCGGGGGGTGACCGGCTCCCGCCGCCCCTGCCCGCGCCTTTGTCTGTGCCCGGCGCATGCGCGGAGCCGGGGGCGGGGCCGGGGCCGGCGGCGGAACAAAGGCTCCGCGCTGCGCCGCGACCCCCGGGCCCTCCCCATCCCCCCCCCCCCCCCCCATCCCCCCCCCAAACGCATCCCCCCCGCCTGGCCTCGCCGGGGCTGCACCTGCCCCCGGGGAGGTAAATGGGGGCGTCCCCGGGGCACGCCGGCACCCTCCAGTGTCCGCACTGCGCCCGGCTGAGCTTTGGCAACTGGTACCCTGCGCGGCGGCGGAGCGGAACCGCCCTCCTCCCTTCACCGCGCCCCCCCTCAGTTTACCGAGACAAAATCTGGCATTTTTGAAGGGGAAAAGGAGGGCGGTGCTGCCCGCCCCCCTCCCCGCCCGCAGCAGGTTTCGGCCGGCGGGTGGCTGGGGGGTGCCCGCAGAGCTCCCCCGCGCCGGGTTCCAACGCCCGCACCCGCAAAACGGCCGAGGGGGGGGGGGGGGGCGGTGCAGATACGGGGAGCGGGGTGGGGGGGCGGGTGCGTGTTCCTCTCCAGCAGCGCCGGTACGGCAGGTCCGTCTGTGGGCCCTTCTGGTCGAAGAGGGCGCAGCGGGTGCGCCGTGCGTGCCGCAGCCGGGCGCCCCGTGGGGCCGCCACGCCGCGGGGAGCGGCTCGGGGCCGGGCTTCGGCCGGGGGGAGACACCCGTGTGCTGCGTGTCCGCGGGTCTCCTGAAGCATCGCCCTCTGCCCAGGGGAAGCAATTTCTCAAGAGGAAGATTTATTTAATTTTGTGTGTGTGTGTGTGTTAGTACGACATCTTGAAATCTCTTTTGTTCGAATTGTTGCATCCCGATGCTGCCGGCGGTGCTCGTTCCTCAGCCGCCTGCCCCTTTTTCCCAGCAGATGCTCTTGTCCAAAATTAGGATACAGGCTTCTCTTTAGGGTGAGCGTGCTTAAGCCTGTTGGAAATGGGTGATTTTGTCAGCTAATGACTGTTAGCTTCTGAACAGAGACGACGGGTGTATTTGTCAAGCTGGAGTTAAAGATGACAAAAGACTACTGCAAGTGGGCTTCTCAACAGAGGATGGCAGCGGGGTTTATTGCATCCCCTCCAGGGTGATGAATGTTCGCTGGAAAACAGATACCCCAAGGCCTCTCACGTAGCAATTACTTGGTATTTCCAGTGTTTTCAAATAAGGTCCCTTGTGAAGAAGCCGTGCCATCAGAGCCCTAAAATCTGGCTTAATGTCCCCTCTGTGCTTGCCAGGCACCACCCAGACCGGCAGCCAGGCTTCAAGCACGGAGGGCTTTTTCCCACTGTATCTGGTAGTTTTCCCCTCGAAGCAGCGGGAGCGTGGGGTGGGAGTGCTGTACCAGGGGAAGATGCGGCATCTGCTCCTACCGCTGTCTCCGGTGGAAATAGCTTTACCTGCACAATCCTCCTGTATTCAGGGTATTTCTGAGAATTTTTGGCAGACCCTCCAAGCTTCAGGGTGGGAGGGAAGAAGTAAGGGCATGACCAAAGGGTTTTGCGCTTGCTGTCTCTACTCATTATCTCACAGAACTTAATATGAGGGAGAAGCTTTGCTTTGTGATCTCCCTACCTGCTGGATTGTGTGCAGTGAGTATTTTCTTTTTGTCTGGCTGTTTTAGTTTCGCTGCAGAGCGCCAACTCTGGTCTGTGTACGAAATAAACCCAAAGCATTGGGAAATTCATGGTGGCTCTGTCTATTCTTGTATGCTTCATGTATGAAATAGCTGATTGTGTAATTCAGGGAAATTGTACGTAGTTGCCAAAAAGCAGTCATGCAGCAGTTTTTTTTCTCTTGATATGAACCTCTGAGCATATCGTATCCAGTTAAAATAAAATCAACATTAAAAGGTAAAACTGGTAAAATTACCGTTCCAGTTACTGCGTGTAGCAATGATCAGGTGCTTTTCTTCTTTTCTTCCCTCCCTCACCCCCTTTTTCCATGCTTCTTTGCATTTGAAATGCAACACCCACTGAAGAAACCTGGTGATAAAAGATTGATTTATTTCAGAAAGTGGCATACCTTTGGAGCATCGTCTTTCCTTGAGATTATAGAGTGTGCACACTGCATAATTTCAGAACCATCTCTAGAACTGTTTCTAGTCCTTAAGCATTTGTGTGTTTTGATCTTTCAGCATTAAGTCTCTGGAATAAATTCTATTTTCCAAGCGAAGCATCTTGTGTTTGTGCTGTGTTCCACTGGTAGCTTTGCCCCATGCAGTGAACCATTAAGTCCTTGAGCAGAGCCTCCCGTGCACAGGACAGCTTCTGTCTGAACAATGCTGAATTCTTCCCTTGTGCAGGCATCCGCCCATGCCCTGATGGGATACACTGAGGGACAGAAGCTGACTGCAGGGCAGAAACAGGCCTTCCCATGAAATCTTGTGAGACTTCTGTGCAGCTACATTTTCAGGCATTCAGTTGCCATTGGGCTACTAATTATTTGGAAACTTGCCACTGAAAGGTGATTTTGCACTAATTTTGAAAACAAGAATTTCAGATTTACTTTTTTTCCTCCATCTGCAAGAAGAGGATGTTACATTTTTTTAGGTACATATTTGTGCACACATCCCAGGTCTTGATTTAGGTCTGTAGGTATAAATGTAGTGTCCTTGGGTACACTGTAAATTTAATGGCTAAAATCTGAGTTCTTCAAGTAAGAAAACTGGATGCTATTCATATATAATGAAGAATTATCAACCAGCATTCAAGGCCCTACCTTCCTTCCTACATGGGCAGTAAAGGCAGGCCATTTTGAAGTACTGTACAGATGCATTGAGACAACTTCGTAACTAAAGAAAGCAAGCTTAGGAGGGGCTTGGGTTGTTTCTTCTGTGTCAATCAGGAATGACAAGAATGAGGTAACAACTAGAGAAATCAAAGAAATTCCTGAAGGCATTAGAGACTTGAAAATAGAAACCATATGCAGCATAATACAGGTTTCATGCATTAGAGGAAACGCTTTCAAGATTTAAAAAAATTCCGGGGGAAGAAGGGGGGAAACACCTCGTGCAGAATGGAAAGGACTTTAAAGTCTTCTCTACAGCATCTTGTATCTCCCAGCTGTCTTTCTTATAAGCATGATACCAGCTCATCTTCTTACTTCAAAATGGAGAAATGCGGTTAGTATGAAAATGTAGCTATTGGTTATTTGATATGAAAATTCATAAGTTCAAAATAGAAACTGATTGATAGCAACATGATTCCTCAAACATGAAAGATTCCTGACTTGCCAGAATCTGAAAATAAAATCCTTTGACTTTTTTCAGCACATCAATAAACGTAAAGAGATACTGATTTGTAACACATGTGGAATGGTCAGGCTTTGCCTGGGAGCAAGATGTGTAGTAATTCCCTCTTAAGTATGGTTAATGGAATTTAACTCCGAGGAAACAGTTTTATTAATAAAAACCTTCTGTCTTAGGATATAAATCAGAAGCTGATGTCTTTTGATGTGTTTGGTATTGTGTTCTGCAGAATAGAAATTAAGTAGTCTGTATAGTTGATCTGACTTGTGGGGTATAGCCTGCCAAGTACCTCAGCAGTGCTGTAGTGTTGGGAAAGCCACATGCTTTTTAGTCACATGTTTCATAGTTTAGATTTTAGCCTGGTAAGTACTGCCACACATATGATTATGATCTGCTGATCCAGGCATTTTTTTTTTTTTTTACCCTGTAGGAATTTGAAGGTCTTTTCAAAAGACTTAATTTGATGTACACTGCTGTAGCAGTTGTTCAGAGCAGCACGCACTTGGTGCTTACTGTAAACCTGATGGTAGGAGCTTCATTTTGATTAGAGACTTTGCTGTCCTTACGAAGGATACAGCACTGAACGTGTAATAAGACTGGGCTTTAACCACCTACCTTTTGCTACTTATAAAGATATGTTGATGGATTCTTGCTAATGATGTCATGATGGTGGTTGTAGTACCAACTCATTGGCATGAAGAGGATGTGAATGCAATGTTGAAGCATATCCTTTTACTCCAGGCAAAAGCCTAGTAACTATAATGGCAAAGCTTCCCATAGGGTTAATTTTAATGACAGAAATCTATGTCATCAAGACTTTACATGACAAATGGAAGCCACTTTTGTACAAGTAGTAAACTCAGGGGGCTACTGGCCATGTCCTGTTTTAATAGTCCTTAAATACTTGATAGGATGTAGAACATGACCCCTGCAAAAGGATAGAACCTGTTTTAGTTTGTGAATTTTATTTTCTGCTATGACTGTTTACCTTATGTGATTGGTTTGTGAAGGAGGGGCTCATACTCAAAATTATGGCTTGACATTAACTGTTTTAGGATGAAGTAGAAGATGGTCACATAGCAGGATGCTGTACATGTGCATCTGCTAGACAAATTTAAGATGATTGCTGAACTACGGAGAGGAAATGAAGCACACTGTTGTTATCAACAATAATAGAACTGATACACCTCTCTCTCACCTAACTACTTTAGAAGAGCACACACAAAACAAGCACAAATCAGGATGTAGAAAACAGTGAAAACCCGGTTGCAAATGCGTAATCACATGGAGAGTAAACCCATGTGAAACCCTTTGGTACATCTGTTTGTCCAAAATAGACTGGAGCCTGAGAATTGCTACATCAGCTTCCTGTAATCATCCTTCCTCAAAGCAGTGAAGCACGTCATTAGGGGAGAAAGAAAACAAAAACAAAAACAGGCTAGAGGTGGTATAAAACTAGAAGTCTGGAGAAGGATAGGGTGAAACGTGTCACCACTAGATGTGGGGCTCGGATCATTTCGGCATTCACCATTCATGTGTGAAGTTTCCAGTTGCTTTTATTTTGGCCAGCACTGGTAAGTGCATGATTGACTTCTGCTACTAATTGTGCTGAGCTGGTGGGAGGAAGCAAATTCAGTGAGCTCTGAGGCAATAAAAACAGCTCTTCTGGGTTTCTTGCTGTCACCACAAAGCTGGGGAAGATGTGCTAGTTCCTCTACCCAACAGGTTTCTGAACCAGGTGGGCTGAGAGAGTGGGGCTCGTTCCTCTGCAGCAGCATTGCTCAGTCCTGTGTGCAAACTCTGCTCCAGTGAATGTACAGCCCATGCTGGCAATAGCTGGTCTCACTGAAGAGTGGGTGAAAGCTGCCTGTTGACTCTTGCTTTGCTTTTCAGATCTACAAGCCCCATGAAGCAAGGGAAGCAACAGCTCCCCAGAGTTTAAAAATGGAAATCTGGCCAGATTTTCCAGGCTTTTCCATTCCTTACTTTGCTTGAGATGGAGTAGAACTTACTGTTGGTTTGTAGCTTTGTTTCGCTAGGAGCATGTGAGGCCGTTGTACCTGAGTGCTCAGGATAGCCCCCTAGCCTATAATTCAAGTGCCTAAATTAGCAGACTAAAGCAGAGGTGGAAATGTGGAAACTCTTTCCCTGTTTGCAGTCCATACGTGCTCTGCATAACTCCCACATCCATAGCGAAGAGCATCGTGGTGCTCTAGAAAGCTGCATGTAGATTGTCAGAGTTCAAGGAGAGTGACAAGTTGTCCATGCAGGCAGTTTTTTCTGATGGATCTGGTATCATTCGCTGGGAAGGATTTTGGTAAGAAGGATGTATCCACTCTCTGTTCCTGTATGCTGTTCACTTTTCTCATTTCCTGCCCTCAGAAACCTTCACCTTGAAGAAAACCATCCCACAGCGCAGAGGTACCATCAGAACCCCTTTTAAGCTGCTTGTGGCCATCTGACATTCCACCAGTATTGTACCTTTTAATGGTTTCATCAGTGCTAGTTTCTCTAGATGATATTTAGAGGGACTTTCAGCTTTCTGCATAGTGGTCCATGCTTTACATCCAGTTGCCTTGAACCGATGACATTGCCTTAATGAATAATACTTTTAGAACCAAGCTAAGTAAAAGCTGCCATGTGTACTGAAATATGAGAGCTCACCTGAGTGTACTTTTTTCCCATGCATATAATATTGAATAAAAGCTTCAACAGAGCTCAAGAAAATTATTATTACAGTAGTCTTTTATAAACACTAGAATAACTATTAGTTCACTGAAAGTTCAGCTGTCCTTCTTTTTTGTGGATGAGTCAGTGACTGACAGATTCATGAACAAATTATTGATGGTGATGGCAAGAGCAACGTGGCACTCCTCATGGTCTCTCAGTCCTGACTGAACAACACACTGTATTGGCAATCCACTGCAGCACAATGTCTTGAAGTAGCCTTCAGTGCTGAGGTAGCTTCTGTTACCGAAGGTTCAAACTATACTGCAGATCACCTACAGGTGTTTTTATAAACATCTCTTGAAACAATGCCATCACCAAGGCATTATGGAGAACAGTAAACATATCAGTCAACAAATGACTCCCCTTGCTTGAAACAGGATAAATATTGTGTCTTTAAATACTTGCCATCTCTGTTCTAATTTGGAGTTGGTACATGGAGAATGATGTTGAGGGAAACGGACTGGCTTTGCGTGCTCTCCCACAACTATTGACCGCGTGAGGCAAGAGACTGAATCCGCGTTCCTCACCAGCTACAACACAGAGGTGATAGGGAGCGAAGGAAGTTCTTCACTGACAGATTTGTGGTTCAGAAAAAAAGCCTGTCCAAGAGTTTGCTGTGAAACAGTGGCAGTAAATTTACAGTCTGAGAATAGAAATACTTATCTCAGCAGCTTTTTTTTTTCCTTTCTACTTCAAAACCAAAGTACTTTGGCACATTTGCTCCTGGTTAAAGAAGCCATTCAATACACTTCTTGATATAAACTTTTTATGCTAACATGTGGGGATATACCTTATTATCTCTAAGCATATTTGTAAATATGGCACAGTAAAAAAAAATTCATGTGTCTTCAAGCTAGTGCTTACTTATTTTTCAGCTAACTTTGACTCTATCCTTCTTTGCCATGTCCCTGTAGAACATTTATCTTCAATTAAATTATCACAACTGGTTATGTTGCCGTTCCCCTTCGTTATCCTCTCTAGAAGTCCATATTCTCAGCAGTGAAGTAACTCAACCTATTTCACAGAACACCTTGTTAATCACACATTAACCTGTAATATGTGCATTAGCAGGTATTCAGAATGCAGTAAGATCTATGTCGTAAACTTGTGTGTGCTGGCATTCCTGTGTAATACAAAGCAGGGATATGAGAACAGAACCACTTACTGCAAAACTTCAATTCCAACCTCTGAAATTAATGTTACTAGACCCCAACTGTTTGCATGGATATGGCTCCCAAACCTGGATGTTCACTAGAGTGAGATCATATCAACATGAGAACTTGATCTTAAACAAAGTTTTATGCAAATCCTGTAAAAATATGGAGATTTTGGAGCTCTGCCAGTCAAGAGCATTCAACACTTTAACCTTCTTATCACTTGAAGAAATACTCATGTGATTTCTCCTGCTGACTGAAAGGGAATAGAACTTTTTCTTTTTTACATGGTGTTTTAGTTTGAAGCAAAACTGGCACTTGACTAAATAAAAAAACCCCAACACCCCAAAACCTGTATGTGATAGCTTGCATTGTCAGTCTTATTTTCAGGAAGAACTAGATTTGTTTGATTCCTGTAGGACGTTAAACAAATTGTTGCAAGATCATAATTAAACTACATCAGTGAGTTGCAAAACCTTCCAAAACACACTTTTAGGGGAAACATTTGCTATTATAATAGACAAAGCTTGTCTGTCAAGCTGTGGCTTTGCTGGGCTGCATATTGCATAAAGGCCAGTAGCTGTCACGGTCATACTGGCCTGAGTTGCTTTCATAGAGAAACCCTTCTTTGGATCCACTTCTAATTGCTTGAGATATTCATTGTGTCCAAATAAAGCACAACATCTATAAATGACGGAGACAACAACATGATTGCTGTGCAAATTCATTATAAATGCCATCAAAATGAGTGCCCTGTTGAGGCCAAATAAGTTCATGATGGCAAATATATAAGCCTTTTTTTTTCTTTTTTTTTTTCTGGAGTACAAGTCTGTGGCTGCAGATAGACTGAAGACACAAAATAGCCTTTGGTCGATGTGGAGGGTCCCCAAGCAGGGGGCCAGAGAACTGAAGTGGGTTGATTTAGATCATCTCCTCTACATTGACCTCCCAAAGAAGACCAAAAAACTCAAAGGAAATTATTTTCATTAGAATTACAACTAGTCATCTCAGTTAATTAACTCCTTAAATAGAGAAAACTCACAGTGATGAGAGAAACAAAATAATAGATACAAGGTCTATTCACAGCCCAATCTCTGCCCATGACCCCTTGCAAGTTTTGAATGCTAGTGTTGATTTCAAGTACACAGTGGTTTTCTGTGCTGCAGCAAATTTCCACAGTCCTCCCTGGTCCCGAACTTCCTTTCCAACACCTTTGGAGTCTGATATGTGCTCCTTGCAGCATTTTTCCAGTTTTGTTCCTGAGCTGCAGGTTCCTGGCTTGAACCTCTTGCCTGTCTCACCCTGCCATCTCCAGAAACCTTCTCTCCTCTGAGCAGCCTCAGTGACTCCTCCAGGGAAGAGATCCTTTGGCCACTTGGTCTTCTTAAAATAAATAAAATGAGGCTGCCCACAGGATCCTTCTGTGCTGTCTTGCAGACACAGTGGCTTTGGTGGGACTGCATCCATGGGGCATACATGGTCTGAAGTGCCAGTCATCAGCAGCTGTGCTGACGATGTTCATTGACTCCTTGCACTGGAAAGGAGACCAAATAGCTAACTTAATTATTACAAATGCCCCGTTTTAATTAATCTAGCCATATGATTCTGGTTCCCTGATCTAATTAGCTAGGGAGACAGTTAAATATAACCTCATGTTTCTAGGCACATTTAGCTATTCATGGTTAAATCTGCTCATGGTTCCTAAGAGACTATATTTCAAAGTTATGGAGTCACAGCCGGGAATACCTCCCAGCTGTCCTTCATCTGAAATAAAAAATACAGAGTTCATCTTAATTAACATGGTGGAATAATTTTTTAATGTTTACAATCGTGTTAAAGCCTTTTATAGAAACAAGGAGGCATCTTTCTCTGGTCTCCCACTAAGGACTAGCAAGTAACTGTGTTGTACACAAGAAATGGGATTTCCACTGTCCGAGTAGATAAACATAACTTTAGACTGTATGTGGAAAATATTTGCCCTTTGCTCTGTGACAGATGGAAGATGGTCAGTAACCTGAGTTAAAATAACTTGAGTAATTTGAAATTAATAAATCACAGTAAAAATTCCTTGTCCATGGAGGCATTTCTAATAAAGACTGTACATGGTAGCCATAAAGAATATGTGATCAGAATTACCGTAAAGAAGATTTTGTTGACCAGAAAGGGACAACAAGAATAACAGAGGTCCACTTCCTAGTTGTGCTAAGCGTTTGCTACCAAAATAGAATAAATTGCCTTTTAACTGTCCTAAAATGGACATCTAAGAATTTCATGTACTATGCATTGAACATTTAAAGATATTTCTTGCATGGGTCATATGCCACATAAAGGAGAGATACCGTTCAAGTGGACACACATGTAAACAGTAAGAGCGATCAAACAGGACCTATGAAAGGAAAAAAATGAACACATTTGTTTTGTGCAGTGTAAAGAAGAGAGTGATTATTTTAAGAAGAGGTAAGACAACCAGTGAGAGATCACTTGAATGTAACTCATTCTGCCTTGGGGCAAGAAGAGGGACTATCTAGACTTCTCCTGAGGTCCCTTCCAGCCTGATGGTTTGTAGGACTAGGCACATGGAGGACCTTTGGAGTGAGCTTGTTCTTGAGTGCAGAGAAATTAGTTTGGTTGAAACAATATCATTCCCAAGAGTACTAATTTGTTGGCAGTATATCTGAGCTCTGCTAAAATAGAGATCAAAAGATAAACCCTCTGCTAATATGCTTTATGGACATGGTATATGCTAGAAGGAAATACACAAATAAGGCTTTTATAGAGCTGGCACGAGGAGATTTAATTTATTGATGTTGAACAGCAGAGCTTGTTAAACAGATTTCTCATAGCACTTTTGACAGAATTCCTCAAATGTGCTGTAAGTTTGAGGCCATTCTTCAAATTGGGGCTGATGTACAAGAAAGGGAGTAAAGCTTACAAAAATGATTGAGACCTTTCAGTTCCTAAATTTTACTTCAAGACAGTGATATGAAGTCATGTGGGTAGGTTCAAAAATTTTACTCAGTAAGCTCAGAATGAAATTTTGTGACTTCATCTGAGGAGAGCTGTGTAATACTGGTTTGTATGATGCTAGTATGTCTTTTGTTACTTAATCTATAGGCTGCAGAGACGTTTGTTGGGTTGTTCCACAGATGAGTGGAGAATCTAACTGCGTAACAAAGGCTATATACACGTTTTCAACACATGGTTGCTCAAACTTAATGGCATAATAACAATAGCTTTGAAGGTTAAGCCTGATATAAATTAAGCTGATTTCTAAAGAAATCCTTGGTGTGTATTCAAAAATGGTTTTGAATAGCCTTAATGTTTAGCTGAACAAATATCTTTGTGCAATCTATCTTTTGTGTGCAGGTGGGCAGCTGCTGTTGAAACTCCTGGTTCAATACCAGGGGCTACCCATGCTGTGGATACTTTTGACTATGTTCTTGAAATCAATCAACCTTTTTGTACCTGAGGGCAACCTGAGATTTATTTAGTTTCCATATATGCTAACTGGAAATAGTGTTGTGCTCTTACGAAGCACTTGCATGATTTGTACGTATGTTTCTGTTTAATGAACCAGATTCTTGGCTAGCTGCCCATATCTTGGTGTTATTAGAGATGAGAAAATGCTCACCTTTGTTTAGCTGCTAATTGTTAGATTATTCAGTGATGTATGGATCTTGAGTTGTGCACAACAGTGTATTGGTATTCTCTGAAGCACACCTCTCAATGAGGGGAGGCATGTTTGGGAGCAGAACTAGAGTTGTGGGCTCGATTCTGGTTTTATTTACATTGTTGATCAGTGACTATTTGCTTTCAGTTGTACTAATAAAGGCAGAGCTGTAAGCCGCTAGAATTCCGTGGTAATTTGAATGATTGGGTGGGTAGCACAGATTGGGTCTGATGCTCTTATATGGTATAACAGTGCTTGTGTTTGCAACCATGATACATGAACATTTGCCAAAACATTAAATCCCGATGTTCTGTCATCTTGTTTGGTTTTCTACCTGTCTTCCCCCTTAGATCCTTTAAGAAAGTAGGTTAATTTGGATAGTATCGATGTTGAAGGCGAGTTTCCTACTGCCTGAAGAGAAAGAAGGATTATCTTTTTACTCTGAAGAAGATAAGTATGTGGAGCAGTGCGGTTTTCATGTTGAGTAGATAGGTCAGAAAAAAATATGCCTTAGGTTAGGATTATTTTGGTCAGAGACAAAATCCCTGGCATTAGGTTTTATTAATATTAATAAGCTCATATAAACTGGCACAAAGGGCTTCAGAATAGTCTGTAGAGCAGAGAATTTTTTTTTCCAGTACACAGGCCTGTACATGAGAAACAGCAGACCTTGCAATTACAGCAGTGAGGGAAGGGAGTGTGTCCTAGATATACTAGACTATGCAAGCGCATACTATTATGCGATAATATATACTAGGGTAGGTAGGGAGCGTATACTAGTACATATGTGGTCACTGCTTACTTGCTTCTCTGCAGTAGATCTCTTGTGTAGGAGCTATGGAATGAGGATGGTGGGTTAGAGTGATTGTGGGGATTTCACTGCTTGTCCTGGGTTTGAGTCAACACCCTGCATCGGAGCTGGTTTCAGCTGTGTTTTGGTGGTGAATCTGGTTTTGGTAAAAACTGTTCACAAGTGATCCGACCAAGCCTGTTTCATCAGCTGCTTATGGAGCTCTGCAGTACAAGCAATAGGTAAGCAAGATGAAGTGCTAAAAATGGCCACGCTGGAACTTCATTCAGGGGTTGATATGGTCTAGAAGATAGTTTTTATCTTCAAGTATTATGTGCATGCAGACGTTTAAACTCTAGAGCTGGACTGATTTGTCATAGAGAAATCTCTGACCTGTATAAACCAGATATGGCTGGCATAATTAGTGTGCTACAAAAACCTTTTCTACATAAGAGACAGGCCAATGAAAATAAACATGAACTTTAAAATCAACCCTCAAGTTTGTATTTCAGGATTAGCGTATGCTTTCAAGACTACTGTCTGCAATGGTAGGATAGTAAAAACATTTCCATTTTCTACCATAAGGTAACTAGCCACTTAATAAAGAGTACAGTTCATAGAGTTTTGAGGTTTAAGACCTAAAGCATGCAATAGCACACAAAGCCTATAGACTAATGAGTGTTAATTAAAGAAAGGCATACATCATGTCTATCGGTAAAGCACCCTGAGGATGTGCAGCAATAAGAAAACTTGTTGCAAAAACTATAATGTGAATTATTTGAAATTTGAATATATTTTAATAGATTTTGTAGCTTTCTGTGTTGTACCACATCCTTAGCTTTTTTTTTCACCAAATGGAAAGTGCAATACTGATAGGAGGAAAGTTTAAATAAAATCCTATCAGCAGTTTCTGCCGTTTTGCAATATTTTATTTGTAGAAGTTTCCGGGAAGATGTTCAAGTCCCCAACTGCCAATTAAGTGCCTGGCATGGAGCTGGTCCTGCTACTTTACGTTAGAGGCAAATTACATAGCATGAAAATTTTAAATTTATGTTACAATGTGTGGGTTTTTTCCTTATTTTAGAACTAATCCCATCTATGGTGTTAGATACTTCCACCTCAAGGGTGCAGGTAGGACAGCTGAATCAGCAGCTCCTTAGGATGGGCTGGCTGCATGCTCTCCCCTGTTTGCTTTGTTTTTTTCTGGCTGGGCTCCTCTGCTCCCAGCTCAGTGAGCTGAATCACCTTGCCCAGGGCTCAGCTATGAGCCAGACCAGCTGCAAGGGCAGTGGAGCGGGCAGTAGGCCCACCCCACTTGAAACAGCAAGCTATTTAATTTGGCTTAGCTGTATCACCTAACTACACCTTCATGTCAAGATTTTAATGAATTTTTAATGTTATTCCTCTAAGAATGTTTTTCATCTAAACCCACGTTTAAGACTATCCATCTTATGACTAGAATATGGAAACATCACATTTTGTAATTTAAAAAAAATATTGCACAAACTTTTGCAAATTAAAACCAATTGTGAAATCTTCCAATAAAATGCTTTTTGGTTTAAAATCTAGTAAGTGGCATAAACTCAGTGCCAAAGGGCTAAATCTGCTTAAAGATCACCGTATGTCTGAACTAACAAGGGAGTTCCAGTGTGGGAAATCAGAAGTGAGTTAACCCAGACTGTGACCTCTAATGACCATCTACATCTCTTACATCCATATCTATTTTGTGTAAATGAAATCTGACTCAAATCTTAAGCTTCCTCTTTTTTTTTGTCTTTTTACATTGTTTCAATTCCTGTCAAAGCAAGCAATAACCCTTATGGTTTATGATGCGATCGTGTTGTTTACAGCTGAATGGAGAAAGATGTGTAAAGCTCAGGTGTGAGTAAAGTGGTATGGCAAGTAAAGGGATGCCTCGGAGCATCCGACATGTCTGTGCCTTGGGCAGGAGCCAGGCCTCTCAAGGGATATTGTGATCCTGGCACTGCAAGAAAGCTGCAGAAGGCTCACTAAATTCTTACTTTAATGTTGTCTTTTGATTCGAATATTACAAATAGTGAGTAGGTTGTTATGATAAAACTATTAGATGGGACCGGAAACTTGGGTTCATACTTTCAAGTGTTTCTTAATGTTCGTTTAATGCTGACTGGGGGAGAGTTGGGGGGATTTCCATCAGTTTTAATCAAGGGGACTACATTTTAATTCCTAATACATATTTATAATATCTTCAAAGGAGTTCTTATTTTTTTCTATTAGTATAAGAGTCACTCGTAGATTGCTTCAAAAGATAAAGGATATTTTAGTTCAACTGTTTCATCTGTAATTCCTGATTCTCACTACAAAACTACAAAAAAACCCTACAAAACACATTGAGACTACAGGTTATACTCCTTGATAGAATTAGATCAGTAAAGTAGCAATCAAAATGTGTTGCACATAAATTGCTACACTGGTGCTGGTTTAAGAAATCCTTTATTCTGTAAACAGGAACTTAGCACTTTTTATGAAATGTCTTATCCTGTAGATAGCTGCTCAGCATAATTTATGAATACATGTAGTTCTCTCACAGAGTGTACTTAGGAGATGGCTATAAAACTGAGCTTCATTTTGTACAGGTTTTTTGTATTTATGTCTACTATGTCAGCCATTTGGCTGCAGGAAAATGGTGCCACTTGCTTGTGGGAGGGAAGGTTTGGACTGTTAGCCAAACATGAGACACTTTGTCAGGACAGCAAGGTAAGTGCGCTATTCCTGTGTAAAGCTGTATTTTATGAGGTGAGCCCAGCTATCTCGTTGTTTCATACAGTAACTCACTGGGTACTTCCTGCCTACCGAAATGCCCTGTGAGAAGTCTTTTCTACCATGTTGTGAGGCCATGCAGTTAAAAAGAAAGGATTATTGATGGGATTTTTGAGAAACCAATTGCAAATAAATTTCTTTTCTGATTGTATCTGGAAGTGGAGAACAGTTGGACCAGTCTCTACAGCTATAGATCCACATTTTTTTTCTCTATATATTGCAGCCATAAAAGTGGGAATATGTCCGTAGTGCATTTGGTAGCTTTAGAAGTGCGGGTTCCCCGAAGCTCTGTTCCCAGCAGCACCATAGCCACATTCATGAGGAAGCTCTGTGGGAGTTAATTTTATCCTTCTGAGAATGTTTAGCCACCTCTTGTACAATTTCACAAGTATTCTACCCTACTGCTTCCAGTAATGTGGGCACCAGTATGTTACACTGCTCTGTGCCCCAGAGTTCTTCCCTCCATCTGAGTGTTTCAGTAGTAGTTTCAGTGTAGCATTGCCTGGAGTAGTAAGTGTCCTTGTTCCATTCTTTTTGATTGAATTAAATTGAATAAAAATAACATTTAAAAAAATCAGTGTTAAATATACCAGTTTTATCTTTTATTATAAAGCTTTTTTGTGCACATAGCTCTCCAGAAATGCTTGTAAAATCTAACAGTCCCTCTTAACTTCAGCCTTAACTAACTGAATAATTACAAAATGGCAACATGAGAGATGACAGTAATGTTGGAGATCCCACTAATTTGTATTTGCACACTTTCACAAATGAGTGGCGCTATAGAGACTGAATCCACCATACAAATGTTAATGGGTCCTCTGTCATTCCTTCAGCACAGGTAGTCAGCATAAATGCTATTTATAGCAAACCAGTGTTCCCTCTGTTACAGGGAACAGGACACCAACCCCTGTTTTCTAGTGGCTTTGCTTCTATAAAACAAACTCACATTGAACTAAGGAATCTAAGTTTGTAAAAAATGTGTAACTTTTAGATGATAAGTACATGGCTAAGCATATAATCCCTGATATAAATGCTAAAAGCCATCAAGGAGAACAGGCTGAAAAAAGCACTTTGTGATTTGGTGTGAAGTTGTGATCTCATGAAGCTTTCTGGCCTGACCACCCCTGGGCAATGCCATGTGCCTTCTTGCTGGTAAAGCCACCCAGCGTGGGGGGCGTGAGGGGCTATGCCTGAGAGCTTACCCCCTGTCTCTGCCAGGCAAGCTGCACAACTGCGCTGCTGGATCAAAAGCTGCTTCCTTCTCCTTCTGCTTGTGAATTGTATGATGTCACGTCTACAGTACTGGTGCTGCTGTGATGGCTCTGTGATGCACCACTAGTTTTGAGTTAGCTCAAGGCGTGTACTAGAGTTGCATGGCAGCATGGAGCTCAGCAATCTGCAGAAACCGTGCAAGCAGCAGTGTGAATACACAAATAGTTAGACCACACTGTGCTCTGGGGTGACTACCAGCACCTGGTGTAGATGGTGTTAAAGCTAGGCAGAGTGCATCTGCACTGCAGATGGTCTTGCATGAACCTATGCCCGATAAGGTGTTGGAGCACTCCAGCTTCTCACCTAATGCAGGTCTGATTGAAAATCCATTTGTTAGAAAGACTCTAGTGTCTATAAAGCCTGCTGCCTCTGAGAGGAAGAAAGGTGACTCCTTGAGAAGAACTTGAGGAAGAAACTATATTCATTTTGAGCTGAAACTCAAGTGCTAATAGTAACTAATCGCTGCAGAAATCTAATCTAAATATTAACAGCCCCCAGTGCTCTTTTGCAAGGACAAACATTTCTTTCTAAATCTCAACAAAGCAAGCTTCTAATATGGGTCAAATGGAAATCCTATTTATTAAAAAGCTGCTAAAGACAACTAGATTTTTAATTTCAATGGAAGAGGCTTCTCTGTGACCCTTGAAGGCATACCAGTGGACTCTTCCAGCACATGCCTCAGTAAACAACAAATGAATCACTGAGGTGCTCTAACAAGGATTGATGTGTCCACCCAATTAGAGGGATATAAAGAGCGCTCCCTTGAATTTCTGGGTTCATTTGGGTTGCTCTGCTATTTCTGCAGTCCAGCGCTGAAGCATTGCTTCAGGGGTATTGTTGGCCTCAACAACTGGCTTGTGTACATTGTCCTAGCTAACAAGTACTAATTTTGCACAAATATTTCTCCTATGAAATACTCAAACAGCAAAATAAAAGAATAACTCTGAATATCAAAGTCAGATCAGTCACTAGTGTCAAACAGCAAAATAAAAGAATAACTCTGAATATCAAAGTCAGATCAGTCACTAGTGTCTGTTTAAGCTAAGAGCAAGATTTTCTCCAAACTTAACACTGCTACAAGTGTGATTGATAAGACTCTTTAAACAGCTGTTTTCAGGGGCTTACAATTTCTCAGTTTTACATGGGTTTAATTTTCTCACGACTAAAATATGTGCAGTTTTGGGAGCTGAGAAGGTGTCATGCATCTTGTATGGTGTGATTAATGCAACTGCTCAGATGGAGCAATGCATGGAAAATTCATTTTTTGAGACTGTTTCCTCTTTCTCTTGGAACAGTGTTTCTATTTTCCATTTTAACTGTACACGTAACTTGCACTGCTTCACAAAGAATTTCCTCATGTCATCTTAAAAGAAAATTAAAAATTAGACCATTTTCTCACTATACAGAATATTTTTATTCCCAGACAAATAGTCCAATTGTTTGCACAGAACAACACATAAAGTAGCCAAAAGAAGGACATCATGCAGATCAACAAGAAAGCGAAGATCAGAGTATGTTTTGTTTTTCAACCAGCTGCTGCCTCAACAATCGTGGAGCACTTGAAGACTTCAGAGGGTATCTTGCAGGTACTATTTAAGGATTCACTCTGACAAAGTATGGTGGCAATTTGAAATTCCCCGACCATGCTTCCAGGAAAACTGTATCATGTTATTATGTCTTAAGATAGTTAGATACTGGCACCTGAAATTTCATTTCCTAGACCACAGATGAAACCCTGACTTTTTCAGGAAATTGCCTAGACCAAGCAATAAATCATTGCAAAACAGCTGATTAAGATATTCAGCTGTTGCAGAAGATGCTTTAATTCCTCCCTTCTTGTTGCTTCTTACTACCCCTTCAGTGTGACCTGGGTCTTAGTAGGGGATTGTAACTTAGCTGTGGTTAGCATCTATTTGAATTCAACTACAATTATATGCTTGGGTTATATGGTGTTTTGAAGCCTTAGTTCATCATGTGTGAAGGTCCTTACAGCAAAGCGCTAGTAGTGCTCTTAAACACATCATTATTATGTAAAAGAAGATTTTGCTCAGTTGTGTAGGTTTTATAAAAATTGAAAAGGTAGTGTTGCAGTTTGCACCAAGTAGCTTAAGAAACAAACTTAAATACCTAAATTAAAGGCCTTGGCATCTACCATTGGTGGAGAAAGCCAAGCTCCTCAGTGCTCCTAATTATCCACTGAAGATAATTAGCTGACTGTACTTGCACATGGTTATCATACCTCAGATATGACAGAGATGAAAACAATCTAAGGATTTCTTTGAAGCAAAGTAAAGATGAGAAGTGTGAGTTAGAAACAGGTCCTTTAAGGTACTGTTTTTCCTCTCTGTACGGCCAGAATCCTAATATACCATGCATTCAGTGAAGTTGTGCATGCTATTTCAAAAAGTTGTAAATATTGAAGACTGATTTAAGCCAAGGTTACTGGAGCTACTAACTTCAGACTCAGGTCTGTGCTGTCTTTTAAGCTGGGGAACCTTCCTAGCTTGTCTTTTGCCAATTCCTGACTTTATTTTATTAATAGATTGGCTGTGTTGGGGATGATTTGATCTCTTATTTCCACTGTTTATGTAATCGAGTCACTGACCCACTGTGGAAATTCAGTAGCAGGCAGCTGTGATAGAGTGTATGTGCCTTATGTCACTGGCCTTCGTGTCCATAAACTTAAAAGCTGCTGCCTGGCCATGCATGACTCTGCTTGCCAAATCTGCCTGCTTGCCAAGTCCTTGAGGACATAAAAGAATCAACGCGTTTTCTTAAAATTGAGACTTTTTTTTTTTTTTTGAGGCTTTCCCATTAGAGTGGAAAAGAAGCAAAAAAAGCAGCACAGTAAAAATATTCTGGAGTGACTTCAAAAAATATCTCACTACAGTAGTGAGACCTCTGTATTTAAAATAACCTTAATAGAGTTAAATATTAGAGTGAATGGAAAAACAGATGAACCCTGTGCTTGTATTTAATCCATTGCTGTCTGCCAATATGTGTGTTTTGTTGTAGTACTGGAGGCTGTTTCACCTCTGCTCCTCTTAGGTAACTGCTTTGGGGCTGGACCAACGTAATAGACAATTCTTCGTTAGCTCAGATGATGGGAAAAGAAAAAACACAGATGAGGAAGGCTCGGTAGGGGGAAGTTTGATTATACAGAACTCCTTGTTTTTAACTCCTGTTCAGGGCCAGACCTAATCTAGCTGCCTTCAAGCCCTCCTGAATCTTGATGCAACCTCTGTCAGCCCTTTGGGAGCCAGCATGCAGGTGCAGACACTCAGTCTTGCTCGCTATGGAGATTGGAACAAAGACCAAAATCTGTTTATATGAATTAAGGATTGCCTTGCTGCCTTGAACAATCTCCTTCCCCTTTTATCTTCCCCCTCCCTGAGCGTCTCCACTCCTCAAACTCCAAACCAAAATGAGGTAGCAAGGATCGTTTCCAGGTAGGGGCTCTCAACCCAGCACGTTATCTCTTCCAGTCCCCAACAGGGTGATTTTCCCCTGTCTGGCACTTCTGTGTTCCTGCTCTGTGTTCCTACTCTGGGGACATTGCCCTTGCAATTTGGCATGATTGTCCTATCCCTTATCACAGCAACAGCATCTTTCAAAGACATTGATTTAATCTGCAGAGCTCTCTCTAGTCAATTATTGGTATAGATGTTTCAGCCATTAGGAATCTCTCTTGTGTGATTTCCTCATCCTTCTCCCAGACCCTTCATGTCTTTGGATCTCAAGGCTTTTCTTGCAGTCAGTTCGCATCCCAGTTCTACTTGTGCTCCCAAACAGTGCAAGGTAGTCCCAGACCCCTGCCTGACCGTAGGTTCCTCTTCATGCTCAGCTCTTCTCCTTCATCCCCTTTCTCTGTGTTCACTCCTGCCTGGGCGCAGCTTAGGTGAGAGCCTGCCTGGTGGTGCCAGGACTCATGGGAAATATACTTCCAATAGACACAGCAAAGCTTGCCAAAACCTTGCGCCAGGGCACAGGATAGTTTATTCTGGCAGGCTATCTGCCCCACAGTCTGCCAGCTGGCAATGATTCTTTAGTGTACTTGTAGTATCTCCAAAAATACTGGTCCTTTCTTACTTTGGGTTTATTTTAAATCCTCACTTACATGTCCTAAATTTTATGGCATCATTTTTTCCATTGAGGGGTATAGGAATGAATGGAGCCCGGTAGGCAGGCACTGTGCCATAACAAGTGCAGCACATCCTTGAGCAAGGAGCTCCTTTTGTTCACTGACCATTAGCCACTTCTTCAGTTGCACTGAATTGAATTTCTCTCATGGGTTCAGAAATTCTCTGAGATCTTGAAGATGATGATCTTAAATCATCCCCCGCCTGGACAGTTCGGTGTTTTGCAAATGAGTACCTCAAAGCAGAAGTCTCACTCTGTGGATTACCTCCTTTGCTGGAGAAAATAATTTTAACTGGCAAAGGCTTTCATGTAAATACTGGGAAAATTTCCTATGTGCTTGGTATCTTGGAAGTAGTGAATAATTGTGGTATGTGACATGGAAAGAACTTACGTAACAGTGTTTCACAGGCCTGTGGGGAGACCTGAATTTGCTCAGTCATGCTCTGCTGCATGAAGCTCTTAGGTTTTTACCTTGCAAATACAGATAAAAACATAGAAAGTGTATCAGACCACCCATCTCTTGTCAGCTTCTAGATCTGTTACGAACTTTTCCCACTGTCATTTCTTAGGACATTTTTCCTTTTAAGTGAACATTTTTAGTTATCACTTTTGCATCTTGCCTTTTGGGATACATTCCTGGAAATGAATGACTTCATCCACGTCAGGAACTCCTAATTCTCTTCCTTCCCATTCCTGGATCATCTCACTGCTGCCACTGTCAATCTTGAGTAATAATGAGTTTTCCTGCAGTCACGTCAGACCACTCACTGCAAACAGCTTCTCTTTGCATCCATTTGACTCTTTAAGGACTTTCTATTCTAATCTGTTGGTGTACACAAACAAAAAACATTCAAAAAATGGAACTGTCTGAATAAAGTTCTTTTTGCATGTCTGATTCTTCCAAAATAGTACTGATTAAGTATTGTCCACATCACTGTTGTACTTTTTAAATTTTATCTTTCTTTATGGAAGAAACAGTAAAGCTGAGTCACTTAAAATGGAAAACTTCTTTTAAACTGTGTCACAACTACTGAGATGAGTATCTCTGGGATGATCCTCCATGCTGCCTCTCTCATTTGCAGATTCCTTACCAGAATGCCAGTTAAGACTAATTCCCTTGCTGAGTGCTAGTTTTACTGGATGGGTGCAGACAACCTGCTATTTATACTTGAATCTTTATTACCATCTATGTAAGCTTCATTTTTGATACAGTGGTCAGAGGATGACAGATGCTTGCTTGAGAAGCTCTGGAAGTATTTATCAAATACTGCTGTGGCACTGATGTCCTTGCATGTAAAACACCTTCTAGTGCAGGTGGGCTGGAATAAGTGACTATTTCTTACAATAAATGCGATGGAAGTCATAAGGTTGACCCTGTCTGTGAGTTGTTACTTTCTTTCTCTTTCAGATTGTTGTGCTGAGTCTCTGTTGCTGCAGTGAGGGCCCACTGTATTACTGGGAGAAAGCGCTGCTTATGCTGAATGCACCAGAATGCATAGTTCAGATGGGCAGGAGGCCTTCTTCAAGTTATGCCAGGGATCAGAGCGTAAAATTTAAGGAGTAAATTTAATGAAGAACAGAGGAAATTTAATCCTGGATCTGGCATTTTTATTGTGTACAGTGGAGTAAACACCATAACTGTTTTTAATAATAAGACTGGTGCCTCTATGATAGAGTTTATTTTAAGTTCTCTTGAATTTGGAGGATTTCTTTTTCTAAATATATTTTATATTTCACACAACTTTCCAATCTTGGAAGCGTTGAGTTTTGAGGATATTCACAGTTTATGATTTATTCCCTATTGTTAGTCTTCAGACTGCCTTTCTGGCATTGAAATCCAATTCACCAAGGTGATTTTCATCTCTCCTTCAGGAGGAAGTAGTAATGGTGCTTCTTTCTCTTCGCATGCCTGGGGCAATTCCACATCAAATTATTTTCCAGGTTTGTACTTCACTTTTACAGGGATCGTCACCAATACTGAAATAGTTGTATTCATTCAGAGTTCCTGTCTTTATCCCTTTGCAATGGCCAGCATGCCGGAAGGAAGCTTAGGTTTCTCTGAAACCGTGGCTTTTTTCCTGTCATATGGAGACTCTTCATTTCAAAGTCTTTTCAAGTCAATAGAGCAAACTAAATCCAGATCAGGTAGGGCTAGTTTCTTACAGTGTTTAGTTGTTGGTTTCACAGAATGGATACAGCTTGAAGAAGAGGAAGTCCTGGTCCCCCAGGTCATTCATTCTTACAGTATCTGATGTTAAAATTGAGGTGTGAACCAGTTTGTGTTTAGAACTGAGAGCAACAGAGTTCACACATGCCCTCTGAATCTTTCTCCTTGCTTAGGCTTGTACCAGACATGTTTTACACTACCCTGGTATGCAGGTGGAATCTCATATGTTGAAAAATAAAATTTTGATGATGTCCTACTCTTTCTACTTTTGGCCTGAGAACTGTTACTTTCAGGGTGGTGGCAAACATTTCTTTGCAGCCTTTAGGAAGCCTTTCCTGGTTCTGATTTAAATTCCAGTGGTGCCTGTGCGAGTGCTTATATGGAGAGCTTGTACGGACCAGCTTGTCTCCTTTTCTGCTGGTAATTCATTCAGAACCTACAATCATCCCAAATTTATAGGTATTGAGGACTCTAGCAGTGCAACCTGATAGCTAGCCTTAGATGTTTAAATGAGTTCTGCTGCAGTACTTCAAAGGTATTACAACACCAAGGTTAATGATGACCTGGTGACCTACCAGACTCATTTTCTTAGATTGACCAGAGCTGATGCAGATTTTAGATAAAAATGAGATTATTTGTAAATTTTCTTTAAAAAAACTTACACATGAAATATCAACTTGTTTGGGTAACCTGTAAAGTGTTTTAAATTAGAAAGGGCCAGATTAAAAAAATGTTAGGTCTTTACTGTGCATTTTTCCCTCTCTCACTGTGTTGCATGAACCCTGACAACTCTACTTTTCTTCCAGTTTTCAGCTAGCTTGTATCTATATTCAGCTCTGTATTTGAAAACTTGTGAACTTACAGTAGTTTCACTTCCTGCACAATTTCTGTCGTCCCGGGCTGGTGTGCGGTATGCATGCCGGCTCTGCTGACGCTGTGTTGTGAAACTACTCTTTCAGAAGCTATGCCCCGAGGAGTGGGAAAGATATGTTGTAATGCTGTGAAGGGGGAGAAAAAAACCAAAACAGCCTCATGTATAAAATGGTCATTTCTCAGAACCTGAGTGGTCATCTTCTTCTCTGAAAATGGTGAAACCTGGGCTGTGTTTGTATTCTTTATTTGCTTATTTTTTAATGGAAAAGTGTTGACTAATGGCACTTGCTGAAGGGGTGATTTTGCGTACATGCTGCCTGTGCTGTACCTTTCCCTGACAGGAAAAAAAAATTATCCCGACATTAACTGAATGTCTCTGCAAGCCTTAGCAATTCTGACTGGACAGAAAGATGGGGTCTGGAAAAACAATTCTCTGCAGTATTTACTTGAGCCTTCCTTCTGTCCACACAAACCAAAATTAGCAATGTCAGTGTAGATGTCGGGTAGTTATGCCACACATGAATTTATGAGTTTGCATAAACATCTTGTTATTAAAACTTTAAATATTTACACAGAGATTCTGCTGCCTTCTGGACTCTTGTGAGATTATTTCTGAGCACTGAGGTTGGGGCTTTTTAACTGAGAATATTCTAGGGTTGACTTTCAGTGCTTTTCCAATCAATGGTTACAGATTAATTTATGCTATATCAGGGTTTAAGTGTTGCTTAATCCTTCTATAGTTCTAGCAAAGGCTGACCATTTGAGTAAGATTATGTAGCTTTGAAAAAAAGCAGTTTTAAATAGGATATTGAAGCAAAATTAAGTAGAGCTTATAGTGCTGACTTTTGCTGGTATGTCCACACTTAGATTCTGCAGCAATAGGGCATATTTCTGTGTAGGGCCCTTAGGAAATCAAGGCTTGTGCTGACTGTTCCTCTTAAGGACCCGGTATAAATCCCCCCTGAATGAGACTCCTATTGTTTTTGGTGAGACTTGACTGGGGCATGAAAGCAGAATCATTATAGTAGGTTAAACTTTAAACTATTTTCTGTTTAGCTATATGTGCATATAACAAAACATGCCCTTGGCTTGCCAAACATTATCCAGTTGGCAATCACATGGCAAACAATATGCTGAAGATTAAAAGACTCTGTGCTTTAAACAACACTTTCCATGCTTGATGCAATAGTTCCCTTTTAATTATGTAGGGAACTAGCACTGTTAAGTGGAGGCAAGTAATTGCCATGAAAATTTGCAGATTTTCTGAGTAGAAGTATTTATTCAAAATAGTAGTGGGGGATAAGAAACGACCGACTATAGCTGATGGAAGGACTGGCTTATAAATGACTGGGTGCTGCACTTGGATATGGTGGGACCTGGAGGAGCTGCAGACTGCCGAACATCACTCATTGAATAATGCAGTGACAGCTCTCTTTTTAGCAAAACAGCAATGGCCCCCAGTCAGTGTGGAGAGGGGAATCACGGGATGAGGCAGTTTGTGCCAGGGAAGCAAATTATAGCTCCAGTTGTCTGCAGTGGGTCTGTTAATTTTAATATTTTTAGCATAATTTTAATTCATTCAAAGAACAAGCTAACCCTAATTTTTTCCTCCTTTAGAAATTTGGAAGGAGGTAAAAGAAGGATTAAGTAATGACTTAGGAATTTTACCGTGAACATGGATGTTGGCTCTCTGTCGCTGTAGCTACATCATCCATCTCAACATACAGTAGCTATGGGAACAGAGCTATTGGACCTTGCAAAAGGAATGCAAACATTTCACTGCTGATTTGCCATTTGCCAGAGTCCTTTTCTCACAAGTCTTAACATAATTTCCATTCTGGTCTTCAAGCTCGTTCAAGCCTAAAACTCCAACTGTGGCATCTGCCTCCTACAGAGTCAGTCTCACGGCAAACAGGTCTCTTTTCTCTGTATTCTTACAAGTCTTTCTATCATATTCAACTTTGTTGACATAGTATTATTGGAGTTTCTTCCTCCTTGACTGAGCAAGGACACTGAGTAAACTATAGCTGTAGACAACAGAGGAAACCAAATGGGTGCGGAATAGCCTCTCCAGCATCACAGATAGCTTCTCTGCTTAGGACACACGTGCAGTTGGGCAGCTTAGTCACAGAATCTCATGGGTGTTGTTAGCCCAAATGCTCTGTTTATCCTGGATCTCAGGGAATATGGTGGTGGTGAGCAATTTAAAAATGCTTGATAGAATGGCTTAGTAAAATAAATAGTAACGATAAATTTACTGTGTTTCAGAAAATGTAGCAATCAGCTGCAAGGAGTAAGGGGCATTAAGCAGCTGATCCAAGAAGAAGCTTTGTAAACAAGGGGTGCTCATACTCAGTAGAACCTACATATGTATATATACATATATATATGTATACAAATTCTTAAAAATAGTGTAATTTAAATATAGATACAAATGAAAGTTGTAACTGTTTAGTGCTCCTTTCTACACAGCATCCTGACATACGCTACAAAATTCCTGTCCTTTCCTGGCTGAAGAGTTGACAAAATGAGGTATTTGTATATTAGGTGACTTTGTCTGAGCACTGTTAAACACTGGTGGCCTTGGGGAGGAACAGAAGTACAATAAATATTGCTCTTTCAGAAAGCTACAGGAAAGGAAATAGGGCAGTTGAAATAAGATACTTATGTTGATTAAATTAATGTTCACAGCATGACTCTTGTCAAAACTTGGCTTAATACATTATAAGCAATTTACCAAAGAGAACTGGTATATTCAAGATAAAGACAGCCACAGTGTCCTGGTTTCTGAGAGCAGAATATAGTTGAGTTTGAATCTCAAGAACTTGATCCAGGCTTACAATTTTTGGCTTCAAATCAGACCAGTAACATCCTACTTCCTAGCAGATGAACTAAAATAAATGACCCGTGAAGCCTGATTCTGTTTCTTACTTCTATCTATTCTACTGCAAGTAAGATTTCTTATTAAAATCACCATGGATACATGATCCTTATAATCCTGTGAGTCTTTTTCTGATTGTCTGCTTAGCTGCAGAAAGTTAACTAATGCTGTGCCTAAGAGAAATAAGCTGCTGCTCCTTTCCCAAAATCCCAAATCAAAGCAGCTTGCTTTTGAATCAATCGTGGGCATTTTGACCTGGTTCCACCATGGCAGATGCATTCAGCAGTGCTTTGTGTCCATCCCAGTGGGATCTGGGGTGTGTGCTCTCTGCTGCATGGCATTTTGCAGTAGCAGAGAAATAAAACGTGGTGTGGGAAGTTGCTTAGACACCTTTGGAAAGAGTGGAGTAGCAGTGCAGAAGCAGTTGCCCTGACACAGAGCTCTTTTGTAGAGGCCTGTGCATACTTCAGAAAAAAAAAAAAAACAAAACCTTTATTCAACAACCAGTGCGATTGATATGGACTGGTTGGTTATTACTGGTAATCTGGTAAAATCAGTACTCTGATTTGTATCAGCATGTCCCTACTGTCAAAATATGAATGTGTATTCTCTGATTTTCTACCTTGTTGCTTATAGGCATGAATTTGAGTCCCTTAAACCTCGTGACGTACAGTACATTGGGCAACTCAGTCATTGTTGAGAGCATCTCCTGGGCTGTCCACAGCTGACTGCTGTGGACAGAAAGGAAGGGCAAAGGTTGAAAATCCCGGTTTAAGTAGCTGGAGAAATATTTTGTACATCACCACACTGCCGTCATTACCTTCTACTGGTATGGGCTTTCAGTAAAATGTATCACAAATGACTTATGCTGTACGTGTCCTTTCCGGGTTCCTCCTTAGCAGCACATATGCAGTGTCATTGTGTGCTTCTCAGTGAAAGAGGCTGCATTAAAAATGACTTCTGTTACTGTTTAATGTACTGCAGCAAATGTTGCATAGATGTGTAAATCAAGACATTTGTTCTTCATTTTTAGCAATGCCCTTTCCCTGAACTCATTTAATGAGACAGAGTTGTAAGATGTTTGTATGTTATCCAGCTGGACTGGGCGCGCGATTCTTGAACTCTGACTCTTACTACATTCTCATTTTAAAGTGTCCTGTGTCAATAGATAGTGGCAGCTATACTCTTAAGGCAGCCTTGTTTCACATAACACCACTGTAACATAGTAAGCAGTGTAATAGACAGGAAAATGGCTGAGACTGGGAGAATTTGGGAATTTCTTTGTTACTGAAGTCCTTGGCAGCTGTGTTTCATAAAAGTGAAGGGGCACTGTAAGTGAAGGGGGAGGGTAATTTATGAAAGGTAGTGTATGAACCGAAATGTGACATCCAGCAGAAGGTGCCGGTAAAAAACAGAAGACACTGCAATTTATTATCCCTGTATGTCACAGAAAACATGACTAGAAATCAGTTCCAGCATATAAATGCAGTTTATGTAGTCATAGCAATATAGTTATAAAAGTAGTTATAGAGGCGTAGATTATTGCCTCTAATTTCAGATATCTGTTACAATAAAAAAAGAAAAACTTATGTTGCTGAGTAACCAAACTATTTTCTATCTGCTCTAGATTAAACTCAAGGTGAGAATTTTTTCAACCCATTTAACAATTTTTATGCTCCTTTTCTGCTGAATGTCATGGCAAATGTAGATTGCTCAGATCCTCAGCTATGCATCTCAACCCAACTACACTGTATGGCTGTTTACCAAGAATGAGTTAAGTATACTGCTTTTTTCTGTACACTTTGCTGTTAAATTTTATTTGATGTCTTGCTGGGCCTAGTCCTCTGCATTTAGACTGCGCCACTGCCTCATGACACCAGGCACTTTGGGCAAGCCAGGCTTGCGTCCAAACAGATGCTGAGCTCCAGTGCTGGAATTGCTGCTACTGGTCTGAGAGAGCTTTTTGTTTGCTGTTTTGTTTTGGTGTTTTGCTAATGCTGTACCTTTCTTAAGTAGTCTAGGAAAACATTTTACACCTGTGTACAGCAGCTAGTGTAATGGGACATTATCTGACTTACAGCGATGGGTGGGGAGTACTTTTTGTTTGCAAGGACCCCGTGGAAAAAAAGGTTAAGGCTGGTCTTGTGGCAGCATATTCTTGCTCTTTCTGAACATGAGAAGAATAGATTTCTTATATATCCTTTTATCTAGTTTTCTATTCTCTCTTCTCTGCCTCTCCTCCCCTCTCTCACAGCGTAAAAGTGAATCTTCTCCTCTGTGTGTTTTCATCTAGTAACTCCAGCTTCTTTCGTGGGGTCTTTTGCTTCATGCCAGTGCAGAGGAGGCAGGAAGATGATGCTAACTGGTGCCAGGAGAAGGAGAACAGGGCACTTCCCATGCTCAACATGCATAGGACAGCCTGGAGCCGAGGTGCTCTGTCATGGTGATAGAGAGCTAAGCAGCAATATGGACACAATGACCCTGTGTATAAGTTGCTTTTGTTTCTTGGTTAGAACAGAGGACATCTTGCCTTCTCTGTGTGATGGTCCACAACTGTGCATGCTAGGGTAATTTACTGGGTATTCCTTCAGTGAGGAACATGGTTAAAAACATGGGAGGGAGGTGATCTGCCATGTTCCAGTGTCTGCTGTAGAAGCAGATAAGAGACATCCTTTCTTCAGAAATGTTCTAAAGGGAAAGGGTCACCCTTTCATCCTTTCCCCTTCTCTTGAAAACTTTGTTGGACATAAAAGCAGTTTCAGTCTTTAACATTTACACAGATTGACCTCAGAAATAATCAGTGGCATCCTAAAATGACTGCTAATCCCAGGGGCTGCAAAGATGTCTACCATTTGTCAGATACTTACACTACATTTGAATAATCAGAAAAGCATAAAGACCAATTCAGTAACCTTTTCCTGGTATTGCTTGTTAGACGTTTGTGGTCAGACCATCATCAGTATGGACAATGGCAGCGAGTGACTTTATTTTCTGAATTACAGTAATTTCTCACACTTCAGTAGCTCCTCTTCTGGCTAGTGGCCTTAGTCTAAATCCATGTTTTCACTTTCCTCAGTACCTTCAACTCTCAGATTCTACACATGAGCTTTTCTTGGCAGCTATGCTTGTAATGCCCAGATTGGTTCCCTAATGCCTTAATATTTTTGAGATCTAAAACACTGCTGTAGAAAAGAATTAAAGCACAGCCTAGAATAAAAGAACTAATTAACAATTTTTAAGTCCCTTTTCCACAGAATGTGTTAGCAAGTACACGTTGTTCAGACTTCTAGGTCTGCTATGCACTGTGACCTAAAGATACCAACTAGTTAGTTATAGCCGAGATACAAAATCCTGTAGCTTCTCAGGAGAGAAAAATGACAGGATTGGTTGCATTTTTTTTTTTTTCTTATTGCATTTAAAGTAGAGTTGAAACTTTACATCTTGGGAGGATTTAGGTGGACAGGATTAATAACCTCCATGAACCTACTGTACCAAATTTATGCTAGTATCTGATCAGAGAGTGAGTCTTATTAGTGCTATAGAAACCTCCCAGCAATATCGTGCTCCAAGAACAAAAGTACAGCTTGGAGGCATTCATATCAATAATTGTATGGAAGTGGCTTCATCTAGATATCGATGTTTGAGGCTGTGACTGGTTGTTCAGCTCATGGTGCCCACAAATCTGCATAGTGCTCTTGAGGGCTGGTGGTCTCTCAAATCTTAGCATGGAGCATGGAGCCTTTCAGAGCTGCAAGACTGCTGATCTTTCCAGGTGGGGTGTTAAATGGAAAATAAACAGCTTTGTGATGCATTCCCATTTTCTGTGGATAACCATCGATGGAAAATGAGCAGAGATTGACAGGCCCAATGAAGTGCCCCTGAATAGGAATGTAGAGTGACATTTACTCTTTTTTCCTTTTTTTTTGGTGCCTTTCCAGTACCAAATAAGAAGGAGAAAGAACACCTCTTTCTCAGATCTTACTACCTCTTCACAGACTCCAGACTTAGTTTTCTGGTGAATTTAATTGTAGTCGTGGTCTAATATCTCTCTTTCTAACACAAGAATGTGTACATGCACAAAGTTGCTCTCCTGTTGCTCTCTTCTCCTGTCTATTTATTAACAGAACTGTCAACTGCTTGATAATGTCACATGGGGGAAGGCAGGGCTTTCTATTTTCTTAGACCTTAGTCCCAGGTAGAGTTACAGAGTGCTAATGGAAAGTCAGGTTTTTAATTTCATCCTGCTGTAGTCAAATATTTAATTAATTGTTGCATGTTTTTGCAGCTGAGCATTAAGACTTTTGTTCCACATGCTTGATCACATGTGCCGAATCTTCATAAACCCAGTGCTGTACTCTGCTCCACAGCATCGTGCTGAGGTGCTAGTCAAGGCGAGGCTGTAAATCTCAGCAATTTACCGTGGGGAAATGTTACTGTACCTTGCAAATGTAAAGAATATGCTTTCAATAACCTTCTAAACAATGTTTTAAAGTCATTAAAGCAGTCTGAGGAGAGTGACGCTCAGTTGAGAAGAGTTGATTGCTCTCAATCTGTATAGGCAGGTGGCCATGTACAACTGTAATACTGCTTTTCTCTGGCTATTAGCTTGAAGATACTGATACCCATCCAGGTTTACCATTGATACTACTGTTTTCCAGCTGCTGCTTGCTAGTATGAACATATTTATGGTAACTGAGGATCATATTTGAGTAACTGTAGATGTCATACAGTTAGGCTGCATAGGAAACACTCGATATTTGAAAAAAAATTGTTGAATGTGAGGTTCAACAAAGCCAACTGGTTTCAGAGCCTCTGGTTCAGTATTCTTTGATCCAGCTTCTAACTTCATTCATAGGGCTAGCAAACAGTGCTGGAGTCTTTCTGTCTCTCTCCTTGTTTTTTATTGAAAGGGAGTTGTACTGGCAAACGCTAGAGATGTGATCAAACATCCCAGCTAAATTTCACCCTCCTAAATATAAAACTTAGTATTTTAATACTCATTTGAAAGTACTGAATTACAGACAGTCATTGCAGATCAACTTTTGTTTAGCATTTCTAAGCATTACTTTGTAGTTCTTAAAGTGAAACTGCAAAATTATTCTTGGTGATGATGGCATTTTGTAAAGACTCAGTTTTTGCTTTGCGCTGTCATCTATAGTTATCTTTGAGGAGAAGATCATAAGGAAAAACTCTCAAGAGCACTTAACTGAATTTTGAAAATGAAACTCATGAAAATAAAATTTGGAACTTAAAAATAAGTGAGAAAACTCCCATCTCTTCAGCAATACTGAAATTGTACATTGATTTGTATCTGAATTACTTGGTATAGCAGATAATATCACCACATTACTCTGAACAAGTTTTAGAAATGCTTTTATTTTAATCTAGCCTGATAGCAAGTAGTTATTTTCCAGTCGCTAAAAATAGGAATGAGATAGATAGGAAAAAAGATGATCAAAAATATCCAGGCAAAACAGTTGAAATGGCCTAACAGACAGCCAATATAAATTCCCATGTTTTCATTTGTGCATTAATTCTGTGCTATAAATAACATAAATAAAATCAAATTATTGTTATAGTGCTCCAGCTGGTAAACCACTCAGCACACCAAAAATATCATTTAAGTGCAAATGAGCAAAGGAATTTATGTCAAAACACTCCACAAGCTCAGTAGATGGAGAGATAATAGCATAGATCATCTTGCAGTGATGCACTGTAGTTAGCTAGTAGACAACAAAATTGTTCTTGACTTTTTCATTTTAAAGGTAATTAAATTTTTTAGGACAATTTTGGATTCTCCATGTAGGTTTGAATGGAAAAACTGTTGGGAGTGCCTCCTTTCTCTACCTGTACTGATTTTGACAGACTCCCATCTCTGCAATCCTGATGTAACAGTTACCAGAGACTCAGTTTTCTTCTTTTCCATCTACAGTTCTTCTGTCTTCCCTGTTGCCTTGTTGTACAGTCCTTTGTCAGGTTTATTTCAAATGGTGCTAGATGTCTTGACTCCTGAATATGCAAGCTTAACTTGTCAGAACAAAGCATGCTAAGGAGAAACACACAAATTTTAAAATAAATTTAAAGAACCCTTGTGTTTCTTGAATTTCTCTGAATACCAGGCTAACAGGTAAGAAAGAATGACTGAAATAAATTGACATTAATTTTTTTAATGAATGTTTCAGATACCTTCCTCTCCTTGCAAGCATGCAGTGTTCCAGCCTTAAGCATTTAAAATGAATGATGTTGTAAGAAACCATGAGGCAAAAAATGCCTTCTGGGTTTAGCACTCTTTCAGGACTGTTCTTGCTAAAATGAGGATTAGAAATTAAATTTTAGATTATTTTTGTAGTAAATACTAGAGCTGACGCTTTAAAAAAATTCCACATACTCTGAGGTTATGATAAAATTTTGAGCTGAGAACTTCCAAATATATGTTCATAGAAACTGAGGTCATTTGAAGCTGAGTGTCATATGGTTATGATCCCATGTTATTTAGTTACTTTAACCTCACTTCTTTCTCAGGTTAGGATCTTCAAGATTTTTTGGCACACATAACATTTTTCCTGACTGGCCTCTGACAAATATGGTAATAAAAATAGTTTTCTTTTAGTTTAAAAGACAAAAACCCCTCTTAATCTTATTTTCTTCCTCTGTAACTGTTATTTGAACTTTTTACATGGAAATTATTCTTATTTTTGAAATTAATCCAAAAACATTTTTTGCTTTAAGATAAATTTGTTTTCTAATCAGTGACTATAAATAGGTTGTGAACCTGCTCAACAGACACTGATAGGAGATTTTTTTTCAAAAGCCTTGCATTTACATAATTGCCACGATGTAACCTGCATGGAAGCAGGAGTCTCTGCAACAACATGTGTATGCCCTTCATCTACTCATAGTACAACACCACAATTCCTTCAAAATCTACATAAAAAAGATTACATCCAAGTCAATGGGTACAAAGTTGGATGTTCACAAATTCGGTCTGTGACTTCGAGCCCACAGTGCAGTCCTCTGTAGCTGCTTGTCCCTCAGTGCAGGTACTAAGAACTGAGACCAACACAGCTGCTCTTTATTCCCCTGGTATTATTTACCTGGCCAAATTTACACTGCTGATCTTAATTTACTTACCAAGGCTTCTGAAACTCCAGAATACTGACTAGTTTGAGTAGGCTATGTGAAAATGCTGCTACTGAGGGGAATTTACCTAAACTTGTCACCCTTCAAATAGCTAATTCCTGCCATGCCTTGAAGATGATCCTTTCGTATCCTGCTCTGTTGAGCATCATCTCCAGCAGCGCCATGTCACTATGTCTAGTTGACATTTAATTGCACATTAAAGGAAGACACTTCTAATTTTCACAACTTTCTATGACTGTAGTCACTACAGCTCAGATCTGTAGGTAGTAAAGGCAGCTTCTGCAGTATGTGACAAATGTAATTCAGAACTTTCAAACTTCTGTAATCTTTAAAAAGGTCTTGGAAAGTTAGTGAACCAGTTTAGAGCTTCCTCTTTCATCTGTTCAAATTTGAATAATTACTCCTAAAAGGGATGTCCTTTAAACAAAGACATGTGTCTAATTAATAAATATAGATTAAACATAGCACTGACCATGATGTGTTAGTACAAGACCTGAAAACCTCATGAAAGCAGGTTAAAAGGGGTTTATCGTAGTTTTTCAAGGATTCACAATGTTCTGTTTAAGCCAAATTACTTTGGTTTCTTACATCTGTCTTTAATAAAGCACTAAGATGGCTGCCAAGCAGTAGCTTCATCTTTATCCAGCTGGATACACCTGAGCTTTCTTAGCTTGAGAAGAAATCCTTCTCATCAAGTGAACCGAAACTGAGCGAAATGTGTGTATGTGGAACTATAAATCAAAATATCCATGTACAGATGTTCTTAGCCTAGAGGCATAAATGCAAAGGAGCTTGGTTCCAGAAAGCGCTTTCAGCAATACCTGAAAATGTTCAGAGATGCTTAGCAGCTCCATATTGCAATATTAGCACAGTACTGTAAAATCTAGATGAGTGTCTTGCTCATTATACTATCCTAATATGTGCAATATAATGGTAAGCTTCAGAAACAGTAGTTCAGTACAGTGCCAATATGCAGAAGAATAGCCTTCTCTAACAGAGATTTGGGGTGAAGAAGTCATACGGAATGAGCTTGCTTTTTAAAACAAGGAAGAATATCTCCAACCCTTTATAGCACCTGTTGGCATCAGGCAGACCTTTTCTGAGGATGAAAAGTGATATGATCCCATTTTGCGAATGGGGAAGTTGGGCTGCAAATGAGGTGGCCTTTCAGGCAACAGCAACTGGAAGAGACTGAGTAGGTTTTGTGCTCATGCCTCCTCTGACCCCAAACTGCTGTGGACCCCTGAAAATAGGGAGAGAGAGATATTCTCATGATTTTGTACTATGTTACAGTTTTATTGCAGTAATATGTGTCTGCATTTGGGCTTTGGAAGGGAAGATCTCGTCTGTCATTTTTACCATGGTATGCTTCATACTGACAGCTCCCAGAAGTTTAAACCAGGAGATAGTGTCTCACTGCTCTAGGATGGCAGTTTCACCTGGAGAAGATGACTCCTGCTCCAAATGAGCATGTTGTGATTTTAGGGATATGAGGTTAGTTCTTTTAAGATTTGCAGAAAGATGCAGAGCTGGGACAGACATGTGAAGCTAAGTGTGACTGGCAGGGTATGACAAAATGTAATGGTGTGATGGTAATTTTGCATTATTTAAATTGCCCTGAATAAAGAGAATAATTCCTTCTGTATTTGATTTCTATGTTTGAATGAAGTGACTCATGTCAGATTCTGTCAGAAGTGTGTGGCATAAGAGAAGTTTGCAGGTACTGGCAACTAGCATAAAATGACCCCTCTTTTTAGCCCCGTATATTCACACAGAATAGACTTTGAGAAGAAACCTTTTTTTAATCATTCATTTGCAAAAGCTAATAAATACTTCAATAGAAGACTTGCCCTTTTATAGTGAAGAATTGCTGACCTGAAAGTAGGCAGTGAAATTGGCCATTTATGGAAAAAAGGTTTTTATCTGTTCTATGTATAAATCATAGAATAAGCTTAACTGTGGTATTGTTTACCAGTTACATGTGATTAAAAATAAAAGAAATATAGGAGAGTAAGAGATTGTGGTAGGTAAGAGATTTCAATGAAGATCTGTGGTTGCAAATACTCTTAAAATAGTTATGTGTTTCTGGAGACATATTTCTTGATACTGGCTCACTTAGCATTTTCTGAAACAGTGTAAGACCTTTGAAAGTATTATTTCCAAATACAGATATGAGACTTTTATGGACTTGAATCATATTTAGACCTGCCCCCCTTGTCTGGGACGTGTGAATTTAGTGCTCAACTTGTGCATGTTGGGGGGATTACCCAGAAAACTGCAGTGAGCAGAACTGTGTACATGATTTCTGTAGAGCTGAATGCCTCTTGGCTTATGACAGACAACATCTTAAAGTTTATGAAGTGCAGCTCCCTCTCCCCACCTCCCAAGCAAAGTAATTGCCAAACGCCAGGAGCCAGAGCTGAGGCAGCAGGGCAGAGGCACTCTGGAAAAAAACCCCAAATTTAAGTGCTGCTCTGTCTGACCATTGCTACCTCACCAGCCAAAAGAACAGATTACAAAAAACCCCTGTAAAAGCCAGTGGCTGTTGGGAGTCTTGGCAGCTGTGTTCTGTTAATGGCATTAAAATGAATTGGTATCGTCTCACTTCTCCTGAAACGTGGAGGAGGATGGATTCCACATATGTGCTAATATGGGGGACAGCAAAATTGGACCCCAGTGCTGGTTTGAAACATGGGCTACTACTGAAATGTATTATTGCTGAAGGAGCTAACAGAACTTTTATAGTGGTATTTTTCTTGTTATTTATGGTTCTGTCTTGAAAAATGAAAACTAGTTTTCCATGTTTCTCAAGTCTCTATTGCTTTGATAGACTTCTCTCATTTTAATCCTGGAATAGCTCCGTTATACTTTATATTGATGTCTGCCTGCCTTCTTTGGTTAGAATAAATAATTTTTCAAATAGCCATGGGCTGAAAGCTCTTTAAACCAAAGGAATGACTCTAAGTGTTCTCTATAAATAGCGCTCCGTACAGCATGTGGACCTTGGAAAATAAGGTCTTTTCTGTTATATGGTCTCAGTTGACCAGAATTGCAAATTGACATACATACAGTCTTGATGGAGGGCTAGTCTACATCAAGAGTAATATAATCTAAAGCAACTGATATGCATTCTGAACTGCAGAAATTGAATTGTGCCCATATTAGGTATTAATTACATTCATTGACACAAAATGCAAGTCAGTGCTCTGGTGAGGTGGAGGGAAAGGGACTACATCCAACTCCACAGCTATCCCTGCAAAGTTATTTTTCTTTTGCTTTCATTTAGTGAGTTTAAATTTGGTAGGTCTAAGATGGACAGATTTCCTACTGGTACTTAAATGGAAAAGAAAACCAAGCTATTTTATTGAAAGGAGATATACACCTGATCTCCTGTCTTGATTTCTAGTTTTCATTTAATTCCTGCTGCATTGTTTGTTCTTCTGCTTTTTGGGTAGCTGCTAGCTTGGAATGGTTCTGGCTGAGTAATTATTAAATCGGATTTCTGCCTTGCCTGGTTTGAACATAAATCTCTTAGTGCAATTTATGGATTGCACTGGCTGCTCACTTTACATCTTGCCAAATGGACTTGTTAGCCTCCAGTCTTATGTAACCTTCCCTCTAGCAGAGCTGAGCAGTCATCCCAATATAACCCAAAACAAAACCAAGTAAAAGAGAAAGCACAATCAGTGAAGATGTCAGAAAGAAACTTAGGCAATCAATCCAGATCTGAGAGTCTTGAATTCAAGGTGACATATCTGACAGCTTATATGGCTTGTTGCCTGGCATAGCTCTTACTTTGGGATTATTAGAAACACTTTAAATTTTCAAAGTGGATTTCTCAAAGCAAACCATTATCCTGTAGGGACACAAGACAAAACTCTGTAATAGAGACTGGTTTTATTCTGCAGCCCCCTCTGTCAGCTTGCACCACTGAAAACGAAAAGCAAACTCTGCCTCTCTCCTCTCAACCAGCTATGGCTCGCTCTGAATCTGTGTTAGCTTACTAGCAAAATGTGGCACTGAGGAAGTGTAATAGGCTCCACATGACAGCAGTTGTTGATGCATACCTACGGTTCTTCAGCTGGGTCAGGAAATACTGCTCTCATTTCTCAAATTTTGGAGAATATTGCCAGTCTTAATAAAAGATTGCCTAGATGTCTTGTTATTTCGAAGAGCCATTAGAGGAGTGGTGAAATGTGTAGTGGTGAAAAAGATCAAGAGGTATTTTTAAGACACAAAGAGAAATCAGCTGTTTAATGCTCTTTGCTTGCCAGTGATTGTTGTATATCGATTCCATGTCGTTTTGATAATCCTCTCCCAGTGACTAAAGTGAAACTGGTAAGCCTGGTAGTTTGAATGTAATGCTTTGTTTAAAAAATGGAGGGGGAAGGGAAAAAAGTCAAAATCCAGTATAAACATGCATTCTAAATAAGATCAAAAAAGAAAATCTGGAACATGAGATTTTCTTTTGTGTTCAATGTACGGTGTTTTAAAAAAACACATATTGTGCTAGTGTGAGAACCAGGAAGTGAGAACAACCAAAGTGACAAACTTAATATAATAGACCAAGCTACAGTCTGGTAGAAAATGTATATGGCACAAATGAGTGTCCAGGAGCATGAATGTAAAGAGTTTTCCAAAACGTTGAGCATTTAGGCTTACATTGCTCTCATTTCTTTTGAGCATGTCTTTAATACAAGACACTATTACAACAGAGCTGTGAGAAGCTGAGAGCTGATAAGATGCTGGTATTGTGGTCATGAGGAGGAGTTTTTTCTTAACAACATGAAAAATACTTGTAATTTAGCCCAAAGTCTTGCAGGGTTTAATTATAGGTAGTTTTGATGTTACGCAAAACATGACTTGACCTGTACACATTGACTTTAGTACAGAATTTTTAATTTAAATTGAAAATTAGTATATGAGACTGAAAGTCAAAAGTTGTTATTCCAAGGAGAAATGCAGCAGCTCTTTAGGAGATTGGTGTAAAATACCCTGTAAGTGCTGCTGAGGTGGTAAGTAGGTTTTGTATTGGTTGCTTGCGAGAGGTTAAATTTCACCAGAGGCATGATGTGTAATACTCTCCTAAAGACGTAAGTGTACTCAGCTTTCTAATGCAATGTTAAACTTGCAGGTATTTTCAGAATAACGTTCTAATGACTAATTTAACTGTCATTAGCAGTTGTGTATTAACTAGAGGATGAAACTGGTTTAATCATGTGACTCCTGCATATACCTTAATTTCTGAGGAGTGCCTTTGCGGTGTTCAGGGCTGAGGTTATTGGGAAGGTGGGCACATCACCAGTAACTGAAGCAGCTGCATGTTCTGTGATGGAGGTTCAGGAGAAGAGAACTGTGTGTGTTTTCTGAAAATCAACGAACCCCTTCTGATGTCTAGACCTGAAGCTGTGGTACCTCTTGGAGCATCAAGTAGATGTGCAATCATTTCCTTTTCAGGAAAAATAGAGAAAAGCTGTTGCTGCTGCCTAATATAGAGCTGAAACAGATAAAAGCAGATAGAGAATGTGTTAACTAGATCCTAAATCTTAAAATACTTTAACAGTTAGGTAATGGAATGAAGGAGTCAACAATAAATACTTCATTTAAATTGCTAATCTTTTTTTTCTTTTTTTTTTTTTTTTACTGAGTAAACTAGGTACCATGTATTTTGGAAGGAAACACTTGCAGTGTTCTCATGAACACCATGACACACACCACAGTGGAGAGTGCTGAGTTGGGTGGTTGGTGGCTGGTCTTGCTTCCCTGTTTTTGTCCTTTCTGTGGTGGAATTGTGGAGTCATGTGCTGCAGTCAGAAATGGTGTGCTGCAGCCCATGTGGCTTGTATTGAAAAAAGAAAACCAAAATTGAGAATCGAATTTGGTTCATAATTATAAACGTGGTTTCATTGCCTGTGTCATGCAAACAGAAGAAGGAAAATACATAGTTTAAGGATTACCATGATCTATCATAGGTCTGAGCTGTCTATTAAGATTCCTGTTCCTAGCTATAGAATGTATTCTTACAGCCGAGGCATACGCCCAGTGCTTTTTCCAGTGAGCAGCACCATGAGCAGCCTAGAGATAGGAAAGAAAAATGCTGAAGAATTTAGCAGTCCCTTGGAGAATCCATTTTAAAAATAAAACTGGTAGTTCCAAGATTTCAAAGTTAATGTATCTGTTTCTTATAGCATATTGTAATTTATATTCTAAGGAGTGTCTGAAGTTTAATTAAAACTAGTTTGACCACTTAAATGGGCATTAAAGTATTACAGTTTTTATAATGTGGAATGTTAAAACAGATATAATGTAAATGTAAATCCCCATAAATAATTGTCTCCAGTGTCAGTTCCCTAATTAAATACCCTAAGGCCTTTTTCAAAACGTGAACGTGGCTCTCCATGTCCTTGTTAATGAAATGGCAGGTAAGTTTATTATTTATGCAAACAGTAACCAAGAACCTTTGCTACTGAAGAAAACATGTAAATGAGGATTGTATAGTAATTTTTTTTTTGGTATAGAAAGCATGAATTTGAAATCTCTTCATGTGCCTTGTACTGTATGTTCTTTGTTCAGGATGAGGCTAAAGAAATACAATTAGATATTCCTACACCTTCTCTTCACTAGGATTGTAGCGTCGAGTAGGCTGATGTTTTCATTGCTTACTAACATCTGACTGTTATATTTTTGGACTGTCACTTTTGGAGGCACCCAAAACAGTTCAGGGGTCTGCAAGCCAAGCATATTTGAGGTATTGAGATCCACGATAGAGATGGTGCTGGAGGGGCAAAATTCAAGCAAAATGTGAATGAGAAGGAAATCGTTCCTTTATCTAGGCTTTTATCACTTTGCATGTTTCTGTAATTAGACATGGTGGTGGTGTCTTAAGTTTTTGAGGGAGGCAAAATGTGGCTGGCCATAATTGGAATAATATGTGTGGAATCTTGCCTCACCCTTGGCTGTGCATGTTCCCGAGACCTGAACAGTTTGAAAGATGTGGGCAATAACCACCTCTGAAATTTGCATCATTTCCTATTTGGGTACTTAATTCTAGGATACAGATTAGAAAACTTTGGCTAGTGTGAAATATTTATTAAACTGCTTCCTGGGGAGTCATGCACAAACCCCAGAGTGATGTGGCAACTCAGAAAGAATAAGGAGGAGGCACATGCTTATATTTTTGGCTTAGTCTTTCACGTTATTTTGAAGCCTGCAAACTATTTCTACAAGAGGTGTTCTTGTAAAATTAATCTCAGTCTCTGCAAAACAGGTGTTTACAGCAGTTTCCCCTTCCAGCTGTGTGCCTAACAATAGTGTGATTAAGATCTCAGTCTGGGGCAGGCTGACTTTTGGCTGCATGTATGTACCTGCATGAGCATGTCTGCAAGCTGCTTTTATTATTCAACAAAAAAGAACATATGCCATTTATCTGAATGTAGGAGAAATGCTTTGAACATGAGCTCGGTCTCCGGTCTCTAGGAAGGCTGGTAGGCTGAACAGGGCAGATGAGGCAAATAGAAGTTGATGGCAGCATTTTTAATTTAAGCCATCAGAGCATTGGATGAACCGAATGCAAGGCTGAGCAACACATACACTGCACTGTAAAAATAATGTATTTTATGCTTCTTCTGTGTTGTGCAGTTTTTAATATGACTTGTGTTTCTGTTATAAACAATGCAAAAGAGCCTGGCAGGAACTGCCAGGGATGAAACTGGAGGCACTGCAATTGTATCTATGCTGCTGGGCAATGTAGTGTTGTGTTGGATCACTGGAAAAAAAAACAACAGTTGTGGCAAAACAGTGTGATTCTGATTTGAAACCAGCAAGAGGGAAGTATCATATAATGGTAACACCAAAATGGATCAGCTGTAGTCAGTCATCTAAGGAGAATAGGGGAGATGTATATTAGCTGGTCTAATAAAAGATGTTACCTCTGCCTACAAAGCACAGCCTCACCTGGGGTGAGTGGGGAGTTCGTACACAGCAGAGCATTTCTTCCATGACGCTTGTTGACTTGGGAAGGCAAGACTGGTCCATGTTGTGCTCATGTTTTCTGCAAGATGGCTTTGTAGCTGGAGAAGCTAAGGGTGTATTGGCTTAGAGAAATGAGGTGTATTACATTCGGGAGCACTCTTCTACAGGGCAGCTCTGCAGTACACAGGTCAGAACTTCACTTAAGTGGGTTTAATATCGGGTGACACGCACAGACTGCATAAGGCAGTTGATGTTTCCGCAGACTTTACTACAGCTAAAGTAGTGCTGGTGTCTGACCAGAGTGAGACTGGATAGTGGATCTTCAGTAACTATGTGTCTCTGGATTCTTCAGCTGTACAGTCCTCCAACTCAGGAGGATGCAAGTCCAAAGTCTTTGATAGTTGCTTTCAATGTAACCCACAAAATCTTCATCGTTCTTTGATCAAATAATGGATAAATTTTAGTTTTATTCAGGGGAATTCTGCCTAGCTAGCTAGCTTTTTTCCACACAGGAATTACAGAAGAGCAATTACAGAAGAAGAATTGCAGGTGCAAAGTACTTGTGGTTTCAGGTTGATGCTAAATGAATTGATAATTTTAGCAAAACCTTTGCCTGTAATGAAACTGTGGGTCTTCATTCCTCTTCTGTTTGTGAAAAAAATAGGTTCCTAATTGATGAATTCATACATACCTCAGAGCTCAAGTATTTCACATCAATCTTAGTAATAGCTCAGGTACAACTTTTTCATTTGCTCTCAAAATAATTGTCATGTGATTATTAACTTTTCTGATAACTTGCTGTATTATTAGTAGTTATGCTTCTCAAATGAAGCAGGTATTCATGTACAAATTCTTAAATAGCCAGGCACAATTTTATAGCAGCCTGTAGTTTGCTTAAATTATTATATCTCATAATTGGAATCTAATATAAATTATGATAATTTAGATATATTAATGACAGATGGCCCATATTTAAAAAAGCACATCATCCTCCCCATTTTTGTGAGGTGTACGTGTCCCCGGGAATTCTAAAATAATATAAAACTTGAAGTTCCCTTTTTTTCTTTTTTTTAAAGAAATTTCCATCACATGTATTCTACTTCTCACCAGAGGAGAATAAAACTGAAATCTGACTGAGAATTGAACCCTTAGACTTGGCATTATTACTTCTTAGAATTCCTTTATCGGCTGCATATTAAAAGAAAACAGGCCAGTACCAAAATCAGAATTGGCTTCTTCTGAAGATCAAGGTTAGAAAACCAAGTGAACACAATTTTTGTGTTTTAAACATTCACTGTTTTTTATACTCCTTCACTAAATCTTGAGATTCATGAGGCTTTGGAGGAAGGAAAGAGGCACCACAGTAGTTACAGGACTGTGCACATGCTGAGGAAAGGACAAAAATCTATCATCTGTTGTCCATGAAGAAAGCAGCACAAGTGCCAAGCTGAGATGTTCCCAATTTATTATTGTGTGTCTCACAGCAATAAACACACCAAATTCTTGAGTGTTAAGGAGTTGGCTTGAACAACCAGGGCATGTGGAGACCACAGGGCATGTTTTGTTGTGTGCATTTAATGAACTAGCATCTTGTTACCCTCAGATAGATGTAAGTGCCATGTGAAGGCGGTGTGCTGCTCACAGTCCTGCAGGTGTGGCATATTGTGAGGTGCCTGGCCCCTGGGGGCACAGCTGTGTGCCACCCCCAGACCTCTCTTTGTAAGGGAGAGGTGGTCAAGTGTGTGCTTCCTGCTGCCTCCCTTGCACCAGCACCACAACCAGTCTGACTGTAGGAGAGCCAGTTCCCATCGCTGCTCTGAAACAATAAGGAACACAGAACAAGAGGGTAGAGTAGGAAAGAAGAAAGTAGGAGAAAGGAGAAAGGAGAAAGATAAAGAGGAGAAAGAAGAGAAGAGGGAAGGGAAGGGAAGGGAAGGGAAGGGAAGGGAAGGGAAGGGAAGGGAAGGGAAGGGAAGGGAAGGGAAGGGAAGGGAAGGGAAGGGAAGGGAAGGGAAGGGAAGGGAAGGGAAGGGAAGGGAAGGGAAGGGAAGGGAAGGGAAGGGAAGGGAAGGGAAGGGAGAGAAGGACAAGAGAAGAACAAGAAAAGGTCACTACTACTGATGTGTGAAGAGGCCAGAACCTGAGAGACCTAGCCTTTCTGTCCTGTTAATTCCAAGTAACATCAGAGGAAAAGGAAGATGTGTGAGAATAATTGAGAAAGAACAGAAAAAAATGGCTTTTTAGCTAAAAGACAAGGCTAGCTAGTCTAATTCTATCTAGGGGTACGCTACAGGCATCTTTTAACATTAACCTGGTAAACTGATTGAGCTGGACTGGTGAGACAGGAGTGGCTCTGAGTGTGCATGTGTAGAATGGGAAGCATGAAATTGTACTGCATATTTTGAGAAGTAGTAAGATCTTTTTTTTTTCTTTCATAAAAGTTTCAGAAAATCTTTCAAAAATTGTGTCTGGAAATTCCTTGTTTCCTTAAGTTCCTATATGTCTCTTTATAAAAACTTGTTTGTTTTTTTTGTTTTTTTTTTTTTTTTTAAGAGAGGTGTAGGGTGAATCAACGAGGTACAGAGATGTAGTGGTTTCTTCAAGATCTTTTCATTTATTTTGAGCAGCTGGGGGGTGGGCCAGTTTCTGGGATCGGTATTTCCTTTGATTTGGAGTGTTGAAGTGCTGCGTAGGGAGGGATGTGCATTTTACAGCTCTTGTCTGCAGGCAATATGAGATAACTCATGCCTGGGAACAGGCTTGTGCAAGGGCTACTTTGGCCTGACCCACTGCGTGTGCCTACATTACGCTGAAGGCAATGGGATTTCAGAAGATACCTAGCATATTCCTGAACTGGTTTTTCTGGAGGTGGACTGAGCTCCCCACACTTGGCATGAAGTTGAACAGGAGCTTTGGAAGTTTAGCTTTGGCAGTCAGAGTATACAGGTGCTAGCTGTGTTTTGTCCTTTCCTGATACACTGTTCTCTGTACTGAGATTGAGGGTATAGCAAGTCCATTCTCGTAATAACCAGACCCTCTCATGAGATGTGAAAGTGTGTACTAAATGAAATGTTTAGAGATTTATAAGCACATAAGAAATCTTAACTGGGCAGGCAAATCTTTACTGACAAAAGAGAGAGATAGTAAGAGTCTAATTCTAGGGACTCTTTCAATATAGAATCACAATTTGAAATATAAAACTTTGAAATAATATTTATTTTCCCAAACTATACAGATGTATGCTGTGTTCCAGGGACTCATCTTCATCAGATCAGCTCAGTCTTCAGGTGTAAAATCTGAAATGTTCTGAGTTCTTCTTCTTGCTGTATTATGGTCTTACTGACATTAACTCTTTTTGACACTGTTATCCCAAGAAGTCCTGATTATCACAAATATTCAGTTTTCAAAGTGCTTCATATGCTTTAGGTGACCTGTAGACATGATATTTTGTAATACAGATATAGTCAGATTATTCCTTCCATACAATAAGAGAAATACCTGTGCAAGCTCTCCAGTTCTCTTCCTGCTTTCTGCAGGAGAATGGAAACTTCAGGGTAAGCACAATGAAAAGCAGCTCTTAAAACTGAAGAAATCCTTGCTCCTGTTGTAGAAGTCCTCCACAGTGGTCTCTAGATCTGTTTCTTCTTCCATGAGAAGAGCAATACATACAGTCAAGGAATACTGAGCATGCTGAGAAGCAGATAAAGTCTATTAAAACTTCTAAGCGGTGTACTGACCTTGCTCTTCTGAAGCACTGGTCTGCCAACTGGTTCATCGAAGTTCCCTGAAAAGAAGTGATATATTGCAAATTCTTATATAAAATCTGCTTCTAGACTGTTTCTCTTTAGACCCTTTTCTGTCCAGTAGTGAAGAGGCACAGCCATCAAATGCTGTGCCATTTTACAGGAGTGGTGCTCAGCACCAAAATTTTCAAGGATCTTCCTTTTGGACATGCTTCCTACAAAGTGCTTCGCACTCAGCTGGTAGCTGCTAGAGCTAGTTCAGAACCACTACGTGCCAATGGTAGTGGAAATAACTGAAGCCATACTGGGTTTTAGCCTGTGTGGTAAATAGTTGTCGGCAAATTTTTTTTTTGGGTCTGTCATTCACAAGGTTGATGCAATGGTTATGGGTAGTAGGAAGAGGCAGGGGGATTGGGAGAGGCTGGGCAATAGAGCTGGGGCCATGTGTCTCACTGGGACAGACAGGGTATCTCCTTTTTGTTAGACTTGAGTCTTTGATGGGGGCAGCAAAGAGGTCTGGACTCTTGCAAGTCTTAATACGTAGGTAGTAATACTGAGTGGATTTAACCTTGTATGAATGCTTAATGCACCTCACTGTCAGTTTCACTTGTGAGATGTTTCACTGAGATTCACTTTCATGTGGCTCCAGGCAGGATTATCCCTGCAAGAATACCCAGCACAGTCACAGAGATGTTTAAGCGCCTTGATCTACATGCTACTTTTCTTCCAGGTATAACTGGTTGTAATTTTAAAATACTTTTAAAGGCCTGCTTTGTGTCTGCTGCATCCTGAGACTTTGCACTGGACGGTTCAGATGCAGTAAGGTGGGACAGGGACTAGATCAGCATCTGTTTGAGGCAGTGGAGCATGTGGGAGCTGTTTCTGGAGAACGTGAGCCCAGATATGTTGTTATCCGGGGTGGGGGGGGGTGGGGTGGGGGTGGGGTGTGTGTGAGGTGGGGAGAGGAGTATTTGTAATTCAGATGTAGGAGGAGAGGAACATTGTAGCCTTGCTACCTGCAGGGTTGGGCAATGACCCTGATGATTGCTGTGCTTTTGCGTGATAGCCTGTCATAGCTATTATGATGATGATCTAGGTGGCTTTTAAATAGGGAAATGTGAGATTCAGTGTCACAAAGAGCGAATCTGTTCTGTTATAAAGTAGCTGAAACTGTGCTGGAAGATGGCAGTCCATTTGTAACTGTAAATATTTACTAATAGAGCATAATGATAGTCTCTGAACCTCTTCCTGATCTTCTGCTCCAGTATCTTGAGCCAGCTGGCTGTGATGCAAATTGAGACACAGGGATTTCACAGTATACCTCCAAGCAAAGACAGTGCATATTTCTTTTCATAGTTTGGGAGCACATTTCTCATATGCACGCTTCTCTGGTTATTAAAAGGTCCTTTGGCATACACATTCTGTAGCCAGCTGTATCTGAGGTTAAAAGCTTTTTGTGGAAGAAAATATAAATTGTGGTGAGTTACTACTATCCATGGAAATAGCAAAATCTGGAAAAATACAGAAGATGCAGCAAATGAAATTAGGCTTACAGTACCTGGGCTTTGCCGGGAAACAAATACAGGCTTAATTAAGGATTGCAGATTGGGATACACACATGACTTCAGCATAAATCTCTGATCCTGCTGACTTGCAAAAGCCCTTTCAAACTATTTGATTGTAACTGTATGTAAACAATAATCTGGAGCAATATTTATGGAGTATCAAGAAGCCTGTAAATTTGTCAGATAACAAACTCATGTTTATAGCCTGCCCTAAATACCTAAAAAGCTGGTATTTGCCATGAAGGTAGAGATTAGATTGCTCAGCTGTGGCTCTGTGGAAATTAATCCTTTTATTGCTGTTCCCCATAAGATTTCAGACAACAAAGTAGTGTTTCAGTAACATTACATTACCATTTTGTAGAGCTGTGTGCTAACCCTTCAACAGTATTTGCAAATAATTTTTCTTTTTGAGAGCTGAAATCAGAAAGGTCTCTGCTGACGATAATACCTCCTTTTTGCCCAAGACATGTGGAAAGTTTGCTGTTGGGCTGTGCCTGAGCCTTGTATCTGTGTTAGCAGAAAGTCTGCTGAGAGGCAGCTAGTTCTTGGTGGTATTTAAAACCATTTAATATTCAGCCTTCTATGAGCTCTTGTATGAATTTTTCCTGGTTTGTAGTCATAATTTTGGCAACTGTGTGAAAAATATAGGGCCTATAAGTCTATCTACCTTTGCAAAACAGAAAATTAGAATGATTCATCTCCCCTGGAGGAGCTCTTAAATTAAACACTTGTTTGACAGTACTTTGAAAAAATCACCTTCTCTTCATTTCAAATAGTACAAGACTAGGAAATTTTTTTCTTAACCTTTCATTGAGTATGAATATTTTTTTTATTACCGGAAGTGTAATGTTTTAGCCAATCATAGAGGTTTTCGTCTTCATTAATGACCCAATGTATCTGTGTCTCCTTCTGTTTTAATAGACAAAGTTGGCTTTGAAGTACTGTGAAAAATTTTTTATATTCTTAGTTAAGACTCCTACATAAAGTGTATATAAATACTCATACGGTTACACATATGCTCAACTTCTTTTAAACAACTAAACTGTGTACTTGATTGCTTGTCATGCTTGAAAACAGACAGTGAGAGTGGAGTGAGTAGATGCAGTCTTCTGTCTTATGGAGAACATTAGCTTTCTCACTGACTCTGGGCTTGCTTTGATTTTCCAAACCTTAATGAAAAGCTTGTTCATAGCCTTTGCTAGAGTGCTAGTGGACTTTGTGTTAATGAGGGGTGGATGCCAAAATTGACAGTCAAATTCAGTTTGCACCCAACCTGAATATAAGCGCGGCTTTTTTCTACTTCCACCCTTTATATCCCTTTTTCAAGACAAGAGATTGTGATGTATGTTAGTCCTCTATCATCTTGTTACTCCCACCCTCCCCCGTGAAAAGTAACCAGAGTTAGAGGGATTTAGAGAGGGACTGTTCCTAGGGGGATGTGGCAGAAGGGGGTTTGCTGACTGAAATGCTGCAGGGCTGGTGGGACGTAAGCTCAGCAGTGGTGGTGCTCAGCAGCATCAGTGCGTTCAGCTGATAACATTTGACCAAACCTGATGTAGTCTCTTTTTCGGGAGCGAGCATCCATTTTTCTCTTGCACCTCAGCTGATCTGATTTTCATTCTCTCAGTGATAAATGCTGAGCTTTGGGTAACCATCTCCTTCCCTTTTCTGTTACAGAGCTCCAACATGGGAGGCAAACTGAGCAAGAAGAAGAAGGGGTACAGTGTCAATGATGAAAAAGCTAAAGACAAAGACAAGAAGGCTGAAGGAGCAGCAACTGAGGAAGAAGAGACTCCAAAGGAGGCTGAGGATGCCCAGCAAACCACAGAGACCACAGAAGTGAAGGAAAACAACAAGGAGGAGAAGGGTGAAAAGGATACTCAGGTCGCTGCAAATAAGACAGAAGAAAAAGAAGGGGAGAAGGAGAAAACAGCGACCCAGGAAGAAACCCAGAAACCAGAACCAGAGAAGTCAGAGGCTGTTGTCGATGCGAAAGTAGAGCCACAGAAGAACAACGAACAGGCAGCCAAGCAAGAGGAGCCGACTGCAGCCTCTGCTCCTGCTGCCAGTAGCGAAGCACCCAAAACTTCTGAGCCTAGCAATGATGCAAAAGCTTCCCAGCCTTCAGAAGCCACAGCTCCCAGTAAAGCAGATGACAAGAGCAAAGAGGAAGGGGAAGCCAAAAAGACTGAGGCTCCCGCAACACCTGCAGCCCAAGAAACTAAAAGTGAAGTGGCCCCAGCTTCAGACTCAAAACCTAGCAGCAGCGAGGCTGCACCTTCTTCCAAGGAGACCGCGGCAACAGCAGCACCTAGTTCCACTGCTAAGGCCTCGGACCCTGCAGCCCCACCAGAGGAAGCGAAACCTTCTGAAGTTCCAGCGACTAATTCGGATCAAACCATAGCAGTGCAAGATTAAATTGGACAGCCTGTTGAAACAACCACTTAAAACAACCTGTGTCTTTTTTTTATTTTTTCAGCTATACTAACTCGTTTCAGATCTGAAATAACAAATATGTATTGCCCAGAAAGGAAAGGAGAAAAAAAGAAAAGAAAAAATGAAAAGGATGTCCCATCAAGTTGGGAGGGAGGGAGGGGGGAGAATCCAAATAGTATTTTTGTGGGGAAATATCTAATATACTTTCTGCCAACTTGACACAAGTCCTGGATTAAAAAAAAAAAAAAGTAAAATAAATGGATGTCTGAAAGTACAGCACATCTTTTGTATCTGAACTGCTGTAAATGCACTCCACCAATGTATCAAAATCTTCTTTTTGTTCTGTAATGGGGTTTGGGAGTGATGCGTTTGATTCTGCCCACTAGGTTTGTGCCAAGGCAATCAGATCTTTATGAAAGCAGTATTTTCTGTGGTTTTTTTATTTACAGCCTTTCTTATTTTGATATTTTTTTTATGCAGTGGATGAATGCCAACTTTCAGACAAAACCCACTTAGCTGTCCACATATTTCTCAATGCCAATCCTCCAATTCTTCCTCTCCAAATATTTTTTGGGAGTAAAAAGCATTCTCATCCTACTTAGCCTACCTAGATTTCTCATGACGAGTTAATGCATGTCCGTGGTTGGGTGCACCTGTAGTTCTGTTTATTGGTCAGTGGAAATGAAAAAGTCTGCGTTCATTGCAGTTCCAGTTTCTCTTCCATTCTGTGTCACAGACACCAACACACACTCATTGGAAAACAAATGAAAAAACAAAATGTACAATGGATGCATTGAAATTATATGTAATTGTATAAATGGTGCAACAGTAATAAAAGTTAAATAATTTAAAAAATATAAAAGTGTAAAGCCTGATTAAATCTTCATTTTTATCCCTTGGGAACTAGGTGAAGGAGATTCTTACACTTCGATAAGAAGTGTTACATCTGGGGCTGTTTACTGTCCTATTTATAGTGAAGTAGAGGCAAAGAACGAACCATCAACCTCATCCTAGAAACATGCTGCCATAAACTCTTACTTCAACAGCCACAGTCATACACAGGTGAGGTTGGAAGAAGTGGCAAATGAACAGCACATCTCATATATGTTTTATCCTGGGCAAAGTAGAAATGGCTTTTGCCTGACTTAATGTGAAAAAAATGGCCTCTTGCTATTTTAAAGAGCCAGAGGCATGCTGACTGGGTTTTAACTAGGAGTAAGACAGTGGATTTGATAATCTGATCTTTTAAAATAAGGCAATTAAATTTAATCCTAGTCCTGTTAAAATATTCCTAGTGATAATACACTTTGTTCTTTTCCCTGTTGCCATTGTGTGGGAGATGAACTGCAGGTGCCACAGAAGGCCAATACTGTGTATTTCAAATATGGGTAAACTTGTGTAGCTGGGGCGAGTTTAGCCTAGCATAAAGAACATTTTTCAATAGTTTTGCCTGTTTGCCCCATTTTTATTCAGCAGAATTGCTGAATAATTTCAGTTTCTGCTGAGTGGTATCCTTGCCAGATACAGACAACAATTTCAGTGCAGAGCTCAGGATTCGTAAAACTAGTTAAAGAAGCATATTTGGTTTGCCCATTAATAAACTCTTAGGCTGAGCAGAAGTTCTGAGAGAAGTGGGCAATGTTAAATAGAAACGCAACTTGTACACATACCAGAGGCACGAGTGGGCTTGTGTTTAGTAAATAAGGGAAATGGTGTTTTAAAATGATAGAAATTATTTCATATACTCTCCATGCAGTGAGGATGATTCACTTTACAGACTTATATAATTCTTATCCTTTATTTTATTCAGAAATACAAGGTTCCTATACCATGCTGGGGATACTGATGGGCAGTTGTGCACCCATGGAAAGCTTACTGGAACAAGCGGGAGTAGTTCTGTTGGGTTTAGATCAGGTCATTCACTTACATGAATCTTGCACCAACATCAAGCTTTTCCACCCTTAATGCGAAGGAGTCAATTTCATGCACAACATGTCAAAATACAGTGTATTCTTTTGCACAGAGGAAGGACAGCTAAGTACTCTGGCTTAAAAAGAAGGCAGGCTTTTTTAGATTAAATAGCTGAAGCACTGCAAGGGGCCAGGCAGGTAACATATTTGCAGTAGTTTACCAAGCCTTGTGCCTATATAGCTGTCACAGTCTACAGCATCTTTGTGTGGCTTTCCTGCGAATCTGTAAGAGCCCTCTGCCATCGTCTCCCAGTGTAGATGTGTCCTGGAAAGGGAGAACTTCTGTCTGTGACTCCCTCATGAATTTTCATGAGGTGAGTCCAGGATTGCAAGGAGTTCAGGGATCCTGCAGTACTTCGTGGTGACATTGTACTGAATCGACCAGAAGCTGATGGGACTAAATCTGTGCTCTGCCTTTGGGCTGGAAGTGGCTGCCAATGGAAAATAGGTATGTAACTTGTGGACTGGAATGGTATGTGAATGTGCTTACTAACAGTATCACACCTTGGTTGGTATCATACCCATTCACTTTCAATATGATGTTCAAAATAGTGCTTAATCTCTATTACTAAAATAGTTTGACAACCAGCACACGCCTTGTTTTCCCCTAAGCTTTCTTCAGTTGGCATACTTAAAGCTGGTGAGATGATCTTGAATGCAGTCTTACTTTAATTCTTGGAGGCAATTAAAAATACTCCTGTGCTCCACAGCTGTATCCAACAGCCTCTGCAGCGGCTGACAGCAAACTCAACACACATGCTGCAGTTCTCACAACTTGCTTGCTGACGGTAGTTTCTTCCCAAGAGTGTTAATGGCACAAGGGAATGTTATGCCCCATGTGGCTGGAAATCACTAACATATGCACAAAGAAGTACGAGCTTGTGTTTGGGAAGCTGAGAGTCAGTGCAGCCAAAGACTGATGTACTTATTTAAGAGCTCAGTATTCTCAAAAAATAAAAAGGAAAGTTGCCACCTAATGTTTTCAATTCTTTTATTAATAGAGGGGGTTGCAAAATTAGCCTTGTCATAGTAGTTAAAATGCTTAGTGTGTAGCTGGTAGTGCCAAGGCATTCTGGCTTAGGAAAATGCTCGACAGTGCTGCTATTCTATACTTACATATGCAAGGAAAGAAATAATCTCAAAAAGCTTATGAACGAAGCATATATGGTTAATAGAAATATGAAGCATGTTGCTTGCCTGAAGTGGCATGAGAAGAGATTAGAGCCTAGACCCCTGGTTTTCCTCACCTCAGTCCAATATCTCATTTCCAAGATCCTCTTTATCCAAGTTATATTCACTCTTTAATAACAGTAAAAGTATGCTAAAGGTACAGAGCTAACAGGCATGTTAATGCTTTGAGCATAAGCACACTGCAGATAACCTCAAAGGACCCAGCCCTTTTGGGAAAGTGTGCCAAAGGAATAGAGAAATTCAACCCTGGGAAAGAACCTTTGCTATTGTTTAGAGCCTCTACAGAGAGATGTTTGCAAGGTCTCCCTTGTTTTGCCTTGGAGACTGTCAAGAATCTGTTGCTCTCCCTGTGATGGGAAGGTCAGTGCCATTGGCTTTGCTCACACTTTGCTCGCACTTTCACAGCAAGCAGAAATCCAGCTGCTGTTAAATGTACAGCAACTTAAGCTTTTTTTTTCCTTTTTTTTTTTTTTTTTACTGTATTTGAAATGTACCTTTAGTATTTTTATGACATTTTGAGATGGAAAAACAACTAAAGTTATGTTAAAATAGTCATGATGAAATAGCTTCCTGGGAGCAATGCTTACCACTTACCCTGTAGCTGGTTTCTGTACACTTACATGTCTGTACAGGATAGACACTTCCATGAAGAAACAATAAAATAAAATTTTATAGGATGTGTTGATGTCTTATGTGACAGCACTTCTAGGCATGTGAGTGTGTGACTGCCAGTATCTAAAGAGTTAGTGACTCCTGAATTTATGCTGGTGCTTCCTTTGTCCCAACACTTAACTAGAAGGTCTATACATTCTCTGTCTCACCTAACAATTGCCTTCTCTGGATTGGCTTGAACTCCAGCTTGGTTCTAGTGTATTGAACTAGTGGGTGAATCAAGCCCTCAGTCTTGCTTCAGGAGCTTCTTATCACTAGATTGCATTTCTGTGAAATCATCCTTATTTAGCCAAACTGGGGAGTGTGTCAAATAAGTACCTCAGATTTGTTGCCAGTGGTTCAGAAGGCAGTTTCTCACAGTGTATTTCTTCTGTACATATACTACTATACTTTCGTTGTTGTCTCCTTGCACTGAGTTAATAGTCTTTAGGCTCTTTTTAAAGATTTTTCAAATGCTAATCATTTGATTTGCACTTTTTTTTGAGGGATCACATATTTTTTTCTGCATCAAACTGTCCCCATTTATCCTGTCTGATTTGGTTGACTTTCTGCCTTTCATTTACTCTTTTGGGGTTTTTTTACATCCTGTTTTATATTTAACCTCCCCATCATATTTCATGCAATATGAATGCATATCAGCTGTTAAGCAGTCAGATTTGGAAACGATGGCTCTCGAGTCATGGGAAAAACGGAGCACAAGGAACAGCAGCATACATGTGTTTTCCTTCACTGCTGTGAAAAAGACTCTTCTTTGGGACTGGCAGAGCTTTGCTTACTGTCATTTATCACAGTGGGCTCAAGATCTGGCTACAGAGTCAGGTAAGCAGTAGGAAGTATTTTTAGTTTTTTTTTGTTGAGGAGAGAGGGGGGAGGAGTGGATGTTTCAAAATACGGCCACAGGTGTTGGGACATAGGGCATATGACACAATGTTTTCGTTTCCTGGAGACTACACTATTGTATGTTGAAAGGCCACCATAATGTTACCAAGTCTCTCCAACTTGTCAGGATACTTGTCTGTGTAGGCATTATATATTTATATATATATATAATATTAATATATATTAATTCCAGCTCTTACTCTCATGGCTGTTTAAATGTATTGCCTCCATCTTTAGCTTGTCTTCCCTCCACAATGTAAGCCTTAGATCTCTGAGAGTCTCCCGCTGCATTAGGAGGCTGACTGAGCTTCTTGATGGCTTGACTTGATCAAGATTACTTTTTTTTTTTGAGATTGTTCAGTCAAGTGAGGTTCAAATTTGATTGACTTACAACTTTGTTTCACTTACTAAGCAAAAGTTCAAAGGCTTTACATGATGTTCCTGCTGAGGGTAAGGTGAAATCATCCTACAAGCCCTACCAATCTGTTATATAGAACATCATCAGGTTGCTGCAAAATTAATAACTTGCTAAACATCACTGCTCATTCAGCTGGGCACTAATTTTAGATTAACACTTGGTAAAGTTCAATGTTCAATCTCGCTTGAGATTGGTCTTAATACAAGGACAGAATAGAGCTGTTCACATTAGGAGGTGGAAAAGTAATAGAATTCAATTTTTCCTCCCTTCAGTTCCATCCAGTTCAGAAAACCGTTGTGAACAGGAATCTGTCCCTAGATGGTCTTTTCATGGGGCAAAGCTCATAGCATCATCCAGACTGTAAGTCATAATAGCCAAAAAAATGGTCTTTAAAACTTAACAGTTAGTACTTTAAACCTTAAACCTGAATAGTAGGTGTTTTAATCACCGGCTACACAGCCCCCCTGAGAAACTGGGCTACTCGGGATACCCAGTGTGGAAGGAAGCCAGTTGCTGGGCTTCTGTTCTATCCATTCCAGTGGCTCTCATTTTTAGCACTCCTTTTCCCCTATCCCTGTTTTACTGGCTTTCTACCAGTTTTAGGTTTATTATGTGTTAATGAGAATAGCGTGCTGTAATGACAGACCATACTGATGCTCCATTAATAGCAGTTTTCTGGCTTTTAATTTTTTTTTGTAGAGTTCTGGCATTACTTACAGGATTCTGGACTGGGTCCATAAAAACTTATATGTTTACTAAGTAGAATATCAATTGATCTGGTGGAAAGGAGAAGCTGAAAAAATAAGTATATCATTGGAAATTGGTGCAAGCCTGAAAGAGCAAACCCTTTATTCTGCAATGGTCTGGGATTCTGAAATGGCTAACTGTAAGCTAAAAGACCCTATGGAGATTTCAAAAGATATCACATGTCAGTATGCTGAATACATTGTTGGTTTAAGCTCTGCTGCTCTGTCCAATTATCTGAACTTTGTCAGCTGCACTTCATTTTTTTACTTTTTAAATAAAAGACAACATTCCCAAGCTAGCATTTTTGTTTCAAAAGGCGAACAACAGTAGCTCATAATGAGTAGGTTATAAAGGAAAATTTCAGTCCCATTAAACCTTGAATAACCTTTCTCAGTAGAAGAAGCTCTAACACTCCTTAGGAACCTTTTCCAACATTTTATTTAAAAGGAGAAGTTTCCTGATAACCAGTTTTTCAAGGACATATTCATAAAAACATACTTTTATAGCATAACAGTTGAGGACAAGCTAAATGGACAATCTAATGGAGTCTGTCTGCACATCACAGGCTAAGGAAAAAAAATGTGGAACATGGGAGGCCAGTTCATCAACTAGCAAAATTATTGATTCAGGTCCACTGAACTGTATGAAAATAATTTTATTTGCAGTTATTCCATATAGATCTGAAAAAAAAAAAATATTAGCAATAGAATATCATATTGTGGTAGGTAGCATTGAATGACTGGATATGAGGGAATTAAGCTGTTAACCTCAGTGATAACATAACAGACAGATCTGGATTTAAATTGAAGCAGTGTATGAATACTAATTAGGAAAGTAATGTAAGTTCTGAAATAGTAAATTTAAAGGATTTATTCAAGATTTTAGGTAGTCAGTTTTTATGAATGTTTCACAGTGTTTCTGTGAGACAACAGGGACAACATAAGGATCAGCATATTTCTACATATGCATGTAAAAATGAAACGGAGAAGAAAAATTGATAGTGGGGAGGAGTGGTATATATTTTCTAATAGGTGTGAAATTTAAACTGGTGCATCATGCTGTACTTAAATATCTTGGGCTTGAGTTTTGCCTTTCACCATATTTTCTAGCTTAGCTGTATCACACACATGTTGGACCAGACTTTTGTATGAGATTTGAACAGCAGCTCTGTTTTCACTACACTGCCACTACTTTTGTAGCCATACCTGACCTAATTTTCTATGAATTTTTCTAGTTTAATCTGCCAGGACCAACATGGCTACATTAGAGGGGATCTGAATAGGTGATGACCCAAACTCTCAGATAGGTCTTTACAGTCCAGACTGAGATCTGTGCTACTGTGTTGCATCTGAGCTCGTTACTTCTGGTTTTGATGTATCCATACCAATGGCAGGGACTGGGAAAAGCTGTCAGTGGGTTTTAATGTGCATTGCATGCCCCACACCTCCCTGACCCCCTCTCTTCCCAGTGCTCAAAAAGTAAGGGTGGCTGATAGATTCTAGAATGCTGACCTGGAGAATGCCTCTCTGGGTCTCAGCTGAAAGGCTGAAAACTTGAAAAAAAGCTATATAGTTCCTTGGTCAAGATAAGCAGAGACTGGAAGAGTTTGAAAGTATGATAGCTGGCACAAAAGTGATATTTGACTTCACAGTAGAATTAGAGTGACAAAGACATAGGCTGCATCCCAAGAAGAGCAGCACCTTACAATACCTTCAGTATTGTAGAGGAGGAAGCTGAGTACAGAAAGGTAGCTTCCACGAGAACAAATACTGCATTTAGGATAGTGATTTTCAGAGCACCATTTCAAATGGGTATGGAGACAAGACACAAGCTGAGAGTCTGGACTAGACAGAATGGATTGCAGGCTAGCAACGCTATGCAAAAAGAAAGTACAGAGTTTTTGCCTGTATGTGAAGGCACAGAGAAAGTTACACACTGCTATTCTTTTCCCTTTCACTCCAGCTCTCCCACATTGATATTTGCTTCCTCCTGCAGGCTTAACTTTTCCCTCAAGGATCTCTTTCTTGTGCCCAAGATATGCTTTAGTCAACAGGCAAGATTTTCCTCAAGTGGCCAAAGCACCCCTTTCAAAGGAAAGTGACATGTACCATGTCTTCCAGAGTGGCTTCTGGAGAGGCTTCATGTACAGCCTTGCCCTTCAAAGCATCTTGTACGAAATGGAGACATACTAGCTCACTTGGTATCTGAAACCATTGCGTACCTTACTGTGTTACCACATAGGTTTTCTCTACTGTTTTATCACTATGCAGATACAGTCAGGTGCGTAGTGTTTTAGTACTTGCTTGAAACAACAACGGACCTGTTAACCTAGAGAGAACATTTTATGAGCAACTTCTCTGGCTGCCCTGTGTGCTGCCAGGCCTACACTGACCACATGGGCATGGAGAACTGCCCACCTTTATCTTGCCTGGGCTGCCTGCAGTGGGCTGCCGCTGGGCTGCCTCTCCCTGCCGGCCAGCTGTTCCTCCTTCTGCCTGGGGCATATCTGCACCAGTCTCCTGCTGAAGAGACTTGCCTTGGAGGACAATAAATCATCTGGGGAGTCCATGGAATTGCCTTGGGGGAGTTTAAGGTTGGGGAGGAGAGCTATTTGCCAGGAATTATGTGGATATGGTTGCATCTCCCTTAGGGCAGGGGAATGGGAAGCTATAAAAGACATTGAAAGTCAAAGTCTTTCAATTTTTCTATGGTTCTGTGATAACTAATGATTGTCCCAGTAAGAACGGTTTTCCTTCACCTGTATAAGAGCTAGACTATATCTGCTTTCATGGAATAACAATTCACTTTACATTGCCTTCAGCAGGACTAAGGGCAATACAAGATACCATTCAGACTTAAATCCCACAGTGCTGTACTTCAATAGCTGCAGACTGTTACTCTGGGGTACCAGGTATCCCCTTTTTAAATGGATTTTTGAAGTGTTGTCTGAGTACCTATAATGAAATGTTTCTCAATTTTACTTTACTTTTTTTCCCCTCTCTTACATGATTTCATTCCAGCCATTCTTTTGCCCACTGGGCCATCAATAGACAAAACTGTTTACTTTTTCCTGGGTACATCAGTCAAACCACAAATGAGAAACAATAGCATGTGTTTTGGTCAAAACCTTCCCTTGGCTATATTTTTGCAGCACTTCAGTTCATGTCTCAGCCTGCTATAGGCAAGGACCATATTGCTATTTCAACTGGGCAAAATCATCAGTTGTTATAAATTGTCTTGGGGATATGCAGATGTACAGCAGTGGTGAGAATTTTCTAATCTTCGTGTGCTTTATTTAAAATGCAATTCACAATGGATCTCTGATGAAAAGTGCTAGTAACCCTGCGAACTCTTAGAGTGCTGCCTGTGCAAAATGGGGTGAGGCTTTCTTTTAAGAAGTACTTCTGCTGATTTGGCAGAACTGAACCAGCAAATTGCAGTGATGAACTGGATAAAAATGACCTGGAAAATCCCTGCCTCATGTACAGTGCTGACTGCTGAGCAATCATTGCTGTTCTGTGCTTTTTCCTTTGTGCTGGCCTGTGCATAGATATACTAGTACTGAGTTAATCAGAGCTGGGATAGGCATAGGGGAAACCACAAAATTTTAAAATCCCTTTTTTTTTTTTATCTTGAAGAGAAAATTATTTTCTAAGCCTTTCATTTTTGTTGTGGGGAGGGAGCAATAAGATTAGAAACTGAAGCTAGGTCAGACTTTCTCAAGCTCTTGTGCATCTCCACACAGCCACGTTTGGGCACTAGAAGCTGCTCAGAAGTGACTCAGCCATATGTGTAAGAGTAATTAGATCCATTTGAAACTCAGGAAATAATAATTTTGAGGATTCTTTCAAACTCTTTCCAGTTGAAAACTCCATGAGTTCCTCTCCCTCTGTACTCTGTCTTGACTCCTGGCATCTATTAACACCTAAACCTCAGAGCAAAATATCTGCAAAAACTGCTGGGTTTAATATCAAAAGTTTTGGAAAGCACCACAGTTTCCATGTTTCTTCCACCCCTCCCATCTTAGTTTGGACAAATTTATTCAAATTTCAGTGAACTTAAGGACAAGACTGCACGTACAGCTTCCCATTACTTTAGCCAGGATAATTGTGCTGTTAAAATAATCATGAAAACTATTAAGATGAAGGAAAAAAGAAAATGAAAGTTTGTTTAATTGGAGCAACTGCATATAGGAAAGATGCTTGAGCATCTTTTCCATAATAAAAACTGGAACTGCTGAGTAATCAGCCATGCCCTTCTGCAAAATCTGGACTGTTTACTCATGGGTGGTTCCCAAAGATTCAGCTCACCTGCTCTCTGAAAGCAACGGGTGTCTTACCTGGTTACCGTGTAGATTTTCTCCACTGTTTTATCACTGTGCAGATACAGGCGGGTGTGTAGTGTTTTAGTTCTTGCCTGTCTCCATTTATAATACTCCCACAAAGTCCCTAATCTTTACCGAACAGCTTTATCTTTTTCAAATAAGAAGCATGAATTTCTTATAGAGCGTACAATTGGACCCGTCATAAGAAGTTACTGAATAACTAAGGGGAGAGCCACATTCCTTGAGCTGTTGTATCAAACCCATTACATATAGCTGTTACAGTGGGCCTGCAACTGGAATGCAGTGGTGCCACATGGTAAGAGATACCACTCTTACTATGACTGATAACCCAGACAATCAAAGATATCACTACTCTGTCATGAGTTTATGTTTAATTGAGGTATTTTTCCACCTTGGGACAAAGACAAAACATTTTTTTATAACTTGCTATCCTGGATTTGCTTAGTTTTAAAGCAATTGCCTAAGAAGATTATCAAAACAGCTCCCAAGAGGTGCTGGAGGCTTGAGGGTAGGGAGTGGAAAATTAGAAAGAAAAAATATTTTTATTTTTTTATTAATTTCCTATTATGCAACATTAGGCAGTTTCTTTACTAACATATATTCTTTTTAGGAGATCCCTTCTATTTTTAAGTTTTTAGAGCCTGAAGCTTTCTGTAGATGTTCTTAAATGCATGATCTACTCTTAATGAAGGGAAAAATAACATAGAAGTTTAAAAAAATGCCCTCAGTCTAAAACAAAGTTTCAAATTAATGTGAAACAGTCGCACCTAGTTTGGGCTTCAAGTGCATAATCAGTAATGCAGCGGGTAAAGAAGTAGTGTGCATTACAGAGTGACAGTCTAATTCACTTCAGTTTTGGAAAGCCAAACCAAGAACAACACAGCCTTGTCCTGGACAAGATATCTATGATGTTCATTATAACTGCTTTTCTGAAATCAAGCATGTGCTAGTTACCCGTGCAGCTCACTCTTTCCCCCACCTTCCCTGTCTGTGAGAGTCTAGGGGAGTTCTTGGTTTGCAGCCAAGCATCGTAGTCTGGTCAGGCAGGGTCATCTGAGGGAGAAAAAAATGTGGCATGGTTACCCTGGCATAACCATTAGTATAGCTGCTGATAAAACAGGGAGAGAAATAATGCTGGTGAGTTGCAAAGCTTAAAAGCTTATGTTTTCATGTATTTGTAATAATACCAACTCTATTAAATTATCTGAAAGTATAAGGATTTATTAAACCTCTGTGTACAATGCTGTTCCAGCTGGGTATTTTGGTAAGCTGCCTTTATGTAGATATCTGTTCAACATAAGCTAATGCTCCACTAAGAAAGAAGATGTTTGGGATTATCCTGGAATGACGAAGAGGCATCGTGTGAATTACAGTAGTATAAATTACTGTCTATTGGTTTAATTAGTCTATGGGGGGGGGGTAGGTTGCCAGAGAAGCACCAGGGAAACAGTCAGTGAGAGGATTTAAAACTAGCTAAACTTAAGACATCAGGGAAGCACCAAGAGTGGAGGCTTTCTCTGCTTTCTCCTATTCATTTTCTCTCTCCACTGTAGACTCAGCAGCTTTGGCACTTCTCTCTTTGTAACATTTCTATGATCCTCTGCTGGTGGACACCGCTGACATACTGTCAGTATAGAGTCTCTGCTGTGCCCTTCTCTTTACTCTGTAGCTCTCCCGACCAGCAATTCTTTTTAAAAATCTATTGATCAAGTGTATTCTAAAAAATTATATTCACCTTCTCAGGTGAATTTGTTTTGTTTGTTTTTTTCTTTCTCTCTCTTTTTTTTTTTTTTTTTTCTTATTCTTCAAAACCTTGATGGAAAGAACACGATTACTTTCCCTTTGAGGAACAAAGATCCCAATTAATCTTCTGTTTCTCATGGAGTAACAGAAGTCACTGAATATATATGCTCCAATAACCTCTCTATTTTGTCTGTGTTTATCCTATCAAGTACTGCTTCACATGGTAAAAAAAAAAAAAAAAAAAAAAAATTATATTATATATATAAAATATATATATAATAAATATCTATAAATTTATATCCTAATCCTGTTCTGAATGAAATTGAGGAAAGTTTTGCTTTGACCGCTAATGATTGAAGAACAAGGTCCTTGCAAAACAAGGATCAGGTTGTGCACCACACTGAAAGAATTATTTACATCACCACTGATTTTAGTGTGGGAGGGACAAGTTCAAAGTAGTATCAACAGGTGATTTTCAAACCACCATTTTCTCTGATTTTCTCTGACTCAGAAAAGCCACTGCTGTGAACAAACAGGCAGGCAGAGAAAATGGAGGAGAAAAAAGTGCTTGAAGGAGATGACTGACAGTGATTTTCATTTTTCTCTTCACCGGACAAACACACTTTGGTTCCTTGTTATGGTGAAAGGCCAATCTAAAGCCAGTGCAGTGACTACCCAAACACAGAAATAGAGACTTAAATTTCCATGAAGAAAGTTCAGTCCACTCATCTTTCATATACAGCTCACTGTATAAATATAACCTTTCCTTTTTATTGCTACTTTTCTCTCTTTCTCACTTTCTTTTTAATTTTCTTTCTGCTGCTAGGCTTTATGTAGTATTGGAGGTGTGGAAAACATTTCATAACCCAGCTGCCACTTGAAATAAACACAGTCCCACATCTGCATTTGTAAACATGAGAGGAAGGCTTCTCATACAAATAACTGATAAGAAATATTTGAGTCCTTCCCTTGTGAGGGTGGTGGGCTAGGAACAGGATGTACTCCGGAGAGCCAAGGTAATTCAGGGGAAGCGGTGTTTGAATGCCAAGCTCCATACCAAACCAGGACTGCCCTAGCAGCTAATGCTGACTGCCATAGGCATGGATCCAGCAAGGGCAATGATCTTGTCCCCAGGCAATTAGCATTTTGGTGTTCCCAAGGCTAAGGCAACTATGGGCAGTGGCTTTAGTGGTGATTTGCTTCTCCCTCAATGGCTTCTGGAGATGTGGGTAACAGGCCCCTTATTCCCTATGGTCAATCTGTGTCTGGATCTGAAAGACATCACATGCCTTGTGTGCACTGATGGCCTAGCAACTGTGAAATATCCAAGTGATAAATTTAAATTGTGGTTAAATTTTGTCCTGATCCCTGTAGCGGGTATATCCTATGACTTAAACTGTTTGAGAAGCCCAGACTTCCTCCTACACTTTCTTGGGTGCCAGCTCCCCATCTTCACTATCTAAATGTCAAGCACTCTCCTAACAGCTTCCCTGAGAAGACAGCAAGAAAGTAAACAGTCTTTTTGAAAATTCAGGGACCACAAAAATAAATTGAATATATTATCTTAATAAAAAAGAGGCTTCTTTTTATTCAATTCCTATTATTCAATTTCATATTCAACTGAATACATCTCTAGCTGCATTGAACCAGTATACACCATAAGACTTCAGAGCTTCGGTGGTCTTAATACTTCTTAAGATTTGACTCTCAATTTTTATATGTAATGAAACTGCCACAAAATTGCCAGAAACCAGAGCTCTCGTCTGCAGAATTTTGCTTAGCTTGTCTCATTGTATACAAAGTCAATTTATTTAACTGCAAGATTACTTAAGGAGGAATTTATTAGTGTTTCTAAGCTGCTTCGAACAGGCAAGCCAAGGTGAAAATGCCATGTGTACTTGTACTTACTAATCAGCAGAATGGTCATAGTATAAATCTCCAAGTCTGACATAAACTATGATTAGTTGTAAGCTCCCATTTAAGATGAATATCTGATGCACTGTAACTTGGAAGATTCATTTATGCAAGTCGAGTACTGTGTTCTGATACTGGTTGTATACATAATGTAGAAGTATTTTTAATAAAGGAGGATGCTGAAAAATGCATTTCCATGTTTGCTAGTAAAAGGTTGGAGGAAGAAGTAAGTACACAAAGCTATAGCAACTGCAGTATTCTAGAACATGTCAACAGAAAAATAAAATTTTTCTTCTATGGAAATTTGAACATTTAGAAATTTGGTTTTAATCTGAACTAAAAATGTTTCTATTTTAAAATTTCCAACTCAACCCAAACTTATGAAAGTTGTAATTCTGAAAAATAAAAACATTTTGTTAACTATTTAAACCATTAGAAGATTGTAAATACGTACAAGAGTGTGTTTGCATTCTGTGTTTATACATGTATATAGTATTTGTAATTAAGATACTGAATATTTGTATAAAAATACTAACATAATCTCAAAATTATAAAGCTGAAATGTCATTTATCAGCTCTAAAGTTATACATTAGACCTGAAACTATCTGTTTTTATGTTTCTCATAAGAGGAAACGAATGGTTTTGAAATGCTTCAGTTTTGACAAGAGTGCATTTAAAGCAGTGGTGAAAAACTCTTCTGGCCTTTCAGATAGGCCTTAAAATTTTTATATTTCTCTGTTGAGAGAAGACAGTGTAAAAAATCCTAAAGAACACATGTCAGAGCAAGAACTGAAGTTTGGCAGGAGAGGTGCTGAACTTCACACACTCAATACCTCCCAGGAATCGGCTGGGAGCCCACTGAAGTCAATGGGAATTTTTGGCTAGCTTCAGTGTGCATTGGATCAGACCCAAAAGAGCTTTCTATTCAGCAGACTGCTTACATGGATTTTACTTCAGGTATGAACTTAATGAAACTTTAGCAGATACTTAAAAATCATACACACTTGCATTTTTTGAATGCACACTCAAATTTTTTTAATTTATTAAGATCTTTACTATGTGAATTGTTACAATGTAATAATAAGAAAAATATTGAAGCAGTGGTCTTTAGTTGTTTAAATACATGAAGAAATGAAAGTTCAAGAGGAGATGCTGAGCTACACTTCTCAAAGGAACCACAAAAAAGACAACTATTTCAGAATGGGAAGTGAGAAAAAGCAGACGTTATAACCAGGGGATTTTCTACATTTTAAATATGAGGCCCAATTTACACCGTAGTAGGACTGAAAGATCAAAGCCAAAGGTGGTATAAATTGGCATATCAATCACTCAGATTAAAGGTTTGGTTCATAGTGTCCCTACCCCGGAAGGGAAAAAAAAATGTGGAAATATTTAATAAAAAATTCTGTTTCTGCATTCTAGTCACTCCCATGCGAGTGTCTTCACCTACACTAGAGATATTTGTAAGTGAGAAATAGATTATGGTTTGGGTTTTTTTATTTTAAAAACAGGAGTAGAAGAACTGCTTAAATACCTATAGAAATTAAAATGCATCTTGAAATGCAACCCTACAGATTTCAGCATTTAGGAGCTATTGAAATAACATTGAAATTTTCATAGAGAACATTTCCTTTTTTACATTAAAGAAAAGATATTCTTGGGGTGGAGGGGAGAAAAGTAGATATGAAGCTTGTAATAAGCCAAGATGTATTAGAATCTAAATCCCAAATCTGGATCTAGACAGGCTTCAGAATTCAAACCTCATTATTATAGGCTGAAATCTGAGGTCTGAAGACACAGCACTGGAGTAAGTTTAGATTTGCATTTAACAGTAGAAGGGATATTCTGAAAAGATACTCTTCATTAGCTTTTAACAAGGGTAATCCTTTCATGTCTCTCAATAAATCGGGACCCTTATGTTGGTGTATTGTACTTCTGTTTTTATTTTAACCATTTTGCACTGATTCAGTCATGTGGACCTGATTTACTGTTCTGATGCAGACATGTTTGATACACAGTGAAAACATAATCACAAATATATACTAGGTTCTCTTAACACCACATTAGAGAGTCCTCTAAGTGTAGTCACCATGTTAACATCCTGCTTATCTAGTAACCAAAACATTTGTGCAATTTTATCACAGCACTCAAAATGAATCACCGGCTACCCCTGGGGGATGCTTCCATCAGATGCATTGTCATTTTCTGGAATGACAATCCAGCAGTGTGAAACCTGAGAAACAATAAACCCCTAATAAGGGTAATCGGAAAGCCCAGCCCTTGCAAGCCCACATTCTGAGGTCAGGTGACTCATGTAAAAGCAATCCAGGGCTGTCATGAGACAAAGTTTCTGTAGCCACATCAGCTTTTCAGCATGTACTGCAGCTCCCAAGTCTGGCTTGTGCTCATTGTGTTATTCATCAGATTTATTAATGCATTGTTCTAAGTTTTAAATCACAGCCCTTAGTGATCATGTTCATACAGATCTCCCTGTGGCAGACAGCAGAGAAGTCTTAGGAGCAGAAATGAACATATACAATCTCTGTTCTCTGGAGGATACTGCTCACTTAAAACAACTCTATTTTAAGATTAAAACTTTCTGTGAAGTTTGCTAGATTCTCCCCTTCATTTTCCATTTCACAAGCCCGTACTGCAGTTCTGGCATGTGTCTTTTATCCTCAGGAAACAACCTGCCAGACTGCTGTGGGGATTGAGACATTCTTCCAGGCTGGGTTTCTGCTTTGTTTTCTTTTACCTCAAACCATTTCCTAAACTTGAATGTTCTTGTTGAAAGTTTTATCTCTAAAGCATGAGCTGAGATATTTACCTGAGGAATTCCAAATCAGGAATTTTAATTGTGTTGATTATATCAAATTTCCTTTAGGAAGAGCACAGGATCTTACTCCTGAATTTAACTGTGGCAATTTAAGACATGACTGGCTTCATCTGTCCATGCTTTCTCTCTTCTCCTGCTTGTAGTACCAAGGGCAGCATGACTGGTTGTATGTTAGATGGTGACTTTACCACTCTTGATCACAGTCCTGCATGTTTAAATTGTTGAGGAAGTTTTGTGTACAGAATGAGACTGGGGAAGCTTGGGCATGGATGTGTAATTCCCCTGCTCTTCCTTTTCTAGGGGATCACAGTGACTTACACTGATGCAGATGAATCACCACCACTTGACGCTCAGAACCCTTTGAGAGACCCTTAAAGAGACTGAATAAAACTAAGGATATCAATAGTTTTCCCAGGAAAAAAAACTATAAGCAATAATAAATAACCAATATCTGTTCCTCTTCTTAGGTCATGCACATAAATCCACACACTGTCAGTGGAAATTCTGCACCACATCAAGGGTGTGTGGCAGGTGGACTTTTGTACTGAAAATGAATTTGCAGATGTCCATTGGTGCCATAGGGTTGTTCAGGCATAATTACGGCAGCTTATTCTCTGTCCTTCACATACAAGAGAGCATGGCGGCCACTGTCTCAGGGTGCAGAGACTGAGGCCACTAAACTAACCTCTCAGGTCTAGATTAGCTTTCCAGAAGAACCCTAAAGTACCAGGAGAGGGACACCAGGAGGTTTCCTATCCTGTGCCAAAGGAGAAAGGGGATTTTCATCTGTGGGACCATGGAGTGACAAATTTTGAAAGCACAGCAGTTACTCGTACTAGTTACTAGTACTTTCTTTAATGAATAAATGAATAATGGTCAAAGAAAAGCAAGGGAGGAAGCAGAATTCATAGCTCAACTGATGTGCTGTGTCTTTCAGATAGTCATTATACTGGACTCCCTCATCCCACAGAAATGTGACTTGGAAACTTTACCAAACCTCCTAATTGGTGCACTTTTGGGAAGTAATGCTTCAATTGGGCACAGCATAGAAAGAAGGAATGAGGAGGCTCTCAGTGACAACTCTCCTCAAGAAAGCTTTTACTGGGTTTTACCAGTTTCATTGGCTCTGAGACATGAGGTACAGGAAAGTTTTCCATCTACTAGAAGTAGACTGTTGTGATCAAGACATTTTCATTTCATGTGCTAAGTTTAAGATGTAAAAGATGCCACTGTTACAGGTAGTTGTCTATTTACAAGGAGTACCTCAAATGTGTTATTAATTTAGGGACTAAATCTGGGTCTGTTCTTCCTTGGTCCATCTGTAGATTAAAACCACTCATATATCTGTGAGTGGTATCTTTTATTGTGAAAATAATATTTGGACCTGGAATGGAGGACTAAAGTCTGGATTTAGCTTAGGTAACACCAAACCAGTCACAAAAAACACAGTCCCAAATAGTTAAAGTGTCCAAGACATCCATTATTTTGGTTGCTGTATGGGCTCTGAGGGCACTGTTTGCCCTGACTGTCCCCTCCCAGCATACCTTGGGGCTTTCCCCATGCTGCCAATGGCCCAGGACCCCATTTCAGATCCTTTATGAGCTATGTCACAGGTGGCCATTTCAAATTGTTTGGATTTCACCGGGTGATCCCTGACCTGACTCATCCCCCTGCCTTCATCAGATGATCACTAGACTGGGACCTGTCTCTGTCATTCGACCAGCCTTGCTCAGGTGCCACAGGCTATTTCCTCCTCGACAAGGACATGGCCATTGTTGGGGTCAACTGCAGCTCCTGGCTTGTCCCCCTCTCCCTGCTCCCAGAAGGTCTCGCTTTTACTGACGCAAAGCCAGATAGTTTCACAGAGTTCTCTGTGGTCACTGATGTTGTCTATCAGTCTCCAGAAAATTGAGTGGACCTCATGTTGAGATTTTGTTAAGAGCGTCTTTATGATTATGAGCAGAAAGCTATAGATTTTGTTTAATTCTACATGGCATGGCTCACTGGTATTTTTATATTCTTAGCTCAAGAAGTGTGCTGAGTGTGATCTCAAAAGCTGAATGTGAGTTTAGAACATGTCATTTCATATTAAACACAGAATCTGTATCTATAAGATTACATTTAAGCATGTTTTCCAAACAGAAGATTATCTTTCCTTATTATGGTCATATGACAGTACCCTTTCAAAATCTGAAGCTAGCTTCAGAGTGTCTCAGTCTTAGGAGTTTTGCACACACTTGGTGTGTGACTTCGAAAGGCACTTCCCTGCTCTCAGCTGAGGTTATAATGAAACCAAGAAACAGCCCATGTTCAAGAAAAGAGACCAAAGAACAATTGTACTTCAAAGGAAATTTGAAAAACAATCACCCTGCAAGCTCTATAGCAGCACTTACATGAAAACTGAGAAAAGCCCTTTCAGATTTTTCTTTCAGCACACTCAATAACATGGTTAAATATGAGATTGCCAAAACTAAATTAAGAAGTCTTGATGGTACTTATCTCACAAGGAACAGCTTGAAATTCACAGCACCTGGAGGCTGTTGTTTTCATGCTGTTTTGTAAATGACACCACGGGAAAGTGCTAAGCTATCTTCTAGAAATGGAACTGTGGTAAGAAATTGTTTGGAGTTAGTTTGAAAAAATGTTATCAGCAGTATGTGACTGGTTAATCAATGGGGGTTTTTTGCAGAGTCGTATAATTTGGGGTATACCTGTTCTGCAGTCACAACACAAACTGCTATCCAACAGTTAAATACCATAGCTACTGCTAGAAATTTAGAGCTGGGATCAATCTATCTGTAACCCAGCTATGGGCTAACTGTAATTGCTTTTTTGGCAGGTCAGTTACCCAGCCCAGTGTTGCCATGGTCTGCTTATTACCTGCCCCTAAACCCCTGAATTTAAATGCTATTTCTCTGTCACAATCATTTTGTGACTGCAGTCCTTACTGTCCTTGTCCCAAATTTGGTTCCCAAATGTAGCAAGTCTACAGTACATTAGCTGAAATCAATTAAGTCTCTCTCAATTTGTAGCAACTGAAAGCTGAATTTGACCAATATACTCTGCTGAACCTCTAAATGCCTGTATCTTTACTGATCAAGTGCAGCGCTGCTGTGCTAGTTTGAGCCAGCAGAGAATTTAGCTGTGTATCAGAAAATCAAATAAGTGAAGCCTTCAAATAATCTAAGCTAACCTCTCAGTTTGACAAGCACACGGAAACATGGATCAACACCATTATAATAATAATAATGAAAAAGTATGAGTGGATCCAAAGCTACGTCTGTTGTGTATGTACACTATTACTTTGTGAATAGAGAGGAAACTCTGTATAAGACCACATTCTTCTCCAAGAATTATCATGTGAAGAAGATCTACCACATTATGATGTGTCTCTCTGATGTGACAGTTTTGAGATTCTGGATTAATGAGACCTCTTTGACTCCTTTTTGATGGATAGTTAATATACAACAGAGGAATATTTAGATGTCTTAGAAAGACATATAGGAATAAGAATATGTAGGCCTGCCTGAGAAGGAGGAATATGGATACAGCTATTTTAAAGATGGCAAACACCTTGACAGAGGGAGATGTCTCAGGTTAATGGGAAAGTTATGGAGTGTACTAGTCCACTCAGATTTAAATTAGGAGTAGCTGTAGTGAAGTGTAAAGTCATTATATGCAATATCAGACTCAGAATCTCCAGTTATCTCACACCATCACTCAAAAGGTGGTATCTTATTCAGTAAAGCCCATTGCAATCATTGTATTGCTGGCTAGCAGCTTCTGTCTTTAATTCACATGCTAATTGTGAGTCTTCTTACAAAGAAGCTCACATATTTTCTTCTTATTGAGAGTAAAAAAGGAAGTATTTTACTTTGGAGGGTGAGTGACAATAATGCTTTGGTTGATTGAATGGTGTTTCAGGAAGGGGTTGAGAAAGCCTTGAGAGGCTTTTGCTGTTGTGCTTCCTGAGATTAGATTTAGTGTATCCTTCTGACTGTAGTGATATAATTAGATAGATCTTTATTATACAGACAGATAAGCAAAACAAATTCAACCAGATAAGTTCTTTCGCTAGTCAGTGCCTGGAAGATCATCTGTTTATTAGCTACCTGCCTGGAGTTCTGCTTCTCCAAATGGCTGTTTTGTAACTAAACAATTGACTCTTAAGGTCCAGAGAATGAGGATGGCGTAGGACAAAGATGGTTCACTTGGATGACTTAGAGTCTGTGCAAAGGTCCTGTGGTGGAAGCTAGAGCTCCCTGTGTTAATTTCTGTAGCCAAAGACTGCCAACTGCAACATGGATATCCAGTGGTTTATTCTTTTTCCTCCTGCCAGGATTACATGCTCAGCTGATGAAGTGATAGCTATGTACATAACTAGATCTTTATATTCACCCTTCTTCTATGGCCTGTTTCTGTATCTGATGAAGCCAAAGGGAAAGTTTCCACTGAATTCGTTGATGCAGAATAAAGCCTTAGGTGGTTTTCTTTTTGGTAGGGGTTTTTTTGTGTTTTTTCTTTTTTTTTTTTTTTTTTAAATATACATAGCAGAGAGGTAGGTTGTCAGATGTGCCAAGTCAGAGCAAGGTTCCCCTCTTTTTTCTTTCCTAAAGTGTTACAACAAAGCTGACAAGTCGAGGAGGAATATTTTTTTCCAGCATATCCAGTCACATCAGATTGTAAAGGATGTGAAATAGAAAATTGTTATAGAAATGAGTAAACTGATAACGTGATTAGAGCATACATTTCTCAAAGAAAAACAGCTGGTAAATTTCATACACAGTACTCTTCATGCTGTGAAATAGCAAAACAACACATTCCAACAGTAAGATAAAGCTAAGGACTTTCAGGGTGGCAGCATACATAATCTATTCAAAAGATCTTGCTGTTGGTTCAGAAAAACCTGTGTGATCAAAATCTTCCTCTCTCCCTTCTGTTTATAGTTTAACACTTTCTAAGAGCAAATTACATGGTAACAAGATCTGCAAAAAAGATTGAGAAGAATATATGGCAGACCTGGAGACCAGTCCTGAGTAAAGTCTGAGTCATTTGACAGATGGAGCTGAGGGCCACTTCTTATTTTTTTAGAAAAAACACCAAAGAAGGATATTTAGATACTCAGTTCCCAGCAAAATCAATTCTGTGGAAGTTAGGCACCTAAATTCCTATAAAACTGTAGGTCAGAAGGACTGTGCTGTTCTTTGAAAGTGTGCAACCTGGGATATCTGTGGCTGCTTTTAGGTACTCTCCTGAAAGCAGCTCCTCTGCTCAGAGCATAGCTCTCACAGCCCTCAGTTGACATAAAGTGCTTAGCACTCCTGCAGGTCAGTGCCTAGGAGTGGAGAATCAAATCAGTTTGGGAACTGATATTTAAAAGACTCTGTGCACTGATCATCTGTTGTGGAAAAAAGTTTGGCTCAGTGGTATATTCAGTGTCACAGAAAATATCTAGGGCAAAGGGAGAGTCTTGCTTTTATCTCTCAGCTCTGCAACTCCTTGCTGCTCATTTACTTTCTTATCACTGCCTCCCACACATCCAGCATCTGTACTGGTTTTGCATCTCAGTTTCTGCTTTTCTTTCTTGCTCCTAAACAGTCGGCTGCTTTTTCTATCTCTCTCTCACCTGGGTCTTGTTAGAGCAGCCACTGAGTCGTTCTGTCACTGCAGCAGGTACTACATCATGGCAGATGCAATTCCAAGGGAAAGCCCTGTTCATCCCTCAGGCTCTGGAGATCTGAGCAGAGAAGATAGAGCGTTCTAAAAGTTTTGCTATCAAAACACTGATCAGATACAGACTGAAATATTCAGAGGCCTACAAACTAGTTTGAGTGGACATTCATCTGGACAAATAACCAATACTAGGATGATCCATCTACCAAATCTGAACCTCCTACTCAAAGGCACAGACAACCCCTAGCAAATACCCTTAGAGTGCTCTAACATGGTGGTTTCTCTATATTGTTTTATTTCTGAGGAAATTGCTCATTTAATTCTGAAAAATAAGAATGTGAAAGTCTTCAGTCTAAACAGGTAAAGTTTGGAAGATATGTAAAAAACTGTAGGAAAGCCTTTTAGTAGAAAGGATAGAAAAAATGCTTCAGTCCTTGCTTTGCAGAGAGGAAAATCTCCAGACTATTACATTTTCAGATTTCCATGAGTTCTTCTGGTTTTCTTTTTTTTTTTTTTTTCTTTTAGTATTTGTTACACATTAATAAAGCAGAATGTGAGGTCTACCTGCCACCCAGTTCACAGATACACATGTGAACACAGGCATTTCATATAAAAGTAAATAGATCTGTGCAGATGTATGTATGTATACATATCTATATGTTCAAAGTAATTTCCATAGCAAGGTATAATTGTTTGAGATAGTGTTCTGCATTAAATAGCCTTACCAGAAGGAAACTAATTTGTATTAGCTGTGTCTACAAACAGCAGTCTTTTAATGAAGTAAATGTCTCTCTCACAACAGATTAAAGTCAAGTACGACACTCGAGAGTCTCATTCTCTCCTAACAGTTAAGCATTCCAATGTGAAGCAATTTCCAAAACACTGGCATATGCAGTAGACTTCTTCTTTGAAGTTAGCTAATGTTTTAGCTCTAACTGGATATTAGAGCATTAGGAATATTTTGTGTGTTAAAAGTTCTCATCAATATGTTCACTCTCTGACAGGAAAATAGCGCTGGTAAAATTAGAATACCTTATCAGTCTGAAAAGTGTTTACATCCCTGCTTGGGACAAAGAGAAAAGAAATATCTGAAATATCCACATCATTATGTTATTTTTTCCAGCTTTCTTCACCAGTTCCTACAGTTCTGTTTTTGCTTTTGTTTTCTTACAGGATATTAACAGAACAATATATTTAATTGTGTTTATAGTTTTTGGTGCTGTTCTACATAATTATATTTTCTAGTCTTTCTGTGATGCAGTATTTGCTGGTGAATTCAAAGTAGGCCTCAATTTCATGGTTATCTGTGTTTTGTAAGAACTGTCTTTGGATTTATGGTCATCTCAAGAGCTTTTCAAAACTCTCAATGGACTGTTGGGACTATCTTGTCTGATCTCTTACTCAGCCTGAGCTAGAAGACTTCACCTGGTGCTATGTACAGTGCTCTAGGATGAAAAACACATTCTTCTATGCCACATGTGATTTAAATTAATTAAAACCCCTTTTATATATTAATGCTGACCAAAACATAGTTGTTCCAAGTGTGTGTATGGGTCAGCAGCTCTTCACTTCTGCCAGTTCAGCAGGAATCCCATCAGAGCTTCTGGCAGGTATTTCTGCCTTCTCCCATGACCCCTCAGAAATCTCCACAGGGACACACAGGACTGTAGTGTACTCACCTCCCTTCCCATCATAAGGACTGGAAGAAAGTGCTTACTGTCAATAATCTGCTAGTGAGCAACAGGAAAGTCTTGGTGGCAGAAGATCTGAGCAGAAGTGATTTCTGATAACCCACAACTCCTTGTTGTGCTGCTTGTGTTTATGGTGGGGTGGGGGGAACCAACCTTTGAAGGAACATCAAAGTGAGAAATGACAGAGCGGTCTATGAAGTTATTCAAGGTATTTGGATGGGGTTCTGGAAAAAAGGAGGAAAGCAATTCTTGACTCACTATGAAATGTAAATAACTGCTTCTCAAATTAATGTGTTTTTTCTGGGAAAGAAGGTAGAGGAAACTGACTGTTTTTCATTTACCTATCAGCATAAACAGCATGGTTCTAGATACAATATGTAGTTAATCTCATTCAGAACAAAGTTTTCATTTAGAATGAAATTGTGTCAATGAATTTATTGACTCAAAAACCTCTCTGCCACTTGACTGAACAAAATACAGATGCCTTGAAAATAATTGGTGAAGTAAAACCACGATTTTATTCCAAAATTTAATTGAGAATTTGTTTTGTTTTCCAAGATACTCATCCTCATTGTAAAATTACATCAGTTAGATTATTATTCCTATGTTAAATTCTAATATTCAGAACTGTAATGCAAATTTTATTTTCCAAAGATCTTGGAGGTAATTGACTGTTATTAATTTTTCCCCAGCGGAATACTGTTTTTAAAAAAGGAATAGAAATAATTCTATTGGTCTTCAGTTATGCAAGCAAACTGCCAAATTTTTCTACTTGTGTTCCTTTAGTTGAGGTTTAATTCTTTTTGTCTTTCTGTAAGTCAGTATTTCTTTGATTTTTAAATGAATAAATAACAAGTTGGCTTGTCCTTGGTTTGTTCTCTCCCCCACTATCTTTGTGGATATACCATGTGACCCAGTAGGAACAGAACATTATTTCTATACTGAAAATGAACGAAACTTGCAAATTCCTTCTTTGGTCTGAGGTAATGCTCAGACAATAATCCTAGATAGATACAAGCAAAATGTTTTGCCTTGACTTTGTGCTACATAATAGAATTATTTTGGGGAAAAGAAATTGTTTTTTACATTTTCTATCCCTTTGTATTCCCAAACATCATAACTTTAAAGTTTTATTTGTCCACCTCTCCCTTTAAAACCCACAAATTTTGGTTACTAATATTCTGTATTTAGTCACTGTCTTTGTTTCCAAGTGACACAGGTGGCCTGAAAAGATGGAAGTAATTTTTCCAAAGTAGAAGAATCCTTGCTGTACTGATCTAAGTCATACACATTTGCTACAGGACAAGAAGAGCAGTTGAAAACAAACTCTTTAACCTACTGTTGGTAGGAAATAAGAACAAAGAAAAGAGCTTGAATTTCATATTTTGAGGGCATGAGCTTGCACAATCAAAACATGAAGGGCAGCTGGTTGTTGTCAGGCAGGTAATAATCCTTCAAAACTCATGTTCTGCTTTCCATCATATCTGTGCTTGGAAGAAGAAAGGAGAAATTTAAGAGTTTGTGGGCCTACCATAGAAAGCATGGGAGAAAAAGACAGTTGTATAGGAATTTAAGCTCTCATTACCCATAAACAGTTCTCCAAACGGTTGAAATCTCAGGTGAAATGTTGTCTCTTTGCTAGTGCTTCCTACCTCTATTTGGAAATGTCTTGGGCACTCTTAGTGTTCTTTCTACTAGAAAATATTGTTTATATATTTTCTTTTTTTTGAGGAGCTTCTCTCAAAAGGCCATCTGACTATCACTTAATGCAGTGAAGTAAATAACTTAGTATTGGAGTAAGCAGTAAATATTAGGGGATGTGGATTCCATTTGAGCATATGTTATGGTAAATCTGTAAATATTAGGATATCATTAGGTTCCCAGTCCACATGATTATAAAAGCTGCATCAAGACAGTTACAAGTCATGCATAGCATAGGCTAATATTTCATTTAGAAATGCAAATTTACAATATGAAATCACTTTAATTTTAACAGCTGTAATTTTCTTTTTGCTTGTTTGTTTTGTAGGCATTGATTACAATTTATAAATTGTTCCTTATAAATGTCATTTTGATTTTGGGGATTTTAATAATTTGCTCAAAGAAGGGGAAAATGTGCAATGGAAGACTGTTTTTTGTAACTGCATGAACAAAATCTTGGACCCTTGGTTCTTATCATCCTGTCCTCCTGGACCTTATCCCCTTACTGGAGTCTACAATGTATGTGTTTAAGATAGTGTAGCAGCCATAGGATCATTTACATTTTTAAGGTGAAAAAAATGCCTGGAGTATCAATAGAATATTAAACTTTTTTTTAGAGAGCTGGGTATAATAACTGATGACAAAGTATCTAAATAGCATATTTATTTTTTTTCCCTTTTTCAGTTACATTAGTTTCTTCATAGAGTTTGGTAGGGTTTTTGTTGTTGTTCCTAAATCAGTTTCAGTAATGTCAAGGAAAGAAAAGAAAACTGAAAAATAAAACTTGTAATCAGGCTATATTCAATTTCTGAGAAAAAAAAAATGGTTTTAATATGTGCAATATTTGGGCTTTTATCAAAACACTTAGATTTTTAATTCTTGACTTACTTATAAGTTAAAATGTCTATTGGTGAAAGATTTCTTTAGTAACTGCCACAGCTATGGAGTATATGTAGAAAAATTTATGCAAAAAGACATTAATCTTAAGACTTTGTTTCTAAGAGTAATTTAAACCCCTGTAGTCATGACAAGAAGTAAAATCAATGTTGTTTGATTCAGAGAACCCCTGCCTCCCTCTTCAGTTTTTTGAATTTTCTTTGTGAGCAAGAATTTTTTTTTACCTATTGGATAGAATCACTAATTTTGATGAAAGACATGGGTTTCAGAAGTCAAAGATTTTAGCACTGTTGTGTCACTGTAAACATGAGGTTTTGATTTGCGCTGCAGAGACAATAGTTAAACTCTTTATAGTGATACCTATAAAGAATAGAGAAACCTATGTCAAGCCAGGAAATTTGTGGACAATGATGTGGACACATACATACAATCAAAATAAATCTATTTCAAAATTAAGTGGTTATGCAGAATGATCATATAGTTTTCTTTCCAGACAGGATGCACAAGTTAAGACTTTTAATTTGTCATGAAGCACAGCTTTTAGTTGATCTTATGTTTTGTTTTGTTTTATTTTGTCATTGATCTTGCTTTTTGTTGACTTCAGTATGTGATGCAACCGATCAGTCATGAGCATCTGTTCACAAACGGTCAGCTGCTCTGAGATGGCACATTGTCTACAAGTAGCTGTTCTGGTGAGGTCCTTTTTTTTGGCAGACTCTTCAATTAGGCTGAAGTGAGTGGGCTACCTTATCTTATCATGGTTCCTACAGGTGGAAAGGGAAGGTGCTGTGATCCTTGTGGTATTCAGGTGAAAGGCAAATTTTGTAAATTACACAGAAGTTGGATGTCCTCTCCTCCTCTTTATACATGACTATCTGCCATTTGTTCTTTTCACTGATCCCTGCAGATTACCTCCAGTTTTGGACCACTGGTTTTCTGATGCTGTACATCTCATCTCCAGCAGATATGAGCTCATCTAATCCCAAGATAAAATATTTAGGTTCTTTTTTGACAGAAATAACAACCTTGACTTTTTAATTTTCCCCTTCACATTTAATATTGATGTTGATTGGTGTTGAAAAAGTAAATTAGATTGTTGCAACTTAAACCAGAATTGTACTAGGCTGTAGCTAGTAAAAGGTCAATACTAAAATAAGTATCAATTACTGTGAATTGTGGCATGAAGGTAAAGCACAGTGTAGAAAGGTGGGAAAACTCATTTATCCCATCTCTAATTAGATAATGACAATAGGAAAAAAAGTGAAAGAAATTAGTTAAAAACAGTTCTATAAGGTTTCAGGAGTTCCGTGTCAGTATCTTGAGTGCCCACATGGTGATCCAGAGGGATCCAATTTTCTTTCACTGAGGTGATCATAGGGTTGTTGCTATGGTATTATATTTTGAATTTGCTCACTTGTGTTTCTCTGAAGCTATGGAATTGGCTTATCCCTGCTATTTGAACTAATATTGGACTGTCATGCAGCAATGAAAAGCAAAATGCTGTGATGGTAAATATTTTAACTGACATTTTTGTCTCCAGAAAATACTGTTTTCTCATTACACTAGTCTAAATCTTCAGTACCTCCACAGGTTACTTCCACTGTTATCATTGAACTGAGAACTAGATTTTACCACAGATATCTTCTGTCCTACTGTATACATCTTTTATTTTGGTATTGCTTCTGCATTTGGGAAAATTTCAGGAATTGTTGAACGAAAAGGTACAGGTTCCCTGTATTAGAATTCTATTAAAAATATCTCATTTCCAACTAGATTAAAATATATGTTCAACCTTGTGCCAATCCATAGAATACATTGTATTATTCTTGACCCTGGGAGCAATCAGCCTGGTGTTAGCTCTTGGTCATCAGAAACATCTCAGTTCTCTGGGTTTTGCTGCCAGTTAGGCTGCAAAAGGGTAGATAGCTCTAGCAGTAGAAGCCACTACTAGTTGAACAGTATTAGGTGTGTGCTAAAAGGCAGTGGATCAAATTGCATCTCCCAGCTTCCAGTGTGTTTTTCCATATTCACCTGTCATTGTTCAAAAGCATGACTGAAATCCCTTAGAGGTGCCACCCTGACCTCTGCCATTTGGGTTACTGTAGCTTGCAATGGTGCCAGTAACGGGGTGTCATCCTCTGTCATACTCTGTGCTGCAAAAGAAAGGGGTTCTTTTCCAATGGGTTTCCTAGTGTCTCCATAACAGAAGATGCAAGATGAGATTCACAACCCTCAGACTCCCTCAGGTTCTGGAGGAGTGTGCTCTAGGGGCACAGGCTCTCCTGCCTGCTTCTTTTTTTTCCCCTCCATCTAATCTTTCCCTATTACAGGCACTTTCTCTCCTAGCTCCTTTCTCAGGCCTGTCTCCATTTCTTGCTGTTCACATTCAATTGATGTCAAATGGCAGCCAAGAAAAAGCAGTACCCAGGCTTTATTCTGCTCTTTGTGTTATGACAACCACCAAGTACTTTCTGTAAGTGCTTTTAAATTCCTGAGCATTAACTTATAAACATATGTCAAACAGACCTGTACTAGGAGGTTCATACTGTAACTTAACTTGTGACACTTTCATGGAAGTTAATGAAATGAAACATGAATAATGTAACTTGTGCACATACTGAACTCTCAGATACATTCCTTGAAAATCCATTTCAGATAAATTAGCACTAACTCTACTGAAGGAGAGTTTATTATTTTGTTTTGGGAATAATGTCTTCTGTGTCTTGGTACAAAGTCTTTTGTTTATTTAACAAGATGCTGGAAAAACTTCAAGTTTTTCTTTTGATGACTGGCTACTGCTTTGCACCTGATTCATCTTGTCCTGGGATATGTTAAATCTGTTTCATCATCTATTGCTTTTTGGCCCATGTTCTATTCATATCAGACTGGTGGATTCTCTGAAAGGTGCTTATTTTAGACTAGACTAGACTAGACTAGAATAGAATATTTCAGTTGGAAGTGACCTACAACAATCATCTAGCCCAACTGCCTGACCGCTTCAGGACTGACCAAAAGTTAAAGCATGTTATTAAGGGCATTGTCCAAATCCTCTGCAACACTGACAGGCTTGGGGCATTGATCACCTACCTCTCTAGGAAGCCTGTTCCAGTGTTTGACTACCCTCTTGGTAAAGAAATGATTCCTAATGTCAAGTCTAAACCTCCCCCTGGTGCAGCTTTGAACCATTTCCATGCATCTGATCACTGGATCCCAGGGAGAAGAGCTCAGGACACCCCTCTCCACTTCCCCTTCTCAGGAAGCTGTAGAGAGCAATGAGGTCACCCCTCAGCCTCCTTTTCTCCAAACTAGACAAACCCAAAGTCCTTAGCCACTCCTCATAGGACATTCCTTCCAGCCCTTTCATCAGCTTTGTTGTCCTCCTCTGGATGCATTCAAGGACCTCAACATCCTCCTTAAATTGTGGGCCCATTTTCTGTTGTTAGAGCTCTTTGCTATCCAGTTTTTGTGTTTATTTATTTTTTTTATGGAGTTATAAGCCACCAGCCACTTTTTGCCAAAGGTCTTGATAAACAGTAAAAGAGCTTTCCCTCTACTGATCTGATATGTATCTGAATATCACTGAAGTTGGCCATTACAACCACATGTTAAGCACATGCTCCTACTTTGTAGACTGTCAAAATGCACCTGTAATTGGGAAGTATTTCGGGAGTATATCTATGCACCACTCAAAGCAGAGTTATTTGCTAAGGGGAAAAAATAATACCTGGCATTTGTGAACCCCTTTTAAGAAATACTACTAGACAAGATTAAATGAAAGAATTCCATCCACCTTATTTTAGCAAACAGTAGCCTTCAGAACTCGGTGACATTTGGAAATATATTTTCTGAGAAGTTATCTATCAGTAATCCTACTGAGAGGTCAGTTCCAGAGATGTGATTGTTTTTAACTAGTTCACAGATCTGGATCCTGTCCTTAATCATGAGTTTCTGGAGATGTTCCTTCTTATTGGCTAAAGACTAAATGCAAGTGAATTTCAGCGAAACACCTTAACTTCCAGTATCCTCTTTTGCTGCTACTCAGCCTCAGTGATGTTGCAGTCTTGTTTGTAAGTAAAAACACAAATTTAATACTGAGTTGCCTCATACAGGAGAACTTGTGAATATAAATCTACTACTTTTCCTGTTGCAGTGGTCCAGCTTCACTTGCCATCAAATTCATTCTCTTATAGAGCATGGATGGTAAATGTGGTCTCTTTCCTCACCCTGAGAATTTGCTTTGGGTTTTAGTTGTTGTCTTTAACCAGGCCATTTGTCCTGTTTTACACAACCTCTTCTTGTTTGGTAGAAAATTTCTTTCATAATCAGTCTTAAAATTGACTATGGCATGAACTCCCTGTGAATCCCACAGATTGCCTCCAGCATTTCAGATCAGCTGTGATACATTGGTGCAGTAGGCAGTGAAGAAAAAAACTGATGCTTGGTCAAATACTACCCCTTTTCCTCAACAGCATTATTATAGGGGTTTTGTCACAAAAGTGTTGGCCCATCCTTTTTGTGACTATCTCTTGGAATTCAAGAGTGGTGCCATATGATGTTTCCAATTGAACATCAGGAAACACTTTTTCACTGTGAGGGTGACCCAGCACTGGCACATGCTGTCCAGAGAAGTTGTGGAGTCTCCATCCTTGGAGATATTCCAAAGTCATCTGGACATGGTCCTGGGAAATCTGCTTGAGCAGAGGGCTGGACAAGATGACCTCCAGAGGTCCCTTCCAACCCCAACTCTTCTGTGATTTTATGACTTTTTTTACTTTTTTACCTTTTGTTTGGTAGTATATAACCATTTTTAACAATTTATTTGGCTTGTTTATTTGACTGCCGCTGAAAAAGCTGGATTTTATTGTTTATTGAGTTGTGTAAGCAGGTGCCTATTGGCTGAAATGATATTTTTGGGGTATCACAGCTGCTAATGTCTCATTGTCTTGTCTAAGAGGACTGCTAGGTCAGTTCATTTAATTTCTAGCAACTTATGATAATTAAGTAGTTTGCAGTGACAGTTTCACTTCCTTTTTTGCTTCAAGGACTGAAGTTCATGTGTACATTTTTTTCATGTTTTTCTTAATTCCTTTCCTACATTGTTCTACACATGGCATTTACTGTGCTGCTTGGGACTCGTCTTCCTGGCTTTATCTAGCAAAAATGTAGGCCTGTATTCTGAGCTAACTATAAGGTTCCCCCTGAAATCAGTAGGAAGAAATAGGTGCCTCCAGGACAGTTAGGTCATCCAGAAACAGCTGTCTTTTAACTTTCAGGGCAGAGTAAGCATGTAGTTTAGAGGACATGCATACCTTCTGTCTGCCTGCAGTTAGGGGAGATGAATTAATCTGTAGGCTTCTGTATGGTCCTCTCTGTTGCCTTTTTTTCACAGTAGCTTTGATCTTTTAGGAGATTTTCTGTTTTCATTAGCATGGATATTATGATATGAGAATATAGGAGGCTAAATACTACACATTTGGTTGTGTGAACTCCTGCTGTTTTGAGAGACAAGTGAGCTTGCTCTGCAAGCACCCAACACAACATAGGTGAACACATATTCATCTTTGCTCTGGAAGATTTGTTACTGGACTCTTTCCACTCCCTTGTCCTGAAGTCTTGTTTGTAAGTGAAAATACAAACCAGGACAGAGTGGTCCTTTGGCCTTCTGTTTTATATTTCCTTCTTATAGAAAAGTAGTCTTTCTTCCAGCTGGCTGAAGATCTCATGCTCTGACTTAGTTGCTATTTATTTTGTAGTGTGAGGCTGCTCTGCATAACTCAGTAAGCACATACCTGTCTTGTGTACAATGCATCAAATACATAACATTGCAGATTGAGTAACAGGCAGCAGCTCTGTAGTGATGTGTATTTAATTTCTGTCTGAATAGTTCCCTCTCCTTGAACATACACCTTGAACTTTTCCCACCTGAGTGGTACTGAAGGGTATTCCTTTTACACTGGGCTTTCACCGGTAGTGGTAAATAAAAAAGGTCTTTACAGGGCACCTTCATATGACTGAACTGTCCCCCAGCTCCCTTCCCACTCCTCATAAATGTGCTTGCCTGTGCTGTCAGTGAGGAACACTGACCCTCCGGGCTGCATGGTTCCCAGAAGGGTAGCTGGGCTGCGTCAGGGAGATGGCACATTGCCACAAAGGCGCACTGGCAGCTCAACAGTTGGGCTATTGTGTGCCAGGGCTCAAGCCTGTGTCCTCACTGTTTAACTTGCTAGCATGGAAAGCCTCTGTGTTTAGTGGGTACCTGAATTCACAGAATCATCTAGGTTGGAAAGGACCTTGAAGATCATCTAGTCCAACCATTCACCTAGCACTGACACCGACCCAGAGCTGTAACTTCTTTTCTTTTTCCTGAATGGTGGCCCAAGCGCTTTAGCACTGTCAAGGCACTGAGGGGGCTAGTGGCTCCCTGGGGATGGGCATTAGGAATGATGGGGGTTCCCTGGGTGTGTGATGGCAGGGCCTGGCAGCCAGGGCCTGTCCCACCCCCAGCCAGGAGCAGGGCAGCCGAGGGCACTGGGACAGCCCCAGCGCTGGGCATCGGGCACCTCCCTGGGGAGGGGGACAGCCGAGGCCAGGCTGAGATGTGAGCCCAGGGGTGAGTCTGGCACAGCAGGGCCCATGACCGGGCAGGGCAGGGCTATGGGGAGCTGGAGACCCCCCCCTGCTGTGGCATCGCTGGGGCAGGGGCTGACAGCTCCAGGGGTCTGGCATGGGGCCAGGGTCTGTGGGCAGGGTGGGGAAAGTCCCAAGTTAATTTCATTTAATTTCAGATTTCTTTCTGGGCTCCTTCTGGAGGAAAGGTGAGCAGAGCCATGCTCCCCCTCAGCTCCCGCTGCCCAGCTATTGATAGGTTTACCACAGCACCCCTCACAGGGGTGCCAGTTTTCAAGGTGGATGCTGATGTCCCCTGGGCAGCACCTTTTCCATGTCCCCCTGCTGCAAATGTAAGTCCAAAGACTGTTGTCTTGGTATGTAATCACAGTTGATTGTCATGTAGGAGAAAATGCTAAAAGGCATGATTTACTATTTAATGTGATAAGTAAAAATGAATGATTTTGACCTGTTCCTCGCCCTGTTTCCAGCACTATCTTTTTCCCTGCCCCACATTTGGAGGCTATGTGTTCCCAAATCTTTTCTCATGCTGGCTCAGCCCCTTCAGTCTCAGAGACTGGGACTCTCAGAAACAAACTCCTCTGCTGCAACATGATCGCTTTGTCCCATGGTACTTCATGGTCTCCTGCTCGTTTCTGGATGTTTTCTGAGCTTCCAAGTGAAAGAGCACAACCTATGCACTGTGTAATGTGCACTAATCATTTTCTGTGGTGGTAACTGCAAAACAGACTGTTCTACTGCATAGAATTACTGAGATAGCTGTTCTCACTTGGTAACATATATGGAATTTATTAAGAAGAGTTTTGCTTTAGTAATGCTTCTTTAATTGTGAGCAGTTAGATGTAAACTATTTTTTTTTATTTATTATTTTTCTTTTAATTTTTAGTGTATGTGTTTGGCTTCCTGATACATATCCTATGCTGCTTTCTGAAATTGTGCTATATAATATGTGATACTAAAAGCAAATAAGGAAACATATTAACATTCTTTTAATTGTCTTAAGAGTAGCCACTTGATCATTTTTTGTTTCTGAGCATCTCAGTTAATGTTTCGCCTTAAAAGTCCACTACATGAATGCAATAATGCACTGTCCACACAAGTTATGGTTTATATTTGTGTGTCTCTCATAGGACTCATCTGTAATTTAGGATTAATGTTCTGGGGTTAATAACTCTCTTCTTTTTGCTAAATGTCTCACTAACATTTGTATTACCTGAACTTCCCCTCTATCTACTTCTTACTTGATATTCTGCTTTTAATTTACTTGACCTTATGGTACTGTGATTGTATTATCAGGGAATTTAAAATTTGGTTTGATTATATTATCACAGAATTTAAAATTTGGTTTAGCTATTTTTCTTTCTTTTCATGTGCATTTCTGAAGAGGTCTTTGTGCCTTTCACACACATTGATGTCCACTGTTCATTTGTATTCCATTTCTTATTGTGTTCTGCTGCCTTGTCTTTGCATCTGGTGCTAGTCTGAACTTCACAGTCAATTTATTTTTTGCTGTTTTGCACTGCACTGATGTCACATACATGCAAAGATCTCTGAGTCACTGCTTACTTTGTCAGTATGGGGGCATTATTTTCTTGTCTGTAATTCTTTGGATAATGACTTGTCAGAATTTTTGCATGTGAGCCCATGTAATGGGCATTTCATTATAATTTTTTTTTTTTTTGTTTTTCCACAGTAGCCATAGATCTTTGGATTTTGTTCATCTCTTCTGCTTTTTGTTTTTATGCCCATTTTTAATGTTTTTTTTAATGAATTTTCAGTAAATTTTCATGCCTTCTTTGCTCTGCTGTCTGAAATACCTTTGTGACTGCTTTGCTTATATTCTCGATTTGGCTGTGAGCTTGTTCACTAGCCATGCACATGTCTTTAGTTCTCTGGAGAGTTAATGGGATCTCTAAGCATACTCATTTGACTGCCTGGATTTTTTGTCCTGTCATTATTCTATCGCAAATTAGTTCAGCCTGTGGCGTTTGGTAATTGCACATATCAGTCATCTTTGTGTAGTTTGCCAAAGCTCTGACCCATTGTTCTGAAGGTTCTTGATTGATGGAAAAAGGAGTCTTTCATGCAACCGGAATTTTTAAGGAATTAAAATGCTCAGGAGCATTAAGATTTCTCCCTGCCTGCTGCTGACGTAGTGGGATGTCACTGAAGTACATGACATCCTTTGCTTGTAACAACTGTAACAGTCTGCTCCTCTTACTTTGCTTCCTGTTTTCTAGAGCCATGTTGCAATCTGTTGTTTTCTTTCTGTGTCTGCGTAGTTCTATATGTTCTCTCTTTAAATGCTCATCTGCTCAGGCACTGGACTATATTTTCCCTTAGTTTATGATTTCTGTTGACCGTAAGATCACACTGAATTTTGATCCTGTAATTGTCCATAAGCATGAACAAAGACAGTCAAAACAGGGCCACATTCATGTTTTATTCCTTCCTTCACATGTAAGGTCTTCACCACTCTCACAGACTTGAGCATTTTGTATTTGGGAAGAGTTCTACGACATAGTTCTGACAATGTTACTCTCACCTTTCTGTCCCCTCCATCTCTTCCTGTGCCTGGCCTCTAGTCACTTGTTCCTTATACCCCTGACTCTGTTCTGAATCTCTCATGGTTTTGTGTCCTGGTATCTTTGCCCAGTCAGATCCATGCCCACACGCTTCATCAATTCTGTCTCACCTATCCTTTAGGTCATCTTTTTACTGGTTTGCAGGTTCGCTGCTTTTAGCCGCCTTTTTGCTACTCTTCCTGACACCTCTTCTTGCCACATCTACTTGCCTATCCTATCTTTTAGTCTTTCTCTGTGTAGGAGTCAGGCAGATTCCTGTTCCTTACTTGGGATCTGGCACACGCGATAGGAAGCTGGTGTGGCAAAGAAGGTTTTGCTTTATCCCTGGAAAACATGAGTGGAACAGCAGTTTTAACTGTTGAACCCTAGTTAATCTCTACTGTACATATGCAAAATTGGATAATTCCCCAGCACCAGAAGGCTTGTAGTACAATCCATTTTGAATGCACATCTGCAAAGCCTATTTTCCTGATACAAAGGCCATTACCTTGTCCCTTTGTAGTTTCTGCTCCAAAACAAATAACATTCAAAGAAAATAATATAACAGTCAAAGAAAACTCGTGCTTTTCTTTCCCTAGTCTTTGATCTATAGTGAAAAAAAGTATGGATCTATTGAAAATGGAAAACTGTTAGGAAAAATCTAGGCTGACTTCGTAGCAAAAGAGAAAATTTTGTCTCCAAAACTTAGTGGAACAAGGTCACAAATAAAACAGAGCAGAATCTTGCAGAGGAATGAGTAAGAATGTTACCATAAAAGCTGGCAGAGGAATTATAATAATAATTATAATAGCAATTGATGATAATAAATTTATTAACAGAAAACTTCAGTCTGAGTTTAGGAAAAGTGTAACTATAGGATCCATTACTTTAGCTGAGGTTGAAATGAGGAAAAGAGTTGTGTGGGGGAACAGTTTCATTTAAAGCCACTGAATCAGTATGCAAGAAAAAAAAAAGTCATGTCAATAAGAGAGAAGTCATTATGTAAGGACAAAATCTTTCCCTGTTAATGAAGGAAACTATGTGAGCTGGTTGTGCACATGAAGAAAGAAAAGAAATAGCACTTGCTATGGCTAACCTTAAGGTGATGAATCAAGACAGTGAATAAAAGCTTTCTGTGTCTCAAGAGCATTTTATTCTGTATCTCTTCACTTAGAATAAATAAATTTGTTCCAGATGAGATCAATGTAATTCATAGGTGCAAATCTTTCTTATGAGCTCAAAATGTATTTGGGTGTAGTTATACTACAGCAGTCTGGATTTGATTTACCAGAGGCTAAAAAGCCTCAAGAGGAAGGGCAATTTTATAATATCTGACAGTGCACTTTTCTGTAAAACAAAGCTTACTTCTAAATATAATGTCACTTTAATAACTTTTATTTCCAATCTATGCATTAATGTGATAACCACTAAATGAACAGCTCAGCATTTGACCTCTAGTGTAATGATGTCTTTCAGTGCCTTCCTAGCACCATTTCTATTGACCTTGTCAGGTTATTTCTGTTTCATAGCCTGCTTCTGTCACTCCTGAGTCTCTGTGTTTATTTGTGTGCCTTCATTATAATTGCAGACCAGGTCCTGATGCTGTTTCCCAAATGTCATAAGCTGTTCTGTCCTAGGACATCTGATTTTTTTGTTAACAGTACTGCACAAACCTAAGAGAGGGTATGAATTTGGACCAGGTTAACTGTATATGAAATGGAGTGAGAACATTATCTGAGCATTGACTGCGACTGAGAAGTCACAGATAAAAAGGTGTTACCTAAAGCAGATACAATCTTGAAACTTTCTCCCCTGCACTATTCCCTCTGTTCTGTTCTCCTTGAAATGTTCAGCTATTCAAAGCAGTTTACCTCCTAGATAATTGATCCACTATTATATAGTGTATCCAGGTTTTACACTACTGTACAGTCTTTAGAAGTTCATACCAGACTTATTGTAGGATGGTTTACTGTCCTTGTTGTATGGCCCATTTGATATAATCAAACTCCTTTCCATGAGGTGAAATTAATGGGGAATCATAGAATGGTTTGGGTTGGAAGGGACTCCAGCATTCATCTAGTTCTAACCCCCCTGCCACGTGCAGGGACACCTTCCACTAGATCAGGTTGCTCAAAATCCCGTCCATCCTGACCTTGAACACTTCCAGGGAGGGGGCAGCCACAACTTCTCTGAACAACCTGTTCTAGTGTCTCACCACCCTCACAGGAAAGAATTTCTACCTTATATCTAATCTAAATCTACCCTCATTCAGTTTAAAACCATTGCCCCTTGTCCTATCACTACAATCCCTGAGAAAGAGTCCTTCATTACCTTTCCTGTAGCTCCCTTTTAAGTACTGGAAAGCCGCTATAAGGTCTCCCCGGAGCCTTCTCTTTGGGCTGGATAACCCCAACTCTCTCAGCCTGTCCTCACAGGGGAGGTGCTCCAGTCCCCTTGTCATCTTCGTGGCCTCCTCTGGACTTGCTCTAACAGGTCCATGTCTTATGCTGGGGTCCCCAGAACTGAACACAGTATTCCAGGTAGGGGTATCACGAGAGTGGAGTAGAGAGGGAGAATCCCCTCCCTCGACCTGCTGGCCACACTTCTCTTGATGTAGCCCAGGATGTGGTTATCTTTCTGGGCTGGAAGCACACATTGCCAGCGCATGTTCAGTTTTTAATCCACCGGCACCCCCAAATCCTTCTTGTCAGAGCTGCTCTCAATCCCTTCATCCCCCAGCCTGTATTGATACCAGGGTTGCCCTGAGTGATGTGCAGGACATTGTTTTGGGAATTGATGCTTTCAACATTGAAAAAAACCATACCTTCTGAAGGCAAGTGGCCTAAGCTGCTTGCAGATATTCAATGACAAGTAAGAACTTTTGTTTTGGACTTTGTAGAAGTCTTAAGGATAAATGACCTGAATAGTTTTTTTATTATTATTTTTATTTGTCTCTCCCCTTTGGCTCCATCTTACTTTCATTGAAAGGTTTGTTGCATCAGGTAGAATGTTTTCATGAGGAAAATACACTCACTGTGAGGTATGTGACATTGCCAAAACTCATTTGTGCATTTGGCCCTGGTTTGTTTTGATTTTTGGAACTTGGTGTGTATGATAATATGGTGACAGCAAGCCTGTCACAAGAGCAAATAATGGAAATAACATCCCTGTGTTTCACATCTCATCTCCCTTCAGTTTTTAAATTGACCAGAATCAGTTTCTATGGATTCTCTTTTTTTCCCCCTTGCATCAAAGTTCACTGGGCTCCTGGTGCTCTTCTGTAAAAAGAATACAAGACTACATGCATGCTAGTCACCTAAACAGTGCCGAGGCTCAGGCACTAGCCCTTGATAGTGCATAACTGTGACCATGTTCCTGTTTGACCTGTGGTTGCTAACATGCTTCTAGGCATGGTTTAGGGAGGAGCATAGGCCTAGGACTTTTCCTGGCAAGCAGTATGGATGAGGCTGTCCAGGTGTGTGTAGGGAAGGGAAAGTTTAGCCATTTAAAGGTAAGTCACACTGTGCCACTTGCCATCTCAGTGCCAGAGGCAAAATTCTGATCTATTTGAATTACTTATATAGGTGCAGACTAAATGGATCAGCTGACTGACCTGGGCGGGGGAGTGTTCCTCTAGTTACTCTGTTGGCTTCCGTGGAGAAAAGAAGTGAAGTTGGTTTCACTAGAAGTGAAGCTAGACTATTATTTTCTGTAAGCTGTGATATGGATGTAGGCATTCTACTTTTCTGTTATTAGGCCACATGCAGTCTGATGGATCTTCAGAGGCTATCAACAGAAAAGGGCCAAGAGGTGTTTTAACAGTGCATGTCCTCCTTACATATTTCTTCAGGTTTCATTTGTTTTTCCCATAGAACTCTACAGTTTTCACTGAAGTGTTCTGGGCTTGCATGTATTTGTGACTTTTATCTCTGCAAACACTTTTAGACTCCACAGCACAGGGTCTGATAACCTATACCAGGGAAGCTGCACTTCAAGACAGGACTGGCAAAACTTGAAAAAGCAAAAAGTCGATGAATGTATTTAAAGATAGCTAAAATAAATTTAAAAATGCAAATGTATTACTTTCTTGCGGGCCCCCTCTCCCCTTCCCCCTACAACTAGTTAGGTTTAAAAAAGGTTCTTGATAAAATACCACTGCTGACTGACTATTGTTGTACTGTTGGTAAGGTATCATAGGGTATATTGTGACAAGCTGTGGCAGATATTTTAAGCTGGGTTTTTGTGCTGAAAGGTCACAGAGAGGTATAAAGCAGTAGGTTCTATTTCCTGATATGTTAGGCTCACCCCCTGTGAAGGCTGGCTGGGATGAGAAGGCACAGACCTTTCAGAAGCTACTTTATATTAGTCAGCAAAAAAGCACTGTGATTTTGACAGCAACACTAGACAGCCAGGTTTCTGTGGCTAGTATCTGTGTTGTCACTTCTGGTCTGTATTTCTGCTGACAACCACTGAGCACAAACCTATGGAATTTGCCAGAAAGCACCTTGTCTTCTCACCCAGGCTCACTGCCTGATTTCTCTATTACCTATGACACCAGTTTTACATGTTCTGTTTGCTCTGTGCGCTTCACAAAGTCAATCTGGTAATTGCTTCTGGAGATCAAGAACCTGCTTTGCTCTCTCAGCTTGTTACCTACCTGCCTTGTCTTTGCTCATATGCAGTTTCTCTTTCAGACTTTTCTCATCCAGCAACAAAACTCGTCTCCAGAGGCCTCGTAATCCTCTGTCTCTCTTCTACCTTCACGTCTTTTCTTCATTTCCTGCTCAAAAAACCTCCAGATTTTCAAAATTAAAAAAACAGGACAGCATTTGTAACAAGCACAATGCATGGATCAGGGATGCCTATCCACTTCCACTTGGGCAGGAAGGAGAATGGAAGATGAAGAGCAAACAGTTCTTTCTCACCATATTCAACCAAGCAGAATTGTCCCTTTCAACCCCTTCAACGAATAGGTGGAAATTAAAGACTCTAACCTCGGCTGTCAAAACCTGAGAGAATACAGGACTTGTACTTACTGGAACTGGAAAGTGGGCTGGAAAAGGAGAAAAGAAGCATGTAGTTTGGCTGAGGAATGATGCAAGTGGAAGAATGGAAGGATGGAAATGGGCTGAGGTAGGAAACAGAAGTATCCCAAAGAGTAATCTTTCAGAAACAGCTACTGGGCTAAAAGAATCCCTCTGTGATTTGCTCCAACTGTTCTAAGAATCTCGTATATTTGAGTGGGGTAGGACTTGTGCAGAAGTAGTTTGAACGTGTTTCTTAAGATCTTGCAGGAGATTTTGAAAACTTAAAAAAAGAGATAGCCTGGAACAATAGGCCAGGTACTGAATACAGGCTAGATTTCCAGGTTTCTGAGGTGTTTTTTTTAAACTTCCAAGATTTGTAAAGGGTCAGATCTTCAAAATGGCCTACTACTGTGGTTGAGCTCTTTTGAAAATCTGGCCATAAACCAATGTGGAAGAAGAGGTCAGGAGGTGGGGAAAGTCCAGATCTACATAAAACCTCAGCTGCCTGTTGTAATTTTCATGTAAAATCTGGCACTTGAGAAGTTTCTGACTTCTTGATCACCCCAGAATGGCTCATGGCCCACACTTGTAAAATAGTAGAGAAGTGACTACGTAGGAAGTCAGCAAACTTGCTGTAATATATTAAACACAGATGTATCTTCTGGTCAATGTCCTCTTTAATTCACTGGCCGTTATGTAGGACAAATGTTCCTTGTCCAAAAGGTAATTTTAAAACCAAAAGGACTACTTACAATAGTCTGCAAAAGCACAGGAAGGGCTTATTGTTTTTAGAAAGAGCCAACAGCGAATAAAGATGTCACAGATATAAAAATAAACCTATGCAAGAGTGCATACAAAGAAAAGAGCCAGAATAAATTCTTCTTCAGGCATACATAATCAAGTTATGTCATGCGAGTCCCCTCTTCCCCACTTGAAATCAAAGCAAAAATTCAAGATACTGAAGTAGGAGAACTAGCTTTTGTGGTCCTGATTCAAGGCTACCCTCTGACAATAGACCTGTTTTTATGCTTTCAGTCTAAATGCTTATGCTATCTTAGTTCTACAAGAGAAACTTTCCTCCTTGACTCCTAGTATACATCAGAGAGTTGAGTAACTTTCATAACAACAAAATCCCCAAAAGTGTGGCTGATCAGTCAGAGGAGTCACAACCTATAAATACAACCAGATGTACACATCATATACATTTTCAGTTCCTGATTTAGTGTGGAAAATCCCAGCAAACTCACTGGTGATCTGTGTAGGTGGATTCAGCCCACTCTCATCAGGCCCTATCCGAAGCCAGGGTTTGCTAACAGTAAAAGGTGGGTAAGAATAATGACACATAAGATACAGAACAATACAGAGAAGCAAGCTTTCTCTGCCACTTGAAGTTGCTACTCTTTTCTTTAGTGAAAATATAGTTAAATCCTCTTATGTAGCTGTTCTGGCAGAATGCAATCACACAGAGAAAAACTTTTTCAGTGAGCAGGAAAATATCCTGGTATGGAGTGGACCCCTGGATTGCAAGCTGATTAGCTTTCCCTAATAATATTTAGGCTCCTGCAGACCAGGGGTAATGCTGTGAATCATAGGGGGAAAAATTTTCTTAAGCAGAGCTACTTCTTCTCTGGATTTTTGTAAACTTCCACAGAGCATCAACCTACTGGACCTTCTCCTCTGATCACTCACAAGATAATAATGAGCCTGCCTGAAATAAAGCAGCATCAATTTGCATCACAGAAATTCTTTCTTAATTTTCCTCACAGAATTGACTTGTCTTTGCTAAAGAAGAACAGAGAGACATGTAAGCCAAGCAGATCTTGTACATCATCACAAAATTCCCTTCCACCACAACACCTTACAGACAAAGTTCCCCATCAGCTTCACAGTGGGTTTGTGAAAGTGTCATGCCATTCTTTTTGAATCCCTTAATCACCTGGGCAGTCTTCTAAGGTAACCCCTTGTAAAAGTAGTGGATGGTTTCAATGTAAAGTGGTCTTTGTAGTATATCTGGAGCTGCTCTGGCACCTCAGTGGTCATGATGTTCTCTGCTGGTTCATCACAAACTGCATAGGCATTTTCTGCTTGCCACTTAATGGATTTAATATAGGGGCGAGAGTGTGGAGACATGTATTTTCTGAAGCAGCCATATTTCATTAGTTTTATTGTGTGTAGCACACTTATCAAATATAAAAAGTTGAAAGTATTGGAAGATAATTTCCATGGGAGTTTCCTTGATAATTTCCCATGTTCCTCAAATAGCAGAGCCAGAAAGTCACCAGAATTTTCTGCAAAATTCCTGGGGCTGAGAGAATGCACAGAGATTTCTTTCACTGTGCTATGCATGAAAGAATAATTAACTGAAATACAAAAGGAAAAAAAAAATCTTGTTTAAATGAGACATCTTTTATCTATACCACTGTTTCCAAGGTCATATGTATGCTTAATAAGAGATGAAAGGCTTACAGACTGCCACATTTTTGCTCTATTTGTTCAGGGGGCAGATTTGTAATAAAGACAGCAGGTCCAGGAAACTTTGTGGTCGTGCTCTCTGTTCTAGCAGTGCCACAGCTGCTGGTGGGGAGAGGCAAGACAGAGCAAGGAGGGGAAGGACTTGTGATGGCTGAAGCTGGGTAAGGAGGAAGGAATGTGACAGCCTGGGAAAGGCAGGGGCAAGTGAGAAGGCAGTGACGGTAGCTGTAACAGGAGAAGGAAAGAGATGGAGGAGGACTGAGAAATGAGTGTAATAATTTGTGTGGGGTGGCAGGAAATGAAGGAAGAACAGATGGGAAGATGCAAATGAGAAAGAGAAGGCAGCAGCAGCAGTCAGGCTCAGCTGCAGAGAGGTTGAAACTGCCACCTATGTTTAATATAATCCTCTATTTGACTCTTGTTTTGAGAACAGGGGTATCTGGAATATGGGTTATGGAATGATTTAGGGTGTATCTTTCTATGTGGCAACTGACATGTCTTCTGCAGCAGCTGGCTCAAGCCCTCCAGCCCAGACAGAACGAGCTGCACAAATTGGTGAGAAGCAAAGGAACTGCTCCTCCTCTCTATCTGTCTCACACCCTCTCTCTGGATCAGCTAGCCAAAGAACTGAAATCCTGAGGGGGGCTTCAGCATCTTGCCAAGAATACCTAGGAAGCAGAAGGGCACTGGAACCATAAATCTAAAAGTCTTGCAAAACAAAATCTGTGGTAATATACAAAAAATTGATACTCCACACAGAGCTCTATAAACTGAAATTCACCATTTTCTTTCCTGCTAGAGAAAGTACACATTGCTTAAAAAATTCTGGACAAAGGATGCCATTATTTATGAAATTCTTTAAGATAAATGCTTAATGAACCTTATTGACTTAATTGTCATTGCATTTTTTTCATAGGTAGCTTATGTATAAACTGTGTGCACAATTTCCATTTTTAGCGCTGTTATAGCTTGTTTCTCCTCATGGAAATCCTATAGACAACCGAAGCTGATTTTAGTACAGTAAAAACTGACTTAATATGAGAAGCACTGAGCACATTGTTCTCCTTTACTGAAAAGTTATAGTTCTTCGATGTCAGTACCAAAAGTTACAAGAGGTATAGTGCCTTAAAAACACGTCACGCCTGTTCCTCGAACTTGTGTAACAGAAATACTGTGCTTGCTCTAAGCGATTATACAAAAAGCATTTTGCCCTGTTTTGAACTTTGAGTTGAAGGACATAAATATTTTGAAAGTAGTTGTTGGCTTACAAATGTGACTCCAGCTGAGACTTTAAACATCAAAGAGGCATGTTGATGGAGATCAATAAGAATTTATAAAGCCACATGACTTGGAACATGTCAGCCAGAGATGAAAAAGAGACTGGATTCCTATGATCCTTACTTTCCTGTAGCAGGTAGCCTTTTCCTGGGGATGCTCAATTGTTATTACAAACAAAATAGTACCCTAAATATTAATTTTCAGTTCTGTATAATATCAAATTATGCTCAGAGAGAGATGAGTCTTTGACAATATTTTTGTTATTATATAAGGTTTAGGAAAGACCATTTATCCTTTTTCAGCCATCAACAGAATTTCCCAGGTACTACAGTTATTAGGCATTGGACAAGACCTTATTGGGACAGAAAGGTCAGGTAAGATAAATCAGAATGAGACACCTGCAATTTAATGAGCATACTTCATCAGAGATGTTAGAGAAAGTTTAGTACATTCCTCCTCTTGCTGAGGAAGAGTAGTGCAAAGACCAGTTTCATGAGGAGACACAATTCAACCTTTCACTGGTTGGTAGTGGCAGCAACCACTGTATGCCATTTTTGGGAAAAGGACCTCCCAGAGTGGCTTTATCTTAAGATTTTTATGTGCTTGAAGAGGATTTAAGAGGGTTTTTTTTTTGTTTAGAGTGGAAAATCTTGATTCTCTCCCACCTCTACCCCATGTTTGTTCTCCACTTTGTGTAATTTTTGTGTTACTGCTTACTGGCAAAAAAACAAATGTAGAAAGACACCACATCATGTTTTGATATCATCTGTTGGTGTCTGTATGCACGGAAAGGCAGCAGAAAATTAAACTCCTCTTTTCCATGACATATAGTTCATTCTGCCTGTAATTAAACTTGGCAGTGAGTGGTTCTATAACTCACTTGTAGGCTTTTAAGGTTGATTATTCTTCACAGTAATTGACAATAGAGCTTGTACTCCTTTTTCTAGGAAAAGATTGCATCCTCTTATCTTTTGCTTTAAAAATGGTCAGACCTGGACCTCTACTGGGGCATGGCTTATGTCTGCAATGCATCCATTCCAGTGGTGCCAGAGCCAACCTTCTCAAAACATCAAAATGCATCATACTAGGAAACCTGTGGTGAGGCTCAATCTGATTTCTTCACCAAGGAAATCTGTGTAAGCAACCAAGCTTGTGAACATGCCCACATGCCATCTGAGCTTCACAGTATGATCTTCTGAGCAATTTCTTTTTAACTCCCTCTTATTCTTTCAAAAGTGAAGGTAACAGTCTTCTTCACAGGTCTCTTTCTTAATTTTCAATAATGGGCATACAAGCAGATCGTCTTTCAAAAACTAAAGGGGTTTCTAGGTTAAAAAGTCCCAAAACTTTACCTATAGTAATTTCAGGGAGAAAAAAAAGAAAACATTTAAGATTATTCTTGTCATTTGTTTTTTCTTGTAAGCCTTAAAACTTGATTTAATCATCTACTGAGTTCTTAGTTCTTGGGCAATTTATATGCCTACACTTGTAAAGAAAAGAACATATGTGTAAATTCCTATTCAAGAAAACATAGGTTTTGTTCCACTTAAGTCCAAAATGTTTTGAAAAGGATAGGTTTCAGTTTCTTTACAGGCTTTCTCCCAGCTGTCAGAAAGAGCTCCTAATTTAGGTCAGATGGGTAGACAGTCCAAATGTGCATCTCAGATTGACAACCTCCTTCATCGGTTTTGAAGGTAGTGTGAAAACTGTCACCCTCCTTTTCTTAACCTTTCTTTACCATTTGTAAGCCTCGTGGATCACCACAAGGAAACCATTTGGATCACCTACTGAAATGAGAATTAGGAAAAAAAATGCTATTGCATACGTATCCCTATGGAAGAAGGATGAAACCTTAGCCATACTGAGTCAATGGCCTAACATTCCCTGTCAACCCAAAGAGTTCATTGTCAAAAGTCCTTGCCTCAAATTAGTTAGACTTCAAAAAGAGTTGCATAGTCTGGTTCTGATATCAATCATTGCTAACTGATGAGCAACATAAATTGGCCTCGTATTCTTCATGAAGATATTTGCTGGTTATGTTATAAATGAGCCTGAGAAGGATTTTTCAGTGTGCTTCACCTTCTGACTGGGGCTGAAAGCTGAACACTGAATGAAAGTCTAAAAGAGAGATTTATTACAAGAGAGGTCTTCTGCATTCATTTTAAATTTTGTTTTATTTTTAGTACTTCCCCTTTAACTCTTTTCCATATTTAGATTTTGTTCCACCATGCCAGCAGCTATATATTGGACAAGGATACCAAATCAGAAACATGCATTCAGCATAGCATGCCCACACAGACTCGCCACAAGAATTGCTCTGGATGATGTTTCTGTGCAACATGCATAGCCTGATCTTGTAGAAACAGCTGTTTTTGTGTATCTTGTTTATTACTGAGGGCAGTACCACAGTCACCATGATCAGGTGATAAATGTTCACTTTATAGTTACTGGTTTGTCCTCTCACCTTGTAATAAGATTTCATTGTTATGATCATGGAAACAAAACAAATTGCATATGAGATGGTGTTACAATTTTTGAGGTTAGTTTTTTTTATGATATCTGACAAATTCTGTATGCAAAAGAGTTGCAAGACTGGAATAGTTAGCCAGCAAAGCTTTAAAATAGTGCTATGTAAGCATTGATGAAGGAAGCCAGGAAATTCATGAATCTGCTGCAATGACACCTGAGAAGCTTCACACAGTCTGCTTCCTTGTGATATTATTTATGTTACTTTATAAATAATTCTACTGCTTGCATTAATTGCTACTTTTGACAGTCATTTAATTTCCTTCAGTCTCCATTACCTTAAGTGAAAATGACAGAAAGTATATTTCCTAGTGCCTCTTCCTCCTCCTCTGTTCTAATGTTTTCGTCATCCATTTTCATCTGGGACCTGAAAGGTGAAGACATTATTAAATTTTCACCTGGGAGTGTGTTCTCTACCTGACCACTTTTTACTCTAAATATTCTTCCTGGACTTTGTGTTTTGTTTATCATATTACCCTTTTCCTCTTTCAGCTGATGTTTGCAGCTTGTTATTCATACCTATTGGCACTGCTTAGACTCTGGGTTTTATTTTTACAGGTGGAAAGTATATCTTTTTGGGAATAACACTCCTGTTTGAAATACTTGCCGCCTCCTCTCTCTTTTTTCCTCTTTCTCACATAATTTTGTTTGATTGGAGAATTGATTTTTAACACTACATGTGAGCTCTCCCCTCTTTCTGTTCCCTACCTTGACATTTATACAGATCTGAAACTGCATTTTGGCTATTACTCAAGCTATTCCCTGTGATTTCCTTCCTGTCTCTGTTTCTTGCTTTTGTTTTGTACAAGGAAACCTTCTGTTGATGTGTGTACAAACACCTCTTTTTCTGTAGTCTTTGCAAATACCCATTCCCATTTCTTTAGCTGAGATCTCCTGTAGTACGTGCCTACTGACAAGTTCCACCTCTCTTTCATCCACCACCTTTATTATTTTCTTATATTGCTGTACCCTTGGGTATAGAAGTTTTAGAATAAAATCCCATTGGACCATCTTTTAGGCTGGATTCTGATCAGTTTTTGTCTAGTCCCCCCTCTTTAGCAGACCATGAGAAGATCTAAAGAAAATTGCTGCTGAATGTAGGTTATAATGCTAGGATCAGACCTCCTAGTTATATCTTCAAAACTGGGATCATGCTGAGTTCCAAACTCTTTTGTTTAAGGAAACTATTCTACCTTACTAGTTCTTTCCTATGTATGATGAACCACCTAGCCATGGTAATTTGGATACCCTCTATAGCAAATACTTGTTGGTTCCCTTATTTTTCATTTCAATTTGCTCTATTTATATACAAGTACAATGCCAATGTCCAGTGATTCCTTTTATTGCTGGGTTGAAAAAAAGGCAAAAGATGACTTAACCATGTTTATCTGAATTAGAATAATATCCTCCCCAGCTATCCCCAGTAGGAAATACTTTCCCAGTTCCATATTTCCAATCCTTTTGTTAACTCCTTCATTTGGCTGTGCATTTTTCCATCTGTACAGTATTTTCCCCTCCCATTCCCCCCTTCTTAATTTTAACAGATAGCTTTTTTCTCCATTTGTATTTGTCCCCTTCCACCTCAGTGACCTGTGTCAACTCTGCTTCCCTTAATTTTACATCTCCTCTATACAAAATTAGTGTATTTCAAGCTAAGATACTTCATCCTCTGGTCTGGCTCTATCTTTATGATGATAACACCTGTTTAATGTCCCTGTTTTGAGGGCACCAGGTAGCTTCATGCCTAACCGAGGAGCCTATATGATGAGGGTCTGTGGGGAGAAGCTGCTATGTTTTTTGCATCATCAGCACAACACAGTGAAGAGAGGTCGCGCCATATACTGGTTGAATTTTAACGGTGTTAAAAGAGTGAACATATTATCTTAGGATGTATATGAGGACGTGACTAGTGAAATGAGGGTTTTACATGCAATTTGATTCTACTCTTATGCTCAGGTCTTCATGCTGAAAGAAGTTCAACTTCATGAAAAAACTGGAACCTAAAATATCTTCATTTCCAGTCAACAGAGAATGAGTTCTGGTGCAAGGTAAGCTCTAGCTGAAAGATTTGCCTTCTGCATCTAAATTTAGCTCCTGAGAGTAGCTGCCTCTGCAGAGTAATTCTCTGCTGCATGTTATTTTTGAAGTACGGTGTTTTTACAGAGCATTAAGTAAGGCTGTCAAATGAGGTATTTTTATATGGGGAAGTACATAATGATAGCCATTTACTTTTTTTTTCAAAAAATATTATAGAACTGCCTCTATAGTGCATGTACTTCCCAAATACCAGTTTATAAACTGTGCTGAAGTGTCATCATTTTCACTTAATTTTTCACTTCTCATTAAATCCAAAGCATGCTTACACATGCATGAGCATGCTTTCAATACTTTCAAATGGATTCATGGGTCTTATTTGTGGATCAAGGCTAAAACACAGTATCACAGTCTGAAAATGTAGGTCTTTGGAGGTACAACAATGACTTCATGGAAATGTAGGTAGTGCAAGGAATTCAGGTTTTACTCTTGCAACAAAAAAATCCTTTTGTGTTCAGTTGTTTGTTTCCTTGTAACAACCCCATAGTAGGTATGTCAAGCATCTTGTAAAAATAGCCCACAATATTGTCGTGTGTTTTGGTTTCTTTTGGAGGGTGTGTCTGCATGCTTCATTGGTTCTTCAAAGTTGAAAGTGCCTGTTTAATTAAGGCTTGGTTCTTTCACTATTAAGTGACATTGAAAGACATCCATTTAGACCTCTTGTCCATTACAATGAGAAAGTCACTACAGGCATTAGCAAAGGGTACACATTTAAATCCTCCTATATTTAAGCTACATAAATGTTTACACTTATTCGTAGTATTTTCAGTATCTCCCAGGTAAAAATGTGATTGCTGACAATTTATTAACCAGACAGGGCAAGCTAACAAGTATCTAAGATAAGCACTTGACTTTCCTGAGTGTCATTGCGACTCCTGGAGTTTCAGATTATAAAATCACAATGTGATCACAAATGTCATTACTGGTGGTGCATGGACCACAGATGTAGTAAGAATGGAAGGACTGATGGAGAAGGGATCAAGAAGTCATTTTTGTATTTTTGCAGTTGACTAACTATTTAGTTGTGATCTTCCTCTGCTCAGCATTTTTACTTCAATACAAGGAAAAGAAAAAAGATGACTGCTCTATGAAGACATTGGGAAGAGTTGAGAGAAAAGTTCAGTTTTGTGTGTGAAATAATTTTTTAATAATCTTACTTTTTAATTTTAAGAAACTTCAGGTGTTTCTTTAAGAAGTGTTTTTAATAATGAAAAAAGGTAAGTGACTTTACTGAGACTCTTCTGGCATGAATTTAGAGGCAAAATATTTTCAAGAACTTTTCTTCCAACCATCAACCTCTTGTTCAGCCTTTTTCTTGGATCTCTGCATCTCGAGCATGTGACCTTTGTAGCTGAATGTGAATGTGCAGCTACACTGTCTTTAAACAATTTATTTGACTTCAGGCTACAATGCTCAAAAGCCAGGAGCTGCTGAGAAATGTTGCAACTAGAAGTAAAACAGCCTGTCCACCAACTCCGTGTAGCTGGGAATTCTGATTCCAAATTCAAAGGTCCTGTGTACACATAAATATTTCCCACTTGAAGGAGTGGAAAATGCATGGACTGATACAGCTAAATTTGTGCAAGACATTTCAGCGTTCTTTGCTGTGTTCAACAAAGCCTGAGTAGAGACCTTGACTTTCAGGCGAGCATTGAACCTATTTGTACCACAATAAGTTGTCTCAATACTCAGTGGAAAGAATGAAGGTTCATTTGCCTTATTGAGAATAAATCTATATGTTCTTTTACATTGCAGTAATTTGTTTGTATTTAAATAGCAATATTGTTTCTAGATTTTAAGAGAAATTATGTGCTCTGTGATACAACAGTTACGTCGGAGATCTGTCTTCTTTTCTCATACCAAGAATTTTCATGTGACTGTTTATGTTTAGTATTACACTGTATGGACATAAACACAATGTTCCAATTTAATCTAAACAATCAGGGCCTTCATTTATGAAGAACTGTGAGAAAGTCTGACAAGAGAAGTTCAAGGGAAAGTGCATAAAACCAGCCCTGGAATCTCCCAGCATATCTAAACTTGTTGGTAATTAAATTCAGAAACTGCTGGAATCCTTTAGAAGTTGAGTAGTTGAGGGAATATTTAATTTTTCTCCTTTAGTGGATTGATTACTATGGTATTTCTGTTACATGTGAAGAAATCAGCCCCTATGTAAATCAGCCAAAATGCTTCAGGGCTTCTTTGGAAAGAAACCTTCAGTCTTGTTAATATGTAGTTTAGCAGAGAGAGAGACTACTGGAGGGCATAATGTTTAGGTTTTGGCATTGTAAATGGGAAGTCAGTTATCTGAATTTCTCCTTGCAGGGAGACACAAGGTAAGCTTAGTTGTTGAAAACCTTTCACAGGTATGCTCATGAGAGATTGAGACTCAGGAAGGATGGAGAAAAGATCCAAATATCACCTAGTAACACAAGATAGATGGCTTACCTTCCCCCAAAATTTGCTAATACAGGTTAACTCACATCTAAATGTAGATAGAAAGAAAGCTGTGTTAGTCATCTGGGTTATCAGCAGCAGCTTTTCCTGAGCCCAGACGTGTCTTAATTCTGGTCTGCAATAATGCCTGAAGGAGAACAAGGTCTGCTAATACAAACCCTAGTTTTTCCTTTTGTGTAATCTATCACAATTACATACACACATTTATTTCAGAAAGTTTTACTTGAAATCTCATTCTTGTTTTGCTAGAATGTGACATTCATTCTAATGTAAACTAGCAGATATTAAAATTAATCCTATCCTGAACTTTGTCTTTTTCTCAAATTGTCTTCCCAATACTCACTCTTTTTTTCTTAAATACAAAAGACTTTTTTGAGTGAAGTGGAAACTGTTCATGTTCTATTTTTAATTTTCACTTGTAATTTTTACTATATATGTAGACCTGACTTCACATAATTCATATTTTAAATTGGCTGTAAAGGAAACATCTGCTTGAGCTCTAGACTTATTGACTCAATGCTAACAACATATTTTATTGAGGCAGAAAAACCCCTAATTTTTCCAGACACTGAAGTCAATAGGACATCAGTAAAACTTGCATTAACTTCAGCAGAAGAGCAGTGAGCCTGTTACTGTAGACCATTAGAAATATCATTACATTCTGGACAAAGCAATATTCATTATGCATGGTAACAGACAAGTAAATGAGCAAAATGAGTGGGAAAAGTAAGAAAGGTGACATGTCGCATCAGGAGTAAAGTACATGTAACTGGTTTCCTGCACAAAAGCTGTTGCTCTTTTTGCTGTTTTGACTTATTTTATGGGAATTCTAGTTCTTAGAAGAGAGGTTTTGGGAGGTAGTATCAGAAGACTTCTATTTTTTCCATCATTGACCTGTATTGATTCAGAACTGTAAAACTTTAAGAGCTAAAAAGAAAAGTCCTTGCAGTGGTAACTGTTGCCAACTTTGAGAGCTTTATTGCTAATTTTTCACTGTTTAATGTTCTACTTTTAAAACCTCAGTTCCTGGAATCAGCTGACTAAGTGAGTTAAGATTCCCACGTTAAAGCTAAAAAGGAAAATTTGTATCTTCATGACTATGGAAAGAATCAAATAGATGAACTCCACAGGTATACAAAACAGAATGAAGGATCAAACATTTTGAAACCTGTAGTACTTTAAAATGTAATGCAATATGTTATTAAGGGGAATATCTACTGCAATGAACAAAACAGTAGAGAAAATGTCAACTGAGAGCTTTTTTTTCCCCCTTTCCCTCTTTTTTCTTGGCTTTCAATGTACTTTTACACTTGTGTTCAGAGCCAGAGCTTTGCAATTTTGCTATCCTACTAGAGCAGACAGTTTGAATTATTTCTCACAGTGCTTCTTGCAGAGACAGGAATGGGGAACATTGTTCTAAAAGCACAGCGAAGAAGAGAACAACCTGTATTTAACCTTCTTTTCCACTTTTCCTGTATACTAACTTTGGACAGAAGTCTCCTGTGATAAAGGGCTTTATGTATTTTAGTTGCCAATTCCAAAAGGAAATGTTGCATTATGCAATCAATAGAATTTCACAGAAGAAATCTCTATATAAATGAAGCTCTTCTGAATTATGACAGTGTGTTAGGAGATACTTATTTTTCTTTTAAAGACAAAAGATGTGTCACAGACATCCTAGATGTTCAGATTCCTCATGTTTTATTGATGTGTTCTTCTGATCCAGTGTAGATATTAGCAGAAGATACTGATCAAACTTCTGCATTGCTGCTCTGTGTCGCGGTGCAGCATGGGCCATGGGCGGGCAGGGCATGGTAGGTGCATGACTGCACCCAGACATGGTAGGTGCCCACCGGCTGGCAGGGCTGTACCATCCCTGGATGGGTGCAGTCCCACCATGCCCCAACAAGCTAAGTAGAGCAGGTCTGGGGTTGAGGACAAGGGACAGCTGGGGGCCAGTGTTCACCAGGTGAAGCCATGGTGTCAAGACTGGTCCTGGGGTGCACTGGGCAGCCAGTCTGTGGGTCAGAGTCAGGAGTCCAGATCAATGGGGTACATGGCCAGGTGTGGACATGGCTATAAGTCAACTGCAACATAGCTCAGACAGAGGCCAAGGGCAACAATCACAACTAAAAGCAGCTCCCAAGGGAAGGAGGGCCAGCATCTGCTGAGGTTTCTTCTAGTTTTCTTCACAGCAGCTTTCAAAGTCAGTAGCTGTGCTCTCTCTAAGCTGGCCCTGAGCCCAGGAAGCCAAATCCCCAGGAGCAGGGGGATGTGCTTTAAGCCCTGACACTGCCTGTTTTTGTGATGCCATAAAAGCAGAGGTCAGATCAAACAAAACGCTGGTAGCAGGTCAGACCAAAGTTGCTTCTAGCTCAGTTTGCTATAGCCAGTAATAGATGTCTACTACAAAGAATATAAGGACAGGACAAGCATATAGTGGTACTTCTCCAGGGACTTGTCTGATCTCCCCTTGACCTCATAGAAAATTTTAGTATCCCCAGAGTTTATTAATTTTTTAAACTTATTTTATCATAAATCCAGATGTTTAATGGACCTGCCTCAGTTCTAGAGCATTATATATCCAAATCTCTCTGCTCTCCTACTGCTCACCAAAGACCTTTTTTTGGCTTGTGCTGGTCTTTGGAGAGTCCTTTCAGACAACTCTATTACCAACTTCCAGGTTGGCTGACAGAGGTGGAGGAGAGGGACTCTTACTCCTTGCATATCCTGGAAAAGACATTTACCAGGTAGGACCATGTTAAAACTTCTGTTATTTTTTTCACAAATACATAATCTTTATCCACATGTCCACTAATTCTGGTCTTTATTATAGTTTCTATTAATTCTCCCACCACAGATACAGCCAGAGTTAGAAGCCTGTAGTTCCCTTGTGAAATTTCTTAAAAAAACCTGACATCCCGTTTGTCACCTCTCAGTCATAGTCATACTACAGTCATATACTCAGTCATACTACAAACTATAATTTTTTTCAGCTGTTTGCTTGAGTTCCTTTATCATTTTACAGTGAATATCATCTTAATCATGGTAATTTCTTACTGGTTATTCGTTGTTTTTTTCCATTGTAGCTGCTTTTGCTGTATTTAAAACACATCCTCTGAGTTGCTTATAACAAATGGTGGTCTCTCCATTTGTTTCCACAATCAGCCATTCCTTTGGTTCTGTTTGTGATTCATTCAGGTAGAAATCTTGTCAACTGGTGAAAACTGTCTACTTTGTAATTAGGTCAAGGAAAAAGTCTTTGAAATTTCTTGTCCAGATTATGGCCTGACACTAAATCAAACATTGCAATACAAGTTTCTTCTCAATAGTCTAAATTTTGTGTTTAACCTTTTGTGCATTCTGTACAAAATATAAAGCTTGCTGTTGCACTTTATACAATCAGATAAAATGAGAGCTGAATGATTTTACTTGCAGCAGCCATTCTGGAAGGCAATAAATTTTCATTAGTAATAAGCTTATCATGCCTGAATCCTAATTACACCATAAGAAGAGACTTATATTTTGCAGTTGTATCAATAATGGTTGTTCACACAACTGTACAGATTAAGATGTTGTAGAATTGTTGTCCAGAAAGGCAGAATTCTGCCTCTAAAAAACACTGGGTAAAAACCATGAACAACTGGTGGGGAAAAAAGGATAATAAAAATGGTAATTTCCTTACTGTCTTTTGCACTAAATCAGTGAGTGGCATTCAGTATTTTTCTGTCTGGAACTTCAAAGAAATTATTAGTTCCCCTCTTGGCTACCTAAGATCCTCCAGTGGTTACAAAAAGTCTTTTAACAGGATCCACATCAGAATGGAAGTGCAATTACCTTGTGCCTAAGTGTGCTGCTGAATCGTCATAATATGCTGCTCAGGCTGTGTAGTCCAGGGCTACCAAACACACCCAGCTTGTGAAGCATCACATAGATGTTGTTGTTGTCTGTACAAGCAGCAACGACAGTCATTTCTGGCTTCATTTCTGCACAGCAGGAGGAATTTCCAGTTTGCTGATTTCTTTGTAATGGCATAACGCACTACTAGTGACAAGCATACTGAGCTGGAGACTCCCAATTGCAGGCATTTGTTCCCCACTTTTTGTCCTCATTATTTTTATTTTTGATATCTTTTATAAAGGCCAAAGGTATTCCATCTTTTAATATTTTTGGAATATAATGGGACTGTGCTAAAATTTGTTGTTTTCTACCCTTTTTAATGGCCTGAACTTAATTTACAAAAAAGAAAACTTTGTCGAGAGGTATAGATAGCAAAAGCTTAAGAGATAAAATAGTAACAATCAGGCTGTTAAACTGGGTATATTTGGGTCTGATTCTTCCTGACACCTTGAGTTCATCAATAGCAAGTGTGTCCCATTAACAGTTGTAAAGATTGGTTGATTAGTTAGCTCTGAAGGGAGACTGATGTCACTTTTTCAAACAGATGTAACAGCAGCAGTGCTCGGTTCCTCACATTCCTTGTCATCATATCCATCTCCAGCCTGAAGGGCTGGCAGGGCTATTTAGCTGCTCTTCTCATTAGAGGTAGCATGCAACTGGCAAAGAGGAATGGAAAGAATTGACCTTCTGGATTGCTCGCTTGCTTGCTTTGTACCACTCCCCATCCCGCAGTGTTCTCCCCTAATTTCTCCCTCAGACACTGATATTTTCTTGCTGTTTCTAATATTCATTGAGCTCTTGTATTGTTCTTGAAATTATCAAATGATTGGCTGCATTCAGTCTTAATTATGCGAATACAAGATTGCATGAAAATGGAATATGACTATCTGGCACTTGTAGGGCTTTCCTGCAAAAGGGTGATTGCAAGTTTTGGACTACTAGTTGACAGCCTGCATTGTGAAATACATCATAACCCATTAGTAATTCATTGAATTTGCAAAATGTATCTTGTACTATTTGTATTGCATGTAAAGCCATATTTGTAAAATAAGAATAATTTCGAAGAAAACTTCAGAACAAAATCTCTATTCAGTCCAGACTTGATCCCTGTATATATACAATGTAACATATGTTTGAATTAATAATCAGTTAATATTCTCCTTCTCTGACTTCTGCATCAGTGCATGAGATGGTGAGGAAATGACCATATTTCTTCTCCTTTATCACTAGCCGTCAGTGTTCAATACCCTTTGTTTGCTGTACATTCAGAGCCAAGCCTGTTCTGAGTAAATAATTACTAATTTCTTTGTGGGCTCTGCTGCTAATAATAACATTTCTTTGTACTTCACAAATATTATTTAAATTACTGTCCCATGACCCTTGGGAGGTTGAGATATAAGACTGCCATTTTACAGGTAGAGTATTAAGCCGCAGAATGTTTAAGATTGTATGTTTGTGTGCATGTGTGCACATATATCCAGGTAATCTGGGTGACTGATTTGAATGCAGTTGGAGTACCTCAGAAAACTCCATGTCGGTTGCAGAGTCAGCTCACTGCAGTTCTGAGGGAACTGCAATACTTCCTTAGTAACCTGCAGCCTGGGTCTTATGGACCATGACATGGGAAAAGGCTGTGCAAGTGCTTGCTAAATGCCCTCTACATCCCCACCCCCATCAGCAACAAGGCCTAGGTGCATAGAAGTGAGTAGGTCTAAGTACCACCCTGACTGCAAAATCTGAAAGTCCTTTATGGCGTGGTGCTGATCTCCAAACTAAAGATATGCCCAAGGCCTTTCAGGACTTTGCACAGTATGGATGAAGGCACAGGGATATTTGAGTGCTGGAATATGGAGTAAGAGAGAGAGAAGAACAAGTAAAAAAAAAAATAAAATTGGAAATCAAACAAACAAAAAAAGCAGACACAGATGGCCAGGCACAGTCAGGCACTTGGAGCGGTCCTCTGAGAGAGGTCCCCTCAGTGATGAGCTCGTTGGCTGGAAGGTTTGGAGCTGAAAGCAAGAAGACAATCTCTAGCTCTTTGATTTTTCTGGTGTTGAAGGAAGAAGGATACTGCACATTCCTGTGCTCTATCTGGCCTGCATCAAAGACACCTGACCCCCACCCAGGCATCCTCCTTTTGAAGGGGCAGTTTTCAGACTTTTGGTTTTATCTGGTTTGACAGAGATGTTTAGGTTTCTAACATGTTTAGCCATGCTCCCACTGACCTCAGATGTACACAGGAAATACACAGTACTCCTCCAAATTGGATTTTGATGGCCTCAAATAACATACAAAATAGTTTTTGGATGTAGTTGCTCTGATGGTTCTATCTAGACTTTTTTTTTTTTTTTTTTCTGAAATTCACTCATAGGGAATCATTCTTACCTGGCAAGGTTGGATCCTCTGGAGAGATAGCACAGATCTGTTCCCATTCATGATAACAGAAACTGCTTCCTATTGGTTTGAACAGTCACCAGAAATGGGAGAGCTGCACAATTTGCAATTACTCAGAGCTCAGCAGAAGACTTTGCACCAGTGGCACCCAGCTCTGCCTCATTTCTCCCAGCTTCCTCATCTCCCAGCCTGAGACCTTTTGCTCTTTCCCTGCTCTGTCTCTTCTTTTCATTCAGGAAGATGAGGGGTCCCTCCATGCTAATGTTTTAGTTTGGATCAGGAAAGCACTTTTCAACTCACTCTCCCATGAATCTCCACTTATCATTGTTTGCACTGCAGAAGGTTTGGAGTATACAGCTTAGATTCTTTCTGGCGGACATTAAAGTGGCAGATGTTCTCCAAGCACCTAGTGCATACATGTACATTCAGTCAACAAGACTAGGCCAGAGATAATCCAAAGAATTATCTCTTTCCCGTCCAGTAGTTCTTCCTTTTCTGTTGTGCCACTCTATTTGCCAACACCTTGTCCTGTTCTCCCTATTACAGCATATATCGTGGTTCCTGTCTTCTGACATTATCAGCTTCATGCCTTCCCTCAAAATTAGAAAGACCAAACTTTCAACATTAAGCTCATATTGATTAGAAAACACAAGCCATTGATTCAGTATATATCAGTGGATTTTGCATCCTGTGAAATGAATGCTATTGTATATAGTAGGACTAGGGTCTGGATTATTGTTAATTGCATATCCAGGCTGAATAAATAAAATAAGATATGTTGTACTCTCAATAAAAAGTCTTTTCTAGCAACAAAATCATGGAAATCTGACTATAAATATATATAGTATTTTGACTTTGATAAGTAGGATCTGCAATTTCTCATGTAAGAATTTTCTAAATTGTGGAGGAAGCCTTTAGAGGGGACAGCTGGTTGGTCAGTCTGGTGCAGGAGGTGTATAACATTTTTGCATATTCAATTTATTTAGAAAACACCCCACTCTTCTTTACCTTGTTCTAATACACTTGGATTCCCTATTTTTCACTTCCTTTCTCAGTTTGCATTCTTTTGCCTGTGTGGGCTGACTATATTATTTCCCATTTCTTTCTCTCTCTATGTCCCTGCAAAGCAGCCTTTTGTTGTGCTGTCCTTGGATACCTCTTATGTTCAGTTTGTTTGATTATGGTATACTTCTGAAGTTTAATTTGGAACAGAACATTCACATTGTCCTTGAAGCTGTGTCAAGTAGGTAATCTGGTTTCTTATTTCCTAATGGCTAGGCAGTTTAACCTTTCAAAACCACACCAAGTCTAGCAGTCCTAGGAATCCCTTGTATAGCAGACAAATACAAGTTCTGAAGGACACAGCTAGGCACGCTTTGATCTAATGTGTACTCTGTATAAGGTATGTGTACCCTATATAATGTATTTTTTAGTAAGAGTTATGTCTTAGCAGAAGAAACTTCAGTTGATTTGCTGGTGGGGTTTCAAAATGATGGTTGTTTCATTGCAGAAAATATCAGTGTAGTTGCATCTGATTGAGAAACTGAGCCTCTTTCTCTGAAAAAGTGTTTTCCCATGTTTATTTCTAGAGATGAACTACTTCTGTTTTAAGAGGAGAGATACCACTTTCAAGCTTTAAAATGGTCAAAGAGAAAAAGTGAGATTCCTATATTCTTATCTTTGGGCTACTGTGTTACTTGGGGTTTTAGAGTTCAATCCATCCATAAAATAAGCCAGTCTCAGGTGAGCATATGGAAGCTTGCATTTCTGTGGTTAAAGGGCCAAATTTCTTATTCTGATTTAGACTATCAAGGGGAACTAAAAAGATGTAGAGATGTTAATTTCAAAATGTGATGCATTAGTAAAGATCAGATTCCCATTTCATGGAATGTTGTATTCAGTGCTAGCAAAAAATTTTAGAAATATCTATATTCTAAACCAGGCTTCTTTTATCTAGTCTTGTAAAACCTGAGGGGTTTAGGTTGCTTTTGATCAAGGCTGTAGACAAAATCCAGTGGGGCATGCCTTTACAATGCCTTTGTTAAGAAGAGTGCAAATTCAACTGGAGAGACCTCAAACCAGATTCTTAAGACTGGAATTTATAAGTATAATCCAAGACACTACATTTATGTGGATTCCATCCCACTCAATACTGTAATGTATTCTCATACAGTTTAAATATTCCCAACAAAGTCAATAAAACTACCCAACATTATTATTCCTTCCTATATTCTCAAGTGTATCTCAGCTATATTTGATTAAATTTTTAGCACCAAACGATGTTGAAGGGAGCTTTTTTCTGCTTAGGTTAAGAAATTGAAGAAGCGAAGTTCAATCAAGATTTGAATGACCTCTATCTTCCATTCATAGCTATGGTTATTCACTGACTTGAAATTTGTGGGTTTTTGTCGTGAATGAGAAAACTCGAGTAGAGAGGTTAATGTTAATAATAACCTGATCCAGATTCAAATTTTCAAATACTTAGTCACAGTATCTCTGTCTATTGATGGCAGTATCATACATGACAATAACTCATAATTTTCTCATTTAATGTGCACAATTCTTTCAATTCTTGGACTATAATTATTTTTTTTTCTACTATTCACCCCTATATTGAATAAAAAAAGGTGTCATGATCAGGGATAAATTTGTTTACATCATAGGCAATAAACTGAGAAAATGTTTTAAAATGCTTATTTTCTTGTTTTTCTCAGCCTAGAGATTCTGTAAGTTGATTATTTGATTTCTTCGTAAGCTACATTTTCCTTGTTCCTTGTTACAATTTGAAGTTAAAGCAGTGCAAGATATTGATCTGTTTTGTGGGCATGTTTCTTCATTTCAATGCAGCTTTAGGGAATTAGATATGGATTTGAAAGAGATGTCCAGCTGCTCATACCATTTGGCAGAAGCTGTCTGAACTGTGAAAGTGGGGGATAAATGCAGACATTTTGAGCTGTTCTAACCTCTTCTTGACTAGACATCTCCATCCATTATGAATCCCTTGGGCCAGATCCTCACTGAGGTAAATTGGCACCATTTCCTTAGGCTCCTTGCTTCGGTGCTGACTTACACCAGCTGGGCCTTAGATTATTTTCTCATTAAGTGGACAAAAGTAACCAAAGCATGTCTGCAGGACTCAGAATTGAAATGCATTTCTATAAGTACTGCCTTGCTTTACTAGCAGCACTAATGCAATAGAGGCCCCCTGACACCCTCTGTAGACACACTCACAGGGGAGAGCATGAATTAGAGTAATATATCTGCAGCTGTGAACTGTCAGTTTGAGCGAGAGGGAACTAGCTCTGCCGAGTGAAGCAGGGGAACAATGAGCTGTACTGGCTGATCCTGGACCTGCTGTATAGCAGCACCAATGCCCACACTGTTCTGCTACGCACTCTTTCTTAGTACTCTGGCTCCCACATGACTGGATCCAGATCTTTCACAGGACGGTTCCTCTTTTCCCACCTGCACACAGCAGAAGCTGTGAAAAGGTTTCTGCAAGAGAGAATGGTGTTTTCCAAGGTGTTATACTTCATGTGAAGTTTTACTGTGCCTTTTCCTCACCTTCTCCAAAACCTGCAGAAGCCAGAAGCACTGAACAGAGGCAGTACTGTAGATATAGCCTGAGGATTTCAGCATGTATGACTTGGATAATATTTCCGCTGGAAGGGATGAGAGGACATTTTTGATACTTGTGACATGCTGTCTCATCTGAGGTGGGAATCAGGAAGCAAAACACAGGGCTTTTTCATAAAGGATCTCAGATTTTCTGCTTTTCTAATGGAGTGTGAAATAAATGGGTTGGTGCCTAATCCATATTAAATGCTAATAAGTTCCTAGACACAGTCCTAATACCACCAAGGCAGGCTGTCATCTGGATGCAAATAATCTGGAAGAGTTAGAAAAGCTACTGCTTCTGCAATATTTAAAATAAACTCATTCTCCTCACAAGCCTTGCTCCTGTGTCCTGTATGTGCTGCTTGTAGAGAGGAATGTACAGTCTATATTATGTTAGAGCCTTGGCACCCACTTCAACTAGGAAATCTTGCTGTTTCTGAACTTGCAAATCTGGCAAAAGACTGAAAACAATGGGCTGAGGTTGCTAATATATGTTGCCTTTAGCTTGGGTAATGACTGCATACTTGATGTATGCATATGTAAGATACCATTTAACACTAACCTTAAATGAATAAATGCTCTTTTAAAAAAATGAAATGTTTCACAAGTGGCACAAAGGCCTATTAACTAGCAGTTTAAAAGATTTTCATTGCCAGGGGAAAAAAAAATAACAGTGTTTAGAAATGCTGCCTGATTTTATTGGCTGGTCGTTCAAAACACTGCCAGCATGATATGCTTTTTATTTGCTGAGTGGCCATTTTGAACTTGTCTCTGCTGACTGTATTGGGCTTGGTTTCAAATCTCTCTTAATCCTGCAATGAACCTTTAATAAAACTGGATTGACTTTAAATCAGTACTTAGAAACATTAATTAAAATAAAGCAGGAGGAACCAAAAGATCAAATGATCCATTGTGGTGGTGGTGTTTAAATCAAAGCTCTCTTCTCCACCCCTCTCCAAAAAAAAGCAAGCCTTTGAAGACTGCAGCTGTATGACTTCCAACATGTTTTTTAAGCTGGCCTTAGGTTTTAATTACTTTTGCTGGTTTTGGTTAGCATTTTCTATATTTTGGAAGAGCTATTTGGGACACTTCTTCTTCAGAAAACTGGAGGATAAAACAGGCAAGATTGCCATGAATAATGTGACAGGGCACAGCAAGCCCACTCAGCCCAGTCTGTTCTGTTTTCCAGAGAGCACGGTCTCCTGCAAAGGCTGGAAATGGCCCTGGAAAGTTCTCTGTTTCCTGAGCCAAGTTGTAATAGCTAGCATATCCAGTGCTACAGCTCTGGCATTTTTATTTTTATTTTTTTTTTTTAATTTCCAAGTGACCCTCCAGCAGTCTCTTTGTTGCCTTTTCCACTACTAGCTAGCAATGTGCTCCTGCAGACAATGCAGCCTGTATAGTAACAGCACTGCACTCCCTGTTGTTCTGCTCTGCTGTGCCTCGAGCCTGCAGAAAAACTCACTGATAGTAGAAGGAAATGCGACTTGAACAGAAATGTTAGCCTCTCTAAGGGCTGATATTAATTACGTGGTACAGTTACACTTCAGGAGCTAGTTCAGGGACACCTGATCCTTGCTGTCAAGCCTGCTATTTCATAAGTGAATGATCTCATCAGTTGTTCTCAAAGCAATTGATCTTTATTCTTTGTACTGTTTATCAATTCCTGCACTCCCTTAATATGTGTCAGGTTTCTGCAGCAGTTTTCCTGTACTACTTTTTTAAAAAATGCAATTAAGTATGTGAGAAACCTATCAGCTGTGTGAGAGGGAAACCTAATAATCAGTAGCTAAAGCTTTGCGTCAAGTGTCTTTCATCTGCTGGAACTGGAGACTTAAAACTATTTGATAGTATTACTGAAAGGAATGCAGAGGAAGAGGGTTTTTTAGTCCTCCAACGTCAGCTAGGTAGGAAGCCATGGATCTGTCTTCCAAGGCTGTCTTCCAGGAAGGTAATGTAAAGCTGATATAAAATGTGTGTCTTCATACACAGGTAGTGGGGTCCTCTGAGAAGGAGAGCGAAAGATGTTTAACTTACAGCTGCTGTATTTGGGTTGCCTCTGAGCTGTGTAACCTGAAGCCCTGCAGGGGTTCACTCACCATCCATCTCCCTCCTCCCCAAGGACCAGAGGTCCAGCCTTCAGGAAATCTACAAAGACAAACTCTCAAGGCCTCTAGTGATTTCTCAGTGTTACCACAACATCAGATACCACTGCAGCTAGAAGCAATCACATCAAAATGAGTACTGTTGTAAACTAGACATGGATGTGGCCTATGTTGCACCTCTTGCAAAGTAATACTGCTTTTAGCCAATCTTATAGTCTGAAATAACTGCTAATGAGGAACTGTCAGATGGATCCATCTGGGATGGTCATTTTATACTGGGAAAAAACGGGGTGGGGGTGGGTAGGAGGTGAGAAATGCTTTACTATCAAGCCAGACAGGGCTGTCACTGGAGTGGATAGGAGTTCTGTTGTTCTTTTCTAGAATAGTGGATATTATGCTTTTGTCCTCTCTTATGTCTCAGGTCTGGGGCTTTCTGGGGAGGAGGAAGGGAAGAAAGGTCAGACTGACAAGAAAATATACAACTACTCATTTTTGTGATATAAGTGCAATGCTTTTTCCACTGCATTGCTTTGCACTGGGCTGAGTAAGAGGGATGGAGTTGTCAAAAATAATTATGGAAAAAAGGGAGCAGAAAACTAGAAAATAAAAATTGAGAGCAACTGCAAGCTTAAAAATGTGAGTTCAAAGTGAATTACTTCCCATATAGTAATGTGTTAGCTTCTCTAGTGGGCAAACTGCTCTTCTTGATACAGTCACACAGCATTAGTCATATATACTCTTGCTAGGCACCAATCTGTTAGGTCTCCTGTTACAGCAGTTAATTGCTTTTTGAGCTAATGCATACAAATATAGTTACTCAGTTAATCTTTCTCTCTCTGCCCCCTCTAACCCTTTTGAAGTGTCATCACCATTATGAAAACTTCCTGAAAATATTTCTGACTTTAAGTCTTACTTTAAGTCAAAAAGAGGTGGTAAGAGGATAGGGGTGTAGCAGGAGAGGGGAAGAATGATGCAAAAGGGGATTCAACCCTCCCCAACCACCACTCTCTCAGCAGATCAGTGTAAAACAATTGACCTGAAAGGAATTTTGCAGATTTATACCTATGGAAGATGTGATTTATTGCCTCATTTCAGTTTGCTCTATGGCATGATTTTAACTTATTTAGATGGTGCTTTTTAAAAGTGCTGTCACAATCCCAGAATCTGTGACAACAAAGTTATATGTGACTTGTGGAAGAAAAAACAAAATAAAAATACATTCTTTTAATAAAAAAAGAGTAAATATCAGCTTTCTTTATATATATATTTTTTTATACTCTGTACTGGAAATAAATGAATACAGTGAATTCAGCAAATTAGAAATAAATCCCCTCTTTATTATTATTACAGGAAGGTAGGTGGTGAATGATGGGCAGAGAATGTGTGGGAATAGAAAGTTACTTCAAGAGCACAAGTTAAAAAAAAAAAAAAGGGAAGAAGCAATAGGAACAAAAATGGCAAACTAAATACAGCAGATATAGAGATTTCTGTGAGACCTTACAGTTTTATTTTGTGAAGGTTTGTTTGAAATGTATGCTTTTACATTTCTTGAGAACTGCTTGCTTTAATGCTGAAATGACTGAAAGTAAAACTTGGTTGAAACTAAGTAGCTCTGTCTTTTACCGGGCATACTGAAAAATCATCTGTTTGACACAGTATTTGACATCCGATTTTTAGTAATTCCTACTTCCAACTTTGTATTTGTGAGTAAAATCCCAGCTGGAAATTGGAGTGCCATTGCCCTTGCCAGCACAGATACTGAGTTACTCAGTCAAAAGTGTATTTTCTTTCCTGAAAAATCTTACAACCTAAGGATGTGCCAATATTGTAGTCATTGTGGTTAAAAAAGGCTTTTCCAAGATTACTTTAATGCTAGATAACTCAAGTAGTGCTCTCAGTGTATTCATGATGCTCAACACAGGTTATGAATTCCACCTGAGAATCTAAGTAAACATTTGAGTTTCTTAGTACCATTTGAGATTTATGGTGTGACTACTTCCCTGCTTGCAGCCTTTGATCAAAGTGCTTTGAAGCTGTCTCTGAAATGTTTTTCTGGACAGCAGGGACTGGGGTGTAAACATTTTCTGAATGAGAACTCACAGTCTCAGTTCCTCAAAACTGCCTCTAGGCTCAACAGCAGATGGTTCAGCCACCCATGCTGGTTTATTCCTGGGTTTCTTTAAAATGTGGGCAAATTACAAGGTCTCAGTGAAATGGCTGAATCTAGAGGAGTAACTTATTCTTTGTGAATTTGCCTGTTCCCTGCAGATCTGTTCATGAGGAACAAACTGCAATACTGAATAATTGTCTTTGGCTAATCCTTAGTACATGGGGCACCAATGTGGGTTATGCTGAAGATAGACTAGCTATAAGGAAGACATTTTTTACAATGAAGGTTGTGAAACACTGGAACAGGTTGACCAGAGAGGTCTCATCGCTGAAAACATTCAAGGTCAGGTTGGACAGGGTCTCAGCAACCTGATCTAGTTGAAGGTGTCCCTGCTCAGTGCAGGGGGGGTTGGACTAGATGACCTTTAAAGATCCTTCCAACCCAAACTATTCTATGATTCTGCGGGTATCTAGGTACTGTTAAAGCACTTCATAATGAATTATAATGGCACTAGTCATGGTAAAGGCCGTTGCTTCTGCATGCTGAAGACAGGGTTTCTTAACGACCGGACTGAGTGATGGAAACTCACAACAGTAGCCCTATCATGTGGTGTGGTCAACATGCTGGGTGAAGGGATGCCATCCAGAGGGACCCTGACAGGCTTGAGAGGTGGGCCTGTGGAACCTCATGAAGTTCAACAAGACCAAGTGCAAGGTCCTGCACATGGGTCGAAGAAATTCCAAGCACAAATAAAGGCTGGGTGAAGAGTGGATTGAGAGCAGGTCTGTGGAGTACTTGGGGGTACTGGTGGATGAAATACTGAACATGAGCCAGCAATGGACCCTCACATTCCAGAAAGCCAACTGCATTCTGGGCTGCCTCAAGAGAATTGTGGCCTGCAGGCTGAAGGAGGTTTATTCTTCCCCTCTACTCCGCTCTCGTAAGACCCCACCTGGAGTACTGTGCTCAGTTCTGGGGCCCCCAGCATAAGAAAGACATGGACCTGCTCGAGTGGGTTCAGAGGAGGGCCATGAAGATGATCAGGTGCTAGAGCACCTCTCTTATGAGGACAGGCTGAGAGAGTTTGGGTTGTTCAGCCTAGAGAAGAGAAGGCTCCAGGGAGACCTTATAGCAGCCTTCAGGAATTAAAAGAGGGCCTACAGAAAAGATGTGGAGGGACTCTTTATCAGGGAGTGTGGTGACAGAACAAAGTTTAATGGTTTTGAACTGAAAGAGGGTAGATTTAGGTTAGATATAAGGAAGAAATTCTTTCCTGTGAGTGTGGTGAGACCCTGGAACAAGTTGCGCAGAGAAGTTGTGGATGACTCCTCCCTGGAAGTGTTCAAGGCCAGGTTGGATGAGGCTTTGAGCAACCTGATCTAGTGGAAGGTGTCCCTGCCATGTTGGACTAGATGATCTTTGGGGTCCCTTCCAACCCAAACCATTCTATGATTCTATGATCATAAGAATCATTATCACTGAAAACAGAGCCAAACAAGCGGAGAAGGTGATTTGGTCTGATCTAAACCTGAGCAGGTGGGAGGTTAGAGGTCTGGACATCCAGTGCTAGCTTTTATGTTCAATTCCTCTTTATCCATGAGCAAGTTATCTTAGAAGTCTGTATAGTCTGCTTCTAAAGAGGCTTCCTAATTTGAATCATTTGGAATAGGAGTTGAAGGATCTCAGACTGCTTCAGGATCTGAATTCTAACATTTATAAAGCACTTTGAAGACCAAAATGGACCTTACAAATACTGCACAATACATTTCTTCTAGACTTAAATACTGTCCATGTAGGCAAACAGATTTTTATCCACTCACAATTGTTTTCAATGTTATCATTGCATTAATCCTGCCTCTTATTTTCAATGAGAATTGAAACAATCTGTTTCTCTTGTATTTGCACTGCTATTAGTGTCATTTTTTCCCATCCAAAGAAATTCACTGGAGATTATTTATGGAAGACTTTGTTATCTGATAAGCAAAGAAATCCTTATGAACATTCAACCCCCAGCTTTCCACAAATCTATGAAAAGGAAGTAGACAAAAGTGAAATATGATTTATGCCCTCAGCATAGCTTAGTAAACTGTATCATTGGCTTGGTAGAAAGTGAAAGGACAGTTTTGCTTGTTTTCTCTTTTATTCCAAGTGCTACATGAAAAATTAATATTAGTTTAGAAACCAGGTTAGTTTAATGTATGCTATGATGCTTAGATGGAAACAATTTTGATGTAACATGGGCCGGTTACTACTATCGTAATATTAAGAACCTGCCAAAATCTGTCATCAAATTGGGCAGCTCAGGTTATTAGCAAGCTGAGCTAACACTTTTTCCATACGTCCCCCCACCCACTCACCTAGGGGCGTAGTTAGTGTCTCGGTTCAGTGAGAAGAAAGCATAGCTGGAGAAAGAAGACAAAAAGAGATTAAAGGTGGCCCGATAATCAGAGTTACCCAAATGGGTGTATCTTTTGGGTTAGCCCTGGGATACAAATAGCCAAATGTATCACGATATTTTTCTTCCATGTGTTTGAAAACCTCTGTGACCAAAATACCTACCGCTGACCAACTCTGTAAGAGCCAGACATGCTGTATAGAGAGTTCTGAAAGCAGAGAGTCACTGGAATGCAGTAGACAGGAGGGAATGCAGAACTGCCCAGGGAGATAAGCACAGATATCTTGGTTTTACGTCAAGAGCCATCCCTGTAAAATTTTTAGGTCAGTCTGATCTGTGCATTGTACAAAAACAGCAGAGTAGGTTTGAAAGAAAAAAAAAAAAAAAGAAAAAGAGGGAAAAAAAAGCACAGGAGTTTTTATTTTCTTTGATTTGATACCTGTGAGCTTGCACTGTTTTAGCATAATTCTTTGCTATCTGAGCAGGGCCTGAGTAGTAAGCTCTTGAATCAGGTCTGAGAATGTCACTATGTTTGACTCTAAATTTGACTATAGCCATCTCAAGTGAAACTGCCAAATGTTGTCTGGCCACCTGTGGGTGAAACCCAGCAAATAGTTAATCTGTGGCAGCTACATTGAACCCAAAATGTAAAGCTTAACAGTGTCCATTTTTTCTTGAGACCTTGTAGCAAGCCTGACCTGCTTTCTGCATTTCTACCTGCCCTATGCATTTCTGCTCTGCCTTATGCCTGGCATTCTTGTAGATGTTTTTACTGTCTCCAGCTGTTATAACTCTCAAAAATAGGTTTATGTGAATATCCCTAGAAAATGTTCCTGCCACCTTCTTCTGTAACCTTCAAGAATCCTTGCATTGTCCTGTAAAACAAAAGGCAGCAATGAAAATAGTGTTTTTTCTTGTTTTATTTGTTTTATATTAGCAAACATTTTTCAAATATATGGCACCAAGTTAGCATAGTAGCTTTCAAACTGTAAAAATGCAGCCTCAGAAACACTTGATGACACGGGGATCCAGCTGTCTTAAATATACGTACATTTTTGTATATCTTAAAACATTTAATACAAGTGAATGATTTGTCAGAAATATACATTAGAAATATCTAGCTTTATTTAAAATCCTTGCCTTCTAATTCTGGTCCTATTTATTTAACAAGAATCTCTTCCCAGCTTCTGTGAATGCTGTTACTTACTAGGCCGTGATGCCCCAGAGTGTGAATAGCCATGAAATCACGCAGCATTATTTAGACCTTGGGTGAGCACACTGCAGCTGATGAAAGCAAGCAGAGAAGAATTTGGGCCAGGGCACCTCCATTCACAGGCATTACTCTTTGTTTGCATGAAGCAAGTGAGATGGGATGATAATTCTGTGCTGGGTTAGTGTCCACAGAAGAGGAAGGTCAGGCCTCTTCCTGTGTCTTTTTTTTTTTTCATTTCATGTGGGAAATCAAGAGCTGCCCCCCACCCTGCTACCTACATTTATTTACTAACCTCTGATTTTCAAAGGTCCTTTCAAATCTGGAAATACCTCTCTACTGTAATCCACAGTCTATCACATTAATAAGTTAAGTCTGAAGAAGCCAGGGTTTTGATTATGCAGGAAGCCTTTGGTTTTAAAAAAACCCCCTCAAATCCCCGAACCGGTGGCTTTTTACTTTATGTAATTTTTTTGCTTTTTTTTTTCCTACATAATGGGCATCCTAATAAACAGCTACATGAGATCATATGTAGGCAAGGGATATGTGAACAAGTTAACCCAAGGCAAATAGAGCTGTCCTGATTTTTGATAAACAACAAAGCCATCACGTGGCTTGAGTACAGCTTGGAGCTGTCCCAAAGCACCCTTGGATGAGTCAAGGCTATATTTCTGGCATGATCAAATGTCTGTCTTTCAGCATACAGCTTGCTTCTTTCATAGGCTTTCAAATACATGTTCTGCTGCTTTCTCAGGAGCTGCCACGGTACCTTTTTTCTGGTTCAAGTGTATACCTGCATATGACCTCTTTGATCATGTAGTCATAGCCTCAGTTAAGAGTCCCTATGACTGCTGTGGCAGAACTTCTGCAGCTTTCAACCAAAAAGCTTGAAACCAGTACAGCAACATCCAGAAAGAGCACAATTGATGTATTTTACCCTCCTTTTCTTAGCAGTCTCTTGATCAACATTATTTTGTTATTTTATTCTCAAAGCACTTGAAAGACTGGATCTGCTTTTGACTCTTCCTACTCATGCAGTGAGCTGCAAGGCCCAACACAGCATGCTGGTAAGAGGAAGAGGACTATCCCCTTTCACCAGTGGGAAACCTGCAGCAAAAAAAAAAAAAAAAAAAAATATTTGCCCAAAGTCATATAGGAGAACCTGAACATTAACCATGAGATTGTTCTTTCTCTTAGAATATTTTCTTGTGCTGAGCAGGAGCTTGGGAACTTTCCAGGTAGCATAGGGAATTTTCCAGGCTATTGCAGTAAGTGCCTAGAGTAGGTCTGAAAGTGGTAGCAGATCATATCAGGCACCCTTTTGTAGCAATAGCTTGGTCTTCTGAATTTTGAAAAATAATGATGTTTTATGGGTTCTACGTGTGAAGAAAACCTCAGAAACTTGAATCATGGGCAGAGAGCAAAGAGCTTGAAGCAGTAGTTCTGAGAGGTCTGAATGGTCCATTCATTTCAGCAAGATAACTCTTCTGGCTAGTGTGCTAGTTTTGGCTGGGAGAGAGTTAATTCTCTTCATAGTAGCTTGTATGGGGCTATGTTTTTGATTTGTGTTGAAATCAATGTTGTTAATACAGGGATGTTTTTTGCTATTGCTGAGCAGTGCTCACATGGAGTCATGGCCTTTACTGCTTCTCACACCATTCCACCAGCGAGTAGGCTGGGGGTGCACAAGAAGTTGGGAGGGGACACAGCTGGGACAGCTGACCCCAACTGACCAAAGGGAGATCCCATAACATATGATGTGGTGATCAGCATATAAGGCTGGTGAAAGAAGAAGGAAAGGTGGGACATTCGGAGTGATGGTGTTTGTCTTCCCAAGCCACCGTTACGCATGTTGGAGCCCTGCTTTCCTGGAGGTGGCTGAACACCTGCTTGCCCATGGGGAGTGGTGAATGAATTCCTTGTTTTGCTTTGCTTGTGTGTGCAACTTTTTGCTTTACTTATTAAACTGTCTTTATCTCAACCCATGAGTTTTCTCACTTTTTCAATTCTCTCTCCCATCCCACCAAGAGAGAGTGAGCAAGCGACTGTGTGGCACTTAGTTGCCAGCTGGGGTTAAACCATGACAGCTAGTAATGGTAATTTAAATGTCAGACTTGTTAGCAGTTTCATTCCTAATGAAAGACCTGGCTTTACAGATAGCTTTACTGGATAACTTTCCCAATAAAACCCTACTAATGGAATCACAGTTATACTAGCAAAAAAGTGCTAGGGCTAGCATAGTTTACAGTGGTTCAATGTGTGAAATGAGCTATACTGACAAAAGCACTTTTGGACAATATAACTGCTTCTATGGTATCCAGCAGATTTGTGGCAATGGATTAAAACTAGACGATTGAAGGGGTTATTGTCCACAACTTTGATTTATGTCTATTTCAGTGCCTAGCACCTTCTGTCAGGAAGGTACAGAGGGACACCTGTGTCATCTAATTTTAATCTATTGTCAGAGGTGTGTCAGAACATCAAGCCAGGACATTAAGCAGTATAAGAACAATTTTTACAAATCAGATGCACACCTTTGGATTTAACCAGTATAACTAATCCAGCTAAAATGTCTTACATAGTTTTATGTATGGAGGCATCCACAAGTTTGCATAATATACTGGCATATGGTCATGTAAGTGGCACGTTTGCTTGATGCCAGAAGTGGTATTACTTTTTCCTGATAAAGAAGGAGCTAAGTCAAGAAACCCAGCAGAACTACTGAATACATTCAAGCCATACTCGGGGAATCTATCAACACAGCTGCAATCTGAACATTTGTGTAGTACATTGCATATAGCCTCTCAAGTAGGCAAATTGCATGGCCTCTGCCTGTACTGTATATGGAAGGAATTGAGTCTACATCTCCATTTAAATCCCACTCAGATATTCTGATTATTTACCTAATATTAGCTAGGTATGCCTGAAACTTTGAGTTAAAATGCAAAGGGGAAACTTAGGAACAAAGCTGTCTATCAAGAGTTGCTTGCATTTTCTGGTTTGGTGAAAGTAGTGTGAAACCTAGCACTTCTGAATTTGACTTTTCAGGGTGAATGCTTGGATTTGCAAATCCATAGAGCTGAAAGAAATCTACCTTGACATGCTCTGTACTGAGTTTGCTCTCCAAGTTGCCTTCCAAAGAAAGCAGATTTTCTGTCTTCTGTTAGGGAAAGTAATTTGACATGTGCCTGTACTTTATGGCTGAAATGTAAAGATTTTAAGCGTGGTTGCCAGTGTGCCCTTTTGCATGTATTTTATATACCAACGTGAGTCTGTTTTTCCTCCTCTGCATCACAACACTAAATAACCTCTCCTTCCATCCTGAATGTCCAAGGGTAATGTATGAATGAGTTATCCTTAGGCTGAAACTAAAGGGCTGCAGTACAGTTCTGCCTCTTTCCAAGCTTCTGTCAGCATTGCTCCAGGAGTACCATTTAGAAATAAGGGCCAGCGCCCTCCAGTAATGAACAGTAGTGTCACTCTGAGTAAATGACGAAAGTTGTATCACCAGGATGTCATCCTGTTTCTCCACACAGGTATAAAAGTTAGCACTGGGCACACAAGTAATCTCAGAGACATTATTCACATACTACTCTTCATTATTCATCTTCAAGGAGGGATTTGTAACCTTCCTTCTTTTACAGTAAAATAGTAGTTTTCCCTAAATTGGCTTCTAGTCTTACCTACCACCACAGCAGCATGGGCACACAAGGAAATGGTATGGTTTACCTGCTAATGCATAGGGCTGGGATTGGAGCACTGTATATTCCCATCCTGGTTTTGTCACAGACTTAGTATGTGAGCCAACAGCATAATCGTAAACGGAACTTTTTGTGCTTTTTGTCTGAGGAAGGGGAAATACTACAAATGGCCTTAATGTTTTCTGAAGTGTCTCTTTGGACATTGATTATATGTGTTTCAGAGTGTTAAGCTGTTAGCTTTTGTCAAAATTGATAATTTTCTTGCTCAAGCAGCCATTGAATTTAAATATAGTTTTATTTACAAAACACGATTTTGTTTACAGGCATGATTTTAAGGCCAACCACTGTATTTTGTACAGGTTTCACTGAACTGTGAAACTGACATTTTACTTAATATTCTTTTGTAGAGCAGCAGTCACGCATGAATTACAAAATACCTTTCTGAAACTGAAAATACAGGGCTGTAGTGTGCAAATGTTTGAAGTGCATGACTTCCATTAGGAATTCTGTTTAGTGGGGTGAAATCCTAACTGTGTTAAAATCAGCAGGGCTTTTGCCATTTGTTCCAGCAGGCTATTAAATTTTCAACTGAGAATAGTTTACCAGATTGAGTGCAACCTTCTCATCTTCTTTGTGGTTTTAGAATTATGTCAAGGCAGAGCTAGAGTAGATGGACATGGCTTTTAACTATGAATTTGAAAATGCTTTACTAATTCCCTTAGTAGTTGTTGTGCATGAATTAGTGTTTATTCCCATTTTAGGGGTAAGAAAATGGAATGAAAACCCCCATTTGTCCAGGACTGCACAGAAAGAGTCATAAAACCAAGGGACAAAACTCTGACCAGTCACTAACTCTGTCTATCACTGTTCTTCTTGACTCAAGAACTGAAAGGAAGGATTCATGCCTTTTAGTGCCAGAGAGGCTGGAATCTGCCTGTCACCCTCAGAAGATATGAATAGCACATTGAAACATGGTGTACATTTCTTTCTAGTGCTGATTTCCTAGTTTGCATCGTCCCTTTTTGTTCTGTCTCAGCTCTATGTGTTGCTTCTTTGATGCCCATGCTACTTCTTTTAGAGCTCTTATGGATTTAGAGAGCACTGAAAAACCTACAGCAGCTTGTTTGGCAGTAGGCATAAGTGATGGATTTGAAAAGCAGAAAGGTTAGATAACTATAATGGTGCATATATATAAATAAAACCTATGAGCAACAGAGGGTTGTTTGCCCTCTGCCCTTGGAAGTGGGATGGAGGTGGCTGCAAATCAAAACAATAGAAATTAAAGGTTAAACTGTACAGAAAACACATTGTTTCAAATCCACTTTTAGCAGAAAGACCAAAAAGCTTTTTTTGTCAATTAGACTTTTTTTTTTTTTTTTCTTTAAGCCTTTCTGAAGTATCCATTTACACTCCAGCCTTCTAATGCATAATGCACAAGTCTCAGAAGGTCACAGCTGGGTGGGGAGACTGTGTTTTCCTTTGTTGCTTTGAGAGAGTTTGTAGCTCCTGCTATATCTGACTCTTGTAGGAAGAGCAGCTATTTAGAAAGCCTCCAGAGCCAAGGCTTTGAAGCTCAAAGCACTGCTGAGGGCTCCCAGTTTTCAGAATAGAATGATTCCTTGACAACTGCCGTCTTTGGATTTTCTGTTGGTATGTTATATGAGGCTGTCTGAAACAGCTTTGTGAAAAGCAGAATCTTAAACAAAGCTTCTTCAGTTAGGATCTATTGTCTGCAAGGCTCATCAGTACTGAAACACTTTTTGTTCATTGGTCTGTAACAAAATCTCCTGCTCATGGTACTGGCTGTGTCTTTAGGAAGTGGTGCCGGAACTGCAATTCCTGCAAAGAAAGATAGCTCAATCCCTGAGTGTAGCATTAGGAGGCTTATGATGGAACTGTGCTCATTACAGTAAGTTTACATTTTTTTCCCCTTAGCAAATCATAGGTTTCTGAGCCAAAAAGGAAGGAGGGAGAATTGCAAACCTATAACTCAGGGTAAATTAAAGCAGATCCATATGGTTAATCTGTCAGCTATTGCTTTCCCCTCCCATCTGGTAATAATCAATACCAGGCATAACGTAAATAACCCACAGCCTATTTTGTGTGTATGCATGTGTGGATGTGCGCATGCGTGTGTCCTATACTTCTGTTCCATTTTGAAACCACATCTGTACTTTATTAGGGAGCTGCTTGGACACGATCGTTACTAGCACTCAGAACTCACAGCATCGCTCTGCTCCACAATGATAAATATTTAATATACTTGACTGTGTGCATGCAGAATAAAAGGCTGTGTCAGAAATGTAGTCAAATCACTCAAGCCTACAGAGGCCATCACATGCAGGGGAACACACGCCTGTGCTCACACACACACACACAAACAGGATCGCCCTCTGTCTCTCATTCAGTCACTGGATTTAATATTTATTATCATGGGGAACACTGTTATCCTATTTAATCCCGTCTAGATGGCTCTAGAATTTCAGACAAATACCCTGACTGAGAAAATGTAATCCAATAGTACTTTGTTTAGGGAGTTGCTGAATGGGATGTAGCAGACCAGTTCTGTTTTAGCTATTAATTTTTCCTGTTCATCATGCTGATTGCCTTTTCCTTCTTCAATAGCTGTCCTTGTTCCCTTATATGCTCTTGCTGCAGTGACAGAGCTCTCTGGTTTAGATGGGCAATTAATTTAAGTAATATCTCTGAACATAGAAGCGCAGCCACAGGGATCATGGTGCATTTAACTTTAATCGCTTCATCAGCTTAAGAAAGGACTACTAGAAAATGTAGAGAAGGTGTAATACTCCTTTTGAATCTCTGTCATGAAGTTGTTCCAGACATTTGAGTTACTCCATGACTGCATCCATAAATAAATTTTTAAAGGCAACATAGTAGGAATAGCTGAGCTGTGGGGTGATGAATTTATGGTGAGCTAAGCAACTTGTCTGAGAGAACTGAGAACTAAATTAAAATAACCTTTACTTCTGTCCTCCCCTCCCACCTGCATGCCATACTCCAGGGAAAGAACCATTATTTTGTTTGACAATAGTGCATACAATATGTCAGGTATTTGCTTGACAGAGAATAAAGAAAAGTGTGTTGCTATAAGTCAACTGAATCTATGTGCAAAACATGATAGATTTGAAGGTCAATGGATCCCACATTCAATCTAGCAAACAATCTGTCCAGCTTGATTTATCTGTCAATACTTAGAGCTAGTCAATATATTCTTTTATGAGGAAACATTTCTACTTAAAACTGTTGTTTAAATTAGTTTCACTTGCAGAACAATAATTTTTGGCAAAAAATCATATGTTCTGATTTCATGCTGAAATGTTAATTCAGTTCATACCCTTGTATGAATACTTTACTATGGGCTAAAATGGATTCAACTTCATACTATTTTAATATGAAAGTCAGGAAAAAAAATAATTTTTTTCCCTAAAAAAAAATTAATTCAAACCATTTGCTCTGTTTTGTAATAGATCAAAGAATGCAAGAAACATCAAAATACAAAAACTTTGGGACCTGAACTTTCTGCTTCAAGGAAATGCTTTTAACATCCACATCATGGAAATTCATAAGCACTTATCAATTATTAGTAAGGTTGTAAATGAGCTTTATATACTATCCAAGTAAAACCTATTGCACCCTATGATTTGGTTATAGACTGGTAAACAGACAAGCCTTGTCTACTCTTGTCTTTCTAATCCAGATGGAAGAAAGTCTGCTCATGGGGATTACATTTATCAAGTGATCAGAACACTAAACTTTTTTCCCCATGTTTTTATTTTAAATTAAGAGCAGAATGTATATTGACAAACCAGCCTCTCCTCCCTCACCACACCCAAAGCCTCAACAACAAAAAAACAAACCCAAAACTATATTCTATCCTATTTAGCTCTTTTCAGGCACTGGCTGCGCATAAAGGAAACATAAATGTGGGAAAGGTGATGAGCAAAAATACAATGTATGTTGTCTGATAGTAAAAGTGACCATGAGGAATAGGTAACCTGGGTCTTTGGTGAATGCTGTGGTTTGACTCACCATGGTGACTCCTGAGGTGTACTTGGTAATGCACACTGGTTAACACTTTAGTCCAAAGAGGACAGCTAAGATACAGTAAAGCTGGAATGGGAGATGCACTCAATAGTTACAGAAGAAAAGACAGTCATTGCTGAGCTCTGAACATGTACATTAGTGTACACAGATTAAATGTATTGGAATTATTGATTTGTAATCTGAAATGGCAAAGGAATACATTGTCTATACGCTCTTACTTTGGTATGGTCAGTGACTAGAGTGATAATCTCAGTCTTTGTATAAAAAATTAATTCCTTAAAATAAACAATGAAATGTTGTCCCTCTTCCCCTGCTTCTTCTAGCACACAGAGAGAAAATGACACTTCAAACCTCTTGCTACACTAGTTCTTTTTCTGAAAGCATTTATCCTGTTACTGGAAAAAAAATCTCAGTCAATAATTCATGGAAAATACACCCGTAGTTCACTTTCTGACCTTCCATTTTGGTAACAGATCTCCCTCCAACTCTCACAGGGCCAGAATTAAATGTTTTATATCTGGTGCACAGGACAGAAGCTTTCTGCCACAGAAAAAAGGAAGTTCAGTATGTGTTTTGGTCTGTTCTTTGAGTTGTATATCAGAATTGCATATTAAACTTTATATTAAACAAATAGTGTTGTGTGTTGTTTATTTTTTTTTTTTTTGAAAGTAAAATTTTAGACATGAGCAGGTAGTTCCTTTGTGTAACTTTTTGTCTACTGAGATGTATTTAAAATCCTGCTTCTTTGAACATGGTAGGAATAATCCTATTAACTTACAGTACCTGCTAATGTAGACAGAGTGAGCAAGCCCTTTGCACATCATATTTAATGAGTGTTAACACACACTATATGCTTTATTGATCTTGCGTAACTTGAGAAAGGACTCTTCATTAACTACAGCTTTACACAGTTACTTCTGTTCATCCCAGAAAGTGGCACACTCTGGAATTTCAGATTTACTCCTGAGCTGCAGAAAATACAAGAGGTTTTTTTTTTTTGTTTTTTGTTTTTTTTTTTTAAATATATTTCTTCTTCAGAGTGTGGTCTTGTTTGGAGGGCCTCAGCCACTGGAGTAAGGCAGTCTCTCTCCTGGCAGGTGGAACTGTGTGTCTCCCTGACTGCTACAACTTCCATGTTATAGAGCTCTGGAAGGGTAAAACAGCACATGGAGCTTTTAGACAAGGGCTCTTGTCATTTTAAGGAATACAAACATTAAATGAGTTGAATGTCAACTATCATCAAACCCTGAGATGCAGGTGATGTTACCTAAGATCAAGTACTTATATTTAATTTCAAAGCTGGAAAGCTTTTCTAAATGTTGGCTGCTCAACAAGATATGCCTAAAGAAGTCTATTTCTTGCTCTTACAAGTTTCCTGTAAACTTGTGCTCTATCTCATGCGTGAAATACATCAAAACCCTCAAACAACCCAATCTGCCAGATAATTCCTTTCCAGGCAGTTTTTATGTAACTGAATAACTACTTGTTACTCAGTGTCTAAAATAGTTACAAAATATTCAGTCACTCCGGTTTATAAAAGAAACAAAATGATTGTGGAACCTAAAAACACTAGCTTTAAGTGGGTCATTTCCTTCCTGATTTGAAGCGGTACTGCTTTGTTGAGGTCAAAGGACTTCAGCAGTTTCTCTCAGCTATGTAGCTATAAAATATGTACTTTGATGATGTAACGTGATGAAGGGGTCTTAGAAGTTTATGTCTATGGTGAAATAATTTTAAAAGACCAGAGGATTATTTTATGATATGCTAATATTGCTGTTATTCAACCACATGTAACTTTATCAGGATAATCACCGCAGGTGATTTCCCCCCCCCTGCAGTAATATGCTCCATATGTAGGGTTATTTTTAAATAAATGACAGGGCAAGAATTAATGTTAATTCCATTCTTACACACCTGTTCTGTTATATGATTAAAAAATTAAAAAATATATATATAGAAAATCCAACCTTTAAAAAAGCCATAGAGAATTATAGATTTGGAGGGAAACACAACTGCAGTGAGACATTCTCATGCTACCTGCATATCCTATAGTGACCTGGATATTTACTTGTAAAGGATTATCCATAATTGTTAAAATGATTTGAGTTTCTTTTTCTCCTGGGTTAGTGGAATGCAAAGCATCATATGGCTCCATTCTCTGTTGTGCAGGGGAGTGGGGTGTCAGGAAACAGCATGCAACAACACTCCGGGCTCCTGTAGTGGGAATGGGTCTCTAGGCTACTTAACCTCTGATAGATATGTGTGGTTTTGGCATAATAACCTTACTATCTAATTTATTCATTTATTTACCATAGATATTTATAAACTCTCTTTTCAATGAAAAAAAAATGGAGACATCCCTGGAGATTAAGTTCCCTTGTAAAATCCTGAGCTGCTTTGAAGTGCCACTCTGGATAACCTCTGTGCTAAGGGGCTGAGATTATGGACTTGTGATGTTATTCGTATTTTTATTGTGAAGAACTATATGGCTGTCAGTGCTGGTCATATGACAGTGCAGGAGAGAAAATGGATTCCCCAAGATCACCTTGCTTTGTCATGCTGAAATCACAGTCCTTTTGGATAGGTGTTGGAGCAAATTAAAATTTCCAGAGGAAGTAGAAACTTTTGAGTATTACTAGAAGTCACACTTTATGCAGTGTTGTACCTCACTGTTGTCCTCTCTTTTGCTACCTAAAAATATTAAGAACATTTTTTTTTTTTTTTTTTTTTTTTCTGGGAAATCTCTTAGGGTGTGCAACATTCTGGGAAGTACATATATTTAGATAATATTAATTTTGCCCCAAAGACACAGGGGTCTCCATCTGCTCAAATCTTTCATTACTTAGCCTATGAAAGGCTCTACATGAATTTTCAGTAAATTCTTAATCTCCATAGGAATGGTTACTACCCTGACATTGCAAGCCCATGTCACCATCTAAAATTCCAATTATCACTGATTTTCTTATGAACCTGTTTGTTTATGCTTGGTTTCTGACATATCCCTACCAATGCTATATCTTGAGATATGCTTTAATTAGGTTTAGTTAACTTGGAAATGAACTGTGAGCTTACTGGTGCACTGCCAACAAGCAGCATGATTTTGTGTCATTTGATCTATTTAGATGTCTTATGTATGTTGATTCATAAAGGCTGGAAGATCTAGCCACAGTAGAGCCAACAGTAGCAGCAAGAAATTGTGTTTCATATGTCATGGCTTCTGTGCTGGTTTTGGCTGGGAGAGAGTTAATTATCTTCATAGTAGCTAGTATGGGGCTATGTTTTTGATTTGTGCTGGAAACAGTGTTGATAACACAGGGATGTTTTAGTTACTGCTGAGCAGTGCTTACACAGAGTCAAGGCCTTTTCTGCTTCTCACCCCACCCCACCAGCGAGTAGGCTGGGGGTGCACAAGAAGTTGGGAGGGGACACAGCTGGGACAGCAGACCCCAACTGACCAAAGGGATATCCCATAACATATGATGTCATGCTCATCATATAAAGCTGGGGAAAGGAGAAGGAAAGGCGGGATGTTCAGAGTGATGGTGTTTGTCTTCCCAAGTCATCATTATGCATGATGAAGCCTGTTGATGGAAAGTGGTGAATGAATTCCTTGTTTTGCTTGGCTTGTGTGCGCAACTTTTGCTTTATTTATTAAACTGTCTTTATTGCAACCCATTAGTTTTCTCACTTTTACTCTTTCAGTTCTCTCCCCCATCACACCGAGGGGGACTAAGCGAGTGGTTGTGTGGGCCTTTATTGCTGGCTGGGATTAAACCATGACAGGTTCATATGAAGGAATCCAGGGAACTGAAAACTCTTCCATTTAGTAAACATGAGGAATAGGGCATTCAAAGATTGTTGTTCAATGTCTCCTACACATCCAAAAAGAAGGAAGATTCTGTGGCTTCCTAGATGCAATAGTGACATTAGCATCATCTGGAACCCTAGCTCACTGATAACAGTAATTCCTATAGCAACTCTTAAGTATCTCTTTTCTGTCCTAAGCGATGATGATTTCTGAAGCATTACGGCAAGTTTTGTACTTCAGGTTACCTTACGACTGTCCACTAGTTTGGGAATTGGCCTCTCCAAAATGTTTCATGATAGTTGTTAACAAGCTCATCTGTATAAGGCATTTCTTCACTGTTCTCTATTTTGAGTGGTAGATTAACGTCCCCTAAATCCAAGGAAAGTCTGTGATCTCTTTTGTGAGTTGATTAGCTGTAGACATGCTAAGCTCTCTGAAAGATTCCCATCAGACAAATGTCTGATGATCATATTTAAATTGTTCAGTACTTGCTAGTTGTGTCTAAATACCCAAGATCAGTTTCATATACAATAGTAAAAATGTGTGTTTGCATAGAAGATTTTCTCTAGCTTTAGATATTTCCATTTTAAATAAAGCAGCTGGATGTTATTTATGAGAAGCTTGCAGATCTCACATCTTATGTTAGTTATGTACTATGGTTCTCTGAGGGTAGAATGCAAGTGTAGTGCTTCATTGGGAACTTCAATTTCTACTGGGAAGGTCTAATTTAGCACTGCACTGCTTCTGAAATGATTGCTTGTAATCAGTCAGATCTGTTAAACAGGGGTTGACAGATTGACAGATGAATGGTTCTAAAAAACTTTGATGCTATTCTGTTATGTGCTGTAAGAAAAACAAAATTGAAGAATAAGGAAAAAAATCAGTCAGCAAAATTGTGAGTGAGAGATAAGTCTGGCAAGGGTTATATCATGTGTTATTAAAGAGAGGAGTAAGATGAGAGGATGTAGCCTGTTCTGCAGGAAAGAGAAAATAGAATCCCTAACCAGAAATTTTGTCTACTGCTGTGTCTCTGCAGGTAAGCAACCTAAGTGGGCTGCTTGAAGCAGTTGTTTCAGCCTTACCTCTTTAACGCATCCATTTCCCCCCTCTCTGTCTTCATTGCATTATGTTGTCCCCTTCTGTTGCAGGATGCACCCCCACCTAATTGTCTGGCTCATTGGTTACTAAGAAAAGAATAGACCCCATGCAAGGAGTCTAACTGGGTTAGTGAGTAGTGATCAAGGGGTATAGTGTAACAGTCGTTCAGATAGATATTCTTTACCAGCCCTCTCTTGAATACTGTCAGTAAGGGGAGGGCAGCCACTCTGTTGACTCAGTTATCTTATTCACTGCATTCTAGGGTTTATGGATCCCTATCTATCTCATTAACCTCTAACATCCTATTGACACTGGCTTGTGATGACCTCCTCCCATCTACTCCCCAAGGAAGAGAAAAGGGAAAGGTAGATAAGATTAAACACTGTGTAGAAGAAAGCAGACTAAACTGTCTTTGCCTTCTATTGCAGGCATCAACTCAGGAAAACTACAAGAGAACTTCCAAAAAAATTTAATACATTTCAGATCTCTACTTTCAGTCAGTACAGCTACTCTAGAGGTTGCAGGCCACTTTGGTACAACTGTTACCAGTGTGGATGCTACTGCAGAAGAGTGTAAGAGTATCCTAGCCAACTTCAACCTCGATGCCTCAAGGACCAGTTTCTCATTATGCATGATAACCCAGGGCAGAGGGCGATCATGGAACAACTGTTCACTTCCTTTTCCAGTACACAAACCAAGTGGTATTAGATAAAGGTATCAGGTGTCAAGATCAAATCAAACAAAAAGGAGACAATGCCTTAGAAAACATACAATAAAGCTGTGCTGTGAGATGATGCGCATGCTAAAACTGCACATAAAATCAAAATTTGGAAACCCATACTCTGTGGAAGATAAGTCCATTGTGGGCTTTTACACACAAAGATAACAACTCTGACTCAGGAAGTCTCTAATCTGCAAATTTATAGTGACTTGGTAAATATTTAGGGCATTACTACATGCCTTCCCTGTTTCTTCACTCTTTTTCAGGCATCCACATTTGACCACTCCTGGGATAAGTGGAACAAAACAATGGGCTGGATGGCAGTTTTGTATAGGTAGGATGAGCACACGCTGGAAAAATCTGTCTTTTGTGTGAATCATAGGCAAGGAGTTAGGGATCAGAGACACTCAAGCTGCAGTGAGGCAGAAACTAGCATTTGTGGCAATGTCCTGGTAAGTAGAAGGCTTCTAGAGACAACAGTGTGGGATGAAAAGAGAAGTGGGGGCCTTAGAGCACAGCCATGGGCTGTCAGTGTAAAAAAAAAAAACACCCTGAACAAGACCATGGAGCTCAAAATCTCAAGACCAACAGATGGGAAAATGAGTCCTGAGGGCTACTTCAATGGTCTAAGACCTATCATGAATTGAAATGGCTGTTTGAAATTATACTAACATTTTATATGAATTTACACTATATTGCTCAGTTGGGACAAGAAACCTGGCACCTGACTGGTGGGACTTTAACTAGTGTAATTGCAGAGGAGGACTGAGAATGATTTCTTAAAAAATACTTTATTTTTAGAAATCCCCGCAACTGAAGTTACATGATTATATGAAGTGTTACTCTCAAGAATATGCAGCAAGTGGAATGATCAATGCTTTACTGTGAAAGAGTGTTACACTAATGTCTTCAGTCCCTGATGAGGTCAATGCTCTTGCTATGAAGATGGTCATTTTTAAGGCCAGGCTGCTCTGCAGAAGTAGTGTCTGCGGCCAGCACATGTACTGTATTAGAAAGGGGATGGGATGCTTGCTCCAAGCACTTCTAAACGAGGATTCAAGTTTGACTGGGGATATCATGACTCTTGGTATATGACTCTTCCCTTTTGTGTCATGGCCCCAGGGCACTGTTAGCCCTGACCATGCCTGCCTAGCCCCATTGGGGCTCTTTCCCTCCACACAACCCACGGCCGAGGGCCCCATGTCAGACCCCCAGGGCTGTCAGCCCCTGCTCCACCGATGTTGCAGCAGGGCTGGTCTCCAGCTCCCCACAGCCCTGCCCTGCCCGACCATGGGCCCTGCTGAGCAAGGCCTACCTGTGGGCTCATGTCTCAGCCTGGCCTTGGTCCATCCCTGTCCTCAAAATGGTGGCCAATGTCCAGGTCTGGGGCTGCCCCAGTGCCCCCCCTCTGTCCTGCTCCTGGCTGGGGGTGGGACAGGATCTGGCTGCCAGGCCCTGTTGTGGCTGACCCCAGGGAGCCCACCATGCTCCTGGTGCCTTTGCTGCTTGCCAGTGAGTATGACTATGCACTTGCTCCTGCAGGTATAGCTGCAGATCAAGAAGTTCAAGAGCTGTTTTTTGAAAGCTGTGACCTTTGTTTAACAGAGTCAAAAAGTCAGGGGTTCAGGATCCTTGATGGTTTTAAAGGCACGTATGGGCATTTAATTTATTGTTAGTGTTAGCTTTACTTTCATTTGGTTTATTAATTTATTCAGGCAGAAGTGTGCCAGAAGTACATAGAAACCTCATTATTCATGTAATATTTTAATATGTAATTAAAGGAAAACTGCCACAACTCTTAGACCCTCAGATGCCCATGGCAGTGTAAATATTGATGAGACACACAAATAGAAAATGATGGTGTAATGTGAACATTGTCTATAACTTCATCATATGCAAATTTGGATATCCTCTACATATGTATTTGTCACAATTCCAACCAATTTCAATGGATTTATGCAAATCTGTACCATCTGATGATCTGGCCTGTGCTTTATGAGTTACAATGTGTTCAGAAGGTGTGAGACTGAATTTTGGACATATATAGAATCATAGAATCATTCAAGTTGGAAAAGACCCTTGGGATCATCGAGTCCAACCATCAGCCCTACTCTGCAAAGTTCTCCCCTACACCATATCCCCCAACATCTCATCTAAATGACCCTTAAACACATCCAGGGATGGTGACTCCACCACCTCCCTGGGCAGCCTTTTCCACTGTCTAACCACTCTTTCTGTGAAAAATTTTTTCCTAATGTCCAGTCTAAACCTCCCCTGTTGGAGTTTAAGCCATTCCCCCTAGTTCTGTCACTAATCACCTGTGAGAAGAGACCAGCACCAACCTCTCTACAATGTCCTTTCAGGTAGCTGTAGAGAGTGATGAGGTCTCCCCTCAGCCTTCTCTTCCTCGGACTGAACAGTCCCAGGTCCCTCAATCTCTCCTCATAGGATTTGTTCTCCAGGTCCTTCACCAGCTTCGTTGCCCTCTTCTGCACTCGCTCCAGCACCTCGATATCTCTCTTGTATTGAGGTGTCCAAAAGTGGACACAATACTGCAGGTGTGGCCTCACCAGTGCTAAGTACAAGGGGACTATCACCTCCCTACTTCTGCTGGTCACACTGTTTCTAATACAAGCCAGGATGTCATTGGCTTTCTTGGCCACTCGGGCACACTGCTGGCTCATGTTCAGTTGCTTGTCAATTAGAACCCCCAGATCCTTTTCTTCCAGACAGCTCTCCAGCCACACCTCCCCAAGCCTGTAGCGATGCATGGGGTTGTTGTGGCCCAAGTGCAGGACCTGGCACTTGGCCTTGTTGAAGCGCATCCCGTTGACATTGGCCCACTGATCCAATCTATCCAAGTCTCTCTGCAGTGCCTCCCTATCTTCATGCAGATTGACACTCCCGCTCAACTTGGTGTCATCTGCGAATTTACTGTTAATACACTCTATGTCCTTATCAAGATCATCAATAAAGATGTTGAACAGAAATGGTCCCAACACTGAGCCCTGAGGAACACCACTTGTGACCGGCTGCCAGCTGGATTTAGCTCCATTGACCACCACTCTCTGGGACTGTCCATCCAGCCAGTGCTTGATCCAGCAGAGCGTTCGCTCATCCAGGCCATGAGTAGCCAGTTTTTCTATGAGAATTCTGTGGGGAACTGTGTCGAATGCTTTTCGAAAATCCAGGTAGACAATATCCACAGCTTTTCCCTTGTCCAATAGTCGGGTCATCTTGTCATAGAAGGAGATCAGGTTTGTCAGGCAGGACCTGCCTTTTATAAACCCATGCTGACTAGGCCTGATCCCCTGGTTGTCCATTATATGACTTTTAATGGCACTGGAGATGACCTGCTCCATGACCTTCCCTGGCACTGAGGTCAGACTGACAGTTCTATAGTTTCCTGGATCCTCCTTTCTGCCTTTCTTGTAGATAGGTGTCACATTTGCCACTCTCCAGTCCAATGGGACCTCCTCAGTTAGCCATGACTTCAGGTAAATCATGGAAAGCAGCTTGGCGAGCACATCTGCCAACTCTTTCAGCACCCTTGGGTGTAACCCATCCGGTCCCACAGACTTGTGTGCATCCAAGTGGTGTAGCAGGTCTCTGACCACCTCCTCTCCAACTGTGTTGACCTCAATCTGCTTCCCCTCCCCATCTCCTAGCTCAAGAGGCTGGGTGTCCATGGAACAGCCAGTTCCACTGCTAAAGACTGAGGCAAAGTAGGCGTTGAGCACCTCAGCCTTTTCCTCATCCTTAGTTACCATGTTTCCCTCTGCATCCAAGAAAGGAGGGAGATTTTCCCTAACCCTCCTTTTGCTGTTAACGAATTTATAGAAACATTTTTTGTTATCCTTAACAGCTGCAGCCAAGTTGAGTTCTAGCTGCGCTTTGGCTCTCCTAATGTTCTCCCTCCATAGCTTCACTACATCTTTGTAGTCTTCATGAGAGACCTGCCCCCTCTTCCAAAGGCAATAGATTCTCCTTTTGTTCCTGAGATCCAGCCAAAGGTCCCTGTTTAGCCAGGCCATGATGTATGATCAGGTAATCTTCTTGCACAAACAGTTCCAGTGTTTTCAGTGGAACAAGGCCTGGAAATGAAGCTTTGACGCATGAATGTGAATGTGAATGTGGTCTTCACTTCATGAAGAATAAACTTCTGTAAATGCAATCACATCACTTAGCATTTCTGTCTCTTGTTGTAAAACTAATAAAAAGTCATTCAAATATCTGTGAGGGAGCACTTGAGAAGAAAACATCTTCAAAAGCTTTGAGATCCACAAAGCAAAGTCCATTGAGATTATTATTATTACAAGAGCACAAAGCTAATAGGAACATTACATTTTGCTGTGGGCAGTAAATTCACTACTGTTACAACATGATTAACAGTCTCACCATCTGTTACAGGTGTAATGATAATTGAAAGTTTTATGCATATCTAACATTGACATGATCTGTCTCTGCAGTACTGTGTCTGCCATTTAATTTTGTTATTTTCTTCAAGCAATAGCAATATATTCAATTTTACTGAAATAATACATATTTACTGATTAAACTTAGTTTCTTTTCATGTTTTCCTTCTCTAGTTATTATGCTCAATCATGACCTTAAAGACTTTAAAATAACTAAAATATGTCACTAAATGGGAAGAAATGAACTCATTTTCAAATATTTTTTCTTCCAAAGGAGCACGTCATATAGTCTGAGACCAAAGTTCTGTTTAGCTTGCTGTCTCCTGTTCTGATGGTAGCTCACAGATGGTGCTTAGAGGGATAACAAGAATCAGGGTAGGTGCAGAACAATACTCCTTTGAAACATCCCAGCTTAAGGCATTTAACAGGGCAGACTTTCTGAGACAGACTGTTATTTGTGTTCAAAAGCCTCTAGTGGACCCGTCTTCTGTGATTTTTGTCCAGTTCTTTTTTGAACTCGTCCAAACTTTTGGCCTCAAAAACTTACTGTGTCAATGAGTTGGACAGTTTATTATGTAATGTGGTTTTAAATATGGTACCTGGAAATTTCATTGGATGCTCTCTAGTTTCTGAATTGTGAGAAAATATACATTGAATTCTCTTGTCTTAATTTTTTGTGGCTGCCATCAAAATCACTGAGAAGCAAGGTTTCTTTGGGGGTTTGAATGAAAAGTATAATGTAACTAAATAAGGAAAGCATCCAATTTTATTTGTTAACACAAAACATTTGCAAAAATCACTGATCCCAAGAAGCACAGTGAAAGTATTTTCTGTCCTATGATACTGTTCTACAGTCAGAATGGGTCCAAAACTGTAATGTCTCAAACAATTGACTGCTGGGCAAAGAATGATGGTGACTTTAATGTGTTTCCTAACACATACATGTCTCTAACACGTGCCTTATGCAGATAGCCTACTTTAAATGCGTGAAAAGGTAAGAATGAAGTGGTATATCAGTTGACAATGAAAGAAACCTGTGAGAAATCAGCTTATATTAGAAATAGTTCTAGTCCAATAATCACAGAATATATTAAAATATATTCCTAAAGAAAAGAGGCTGATTTACTCTCATGCTGTTTCCTATTTGTAGGAATTTGGATGAGTCCTTGTTAGTCATAAAATCTGGGCTTTCCTTAACTCCATAATAGAGATGGCAGCACAACTGAGGATGGCAGTTAGTCAGCCTCGTACCCCTTTATCTTCTAAGCATTGTTGTTGCAAAATGTTGATGGATTTATTGGATGATTTTTGTATTTTTCGTGTATTTCCTAAATTTGGCTAAGCTGTGTCTTCACATGCTCAGAAGCTTTCTGCAATGTTGAATTCTCTAATAGCTCCTAACGCAGCATGAAATGCATAAGTACAACTTAAAGAGAAAAACCAGGAGTGCACCAGGAAGGTGATGGGTCTTGGCAAGAGTTTGAGCTGGAGGGTGTGCTGGTACCAAACCGAGAGATTGTCCCTCCTGTGCTGCTAGTGAGCCCCTCTCCCCTTCCTGCTTTTCTCCTTCCATCTAGACAATGTTTGATCCTGAAACAGGAAACAAAAGCCAGAAGGTGTAAACACTTTGGAAGAGAAGTTTGGTAAGAAGACTGGCTGGACTGGGAAGAGAAGTCTGTTCCTTTCCTGTGACTGCAACAAAGCACAAAGTGTCTGAGACACTTTCTGTCAGGGGAAATGTGGGCTGCTCCACATAGGCAGGGATTGTGACGGCAGGTGCCTGCCTGGCTGGCAGAGCTATGCCCTCCCCAACAGGGTGCAGTCCCACAATTCTCAAAAGCAAAGCAGGCCTGGTGAAAATAGTCAGAAATTGTCTAGATTGATGGGCAGTTCCAAAGTGATGAGGTCCCAGAGCGGTCAGACTGTAGGTCAGGATCAGGGGTCCCGGTCAATGGGCTACACGGCCAGGCACAGGCATGACTACCACACAGCTACAGTGTAGCCCAGGTGGAGTCCAGTGGTGAGAGTCATGGCTAAAAGCAGCTCCCAGAGGAAGTGGGGAGTCCTTGCTGAGGCCTCCCCACAAAGCTTTTTCTTCACAATCTTATCAGCAAGCTGGCCTTGCGTAGCCAGCTACACTCCTAGAAGTGGGGGAGTGCACTCAAGGCCCTGACACGTTGTCAGCAGTTGTATGAGTAGGTCATGGCTAAAACACATTCTCCTATTTTTCCCTTACAATCAGAACTATAAAGTCTGTCTCTGTTCAGAGGTATTTGCCAGCTCTGGCTGTTTGTTTGTTCAAAGACAGAGATTTATGCTGTTAAAGATAAAAGCCCCAGTGATGATTCAATGTCACTGTGTTGCCACATAATTAGATACAGTTTGTGCTTTTCAATTCCATGAAACATCACCAGTTTGACTTGAATTTGTTCATATCATGTCACATTTAATCATGTGATGACATAGTTTTTTCTGTTAGAGTCTACCTCATTCAGTATGCTGTATGGATGATTCTGTGGAAGGATAGATGCTTTATCCTTTCATTTTTGTACACCATTTATGGAACACATAAAAGAAGAAGATTTTGATTGGTATTTATAATTATAATTTATAATTTATCATATTTGTACACGGACTAGGCTTCATTTATTGCTGCAGAAATTCAGTGTTGCTTACATCAAACATAGAGGACATCCAGAGAATGAGTGAAAGTCTCACAGGAATAAAAAGGGCATTGCTAGATTAAAGCAGTTGGCTCCTGCGTAGGAGAATTCTCTCTGTCGTGACAAGTTCAACTTACTCCTGTTAACTATAAGCCAGAGTTTCAAAAAAAGTGCTAAACATACACAGCTGCTACCGAATCGATGAGAAACTGAGACTTGGGCACAGAAATAACTGTAAGAATGATAAGTACCCTGAAAAAACAGATACTACTCATCTCTGGGTAGCACTCCTGTAAATGTTTTGCTTGCCAATCTCTAAATTGGGTTAAGCCCTGCTACCTTTCAAACTTCAGCCCTCCTCCCTTTTCCTGCCAGTAGAAATATGGGGATAAATTCTATTTTTCTCAAACTTTCAGATATTGTAATGAATAACACATTAAAAAAATCCATAATGAAGCTAATACTTTTCTATTTAGAGAATGTTCATCTATATTTTGCACATATTAGAACAATAAAGACTGTCCTTTTGCAGCCCCTTGTGTAGCCTGATAATTTGTTGCCAGTGGAGATCATACCACAATCAGCCAAAGAGCCTTCAGGTCTCTGTTAAAGCCCTGAAGAGAGCACCTGCTTCTGTCTTCTGACAAAACCAATTAGCACATTTTGTTCTTTTTTAGTGGATGTAGTTTTAGTGGATGTAGCATTAGTCTTTCTCCATTCTCCTAGCCTGATCTTTTGTGTAACATACTTGCCATTCAGAACATGTTTCCCCCTGCCCCCAGCTAATAAGCAGAAGCAGAGCACCAACTGGAGTCTTCAAAAGAAGGCTTCCGATAAGGTGTACAGCCATTACTGCCTGAATTCACATGAACAGCTTGTGTATGTCTTATATTTTTAGGATCAATATGCTTTGAACTCAAGCTTTGACAACAGAAGTTTGGTTTGACTTATTCTGACCTTGTCTGTGTTAGGCTGAAATGTTCTTGAGAATTCCATGTTATCAAACCTGTTCAAGCTTTGCCTTCATTTTTAGATTTCATGATGACAACAAATATTGGGAGGAAATCAAGTCTGTGTTGAGCACAGAGAATTTAATAATGTCCTTATCTTCTTTGAGTCTTGCCTATAGAATGGAAACTGAATTTTTGTCCATTTGACATTATGCACTACTTTAAATTAGGTCTAACATAACTTCCTATATTTTCCTTAAACTGTGTACAGCTGTATCTCGACACACATGATGTTCATACAGGATTCCGTTGGCATACTGGATGGATCCTTTTAGGATGAGTTTGGCCTCTTAAAGTTTTCTGAAAATAATTTATTTTTCTTGATGTAATTTTTGGTTTATTAATTATTCTATAATTAGATGTTGAGCTGTAACTTGAAAAATATTCAGTTCCTGAGGAACATGATTGCTTTTTGTGCTTGTGTGTTGTCCAAAAGCAAGCTTTGAAGTCAAGTTCAAATTAAAGTGTACTGTTAAAGGTGGACTGATTGAATAAATCACATCATATTGCTTGTCTTTATTAGATGAGATTGCAAGTGTGGTAATTTAGGGGTCAAAATTTAAAACTCAGTCCTCATACAAAGAGCTTGATTATAAAAAGAACTTTTAAATTACCATGGAATTTAGGAAACCTATACAAAATTGCTTTAATGAAACAGCAAGAGAATATACAGGAGAGGCTTGCAGATTTCTCTGATAGTCATTCAGCATTGTTAATGAGATTTCAAAAGAACAAATGAATACAAAATCATAACCCAAACATTTCAATACTCTAAAGTAATATATCATTCTATACCTGCAGATATTATGTTTGTGACCTCTCAAGCTAAGCTTGTTAGTTTTGAGCAACCTGTCCTGGACTTCTCTTAATTGATAGGTCACTCTTTTATTAGAGTTAGAAAACCATTACCTTAATTGAATTCTTTTCTGAGTGTAACTATCTATAGCCTTTTGTGGACATTACTGAGGGCTGACAGTGTTTGGCTTCATAGTTGTGCTTGAATGTTGATAATTTCAGTGTTCAGCTTCTGCTTTGTTTGTTTTTCTGTGACTTGTCCCAGGAGGTCAAGTCCCTTCATACATGTTGTTGAGAATCTGGAGTCCTTTGAAGATCACTGTCAAAAACAATCAAAAAAAGAAGTCGTCAGGCCAAAGTGTGTACATAGGCAGAAAAGAAATGGCAAGATGTTATACACAGGTTATCTAGTCAATGTAGGCAGTGCTTGGGTAATGTTGTGATTTATTGACAGTAATCAGTGCTTCACTCTTGACAGAGAGATTTTGCTCACAACTTTTCAGTCTATGTTTTATGAGGGAAAAGCTATTAAATACTGACTGTCACTATGGCTTTGGATCATATCATGACTTTCTCTTCTGATTTCCAGGTAATATCTTGTCACTTTTTGTATGACTTTAAGGACTGTTTCAGCCTGTTGCCTTATGAGGGAGGAGTTGAGAACAAGTTTGGGTGGCCTTCTATGCAGTATAGGCCTTAAGTTCTGCTCAGACTTTGGCATATTTCTTGACTTGCCCATTTCTTCCTCAATTACTGATCTTTAGAGCCTTGGTTTCCATCTGATAAATACTTATGCTTCTCACTTAATATTTATGATTCTGATTGAAAGGGTGAAAATTTTTACTTTTTTCCTGGGTTTGCAAATTAATCATGATCAGGTAACTGAATTATACCTGTTAGAGACATTAGTGACATGAATAAGTTGACAATAAGACTGAATGAATATAACATTAAAATCAAAGCTATTAACTATTTCCCTGCTTAGCATTTTATCAAAGCCAGTCTAGTTAACTTGATTGCCCACAATTCCCCTTCTTCTGCACTAATCAGGTGACACAAGCTGTCAAAACGCAAAACTTCCTAACAAGAATTAGAATTTTTCACCAAAAAGTTTTACTATATAATTAAAAGTAAAATAATTTAGTTACATAACCATGAATTAAGTCTATTTTGAATTCTTCAAATGTGTTTTTCAAAGCTGAGGCCTTTGCTACAGTAAGCAGACACAAAATCCTGGGTCCAACTCTCTGAATGTTTAAATAACCATAGCCCAGGTTTGGGATCAGGCCTATTCATGTGGTTTTGTATTTTTTGTTCTTAAAATTGTGTAAAATATATAAAATAGTTGAATCTTTCTTCATCTATCTGTTCTGTTAAGATGTGGTCTAGATGTCCATTAAATGGATAATGAAGGGAAGAGTGGGATTTCAGCACTGCTTGAAGGACCTTGAACATATTGCTGAAGGTCACTGGGTTGAGTTTGTTCATCTTCTAAATTGGAGTAATCCATCATCTGGAAAAATCACTGAGCTTCTAAATGAAAAGGAATCATGAACATACATAGGTTTTGTTTGTTTGTTTGTTTTTTTCCTAGATTTTTTTTGGTTACAATTTTCCTCATTCTGTGCTAATTTAGCTCTACTGTTTCTTCTCCTCACACCTCCTACATGCTGCATTTCAAAGGCTGGGAATCACGAAAATCTCCCAGTCTTGTCCTTACTAAGAGAGTTAGCAGAGATAGGAACTTGACAGGAATGCAGACCTAACAGAACAGAGCAACAGAGCTAATAGGGAAAAGCAGCAGAGAGCAAATAAAGAAAGAAAATGCCTGCTGGTGTAATGCAGTAATGTGTGCTGGTCCATACTGAGCGTATGCTCCTGGAATTGAGCATTATGGTGTGTTACAGAGAAACAGAGTTTTGCTGCATGTGAGGTGCCAGTCACAGTAAGATCAGAGGCATTTACATCCTTTGGTACCATGCCTGTGGAGTTTCTTGCATCTTCTACCCTTTCCATAGAACTATGATCCAGGATATAAATGTCCACAGTTTTGCATACTTTTTCCTCTTCCTGTGGGCATAAAAGTCTCAGCCATGATTCACCTGAGGACTGCTATTTTACTAATGGCTGAGTCTGCACCACTGAACTGAAATAATGACTAAGAGATGTCTTAAATGCTCAGTGCCCATCCAGAGATTGAATAGCCTTTAAATGTGCCAATGTGAACATAGTTAACCATTTCACTGAAGGGCATTTGAACTAAAACCCCTTTAATTGCTTTTGATCCCATAACTCTAAACTGCCCCCTTACTTTCCTGAATGACTTAAATGTCTCCCTGTCACCTCCAATGTCTTCTAAAGGTGGACCTAGTTAAAAGTTATTCTTTTACACTAAAGACAATTTTATACTTTCAAACTAGAGAGGGAGAGTAAACTAAAGCCTGATGATTTGCTGGTTTCTAGAGGTGCCATTCCACTTACTTTTGTGTAACTGTATTGATATAAACCTGTGAGGGATGCATGGCTTGCCATCAGTGGCACAAATCATAAGGAATGCTCACTGAATTGTTTGTGTAGAGAGTAATGTACTAAAATAGATCTTAGGAAAGAGGTCTGGGGCCTTGCTGGAGAACTTAGGTTTTATTTAAAACTGAATACCAGATCTTTGCCTGAGGGCTTATGTGTAATGATGAATGTGGTCATGATACCAAGCATGAGAAGTTTTTAGGTGCGAGGAACAACTCTGTAGGATATCATCTCAGGCCCAAAGGATTTCTCTGGATAGACAGTTTTATGTGCTGATTTTTAAAAGCATATGCTTATGAAATGGGAACTGGTGCAGCCTATGCCAAAGTCAGAGTTTAATTGGAATGTATACATTAACTTTAAATAGTTTCAGAGTAAGTTTAGGAGTAAGCAAATGTTTCTGATGGTTTGGTTGTCATAAGGATCTTTTAATGTAATTCAGTTCAAATAAGTGGAGAAAAAGGTGAAAATACTTTCCTAAGCAAAATAACATCAGTAACTGACCAAGAAAAGCCTCATTTTTGATAGCTTAAAAAAGCTATCTGCAGCTATCATTTTGGTTTAAGGTATTTTTATTTACAGGAAGACCAAAAAAAGGGGGGCTTCCCATGATCCCCTGCAATGACACAATGGAAATATGGAGAGGGACTTTGTTCAACTGCTGCAGCATGTAACCTGTACCTTATTCAGTAGGCAGGGACAAGCTGATGTTAAACAACAGGAAATAGCTAAATGCCTTTTCTGAGCTAGACTGTGAACTTTCACCATATGCTAGAAATAAACTCCAGAAATGCTTTCTGGCTCTTCTGACTCTATGCTGTGTTTTTACTTCTTCAGTATTCAAATGACTAAGTGTATGCCATAAACAGAACATATTAACACATAGCAAAAATAAAATAATTTTTCTCTTTTCTTCAAGTAATCACTTCACTTTCCTGCAGAGTGTCTCATGGTCACCTCATAATATTAGAAAGCACACTGTATTCTTTGTAAACATATATATAAAAACATGTGTTCTCAACTTTGTTTTTGCAGGGTTTTATTTATCTCTTGCAAATAAAACTAAGCCCTGTCTGTTTTCATTAATGATGTTTTTCAAGATAAAAGAAAAAAAGATTCTCCAGCATTATCAGTAGAAGTTGTTGTAAATGAGGGTTGAGGTACAGCAATGAGAACATCATATTGCTTTAAGTGAGCTGATCTTTTAAAATGATGTTCTATATGTCATTATTTGGTGAGAAACTCATGGGAATAGAGATAAACCAGTCCAAGGCTTAGAGAGAAATTATGGCTCTGGGACAAAAATATTAAGGATTTTAGGCTGCATGGCTTAGTGGCCAGATTTGAAAAATACTTAGAAGCAGAAAGATGCAAGTAGGCTCTTTAATCCCTCATTGAAATAAACTGAAATAGACTCCCAGGAATATTTGAAAACTCCCATAAGTGTCATTGCCTTGACTTGAATGACCTAGATGGTTTAGTTCTTTTTCAGAGTTACTCAGGCACTTAACAGTCCCACCACTTGTCCCACTTTTTTCTAGATATGTAGCAAAATATCTTGAGGTATAGCTGAGCCACTTTGAAAGATGAGATGTTTTTATGTAAAACTCATGGGCTATGTTCAGTAGAGGAGAGGCTGGATTATCTTCAGATATATGGGCCTTAGTACAAGAGCAGGAACATGTTTATGGAGTTATTCACCAGGTTAGGCTTAAATCAGTTGTTTCCCCACAAAGAAAAGAAACCTGGAAAACCAGGAATAATATTTAATCAGTTGTAAATGGGTTAGACTTTCAGGTATGCCACACTCATAGGCCTAATGAGATTTTGGATGGAAACTCCAAGAAGCAAAGGTAATAAAAATTATGTAGATTTAATGAAACTGCCAGACTGTCAGCTGATAACACTCTGCATGAGACCTTATCAATTATTAGTCTTAAGGCATTATTCCACTTTATACAACAGCTTTGTGTATGGTCATTGCGAGCTGTCTGTGTGAGGAAGACTGAATTATTAAGGGGAGTAGTATAAAACAAATCAAATCCCAGATAGTAGGAACTGGTTAATTTAGTCAAATAATTAAAAGAAAAGTGTTGGCGCTGCCTCAGTCCCCTTGGGGATTTTTTTTTCTATTTATAGAATACGTAGTAGTACTACAGTAGGCATTGTCTCCAAGCCGAAACCAGACCTACTGTGTAAATAGTGAGTTGCCAAATAGTTGGTAGATAAATGACTGCACCAGACTTGCCTGGCACATTCATTAGACTGTACCTTTGGAAAGGAATTCCTGATCTAGCACTTTGGAGGTGGCTTGTTTAGACTGAAAGGGTGATTACACAGTTACACAATGACTTGACTGGTCATTTTGAGGGATTTGGGCTTTTCTACATACTTTTTCATCTGAAATAGTTGGATTAGGGAAACAAAACCCATTTCACTTGGAAGTGTTATACCAGTCCTGCCTATTCTGAGGTCTTTTCCACATAAGAGAAATATATTGGTAGCCTGAAAGACAGATGTTTGGCAGTGGCGTATGGGAGGAATGCAGCCCTCTAGTCTATAAAAAAGACAGAAACGGCTAGGATATTCAGAAATTTTCCCTGTTGTTTATTTTACCTTGAATAAGGCTGGTCCTTTTCATCCTGGGATAGGGAACAACACTGTTAGAATTTGGTAAAGGTGTTTAACTGTTGATTTTCACCATAGTGGAGTTCAGCACAGCACAGCCAACACAAGGATGAGGTCAACCATTGTGTCCCCTCAAATACACTAGGGCAGTGGAAATGAAAAAACGAGCAATGTAGATATCCAGCAAGGGACCTTGTGGGAAGGAAGGTGACAGACAGGAGGAATAAAGGATCATTCCTCAACAGTGACTGGAAAAGTTCTCAATATTTTCTTTGCTGAAGTTTTTCAGAATATCAAAAAGCAAATGGAAAGCTTTTATTTCAAGTCAGGTTTTGGGCAAATGTTTAAACAGTGAATCTTATTTTCTTCACAGCAGGTCACTCATTCATTGTTTAAAGGGCACAATTACTGTAAATATTCAGTGCAGGAGACAGCACATGTTTAATAAGGGCCTGTGGGAAACGGAGATGAAATATCAGGATGTTTTAAATCATCCCTTTGTAACATATGTACAGGCAAAGGAACAGATTTTTGGTTGTCTACAATTATCAGAGATCTAGTAAAACTATGAAGGTGAGAAACAGGTGTATTATAAATGATCAATCTGGACACAGATCCAAGCCTGTAAGTGAAAATGATAAAGACACCAGCACTTCCTCTCCTATGGCATCGTTTCAGATTCAGTATTCTTCCTGTCTCAAAGGTGTGGTACATTTTATAGCTATCTCTGACTGTAGTGCATTAACAAAGAAGGTGGCCAGCCAGAGAATTAGACATATAAAGTAAACTGATAAAGTGAATTGGTAGCATAAGGCACTTTGCAATCTGAATACAAAGTAATTTTAATCTTGATTTCCAGTCTTTATAAAAAGTCAACACTTTTACATAACATAGGTACTTTTCCTGAAAAATGATGTTTGGTAAAAATTTGCTTTTCTGCAATCATAATTTCCATTAATTTTCTTCACCCATTGATTTAACTATCAGATGGAAAATAAGGACTGTAACTGAAAAGCCAAAATAAACATTTATCAAACTTTGCATTAAGGTTTTATAAATTATGTGGAATATGTCAATAATAGACCCAGCAGAATTTTAATGAAGTGTCATTAATTAGTCCTAGAAATCCATGCATAATTTATAACAATACATTGCCTATAACCAGCTATAGCACGTACTATCAATGTCTGTGACATGCTTAGGACCACTATTAAGAATCTCTTAGTTATTCATAAACTATTTGTAAATGAAATCATAAATAATACATGCCTAAACCTTTTCTTTGTTCCCAGTGACATCATCTTCATCATGATTAGTCAAATGCTCACTATTGTTAGTGTTGCTCCTTTTGTGTAAATAGATTTTAGAGCCTTCTAGTATTGTGTAATTTGGTTTTAGCTGGAAGGCTGGTTAGAAATATGTTACACATTTTCAACTATAGTCAGATGTTTCTAGTCCTCAGAAGAAGTGTTTCTGTAAAATCAATTTATATAATCCCTTTTGCATTGTGGTGGTGATACATAACATTAAGTACTGTTTTAATCGCTACAAAGTGGCTGGTAGAATTATTCCCAACACTGATACAGATTCTGTGCACCTCTGCAACAAGATATTTATCATCGCAACAAGATATTTATCATTGTCATTCTCTGAAAATCATGGCCTAATATCTTCAGCAGTCAAATCATTCAATTATGTTGTTTTTCTGCTTATAGCTTATTCCTCACTCTTTGTATAGTAGGACTTTCTTCCTGACCTTGCCTTCCTTCCCTCTGCTCTCCTTATTGTGACCGCCACCACCTCCTCTAAGTTCCTCTGCTGACTTCCTCTTCTAGTTCCTCTCCCTGGTTGGTAATTTCAGTCCCCAGAAGCTGAAGAAAACAAGCTCTGATCACCCTTGCCTGCCCCTCCCTCCCCCAGTAAACCCAAAGGCCCAGATCCCTTCAAAAGGATGTGGTATCCAGCCCATAAACAACTCCTGTGTATGGTCAAGGTGACAGAGAGGCATAGTAGGCTTGTGGGTGACAGATTTACCTTATTTGTAGTTTCATTTGTTCTTGCCTGAAAAGCCACAAGAAAAAATTGTGAATTAGCTGTTACATTGAAGAGCAACCAACTTCTATTTCCAAACCTGTTTTTAAAATGGCATGTGCTACAACATTAGTTAATTTTGTCTGGAAAATAAGCAAATGCATGTGACAAGGGGGCTAATGCATTAGCTTGTGATGAAGGTTCTGGAGGGCAGGGATGTTAGCAGCAGTCACAAGAAGTGCTGTTGCCAGGATTCATGATTTGGGCTTGACTTTGAGAGTCTTTTCCTGTGGGTACCCCCTCCACATACACCAGAGGGGGACTCTGTGGCTGTCTTATTTCCTGTAATACACTTGCTTGTGTAGTGCACTTTCCTCAAAAACCTTCAAAATATTTGCTATCTCCCTGTCTTTTTTCTTTCCTCTTCTCTCTCTCCCTCTCTCTCTCCTTTTGCTTTTAAGACTGATGTGAAAATTGTCAGAGCAGGAACTAAAATAGCATTTTTGTTAAATTTGTAAGAGTTAGCTAAGGTGACAGATCCAGTATTCCTGATTTAGGAATCATTTGAAGTTTGTTTACCACACACCTCAACCAAATGTGTGTATAAGAAATGTGTACCAAGAAGTGAGCAGAAAACATATCTATTAAAATGAATATGTGGTTTTGAATCATTGAAAAAAGGCTTTGGTTATTGGTTTATCTGTCCATTTAAAATTCTAATTTCTTGTGAGTTATAAACTTAATACCAGTCACAAGAGTATAGAAGAACACTTTTATTTAAAATGCACTTTGTTATCACATTTTATTCACAAACATTTGCATTTTTTATTCAAAATTTATTGTTTTTTCCACATTTTCAGAAAGTAATGTGCTGCTTAGATTGCAAGACTCCTGCTAAATTCAGTGAGTTCTGCAACTGCTATAATGAACAAGTCTTTGTGAACTGTATTGTATGAACAAATCTTTATTAAAAAAGGTGAAAAATATCTTTTTTTTAGTGAAAAACTGTTTGTAATAGAGTTGTGTGATATAAAATCCACCAAGACTTGACCCTTGACATTCACTGATTCTCTGTAAACCATTTTTTTTCTATCCTTATAAATATAATAATTCTCAGGTTTACAACTTTATGCTGGATACGGGTATGTAGAGATACAACACTGTGGAAATGATAGGAAAAATATTCCTGCAAAATGTAAAGATTCTGGTAACATATTAAATGATAACGTTAGAAGACTTAATACTAGTAGTATGTCCAAATAGCTAAAGGCTTATATTAGAAGTGGTGTTAACTGCCTTGTTTTACTTAACCTGGTGTTACTTCTTAGGGTAGATAAAGACAACTGAGTTTTAAAACAGTTTAAATTTTAGTTTTTCTCCCTTCTCTCATGATACATTCCTCAATATCCTAAAGTTCCATCAGCATATCATTATTAGATATTTATTATTATTTACAGTCTTCTGTTGATTTCAGGAAGGTGGCAAAAGAGAAGAAAAAGTGGGTCCAAATTTTCCTTGAAAACCGAGTGATAATTATATTGCAGCAAATTTAAAATAAGAGAGTTCACAAATTTCAGAAGATAATAGATATAGCACTGTTAGACAGTGGCAAATCAGGGACCAGATAAGAATGTCTGCTATTCCCAACTGTTTGCAGTTTTATCAGAATATTAATGTGAAATATTACTCTCCTGGTTTTCTGTTACAGGCAAGCTTGTGCTGAGCTGACTGTACTCCATTCTCTGTTCATAAGGCACAAAATACCTTATAGTTTCTGACATGTGGCTGGTTGGTTGTTGTGATTTCTCTAGTGGAGCAGACTGATCATCAAAATAAGCCATGAACAATGGAAAAAGTTCATTATTTTATTGGTGCGAGGGACCTTCTGCAATACTTAGTTCAAGATGACACATAGGAGAGCAAAAGTAGGTACACTGCCTTGTTCTGAGGCACAGCTGACCTGAACTGGAGTATTGCTCAGCCTCTTAGGTGTTTAGCTACCTCCATTGTATAGAAGACTTGCTTAAAATGCCTATTAAACCATTTTGTTATGCTCTGCTGTGTGACTTCAGGATTAATATCTAAAATGACATTTCTTTGGTCTTAAGTCAGATTGCCCAGCAGCAGTTGCATCTTTCAGACTTCTGCACCAGACAAATCTCAAGGCAGTACTGGACGAAACCCTGAATTACTTTGTAAATAGGCCTGGAGATGGTTAGATTTTTTTGCTGTAAACCTTACATATTTCTAATTCAGATAAATCTGAATAATGAATAATAAGAACAGATCACAGTTTAACCTTTCTATTGGCTTCAGCCTCAGGAGATAATTAGGCACACTTTTGTGGAGGCAACAAAAGCGTAGTGTTTTTCGCCCTGAAAGCTGACACAGCATTACTTTTACTTCCAGGCTTAGCATGAACATAAGCATTTGTGGTTTACTGACATAAAATAGGTCAAGTATTAAAGCATAATTAATTACATGTCTTTTCTATAGTGAATCCCCAGACCCTGTGGCTGAATGCATTCCATTAGATATACACACCTTTTTTTCCAGCTTCAGCCTTATTTTTTAACTACAGCACTCAGAGTTCCTCAGATCTCTGGACTGATTATGACCATCTACCCTGTCTTCACCTGCTCTGTCTACTGACATTCATTTTCTCTACCTGTTTTGTGACAGATACATAATTGGCTTTTGCTTTTTATTCCTCAGAACTGAAAACAAGTTTTGTACTACATGTTACTGGGCTTCCCTAATAACAGGCTACCAGCATAACAATACCTTTATTATAATCAAATGCAGTAGGCATGTAATCATTTAAAGTGAGAGTGTTTCCCTTGGGGATGGTCTTAAAAGAGGGAACACTTGCACAGCAGCATAAATACACTCCCTTGCAGTATCAGTCATGGCAATATTCTCCTCTCAATGTGTTCACCACACTGCCTGAAGATTTCAGTGTGCTGGAGGTACCTAAAACTCCCCTCTCTATCTTAAGCACCACCAGCAGCCCAGCTATGCTGAACCTGGAACTCAGGGAGGGCTGAGGGAGGGCTGTGTTCTGCTAAGTGACAGGGCAAGCAGCCAGCTTTCACCTCCTGCAAGAAGTGCTGCCACCCCTGTGCTGTCTGGCTGTCACAGAGGTAACAGGGAAAAGCAAGGGTCAACTCATCTCACTACTTGCTCTCTAAATAGTTCCCCTTTCCTTCTGCTGATGACTCTGCCCCAAGGGCAGGAATCAGGGAGCTGGCAGAGACCCCACTGAACAGCCTGGTCCCTAAGTAAGGACAGACAGTGGGGGACAGAGGCTCCCTATTTCCTCTGCCCCCCATGCCCAGCTGTGTCTGTATCACACAAAAAAAAAGCATGCAGCTGTTTACAAACTGCTGTATGTATAATGCCAGCATATATATGTCTGTGTCTGTATGTGGCCTTCTGCTTGTGTTTTGCAGTTACCCTCTCCTTGGGACTCTTTGGTGTGCACCCAGGAACGCATTCATACTTGGGATGCCTGAGTCTGTTGTTTAGTGTGGCATGTACAAAAGGCCCATTTCAGTGAATGTCTTCTGGGCCTTTGTCGGTTTTGCAGAATTAGCTGATTGTCATGGAATTATTCCCAGTGTCTTGCTCCTTCTGCTCATCAGAGATGATCAAAAAATGTTCACAAAACATAACTTTTTTTTCATTAATATGCTGAATTTTTTGGAATGTTTCAACTGCCTCCACTACTGAGTTCTCATCTGTTGTAATTTCTCCTCCTGGGCAGGAGAAAACCAAAAAGCCAGACTTTGGACTGGGAGCCAATGGATTAATTTGTAAGTTTTCCAAGTATTGGGTGTTGCAAGACAAAGAGATTTTGTAATAGTGCTGGACATTGTATACCCTTTATGAACAACCTCACTTGTTAGAATTATTACTTCCAGAACTCATCTAGAGAATTAAAAGCTCTAGTATTCTCTGTCTAAACAGAAACCTCACTGCTAGAGAAATGATCTTGTGAAACAGCTCCAAGCTCTTAGTTCCTATTTTTACCACCAAATTTGCCTGCAGCTGCCAGTTTGAATTACTTCCATCTTTTCTCTGCTTAGAACAACCAAGGGAGTAGAGAAAAGAGAAAAACAGGATCTTTAGAGATTTTGATTCTTTAAGAAGCAGTAAGAATTTGTGTATCTGAAAGCTCTGTAGGCACAGAGCCAGAATGGACAGAAAAATTGATTCCTACATTTGTCCATGATGGTTCCTCCTTTTTCCTCATGTAACCAATTGGCTTACAACCATTGCAGTATAAATCTGTAGAGTATCTAGGATAAAAATGCAAGTTAGTTTCCAGCAGTGATTTTATCTGACTCTTATACATATTTGATTTTTGCAGGGTTGAAGAGTTCAAGATTTGGAAAAAAAATCCATATTTTTATTTAAGAATTCAAGCCTATGTTTGGATTTATAAAATTAAGAGTTATATTTTTAACATTTTGTGTGATGAAGAAAAAATATAGCACAAAATGACACGGGGCAAGCCCCTGTAGCTTTGATTTATAGAGTCTGATATGTGTTGACCTCACTCTGTCTACAAAGCAAAGGAGTGTGGAATTGTCTCCTCTTGTCATTTATATTACGGTGATCAGTCTATTATAATTTTTATGTTTCCTGAGATACTGACAGTCTAGTTTCTTTTTTTTTACTCCTCTGTAATCTAAAGGATCATGTTACAATAATCGAGTGCCAATGGAAAAAATTGATGGTTGTATTTAAAAGTAGACATATTTTTCATATTTTTCCCTACAGCATACTTTCTTATATACTACTGTCATTGTTGTTTTTTTAAAAAAAAGTAACCAAATTTCGGGAGTTTTACAACAAGTCTCTCTCAAGCTTGGTCATGTCATGTATTAAATTTGGTTTCTGCATTTTCTCAACTGTGCCACATAAAGAGAACTGTTATATGATTCTTTCCCATGATGCATTCACAGTAAGGATGTTCAATAACTGTGCTATTTTTTCTCCAAATTCCAGTCATGTTACTGTGTTAAAAATAACTCTGCCTGTGACTTCTGGCTTTGTAGATTTGCTATATTTGGGGTAAAAGGAAGAAGAGGAGCAGGGGCTTGGAGTCAAACCTGATTTCTCAGCAGTGGGTCTCTCTCACTGAAACTGTGAAATATCATATAAAGAAGTAGATATTAATTGACAGAATTAATTTGAATTAATACTGGTTTTCTTCAGATCCTAATAGCATGTTCTATATGTAGACAGATTGTGAGAAGTAGATATCTTCAGAATACTTTGAACTTCACTTCTAATTACTTCTTTATTGAAGATGTAAATTCAGATGAAAGGTGGAATTATGAGGCTATTTACATCATCCATTTATCTTCTTTCTCTGGAGAACAGAGTAACATTTATGGCAAAAACCAGATTCTCCATCACCAAGGCAACAGGTTGACCTATGCCAATAATACAAACCCGATTAAGTATAAAGTATTAATATTTTTTGGGGGGTGGAAATTCTGATAGTTTTATTACATTAACAAAGTTGTTAATTAACTTTTTAAAACTTACAAAAAGGAGAGCTATGCAGATGTGTGCCTGGGAACTTTAATGCAAAGGGCTCAAGACACAGCAGGCAATACCCAAGAGGATAGAATATCAGCTGGTGAGAGACAGATTTACAAAGCAATAGCTTACTGTTTTCAGATAGGTGCCATTTTGTTTTCGTAAGTCCCTGCTGCATTGACCATCAACTTGAGGCTTTGCATTTCCTCCCATCTGAGTTCTTGCAATTAATTTAATGAAAGCCAAGACCGGGCAGAAGCATATGTTAGGGCTGATCCAGAAGACAATATGCTGCACAAAATGGTTTTGATCTGCTTCCTATTGAAATTGATGGAAGACTATTGATCTGAGTTGACCAGAATCTGTCTCTCTTTTAGACAGAAGATTTATTGCTTCTAGCAATTAGTTTTTCATGGGATCCAGGCCTGTAATGAATAAAATAGTGTCCAAATATAATTTATACTGTAGTGTATGATATTCTCATGCAGTGATGAGGAATCTATTGGGTAAAACGTGTGCACGCTGAAGCTCTTACACATGGACAGTGTAATATAAAGAGGTCTCACTGTAAATGGAAAGCATACTTGTGCATATTTATTTTACTTTTAACCTTTGTATTTTCATACTGATATCCCTTCCTGGTGGATAACACCACTTTTCAAATGAAATTCCAATGACCATTTTCCTAGATAATACTTGTTAGTGCTGTCCAGTGTTTTACACAGAGCATCAATGTATTTTGAATATTGTGACAACTGAGGAAATGCATATATATACATACATAACATGAAATACACTTGGTATTGTAATTTCTCTATTATCAATACATGCAAGAGCTTATTTGTGTTCTCTCTTGCCTTCCCTTACAACACAATTCTCAGAGAAAGTAACACAGCACTAGCAGCAAAGTGGCTTTAACTCTTGATCATTTACATGTGTGGAGGCTCAGCTGAATGAATTGACTTTCTTTTTACTAAAGCATTTTTTCAACTCTGAGTTCTCCAGAGACATAATTGAACGACAAAGAAGTACTTTGACTGCAAGGAGAGGAACCCCAAGAAAGAAGCCTGAGGTTTTAAGAAATTATCGTAGCAGGATTCTGAAAACCTGAAGAGAGCAGGAATAGAAGCAAAATTTAAATGGCTGGTAGTAACACTAGGAGGATGGTCTCTTTACTAGTGAGAAGCCAGAGCAGGGGAGAGGAAAGATTCTGGATGCCTCACAGTAGCCGACCTAACCCAGAAAATATCTTACAGTGGTCATATGGCATGCAGGAAAATATTGAGAGGCACTTTTCCTGATGCAAGATGAAATCCACATATCAATTTGCTATTGTGTATCCCTGAAAAAGTGAACTGTAAATCTGGATTGTGTGTACAACTGGAAGTCTGGGAAAGACAGCTATGCTTTAAAGGCATGTCAACACTGGATTTAGAGGCTTCATATGCCTAGGCTAAGAGATGCTATTTTCACAAATTAGAAACTGAATGAGAGGTAGTAATAGGGAGGTTAAGAAAAGAGAATCTTTGCAACCTTCCCAAGGGGAGTGGAGAGAGAAAACTGCAAAGAGAACACCCTCCTTTTCCATTAGTCTCTGTATTATCCTGTGTTGTGTTATTTTTCAACATAATTCTTAACATATTAGCCAGACAGAGTTTTCTGATCTGTTTTCTTTTCTTTGGCTAACATTTCTGTCTCTTACTATGTCTAAAAAGCAGTTCAGAGTGTGTCACGTAATTTTACTATTTTGAAGCTCTGCAAATAATCCAGAAAATATTGAATGCTATCCTTGCAGAAAATACCATCACTGAAAGTTATGCTCTTAGGAGAAAACTGTTTGTATGTGCTAGTTTGTACTGGTCAAAACCATTATGATATTGTAGAACTATTGCTTTTAAGAGCCAAAACCGCAGGAGACAGTAATAAACCTTACATTTTTATTTTAACAGCTTCCCAGAGGACAGGATAAGGAGAAGTTATATTAAATTTACAGACAATATTAAACTCCAAGTAAACATAACACTGTGTGCAGAAGAATTAGGGAACCACACTGAAAGGCTATAATAAATGTAATGTCTGATCATTAGTGATATAGGGAAACTGAATATGTACATGGGAGAGTAGAATATCCAGATTTGCAGTGATAATATTTTGGAAAGATATTTAAACTCATGATTATGTCCCTAACTAACTAGCAAAGATTAAGAGCTCCCTAGCATAAGGTGCAGATATCTGATATGAGGCTTTCTGGTTTTTTGCACATCAATGTATTGTATACAAACTTTTACAGGATCCCTTTTCTGTCCTCTGAAGGATATGACCCCTGGCAAGTCCCTGGACTAAGTGCATTTTCTGATCTTTATGGCAATTCCTATGTTTCTGCTGTGTTTAAAACCACATATATGGCTATAGGTGATTTGTACCGGCAATGTTTTGAGAGTGATGCCCATTGACTAGAGAGGCTTGGATGCTGGGCCACAAAGTTGGTAGAGATTTAAGCTGAGGCACCATCTAGACCTTGCCTCAGGGCCATTACAGCCTTTTTTCTTCACTTCATAGAAAAGTTTCAGATTTTTCAGACAGCTCTTCTGTTACCCACATATTTTTTTCTTCTCAAAATGGGGCAGAGAACATTCCTTTTCTCCCCAAATCATCTACAAGTCTTTCTTGAAGTAACTCACAGAAGTTTGGCAAAGCATGTTGGGAACATGTCTTCTCTCTGCTTCAGACCACTGAGGACATGGAGGTGTCACTGTCTTGTGTTCACTGGAAGAGGTGTGCAGGGGTGCTCTGTGCACAGGCTTCCTGCTCTCTATCCTTCTTTACACATTCATTAGCACTGGCTGGGACCATAGGTAGTCTAAGTGATGTGGCAGAAGAGGGGTCATGTCACTGAGCATTGTTCCCTCTGCACTGTTGTTGCATCTGGCCCCAGCATGTAGAAGTTCCCGATGCTCTTCTGCCAGTAGAAAGCATGATCTGGGTCCCAAAAGACTGGGCATATGTCAGTGTGCACATAATTTCTATGCAGATGGTTATGCACACCAGGAACATTCAGATGTGGGAATTGCCTGCTTACTTTTTCCTGCTCTCCTTTCTAGCCTCACCCTAGAACCAATGATGAATTATGCAGCCTTGAAGAAAATCTGTTGTGTACTATCTGCAGAAAAAGTCATATATCAGGAATAGTCATTTGTATGTGATTTGTAGGAATCATGTTACGTCTTACTGTGAGTAACTTCTAGAATAATTCCCAGTCTGGTCCTTGTTGGCATTATCAAGTAATAGTTGGACTCAGAGACTATAGAAAGAATCCGTTTTGGAGATAAAAGCTTCTACTTCTCCACTTTCCATATGATGATGTCACCCTGTAACAAGGGAAGGAAAGTTCTAGGTAGAATTTGAATGGATGGTGAAGCCTCCATTGTCTGGTCTTACCTTGTAGGGTAGATTGGAGAGTTCAGTACATTGGAAACAGTGTGGTTTATGAAGATGAAGGGCAGAGAAATATAAATGGAACTAAAGTAAATCAAAACAGAGGTGAAGAGTGAAAGATGAAGGAAAGAAGGAGGATCCCATGAGAACAGAAATATGTCCTTACCTGTCCTGTACAGTCTTCAATACAGAAGAGTGTCAAAAGGCAGTTCAGAATGAGAGAGTAGTATGAGAGAATTTATAAATGAAGCTGTAAACAGAGAAGAAAATTCCAGTGCTACAGCAGAATTGCTACAGCAGAATTGCAAAAGCTGAGTGTAAAAGACATTATCTTTTGTTACAGGTTTCTTCATTTACAAGAGTCAGCAGTTTAATAAATAAATCTCCTTTCTTGAGAAGCACTGAAATCTGCAAAAGGTGCGCTAAAGTCAGGGCTTTCATGCACCTTAGGAATGTGGTCATGTACAACTAAGCTGTGGGGAGTGGATAGAAGAAGAGCACCGTGAAAATCTGTGTTTGATCAACTCTGACTCAGAATAAGACTAGGACTGTTGAGGAAACGGGGATGGCAGAGTGCATAAGAATGGAAACTCTGAAGAGCTTATATAAGATGGATTGATGCAGAGGGAACAGAAGACTCGTGGATGCCACCAGAGATGTTTAGCTGCAACTAGTTGTTTGAAAAAGCTACTGAATCTTGTACCATTCTTTCTACTTATCTGAAATATAGGGCTAGCCAAAACTGTTTTGCTTTCCCCTGGAATGGATAGTTCATTAGGTCATATCACAACCTTCAGAGAGTGCTCTGTCTTTACAACGCCATCAGAAAAAGAGCCTGTGGGAGTAGAAGGAAAGAACAAAGTTTAGAAAGTCCAAGCCCACAGGAAATATTTAGCAGAACGTTTCTATTGAAATTCCAACAGCAAAGGCAAAACTGATGCAAACAAAACCCAAAATTGTGCTTATTAGCAATTAATTATAAACTTCCTAAAACTCATGGTCAATCCATATTTCCTCAAGTGAACACAAACGTTACTTTAATAAGAACAGTAAATAAGGTTTTGGTTGGCTAAAACCATCCTATTACTTACATATGCAACAGATGTGATATATCCCAAAGACTAATTGTGTGACTCTGGGACTGACACTGGAAATTTCTCTGTCTATTTACCTGCTGTGTGTATGTGCTGTGTTTCTTCTTACAGTCATGCCCAGTCACTCCCAACAAGGGTAGGGAACAAGCAATGTTGTGTTTTGTGAGACAGCTACAGTTATGAAATTCAGAGCTGGTTTTCTGTAGGCACAACACATTAAGGCATTGAATGCAGAAAAAATAAAAAAGAAGTCAGGTGAGGACACTCTTGTGAAAGGCAAGGCAGTTTGTTTCTAAATTCTGGCTTTCTCTTATGGATTTTGCCCAGCAGATTGTGCAAAAAGATATACATTTCCTTCTCTAAACTGATAAATCATTCTGTCTTAAACCCCTTCTTTTGGGGGAAATATTGAGTTATGTTAGTGTCCTGGAACTGTGAACTTGAGGCTCCTCTCAAATCTGAGTATTCAGGGAAATTAGGAAATTGTGCAGAAGTCACAGGAAAGGATCTTTTTGAGCTGTAGATTTGCTACCTGAAACCTAGGCTGGTGAGAGAATGTTACTTGTATTATTTCCCTAGGACTTGACTCTATCTGTCTGGGTGTTTGTGTATTGCTTCTTAGCAACTCCAGCTCCTACCATTTTTTTGCAAGTCTCAGGGGTTTTTAGCTTGGGCTGGGGCCAGTTTTGTAATAATATTAATTTTTCTGGAGCTCAACTTTGGGGAAAACCTCTTCTAATTCTGATCTGCCTCACTTCCTCTTTCTTTCAGTGATCAGTCAAGCCTACATCCTTATAGATATTTAAACACAGAGCTCCTAGGTAAGGGCTTAACACTCACTGAAATGAGAAACAAATTTTATTATTTTTTGGACTCTGGATTTTTTTGGGGATTTTGGTGGTTGATAGTCCTAGTGTCCTTCTACTACGTCCATTTAAATGTCTGCTGGGCTGAAGATCATGATGTCTGTCCCTTTTTTGCAAGGCTCTATGAATATTTTATGTGCTTTGTTTTGGCAGAGCAAATGAGCTCTTTGCAACACATAAATACACAGACCTCGACTCTGTGTGATTTATCCTACTCCAGAGTGTTGAGAATGTATAATATTTTATCATGGTTCTGGCAAAAATTCCAAGTCATAAGGAGCTCCAAAATGCATAACTTTGACCAAACCCCACAGAACCTACATTTTAAACTAAAAACACAGGCAGGAAGAATCAAAACAGAGCTTCCAAACATGTCCCAGTGTTTCCTGGGCCTGAGTGCTCGACCTTCACTCTGCCATAAATTAGACTGCGAAATTGAACATAGAACACACTGTAAAAAATTATTGTCAATCTTCAGCACGAGAATACGTAATTCTACTCCTGCAAAATGATGTAATAGGTGTATAAATCCTGGTAGTGATTAAAGAGTTTAAGTGCTGATCCAAAATATGTTAATAGTTGACAATGAAGGCTGACTTCATTACTCTTTTTCTTTGTAGTCCAGTTTACGCATGAATTTGTAAGAAAGAGACACTGGGGTGCTTGCCAAACAGGCAATCAGGTGATCTCTGCTTGTCATCTTATTGCTTTTTGTAGTAGAGCTCAGTCAAGAAGGACGATAGTCTATGCTCACTCCCTTCTTCTTTTCTTGCCTGCTGACATATAGGTCTAGGCATCTTTGTATGCCCTCTACATGCTCAACAATTCAGCCATAGTATGTAACAAGTACCTATGTGTCTATCAGCTCTTCTGGTACTTTCACTTAACAGGCAAAGGACAATATTGACATCCCTACAATTCAGCCATAGTATGTAACTAGTACCTGTGTGTCTGTCAGCTCTTCCAGTACTTTCACTTAACAGGCAAAGTACAATATTGACATCCCTTCCCAAAATCCTGGCCATTCCGTTTACCAGTTGCACCATCTGACAAGCTCAGTGTCCAGACATATGAACACAGGCCAGTATATTTTTCTGTTTAGTTGGCTTTCCTGGTTCCCTACCACCTTCTTATAAATATTTTTATGTAGGTTTTTCTTTACCCACTTCTCACATACTTCATTTCTTGTTCTACTCTTCCACGCTGTTGGTTGTGGTAGGTCTACCTGAAGCTCACAACTACAGGGAAAGTAGTTCAGTGAAAAAATATTGCCTAAAACATCTCAGAGCTATGCAAAAATGTCTGTTTGAAAAATATTCTGGTGTCTTCAGTAGCTAGTAATTTAAAATTATTTCATCGTCCAGAAAGTTTGGAGCACATTTTTTTCTTTACACTTTATAGCTGAGTCATTGCAAGGGTGGAGCAACAGTAGTTCTGATAAAATGTTGTTCTAATAAGCTTTATGAAAATTATACTTTGTCTTGCAGATTGCTTGAATAGGTTAATTTACTAGCTTTTTCCCATGATTAGTGACTGTTGTATTTAAGTAAACTTAACTGACATATGTTCACCATTGTAATGTAAGAATAAAAAAGAAAATAAATATTTAAGGATTATATCAGAGTATGCTTACACTTATTAAATGTGTCTTGATCAGTCTTAATGATTTCAGTGACTCTAAAGATGTCATTATTTAGCTCTCACTACAATTTGTCTTCTGAAGTACACTGCTTGAGTTTGATGCTGCAATAATTTAAGTCTTTTCATCCCATTGTGTTAAAAGATTCTAAACTAAAGACTAATCTCAGCTCCTATGGATCAGGCAGCTTGCTGTGCATCTGTATTTAACGACATTTTACACACACCTACAAATCAAAATCAGTTGTGATTCCTTTGTGAACAAAGCAGTATCCAGAGGATTCAAATGTCCACTTTGGTTATGTTCTTCACCAAAGTGGGTATTAGCTTCCCTTCCCTGCATCTGCTTGCTACGTCTCTTCAGGGCTGCACAAGGAACACATTGGACAATATAGGAATATTATTTTTGTCATTGAGGATTGTCTTTTACTTACTTGTCTTTAACTGTGGACAACCATTCCTCTGACAAATTTCTTGTAAAGCAGAAGGAAAAAAAATACAATTTGGATTAATTTATTAAAGCGTGAGGGGTGCTGTTTTTGTATTTTTCATCCAATATTTTTGCTGTAAGGAATACTTTACTTAAGATACAGACACATACACAATGGTCAACTAATTCCAGCATTTGCCATTTAATTTTTCTTCCTTTTGGTAGTTCAGCTATTACAGAAAAAAGCATGAAGCTTAAAACCAAAATCAAGTAGACTTGAAACTATCATTATTGTGTCTTCACATGACCCATTCATTTGATGACTACAATCTACTCTAAACCTGCTCTTGCTCATAAAAATATTTGAGTAACACGGGCACTTGTTTTTTTTCTCGTAGTACTTAAAAGGTCATTTACTGTGCATCTGTTACCTAAGCACACCCAATGCTAAGGTGAGTTACAGTAATATTAGGATGAATAGGTATCTGTCAATAAGTAAGAGTCAAACTTGGTGGTTCATTTTTTCTTTGGTGGATGGACATCTTTTTTATATAAACGGAAATTGTTTCTCTGGCACCATTTAAGACTTGTCTGTGTAAGTTGTGGGAGATGAGTAGACTGGTTGGTTGGGTTCTGTGCTTTTTTTTCAGTTTCCCATTTTTGCCCTAAATATTTGAAAAAGTCAAAGATAGATAAGATTTACATTATGGCTACACAATTCAAGTGTATGAGATGTCTTTTTTTGCCTCTTGATGTTACAACCAAAAGGGAGAATAGACCCTGTATTTATTGCAAGGCAGGTAGGCCTGAATATCTGAAGTGTTTGTAGCAGAAACGTTTTTGTCTTCTGAACATCAGCCTAGACATCATGTTGCACACAAGTTGGTAAGGGATGCAGTTTGGTCCAGGGATGTATCATCAGCAGTTTGTGACTTTTCAGTTACAGAGGTGGGGAAGGACGCTTGCAACATTTCTCTCCCAAGTTTTCCCTAGTAGATTTGCAGTATTTGCTCTTTCTTATAAATGCTAGGAAAGTAATGAGGATCTTTTTTTTTTTAATTATTTTATCCAGTCTAAGTTTAGGTAAATGGCAGAAGCTTTTGGCTGTAGCACTAATTTTTTTTTTTTTTAACAGGACTGTGCAGTGCACTTAAAAATTTTTTACACAGTTATGTAAGAGTAGGGTGGAAGAATCAGCAGTAGAGGTGATAAATGACATCTTCCTCTGTTTGCAAGTCTATAGAAGACTTCCTCTTTTTCATTTCATCCATCTAGTGGTGCAGACAGCAATAAGGCTAAAATGAGGTTAGTTCTGAGATAGATTGAATCTGTCAGTGTGCACTAAACTTTGGCAGGATTCCATAACAGCCTGAAAGTTGGTGAACTGAGATGAAGAAGCACTTTCATCGCTATAAACTAGACATGTCAGCATGCTGACGCCTAGCACCCAGAAAAAACCCCTGAGCTTTCAAGAGATACCACACCTGCTTCTAATAATAAATGACATGTTACTTCCTAACTATTCTCTTAAACTGAGCTATGTTTATCTTCTACCTGACTCCGTGATAACTTTGAAGCTTGGATTAGAAGTCTTTTTAAAAAGTAATTCTCATTCACAGGGCAGACCTTGGTAGACAATAATTACAACCCTGCCAACTAAAGAAACTTGTCCAGCAAATTTCATCACCAGTTTGCAATACCCATACAACAGTTTTATCCAGCTGTAGGTACGTTAATGTTTCTGGTTGCCTGTTTAAGTTCACAAATGTGAAGTAGGATAAAAGCACACAAAGCATTTATACTGGAATGATCTCTACTGTGAAGTGGGCAGGTTTTTTTGTTAAAAAGAGAATAGTATTGGATTTGTCATTTACTAGTTTGAAACAAATGCCACTGTGTCATGTCACCTTATGCTCCAACTTTGAGTAGTATATCTTGGCAAAATGCAACATTGTTTCTGTTTGGGTATCCAAGAGGAAATCTTTTCTTCCAAGCTAAATATCTACCTTTAATTTAAAATGGTTAAAACTACTCAGATTTGACTGTAGAGAGTCAGGATCAATAATGACTTAACAAATAAACATGATTTTTTGCTGATCAGCAGGTATTCTACCTCATCAGCACTTTTAAGCATTTTTACTGAGCTTTGTTCAAGTCTGTTTTCAGAGATGCAACATTTTGTAGTGTTAAAAAAGCTTGGCAAATAAAACATAACTACAGAAAATTGCTATTAACAGCAGATATAAAAAGGTGAAATTTGGAAAAGTCATACAAACCATTACAAAGTCATGAAAGCAGGAAAACAGACATGGAATAGGTTAGTAGGTTATTGAACTAAGTCACACAGATTACTTCCTTTTTCTTTTTCTCTGTTTTCTTTTCAAAGAAATTTAGAGGGATTTTCAAAGATTTTTCTTAATAGGAGCCCAGTCAGCTCTGTGAGCTGAAATGATTTTTTTCATTTTTTTTTTCATTCTGTTTGTATTGCATCTATCAGAGGTTGTCCAGGACTAGAGCTCACATGTGTTACTGAAACAAATACTAATAAAAATAATATGCATAAATGTTTATTTTAGTATCTTAGTTATTTAAAATCACAGTTAATGGTGGCTCAGCCCTCTCCCTCTGTCTTTGTCATAAAATGAAATTTAGTATGCTACCTCAGGTCCTATTTCCTGTTAACTTTGTATAAATACAAATTTAAAAAAAAATGTAGTATCTCTTAGGCAAATTTTAGTCATTTTTGAGAGCTTCAGGGAAAAATACTTTTGGTAGTGTATCTGAATTAGCAAAGTGCAACAAAATTCAAACCAGGTGTAGGAGGGTGCATCACCATTCCCTTCCCTGGAGTTGCTGCTTCCCACATCTGATCTTAATTTGATCCCTTTAGTCTGCAAAACTGCTGTAAATTCACAGTTGGGTATTTCATGAGAATCTCAGCATTTGCTTTTCTTTTCCAAAACTAGAAACACAAAAAGACAAAAAAGAGACAAAAAAATTAAGATCATAACAAAAACTTTATAATCTTCAGCAAGATTTAATTCTACAAACAGGCTAAGGATTATGCAAAACTGAGGCTTTTCATATGATAATAGAAATTCGCATATCCTTTATCCTTATTGTCTTTTTCTGTTTAAACATGAAACATCAGAAATAAAAGGATATAAATACAATGTAAAAGGAAATTTTCAAGATATTCTTCAAAATATCTTCAATCCTTTGTTCCACAAACAACAGTGCTATACTCCTTACTGTTCAGGTCAATTGTCTGTAATACACTAAATGCTGATGTTGACCTCACAAGAGCTGAGTTAACTCTTCTGTTTCAGTTTGTTACTTGCAGATGCTGTTAGGCACCATTATTGGAGTGAACAACACATCTTCCCAGCTGTGTCAGATAAAAAATATCCATAACTATTATAAACACACTTTTTGAGTCTTCTCATGTTTGGTGACATAACTTCAAGCATTTTGCAGATGATATATAATCATGGGTTTTTTTTGGGGGGGAAATCAGCTTTATAAGACCTTATAAACAGTTACAGTTCTGAAAAACATTCCGAATAACCAGTTTGTACCTTCAGTTTTTCTAAATGGCTTATCAGCAAACCAAAGATATTTTCAGGTATTTCTCACCCAGCCTTAATCAAATTACATAAATCTGAATTCAGTAATGAAACAGTAGTCAAGCAGGCACCTTACTGATTTGTTTCTCTATTGCTCTGAAAAAGATCTCTGTGGTCTTTGCTACATGAAATTGCATTTCTGAACATCATCTGGAAGAAATGGCTCCCTGACACCAGTTAAAAATGCCCTTGAATTTAAATTCCTGCAGATCTTTCTCAAATTTTGGGCACATTAATTTCAAGTTTATAGGTCTCCACTGTTGCTTAAGTGTAGGTTTTTTCCCTAATATCAGTGTGAATTTTATCTTTGGCTTCAATTTCATGGGAGAATAGATCAATAGAAAGAATCTATGTGGTACCACTTCATGTGAAACTGAGGGAGTATTAACAGTTGGTTAACAGTTGGTTAACATTGCGTTTATTGCAATCGTGCTAGAGTCTTCTCTGTTTTCCAGGTGGGACATTAAAGTTAATGCTGCCATTGGCAGCACTCAAGTTATGTCTTTAAAAGATACATATATGTGAATGTATTTCTGAGGCTATATTTTCACTTTATCAACTGTAGTGACACACACAAAAAATTTTAGCAAGAGATAATGCCCTTTGCCCCAGTGTACTCTAAGGGCAGTATTTCTCATCACACTTGTGTATGTGGGGAAAGTTTAAGTTTCCCTTTCAATTGCTGTGAAATTGCTGCCCACAGTTTCAGTTCTAAAGGTTAGTTGTTTTAGGGAAATGAGAGCTCTGAAATAGCTCTAAAATGTTGCATTGGCAAGCTGTTGAAGAAGTGAACCGAATTCTGTGTCTGCTTGCAATATTTGGGCACTCTGTATGTGCCCTGGGGTCCAATGTAGGTTGGCAACATTGAGAAAACTCAAACTCTTCTTTCAGTCCAACTGGCAGGGCTATGTTCCTGCAAGAAATAGGGGAAGTCTGTCTCTTTTAATGATGTGAAGCTGGGAAGTACACAGATCTAGAGCCTAAAGAGTTCCCAGGTCCCATACTGCACATGTGTTTTCTATGGGCCAGACTTTCCAGATGTTGAACCTGTCTCCATGTTGTGATGAACTTCCAGTTGCTGAATCTCAGATATGTGGATTCCTTTTGATTCCAAGAAGTGACTGAAGTGACTAAGTAGTTTTCTTATGTGTGTCTTGGCTTTGGCAGCTCCTCCTTTAAATGAAACACCACTTCCTGACATGTTTGTTGCAGAAGCAGGACCTTATAATGTCATTATGCAAACTTCAGAACTAGTACAACAGCCCTCCTGAACAAACTCCTGGACAAACTCATGTTTGCTGCCTTCTCTCTAGAAAATCTTTACTCAGTTTTAGACCTGAAGCAAGGTGGCTCTGTCTTTGCTTTTAGTCTAAATCTAAAGCTTTTGGTTACACATTGGTTTCTGTTACCTGTCTATGCACTTCTAGATAGGAAGTTGCAGGGTGGGGCAATCCGTTTATCTTCTTTAGTGTCTTGGCAGACATTCAGAATTAATAGTTTTACCAGGACAAGGGGTACCATCTCCCCTTGGATAGAACTGCTTTGTAGGTTGTCTTTGATTGTTCCGCTGTAATTTCTTAGACAGCGTCAAAGTGTCAAACTTCAACTTCAAAATTAACTCCTAAAGCCATTCTGATGATTGAAGTAGAAATATAATATGCCACTCACAAAACTAACGTGGGACTCTAAAGCAAAAGACACAAACAGAAACCTGTTGCTTCAGATGTTGAAAGATAGACTGATGAAGAACTAGAAAGCATTTTGGCTGACAGGGCTAGATGACCAGATAATATTTTCCATCTCTGACTTGTGGAAACATAAGTATCTCCATATATGAGAGTAACCTAACACCATTATCCTCAGTATAAATTTATGAACTGCATAGCAGAGTTGAGATTTTGCATCTGGATGGAGCATTTATAACAGTACTTTATGCTTTTAAATCATATTTCACCCTAATATTTACACACAGCTTGTTTTTCAAAAAGCCTTTCTTAAGAAAGAAAGGAAAAAAAGCTCTGGGTAAAAGAAATTGAGCTGTGCATTCAAAAGAGTTGACCATCTCATCAGCTGGTTTAAATCAAGGTAATTCCATGGTTTTTTAGCAGCTGAGCATCTGGCCCAGAGATTTGTCTAATCTGGGACCCAAGCCCTGATAGATAAGGGATTCCCATCAAAGCTTTTGCAGCTCATGTTCTTTCTTTTAATTAGGAGTTATCTGCAAAAATAGGCTAGAGAAAGCTGAATGGTCTAGATCTCTTCCTACTTATAATCTACTTTCCTCTATTGCAACTACTTTTTAAGGACCTTCTAGACCTATTTCTTGTTTGATAGGTAGCACATACCTTTGTTTGCAAAGCAGAATAGTGAAATGTGTGTATTCTTCCACTGGGGCTCCCAGTGCCCAGAAAAAGGCACAGGGATAACTATGTTGCAGGGAGCTTATATTGCCATAAATTCAGCCAAAGAATTTGTTTCATGCTCTTCTCATTCTGCTAGCCCTCAGTTTCAGATCCTTATTTAATTTTTTATTTAACTCTTTTCCTTCTTGGCCTGTACACATGGTCTCTCTGAAAGATGGAAATGGCAGATGTCCTACAGAATGAATTTCTTCTCCATTTTTGATCAAAAAGTGTGTGGATAGCTCTGAAATGACAATGTGATATATCATGGCACTTGTGTCAAATATTGGATTTATGTGACTGTCAAGGAAATTGGGATTTCTTAGAAGCTAGAAATATGCAGACATTTTTTTAATTGCTTTCAACCAATTGTTATCTTAATATTGCTATTTATATATTTATATATATAAATATATGATTGGCTGTTCCACATAGTCATAAAAATATATTTTTTTCTGAGAAAAGAAACTCTTATGTCAAGCCTAAATATTGCATTCTGTGAAGCTAGGGTAGTTCTTACTATTTTTTTCTTTTGGCTTAGACTTATAATTTACAGACATGCATGTTTTATGACACTGAGTCAAGAACTGGGGCAGATGAAGAGTGGACATGTATCTGTTCTGCAACCCCATTACAGCTGGAGGTCATGGTATTCTGAATCTGCCTAAACTATTTTTTTAAACCCTAACCCTGTAAGATTTTAAACCTGTGCTTTGATGCATGAGAACACTAGAGAAGCCAGTAGGATGGCTTACACTATGTGAAAATAAACCAGTGTGTAAGTCTTCCCAGCAATGGGCTCCTTGTGAACGGATATCCTTGTCTCATTTCATGGAGCAGGTGATAGAATGAAGTCTGGTATGTTAATGTTCCGGTCACTGTTCTAAACCCAAAATTGCAATATATCTCTGGCCACTGAGAAATGCTTGGGTAATACATCTGGAAGTGGGCCATATTGGTTATAGGGAAAGGGAAGGAAGGAGTAAATTGCCATAGGCAATTGGAGGAATTGGTGAGTGCATTTTAAGTGCTTGAGAAGTTCTGGGCAGCTGATGTTTGAATAAGTTTTGAGAGATTTGCTATAGTATGTGTCAGCCTCTATGACACATTTTATCTTGGAGCAATGTCAGAGAAGGATGTCTTGAAAGAAAATTCAGCTGCAGTGATTAAACGAATCATTCAGCTAACATAGAAGCAGGTACCAGGAGATTTAGCACAGCACTGAAATATACAATGAAAAGAAACTCATAAGAAGGCAAGGAATTCTACTTGTGGTCTATCACTAAAAAGACATTTGAAAAATGCTTATTTGGACCCTTCCTGGCCTACTAAAATGATTAAAGGTGTTAGAAATGTAATTACCAATTGCTATTTTATGTGTTACAACTGTTGGTTGACTGAAGAAGAAAAAGTTCCACTTGTATGGGTGCAAATCCTTTTTGAGAATAATTCTGCAAGCTCTCATGTGAAAAGCATTAAGGAATGAAAAAGGAATGAAAGCTTTATTTTTTTTTAATGAAGGCGTATTTTCTTCAACATCCATATTGCTGGTGGCACAAAGCTTTTGGTGAGAAAGTTGGGAGTGAAATATTTGGTTGAAGCTTATCTTTGTCTTCACAGATCTTTTTGTTTTATGCTCACTATTGCTACAGAAAGCCCCTAGCAGCTCCTTTTCTGATTTGTTGTCTCTGGTGAAATTCCAGGAAGCTGTTTGCCCTCTAACAACCTTCTCTCACTCAATAGAGTAATCTTCTCATTCCCTTATGCTTCCTATAAGGGAATAGAAAGAAGAATGGGCTCTTTTTATATGCTCTTTCATCTTTTCCTGTGACTGAATTTCATTAACTCCTACACTGTTAACATTACAGGTTTGTATCCACTTCATTGTTAAATCTGTGCAATAAAACATCTCTTTAATTATTATCTTGTATTTAGAATTCTTTTCCAATATTAGGAAAGATAAAATGTTGTAATCAGCTCTTCACTAGATTTGAAAGCTTGCTGTCAAAAGGAAATTCTCTTAAATATTAGAACTGCTCAGTAACAGATCAGGACTAGCATTATACAAATTGTCATGAAGGCATCAGCCATCAAATCAGCTTTTATCCATGTACTTTTTTATGGACAAGCTGTGTGTGGCCTTGGAAACCTCAGCTGCTCAGCTTGAATGATCTGAAACAGGATTTGGGTTTAGGTCATTGATGAGAATTTAAAGCAGGGTGCAGCAGAGCTGGCTAAATATAGTAAGGGTTAGGAGAGAGATGTTTGTACCTACTCAGACAGGAGCAGAAGTAGCAGATGTTATTTGGCTGTCAATGTCCATTCAGTCTTACTTCTTATTCAGCTGCATACCTTGTATATTGTATGGGCAAATCATGAATGCAGTTGTATCTCTCGTGTAGGTTAGATAACATGATAAATACTGTTCACAGAACAGTCTTTATTTGTCACCTGAGAGGTTCCATGTGTAAAGTGGAATATGTAATAAAAACAGGGAACAAGGCAAACAGCAGAAAAGCGTAACAGGCTTCACCATTTTATCAGATGGTTTTGGTTAATTCTTGGATCCAAGACAGTGACAGCAGCGGGCGCAGTACTCAGTATGGCAGTCTACCTGGGCAGAAATCTTGGTCTCACAAAGTTTTCTTTCAGTGAGGGTAGGAGTTGACTCAGGTCAAATAATATACATTCCACTTTTCCAGTGTGGATGAGAAGTAGTGTGTGTACAGGAGCAACAAAAAGATGGCCCTGCAGGGAATGAGTGAGGCAGTGTGGATTCTCATAGCTTAACCTGGCTGGAGTTCACGTGGTTGCAATGCAGATATTGGTACAGCCTATTTGAAGTCAGCTGACTGCAATATAATTTATATGTATTTGTTGAGGATGTGATCCCTAAACTTCCATTGTCTGTCATAGTCAAAGTCTCTTTGAGCTTCTTTTTTATAAAATATAAAGGCCTTGATGTAAATGTGGAAACAACTTTGGTTAGAATCTGGATTCTGAAAGAGGATATTTTTCTAATTCTGTGTGGTATTATCAAGGCTCTTCTGTTGATATTTCTAGGTTTCTAACCAAACTATTCTGTTTTCTTGCTTTTTTTAGATAAGAATTTTTGGGGGTGGAAGAAAAGGTGGGTTGTTCTACAGGGGTTTTTTTTTGGGACAGGGAGACGTAGAGCTTTTGAATTGGACAATTTTTCTAAACTTTAATTTATTTCCAGGCAAAACCAATGATACTATAAAACCAATTATTCTGGAATTTTTCTGAGATATTTCAATAATGTCATTGTTCATTTCTAGGCAAGTTCCAAGTGTGTGGAAACAAAAATAACAATAAAAACTCCCTTTCCCTCTCCCAGGTGTACCACTATAATACTGGAGTATTTAGAGGAGATGAAAAATACATGAAAACAAGTGTAGCCTTCTCCCTGTTTTAGTCAGTACTTTTTTATGGTTCATGCACATTGTGTTTTCATGGGGAGGATAATATAATATCTACAAATAAGTCAAATATATAGGTATACTAGTGAAATGGACATAGGATAGGGATTAAAAGAGCCTAGTTAAGGATTGTGGATTTTTTTACACCACTTTGTATGTGCCAAAATAAGATTTTCTTTTATTTCTTTTTAGAAATGTCTACAGGCTGCACGATGAATCTCACACATTCTTATATTCTTTGTAATGTCACTTATCAAAGCACATGACGGCAATATGTCATAAGAGATGAAATGTCTGAACTAGGATTATTGAGTCAATAGTGAAGTTGAAATGATTATAAAGCTTCCTCCATAGGCAATGGAAATATTACTCAAATAAACCATTATTTATCATCATGATCTACAATACTGCACACAAATTTCTCTTGTCTCATCACCTCTTATGTGCAGCATTTAACACAGACTTTGTGCAGTTATGTTAATCTATATTTTATTTTATTTTATGTATTTATTTTGTTGTTTAGTTCTTCTGAGTTTATCAGAGCCCTACAGCGCAGTCACCCTTCCTTCCTTTCTTCAAATGAATGTTGGCTTGCATAAATGACTACATTTCCCTTTCTGGAGCTTATTTGAATATCGCCATTGTCCTTTTTGTAGAAAAGTCACAAATATTTCTGTCTTGAAGATCCCTAGCTTCTTGATGTTACAGAACTCAGTAATGTCTAGTATCTTAGCATTGCCTCTGGGTAGTCTGTTTGCCAAAAAATGTGTAAGATGATACATTCAATTTCCTTGAGAAGACATGTTCACAAGGACAACTTATTTGAAAATCTCAGATAGGTACCCCTAGACCAAAGCTCACACGATGCAGAAGAAGAGACACAAAGCAAGCTATTTTTTTCCCTATTAAATTACTTTAAGCCATTTCATACATTTGATCTCTGCTTTTGCTGAAAATTTCATCTTGAGTTCTTAGACATCAGTAGTTTATGATTTATGACATTAACACCTGTTGCTATAACAATCACTCCCACAGTTTCACCAGAGATAACATTACTCTAGAAGCAATATGAATGTAACAGAAATGCCATTAATTTCTAGAGAGAAAGATTTTCTATCACCAGGTTAAGGATCTGACTGTTGCTCCCTTTTAACACAATTTAATGTAGGTACAATGTCATTATTTTAGTGGAATTACTTACGCTTTAGACTAGATCTGCCTTAAAATGTGCTATATGATTAAAAATTCATGATATCTCTTCATAGAGTCCTTTTCAGGCATGACCTCCACCATTAATAGGCTAAATTCTGAGGTTCTAACTTAGAAAAAAATCAGTTGTTAATGGGCAATTCCCTGAATAACTTCACTCCCAAATTTGTCTTATTGGGATTCATTAAGAATGTCATTCTAAATAATCAGTATCATCTTTTTTGTAGAAAATCTCTGTTACTCAGAAATAACCAATGGCCAGTCTTTTTGATGGTAATTCATTTAAGCAGAATTGAGATGGCCATCCAATATGCAGAAATACAAAACCTTATTTCTTTTCTTAGAGAGTCGATAAATGTTGGCTCACTTTTTGAACTAGAATTAGTTTTACGTGGTTCTCATTAAAAGAGTTACACAGTTTACAGAACATACATCATAGAAGACCGCTTGTCAAATCTTTAACTAACATGGATTCATCAGAACATCTGTAGAAAGGAATGGTAGGTGTGGAGGTCATCTTTTTGTGAGGGGAATAGGAGACAGCCTCCTCAAAGTTTTGCATTTATATTTGACCACTGAACTTATCAAGCTACATTGCAGTCATCTTTAAGAACATGGAAATGTTAAGAAAACAAATAAAAAACCAATATAGGGCTACATTAGTGTGCAGGACTCTTTCTTTCTTGATGGGAAGTGTGTAAACAAACACTAAATGTTAAGTTAACACAGGAACGTATTTGACAGATTTCAACGTAGAAGTTTTTTGGACTAAAAAGAACTATACTTTTTGTGTTCTTTTGTAAGTGTGAGGTATTTACAAATATCAATTTGCATAATTTAATTTAATTTTAAGAACTCTAAGCACATTGGTATGATTTTCAACTTAACTAGTACATTTTTTTTTCTCTATTGTACCTCTTGATTAACTTGTATGCATTGGAAAAAGAAAATATTTTTTTCAAATGTATTTATTCCATAAACAAACCAAATTCTTAGTTTTGATGAATTTGCTTTTTGACAACTAAGGCAAAGTGAAGCATATAAAATGATGCTTATTTGTGACACATATGCCTGCTCAGAGACTTCTCTGAAAGACAGTGTAGTAGGTTGTTCCATTGGAGAAGACTGTCAGAGTTTATTCTTTGTGAATCTGTGGCACGAAAACATCAAAGAATGGCTTGGAGAGAACAGTAGCAATATGACCACTGGCTTTATTTGAACAAATAGGTTCCCTTTCACTTCTCTGGAGTTGCATACTGTGATATGTTTCAGGCAAGAAGACCTCCTACTATTCCCAATGTGATACAAATACACAGAAACCTCAAAGACTATTGAAAAGAGTTTTGTCATAGCTTTCCCCTTGCTGTGTCATTAGTGTATGCAGGACATTCTTGACCTGCAGAAGGTCCCACCTGAAGCCAGTTGCTAATCCGAGTAAGGCTTCTAATGTACTCGCCTGTTACATGACCAAATGATCAAAGAGGATTGTCAGAATAATTTGTAATGTCAGTAGCCCAATCCTAAGAGAAATGCTGACAGACTCCTGGGAGAAAGCTTTGGCTGGATCTGTTCACTTGGTGCTTCACTGAAAATGATACAGAGGTACTAGTATGAATGGAAATCAAGCATGTATCTTTTTCTCCTACAATCACTACTGTAAAAAAGCGGCTATACTTTGATATTTTTTTCTGCTCACAAAATCAGGAGGTGGAATGCCAAAAAGGTGCTATAAATTGTTGGCCAAAAATGTGGTTTCATTCCATTTGTAATCTCAAAGACTCACAACCAGAAATGAGAGGAACCATTAATCTAAATAATTATCCTTGCTATGGATAAGTACCTTCCAAACCATCTCCTCTGCTGCATAAGGATTAAACAATATTGTCTCAATAAAAATCTATGATTTATTTGCTTCTTTAACAGACAACAAAGTGAAGGAGTAGGAGTGCTTGCAAGTAATCAGACTAGGACATGTTGTATAGTGTTTTTGCTGACACAGAAAAAGTATGTCAATGACACTTTTAATGCATTTGTTAAAACTTCTGGCTCTGTGAGAGATTCTGTGGTTTATAAATCATCTATTGCTTAACAGATGCTATTCCCTTTTATTTTTCTGCCAACTTTATGGGACTAGATATCAGGTCTGTATGGGCGCACTCAAGTTCTGGCTCTAGATTTCCCTTAGTGCCTGTGCTTAGATATAATCAGTTGCCTTGCTATGTATGAGCAGACAACCTGGGCATTCATGGCAAGTCCAGAACATCCTGACAGCTTGGTCTGCTTGCATTTGTACCTGTGAATATTTTACACGTTTCCAGTAAGCCTAATAGGACAATATAAAAATGAGATAAAATCTGGTTTGGACATAGCATCAAAAAAAAAGGAACTCTTTAACAAGGATGTTCATTTCTTTGATACATTCTGAACAAGTTCTATTATGGAGAGGAAATAGCACAGATTCTACAAGGCAGAGATTTTCAGGCTTTTCTCTTGCTTGATCTTTACACAGAAATGGTCATTAGTGGATCATGCAAGAAGTATCAAGCAAACCTCTTGTAAAATAGCACATGATGAGCCCAGACTAATTTTTCTTTTCCAGGTACTTGGAGTTTTGTCTCTTGTTTGCTGTGCCTTTGACAGTTAAAATGAACACCATTGCTGGGAGAAAAGATAGCTGAATCATCAGGGCACTAACCTATTTCTGCTCTTATTAATATTTGCACTGTGACTTTGATGAATATACTTTTTTCATTCTGGCCAAAATTATTAAATGATAATTTAGTTTATAGCTAGTTTATATGAGTAATTAAGTATAATTTAAAACTTAGCTGAAGTGATTCTCATTATTGCCACATTTGCCTGTTAAAGCATCTGTTCACTTGTTGGTGAATGGCAGATCTTAGATGATGAAAACAGAATATACAATGGCCAGTTCACCGATTGAATGAGCAACCATTAATCCAGTCCTGGTTTATGCTTCTGAATGGAAGGATAGCTTTTATATGTGAAGGAGACATTGAATAAAATGTAGTGACAGAAGAGGGACCAGAACCATGAGTTATGTATGCTTTTTGTGCCAAATCAAAACTCTTTACAATGAGAACATGTAGTTTCAGGAAGATATGTAATGATGCTGGCAGTAGCTGAGAGACACCATTTGTTAGATTGCTAAAGGAAAAAGGAAAAATGTTCCCTTGCAATAGAAACCATATTCCTGAGATTCTTTCAGAATTCCAACACATTCTTGACATAATCAGAGTAACAAGTAATAACTCTCTTTTTAAGTATTTAACTTTAAACTGTGATAAGCGAAGTGTCTTTTCTAAGTTCTTTTCTGTCTATAAACATTTTAGGTTGTGTCTAAAACTTTTATTATGAATTTCCTTGCTTAGAAACACCACTTTAAGTATAGTGCAACTGTACTGAAGTCAGGGGAATCATTCTGGCTTCATACCATCATAGCCAAAATGAGAATACAGCTTCTAGTATCATGCAGTATTATGAAGATTTAGGAATGTAGTTTTGTTTCTCCTGAAAGATCTTTCTTATTTCAGTAACCAGGTAATCTTTGCCCCTGTACTCGGCACTGGTGAGGCCGCACCTCGATTACTGTGTTCGGTTTTGGGCCCCTCACTGCAAAAAGGACACTGAATTACTCGAGCATGTCCAGAGAAGGGCAATGAAGCTGGTGAAGGGTCTGGAGCACATGTCGTATGAGGAGCGGCTGAGGGAACTGGGGGTGTTTAGTCTGGAGAAGAGGAGGCTGAGGGGAGACCTCATCACCCTCTACAACTACCCGAAAGGAGGTTGCAGAGAGCTGGGGATGAGTCTCTTTAACCAAGTTATAAGCGATAGGACAAGAGGGAATGGCCTCAAGTTGCACCAGGGAAGGTTTAGACTAGATATTAGGAAGCATTTCTTTACAGAATGGGTTGTTAGGTGTTGGAATGGGCTGCCCAGGGAGGTGGTGGAGTCCCCATCCCTGGAGGTGTTTAAGAGTCGGGTTGACATAGCGCTTAGGGATATGGTGTAGTTGGGAACTGTCAGTGTTGGGTTAATGGTTGGACTAGATGATCTTCAAGATCTTTTCCAACCTAGATGATTCTGTGATTCTGTGATTCTGTAATCAATGCAATAATGCTAACACAGAAAAGCACCTGAGATGTAAAATGGTAGTCCAGTGGACTATGGCAGCTTCACTGAAATTCATACATGACATGAAACTGTACAATTTATGTACAGGCTTACAAGGGATAATATATCATTCTCTTCTAGTAGTGAGTAGTAATCTCTCTACTTCGGGAATAAAAGAACAAATCACATTTTATTATGTCCAAAGTAAAAGTTTGCTTGGAAATTGTTGTTTAGCTATTACCCCCAAACTCATACATCCATAGATATGCCTGTTTTGAAAATCAGAATAGTTATATGTATAACCTTGTCATGTCCTAACATCCCTGCCCCCACCCCCAACAAAGTGGAGTTATTTTTGTCATGTTCAGAATTAAGACTGCTCTCTTCATTAATGTTGTTGGTTTGAAAAATTTTGAAATGTTAGCAGGGGCCTCAGCAAGTCAAATCAAAATAATCTCAGATTAAAATGTTATCTTAATGTCATGATAGTTTTGTTGGTGTTAAGTGCTGCAGTGCTCCAGGACATTTAAAAGGGACTGAGTGCCTAATCTATGTTCTCCTACCAGAAACCTTCAGTTCCCTTATGTTGACAGTCTACATTTATATTTGCATGAAGCACTTTTTAGTTTTGTAGAAAAGTGAAAAACAAAGAAAAGCTCAAAAGCAAACAATAATCTTGGATCTAAGAAGTATGATTTCTTCAGTGCTACTTGCTGAGTAGAATCATGCCCTGCAACAACAGCATTTTCAATAAAATCAAAGCAGCACTTAGTTTAGACATTCTTTAACATGGACATACACACTTCTCTAGAAATTACTGTTGTATTTTCCCCTCTATGTGGCTGCCTCATCTAATTTGCAGATGTTACCTGAACAGGGCCAAAGTGAAATCTTTCTTTTTTCCAGGCAGCTTGTGCTCATTGTACCCTGATGAAAAGGCAGTACTCCCTACCTGGATTCATCTAAGATACCCTTGTTTATAGTTGTAGACATCTATCAGAGGTTTCTTGAACTTAGGTAAGGCTGTATGGAGTATAATAACAAATATCTGAAGAGCTTTAGAAATATTTCAGGAGGTGTTTTCTTCAAATGGATTTTTTCATTTTGAAAGAATTTTAAGTAGCTTTAGAGAATTCCTGTGGTTCTTTGTGTTGCACTGCATGTTAAAGCTCTTTCCTCCCCATGGTCTCTGTGGTTTTATCTGGAAGGAGTTAAATGGGTAAGTGTTCAACTTCAGTTTGAAGCATGTCATTTGCATTTGTTGTTGTTCAGGTGAGCACAGATGTCTCTTCCCAAACTGTTTGCCCAGCCATACACTGAAGTAGTTCAGTAAAATAATAGGCAAATTATATTTACCTAATCCTGTGCAAAGTACAGGCAAGAGTGACTGGGTTATTCAGAAGAATCTCCTAAGATAACAGACTGAAAACTGTGTTTTCAGTGGGAACTACTTGTTAACATACCCTTTAAAACTTCTGTGTGTATTTCAGTCTCAGCTGGTTGACTGTGATCTCTCCCTAGCCAAGGAAAAGAGGCACTTCTGAAAGAAGACTCATTCTACCTGTTTTAAGATGGTGTGAATTGCCCTCCATCTTCCAATGATGAGAGAGACCTTAGGAGTTTTGATGAGGGGCTTAAATGAGGCCTCTAATATTTAGGCGGTCAACAGCATTGAAATTAACTCTTCCATTAAAGATCTTCATCTGCCATGGGTCAGTGAACTTCATTTTGGTAAGGAATGTTGATCAGTTAGAGATAGAGGCTGGTGCAAATGTTTACTTAGCATGAACAGTAGGTGTGGATGTGAACTGTGAAGAAATCATGCTACCATAGCAGAGGCACTGACAAGAAATGTGCCTGTGTCTGACATTTGAATGTTCCAGAAATTGACCTATACCACAGAATAAAATAATTTGAGATAATTTCTCTTCCCAGTTAAAAAAAAAAAAAAAAAAAAAAAATCAAGTCTGACTCCTATTAAAGTAACTAAGCAAATACAAGTGACCTACAGTATAGAGGGAGGGAAATTTTACCTTGTAATAGATGAAGTGATAATCATGGCTTAAAAGAACTAATTTGCATTGCTCTTCATTTAAAAAAGTGGAAATAAGCATGTGATGAGAGCTGCTTGTGGGATAGATAAGCATCAGCTGATTTTACTTCTGCTTCTGTGTTAGAGTTTTAGGCATTCAGCTCTACTATTTTTAAGGAACTTGCAGCTTTTGGACAGTTCCTCATAGAACTGACGACTTTTTTAAAAGTGTGAAAAGTTCATTCTATTTCTGCAGCAACAACAATTAGTCTTTATTACTACGAACTTTAGAAATCTCTTTAATTTTAAAGACTAACAACTGAATGAGAATTATATTTTCATTTTGTCATAGTCTGAGACAAAGGGAAAATTGCCTAAAATATATAGCAATAATATCATAGAACTGATGCTATAAGGAAGTATGACAGAAGCATGCTGTAGCTTTCAGCAAGAAAGACCTTTTTCTACTGCAAATCTGAAAGATTTATTAGAGAATAAAGAACCTATTCTCTTCCTCTCCTTCCTATTCAAACATGCTCTAGAAACACCAGTCCCAAAACACAAATCCTACAGGTAACATTCAAGGGGCAAAGCACTAGGGATGCGTTGACTGGAGGAAAGCTGCAAGAATTCTTGTTGCAAACCAGTGTATCTAAGCTGTAATTCAAACTAATTAACTCAGGTACTTTCATAGAATGATAGAATGGTTTGGGTTGGAAGGGACCTTAAAGATCATCTAGTTCCAACCCCCCTGTCATGGGCAGGGACACCTTCCACTAGATCAGGTTGCTCAAAGCCCCGTCCAACCTGGCCTTGAACACTTCCAGGGAGGGGACATCTACAACTTCCCTGGGCAACCTGTTCCAGTGTTTCACCACCACTGCCATGTAAGCACCTTTCCAGAGTGAAATGGAGCGCTGTATAAAGGCAGCTGCTTGGGTCCTGAGAACAGTATGGCTGTATCAGTGTTGCTTTAGGCTTTGCAGTTAGCTTGCATTTTGGCACCATGCTTGTTGTGCAGTAAAGGTTTGATGCCAGTCTTCTGTTTCTGCCTGCTCAGGAGCACAGTCATTTGCATAATCATGTTCAGGCTGATATCCTGGTCACTGTTAGCCAGTACATCACCTTTTGATCAAGAAAAGAAGCAGCAGCTCATTCACAGCTTTCTTTCTTACAGGGTGCATAAGAGTCACTCCGTTCAACCCAAGTTTGAAAAGGTACTGTCAGTCTTTCTGATCACAACAGTATACCTCACAGCTAATGAGATAATGTAAAATAAGCTTTCCTTTTTTTTTGGCTGTTGGACTTTTAACTTTGCCCTCTTGCTACCTGAAGTCTCACAGCATTTCAGACTGACCATTTTCCCTGAGGTGTAGTCATGGTCCTGTAGAGTGTTTCTTTTCTCTTGCTGCTTCTCCCTTAGAGGGAGAGAAAACACTTCTAGTAGTGTCTTATACTGGAGAATAAATGAAGCAGATATGAAAACTTTCTGGAAATGATACCCAGTTTTCTGATCTGGGTTGGAAATGTTGTATGGGCAAGATTTTTAGGGGTCTCACAAATCTACATGCGAGAAAAAAGACAAGTAAAAGTCTTCTGGGGTCTCAGGCTGACCTCAGAAAGTACTGGAGTCTCACACTCTTTCCTTTTTAATTTTTATTGATATAATTTTCTCTTCTTCTTCCCTTTTTCAGATTCACGTAAACTAAGAAAATATATGTAAAACCCTAGAGTTACATATTATATTTAAAGCAATGCAAATCTAGGTCTTTGCCTAAAAGCTTTTGGCAGGTACATGAGGTTCATGTAAGCTGAAGCTGTCAGTATAAAGCCTCCTTGCCAAGGCTAGAGGTTGGTTGCCAAAAACTGTTGAGTGAACAATGCTGCTTTGGATAGAAAGGAAAAACCTCTTTAAACCTTGGTTCCTATAGCTATTTGACTGTTTTATGTTCATAAGTTGCTTTTGGGATGCTGAAGCTTCTGACTGGGTGCTAAATCCAGTAGGTACTTGAGGATGCTTTAGCCTTACTAATTTCAAAAGAAGGTAGCAAGAAATGCCTATGAAGAGAGCGTCTATGCTGGCGGGCACAGATGGAAATGAACAAGCTCTGCATGCCCTGTTCCTGCCAACTCTAGTTTGAAAAGCATGTCAGGCCTTGCTGAGAAGTACTTTATCACTACACCAGAAGCCATGAAGCTGTATTAATTCTCATCCAGGTGTCGTGCAGGCTGGCAATATGCATGTCTCTGTACTTTCCTGCAGATCTACCTTAAGAAACGTATTTAATACTTATGCCTTAATATATGTACGAAGATCCTTTTGATTTAATTTTCTTTCCCCTGCACACCATGGTATTGTACTCCAGTGAACTTCTTGGTCTTTGAGAGTCTTTCAAACATTGTGATGTAAGAGGAATGTACCATAAGCAGAACCTACTCAGTATCACAGATATTGAGACACAAGAGAGCCTAATGATTTATTTCTCCTGCACCATAAATTCAGAATGCTATCGGGACTTGGACATCAGGTTCTTCCAAATTATAGGCTTCTTAAAGTTCTAGTTACATAGAAAAATCAATATATGTGTTTTCATTGTTTTATTTATAAAATTATCATTTCACTGTGTTCTCCCAACGCCAGCAACAGATACATGCAGCATCTAGTACAAAATTAGAAAAAAATTATAGATTTTTCCCATTTCTCACTTGTTGACACTTCCAAGTATCTTACCTGCTTCCTCCAATTATGGCTCCAATTGTTATCGTTAACGTTATTTTTTAGCTACACTTTAATCTGTATTTCAGTGCTTTCTTAGTTTATTAACAGTCATCTACCATATCTTCTGAAACATACAGGATGTGGTTTTTGGCTGTGGCACTAAGAAGTTTTGAAGCTTTAGAGAAACTGTTAATTTTAAAGGACAGGAAATACTTTCCCTTAGATAACAAATAAATATGTAGACAAAGTTGTGATGTCTTATTAAATTAAATTTACTATTATCAAATATTTATGAAAATGATATCTGTCTTATGCAATTTACAGGGTTTCAAGGTTCCACCTAAAATTACAAGCTTAATGTTTTCTCTTGGCAGGTTCTAAGTATCTTCCTACTGCCTTATTTAAACTTTGTGTCATTTTTATAGGTATGTCTCTTTCCTAACTAAGAACAGGAACATGGATGAAATTCAAGACAACTGAATATACTTTTCCAAGTCAGAAGTAAGAAATTTACAATTACATAATTGGAAAAAATTATTTAAAGTATATCTAGATGCAATATATTTCAAGAAAGAAATGCTAAACATTGGGTAACCCATCTAGAACAGGAAAAGGCAGCAGGCCTGATCCTGATCTTTTTCCCTGGTTTCGTTTGTACTTTAGTCTCCTTCTCTTTTGTGCACATGAGAACACAGGTAATACATTTCAGGGAACAAAATGAAATATTGTTTTAGAAACAGTCAGAATTGAGAAGCTTGGATGCAAACTGAGATCTGAATGTGAGGTATGATCAAAACAAAGTAACAGGTCAAATGTTAAGACTCTTGTTGTTCCTCTCTTCTGATTTGTGTATGTTTGATTAAATTCTTACACTCCTTTTCTTCACAACATTTCTTCCTACCCTACTTTAAGTTTTAAATTCTTCTTCTTCCTCCCCCCGCCTCCCCCGCCCCGAGAATTATTAGATCACTTGGGACTGCTTGAGTAAAACAAACCCTCTGGTACTTTGAAATTTCTGATTACAGTGGGCTTTCCCCACCATGAGAAAAAAGAGTGGACTGTAGAAAGCATATAGGAAGGAAGCCAACACCTGTTTCAGATGTTAGAAAGAAATAAAGGATCTTCTGTTTTTTTTAAGTTACAAGTATTTGATCTGTGGATATTTTTCTAAATTGAAACCTAATATCTCTAGTGGCTGCCTCATCCCCTGCTGATTTTCCTATTCCACTTCTCAAACTCACAATCTGTCTTGCAAGGACAGATAGCTTACCTGCAAAGCCAGGTGCTTCCATAGGAGAATGGCTGTTACTTAATAAAATTATAATCTTCTATATTCCTTATGTCATGTTGACCTATAAAACATAAATGAAAAATGGCCATATACCAGACTGTGCTGGACACTTGCAATCCTGTCAAGATCACTGCAGTTGAAACTTCATTCATCATCAGTGCATGTGGTCTAATAATTCTAATTTGATTCTTCTAAGTGAAGCATTTTTCCTAGTCAATTTACTAAACCAGGTGCAAATATTTTATTTCTTTCTTATGACATTATGTTTACACATCTACATAGAATGTGCTGTTCAAATGTGGCTTTGTGCTAAACAGAAAAAACTAAGGCCTGAATTTTTAGGTTCATGGTGGACCACTCCTTTAGGAAATTTTATATGACTGCCACCTATATTCACTCAACTTTTACTGCAAAATCAGAACCTCATATTCAAATTACTCTAGACATATTTTTCTGCCATTGGCATTTTTATCACCAGAAATAGTCCTGTACTCAAAGGTAGTATGAAAGGGTATATTTCCTAAAATTCTCACTTTTCAGTTGTCACTACTTAAAAAAGTTAAAATGCTTGCTTTTAGACCTATCTTGCAATATTAGAAAGAAAGGAAAAAAAATAAGTTACTATTTAGCAATGTGATTATAGAAAATATATAGTTTCTTAGATCATTTTAATGTGTAAATAATATAAAAGGCTGAAATTCATACTACTCTAGTTAGTTATTATGCTAAGGATATTCACAGTATATATAATTTTCAGCATTTTTTTTCAGCTTTACTTCTGTGTTTTGAGTCATTTTTAGTGCTTGGTTTGCTCTAGCTGTGGATAAGTCTGAAGTAATCTTTGAATTTGTTCTCTGCCTGAAAAAATAGCCTCCAGTTCCCCTTGAAGTGAAGAGTTTTTTTCTCTTGCCTTCAAATTTGAGGTCCTGGCACTTTTTAGTCTAATTTATTTCATATATGCAACATGGCTTTCTACTCAGAATGAAATGATTATTTTTTCTTTCCTAATCCTCTGGACTTCTGGGACTATTTCTGTTCAAATTACTTTAGAGATGGGGAATCCAGTGGGGTGAGGAAGTTCAGATTACATGGTTTTTGTCTTGTGAAATTTAAGACCTTTTCAACTTGTAGTGGTTCCCTAAACATTTTTAAACAAGGAATGTTAAATATTTTTCATTTGGAGAAAAAAAAATCAGAAAATAAAATCACTTTTGCCACACGCACAGTTACTTAGCACCTGTAAAAGCCAATTGGATGCAAGTACTGTCTTGTTAATGTTCCTGTTTTGGTATTTTAATGTCTCAGGGCTGGAACTTTCAGTCCCTAATCTTCAAAATTTCCATTTTTACTTTTTTCCCTGTTTCCATTATCTTCCCATGACAAAATAATCTTGTGTTTAAAGTGCACTTCTGGTAGCACTGCAAAAAAATCAGTCATCCAAACTCGGGTTTGTGTGAATACTTAAATACTACTCCACTGAGCAGTCCAGTTTTTCCATTGCCCATCTGATGCCTTTTGCCTTCCAGTGAATGGGTGATATAGACTTGTAAAGAAATCCTGTGGGGAATGAACTGGGAACTGTTTAAGCTAGCTATGACATTCAAGAAAAAGGGCAAGTCTTAGTCCAGCAGTTCACAACTAGGAAATTCAGTTTCAGGTGGAATTGTAGCCAGGTGGCCAAACATCTGCTGAGGAGAGATTGTGAGTCTCAAAGTATAACAGGAAGGAGGTTATCAACAGAGAAGTTCTGTTTTGCAGATAAATCAGCTCAATTTCCCTATCACAAAGAGCTGAGAAGAACAAGAAGAGGAAAGCTGGCAATCAGGGTCCGTGCTTCAATCAACCAATGTTGTACAAATGTACGAATGACTCTCACAGGAAAGACTGAGAGATACCCAACTCAGAAAAATGGGATGGTTACGAAACCCCTAAGTATTCATATGTCTGTTCTGCCTGGCTAGAAAGAAGAATATAACATTCCTCATTAATATCTTGGCTCCTTATACAGGAGATCTGTACACTTTAGTGCCCAACTGTCATCTAAGCAGGCTATATTTAATGACAGTGTATTCAGAATATTTTCTGTAGTGGGGGTGTCTAGAAAGCCAAGGCCGCACCTCAATTACTGTGTTCGGTTTTGGGCCCCTCACTGCAAAAAGGACATTGAATTACTCGAGCATGTCCAGAGAAGGGCAACGAAGCTGGTGAAGGGTCTGGAGCACATCTCGTACGAGGAGAGCCTGAGGGAACTGGGGTTGTTTAGTCTGGAGAAGAGGAGGCTGAGGGGAGACCTCATCGCCCTCTACAGCTACCTGAAAGGAGGTTGCAGAGAGCTGGGGATGAGCCTCTTTAACCAAGTAACAAGCGATAGGACAAGAGGGAATGGCCTCAAGTTGCGCCAGGGAAGGTTTAGACTAGATATTAGGAAGCATTTCTTTACAGAACGGGTTGTTAGGTGTTGGAATGGGCTGCCCAGGGAGGTGGTGGAGTCCCCATCCCTGGAGGTGTTTAAGAGTTGGGTTGACATAGCGCTTAGGGATATGGTGTAGTTGGGAACTGTCAGTGTTGGGTTAATGGTTGGACTAGATGATCTTCAAGATCTTTTCCAACCTAGATGATTCTGTGATTCTGTGAAAAAGGGATCTTGAATGTACTGCTATGACAGCTTCAGAGTTTGGCTTAAACTAGATCTTTGAGTAACCTGTTAAGTATGAAACTCAATCAATGTAAAGTGTTTTTATAGACAGTGTTCAAGAGAAACAGCCGGTTGATGAATGCTACTTACATGATCATCACTGATGCTCAGCTTGTGAGAAGGCAATAAGTAGTACCTTACTGTTAGCATCTTAATACTAAAACACAGGAAACTACCTGGACAGTGTTCCTGCAAAAGGGAAGTGAAGGGAAAGAGAAATTAAGAACCTAGAAACAGAATAAAAGCACAGAGCATCTTGCAGTTTCAAAAGCATGTCCACCAAGAAAAAGCAGTTTTGAGTAATCTGAACTTTTCTAGCTTAGAAGGCAATTCCCTCAGCTTGGGCTTTCTGAAGGACAAAAAAACGGGACAGGCCTCTTCTCTTCCCTATTCCTTTAGTCTATATGAAAGAAGGGATTAATCTCACTGCATTTAACTCCTTGTTGAGACAAATTATTCTGGTGCCTGTAGCCCTATGCTTTAGGTACCCTACAAATTCATCATGAGAACAGATTCCCAAAGTCTCACCCTCTGAATGGAAACCAGTGACTTGAAATGTATTCAGAACAGTAACCAGTGTCTTCATCCTGCAGTAAGTAGTGATTTAGATGGATCTCACACCAGGATTTAGGAGCCATGTTTAAGTGTATTTTGAGACATCAGTCATAACGCAGTCAAACATGCTGAGGAGTACAAAGTTGAAGTGCTTGAACATCATTCTGTAAGTCTGTATGATGCAGAGTTTATGGAAGCAAATTGCTACGGTTATTGACAACCTTAGAAAGGCCACTGACTGAAACAGAAGATTTCATTTACTGTTTTACCTCAAACAGTCCGCTAGAGATAAAGTTGAGGCATATTTGAACAATGGAGTCAAGTTTGAATTGCCTCTGCCATGGCTGACTATGGAGTTCTAGTTTTTGTTCTTTCTTCCTGCTTCATTTAATCAGCAATAAATGTATTTAAAAGAAAAAGGAGGAAAAGAAGGTAACTGAAATGCTAGATTGTTTCATGAATGAATGAACTTTAAAAATACCTTTATTCCTTTCTGTCTTTGTATCCCTCTTGTTAATCCTGTATGGCAAGAAGCATATTTTACGAAAACATCTCTTTGTGTTTTAAAAAAGGGAGTTGAATCCCTGTCTATCTATTAATCAAAGAACCGTTTTTTTCCTGTGTGTCATGAGACAAAGGAGTTATGATTTAAAACTCTAGCTAGTATAATGCAGCAATACATACAGTATTCCACTTAAGAGCTTTTATCAAAGAATACATTCCTCGCATATTATTTTTCCTTAATAAATAATAGTCTTATGACTGGTCTGTTCTTTCACATGACTATAGGTGTTCATCATTGAACTTAGCACCAGATTTTTAACTTGTTTAATAAATAAAACAGTAACAAGAGTAATAGCCAATCAAAGTGGAGCTTTGTGAGTATAGAACTAATAAGGGAGATTTTTTGTGATACATATTTCTTTTGCTTTTGAGATAGAGAAATATTTTGGCTCTGCTTTAGAAAATACAAGTGTGGACATAATCAGCAAGGGTAGTCACCCTTCAAAAGACTATGTTTCATTTGAGGTTGAAATTCAAATAATATTTGTGGTATGTGGTAGTGTAGCCTGAAAAGTCCAAATAGCATCTGAGAGGGCAAAGCAGTTGTTTAAGGATGAGGAATTTTAGAAAGAAAAAAGGTTTTTGTTCCTTTTTTTTTCTTGCAGCTCCAGGAACTTTTCAAATATTGCACAACTGGAAACACTGTCAAGTGCTTAGCTCAAAAAATCTCCTAAGTACTCCCTAAAATAGCCTAAATATGAAATGATAATTCAAAAATGAAACTAGATATGAAATTTCAGCATTTGACTCAAATTGCATTCTGGGATGAAAGTTATTTCAAATGAAGAAAGCCCAGCAAATACACAAATGGAAAAAATAATCTATAAACATTTATTCAAAATCACCTTGTAGAAGTAGTAACGTACTTATGGAACACCTACATAATTTTGCAGAATACTTCCCAAAATGTTTGTGCATGTCTCTAAAGAGTGTTTGATGCAGATGCAGAGTGGATCTATGCAGTTTTTGCATTGCACATATCAAGTGATTTTTATATCAGATGACGTTACCAGGATGCTCTTTCCCTGAAAATACTATCTAGTATTAGATATATATCAAAATGTCTTATTCTGCTGGATTAAACAATGCTTGTTTTTACAGAACAATTTTCAGAAGTGATCAGTCTTCACTTTGTGCCAGGTTTCCAAGAAGGGTCTTAGCAGATACCTAGGCTCTGAAGTGAGTTGTTGGAGCTTTACAAGGGTCCTGCTGTACTGTAAGATTTTTCATAATCTGGCTCAAAATCTCACAGTGGGAATACTTGAGATCTCTTTAAAACTCTGGCCCTGTTTAAAAACGTTGAGCTATTTTGAAAATCTGGTCCCATTGTTGCATGATTTGATTAATGATATGCATAGGCTTAACAATGTCATGCAGATACAACCACAGGCAGACTTAAATATTTGTGCAACTTGCCACATCTGAGTAGTTCCTTGGGATGGATCATATCTGTAACTTCAAAGTGTATGATTAGTAAATCAGAAGGATTACTCTTACAGATGAACTGTGTAAAAGATGAAGTGCTCTGCTGCATGGCAAATGTGCTGGATGGAGCAAGGAGTTCTGATGCAAGGCACTTGCTATAAGAATACTTACCAGCCCTTGGCCTGAATGATTCTGAATATTTGCAAAGCATGTAAGTAAATGTGTTTAAAGAGTCCATTTTATCTAAAAATTTGGGTCATAGTTTATAGTTCTTTACTGACTTTACATTTTTACAAGTGTTAGATTTCACCTCCTGTATCTATATCATCTATATCTAACCTATATCTATCTATAACTATATATATTTCAGTATTTTGCTCAATATATGTGTGATTTGCTGTTGAGAGTTGGGCTCACACAAAATCTTAGCAAAGGAGCTTTATTTGTCTATAGCAGGTTGAACTGGCTTCTTCATCCTTCCACAGAAGGACAAATTATAGAACAAAATTTTTGATTGTTCTGTCAAATTTCTAGCCACAGTTGTGCAAACTTAGTGTGTTCAGCACTGGTACATCAGCTCTCTGAAAATATAGATGTTTGCCTATTCCTTGGTGTGCAATCTTGTAAGAATATGACATGACATCTATAATTCTGCTATCAGCTTGATTAGGATTTGCAAACACTGATTGAGAAAGAAAGGCTCGCATCTTACTTTCTAAATATAGAGCGATGAATGCCTTTACCTTATGTATTAGCTGCAATTAGTTTTTAAAAAGATATCCTCTTGAAATAAATAGCTTAGCAATTGCTGACCAGCTTCCCAAAATCCTCAGAACCACATGGCCACTTTCAAACTATTTGAAAATCATAGGTGCTGGATTGTATCCTCCTGTTAGCTGTCAGTATAATCCTGCTGCAATCAGTTAAATTCCAAAACATCATAAAGTGGAACATGGCTGTATGTTTAGGACAACGCTTTCCAAATTCAAAACCCAAGTTTAAAAAAAACCCCAACAATCAAATAAACAAAAAGATTAAAGTGTCTAATAATCTGTGTAAATATTTTCTGGATCTTACATGGTGCAAACTCTATTTGCTTCTGCTAATAGATGCATCTAGAGATGTCCTAGGTTACATTAGTGGATTTCGCAACACAATTTGTTGTCCTGACTTTCATAAAGTCACCACATCGCACTTTCCTGAAGCTCAATTTCCTGACTTGGGTAGACAGATAATGGAAATAGGTTTGATTATGCTTTTTTATTTGGGCAAAGTTCCCTCTAAAATCAGTGAGGGACTGTCAGAAGTGTGCTCACTGCCTATCTGAGAGTCAGGCTGTAATTAATATTTACAGAACACTTGGAAATCAGTGGATCAAAGTAGATCAAAGCATTATCATTTGTGCTTAAGGTATGAACAGGTTTGCACATCTCTCTTAATCTGCTCAGGGTTATAGTATGGTCATGATGGGCTGGGATTGTAGGCAAAACTCCCATTAGTACAACATATAGCATGGATTAATCCTGCCTTTGCATTGCACCTTCACTCATGTTTGAACTGTTATCATATCAAAGGTGAAAATGCAGTCCCCTGTCTAGTGGGCACACAATGTCTCTGAGGTTTATTCTTGATGATAAGGTGGACAATTTTAAAAAGTGGGAGGAAAAATCCTTACTGTTGCCTAGGTTACTGCTGCAGACACACTCAAATTGCTGGGGAAAAAATAGAGAGGGTACAGAAGTTCCCGCTTTGAGGGAAACTGCAATTTTACACCATGGCAAAGGAGAGCACAGTAACATTAAGCACATGGAATACATGAAGACACAAAGACCCTTATTAATGATGTTTTTTATCAGTGGCATTATATTCAGCTTTGCTGCCTTTCCAGCAAAATACTTCAGTGGTTTCTGGCTAGACAGGTATTATAAATCAGCCTTGTGCTGGATGGGCTAATACAGGTACTGTGATTTCACTTAATGTAGCAACTTGTTATTGAAATTGGAGATCACAATCTATACACCAAAGCCCCACAAAAATCTTGGGAAAACACTTACTTCATAATTTCTTTTCAAGAATCTAGTATGTTTTTCTTTTGACACTGAAGAAAAAGTAGACTAAATTATGGAAGAAGCTGCATAAGATCATTAAGTTTTGATATTTCCTTACCTCTATTCTTTTTCAGTTAAGCGGACACTGCTAAATCTGACAGACTAAGGTGAATTATTCATGTACATGTTTTTTATAAATATTCCAAAGTATTTTGTTTTTCTTTTGTGTAAACTAGTGCCCATCTAGAACCCTAAATAAATAAGCAACAAACCAGGCATGCCATGTGCTATCACAAGTAATAATTCTATCAGAATTTCTAATTTATTTTCTTCTGAGATCTACAATTTCTGTGCATATGGATCACAGAAAACAGTGCTTCATCTCTAGTTTGACTTGGTATTTGTTTTTCCTCCCTTTTTCAGGTAGCTGATGTTTCCTTATTCTCTGGTACTGGTTTCTTGGCATCACTTTGGTTAGAAGTCTTTTAGGGGCAGCTAACTGGTGGTCTGGCCAGACTTATTTCAGGTATCCTTGAGGGCAGGATAAGATTTCTGATCTTTAGATCCAACTACTGAAAACGTTTCACCCTGTGCTCCCTGTGCAAATGCCCACAACGCTGTTAAATGTCACATGTCCCAGTGCATTCCAGGAGAGCGAGGCTGTCTTTCAGACACCTTGGTCTTGCTTCTGCTAGAAGTTACACTAAGCAATAACTAGGCTGGGGTCAGATAGGTAGTGGGGAAGGGTTGCAGAGTACCAGGTTAGTGGCTTCCTTTTGGCTTCCCATGTTCAGGAGAAGCATAATCTCTTGCATTTTTGGTGAACTTTTTGTTAGGAAACAATTTTATGTAGTTTTCATCCTCTTGGAGGTCCATCTTCAAAGGTGCACTGATGGATCCTTTCTTTGCATAGAAAGCACTTCTTAAGCCTGTAGTCAGTGTTCACCTTTTCTTGACTGATGAGAGACAATCAGATGGGAATGGCTACGTTTATTATTGCACATGAAACCAAGATCAAGACTAGCCTTACTTGATCTAATGCATTTCTTTATACATTTCAAAATAATTTTTCAAGCTTTCTACATGAGAAAATAGCACTTTCCAAACATAAATATTTTTAAAATCACCTCGTTGACAAGTGTTCTACTTTTCTACTCCCCAAATCTGTGGATTGACCCCACTGGCTGACAGAAAGAGATGGATCCTTATCTTGTGATCAACTCTTTCTAATTGCTAAACCAGGAAATGAAGACTGTTACTGTGGAATGCTCTTGCACAAGGTCCCCAGGTGGAAAAGGTGAGAAAAGGAGGCAGAGCATCACTGCACTCAGTCTCTCACCTATGAGCAGTTGTACATTGAGGTCTACACACAGTCAGGCTTTAATCTATAGAATCTAGACCATGATAATGATAACTGTATTTTATAGATCCTTACTCCATGATAAATCTCATTAGAATCAATTGGCATCACTGAAAACACAGGGGACCATACAAAAGATCTTAAAAATGATCAAGACCTTATGTATCACTTTTCTGACTCTCTGTTCCAGTACTGTGGTTCTTGGACTTCATTAGCATTCCTGTGTGGTGAGGTCACTTTAATTACCTATCTTTTTCAGACTTAAAACTAATAAGGTCACTACTCAAATGACGTATCTCCTAATTACGGGGACCGTTCAGCCAGCAATTTAATTCAGAAAAACAAGAATGGCAGGAGACAATATAATTTGCTCTTGTTTTATTTTTTGCTTTGTAAAACAGTGATTTTCTGTCTTTAGCTTAGGAAGGTTATTCTGGAGGAAGAGACAGTCAATTCTTCCATTACATCATCAATAGGCATAATCATCACACTTGTGCTTTTAAAGCTTGGGACAACTAGTCTATAACGCAGAAGAAGATTAAATTCAATGTGTTGACGTACATCCTCTGTTTCAGTCATCTTTACTCATTACACACATGACACAGCACAACCACCAAAGGTTCTTTACTATCCCCAGTAAAACTGAAGGCATGCTATAAACATTACATGGAGGTGAATTAACAGTACAGCAATAGAAACAACTTCACTGAATTCACTAGTAATATGTCTACTTCACCACAAGGAAATTCTTCAGTGTAAATCAAAATACAAAGCAAGATCTCTAAGTACCCAAACCACCCAAAGTCTTCTCTTCCTTGTTCATGTCCACTGCTAATTTGCTGCTAGGAAATGTTTTTATATTTCCTCGCAGAAATTATTGAGTCCATATTTTATTTTCATTTATTTTTGTTATGTGAACTTAGGTCTGGAGGAAGGTACCATATTCACAGCTGTGGAAGTCTGGCTTACTGCCTCAGAACAAATGCTGCAGAACAAAGTTAGTAAGGTTGACTTTCCAAATGCTTTAGTTCTAGTGTAAAAGGATGTAAGGTGAAAACAAATTGACCAACAATAAAGTTCAGTCAATGCCAGTGTGGCAGTGTTTTGATTAAAAACCAGTTCTGCCTGAGAAGATGCTCCACCTTGTAGTTGTCATATGCAATTCAATAGCATCTTGTGGTGAACTGCACCAGGAGTTGGTTGTCCTATCTTCTGGACTTCAATACCAGTCTCTGAGAGAGCCTGACTTCAAGTCCTTTACAAAGGCAAGATGATTTTATTATGTTTTGCTAATTTTGTTTTCTTCATGGATTCTCTGTCTGGTATATAGCTGTACCATTTTATTTAAATGAAAAAGGAAATAAGTCATTATAATATGACATTTTAAATAATTTTTGAGAATGACTGTTTACTGTGTAATATGTGTTTTGTGAAAAGCAGAAAAGTTATAGGGCATCCAGGTGGGAACTAATTGTTACTCTTAATAAAATGAAAGACATTCTCTTGTACATCACTAAGTTTATCTTAACATCTGTGAGGTCTTTTACTACCTTCCTGACTCTTTTGCACTAGGCCACTGAAACAATGTCTGACCCCTGAGGGCACTACCAGCCCTGACTGTTCCCACCCAGCCTCTCCTGTGGCCTCTCCCTTCCTTGCCTGTGGCCCAGAACCTCATTTCAGCCAAGCCTGGTACCATTGGTCCCTGCCCCTCACTGTTCTAGGTAGACCTGGGTCCTGGTCATAGTCATGGTTCTGGTCCTCTTCTCTGCTGTCCTGGCTAATGGACTGGATTTGTTGGGTGGACTTAGGACCTCGCTGCAGGCAGCTTTGTCTTCAGCCCTGTTTACCATCCTCTTTCCCACCTGGACCTTGAACCTGCGCTCCAGCCCTGACTCCATCTGTTCTCTGAAAACGAAAGACTGTTGTTGGAAACATTCCTTGGATAATTTTCTCCACAGTGTTTTAGCTTTGGGTGTACCTGTTGGAACCACTATCAGACCTGACAGAATGACATACAGCCAATTTGGAAATTTTACTTTCTGTCAGTACAGCATGCATTTGAATGTGTGTCATCTAATGTAAACATGCTGTGTCACCAGCTGAGTCATCGCTAAAATAATTTATATGAACAACACTCCACACAGTGAACCTGATTTATATTGTCACATTCTAAGTAAAGGACAGAAATAGAGAAGGAAAAAGATCTTATCTGATTCTATTGTTGCTAGGCGATTTGAGAACTGCTATTTGTATCAGCAAGGCTATGGTGTACAGTTCGACAATTAAGTCACTACACTAAATGAAGAATTCCTTTTCATATGCTGCATTGTGTCAAAAGAAGTAACATCTGTAATCACTGGTTCTAGGCATGTCAGAGGTGCAAGGTCAATGAATGATCATAGAATCATGGAATGGTTTGGGTTGGAAGGGACCTCAAAGATCATCTAGTTCCAACCCCCCTGCCATGGGCAGAGACACCTTCCACTAGATCAGGTTGTTCAAAGCTGAACAATAAGAAAAAAGAAATTATTTGCTCTGCTTCAGGTTATGATCATACGATTACAGACAGCATCACATGGATTTTCTTCTATGTTACAAAATTTAGGCCTCACCAAGATGTTCCAAAATCACTATTAGACTATGAATAACTAGATCAGGATATTTTTTTTACTGAGAAATAATTTTATACCAAACAGCATAAAAGTAAAGAGTATGGAATCTGGGATGAGGCATTCAATTTGAAGTCAATAACTTAACTTTTCTTTGTATTCAATAGCAAACATTTCCCATGTTAGATTTCCCCTAATGTTAGAAGGGACAAAACCAAACAAAATGTCCACAGAGCAGAAAAAATCCATCCCTACAATCCCTGTGAGTCACAAATCCAGAAGTGACTAAAAAAGGACCAAATTCTTTTACATGATGCTTATCTTCATGATGCCTTACATTTCTAAGTTTTTAAAATGGAATTGGTTATGGATAAAGCAGCAAGTAAATTAATAAAACAGACTTATATTTTTTTTCACCCACCTGTCAGGTTAAGAACAGTCTGTGAAGCTTAATTTAAGAGTACATAAATTCTGAGAAAAATAACTTACACTTTCTTATTCCTCCCCCTGGGATTTTTAACAATTGAATTTACCTAAGATTTTGAAATGAGAAGGGGAAAAAACCCAACAAACCTTCCAGGTAGCAGAATGTTGAGTTTTTGTGATTCTATTTTTACTTTTAATTGAATTTTAATTGATTGGTAGAAGTGCAATAGAAATAGAAGTCCACTCAACAGAACAAGTACAGGACCACATCAGCAAGGAAAATACATCCAAGTATGATTTTTGCCAGTGTGTTTCTACAGTGACCTGTGGTATGCTCAACATGTAATTCATTCTCTGGTTTCTTTACCAAGGTTGTCAACAATGGGGTTAATTAGGATGAAACGTAATGGTGAGTTCAACTGTTTGGATGCCTGTACATTATAAAGGGAAGGATGTGCTTAAAGACCTTTAGTTGTTAGTAAATGTAACATTTTGTATCAATCATAACTCTAATTTTTATCTGTCTACCATTTTTAGGTGAGATGAGCCCATTGAAACCATTTTGTCTTTCTCTGGCATAACCTATGTCAAAATCTTCAGCAAATAATTTGTCACTCATTTTTGGATGAGAACACATCATCTGGAAACACATCCCACTTTGATACTGAAGCAATTAACAATCCCTTGTGTCTATTAGGAAGGTTTTAATGTGATTAATAGAAGTATCTTTTAATGTATTTTAAAATAGCCTTATAGTCATAATAGTCTGAAGACCTAATTCAAGGGACGAAATAGTTCAGTTTCTTTTTTTTTTTTTCTCTTTTTTTTTTTTTTTTTTTTCCCTGAAAGTCTAAGATGGTAAGATCAAGACAAAGCCTCTGGATCAGACTGCAGCTCCTGGATAATGATCTCCTACTGCCACACAAATATGCAAAGTCTGAACTGAAGACATTTCAAAGCAAGAGTTACCGATGCACAAAGGTTTTAGTTTAAGGATTTTCTTTTCTGCTGTATAACTTAAAGGTGACTTTGTATGATGAAAGCTAGTGCAGAAGAAGAACAGTGTTTTTATGCACTGCTAATTGTCCTGGCAGTCTCTTTGGGCAAGAAAAAATGAATGGGTAATTTTTCCTTGTTCATTTTCATCATGCTACTCCATTATTATCATATACAATTACTGCAACTTTCATTAGTAGAAAAGGGAAACCAGAGATTAAGACAACACAGGTGCTCTAAACAGCTGTAGCAAAAGCTCTTGTTCATAATAAAGTGGACGATGTTTTTGACTATTAGTGGCCATTTCTGTCCAAACCTGTGTGATATAACAGAAAATCCTTACAACAGAGACTCAACACAAAAAGATATGGTGACTAATTCAAACAAGCTGTATTCAAAGCAGTCACTGAGGGATGATATAAAACAGATGAGTAGACATGGTGGGCAGAGGGGAAAGGTAGTGATGAATAAACACTTTTAAATCAAAGACCCAAAGTCAAAGCCAGCCAAGTGATTTAGAATTAATTGTGCCATCACAGTTTAAATATATATATGTAGCATCTTTTCCTTGTTTCTGCAAACAGCCATAAGCAGATCAAAAAGTCTTCAGTTGCATCCATGTCATGACTGTATTCATGTACCTATTAAAAATCTTTTCTTAATGTTTCATAACTGGAAATTGTATTACTTTCTTGCACTTGTCAAAAAGGTAACACAAAGAGGTTTCTGTTCTGTTAATTAATGCATATACAAATATTGCTTGCAAAAACTTAGATATATCACTTGCTATAAACCATAAAAGATCTGCTATTCCATCAGCTTTTTCTGCAAAGAAAATTTCAAAAATATACCTTTCACAGAAAGCAAGCACAAGACCTGTACAACTAAATTAATTATTTTTCATTGCTCACCCAACTTTAATTACACATTCTAGCCTTTGGTGAATCAATAGGCTTCTAGAACAAGATAAATATGTGTGTATATAAGTGCACTATTGAGAGATATATTCACCTTTTAATAGAAATAGTTTTCAAGGAGGTGTAGGACGGGGTGTAAGAGCTTTCAGTTTTGCTCTCTTCAGTTACATATAGAGCTGCAGCTAAATACAAATGCACAGATTTGTAGTGGTGTGCAAATGCAGAAAGCATTCAGGCTTGTGTCACACAAGGTAACAAGGTGGGGAGGGCAGTGGAAGCTGGCCTTAGGGCTGACTCCAACAGAAGTGCAACTTTTCTGCCAAGAGCTTATTATCTCCTTGAGGCTCATTAGTTTAGGAATAACACTGGATAAAAGCAGGTAGAGTTCATTTGGATCTGAGCTAATACATCTGTGAGTTGAATTGAACTGCATGGGAGCTGCAGTGCCTCAGGAAAGACCCCTTCAAGAGCCTTTCCCTCAAACAAGATGTTTGGAAATGAGTAACCTAGAAGACTGCTGGCATCCTGGGGAAAAAATCTATTCATTTTAGTACCTTCCTTCGGACCTAATGAAGCTGAGTGTATAGAAAATTCTTCAGAATTGGGACAGGATTTAGGCCTAAATTGTAATGATGAGTCAATGTGTTTTTAATATGTAAGGTTTATCTTTTTAATTTTTATTCCATCTAGCTTCTTTTTGATGTATAACCTTATCAGTTCTTCCATAGGCAAAATTCCCATTAGTTTGACGAAGAGATTTTTCTGATTATGATGCCATAAGCAGGCAATGCTTGACCATCCAACAGGCTGCTGGTTGTGTTTACATTCTAATCAATATGTATACTGAGATACGTGGTTATTTGCAAGCAAGCCATCTCTATGCCTAGGCTGCTATGAAACCTTACAGAAAATCAAACAGAAACTGGGCTTAGAGCCCAGGAAAAACAAACCACTGCTGCCAAAAAACAATATACTGAAACACTATACATCTGACATAATACCAAGTAGTCTCATTAGCTTTGTGTTTGTAAAAGTCTTTTCTTAACAATGTTGTTTTTGAAAGCCTCCTCAGACTGATTCTGCTTCTAAGAAAGCATATAAGCCTCTACTGTAAGTTGTCCTGTGTTGTTCCAGTGCTCAGGCCTGCAAAACCAGCACACTACACTTAGCTATGGCTTATGAAATATAGTTAAAATCATGTTTCTGTCCTTGGAAATGGCTTAGTTTGAATGCCTGTCCTGCAATTCGTCAGAAGAAAATGAACAGCAGGCCATTACACATAGTTTAGCCCCTTCTCCCAAAGGGAGGATCCAAAATGTGTGTTATCTTTTCTTGAGCAGCAAATGATTTCTTAGTTCAATAGTGGGTAAGGCCAGCTGCAGGCACAGCCTAGGCTGTACAGGAAAGATCATGCTATGAGTTTTGTTCAATAAATAATTATGCTCCTTTTGCATGGTTTCTTTGAGGCCTTTGATCACAAAAATGAAGCCTGTGGTTGTCCCTATTCATTTGTTTTTTTTCTCTCCTGTTTACAAATGACTGACTCACCACTGTGTGATCCTGAGGGGTGCACAATCTAACAATGCAGTGAATCAGCCAAAACAGAGTCATGTCGTGTTTTAAAAGAGCAGACCATGCATATTCAGAAACACCTCAGCTTCAAAAAGCAAAATGCTTACATTGCTGAATGTTAGAGCCACAGGGAAAGGAGTTTGCCTTGTGATAAAAAGCTGGTGGTACAGACTTCAGTAAGGATTTTGGTATTTGTATTCTGCATTATCTGCAGGCTACTGAGAAGTCTTGCAAGAAGTAGATATTTTCAGGTGGATTTGAATATATGGAAACCTGGCGTAGTCTGTCACACAGCGTGAAATCAGTCTAAATAGAAATACTGAGTTACGGTGTGGCAGTGGACGATGCTGAACACAGAACAACATCCTTTAAACAGTGTTGGTGGTAGGCAGGTGGGCAGGCCATGTTTGACATGGTTTGGTTTTACTGGAAGAAAATGTAGTTTTATTTGTGACAACGCTGTTTAATTCTTGTTTCATCTCATCTGTACATCATGCGGGATTTTGAAATCTCTGCACAGCCAAAACAGAGCAGTGAATGTGTAAACCTGAAATTTCTTAGTCTGGTCTCAGCAGAGCATTTCAAACGGTTTTCATTTTAAGTTCTTCTTTCTTTTTGTCTGATAGTAACATTTGCAAGAGTTTCACTTTTAAGTTACAAATGTTTTCAGTAGCATGAAGTGGATAGATCAACTATGGATCAGTTGATTAGTGGTATATTGCCATGTCATGATAATACTAGCTGGAACAGGATACAAATAAGAACATTCAAACAGGATATTAAAACCTGATAGGACAGAGGTACAATGTGAAATGAATGTAGCACAGCATAGACCCTAGTGTCTTGTCTTCCCTAGTGTCTTGCACCTTGTCGATTGATATATGAATGTTAAGTGAACACAAACTGCTGTAAAATTCTGCTTATCAGAATGTGATAAAAGTGATCCCAGTTTAAAGAACTGGACAAACAGGCCCATCTTAAACAGATTGGTTTCAGAATCCTTGCAGCTTCTTGAATTAATATTATACATAGGACAATAAGCATGTATTTAGTAGAGAATGGCCGTACAGGCCGAAGAAAGAAAATTCCATCCTTTAAGGCAAGAATAAGAAACTCTTCTGCTGCTTATGTATTCTACTTTAAAGTCCATATTCATGTTGGTAAATGGGTGCTTTTGTATACAAGCTTTTTTGAAAAGACTGGGAGGATGACATCTGAAAATGAATTCCTGAACATTTCTGATATAACTATATGAAGTTTAGTGACTTAAGCTAATATTACTAAAATTCTTCAGGAAAAACAGCTTAAAAATGTTCATTTGGAGACTCCGGATGAGCTATCTCCAATTAAATCCACTGAGCAATGCAAAAATTATCATTCAGCTTTATATCTTGACATTTCAGAAACTTTGCCTTTTTTTTTCTCTGATTCTTCTTTTACAAATAAAATGAAGGACAGTTCTTCAGAGAGAGACTTAAAGGAGCAGAAAATGCATTAAACCAGTGTTTTTTACAGTGTCATCTATACCAATCAACTTAATGAAGCCACAGGACACTTATTTAGTAATTTCTAAACTTCTGCCTTCACTGTGTCTGCCAGCACTTGGAGACTGTCATTCACCTTCATATGCCTTTCCATCATTATGTACCAAGGCTTTTGTTTTCCTTTTTTTCTTTTTAAAACTAGGAATATGAAGAATTAGTTTACTCAGTACTTTAAGAAAAATGTAAAAAATTCAGTACAATGAATTAGTAAGGGGGTCCTGCTTCTAATATGTTTTTTCGACTTTTCATGAACATCCGGGGACATCAATCAAGGAGTATGTCATGCACAAGCAAAACTAGCTCCTGTTATGAAGAGCTTAAAGTCATGACCGACAGGAGGCTGATACTGCAGACAAACAGATGAAGAAAGGGCTTGTGGAAGAAGTTGTGAAATGATCTTGGCTAACACAAGTGCAGCCCTGATTACCTGGAAACAGTGAAACAAAAGCAGCAGTTCTCATTTATCAGACCATTTCTATGTAAATGTGCAAGCAGGGCTTTTCTGGAGCATATCCAATCTTCTCTGGTTAAGCTGTCTGTAGGAGTCATATGCTGTTTCTGAGTTGCCCACAGAAAAGCTGCTTCTAGTAGCTGTCCTGTGTTGCCCATTGCTCCCTCCCAGGATCCCCTCACCTCTGGACTGAGCTGCAGCCCTCAGCATGCCCAGCAGCCTCTCCTAATTCAGGCCTGGATCCAGAAGACTCGTTTTGGCCCTTGTCATGCCCACATGCTCCCCACTCCCTCCTGGGGAACAGGATGAGACTAAAGGGCCATGTCACCCGCACACAAATGCTATTTTGCAAGTCAGTTGCTCCAGCAGAATACTCTTGCATTATCTAATTGCAATCAAGCAATCACTCAGTACTCTGTGTTTCCAAATCTGTTTGATATTTTGTCAAGCAGAGACAATGCTTTAGAATGAGTGGCAAGGTCTTTCTGTCAAGCTAGTAAAGGTTATCTGAGGACATCCAGCAGATACTTTCATGGCTTTTAATCATGGCTGAATGAGTTTGTGAAGCCATATTTACTTCTTTGGGATACAACACCAAGACTCACTTTCAGCACCTTGGGCTACCAGGTAGCATAATGCAGCCAGACATATTAAAGAGGACCCAGGGGTCCCAGACTAATGACTCCAGAATTGTTGCACTGAGAACCCCTCAAAAGTCGTGTTTTGATTGATTTTATTTTTTTTTTAATTGGCCAACTGCTTCCAGGTATCTCCTGTTTAGCACTTATTGTTTTTGCTGGTTGCTCAGATATGAGTGTGGTAATCTCTTTTCTAAATGCTAATCACCTTTTGTGACCAACCTGCCCAGAGAAGGATTCACTAGTAAATTTGTTTCACTGTGAAGGCTCAAATCACAATCAGTCTTCTCAAAAACCTGAACAGTTCCTTGTTTTTTTCTTACAAGTAGACACTCTGGCGTGTCTTTGCGAAACTGTCTGTTGCACAGATTCTTTGCCAGCAGATGTAAAATCCCTCCCATGAATTCTACCTTGCAAATCTCTGTTTCTGGCTATGGGATTACATAGCATGGTCTAACAGATTTAATTTCCCAAACCCTTGTTGAAGTGTTGCAGTTTTTCTTGCAGAACGTGAATTGGGTTCTCTCTGCCTTTGTGTATTTAACTTGACTCCTGTAATTTTTGCAGCATTTTCTACTGTGGTAGTGTATGTGGATAAGTACAGCATTGTGGGGTCCCAAAACACAGATAGGATCTCTCCTCATTGTTTTATCCCAGTGGTAACAGCCTTCAAAAGAAAAAGCAAGAGTAAATTGCAGTTCTGAAGTAGTCTGGCCCACTCTTTGGCCCAATTTGCTGTTTTACTCATGCCTCGGCCGTATTCTGCTTTTTGCAAACATTTCTTCCTCTAAATAAGTGTACTCGCACTTCATTTTTTAAAAAAATCTTTTAGTCCAGTCCAGCAACACATACTCTGTGTGAGCTGAAAAGATCTACATCCCTTTTTCTTTTTGAATAATGTAGTTGGGGCCACCTTTCAGCCGAATCCCTTAGGCACTTCTAACAACAACCTGAGTTGATAGTCTTACTGCCTCTGGCCAGTACATTGCATTCAGTTGGTACATCTCCTCAGAGCTCTTGATAGGGCTTTGTCTCTGAAGAGGCATAATTCAGCCACAATTCTGTCACTGTGCTTTGTAACATTTGCCTAGATTGAATTAACGTCTCTGCAGGTGGTCTGTCTCCAGCTACACTGTAATGAAATGGAAAGGGGCTGAGAGCAATAGAGCACACTAATAATTTTTCAGGGGAACCAGCTAGGCCAATGTACTCTCTCTAAAAAGCAGAGCTCACTCAAAAAATCCCAGTCACAAAAGCATTACTTTTCTACATCAAAATCTTCCACCCCACAGTTTGATGAACTATTGGTAGCAATCTGTGTGTGTTCAGACTAGTTCTTCTACCCAGTCTCTTCTTGGAGTGCATAAGTAATCAATAACTGAATTTTCATCAAGATCAGTGGAAAAAAAAAAAAAAAAAGGGACACCTCACTGCCCCGTGTAGGCTTTTTTTTTTTTTTTTTGTCCCATCAGCTTGCACCAGTGTCATTAAGCTATTGAAGACACCTGAGCTACTGTAAACAACTGAGTTTCTCTTAGTCTAAGAACAGCTTCCTGCCACACAGCAAAAGTTTAATAACAGGTTATTTTACAGACCTTTGAACACATTATTTGAAGCATTTTAAAGTAAATTTAAACTTTATAATGTTACTTTTTAAGTTAAAAGATACATTATGGCAGAAAAATAAAACTCTTTAACCAAAATTGTATATGAAATGTGAAATCTTAAACATAAAGAGTATAACTGGACTTTGAATATAAGTGCATCAGTTTCACAGAGCAAGTGAGATAGGTTAATGAGTCTTCCTCTGGGCAGAGTATGATCTATAATCCAGAAGCTGAATGGGTAGATTTTCAATATTTTATTTTCTTTCCATTGAATGTATTACCCTGTGGTAAATTTATTTTAAAGCACTGAAGAAGAAATTATTAGATTCTTCATAAATATTTGTTACCTTAAACACTGAACTATCTGAAAGTTTCAGAAACATGAATTTCTGTAAGAAACCTTTGCAATAATTTGTCATCTCCATCTTACAGATAACTTCCTAAAGTAGAGAGGATATTAAGGGCTTGGTTCTGTTTCTTGAACACAGGCATTTAGAGGAATCCAAGGCTATTCAAGGCATCTGCATTAGGGTAAAAAAAAGAACATATGCTTGTCTAGAGTTGTGGTTCAGGCCTTGGATATTTTAAGGAGCATTAAATACATATAGATGACTGAAACTCAGCCTCAAGTGTCCTTAAATTTGAGCTGCCAACCTGAAAAATACCTATGACCCAGTTTTTACAGAGCAGTTTGAATCATATTAACACTTAATTTGTGCGCATCATGACTTCTGTTGGTGCTGGTTGCAGGTACGAGTACCAAGAGTTAGGTCCTCGAGGCTTCCCAGTGGGCATCCAGAAGTGGTCACCCATGAGCATGCTGGTCTCTGAGCTACACCCCAGCTGCTCCTTTGACACCAGCAGACTGAAGGACATGCTTCTCAGGACTCTGCTTAGGAGTCACCCAAACCCAGAAACACCTGAGGTCTGCAGGCTTAAAGAGGCAGTTCAGCCCTTCCTGAGCCACATACTGAAGTGCTGTCAGGAGGACTGCTCTTGCCCTGTTTCCAGAAGCATGTTTCTTAGATCTTCTCAGAAAATCTTACAAAAGACAGTTACTGCCAGAGCCCTGAGGGTACCAGCTCTAACCATCCCTGCCCAGCCCCCAGTGCTCCCCCCACCAGCTTACAGCCCAGGACCCTATATCAGCACCCCAGGGCCATCATACCCTGCCCCAGAGATGCCACAGCAGGGCCAGTCTCCAGCTCCTCACACCATGCTCTGCCCAACCATCGGCCCCACCGAGCTGGGCTCCAGCCTGCGAATGGCTTTCTGACTTGGCCTTGGACCTGGCTTATCGCTTTGGACCTGCCCAGCTGTAACTGACCCTGGTTTCCTACCGTTCTGTCCCTTGCTCTACCCCAACAGACACAGAGCAAAATAGAGCATCTGGCCAGATCGCCTTTATTAGGAGTGATAAAATGCTCAAATGCCATTTGTACTAATGGGATTTTTTTGTTGTTGGTTTTCTGGTTCCTCACAGCCTGAGTATTGTTCAGACGAAGACAATCATTTTCTTTCCATATAAATGCCATCTAGAAAAAGGAGTGCTGAGGTGTGCACAATAAGCATATGGAAAGCTAGTATCTTCTATATATTAGACAAAGGTGTTTTCTGGTACGGGTGTGCCCTGTCTCACCAGCTGAAACAACCAGCCTTGTCATGGCATCAGTATGGCAGTAATTAAACAATGGAGGAGTGTGTTTGTACACATAATGTGATTTAAGACATCAATTTCTAGTTCTTTACAAAGGATAGTGCATTTAAGCTGACTGTATCTTCAGTGCACATTCTCTGAGCACCAAGTTGCCATATGAGAAGTGTGTATATGGGGGAAACAGCATTTTTCAGTTGTCCAGTAAAAGACCCCACCATTTCTCACTTTCTATTTTAAAGGGAAGGTCTCAGGCATCTGTTACAAAGGAACCTCAAGTCTGTGAAATCCAGAGGAGATCTTCAAAGATACTTCTCTACAGTTCAAAATAAAATGTCTATTTTTTAAAAAGAAGTGGAACGTTAGAAATGCACCGATTCTTAACAGCTTCCATTGGCTGCCTGCTCAGTGTGCTGCTTTTCTGTAGCTCCCCTTTAGAGTTTTAGTTCCCTCCTTGAATAGGGGAGTGGGTGTGTGTATATAAGATGCTGGGAAGCCTTGCATTGGAGGCAGGATGCTGAAATGTTAGGTGAGATGAAATGATATTTTGATGTTTAAATTCCACCTGTAAATTTAGCTGATGATGGTACACATTTTCCTTTCTGAGACCCAAGCAGGCCTGCTGAACACCTGAGACTCAGAGCAATACATGCTGTAATACAGTCCTATCGTTAAGTAGTATATTCGCCCAAGCAGCTTAATTTATGTTGCACTAGTCACGTGCACCCTCAGACATCACTACTTTGGGTTGTCTAACTAAAATATCTGATAATCCTTGAAATAATGTTTCACTAAATAAATTTCTATGAAAGTCAAATAATTGATGGAGGAGTACCAGACACTAAACATGACATCTTAGTCAAGAGAGTGGAGACAGTTACTTCACAGACTTCATAATTGTGTCTGATTATTGATAGGCATACATGGTGCAGAGTTTGGGACTTTTTTTACTAAGGTGAAATTTTGTGCATTAAAATCTTTACTTCAGGTTTGCCCATTCTACAGCAACTGAACAAATTTGCACAAATGGTAGTAAAGATGATGTATTACCCCTCTTAGTGTGAATTACAGGATGTTGAAGTCCCAGGGAGTAAGAACAAACAGGCGCTTTGGGCCACCAGGAGCAGAGTGTGCCCCATGCTGCATCACATAAAGCAGAGCCTGCTTCAGACACTGCTAATGAAGAAAGGATGGAGCAGGAAGGATTGCTGTCCATGTATATACAGCTTGCACATCATGCTTTTGTGTATACTTGATGCTTGTGTAACTCTCATTGCAAGATTGTAATTAATCATCTGGCCTCATTACAAATGTTTCCTTAATTCAAGGTATAGTCATTTTGCAGAGGGAGATGTCAAATTTCACCTCCAGGGTTCTCTCTCAGGGTTGTAACCTGTGTTTGATCGGTAATCATTTTGGGGCTGTCATCTCTGCGCTCCCTGGATGACATTTCTCTTCCAATTTTTTTTTTTTTTTTTTTTTTTTTTTTTTCTGCTCAAGCTCCCTATGGCATTGTCTTTAAAATTTTTTTCCAGTATCTTTTTTCATGTTTCTTGCCTGCATCTCTCAGGCTTCAAGAGCACTGACAGAGAAACTAACAGCCGAATGACAAATGACATCCAGGGCAGCGTGCTTGTTTAGCAAGAGTGAGGAGGTCTGATAACGTTTGATACAAAGGGATTTTTCCTTTCACAGAATGGTAGGACACAATGCACATATCTTCCCCTGAGAGATGTGGGCTTCAAAGAGTCATTTTAATGCTAGCAAAAATGCTCGTATAGCTAAAACCTTACATTTTCTTTGCAATAGTAACAATTTGCTCTAAAATGCAAAACTGCTTTCGAGCATGCCGGTTTCTTTGTGCTGAAGCTCTTAAAGGATGAACTGCAGCAGTGATTGTTTTCATGCTAATGATTGCTACAAGGAAGGACTTAATTCTGTGATTCATAAATATCGTTAAACTCTAATTTATAAACATGATCGTTTCAAGATATAAAGTACCCAATCAGGCCAAAGCAATTAGAATTTCTACGTTGCTGTGTTTTTAGTATAAATTCATTATGTCTGTCTGCACATTCTCAATCTTATGGTTGCCATTAGGCTGTATTAATGAGAACACGACACTGAGCCAATCTTAGCAACAGCAGCTGTACCAACAAAATGCTCTCCTGAGGAATATTGATTTCCCTTCTTGGATGTACTTAAACAAAGGCTGGTATTGCAGACATCTTAACCTGTATGTGCTTTAGTCTTCTGAACATTGCTACATCATTGCCTTTTTTTTATGAGAGAGAATTATTCTGTACTTTGACAGAGGTGTGGTCTGAGATGCATGGCCTTAATGGTTCACTAACGCAAGCAGATAAGCAAGATAAACAATTTTTCAAAAATATGTTTTTCTAAAAAGACTATTTCAACAGTTAAGATTTTGACAATAAAAAAAATAAAACAAAATACAAAGCAGTACAAAGAAAAGAGAGCACAGAACACAGAATATTACTGAACCCCTGGTAGTGGAAATTGATCTTTTTCTCATTAAAAATGTGTGGCATTTTTGTAAAAGCTTCAGAGAGGAGACCAAAATGGCTGCTTGGCATTCTCGGTGCTTGCTGCAGGAGACACTCTGTCAATTGTGTCTATATTTAAAGATTGCTGGAGAGCTGGGCAAATACAGTAGAACAAAAATCTGTAACTCTTCTCGAAAATGCAGTCCATGTGTTTGTCTTCCTGGCATTTGTAACACTTCTTCCTCTGAGTACAATGTGAGCATGTACTGTTTTATTTAATAACAACGTCATGAGACTGAAAAGTGCCCTGAGTGTCAATGTGAATTTAATATCTGCTCTTCAGAAGCCTGATGTGCTTCTGCACAGGTACTGACAGGTAAAGATCTGCAAGTGAATTACTCAATGAATGAAAAGCAGTTCTGGAGATGTTCTGAAGGGGGAGCATCATCAGAGTAGAGGCACTTAGATGTGCTCATTCTGATAGTTGTTTGTTAAAATTTACAAAAAAGTTGGTGCTTCTTGCTGAACTAAAAGAGGACCAATGTTCAAACCCGTAACTAAAATGTGCATCAAAGATCATATTGAGAAGTGGCTGCCAAAGCAAACAGCTAGAGTGATAATCTTGGGCTATGTTTCACAGTTGCAGTAGGGACATTCTTGTTGCATTTCATGTGCTGAATTGCTGTTGTCCAAAGAGGCCCATCTGAGCTCTCTGGCAGCAGGATAAATATATGGTCAGCAGGAACACCACTGATAGAGGGAGGGCATGAAGAGAGCTGTTGCATCTGCCAAATGCACTGGTGGACAGGATGGAGATGGAGAGGACAAAGGGCAGGACAAATGTTTTTGCTGCTGCTTAAAGTTACATGCTTAGGACTTCAGCCCAGGTAGCACAGATTCAAAGGGGCCACTCAGGTGATGGAAGACCACAATTAGGTTCATGGTGGATGCTGTGCATTTTATATCTTTTCTTTTCACTTTGTTAAAGAATGCTTATTTTTAACCAGAGGCTGTAGTTAATTGCTGGGGAGGGAGGCTGAGAGTTTCTTGCCCTGGTGGCTGCATGCTGGGTCATGTGGAGCCTTCTGGAGGAAAGGGGAGACTGACCCTCCAAAGTGAGCAACTGTGCATAGCTGAGGGGCACCCTTGCTGAGAGTAACGTAGGGCAGGCAGAGCATGTGAAAGACAACAAAGAACCAGGAGCCTGCAGCAGAGCAGACAGTGGAAGACATCTGGGAAAAATAGAGAGCAGAAAAAGCCAAGCTCCAGGGGTCATGAGATTTTTTTTCTCCCAAGAGACCCAGAGGGGACTATGCAAACTTCAGTACTGTGCAAATCTCAGTCCTGTCCAACAAGCAACAGAGTTACTGAAGTAAGATCAGGCCTAGAGCCAAAGGATATCACTACAAGGATACAGTGGGCGGGGGTGTGTGTGTGTGTGTGTGTGTGCTGGTTTATAAAACATTTTTATTTGTAATCTCTCTCATTCTGAACTTCCTCTGTTTAAAAAAGTTTATTCTTGTTCATGTTGTGATGCAGCCTGGCTCTAGAGCTTGCAAGCACAGCGTGGCTCTGGGGACGCTTGCTCTGAGAAATAGGTGCTGACAGACCCACCTCAGGGTACTGGCAAACTTGGGGTCCCTTCACAGCTATGCAATTCTTAGTGATATCCTGGCAGGCTGGCTCCTGCTTCAGAATGAGCAGGATATCAGATGAGGAAACAAAAAATTAATTTTATTAAGGTTCTATGTGCATATTACTGGGCTTACCAAGTACTCCTAATTCAGGCATATGATTACTTAGATTTGACATGAAACTTGATAGCTTTTTCTTCTTCTTCACGTGTCTCCTCCCACAGTTTCTTCTGCATAACTTTCTCAGTCTCCTATCAGTACATGATAGCTATATCTATTTAAAACAGAGGTTCAGGTCTGGATTTTAAATAATTTCTTTCTGGGGATGATTTGAGTCTGGGCCTGTTTTTACTTTCTATACATATCTGGGACAAGGTCTATTGATGCCACTGTGCTTTCGTTTCGGGCATAGAAGTTTATTATTCTGTATATTCAACAATGGAAGACAATATATGATAATTTTACAGGTTTTTTTATTAATAAATAAAATACTGTTTCTGACATTAGATATTGAGCTGTCAAGAGTTAGTTTATCTTGCAAGAGCCTTCTGAATTTTTTCCAGTAAAGTACTTTTAATGTTAAACACTGTTTTCATGACATTTTCTTTATAATCAGCTACAACAGAAACTTATGTGATGTCTTATGTTTTCCTGCCTCTGTGGTCACAGAATAGCTTTTGGGAATTCTTTCTTTACAGTTTTCAATGCATGATTTTTCTGCAGTTTTCCTAAGTTTGGTTTAGTTATTTGCTCTCTGAGACACACGGGTGATTAAATGTAGTGTACACATCATTCTCTGTTTCAAGAACAGTGTAAAGAGATAGGTCTATTAAGAAGATTAATGAGGTGAATACAAGTAGGAGTAAAAGTGCTGGTGGCTCTGTTACATTTCATCAGATGGAAGAAAAGTCCTATAAATTATACAGATGAATTTGCAGTAATTTCAAACAAGCACAATACACGTTTGCTAGCCTATTTACCCAAATATCTGTGCAAAAAAACGAAACCCAAACAAAACCATGTAATGCCAACAGCCATTATGAGATCATTCTTTCCACAGCAATTAATGAGCTGGAATATAAACTGACCAGTGGATGGGGTTAGCATGACATAATGACATGTCCTAGGCTGTTAAATAAATCTGACAGTTAATGGATGTTAGCTAGTTGTGCTTTCTGATTGAGAAGATCTGGGCTCCATCTCTGTTAGTGCGATGAATGCAAAGGTAGATACGATGTATGGCAGTGACATCTGAGACACCCCGAGTGCATCACAGTTTGTTAAAACACATATTCCTTGCTGGTTTATCCATACTTCCAGATTCCAAAACAGGCCCAACTGGGAAGGGCTAAAAACTCTTCACTGTGCTCTCTGAATGAATATTTCCATAAAGTTTAAGATCCTAAAATGTTCAAACAACTATTTTTCCCTGTACTACAAACCTTTAGGTCTTTCCATTCTCCCTGTTTGCTAGTGAGATGAGTCTTTACAAGATCAGCCCCCTAAAAACAAAAAGCGTAATCTGAAGTAGTTACTATACCTTTTCAAGGACATCTCATATAATAACAGAGTCAGAACATTGCCTGAAATATGTTCTACTTTTCAGCCATGACAAAATTAGTGATTAATCCATTTCTGCACCTGTAATCTGTACTCTTCAAGAAATCAATACTTTTCATTAAAGAGGAGTCATTAATTCCTTTTATATAGAAACCTGCTGAAATATATCATAGGATTTTACTTGAAGAAAATTAAAATATGTCATTGCATCCTTTTAGTTCTCTGTGAATCCAGTTTGCTAGTCCCATGATGGACTTTTTAGGCAACTCTGAGAGCTGACACTGTTAGTCATTTCACTGAAATAATTGTGTCTCTTCCAGCTTTTACCTTCTTCAACATTTAAATCATACAGTAAAACATTTAAGAACATTATACCGAAGAATGGTATTGCGATGCTGTTATTTTCATTAGAGTACTTTGTGTTCTGGAGCATGTTTTGGATGTTTCTACACATCAAAAACAAGAACTCAGCAGTAACTCTCATTTTGCTTTGGAAAAATGTGAACTTGGTCTTATGAAAATTTGAAAGGGTTGTCTGTTCTGGAGACTATTTATACACATAATCAACTCTCTGTATCACTCTACAGTCAGTTCATTTTTTCTCTTCTTTCATTTCCTAATCCTTGTTTTCCATTCAAATATAGCCAATCTGATCATGAATAATCTCAGTTTTGTAGGCTACTAAACCACTTGCCTCTTCTCCCCTTCAAACTGCACACATCTATAAATACTTATTTCTATTTCTGTGCTTAGGAGGTGCCACACTGGACCAGATATGTGTGAATGGCCCATTTTAGATAGCTACCAGCATCATATGCTTCCGAAGAAAGGAATCCCTCAGCATACAGGCAGAGTATAGTCCATCTGCCCCTCCCCTTGTTACTAAAATTTGGCAGGCCCTTTCTAGTGGTTAGAAAGGGGTGTAAGTCCAGAGGAAAAATCTAAAAACTCTTTCTACCTTTCATATATATTTACTCTAGTAATATGTGTATACATAAACACTTTGAGTCTGAAATCATATGGGGTATGCCACTCATGTTCCTTCTCCTCTTGTAAAAGATATATACTGTTTCTAGTATATATTGTCAAGACTATAGACTAACACATGGAATTCTTGTATATTTTTAAATCTGTAATGACAAGCGTTATTTTGTTTTTCACAGGAAAATGCCACCGATCCTCTTCAAATAAAGCTCAAAGCTTTCTTCCCAAGTCTGATAAATCAGTATATTGGAATGTTCTTCCTCTTCTCTGTCTAACAGATTCTCACCTCTAGTCATAAGTCTTCTGACATAAACATTATCCCATGGTGAATGGAAGTAAAGACATCTATGTGTACCTCCAGACAGGAGAAATATTTATATCTAGGGGTTAGTGAAACACAGTTTCCTACATTTTCTACTACTGATATGCATATAGTTAATCTGGCTTTGTCTGCAATTCCTTGCAGTTTCTATATTAATAGTATTTCTTTTATAAAGGTTTGGCTGCAGAGAGAGGAGAGGGGTGATGTTTAGAGGGAATGGTGATTATTCCGTCTGTGGGAGGGACTGGGTGTACTCTTCAGATGGCAGGTGGAAAGAGAGAAAATTGAGCCAGGGATTTACCCTGCAGCAAAAAAAAAAAAGATGCAGACAGATGCATGTAAAAATTTGGCCATGTCAAAAAAGCACATTTGTGTTTCTGATAACAAAATTACAAATACCTCTGACAAGTCAGTGGCTTTCTATCTCTTGTGATTTGTAGATCACTGGATATTTTCCAATAGTTTTTTTCTTTTTTTAAAGTATCTTTTCTAAGGGAACCCTTTAAAACATCAGAAACATAGATTGCTGTATAGCATCAGCAACTTTCATTTTGTTACTCATGTCTCATGGTCTTCTTCAGTCATCTTTGGACCCCAAGGGTGCAGATTAGAAAGTATTGTAGAAACAGAGTGCTAGACTTGTTCTGACTCTTTGTTCCATGCAATTGTGTTTCTTATTTTAGGGATTTCCTGTACAGGTGATTGAGGCCTTGGCAGAAATATATATGTTCAAAAGGAGGCTGAGGTTGTGGACTTAAGGTTATCGGTCCTAAGGAATAAACTGGTGGCAACTTTTCTCATTATTAAAAATATGAAGAATAATCTTGCTCAATTGATATATATAGCATTTAACTCACACGATTTTTTTTTTTTTTTAAATTTCTTCATTGTTTGGATTGGCACATTGAAAGCAATGTAACTGAGAAATTCTGTATTGATACAAATATACTTACAGCACATATGTGTAATTTTGCACTTTCCTGTGTAAGTTTCAAGGATAGAGAAATTTCAAGGATAGAGGATTTATTCTGAATATTGGACCAATGGGTTTCCATAATTCAAAGAATGAATAAAATCACTCCTGTACATAATTGTCCATTGTCCTTGAGTATGGACTTAAGGACTATGTCCTTATCTATATAAATAAAAAATATTTAAGTATTAAAAGTTATACATATACACTGTTGTTCATGGCCAAAAGGGACAGATCTCTGCATAGACAGACCATTTAGTTGTACTGAGTTGCTCCTGCATTGATCTGTGGTTGATCAGAGGGGTTTTTTTCCTTAGAAAGGGGTTAAATTGAAGATGTTTTTCTCATTGGTCTTTTTTTAAGAATTAATGACCAGGAAAATGTACAACTATATATAACTAACTTCTGATTTAAATTAAACCTGCTTTTGATTTTTCAGGTTCAAAAGCTTCTTAGTTGCATGTGTTTTCTTTTTATTAACACATTTATTCACTGTAGTTCAGTTGCCTATTAGACTTTATGAAGAAAGAGCTTTAAAAGGCTTAATTTCTAAGGTTATTTTTGTTTCCTACTCCTAAATGCAAAGTAGAAGAGTGATTTAGTTGGTTTTGATTTGGTCATCCTCCAGGAAGATACATTTACTCAAATGTGTTGTCATCATCATAAATGTGGAACTGTTCATTGTGTCTAACACAATTGATATTTCAGTATTATGCAATTTTTAATTTTCAGTTATTTTTGTCTTTTTTTTTTTTTTCTGTTTCTTGTTTCATCTTCCTTGTCCTTTAGGTTTATTTCTTAAATATTTTTGTCTTTTTTAGTGTCTTAAGTTCTTTGTTCTGTTTCTGTCCTTCCATATTATTTTCCTTCCTTACTTTTCCCCAGCTTCATGCAGTGTATTATCGCCTTTATTTTTCTCCATTTGCTTGTCTTATTTTCAGTCTTCCTTACTGATCTACCTTTTCTCTCAGCCAGCTTTTGCTTTCCTACCTCTTTTTGATTGTTGCTTGAGAGACACTGCCATGACCATTTAATGCTCCCTTCACCTGGCAATCGACTGTGGCATCACTGATGCCAGATTACCATATGTGAGAGAGATTCTAGCTAGGCCAGGAGTGTCAGCTGTTATTTTCCTCATCCTAGCTGCTTTCCAAAATTGCCTTTTCCTCTATTTTGTTAGTTCCAAATGCTTGGGCTAAAGTGTTCCCTAGAGCTTGAAATGCACTGTCTTAAACTAATGCATGGCTTCTTTACTTTTATTTCTCAAGGGAAAGAAAGAGGAGCTAAAACTGAGAAGACTCCTAGTTCTACCAGCATCCTTTTTCTTTTTTTTATTTTGTAAGGAGATGATACTGAGACTTGCCCAAGTCATGTCTGTTGGCTGTTATTGCTCCTTGGGACTCAACCAAGGACTCTGAGACAGCTGCAGTGTTTATGCATCTGCTGCATACTCTTGAAGAGATATGGTTCAAATGCTGTCATCTCTCAAACCTTAATCCAGACATTGGACAGGACATTTCAGCCACAGCTTTTAATGAAAACCTCATCCTTCACAGGTCAGCTCTGAACCATGCTTGGCATACTCTTTTTGTTTGGTTGCTGGAAAGCGGTATTTTCTCCAGAGAATCTGAATTCAGACTGAAATTCTAGAGGAAGCAGCAGCTATCCCAGAATCTGAGATAAATTTGCAAGTTCAGGCAGTTCGGTAAAAACATCTATAGGCCATACTGGTAAAATAACTCACCAGTAACCTTGTGTATAACAAGTTCATGAGGGAAATCTGTAGTTTGACATCATTGGTTTTGATGGAGATGCAAAGTACAAAAATAAAAACAGATTAACTGGTTTATACATAGTAAATCTCTGCTTCTCACTTAAGTGGAAGTTGGTGCTTATTTTACCTAGACTAATGTATTTTTCCTATGGAGTGTTTTTTTCTGAAAATAAACCAACTAAAAGTCCTTGGGATTCTGAGTAGCATTTGTCATGTAGTTTTTCTCTTGTCACAAGGTATTAGGCAAAATGTTCAGGAGTGTTTCAAAGCTAGTCATGCCAAGTTAGCTAAGTACACATGTCCATTTGTAGGAAATACGAGAATCACCTTCTTTTCTGCTGCTTGGAGCCAGCATGGAATGTTGACTACTCTAATGACCCAAGTGTGAAAGAAAGCAAAGAATAGCAGAGTCGTGTTCTGAAAGCTGTCACTGAAATGTCATCTGCAAGGTGAATGTTTCTGCCATTTGCACTGATAGCTGTGGGGAGGCTACTGCATCTTGCTGATGTTATCGATGTGTTACTAATCCTTCTTATCAGAGATCATATGCAAAAGGTACAGTATAATTTTTGTATTTAGTAATAAACAGACATGAAAAGCATTCCTTTACTTCATGTTGATGTTGGATCTGACAAAGGAAAGAATTCTTCCCTTGCTTTTCTTGGCTGTGGTAGAATTGAAGGACTGCTCCTTCTTGAGGGCAAGCCTACCCCTTGGTCTGGCAAGGTGGCTCGCAGCAGTGAAAGATCTGATGGTCAAACAACAGAAACATAACTGGAATCACCTCTTTGTAGATTTGAAGACAGTAGTATATACCCTTAACTGATGTCTTTTGCTTATCCTAGAAATAGCTAATGGGAAAGAGTCTATGATAGAAAGTACAATTTCAAAGAGATCATGTTCACAGTATTTAAAAAAAAAAAGTTCAGGAAGGATTTCCTACAACAATAAAATGTCCCATAGAAGTACTTCAAAACATACTACTATGTAATAAATTAAGTCTAAATAAATTTGTAATTTTGGTGAAATCATTTTATTTAATTTAAAATAAAAATTTTGAATTTTATTTTGGAGAATGCAAAAATATGGATTTTTTTTTTTTGCAAACTGGATTGAAATCAGGTTTTTATTTTCTATTGGCAGTTATTATCAAAGTCTTTTTTGTCTCCTTTTTTTTTTTTTTTTTTTAGAAACAGCAAACAGAACTGTTTCCTAGCCAGCTGTGGATAAGACTTTCAAAAACAACACCAGTTTCCTAATTGAATTAAAAAGATGCACCAAACCTCCCCTCAACCCTGTAAAATCTTGGACAAAATCAAACAAATCCACTAAAGGACAAAACAGAATAAAAAATCTGTTTGCTGGGATTGGTGAGTGTATTGGCTTTGTAGCAATGAATTGGCTTGCTCTCTGTTTCTACTCTCTTCCCAAAAGCTATTTGATCTGAACCCTAATGAAAGAAGGAAGCAAGGAAGACGTGAGCTAAGGATTAGGTGACACAAGCAACTTTCCCTGTGGAGAGAGTGGCACCATGCTGATCTTCCACTAGAGAGCTCTGAACTCTTTAATAAAAAACAATTTTCTTTTTTATTTAAGTAAAAGATTTTTTTTTTTCACTTCACAAGGTAAAAAAGAACGAATCTTTAATTTGTGTGATAGTGACAGGGAAGATAACTGAAATCCAATATACAAAAACATTCTTTATGCTGTAATTTTAAACATTTTTTCCTTAATTAGAAAGACTGTAGTTTGTCCATAGGCTGTTGCTAGTATCTGACATGCTTAAACTTGCATCTAGAAATCTGTCTTCCAAGATGACCTGACAAGCAAAATGTTGTGTCCCTTTTTCTTGTATAATAAATCCTTCAGAATCATTTTGCTGTTTATTTTAATAATGCTTAGGTAGACCTCACTGAGTTTTATACAAACAGATTACACATCAACATGGTGGGACTGCTGTTGCTCATGGCTTGAGTCTATCTGTTGTTTGTGTCTGTCTATTAAATCTATCTATCTGTTGTTTATGGTCATTGGAAGACTGACAGTTCCTTTTTTTCTTGTGTAGTCCTGAAATATATTTTTCATTGTAGAAATATGAGTATTATTCTACAATTAATGCTGAAAATATGTTCTCAGCTAGGCACATTTCATTATTCTATTGGTTGACGCATTCATGCAAAGAGAGAGCATATAATTCATCCCAGATCATGAATAAGTAGTAGTTGAGGTAAAATGTTGTAAGGTATCCAGATACAGAAGTTTTCATTACAATTTGTTAGAGTGTTTCTGAGTAAACTGACCTATCTGTAGAAATATGTTCCTGTGGTTGTCTTGATGGCTGTAAAGTTTGTTGTAAACAAACTCTGCAGATATGTATAGGCTTGTTGCTGAAAGTTTGTTGGTAACTAATTTCAGTTTTAAGAAAAGTACCTTTTTGTGAAGTTACTTAAGGAATGGAATTGAATTAAGTAATGACTGCCTTTAACATCTTTTATCTATAAAGATAATTGGGTTTTGGGATGTTTGAGGGTTTTTTGATTATTTCCTGTAAAGTTTTTCTTGAAGCTTCTTGATATTTTCTTCCACAGATCCAGTTAGTGCTCATCTGGAAATTCTAGAGTAGAAAGAAGCCAATGCTAAATGTTCAAAAGGAAGTCGAGACTATCAAATAAATCATAATTCTCGACACACTCTAATGAATGTTACAAATATTATGTCCCTTCCTAATTCCACACTTCATGAAAAGATAGCATTTTTCACATCCTTCTATCACCTAATTTTGACTCTTTGGGTGGGGGAACTAAACAGACAAAGATCTTTTGTTTTGAAAACACCAAAACATTTACTTTTCAGACATTTTTGAGGATAAAATCTTGTCAAAATTTGACCCATCTTCATTGAACTATGATTAGGCTTCACTGATATATATATTACCCTTTTTTCCCATTTCCTTATATAACATCATTCAACCATAGAGAGGGGGAGCTGTGAAAAAAAAACAAACTAAATCCATAAGGGTGTGGGAATAAATTAGAGATATACAAACTTGTAAAAAAGGGGCAATCAAGGATGTTTAAGACCACTATGAGGTATTTGTAAGTGCAAAGGATTCCCTGGGTGAAATCTGTACATAAATTATGCTGTAGCTCAGCAGGGGAGATATAATGTGGAGTGGTCATGGTGTTCATGCAGGTTACTGAGCAACAATTTCAAGGGCAAGCGAAGTGGATTGTAGTGTCCTCAAAAGCAACAGATTCAGTACTCTTAGTAGCTATGTTTTTCTTGGCCCTAGTCAGCTGAGAACTTGTGGTTCCAGTACAGCACCATGGCTATCAGGGCAGTTCACTAAGGATTGTAATATAGTGTGACTACAGTGAAAAGGCTTAGTTGTGAATGGTGTTAGGACGTTTTTGACCTCCCTCTTGTCAAAAAGATGTGGAAGGGAGTGATATTATTTGTCTATCTTTTAAGGTCTTTAGAGCCTCCAAATTAACTAAAACGAAGAGAACTGCTTGAGATGAGCACTAAAATCAATGTCACCACTAGTGATATGTGTTTTATTTCCAAAGTAGTGACTGTTTTTAAAAATGCATGCTGCAAAGGCAGTTGTAGTTGCCAGTCAGTATCAACTCCTTTTTACTAATATTTTTTCCTTTTCTTTCCTGGTTACTAAGGTAGCATTGCTTTGGCTTGTTTTCTCAGTATTTTTGCATCATTAACAGTCACCTAGATTTTGCAGGATTTCTGTCTCTTGCCTGTAACTCATCTATACTTGCATATACCACTACTGTTGTTGAATAATAGAGCTTGACCAAATGGAGGAAAATCAAGCTGGATTTTTTTCTGATACTTACTTCACCATTAAGGGCCAGGTATGAAGTGCCTACCATTATCTCCAACTTTAAGTTGATGTGGAATTTATGTTTAGGAAATAACCATGAGAAAGAGGGTCATTGATCTAGACTGTTCAACTTGCTCCATAAGTTACTGAAACTTATGGTCACTGATGGGATTTCTCTATTGAAAAAAATTTTGCAAGTCATGTTGATTTTAAATAAAAGGAAGAGAAAACAGCCACAGGCATCCACACCCATGTGTGTGCCTACCATTTAGCTGCCTGTAGGTGACCTCTTGTTTACAAAGGATTTATGATTACTGGTCATGTTCTTAAGCATGCCTGAAGTGTCTTTTGAGACTTTTACTTATTTTGTTCTGCTTGTTACTTTTACTTTTTATAGCTGAGTTACATGGTGTTGCCTACATGTATGTGTTTACTGTTGAAACAGTAAATAAAAGGGGTATATAAGGGCAATGTATTCAATAGTGTTGGACACTAGATCCTTGAATGACTTTGCTTGCTAATTTAGTGATGATAAACAAATATTTTAACAGGGGTGTAATTTAAAAGATGTAGTTATCTTTTAACTGGTCATTATATTACCATTATTTTAATGTATTTGCTATCTCCATATGCCTGTGCATTTTATACAGGAGCGGTTGGTGAAATAAAGTTTGGCTAGTCAATACTGCCTGCATGAGAACAATCCCTTCAGATCTCAAATTCTATGACATTTTTCTACTGACCTCCTATTGAGGTCAGTCAGATTTCTGACATTGACATCAGTGAAAGAAAGAGTTCTGACCTTTCATAAATCACTCCAGCCTCTGCTGAGATAGTCACATTTGGGTTAAAAAGCTATCATATTCTTAGGCTCAAAGGACACATGCTAATTTGGAGTAGAGGAATTCAAACTAAAATAGGAATAGAGAGATCTTTAGACTGGAACGGACAAACCCCAGAGGCAAATGAGAAGGCATGATTGCTAAAATTGTGGTATCAGTTTAACTAAAAGGAATTTCCATTTATATTTATCTGAATGCCTGTGCTGTAATGTATGATATTACAAGGCCATTCATAAAAGGCTTCTGCTAAACTAAAAATTCTCAGTTAAAATGACTAGGAAGGAACATTTCTGTCATGAAATATATGCTAAAATTATTTACAAGAATGATCCACACTATTCTTTTGGAGTACGCAGCCTTCATCTTGGAATTTAACATTTTTTGAAGAAAATGAGAAGCAAATGAAACTGTGAAAAATGTTTTCCAAATGTGTATCACTTACAAATAAAATTCCTCTTCTGTTGTAGTAGTTCTTTTATTGACTTTGAAACAATTCTAAGCATAGCTATCAACAATGAAAAGTAAGTATTTACAGGCTCATCCCTTTAACAGTGAACTTTAGTGATAAGCAAATTTCAGAATCTTCAGGTACTTTTTAAAGGGTAACATATCTTAGAAGATTTTTTTTAATACTTAAATTTTGCAAAAGTGGTCCAATGAAGTGTAATAGTCATCTGTTTCTCCAAATTACAGTACTTTCTCTTTTTTTCATTAATCAGATTTTTAAGCAGCCTTTGTGATATTCTTGTTGTTTCTCTTTTGCAGTGTCTTACAAAGATAGAAAATGTATAGGCCTATTTCTATAAAGTGCATTTTGAAATCCATACCAATTAAGTGCCTTTTTTGAACTACTTTACTTCCTTCCCCCATCTATTGATTTACAAGCTGGCAGTGTTAAATATCCTCAGAAAAAATTAGGCTACATGTTTTAGTAACATTTCTGCTGGTGTGCTCCCTTTTGCAATTCCTGGTAGATATTTTTTCGCTTCCTGCTCCAAGCCATTGTGGGCTGTTAACGTTTGCTATGTTTACTTTAGAGATGGCTATAATTCAAAGTAGGACAAGGTGTTTAATCTCTGTGTTATCAGTAAAAGCTTGTAAAATACTTTTAGGCACGCTTTTTTTGGAAACCATTAGGCAAATGTCCTACCAAATATTTAAGTATGGGTTTTTTTAAGCCTTTTTAAAAGTAAGCCCACATGAAGAATGTGAATTATGCACTTCAAGAAGCCAAAATGTAATACACTGGAGTAAAATGAGAGCTTCTCTAGCTGAAGTTTAACCTTGTTGTTGCCTGTTAGGTAGTGTAACTAGGCAACTGAGGGGAAGTGGGGAGGACCTTGCTAGATTGCTCTCTTAAGAGGAGAAGTTGAGGATGGTAGCCAGAGAAATTTCTTTCATTTCTATTTTCAGAGGGAACACTCACAGTTTTGGCTCTCTTAAAGAGTTGCCTTGGTAAGAAGTTCAAATTTGTTTTTCAGTCTGTCTAGTATCACAGGATCTCTGCCTATACTTCACCCCGTTGCTGGAAAATCTCTGGTTTTCCATCAATACTTGCATGAAGTCAAACTTACTTGGTTGCTGCTAACCCGGGTTAACTACTACTCTCTACTGTTCAACAAAGCATTCTCCAGACAATCGGTTTGATTCCTCTTTAACCCAGCTCAGTGGAATGAATTTGGGCTAAAGAGTATTCAGAAAAATATTTATCCATGAGAATGGAGGGCAATAACTCAGGGTGCATGGAGATGGACCAGAGCTGTGAGGAGGAGAAGTAAACAGTTAATCCAGATCAGCTCATAGCTGAGGAGGACATAAGCTTTCTGGTTTTATCAGCTCTAAAATTAATCTCAATCAACCAGTGAACCAATGAAGCTTCTATTTTCTCTGTGTTAATAAGCATTTTTCAGGCCCTCCCATGTGGTCCAGTGACCGAACAATGGATTCTTTTGTTCCAGCTGTCCTCTTTTACAAAGAAGGTTTAATTACTTCTTCCAGTTAGCCAACATGCCATTTAATTTTAGAGAAGTTTGCAATTGCCCATAGATCAAGGATAGTCTTGCTGGCAGATACCAACCACCTTCAGCATAGGAATGGTTAATTATAGCTGAAACTATGAGATTTGTGGAAATTGGTTATATGGTATTCAGTCTCCTATGCCTGGTGAAGTGTTTAATAGCTGAAGCATTAGGAGAATTAGGTTTCTTTCTCTCTATGTCTTAAAATATGACCTCACCAAAAGCTGTGCCAGGACTTCTTCTGGAGTTCTATATGTATTAATGAGGGTTAAAAGTGTTGCTGTTGTGCATCAAGAGCTAGATTTTAATTTTATTTGTAGTGGAGCCATAAACTCTACATATTAATGGTTATTTTTTAGCAGTGTGTTGAAATAATGCTGTATCTAGAAGGAATTTTGCTTTTGGTTTTCAGTCTTAAAAATTAAAAAGAGGCAAGAGTCCTAGGATCAGAATTCCTGGGGTGTGTGCTCTGATAAAGTACGTCATCATTCCTCTTCAAAATGGCTGGAGAAGTCTTATGAAGATTTACTATCCCCTGGTTTCCTAAAATTGCTTTTATAGTTTGCCAGCAGTGAAAGAAATGGATCAGACAACTGAAGTTCTGAAAAAGCAGTAATATTTTACACCCTTTTGCCTTTGAGAAAGGTCTTAACATGACAGGGATAATTAGAACCATTTTGACCTTATGAGTAATCTGAATACAAGCAGCATTTAGGGTTTTCATAGTTTTTATTAAATTCATATTTTTCCACAAGTATCAAAATAAGGAAGAATTAGACAACTATATCTTTGAAAGTAATGTCTTTAATAACAACAGATTCTCTCTTTTAATAACATTGGACTCATGCACATTTTTTATGCTATCTGTAAAGGTACACATCAGACCTGAAATGAAAAATAAAATCCTTATTCATAACTGCAATTCTGCTTGTTTACCAGCAAAACTGAAAATAAGTAGAAGTCAGGATTTGATGGGACAAAACCCAACAGATCTCAGTTAAAAATCTATTGGAATGATCATTATTTAGTAGTGCTTACCTCAAACTCATGTTACAATACTACTAAGAGGCAAGAAGAGTGTGATAACACTGTTTCTATCATAAATTAGTAACCAGCCTGCAGCTGTGTAGCTCATTAAAAACTGTGTCATTTAGGGATATTTTGAAAACACAGAGGTCCATTAAAAAGACTGGCAGTGTATGGTTGTCAAACAGACATGCAATTATTGTCATAATATTGCCATCAATTGGATGGGAGAAATTATATGATGAACTGAGAAGCTGGTTTATATCCTTTTGAGATTTCCCAGCACAATTTTCCCTTTGTTCAGACCAGCCATCACCCATCTTTGAATCTTTGAATGTGAGGACTCAGAGTGTTTGCTGGAAACCTCTGAGAGTACTAATTATAACTTCTCCTTCACTCCAGTTTCTGAGGGCAACAGTATTTTCCTCCTGCTTTCATACTGCCAGTCTACAGCCATTTACATTACACTGTCCAGTCACAGAGATTAGCTTCTGGTTGTCAATTAAAAATCTGGCATCCACTCTGTTCTCCAGAGATGTTCTCTTCTTGTCATGCTTGGGTTGCTGGGGATAACTGAAGGTGGGAATTACTTCTTCCCTCTACGAGAGCAACGAAGCACCTGCAGTGTCTGACTCACATAGCATAGCCCTCGTATAGCTACAATGCAAGTTGACCACATGATTTAGCTCTGCATTGACATGATTATTTCTAAGAGTGAGTAAAGTCCAAAAGTGAGTAAAGCTTGTTAGCTCTGCTCAGGCACCAGACTACAAATGCCTGAGTTGCTGCTCACCTCCTTCTGCCCACTTGGTAGTGTGGTTGTGGTTTGTGTACATGGCTTGAAGACAAGCCTTCTTCTGGGGCCAGTCTAGGGTTTCCTTTGCTGGCCAACTTCTGCCTCTGCTCACTGAAAGCTTACATGTGCTTTATGTGCCTTTGGCTCTCTCTGCTCCTTATCATTATAAACCATGCCCCACGGCAAGCAAAACCTCCAGTGGCACCCAATGGACTTTGGGCTCCTGCTTTGCAATGATTAGAAAGTGCTTGTATCTAGGGAGGCTGGGGTGGGTCACAGAGGGGAGCAGGTCTGGGGACAAAATCACTGTTCTGGTGGCTGTGGGAAGCATTAGGAAGCTCTAGGTAAAGTTGCAACATCTCTCTTAAAACCTTAGGCCATTTGCCTTTTCTTTCCCCTAGGACCTCCTTCACTTTTCTGCTCATTCTTGGTGTACAGGACTTCTACACTCAGCCCCTCACCCTTCCCTGCCCCAGGATTCAGCCTTTCTCATGCCTCAGCCACATCAAACACTAAACCCATCCTTCTCACCGGACCCAGGTGAGTACTACTAAGATATTAGATAAAACATATTAAGAGTACAGGGAACAAGGCCAAAGACAGGCTCTGCTGTACAGGATGAGAAAGGAAGGGGTAAATGCACAGGGGTATTTTTTATTCCTGTTGCAATTGGAAGGAGTCATTTGCTCCTGCTAAAAAATACCTTTCCCTTCCTTTTCTCTGGTGGTTATTACTTCCTCTGCTCTCAATGCCTTCACATTCACCAGCAACATCAGGGAAGAGATGAGAACGGGCTTATACTCTAGTAGAGCTGTTCTTTCTTTCCTCAGCCAAAATAGGTATCTGCCTACTTTTCCCATGTACCTTGACCTGACTGCTCTTGAACATCTGTTCATGCAGAAGTGAAAGGAAACAAGATTTTCTGTCAGTGCTTCATGTAGCAGAAATTGTACTAGAAAAGAAAGGATGTTTTCTGCTTTGTGTCACTGAAAATTGGTTTGTTTTTCTTCAGATAGAATCTTCTAGTTAAGACTATAAGCTACAATAAGAACATACAATCCATATTTTTCTTGTGGTAGCTATTGACATGGCTTTTATCTGTACCAGGTGAACTCAAAGATGGTTGCCAAAGTGGGGAAAAAAACCTGTTTTGTCATACAACAAGCACTTCTTGTTGTATGACAGTATTACCTTGATAATTACAACGATTTTTTGTATCTCTTCAGAACCTAATGTGTACAGTTGCAAGATATATTTCTCACTGTTGTGATGCAGTTATTACTTATATATTTCTGCTTAGAAAACATTGTTTGTAGTTTATGATTTTATGAGAATCATAGATTTGATGTTCGACTACTGTTTGTGGACTTTGTGACTGCCTTAATAAGCAGGTACTTGTAGGGATGATGTTGCAGAAGATTTCCACAAAATGGTCATGTAAGGCTCCTCTTTTTTGGTTAAAATAATTTACCACTTCTATGTATACAAACTGGCTAAGCTCTCGCTAGCAAAGTTGCTAGCATCCAGTTCCTGTCTTCATTCTTTCTCTATCCTTTTGTGAGGTGCTTTGGGCAACTGGGAGTTGAGAAGAATACAAGGGAACCTTTTTATCAAGTGCTGCTCATTTCAGTAGCTTACCTATTCCAAGACTATACTATGAATACCCTTTTTTTTTTTTTTTTAATTAGCATTTACTTTCTAGGGAATTTATTTTCTAAAGGCAGTGAATTTACTAAAATGTGCTGTCTTCTCTTACTAGCTTTGCTTCTGCAGTTTTGGAGAGACAGAGTTCACAAGTGAAAGATATAAATACAACAAAATTATACCCAATCACTGATTGTAGCCCTGTCTTCAAGCAGAAATAGATTGTATGGATGGCTTATGGTTTTTTAAAAAGAAAAAAGTGAAGGAGTACTTTCACTGTCAGAGGGTCATCTGAGATTTGAAGGTCTTCCTGTTGGTGAACCTGAGTGTATGGGTTATCCCAGAGAAGAAAAGAAGGGTGCTGGACACACCAAAGATGTGCATTAGATGGGTACACATTTTAGGATGTGAAACAAGCATGGGCAGGATAACACCTGAAATTCTTTCAGTAGGAACTAGGACTACAACCTTACATAATACCTGGTTTCTGGGTATCCTTCAACAGTCTTATCTCTGTCCAGAAGTACCGGTGGCAGTGCAAATCAGAGGTCCACAATATGTCTGTTTCCCTAACCTCACTTTTATGTTAAAGGTCTAGAACTTTTAGAGATTTTTAGGAAAAAGCGTCATCTAGAGTTTAGTAGGTAAATATTGCCCATATAGTCAGCTCCTGTGTGATTCATGAGCCATGTGAATGTTAAGAAGCAGGGTGGAACTGTAAACTAAGAGGTTACAGAAGCTGCCTGTAGGGCTCACTTTGATGATTTATTTTCCACAGCACCTCTTTTAACAGTTTTAAAATTTGACCAAAGTTAGTACAGCTCACTAGCTGTCTGCTAGTCCAGCTGCAAAGGTTTTGTTTTTCCTCCAAATATATACCTGTAAGTTAAATTAAAACTCTCAGTTTTATTAGATTCCTAAAGACAGGTATTCATGTTATGGAAGTTTAAAGAAAGGACGCAGAACTTCTGTCCAGTTGACCTTATTGAACAATTGTTTTCCTGCAAGTCCATTAGACACTGAAGTTACTCTTTAAACCTAGCTCCTAAATAGTGAGATTGCTCTTTTCTTTAGGCGTAAGCTTCAAGTTTAGCTCATCTTGCTATTCAGTACACTCTTTCATCATCCTCTAATTGCCTATAATCAAATGTCAAAAGTATCAGCCCTAGGAAATCCAGGATATTACTTCCAATATAGAATCCAAATGCACAGCTAAGACTGACATTCTATGTTAATCCTTAAATGGTTCTGATGGCTACTCCTTTAAAATTCTGTCTTTTAAAAGAGGTTCTTCTTCCTCTCTTCTCTAAGCATCATCAATACTCATTATCTGTGTGTGGTTGGTTTTTTGATTTTTTTTTTTTTTAACACCTCCCTCCAGTAAGTCTCACTGCTATGTGACCTGGAAAAAAGATGAAATCTCTGCAGCTCCTATGCTTGTCACAAGCTTTCCTGTATCTTTTAGCATCAGAATATATCTGTCTTTCTTCTTGCAGTACACCTTAGTAAATATTTTTAATGAAATGCAGGAGATCTAGCACTACTCTTTTGTGTAAAAGAACCACAACAATAAAAGGAAACTTGTTTACTTTCCTTGTATTTACCTGAAAAAGTCAGTTTTTCTTTTCTATTGTTTCTGTTATGCTCACAGAATCACAGAATCACAGAATAGCTGAGGTTGGAAGGGACCTCTAGAGGTCATCTAGTCCATCCACCATGCTCAAGCAGGGCCACCTAGACTGGTTGCCCAGAACCATGTCCAGGTGGCTGTTGAATATCTCCAAGGATGGAGACTCCACAACCTCTTTGGGCAACTTGTGCCAGTGCTCAGTCACCCTGACAGTAAGAAGTGTTTCCTGATGTTCAGAGGGAAACTCCTTTGTTTCAGTTTGTGCCCATTGTTCTATCTAATTATTTCCTGTCACTGGGCACCATTGAAATGATCCTGGCTCCCTTCTCTTTGCACTGTCCCTTCAAGTATTTACTTATATTAATAAGATCCCCTGAGACTTCTCTTCTCCAGGCTAAGTAGTCCCAGATCTCTCAGCCTTTCCTCATATAAGAGATGTTCCAGTGGACTGTATTTACATGTGTTTTGGGTTTTTTTCATTAAAAAACTTATTAAAAAACACTTTAAAAACCAGTGTAGTAAAACACTAGAAACTGAGTTTTCATTAAAAGAAAAACTAATGTGTATTTTTTGGTATTATATATGAGGCATAATTTGCTATTACTATGCAAAGAAGGCATGGATAATATCAGCCAACTTATTTTTAAGCTAGCATTTTATTGGAGCCTTTTTTGCTTTAATAATAGAAGAATTTATTTTAAAAGTCCTCCTATAAATATGCTGTTGAGCTGCTGTCTGCTGGATTAAAACACATTGGATAATGTTAGTTTCTGATGTTCTGTTAAATTCAAATTTTGTGTATGTAAGTTCAAAGATGTAAAAATTGCAGTTCAAGCTAAAACACTTGTTGATTTCTTTGTTTGTCCTGGTTTTTAACCATTTGGATTCTAGTGTAAAACTACATCCATGGTGTCACTGTAGCATTAATACCAAGACAGAAAGGTACATTTTTGTGTTTGTACAAGTGGTAGTGGTGGTTTATATTATATACTAGTACACAGAGATGTTCTAGGTGCTGTAATTTCTCAGATCTTGGTGTGTCCTTACTGTACAGTATAGTTTGAAATGATACTTCCTTGCTATGTTTTGCTATAAATAGTTCCAGTTTTCTCTCAAAATCCATGCACACTTTAAAAGTTCTCATCTTTATATTGGGCCTAATTCGGTACCCTTTATTTTTTTTTTTATTGAGTCTTCTGGGAAGATGAGATATAATGCCTACATCAGAAACACTAATGTAGTCATGGTGCAGTAGCCTTTCTTCATCTGACATGTCTTATTAAATGAAAAGAAAATCTATAGATTAAATATAATAACATGATCTTCCATGTTCTGGAGACTAATCAGTTCAGGCAAACATCACACTTGAAGATACAGTCTCACCTTCTCTATATTGATGGAGTATATCTTTACAGCTTAGCATTTTGGAAAGGATCAATAGCTAAATGACACTACTCTGTGTGCTCAAACCCAAGACTGGTAAGGCTGAAGTTCAAACTCAAGGACTCCCTCCTACTTGCAGTTAGTTTGCATAAAGTTAGATGGCTTGCAGGCTGTGAGGTCTGGTAATTCTCAGTGTGCCTAACTGTGAGAAAATTTTTCAAAACTGGTTACAGTCCAAAGCTGTAATAAAATTGAAGAACAGGTAAATCTAAGCAGAAGAGCTCTGTGGTGTTGAGCAGTGACCATGCCTTGGTTGAGAACATTAAGGTTAGACAAAATTATGACTTGTGACACATTTGTCATTTGTCAGGCTCATAGCATCAATCAAATATTGCAGCCAGTGACTGGAGTAATTATCTCGTCGAGCGCTGTTCTATCTAATTATTTTAAGAGACATTTTCAGGGCACAGAAGATGTAAAATGTTTTAAATCACAATTATATGGAAACAAATGCATTCCCTAGTTCAATGTCTGAGATTTTGTGCTTTTTGTTTATAATGCATTGAATTACACCACCTGTTCTGCTACAGAGTTGATGATTACTAATGCACACATACTTGTTTCCATCATACCATTTTGGCCAGAAGTCTTTCTCACTTTGCGTCTACCTGTTCTTCCTTTTTCTGCCAGTTGTACGTATTGGGTGAACACAGATTTTAAGTTCCCAGGAAGAAGCCTTCTGCTTTGTGTATTAACTGCTCTACTCATTCTGCAATCCTTTAGTGGTCTCTATACTCTGATATTTGAGTGTGATATTTTGTATTTGAGCAGGACTGTAGTAAAAGTGTTCAAGTGCAAATAGGATTATAATGTCTTCTTGCACAAAAGCTTCTAGCACCTTTCAAAGGGCATAAAGTCAATCTGTCCTACACAGCAAGCAAAAATATCAAGTGTCTACAGTTCACAACGCTTTCTCCCCATGCCCTCGCCTCTGATTTAAAGTGAACTTCCACATTTAGTAAACATCAGAGTAGAAACAGTGTTTGGCTAAAATGTGGATGAAATGGGGAAAAAAAAAAAAAAAAAAAAAGAGGAACAATGGGGAACAATGGTTGTGGCAGGAACATCACCTTAGTGCAACTGGTGGAATTTTCTACCCATGTGGAAGAGAAGCCTTAGGCAGAAAGAAATAGAAATCTGATTTCAGCATTTTGGATTAGACGTGCTCATTTGCCAGAAAGAAGTGGCAATGTTTTCAGAGTGCAAAAGCTCATGGTACTGTATCAATCAGGAGGATTCTGGTCCTCCTAGCCCTTCCATGTTAGGCAAAGAGAAGAAAAGGGAGGAATGTTGGAAGGTGCGTTTCATGATGCCAGGTTAGGCTCTGTAGATGGAGACCAAACCACGAACAGCTTGCTCACAGACAGGGAGGGTTTGGTTTGTGAGCAATAAAGTAGGTGTAAAAGTAAAATGAAATGGAATTGGCTTTTCTTCCCACCTCTTAGTATATCAGTATGAACAAAGGAGATGAAAAGGCATCTAGCTTTAGCTTTCAAGGAGGGAAGGGGGAGAATATTGCTGAATTACACGTTCTGCCCAGTGGCTGGCATTCCTATTCCTATTGGGGTCAGTTCCCACATTAAGTTTTACATTAAGATTACTAGACTGCCATTAGAGTTAGTATTGACAGTTTGGAGTCAGAAGTTTATCCAAATACTCAGCAGAGGGGTGCACAGTAAGATTTGACATAGCTGAAGTTAAGGAACAGAGTAGGGCTTCACAGACCGGACTTTGATGATGACTAACTGACAAATCAGCTTCTAGAGAAAAAAGGAAATAAAAGGTTAGCTGCAGCAGACTTCTAACCCTTGACTCAAGAGTGATCTTATTTGGATGTATCAGGGGAGGAATTAAAAGTGCTGGCTTGTCCTGGTGTGGATGATTAAACAGTGACAATCTCTTAGGTTAGGGTGGTTTTTAGCTTGAGTGAATTTCAGCATTAATAAAGCGGGATTTCATAATGCAGTGATAGCTTATACTGAAAGGATTTATGATCCTCCTCACTCTTGCTCTTTTGGGTTTTGTACCCATTTGTCATCTCTCTTTTCTTCTCACCTACCCCAGTATGGGATAGAATTGTTGGGACCTTACTTTTCTCCACATCTTTTGCAGATTTTGGTCAGTTTATTTGGCTAAAGAGAAAAATACTAGTTTGGGTCTGTTGTTATTTTAAGAAAGCGGTTTAATTACTTCTGTCCACTTATGTTTATTTTCCAAGCTTAATAAAGCATATATTCTCAGGGAGAATTATTCACATATCAGCATTAGTATTCTGATACCATACTTGTTTCTACCTACCTTGAAATCATGTGCAGTGCAAATTTCATTTGATCATATCATTCTGATTTCTAAATGTAATTTGAGTGCTTCCCACAGTTATTGATTTCATCACAGGATTATGTAAGAAGCTGGTTTAAAAAACACAGTTCTGTTTCATATTTATCTGTTAATTAATTATATATTCTTGAAGAATCTTTATGCCAGCATTTTTAATACACAAAACATTTTACATAAGTCAGAGACTAATCAGTGTACTGAAAATTGCATTTTCATAACAGTCATGTTCCCAGAAGCTGGCCATTTGAAAGATAGATCTAACACAGCAAATATTTTGCAACCTTAATATAGTGCTAGTCACTAGTCACAGGAATGCAATAAACAATGCTTTTTGATTCCATTGTCCACCCTTGCCAGCGCAAGACTTCATAAAGCCTCTTCAGAAGATTCGGTGGCTAAAATCTAGCTACTGTTTCACCCTGAGCATTACCTGCAAACACATGAAAAAAGGAGATCTCAGCTTTCACGTCTTCAAGGTCAAACCAGCCCAGTCTTTGTGCAGCTACCAAGGAAAACACACACATAGCTGGCAGTGATAATGACAACAGAAAGAAAGCATTAATTTATTTGAGCAACATTAGCGTAGAGGACTCCTGTTGTGCTCACCAGTTACTTGCTCTTCACAGCTGCCTTCTCAGCTGGGGGCTCTATATCAGCACTGTGAGAACAGACAGAGATGACCATAATGTATTTGTTCATGATGGCGATTTTCTTCACAATGGTAGAAAGGTACTGTTCAGATAATACTCCAGACTTGTTTTCCAATTGAGTAGTTCTTATTTTTCCCTACCACTGCATAAATTCAGTCAACTGAACGTGTCTTGACTGTGTTAGGGATCTGATCTTTGAATAGCTTTACAGAAAACAATAAAAGCACAGAGTCACTCATCAAAAAACTGATGTGTTTTGTTTTTACTCAGATGTATTTCCTCCTTCTGTCCCTTCTTGCACAGCATGCATTTAAAGTTATGCTTGGTCAAATTCTGCTCAGATGCCAGATGTAGGGCAGGGGAGGGAAGCACTTTTGAAACTCATGTTAATCTGGTGCCAGCTAGAAACTGTTTGGGCAGGGTAGATCTCTTGCCACTCTAGATCTCTTTGCTAAGATCCTCTTCCCTAAGAGATCAGAGACATGGGAGATGAAATTTGGTCTCAACAAATATTAAGCATTTACACAGTAGTGTATCCCTCTGAAGAAATTACCTATATTCTTTGCAGTCAGTGGAGAGAAAAGAGTATTTCTAAGAGCTATTCATCTTTCATCTGAACTTCAGCAATCTACCTTCAGATGAAATGACTTACGCCTAGTAAGTTATTTTCTGACACTGACGCCAATAAAAGGAGAGTTAGTGGTGAGTTCGAATGTAAATGTCTAGGTTAGGTGACACAAATCTCTCCTGATGCTCTCTTACTTGGGTATTCCTCCTTGTCAGAGAAATCTTTATAATCTAAACAGCAGCATTTCTGCTCTTTGTAGGAATAAGGTGTGATGCAGGTTGTTAATTGATAGATATACCCTTGGAAATATAGCAGCAGCTCTCCATAATGCCAATCACAGATGTTGGTGCTCTAAAAGTTAGTGAGGGGTGGGGTACTACTGAATAAATTCCTAGCTTGCACACCAAGTCTGTAGACAAAATATTCTAGAGCAGGCTGAGACATTTAAATGGTTAGGAAGGACCTTCTAGCTTTGCTTCAATGTCTTTAAGTGTAGGCTGATCACACTGAGTTTGGTGGTGAAGATCCACTGGATGTGGTCACAGGTTTTGAGGGGTTATATATCTTTTAACTATATGTATTTTAAAAATAATTGATATTAAATTTTTCTTTACAGATGCATCATTTGCAAATATACATAAGCATTATCTACCAGACTTTTTTTTTGTTTTCAGCTTACACTGGTACCTTCTCACACAGCTGTTGTTAGATTGTGATGTGCTCTTCAGATGGGATTTTTGGTGAGTACCTGACATTATTTTAAAAAGACTTTGTCTAATCAGATATATAGTGTAACAACCTTGGAAACCACTTACTGTGTCACTAGGGGATCAGATTTTGCCTAACATAGCAAAATACTTAACTAGCCAGTCTTCTAAATATTATTAAGCATCCTATTAATATTTTTCCAAAAACAGTGGTGAGAGTAACTCCTGCAATCTATACTTAGGAAGAACTTCTACTCCCTACCAATCCATTATGATTTATGTTTTTCTGAGCAAGCTAACTAACACTCCTGCCAGGAAAGTTCTTCGTGTTTTTGACTTGTTAATAGTGAAAAAGCATGAAAAGTATAAACAATGTCTATTGGCAAGACGTGAGAGGCAGCATCAAGGGTATTAATCTCAGCCTCAGGAGACCCTGTTTAAGTTCCTTGTTCCAACATGTATTTCCTGTATGTTTCTGGATGTGTCCTTTTGACCCAGATTCACTCAATATGTTTACTTTGGTAAATCCTGGATAAACAAGCAAAAATTGGTCCTAGTTTCACTTGGGGTTTCGGTTTCATTACAAGACTGTCACGCAGTTCTGGTTTCTGATTTCTAGCCAAACCTTAGGTAATACTCCACACCTCACTGAGATAGCTTGTCCGTACAGCATATGCAGCTATTCTTATAATTGTTGCAAGTCATGGGAAAAAAAGAAAAGGTATATCACCTCTTGACACCAAACATATTCAGAAAAAGAAAAAAAACCCAGAAGGCTTTCAAGCCTTTTATGACTTATCCATTACGGTTTGTACGTCAGTATTTTCACTGTGATTTTTTTTTTTTTTCCACAGGGCTTAACATTAGCATTTGTTCTCATATCTCAGTTTTCTTTACAGGCCTTTGTTCTTAATATTCAGAGGTCTTCATTTTTAGCCTGATGTAGGTGGATGAGAAGTGCCTCATTGTGTAAAGGAGTTGTATAGCCTGAGATTAAAATACTATGTTACATGCCAGCAGTGAACTTCATCTGCTCAAGATACAGGAAAAAAAGAGGAGAGAAACCATGACTGTGTTCAGGTTAAAATGTAAGGTTGGGATACAGGTGCACCTGGTGTGAGAGGCCAGTTCTCACAGCATTTCTGGCTGAGGGGCTATAGTAGAGAAGCAACATACTAACTGTATCTCTACTAGTAATTTTTGTCAGATATCTCTTATAACTAGTTATACAGAAATAGATTATTCCCATTATAAAGAAATGAAGAGTGATTCTGCACTAAAATAATACAGAGTGTTTCTGAATCACAGCCTGTTGCAGGATTCTTCTGTGCATATGACACTCCCATGTGCCCTGCAGATGTCAAACACACAGCAGGCTCAGAATTCCTGTTGTTCTCTGACTTTGGCTAAAGCCAACCTACTAGAGATGCTGCAAAAAGGAATGATTTGAAATTGTGTTTGTAAGAGCTAGAAGCTGGTATGTGATCTGCATCCAAACTGATCCAAATTCTTGCACTGTAGCTGAATCCTCACACAGCAGGGACTGAGGAGAATATAAAACATGTTCAGATTTGTTGTATTTATGAAGAAATCGTGGGGAAAAGGTGGAAGTTCACTTTAAATCAGAGATGAGGGCATGGGGAGAAAGCCCTGTGAAGTGGTACAGAAAGGGTCAGGCAAGAGAGCTCCAGCACCCTGTGGAATCAGGAGAGCTGCACAACAGATCACGCCATCAGCAGGAGGCATCTCATAAGCCCCAGTAAAGATGGGAGAGCACACATCACACCCCTGTTTCAGCCTGTGCCTGCTGGGAGGAGCCCTTCCCCTCCTCCCCGGAGCGGTGCAGATCTGTCAGGACTGCGGGGAAGGAGCCCTGCTCCCTCCCACCCTGCGTCGCTTCCTTGGCTTTTGCGGTATCTCCGCTGCTTTGGGGGTTTTGCAGGGCTGAGTTACCCAGATGCTATTTATTTTGCAAAACGCTGACAATAATTGCATTCATATATACGTACACAGATAGATTTTGTGTATGCTTTCATGTGTGCATGTGTGTGTAATATTTTAAGCTGTCTGGCACATTAATTTAGCCACCTGTCCTAGCCTCTTTCTGCTGCACAAATTAGATTGTCTCAAGGGAGCCTATGCAGCTGATTGGGTCTGCCTCGTTACTAAGGCAACCCTTCTTCTCTCCGCTATGTGCTTTATAACTCAGATTCACCAGGCAAAAAATGGAAAGGAAAAAAAAAATGCTTCAGACCCTGGGGATACCAGTACTTAATAGATGCTCTTAGCAGACTTATTTATTCAGACAAGAATTCAGTTTCTAAATGTAGAAGAGTGTTGAAGCAAGCAAAGTCAAATATAATGGTACTGTATGAAGGGGATGATAAAGACCAAATTAAAGACTTGTACAAACACCATATGAATCTTAAATTAGCTATTGCTGTGTGTAGTTGATGTAAAGGTATCATGACTGGATATATCAGCAGTTGTCCCTTTGAAGGTCATCCCTGGTTAGGAACAACAACAAAAACTCTTTATGCCAAAAAAGCCACAAATGTAGGGAGGGATGTTATGTCAGATTGGCTACAGCCCAAATGATATTTTATTTTAATTTTTCAGATCAAAATGATTAGTCTGTTCCTGCTTCCTGCTTTTAGGTGATTTGTATTGATTGAATACACCACAAATGTGGTGTACATTTTATGCTGAAACAAGACATGATTTCATCTTTGAAGAAGGGCTTCTTGATCTCATTAGTTCTTTGACAACAAATCCAGAAAAATGATAAGTGAAATAAAGGTGATTTTACTCAAGGATGGATAACTGATTAAGGTAATCGTATATGCAAATGGAAAGCAGGGATGGACCTTTAACCATTATGTCCCAACCTTTCCCTTGAAGAGTTGTGTTCTAACATGTGCATTTGTGTTTGCATTGGCAAAGGCAATGTGCAAGCTATAGACTATGATTTACATGTTTATCTCTTCATCTTGTGTCTAGTTCATTAATTGCAGATAATGGCCTCTGTAATTTCATGCTGAGGGGATCAAGTGGAGGGTTGTTTGGACATTCAAAAGTCTATGTGTAGATAGGATTCCAGTGAAGCTTTTCCAAGGGGGTAGATTTGTTTATAGATGGATTTAGATGGTTTTATCTCAAGGAAAGGCTCATACACTGTAGGTGTTCACACACACACACATAAAAAAAAAACCAAAACACACACACAAAAAAAGAGAGAGGTGAAGAAGTGCTCAAGGAAATAAACAACCTGAATTTTGGGGGTAAGGGCTTCTTTTGCAGCCTATCAGATAGCCAAATCCATCTGTTCCCAGATGTGCTAGCATCACAGGCAACATCCAGCTCAAAGCAGAAGCCCTGACAAACCTCACTACATTTGTTTTGGTGAGGAGGAACCTCATCTTTCTCACATGAGTTAATATTCTAACCCTTCTAAGTGTAGGTTGCCAACAGTGCCCACATCACAGTGCTTCAGAGTGACCACCCCTCCATTACCATGTGTTAACTAGAAACCAGTGCATAGGAAAAATGACATATACCTTCTAATGATTCTCTAAGAAACAAGCTAGTATTTTTATTCCATTTGAGGTAATGCAAGTGGTACTGATCATAAGAAACTCAAGTCTTGTTAAAATTTAGTCACAGAATTTGATGCAGTATCCATTCCATGCTAGGCTGCACAGAGAAATGTCTTTTTACTTGTTCGGAAGACATTATGTGATAGTTTCAATAGGACTTTTCATTTCCAATGCAAGACAAAGTAAATAAAATGTTAGTGGTTTCAAACTAATCCAATATTCCTCTTAGTTTTCCACACATGTAAATTTGACTTCTGCTGCTCACTTCTGCTTTTACTTCTTTCAGTCTAATGAGGCTTTTCTAAAGCACTAACAAGAAAATAGTTTGTTTGTGGGTCATACTTTGCAACTCATCCAGTTTTTCCTGAATTTATCATAGTGTTAAGTTTTGTGGATTTCTTTATCCTTGGCTTTATCTCTGACAATTTAAGACTTAAACCCTGAACATGGTAATTGAAAGCTTGCTGTCTTTTGCCATTAGTGGATTTTTTTATCATCTTGAATTAGCTTGACCATTCTATTTTTAAAAAGTTCATTTGTATACATGAGAAGTATCTTTATTCAGGCAACTAACTGTTGTTAGTGACAACAGGTGAGGGAAAACAAATCTGGAATTGAATTTTAAAATGCCACTGTTTTGCATGAAGGATTATGATCCTGTACTACTTGATATTCCACAAGAATATCTTGAAGTTTAATGTTTTAATTGTCATTCTAGAACACCTACATTTTGTTGATTAAAGCTGCATCTCATAGATGGTTTTAATAGTTAAAGTGGTTGGTCACATTAGGGCAGAACAGACTTTATAATATAGCTGCCTATAGTAGGTATGCTTCACCTGTACCTGAGCAGAAGTCATTCTAGAAGATCCGTTAGCTACTCTGACAGTTTAAGGCCATCTTTTCATTTCATCTCCAGATGTTATTCAGCATGAATATCATAATGTTGTTATCATACATAGTTTCATACACACTTTCAAATATCTGGGAAGATGTTCCTCTTGATAGCCTTGTATTTCACAGTGTCAGTTGGCATATGTACATTCAATGTTACACATATTCTATAAAACATAGGATTTTTTGTATTATGCATTTAAATCCTGTGTCCCTTATTAGAAGCAGATGGGATGTTACTGTCTCCATCTTTTCTGGTCTTGCTGGATTCTGCTGCCTGTGTTACTCTTACTGTTCTGGTGGTGGACTGTGACCTGTTGCTGTACATCTCTCTTCCTGCCCAATTCCTTACACCTTACTCACCACACAGTCAAATGAGTCCTTGAAGCACAAATGTGCATGCTGATCTGGTACCTAGAGATTTGCAGAGATCCTTGGCACTCTGCAACAGCCTCCACTTCCTTTTATCTTTTTTCTCCTGCTTCCTCTCACTGACCGGAGCTGCTGCTGCCTCCTTCTTTTCCCTTCCTTTCCTTCCTTCCCTACATCTTCCATGAAATCCATCAAGCAGTTTTTCAGATGTTTACTCTCCAATCCAACCACCTCATAATAAGGCTGATGTCTTTATGGCAGGTATATTGTTTCAGTGTCAGCTGTGCTTGCACTTTGCCCAACAATTATTCCAGGTGTCAAATTCCTTGCATAACCTTTGCCAACCTCCATTAAAAACCAACCAACCAACCAAAACCAAATAAAAAGTTGCAATCTGACAGAGTAGCATCATGTTCTCCTCTGCTTCTGTGGGGCAGTAGTAAGAGCATAGTATTGGCACCAGTGTCAGATATATTGTCTGGGTTTGTTTGGATTGGAATGAACTTGGCACTTTCAAGATCAGCAAGAACACAGAACTGAGTAAAATGAATTCCCTTTGAAATTTCCAGTAAGCAGCTTTAGATGGTTGGAAGTAAGAAATTATTTGCTTTCCAGCAATGTTATGTTGTATTTGCTTACAAGATTAAGCCCTCATACAATAGTAAAATATAGACTTAGGGTATTTAGGTGTTAGATACCTTTTCCTGAGATCTAGCATGCATACATTCCTGTAGGTAACATAGCTTGCCTTTTCAGTATTCTACTGTCAATAGAATTTGATTTGATTTGTTTTTTTTTTTTTTTTTCCTATGAAATAAGATACAATGCATAGGTCATCTTACTTTTTTCCCCCCACTAAGCTACATATATATTAATGAAAATTGTAGGTGACTACAGCTATATTTTTTACCTAATGAGGTAGTATATGTCAAATATGTGTTTGTTGAGCTTCTAATTAACAGACTCTCAGAAACTTGCCTTCAGAAGAACAAGGAAATGCCCTTACTACTGACAATTTTTGTTTCAAGACTGAATTTAAAGTCTACTTCTGCTTTGAAAGTAGAACCAAAAAAGCTTTAGGAAGTTACAGGTGACTGAAGTTCAGTATGGATTAGAAATGAGAGTCATGTGGTGGTAACTGTAATGATTGATGCTATTTTCCTAACAGGCACACGATCTATATATATTTTCTAGTATGAAATCTTCATTAGGAGAAAAAGCTGACAGCTACTTTCAGGGAAGTATTGAAAGTGGACCACTGCCAGGTATTGTGGGAGACTAAAGTAGTAAATGATGACTGTTAGGCATTTCCTCTGTATATTCAGTAGAGGAGGATTTATCCACAACACTAATGCAGTTTATAAAAGGGATGTTTGTTATACAAATATATATGTGCTCCACTATCTATTAACCTGACCATGCCAGAAGAGGCTGTAAACCTGGTTGTCTCCCTGATTCCTTGGCAAATACATTTAACTCTGGATGAAATATTCCTATTGCTTTGGAAAGTGCAGGTTACTAGTGCAAGTCTGAAGGAGAGCTGGAATAGTGGAGCGATAGGTATGTGGTGCTTATGAAGATGATTCAGCAGAGCAATGTGGAAGACCTCACTGTGGTATCTGTGGCTCCAGAAAGGTGGGGAGAAGTAAGACAAGAAACCTGAAACAGTGGAGTAAAGTCTTCCAGGAGGTTGTGGTTCAAGGATGGTAGCAGGAAGCAGGTCCCACTGTGAAACTGTGTGATCCTGGGTGGTATATGCAGGGAAATGATAGGCAGGAGAGGACTTTGATCTCTAGACAGTGTTGCTTGTAGAGATACTGAACCACAAAGTCCAGTTTTATTGTCCACATTTTACAAGAGGTAACAGATGACTGACAGAACTTAGAGAGGACTGCAGAAACAAACGTTACATGTAGTGTCCCAAAGACCTCAGTCGTCTTAACTTAGTCACAAGAGTATGTGAAGGTTTAGAGTTAGGTTAAAAAGCATGGACTAAGCTTGGAGATTCAGCTCTGAAAGTCAGAGAGGAAATATGTATCTGGAAACTGAAAACAGTTATTAACATGAGCACAAATAGGTAACAGCATGATTCATTTGCACTCAAAGCAACGGTTCTATCTCTTAATTTCATCAAGGCATGGTTTTCAAGAGAAGTCTGTGCTTTAGTAATTTATATATTATCAGACTCAGTGTAGTGCAAAGTCATATGTGCTGGCCTGCTATATAGAAAAGAGCAAGTTAGATATATTGTTCCTTTTAGACTTTCCATTCAATGAATATAAATTCCCTTCCATAAGGGTAAACTGAAAATCTTCATTTTCTGTGGTAATGAAGATACAAATTATGCAAGTTCCATTTCCAGTGATCTTATATGAAATACAGTTTAGTATTAGCAAGTCTGTGATTTTTATCAGAGAATTAACGAGTCACCTTGCAGAAATCACTCTTTTTCAGAGAGTACTTGATTGGGTTTGCATGGAAAGGTTTTGGTAGTGGGGATGGCTACAGGGGTGGCTTCTGTGAGAAGCTGCTAGAAGCTTCCCCTATGTCAGAATCAATGCCAGCCATCTCCAAGATGGACCCACTGCTGGCCAAGACTGAGCCCATCAGCAACGGTGGTAGTGACTCTGTGATATCATATTTAAGAAGGGAAAAAAAATCCTGCACAATGGAAACTGCAGCCAGAGAGAAGAGTGAGAATATGTGAGAGAACAACTCTTCAGACACCAAGGTCAGGGAAGAAGGAAGGGGCCAAAGCAGAGATTCCCCTGCAGCCCATGGTGAAGCCCATGGTGAGGCAGGCTGTGCCCCTGCAGCCCAAGGAGGTTAACGGTGGATCAGAGATCCACCTGCAGCCTGTGGAGGACCCCACACCAGAGCAGGTGGATGCCCAAAGGCTGTGACCCCATGGGAATTCCACACTGGAGCAGGCTCCTGGCAGGACCTGTGGACTCATGTAAAGAGGAGCCCATGTTGGAGCACGTTTGCTGGCAGGACTTGTGATCTCACGGGGGACCCACACTGGAGCAGTTTGTGAAGAATTGCAGCCCGTGGGAGGGATTCATGTCGGAGAAGTTCATGGAGAACTGTCTCCCGTGGGAAGGACTCCATGCTGGAGCAGGGGAAGAGTGTGAGGAGGAAGAAGAGGCAGAGACATACATGTGAGGAACTGACTGCAACCCCAATTCCCCATCCCCCTGCATCACTGAGGGTGATGAACTAGAGAAATTGGGAAGGAAGTTGAGGCCAGGAAGAAGGGATGGGTGGGGGGAAGGTGTTTTAAGATTTGGTTTTTATTTCTTATTACCCTACTCTGATTTGATTGTTAATAAATTAAAATAATTTCCCCAAGTCTAGTCTGTTTTGCCCATGACACTAATTGATGAGTGATCTCTTCCTGTCCTTATCTTGAGCCGTGCGCCTTTCATTATATTTTCTCTCCCCTGTCCTGCTGAGGAGGGGAGTGATAGATTTGCTTTGGTGTGCACCTGGCATCCAGCCAGGGTCAACCCACCACAGTGCTGTGTGCCCCAAGGTATACAAAGATGTCTCAAATATGAAAAGCTCTTTTCCTCCTGCACATTGTTTTTATATAGCAGTTTCATGTAGTTCTGTCTTATGCAAAATGTCTATTTTTTTATCAGAGGCATTTACTGTTTAGCAACACAGAAGTGTAAAGAGACAGGGGAAGAACCCCTGGCTCAGGGTCGAGTTACTTCTTGCTATATTGTTCTCATAATGTGACCAAACACTACCTTGAAAAGGTATTTGTCATGCTTCTTGCCCCTCCACACCACCCCGATCCTATGGGGAAGCTGTTGTACAGCTTTGTTGTTCTGTTATCTAGAAACCATCTAATTCCCAGTCAGTTTGCAACCATTTCTTTTTGTGCCAACATAGTCTTTTAACTTCTCTCATCCTTGTGGTTAATCACTTGATGCATCTATAGAGACCAATCAAAGCTCTCTCAGCCTTTAAGCCTGGCCTATAAGATGGTTTACCCACTGTCATAAACATACCCTTTTCCTGAATAACCTGAATACATCTTCAGGTACCCGGGCAATCAGAAGCACACGCAGCACAGCTGGGTCTTAGCAATGTCTAGTATACTTACATAAATATTCCTCTACCTCTAAGTCTACCGAGAAATACCTCATCTAATTTGTGCTAAGGTACTGAGACCACAATTTGCTCTTTACTGGTTACATTACAGTCATCCTTGAAATTATGTTCTTCAGATTCTATTAGCTGATGACCTCTAGCTGACAAGTTCCCATAACCACTGTGTGATGTGGCCTTTAGTATAATTAGGTGCATCCTATTTCCTATCCCACTCTTGCTAAGGTAAGCTCCTTTCATTTTGTCACCTACTAATTTCAGTAGCAAAATCTTACTTTAAAAACCTAGGTGAAGAGTAAAATTATTGATGAAGCTTGGGTTGTGGCACTGTAAAAATGTGAAGATCTCTGTGAGAAGGACTGAAGTGTGTGCTGAAGCCATCCAGACAGACGCTCTCACCACCCTTCTTACCTTCATTCACCTTGCAGTACCTTCGTCCTGGTAAAACTGAGTATCTTTGTTGGTAAACTCAATCCCAGTAATTTTCTTTCAGAAGCGGCAGCTGTGGTTTCTCCCCTCACCCAGGTCCTTGTCTAGCTTATAAATCTTATCTGTCCCATGGTTAATGGCTGATTCTTTCCCCTACAATGAAGTGTTAAAACTCTTAATGAAGTTCAAATGAAATGTTAACCTTCTTTATTTTATCCAAAGATTGGTTTTTCTATCAGACATGCTTGCATGCACTGGCATGTTTCATCATATTCTCCATGCCATAAAATGCTGTTTTTCTTCAAAACTTGCTTTAAACCTTACATAATAGGGAAGGTACTTCAGTTGTCTTGTAGTTGTAATCTTATTATGCTTAATACTTTTGGGGGTTTTACCAAAATATAGGTACCTTTGCTTAACCCAAGTCCTATAGTGATGCTTCCTCTTCCCCATTTAACGGGTCATTAAAAATTCTTTTTTCCAAGTTTGCAGTAATATGTGCCAGTTCTTCCAAGAATTCTAGAAATAAAAATTTTCATATCCATCTATGTCAATTTTAGTAGACAAAACTTTTCAGCTTTGTTTCCACATCAGCTTTGATAATTCCCATGTTCACAGAATCACAGAATCATCTAGGTTGGAAACGACCTTGAAGATCATCCAGTCCAACCATTTACCTAACAATGACAGTTCCCAACTACACCATATCCCTCAGCGCTAAGTTGACCCTACTCTTAAACACCTCCAGGAATGGGGACTCCACCACCTCCCTGGGCAGCCCATTCCAACGCCTAACAACCCGTTCTGTAAAGAAATACTTCCTAATATCTAGTCTAAACCTTCCCTGGTGCAACTTGAGGCCATTACCTCTTGTCCTATCACTTGTTACTTGGTTAAAGAGACTCATCCCCAGCTCTCTGCAACCTCCTTTCAGGTAGTTGTAGAGGGCGATGAAGTCTCCCCTCAGCCTCCTCTTCTCCAGACTAAACAACCCCAGTTCCCTCTGCCACTCCTCGTATGACATGTGCTCCAGACCCTTCACCAGCTTCGTTGCCCTTCTCTGGACACGCTCGAGTAATTCAATGTCCTTTTTGTAGTGAGGGGCCCAAATCTGAACACAATAATCGAGGTGCGGCCTCACCAGTGCCGAGTACAGGGGTAAGATCACTTCCCTGTCCCTGCTGGCCACGCTATTGCTGATACAAGCCAGGATGCCATTGGCCTTCTTGGCCACCTGGGCACACTGCTGGCTCATGTTCATCTGGCTGTCAATCAACACCCCCAGGTCCCTCTCTGACTGGCAGCTCTCCAGCCACTCCTCCCCAAGCCTGCAGCGCTGCTGGCCCAAGTGCAGCACCCGGCATTTGGCCTTACTGAAACTCATCCTGTTGGCCTTAGCCCATTGCTCCAGCCTGTCCAGATCTCTCTGCAGAGCCTCCCTACCCTCGAGCAGATCAACACTCCCACCCAACTTGGTGTCATCTGCAAACTTACTGAGGGTGCACTCGATCCCCTCATCTAGATCATCAATAAAGATGTTAAACAGGAGTGGCCCCAAAACCGAGCCCTGGGGGACACCACTCATGACTGGCCGCCAACCGGATTTAACTCCGTTCACCACAACTCTTTGGGCCTGGCCATCCAGACAGTTTTTTACCCAGAGAAGCATGTGCCCATCCAAGCCACAAGCAGCCAGTTTTGCCAGGAGAATGCTGTGGGAAACGGTGTCAAAGGCTTTACTAAAGTCAAGGTAAACTACATCCACAGCCTTTCCCTCATCCAATAAGCAGGTCGCTCTGTCGGAGAAGGAGATCAGGTTTGTTAGGCAGGACCTGCCTTTCGTAAACCCATGCTGACTGGGCCTGATCCCCTGGTTGTCCATTATATGACTTTTAATGGCACCCGAGATGATCTGTTCCATGACCTTCCCTGGCACCGAGGTCAGACTGACAGGTCTATAGTTTCCTGGATCCTCCTTTCTGCCTCTCTTGTAGATGGGTGTCACATTTGCTACCCTCCAGTCCAATGGGACCTCCCTAGTTAGCCATGATTTCCGGTAAATCATGGAAAGCGGCTTGATAAGCACATCTGCCAACTCTTTCAGCACCCTTGGGTGTAACTCATCCGGTCCCACAGACTTGTGTGCATCCAAGTGGTGTAGCAGGTCTCTGACCACCTCCAACTGTGCTGACTTCAATCTGCTTCCCCTCCCCATCTCCCAGCTCATGAGGCTGGGTGTCCAGGGAACAGCCAGTTCCACTGCTAAAGACTGAGGCAAAGTAGACATTGAGCGCCTCAGCCTTTTCCTCATCCTTAGTTACCATGTTTCCCTCTGCATCCAAGAAAGGAGGGAGATTTTCCCTAATCCTCCTTTTGCTGTTAACGAAGTTATAGAAAGTTGAGCTCCAGCTGCGCTTTGGCTCTCCTAATGTTCTCCCTGCATAACTTCACTACATCTTTATAGTCTTCATGAGAGACCTGGCCCCTCTTCCAAAGGCAATAGATTGAGATGTCGAGGCATATGTTCCCACAAACCATTTTATTTGTGTCCCAGGTTACGAATTGCTCTTGTTTAAAAGATGAGGTAAAATGTTCACTTACAGTTGTTAATGTATTGTCTTCAACGTAATTCTCACTGCATAACAGCCTGTTTTCCCTTCTACCTTCCTAATCCATGTTAATTATGGACATTTTGCAACTTGATTTTAATATTCTTAGCATGATTTAGTTCAGGCTAACTTCTACTATTTCACACTTTTCTCCTATATTTTTTGACATCCGGGGTAGAAGTATTAGTATTTTCTCTGTATTTTTGCTTACTTTTTGCATGGTACTTTTTCATCCTGTGTTCAGCTCCTCTTTGAATAGTTTCACTTCTTTTTAGGCAGCTTCCAGAAAAATGTTTGTAATTTCTGTCTGAAGAATGTAAAACCTGAAGTTTAAATCCTTGAACTCTTCAGTGTCCTTAATTTCTCAGTGTGCTTTTCCCCAATAAAGTAAATTGAGTTATCAGCATGATTAATTTTTGTCATGATTCCATTTAAGGCAAAGGAAGTTCCATTCATGAACACTGGATCCATAATTATTTTTCTTTTAAAACATACTCTTTCTTTTTAAAAAAAAAAACTTAAAATGTCTTGTTTCTTGCTATTATCATACTGATTTTACTTGACTTCTCTAGTTTTCCCAGTGTCTTAACCTCAGGTAGTTCTTGATATTATTTATACTGTCAGCTCTACCCTTATCTCCATTTGACCACAGATTCTAGACCAAACATCATCTACTATTCCAGAAGAATTGATCCATGATGTTACTACTTATTTCTTTAGTTTACAATATCATTATCACAATGTTGTTTCCATTGCCATCACTTTTTAAATATTTTTCCCTGAATTCCATGTAGTTTTCATCAGTTTGAGTCTAGTCACATATACTGTTCTAACACATCTCTTTCAGCCCTGCAGTACTGCATACTTATGGGACATGTATATATTTCTAGTCATTCCCTTTTATGGCTTAATTTTCCTGCACTGGTATATCAACATCATAATTTGGCTTTGACATCATCCAAACTTTTAAGTGAATTAAGGACAGTATTTTATTGCCTATATAACTGACTGTAGACACTTTAAAATGCTTTTCAAAGAAACATAAATGTATTAAGGGAAAGTGGTCTTGCTTTGCCAAAGCGATTACTTGGAGTTACATTAAATTACTTTTTTTTCATCTTGTTATCAAAAGAAGATGCAGAAAAGTTCTCTGTACTTTGTAATATATCTGTACTGTATCTAACAGAGTCCATTTTGATGTCTCAGATATAGTCAAGCATATATCTTCCAACAAACTAGAAAACATCTCTTTCTTAGTCTTCAGAAGCACAGGGCCAAAGTCAGACAGTGACCTGTTCATCAGGAGGGTAAACGGTCCCACTTACTCCCTAAAGCTTGTCCTTGGCTACAGAACTCTTGTCCATAGAAGGTATGAACCGACTTAGACCTTGGATGGGAAATAGACACAAAGACTGTCTTTGACCTGGATTTCTCTAAATTTCTGTCATCTTTTTGGCCTATTTTTCAGATATATTTAAACATTACTTTGGGTTGGTTTTGGATCATAGCGTTTGGATGCTACTGTTCAATATAAACACTGAGAGACAAAACAATGGACACAGACCATAATTTAATATTGATACACTGTAAGAGTTAAGCAGAGTGGTTTAATTAAATTCTACTAGAAAGGTACTTAGCCTTTTTTATTAAACAGAAATTTATGCACAAAATGCAAAGACAAAGGCAGTTTGCATCAAACACTGACTTCTTTTAACTAAAGAGTCATGGAGAGGTTGATTGCATTTGCTTAAGGGGAAGCAGTGCTGAAAATGTCTTAATTCAAGTGGTTTCCATTTAATTGTCAAGTGGCTCCAGAAAAGGAACAACTAGCTGAGCATAAATGAAGCTCCTGCAATCCCCATGTGCTGCAATAATTGTTCCTAAGAAACCTTTGTTTCTGCTCCTTCCCAAGAAGCCATGTTTGTAATTGCAGTGTGCAGAAGATTAATATATTGCAAGTAAATTGAGCTTATTGGTTTAACGTCTAAATATCCATGTCCATATCAAGAGAGAGAGAAACAGAGACAGAGAGATTTAGAAGCATATCCTTATCCAGCACTTCCTTGACCACAGAGGGAGAATATTTCAGCTGTGGGAGGTGGTTATCTTTCTCAGAAGCCCAGTATAAACTCACCTGTCAGGCACATTTTCTTTCATTGGCCACAGTTGCTAAGGAAACCACCTCTTCTGTGTGAGGGCATCATAGGTGCCTCTTTTGGGGGCCTGAATCTGGGACTACAGCCAGACACAACTTGCAAATTGAAGACTGTACTGCAGCTTACTTAACCCTTGACGTGACCAGAGATATATTACGTAACACAATTATCTTCTGCACAAGGCAAGTTGCTGAAGGACGAGTTCTTCAGCCAGGGAGTGCCAAGAAAAGCTCCCTCCTTCCCATCTCTGAAAAAGTGGTTAGCAATGCAAGCCACAACCCATGGGACACTGGGAGAAGACTCTTTTGAGTCCACTTGGAAAATTTCTGATATTGCAGCTATAAAGTAGTACAAAAAGCATAAAATGTCAATCATAAAAGGTATCAGGACAGTAATTGTAATAAAAATCCGCATCCTTGTGGAAGTTATATGTAAGACATGAGATGAGCTGACAAGTTCAGGAATATGATTATATATGAGCTTGAACTCTCTCTGGTTTCTTCATTCAAATCATGTTGCTGACCTACAAGCTCCAGTGATTCCAAATGGGGTGACTTAAGAGATCACTGTTGCTGCTGTACATAGCCATTGATTTAAAATCCCTCTGTCCTCACATGAGCAGAAAAGACACTCATGATTCCAGTGAAATGCATCCTTTAAGCACTACAGAAGTATGTAATGATGTGTAGCCTAGTACACTCTTAATAAAAACATGTTAAATATTAAATATAGAAAATTTGCATCTGTGAATACCTGAAACACTGACATGGCTGTCTAAAAGGTACTGAGCTAACAACAGTATTCATGAATTAGTCGATGGGTAGTTCTGAGGACCATGTAGCAGAACTCAGACTTTGCCTTAATGAGGTCCATGGGGGTGAACAACACGAGCTGTGGGTTACAAATATTATTGGTACTGGTAGAGGCAAAGGTTGGGCTTAGAGATTGGGTGTACTAATATGAGACCCTTCTTAGGACTGACAGAGCTATCTTTCCCTTACTATATGACTTTAGAGAGAAAGTCCACAAATGTTTTTAGACTCCAGCTCCCATAAAGGTATGGAGCTTCTCACACATTTCAGTGGAAGGTCAATACTCAGTAGTTTTGTGGACCTGGCACTTAGTAATTTCTGATATTTTTCCTCACCTTACAGGGAGGTCAAAGAAGGATTTATCACTTCTAATTAATGTAGATAGTTAATGCCTGTTTTGGTAATGGTGTTTTGTTAGAATCCAAGAAACTCCTGATCTTCTTAATATCTGGTTGACTAAAATGCAAATTATTCTAGATTCATTTTGCTTCAGATATCTGAAAGGCACAAGACAGAGACACATGGTTCTTGCTATATTCTTAAATAAGTGTGGGAAGTTAGGAAAAGTCTTTTGGGATCAGTGATCAAAATAGGTACGTATAGACAGTACTGGGATTTATGGCAGTTATGAAATGGGAAGGAATGATGGTATACTTAGCTCTTAAGCTAACGTGAGCCTTGTAAATGTTCATGCCAGTACTTAAGCAATAGTCAGAATGAAACTTAGTCCTCAGCAAGTCAAAGACCTTAATGGTTAGCATACGTGCAGTCCCCTTGAGGAACCTGGAACCTCTGTTTATATGTATGAGTAAAAATAAATATACATTAAACCCCTTTCTCTTACCTTCTTTCTAATTAGATCGTAACTCTCAAGGGAAAGGATTGACTCTTTTGTGTGCTCATACAGTGACTAGCACAATAGGTCACTAGTCTCAGCTGTGGCCTCTGTCTTTGCCACAGCGCAATGGTAGTCTTCATGAAAATGAGTATTTCAGACTGACTTTTCAGCATAAATGGAAAAGAATTTTAATGACTGTAAGCTGATTATATGTTTACATTCTCCTTTCTGAATTTAAAACCCACAGTATTTAATATGCCAGCTATTTCTAAAACATATTACATGACTTACATTTAAAGAGCAGCAGACAGAGCAGGCCGGTAGACTGCTGGACGGAAATTCCTCTTTGGGCTCTGAATTTCCCTACCACTTTCAAATGTAAAATCAAGCTGTAATAGTCACATCTGGTTCAAGAAAGAAGATAGCTGAATGAGCTGTACAGCCAGATGATCACCATTTACTTAGATCTTTCCTTCGTTCCCCATGGCTAGGAGATTTACAAACATAAATAATGAAATCAATTTAATTTGAATTTTGCAATTCATATGACTTGCATCCAGAACTTAATGTATTCCCTTTATAGTAGATACAAGTGATTATAATCCCTTCTAGCCTTTCCCTTTTGTGTTTGCTCTCTTGCTTGTTGTGCGGATATGTCCTATATGGATCACTTGGAGCTAAATGTACAAGAATGCAGATGCATTTATGATGGAGGAAGGGAAGGGTGGTGCAGTCACAGAAGATCCTCATCTTTTAGAAACAGATGAGTTGCTGCAAATACTTCTGATGCCTGCAATATGTGTTCAGTGTAAACAAGCAGTTCTGTGAACAGCTAATGAACTAATGAAGCCAGATTTCCTACAGATTTCTGTCTCTTGATTGACTTTTTAACTGAGACACAGTTTCACATTATGCCTAAAATGTTCTAACTGCAGAGCACGCCAAAAAAGGCAGTCCTGGTTTCTTTACTCACTTTCAACTGTGTGTTTCCACCCCATCAGATCTAGCTATATACGGCCTCAAGGTGAATTTGAAACCTAACACATTTGTGTGTGTGTGGTGTTATTCCAGCTGAATCAATGAGCTGATCATCTCTAAGGTCAGTACCCCTCTCTCAAGTTTGAAATTTAGTTAAAAAACTCTAAAGATTTTAGACAAGAACATGGATATGTCTGCAGGTATATGCAGAGGTTGGATGTTTAAGTGGTATGACTGTGTGCTGCAGTCTAATTTTTAAAGTAGAGTTGAATGTAGAGTCAAGATAGTAAACATACCTTGGAAATGTCTCTATAGCCTACAACCTGTGACAATTCATGCCAGAGAAGTACAACATGTAACACTTTAGAAAAGTAAAGACAGGCTTAACTATACTACAATTGAGGATGCTGATAAGCCATCCATCAAACCTCCTTGGTGAGATCCCTATCATTTTCAGGGAAGTAAGTGATATGCAGTCACTGCACTTTGATGAAATTAATATGTAAGTGTCACTTGTGGGATATGTCAAGATGCTATTTCACTTGATGTACATATGGAGCAGGAGCTGTTGAAAAGAGCTTTTTTTTATTGTCATGCCCACAGTAAAATCAGTACTAGCATCTGTGTTGACCAGTAATACTCAAAGTGACTAGCCAAAACATCTTCAGGAAAGTCATAGAGCAGGAATAATCAGCTACTTTGAGGGTGATAAATGACCTTTGACTCATCTATGGTACTCACTAAGCAGAAAAGCAGACAAGAGTCTAAATTTTGATGGATTTGGTTGAATTATCTGCATGTGGATCAATGAACTATCACACTGGTTTTGGCAACTGCCCTCAGAAATGTTGCTGTGTATGTGATACATGATGTTGATATTTGGGAGAGATTGCTCTAAGTGCATTTTCTTTGCATTTGGAAATGAAGCAGAAAGGGTGTCTGGACTATATGCAAATGTGCATACTGATGTGTTAACATCTAACACTTTATTAGTTCTCGTCCTTATTCCCCTGGCCACTTCTCATGTTCTCATTACATTTGTGTCATGCTTATCACTTCCTCTGATAACCACTAGGCCAGCTGAGTTTTGTACTGATTATCCTAAGTAGGTGTTCATCTGGAGAGCTGTTGCCTTGCTGCTTCTTTGGCCCCTGCTGTAGATGTGCAGGGCTCATCCATTGCACAGATCGTGTGCCTTCCCTGTCCAGTTCCACTACCCCTCACAGGCTGCGCATCTGTGTGCTGGCATGTGCATTGCAGTCTGCTGCGTAGAACAGGCTTTGGGGAGCTGAATGCAAAGCAATTGTTCAAAGTTGACAGTTTCAAGGCCTGATTCAAATGTCAGTTTTTACCTTGGCAGCTATGTGACAACTTGAGCTCTTGTGACTCCAGGACTTTGGTGCTGAGTTGACGCACCAAACATCAGGGCTCTAATAGCTGCTTTGCTGGCGAACTGCTTCACATCGTTAAGAGAATCGCATTGGCTCTATGTCAGTATCTGCAAAATGGATGAAGTGGAACTCGGTACTCCTTCTTAAAGCACTTTGATCTGTGCATGACATGGGTTGTAATACAGCTGAGACAAACCACCATGACAATTACTCTAGTTCTGATCTACCCTTCAACTTTTCTGGCATAGCTACAGTAGGGAAGCAGGTATTTTGCTGATTGGACTAATAGCACAAAGACATTTGCCATCTTGCTAATGTAGTTTAAATTTAATTTGGTGAACTGATATAAGCAGAGGCAAAAAAACAGGTTTTTTGATAGTATAGATCACATCTGCATGAGAAGCATTTGGCAGTTATGCTAGATAACCCTTTCTAAACCACACACATATACAGGCATGCTATATATTTGCTGCTTTTTACCTTCCACAACTCCCTGTTTGAAAGGGATCATTGGTGCTTGTTACTGTCACAGTTTACTGTTTCAGTATCATATTTGGGTCTGTATTTTACTCCCATTTTCATCTTTATAAGCAGAGCTGTCCCCTTCCAGCCTCCCATTCACCAGTCCTCTCTCCAGCAAGATTAGATTTCTAAGCACTGGAAGGGATTTCAAGAGGGCTGGAGGCTGGGGAGGGATATTGCCTGCTGGAATTATCCACTGTCATCTTCTCTTCACATCCTTATTAAGGTATACCATCCAGTAAACATTAAGTAATATTGGACTGCTCACTTTTTGCTTCTTGTGGTAATAATCTCAAAGATAGATCCTTGGTATTATTTCACAGAATATGCTTTAGCTTCTTTGTGAGGAACCTGGGGGTGGCTGCTTTGGGTAGTCTTGCTAGCTTGGGAAATAAAAGCAGAGTAGCACACGTATCTGTGCTGGCTTATTTACCCTGCTGAGAAAAATGCACTATAGATCTACCCAGAGGAATATTAAATGCTAACCAGGTTTCCAACCCTTTGCTTATATAAGCAATTACATTTAAAATAAAAATGCTATAGGATTTGGCTAGGTATACGATAAATAAAGGGCAATGACTTTCAGTGGCTCTTGCTTTCCTAGTCAAGAAGATTTACAGAATACCATTTTGGGATTTTCTCTTATTAATATTAATTTTTAATTTTACTTTAAAATGTCATTTGATTGTGGAGCAATAACTGACACCACAATATTTGATGCCCTGAGGAGACTGCTTAAAAAGGAAACTAGAAAACAGGGCATTAAAATACAGCTGACTGAGAGTAATGCTTTTCATATCTCCTAGTTCACAAAAAAACCCAAACCCAAACCACCCACATGTGTAGAGGATCTTTGTGAGAAACTGCTATCATACATTACTGCCTGTATACTAATGTCCAAGGGTACACGGCAGCACTTAAATCAGAAAACAACAAAAACCCCAAACATTTGTGTAATCTCACAGAAAGAGCATTCCGTTCCTCCCCAGTATTCATGAACGAAATGTCAGTTGTAACATTAACATATATATGGTTAAATAATCATCCTACTCTTTTAAAGTCCAAAGTCCACACCCAGCTCTGTCCCAAGTACATGATCTAGGCTACACAATTCTGGAACAAACAAAATTTTACATGTTCATATTGAGAGGCAAGCAGTGGATGTTTCTATATTAGCTGGGTTTTGATGGCACATTTCACTCAGCAGCTCTGACACTATATGCATACCATCTTCTGTTCTTGTTGGTGAAGTCTAATCTTTTACTTCTACAGAGATCCTTAGATCCTTATTTTTATTTCAATTGTAAGATACTAATTTTTACAGACACCCATGCATCATTTAGCTTTTATGTTTAGTTCTGACAGAGAAGTGCTCTACTTTGATCTTAGGGATCTTGGTAAGTTGGCTTATGCAGGTTTTGTGAAAGCAAAGCCCATACATGCAAGGAAAACACCTAGGAGTCATTTTACTTCTGTCAGCTGAAAAACAGCTGTCTAATAGCACACAACGGCTTTACACAGCAGATTAGGACAGGAAGTTGCTGAGCTGAAATTAATGGGGAGAAGACAGAGTGATTCGTTGTGCATAAGCAACCCAAAAGGGTAATAATAAAAAAAAGAGAGAAATCTACACACTTTGCTGCCCCATACAGAGAAGGCGTTGGCACTCAAAGGAGTTTCATTGGGAATTAATTAGAAAGATCTTTTTAGCTTCTGCATGGAAAAGCAGATGAGGTGACCTGGCCACTTGATCATCCTTGTCAGGTTGTTTTCATCACACATAGGTGATAACCTGACTGAGAGGCATTATTGGCTACAACCAGTAACTTTTCTACATATTTTACCCTAAAGCTTGCATGACCTCCCTTTTTATTTTAGAATTTCTACATTGTTTATGTGCTTACACACAGGGAAGAGATTGATTGTTGATGTTTAATAGTTATCTACTACTCTGGAAAATTATCTTTTTCTCATTCCAGCTTGCTGTCACTTGTGTGTTCATACTAACATGTGTGGAATTATAAAACTTCAGTTAGTATTGCTTTTACAAATAAAATTCAGAACTCTTTGCTACATGGTGCATAAAAGTACATTTGCTGTTAGCATATGTATTTTTAAATCACTGGATATGGAATATGGATACTTTGTTATTGAGAATTTAGTTGCCAGGAAAATATGATGGTCAATGGCATGGATTAAAAATGTATTATATCAATTCCATTTCTGAGCAAGTGCAGAAGATGATTTGGGAGGTTACATATACCTAAGGTTAACAAGAATATATCTGTTCACTGTCTCAAGGTAAATGCCAGTATGTTTTGGGGACACCATGTGTCACATATAGTAGTAATCTGCTTCAATCTGTGCATGCCAGACAACAGCCTGGTGAAGTCAGTAACTGCATCTACATAGTGAGATTTTGTTAGCATTTGAAATTCTATTTGTAAGTTGTTACCAACTATTTCAAATGTAATTTATTGCAATTATCCTGGAAGAACCACCTACAAGAGCCAAACAGTCCGAAATACCCATGCCATGAACTGGAAAGTTGGAGGATTGTTAAGGGCATTATCTTAGTTTAGGATTTAAAGAAACATGTTGTACATTGACACAGGCCACAAATAATATACCTACGAACCTTAAAATTTAAACCATGTTCATCTTAATTAGCATACACTACCCGTATTTTTCCACTTCAAAGTAGTAATAAGCAAAAGTAATTGTTCAGAATCCTAAATTTTTCTCATTTCCAGTTTCATTGTCTGACCGAGTCTATAGAGCACTTTTGTTCCTTGTGAATTATGCTATCAAAGTTTTCAAACTTTTAAGCACTGAGAGCAGCTCAACAGCGTAACAACTGCTTCTGGCAACAAACAAAAATTCAAGAGCTGAGAGAAGATCCATTACACCCTTTGCTGAGTCTCAAAGAGAAGGGACTAGAGGGTCTGCAGAAAATTAACAGTATGGCAAAGTATGCTATACAAAATATGTGTGCCCCCATGCTGTGCTGGTTTTACCATTTGATTAGCAGACTTTCCAAGTATAATAATTTCAGTAGTACTGTAGTTCACAGCTGAGATGATGGTTCAGTTCTCCCTTACAGCCTCCATTATAGATGGTTTCCCTAAAATTTTTGTTCGTGTGAAAATTTCCCTAATTCCTTCATTCTCCCAAGTGGAATATCTTGGAAAGCTTGAAATAAACGTATTCCACCATTTTGGAGCCAACCAAGCATTTGAAATGAGTATTGTTCAGCAGCTGTCATTTTTCATATTCTTCCTCGAGCAATTAAACTGATTTTAATTTAGAACTTTGTCTTGAGAAAAGGCATTGGTGGAGATGAGGAACATCTATTCTGCTACATCTGTGTAAATAATAAAATAATGTGCATGACCTGCTTGGTTTTGTCGATGTCTTAAGCAGTGCATGATACATTACAAAGCAGTCTTAATGAGTCATTTGTGTATGTCATTTTACTTTTAACATGATTTAAGAACTCATTAAAAAAAAAACAAACCTGACAGACTTTTAATTGAGTGTTGGCACTTCCACATACAAAATCTTAGGTATCTAGTGCTTACCATTTGTATCAGTATCAGTTTAATGTTCAAAGGTAAACTCATATTAATCATTGAGACATAGAAGTGATTATGATCTACATGTGTCAATACTATGAGAATCAAGATTAATTAATAAATTGCCATTTGCAGATACATATGTTCATAGTATTCTAATCTCCATGTTAGACACTAAAGTTAATTTCTGTATATATGACAGTGCTCATCAGTCACTGTTGCTTGAGCTGGTATATTTAATGGCACTAGAGAGCTAAATTGTTTCAAGTCTGCAGAAAGAGGCCAGAAAACATGCATTCAGAGTAGCTGTGTTCACAAACAATTGGCTCTGGCCATGAGGAATATGACTGCTGTTACGGATTTCAGGAAGGATGCTGAAATGCCATCAAACAACTGTGGATTTGTACCAACTTTTGCTGGATGCAAACTGATTGAAAACTTAAAGGACATATTAGCAACAAGATCTATTCAGACTTATCAATATTTTCTAGTTCCTATGGTTGCTTTTAATTAAGAAAAAAGTACATTTTTTAATAGTGGGCTTAACATAATTTCCTGAGAATGATCCAATGGCTACTTTCTTGAGTAAGAATTAGGCTTCACTTCTCTGGTAAAACATAGAAACAGAAATTTTTACTAATGTTTCCACATATGGTATTGTGAAGTTAGGCTTCTAACTATAAATTTAGGCATATAAATTGAAAGAAACTTAAAGGTAAAAATGTTCAGGCACTGAAAATCAGATGACAGAGCTTCCTTTTTTATGTTTCAAAATACTCATGTTGTGAAAAGAAAGAAAAAATATGTATTTTTCCCACTTAAGTGTTTGTGGTGGCCTATCTTGACAGTAATATTACAATTAGTAAAATCCAATCTGGATACATATTTCAGATATATAATTATAATTACATGAAAAGATATGAATCACAATGTATGATATGTTAAAATCTGTTGAATATAAAATTCATTCTTACTGAGCTTTTTGCACCCATACAAATACAGAAACAGTAATCAAGCAAGGTTTTGACAGGCCTAGTCATTTATTTTTTTTTTTAATTTCCTGTAGCTGACATATGAATTATTAGCCCTTGGACATAAGAATGAAATATGTAACGGATAGTTGCTTGCCAGTATTTCTCATCCCATCCCCCTCCCACCCATGGAGCAACAGTTTAAATTGGCCAATAACTTTAAAGAATATACTTTATGTGGTAAAAATCTAACTGATTTCAATCCAAATTTTTTTAATGCTTTCAGTCATGAACGAGCTCTACAGAGAGTTCTGAAGTACAGAATTAAGATAAGTGTTGAGCATTATCTGTTTTATGCCTGACTCTCTGAAACAGGAATAATGAGGACAGATTCTCACATATATCACCAATAAAAATGCAACAAACAATTGTTTAAAGAGAACTTGATAAATCCAGTAAAGCTCAAAGGAATAAATTCCTGTAAGATTCCAGATACTTTGACATATGAAGATCCAGACTTGGAGAAGACTGAGTATTCTTAATTCATAGCACCCATGGGAAATGAGGCAGTCGGCAGTCAAAGAAAGTTTTAAAAAAGTTATTGGTTGTAATCTCTTTGTCTTCAAATGTCTGTACTGTTCTTTTAAGTTGATCCAAAATACATTGTTTTTTGTTGTTAAGGCTGGTGTGAGTTTTACACTTCTTTATGAAGGCTAGCAAAAAGAGGTGTGATGTATGTGCAGTGCTATGTACACAGGATGATTTAAGAATCACTATATTCAGGAAAGCAGCTTCCATGTGACTGGCCTTGAAGAAACCATGCTAGCATGAAAAAGAATGTGAAGAAAATTTGCAGATGAGAACAAAAATAAGTACTGAAAAAAGGGAACCGATGCAAATAATCTATGGGTTTATGCCACATGAAGAAGGGATAAGAATGCCTGCAGGGTGGTTATAGTACTGTTCCCAAATGCATAAACTCAAGCCAATCCAGGTTTAACTAGTCACCACAGTTGAAATCTATGGTACAGAAGTAGCTAATTAAAATTATACTGGAATAAATCTGCTTTGGCTATTTAATTTTCCTTTTAGGTCATTTCACCTCATCACCTTATGCTTGTCTTCCATAATGGTTACAGGAAATGATTATTGATAGGATTATTTCTTGATCTTCATACAGTGATCATTAAGCAAGAGTGAAATAATTGTTTTAAAATTAAGATTCTAAAATGGTAATTTTAGAATTAAAATATATTTCAGTCTATCAAAATACAATGTGTTCATCAGCACAGTATATTATGTTGGCTGAAACATTTATCATTATATACCCAGCCGTAATTGTCTGTTTAGGACTAATTCTTGAGGCCATGAAAACTTCTGATGTGGATATAAAATACAGCTAAGGCTTATGGTTACTTCGATATTCTGGTGTAATCCCCTGCTGAATGTGTGTGAACACCCCAGCCAAACAGTTTGGGCTGAAGGAACCGAAATGTGCCTTGTGCCAGTGAAGGAAGCAGTGCAGGTGTCAGAAACTGAATGCTCCTGACAAACTGCTCTGAAGAGGCAATTATCTGGAATGTATATGAGTAAATTAACTGCTGGGTAGCTCAGCCTGTGTAGGTGTGTAGGTATAGATAATTCCATGTCCAGTCTGCCCAGACTGAGCTCATTAGGGCCAACTTTAGGCTGCAGTCTTCACTACAGTAATGGAACAAGAAGTTCAAACTAATAAGAGTTGTTTGTAACTATTTGCATATGCATACTATGAAAAATTGTGTGATTATGTAGAAACAAGTTTTTTTCTGAAATTATTCACTGATTTACTGCATAAATTATAAGCAATACTGACACAGTAATTTAAAATTACTTAACATTTAATTTCCCTCTAACCATTTCAGAAGATATAGGGCTACTTCTTTTAGTAGCTATGTTAGCTACTTCTTTTGAGTCATTGTCATCAAATTGACACCAAGGCATCATTTACTGATGCATCATCTAATGAATTGAGGGAAGTGTTATTGAAATAAAGATTCCTCTGATTAATGAAAGAGCGAAAATCATGAATCACAAACAGAAGTACCAAATCCCTTAGTTTTAATATAAAATATGGAAGTTTTTGCCATGGGTGAATTTAAATTTACTGTTATGGAAGTTAGATCAAAAATACTCATTTGAATTACAGAAATTTTTTTACTCTCTATATAAATGTGTAATAATTTAATATTCATGTGCTAATACATAAGATCAAAAAGTTCTAGTAACAGAAATAATCAATCAAGCTGTCTTCCAGGAAATTAAAATAATATGAATTCCCCTGGTATGTTAGAGAAAACGAGCTCTCCTGTAGCTTCCATCTCCAAGTGGGAGGAAATTAAGGTGAGGGCAACTGTGAAATATTGTGGGATTTATAACCAGTGACCAAAGCAAAGCCACCTGGCTTAGTAAAATGAAAAACAAAGAGGAAAAATTTAGTCCATTTGTTTAAAAATAGGGGATGGGTTTAAGTGGGGACACAAATGCATTCAAAAGGGTATTTTGGCTCTCCCTGGCCCTAAATCCCCAGTTATGATGGTTTTGGTTGTCATGTTTAAAAAGTCTGTTCCATGACTACATTGGCTAGTGAGCGAATATGTTCCCATACAGTCCAGTGATGCCAGGATTCTTCCCTTTCAGCACAATTTATTTCATTGCAAATTTTAAACTTTTGCACTAGCTGAAAATTATTAGAAACCACAGGAGCTGTTTTTGTGCTTTCTGAAACTGATGCCCATGCTGGAGACGACAGTTTTCCTTCCTCTTCCACACTCTCCTTCTCCCAGGAAAAGTGCTACAAAAAAGATGTGAAAGTTATTGACAAAACCTCAATGTGTCCCTGAAAAAGTCAAATTTCTTTTAAAGCTGAGGTGTGTCTATATTTTCCAAATATTTTCTGAACACTGAATAAAGCTTCATTATCTGTCAATGGCTTGGCAACGTCACACCACCCACTCTACTGCAGTCTGAGATGATACAGTGCAGTCAAGAGGCATCCTCCGTCTTATCTGATCAGTGTCAGTTTCATGGAGCCAGCTTTCTTTCTTGAGCTGAGTTGAGGAGGAGCATTTCAGAAATGGTGAAGAGCAATGAAGATGACGAAGGAACTGGAGCATCTCTCCTATAAGAAAAGGCTGAGAGAGCTGTGACTGTTCAGCCTGGAGAAGAGAAGGCTCATGGGGGACCTTACTGATGTGTATAAATAGCAGATGGGGGAATCAAGAAGAGGGAGCCAGGATCTTTTCAGTGGTATCCCAGTGACAGGACAATGGGCACAATGTGAAATACAGAAAATTTCACTTAAACAAAAACTACAAAAAATTACTGTGAGGGTGGTCAAATGCTGGAACAGGTTTCCCAGTGAGTCTACGTAGTCTCCATCCTTAGAGATATCAAAATCTGACTGGGCACAGTCCTGGGCAACCAACCTGCTCTAGTTGACCCTGATTTGAGAAGGGCGGGGGTTGGACTACATGATCTCATGAGATCCCTTCTAACCTCAACTATTCTGTGATTTTGTGAGAAAAACCTTAAAAGAGTGGTGTTGAACACAAAAATATAAAGTGAACTTTTTAGACCATATGTTGTGACTAAATGACTACAGCTGGGTTTTTTTTTCTCCCTCTGCTGTCCAGCAAGTCTGATTGCCTGAGCTTGTGGCTGTCTTTAGTGCTGATGCTCAGCACTGTATCCTTCATTTTATCATATCACATATTACTTTTATATCTACATGGAATAATATATTTTAAATGTCTAAGAGAAGATTATGAACACCATAACTCCTACATAATATTCAAATAGAAGGACTTTAATTAATGCATAGCATATGTTGGCATTACCTGCAGATACACAACAGAGAGGTATCAGAAGTTGGCAAGTTATTTATATTTTAATCTTTGCTATATTGTTTATAATAAACACTGGATACTAAGATGTCTTTGAAACCAAGACAGTAGAATATTCTTTATCAGTGGGAGAAGTTTTGTGCAGATAACATTTTGACAGAAGTTGTATCAAACAAAGCCAAACTCACCATGTTACATCAGTAGCACACATTACATCAATAATATGTGCACCATGAATCTGCTTTTCTGATCCAAGCATAAGTCAAAATGTTACTTTCGGGATGCCCTGCTTACCAAGACAGAACATCAGTCATGTCACAAATAAATGAGTGAAATGAGGTGCAACGCAAAGCATTGTGAAAGCTGAACTGTATTTTTTTGTTATTTAATTTATATTTTTTTCCATAAAATGTGAGCTAATACTAAATATTTAGTAAATTAACAGTCTCCTGTCCATTGACTGGAATTACTGGACCTGATTCCTGCTTTTTTTTTTCTTTTATAGGCATAGAGAACTTTGTTTATAGATTTAGAACCTGAAAACTTGAGTAAGAGTATACTCCTGTTAAAGAGAACATATAGAAAGAACATTTCCCCTTATTTATCAGCCTAGTAACAACGGGAATTACTCTCTAACTCTTAGATATAGAGGCATTTTTATCTGCTGAAGTTTGGCAAGACTTAATGGCATCAGAAATAGCATATTCATAGAGGCTAGGAGCACAAGCTGGTAGTCTCCATACTTACTTTCCATACTTACTTTCTCGTTAAAAGTCATAAAATGAAGATAGTGTACCAGAATGTTGTTAGATCAGTTAAAACATGAATCCTCAAATTCAGATAGACTTGGCAAAGCTATAACAAGACTTACAATCACTGAAACTCTAGCAGTTTCTCTAAAATGATGTCTGCAGTACAATTTTGAGACAGGTATGTAAAGTTGATGACAACAACAACAACAAATTATAGAAAGAAGACCTGTAAAGTGATCTGTTTCACTAAGAATGGGACGAAATGGATGGGGCAGAGGCAGCCATGCTATGAATGAGAGGAGAGGCAGCAGTGTGGCAGCATGGCTTCTACATGACCACAGGTGTGTGCTATGGAAGTAGTAGGTAAACTGACATTGTCTTCTCTCCCTCTCCTCTCCCTGTCCTCAAAACACAACAAAAACTGTTGCTAGTGTCTTTCTTCTACTTTCTGAAGGCGCAAACTTTGCCTGTCCTGGGACTTTTCTAGGGAAGCTTGTCCATTTTGTAGGCTGTTGTCTTTCTCTGCTTCTTTTTTTTTTCTCTTTTTTTTTTTTTTTTTTTTTTTTTTTTTAGTATTGAGTGTGTTAATATATGACTTCTTTACTTCTTTTTAATGGCTCTTTTTCCTTTGTTCTGGTGACACACAGGTACAGGGTGATCTCAGGAATTTCATTGTTTTCAAGCTCAGATATGATTTGGCCATCCTGGCCAAACCTTGAAGGACTTCATCGAAAGAAAGAGAAGTGTTTGGAAAACAGAGGCCAAAATAATACACTATGATACATAAGAAAATCTATGCAGCAGAATTGCCAGACTGTGGTGACTTCTCTCAGTGAATATCCATGTATCTCTACAAAACTTTAGTATAAGCAAATGAAGTTCAGGACACTAAAAAATATAAGACATATCTAACTCTGCCTTATTAACACCTAAATTTGACTCAATTTTGTTAACAGTGCTTTGTGTTGTCCTGTAATTAAAACAGCAGGCACAGTATGTTGATTGTGGATCTTGTTCTTCTTTCAGTAGGAATGAAAATTAAAGCAAAAGAACAATGGAAGAAGGTTTTGTTCTTTTTCCTCCTGCATCTATTGTTTCCTCTTGTGGTTACTGGTGCACAGATATTTATCAAAATATATCCCGGCCTGCCTTTGTCCTCAGTATCCAAGTTAAATCAGTTTTGTGTCCAAGGTAAGCTTTTGAATCTATGTTTATGTATTTCATATCAGGCTACTATCCTTTCTGTTAGGCTTTATCTTTCTTCCTTTTTAAAACTTACAGATCACTGCAGGTTCAGAACTACTTTCTTTGTACATCCTGTTGAAATCTGCAGAAACAGCAACTTTCCATAACACTTGAAATTCCAACTGTACCTTAACGTCCCACACAGCTCTATGAGTCTAACTGTAGAAAACCAAGTTTTAACAATAACTTGTTTTGCTGAGGAAGTGACTGGCTGTATAAGATTTCTCCCTCACCCCCTAATTGGATCACTTGATGCTAGAACAGCTACAGCAGAAGTAGAATGATGTCCCTTTAAACATTTCAATTTAATCACATAAATAAGCTAGTGGGAAAAACTGGCAGAAGATGGGCAAAATTGGTCTGTATTAGACAAAGAGTTGCATATAATTCAGTAGGAATAATTATTTGATTGATCACAATTTGGATAAATATTTGAGGTTTGACACTTCATAATTGTACACTGAATGCAAACTGAATTACTTCTTGCATAAATTGACCAGGTCCTCACTATTGATTGCTTGCTGCATTTTCATAATTACACCATTTTGCAATACTTTGGGGAAGGCCCATAGAGACTTTTGTTCCAACTCCAGCAAAAAAAGCTCAATACCAGATTTAGTCCTTCAATTGCCTTTGTGTTTCTTTTCTGTCTCAGCCAGGACATGAATTTAGATTCCTTTTGGGCACTTAATTTTCCAAAACAGAACATTTTCTGTTACACAAACGTTGTAGAGGAATGTTGGCTGAGGGATTTACACATACTACTTCCATTAGTTACATTTAGCTTAGTGATACACCTGTCATGTAGTATCTCCCCACCCATATAATAACACATTGAATACACATACAATAACTATATTACCACCATAATAAACACTATATTATTACTATAAGAAAGATATTCAAACCTCTCTATGAACAAAACAGTTTTTAAGCTTGTAAGGCTTGATCATACAGATGTATCTATATCCCTATAACTTTAAACATGTGTAACGTGAAAATTATTTATAAAAAGTTAAACTGATAAATACACTCATGTTTTTTATCAAATAGAAGTGGAACTTGATAGAATAAATAATTATTTGGGTATTTGCATTAACTAAATGAGGAATCTCACGTGTTTGTTTTTGAAGGATCACAGAGTTATATTTAAGATTGTGTATTTTGTTTGTGTCAATGTAACTCAGAGAAATTCTCTAAAATTCTCTGATTTTTAAGGAAATGTGTCAAGATATTAAACTAAGAAACCAAGTTGAAGACCAGTCGCTTCTGCCTTGTTAAATACTTAAGGGAGAACTTAATTTTAAGCACAAAAATAATCCTGTGTATTACCTGTCATTTACAGTTCACTGGAACAATTTACAGTTTATCCTATGTATGAGTGTCTGCTAAATCACAGCCTCTGTGTGCTGATTATCTTTCTTTCACAAGAATCAAACACTGGAAAAATAAAAGTAAATCCCTAAGTGCATATTGACAATAGTAAGTCCAAATTGAGAAAAGAGATCCACTTTGATGTATCAGCAGCTTTATCAAGATTACAGATGTCTTCAAAATGTAATTGCTTTTGACAGTAGCAATACTTAAGTATATATAAATATATTCTGATAATGATCAGAAATAGAGTAATAGGTCTGCAGCACTCTTCTGGTCTTTTGGAGGGGGGTGTTTGTGGGTTTTTTATTGTGTTTTTTTTCTTCTGTATTTAAGAATGTGTTTGGATTAAAACTACAAATATTGTAAAGCATTAAATGCGTGCCCAGCTAGCTGGTCAGTTACAAGGTCAATAAAACTTAAACATGCTTAAGGTTTAGGGTGGTAGAGAAGAAAAGAATAAATGGTTCTCTGTACACAGGACTGTCAGGCCAAAAACTAGGGTACTGTAGTGGCATTAAGACAAATATGAAGAAAAACATTTAGACCATAAGAATAGTGAGGCATTGGAGAGATGTGGAGTCTTCAGATTTTTTTCTTTTTAATTTGGTATCATATTTCAAACAAAATATTAAATGTGTGGTCTTAGCATTGATATTAGGCAAGGAACCAACACGGATTAACACAGCATTGAAAGCAAAGTGGTACATATATTTAAAAAGATGTTAGTACCTACAAGCGGCAATGGGATTGAATAAGCAAAGTCTTATTCAAATCTCTCAAATTTGCATTTGTGTAATGTTATACATGTGTACACTTCCAACAAACTCAGGGAAATGTTCAAAACTACAAGTTAAACATGTGTACAACTGAAGCATAGACATCTAGCTCAGAGACACACAATATACCATTATACATTAAGGCTGTGGCAGAGTTAGAAACTGAATCAAATTCTTTTACACCATGGCTGAGTTATTCAATCACAGTTATCTTTCCTACTGTAGTATTATCTCCTAAGTATGAGGCTTATCTTTCAGTACATGGTGAAGTTCAAGACCAAAACAATATAATAATTAAATGAAAGTAGAAATCTAAATACTTTGCTGAATGAAAGCTTAAGATAGGCACCACAGCGGAAAAATGAAGCTACAGAGAATAGACAGAAACCGTATGTCTGCAAACCCAGTATGTGAGGGAGGAAAAAAAAAAAGAAAGAATGCAACTTCATCAGCTTTTTTTCACATTATCCAAATTGTACATATTTCTACAGGAAAAGTAAAGTTTTAACTTCACTGAACCTGTCCAGCTGGTGTGCCTACAACTGTAATGCATATCAGATTAAGGGGACAGAGACAGCCTTACTCTAAAGGAATGGGTGGGACATGCGACCTGTGTGTCCTGCACTCAGCATCACAAAGAAGGTGTGGAGCTACCCTACACCTCTGGTAAACCCAGATCCAATTAGATGTATCTGATCATTTATGTGATGTTTGCAGAAAGACAATTATTTAAGCAGGACTCTATGTGCTGATATTTTGTGGAGATTTGTTTATGAAACATCTAAAAAGAAAAAAGTGTGGCATACTGGAGTAGGGGACTGTGTTTTTCTCAGGATTATGGAAGCCAGTATCGAGGCTAGAAAGCAGATTATGAAAGTGTTGAAAGTGACTGAGCCATGCTAATGAAGAAATATTTTACCTCTAAACTGGGAATTGAGAAGAAATTATTGTTTAAACTGATTTTTGCTGCTTTTGTAATTGACTACTCAATAGTTCTCAGTTTAGTGAAACCATCTGAGATTTTTTGACACACTCAAATGAATAAAATAAATATGGTTTTCATTTTTTCTAAATTATTTCATCAAAATTATAGAGAAGAAAATGTGGCTAGTCTTGTAGCTATCCTAACATTACAGTATTATGAGAGAAACAAAAAATCAGTATGTCTAATTAAAGAAGCCGACTAATATGTAATCTCAAACTCCCACAAATCTGAAGGAGATGGCATTTGAAACAACTAACAGATTGTGAAAGCAGAGACACTGATTTCAGGGATCTAAGGCCATAGACATCAGCTCATTGTCAGAGAGGGCAGCTTGGAACCTCAGCTGGAATCAGTAACATAACTTTAGTCATAAAAAAGAAAGGGATCTGACAGGGTTGACAGGGAGAACTGTAAAGAGAGAAGGAGTTTTTAACAACTTCTGTTTCTTCCTATCCCTATATCAGGATTTATAACCGATTTGGCAAATACAGTGTTAAACCAGGCAGCATTAAGAAAGCAAATGAAAACAGGCTAAGTTGTGAGGGGTAAAATACTGAAGAAAACAGATCTCTTCATCCAAACTGAGATCAGAGAAATCGGAGCTCAATGGAGCTGATCTTCAGGGAAAACTGAGTAAAGAATCCTGAGGCACTGGGATAACTGGTAGTCTGCAAGCAGGTGTGGTAGATTATAAGGTCTAATACTTATCTGCTATATCAAAGTGAGAGAGGGTTAAACAGAGATAGCTCCACTACTAGAGGAGACCTTTACTGGCAATGGTGTTCTGTGCAGTAATCCTGTTTGCACCTCCCTTCCCCCCAAAATGTAAAATAAGAGCTCTAACATGCCAGGAAACAGAGAAAAACTTATAGTTGCAATAGTGTATTCACCTACGGCACAAAACGTTGTGTGTATTGGTGTTGGATAAAGGTAGTCACCCTAAGGTAGTAGCTTCTGCCTTGAATGCAAAAGTCATTGACTGAGACAACAGGATAGAAGACTCTGGAAAAAGTCTTCTGTAAGTAGATGACCATGTGTTGACATGAAAAAGCTAATGTAAACCACTGAAATCCAAATGTGAGAGACACTGATTGGTGTGTACCTAAGACTATATTATTATGTATCATATATGTAAAATCTGCATTGTCATGAACAAGAACTTAGCTGCATTGCTCACATAGCTATCTATTAATCTTGCAGGTCATCTAAAATGACTATCAATAGATTATTTTTTTAATCATAGAAATTTGTGTTTTGTTTATAGACTATATAGATATCATTTGATGAGTGATTTAAAAAGTACTTTGTTAAATGTATTGATCCTTCTGCAAAATCTTGGCTAGCATAAGAACAATTTCACCTGGCTTTAGGAGAGACCTGAGATCCATATCTTACCTTCAGTTTATTTCAGGGGAAGAGAATAATTTAAATTCGGGTTAAAAATCTAAATGCACTGTTGAACGTAGCATAGAGAAATCTACAAACAACCTTTTTTAAAATATCTTGGGAACTTCTAAGGCAATGATCCAGAGCTGGAAGCTTGTTGTGTTAGAACCCTTGAGATCTCTTCGCTTTGTAATATAAATCCCCAAGATCTGGCCCTGAAGAATCATTTACTCTAGATCTTTTATAGAGAGACTTTTCTGTTGAAAACACTCCATGAACATTTAGTCATTGGCTATCCTTACATCTTTTTATATCCTAAAGCCAAGAATCATTAAATCATGTAAATTAAATGCCATGTTTTTCACTGTTATTCCTGTACTGAGCCTAATAATTTGTATTTGATGTATTATTTTCCCTAAAGCACTGAATATTTGAAAACATCTGCTGTTTTTTTTCACTAGTAAATAGTCATCTTTAAAAATAATAATACCTTTAATTTTTCTAATTTGTGTTTGACTTTCAAAATCAAATTTTTGATTCTTATTATAACTGTATTTACTAGATTAAGGACTTTGTCACTCCCTGGAATAATATTTTGTAAAGTTGTCTAGAACATGGTAACTAATAATTCTCTGCACCTTGTTTTAAGCTTTTTCAATAAATTGAGCCTTTAATGTTCTTGTAGTATAACATTTTCTCTGAATTTCTTAGAATTTTGTGTATGCTTTTTCATACTCTTTCTGTTTTCTTTCCCAATAATTTCTCTTATTATTCCAATATTAATAATAAATACAGAAATAATACTGTAGACATGTTTCTGGATGCTCCCCTTTCAGACTCCTTGTCAGGCAATATTGGAGAGAAATTCCATGTTTGATAGTGATGATCTTATTTGGCTTGTGGTCAGACTTCAGTTATCATTCTTTGAACATATTAGATCTAAATATTTCAGTTTTGCAGAGGGATGAAAATTGGTGGCTACAGTATAATTTGGTTAGTAAAAAGGTTCACTAAAGTGAGCTGGTAGATGATTCTGCAGTTTATTACCTCAATATCCCCTCAAATTGAGTTTTCAAGGGAAAATAAACAGAAAAAGTTGTGGACTTTCTGATGTGGTAACATTTCATATTAATTCATTTTGTCCTGAATGACTATCTGAGATATTCAAAGACAAGTGATGTGGAATAGCATTTATTCATTAGCAACTATCTCCATCAGAAGAACTAAACCAATCAAAATATAGACAGATGGTGATAGTAGGATGGCTATTCTCTATCATGCTTCCATTTTATACCTAAAGCAATCGTGCATTATTATGCAAGGAAGCATGTTCTAATGTTCTTTACACTGCACACAGTATCATAATCTATATTAAATATCATAAATTCAGAGGTACAAATTAGCCTTAAGGCCTTTTCAAAACAGAACTTGTTCTGTGATTCCCAACCAGACTCTTAATACAACACATATATAGTGTGCTAAATATTCAGTTTAACCTTTTGAATATTTTTTTACTATTCAAGAGAAAAAATTCCTAGCATGATGTTCTATGTTAGAAACTGGTATGGAGGCTTTGTAGATCAAAAAATAGGCAAACTATTTTTTTTTTTTTAAATGGAATAATATATACAAGTCCAGTGTTTATGGCTACAAGTTGGACTTATCACTAAAACTACCAGAAGGATTTGGTTGTTTTTTTTTCTTGTCTCGGTACATGTTAATTTAGTGCAAATCTCATACAGAAGGATAGCACAAAACCTGCTTAATTCTTAGCGAGATGTTACTGCAAAGTTTTCAGAAAAAAAATCTTGGACTCTGTTTACAAAGATAAATGCAGTTCATGTTTATGAAATGTTACAACTGCTTCGTTCACTCCAGTTTCTATTCAATAACTCCTTTTACTTTTGCTTTACACAAGGTAAAATGCAAAAAAGAGAGGCAGATTTTGTCAGCCCAGGCTGCTTCACTCTCCAGTCCGTTCTGTTATCATATTCACCAGCAATCCTTACATGCTTTGAATTCTTCCAGTTTATGCCAGAGCTGTCATCTCTCTTACCCCTACTATACAAACATAGAAAACACCACCATTTGCCAAGTTTTGGGGGCTGGAAACATTAGAAAAGACACTGAAGGTGGGGAAAAAGTCTCAGAATTACACAGACTTAACTTGGATAAGATCAAAAGTAACAGAACAGAGTATCTGTAAAAAGATGATAAACGACAAACTTACTGGAATTATAAATTAATACACTTTTGAAAGCTGAAGCACACAACAGAATTAACTGAGAAATGGGAAAGGTTGTAGACTTACGTGATTTCTCTTTATTGACACGGTTGTTTTATATTTCTGAGGGGAGTACACAAACACTGTAATGAGCAATAGTCAGAGGTTTTAGAGTATAATTTGAATTGCAGTCTGCTTGAAACATTTTTTTTTTTTTTTTTTTAAACTAGACTTTGTCCTCACTACCATTTTTCATAAACTCTCTATGAACACTTTTGGCAGCCAGGGTGAAGTGCAAGACCTTCCACTGCAACTCTTCCTCCACTACTGCTTTGTTCCCACAACTGGGTAATGATGCCTCTGCAGCCTTTGTAGCAAATTATTCCATAAAACGTCTGTATTTCTGTTTCCCCTGCAAATTCTTTGTGTGGGCTGAGATGCCATTATACTGTGTACTATATGAACACAAGAACAAAGATGCAGATTCACCTTAAACAATTTGTAAAGTAAAAGAAGCAAGAACTGATGGAAAAGAAAAGAAGACATTAAGGTTATAGTGGTGAGATAAGGCAGCCTGTGGTGGCCAAAACAGTGCTTAAGTTACCTTGTTATTACCTTTTTTTTCTTCTCTCTTTTTTTTTTTTTTTTTTTATCTCCTCGATAGCACAATAGGTGGATTTTTTAAGGGAAATAAGTTAACTATGCAGATATTAATGTGAAGTCTCTCAAGTTTGAGGGGCACCTGGAAGAATGCGATGACAGGTGGACTCCTGGAAAAACAGCGAGCTGGGTATAATTTCCCCCATTCCTCTGGGACGAGACAGACCTGGAGACATCTTATAATGGGGTAGAATTACCTGTTGTGTCTAGAAGGGACAGCCCTGTTTAGTTACACTATCTGATCTCTGATGAATATAAGAAGAGGGACAAAGTAGTAGGAGACAGGGAAGGCTTATTTATGCAGTTCCATAGGGGAGCCGGGAAATTTGGTATCTTCAGAGCCTGGCCTGACAGCGGACATCCTCCAAAAGAGGCTGGAACCCATGATCTGGCAATGAACCAGCTGAATTGTAGGTATCTACTTCCAGAGGAGGAGTTGAGATCAAGGGTCTGGGGAACAACTGAAAAGCAACTCCTAAATAATTGATTTTTAAGCAATTGCTTGTATAGATGTGGGAAAGAAAGTCTGAAAAGGGGAGAAAAAGGCTTCAACAAGTACAGAGAAGATGTAGGAATGGTCCTGGGAATTAATAAGAAAAAGCCGAGTAACTGGCTTCACAGGCGTCCCTCTGCTAATGCTGAGAGTAGTGGGTGAGTTGGGTTTCTTCTATTTATCTGCCAAAGAAAGCAATTATCAACGACCGAAAAAGCTCTCGAGATACAGAAGTGCAAGAGTGGATGAAACTCACTCACAGTCCCCAGACCACAAAGCCCTGAAGATGGGGGAGGAGACAGCTATATCTCTTTTCTCAAGGAGATAGACCAGTGTGGTGAACCTTTCCATGTTCACCTCAAACCTGAAATAATTTTGGCTTGAAAAAAGCTTTCAACCAAAGCTTGAAACAAACACCATATAACATTTTTTACTGTGAAAATTCTCTTTAAAACATTTTCTATTACTTTTGTTCCCTTTGATACACAAGGATTAAGCCTGAAGGCAGCTTGCTTTGAAAGCAAGAGGAGAAAAAAATAAAAATACTCAAGCTATAACATTATCTTTTGGAGAATGTTCAGTTTGGACATCTTTGTGGTTGTATTTTTGATCTTTACTATATTTCTTCAGGCTGCAGGTATATCCGAAAAAAATGAATATGTGCTGAATGTTTTTCTGTAGCTTCACATACGACATGATTTGCTGAAAAATGGTAATTTTCATTTTGATCACTGTGACCTAGGCTGTCATAGTGATGATTCCTGTGGAAAAGAGGAGTGAGATAGCTCTTAATCTCGTACTTTCTCTCCAGTCCAAGCAAGTTCTTGGTGAAGAGGCAGAAAGAAGGAGTATAGGGAGGTACCTTTGCTGGCTGCTTCTTGACAACTACATTATCCATTTGTGTATACACATCTGAAACAACTATTAGCACAATGCTATGCAATACCAATTACATTTATTTGTTTAAACCCTTGGATCATGCTGTTTCTGTCAACATGTTTTCTCCTGGGATTAACATTATCCGTCTGGCTGTAATTGAGTTATTTTTCCTCATAGCAGCCCATATAGTGTCATGCTTTGCATTTGTAGCTAGAACGGTGTTGATAACACACCAGTGTTTTGGCTACTGCTGAGCAGTGATTGCACAGCATCAAGGTTTTGTTTCCAACCCCTTTCCACTCAAAGACCAGTAGGCTGGGGGTGGGCAAGAGGTTACGAGGGGACACAGACAGCACAGCTGGCACAAACTGACCAAAGGGATATTCCATACCATATGATGTTGTGCTCAGCAGTAAAAGCTGAGGGAAAGGAAGATGGTACGGAGCTATTCTTGGTTATGGCATTTGTCTGTCCAAGCAAGTGTACACTACAAGCACACTATGTGTACTGAGGCCCTGCTTTCCTGGAAATGGCTAGACATCTGCCTGCTGATGGGAAGTAGTGAATAAATTCCTCTTTTTATTTTGATTCTGTGTGCAGCTTTTGCTTTTCTTATTAAATTGCCTTTATCGTAACACAAGATTTTCCATCTTACTGTCTCCCCCTGTGCTGTTGAGAGGGGGAGTGAGAGAGCAGCTGGGTCTGGCAGCCAGTCAAGGTCAGACCTTGGTTTTTAAAACTAAACTTCTCAGATGAGTAGGTAAGTGAAGATTCACTTCTGCTCCTGCCCCATGCAACACTCCTCTGAATTCTGACTATTTCTGTAATTTGAATTATACAACCTCATGGTATTATTATTCTTTGATAGTGTATCAAGGACAGTATTAGGTCCTATCAACACACAACTGTTTCCAATTCTGATAATGTATGTGGCTTTTTGTCATACCATGGTACTGTGAGTATGTCTTCCACCTATTCTTGCAGTCGTAGTTTCTTATATCAGTCTAGTCTTAAGTCATGTGTACACTGTTAAACTGTATTGTATTTTACTCTGCCCTGAGATCTTTTTCGGTGATTTTATAATGAATCTTTTAAAGATTTCTAAATTAAGAAATATAGTACATATATATCTAAAATTATACATAATTAGATGTGTTCCTCTGCTAAGTATATATTTGTTTGTGCCATTAATACAGCCCACTTTTTCCTTTATGAATGGGTTTTTAAGGTCACAAAAGCATGTTGATGTTTCTTGCTAATGAATCCTCTTTTCCATCATGCCTCTAGTGCAATATTTCTGCCTTGAATATTGGCAAACAATGAAGGAGGAGCTGATGTCTTAATTCAAGTTCTACAATGGAAAAAGGAAACAAGAGTGAAAGAGCTGAATATATTTAATCCAAGTACAGAACTGCCAAGTCAAAGAATGCTTACACTAAAACAAATAATATGATATGTTCTTGAAGTCACTTGTGGGTGGGCTGTTCATTTTGCTCTGCTATGTTGCAATTATATCCTGCTGAGTGCAGGAAAAGTTAGCCAATTCTCAACCTCCCCAGAACAAAAATCAGCATGTTGCCATTTTTCTTCTCTACCAAGATGTCATTGTCAGCTCAACTTCCTGCTTGGTTCTTGGATGCTTTCTGTTTCATCTGATTCCTCACATCATCCAGAGACAAACTTCAGTTCCTTTCTTATCTTTTGCACAGAATGGGAAAGTGTTGTCTGTGTTCTGAACTTTCATAGTGCCTCTAGGGATATGAGCAAAAGTAAATGAGGTATTGATATTTTTCTCTAAATATCCCCTCCAATACACAGATTTTATGCAACTGTACAAGCTTATAATAGAAGCAGATAGAATGTTCCATGATCTGAATTGTCTTCCAGCATGGCTGCTGGCTGTGTGGGTGGCTTAGGGCTTGGGACAAGAAATGTGGGAAAGTGATTATTACACATGTGTTATAGGAAGTGTTACAAAGTATTTTGCTGGTGAAAAGAAAAGCATCAAACATTGGCGTTTGTGTGTTTGTTGGCTGTTTGTTTTGTTGCTTTTTGTGTCTTTTTTTTTCTTTAGGAATACAGCTAGTTTACATTACTCAGAACTTGATTTACAGTCATATAGGGAAATACGAGTACATCCCAGCATAGGATTTCAGAATGCCTTCCACTGACGTTAACTAGTTTGCAAATGTGATTATTATTGTGATATTTGATCTAGCAATAAAAGTGTCAAAGAAACACCAATCTTTTCCTCAATTGTATTATTGGTAGTACTCAGAACTGACCGTGCATGCTAAAATGATGTTTTAAAGTGCATTATATCTCATATCTTTAAGGTGTTGCTAATATCCAAATAAGGAGACATGAGTTTGACCTTGTAATCACTGAAGAATGAATTAGCTGTATGCTAAATGCTTGTTACTGATCTCCAACTGAGTATTCACATTATTAAGTTCTGCAGGTGCTTAAGTGTGTGCAGGATTGGTGTTGATTTCCTTCCTTCTAATTTCTTTAAGAATAGACCTCTCCTTCCAGGTTTATTCAGCTTTGGAGGAGTTTTGCTATGAAAGTCTGAGCTTGCTGTCAAATGTTGTCACTAGGTACACTAGCATGTAGTTAAAGAAAAATGCATGTAAATATTAATAGCGTAAGAAGCATATGCAGAATCACTGGGTGAGTGCAATGAGGAAATATCTATTCAAATTCTCAGCATTTTTTCAAAATGTACATTAAAAAAAGAAGAACAATTGCAAGAAATGAAGTTAACTATGACAAAACAGTCATAAATATGGCTTGCCTAAGTGTTTCAAAAAGGCACCGGCAGACAGTAGTTTTTCCATGGGTGTCTGGACTAACAGCACTACCATAGCTAAAATTCCCAAGTCATTAACCTTATCATTTGTATGCTTTATGAGGAAATGGCATAAATACCGTATTTCCTATGACAGGGAGTACCTGTCCTACCCTGTGGATTTTGCTTTTGTCCAAGAGAGCAGAGACTGTGCTCAGCACCAGTCAGCTGGTTTAACCAGAGGATGTGACCAAAAGTCTGGGAGGTACTACTCCAGGAAAAGCAGCAGAGCACTCACTCTCTGTAACATTTGACATTTCTGAAAAAAGAGGGAAGCGTTGGTAAAATGGAAAGCACCTCACCTCACTCTTCTCCCAATGCCTTTCTGGAACTTTACACTTAAGTTTGCTAACAGTACAAAAAATCTTCAGTACTTTGTAAGTCAATGCAGAAATTCAAAGGCTATTTGTGCTTTTAGTTAAACTAATAGGCAATTTAGACAAATGCCCCAAACGAGGGACATACATACATAATCCATCTCTGCAGTAAACTTAAAACTGTAGAGCTGATTTAATGTAAACTAATTCACTGTGAATGCTTCTCTAGGACTGATATTGAAAACAATAAATGAAGATATTAATTTGTTTAGAGCATAGCCCAGTTAAGACTAAAAGAGTATCATCACACAAAATGAGGGCTACTTGAACAAAGATAAACTTCATTTGGTATTCCTGTAACATGTTAGAAGGAAACAGATGCATGAGACTTAAAATTTAAGATGATTTCATTAGAACATAGAATACCTGTCAATAAATGATGATCTCCTCAAAAAGTTGAATACCAAAAAATGTTGTTTGTATTCATATCACTAGAAGAAAACATTTGGCAAATTCAAATTTTAGATTAGTTTAATTTTCTCTCTCTAGTGTTCTGTTTGAACTGACATGCTCTTGAACTGTGTGGACTAAGTAGGAGGTCATTACAGTAATGAAGAAAACGAAATGAAAACTTGTAAAGAAGGTGAAAACTTGCAGATCCCATATTTTGACTTATTTTGTATCAGAAACTTATTTTCACTCTTTACTGGAAAAGAAAAAAGGGAAGTTTGGACAGAAACAAAGTCACGTAACACAGAAGAATGAAGTGAAAATATAAAAAAGAAACCCAAACAGTTTGATAAAGGGAGATCAGGAAGACAGCATATGAAAAGAATTAAACAGAAAATAAATTTGTATATTTCAGAAATTTTTCATTATTTTCTAGTACTGCTTTCTATTATCTCTATCTTAAGAAGGGCTAAGCACTGCCTACTGCATGTATCCTCATCCTTTTCAGTTCCAATAATTCAGTGAAACTGCATAATTTTCATGAAGAAAACTTCAGCAATGTCTGTTCTACTGTGAGTCCTGGCATCTATTCTAAGTAACCCAATTATGGATTTTACTGCAGATTTTTCATTTGAAAGCTCTAATTTGGCCATTGTTTTAAAACTCTAAAAAAGTGTCAGCTTCAAAATTAGGAAAATGATTGTTTGCCTACTTGTTTACCATGCTGAGGCTGAAAACTCAGTAAGTAAAACACAAAGTGAGAGATATAATTTTTTTTTTTTTATTTTTTTAAGTGAGTACTCAAGGTAAGAGGTAGTAGACAACAGGAAACTTCAAGCGGCTAACTACTGTTATTCGGTACTGACCCTTAAGACCTTCACTGGCTAAATTTACAAAATTCACAGGGTTTGTAAACTCTTTTAGTAAAGTGACGTGAGAAGACTGACCCACTTGCCAATGGGTAGACAACTTACCTAGAGTGTGGTGGATCAAATATCTTTGCCTGAAGAAACATAAGCTCTCAAAACTTATTTCCCAGGAAAGTAACTCAAACACTAGTATTCTATTCTTTGCTTTCCTTAGTATTTCTGACACACTTTTATATTTTATCAGCATCCATTGATGGAATCCAGCAAAGTTGGCACCATTTTTATGATTTCCATTACAAACTTGCTTGAAGGTGTGACTTGGTTAATAGAAAATGTGAGTAGAAATGTGGCACATAACACGTCAACTCAGAAGCAACCTTAGAAAAAAACAACCAACATCAATTTGTAAGAGTACAGGACTGTAAGTGGAAAAGTTATTTAAAAAGTGGCAAGTAATTTGTCCATAATATTGAACTAAATGAAATCCAGTTGATACTCAGTTGAAAAAACTAAAATTCATAGCGGACCCTTTGATGTTTCATTTGTGAATCAGCTGCTAGCACTGCACATGGGACCCTTTCAAATAAGTGTCTGCGACAGTGTTTGAGAAGCTTTCCTCTTAGGCTGACATGGAGGAGGTTCTTTTCCTTTAGTTCATTACTCTGATTTTGGAAGTTTGTTAGAATAAGAGATGTCAAAAAATGATGATTCCCACAAATATACTTTTGTGTCAAATGTTAAGAGAGAATCAATTCAGAAAATTATGAACAGCTCTATATTTTAGCCTTTAATGACAAGACCCTTTGCATTGTAATTACAGACTTTCAACTCAGTTATTAGGAATTACATATGAATGACTGAACTGTTACAGCTATTTCACTTACAACATTTGTAATTTTCCTTACTATGTTCCAAAACCTGTCAAGTAAAAGAAATTCCGCTCCTTCATAGAAGAGATTTTGAGTTCATGTCTGTATGTGTTAGAGGAAAGTTCACACCATGAGTAAGGTTTTCTACATTTACAAAAAAGTTTGCACATTGAAGTGTTCCTACCTTTCCCAGGTCTAGGTAAATATATAGCTTCTACTAGTAAATCAACTCTGTTGAATAAGTTAAACAAGTTGCCACATAGAGTAAGCAGCACTGCCAGAAGTTCTTTCCTAGTATATGTTTTAGTTAGGGTATGATTTTTTTCAAGTTGTTAACTAATGCACTACATTGTACAGAACCTTCAAATGTAGAACAAGCCTGGGAAATTCCTGTCCTTTTTAACTGAAATAATAGTGCAAAACTGACAAACACTAATCTATCTTGTGTAGAAAATAAGCAACACATTTTTTTGCTTATCCTTTCACAAATTGTTCTTTAATTTGAACAGAAGTAATAAATGACATTTCACACAGAAGATCTTCCCAGGATAATAAATAACACATGGATGGCAGATCTGGGGGGAAGACAAGGGGAAAGTCAAGCCTTGATCCAAAACCACAAAAGTCTCTCCACTCGTGTTAAAATATGGTTTTTGGCTCTAATGAGAGAGGTAATTTTTCAGCCACCAGCTTATTCTAGCCAGTTTTGACACGAAGAGGAGCAAGTCAAAGAATTGAGCCTAAAAAGTAGGACTACACTCTGTATAGGGCCAAATGAGTGTGTCCTGTCTACCTCATCTCTCTGCTTGTGTGTGGAGTACACTAATGTTTTCTGATGGTCTCAGTCACACTGTGTGGCACTTTACACCTCTGCACTTCCATTAAGATCAATGCAACATTCATAATAAGGTTTGTCAAGAAAAAAGGTAGAAATGGTACAGCTCTCTGGCCTTTGATGAGAAGCATTACCCACCAGATTTGGGAATCCTAATTTGCATTTGCGAGTAGCATAACTGAACGAAGTAGTGGACACAGCTACTGTGTGTTTACACATACAAACAGAGTTTTGGCTCTGACTTTTCATTACTGCCTACAGCTAGACTTCTTGGACATAATGTGGCAGAACCTGCAGTCACTAATTTTTGGTACCCTTAAACACATGGAGCTGTAGTTAGCTCACTAGATAGTCCAGTTAAAATGAACAGAACTGTTTGCATAGTAAGATACTACTTAACTTCCTTCTTATCAGGAAGGATCACTCCTTTGAAGATACTACATATGAACTCCACAAACCGTTAGAGATGTTGCCTTCTCAAGTGATTGCTTTGAAGCACACACAAGTTTCTGGACTGCACGTCCTAAGATAGGAAGTGAAAAACTTTGCCTTAAAAGTTATGATGTGTTTAGATACTGTCAATTAAACCTTGTGCTTGATTTTGAAGAGATGGTTGCAGCTAATTTGTTGAGTCATTTAAGAAGGGGTCTCAGAGTTATCTACTCCAAATTCCTGCTCAAAGCAGGTTCAACAGTGAGATCAGACCAGATAGGTCAGGACTTTATTCAGTCTGGTTTCAAAAACTTCCAAGGATGGAGACTACATAACTTTTAGTCTCAGTTGCTGAAAGTTACCAATAATTATTTGATCTCAAGTCTTTTCTCAGAAACACAGTATTTTCATCAATAATTTGTTATGTATACCAGAGAAATAAACCATCTTATTTTTAAAAATCTCTTTGAGATTGAACTCCATTTGTTCCTCCACTTTCGTGAATAATCTAGAGGTCAGCAAACAAAGGCAGCTGGAAGATGAGATTTCTCTTTACCATGAGCTTTTGTGTAAGTTGCATATCATGCTTTTCACAACATGCCTCGGTTTTCCAGGTGGGAAAATGAGTTGCAGAAGTCCTATGCAAGTAGATAGATGGAATATTGTAAATTACCTGACAGAACAGGAACTGGAGCCTTAGAAGTACTTGAATTTTGTGGCTAAATGGTTCCTGGGCTCTTTTTGTCACATGTATACCTTTTTAAAGAGGAACTCACCCTTGATCTGAACTGAGAGAAATGCTACACAGTAAATAGGCAGCTACCTTTGTACTTCCAGTTACAAGGGCATAGATCCAGGGTATTCAAAATTTATCAACTTTTTTGCATCTGCTCAGTACACCTTTTAAAAATTAGAGGATGTTTTTTGTTTTTGTTTTTTTTTTTCCCCCCTATCTGGATTATGGCTTGCTACTACTCTCACCACCTTCAGGATGTGTATTTCTAATTAGTTCATCAGTAAACCAGGAATTAGTATTTTGTATCACATATGAACATCTGCTTTATTAAAATTAAAAAAATTATATAAAGTGCTGAATCCCTCTTTCAGTGCTTGAGAACATGCTTCTTCTGCCCTCAGGTCAGCTTTTCTTTCCCAACTCTGCTCTATGATTACTTTCAGAATTGATTAACTTCCAGTTTATAATGACACATCTAGCAGTTGTGAAATAACCAAAGTCAGCACTTCTTCCAATGTTGCATCTGTGTGAGCTGATTCAATCCATTTTATAGTTATTGAGTTGGACATTTCCTCATTACTCAGGGGCTGGTGCCAACCAAGGACTCTTAAAGAACCACAACCTCCACAAAAGCCTTTTTTATTCTTATTGCTATTGTTGTGGGTAAGTTTTGGCTTTGGGTTTGGGTTTTTTTTGGTGAAAGTGCATTGAAGGGCACAAAGTGAAATCTAGAAGAGTACTCTAGAGCCCAAATTCCTATAGGTAAGAAAATAAATTCTGCTCCAAAAGGTTAAACAAGTCACATATCTGACTTACCTAGATTCTGCATAGCTTTCTGTGAGCACTGTGGACAGGTGAGAATATTTAGTTTTTCTTGCAATAAATTCCTCCAGAGCAGAAGTTGACCATACAAAGTTTGAAATTTACCACAGCTCAAGGAAGGATCATTACATATTTGTTTTCCATTGTAATGACTAACAGAGAAACATCATGCTAAAAATTATATACACTTTAATTGCTTTTCAAACATATGACAGATTTAATTCTTATTCTATTTCACTTTTGTGTTATGAGTATGTTATCCTATACCTCTGTGGAGTTCCGAGTGTCTTAACTCATTGTTTAGAAGAACTAGAGTCAGCTGAAAGGGTCAATCCCTTGAAGAAACAACAGACTTGTAGATATTTTTACAAAAATGTCTGTTCAGAGTAACTTTACTGAAAGCAACAGAAACCATTTGCTCATATTGAGTTACTTTGAATCTATGAAATTTTTATTACGTTAAGAATGGGCCCTGGCCTTATTTTCTTACTGTCCCCTAGGCTATAGAAAGAATAAACATATGGAAAAATTCAGTAAGAAGTATTTTTATCAGATTTTGTTTAGGAACTTCTGTGAAAATGGTCTGGGGAAAAAAAAAAAAAAAAAGCAATAATGTTTTATATCCAAAACCACCAGATCATCTTTTTTGTACAAATATCTTGAAATTGGGTGAAATTCAACACATTGTTAATTATTTTTTTTTTAAAAGCAATGATTTAGGTGTTCTAAAATAAGCAATTATCTTTCAAATTTCTTCTTTTCAAATTTTATCTTTAAAAAATAATCATAAATATTCTAAAAATGTTTGAAAATTAATAATTTTTGTGTAAGATCAAATGGAATTAATACATTTTTTTAAATATCTGTAGGATGGGGAAACCATTTCTTTCACTCCTTTTTCAGCTGTCATGGGACTTAAAGAATTAGCAGTTTAATGTTATAAACTGTGATAATCACCTTCTTACTCAACTGACCACATATAGTGGGACCTTCCACAGGAGGCACAAATTCTACTGAGGATAAAAAAAAGGAGGAAAGATCTTCACCAATAAACTCTGCATTACTGCATAATTACTCACAACTCTGTCAGGAAACTACTGTGTCATTTTTACCAAAGTGGTAGAATTGGGGAAAGACTGTTAGTTATCATCTTTCCATCAGATCTAAAGATAACCCCTGGTAGAAATCACACAAGTTATTTTAACAAATTTTTGCCTCTGTAAGGCAGAAATTGTTTCCTGTTTTCTGCTTTTCAAATGGTGATGAGCACCATGCTCTCTTTGCAACTGAATTAATGTACAGAACCCAGGAGATGAGCAAGTGTCATGTTGTAGTTTCTGGAATTTCCATATGAGAGAGATAGTACTTTGGATGGTTATACTCATGACTAAGGGTTCCCGCAGCATACACCAGGCTTGAACTGAAACATAATCCTTGCCCCTGTGTGAACATCCAGAGAGTTCAAATTCTCACATTTTTCCATTGCAATTCTAGTCATTATGAAGGATCTTCCAGCATGTCTGCAAATTTATTTTCTTAGTGTTGTAATAATGAGCCTCTTCCATGAGCTTTCTGTGAAAACAAATGGTAGCAAATAATGTAGATTAGAGCTAGATTAGATATCTGTAGATTTATTCATCAAAAATTACTACTTTTTGTTTTTGAAGGAAACCAACTGAAGACATTTCATCATCTTGGGGATTTCTGAACAATCATTTTACTTTATTTATACAAACAGATGCTACTTCCATGCTCTAAAGAGAGAGTGGAAGGTAGTACATCCTGATGAGAAAATGTAGTAGAAATTACTGCAGATTAGCTAGAAAGAAGGTTTTAGTGGTTCTTGCTGAGTTATTTTTGATTATAAGTGACACTTCAGAATCCAGAGCTAAGAAATACTGGTATTTCCCATCATGTTGCTACTAGCACTTGACAAGAACATACACCAACGGCACCACAGTTATAATAAATTGGACAGCTGTTAATGTGAGTTTCATCAGTTCCTTTAAAATCTGGTAAAAAACATTCATGTCCAGCAAAACTTGAGCCAAGTCAAATACTTTGAAAGAAAGAACACCTCCACTGTCTGTCAGTAGCTACTGGCCATCCACAATTATTTTAGAAATTAACTATCTGTGGCCTGACCAGTTACCTGCAATGAGAATGACTTTTTTTTTTTTTTTTTGGTGAAAGTAGATTTATATGTACCGTCTTTTATCCTCTGGACTTTAGTGCTGATCTTGTGACATCCTGTGAATAATTGCTGAGGAATACCTGATGCACATTAAGGAAGCCTTAAGACTTCAAAAGAGTACTAATAAAGAGATAGATCGATAGACCTAATGTCTTCTTATTCTCAGCATTATACATGTATATGTCATCTAGATATATAAACATACACATATACTTACATGTATACACATAGCTGTGGCTGTGCATCTGGTTTCTTTTGGTTTTGTTGAGCTGTTGCATATGTTTCAAGTAGCAGCTATAATCACACTTCTAAACAAAACCAAGTTTTTTTTTCAAAACAGATTTTAATATTTTCTGCTCTTTTAAGTTTGTCTTTAAAAAGACACAGGACACAGGGGTCTTGAAAGAAGTCTGATGGGCAGAAGCAGTAAATGCAGATTTTTCATACTACATCAGTATTTTAATGAATGGCAACATGTACATAACCCCAGTTTCTCTGCCAGCCAAACCACAATGGCAAATGTAAATGTTTAAGTACAAGAGAACATATAACCTTTTAAATAAATACAAATATTTTAAGATAAAATAAGTATGTATTAGAAAAAACATGTGCTATTGGATGAACACATACAGTATGTGTTTGAATGTTATTCCTGGTGACACAGAAATTGAATACATAGTGAAAGCCAACAGAAATTGCTAGATTATGTTTTTATACTCTGGAGCTTTTCTAATAAACATGCAAAGTTACAAGTATTAAAGGCTATCGATACATTTAAAATACATCATTTTGCATGCAATATTTTTTCTATGTTTCTGTTTTACAAATATATTTTATCAGTTTCTGATAATGATTAAGCCAAATTTGCAAGCAGAGCATGCATCTGGATTCTTAAAGCACTCAGATGCCTGAAGTTCATGTGGTCTCATTTGCACCAAAGACCAAGAAATATGTTTTAGGCACAGTTTCAGGTAGTAATAAAGCATTAATAGTCTGGATTTTGCTAATCCAAGTTGTTTATTTTATTAAGCTGTAAATACACTTTTCCTTTGTATACAAAAATCTATTTTCTGCCTTACTGATTATTAAAAAATTTTGAAACGTGAAATAAAATATAAATCAAAAATTTCTCATGAAATGAAAAGATTTCTTGAATTAGGACTGTCTAATAAACATTATTACAGCTCAATGTCTGTCTTTAACAGAACAAAAAATTCTTCTCACAGAAAAATTCAGAACACTTTCCCACCAGGTACTTTAGTAATAGACAGAGCTGTCTCTTCCAACAAAAGTATTTTTCCAGTTGAAATTTTTTATTTCAGTATGTTTTCAAATGTGTTAGAGAAGCAGTCATTCTTCTTCAGTTTGCTCATCTATCGGCAGAGTTTAAGAATGTCCAGATGTGTGTGTATACATGTGGGTAACATGCAAAAAACCTGTGCTGCATAGATGGTGGAAATATAAGAATTTACTAAAAACAGGAAATCCAGTTTATTAGATTGTGCTATTTTTTCCTCAAACAGCGCTCCAATTAAATAGCCATACTGTAGCCATGATTGCCACTTGATTCTGTTTGTAGTTTCAAGCTGAAGAACTGTTTATGGCAAAGGTATTTTAAGTTAATTCTGATTTTTAAACTCTTTGTTAGAATACCTAGAAGAAAGCATTTAATCCTTCAAAAATGAACTGATGATGAAAACAAATGTAAAATTTTACTTGATCAAATTAACCACTTTCAATTTTGACTTTTACATCAAGACAGAGGCAAATCTGTAGTTTTTCCATAACTGTGGGTGATTCTAAGGAATGAAAGGCAGAAAAATTGCCTCCAGTCTCATCAATAGTACTTCTTTATACAAAAAGCATAGCTGATTCATATTGCTCCATTTAGCATGCACTAGGGTTAATATGAATAACTAACAGTTGAAGAATTGGTTCTATTAATAGAAAATGCATGAATTTCAAATGCAGCATATTGCAGTAATCAAACACTGCCATATATGGCTTTTAATAGGTTAGTTTTTTTAGTGGTGTTAAATCATCATTCTAACCTGTCAAATTCTGCTTATAAGGACCAAGTACATTTGGTAAAGATTCAAGTTCATGTAGGTGACCTTGAGCTTTTTTTAAGCTCATCATAGTTTGCCATATATATGTTACATATAAGTGAGTAGAAATAAAGGTCAAAGATCATCTGTCTGAGCATAGCCTGAGAAATAGTAATTGAGATGGAGAAAAGCCATTCCAAGCTCGGTGCTTATAACAAAAGCTCTTATTTGTGTCCTTAAAATAAAACTATTATCTTACATAACACACACTAGAAATGGTGTAACAGTCTCTGGCCTGTGTTGTCCTCAAAACCATACTTGGAAGTTTGAGATAATGCTAATTGTTGTGGTCCTAAATCATGTCAGGGACAGTGCTAAAAAATGAACATTGCACAGTCATATTACATTTATATGTAGGTATAAACAGTTGTTCTACCTGAACCCCTACCCTGGCATTGCTTAGATTACCAGAAGAGGTTTGGGCATAAAAGCCAATAACACATGCAAGATGAAATCGCTATCGTTTATTGTCATGCTTTGTGTGCACGCCACCAATACATCTCATTGACATCATTATATAGTTGCAAGGTGCATTAGGTACTCCTCTGTAACATCTGTCTGTTGCTGCACTTGTCACTAGTCCTTGAGGTCCATGCTGACTTATTCTTTGATTTTGTCTGCTCCTGTCTGTGCAGCTGTTTTGCTGATTAAGGATACCAATTAAACTCAGACACCAGAGTGAAAAGAGTAGGCGTATTTTACTAGTGATAACCAAGTAATGTAACAGCGTAATACAGAGAACATGCAGTAAGAAGAAGCAGAATAGTGCACTTAAAGCAACAAACAGGAAAATACAGGGTAATGCATCAAATCATTACTACACGAGAGAGAGAGAGAGAATAGTAATTAAGAGAAATACATCACCACTTGCATATATTATCATCATCATCCAGATCCGCAGACGCTGGGGAGCCCCGGTTACAGCGAGGATTTGGAGAGCCTGTCCCGGCAAGTGGGAAATCCTACGCGGTGCGTCCACCCATAGGTGAGGCATCCAAAGTCGCTGCAAACGGGCCCAGCCTTATATACCAGAGATCGACAAGCCAGAATAGCTGGCACCTTTGTTTTGAACGGAAAGTTTCTGGTTTCATTCTCCTGTTGGATTCCACCCAAAGCTTGGCCGGGGCTCGGGGGGGAGACCAAGGGAGTTTCTAACAAGGCCAAATACTTGGGTTCTCAGCCTTGAAGAAGGCTGCGAAAGGAGAGTTGGATACATTCTCTCCTCTCTACTGATTATGTTTTGTCTTTCACTAGCGAGTTTACATATGTTATTAATGACTACATGCTAAGTTAGCAGCTTCAGCTTGGGGCCTGTTCAGGCTGCAGTATTTCAATGCTTTAGCACTTTTTACACCAGCATAAGTGGGTTGTTATAACTTAGTACAATACCCACTAGCACAATGGTTATCAGTTATAAAATATACAGGATTCATCTATAGGTCAGCTCTGGCTTGGGCCTGTTGTCCAAGCCTTAGCACTTCAGCAGCACTACTAGGTATATAATTATAGCAGAGGCAATTGAGATGGAATTTCTGATTTTAAAGGTGATTATCGCATTGAATTACCTACTTTAAGATATGCTGCAAAATTCAGGCATTATGCAGGTTGTGATGGGAATTTTTTTTTTTTTAAGAGGGTCAGACTTTATAAGGATGGAGGTATTATATAGCTACCTAGTTCTTTTAATGGCTGTTTGGAGCCTTCTAGTTCTTACGCTTCACCATTTATATTCATAAAGAACAACCAGAAATCTAGTTGCAGCTACAAAAGTGCACAAGCACAGAGGCTGTACAGGGTCCAAAACCTTTTGGAATCACCCCTTGCAAGTGGAACCTGTCTTGACAAGATTTTGACGTGCTTATCTCTACAAGTTTTGTGTTATTCTAAATCTAAAGCTCAAAGAGAATGTTTAAAGTCATAAAATTTACAGGAAGAGTGTCATAAGCAAGAGCAAGAAAAACTGCAGTTTTTCATCAGTACGTGGCTGTCCTGGTTTCAGCTGGGATAGATTTCATTTTCTTCCTAGTAACTGATATAATGCTGTGTTTTGGACTTAGGATGAGAATAATGTTGATAACACACTGAGGTTTTAGTTGTTGCTGAGCAGTGCTTACACTAAGTCAAGGACTTTTCAGCTTCTCACCCCACCAGCAAGTAGGCTGGGGGTGCAAGAGAAGCTGGGAGGGGACACAACCAGGACAGCTAACCTCAACTGACCAAAGGGTTATTACATACCCTATGACATCATGCTGAACAATAAAACTGGAGGGGAGTTGGTCGGGGGTGGCAGCCTGTTGCTCGGGAACTGGCTGAGCATTGGTCAGCAGGTGGTGAGCAATGGCTTTGTGCATCACTTGCTTCGTATATTCTTTTATCATTATTATTTTCCCTTCCTTAAACTGTCTTTATCTCAACCCATGAGTTTTACCTTTTTTCCCCTGATTCTCTCTCCCCTCTCACTGTGGGGGAGTGAACAAATGGCTGTGTGGTGTTTAGCTGCCTGACGGGTTAAACCACAACAATGGCAGTCCCAAAAAATGAATGGCATTATGTGTTTAATTTGTACTCCCTGCCTTAGGCTGTTTTACATTCTGCTAGGAGAACTGTCTTTTTGGATGTCAAATCTGTCATTTCTTTATTTGGATATACAGGGGAAATTCCCACCTCACCTTTATGATAAGCAGTTGATGTGATAAAAAACTACATAGGAAAAAAACCCACCTGGTTTTGTACAGTAAATGCCACTGGTGATGAAATTATCCAGTTATTTTATAATTCTTATAAATCCCATTTTTATAATTTTGTTTAACAGAATTATAAAAAATAATTCTGTTTACTTGACTAACTGTGCCATATCATGTGACAGATGGTGGAGGGAAAAGATAGTGAGATTAATACATCTAAAGTGTAATTAATTTATTTAATATGTATTCTCTCAGGACTTGCTCTATATAGAACTGGTTAAGAGATCACTGCAGTTAACATTAGAATTCACTGGACTCCTAATCAAGATCATTATTAAAAGGTATTCCAGATATTTTGGAAGCATTTAATATTCTAGATGCTATGGGGGACATCTTAGAAACTCAGCTAGCAGACATTACAGGCGCAACATATATATTGTTAAGTTAAATTTGAAGTGAAAACTGGATACGAAGATTTAGTCCCCTTAATTACACTGTAGAGTTTGAAAGGAATAAAATTAAACAGCACTTTGTCTACTCATATTTGATAAAGTGAAGTAGTTTAAAGATCAGAAATTCAGTGTTACAACATCAATCTACAGTTGTATAGTAGTACAGAAGAGACTTATGCAATAACTTGATCAACACCATTGTTCATTACCCTACTTTGGGCTTTACCCTGTTGAATAATTTGAATCGATTTCATTGGTGTCTGAGGGTTTTTCTTTCCTCAGTCTTCTAATGATCTAGGTATATATAGTACAGTTATGTCTTAGTTTATCAATAGCAGCTGATGGGAATATGGTGTTTTAAATTAAATTAAAGAGGGCATTGATCTACAAAGGTTGGATTGCATCCAGTCCTCAATGTCCAATTTTTCAAAAATGTGGAGAAACTGGATGGAGGAAGTTACTATCACCCTGCTTTAATTTCTTTCCTTCAGTAGTTTTATGAGACAATACAAGCTCTCTTAGGTGAAACTGAAAAATCAAATAAATGCATATGCTCCACCAGCTTATACTGAAAAAAACCAGAACTATAATTCCCAAGTAGAGCTAAACTGCAAAGAGTTATGCAAGAAGGGTTTCCACTTTTTCTTCTTTTTTTTTTTTTTTTTTCCCCTCCACATGCTTCTGTTACTTCTCTAAGTGCTATGGCCTGGAAAGTGTCTAAAATATTTCAAAATCTTGTTGTCTTGAGTTTATGCTATTTTTATTACATCCATGTTTGTCCTGGGCTAGGCAGAATATGACTGCAGATACAAAATGGAGTCCCTATTGAATACTGACTTACAGATTGCTAACACAAACATTATAAAAGTGATGAAAGTAATCACCCTCACAGACTGTAAAGCAGCAATAGAAATACCATGTCGCTGAAGCAATATCTTTTGATCCCTCAATCATGTTGATAAAGGCAACTTACTTACCTAGAGATGCTTTTCTTCACATTTTCTTTTTTCTCTTAAAAGTATTTAGGAACAAATTCTTCCCTTTGAGATGAGATGTTATCCACTGCAGCTGAATTTGACCTTTTGTTCTTTTAAGCTTAATTAGAAGAACCTGAACACCTGTTTTAAAAAGCTGGGTCCCACCCTTTGTAAGAAACAAGGAAGAACATGTCCTTCATAAAAGAATGAGGAATGAAAAGGGAAACTTTCTAGGGGGACTAGGGTAAGCAGATAGTCTGTGATTAGATAGTTAGATAGCAAAAGATACTTAGGAAAAAAGGAATACAAATGTTTCTAAAACAGGGGAAGGGCCAGGCAGGCGCAGGGGGGGGGGGGAAGAAGCAGCAGAAAAAAATAGAAGATAAAGTGGATGTAAGTCATACCCAAATGCAATAGAAATATTACAGATAGGAGACAAAAGTTATATGTAAAGCAGAAGTATATAATAGTATTAACATTACTCAGTAAGGGTAAAGCATCCATGGAGTCAGACAACTAAAAATGAAAAAGTGCAGTCCTGATTGTCTGCTGTAGGGCATTAACACAGCTAGAGAGAAGAAACATGAGATGATACAATTTTTCAGGTGTGGACCAGACAGAAAAAATGTTGTTGTTGTTATAATAGCCTGGATAAAGTAATGACATTCATACACAAGATCAAAATTGGGGGGTGGGGTTGGCTACAGTTCACAGAGTAAACTCTAGTAGAATGTAAATCAGATACAATGGACAGGTACCATACTGCTGATGCAAATGAGAATATGTGAAAACTTGTATGGGTTGAGGGGAAGTATAATTAATATTTTCATGAGATGAGTTTAAGCATTTTCATATAATGACAATCACAAAATATGGTTTTGAATTACTTAGATATCTGCAGTATGTCCCAGATGCAGGAAAAAAAGCATATTTGTTGATTAATGAAACAATTTTAATAATTCTCTGACTAAACATCTCATTACATTTCTACTGTTTTCAGTCCTAGAATATGTTAATAAAGTACAGGGTATTAGTGATTCTGCACCAAAGTGGTCAGTTTCCCTTACGCTTTCACTTTGACAGAAATGGGGATGTAAACCAGGCCGGATTTCTGAAAAAAACCCTTATTTATAGGTGCAAGTTAATGGATATTGCTGAGACAAGCACTCTAAGATATCAGTTCAAATGTTACTGCCAATGTGTGTCACAAACACTACCAGAAACTGCAGCAGTACAGGACAACTGCCAAGGGAAGGCAATATGCTTCTGGAAACAAATAACCATTCAAATAATGTTTTAACATGCAAAAAAACCCAGATAAGGAAGTGTAGCTCAGTGTTGTAGGCTAATGATTTGACATTAGAAGACAGATAAGATTTGTAGGGAAAAATCATGCATATGTATACACACGCACACATATCTTTATATGTAATTATATAAATTGCACCAAGCTTTTGGATACACAATGTTCCAGAAACAATGGCAAAATAAATTCCTATTCACTTGAAATAACATGGAAACAAAACAAATTCAGATTTCAGATATATTAAAATAAACTGGGCTATTCTGAATGTTGGCTGTCAAATTCCACATGGTGACAAGCTATCTGCATCTTCGTTTGTATGGTTTGCATTAGAAGCCAAGCTTTGTTATCCCTGAATTCATTAAAACATGTCTTCTTATGGACTGAAATTTGAACAGACTTACCATTAATTATTGTCATAGCTCTGTGGTAGCCTAAACGATTCCTTTCTGCACTTGTGTACAACTCCCTGCCCCAGACATCACCATCCAGAATAGAATATCCACCTAAAAATAATATTTTTCTATATGTGCTTTTTCCACTGCAATCTATAGCATAATGCATAGGTAAACATAGGTACAGATATTATTGCCTTCTGCAGCCAGGGTTGTGCAAATGAAACATGCCCATTTCCTTCTCGTTAGAAAAACTGAAAAAGCTTTTATTCTTCCCATATTGGCTACATGGACAGCATGCTGATTTAAGTGAATGTAATAAATTAATCCTGTACTTGTCTCTTGTGAGAGAAAGCCTCTCCACTCATTCATATGAACTTGTATGCATTTTTAATCATATGCTTATGTGCTTTGCTGGGTGAGAAAGGAAGGCGCTGCTATTTGATGCTAGAGACACTGGGAATTCCACATGAAGAGAGAAGGAGTTTCTGGACTCCATTTAAAAGCACTCATTTTCAGCCTTGAATATTTTGATAGAAGCACTTGGACGAGGGCTTCCACTGCCGAGAATACTCCTATCGGGAGTCTCAGTGAAGGCATGAAATGGTGTAAAGCAGAAGAATATGCATCCCAGGTATGATTATTTGAGAAGTACCTTTACAGTCAAATTAGGGAAGTTGACGTGTAGCTAGGTGTTGGGGAAGCCATTTTAAAATTAGCAGTAAATTTCTATGAACCTTCAGTTTCTGCCAAATGATTAGAGAGCAAACTGTCAAAACACAAATATTTAGGTGTCTCAAGCAATCTAGTTTTGAAGTGTTAGGGATGGGGTGGGGGGAGCACAGCTCCAGTTCATGTGCAGAGCCATGCAACAACATCGTATGATGTCCACAACTGACTAGTATGGCAGAGCTGGAGGGATGTGACGGATCTAGGTGCTGTAAGCATTGAGGTGGATCTGCCATGGTCTCCTGCATGGGCGCCCCTCCACGGGGCACAGTTTCTGCCAGGAGCCTGCTCCAGTGTGGGCTCTCCACTGGCTGCAGCTTCCTTCAGGGCACATCCAACTTCTCTGGTGTAAGATCACTGATGGGTTCAGCTTTGGCCAGCAGAAGTTCACCTTGGAACCAGCTGGAACTGGCTCTGTCTCACATAGGAACAGCTTTTGGTGTCTTCTCACAGAAGCCAACCCTACAGCCTCCCTGCCCTGGCCTGGCTACCAAAACTTTACCATGTAAACCCAATACAAGGTTCCTGACTACTAGAAATATTTGCTTGCCTCCTGAAGAGCATTGTTTCTGAAGCTGTCTTTTCTCTGGGCAAGCTCAGCTGAGCTCCAGAAGGAATTGCCCCTTTTCTTTAAGAAGTGTCATCTCATCCAGTCTTCTTAGAGAAACAAAACATAATTATGAACGGAAATAAAATAAAGCAAGACAGAATTGCCCCAGTTACCGGACACTAAAGTCTTGGCTTGTGATTCCTATAAATCTTGGTTACTCCTGGAAGAAACAATTTGAGCTATTAGAAACAAAGAGACAAGAAAGCTGGTAGAAGGTGTCAGGGACAAAGCCTTCTAAATGAATAGCATTAAATGACTTTTCTTTAAATGCTTAAAAAAACCAAAGGAACAAAAAACTGCATTTATACTTTTATGCCATGATGTTGGCAAAGCAAAGATCCAGTTCATAGGCTGAGGAAATGCACTCTGCAGATGGCAAAGGCAAACCTTAGTCCCAGTTCATACTCTAGCAGCTGGTATCCTAAGTTTTGTGTCCCTCATTGGTCTTGCTTCCTTTCATTTAACAGCCAGACTGTTATTTATTTTCCCCTTTAACAAATGAGGCTTTTGTTCATCTCCTTCCTTCAAGCAGCCCCTTCAGTAATCTTTGTTTGTTCCTGAACTTAGGACCAAGCTGCTGAATCATCTTTGACATAAAATACAGCGAGGGTAATGTATGCAAAGCAAAGACTACTGAGTAGCCTATGATAGCGCTAATCCACTTGCATTTGTTTCTGACATGAAAATACAGTTTGCCACTGTCACGAGAGGCAGCAGCAGAGCACAGTCAGAGGAACTGTACCAGGGGTTGCATCACAAATAAATGGGTATCATAAAACTTACTCACTGTGATTCTTTGTGGGCACAGTCAGAATTGGAGGGTGGGTGTTCTCTTTCCAGTATCTCATGTTAACTCTTGGAAAAGGGAGCAGCTGCCTCTTACGCTGCAGAGCAGCCTGGTGACAGTGCACGGGAACAGATGGCAGAGCAAGTGTCTCTTTCTTTGCATTTAGGCAGTCCCCCTTCTCTCCTCCTGCTTCTCACAAACAGCCTCAGTGAATTTTCTTCAGGCTATAAAGATACTAAACCTTTTCTTTTCACTCCAAGAACAATCACCCTTGCTCTTTGACGAGTAAAAAGAAGAAAGAGAGGAAAATCTAAAGCACTAATTTCACCCCCCACCCCCCCTTCTTTCACAGGTCAGTCAACTGAAAAAAGAGATGAGCTTTTAAGATATTTTTTCTGTTCCTGTGGGTTGATATATAGACAATCTTAACAGCATTTGTAAGTTGCCTTGCTGTACACAGAAGCAATGGGGTAGTAGAATTCAAATGAGGGAAGAACTAGTGTAGCCATTCCTCAACTTCTGCATCAATGAATGCCAGAGGTTTTTCCTTCGTTATCAATAATCTGAAAAACAAAAATGCTTAGTTTATAGATTCATGTATAGATAGTTTATACAGATATAAGCAAAACTTCTGCACAGCATATACCATCTAGTGACTATTGTCTGTTAAGTATTGCTAGATGAGGAAAAAATATGAATAAGAAATAAATTTCAGCTATTACATGGTTTCCCTGTGATTCAGAAGAACAAATCAAGTTACTGAAAACTGTGCAATGACTCGCACTTGCCAAGAATACAAATTAATTTGGAGGTCATATGGACACTTTTAAACTCACTGTTATTGTGAACTCCACTGGGACCAAATTAACATGGCTAGGTGCTCTGCTCTTTTGTAAGAGGAGCCCACCCCGCTGTTCAGAGTCTGCTGCTGACAGGAGTGCCTGGAGCAACTAGACGTGGATGGGAGATGCTGGTGGTAGGTCACCACACTGAGACTGATTCATTCAGACTGTCTGCAGGCTCACTTAGTGCCACTGAGTTGGCTGCACTCTCTTTACCTTTGCAGTTGTGAAGTCTAGATGTATGCATTTTTTAAAAGGTAATTTCAGATTCTGACATAATTCCAGGACCTCTGGGACTTCAGATACTCTGTAGACTCTGTAATGCCTAGGCTTTGATGCATGCTTGATGTCAGGCCCCTATTCCTGCAATTATAATTGATCCTATAATTCTTACTGTCCCACATTTGGAAAGAATCAAACAGCAACCCAATGCAAAACTCAAAATACAAATATGTACTGAATGGAACCAGAGAGTAATTTATTTAGCTACCTGGTGAATATTGCATTTCCTGAAAAGGAAATATTAATCACAACTCTCAATATGCCATGTGTTAATTGAATATAGATATTTTTCAGTGCTCTGAAAGATCAGAATATGAGCTAGATATTTGGATGGAGAAGCACTTGAACATTTTGTTGATTAAATACTCCTACGACTGAAGTCTTGTCTCTTTATTTCAAGGTCTTTAGAAATTGTTTCTTGATTATCTCCCCTTGTAAACAAGCACTCTTTATGTACTCCATTAATAGGTGTTTTGTATTACTGAAGATGAATCTGAAGTGATGGACCCTGGGAGACACTCTTTGTTATGTGTTAGTCTCTTCAGGGCTTCACAGAATGTCACTTTGAAAATGTAACATGATGGAAATTGGTGAGCTGTGCTCTCTCATGCAATATAGTTTATATAAACATTGAAATATGTTTCTGGTTGATATAGCCTGTAACTTCTACAAGAATTGTCCTCAAGCTACTATTCTTTAAGTGAGGGAAATCATAAAATATTTTGCCTGTGTGCTCTGTGTTGTGAAATGGTATAAAGTTTTTAACTCAGTTGTACTTTACTTAACTTGGCATTGAAGTGGCAAAACCAAAACCTCAACAAAAAACCTCAGGCCACAAGGCCAAGATAGATAATACTGCAAGTAACAATAAAATGTTATAGCTCTGTCACTGTTCATGGAACATGCAGCTCACTTTGAGGGGTTTTCGTTTGCTTATTTTGTTGGGGTTTTTTAAGTAGGAATGTTTTCTACATGTCAAAATAAGCCATAGTCTTTCACTTAGTGAACTCACAGTCCAAGGGCTTTAGATACAGGTGTACTGGCACAAGAAATCCCAGTGGCTTTCACTAAAAGTATACAGAGTCTGGATAGAGGCAGATAGATAAAGCAACTATAAAATTTTTCTGAAAAGCTGAAAACTGATTAGATCTGTATTCTTCTGTGACTTGTTCCTGAAAGGGTGGGTGGTGCAACTGCTCCTGATGCAGACTAAAGCTCTGTGAACTTTGTGCAACTTCACTGCCTTCTTGGACTCTGGATTATATTAAAGAACAGAAATAATTACACTGAGGGGCCTGTCCTGCATTCCTAACATAAGCAAAATGCTTATTGGATTTGCAGTGTAGGTCTGTCTTTTGTTTAGGAAAAGCTTTGAAGCCTGTTGAACAAGGACCAAGTCAAGATCTTTGAGTGAGACCCAAGTGGTGTTCTGCATAAATAAGAAATACACTCCATATACATGGAGCATAATTATTTACATTTGTTCTGTGGATTCTTTGTAATCTGTATTCCTTTGACATGCACAGATTTCATAAACGTGAACGGACTTTTGAGATGGTAAGAAACACAGCACTTCATACAGAGAAGCTGTTTCATAGATATAAAATATGAGTGACAGACTTGATAGTGTGTATATTCACCACTGTCCTCTACTGGTTGAATTTAGAACTGTGCAGCTCTGTGTTGAGTAACACCGGGCAAAGAGGAAAAAATTTACTGTGCCATTCATTCAAATTTGAAAACTAGTCCTGAGTCAACCATACTCATGGCTGTTTTGCTTTCACCCTCCCATAATATTAAAATGAAAGATTTTTTCTTTTTTTAATCAACTGCCAGGTTTATAAGAGTGAGATAATATCTTTTTCTAGGTTAGCTTATACAGTTAGAAAAAATGGACAAGATTTCAGGCACAGAAGCCTATATTGTGTCTGACAAATAAGCCAAAACATGCAAGTAAACCAGGTGACCTGAGTTTAACCTAATTGCTAATTGATTGGCTTCCTCAGAGAAAAGAGAGAGATGATACCTTCAGGTAACAGGGTTGCAATGGCAGATATGTGAGGTCTCAGCTACCTGTGAAACTGAGAAAGAGTTTCTGCGGCTCCCAAATGCTCTCTAGAGCATGAAGGAAAAGTTAAATGCTGAAATTAGGCCATTTAAACCTGGGGTTTTATGGTTTAAGTTGATATATAGAATGTTGGGGGCATTATACTTTGATTTAGTTTGGTTGTCTGGTCTGTTAGTCCTGTGTTAGTGAGCAGGAATATACACAACTATTTCTCTTATAGTGCTTTCCTCTAATGAATGTTAGCTTACCTGTTGCTATATTATACTTCTCTTAATTATAGAATGTGATAAAGGCTTTTCATTCATTGCTGCTTAAGCATATTATGTAGTTCAGTGTCTTGCCACAAGGATCTTTTTCTACAGATCTTATTTGAAGAGGAAAAACTAGAGCATTTTCCTTTTTCACTGATCAGCTCTAAGCACTTCTGTATCTGCAGAAGCCAGTTTTGTATCCTTAGTAAAGAAGTGAAAGGGGAAACCAACCTTTTCCTTTAGCTCAGGAGCACAAAGTTGGTTTATCACAGCAGTATTTGCTCTAATTGTGTTCAGAAAGGCTGTATGTGTATGCAGCAGCACTTAGAAAAATGGCTGCTTGGAGACATAAATCTTCCCTGAGATCTCACTGTGGTGGTGTAGCTTTGATTTCTTTCCTAATATGATAAAATATATGTGCTCTAATACTGCCCTGAGTCCAAGCAGCTTCTTACTTTATTTAATTTTCCAGGGTGGAGGGCAGAGAAGGGGAAGAGATATAGGTGGGAAGTATGTTGCTTCAGAAATGTAATCCTGATTATCTGACACTTTTACATGTTCACTTCAATGGCAGAGCTGGAGCTAGCTGAGGACCATTGGCAGGAGGGTAACAGTGTCAGGGCCACCCAGCCTGGCACAGAGCATCCTGCAGCTGAGATGCTTCAATGTGGCGAAATGGAGGCATGTCTTCATAGCAGCGTGTGGCAACCTCAGCAAAGAGGCAGTCTGGTTCTCATGGTAACCAGGATTTCCATATACTGCAGGGGTACACATAGTCTGACATCACTTTGCTGCAGGGAGGATTTCTGTGCATACTCAAGGACTAAATTAAGCCTTTTGTAAATGGAGAATGCGTGTCCATTTTTGTTTCTGTTGAGTTTATGGCTTTCCCTGTGTGAAAGGGAGAAGAAAAGAGGATGCAAAATTTTACTTCTCTGAAGTAGAAATAGAAATAAACTTGACACAACCAGCTTCTAATTTCAGTTTGTATCCCATGTTAAAAGGCTTTTATCAAAAAAGAAGGATTCTAGCAGTTTCTTTAGGTCTAAGAAAATTTACTTTGCTAATCAGAACATAGGGAAAGGATTTACTGAATGTTAGGTGATGCTTTTTGCTGCAACATCATATATACAGACTTTAGCAGGGAAAGACTGTAATGAAGATGTGATATTCATCATGCATGATACAGTGACATCTGGTGTAAGACGTGCTGTGCTGTGTGCTGCAGTTCCCAGCTAGGAAGATAATCCATGTGCTTTGGTGTTATCAGACTCTGCCGTGCAGCCCAGTGAGAGGTCTCTTTGCCCCTCATTTAAGATGAGTCATACTTATTGTAGTATCTTCTAGGGCCCCATGTTATTCAATTCTGTATATATATTCTGTCCTGGGGAATTATAATACAAGAGAACCTGACATAAAATCTCTATTGTTCTGTTAAAGAGATTGGAGTTCCCCGAGTGTGAAAGGTCTACAGTTGCTTGTAGATCATTTATAATAGGCCTGTATGTGGACCTAAAAAAGCTTAAAATTGGCTGGAGGTTGAAGGCATTTAGCATACTGAGGGATTTTTTCCCTTTTTTTTTTTTTTTTTTTTCCCAGTAACCCTAACTCTGAACTGAAAACACTTCTTATACAGCTATTTTGGCTTGTATTGTTCTAAATAATTTTGAACGCTTCCACTTCCAAAGCTTTAGTATGGGCTTATGTGAACTCTGATATATGGAGATCTTGCAGGGCTAAGGCAGATAGCAGTTATTATAATGCAAAGCTGCAGTTTTTCCCTTTTCCTTATTACAAACTCTCATCTTTCTAAATGAAGTTCAGTGGAGCTCTGCATAGGTGTGGTTTTCATGCCACCATCTCAACTGCATGATAAAAACGCCTTCATTGGATTTTTGAGTAGTGGTTTACTTTGCAATGTGTTTTCTGAAGTGCCAAATATATTCCCAGATGATCATAAATTGACAAATTAAATAAATTGACAATGTTATATAAACATCAGTATATTTCTTGTGAATCTGGTACACTGTTATGTGATACAGACCTGTCAATAAATTGCTGCTTTTGCATGTTTTAATCAACAGATTTCACTCATCTTCTGAATTATGGTTCCCTTCTTTCTCCTTGGTAATTAATCACAATTTTATTACATTACTGTACTTGAAATTAAATGTGAGATGTATAATCACAAATCTAATGATAGATGTCCTTTCCTGGTCACCTACATGTGAAGAGGAAAATAAAGATAAGAGGTAAAAATGAGGAGAAATTAAAGCCAGACCTTGGTGTTTTAACTACTATATCCTCCAGTGAATTGTTTTCTTGCGGGCAGATTCTGGTAAATGTGGAAAACAAAATTAGTGGTTATGTAATGCCTTGAGAGGAAAGAGAGCCTGCTTTGAACTGACAGCCTTGACAGCTTGAACGTTGAAGCTAGAAATATCTTGTCAGAAATATAATCTTTAACATTGCAGAACCTTACCGGAGTCCTTCACCATAGGAAGGAAAAGCAGGCGGCAGCTTTGCATGAGGCTGTGCTATAACAGTGCAGGGTCACCAACAACGGTTAATGATAAATAATATGTGAGCTCTGCTTTGATATCAGTAGATGCTGTGTGCTCACTGTGTCTTCTGTACCCCAGACGAGCTGATTTTTCTGGCCCTCATGTTGGAATATGGTGCAACTACTATGACAATAAAATCAAAGGGATGGCTTCTTTAAGAGGCCTATCTGTGTTTTGGCACCAGAAGTTCTTTGTTTCCTTTTTCCAAGTGGATCCAGAAGTCCATTCATAATTAATTATACTGTGTAACTACAATGAAAAATATTTATCACACAACTAGGAGGAGACCTGCCTAGGCTGACTGTGACATATGTGAGCTAATACATCTCTCTCCACTTTTCCCCATATCATTTTTAATCAGTATTGGCCATTTTAAAATAGTTTTCATTTATTCATATGTAGTAGTGCAGTACAAGGATGCATGTTACTTATTCTGATGTAATCATAAATTAATTTCTAGGTCACACATGTAGAACTTGCAGGGATGTGCAGAATCTGCAGACATTAGCAATAACCTGTAGATGGCATTCTACTGTGAACTTGGTGGACAGGTGTGCCATCTAAAACTAGAGAGTTAGAGTGAGAGCAAGAGAGAAATGGCAGGAAAAGCGATTAAAAAAAAAAAAAAAAAAGGAGGTCTTATTTATTCATTAAAAGAGGAAATGTGTGAGAAGGAATCACCAAAGTGCTCCCTTCTGTTTTTAGGATCTCTTCCATGCTTAAAACATTCCAGACTGACCAAAGGCCTTGCCTGGGTGCTCTGCTCAGTCCTTGACATCCTCTCTGAGATGTTGCGGCAACCAGGTAATGCATCCATAATGGTTCTTCAAAAGCAGCCCATACAGGCAGTGCCCCATGTGGTGCTCTATCGTGCTCTGTACAAGCTGGCGTTGGGATTTTGCATGCCTGGAGCAACCAATCCCATTTAGGCACATCCTGATAGCTTACGTGCTTGCCTTCTCAGGCACCATGGCACCCTGCAGATTCCCCTTTCCACATCCAAGAACAGGAGTAGAGGAGAGATGTCCAGCTCTGGGAGGCTAAGAGAAATAAAAATAGCCAATATGTGCAGTGCATGTGACAGTAGGCCTCTTGTCACCACAGGCAGAACATCAGCCTGACAAGGACTTCTACTAGCCAAGGCCATGTCACAGGTCTGGCTATGAATACTGTCAAACAGCAGCCCAAGGGGCAGCCCATCAGCTCCTTTCTTGATACTACCTGCTTTTCTGCTGCAGGCATGATGGACAGTGTTGGGGGCTTGGCAGGATTCCACTAATAATTGTGAAAGCAACAAACAAAATTATATACCTGAAGTATATATGTTTCTTTATAGAAAACAATTACTTGTACTTAATGCAAATTTAATAAAAATGATATTTAAAATATCATGTAAATATAACATGAACTATATGTATGAGTGTGTGTTTGTATATATTTATATATAAAACAACAGATAAAATTAAGAGCTACACAAAGTAGACTTGCCTGTTATCAAAAGAGTCTTCGTCCACTCTTTGGCAGAATAATTACATTATTTCAGGCTCTGGGTCTTTCTTGAAACACTCAAGGAAAAAGTAGCTCTTTTCCGCCATTAAAATTTTAGATTTTTTTTTTTTTTTATTTCCAGCCTGTTATAAATCAGGATGATAAATTTAGAAGCTTCTGCATACTAAAAGTCTCAGTATCTCTCTAATTAAATTCAGTGTAGTTTAACTGCTTGGTTCAGTTTTCAACCATTTTTTAGTCTGGCTTAAACTTTGAAAGATATCCTTCACAAGTCAAAATTGGGAGTTTGCATTCCACCGATATTTTTTTTTCACTAATAGATAATCTCATAGCTGAGTTCTGGCTAAAGTCAACACCCTGGCTAGCTGTGGTAATTTAGAGCAACCAGGCAAAAGCTCTAGGATCAACACCATCTCAGTAAGGAAAACATCATTTTAAGGGTGTTGATAGTTGTGTGCCTTCTATACAGTCTGCTGGGAGCAGCATATTCTGTTACAGTCAAGATTCCTCAGAAACTCTTCCTCAGGTGATGCAGGCATTATGGACATAACAGTGCTCTCACTGCCTCTCTACTGTTTCTCTCCTTGCAGATTACGTGACTGTTAATTGTCTACATTTCCATACCTTTAACATGTGTTACATCAGATTATTTCATTCACCAAGCCCTTTCAGTGGTGCTCTTGTTTTTCTGAGGGAGTGAAAAAAGTTATTAGGTGGTCTTCTACCCTTCCTCTCACAGCAGCTTGAGCTGTTTACTTTAAAATTTGATTGCAACCACAATCTTGTGCTATTAAGCTTAACCAGGGGTTTGTTCTGCAGGGTTGCTTGACATTTGCTCGAGGGTGGATTCTGCTCTGAGCTGTGTTCATCTCCCCTCTACCCCCAGAGATTCTGTTTCATTTTGCAGCTGTAATTTATCTTTGATTGAAGCCTGGTTGTCAGAGTTCTAGTACTACATTGCGTAGTGTGACCTGTAAAAATGGCCTCCTCCTTCTCCTTCTGCTATTTTTCTTATCGGGTCTCTGACTTTCCTCATTGTTTTTTATTGTTTGGATAATATTTGGTATATCCTACAACCCAACGCACTATGATGAACATAATACTTCAAGTGCAACTTTTACCTAGCAAATACACTAATGAATAGGAGCAAAATAAAAAAAAATCAACCAGTCTTGCCTCAGAAAGAAATAACCTCTCTGGCAACAAATACTCAGTAGCATTCAGAAACGTCTCTTAAGTGGGATTTCCTGGAATGGTCAGTCACATGACTTATGGATTGGAGGTTTTACTCATTTCTTACATTATTATATTAATACATTTTTTCTTTAAAATTTGTTCAGTTTTATTGTATTTATTCAGACAATTTAAGGAAATCAGGTAAGACATGTTTAAAACAGATAGAAACATGATACACTTCTTCAAAATTCTCTTTAGAATCTCCAGACAAGGACTGATAAAAATGTATTAAATTTCAGAACCACTGGAAGAAACTAATTTTCAGAGCTGCTGAACAAGTGTGCTGACCATGTTGAGCTGCATGTGTAGGATTATGTGTTTCATGCCTCTGACTATATGGTCAGAACCATTTCAAGTGTAAAAATTTGGGTTTTTTTAACTTTTTCACCAGTTGGAATTTATATGACTGCAAAGGACATGACCTCAGCCACTCTCAGCTCTGTATTCCTGAGCATTTTGAATCCTTCCTTCAGCCCCTTCCCTGGACCAGTAACCATTCATGCCTTCGAATAATTTCTCTAGGATTTTCAAATATCTGCACCTAAAGGCTGAAGTCTCATAAACTGCAACATGCAGTTCATCTACACTTTTCAGTGGTATTTTGGGGCTGTACACAGCTTCCCACAGTAGTTTTCAAATTAATTTTCCTGGGGAAGAAGTTGCATGCCATGTTAGAAGACTACTGAAAGCGGCCAAATTCACACTTGTGATGCAGCTGATCAACGTCTGGTTCAAAAGGACCTGATTTGTCATGAACACTAATCCAATGCTGCTAGAAGCCCAGGAAAATAAGAGGATGAAATCAGCAATCAGCATAAGAATAAGTATTACACTGATTATTGCAGTAATTGATACTCAGTTTTTACACTACTTTTTATTATACATTACTCCAGAACAACATAAAATCATCATGAACCTTTGAAACAGCTTGTGAATTACACAAACATGAGATCACAACATCCATTTTTCACTCTTTTTCAAATATATATAGCAATAACAATATTATGTGTGTATTAATGTCAGTATTCTTTAGAAATCTGGCTACAATGAATTTGGGGATGCTTACAAACACTGCATACAATCTTACACCTAGAAAATCAAGGCAAGAACTGATGTCTTTCTTGTCCGGATTCAAAGACTGCAAGCACCTGAGCTAACAGGATTGCTTTTATTATTTTAATTAATTTCCTTATTAGTTAGGAAACAGTGTCTTAATCTTCAGAGTCAGTTACCAGTACAGAGAAATCTAGTTTTCATAATTATATTTGAGAAGGTAGTTTGCTTGGTTTGATGTGAAGCCACACAAGACTCCCTCTCAATATATTTTTCCTACATTAAATTTTTCCAGAATGATTTTTTTTTTTTTTTGCGTAACTATGCTCTTGGCGTTCTGAGTAAGGGAGGAAACAACCTGTTCTGTAGACTGCAACTATTTAAGTCTATGAAATCCCCCATCAAATCTTACATTAGTTTCTGTTTATTTCTTAGCTATCTGTATATTGGAATTGGTGTTCACACATCAATATATATGATTATATATGTAGTAATTCAGTGAAATACACATATTAAATATTATATAAATCAAATAAGCACATATGCATTTAACTGTCAATTTCTATTCTGTAAATACACTTTTCTAAAACCTGCCAGTGGAGGTGGGCACAATTTAGAAAAACTGGCTTTACGCTCTTTTACAGTTACTCTGTAAGAATATAATTGTGAACAAGATAGTTGATTGTCTCTTTCCTTGGAAAATCTGATAGAAAAGACATTTTCTATATATAAAAATATATGGGATGGAGGGTGTAGTAAATTTGAGAATTCAGTACAAACAGTTACTATTTAGTGAAAACTTTCATGTTGCCATTAAAACATTCTCTGCTGCCAAATTTTTTTTAAGTCCAATGCATAACGTTAATCATAGACTTCCATGATAATTTAAATTGCCCTTGAACACAGTATTTTGTATTTAATGAAGACACTAGTACAGTACAACTGCTTGAGGAGAGTGTACAACACATACAGACAGTAGGAAAGAAACTTTGAATCACAGACACCCATGTTAAATGCCAGATAGATGGGATGTTTCTGTAAATCATAAGGAGTTATTGGATAAATAGTGTGGTGAAGCAATTATCTTTGGTCTTTCTATTAAAAAATACACAAACTTTGTTTAATTAGATTTGCTTCTAACTGAAACTTAGATGTCTGTAAGAAGCAGGGCTGCTTGCAAATTGAGTTTCAAAGCTTTATTTGAATAACAAGCTTTACCTCAGTCCCTGGGAAAATGATGGAGAAAATAATTCTGGGGGCTGCTTCCAAAATATTAAGGACAAGAAGTTGATTGGGAGTAGTCAGCATGGATTTACTAAAGAGAAATCACGTCTGAACAAACTGATGCCCTTCTACAATGAAATGACTGGCTCAGTGGATGAGGAGAGAGCAGTGGATATTGTTTATCTCAACTTCAGGAGGGCTTTCAACACTGTCTTCCACAATATCCTCATTGACAAACTGATTAAGTATGGGCTAGATAAATGTAGAGTGAAGTAGACTGAAACTGGGTGAACTTTCAGGCTTATAGGGTTGTGATCAGTGGCACAAAATCCAGCTGGAAGCCAGTCACTCATGGTGTACTGCACAGATCAATACTGAAGTCAATACTGTTTAATATCTTCATTAATGACCTGGATGAAGGGACAGAGTGTACCCTCTTCAAGTTCATATATGATATAAAACTGGGAGGAGTGGCTGACACATCAGAGGCTCATACTGCCATTCTGAGAGACCTTGACAGGCTGGAGAAATGGGCTGACAGGAATCTCATGAAGTTCAACAAAGGAAAATACAAACTCCTGCATCTGGGGAGGAATAACCCCATGCACCAATGCCTGCTGGGGGCTGCCTGGCTTGACAGCAGCTTTGCAGGCAAGGACCTGGAGGCCCTGGTGGACATGAAATCGATCATAAGTTAGCAGTGTGTCCTTGTGGCAAAGCATGCCAACATCATCCTGAAACCAGTCTCTTTTCAGTGGTGCCCAGTGACAGGACCAGAGGCAGTGGGCACAAACTGAAACACAGAAGGTTCCCTCTGAACATCAGGAAACACTTCTTACTGTGAGGGTGACCAAGCACTGGCACAGGTTGCCCAGAGAGGTTGTGGAGTCTCCATCCTTGGAGATTCAAAAGCTGTTTGGACACTGCCCTAGGAAGCCTGCTCTAGCTGCCCCTGCTTGAGCAGGGGTGGTGCACAAGATGCACTCCAGACGTCCCTTCCAATCTCACCCATTCTGTGACTCCATGATCCTGGGCCTCACTAGGAGGATTGTTGTCTGCAGGTCAAGGGAGGTGACCCTTCCCTTCTACTCAGTCCTGGTGAGGACACATCTGAGATGCTGGGTCCAGTTTGGGACAAGAGAGACATGGACATATTGGAACAAGTCCAGCAAAGAGCTACAAATTTGATTAAGGAACTGGAGCATCTGTCATATGGAGAGAGGCTAAGAGAGTTGGGCTTGTTCTGCCTAGAGTAGAGGCTATGTGTATCTTATCCCTGGTGCGAGGGAATGAAGAATATGAAGCCAGGCTCTTTACAGTGGTATCCAGTGGAAGGACAAGAGACTGGGCACAAACTGAAATCCAATAAATTCCATTTAAACATATGAAAAAATATTTTACTGTAAGCATGGTCATGCACTGGAACAGATTGTCCAGAGAGATGTGGAGTCTTCATCCTTGGAAATACTCAAAACCTGACTGAACATCGTCCTGAACAAACTGCTTTGGTTGGCCCTGCTTTGAGAAAAGGGTAGGATTAGATAATCTCCAAAGGTGTCTTTCAAACTCAGCCATTCTGTGATTCTATGATAATACTTTCAATCCTCCCAGCACATGCAGAGTAAGCTTTCTATTATTTTTATTTTTATCTGAGTTTTTAAGCTTATCTTTGAAGAGATATTTCAGAGTTTTTAACAGTGCTGTGGTACCAGAATCTGTACAAAAATATTTGACTAGGTGTACCAACAAAGTCATCAGATTCACAGCTACTCAGAGTAAAAGTTCTGTGGCATATAGAATAAGTTTTACTAGTGTGTCTAGAGAGTCTTTTTTCCCTCATACTGTGGTAGATGCTTCTGCCACATCATGTGTTATAACCAAATGGCCAAGGCTGCACCACTGACAAGCGGAGGCCCTACCCCCTTAAAACAAAACAAAACAAAACAAAACAAAACAGGTAGGGGTTTTAATGCTTTTGGAATCTGTAATCCTGTTTGGTCATCTTTGCCTAAAAAGTTGCTTCTAGAATTAACTGCTAGAGGTTGTCATCAAGCAGCTTACCCTACGTTTGAGCCTTGAAAGTGACAAGGCTGGGTACACACACCTCAGGATCTGTGCACTGCAGAGCCCTCCAGAAAAACTTCAGCAAATTTTTCTTCTTTAATCTGGACAGTGTACGTTCTGCTTTGGTTTCAAAGAAAGGCATGACAGGAAACTGAGTGAAAGACTAATAGTACTTTAGGCAGTATTTATCTACGAAAGTACGTGTTCTAACAATCTTCCGTTTTATGATTTTACTGAAGATTAGTCAGAGTAGGGGCAAATTTTTCTTGTTGGGCACAGAGACTCTCAGATCATTTAGTATGAAACACTATGTGCAAAAGACAGGCCCAAATTACTGAACTTGCATACATCTCGGTTGGACTTTGATGACAAAAAAAAAGAAATTATATGTACAAGTAGTAAAGAAACAGATCGTAAGATGAAACAGTAGACTAAAATGCTTTGAGAAAAAGGTGGTTACAATTGTGTCAGAAGCTGGAAATATTGCTGATATTCCCCCTACGTGTTCTTGCAGCTCATGTTCCCCATGATCTGGTTGTGGATCCTCAGAAGCATCTGGCTAAGGGGGAAACATCAGGCACTGAAGCTGACGTTGGAGTTTGGGCTGTGTGAATTTGGGCTTGCATCCCAGGTCATTGCATTTAGAGGTCAGGTAGTACAGGGTCACAGAGCTGCGTGCTGGTGCCTCAGGACTTGCTGGATGGGTAAGATGCACAGTCCTCTCTGCCCTCCTGTTTAATTTAACAAGGAAACATTTGTATTGATTGCAGAGGCTGATTCTTAAATTTGGTTGATAAGCAATGGGAAGCAAGAATAACTGGCTGTGAGCCTCATCTGACCAGACGCATTTCTCGAGCAAAAGCAGCACCTGCAGACTTGTCGATAAGCCCCAAAGCATCGTTCTTCAGGAAATATTGAATTCAGATACTGGCTGCCTGACAAACAGATGTTGCAGTAAGAGAAAGGGCTTGTTTGGCACTGTCTCCAGTATAGTAAAGGCACCTGGAAACTAGCCCTTAAAAAACAAAAGCAGAACAGACCGTGAGCCAATACCTGGGACATGACTGGTCTTCCTTTTGATATGTCCTGTAGCAGATGGTGATTATGGCCAGTAAACAGAGGGGCAAGGATGTAATTTTGCTGTCCTTCCTAGGAGGGCTCAGGGCCATTCATATTATACCTGTGGTTATATCTGGAATGTTGTGGAAGAGCATCAGCCCTACAACTTACAATTTTATAAGCTGTATGTCTAGTGTGATGGATACAAGCAGTGTTTGTACTCCTTTTCTCCTTTTTTGAAACTATTAGCAGTTCCTCTCTTGTTCCTCTTGCTCAAGTGTTAAAAAGTAATCCTACAGACATTCTAACAGCTCATTCATAGGAATTAATCACTGTAAAGGAAGCAGTCTCTTGTTTAGCCTCTTTCTTCAGAGATATAATAGACTGTACTCATCTAGATGTATTATGAAAGGCTGTAAGGGTAAAATTATTAGCTGCTCTGAGAGACTTTCCAGACAAGTTTCTACTCTGCATGAACAGGCTGCATCTCTATTCAGTTTTGCAAATACAGAATAAATTGCTCCAGAAGCTATACATTTAGTATGTCATGACACTCTCCTTAGACCATCATCAGGCAGGACATAACTCCTCAGCACTATCCATGGCTGTGGTAGGTTACAGAAAGCTAGAACATCTATATGGTTTAGCTGAGCATCATGTTGCCAAAGCAACATAATATGTGGAGAGTTTATTTGCAAATGGATAGGTTAACACAAACCCTGTCTTTTCAGCAAGGTTAAGTGCCTTGCGTGCACTGCAACACCAGTGCTGAAATACCGCTTCTGTTCTGTGTTAGTTCACTCAGTACAAGCACAATGTCTCTTCAGTATTGTTCACTGTGTGATGCAGGCAAGCCTAAAGTATTTCCCAAAATGATAGGGGGCCTCTACCTCCTGAGAAAGGAAAGCGATGACAAAGAAGTGCAAAAATTATTATGTTACTTCTGCAGGCAGAGTTGGAACACAATAATCATATGCGTGGCTGGGGGAAGGGGAGACAGGAGGGCTACATGGCAGTGTATGTTTGGGAAAGGAGTTGGAAACAGTTTGGAAAACATTGCCTTTGGTTGTCAGCACACAACTGACCATGATGGAGTGAGAAAAGTTTTGAGATTTTTCCTCCCCAGGGCTAAACTAATGCTGTCTGTTTCCACTGTGAACATAGCCTTCTGCAGCAGAGAGTGAGAACACTTCAGTGAAAGAGCTTGCATTAACATGCCTTAATTTGCAAAAAGCTGGCAAAAAGCAGTAAAAGCTAACTGCTACTGTGGTTACCTGACAGGCAGTAATTTGTTAGCCAGCTTTATTTGACTGCATCTGATTTGTGTTCCTTTACCCTTACTATGTAGTTAGTCTCCCCTTAGCAGGATTTGCCCTTAAAATGTTGCAAGCATCCGTGAAGCCTGACTTAACTGTGAGCATAAAAAATTACTCGCGAGGAGCATTTTAGAAATGGAGGAAAGCCAGAATGATTTTTTGAAGTATCTTCTTGATACAGCATGCCAGCAGAACTCACTGAAGCCTGAAAATAAATGGCGCTTGCTTATTGTAGAACAAGATAAATAATGACACACCTAACGTATTACACTGATGTGATAAAGTATAAGTGGTTTACAATAAACAAAAAAAAATCCATTTCAGCTCTGCTTTTTTATCAAAATAATGATTCATAATAACATGCTAACAATGCTAACGATAGGGTCTTGCGCTTTTGGGGAAAAGGGAATTATTTTTCATTAATTGTATTTTCAATTAAGCAGCTGTTCTGTTTGTTTCTCTTGGGATACATGTACTAAAATTTGCAAATGTTCACTATAATTTTTACTAATTTAATATGTTTATCCATCAATTGTATTAATGTGTTCCCTGATCTTCCCTCATCCCTCATTCCCAACCCTTAGTCATTGTTGCTTAAAATTCTGAGGAAGATGTATTGTTGTGTGCTTTAGAATTTGGAGTGACTGATCTGGCAGTTGTTGAATATAACATTTCTTTTCTTTTCTTTTTTTTTTTTTTTTTTTTTAAATCTTTCTGATTTTAGATATTGAACTAGAGAAGAGGCCTAAAAGATAATTCTGGGAGAACAACTGAGGAAGGTGTACAAAGTTGGAGACTAGACACCTGTGTCTAAACCTCAGCTTGCTGCTCTACTGGGTGTTCTCTTAGCACTTTTCTGTCACTGATGCTTCAGATAACTAATCTTCATCTAACAGTTAAACTCTCCTCCTTCCTGTTTGCTTCTCAGAAGTGCTTCTGCCCCTAACATGGAGTCACAGTGGTAGCTTCTTCCCCTCCCAATGGCCCACAGGCACAGAGCAGGGCTGTGCAGTGGTAGCGAGCTTCAGGGAGCGCATGAGGTCTGTTGCTCATTCCCTTACATGTTTACCTGAAAAAGGATCAGGTGGTCTGAACAGTCCTGTTGGCTTCTGCACAACCGTCTTCCACAGGCAATGTCTGACCTCCAGTGAATAGTCCTGTGTTGCTCTAAAAGATTTTTTTTCTTAAGGAAGAGTTGAAAGCTCAATGATAGTCTGAGGGTGGTTAGACCATCAGTTCTGGTGGCAGAACCTGCTACATACTTGGATTTTCTCTCAATTTTTATGCAGAAGATGCTTTAAATATTGTAACTGTTATTTGTAATAGATGCCCTACAAAAGGTCAGTAGAAATTTGGTATTGCTTAAGAATAAGCTTTAATATGCAACTAATAAAGGCTTTAATCTTAACAGATAGCACTGTGGCACATGCAGGAAGTATCACTCGGTTGCCACGAGACTCTTATGACAGGTATAACTATAGAGTCAAATTTACTGTAAAATGTCTACAGGTTAAGTCTGTAATATTTAGAAGATTAATTTACGGTTCTTCACAATGCTTACAAGTACTCTAAACCTGAGCCCTCTATGACCTCTGAAACATACAGGTGAGGATTCAAATACTAACAGTGCCTGGTTTTATAGCAACATATCTGAACAGCAGCATCCAGTTCCAGCTACTGGTCAGGATCAGAGGTCCCAGAAGCCTGCTTTTACCTTGTTACAGCTACAAAATACACTCTTTGATGCACTCTGCAGTCTTGAGGAGTAGATTAAGCATTAATAATACAAATTCCTCCTCATTTTTTGTTGTTGACCTTACATGCCAAGGCACTGAGCTTGTCAAATGGCAAACTTACATTGTGTGAAGCAGTTCTGGAGCACTCAAAATCTTCCTTCCTAAATCACTGTCAGCTCCAATTTGATTTTGGTTATTTCCTTCTCCACCAGTTTCACTCCTCCCCCCACACAGTGCATCTAAGTTATTATCAGTGGGTTGTTCCATTGTCTCCTATCTGGTTGTGTAATTCTGTGTTCAGCGTGGGGAGGCATGAGGGGAATGTGTGCACAGTCTCTTCTACTATGTGTGCCTGGTGGACCACTTTTGGGGGCTTTGTATTCCTTTTATGTAGGAACACAACTTCCCCATGTTCTCTGCTGATTTTGTGCAGCCATGAAGTGGGAAATACCCCAAGGTGGCCCAAGGCTAGGCAGATACCTACTCTTGCCCTTCTCAAAGCAGTTCAGAAATGTTCTTTTCTAACATTCTCCAATAAAAAATATTTCAACAGCAAGCCTTTCAAAAGAAACTTTTTTTAACAAACAAATCTTAATAAAAATTCCCACGACATTTGAAATATTAAAAATAGCAAAGAAAAAGCACTGTTACATTTTGTCTAGAAAAAAGTTACATTAAAGTATATAAAAGAATAATGATATAAAATTAATAATAATTCCTATCCAGCTCTGTTTAATATCTTTATCAATGATCTGGAGAGGGGAAACAAGTGCACCCTCAGATAGCTTGCAGATGACACCAAGTTGGGTGGGAGTGTTGATATGCTTGAGGGTAGGGAGGCTCTACAGAGGGATCTGGACAGGCTGGAGCAATGGTCTAAGGCCAACTGTGTGAGATGTAACAAGGCTAAGAGCTGGGTCCTGCACTTGGGTCACAACAACCCCATGCAATGCTACAGGCTTGGGGAAGACTGGCTGGAAAGATGCTTGGCAGAAGAAGACCTGGGAATGCTGGTTGACAGTTGGCTGAATAGGAGCTGGCAGTGTGCCCAGGTGGCCAAGAAGGCCAATGGCATCCTGGCTTGTATCAGAAATAGTGTGGCCAGCAGGACTAGGGAAGTGATTGTCCCCCTGTACTCGGCAGTGGTGAGGCCACACCTCAAATACTGTGTTCAGTTTTGGGTCCCTCACTACAAGACAGACATTGAGATGCTGGAGCGTGTCCAAAGAAGGGAACCAAAGCTGGTGAAAGGTCTAGAGCGCAACTCTTAGGAGGAGCAGCTGAGGGAACTGGAGTTGTTTAGCCTGGAGAAAAGGAGGCTGAGGGTATACCTTATTGCTCTCTACAACTACCTGAAAGGAGGTTGTAGTGAGGTGGGTCTCTTCTTCCAGGTAACAAGCGATAGGACAAGAGGAAATGGCCTCAGGTTGCGCCAGGGGAGGTTTAGATTGGATATTCTGAAAAATTTCTTCACCAAAAGGGTTGTTAAGCATTGGAACAGGCTACCCAGGGAAGTGGTAGTCACCATCCCTGGAGGTATTTAAAAGATGTGTAGATGTGGTGCTTAGGGACATGGTTTAGTGGTGGACTTGACAGTGCAAGGTTAATGGTTTGACTCAATGATCTTAAAGGTCTTTTCCAATCTAAATGATTCTATGATTCTATTCTAATGCCACAACCACCAAAGTAAACACCATTTTGTGTCAAAAGAAAGTCCTCATCTCTCTTTGATTTGTATTCATCAAAAGGCAAGCAGACACCAGTCATTCAGACACTTGGCTGAAGTCACAGATACCTTTCCTCAGTTCATTAGCTTATGTGCCTAATTGCCTAAACAACTGACAAGAGGAAGTTAATTCTCACATGGATCCTATTTTGTTTCCAAGTTTCCAAGTTTTCCAAGTTTCTATTGCTATTTTCTCCCACAGACTCAAAGGTAAAAATTATTCTTGCCTGAAGAGGGAATTTCATGTACAGTCTTGAGCAAAAGTCCTGGGAGGAGGAAGAAAATTAAATTTTTGTTGGATGCATTCTTCTTTCATGAGCAGCCCAGTGCCTTGGCAAATTATACAGAAATCTGAATCAAGAGATTAATGTTTGGGTCCTAGATAGATCTTCTGATGGGCTGGTATGAACTGATTTTGGTTGTGAAAATGATCAGGTTGTAAGAACAGGCAACTGTAGAAAGATATCAAGTTTTGCCATTACCTGCTTAAACACAGTCAGAGACACCAGATGCTAACGTATGCTGAGCGACGAATATTTTGAAAGCAGACAGGCTGGGTGTACTTACTATCAAAATGAACACACTAAGCATGTGTCCCTGTTCTTGGATCATCCCGGAAGAGAAAGCTAGTGTTTGAGACTAAAACTATGATGAATATTTCATACAACAGGCAGATGAACAAACTTTATGGGAAAGAACTTGTAAGGGATGAAAAGGAAACTCTCTGTAAATCTACTGCTATTTCTGACAAAAAGCAGTCTGGATCAGTTTAATCCAAAAGATACAACATTTCTTTCCAACTCTTTATAACAGACTTGTAACTATAAATGGAGTCTCTTACTATGAAAGACACTATCCTTCAATGTTTGAGCCTTTGGGAAAAAGAAAAAAAAAAAAAGCAATGACCTTAAATGTTGGGCATGCATTCACCTGTATATGCCTTTGTGAGAAACAACCTGTATAAACCTTAGGATAAACATTTTGAGGCCTTCAGGGGCAAAGCTGCAAAGACATTATGTTTACATGGTTTGTGGCTTCCATGTAAATACGGGTATCAGAATTAGCAGGCTAGAACAAGCACTGTTTACATGATTGCAGTGCTTGGAATTGGATTTCAATGCTTTTGTTTTAAAAAAGGAGGGAAGGTAAAGAAACACGGAACAAAGGCTGGCAATGTGCTTGTCTTTTCTCTTCTGACGGTCATCAGAGAAATGTGAGCGAGAACATGGTCTTGCAAACTGCCTCTAACTCATGTTTAATGCGAGCTCCAGCTGTAGGCAAAGTCAGCAGTTGCCTATGGCAGCCACCTGTAAGGAAAATGCTATGGCCACATGGCAAATCACCACTCTAGTATGTATAAATTCATCTGGCTGGCTAAAATTCGCACTGGCAAGTTGAATGACTGAGGTAATGGCTGTTCATGTCAGTAAATTTACACTGGATCCGGTATTGGCTATCCTTCCAGAATCAATATAGTGTCTGCATGATGTGCTCTATTTCATCAGAAATGCAATAGTTTGTTCATACCTGATACTGATCAAATTTGTGTTCTTAGACAGTCTGACATACACAAAAATGGTGCTAAGGACCATGGCCCAATAAGTAGCAATTTCTACTTCCACCCCTCCAATACCATTCCCTAGAAACAACTGGATTAAGTTTACCCACCTCCTTTTCTTTTTCATGGTAGGAGTAGCTGAGCTGCAGTAAAGTAGTATCTGAAGTTTGCTGATGCAAGAACAATTTTGCTTATGTTACTGGGAAGCCAGTGCACAGAATGGTGGTAATATAAGTCTTGCTATCTTGCTTATATGGAATTTGCATATAGGAAAGTTGGGTTTCAGTGATGTGAAATGCCAGGATTTCAGCTAGGTAGTATTTTACCCTCTTGGACTAAATAATATGAAGGGGATATGGAATTAGGCCCCTGGATGGCTAACCTGTAAGCTGATCTGTCCTACAGGGGCATTATTCTTTGCTTTGATAAAGAGAAATGAATCAACTAAGTAAAAATCAAGATAACAGAATGGAGTACAATGTCCTTTAAATGCATCTGTGGTAGATCACAGAATCACAGAATGATTGAAGTTGGAAGGGACCTCTGGAGTGCATCTAGTCCAAGCCGCCTGTTCAAGCAGAGTGACTTAGACCTGCTCACTCAGGACCATGTCCAGCTGGATTTGAATATGTCCAAAAATGCAGACTCCACAACCTCTCTGGGCAACCCGTGCCAGTGCTCAGTCAGCCTCACAGTAAAAAGTTTCCCCATGTTCAGAGGGAATGTCCTATGTTTCAGTTTGTGCCCACTACCTCTGGTTCTGTCACAGGACACCACTGCAAAGAGCCTAGCTCCTTACTCTTTGCACCCTTCCTTAAGGTATTTATATACATTGATGAGATCACATCGAGCCTTCTCTTCTCCAGGCTAAACAAGCCCAGCTCTCTCAGATTTTTCTCGTATGTCAGATGCTCCGGACCATTCATTATCTTCGCAGCCCCTCTCTGGACTCTCTCCAGTATGTCTCTCTTGTACTGGGGAGCCCTTAATTGGACACAGTACTCCAGGTGGGGCCTCACCAGTGCTGAGTAGAGGGGAAGGATCACCTCCCTTGACCTGCTAGCAGTACTTTGCCTAATGCAGTCCAGGACACCACTAGCCTTCTTTGTGGCAAGGGCGCATTGCTGGCTCATGTTCAACTTGGTGTCCAGCAAGACCCCTAGGTCCTTTTCTTCAAAGCTGCTTTCCAGGTGGGCATTCCCCAGCATATACTGGTACCTGGGGTTGTTCCTCTCAGTGCAGGACTTTACCCTTCCACTTGTTGAACTTCATGAGATTCCTGTCAGCCCATTTCTACAGCCTGTCCAGGTCCGTCTGGATGGCAGCACAACCCTCTGGAGTGTCAGTCACTCCTCCCAGTTGTGTGTCATCAGCAGACTTGCTCAGGGTACACTCTGCTCCATCATCCAGACATAAAACAGTTTTTGACTGAAGAATTTCCAGCTTGGATATGCTCTTAAAAATACACTGGCTTCTTTTGGAAAGGTACCTAATAACAATATAGGATTCAAAAGAGGGTCCAAAGGCTCTATGCTCATTTTGTGTAATCAGTGCTATGCAACAGACCCTCCTCATTTCTTCAGTTTCTTTAGGGAGGAGGAAGAAGTTTTTTCAGAAGTGTAATAAATAACTGAAAGGCTTGCTGAGCTACTGTAAGGCAATACGCTTTTAGCCTAGAGCTATGCAACACTGTTATTCTCATAAGTAGAACTGCTCACGTGCTTAAGCATCTTGCAAAAGTGAGGCCACCTCTAGAAAATCAATGGAGAAGCCTCATCCTCAATGACTAATTATCTCTGCAATTTTCTTTTGGAAAAAAGTGGCTGGAATGTTGATAGTTCTAATGATCTGCAGAGCAAAAGAGGTTCACACTCCAGTTCTTTCACAGGTTTCTGGTACACAAACAGGAAAATGAATCATTATATAGGGGTAATCTGCACAGGTGAAGGGAAACTGACTCTAAGATTTGCACAAATCTCGGTATGTGAAAGAAAATAGAAGGTTTACCAGACCGGATGAACACGTCTCTTTGATGTTTCATCAGTGGGTTAGGGGGCTTTCTGTGGTGTTCCCCTGCTTGAAGTATTGCCTTCTAGGTAATATATTCACAGTGGCTTGTGGAATGAACAGCTACCCTTGGAAACTAACAGACTCCACAAAGTACAATGGATGAGTTACTGAAAAATTGTTATTAAATTCTTCTACTCTGGGCCACAGTGTCTCCTTTGCTTTATTTTTAATTTCATTAGATTGAACTTGATTGAAAACAATCGTGGAGAATCTTCTTCAGGTCAGTGAAAAGAAATGAGAACTATTTAAATCATGTTCAGAAAGAAAAGTGATTTGGTCCATTTGAGAATTTGGACAGATTCTTAAGTGTACTGTGGACTGTCTCCCCTTCCCAGCACAGGCCTGTGGGCCCAAGTTTGTTTTGTGGATTTTTTTAGTAATTCAGTGTTGCAGGATTATTATTCTCTGACTCTTGTTTTGTTTGTTTGCTTGCTTTGGACTTCATACTTTGTCTGAAAGCTTTTTTTTTTTTTTTTTTTGTTGGTAGGAATTAGGTTTGATTTGTTGTAGGAGCAAAAAACAGGGAAAACTGAACCCAATACTTCTGAATGGGTTATGAAAGCGCATGCTGGAAATAATTATACATACCAATTTCTTAACAATTTATAAAAATGCTTTTGTTTCATTCAGGAGAAGTTAGGCAATCAGTTGTTCCATACTGTAAGCAGATACCTGTGTGGAAGCTCACCAGGAATGAGTTCCTGGCATCTCTGTGTACCTCTCCCTTTGGAAATGTAAGCTGTCAATTCTAACTCCATGCTAAGGAGGGGAATGCACAGGAAGCACACTAGTTAAAAATCACTAGCATAAAAATAGTTTATAACTCTGGGCTTTATTTTCTCCCAGTTGCTCTCTGCATTAAATTAATAACTGAACTCACCAGATCTGTATTTCATGCTTTCCTCTTAAACTTTACTGTCTAAACCACTGAGAAATAACAGACTATGTTTTCCTCTGGTGGATAGCTGAAATGCCCTTAGCAAGTAGTTCTGCTGTGTAAATGAGGCCAAGTTGGAATTGCTGTGTGGGCAGGCAATGCCTAATAGTTTAAGAAGTGGCTCAGAAATCAGAAACTTTTATAAAAAGAATATCTAGCCCATGGAAATCCTCTTGCCCTTGATGTACGCTTGAGTAAAATTCATCACCGTACAACTTCATCACTGTACAACTTCCATTGTAGCTCTCTGCCAAAATACTCCTATATCTTTTTTTTTTTTTCCTGTCAACCTCAATGATCAGTACCATAAAAAGCTTGAATGTAGATGAATGTGCATTAAGACCCACAAGAAAAATACACTTAATGTAATCTGTGTGGCAAAATATTGCCACTTTGGAATTTCCTTATATATCCTTTTATCAGAAACGCTGACAGGTGAGAAGATTAAATTTTTGCACTGGTAACAATGTCCTCCTCCCTTATTTCTTATCCTCTTCTCACTCCACCCCCCCAAAAAACCCCTTCCCTATGAAAACTCAAACGTGGACAGAGCCCTCATCCAGACTGGGGAGGAGAAAGTGGTGGAAGAGATAAGACTAAAGCCTGAAATTTGTATAAGAGCAAAGATATGCTATTGTGCATTCCTTTTACCCTTCTGCCACGATGAGTCCTGCCAAAAAGAACAATGAACAACTGAAGCCAGATTTTTTTCAACTAGTCTTTAAAGAAGACAAAATGCATTTAAACTTATTAATTTCAATAATAATTTCCCCATGTAGCTAGTGCTTAGTGGGTAGAGGACCAAGGTGTAATAATTCATGGGAGGAATGTGCTTGATTTTCATGGCCGGGCCAAAAAATCTTCTAAGTCATTCTCTTTATACTTATAAACCCAAAGATGAATAAAGGTGTAAAACTGCATTAATTAAGTTTCTCATAACTGCACTATGTTAAATATAGAGGCTTTGGAATGTGCTAGGTCTAGATGTTCCTGAATGTGGAAGGTCTCAATACTTGGAAGTTCTCAAGCATGCAGTATTTTAAAAATTAACGTAGTGTACTATGTAATAAAAGTACTTTTGGCTTGCATACTTAATGAGTCTCAAATCTTCAATGGTTTTGCTTGCTGTACAATATGAAAGAACGTTCTTTGTAATAAAAGAAATACAACTCTTTGGGGGGAATAAAATGCACCAGAGGGAATAAAATTACTGTTTTCCTCTTACTGCAAACTCAAGACTGAGTTGTGACAGTCACCAGGAGTCCTTGCATGGTATTCTTCCCAGTAAAAGTTTTGAAGATCAGATTTTATTTTCTTTTTTTTCAGACTGTGGTCTATACACAACCACTTTTCCTCTGGAGCTGATTACACAGGGTATTCCACTTAACTGGAGTGAGGCATGCGAGTCGACTGACGAAACCAGAACTGTCTCGCTCACTCATGTTCCCTTCTCCTCCAAGCTCTGCTCCCCCACCAGTGAATTATATCTCATTTTTTAGGTGAGGCAGGGAGCTTGGTTTTACTTCTCTCTGGGGAAACTTAATTTCCCAGGTGCATATGAAGATAAACACCCTTTGTATGTGTGTCTGTGTGTGTTTGTGCATCTCCAGCATTTCATCTCCACTTTAAAACAGCCATTGGGCATTTCAGTAAATCAGTTTTTGTTGAAGAGTGCTTAGCAACTGAACTGTGTTGCCACAGCTCACTACAAATAGAGTGCAGGTCCTATATTTTGACTGTTGCCAAATTATATAATGCTATGCAATAAAACAGACTAGAAAAATGTACACAATTCTAGTGAATAAAATTGTAGCATTTCTTTCCTCTTCCCCTTTGCTTTCTTCCTTGCTTTCTACCACATATATTGTCGTTTTTCTTCCCTTTTCGAGTTAAATTGTCATTTTCTTATGAAGCCTTACTTCTCATTTTTATCACTTCCTTACGAGAATATTACTATTTTTTCCTTCTTAAAGTAGTGTATTAAAGATGTTGTCTTCACATGTATGTTAAATAATGCAGCATAAGAGCTACACTTTTTTTCTACACATCTCGATTTCCAAGCAGTCACTGTAATTTTAAAGCACTTGGGGCATATAGATGTCCATAGATTCTTGCTTCATCAAGCTAAAATATTATTGGTTTCTTGTTGAAAATTGAGTTAGATTTTTCATGTTAAATGCTTGGCTATTTATGGCATCAAAAAGCTTAAAAGCAGTTTTACATCTTGCTGAAGCCTTATGAAACTATATGATGTAGTGATTTCTGAAGTACTTTGTTTGACCAAAATGTTTTTGTTGGGCTTTATGGAAAATATCAGGGAAGATGAATACTGCTGTTTCAATTTAAAAGGAATATTCTTTAGTATTAGGCTGATTCATCAAGTACAAAAGACAAAGAAATGAGAGATGCTTTCTGTATTCACTGCACATGTATGCCTCATCTTAGAAAACGACTCCATTTTTTGACTGCAGAAATTGTTTTAGTAATTTAGGACTGGAAGGGACCTTCTACACTATTGATTTTAGTTCTCTGCTGCTGGAGACAGTCACATCGCAAGAAAAGCCGCAGAAACTTAACAGCCTTCATTGTGAAATTATTTCAGTTTCTTTCCCACATGACTCCTACCAGCAGGCTGCTAAAGAATGCCAGCCCTCTAATTATGAGAAACATCTTTCTCAAGCTTCCAGCCTTTTTCTCCCTGCGAGTTCCCGCGGCTGCCCTTTCCCCCCCATACCTGTTTCCTTTTAGAGCCACCCTCCCACCAGCCCTTACTGCAGCGCCCGCCCAAAGCCACCCGCACACCCACCCCCCCGCTCTGTGCAGAGCTCCGCCGGCCCCCCCGCCCCCCAACCCCGCCCGCCCCCCGCGGCAGGAAACCTCCCCGCGGCGCCGACAAACCCCCGGGGGGCCCCGGCGGCGCCGGGCTGCGGCGGGGCCGGGGCGGGGCCAGGGGCGGGGCCAGGGGCGGATGGCGCAGGGGGCGGGGCCCCGCCTCGGGTGATCTGCCGGGCTGGCCATAGGCTGCCGGGCGCCGCCGCTCGGGCTGCCCCGCCCCCCGCCGCAGTGCACGGTGCCGATACACCGGTGGTCTCTGTCTGTCGTCTTTTTTTTTTCTTTTAATCATGCAGAAGACCCAGAGGAAGAGAAAATGCATTGGCACATGTATGAAGGGGTTTTTTTTCCTCTTTCAGTCTGTGACTCTGAGGAAAAAAAAAACCTCAGACGCAATCCCAGAGTGTCATGTTCTGAAGAAAAATTCGGGGAATGACTACACAGCATTACTGTAGCAACCTGAATAAAATGAAGCAGAATTTATATGCGAAACGAAACATCCATTTGAAGCTCGACATAACAGCTCTTTTTGAAGTTGAGCTGTGCAGGATTTTATTTTCTCATTTCATTGCACAGTCCAAAATTTTTACTGGTTTTCCTGTATCCAATTTTTATGTTTCTCTAGTCAGTGATGCTTGTTGAACAGTACATGTAAATGAAACAGCAAGCAGTCAATAGGAAGGCCCCTTACTCCATGTGAGTGAGACTTCCAGTGCTTGCAGGGCAGAATTAATAACGTCAGATCATGCTTAGTCACTCAAGGCACGTGAAATACTAACTTCATAGACTGAAACTTAACAAAAATTGCTAACAAAACAGTTACTTCTTCATCCTCATTGACAAGATTCCTGAAAATCGAACTACTACCTTTAATAATTTCAAAAGGTGTTAATAGGTTCCCATGTAGTTACTCCCATCATTTTAAAAAACTCGACTTTTTTTTTTTAAGTGCTTTTTTCCTTAAAAAATGTATCTCGATAGAAAGAGTGTTTTGACAACTGAGTACTTTTTACAAGACCATATATTCTGCATTCTACAAGTCTCAAGTACATTCTACAAGTCTTCATACAGAATATGTTTTTAAATCTCTTTGGAGCATATGAGGTCTAATCATAGGCCTGAAAGGGACCTGAGGAAATAACCTAGCCAATTCTGTGCCTCAAGGGAAGTATCAAATATACCTACGTCATTCCTGGTGAAATGTAATCTATTCTGAAGTGTGTAAGCCTATTTTAAGTGATAGGCATTTTATGTTCTTCTCAAAGAATTTATAGTGCTGCTTGGTGTCCTTATATCAGAGATTCTATGTCTCTTGGTAGTCCAAGTAAGTTTTAGAGAGGTCACAATCACCACCTTTCTCTTTTGCTTCTGCACTTTCAAGAATAGCCAGTTCTACTGCTTTTAACAAGAGACAAATATTGCAAATAAAAAGGCCAGGCTGGAAAGATGAAAATCCTTCAAATGTCAGGACTGTGCCATTGTAAATATAAAAAGTTCCTACAATCCTAGGAAATCTATTAATCTTGGTATAACCAGGTGAATTTTGGTAGTGCGGGGAACAGATGTTGGAAATAAATTGACGTCTCTGGACAGTTTCGACTCATAGGGTGAGGGTGAGTTAACATTATGGAAGAAAACACATGGCTCTGTGATAAAACCGTGTATTATTGGATACCAACCCCTGAACAAATGTGATAATGTTTACCAGGGAAATAAAAATAATATTTGAAGCTATAAAATTTGTGAACTTCATTAGAAGTGGGCCTAGAAAAACACACATTATATTATGTGCTAATGGGCATTCTGTAACAACAGCTCCTTTTCCACACCACAGTGCTGCCTCTCAAAAGACAAACTTGGAAAATACCTTTAATTCTTGAATATGGCAAAAAGCTTTCATTTGACACGCTTGATTTAAAGTTGTTGAGCCATTAACTGTTATCAACACCTTCTTGCCTGTGTTTTTTCCTGAGATGAGAATGTGGCTTGTCATACGCTAAGATAGGTTGCAAACAGAGATACCACTGAATCCATGCCACACTTTCAAAACTTCTGATAGGTGGTAACTTAGTTGCTAAAATATGGAAAAATAATGTCCTGCTATTGCACTATCTTGAGTTCCACCACTGTATTGATTGCAAAACTTGGTTTTAAGACTTGAATTGTAATTGGCAGCCTTATGCCAGGGAAGATGAGTATTTGCAGTTTAACTCTTGGTAAATTATTGATGTTCCATTTTAATTTCCTAAGAATGTTGCTTTCTCCTTCCTGATGTGTTTTACCAATACCTTACAGCAAGTAAGGAAATGAATAGAGTGGTGTGGAAAGATTCAAAGAAAGAAGAATTATGAACTGACCTATCAAATACAGTAACAATTTTTTACACGCAGTTGTCTCTAAGCAGTAATTATGGATTATTTTACAAGATGCATGTTTTTCTGTTATAAACGTGATTTTATACATGTCAATAAATAAGAAAATTCTATTTGCTGGCAGCACTTCAGAATTATACCTTTTTTTTTAGGTGGCCCACATATACTTATGAACCTTTGGGAAAAAAAAAGTTTTAGTGCAGATTATTAACACAGTATGCATTTTTATTTATTTAATTATTCTTTATTAAAAAATAACAATCCTGATAAGGATATCCACATCTATAGAAAATGTGTTTAACCGTCATTATTAATTTAAGCATTGTTTTTCTGGTAACAGTATTACTTTGTTCATAAGAATATCATATATAGGGGCAATCAACAACTCTTGAGTTTTTAAACTGGACTCTTTGATAGCTGTTTTGAAGACTAGACAGGAAAATATTAAGGGTTTCAAATATTTCTTAATAAACTTCAGGTTCTCCAGGAGTTTTTTCTTTTAATCTCTTTCTATGGCCAGATAATTATAAAGTATTAAAACTGTCATTGCATGCTTGTGCTAAAAAGTTCAAATCCATAAATCAATTAGAAATAAATAGTGAAATATATCAAGTTGTTTCCCCAAATGTTATTTATTAAGAACATTAATTTGAGGATCCAAGTAAGAAAAACCACTATTTATTTTGACAAATTTTTTACTTTTATACATGATCTAGTTATTAGAAACTGAAATAAAAGGCAAAAGGACATATGTTTTTAGTTTTTTTAAAGACATGGAGCCCATTACAGAGGACTGAGCTGTCCTATGCACAGAGTTTCACGGAATCACAGAATCATCTAGGTTGGAAAGGACCTTGAAGATCATCTAGTCCAACCATTAACGCAACATTGACAGTTCCTAACTACACCATATCCCTAAGCGCTTCTTTTCGGTGTTCATGAACTGCGTCTGAACACAGGATGATTCAGAGTCATTGCAGAGCTCCTACGATGAACAGCTGCCACACTGAGATTCCTGCTCCTCAGAACAGTCACACACACTGGTGGACCTCTGTTTCCATCTCTGTACTTGAATCCATTGTTTTCAGTCAATCCAACATTACTGGAACAAGTTTATATAACTTGTCAAATTCAACTTTTTACTGGGCATTTATTCAAAAGAATAGATTTTAAAAAAACCCCGCTTATTCCCAGGAGGAAAATCTCTTCTACAATTAATGCAACCATTATTTGTTAGCTGCACCTTCTGTCACAGAAAGCAGCTCATAGCCCAGACAATCACATGCATCAAGGAATGTAGTAAGACTGATATTTTGCTGAAAGAGTGTAATTTTTGACTGATCTGCAATTCTGAATCAGAAATTACTTGGGGGTATAACAAATTGCTGTTGTAGCTGAGCTCCACAGAGCTCCTCTTCTTAGGGTTTCCTAGAATTATCTTAGATGAAAGTCGATTTAGTGTAGTACAACGCTCAAGGAAGTAACTGATGCCTTGGACACAAAGTGCCATACCATCCAGTTTCTGAGGACTCCCACTTCTCAGTCCTTCCTTTTTTTCTCAGGAAACCCTTTCACAAGGGCATGCTTTGGTCTGAATCTGGTTTCAGGCCTGGGATCACAGAATCTCTCCTTGAGAGGTAAGACATTTTATTGCAATCATTTTTTATGTGTAGACATATAAAAAAAAAGAGAGTGGAAACCAAAACTCTTTCAAGAAATGTGAAAGTTCAGGGCCAGGCGGTGTATTTCATGATAATACTGTTGCTTCAAAAGGCAAATGCCTCAAGCAGATTTCTCACGATGCCAGGTCCTGTATTTTAGCATTTTCATGGGACTGTTTGCACTAACTGATGTACAACTCATATCCCATAGACTGGCTTTTTTAGAAGACAATTTATTTCTCAGAATACAGAGTTCCATGGTTATATTCTTACATATCCTGAAGAATTCAGGCTTCAGTGAGAATCTTCTGTAATGTTGCTACTGAGTGGAGAGTGGATTTGAATTTACAGGGGTACAGCTGTTTTCATGACTTATCTCTCTTTTCTTATTCGGATCTACAAATCAACCATTACACGTTGGCAGAGATTTTTGTAGGGCATGTTGCATTTTCTCCTTCATGAACCTTCTTACAGGGTCAGCATAAGCACCTTCAAGGAAATAGCAATGTCTTTGGACCCGAATAGAGATGGAAGGACATAATTTTGTGTATTTAGACACCATTTTACATAAATGAGCAGGTCACATACTGCAGTGCCAGTCTGTCTTTCTTATGCTCCCCGTACCAGTTGGAAGAGATGTACATTCAGTCTGGATGGGATATTGTAAATGAACAAGTTTGAGACATTGTGATGAATGGTATGGGCGACACTGTGACAAAAGAAGATGAGCCATTTTTCAGAAAAGAAGGTAAAAATTAGACAAGATAATTTATCTGTATTCTTTCATGGCAAAGGCATCTAAATATAGTCAGATGTTAATATGTGTTATAATTTGTCAGAAGAAACCTACAAATGAGAGGTGGAACACAAGCAAAATGGTAATTGCAGAATTAGAGTGAGTTAGAGGGTTCTGTTTGACTTGCAAGAGAAAGCCTGGTCAGTGAGGTTATAAACAAGAATCTACTCCTCCCCTATATAGTGTTCATTGTTTTGTCATTCTTTTTTTTCTTAATTTGGTAATTTGCCTGTGTATAACTGAAATGATCTGGAGTCTTATTACCACTCCTATAATAGCAGTAACATGTCCCTCTAATTTGGCTCTACTTGACTTACAAACCAAAGAGTTCTTCCATTTTCATGCAGATTTCTGTCACAGATGTGGTGTTCCTTGCTAAATTTTTTTTTTTTTTTTTTTTTTTTTTTTTTAAGCTTTATACAAGTTCTTCAGTCTTCTTCCAAAAGGTGGTTTCAGACACATTTTTTTTTTTAATTTGGTGTGGAGATTCAAAGGAGGACACAGACCAAGACCTCTAGACTTTGAACAAATAAAAGTACATATCTGTGTCCTGGCACCTGTGTGATCATTCTTTTTTATTGTTCATTTTGGACAATCACGGTCATGTATCACATTTTTTCTCATGTTGAAGCTCATTTGTAAAGGCCAGATAAGACAGATTTAGGTAAGTCTCCTGATTAAGAATATTTTGTTTCCAGATCTTTCCTGAATCCTTATGATCAGACCCAGCAAGTACCAATCCTATCACATCTGTTCTCCCTGCAGAGAAGCCAGATTCCTCACTGAAACTTGAAATAACCTGTATCCTTGGCTAGGGTGTGCCAGGTGACTCTCAGGATTACAGTATAGCTGTGATGCCCCAGTAAGATGTATCTTTGTTAAAAGCAGGAAAAACTATCTGGTCTGATTTACTGAAATAAATGGAGGTGGTTTGTAATGCTCCCCAAAACCAAGCAAATCCCATTTTTCTTACTTAATTTTGGACATAAAGGAATACACCCTTTCAGTGAGTTTTCTGAGCCCATTTTTTCAGCTGCGAATGTACGCAGAATATTTTCTATACCTGTCAGAAACAGATTTCTGCAGTAGTCTTCTCCATTCAAAGATCTTGCTCCTCAGTGGGATCTGATTTTAGTCATCTCCTTCCCGATACACAAGTTTTTCAAGCTCATGACCACTCCCTCACTGTTACATGTCTCTGAAGACAGTGATTCTTACGGTAAATACCTTTATAAGAAATGTGGGAGATATTCAGACTGTTAAATACAAGCCCCCTTGCAAAGGATTCTGTAAAGACAAGCTAAATTTCTGTAGTTTTTGTTCAAGGTAATGCCTCATTTTTGTAATCTTAACACAATCCCATATTAGTTCATTAGTTAACGTCATGTTTTTCCTCAAACCTTTTGCTGTTCATATCACATAACTCTCCATACTTAGTAGGTGAGCTCTGTATGAACAGGATGACAGTCTTCAAAACATGATTTTTTGTTTTTGCATTCATAGCAAAGTATCCAAGATGACTGATTTTTAAGCCAAAAAAAAAAAAAAAAATTTGCTTATGCTCCCAGTTGTCATTTTGTAAGCTCCGTGGTGTCTGCTCTTAAGAGCAAGAATAATTTGGAAACAATAGGGGAGAGAGGAAACTACAACATGTACCAGAAAGCAATGAAAATAAAACTCAGACAAAATGTGACTAAAAATTAAAGGGAAACCAAGACAGGTTACTGCAGCTGGAAGATACACAATTTGGGTTTACAGTGTTGATTGGTCCTAAGGCACATGCTTTGATAAGAAAGATACAGAAGTCCTGCAGTTCTCTGGCTTTTCGACGAGTTTCACCTTGTGAATCTGTCAGAGCCTAGCTCTGCAAATTTGTGCATTTTGGGGCTTTTCCCCCCTGTTCCTCGCATAGTGAAATTTGAAGTTATTTGTGCTATTTGTAAACAGCAAGGTGCAACTCTTTGTTGTTTGTTTTTTTGTTTTGTTTTTTTTTTTTTTTTTATTGCAAGTAGGTTTCAAAACAAACCTAAGAGACTAATGAGCCCCAAAAGCTGGAAAGAAGTAGACAGTTGGAGACAAGGCAGAAAATTATATTGGAAGCTGCTGTGACCATGATGGTAGTAAGGCAGAAAGACAAATGTGACCCACACAGAGAAGCTGACTATAATTTCTTAGTCATGGGGTTTACAGACAATAGGGACAATTTTTAAATGGGTAACATGTTCCCAAACCAGGTTTTCGTGGCTGTGTTGTCCCATATTGTCATGCCACAAATGGAACTTCTGTGGGATTGAATTCTGTGAAAAATAGTTTGATCTTGTAGCTTGCACCTTAGATAAAACTCCAACACATTCTGTTTAGATGGCTGAGTTCAGACAGGCCTCCATAAATCTTAATAAACTAATTCAGCCAAGTTAAGTGTGGATTTCTGACCATTTCTCAACATGACACCACAAAAAATAGGAAATGCTGTGGACTCTCTGCACAGGAACATAGATCAGAATAGAACTAGAAAATCTTCCACATCATTCTTTTATGCAGGAGTTTTGTTTCATTGTTTTTTCCCAAGAAAGAGGTGGGGGCATTTATTTTTGTATAATATATTTTTAATCTTACCAGGAGTGAAGTATTCTGTTCTGAAATTGCCAAAATAAGATCTTTTTACAAATATTGTTGAAATGTGATCTACTTTCCTTCTGAGACCACATTCTAATGACATTATCAAGATTTCACAAAGCTTTTAGAAAAAGAGTCAGCCTAAAGCAGACAAGGTTAAGACTAAAGGGAAAATCTTGAAGCACATCTGGATGATAAGCTTTCCGTGTGTTTTTTAGTTGCCAATGCACAACAATACATAAAGGGGTTTCAGAGGAAGACTTCTGATGTTATATGCCGTTCTCTGCCAAACTTCCTGTGTTTTGCTGACGTCCCATGGATGTTCCAGAGATGAAATTCAGAATAGTATCTAATCTGATGATTTTTATTTTCCACCCAGGGTTCTGGTATTTTGGAATAACAGTCTGGCTTGGAGAAGTTTCTTAACTTTCACTTACACAGATCTGTATGTAGCCCGTATTTTAATTTATTATTTTCAATTTCAATTCAGTGCACAGGAATAAAATCTGTCTGAAGACATACCCATTTGCATTTCAAACCCTGCAAAAAGTATAGTATTTTCAATAATTTAGTATCTGTAGCTATACTACTTAACTGGATTATAGTATTTTAGCCTCTGTAAAGTTTCTTAGTTACTAGCTTTACTGATCCTAATGTTGATAGAAGACTGTCTGATGATTTTCTTGCTCTCAAATGACCTCAGAGCCACGCAAGCTGGAAATAAGTAACTGAGTTTGTATCTAATACAGAATGGGTAATATAGCACCTTTCTAGTTGGTTCTGCCTTGGAAAAAGCTACTAGTAATGAGTAATCGACCATATTTGCTAAGAATTGTCCTATTAAACATACTAATTAAAAATGATTTATCAAAATACACTCAATTTTGTGTGTGTATAAATGGCATTATTTTGCACATTATACTGATTTGTAGTGTGTTTATGATCCTAACTGAAATGAAAATGTTTGAATTTCAAAATTACTTCGTAACCTTATATTGAAAATTGTAGAGAAAGGATCTGAAATAATGCACAGCAATAAAAATAATTTATATTTGATTATCTGTGAATGATTCTTCTTTTTCTCTTTTATTAAATGTTAGCAGGGTGTAAATAGTGGGATCATACTCCCAATTTCTGATTCAATAATGGAGTCTCTGCTGCAAAATGAACATGTTTATTTACTATAAAGAACATAGAAAAGTTAATAGCATTATGTATCTGTGATAGCTAAGGTTATAAGACAGGCAACCTGATGTAGTTTGAAAAGAGCAGGTTGAAGCTTTCATTTGCAGTGGAAGATTTTGAACCTAAAGAGAATATACCCTTGCAAATTCTCTTACCCAAGGGGAAATTATAAAATTGAATGTCAAGGTCATCATGACAGACAACATGTGCCTTGCAGAAAACGAAACTGCAACTTTTATATAGTCTGGTTTTTAATATTTTAATGAGGCCTATTTGAAGGTTGTGGTTTGTTTTTGGTTTGGTGGTGTTGGTTTTTTTTTTTTGGGGGGGGGGGGGGTGTTGGGGGTGTGTGTGTGTCTTTTTTCATTCTTTTTATACACCGATTTCCAGCCCGCATGGCACCACCAGCAGCAGAGGTGCGTGGCTCCCTTTGGCGTGGGCAGCAACAGGCTCCGCCGCCCGCTCGCTCCTGCAGCTGCGCCGGGACGCGCCATTTGCGCGGGGAAGAGGCAGAGGATGGTGTGGCCGTTGCTATGGCAACCGCTCCGCTTGGGAGCTGCCGAAGGGCTCTCGGCACCTTCGGAAATTTCTGCCTTCTCATTGTGCTTCAGCAGTGAAAAAAGGCGATGCCTGCAGTTAAATATCAATGAATACATTTAGTTTAATTTTTAAATAATACAAGCAAAAGGTTTATTCAATATTTTTCAGGTTTGGTTTTTATGAGAAGAATAGATGGCTGTCTGCACACATTTCACACAATGTAACATTACAATCTTTCCACAAAACATTGTCTCTGAGTATGGAACTTGAAGGGAAGGGCAGGGTACAGTGTCATAACAATTTGAGCAATACCAGAGGGTGAGCAAGATGGGGGGAAGCATGTGAAAATTAAGTGATTGCATTGAACTGATTAGCTGTCTTAACAATTATCTAGCAATATTACTGTTTTGAAACTATCCATGCTCCCAGTGTATGTCCTAGAGTGCATTATTTTTCTTCTATGTAAGTATTCTCTGCAGTTTTACACAAAATGGCTGGTAAATGTATTTCATGTAAAAGAGTGAATCATGAAAGTGCAGTGGGCTTTTGGAATTTTTACAAAGGATCATGCATGGAATCTGCCACTGGTTTAATGATATCCAGTGGAGCTGCTGGAAATGTATTCAGAAATATAATCCCATTCAAAAACTAGACTGGTATGTAATTGACAATGATCAAGATACTGCTCATCTACTTCGTACCACCATGCAATTCTTTGGTTATTCCATTCTTTGCACTCTTGCTTGTGTATATCTACTTTGCATAACAATTTTAGAGTGACTTCTTAATAATGTGTGGCGTGCTAAATGTTACTATTGGATTATGGGGTAATCTGATTTTTTCAAATCCATGAACAATTATTCTCAATAGCGTCAGTATGAACATGCAGGATCCTCTAACCTGATTGTCTCCTACTCTGAGAACATTCAGGCAGGTTGCCCGTGACAAATGTACCCAGCTTAGCTTTGTTGCTGTCTTCCACTGAAGTGTGCATCAACCAGAATTTATATGAATGAGAAAGAAATTTAAACAATTCACACTACCTATTCCTCGTTACTCCACTATCCTGGTATTTACAGTAGTGGAGAGAAGATGTCTGGCTCTGGAAGTGCAGAGTATGTGTATGCATGTGCTTGTGTGTATCGTGTATATGGGTGTGTGTATGTTTATTTTTTTTACTTCTGAAGCTTTTTTCTCTACAGCTATATAGCAGGGGAAAAAAAAGATGACTAGTCACCCACTTTAATTTCATTTCATTAAAAAATCATTTGAGGTCTATTAAAAAAAGTGTTGTGAGGCTGTCCCAAGAGGAGAGCTGTACTTAAGTCACATGTTTGGAGGAGGCTGATCAGCTTGCTCCGGATTGCACTTTCTCAGAAGAGACCTTGGGAGAGAGCTAGAAGGTTTGTAATACAATCAGCAGATTGTGATCCTGCCTGAACCAGTCTGTGAAGTGAGCCTAATTGATAAAGTAAGCACATCTAAACACAAATAAAACTAAATGATTTGGAGCAAATGATGCACTCAGCTTACGTAGCTCCATGGGACATTTCTTATTAAAATTGTTTGTTGGGAATACCCCACTGAAACTGATGAATCTACGTATCTGTCTGATAATACTGGAAACCAAGATCTGAATCTGTACATGAAACCAATACACACTCTTCATCATTGGGCAAGGTCTGAGATGGTAAATGTCAAGGTCAGTTCAAGTATTTTCAATTGTGAATTGACATGTAATTACCACTTTGAGAAAAGGGGTATTAGTAACTCAGTTGTGCGGAATGAAAGGTGTTTTGTTCCAAGATTATGATTTCTTGTTAACATCTTTGGAAATGTGTATATTTTTGGATATGGATAACATCTAAGCCTAAGAGTCCCTGTTTATCCTGAGAGTATCTCTAGCCTGATAAATATCTGATAATATCATAAAGTTATATATTTAACAATGAGTATGTTTGTGTGTTCACATAAGAAAGCCCAGATAAAAATTCTCCTGTTGCAAAAGAAGTCCTGTGTTTGTAAAAATGATGAATAGAAAACAGACTCTTGTGTAATATCCAGGTCTTTGTTGGTAGTGAACAGATGCTACACCAGCAGTCTTGGGACTTTCATGGAACTGCTATGAATATGTTCACAGCATGAGAATACGGGCAACATGCTGTTAAAATGCTGCTTCCCAAATCCCAGGACTGCTATAGTGTTGCTGTAGTGTCTGCCTTAATTCAAAGGCATGCTTAAAAAAGGTCCATTATGATGTAGCATTCTGAAATTGTGTCAGTGATTTTATAGTTTAGCCTGTTTAGGGCAGAAGGGTTGGGAAGGAAAGTATCCATCTTGCTATATTCTGATGTAGAAGAATCTACATCTTTGGATTTGAGATTCTTGGTTCAAGTACTAATGAAAAGCCTTTTCACAAATCATGAAGTAATTTAAAGGAATGATTTAATTAGCCAGCTTTATCTTGTGCTGCAAATACATACATAAAGAAGTCACCACTGTACAATGTCACAAGGAATTTTCTATTTTTAACCATTTTTTTAGAAGGGATGAATACTTTGGGGCAAAGATTCTCATGCTGAAACTATGCGAAGTACAGCATAAAAGGAAAAAATTTGTTTAATTTTGTTTTTTAAAGACTTTTCAGGAACCTGTTTTTACCACTTCAGTAATGCTTGAATAAATTATGTGCCTGTAATGGTAAAGACTATAGAACTAAAAAAGCTTAAAGGGTCTGATAAAAATAAAGAAAAGGAGAGACTGAGGACTGTGATTAATTAGCAGGATATTAAACTGTTCTTTTCTTCTGGTGATAGTATTTAAAGATAGGTACAATGTCAGTGAAAATAAATACCTTCAAAACCAGGAAGAGGTGGGAAAGAGTTAGAGGATGTTAGAGCTCTGGGCATGTCTTAGGTTGGGATATGTATTACCTGGTTTCTGTTCCTTAGTCCTCATGTCCTCATGGACATTTTTTTACAGTAGTAGCTTTTTACATTGCATTTCTGTCTTCCTGGTAGAGGAAGTGTGACTGTATTACACTCTATGCTGCCTTGTTGAAGCTCCATCGTGCTAGTTTGTATTTCTGTCTACTGCAGAAGAGTACAAATTAGGCAATTGCAGTACACTGCAATTACTTCTGAAATGACTGCAGCATAAACATACTTCTAATCAAAACCAGGCTTTTTGAGAGAGGGTGGATATTCACATACACTTTTTCCTGCCCTGAAATATAGAGAAGCTGCTACTCATAGCACTTCCTAGGTGTAGTTGAAGGTAACAACCATAACTGGTTAACACACTATCAAAACTCTTTGAACAGGAGCATTATCAGGCACTGGACATTTTCTGCAAATGCTCATTTAGAAGTGTACACATCAAAATAAGTTTTTTTTGACAAAGACAGGACTTTCTCTGTGTTGGCATAGGGAAGTATTTCTTCCCAGGAAGGCAGTTTCTCTCTTCTATCTTTTTTTCTCTCAGCTATCTGATGCTTACATTATCTATTAAATATAATATTTTGCTAACATAATTGACAAGACATTTAAGACAGTCTCTACAAATAAGTAATGCAGCTCAATAGGATCAGATAGGCTAGAAAAATGCTTGTTTCTGGGGTCTATAAGCATTTAAATAAGGAGTTACTTGGTAAAGCCTTGGTAGTCCTGTGGACTTGAATGATCATTAATAGTTGGGATGGGACAGCCCTGGAGAGCATCTTTCAGTTTTGCTTCATACAAAACAGATACAGTTCAAGCACTTTCAGACCACTCTGCAACATGAACCAAAGTACACTAGAAGGGGATAATGAAATTTGTTTAAAAAATGTACTCCTCATCTGAACTAAAATGCTAATATAAACATGTCCTAACATATTTTATTACATTGATTAATATGACAGTCCCACCATATCGTGTTCAGATTCATGGTGTCATTGCAAATGTGCAAATGTACAAATATTTAGGAAACATAGCCTGGTGTAATTCATATTATATATATGCACTTCATAATAAAACATTTATTTTCCTTTGTTTACAGACTTCTCAAACTATATTACAAGGCTGATTATTATTCTTACATGACCTTGCTAGATAGCCATTATATACTTTGTTTGTGCATATGTTTAACACTCAGTGGGTTTGTGATAGAGAATTTAAGACAACTTTTACTTTGGCCTCTCAAATTAAATTGTTTTCTACGCTTTCTGTATGTACAAAATTGTTAAGGGAAAAATGGAAATATTGCTACTAGTGGCAGGACCTCTTAGTGCCAGATCTTTCCCTTTCTTTTTTCCCCCCCCTGCCCCCCAAGGCTAGCTGACAAACACATCAAAATCCTTTTAATTCATGTCAAGAATAAGTGAAAAATTTCACACATACTTGATATTGCTTCACTAACTTATAGTGTGGACTGAATTCAAGCGTATGTGACATGTATAATTTTTACTTTTTTGTTGTGATTGCATTCCCTTACTTGTGTACGCATGCATACATGATACTGTATATATATTTGTTACTGGAAAACTGTTGTGGGTTATTCCATGCAGTCTCTGAGGGAGAATGGAAACTGAAATTGGATTGCAACAGCAGTTTTGGAGAGGAATGGATCCCACTGCCTGAGGCCAACTTCGAGGAAATGTAGCACTGCTTTGCAAAAGCAAGTTGTAGTCTATACTGAAGCCTATTATGCATTTCACAGGACTGCAAATTCCCATAACCTTAACTGAACTTTTGAGATTTTCTTGGTATTGTTTTTCTAAAGCTTTGACTCTTAGTATCATGCATGCTTTTTCTTGAAAGTATCTTTTATAATCCTCATGGTTGTACAACAAAAACTTTACAAGTGATTTGACTACATCCTGATTGTCAAAAGCCAAATGAGAAATAAAAAAGAACCTAACATGTATCTGTTCAAAATACATTTTTTTTTTTGTGAGGTGACTTGTGGATTTTCTTTAAATTCTAAAGACTGGAAAAAATTATATTAAAGCTTGTAATGTTCTAGTGTCTTCCTCCACTGCATGGGATCAGGGTGGAAAGTATTAGTAATAAATGAAAGCACCCACTTTTTATTCCTGTTTCTATATTTCTTATGAAGAAACTGTGAAGTCTTCATGCTATAGCAAGTTACAAAAGGTTTTCAGTACTGCTGAAGGTTTCTGTAGTCTTCCATTCCCAAATTTATCCCAAAGGATTCTTCTTTTCTTTTTGTTTGGAAACAATTCCCAACTTTTGTTTCATCAAAGCTAGCAAATATCTTAATATGAAAATTAAGATTCTGGTAAGTATTAGTACAGTCAACTGAAAGTCCTTGTTCTACTGTGCAGCTTACTGGCAGTGCCCAAAGGCTTGATATGGGATTTTTCTGTTCTTGCTTTTTTCCGAAACCTTGGTGGGATTCAGCAGTCACACTCCATGTGTCAGTGAAACTATTGTGGGTTATTAAGGAGACATTGCAGTGTTATCACTGCCACCAATATTCTGATTCTTCTCTGGATGTGTTGTTCTCTACCCCCTTTTTTCCCTGCCTTCTCTTTTTAGCACTGATGATGTTATTTGTTGTCCCACTGTTGAAAGGAAATGAGTTCAGGAAGATAGATGTAAGGAAGTGGCAAATCTTTCAAATTACCAGACATATATGAAATTGTTAGGTGCTCCATAAGCAAAAGCAGGTTAAAAAAAAAATTTCTTCATGCTTGCTTGTTTTGTGAAGGAAGACATTGTACCTACTTTTCAAACAGTGTAATCCTCAGTTCTGTTATGTCGTATCAGGACTACTGTCACGTGATCTGTTGTGTCTGATAGGCAGCACACTTGCAGAAGAACAAGTTTCCATTTTTTAATTGCTCTTGAAAGAGAATTATGACTTGGTTCAGTGCTGTTTACTTGTTGCTTTATTATCTACAGAAGACTGGTTCTGATTTTTAAAGACCAGAAGATATACATACTAAGACTATATATATTTTTAGACCTCTTCTAGAAAGGTCCAGATGTCTTGGGGAGTGCTTCAAATGAACTTCCAATGGTCAGGAAAACTGGCCTCATAGAGACATGGGTTTTTGTCTTATTTTTCTGTCATAAGAGGTGAAACAGTTTTGCAGGATGAACACCTGCACAACTAAAAGGGAATGAATGGCAAAAGCTAAAGTCTTACCCTAGATCTGAAATTATTGCCTAGACATTACAAGAATGAACAATGTGGGAGGCAATGCATGTGAAAATGCCATCCCAAAATTATGTGTGGAGGTGGTGGTGGTGGAAATTAAACATAAGGGATTCTTTTTATTAAAATCTAATATTTTGGAGTGACTAAAAGGGAAAGCAAAACCAAGAAAGATCCCAAATCATAAGACTACCAAAGCAACTGTCTGTAAAATAGCAACTATCTCATTTGGGCATGTCTGAGTGGATATATGGCTGGTTCTGAGGATTTCAGTCCAAACTTCAGAGATCGTTACACTTAAAATGATTATCTCATTTAGATGGTGGAAGTAGGACTTTTTTACAAACCATATAAAATGCCTCAAAATACCTTGTCAAGGTTTGTAGGAAAATAAAATATATTTGGTTAAGCTAATTGATTTAGGGAGGAGAAACAGATAAACTTTTGGGGACAGAAGCACATCTTCAGGTCTGCTACAGCAATGCATAGTTGTTTTGATGTTACAATTAGTATATCTCTGCTAACCAGCTATAATTTTTCCCCTTTATAGTGTAAAGAAGGTGAACGGAGTTTTTTTAAATGAATATGGCCCAAATGAAACATTTGAAGGTTTTGATTTTAGAAGTCTGATATCTTGTTCTGATTCAGCTACGGATTTCTGAGATTTCGAAGACATGGTTAAAACCCTTAGGTTACATAAAATATCTAATTTTCTGTCTGCTCTGTCATTTTTCTCTTTGTTATTTGTCTGCACTAGCTTTTACTGTTAATTTCTGGCTAAATATTATTATCTTGCCTGACAAAGAAGATTGTGCTGTCATCATCGTCCTGTTTTCCTACTAGAGCTGTCACAAGCCTTCATCCTATGACGTCTATTTTTCAACATCTACAAGCAAGTAGCTTCTCATAAACCAACAAATGTGTTGACTGTAAACTTCAGAACCAAAAGGACCATTAGTTTATGGTTTCTACTAAGTCTTCCTGCAGATGAATGAAACCACAACACTGATATCCATCCTGTGTTAAGTATCCAGTTTTTGTTCTCCCACCCCACTCTTTACCAGGAAAAAAAGATGCTTTTTTGTCATCATTTTTGCACTTGAGTTAAAAGCAGCTACTACTAGTATCACACTGTGTAGGCAAATGTATTTGTAGGCATAATTAGAATCTCTGGATGAGCTATCTTCTCACAGAAATGGGAGAAGTTCTGCTTCTGCTTCCGGTTTTGAAATAATTTTGGTTTTAGATAGAAGTCAATTACAGTGAAAATAGTTTAAAATTATGAAGTGGAAACTAGTAGGTTTTTTAAGCTTCTATATTCTTGTTTGGAGGAGAATACATTCTGCTTAGTTCTTGATTAATTCTTTAGACTGAGTATGAAAATGCACCGAAGGGAAGAATCTGTGGAGATTGGATGTTTCTTTCCCAGGATTTTGAACCATTAATGTGTCCCAGAAGTAATTTGTGAGCCACTTGAGTAGTGGTCCATGACATTCTTTTGTGTAGGAAGTGAGCTCGTCAGAGTAGAAGCTGACCAGTTCCCCATAATGATCCTCACAAATGCATATGACAGAAGAGACACTAATTGATTAAAGCAGCAGAACAAGACAACATTACTACGAATGGTTTCATAAGTTTTGGAGTTATTACTTGTGAAAGCTTGAACTTCAGGGAGCTCTCGGAATGTCTCAGTGAATATTACAAGCTCCACTTGAAGTCTTGCAGAAGTTCCAAGAAAGGCAAGAGTGTCTGTGGGTTTTTCATGTCTGAGAACAATAATAAAAAAGAATGTTATGACTACAAGCATTTACAGCATAAGCAAATCTTTGATTCATTCCTTTTTTTTTTTTTTTTTTTTTTTTGAGCTGAAATATCTGAGTTGTGGTTGAAACTAGATGAGTGCAGATTTGCCATGAGGTAGGAGATGTGTCCATGTGTATGTAAGTACTGGCAGGAGAAACACAGGCTCCTGTATCAGTAACAACATATCCAGTATTCAGTATATTCTCATAAATTCCCATATTCAGTAACAGGAGATGTCCCTCAGGGGTCTGTGCTGGGACTGGTACTGTTCAATATCTTTATTAATGACATAGTGGGACTGAGTGCACCGTCAGCAAGTTTGCTGATGACGCCAAGCTGTGTGGTGCAGTTGACATGCTGGAGGGAAGGGATGCCATCCAGAGGGACCTGTACAGGCTAGAGAGGTGGGCTGTGCGAACCTCATGAAGTTCAACAAGGATCGAGTCAATCCCATGCACAAATACAAGCTGGGTGATGAATGGATTGAGAGCAGCCTTGTGGAGAAGGACTTGGGGGTATTAGTGGATGGAAAACTGACTATGAGATGGCAATGTGTGCCCGCAGCTGAAAAAGCCAACCATATCCTGGGTTGCATCAAAAGAAGTGTGGTGAGCAGGTTGAGGAAGGTGATTATCCCCCTCTACTCTGCTCTTGTGAGACCCCACCTGTGCTCAGGTTCTGGGGCCCCCAACATAAGAAGGACATGGACCTGTTAGAGTGAGTCCAAAGGAGGGCCCACAAAAATTATTAGAGGGCTGGAGCACCTCTCCTATGAGGACAGGATGAGAGAATTGGAGTTATTCAGTCTGGAGAAGAGAAGGCTCCAGGGAGACGTTATGGTGACCTTCCAGTACTCAAAGGGGACTTGTAAGAAGATGGAGAGGCCCTGATTTTTTTTACCAGGACTAGCAGTGACAGGAAGGGGCAACTTCAGTTTTAAACTGAAAGAGGGTGGATTTATATTAGATATAAGTAAGAAATTCTTTACTGTGAGGGTGATGAGACACTGGAACAGGTTGCCTAGAGAAGTGGTGGATGCCCCTTTCCTGCAAGTGTTCAAGGCCAGGTTGGATGGGGCTTTGAGCAACCTGATCCAGTGGAAAGTGTCCCTGCTATGGCAGGGGGATTGGGATTAGATGATCATGAAGGTCCCTTCAAACTTAAATCATTCTGTGATTCTAAAAGTCTATCACATATGTCAATGAGAGCTGTGTGGTTATGCAAGCTGTCCCATCTACATCAGGGACAAGGGTATCGCCTGGGCTGGCAGATGAGTTCTAGATTTTATTTAATTTTCTTATTTTCTGGTTAATCAGAGATCTTCTTCTCAATGTCAGGTTTAGAATTCATGGAGATTATTTTGCTTTTTGAGAAATTTCTGTCAGTCGCTTTCCCGTAGCTCAGATCAACCCTAGTGTTGGCCTAAAGCTTTATTTGGTCAAAGATTTAGAAAAACTTCATCTGACCTTTGAGAAAACAGCAGAATTGTTTTCATTAGGCCTAGATGCTGAATTTTGGGATTATTAAATATGTTGAGCTTTAATGAAAATTTTGCTGGGTAGTTTTTTAAACCTGACGTAGAAACTGGAAGTTTTCAACAACGTGCTTTGGTGGTGAATCAGTTAAGTTCCATCATGAAATATTAATCTTTCAAGAAATTAATGGGGTTTGTCTCTATTGTTGTGCTTTTTTTCATAGGTCATAGAAAAGGAATTTTCAACCTCTGCTGGAAAAGCTGATTTGGCTCACAAGTAACTTCTTTAAGAGATATGAGTGTATGCCAGAGAAGCTTAGAACAACGTTTAGTTGTTAATTTCTCTGAATATAACTTGCAGCTTTGCAAGTTTGCAACCTGTAGACTTTGGGTCTTTCTTCTAGTCCTGGTGAGGTATTAGGTCCAGGCAAAGGCACCTCATAAATGTATCCAGCAGAGGTGTCAATTTGGGCTCCTAGAAGGAGGTCATCCTATCCTTCCTATCCCCCTCAGAAGTTGCTTCTGAAAATGTCATTTTCAGTGTTTAGGCTTTCAGCTTTAGATTAGAACTCAGACATTTCATACTAGAAATTGAAAATCTTAACTGTACTCCCATGTCCCATTAAAGTAATTCCCTATAAATATTCCCTTTAACTATCCATGTAGGTCTTGTATTAATGTGCTAGAGGCCAGAGACACCAAGATCTCAACTACTAAATTGGATATGCTGACTGTTTTCATATTTGGTAGATATTGGCCACAAACTGCACTGCTCCATGCCCACCAGTTCTCCTGGGATTGGAAAAACCTCCAGAATTATGTGTGATATTAATCTTCTAGCTTCCTCACCCCTGTTTGAAAAACTTTGCTCTGTTATCCTGAGAATAAAAACTAGATTAACTCTACTGATGTTCATCAGCCAAAGTTTGAATCAACAGCTGGCCTGAGGCCTAGGAGCACCTGGGTCTCTAGAGTTGGCAGTGATCAGTTATTTTCCATCAAAGAAAAGAAACCTCATCATGAATTGTATATAATTTTTCATTGACATCTAATGACTCCGAAGATTATTTCTAAGTCTCATGTAATCACTCTTATGTTTTCCTAATTTCCATTGAATGATGGAAGGGAAGTTTACTTCTTTGTGGCACTACTGACACTGTATTTCTTAATTTTAAAGACTTTCTGGCTCTGGAAGTGCAATGTATTTGCCTTTCTGTTAATGGCTAATACTCAACTTAAAAAATCTTTCCACAGTTCATCAGCTGTAGGGAGCTGCCTTTCACTATGCTCACTTAGCAAACTGGTTTGATTTCATCTAGTATTCCCACTGTGGGGCAGATGGCAGAAGTGGCTGATATCTGTGCTACTCAGGCATGGTGTCTTCAGATCCCTGCGTCAGTACTGCATATTGTAGAGGGAAGCAATTTTTGGCTGCCCACTCAAGATAGCTCCCTTGAGTGATGAGGCATGTAAGCCTTCAGGCGCAAACCACAGAACTGTTTTGTTTTCCTTGTCCCTGCTACCTTCTTCCTCTCTCCCTCCCTTCCCCTTTTTTGGTGATTTAGGATGTTAGCATATTAATTCTGTTTGCTGAATGCAAAATAATATCAACTTAGTGATTTCATTCTATCTACATTTAATCTAATGTTTGTTCCAACAACTGGAACAAAGCAGAATATGCCATTATGTAATATGAACCTCAGCATATTATAGATGGCAAGTGCTGACAGAAAGCTGACTGGTGTTAAAAAAATATATATAGGCTGTAGTCAATCTCCTTTTTAGCTTTAATGAAATCTTAATATCAGTGCATGTCACACAAAGCTGTAACTATGATTCTAATTTAAAAAGAAATCCTTAATGTGAGATTTCTTTACTTCATGTTATTATTATTCTGCTTAGTCTTTTTAACTTGTGTAGTGTCTATGTTATCAAGAACACAATTGTTTGCTCTCATTTTCTCTAACATGCATTCCGTTCTGCAGACATCAGGGCCAATGCAGGACACAGCAAAAGGCTATTTAAGGTGAAGATTTCTGCTGTACAGTCCAAAACTTTAATGGTCCTATATAGTCTTTTAACTCATTTGTGTTGAATTTTAATTCTGTATTTTATTCTCTGAACTTGAGTTTTAAAACCAAGTGGAAGATAATAGCCTTACTAAAATATTGTAAAATACTGAAGCTCTTCCTATGTTTCTTGAAGGACTGGGAGTTCTGAAGTTTGGCTTAGATATGACTATGTGCCAGCTTTGTCTTTAATACTTACAGATGGTGCACGATAAGACTTTTTGTTTTCTCAGGCAAAAGGAAGATATTAGATCCCTAGGACTTGAGTGTGTATCCCTTCTGAGGTGGAGAAAGATGTTAAATTCTCACACTTCTTTCAGCTGAGTCATTTTGTCATTGATGTGCTATTAACAGGGTTACATCCAGCTAAACTGCAAGCGAAGTAATTCAGTGTGTGGTTTGGTGTGAAAGTTGTAACTCCATTTCAAAATGCCTGTGCTTCAGGCCTTTTAAATGCATGTATTTCCCACTGTAACTGGCTTGCTGTCCTTCAAGCCACCCTGCTCAAGGAGCTTACTGCTTTCAGCTTTAGATAGTTAAAATAGCTGGCTGAAACTCTTGTAAAACTACGTAACTTACCATGGTTTGACTTGTTTCACTGTAGGAAATATAAGAAAGAGAGCTAAAGTCCTAATTCCACAGCAAGACTTCTGTATTTTTCATGGTTTCTGGGACCTCTTATAGCCCTTGAGGAAACTGAAAAAGATGAGGGAACAACAGTGAAGCTAGGGGAATCCTTCCTTAATAACTTATTTGAGAAAAGGTTTGCACTGATTTTAATCAGAAGTGAATCTATAGAAATCAATAGATGGTTTCAGTTCCCTTTCTGACACTTATGTCTTCTCTTCATTCTCTATGATTTTCATGGTATATATACAAAGTATGCCTGCCAGGAAAGCTGCTTTTCTGGAAGCTCATATGGAAAGAGAAACTTGGCGTTTGGTTTCATGTCTTCCTCATGCATCATCATGGGGAGAACAGGTCCTGTGGTGTAAGATTAAGGAAGAATTTTGCGTGCTGAAGGAAGGTACAGATGGAGGGAAGAGGAAATCATGGTTTGTAAAATACGAAGATTTGTCGTGGCTTGGTGGGGTTTCAAAGGAACCTACACAGTTGAATATTTTTATAAGTCCAAATTCACATCTGTGGAACTACTGTCAATCAAAATGCTGTCCAAAACTTGATCATTTTCTAAAATTTTCATTAGTACCTTGAGAATTCAGGAGAAACCAAGGTCTCCATTGTAATAGGTGCTATAATAAATGATGCGGTTCCTATCCTTTGGAGATCATTCACCAAGGAGAAAAGGAACAAAAGAAGTAAAAGGGAGTTGAAATTACTTACCAGGATTTATGGAGCTTGATTTAGAAACTAGGTCTCAAATTTCCCTGTTTGGGTTTCTGATCACTTTACTATGAAAACCATAATCTTGTATCAGAAAGTCACATCTATGTCAAGTAAACCTAGAGAAGAACCTGTAAGCTATAAAAAGCTAATGTACAGTTGAAGTGGAAGGTGATGATACAAACACACATTAGCCAGTCTGTAAGTATTGTGTTTTTAACAGCAGATTAATTTATTAAACTATATATACTTTAATGATTTTTAATGCACTTGATTAGTGTTCATTTCTACCAAATATACAGAAGTCCAACTTTACATTACATCTGTTCTTGGTCATAAACTCTTTATTGAAGATTCCTGAAGGATTTGAATTGAATTCTAAAGTGGAAATCTTGTGTGAACCATTTATCATTGGAAGCCCAGGGAGGCTTTGTGTACAGAAATCAAAAGCACACTATGTATGTGTCTCAAATGTATAAACATAATAGAGACTGCTTGTAAATTACTGTATTGGGTTTGTGTGACAAGGTTTTGGTAGTGGGGAGGCTACAGGGGTGGCTTCTGTGAGAAGCTGCCAGAAGCTTCCCCTATGTCCGATAGAGCCAATGCCAGCTGGCTCCAAGACGAACCTGCCACTGGCCAAGGCTGAGCCTGTCAGCGACAGTGGTAGCATCTCTGGGATAACATATTTATGAAGGGGAAAAAAACCCCTGAGCAACAGCAGCCATAAGAGGGAAGTGAGAATATGTGACAGAAACAACTGCAGACACCAAGGTCAGGGAAGAAGGAGGGGGAGGAGGTGCTCCAGGTGTCAGAGCGGAGATTTTCCTGCAGCCTGTGGTGCAGACCGTGGTGGGGCAGGCTGTGCCCCTGCAGCCCATGGAGGTTAACAGTGGAGCAGAGATCCACCTGCAGCCCGTGGAGGACCCCACGCTGGAGCAGGTGGATTCCCAAAGGAGGCTGTGACCCTGTGGAAAGCCTGTGCTGGAGAAGGCTCCTGGCAGGACCCGTGGACTCATGGAAAGAGGAGCCCACACTGGAGCAGGTTTGCTGACAGGACTTGTGACCTCACAGGGGACCCACACTGAAGCAGTTCGTGAGGAACTGCAGCCCCTGGGAAGGATTCATGTTGGAGAAGTTCATGGAGGACTGTCTTCCATGGGAGGGACCCCACGCTGGAGCAGGAGAAGAGTGTGAGGAGTCCTCCCCCTGAGGAGGAAGGAGCTGCAGAAATGTGTGTTGATGAATTTACCGCAACCCCCATTCCCTGTCCTCCTGTGCTGCTGCGTGGGAGGAGGTAGAGAAAATCAGGAGTAAAGTTAAGCCTAGGAAGAAAGGAGGGGTGGGGGGAAGGTGTTTTTAGGATTTGGTTTTATTTCTCATTATCCTACTTTGATTTGATTAGTAATAAATTAAATTCATTTTTCCCCAAGTCAAGTCTGTTTTGCCAGTGATGGTAATTGGTGAATGATCTCTTCCTGTCCTTATCTCGACCATGAGCCTTTTGTTACATTTTCCCTCCCCTGTTCAGCTGAGGAGGGGAGTGATAGAGTGGCTTTGGCGGGCACCTGGCATCCAATTAGGGTCAACCTACCACAATGACATCAACTTTTGAGCTGAGGGCAGAAGTTATATACAAGCAAGTTAAAGGAACGATTACAAATCTCTGTCTTATGCATTTTGAGGGAAAAAAGGAAGAAACATTTGGATTTTTTCTTTGTAAAAACAAGATTTAAAACTTTTTTTCTTTAAAGAGGAAAAATACAATTCACAGAGCTTTATAAATAATCTAATGTCAAATTAAGATATTAATATTCTCTAATTCTGTGATAGCTGGAAGTTAATTTTCTGATTTTGATGTGCAGTCCACATTGTGCTGCTAGCTTTGTGCGTGCTTTGGACCACGTGTCTGGTGAGATTTGCAAATACACATCAAAAGTTTTACAAGATTTAATGGCTTGTGGCTCATATATAAAAGTCATGGAGTTAAAAAGAAAATAGAAAACACAAAAAAAATACAGGCTTTCATCCTGGAGGCAAGCATATGAAATGTCCTTTAAAGTTACTACATGATAGTTTCCAGGAGTAAGTTGAAAACAATTGTCACAGCTGGGGTTACTTTTGGAAAAACATTTTGTTTTATTTAGTATGTGTGACAATACATGTACAGTAACTGTAAGGGAAGCATATACTGCAATATGATAAGTTATAGCAAAGTGACAAATAAACTTAATTGCATTGATCTCAAAACCAGATATGTTTTGTTCCAAAATATACATTCCTTAATAGTAGTATAATAACAGAAATTAAATCCCAGTAATTTAAAGAAGCATATATCAGCTTTCTTCTGATGACAGCATTAAGTGGGTGTAAACTCACAAAATACAATTATCAATAACTTCAAATTGTCATGAAATTGAAAGAATTGTATACTGCTGTTACAGTTTTGGCTTTTTCAGTGTGCTGAAAAAAGCACACTGGACTGTCTCGACAGTTGGGGTTTTTTTCCCTTCTACAGCCTTCCTATCTTGAGAAATGAGGATGGGATGTTGATGAGATCATAAGAATCAGAATAAGAACACAAAACATGATATAGGAATCTGTTTGCATGATTTGCAAAGAGAGAGAATAAATATCGAGAAAATAAAGGATATATGCATAGCTGATTGAAAATTAGTACTATTTTTTTTTCTAAGCTATTTATTGTAATTTTTATCTCAATACTCTCAACTTAGTCTTTAATGAAGTGCAGGACAGTTATGGAAAGACCCATCCATCAGAAAAAAATCCAAGCTTCTGTTGAGATGACCAATTGCCCAGAGGGGGGGAAAAAAAAAAAAAAGGCATAAAACCTTAATAGATTATGCATACAAGCATATATTTTTTCTAACCTTTTCCTTGTTCTAAAAGGCACATTTGGGTATTTGATGGAAATACGCTTCTTAGGTGGAACAAGCCAAATGCAGCTGGAAGGAGTTTACATGAGACAGCTCCTACCTCTTTCTCTTCATGATCTGCTAATGCAGCTATGTTTTCCAGTGCTCCATTGGTAACTCATCTGAGTTTTTTTCAAGAAATATGGAAAGTCTTGAGATCTTTCTTACTGAGTTAGAATCAATGACTTTGTATCCTCTGCAGCTTAAACAGATTCTTTTTATTTCATTGCTTGTGAGGGAAGGATTTCAGTTGGTGTTAAATGTTTCATGTCTGTTTGAATTATTATTTTTTTTTTCCTTCTAAAGTTCTTCTATATCACTCCCCAAATGCTGAAAACTCTCAGGTTAACTCTCAGGTTATTGATATTCTTGATTATTCCCTCCTCTTATACTGCCACATTTTTTCTCATGAGCTTTTGCCTCCTTTTCATGTCTTAGCTGTTTTACAGGTTATTGGGAAGCAATACCACCAGGCTATATTGTGATGTATGAGGTGGCTGAAGTGAAGCATTAAGATGAACCCTTCAGATCTAAATACTTAAAGTGTGATTGCTTGTTATGTGAATCTTGAGTGTAGTTAGATCATAATTTTCTTCCTTTAGACTGAAATATATAAGGACAGAAAACCCCAAATACATAAAAAAGGTTGAAGGTTCTTTTCTTTTAGGTGAATTTCTTTGCACTATCAACTGTAGTAATATCTGACATATCACTCAAATTCTGCCTTTCTCTTTGTCTAGATCAACTGTGTCATAGTGAGGGTGGCGAGACACTAGAACAGGTTGCCCAGAGAGGTTGTGGCTGCCCCCTCCCTGGAAGTGTTCAAGGCCAGGTTGGACGGGGCTTTGAGCAACCTGATCTAGTGGAAGGTGTCCCTGCCCATGGCAGGGGGGTTGGAACTAGATGATGTTTAAGGTCCCTTCCAACCCAAACCATTCTATGATTCTATGATACTGCCTTGTGCCCTATTCATGTCACTAACACCATATGTAATTGTTGCAGGCTCCTTCCAGAGTAGCATTGCCACGATTGGAGCTTGTCATGGAAAGGGGAAAATATTCTCAAATCTGAGTATGTCTTTGTTTTGATTTCATTTTGGTCCTGACTTAATTAAATGTTTTTATTTTTTAACAAAAAATAAACATGGCTTTTTGTATGTCCTTCCCATCACAAAATATATCTTTCTAGACTCATGCCTAAGATTTCCAGACTAAAGAAATAGTCTCAATTCTTTCACAGAAATACAAATTAGAAATTAAGGAGAGCACCTTACCCTCTCTCTCTTCTTCATCAGGTCACAAGCCTATACATATTGTTGTGCTGTTTAGCACTTTAACTTTTATGTAAGAAAAAGCTGAAACAATATTTTTTACCTTTCTTCAGCTCTTCTTTTTTTAAAAAAACTAATTTAAGCAAAACTAGTTTGCTATACATTGTGTCAGTAAAGTTAACTTTCATTTATGCAAATAGTCTTTTGTCCTCGTTTCTATTTCTGTGATACAGAGCCAAAGATCTCAAGATATCTCCTTCTTTTCCTTCTTATAGAACTTCATACAACTTTAAAAGTTGTGCAGGGTTCTCTTGGTTGTTCTTGTAGGTAGAACTTGTGTCTGGTCTCTCTGGCACTCTTCACTTGAAACTCAAGTATTTTAGCTCTCCCAAAATGCCACCACCCTTTAATATCAAAGGATAACAGGTTGCCTAGTTCTTTGTAGCCCCATTAAGCTAACATGGTGTTAGAGCTTCCCAGAATCCCTTTTACTTACTTATACAACTTTTATTTGCTTAAACATATCTAGAAAAAACAGATAGTGTATTTCACTATCCAGTGATTGGTGTAGGATATAAGCTTACGATCTTGTGTTTTTGTTTTTATATTTAGCCCATGCTTTGGATTTTAGTTGTAAATCTTGACATCTATCTATATAGAGTCCAGGTATCTTCTAGCATAATTTTCTACAATAGGGAAGTACTAAGTTTCAAGAAGTGATTTGTAAGCATCCTTAAATTGAAAGTGAATCCAATAAACAGACCTTTTTTCGTTATGCTGTGAAGCATAATAAAATGCTGATTATTTAGCATTGACTTTAAAACAGCATTGAAGTCTTTGTGGGTAGTTGTGGGTGAAAGAAAGTAGAAGCAAGAAAGTAAAATACTATTGTAAAGAGAGTAGAGATTAAACATATAAGATAGGAAAGGAAAAATTGGAAATTACCTAAATATGTTTCATGCATGAATATGCAGATGACAGTAACTATTCCAGTAGGATTTTATTGACTCAGGCTTTACAGATTTAATGTTAAGAACTTGAAACTTGATAAAATGTCATCCTTTTCAGTACTGTAGATAAGAAAAATGTAATAAAGAAGGTGAAATACAGGACATTTTATCATTGAGGACTTATATAATCACAATATTCAACACTGTAGCCATCATAAGCAATAAAATGTTTACACATTAAACAGTAGCATATTTATGATTTATTAAGTCTGAAATGTTGCAAGCTTTCGTGTATATCCATATCACCTGTACTTTTTAAGACTGATGTCTTCATAAAGTGGAATGTGTACACATACATATGCATGCATACAAACTTGTGTTGTGTATGTTTTAACCATATAGTTGGTGTTTTGATTCCAGTATTCTTTGTTAGAAAAATACATTTTAAAAGATATATGCTCTGAACTAGATTTTTTTTTCACTCTTCTTCATTATTCTTTCTTTGAAAGTTAAGTTCCATGTTAGCATATTTTTATTATTCCTTTTCTTTAACACCCTTGCCACCTTATCCAGAATAGGGGTACAAAAAAAGACATCTTTGTCCCAAAAATATTTTCATATTTTTTGAATTTATTAACTGAAATATGGTTTATTGCAATGAACAGTAGGTCTTAAAAAAACCTGCTAAGGCAAAGATTTCTTTTTTTTTTTTTTTTGTACCTCTGTTCTGGGACATGTGAATCATGTTATAAACCTCAGACTTCTAAGGTATCTCAGTTAGAGACTTGAAGACCTGTGTCAGTGAAAGATGGGAATTGCCGTAAGCTGGCTGGCACCAGAGGCTGGAACCTAGATGTTTGTGGCAAAGCACTCGTGATCACCCAAGTAAAGAACGAGAGGGAAAGACAGGTTTTCTCTGAGCTCTCAGACCTTAGTAAAGAGGTGGAATCTTCCCACAAAAGGGCTGAACATTAATAATCCTGCAAATGTACTTTTCTGTTTTTTGACTCTTTGTTCTAGTCTATAGTCATAGTGTCCTGTATTACAGGGTGGGGTGAGTTGAAGTCTACGTGACTTAACTATGAAAGTTGTAGACAAGATTTTCTTACTTCCATCTCAGATAATGGGAAGAGTGAGCTTGCATCACTGTACAATTGTGTGAAGATTAGAAACAGATTAATAGTGTTTGGTTTTTTACTTTGGTTTACCAAGAAGCAGTTCTAACCATGTGCTGCACAGAACTTTTCTCAGCGGTGTCTGCAGCAGAGCTTCTACTGTTGTTCCTTGGGAGTAGGATAAGAAATATCTTCTTCAGGAACATCAAAGCAAAAACATGCCTAGGAAAATTGGAAGAACTGGGCAAAATTTGTGCATAATATGTTATTAGAGTAATTTGATGTGGACACGTCTGGAGATGCAGATCTGAAACAATTTTTAATATTTGAGATTTCCATATTGGACTTGGACTCTGACACGCTTCAACAGCCAGACTAAAACATTGCTTATTAGTTTGTGGTATCTCAGTAATGTAGAAGTTTTACATAAATTCCATTATCTTTATTGCTAAAATACTTGAGACTGTTCCAATAATGCATTAAAAATGTGACTAATATCTTTAATATATATGTTTCCCAGGAGAGGAAATGAGACAGTATATGTGCAGGTGTTTTGATTTAAATAGTAGACCTAACTGAATTTTCTCCAAAAGCCAAGTGTATCTATCCAGAGTGAAAATACTGACCAAAGAGATGAAATTTTCAGGAAAGCTTTTATAAAAATGGTGTTCCTTTTCAAATATCCCTATTCAGCTGAAAAATTCTAGATAAGATATCATCTATTTTGTCTGTTGTATGTTTATGATGCAGAATATCACTGAAAATAGCAAAACAATGTGGCTCTCTAGATTTTGATTGCTAACATTATCTTATTATGAGATGTAAATTATAATAAAATACTATTTTATAGGTTTTGATTTTAAAAAACAAAGTTTTTTAGAGCCAAAGAATAAATCTTCAAATTAAATTTAAACAAGAAAAAAGAAATAAGAAGTGTGTTTAGTTGCTTCTAAAAAATAGTGTGGTAAGATATGAACTGGGTTAATTGCTTGGATTTGATAATCTGTAACGGAATCCCTTAGCATTTCAAAAAGGCTGGAATTCTTAAAGAAATCTTACTTTTGGAAAATCGGTGCTTCAATATTTTTAAAAGAGCAGATCTTTAAAAATTTTATCACTTCCTAACCAGTATCATTGGTTGCTCCTGAAAAATTTTAGTGACATGTATAAAATGGCTATCCAGGAAGAAGAGAGTTGCTTTTAAAATTTGTAGATGCTTATATATTTTCCAAGAGTAAAAGGAACTGAAGTGTGCAGATCAAATTAAAACTAAGATTGCTATTCAATTCCTTTAAGACTAGTCCAATGTTTTGTGGTTTTCCTCATTTAATTGCTTACTGTGCATAAATTGATGTAACTTGAGTATGCAGTATCTCAGAGCAGCAGCAGACAGTTGGAGAGACTAAAGCTAGTTGTCTTGACATACAGAATACTGAATTTTGTTCTTGATATAAAACAAAGAAATACAAACCAACTTTTCTTTCCATAGATGTTACTTCATATCACTAACCATGAAAAGCAAGCCTATGATTGCTGAAAGACAGGTGACTGGCAGTGTTGTTACTATTCTGCTTTTCCAAAAAAATGGATTCTTGAGCGATGTGTAACAGATGTGGTACTCTTATATCTGTGACTAATGAGGTAAGAGTGGAATGAGGTTGTTTGACATATATTGGCAAAGACTTCTATAATATAGTTCATCATCAGTAGCTCTACTGGCAGATAAAACAAGGTTTTTTTATCTCTTTTTCCAGAGTATTTTGCATCCAGCCGCTGAACATCTTCTGTTAATAAAGGATTTTTCCTAAATACGGTAACTTGTTTTTTTAATCTTCCTGTCAATGTTCTTGAAGTATTAATGGCAAAAAGGATATTTGGAACTTCCTTATAAAAAATTAATATTCACTCCCTACACTGTTTTCGAAGCCCATGAAGTTAGCAGAGGTAGGGAAGAAACAACATTTAAAGGACACACTATCACTGCCCATGATCTCACCTCTTTCCCAGCCTTTTCAGTCTGTCAGATGCTCTTAGGTAATGCAGAGATGTACAAGGGAATTGTTTGCTTCCCTAAGAAGTAATATCAGTCATTTGTTCATTATCACTCTGTGATGGATCAAGGGTGGGTATTCTGCTATTTGGAAGATCATGAAGCATGATTTGGAGGTAGCACTCAGTACATATGTTTTTCACTTGTAGTGAAGCATTAGACTGTATGCCTTACTCTTTACATTTCAGCAGAGCAAGTTTGTGATCATCTATATCATTGCTGTTTGGATTTTAACTAGATATGTATTTTTCCAGGAGACATGATTGAAGAGGTTCCTATTTTATGTTACTGTAGCCTAGATGTTGTTAAAAAGTGGTCATATACTCAAAATAGCTGAAATGGTGGTAGAAGTAATGGCATACATGTATATCTATAAAAATATTGTCTTGACTGGGGACCACAGACACTACAAAAAGGTAAGTTCTAATGTTTGACATTTCAAAGAAGTATGTACATTACAAGATAGATCAGTAGTTATGGAAAAAAACCCAACATATAGTCCAGAAATAGGAAGTTTTCTAAATTGCTGATCTATCTTCAGAAAATCACATAGAATTAAGCATGCGGAACTTAATGATTACATTGGTTGTATACAGAACTTTGTATGATCATTACCTGCTTATTTTCAATAAGCATGTTTAAAACAGAGCTAAGGTGTGAAAATTATCCAGTATGATTTAAAAGTTTGTTTATGAAATAGCATTGGAAAAATATATTTTAAAAATGTAATGAGATTATTGTTGGTCTATAAAAGGTGCCTTTGCTTTGCTTTCTATATATCTGTTCAAACAATCTTCTTAGCTGCTTTTAGGAATTACCAGTTAAACAGAGTTATTCAAATAGGAAACTGACATTTTGCGTGAAATAGTGTGGCAGTCACACTTCTGTGCAAAAAAATTTAACATACTTGCTTTTAAATTGCATGGTAATGCTTGTATCATGTTATAGTATCGGCTGCTATATTGCGCTGTTGATGTATGAATAAGGATGTGAAGGCTGAAGCTAGATTGCTCAGAAGCTCTGGATGCATTTACGCTTTAAATAAGATATTTTCAAGACCAGGGTCCAATCTTCAGAAACTAAAACACCTTTAATTTAAGAATTCAGTTATTAACTGTATTTAGCTAATTATAATAAACTGTTCTTAGCTAATAAGCTTGGAGTTGTATGCATAAAACTGAAGAATATTAATAAAATTTGATCTACAGAATAATAGAACTCTTCATACATAGCTGTCAAAATATTGTAAAGTGCTTAATTTAAAAGAAAGAAACATCGGCAAAATTAGAATTCCTTTTCTTTCTCCTCCTACTCATTTTTATTCTTTATTACTTTTAGTGATGTTTTTAGATACAAATGCCTTGGCTTTCTGAGGTGCTGAACATCTCCAGTTACCTAAGAAGAAAATAAGTAGAGAGGACTAAACTCTGTTCTCTTTCATACTGTAGTGATGATGACAGTGATTAGTGTGACTTGAAATAACATCTAAAATTTGAAACTGATGGGAAGGAATGAGCTGAGATAGGTAATATTTCACAGATAGGGTCACAATGTGTCTAAAGAAAGCAGTAACTGATATAATGCCCAGAATTATACAAAACTTCTTTTTCTTGATTTAAATCATGTGTTGTGTGTATAAGAAAGCAAACAACCAGAAAACCTTTATAACATGGAATTTTAAAAGATGGATCTTTAAATTTAGCAAAATAGAGAGCAAACTATTTTACTGATTTCTGTATCTTGATGAATCTTACTTTTGTAATACATTATGTTTTTCCTGAGTTTTCTGTCATCATGCTTCCTGAAGAAAACCTTGTCTTCTAGACAGTGCAAGTATTCATTAAGATATTAATACATTTTAGATAAGACATCCACTTTTTATTTTATAAACTGATCTATAAATTTACAAGCATAAGATAATAAAAATAACATAAATAATTTAATTTTTTTTTGTGTTCTTTGACACTATTCAGATTACATGGCTAGTCACTCTAGTGCTTAGTTATTTTACTCCTGATAGTTCTGAAGTCTTGATAATTCTAAGACTTTCAAGAACAAATCAAACTGGGTAGGAAAAGGTAACAGAACAGGTATATTTCACAGAGGACAACTACAACATGCTATCTACCTAAATTCTGACCTCTGTCCTTAAGGCAATTTACCTCTTACATTGCCCTCTTCAAAAAAGTGCGGTGTGAAAAGACCTGTCAGCTTATCAGGATGCAAAATGCACGAGGCAATAAAGGAGGATCCTGCAGTTTAGGACTTCTAAGAATTGATATTTTTAGACAAAGAGTGTGAATTATGGCAAAAATTTCATTTGCTTTCTCTAGTATCTTCAAGAGCTCTCTTAGTTTATGACAGCAAGGACATCAGAAACCTGTAGTGACTATCCATATTTACGAAGTAAATTGTATACTTTGAAAGCTAATTATAAGTATGAAACATTTTGTTAGTTTCACTTAACTTACTCTGTATTTATGCAGAATATTTCAATGTGTCCTAGAAGGGAAATAGAACTTAAGAATCAGTAGGATAGTGGAATGATGGGTTTAATCTCTATGTGCTCCTGGAAACCTTTGTTCCTAAAACTCCACACACTGAAAATTGGCATGAAAACCATATCACAAATATAGAGATTGCTGGCAAGGGCAACTGAAGGAGTTGTGAGAAACCTGAGTCTGAGCTTGCACCAAATACTAATAACGTGTATTATCTCCTGCTATGGATTGTTAAATCCATTTTAGGGTTACAAGAATGTATAAAACTTGAGCCAAATTATTGTAAGGATTTTTGAGAATTTTTATAGGACTGGCTCCTAACCCAAACAACCATGTAGTTTCAATATGGTGTTAGACTTCTTTGTAGATGACTTTTTGGAAGGACGTGGCTAAGCACATTGGATTGGAATAATTTCAGAGGGAATGTGTTGACATAAGCTTTGTGTGTACATTTACATTCCGAGATATTTACAAATGCTGCATTGATTTTTTTTTTTTTTTTTTTACTGTTTTGAGGTTTCATCTATTTTTCTATGGCTATCTACTTCCATTTGTGACAAGAAGGGAAGTATCTCATTGTATCCAGGTTCTTATGTTTTAGTTTAAGGAGGTATTTCCACCTCCTAGATGGATTGCGGACTAACTCCTTCCACATGCATGTACCAGGCCCCCACTATCAAGGCAAAAGAAGATTATCCCCTGTCTTTCCTATTAAAAATTTTCATTAATTCATATTAAAAATAGCATTAATAACCATGGTAACTGAAAGCTACAAAGTACTAAACAAATACCAGCAAAGTAAGCACATTGCTCAAAAGCTACTGTAAAAAACAACTGATCTTCACAATACTTCTCTGAAGTATAAATCTTTATCCACAGAATAAATCCACACCTGGCAGCAGTGATGAAATGATATTTCTAAATATGTGTATGCTTTAGAAAAATATGCATATTGACTATTCACTGACATTAAGGGGAATTCATGCTTAGCAGTAATACATATGTATGTTTTATATGTAGCCATACTTGGGTGCCATGTATTCCTTCTCTCATTTCCCATTTTGCTCTTCCCTTCCATTCCTGTTCACTTCTTGATATGCATCACAAGTAATATATTTCTGCAAAATGATGAACCCTGTTGCCCACTGGGAATCTTACATATTAATGTGTGCAATCTGAACACCATGTGGGAAATAAAATCACAAGATCTTCTTCAGAGACAGGAAACAAAGGACCAGAAAAAGGACCAATCTGGGGAAACAGCAGGGAACTGTGCAAAGCAAAGGCTAGCTGTCTAATATTGGTAATCTCTCATGGCACCCAGATGAAATGATGAGCCTGTATTCCCACAAGATATGGAAGATAAACTTCTAAACAAAATGAAAAAGGACTAGAGAACCCCAAGTTGCGAAGGCACCAAATATTTGACTGCAGATTTTCCTAGGCCTTTGACTTTTGTTTGAATGGCCTTACCTTCCTAGAGAGAGAAACTTGAGAAATATGGTGTTCTCAGTCCTGGCTGAGAATATCATACTATGCTGCCAGTAGTGGTTAGTTGAATTCTCTGTAAGGCCTGCTGGACAGCCCTTTCAAACTGAACAAACAAGGTGATAGGCCTTGAGCATAACCTCACTACCGATTCCAGATTTGGAACCTAGGTCTTCAGCATTTTGTGGCTACCATCCACTCTTTCTCTCTTTTCATCTCACTTCTTCCTGTTCTCTTACGCCTACTGCAGTGCTGTTAATTGCTGCTTTTTTTAGTCTTCTATGACAATGTTATTGTTCAGCCTTCCAATCACAACTTCCAATCACAAGTAAAGAGGTAAAAGGTCTTTCTCTCAACTCCATCTCTGTATGTGCTGCCTCATACATATTGTCAGGTAGTCAAAGAAGTTGTATTTTGGCACTATGGGAAAAGCTGTGTAGGCTATTACCTTGGCTTCCTTCAACATGCTCTTATGTTTTGAATGTGCTCTTTTCCCCATTTGCTGAATAATACTATTTCTTCTTTACCAAGAAATGAGTAGCTCAACCCACCCCCTTAGGCTGAATGCAGGTATACTTAAATGCAGGAATAGATTCAGTGGACATTGTTGGTCAAAAAAAAAAAAAAATCCCCCCTACACTGTACATGTGCATTAGGAAAAGAATCTTCATGGACAACAACTCCTAAGAGCCACAGATATTGCAGGGTGAGTAATCATTCTGTATGTGTTGAAAGATCAGTGAGATAGTATGCAGTATGCAGTATTTTAAGCTTAGGTAAATAAAACAGTTCCTTCTTTTCTGTTAAGCAAAGTTTTTGTCATGATTTTGTTATATGAAATGCTAAGTATATAGTGAAGTGTTCAGTGTTTGAAATATCTTTTCTGGTTTTATTTTTTGCTGTGTAAGATAGAAATAATAAGCACTGGAAAGCAGGCATGGAAGAAAGGTCAGTAGTTTTGCATCTGCAGTTCTATATTTGCACAGGTTGCTAGGCAATGTGAGAAAATCATAGCTCTTAACTGCAAGACTGTGTTTTCAGACATCAATTATTAAAAAGAAATCAACAACCATACTCAGTAATACAATTCAGTACAATTACTTTTCACTAATGTCACTAATCCTTGACAATTATTAGGGGTAATTAATATTGTATAGTCTGCATTTATTTCAAAATGAGTGGGCCCCTCCCCCTCCCTTCATGGAACAGTTTATATTTATTTTATAATACCATGATAAAAATATCTTTTTCCCTCTTTGAACATAAGAAATCGATTACTTTCTTGTGCTTTTGCTTCAGTAGCCATTGGCTGTCATGATATAAGTCATACGAGTTATCAGATTTAAGGAACATGCCCTCTATTATTCTTACAGCTGGTGTCAAAACAAAAAGCATGGTTCTGTTTGGCACTCGAGAGGTGTGAGACACCAAACATATTTCTCATAGGGATTGAGGAAAGCCTCTCAAAAGATTCACAAACTGTGATATCAAAGTATTGGGCCTGAGTTTTAGGATGGGGCTGTAGAAAGAAACATGAAATGCAGAAGAGTGGGAAAAAGAGAAGACTGGAATCAAAGGAGGAGGACGCTGACTGCCCTGGGGCACCGTCTGAGGCTCTGTCTACATTTGGAAGCACAGTGACTCAGCAGGGTGCTGGGGATATAATCGTGGTGGGGCAGAAGGTGAAAGCAGCTTTTTTTCTGGCTCTCAGTGTCACTTCGTATTATACATAATGGATGAACACGGAGAAGCACAAGATCTAAATGCTTTAGAGCCTGTGGTTCACTTCAGAATTTCTGATTCTGTTGTTGGCAATCAAGATCAATTCCTTTGAAAGCCCAAAAACTGTACCAGTGAGGGAAGAGGAACTGGGTTTATGAATTACATCCTAATTTGCTGTCTCAATATTTTACATGAATAACTAGTTGTAAGAGGAGAAATTAAAGTGTCAATTCAAGATTTTTATTTCTGTGTCATTATACAAAATTCTGAATGTTCTTTACCCCTTTTTTCCCCCTGTTAAATACATTTCATTCAATCACACATGTGCACATATATTCTGCTAGTAACCTGGATTCTGCTCATTATAACTAAATGCCACCTGAGACAAACAGTCCCTTATGATTCCTCCCCACTGCAGTCTGGAGCTGTTCAGTTAATGCTCTGAATGCTTATCTCTCAATGACTTGGGTTAAGTCAGTTTTTAAGCAGAAAATCTCTGTCTAAATATGTGAAATGCTTGTACAGCTACATAGGGTTAGAGTTTTCAAAAGTTTGAGATTATGTTAATATAATGCAGAAGGTGAACATATCTTTTCCTAACTAACCTGATCACATCAGAGGCCACAGTTCAGAAAATTTACAACAAGGAGGCTTGCAATGTAAATCACGTAAATCTTTCAGGTATTTGCATATCTTATAACGGAAGTGTGAGTTTAGTTATTGAGGAAACAGAGATGAAGCAGAGGTAAAAATTATATTGTGTTCTACTAAAGGCCAGAAACTGTTTTTAGAGTCTGAAAATTTTAACAACATAATACAAATGAATGCCCAATGAAACCTTGAGTCTGACATTAGGCTTTCTTAAAATACTCTCTGTGAACAGAAACCTGTCTGCTCTGGTTCTCAGCTCACTGAGAAACTAATGCCTTGTATTTATTCAGATAGTATAATCAAATGCAAAAATAAATGTACTAGATATTTTACCCTCTTAAATAGAGATTAGATATTGTACTCATGGTCAGCACAGTTTTGTAAACTATTTATAAATTTTATTCCCTGTGAATTTTACCTTTTATCAAAAAAAGTAGAATTGCCTCCCTAAAATAACCTCTATGCTATTATAAGAATGTGTTTTAATTGTTTAATTAAAGGATAAACTAGGCCTGTTTTTTATGTACATGCATGGGTGCAGTGCTTTGCAACAGTGATGTGTATGCACAGTATCTTTCTGAAGCAAGATGAATATCTTACTATTATCAATGACTGCAGAGGCTTCAGAGTGCTGATTGGGTAAACACGTGTGCAATAGCTGCTCCTATAGCAGCTAGCATGGTTACACCAACCATCTCATTAGATGCTCTAAATTGCTAGTCTCATGGGCTTGTGATAGTCAGTCTTATTGCCTTTAATACAGAAGTAAAGTACAGACAGAACAAGACATTAGAAAGTGTCATGTGATTTATTTTGTCATTTTATTTCTTATGTTATTTTATTTCTTTTCTTCATGCCTTCCAACCTGCCACGTCTAACTTCGGAGTTTAAGACAGACTATGCAAATGGAAGTGGTCTGGGAATGTTTGGAAAAACTCTCAATGTGGGCCCAAATACAAGTGACTGGACATTTCAAGCATATTCTCCCTATGGAAACATACTGCATTGCTGTGTTAAGCATTCTGATTAGTCATTATTCCAGTTAAGGAAGATAACGCCCAAATTTGCTCCCTTTCCTCCTTTTTCTCCTCCAGTCCGTGTGTTTCAGCTATAGAAAGGCACCTTAGATATATTCTATGTAACCCAAGTCTGTTGCATTGCCCTTGTACACTGGGAAGGCCAGAAAGGTATACTTTATATGGTTATCTGATCTGATTTGCCTTTGCAATTAACTAAATCCACAGAGGAAAGAAAGTAGCATTTTTTGTCTTTCACTGTTTAACTACCTTATTATTAGGTGTAAAGCTGGACTGGCAATTTTTGCTAGATTGTGTGTTTGTAATTCAAACAACTTTCAGAAGCTCTTGAGGAATGACAAGGATTTTTGTCGAGGAGAAACCCCGTTCTTGTTTTAAGCAAAATTTTTTTCCTCTTTACTAGAGCTGGATTGAAGAAGGGTGATGATTTCTTGATTCAGATATGGGAATATCCATTCCCTCACTTGCAAGGAACTATTAATGAAATCATCAATAAGGGCTCAAATAAAAATGGAATTGAAATTAACAGATCTTGTGTAAGAAGCCTGAAGATCAAAGTGATTCAAAATAGGTAAATTCATCTGTTCTGACATATAGAACTTTTGGGCAAATCAATGCTAATAAAAGGCATTTACAAAATAGAAAAGAAGTATTAACTTCAGTAAATTTTCTTCTGATTTTAATTTTAAATAACATTTCAATCCAGTCAGGAAATTAAATGTGCATATAGATTTATCCAGCCATTATTTTTAGTTTGCTGTAAACTAAGAGCAGCAGTTCAAAATTAGAATTCATTTGTATAATCATTTTTCAGTATAAATGATTTTGTATAAGGGATATGGGGCAATTTGATCCTGATTTCATGGTGTCTTGTTACTTTCTACCTGGGAAGAATAATTTTTCAGATACATACCAACGTGTCACCCTAGAAGGGTGTGGTACCCTAGAAGGACGTAGAAGGAGAAAACATTAACATTTACTACACATCTAATTAATTAACTTTCAAAGAGAAATATTATGAAGGTATTTAGGAAAATTCATAGATGCAATTATTTGATGTGAGATAATTAAGTTAGTTTGTCCCTGGTAGCAGCTGAGCTCCTGACAGCAGATATTTCTGGATACTGAATTTTGTCTTTCATTGAACAATATATGCATTAAAAAATATAAAATGGTTAGTGGAATCAATTTGAGACATATATTTGATGTTAAATCATGTTAAATGGAACTTGTTCTAACGGGAGACATTGCTGGACTGCTCTATCTAAAGTGACAACACCAAAGTGTTGATTTGTGGTTTGGTTACATTCTAAAGCAAAAGTTTGGGTTATCTCCCAAGAAAAAGCTGAAAATATCCAAAAGAAATCATGATACTGCTAAACATCCTGTATAAACCAGGTACTTGCAGAAATTTTATGCTATTGTAAAGAGCGTTTTCCCTCTGTTTAGGTTTGTTGTAGCAGCATCATACAATTCTTGCTTGATGATAACATTTTTGATCACCTTTGTTCTTTAGAAGTGATAAGAAATCCATGATTTCCACCATGTCAAAACATACTGGATGCAAAACACTGCTAAGTATTTATTTTCGGTGGAATATGAGAGATATATCTCTACCATATGCTAGTAATTTTCTTCTTTGTCCCGAAAAGAGATTTCAAAGTTAAGACAAATGCATTTGGAGAGCAGATTTTAAAGTTTTTTTGAGCCCTTATTGCTACTAGCACACCTGTCTTTCTGGGTGTTGATGAATAAGTAAATAAAAAAGAAAAAAATTGAGGGACATTTCTACACAAATTGTCATTTAATTCTCTAAAGTAAAGCAATAATTTCATTTTCTTTCTCTGTGATTTTCAGTTTGCCTCAGTTGTAGTAGCAGGCAGTGGTTTCCTTCAACTAAGGTACCAGGCTGCATTGTACTTGCTGTATTTTTATACTGGGTGGTTGTGTCTCCCTGTTGAGTCACAAAGTACAGATTTATTCTACCATGGGGTTACAGCATTGGTGGATAAGGGAAGAGCAACTGACATCATCTACCCGTCCTTGTGCAAAGCATTTGACACTGTCCCACACAATATACTTGTCTCTAAATTGGAGACACATGGATTTGACAGATGGACCACTCAGTGAATAAGGAATTGGCTGGATAGTCACACTCAAAGAGTTGTGGTCAATGGCTTCATGTCCAAGTGGAGACCAGTGATGAGTGGCATTCCTCAGGGGTCAGTACTGGGACCAGTGCTATTTAACATTTTTGTTGGTGACATGGACAGTGGGACTGAGTGCACCCTTAGCAGGTTTGCAGATGACACCAATCTGTGTGGTGCAGTTGACATGCTGGAGGGAAGGGATGCCATCCAGAGGGACCTGTACAGGCTAGAGAGGTGGGCCCGTGCGAACCTCATGAAGTTCAACAAGGCCAAGTGCAAGGTTCTGCAGATGGGTCGAGGCAATCCCAAGCACAAATACAGGCTGGGCGATGAGTGGATTGAGACCAGCCCTGTGGAGAAGGACTTGGGGGTATTAGTGGATGGAAAACTGACTGTAAGCCAGCAATGTGCGCTCGAAGCCCAGAAAGCCAACCACATGCTGGGCTGCATCAAGAGAAGTATGGCCAGCAGATCGAGGGAGGGGATTCTCCCCCTCTACTCTGCTCTTGTGAGACCCCACTTAGAGCACTGTGTTCAGCTCTGGGGCCCCCAGTATAAGAAAGTTGTAGACCTTCTCAAGTGGGTCCAGAGGAGGCCACAAAGATGATCAGGGCACTGGAGCACCTCCCTTATGAGGACAGGCTGAGAGAATTGGGCTTGTTCAGCTTGGAGGAGAGAAGGCCCCAGGGAGACCTTATAGCGGCCTTCCAGTACTTAAAGGAGGCCTACAGGAAAGATGGGGAGGGACTCTTTATCAGAGAGTGTAGTGACAGAATGAGGAGTAATGGTTTTAAACTGAAAGAGGGTGGATTTCAATTAGCTATCAGGAAGAAATTCTTTCCCGTGAGGGTGGTGAGACACTGGAACATGTTGCCCAGAGAAGTTGTGGCTGCCCCCTCCCTGGAAGTGTTCAAGGCCAGGTTGGATGGGGCTTTGAGCAACCTGATCCACTGGAAGGTGTCCCTGCCCATGGCAGGGGGGTTGGAACTAGATGATCTTTAAGATCCCTTCCAACTCAAGCCTTTCTATGATTCTATGATCCTATGATCTTTTTGATCAAAAAAACCTATCCTAAGGTTGCAACCCCTACTGTAAGGAGGAGGTTTCTGACATTCATTTTTCACTTTTTGTATTGTGTACAAATATGGTAAAAAATCATCAGGGTGTTTTTTTAAACCTTAATGCTAAGTAAGTACATTCTGAGAAACTGCACCTGGTTCATTACAACTTAGTAATATTTGCAACAGTTTTTCTGTCCATCTGTTTCATAACACTGCAAATAGGATTTGCAAGACTCATGTGCTGGACCTCAATGTTTATATATACACTAAAAAAATAAAGTGTATAAATTTGCTAATCCGAATGAGAAAGCCACAGGCAGTTGACCTTCTGAACCCTCCTTCCATTCTGGTGGTTGTTAAACTCCACCAGAAAGATTTCAGATAGAAAATTAAAAGGAAGCTCACAGAACTAGAATTCAGGAGAGCAGAATTTGGCCTCTTAAGTTCTGCTTGGAAGATTCCCATGGGATAAGGCCCTGGATGGAAGAGAGGCCCAAGAAAGCTGGTTAATATTTATGGATAACCTGCTCTGAGCTCAAGACTGGTCCAGCCCAACAAATAGAAAGACAGAAGGCCTGCATGGATGAACAAGAAGGTAGTCGCCAAACTCAGAAATCCCAGGTCCCAGAGACCAGGGAAATAACCCAGAGCAAGGAAAACGTACCCTTGGTGGTAGAGGATCAGGTCAGCAAATAATTAGGCAAACTGGATATGCATGGGCCGTCATGGGATACACCCAGGAGTGCTGTGGGAGATGGCAGATGTCATTGTGAGGCCACTGTCAATAATCTTTGATCAATCGTGGTGATTTGAAGAAGTGCCTGAAGACTGGAGTAATGCAAATATCATTTGTATCTTCAAGGGCAAGAAGAAGGACCCAGGGAACTATAAGCCACTTAGCCTCACCTTGATCCCTGTGAAGGTCGTGGAGCAGCTAGTTCTGGAAAACATTTCCATGCACATGAATGATGAGAAAATCATCAGTAGTCAGCATGGATTCACCAAGGGGAAGTCATGCTTGACCAACTTTATAAACTTCTATGATGAAATAACTGGCCTAATAGATGAGAAGAGAGTAGTGGGTATTGTCTACCTGGACTTCACTAAGGCCTTCCACACTGTCTCTAATAAGATCCTCAGAGACAAGCTCTTGATGTATGGGCTGGATAAGAAGAGAGGTATATTAAAAACTGGCTGAATGGCCAGACCCAAGAGGGTGGTGGTCAGTGGCACAAAGTCTGGTTGGAGGACAGTAACTAGCAGTGTACCCCAGGGGGTCAATACTGGTTCCAGTCCTGTTTAACATCATTAAATGATCTGGATGATGGGGTGGAGTGTACTCTCAGCCAGTTTGCTGATGGCACAACACTGGGAGGAGTGGCTGACACATCAGAGGGTTGTGCTGCCATCCAGAGGAACCTTGTCAGGCTGGAGAAATGAGCAGACAGGAACCTCATGAAGTTCAAGGGGAAGTGCAAAGTCCTGTACCTGTGGAGGAACAACCCCATGCACCAGTACATGTTGAGGGCTGTCTGACGGAAAAGCAGCTTTGCAGGAAAGGATCTGGGAGTGCTGGTGGACACCAGGTTGAACGTGAGCCAGGAGAAACATAGGCATACTGGACAGGGTCCAGAGAAGGACTATGAAGATGATGAAAGCAACTCACATATGAGGAAAGGTTGAGAGAGCTGAGACTGTTCAGCCTGGAGAAGACAAGGCTTAGGAGACATCTCATCAATGTATATAAATATCTGAAGGGAGGATGCAAAGAGGAGGGAGCCAGGTTCTTTTCAGTAGGACTCAGTGACAGGACAAGAGGCAATGGGCACAAGCTGAAACAGAGGAGGTGCTGTCTGAACATTATGAAACACTGATGGTTTCCCAGAGAGGTTGTACAGTCTCCCTCCTTGGAGATATTCATGACCCATCTGGACATGGTCCTGTGCTCTAGGTGGCCTTGCTTGAGCAGAAAGGGGTTGAATGAGGTGACCTGCAGAGGTCCCTTCCAACCTCAACTACTTTGTGGTTTTATGATTCTGTGAAGTGATATTCTGTGATATTCTGAAGGAAGTTGGACACCAACTTAGAAGTACTGAGCACACTTTGATTTTACAGATAGCTGAGATGATTTGTTTGCAGTATTCAGTTAACTGACTGGTTATATTGGCACTCAATAACTAACTCACATTTTTCTTTGGCTAGATAAATTATGACATCAACATATTTGAGAAGCCACACTCTTTTGTGAGAACACTTTAATGTATTTTACTGAATTCTTTGAGAATTCCTCACTGTGGTTTCTGTCAATATGGCCTTTTCAGAATAAGATCCCAGGGGAATTTTGCAAAGATTAAAATAGTAAGAGTAGTATATGTAAAATAAATATTAGAGTGAAACCTGTTGGATAACTGAGAGTTCAGAGAAGTAATAAATACTTTTCTACAGGTTGTTATAGTGTAAATCACATTTTCAAGACTACTTTAATAAGCTTTGCTGCTTTTCATATATAATATAGTACTGCCCATTTGTAGACAGACATGCAGTGTTCAATGTGCAGAAAATACTGTAAAATCTTTACAGACTCAAGTTTTGACATGACTATTATGTAATAGTATTTTAATACTATATGAAGCTTGTGCATTTACTTCCTCATACAACATAAGTTAAAGGGGTCTGATGTAACATGAAGTTACTGTCTCATTCATCTAAGGGGGAGCAAAGGAACTGACTATTAACTCTGTTGCCAGCCAGCATTCACATAGCTATAGAGCAGCCACAGCATTTGCTGTTTTCACAAGTCAGCATGCAAAAAAGATAGGCAAAGGACCCAGCAGGAGCCTGGGATCAAGGATGTGCCTCTTGACACTTTGGCAGAAAACCTCCCCTGTTTGGCCATATTATTATTCTCTTACTACTGCAATTTTCATATGCATGTGTAGAAGTTGCTCTGACCATAACTAGAGCTGCACATTTAACCCAGGATGAAAAGCTTGTCAATTTATGAATCAATTCACTCTTTCTTGTCAAGAAAAGAGTTGATTTAGAAGATTCTGACCCTGTTCATGAACCCTGGTGGGTGTGGTGTGGTGTGGCGTCGTGTCCCGTGTCCGTCTTGTGTGTGTGTTGTCGCCCCCCCCCCCCCCCCCACCCCCCGAGGGTTACGTGCCCTCTGCCCTGTCTCAGGTCAAGGTACCTAGAGCTTGTCTGAGGTTTGGTTGGATTCAGGCCTGTCTCGATGACTGGGTTTTCTGGATAGACTCTAAACCTATGTAGCATGGCAGTTTTGGCTCCTATCTGGGCCTTGAGCCTGTATTAAGAGTAACCTTGTCTCCTGAATGCACCTTGGATCTGTGTTACAGCCTGATCTTGAGCCCTGACTCCTTGATGAACCTTGGACCTGCATGGTAGGTGACTCTCTCCAGTCCTGTCTTTGGGCCTGTCTCCTGTTATTCCTGATTAGACTCTGTTGCATAGACCCTGGGGCTGGCTGGCTTGTTACTTTGCCATGTCTAGGAGTGCAGATAGACCCTGTTACTCTGATTTGATGTAGGTGTTCTGGGATAGTGCCCTATCAGTGAGAGCCTGACGTGCAGAGGGTCACCCTTGGCCCTTGGTTCACCCTGTCTCTTCCAGTGGTCCTGTTTTTGTTGATCTCGGCCCTTGGTATGAAATGTGGTGAACCTTTCCTCCTTTAGTTTGCTTACCACAAAGTCTGGAAATCTCCTGACATAAAACTACTTTGAAAAAAGTCTAAGTTAAGCATTAAGGAATACTAGAATTAATCTGTAGAATCCTGATTTGCCAAACTCTTCTGAGTTTTCTAGCTGTGTCTGTTACTATAATTCCTCCATTTTGCTCAGGGCACAGTAAAGTGTATTCAGCAAATAAACAGTCATGTTTTGTTGTTTACTGTGTAGCTCAGGCCTTATTTCAATCCCAGTATTTGAATATGGAGATATGTGAGGCTTAATTTTGCATGTACTTTTCTGTGCTAATCACTGTTGTACTGCTTAGGCACTGAACTAATTATATTAGATTTATCTTGAGTGTGTTTTTTTCTTTCTTGCATAGTAAGTGTCCAAATATGCTTATCAGGCAGATGTTAAGCTAATTTATTTTTCTGTTACTGGAAAGTAAGCTGCTTATGTCTACTGCACAGAAAAAGCAGGTTCATGGACACTTTAGATAAAGTTACTGACATGCTGCAAGCTGTTGCCTTGCCTCTTTGTATATGCCTTCAGGGTGCTTCCAGACCACAAATTTATCTATTTCTAGAGCACTCTGCATTTTATCCCACTCCTTGCTTTTAAAGTCTATCTCCCACTAACCTCAGATATAGGGGTCATTATTTAGCATTTCAGCAAACTGAAACTCAGAGTTTCAGTGGCAGGTAATTAGAAACATGCCCTTTGCTGCCCACTTGTGAAAAGTTTGGTTTAGACTCATAACAGAAACCCTGTCGCCAGCCCTCTGAGGCAGTGTTAAAAACATTTTGCCCATGAGCTCTTGTCTTTTTTGTAGTTCTCTTCTTCCTTTACCTTATTCACATTTCCAGCACTTTCAACAAAGGAACCAGGCCTCTTCTAGGAAGTCTTGTATTGTGCAATGCTCATTTATTAATTTCTGAGGTAATTAAACCTGGTTTTGATTCAGAAAAAGAACAGTGTCCTAGTCTTTGAATTTAATGTAGTATAATGTATAGAGAGGAGAGTGACTCCTCAGAAAGAAATATCATACATTTGTGTCTCTGAGTGTTTTCTTGTGGTTCTTCCTTCTGTGTTACATGAATACAGATTGGCCGTGGATGCCTGGAAGGTGTTATGTAGTTGGAAGAGTTTCTACAGGGCCTTGGACCTATATAGTTCTTCCAGTAGGTTTGTTTACCTCTAGAGTTTGCCTTGCTTAGAAAACATAGTAACTTCTGTTAGGTCATCTTGTCCATCAATCACTGTAGCTAGCTTTGGTCTGAGAAATAATTACAGGTGATCTGTTGGCTGTAAGAGGAGCCAGGTGGGGAAGGAGAAGCCTGAGCAGTGGCAGTTTGGCTGATACGTAGGTAGCATCAGACACAGGGCCAGATTGTCTAAGGAATGGGAAGTGTGACAGCCAGTGTGAGTTTGAGGGAGCAGTGTTATCCCATGAGGGGAGACAAAAAGCCATCCAAGTTGCACAATCACAGCTATGAAAGCACATCAGGTGTTAATTCAGGGAGCCGCCCAGAGGCTTAGGCTTGGTCAATTTAAGGGGATTTCTGTGTGAACCAGAGTTCTGCAATGCAGTTTTCTGAAGTTAAGCTCCCTCTGTACCAAAATGAGAACAGGCAGTGGCCCTCAGAACCTCCTGTAGTTTATCCTCTCTACTGCTATAAAAGGTTGTCTGACCAGCCTCTCAGTTAACTCCTGAACGTTTCTGATATGTAATCCTGTTTAGCTAGGCTTGCGAATATTTAACCTAATGAGTAAGGGTTGCAGAGATGTGCTGTGCTGTCCCTGGGAGCTGATCTACTGGCTTAAATATCTGCCTTCGGGTGTAATGTACCCAGAGAGTGTGTCATCTTGTTAATGACAGAATTAAACTTGGTTTTGTAGCTCTTCCTTTTGCATCTGTTTCTTACTGCTCTCTGAAAACTGAGAGTCTTTTTTTTTCCAGCTGTATCTACCAGACATGTTTTGACAGAAGGGGTACTATTTCTATGAAGCTGGAGTTTTTGCAAATACAAGTTCAGCACAGTCATAAAGGACCCTGTGGAGTACCTGAGTGGTTAATGTATCTGTTACCTTCACTTATTTTACATATTCCTGTATCTTCTCCCTTTTTTATGCATTTCTTATGGCTACAAGTGAAGACAAAGAATTAATATGGAGAGAGGAAGATTGGAAAGTGTGGGACATAGTTTCCTAAATGCCTTTGTAGAGATTTCACCCCAAGAAGAAATAAGGAACCTGTTTAAATTCTTTGCAATATGACTAGTGTTATATTACATTTACAGTAAGTAACTTTATGATGGGGTGGTCTCAAACCAAATACATTCCAAAAACTAGGTGACAGGTTCAGTCCTATAAGGACTTAGGATGGATTGATAGATAGATCTGGTAATATTCCAGCTAGTCTACGTCTGTATTCTAACATTAGGTTCTTCTCTTCTTTCTTGGAGCAGACAATCTTGAATATTAAAATAGACTTTTAGAAGAGAAACTAACAAAACAAAAACAAAACCACTCACATCAAATATTCTGGTTACACAAAACAAAAAGCAGGAAATGTGGAACTTATTTTGTGCTTCAGTATTCCATTCTTTTTAAATGCCAATGTGTATTTGTAGATGTCTTTTCTGCAGGTATTTGATTGTATCAGTCAAGGATTTTTTTAGTTGTCCATTATTTTACATGCATTTTGTGTATCTATTAATTTTTAATGTGAATTTTTAAATATAAGAATTATTTGGAAAGTTTGGCGTGTGCTCAGTATTTGTGATTGTTTTTTCTGACCTTTTCCCACCTTCATGTGTTAATACTGCTAAGCTTCAAAATAACTGAATTATCAAGCCTGGTAAATTGAAGGCGTACTCTGTACAAAAATTGTCACTTTGCAATTGCTTTTGTCTACCACATGTCCATCTGTACTGGAATACCAAATTTGGTGTGAAGAGTACAAAACATAGCCTTTCTTCCTGTTCTTTTAACAGAACCACAGCTGCAGCTTTGTGTTTTAAAATGATATGCAGCTACCAGGAAAGTAAGGGTGATATGGCACCGCTGGCAGCTGTGTTAGTGGACAAAAAAAATCTGAGGCAAAGCTTTCTGAAATAACAATTTCCAGTGACTTGCATGCAGTGCTTTCACTAATAGAAATACTTATGCAGCAGTTCTTGCTGCTGCATGAGCCTCAATTTACACCTACTTAGCAGGGGCAGTAGGAGTTTACTGAGGAATGTTTGTGACAGTTTGACACTTCTGACAAAAGATGCCTGACATTAATGAGACTCAGACTGTTATTGCCAATATAAAGTTAGAATAAATTTAAGGATGCACTTTTATCATAGCTTCTTTGAAGGTGTTATCTGTGTGCATGAGCTTAGTTCGTGCTATAGCCCCACCACAATAAATGCAAGCTCATGGGGAAAGGGAAACTCCTACATTTGCAAGATATGCATAGGAACGTGTGTCCAGACTACCTGGCAAATTGTCACCTGTGCTAGGTTCTTTATGCACCCATTCCATGAAATAAAGTTTCTCAAGAGAATCGGTTCAGTCTGTGAGACTGCCTCATTTTGCAATCCCCTTGTAAAAAGGGCAGCACAGAGCTGCAGTGCCCTGCTAGGAGAGTATCTTTGAATTTGGTACCTGGTACATCTTAGGGCAGAAAAATCAAGGTCCCAGATACTTCTTCTTGTCGTATGCAGTACTGAAAGTACTGAAGGTATTTGCAAGATGGAGGCAGCTCCTTCTTTCCCATCATAAAGTAGCTCCCACCAGAGTGTGATCTGATTTCACAAATGGGAGGACTGACCCAGTAAGGTCAGGTATTTAAAAAGTGTTTAATGCTGTAGAAATATTCTGAACAAAAACTATCCTCACAAAATAAATGAATTCTTCTCACTGTCGTAGCGACTGCAGAGTACTTCTCCAGGGTGTTATGAGATGCAAGTATCATGTATGGGACTTAAATATCTTAGCAATAACAACATGGGTCACATAGTTCACCTCATTATTTGCTTCCAGAGATGATGATAAGTAGCAGAAAAATATATTCCCCTTATAATGAAGGGGTTCAACACTAATTGTTTACTGTAACAGCTGAATAATTTATAGAGGCAAGAGCTGCACACAAGTTGTCTGTAATTTATTTTAACAAATCAGTATGAGTGGGCTGGGAAGGAAGTACATTTGACAGAGCTATGGATTTTAGAATACTTACACTATATTTAAAATTTGGATGTCAGTACTCATGCTATCACAGTGACTTTCATTACCAGCACTTGTTTAATTTTAAGGAAATATTCCTTACTTCTCTAATTTTACTCACTGATGGCAAGGCATGTGGCAGGCAGTGGTGACTTCAGATGTGTGTGCTTCCACACCCACAGACTGTGAACAGAACAGAGCTAGTAGACACAGCTTCTTAGTTTTTTGGCTAATCCAGATCCAAGTTTATATGCCTGTGTTATGTATTGATGCTTGGGTGGTTTGGAAATTATCTGGAATGGTACATGGGAGTCTTTGTACTGAGTAATCTGTCTGAAGGAAAACAGCAATTTATGTTTGTTTTTTTTTTTTTTTTTTTTGTAAGAAACTCTTTATCACCTTGACTCAGATTCAATTCAGTAGGTGATTCAGGTGCTGTTCTTAACCCCAATAATATTTGTTGCTCTTTTCTATGGTAATTGGTAAATTCTCGTTTCAAAGGTATATATTTTATAAAAATGAAAAGGTCGATGTCCTGGTTTGTTCTTATTGAAGCATCTGGAATTCAAATCACATGTATGGCCTAAATGGTAAGAACACAGTAAATTCAAACTCTGACCTCATTCTGGTAGGTTATGGTTACTGTCCAGAGGGGCAAGTAAATATATACAAAAATTACATAACTGCTTCTTATTTCATGTAGGTCAGGATATGAATATATCCATCATTACTAATTTATAGTACTCTTTCTTTAGTTGTGTAAAGAAGTAAATGAATAGCTGTAGTCTCCAAGTCTCTCAGCACACTGAGTTTGAGGATCTTGACTAAATTCTTGCCCAGTGTGAAAATAGTGAGAGAACAACTGTGAGATTGAATGTTTGTGATACAGCAAAGCAGCTGTAGTATCAAACAATGATTTAAAAAAGTATTTTGGAATTGGAGGACTGTAATAATTTTAATATGCCTAAGACAAAAATGAATACTTCTTGAATTAATAATTAGATCAGTTGTATTTCTGAATCCCAGTGTCATGCAGTTTCATCCAATTGAGTCAGTGGTTGTGATCTCCCCCTGTCACCTTTAACTTTCCCCTAGTTACCACCAGTTTTCCCTGACTTCATGCTTCTCAAGCAATCATCCAGGCTTTGGCTCCTTCTGGGGCAGATGCTCCTTTCTTATCAGTCCTCTAGCTCTTCTTCAAGAGTACAGTTGCCAGCAAGGCCTGTATCGTTTATACAAAGTATCAGGCTTACACAATAGAGTCAATGTTTAGCAGTCCTCCTTAGAAGATCAGTGCAGCAGACAGTTCAATGAATGTTTGAGGCATTAACACCTTCGGTTCCTCATGCTTCACTGACAAAAAGATATCACTGTACATACTTGCTAGTATCTCACTACAAGAGTTTAGGAATCTTGCACCAGATAATACTGAAGAGAACAACTGGTATAGATTTCTTGGCTTTCTGGAGATTTTTTTTTTTCTTTTAAAAAGTCATACAGACTTTCCCTCTGAAAAACCCTGACATATTGCCACTAAAAGGAGACTTTCAATATTGTGTCCTTTGGTTGTCTTTCTGCTGACTAAAAGTGCCTGAATTTCATTCTCAGATGTTAGAGGACCCTTTGCCTTCTGCAGTTATGATAGCAGAAATAGGTCAGGGAGTGGGTGCTCTGACTGTGGTGACTTTAATGGTGCCCTAGACAATTTATAATCTAAATGTCTAAGATCCTGTCTACAAATGTAATGACTTGAAAATGTTTCCTAGGAGGAAATGCTCAGTTTCATAGCTTGGCAAAACAAATCCCCAATAAGCATTTTTTTATCTCTAGTTCTTGTCAAAAAATGATTTTTCTTCAGTCTTTCTAAATTTCCTGATTCTGAAATGTGTATAAAGTGTTAGGTTTGTGATCGATCCTTTTGATACATCTAATTTAGAAACTTTTCTCAGGAAAGTTGCAATTATATAAATTTTTGAATGTAATTTTCACATGATGAATTTGATGTTCAGATAGTACTGAAATTGTAATTTTTAGGAGGGTAAAAGCCTTTTGTTAATTCGTAACTTCTGGTTCGCTCAACATTTGAAACAATGGCATAATTTTTGATAATGACTGTTGGTCAGTTAAGTCTGTTCCATTTCAATTTTGAAATAAGAAATTATGAAATTGATTGTCAAGGCAATTATGATGGAATGAATTTATCTAGAGGTAATTATAGCATAAGATTGGCTATTCAGGCAGTCATTAACTAACAACATGAACTTTTGGGAAAATTATGCCTTTTTTCTGAATCTTAAAACAGATTTTCTTTACTCTATGTATGCCCTGTGTGTGATGTAGATTATTGTCCATTAATCTTCATGCAAAGCATTGATTACTTTGTATCATGTTTGAACACTATTTCTTTCCAGAATACCTATTTCATTCCTTTCAGTCTCTGACATTAATGCGCTTCCAGCAGTTCATTTGCATAGGAGGTTACTTGGTTGCAACCAAAAAAAGGAGATTAAGTTATGGCATGAAAATACATGTGATGGCAAAAGCTTGTAAGAGCTAAATAAAACCAGTTTCTTTTGTTTTCGTTCCAACCTTTAAACAGCAGAAGTGGGGTGTGTTATTGTAATAGTGATACATAGCTTTGAAGTTATGTTGATAATTTCAGCCTCCTAGTTTTAGGTAATCTCTAGAATGAAATTGTAAATGCTATTCCTGCAAAGAATCTGCTTTGGTTTTAGCATGTGTTCTCTCCCCACATCCTGGAGCGCTATGAATTAACAGTTTAGGTATATCCATCTGTTTTGTAGAAAATAAAACCTTTAGTTAACTAAATAAAACTGGTTGTATTTATGATTGAATGAAGCTCTGGAAATAAGCTATATTGTCATATGAAATTAGAATAGTCAAACAAAAAATAATCAAGGAATTTGAAAATACAAAATGTTTATTATTAATTCTAAAGATAAGTTTGTTCTGTAGGAATCAGACACTGGGATGTGATGTAGCTGAGCAACCCACATAGTGACCCCTAAAGGTTAAGAAGGACTTGCCAAACCTACCCAGTCAGAAAAGCATGCAGTATGGTTAATCAAGCAATCTATTACATTGGGCGGCTCTACACCTGCTTTCTTAGAAGTCTGGACTCTTGCTGAAACAAGATGTGATTTGGGAAAGGTTGCATTTGAGAGAGAAACTGTCTGGGATTAATATGTTGGCTGCACTAATTGAAGTTGGGTAAGACATCATTAGTCAGGTAAGATTTATATACAACTCTGTTCCAAATCTGTTGAAATACCTTTTTCTTTTTTCTTTTTTATTTTGGGAAGCTTTCTGATGTCAGAGGTTCTTCATGATGAATGATGTTAGGGTCTATCAAACAGTTCCATGAAACACTGAACATGTAGGTTAGTGATGTGTATCACTACTTGTAAAATCCCTTCCCTGGGCAGATTTATCTTGTGCTAGCTGCTAGATTTCTTGGTAGCAAAAAAAAAACCCCTGAACTATTATGCAGCATTCTGGCCTGAGGTTTGGAGCAAGACTTAACTGTGAAGTAGCAACTGGCTTAAAAAGACTATATAGTATATAACAAAAATTTTGTCTGTCTAGAGATGTGGAAAGTACTGACACCAGAGGTTAAAAACAAAATTTATGAAGATCAGGCAAATCAGTTTATTGTCAGAAGTTATAATTCCATTTTTGATCAGAGGAACATTATTCACTTCAAAAATCTGTAATTTTTTTAAACTTAGTAATTGGTTTAAAAGAGTCTTTTTAAAGACTACATGGCTGTGCTGTAATGATGTGACTGAACACTATCTGGAGTAGAAGATGGAAGTCTGGTAGTATTGCTAAAAGAGGAGTTTGATACAGGGAGATCCCTGAGATGTCATGGTTGATTAAGCAAATTCATTAAATTGGTGATAAATACAGTCCTGCTGATGTGTTAATTAAACAGTGTTTTCTGTGTATGTGTGTGAAATCTGGCAGAAATTAAGAATCGATTTATATTCATTGCTGTTGTCCTTAGACCAGCCTTCAGAAAGAAATGTTATTGCTCTGTTACTGTTATTTTTATATAATGTTATATTCAGACTGCATTTATGTGTTGACTCCCATTTCAAATCATGCTGATAATATCTGTGAAAATGTAATAAAACTGCCATTAAGCACTATGTACCTTTTGCTTGAAATCCAAATTAATGAGCAATATATGGGTCTGACTGATTTTGAAAGTAGAGGTCATCTATCTAGTAGAAAAGGTGATGTGAACTTCTTTCCCTCACTGCTGGAATGCAGAAAATTTCACACAAGCAAATCTACTAATTCACAGAATGCATGAAGAAAATGCTTTATATATAGAAAAAAAGTACTTCTGAGGAACTGCCTGTCCTTTGTTGCAGTTGATGTTATCTGAGGGAACAGTGGGATGGAAACAACCTGGCAAACTTTCTTTTTCATTGAAATTTTCTGGTTTGGTACAGCTGATCCAGCAGGTCCATTAGGTAAACCACATGCCAGTCAGGTTTCCTGGCAATTTGACCATTCTTCTCCCTTGCACCAAATCTACCAGACTGGTTTGGGCTTCTACAGCTTTTGCCAAGTAATATTTCTGTGAACCAGGCTATGCCACATGATAAATATTTAGATTTATTTGAAATCAGGAATTTTCAAATATCAATATCCTATTTTGCCAAGAATCTTGATATCTGTCCTGTTCTAATTTCAGTTGTTTGCTAAATATTAAAATTGTTAAATTACATGTAGTATGGATATATTATTCATTTTTACTATGAACTAGCTTGCTTGTGTCAATGATTACAGCAATTTTTCTCTGTTAGCTATTGTGCTGCAGGAGGTATATTTCTTGGGGTAGAAAGGTAGCTTGATATTTTACACAGTATTTTTAGCTTGTGGTAAAGATTACGTGGGACAAAAATATTTTCTTGACACAAAAAAGCAGTAAACCATCTGCTTTCACTGGGATATTGTCCTTTGCTAACTAGCATGTATAAACTAACATAATATTTTTCCCTTTGTAAAAAGACCCGAAAATCTTCTGCATGTTTAAAATTGTAGAAGCTTATTTCCAGGTCATAATCAAACAACAGTGACCTTTTTTTTTTTTTTTTTTTTTTTTTATTTCTGTTTGGACACTTACCAAGAAACCTGGGCACCAGAGCTGGCAAGCTAAGGAATGTTTCTTCTCCCCTAAAGCACTTTACACATTAAAACTGAACAAGCCATGGCCAGTAGGGGGTCATGAACGAAAATGAGAAGAAGGGTAGGATGACAGTATCATGTGGTTATTTAGTAAGGCATGCCCATGTCTGAGTTTGTTTTGTTTTACTTATTTTTGTAGTTTGAGGCTTTTGAGGTCTTAGAGAACATGAATCTATTGTGAATTTATGTGAACTATAGTTTTCCTGGCTGCCTCATGGCTGAGCTGCAAGGCTCTCAGGCTGCATGTAGTTGAAAAGACAACATATATGCTGTGTCAGGCAACATCACTTACATCTTTTTATGCTGCATTTATACCTTAAAAAAACTTATCAACAGACATTGCGTCAGGTCTGTAATAGCCATTATGAATGGGGTCTTATAAACAAGTGAACAAATACTAATTTATGACTTTTTTTAAAAAAAATTCTGCTCTGGAAAACAAATTCTCATAAAGTCAATTGAAAACCAGAACATCAAGATTTTTATTATGGTTAGCACAGCATGTTTTCAATAATGACTAGTCCTTGACTTTGTGTTCAACATTTGAGGTAAGGGGGTGGGGAATGGAGAAGATGACTCTCCTTTAATCATGCTTTAATTACCATAGCTGGATGAACAGGGGGAATAGCAACATGCTCACCTTTCCAAGTGTAGTGTCTCTGATGTCCTGTGAAACATTTTCCTGACAGATAGTGCTTAGCAGGACTCTGAAAGTCTTTAAAAACTGCAGAGCTGTACTTCTAAGGCCCAAAAGGTGAAGGGGTAACTTCTGTCTCCTTGTTTCCTTAATAGAGTAGACCTTTAGCTGTTTGAGGGTTTTAAAATTAAGCAGATGTGAAGTGGAACACTTCAGTAGTTTGTCTACTCTACTGTTCAGTAGAGTGTCTAAGACAGCATAGACCTAAGAGTGGTCAGAAAGTTGCAGGATTAACAGGCTGCTGAAGGATCTAACTCTCCTTTGCGAAGGCTGACAAATTTGGAATGCCAGATGTTTTCTCAGAAAATCTCTGTCTTAAACTTTTTACTGTCAAAAGATAAATGAGATCAAGGCTGTTTTCTTACTGGGAGTTCCTGAATAAAATACTTTAAAAAAAAGAAGAAAAAAGAAAAAAGAAAAGGCAAACTTCCTCAGCAATAGAACCACCAAAGGACTGAATGCTGTTTTTCTGGGGGAGATACAGTTTGGTTTCTCACCACGAGAAAGTTGAATTTACCTTATTCTAGTTTGCTGTTTTTTCTGGTCATGATTTGCTGATGCTACCTGGAGCTTAAGACAGGTTCTTAACCATGCTAGGGTTGATTGATTTATGCAGAAGGAAGTGTGCAATTAAATTCTTGGTCCTTTCATCTCTTACAAAGTATCTTCCAGCAAACGGTAAAATAGTATCATATTGGTGGTTCCTCTTTCCTGGTCACTCCTTTAAAAATGGTAGTCCACAATGATTTAAGAAAAGAATTTGAATGACAGAGGTGTTGCAACCTTATGGATGGAAACTTCTCTAAAAATTATTTGAAGCTTAACTTCCTTTTGAGGCCGCATCCACTGTCCTGGTGTCTTGGTGATACTTGTAATCTGGAGCTCATTAACTGGAATTAGAAGAACTGTGAAGAGAGAACAGTAAAATACCTGACACTAATCAACTTGTATGCAGTGGATGATACCATGACAGTATGACCTCTCTGCCTTGCCTAGCACTTTCATTTCTGGACTGAGCAATAACCAAAACAAGTGAGTATAAAAAGGATATCTGATGGATGTTTTCAGTATTATAGCAATAGTCTTACCTGATGATGACTTTTTTATGAATGACATATACTCTCTAGCTTTTTCAAATCTAGTTTATTCACATATCCCAAAGCTGTTGCATGTGCTTGTTTCAACATGTATAATCAGCAAAAAAAGTCTGATAGTATCAATGGGGATGTTACTTTATAGCTCATTTGATTTACCTGTTTCTAATTTAAAGTCTTAACTGAGACTTAGAACATCGTGTACTAAGCGTATGCTACTAAACTTATTAGTAACAAGCATTTACAGGTCATCTGCCACCTGATATTCTTCATATGTAAACATAAACATGCTTAGCTTGGGGTATTCTGCTGAGGCTATTTTGCAAATTGCTGTGAGGGGGAGAAACCGAATAAAGCACTAATGCCCTAAAACTTCAATTCTTCTATCTCTCCAGTTTTTGCATGTACAGTAGTATTTAACAACCCCCGTAATGTTAACTTCCCCTGTATTATTTCATTACTTATTTGTTTTGCTAAACTGGTATGTGCAATGAAGAATCTGTTCAACCTTTCCAAACTGAGAGGTCCCACAGTTAAATAGCAGGGGATTTTTTTTTTTTTAATCCTTGTGCAAAACAGTGGTTTAGAAATAGCTTCATCAGCTGTATCCATTTCAGGCACAACTGCAAGAGTTTGTTGTCAGCAGGAAACAGAACCAGATGTTACCAGTTCTTAGTTTCCTTACCTCATAAGGACTGCAGCAAGCCAGATCTTAGGGTGTTACTGAGGTCACTAGGAAAACAACAAAGAAACTGGCACATCATGGTTTTCATAAAGCAAAAATAATGAGAAAAATAGAACTCTTTTCAGGTAGGCAGTAGCTAACACTGCAAACCTCTTTAGCTGTGTGTATGTCTGCCTTATAAGTAATTTCTGTTCATTTTGGTTTTAAATAGCAAATAAGTGATACACTTCATGCATGACAACTTTTTTTTATACCCTCTAGTTTTAACCAGGTGCTCAATTATTAAAATCTTGAGAAGGTAATACTTGAATTCAGAATGTTTTCAAAAGAGCAGTGGAGGAAATCTCAGGGGAAGGTCTATTTATGAGCCTGAGACAGCAACATTTCCAGGTAAAATAAACTCAGAATTGTAATTAAACGCTCAATAGGATCCACATTGTGGTTTTCCAGAATGTCTAGAACTATCTGATCAGTGATTTAATTTTTTTTAAGCTTTGTAATGAAATTTAACACTGATAGGCTTTATTGTTATAATGTGATGTTGTTATTGTTACCAGGGATGCAATGACTTTAAATTTGGGAAAACTTTGAAGGTAAATGGAAAAAAAAGTTCCAACTTAAATATAGGTTTATTGGCTGTAGGTCATGACGACATGATCGGGGATGGCAGGGAGGGTGGGAAGTAAGGCAATTACTAATCAACTGATGTGAATTAGAGAGGCCAGGAGAGGGCTAAGCAGAACTGACATCCTAGACTTCAAAAGGGCTGACTTTGTCTTGTTTAGGCACCTGCTTGAAAGGATACCTTGGGAGACGATCCTGAAGGGTATAGGGGTCCAGGAAGGCTGGGCACTCTTTAAGAAGGAAGTGTTAATGGCTCAGGAACAAGCAGTCCCCAGGTGCTGTAAGAGAAGCCAGTGACAGAGAAGACCACTCTGGCTGAACAGGAAGCTTTGGCTGGCACTCAGGGAGAAAAGGAAAGTTTACAGCCTTTGGAAGAAGGGGCTAGCCACTCACAGTGATTACAAAGATGCTGTGAGGCTATGCAGGGCAGAAATCAGGGGGTCTAAAGCCCAGCTGGAAATTAATCTGGCTTCAGCAATCAAGGATAATAAGAAATGTTTTTATGTCAGTAGCAAAAGAAAGACCAGGGAGAGCTTCCATCCACTGCTAGATGCAGGAGGAAACATGGTAACAATTGATGAGGGGAAGGCTGAAGTCCTTAATGTCTTCTTTGCCTCAGTCTTTAATAGCAAGACTAGTTGTATTGAGGGAATCCAGCCTCCTCAACCAGAGGACAGAGACTGGGAGAACGACCCCCCCACAATCCAGGAGGCAGTCAGTGACCTACTGCATCACATAGACACACACAAGTCTATGGGACCTGATGGGATACACCTGAGGGTGCTGAAGGAGCTGGCTGGGGTGCTCGCCAAGCCACTTTCCATCATTTATCAGCAGTCCTGGCTGACCGGGGAGGTCCTGACAGATTGGAAACTGGCCAATGTGACGTCCATCTATAAGAAGGGTCGGAGGGATGATCCAGGAAATTACAGGCCTGTCAGCTTGACATCAGTGCCTGGGAAGCTGATGGAGCAGCTCATCCTGAGTACCATCACACAACACATGCGGGACAACCAGATGATCAGGCCCAGTCAGCATGGGTTTATGAAAGGCAGGTCCTGCTTGACAAACCTGATCTCCTTCGATGACAGGATGACCTGCTTATTGGATGAAGGAAAGGCTGTGGATGTAGTTTACCTTGACTTCAGTAAGGCCTTTGACACCGTTTCCCGCAGCATTCGCCTGGTGAAACTGGCTGCTCGAGGCTTGGATGATCACACGCTTTGCTAGGTAAAAAACTGGCTGGATGGCCGGGCCCAAAGAGTTGTGGTGAATGGAGTTAAATCCGGTTGGCAGGTAGTCACGAGTGGTGTCCCTCAGGGCTCGGTTTTGGGGCCTCTCCTGTTTAACATCTTTATTGATGATCTAGACAAGGGGATCGAGTGCACCCTCAGTAAGTTTGCAGATGACACCAAGTTGGGTGGGAGTGTTGATCTGCTCGAGGGTAGGGAGGCTCTGCAGAGAGATCTGGACAGGCTGGAGCGATGGGCTAAGGCCAACTGGATGAGCTTCAGTAAGGCCAAATGCCAGGTGCTGCACTTTGGCCACAACAACCCCCAGCAGCGCTACAGGCTTGGGGAGGAGTGGCTGGAGAGCTGCCAGTCAGAGAGGGACCTGGGGGTGTTGATTGACAGTCGGCTGAACATGAGCCAGCAGTGTGCCCAGGTGGCCAAGAAGGCCAATGGCATCCTGGCTTGTATCAGAAATAGCGTGGCCAGCAGGGACAGGGAAGTGATCTTACCCCTGTACTCGGCACTGGTGAGGCCGCACCTCGATTACTGTGTTCAGTTTTGGGCCCCTCACTACAAAAAGGACATGGAATTACTCGAGCATGTCCAGAGAAGGGCAACGAAGCTGGTGAAGGGTCTGGAGCACATGTCGTATGAGGAGCGGCTGAGGGAACTGGTGTTGTTTAGTTTGGAGAAGAGGAGGCTGAGGGGAGACCTCATCGCCCTCTACAACTACCTGAAAGGAGGTTGCAGAGAGCTGGGGATGAGTCTCTTTAACCAAGTAATGAGTGACAGGACAAGAGGGAATGGCCTCAAGCTGCGCCAGGGAAGGTTTAGACTTGATATTAGAATTACAGAATCACCTAGGTTGGAAAGGACCTTGAAGATCATCTAATCCAACCATTAACCTAACACTGACAGTTTCCAACTACACCGTATCCCTAAGTGCTATGTCGACCCGACTCTTAAACACCTCCAGGGATGGGGAATCCACCACCTCCCTCGGCAGCCCATTCCAACACCTAACAACCTGTTCTATAAAGAAATGCTTCCTAATATCTAGTCTAAACCTTCCCTGGTGCAACTTGAGGCCATTACCTCTTGTCTTATCGCTCATTACTTGGTTAAAGAGACTCATCCCCAGCTCTCTGCAACCTCCTTTCAGGTAGCTGTAGAGGGCGATGAGGTCTCCGCTCAGTCTCCTCTTCTCCAGACTAAACAACCCCAGTTCCCTCAGCCGCTCCTCGTATGACATGTGCTCCAGACCCTTCACCAGCTTCATTGCCCTTCTCTGGACACGCTCAAGTAATTCATAGATTCAATTCCTAGATCCCTAGGAAGCATTTCTTTACAGAACGGGTAGTCAGGTGTTGGAATGGGCTGCCCAGGGAGGTGGTGGAGTCCCCATCCCTGGAGGTGTTTAAGAGTTGGGTTGACATAGTGCTTAGGGATATGGTGTAGTTGGGAACTGTCAGTTTTAGGTTAATGGTTGGACTGGATGATCTTCAGGGTCTTTTCCAACCTAGACGATTCTGTGATTCTGTGATTTTGTGAATAACAGTTCATGTGGTGTCTTAAAACATGGAAAAGAATAGAAAACCTGACAAATATGAAGTGGATTCACTCTGAGGTCACTAAAACTTTTCTTGAAGGAAGAAGTAAGTGTGAAGTTGCTGACAGAATTTAAAGGATCCCTTTGGGGTTTTACTTTAAGTTATTTTCTGTGCAGGAAAAAGCAGGTGTGTGGTTATGGTATTAGTATATATTGTGTCTCAAGTGAACTACAAGACTGTAACAAAAGTTCAGTGCTGCTTAATAGTACAAAAAGCAAGGACATGAGCTTAAAAACTAATTATTGAATTTGTGGTGATTATTTGGAGCTTATACCCTGAAATTAAAAAAGGCAGACCTTAGTGTAATAGGTGAACCCAAAATAAACATGTGACGCAGCTGCAGGAAGGACAAAAGGAATCCAAGTATCTGATGAAATAGAGGTGGTGGTGTTGAGACTACGTAGAAGTCATGAAATGTCCTTGTCTGTGGTGTGGCCATCTGAGCTATATTAAGTACAGCAATGGCTGCAAATGTAATTGGGAGATTGGAGGAGCTCATTTCATAAGAAAAACAAAGCATGGTGTGGTCAGCTAAAGCCAGTGCTGAAAAGGGTCCATAAGTCTTCTGTAGAAAAGGAATCCTCAGAAAATGAGAGTAACTGGGGTGTGGGGGAGAAGGAACTATTAATGATCAATGCAATACTTTATGAAGAGAAATGAGTATAACCTAGTGATTAATGAAGTTAGACAAGAAATTGTTTTTAAGGTATTTAAAGTGCTTGCTACTGAAAGTAGGTTGTGTGAATGTGTATTGTGAAGGAAAGTCCTGACAATATTTAAGATGGCAGTTGATTAAGGTTATGAAGAAGATTATATGATGAAGTGTCTACTCATGGTCCATGAAATTCTTTACTGTCTTGTTTCTATGTTAATTTGTCCTATGGTATCACAACAAATGTTTGTTTTGTAGGAAAACAGTGTGTGCAAGTCCATACTAGTTCCCTTAAGAAGTTGGTTGGCTTTTTAAGCAGGAAGGGGACCATATATGTTTACTTGTTCTTAAAATGCTTAGGTTCTCTGAGACTTCAAAGAAAGGTGAAAAGTACAAATTACAGTATTGTAATAGCTATAAGAATCCAGCAAGACTTTTCTCATTTTACAAATGTAGAATTCTAGTTGAAGCTTCTTAATTTCCATGCATGTAGAAATTAATTGGATTTAAACTAAAAAATTGCACAGCATCTTTCCAGTTTCTGATGCTTAATCTTCTAACTCTTTACTGACACTGTCCAACACGTTTGAGCTTATTGTTTCCAAATGCATTAAACTAACATTTGAAGATTGACATGTATCTAAACACAAGAAGCCTTTCATTAATATAGAGAAACTAATCCTGCAGAAATGGAAAATAAGCATAAAGCTGTTCTGTGTCTGAAAATTTATGTAATGTGACCTTATGTTAGTGTGCTATAGCATATTTAATACTGTCCTGAACTTTTCAAGCATTGGTTCATTTGGTTTTTTTCTATTAGTTTTTGTGAGGTTTTTTGGTTTGCTACTTTCCTATCCAATCTCTGTTTTCCTCTGTGAAACTATTTAAAGCAATGTCCTTTATACTGCTTTCAAATGGTCTCAGAACATTTGGCAGTTCATGTGGGTTTGTCAGTAACAGGTATTTTAAATTCAAGAAATTCTTATAAATAACTTCACTCCTGTGTTTCATGGCAAGGAAGCAAACCATCCATACAGCATATTATGATTTCTGAATATATATGACCTTGAGTATTAAAAGAGCAGTTTACAATGTTTTACATTTATTTGGGAAATTTAAGGAGTCCAGTGGCTAGGGACAGCTTTGAAATGTTGTTTGATAGTACAGTAGTCTGCTGTTTGAGTACAAAACATGTATTAAAATTATCTAAAACACTTTGCATTAGGAAGAAAAATGTTTATAATTTTTTCCCCCCTATCTATGAAGATGGACGAGTGGCCAAACATTTTAGTAGCTTAAGAAAAAGAACACTTGGACACATGAATTATACAGAAAAGAAACCTAACAGATCTCTAAGATGTTTTTCTTAATGTAGTTATTTTATTTACTTAATCAAGTCACAAGACAAGGAAAGAAAGTTACTGATGTCTCCCATGTATTCCCCCAGCAAGCCCAGCCACAGGTTAGCTTCTAGTAATCCTTGAGAAATAGTCAAGGGTGCTTTAAGAACTTCTCTGAGTAAAATACAGCATTATGGCACTGAATCAGTGAGTTATTTCTCTGTTCTTTTAACGTACGGTTACAGTTGAAAATGTAAAATATTACTCATTTCCCAGGTAAATATTGCAGAACACTTGAACAAATTAAATGGCAATAAACGTCGCTTGAAATCTAATTCTTGAATTAAAATTGTCAAGATGGGATTTATTTAAATGTGAGGAAGTAACTAATATGTATATGTTTTTTTGTGTTTTTCCTATTAATTCTAATATTAATGAATGCTTTGAATGTTGGGAGGGAGAAGGCCATTTTTGCTGTGTATATAAACAATGTTATTTTTCTGACATTTACAGCAAATGCATACTAGAGCAAAGTCTGAAGGTGGAGAAAGAAGCCTTATATGCTTGTCACTTCTGAAGTTCATGCTCAAGTGTATGTGATGATATGGTCAGTGTCTCAGGGTCACTCTGGGGAGTAACATCTGAGTTTCAAATACATACTATGTGAATCACCCATGATGGCTACTGTAACTGTCTCTGGAATATGCATTACCTTGTTGTGTATAATGAAAAATAGGCATGCGTCTAAAGAATAAACTTCCCTGATCTTGGGAAAGGAAGGCAGGGGAGAATGAGAGAGAGAAGCAAAACAGTAATTAAAGGTGATTAAGAAATATTTTCCATTTTTATGATATTCCTTATTTAAAAAACAGATAAAATAGTGAATGTCACTTTTTGAACTGTTTTTTGATTACTAGACAAATTTGGAAATACCATCTATTTCTTTGATTATAAACCTGAGTTTAACTGCAGGTCTTTCAAAAAGCTTTTTCTCAAAGGAGTTTTCACTCACAAAAATATTAATGATTTTAAAAAGATTCATCCCAGCCAGCTAAATAGAAAATGACCATGAGTGGTTGTGCTACTACCCCCTGAATTATAAACTTTAAATGAAATCAGGAGCTGTCTTAGCAGTACTATCAAGGTAGAAGGTGTATTTCTTCTCCTTTAGGAAATTCTATAATGATATACTCTTTCCAGTCTTGGCTAGAATTTCTCTTAATATAAGAAGTTGAACCTCAGATATAATAATTAATCTTCATAAAAAGTATAGATTCCATTTCAGAAAGTGAATGCTAACTCCTAAAGTGAGATTCAGTTAAAGGTTTCATAAGTAGATTCATACTGATACAAACCAGTATACTGATACACAAAGAGTTAATTACTTGCCAGCAGCCAGGGGACTAACACATTCAGTTAAAACAAACTTTGGAAACTGCTTAACTGATTTAATAATCTCCAATAAATTTATATTACTTTAAGATTAACAACTTCAATATAATTGTTCTTTTTTTTTTTTTTATTCTACTCTCATTTGACTATGAAAGCACTTTGTTATTTAATCTGAAGTTATTGTCCCATACATGAAATGCTGCACAATTAGCCTGGACTCTAAACTCTGTCTGGTTTGTTTGTTTCTGCTCAAATCTCTAAAATAAGTTATTGCAATTTACTTAGGATGATCAGAATTAACTATAATTTGAAAGCAGACTTTTACTGATGTTTCTAAATACCTTTAAGTACAAATAACACGTAAACTAGTATATTACTTGGTGCATGTTCATATTCAGGAATACAAGAGAAGAATGAACATTTGTACATATTAAATCACAAATTACAGTAATGAATAAAACATAGATTTTTATGGCTCAGCAAGATTGATATGTCTTGTAACCAGTGTTGTCTTAATATAGAACATAAAAAATGTAGTAATTTCTCTGAAAAGTTCTTCAAGTTCACACAGTGGTGAACTTGCTGATTTATTGTTATTGGGATAAAAATTATGTGTGGGATACTGTCTAAACTAACATATCCAATGAAGAGTTGCTATATTAACAATATTCTCCATGGTTATGCTAGCACAGCAGAAAAGATGGTGATATTGTCTTCAATGCCAGCGATACTTTGAGAAACTTCCAACCAATTTACTTCAAAACAACAAAAAAAATCATCTAAAAATCTATGAATTTTAAAATGTTAAAACACCACGAATTGTTTTTGTCCATGTAGGACTAAGAAAGAATAACACAAGTCACATGCATCTGGGTTAAAACCTTGCAAAACAAATTCAAGTGGTGGCTTTCTCTCGTGTTTCATTTGTCTATCTTTCCTTCCTTGTTTGAGTTGGAACTCAGGTCGTCTACCACAACTTGGTGAGAAGGCAATTTTCAACTGGTTTTTTTTAGCTAGAAGTATGGACAATGGCACTTGCTTTTGATGAAATTTGAAATCCATATTGTACTGCTAGGAAACTTGAATTAGGTTCAGATAAATTCTCAAAGTTTTAACCTAGATCAAACCTCTTTCAGTCCTGGTATAACAAACTTCAGTGAAGGTCTAATTGTAAAGTGTTTGCACTGGCAGTGAACAACTTGGATACTATTTTTGCAGGTGATCAAATATAATTAAATATGGTCTTTTAGCACTAAGTAGTGATAGGGAATTTTGTTGGTCTACATTTGCGTTGATATTATCTACAGCCATGACCACTTAATAGTAGTTATTTCAGGGAAGTGTGTTTGTAGATGGTACACATCCATTTCCTTAAAAGAAAGTGGTACATACCTGCAGATGGATAGGGCAGGTTCAAAACCAGTTTAGCTATATAGCTTTTAATCTCACTAGATGAGATGACTTGTTGCAATCTTAGTGGTGTGAGAAACTCTAGAAAAGCCACTAAACTATGTAGCACTGCATAGGAAAGATGGCTGAGCTATATATATTTATTCCTGCTTCACAGTGGATAGGTGGTTAAGTGTTCTTAAGATCATTATGTTGCTGTTATTTCTAGATCATCTTTTGGGTTATGTGGCAACTACAAGTTTCTCCTGTTGTTAAATCATCAGATGCAGAGCATTTGCTTCCTGCTTACTGTGTCATGTAAATAGTAACAAAATAACACAACCTAAATAAAGCACCCTTCACCTGGATGTTAGTTGTCACCTAATGTACTAGTGGAAGAATTAGTAATGAGATGTTAATTAGAGCATTTATATATCATATATGCATTTGCTTTTGTGACTGTGTGAAGCTGTTTTTCTTCTGGTAGGATTAAATGAGAGAAAAAATCTTGACTGGAGAGACCAGGTTGTGACTGACAGCAGGTAGAGAGCATGCTTTACATAGAAATAGGTTGCTGTAATACTTCTGTGATTCAACACTAAAGTCTTGAATGTTAGTTTAACAATCATGACGTGACTAAGAATGTTATGGTGATGAAACTGTATTCTGGTTGTGCTTTAATTCCTGTAGCCTCCTTGCTGAATATAGACAAATTTTACTCTTATGGATTTTAAGTCCTGTCGCCCTGTTTCAGCTCTACTTATTACTGCATGTGATGATTTTGTTTTGCTAGAAAGCAAATATTTCAGTTCTTACTCTTCAAAGGGCAACTTTACTAAATTCATCATAAGAAGAGAAAGTGATGCTTTGGTAACACAGAATGGCTTTACATGTTTGCTGTAGTTTGGAAAACTGATTCTAAACACTTCTCCCTGAAATTAAAAACATGATTGTTAGTGGATTATATATTGATCAGTTATCTTTGGAATTGCTTGGAAATGTGAGCTGCTGCATGTGTACAAACATGGTGATGTGTGACAGGAAAAATAATAACTGTGCATACAAGCAAGGTTTGTCATCGAGTCCTGGCAAAAAGTAGATATGAAGGTTCTAATTTCTAAACAAAGGTCATTAGATAATGGTAAATTAGAGATACACTAAAAACAACACCCCCCCACCCCACCCCCATAATAAGCCACCCACCCCCATGTCACAATAAAAACTAGGCAAGTACAAATCTTAAAGGACTCCTGTCATTGTGATGAGGGAAAATCCATTAGAGCTGTGTTTGTTCACTTATTTCCTGATCAACTTGCTTAAGGGCTCAGCAAAACAATTGGTCACCAAAGGAATGTTTTTCCTCTCCTGCTTTGAGAGTGCAAAAATTATAGATGTTAAACCTGTGAGGCTGTGACTAGGGTTCACCATGTCTGCAAAAGCTTGTATGGTTTGAGGAGGAAAATACTAACATTCAGGAATACTTGGCTGCTTTGGAGACTAGAAGAACAGGTAGCTAGCCCTGGCTAGTTAATGTACTGCATTTTTCAACTGTTAACCTCAAAACCTTTTAAAAATTATCATCCCTTCCTTTTGTAGAAGTAATGAAGTCAGGGAGGATGGACTGATTTTTCTGACAAATGTCAAAAAGACAGTGCACACTAAGTGGTAAAGTCTTAGTCCCTGAGGCCTAGTCCAGTGCACTTTCTAATAGACCATGCTGGTTTTTTGGGACACCGTGGTAGATTATTGTTCTTGAAGGCATCTCAGTATGTTGTCTGTATGTATCTAAGGTTTATGAAGGAAAAAACAAATCCAGGAAACTCTACCTAGATGTAGGCTGTATGTGGGCTGAAATGATAACATCAGACATGCAAGTAATCTAACTAAGATGGAAATAAGACATGGTCAAGATCTTGTTGTTTTGATGGATGAAGAGTCTTTGCTGAAAAACCTATATAACCTATAAATAGGACCCAGCTCTGGAAAAGTGTATAGGCTGACAATTCAGTCATCACTGTAAGAGATTTATAATTTCTACAAGTGGACAGAAGATGCTACACTGGCACTTATTTCTAAAGGACACCCTACAGCTTGTTTATTTGAGCATAATTAGGGATGGGACTGGGGGTGATGGGCTGCCTTCCTTGCCAAGAATCTGCCTGAATGGGATATTTGGAGCCTCCTCATCCAAACAGAACAAGATCCAATGTACCACTGAGTGAAACTCTCCCTGCAAGAGGCATTTACACTGACATAAAGTCCATCATAAGAGAAATAAAGTATAGTAAAAGATGCAAGCTATGTTAAACACTTTTGAGGTTAGGTAAAAACAAAATAGTCTGGTCTACTGAAGGGTGTCTGGAAATACATACAGTAGGCTATTCAGAGAACTTCCATATCAAAGTGTTTGGATGATTTTGTGGGTGGTAGGGAGTTTTGGGTGGGGTTGTGTTTCTGTCTTTACGCTTCAGAGAAAGTATTCAAGTAGCCATAGAATCGTTTGGGTTTTTTTTTTATAGGTAAACAGTGGGACTTGGATGTTACTCTTGAATCCAGTCCTGACTTTGTGGCTGTATGTTCTCTATGTGCTGATCTGAGCAATATAGGTTTTTTCTTGCTTCAGTGTAGGATCCTGTTCAACACACTAATTTCTTTCCTCATTGGCATTTTTCCTATTCTTAAACACTTTCAAAACTCCTCCAACTTTTCTTTGGACCACTGCGAACTACCACCTTGTCTTATGTATTGATTATCCTCATCAGTTTAAACTGTATGCAAGACTGATCCTTATATGCAAAGACATATGGTGACAAGTCTTATAATTCCTCTTTATTTGCATTGGGGCTTGAAATACTTAATCTTTGTCAAACCTGAAACCTTAATACATATCTTTGTCCTACACAATTGTATAAGTAACTTTGTTCTATCTATTGATCTATAAGCAGCTGAGCAGGGAGTATGTTCCAGGGATGATTTGGGGCTTTATCTGATAAATGAAATTTCCAGCAAAGAGAAGAACCTGTGAAGGGGATAGGGAGGAGGAGGAAAATGTAAAAGGGCAGAATGTGTGTTCTGTGTCAAGCCTAAAAAGAGAAAATCTGTACCTCCAACAATACTAGAGTACACAAGAAGTAAAATGGTGTTACTGCCTTAATAATGACATGGAGATGGAAGGACCCCCTACAGATTCATGAGACCAATTTCTAGTGTGCACTGGCTGCCAGCACAAATGAATGGGCAAAGAGAAGGGAAAGATTGCTTTATTCCTTCAGATAGGCTTGCCATATAGATATTAGGATAACTGCAGGTTCTGAAACCTTCTCAGAAGAAGAAATGCCTTCAAGATCCAGAAATTTCAGCTCACATTGACATAAAATTTGAGAAGATTATGTTTTAAGTCGTTCAATAAAACTAGGAATCTAGTAAAAAGACAGATCTGACACATTTTCAGTCCAGATGTGCTTTCAGTAAAGTGTTTTTTCTTGTAGTAGAACAAATTCTAAAATATTTCTCCCCCAACTGTTGCTAATCAACAGAGAGGTTCCTGGCTATCAGGCAGCTAATCTTGCAAACTTCTTAACAGAGAACTGCTTAAACCAAAGTCTTCTCTAAAAGAAAAATCTACTGTTTGTTTGATGTAGTTGTACTGATGAGACCAAAGAATTCAGTGGTCGTGGAGACATCAGTCTTGATATGATGAGTAGTTTTCCTTTCCTTGAATTGTAGCACACTGCGTCTGCTTGGGAACTTGCTATAGAGGCTTCAAAGGAAACCACATAACTGAAGACAGATTGCCTGCTGCATTAAATTTTAGATTTATTTGGAATGCAAGTTCCTTACTGAGTGCTATGAAGATAAAAATGCTAAGTGCTCTTCCTCATTCTCCATCCAGGGGAAAGATTTTACTGTCATTTATCAAAAAATATTCTTTCAATATTAAACATATATAAACCACTTAATTTTTGTACCCATTCTGTTGTACTTCACTGTATTCTACCCGCTTTTTCCAGTTCATTTTATACTTAAACTGCACTACTATTTAATTCATTTGCATTGCAGTCCTGCTCCATGTGATGTGGAGGGAGGGGAAACTATCTGTACTGACATGTAGAAGCAATCCTGCTATATAAAAAATAAGGAGAAAATAAATCTATCCTGCAAAGAATAATGTGTTAGGTTTTGGAACAATCAATCTTTCTTTGCAAGGTGTGGGATATAGTTTGCTTTCAGTGCTTCAGGATGAGAATATCTCCCCTGCCCTCCACCATATACTAGCTGTTTAAATGAAAAGTAACAGTGGATTCAATAGTTCTTGGTAATGTTAACACCAAAAGTTTAAGGTCATGCTATCTGCCTAGTGGTGTTTTCCTATGCATCTGTCTACTCTCTACAGCAGAGGTGTGTGTAGCTGTGGTATGGCAGGCCATGAGCACAACACTAAAGTCAAAATCCAGGCTGTGATTTCACTTCCTTGTGTAGAGACTGAACACAGAATGATTTTAAAAAGACTTATTTCAAGTGTCTCACTCTTCAACTGCATTAAAGTGAATGGAGGTGGGTTCAACCAGGCGTGCTACATAATCTTTGTATGTGTTTATTTTTAGGAAGCACTTTGTCATATTTTCACTGTTTCTTCAGACAGTGGTGGATAACTAAGTGATTATTTTATTCCTGAGCTGTTAATGGCATAGAATTCAGGATACTTATTTGGCACTTTTAACTATAATGCCACCTAGTTCTAATAATATTTATAATCAATAAGATCATGACTAAAAATACAAGAATCACTGTGACCTCAGAATGTAGCCATAATAGCAGAACAATGATACCAACAGTATGGGTTTGAAATAACTTCAGAATTTTTACACTGTCTTGCATGACACAGTATTAAGTAGAAACAGAGAATTTTGGGCTTTTTACTAACATGCAGGTTCAGGAGCAATTAAAGTGTAGGAAAGGAACTTGTTTTTTTCCTAAACTTCTAGATGATTATTATTGAGATAAATCTCCTACGGAGACAGGTTTGTGAAGAAAACTATGTTCAGTAGCAATTGTTGGTATAATAAAAAGGCTTATCTAATGCTGCACTATAACATCAAAAGACATAAACTTTGAATTGTCAACCTAAATTCAGCTACCTCTGAGCACCACGCAGTTTTACATTCATAATGCGCAGTTTTTTTCTAAACAGGCTTTCCTCTAAGAAATTCAGTATTTCTTGACTACAAACAAGTATTTTATTTTGTTTTTTCCTTGACAGTAAATGAATTTTAGTACCAGCAATGAGGAAGTAACAAGGGCTGTGAAAGTTTAAATTTCCTGGCCTTTTTACTATTTTAAGGAATGTTCTGCAAGTCTTCCTGAAACCTAATCTATTTAATCTCTCAGACTGGAATTTAGCTGCAGTAGGAGAAAAAAAAAGTCTTAAAATGGATTTGGTCATCTTGACAAATACCTGTAAGTGCCAAACAAGATGTCTTCCGATGTGCTTTCACTTTTCACATGAATTAGAATTGTGTATTCTTGTTTAGCATAACTTATTTTCTTCTGGTTTCAGTAGGAATGATGACATTAAATTTAGTTAATCCAATTGACAGGAAATTAATGGAGAACTACTACTACTTCTTAGTAGCTTGTATAGAGCGTTTTCTGTAAACTTGTAGAGGGAGATAAGAGTTAACAAAACTTTTTTAGACAAAAGTTCATGCAGTCTCTTCCTGATCTAAATCCATTGTTCCTTAAGGTTGGCTTTCGCTATGGTGCAGATGATAGCAGATAGTGGTGATGTCTCTGCCAACATGGGCCGCCAGTGAGATAAAATATCTGTGATGTATACAACTTTCATATTATAATAACATTTTAAGAGCAAATGCATAATACTCTTTAAATGGTTTTGTTAGCAAGACTCCCAACACAAGTTGACCCAATGTAGAGGTATTAAAGAAACAACCAAACAACACACCCCACACCCCCCAGTGTTTTGGTAATTATTTTAAACTTTCATGAAGCCAACATCTGTTGGGGGGAAGGACAGAATATTTTAAAACTAGACTAAAGGCCTTTCTTTTGAGGAATTTAAGTGCTGTATCTGGAAATTAATTTTTGCATTTCTTCTTGTTTCTGTTGCTCTATTAGTGAAAGTATTTTCTGTTCATAATAGTGTGACTGAATCCTTCTTGGGGAGTGTTTTCCCTTTCACTATATCAAAATGTGATTAATGTAGTCAAATGTGAAAGGCTGGCTATGATTCAAAGCTGTATCTTTTACAATGGGAGCCTGAGACTTCCGAGCAATATTTTTAGCATTGGTTACGGACACCACTAACAATAACTGTTTTGACTAGAAAATTTGTTTGAAGAGGAACTCTGTCTTGGTTGCAATTTTACCGTGAACAGAGAAGCTTTATTTGATGCACTGCTTCAAGCAAATTTTTCAGGCTATTGGAGTAACACATTTATTTCCTGTCTCCTAGTGTGGACTTAATTGTTGTGTTATTCGATTTTCCTGCCTGAAGAATTGATTTTAGGGTTTGGAGGTTCTTTTTGTTATTGGAATGTGACAAAATTGACAAGTACAGGATATTCCATGGAAAAACTTGCAATGTTTTGAGAAATAGCCATGCTGACAATAAAATCGTTGTTAATGACTTTATAATTCCTCTAGTGATTATTTCTGATCACTAAAAGGATTCATGAGCCCTTTGTGGAAAATATGAACTCTTTATTAGCTAAGAAAAGGGTAAACAAACATCCGTTTAGCCTCTTAAAAAAAATAAAATTAAAAACCCTTGGAACTTATTCCAAAGCCAAATAATTTGTTTGTACTTTTCTCATTTTAAAAATCAAAGGCAAAAACAAACTGTAACAACTTAAAGTATGAAATTACATGTGCCTTCTCCCTAAAAGATGCAGTTGTGCCTGATCTGCTTGGAGAAAACTTACTATTTACAAGACTGAAAATTCTATTAGTCTCACTAACATGAATATCTGTTGACTTGTTAGTGGATTTTGATTTGTATCCCAGATCAGAGTGCTTTATTCAAAATAAAACTTTTTCCAAAGACATATTGAAATAAATTGCTTAATAGCTATCTTGCATTTAGAAAACTGAAAGTTAAAAATGTTTTGAAGAAAAAATGTTCTCTGAAACAATCTAGTTTTTGCATTATCAGACTGTACTATAAACCGTATTTCCTATATAGAAGAAAAAAGTAATTTTTGAAATTTAGCTTTCTTACTACTTTGTGCTTTAGAATCTATTGAATGTTATTGATGGTGAAATTCTGTTATTTTTGAAACACTACTAATAAACTGGAAATAAAAGTAGGGAATTTATTTTGTCTACATAAATGTAGTTCATTATTAGATTTTCTTGACTAAAGAGACTAGAAATTAACATCTCTGAAGGCAAACAAAAGTGGTAACATTTTTCACCTATCTATATGGCTGCCTAACATAATGGAGAATAGTCTCAAACTTCTAATAGTTTTCATTTTAGAGTGAAATCAGTGATTATATAGAAGAATCAAAGAATGTTGATCATAAAATCAACAAACACTAAAGCAGTTAATGTTATTCTATTAATTTAAAAAAATCTGCAAAGTTCTATAGTAATGAAGAGTTTGCAGGGAACTAGAGTTCTCATTGTGCTCTATGTATGGAGAAGAGAAAGGTGATATTTAGACAATCACAGTTCAAGATTTGTGATAATTTGTGTACTACTAGTCAATAAGAAAACATGGAAGGTTAGATGTAGGTGAACCAGACAAGATAAGAAAAGAAAACCATATAAGAAGGGGAAATGATATTAGCTGTTTTTTAGAGAAGGCAGTTAAAGAACTGTAGGTAAGGAATTTGTTCAACAGAATGAAGAAAACTTGTAACGGGATGAACTCAAGTCCTGCCCAAAATGCATGCCTTCAACTACATGTAGTTTTCCCAGTAATGTTAAACACTAATGTACCAGTAATTTTTATGTTTGTTTACATCAACATCTCTTCCTTCTAACTAAATAAATTAGGTCATCTCGAATGAAGATAAGACTGTTAGTATTTATCCCTATGCTATACAGACATACAGTGTTTGCATGCTTGATTATATTTTACAAATCAAATAGAAACATTTTCTGTTCTTCATTCACTGGTCTATATGCACCAAGAGAGAAGCTTATTAAGAGTTTCTTCAAAGTAAAAGGATTTTTCAAAGCAAATGGCAACAATAAGAATTTGCCCCTAGTAATCAGCTTAATCTTTTCTGAAACAACATTCTGCATTTTATATGGGGCAACAGCTGCAAGACTTAAGAAGGTATATTTTTCAATAGAATTTGAGTCCTTCCTGATCATGAATTATGCTTTTTATGTGTCAGAGCATAAATGTTTCCAAAATAAGATAGTTCACTCTACTCCAGGCCAGGAAACATGCTTTTAACAAAGCTAGTCAGAATTTTTTAAAGGCTTTTCATGTTGCATGCTGGTTTTCCTTTCCTTGCACTTCTGGAATTGCCTCTTTCTTAACATAGTTTGGAAACAAGATTGACTGGACTTTTACATTAGATACACCTCAGTATATAGTCCCCACAACATCCTTCTCTCTGAATTGGAGAGGTATGTATTTGATGGATGGACTGTTCGGTGGATAAGGAATTGCTTGGATGGTTACATCCAGAGGGTAGTCCATGGCTAAATGTCCAGATGGAGATCACTAACAAGTGGTGTCCCTCAGGGGTCCAACCTGGGACCAGTACTGTTTAATATCTTCATCAATGACAGTGGGATTGAGTGCACCCTCAACAAGATTGCATATGACACCAAGCTAAGGAAGTGGTGTAGCTGACATGCCTGAGGGACAGGATGTCATCCAGAGCGACATCTACAAGCTCGAGAAGTGGGCCCATGTGAACCTCATGAGGTTCAACAAGGCCAAGTGCAAGGTCCTGCACCTGGGTCAGGGCAACCCTGGTATCAATACACACTGGGGGATGAAGGGATTGAGAGCAGCCCTGATGAGAAGGACTTGGGGATACTGGTGGATGAAAAGCTGGACATGAGCCAGCAATGTGTGCTCGCATCCCAGAAAGCCAACCATATCCTGGGCTGCATCAAAAGAAGCGTAGGCAGCAGGTCAAGGGAGGTGATTCTGCCCCTCTGTTCTCATGAGACCCCACCTACTGTACTGTGTCCAGCTCTGGAGCCCTCAGCACAGGAAAGACATGGACCTGTTGAAGCAGGTCCAGAGGAGGGACATGAAGTTGATCAGGGGGCTGGAGTACCTCTCTTATGAGGACAGGCTGAGAGAGTTGGGGTTGTTCAGCCTGGAGAAGGCTCTGGGGAGACCTTATTGCAGCCTTCCAGTACTTAAAGGGGGCCTACAGGAAAGATGGGGACAGACTCTTCAGCAGGGCCTCTTGCAATAGGACAAGGGGTAATGTTTTTAAACTAAAAGGGGGTAGATTTTGACTAGATATAAGGAAGACATGTTTTACAATGACAGTGGTAAAACACTGGAACAGGTTGCCCAGAGAGGTGGTAGATGCCTCATCCCTGGAAATATTCAAGGCCAGCTTGGATGGGGCTCTGAGCAACCTGATATAGTTTGATGTCCCTGCTCATTGCCAGGGAGGGAGTGGGGGTTGGACTAGACGACCTTTAAAAGTCCCTTCCAACCAAACTATTCTATGATTCTGTGAAGGGTCTGAGGGGTAGGTGGGCTGCATACAGGTGTCACTTGCCTTTATTCTACTTACAGCAACAAAAGTTTGTTTTATCATAAATTTTTCTCTCAGAATTTTTCCTTGCCTTATTGCTGTGTAATAATTAAAAAAAAAAAAACCAACTTGTTTTTCTAAGAATTGCAAAAGCTGTATTGTTAGTAAATGAAACACAAGAAGGTGGCAGGTAATATATGAAGTAACATCGTATTTTTCTTATTAGACTAACATAGATAAGCCCTGCCATTGTCATACTAATCCGTATAATGACTCACTTATAAGATTATATTTGCACTTATATTTGCAAGACTAATCATAACCTTATAGTGAGAAAGCACTGTTCAGATTTACTCTTCCATGCTTAACTCTTCATTGCTGTGCAACCACGAATTGTTAAATTCATGGTGCTGCTTTTTTTAAGAAAAGCAGGACACAAATACTGAAACAATTCACAGTTTAAACAGCAAACTAATTTATATTAAAATTATGAAAAAATTACTGTAAAATTATATAGATATGGGCATACACAGGCAACATCTTAGCAATTTTTCTCTGTCAAATTTTCTACCATTTTTTGAAGTGATGGCAACTTAAGTTTCAGTACTCCTTTAGTACCCTTAGAGGGTCACACCCTCTTTTATGGAAAAGGAACATATACACCAAAAACTCTTAGCTATTAGGAGATATTTTTTTGTGGAATGTCACTTTACTTTAAAAGACAATCTTTAAGTGGGAAAACTGATATAGGCAAGAATATTTCATAAGTAAATTAAACTGACCTGGTTAATTTGAAAGCACTGAAATGTCTAATAGCATCTAAAAATCAGAGTGCCACGCTCACAGGACTCTTAAGCGCATGTATTGAGTTATGTAATTTTTGTGCCAGTGTGCTATCTAAATGATTTCATTATTATTTTCAGTTTTCCTAATATTTTTTGAAGTTACTGTTCCCAAGGGAGTACAAGCAATTGAAAATAAACTTAGATGAATAATTTAATAAAATATCTCAAACAGTTTGAGAAGCCATTTTCCACTATTGGGAGACTTTATTGGAAAAACAATGCTAATTGAGGATATTAAAGATGCAGTTTACTGCTGTGTTGCATCTCCAAAATGTTATACATAAATTTTGGTTTTGTTTTTGTTTTTTTTTTTTTAGAATTTCATCACCATAATAACAGTTGATAGTTTAGTTGAGCAAGTTACAGAATCCAAAAATCCACCATGGGCTAATAGGTAAGCAATAGTATTTTTAACATGAAAAATATTTTTAACTTGAGACTTCTTGTGGGTTTTTGTAGATTCACATGTGCAAGGTCTGGGAATACCTTCAACATAAAAATTCAAGGGAGGAGACAGAGAGCCTACAGAACTGGAGTATGTGTACTATAGGAAGGAGATAGCAAGTTGTAATCTTTTATGATTTTGTGTTTGTAAAGAAAAAATTTGTCAAAATCCCATGCAATTGTAGAGAAGCTGATTTAAAAAGGTAAAATAAAAATAAACTGAGAAACTGCCAGTGCTTGTCTGAGGATTAGGTCATTCAGGAGGGAAAAGTAAGGCTTGTTCAGGAAGGTAGTAGAAAAAAAATAATCCTTGTTAGCTGGGGTGGGCTGAGGACTATTTTGTGGAGGAGTACTTCCGGAGTGAGGTTAGTAGAAGCAAATTTTGTGAGTGTGGTATGATTGCTTCAATAGTAATAGTGTTACTGAATAATGCAAGAATCTGAAAGGCCTAAATTTGGGAAGAATTAGTATTCCAAGGATGAGAATATAATAAATTAAATGGCAGGAATGAAAGAAGTTAGTAGCTGGCAGTGGTACAGTAGTCAGGTCCTCTGGGTAATGATTACATTGGAATTGATCAATGATATCTAAAACTGATTGAGTGATGCAGAGGAGCAATGTATAAAACTTTTAAAGTAGAAAATTATTAATGAGGTGAATAAATTAAGTTCATAAACAGATAATGTAATAAATCAATTATAGGGACTTAAAAATGCTGGCAATTATGGAGTCAGATATGCAGAGACATTATTATATATGTCTTCTGTTATAGTATTAATTTTAAAAATGCCAAATATTAATTATTGTCTAATCAGAGGGAGCAATCAAAGATTTAATGTAAATTATATCCAGTGAAAAGCCTGACTGTATCACACATTTTTGGTGCAGAGCAGACAGTTGAGGCTGACAACAGAGAGCATGACTGACTATATCATTTAAGTCCTTGATAAGCCTCAGAAGTATAATTTACCACTTCTAAACAAGGTAGCAGAAAAGATGGTAGATAATATTCATTAAAGCAACAGTGAGTTTTTAATCCTCTCCTTAGCACACCTGGGCCTAAATCAATGCAGAAAAATATTAATTACATCAATGTATTCTAAGAATAAATTTTCAGTGAGATATGAGACATCATTTAAACCAATTCACAGCCCAGAAAGCTTCCCAAGTTTTCTTTGACTTGTTGGGCCTCTCAAAATGAGGTAGCTGTTCTTTCTCTCTACTGTATATTTCTTGGTTCAAGGGATTTAAACATCACCAAGAAAGCAGAGACCTTCTCTAGAACTGAAACTAGACACATCACATCTTCCCCAACAGTGACAAATTCTAGTAAGAAAAGGTGCATCTGTAATGCTTGAGTAGTATAACTTTAACTGTTGTGATCTCAGGATGTGGCATGGCTTGCAGAAGGACCAACAGTTACTGTTAGAAACTGAGACAAGTTCTTGGGCCTATCTAATGGGATAATTGTTAAACATGAGCAATTCCTCCAAATCTATACTTAAGTTGAAGTTGGCTTTTCCTCTTTAATACCTGAAGGGTTGAGTGCACCAAATTTTGTCCTTTTTTTCCCTAATAGTATCACAACATTTAATATAACTTTAATTCTCCCCACATGTCTTTCTTTATTCAGTATCTCTGGTAAAGGAGGCTTGGATATGTTTCTGAATGCTGGAAGTGTATCTTTTGGTTTTATTACTAATTAATTCTTCCTCATCTGGATAGGCTGGAAATCCTGCTTGACAAACCTGATCTCCTTCTATGACAGGGTGACCTGCTTATTGGATGAGGGAAAGGCTATGGATGTAGTTTACCTTGACTTTAGTAAAGCCTTTGACACCATTTCCCACAACATTCTCCTGGTGAAACTGGCTGCTTGAGGCTTGGATGATCACACGCTTTGCTGGGTAAAAAACTGTCTGGATGGCTGGGCCCAAAGAGTTGTGGTGAACGGAGTTAAATCCAGTTGGCGGCCGGTCACGAGTGGTGTCCCCCAGGGCTCGGTTTTGGGGCCACTCTTGTTTAACACCTTTATTGATGATCTAGACGAGGCGATCGAGTGCACCCTCAGTAAGTTTGCAGATGACACCAAGTTGGGTGGGAGTGTTGATCTGCTCGAGGGTAGGGAGGCTCTGCAGAGAGACCTGGACAGGCTGGAGCGATGGGCTAAGGCCAACTGGATGAGCTTCAGTAAGGCCAAATGCCGGGTGCTGCACTTTGGCCACAACAACCCCCAGCAGCGCTACAGGCTTGGGGAGGAGTGGCTGGAGAGCTGCCAGTCAGAGAGGGACCTGGGGGTGTTGATTGACAGCCAGCTGAACATGAGCCAGAAGTGTGCCCAGGTGGCCAAGAAGGCCAATGGCATCCTGGCTTGTATCAGAAATAGCGTGGCCAGCAGGGACAGGGAAGTGATCTTGCCCCTGTATTTGGCACTGGTAAGGCTGCACCTCAATTACTGTGTTCAGTTTTGGGCCCCTCACTACAAAATGGATATTGAATTACTCGAGCGTGTCCAGAGAAGGGCAACGAAGCTGGTGAAGGGTCTGGAGCACATGTCGTATGAGGAGCGGCTGAGGGAACTGGGGTTGTTTAGTTTGGAGAAGAGGAGGCTGAGGGGAGACCTCATCGCCCTCTACAGCTACCTGAAAGGAGGTTGCAGAGAGCTGGGGATGAGTCTCTTTAACCAAGTAATGAGTGATAGGACAAGAGGGAATGGCCTCAAGCTGCGCCAGGGAAGTTTTAGACTAGATATTAGGAAGTATTTCTTTACAGAACGGGTTGTTAGGCGTTGGAATGGGCTGCCCAGGGAGGTGGTGGATTCCCCATCCCTGGAGGTGTTTAAGAGGCGGGTTGACATGGCGCTTGGGGATATGGTGTAGTTGGTAACTGTCAGTGCTAGGTTAACGGTTGGACTGGATGATCTTCAAGGTCCTTTCCAACCTAGATGATTCTGTGAAATTCTGTGAAATTCTGTAATGTGAAACTGTCCTTTCTGTAACTATCTTGACTGTACATGCAGCTGATTAGAAAATAAATTTTGACACATTTCTGCTCTTACTTTATTTTCATATTCCCCTCCATTTCTCCTATGTATGTTCTTCAAGCTGATTAAAATCTCAGTGCAGGCTGGTAGTTTCTGGAGTAAAAGTGAAATTGTTGTATTTGAAAACTTAAGGTATAAGCAGCTAAATTAGTGGTCAAGAAATGTTAGACTAAGAAATGAATGAAGCTTTTACATAGGTCTGCCACTTTAGAGCCTTATTTATTTTTTTATACAGTCCTAGCTGATTTGGATACATGAAATTAATGCTCCTAAACCAAATACAGTTTGTAGTTTAATTTCTTAGGATGCAGCATCTGTAGGAACTGCATTCCATTTGCATGCTTTATAAATGAATTAGGAAAAAGTAAATTCTAGTTAAATGTTTGATTGCTGTGGAAATGCAAGATGTCACTACAGATTAGGTTATCAGTGCCTGGAGCAGGTACTGGGTAATCCCAAAGTGTTATGTTATTGAAGAATTTTGGTGTGGTAAAGTGTGAGGGTTAACTGAGAATGAACATGGTTAAGCTGCTCTTTCCTTCCTGTCCTTCAGATGGACCTTCATTTCACATATGCACAAATAAATACATACAACAAAGGTGTGTGCACTGCAGTAATGAACTATTTCCAAATCTAATAATTTTTACTTTCTGAAATTTTTATCTGTGTTATCTGTTACTTTTTTTAATGTTGCAATTTATATTGTGAGCCTTTTGTTTTCTGGCTTTTCTTACTGCTTTTCAGGAAAGAAGTAGAGGGGAAATAGCAATATATTTGCTTTGGAAGAGAGAAAGCCTGTATAAAAAATTCAATCTGCTCTATTCAACATAGAAGATGAAAGCAAAGATAAATTTAATATTATACTGACCACCACAGTGTAACCTTTCAAAGGCATCACTAAATTCTTCAAATTATACAATTCATAGTAGAAAATCATATACTTGTGGACAGTTGTTGACAAGTATTTTGTGTGATATTTCTAAAGCTAAACTGTCAGTCCAAATTCTGCACTTTGGAAATAAGCTGAAGTTTCAAAATAAACCCCAAACCCAGTCAGCAGGGAGATTTGCCCTAAACCTGAAAAATCAATTCCTGTCCGTAAATTTCATCTGATATCTATTAGGAAAACCACAACAGCAACTAATCAACAGCTTCCTGAGTTGAATGAAAGTACAGACCAAATTAAATTTTCTATATATTACAAAGGATTATCACAATTTAGTGGGTAGAGCCCAGGTTCCTGATTTCATTTTTAATCGTTCCATTAAAAGAATTGAATTGCTTTTTTTTAAAAAAGCTTGCTTCTACAAAAACTTCAGCATATGGATGATTTTATGTTGTATATATATTGTGTGGTCTCTATCCCATTTTGCATTTCTTTGCATCATCTTAATTCTCTGTATGTGTCATCTTGTCTTACTTTCTGATATTCCAATCTAAACTATATTAAAAACAGTTTAGTTCAGGAAAAAACCTCTGAATTCTTTCTAATTTGACCTTAAAGACACTAATGCTAGCCTAACTGTACTTACCCAATTTTTAGACAAGTGAAATGGGGGACACAAGAAATCTTGAGAACCTGCAGGTCAGCTATGAAATACAGATTAACTTTCTAAATAAAAGGCTTTCCAGCTTCAGATGAGGCTCTGCAGTAACAGTCACTATCGTGCTGTTTCAGTGTTTCTCCTGTGAGTTTATCTAAGCAGAGAATTCGAAATACTCTCTGACATGAGTCCTTCCCACGGGCTGCAGCTCTTCCTCAGCTTCTCCAGTGTGGGTCCCTCCTGCATGCTGCAGTCCCCAAGCGCTGAACTATAACATCAGGGTCTTCCCTCAGAGTCCAGGACTTCTTCAGGCACAGCCACCTGCTGCAGGTGGGCATCTGCTCCGCCGTGGACCTCCATGAACTAAAGGGGGACAGCCTGCCCTCTCACCGTGGGCTGCAGGGGACAGAGGAGTCCCCTGCTCTGGTGTGCTCTGTTCCCCCGCCCCCCCCCCGGCCCCAACCCTGCCCCACCTCCTTTCTTCCACTGACCTTGGTGTTTGCATAAGTATCTCACTTACCACTCCTCCTCAAGTTCCCCTTCTTAAATATGTTATCACAGAGGTGCAGCCATCGTCACTAATTGGCTCGACCTTGGCCAGAGGTGGGTCCTTGACTTGGAGCTGGGTGAGCTTCTAGAAGCTTCTCACAGGAGCCACCACTGTAGCCCCTTCCCCCACTACCAAAACTCCACCACACACACAAACCCAACACAATTAGTCATATAATTGTGGATGCACTAAAGTTGATATTCTTTCCAGATGCAGTTACTAATGATGATACAGTACTTCTCACCAGTCTGGGCAGAAAGGTTGTTGTCCAGCTTTTATTGTTACTTTCCTCCTGCTTACACTTATTAAATTTCAAAAGCATGTTATTCTCAACTGTTGCACACTGTAGCTCTGTTGTAGTTGTCTTCTATTCTAGAATTGCCTGTATTAAAACAGGTGGGAAATGATCAGTGCATAGAACGTTTCAACTTTTTTTGAGATTTAAAACTTTGAGAGGATCAGGAATTGGATCTGTCTTCCTCTCATCTTGGTTTTGTTAAATTTCTGATGTGACTTGGGGTGAATTGTATGAACTGATTCAGTTCACTTGATGTCACAATGTGGACAGTATTGCCTCCCTGCAGCATGGGTAGGTTAATGGATTCTTTACAGAGCCATTTCAAACACAGTGGAAGTCATTAAAGGGCAAAATACTGTGGCTGCTGCCATGCTTGGAAGCTCCAGGACAGTAAGCTTCTAGCAGCTTTCATTAGTAGTGCTACCAAGAAAATTGTATTATATAGTCCTGTTTTCAGTTGTTTCTGTAATTTAAAATGCTTATACTTTTTCTGTAATATAAATATGAGATTATAATTTATCTTCCCAGACAGAAGAAAGTATAATGGTAATTGAGACTCAGTTTTAGGGAATAAGGAGAAGATGCCACCTTGAAAACCCAGGCTTTTATGGAAGTACTTGAAACTATTCTCTTGGTCCTCTGTGGTGTTTTCTATAGTGAAGGAGTGTTTAAATTTTTCCTGGAGATATTCAACAGAACCTGCATAAGTGCCACATGTTCTGTTATATGGTGTTTTCCTCTCTCCCCAGAATAAGCATTAGGCACTGTCTGGAAGCAGTCTACAAGGTCTGGTTTATGCTTTTAAGATATTGAGCAGGGTATATTTTAATGATGGACATAAAGCAGTGACAAATCTGGAAATGGTTACAAACGTTGTTGGTCTGAGTATTTAAAACTCTCAACATATTTGAAATTGACTTCTCACATTTGGGAGATGAGGTTATGGAAAGGGTGGAACTTTCTCCTTCCAGGTTTCTCATTTTTCTTCAATTCTCAGTCACTGAGGTCTTACTCATTTCCCTTCCAAACTGAATCAAGGAGCAAGTGTAATCCTAAAGGAATCTTCTTCACCTATGTTGTGAAGAACTGCTGATAGAAGAATATTACATGCAGAGAATTCAGTTTCATGATTCAGACTTTTGGATGAAATTATAGTATTTGGAATGATTTAGATAAGCTATGGAGAAAAGCAGGTGGACTGTTACTGCCACTCAGCCTTTGTGTAATCAAAATATGGTATTCAGACTTTGAAATCTTAATCAGACTCTTTCTTGCCAAACTTCTTTGCCACATCTCTCAGCAAGCAAACATGTCATCCTTAGGTTAATATCTAAAAAAAAAGCAGTGAGCATAAAGCAAGTTAGGCCACAAAGGACTGAAGAGAAAGCACAATTTCTAGTCTAGTGGTCCTCAGAGAAAATTCTGCCCTTATCATTTCTATAGTATCAAGGAAGATCAAAATAAATTACTGTTTAAGAATTATTTCTTTTACCATACAAAGAGAAATGGAGTATCTCAGGTAATGCAGTAGAGAAGGAAGCAATGATAAATATGTTAGTAAATCATACATCTTGTGGAGTTTTCTCTAAAATCCTTTGATTTTAAAAAAATAGTTCAACATAATAGTAGTGGCATACTGCTGTAGTGTTGAAATAGAAGGGCTTTTGAGCTTTGTCAAATCAATTAAAAAGTTACCATATTTTAGTGGAGTAAATCTAGTCTTAAAATGACAAAACCTACATCAATATTAGTTGGTGTATAGACTAAGAAAAGTGTTATCGCACATCTAACCAGAACAAAAAAAAAAAAAATTACTTGTTTTTCCTAGGATGGGTGATGGGATGCTTATGCAGTTTAAAAAAACTAAAACCACCTAAGCAACCCAACAAAAAATAATCCAAACCAAACCAGAACAAACCAAGAAGCCTCTTGACTCCATGAATGGTACTTCATGCCAAGAGCTTTGAATGGTAGATCCTTTCCTTATCTCTGGAGAGAGCTTTTATTTAACTATGGGGCCCAAGAACTGTCTACCACTGATCATTAGAGAGTGAAAACCCAGAGTAGAATGACAAATTGGATATGCACATGAACTGAAGTACTTGTGCCTGGAACCAGACACTGGTACTTGCATGGAATCATCTGGTCTATGCTGCTGCTTCAAAACCTTGTCCAAAGATTGTTCTTTCTTTTATCTGGACAGAATGAAATTCCTGGAAGATGTTTTGCTGTTGTCCTTGTCATTTCAGAATAGGATTTTCTGGGAAAAGCAACAAATAGTAGATAAGGTATTTCTGTCATGCCAAGAGTTAAAATACTCAAAAAGCCTTGGAATATAGCTTTTTGTATTATAAAAATATGGGCAAAGCCAAGGTCTCTTGAAGGCTTTATGTATTTCTTTTCCCTTCTTACAGACCCATTTGGTAGGCAACTCTGTCAGAAATATTGTGTCTAATCTCTGGTGACTTGTCTCCTCCTGCACAAGCCTCTACCTCATAATGTTCTTACAGCTTTCAGAGGTCTGTCCTCTGAAACACAGAAGTCGGTCTGTTGAGAAAAAAATAGCGTATATTTCTTGTCATACTCAATATATTTTCCAAAGTTACTTGCTATTTCTAGTACTGGTCAGGATAAATAATATAAATCTCTGTTTACTTTTATACACATGTCACATTTTACATGCAAATGAAGAATCACCCGCTCCATGGCCACCTGCTATTCGTTCCACCCTAGCATCTATGCTTTCAGTGTTTTTTATGTGAGTTCAAGTTCTGACTGTCTTTTGGACCTAATTTTAAAATGAAATGTGGAAATGCCAAGCTTACTATCTCTTAACATTAAAATAAAAAAAAAGTGATGGATTAATTCCAGTCTGCTAAAATTGTAGGCAGAAAACTGTTTTGGCAAGCAGCAAACATAAAGATAACAAAAGTAACAAATTTTTCATGTTATCAGTCCATTTTTCCCTTCCCCTTTTTTGTAACTGTGGGTATGATCTCTATTTTTTTACTTTGCAGTTGTTTAGAAAAGTTCTTTGCTTAGCAGCCTGTATATTTTAATTGCCAGCTTATTTTTGTGCCAACACAGACTTTATATTAACTCTTTCTTCTTCCTTGCTAATGCTGCTACTACAACAAGCCTATCTATAGGCAGCCTTCTGAGCCTTCTTTTTTGCAGTAGTGAATAAGCAAAGCCTTTTTACATATATATAGTAGACTGTCTGATCTCTGATCCGATTAGTTGACTTAGGTGCCTGCTGAGGATGTGTATACCTGGAAGATATAAATTGATGCACACTGAAAGATCCATAGCACTGTTAGCTTGGCACTGAAGCCACCCCTCACATTAGGACTGGAGCTGAATGTGAAATAGCCCTAAAAGACTTACAGGTCTGAAGTTCTATGGAAAGGGAAGGAAAAGATAGGCCCCTTTGGTACATGACAGTGACAGGAGCACAAACTAGCCCTGAATTTCAACTGGAGAGAGACCTAGAAGAGCAACAAAAGTTCTTCCAGTATCTGGTAGAAGATTAAACCATCTAGCATAACATGGTGTGGCCCACTACTGCACCAGTATCAAAACAATCTGAATTGTTTTCACTATAGAAACAAAATGGGCACTAAAGGATGGAATCACTGGTAGTCATGTCTATTCTTGTACTGGCGGTGTGATTTGGGATGGTTGCAGCCTAACTAGTGGGGCAAATGGGAGACAAGACCAAGGATAGCAAATGATTTGAAAAGTGAAGGGCTCTATTGAAAAGTGTCCCCTCTAATGATGACTCCACTGCACAATATTTTGTGTGTTACTGACTTCTTTTAAATATGCTGAAACATGGCGGTAGCCGTTAAATTTTTTCATGTCTTATTGTGTTGATGTGGTGGCAGACTAAGATGGAGTTAATATTGCCTATGTGTGTTGGACTTACCATTTACTTATAAAAATCTGGAATGTAGAGGGTTATAAGTATTTTACTATATAAATAGCTGCAGATTATATTGAACAGTTTTGCTTTCAAGCTTCTATTGCCCTACTGGTCCTATAAATATTTATAGTAAATATACCATCAAAGCAAACTACAAAACATCTGAGAAACTGTGGAAAAACTCATATACATTCACTTTTTATAAGTCTCTAAATCCTCTTAATGATCCACGGTGATTCAGGCACTTGTTAATGCAAGAAGCATGCAATAATGGCAGGACCCAGTGTTTTCTTACTGAAAGTAATTCCAGCTTTCATAGAAAACATCAGGTTGGAAGGATTGAATGATCATCTGGCCCAACATTTTGTGGGAAAGTGAGCTTAGATGAGATTATCTAGCACCCTGTCCAATTGCATCTTCAAAACCTCCTAGCAATAGGGGCTCTACCATGCCCCTGGGGAGGTTGTTCCAGTCAATGATTGTTCTTACTGTAAAAAGTTTCTTTCTTATGTTGAGATGAAACTTCTCTTGGTGCAACTTGTACCTCTAATCCCCTGTCTTCTCCATGTGGCTCCTTGTGAAAAGAAAGCCTCTGTCCTCTTCGTAGCTGCCCTTTAAATACTAGAATACTGTGAAAAGGTACTCCCTGAGCCTTTTCTCCAGGGACAAAAGACCTAACTCCTTCACTCTTTCCTTGCAGGACAGGTTCTCTAGCCCATTGAACATCTTTGTGGCCCTCCTTTGGATCCTCTCCAGTCTACCCACATCTGTTTTGAAATGTGGGGACCAGAACTGAACACAGTACTCCAGGTGCAGCCTGACAAGCACTGAGTAGAGTGGGATGATCACATCTCTATCTCTGCTAGTAATGCCTCTGTAGATGCAGCCCAGGATCAGATTTGCCTTTGTTGCTGCAGCAGCACTGTGCTGATTTACATTCAGCTTGTTGTCCACCAGGACCCCCAGGTCCCTTTCAGCAAGGCTGCTCCTCAGCCACACAGACCCTCACCTGTACTGGGGTATTTGATTATTCTAACCCAGATGCAGGGCTTGATATTTGTCCTCTTCCACTCATCAGGGACATCTCCTGGTCTCTACCACTTTCCAAATATTATAGACAGTGGCCTTGCAACAATGTCAGCCACTTCTCCTGATGTCCTGTGGAGAATTCCCTCTGGGCCCATAGATATATGTGGGCTGAGACCTTGCAAGAAGACACAGGCCAGCCCTTCTTCCACTATATGGTGGGTTGACATGTGCTGTTGTAGCTATTTTATCTTGTGATCTGGGGTCCAGCTATGCTGGTAAAGACAGAGTCAATGAAGGTATTGGGAACCTCTGCCTCATCAGCATTATTAGTGACTAGTTTCCCTGCCCTGTTTAGTAATGGGCCTGTGTCTTCCCTGTGCGTCTGCTTGCTGCTCATGTATCTGGAGAATCCTTTTTTTCTTGAACTTGGCATCTTTGGCCAATTTTATTTCAGCTTCAGATTTGTTAGCTACTTTTGAAAGCACTATGTAATTTTGTTTACATATTAAATAATGGCTGGTTATTGCATTCCTAGATAAGCACTGACTATTACTATATAGACAAACTATTGAACGGTGAATAATTCTCTGAATATGTTAAGCATAAACTTGAAATGTTTTATAATGAATTGGAACAAATACCACAATTGCTTGAAATGTTTTTCAAAAACTGACTGAAGTTCTGACGTTAAAAAATGTTTCAGTAAATGAAACTCAATTTCAGAAGTATATGGTTATTATAGAAAACAAAGTAAAGTTTACTTTTGGGATACAAGATGTTTCAAAGTTAATATTGTTGCAACTGACTTGCACTGGCCTTTATCTGAACTTTTTACTTGCATATGCTTGGCACTCCCAGTTCACATTGCGGGGAAAAATAAGTAAAGAGGAACCACCTCTGCCCAGGTCAAACTGTGAACTTAAGACCTTAGAGAAGTAAACAAAGATGCACCAATTTGAAAGCAGAATCAGTGTCTGACAGGTGAGTGTGTACTCATTGTTAATGCTAAATCATGAAAAAATAAGCTATTTGCACTCTTCCAGACCCCTGGGGAGTGGTAAGTGTAAGACAAAACTGTAATTTGTTTCCCTCATGGCCACATATTTTCCCTCATGTCTAGTAAAAATCCACAGTGGGTCAGACTGGTTGTGACACCAGCAGGCAGTGCTGCCAGCTGCAGTGCAGTTGTTGCAGCTCAGAGTGACAGACCTCACAAGACTCCAAACTTGCTTGTTTCCTTGGTTCCATGTCTTTTCGTCTCCATAGAGAAGAGGAGGGTTTCAAAAACTTGTTTGTAAGAAATAATCCTTCAGACTTTTGTTTTGTGTTTTCTGTTTGTCAATGAAATGAACTGTATATTTTATTAAGGTTTTAGTTTCCTCACCTTTCATTCAATTACTTTTTACTTCTGAAATTTTATTTCCTTTGGAATGTGTATGGGGCAGATTTGTCTCACAGTAGTGGGTGTTGATGTTATTTCCACCCTATGCCCCCTCCTTTACCTGTGTACTATATGCTGTCATAATGATTCAGATGACAGAAGTAAGATAATTGACTATACTTCAGATGTAAGTAACACTCATGAAAACAAAATATGTAGCATTACTCCTGTTTGTAGCCAAAACAGGACAAACTCTTTCTTAAATAGATGAAACTGTAACTTTGTTATCTTCCATCACAAGGAACACTGAGTAAACGTTGTAAATTTTAAGTCAAAGTCAGATCACATACAAAGACTTGTACTGTGTTAGGTCACACATTGGTTGACCTGAAGTCACTTCATACTTCAATCAGTAGGACAGACACACATATATTTCAAAGAGAAATTTGAAAGCACGTTGAAAGCCTGATCTTGACTCAGTAATTCTCACCTTAGAACAATTCAATGTACACCAGCTGGGGTCAAGGAGGGGAAAGAAAAGAAGAAAGTGTTTAAGAGCATCATAGCAGGTTTTTTGCCCTTATTTTTGTTGAATGTGTTCCAAGTCTTCAAGACTGTGGTCTTGTTTTACCTCTTAGAATGGTTTTACTGTATTATGCAGAACAGGGATTCCATACTTGTATTCCTGTTAAGGATTGTAAATTGTTGTGTTAAAAGATTCTGGTTGATCTATCATCAATAGAAACTGCTTGAAATACTTTTCTGTAAACATTTTCAAAACTGTTGCATTCTTTCATTTTGTTTGCATATTTAATATTGTTTCTTGGGAAGCATGGAGGATGTAATTTTTTTTTTTTTGATGAAGGCTGCACTAGATAAGTCTCTAGTGCCATTTCAGTTTCTGGGTCAACAAGCTCTCAACAATTGATTGAATGGAAAGATCAGGTTTGAATTCTTCAGAAAACCAATGTATCGCTGACCACATGGAAAGGGTTAGGAGGGAGAAGCAGGCCTACTTTGATTGTAAGTTGCGGTCCTATTTGCCTTGGATCACCTTCTGTAAGACTTTATTTCAAAACAGTCCAGATGTCTCATTATGATTTTTTTTCATTATTGAATATTCAGTTTTGATAACTTATATTCATGGATGCTTGTATTAGTAAGGTAGGTTGTAAGCAGATCTCCTGCAATCTGCCATGACAGCTATTACACTTAGGGGGCTGTGCTGGGAAGTTTTTTCTTAGGATCTTTATGATTATGCCCAAACTAGGTAATTTCAGTAAAATCTAATCCTAATTAATTGAAGATTACCAAGAGGAAGGAAGTGTCTACAATACTTTCTTTGTAGTTTGGGACCTGCCTTCAATATTTGAATATGAAATTTGATCTCAGTCATCAATATCTTCTTTCCCTCCATCACCTCCCCCCAAATAACATTTAAAACTTCACTTCCTCTTTTTGATTTATTTGACTATTGAAATGATAATTACTGCTGTTGTCAGTCCAAACTTATAAACTGAGTATATTTTAGAAAAATCAAAAGCATCTATTACTTTGATGTAGTTTATATTCAGGATTGGAAGACAATAACACCTTTTTTTATGTATTTAGACAATTTAAGTTGCCCAGACAACTTTGAAAGGAAAAAGTGCTATGTGAATCTTGTGTTCAATAATGATTTGCCAAAAGTTAAGGAATTTCATCAGTCTAAAAAAAGCAATTAACTTTAATATCTGAAATTTAATTTCTGAAAAATTGTGTTTATCAAAAACCACAGTTTTGAAACAGCTTTCTGTCTGATAACATAGTTTTACAAAAATTACCTAGCTTTGAAAATACAGGTTGCTCAGATTCTGATTCTAATATAATTAATTCCTTGTTCTGGTTGTTTATAAAAACTTGGTTTGAGATGGATTTTTCTTAGATTCCAGAATTAAAATTCTTGCTCAGACGAACTGGAGAGCTAGAAGAGTTAGCAAGATAACTGAGGATTGCAGAATATATTCTGTTTTACCACTTCCTAAAATATTTTTTGTATGTTCACTACAACAGTCAGAACTCTTTTGTATAACAAACAATACTGTTGAAGGAAATTAGAATCTGATTTCAACCACTGGGTCAAATCAGTTTTAAAGGTTTTCAAGGTCCAGGTATTTTTTTTTTATTTATTTTCATTTAGAAAATCTCATTTTGAGGCCCTACCACTAGCTTTTCAAGGATTCTCTATTTTACAAGCTGTTTTGCACTTAGTCTTCACCAGCTGGTAATGTGCATTTTGACTGGGAAGGCTTTTTATATATGTAGCTAAGACCTTGAACATAAATATGGGATTTCTGGTTTTGTTGAGATGCACAGTAATATGGAACAATTAAAACTGCAAAAACTGGTATGTAAACTTTTATGTAGTTAAGTAAATAGTGCAGCTTAGAGGTTGTGTTTTGTTTGGGGAGCTTTCTTGTCTTATTCTGTGTGATAACCTTTCAATGAAAAGTCAAAGGTAGCTCTGATCTGCAAGAAAGATTATGTGCCATTATGTTCCTGATGCTTAATCGGAAGTAAAACATTTTGAAAGGAATGTGAAATAATGGTTTGTTGAAGCAGGCAAAGTTGAGTCTGGATAATTTTAACCAGCCATATTTTTAAAAACTAATCACAGAAGACAAGATAGAGTACAGGTTTAGTGGTGAGGTTGGTATGTGCAAGTTTTGGTTGCAAAAGAGCTGAAGTAGGAGAAAGCTGAATGGCAAGTGACACATAAACCAGTTCAGATTGCTGGACAGCAGGTAACAGAATTGAGTTGTCATCTGCTGTCTTGCTATTATTGTCTACAGAAAATATATTAGACAAAGCTTGTCTTAGTAAACCTTGTGTTGTCCTGGTGGTGCAACCGAGTGAAGTTAATTGCTGAAGTGTGAAATCTAAGATAGTAGCACCCTTCTGCTCTGAAACCAGGCTTATTCTGCTTTATGATTTGTTTGCATGCATGACTTTGCTAACACCTTATAAGTTAGCAAGAAAGGAGTATGTCTATAAAAATCATTGTTATAACTAATGGATTTTTTTTCAGAAATGTAATACTGTATGTAATGTTAAATGTCTGTGAGGAATTGGTGACTTATTCCTCATTTAGTTTGCTTAGAGACAATATGAAGATACATGCATGCATATAAATAGACACAGTAATATTTCAAAAGCACTTATATGAGTAAAGTGAGCAGAGTAACTCTGAACATGAGTGTGTCTTATTTGAAAATAATTTCTAGAAGTTAAAGTTTTTGACACCACATGTAGCTTAGGCTAAGCAAGCCACTTGGTCTTTCCTATTACTTTAAACATCACACCTGATAGTTTTATTTCTTGATCCTAGCAGGGTTTCATTTCTTTCTTTTAATGAATGAATAAATTGTAGAATAAAGTTTTCGAACAGAGCATTAAAACTGAGAGCAGTAACAAGTTGAATTGTTTAGTTCGTGATAACCAAGCTCATTAGAGAATGCTTATATGGTTCACAGTTTAGTCTCTTGCTACTAACTATTAGACATATGTTTCTGATAAGTATTTTACAACTAAAATTGCTGCACTAGCAGGAAGGGTTATACTTCATATTATTTACTGGTTTTAAAATATTATTAATAAAAATAAAGAGCAGCTACACACTCATCTTTAATAACTCGGTTTAGAAAAATGAAGTTCTCAGTTCATTGTAAATCTATACTGCTTTTTTATTTCCTCTGTGTGTATATATGTGTAAAGCTGTTTAGATAAAACATTCAGTAGCTAATATCGAGTATTTGTTTGCATAATTTGTGTTTCAGAAGATTTGGCATGCATTTCTACATCCTGAATCACTAGTCTTGATTCAGTAACAACTAAAAATATGGGACTTCGTCTTTGCAGGCTGTAATTATACATCCGCTGTCCTAGCTTCAACTTTCCTCTCCTTTCCTTCCCTCCTTTTCTACTCACAAAGTGGTTGCAATGAACAGTAAAGATGAAGGATGCCACCTTCCCTACTCCCTGAGCGAGGATGGTGTCACAATAGGCGTTAAGCATAGTTAGTGCCTCTCAGCACAGAGCAAAATTGTGCTTTCAGACCTGAGATCTTTCAAAAGGAGTGAAAAAAATGGAAGAATCTCTTTTTGCTTTTACTCTGTGTACCATAACTTAGTGTAAGAAAGTTGCTATTGTACCAGAAATTCTTGGATCTCAACTAGAAGCAAAGTTTTTCTGTCTCTCGTTACAGATTGCTACTGGACACTGAGAACATTCATATGACACACTGTTAACCTCTGTCCTGTCCACTGTAATAACCTTCTGGCTTTTGATATAGTAGCATGTTACTGAAATGCAATGCTTCATTTTAGGAAGTATCTTCCAATAGATAGATAAATTGTTTTTAAGGTTCTTGCTGAAGAAATTCCCAAAGCATGTGATGTGAATCATAGCCTGCCATGACTGGTTCCTGTGTTTCCAGATCAGTAGTAACAAAACTGCTGAAACCAAGGAGATCAACATGCAGAAAATATTTAGAAGAATTAATTAACACATCAGCAGAATAGATATCAGATGTTAATGATATTCTTTAGCACCCAACTTGGACATGGGAAAACAAATGTCACAAAAATAGTAGACTGGGTAGCAGAAAGAAGCAGAAAGGTGGTTTTGTTCCGGAGAGAGTCTTAACTTAGATCTGAACCAGTCAAAATGAGCTGGCTAGTTATATGGCAGAAAAGACCATATTTCTTCCTTCCAACCTACTGTGAAAGATTAGAGGAGAAACTGTGAACAGGAAAAAAATCCTGCACTCCTAAATTCCAAAGGACTGAAGCATGACAGGTGCTGTGGTGCAAAGAACTAAAAGTAGATATTTGATCATTTAGACAAAATCTGTGTTCAGTTTATGTTAGGTAAGCTGAGGAGTACGTATGGAACCCTTTGAGAAGGCCATGCTTCTAGCATGCCTTTGAAAAAGTAATCAAACGGAACAGTTCAAAATATCCAGCTAATGTTCAGAGGCATTCAATAAAGTGTTTCACTCAAGTGTGTTATGACACTGTTAACTCTCACATCGACACCAAAAAGGTAATTTTGCTCGCTGAAAAGCTGCTGTTCTTAAATTAAAATTTTGCTTTGAAACCAACAGAAATATCATAATAACTCTCTAAAATATTTTACGATTTACGTAAGAGGTTGAGTCCAATTTCATATTTGCTTCACTTTCTCTTGGGATAAAGATTGAATTTAATGATTTCACCAATATATACAATCTCCGTATCAACTCCCTAATATGACATGACAGCACACCAGAAACATTCCTTGGAGAGAAATGCTACAGAGTATTAGAGGATTAAAAAAATAAAATGATTGACTCAAGTTGACAGACCAGTTATTTTTAAAACAGCTTCAGATAAGTTTTAAAAGGCAAGTGATGCCCTTGCTGCCAAAATCTGTCCTGTGCTAGTTATTTCAGGAATATGAGTGCCTTGGTTTCTGTTCTTTATCAAGATATTTAATTCTGTCATTTTCCATTTTATTTAATAAAACTAAGATTTCAGGAAGGTATATTTCTGACCCTACTTGAATCAATATCTTCAAGGGGTAATCTAGACTGTTAAAAATTATGTAACTTTTGGCAGGGTTTAAATTTACAGATGGGGATTTCCCTATGGCTGATTTTACAGAATGTATCAACTTTCCCTAGTTCTAGCTAAATAACACATCATTTTACATCTCTTACCTCAGGACAACGTCTTGCCCACATATACAAGCACACTAAAGAAGCCTTTCTTAACCAAGACTATGGCTATATGTACACTTTTACTGAATACTGCAAGCCATGGGGAAGTTAGTATTTTAAGTTGAGGGTTTAGGTTGGGTTTTTTTTTAGGGGTGTGTGTGCGGTGTGTTTTGTGTTTGGTGGTTTGTTTTTTTTTCAGAAACCCAGGAGTCTGAACTCATAGAAGAATTCTGCTTACAGGAAAGTTTATGGAATAAAGCCACCTTTGTAGTTGTTACAGATGATTTCATTAAAAAAATATGGCTAATTTGGTTGGACAACCTATGAAGAGATAAAAGGTAATTTGCTGGTGATATTATTTATGACAAATAATTTGCACACATTTTAATGATACTATTTAATCATTACCTTTACCTTGCGTTAAAATAGGGAATTTTGAGTCTCTGGAGGTTTGTCTTTTCCCTTTGTTGCTTAAAGTTTTCCTACAGTTGTAAACAGCTCACTGTGCTCCAGGAACTACCATGTGGGACTGTTCCTTTATTTTTGCACAGCACTTTTTTTTGGATCTTCTTACTGCAAATGGTAGGGAAAAAAAAATGAGGTTGGCTCAGAGAGCTATCTTTCTAAAAAGGACAGATCAGTGACTGGACACTTTTAGTTGTCTTAAATGCAAATTCCTTTCTGTCATTCTTCTAAGTGAGCTATTACTGTAAAGTGTCTGGCACAACTGTGGAACATTAATGTGCCCAAGAAGGAAATTCAAAGGTGGCCTTTTTTGATACATCTGCATTATGAACTCCCGAGTGTCCCGGACAGTCTTTTCCTACTGCACTTTTTAAGCTTCTGCTTTTTAATAAACCTTCAGTTCAGACTATTTGGTGCCATATTACAGTCGTTCCAGCACAGGTGAACTGAGTGGCAATGAGAGCTAGGAACATCTCCTTTTAGGAAACTACATAAGGCATTTTGGTTGTCTGCAGACATTAAAGGAACAAGTAATGACACTGATGGTTTTAGCAGGCAGCAGGGTACATCTGTCCTGGATTTGCCCTTATACTCAAGGACTTTGATGGGCTGCTGCTACTCTGAAGAGGCTGCTGCTTCCACTGCTCAATTTCCTTTCTCTCTAAGTACCCTCACCAGCACTGTGCATATCCCTCTCTTCACCATTTTTAGTTAAGGAGCTGCAGGGACAATGTTGTGATCTCAGGGATTCACAGCAGTTCAGGCTGCTTGGAAATTCTGCTAGTTGTTCACCTGGCACTATCTAATAGTTCTGTAATATGTGATGCAAATCTGAATGGAAGTCTAGTTTTTCCTCCCTTTTGTCATTTGGACTTTTAATTTTCAGTCACTCAGGGTAGAATGTGGTCCACTGTATTAATTATTGGCAAGCTTCAAATGTACACAGGTTAAGTAATTGTTTTTGCCAGTTTATTCATGCCATGGGACTAACCCATGCTAAAATACATGCGTGTTGTTATGCAACAGCTGGAAATCAGGGTACTTCTCTGAATAAATGTGAATGTCTGAACATGTCCTCAAGAAAAGCTTTTCCTTTGCTTAGCATCATGCTTGGGCTACCACTGTATTTTGCTGTCTTAAAGATGGAAGATGCATCTCATTGTTTTGGAAAGGTTGACTCAGCTGAATGATTAACTGAGCAGAAATTGGGTATGCATGCTACAGCAACGCAGCAGGGTAATGCTGTGCATGGATATGCAGTGAAAACACCAACCAGAGGTAGCCCCTGTAGTTACAATGTTGCTTTTAGTTACTTGCAGTTTGCCGGACTATTTGTAGGACAACAAAAGTACATAGTCTTAACATTTTAGATGGTTTTCACTATGAAGTGTGTCCAGAAGTTAAAAAAAATTGATCTCAGTATCAAAATAAGGCTCACATCTTTGCTGCTGCAGAAAACAGACAAGATTAATGTCTAATGTTCTTGCAGTCTACAGTAACAGAGACTAAGTTAACTGCCTGTGTTTGGTTTTGTTTCGGTTTTTGTCTTGTTGTTTTGTTTTGTTTTGTTTTCCCAAGAAGTTAACCAAATCCCTTGCTGGTATAAAGATGGCAGATGTTCTTCCAGTTATTTGGCATAGCAGACAGGACAGTAAAGTCCTGTGTTCTCCAGCAGAATCCTTTTTCATGATGGTCCATTTTGGCTTATTTTTGAGCAATGATTCAGAGCAATCTTCGAGGTCTTATTTCAGTGTGCCTGGATTTGTATGCCACGTATGAAAAAGCAGGGTCATCCTGTCCCTACATTACTGCCCAGGTAGCAAGTCCTAATTATTGTATTCTGCATGAATAGCAGCAGAGTCGAGGTAATGAATCATTTGGCATTCTAAACAACCCCCTGCTATTGTCTGTTATCTTCTGTGTAACAACCCTCAGATCCCTCTCACGTCTGACATGGACTTCATTTTGGGCAACATAGCCACGAGACTTGGTATATTAGGTCCTATGAGAGGTACTGCTTTCACTTAAACCCTACTTTTGTCACATACCAAATTAATTTTTAAAAAATTCTGGAATAACTAATGTGACATCTTATTGTAGTAGAGCTGTATATTCTGTTTCATGCTGAAAATCTTTCTTTAGAGGTGGAATATTTATGATTAAGTTCCTCCTTTACTTAATCCCCATAAAACCTTGCTTAAATCCTACTGAGCTCCAGTTATTACTGTAGCTCTCAGTGTTTTGGGGTTTTTAATTTGATAGTCTTGGATTTAAAAATGAAGTGCTGAGTGGGAGGGAAAATGCTATTTGGAGTCTAACTGGAAAAATACATTTTTTTATCAGTCATTCTGAAAGACGGGCATTTTCCAGTTTTAGCTGTTGAGACTGAAAACCACTGTGAAGATAATAAAAACTACACCTTTTTTTTCGCACCCAACATTTAATGAATTGCATCTGTTCAGGGAATCTGTTGCATTAACCAAAACTTGTTTTCTGGAGACTGTTTTTGAAGCTCAGTCTGCCATAGCAGTTATCACAGAAGTTGTGTGCCTAGAAAACACTGAATCAGCATGCAAATCTATCATTCTGCTAAAAAATAAAGTGGGAGCTGAAGAATTCTTTGAAACGGCACTATTATTCACCACAGCATAGACTTTGTTGGCAGTACTGTCTTACCTTTCCTGTAGTGATTTCTTCACGTCATGAAGGGAACAATTGTTATAATTTGCTAGTTCTTATTTTGCTTCTCAACTGCCCTAAACTTAAATATAGTCATCTGCTTGACTGACCAATCTTCCTCTCCCAGTTTGAAAATGCTATATATAACTTATGACTCATTGAATATGCTAAATCTTGTGTTTTTAAAACTACATTCATGGTTACTGCATTGGACACATGTCTGGATACAAACATTTCACTGCTGAATGATAAGAGGCACTCTAATGAGCAAAATAATTTGAGATCACTTAATCAGAGAGTTCTAAATATGGAATGTGTCCAATTTTAAATATGAAATAATAAACTGGGGGGGAAAGGTAAGATACTGTTCACAGAAAACTGTAGCCCTTATGACTTTTTGAAGGGTTCTCTTAATCTAGAAATATCTATACACTGAGAACACTACAACCAGCAGCTGATCTGTGTTTGGCTTTTGAAGTTGACTCTAGTGACTTATGATGTATTGTTTCACCAGATAGAAAGATACTGAAAAACTCTATGCATTTCCACATCTCCCTCAGAAGTTATGAATCTAGGTAATTTGCTATTAGCTTGTGCATATAGCAGGCAGTCTGAGAACTGCTACATCTGTGCTCATCTGCATGAAACTCCAATGAAAAAATGAGTGTGCAGAGATATGAGTGACAAGGGATTATAAACACGAGAGACTTAATTAAACCACAAAAGCTCCTGCAAGGTTCAAGCTGGTAAACGTGTATCTTTGCTGAACTATGATAGGAAAAATTATTCTGGTTACCTAGCAACTGCATTGCACAAGCTCAGTGGAAAATCTTTGGGTTTGATAGCAAATTAAAAATGGACATTTCATGTGAAGAGAATAAAATTTCTCCAGAACCTTTAGTCAACAGACTTTCGTTGCATATTATTACAAATTAAAATGGCAATGGGTCTAGAAATATTTTGTGGGAAATCATAGCTAATCAGTATGGGTTAACATCTTAGCAAAAATGATGGAACTGGCCTGTAAGAATAGAGTACTAAGTGCATCAAAAAGCACACAGTGTTGATTTGTGGAGAAAAGGCAAAGTCTGAGAATCCTGGTGAGAAAAAAGATGACTTTGGAAGATCATGTTTACAATTTCCAGCGTATAAGTTTATTTTCTACACCCGTGATATGTTCATCTAGCAGTTCTTCTGCAACTTAACCTTAGAGAAGGAAGAGGAAAATGCTAGTGAATTCACATTTCAGAAAGCTATATTGCAGCAGCCCAACTCTGTCAATCGCTGAGCACCACCTGCAGCAGAACTTTGCCTGAGCTTCAGAGAAGTTTTGTATGTCCTTGAGAATGAAGCAGCACAAGCTGTCCCAAAGATGCAAGGTGATATTTGTATTGTGCTGGATTGAAGAATATTACATTAATATAACGCTACATAAGCTCTTTTCCCACCCAGTGCAAACCAGGAACGTTTCTTTGAGTAGCATCCTTTCGTAACTTCTGCCATTACACACAGTAATCAAGTTCATGGTCAATTTAAAATTGTTTTATCTATGAACAATATATCAACAAAATTACTCTGGATTCCACTGTGGGCACTAGATCAAAATGTGGGAAGATAATACTAAGTTCTGCATGCTGAAATAGATCAGGAACAGTAGATCAGAGACTAGTTAAGACAGCTGCAGCACCCTATAGCAGGGGTCTCTAGAGGACTGTGTGAAGTGGCTGTCTCTATAACAGTAACAGCAGGTTCTGGCCAGTGAGCCCATGAGTATGTGGGGCATGTTCTCTGCCTCCCCTAAGCCCCCCAGATTCAAACAGCTCATGGGGATAAACTGCAACACTGCTTAAGCTCCATCAAATTGTACTACAAGTCTTCTAGATCTTCTAGTGGAGATTAATTTTGCAAGGTTGCTGTACTATAACTGGTTTATCAAAAAAAAAAAAAAAAAAAAGTGACCTCTACTGTGTTTATTCGTCTTTATTTTGCTTTAGGAAAGTTTGACTTGTGACTCATGAACAAATAGGACTGAACTTACCTATCAATGTGGGGGAAAAGCTTGCTGTGCTAGTAGTCCTGTCCAGAATACAGAAACAACTCTCTTTAAACAACTGTAACCCAATAACAAGGTTATTTCCCTGCATTGCAACGTATTCTCTACACTAGATTGCAGACTTCAGCTCCTACAACCATTCCTGAAGTCACAGTTACTTGTGAAGGACCCGTTCTTCTGGCTGAATTGTAGTCGTAGTGTCTGTAGAGGCATGAAGAAATACATGTACTTAGTAGAATGATGGTGAAATTTAGGCATATAGAGATATGATAGGATAAAACATAATTCCTAGTCATATGAAAATTTTGGTACAGGGTTATTTCTGGAAGTTTGCTGCTGTCTTACCCACCTGTGGTTGTTGGTTGGTTGGTTTTTTTTGGTTTTTTGTTTTTTTAAATTTAATATTCAGTTAAAAAAAAAAAAAGATTTTTAGAGATTATCTGGTATTTTATAACAGTCAACACAGAACAGCTCAGACAGTCTTCTTTCAGCTCAATGTAAAGAGCTATTATTGCAAGCCTATGTCTATATACCTTTTGATTTTAAACTGAACATATTCCTCTTTCTTGCCTGATATGATGTCTGGAGCAGCTACAGTGTGGTCATAATGACTTTCATGTTTCAGTAAGCGGATGTCAGTATGTCAATAGCAAACTGACTCATGCAATTAAGACAGTTTCTAAAATGCTTTTGGGGACTTTGATACAGGAACTTTAAGCATTACAGTTTATCTTCCTTGCAGATTCCTAGTCAGAAAGGAAACACAAATATTTTTACTTCGCAACATTTATTTGTTTTTAAAACATGAAGGACTGTTATTCTTTATCTTAAACTAATTTGAAATTTAAAGTAACTGTCCCTCCTAGGAAATAAGTATTTTAAATAGATGTGCAGTTCACAAGCCGATAAAAGGCAGAACTGCCAATACCTATGTTAAGTTACAAACAATCAAACTGAATGAGCTTTTAATAGTGAGATGTGTCTGTTCTTATATGTCTTATCATGTGCTTTAAACAGTCAGGTTCATCACAGAATACATTAGGTTGGAAAGCACCTCGGAATGCCTTCAGGTCCTGACCACCTCTCTTGTGCACCAAGGTGAGAGGAGGGGGAGGTGGTGCTGGGGCAGGTGTTTCCCTGCAGCCTGTGGGAAGCTCCCAGGCTGGAGCAGGGAAAAGCGTGAGAAGGAAGGAGCAGCAGAGAGGAGCTCTTAGGGACTGACCGCAGCCCCCCATTCACCATCCCCCTGTGTCCCTCGGCAGGGAGGAGGTAGAGGAGTCAGGAATGATGGAGTGAAGGTGGTGTGGGGAGAGGGGGGGATGGGGGAAGGTGTTTTAATTTTTTGTCTTTGCTCACCATCCAACTCTATTTTAATTGACAATAAACTAAATTAATTTTCCTTAGGTCAAGTCTGTTTTGCCCATGATGGTAATTGATAAGTGATCTCCCTGTCTTTATCTTGACCCCTGATAAGCTTTTTCTTTTGATTTTCTACCCTGTCCTATTGAGGAAGGGAAGTGAAAAAGAGAGAATGGGAATCTGACAGCCAGACAAGATAAACCCACCATAACACTACTCCAAACAGGATCAATATTAGGTTACTCAGAGTCTTGTCCAGTTGATTATTAATTTCTTTTTAAAAATCTCCATGGATTAAGATGCCACAGCCTCTCTGGACACCTGTTTCAGTATTTAACGTCTCTCCTTGCAACGAATACTTTTCTTTCAGCACACTTTAACTTCCAGTCCTTTACTTCAAGATAATTATTTGGGAGGACGTAAACAGGATTCAAGCAGAATATTCTTATCTTCCAAGACAGTCTTATAGCATGGCTATCATTAATTGCTTTAGATTACATACAACACAACTAGGGGCTTTGCACTGTCTATGCAACCATATTTAAAAATCTCAGTTTTCCACTTTTTCAGAAAATAATATTGTGTTTGGCTAGAAATTTCTTCCTACATTGACTTTCCACCCTAAACAAAAGATTTTTGCATATTACTTATTCAAGTCTGTGTCCTAGTCCTGAAGTTAGTTGTGACTGAAGTACATGACCCACCAGGAGAGGCTCAGGGAACTGGGCTTCCTTAGCCTAGAGAAGAAAAGGGGAGGTAGGCTGCAAAGGGAACATAATAGAAGCCTTCCAGTTCCAATGGGGAGGTTATCAAGAAGATAGAGTCAGTCTCTTTACAGATGTGCATGACAGGAGGACAAGGGATAATGGATACAAATTGAAGGATGTGGAAGATCCAATTTAAGGGGTGGAAGGAGCAGGAATGCCGTGAGGACAGACAAGTGTTGGAACAGGTTTCCCAGAAGTGTTGTGGAATGTCTGTCCTGGAGGTTTTCAAGACCAGACTTTATAAAGTCCTGAGCAACCTGGTCTGACCTCAGAGCTGACTCTGCTTTGAGCATAGTTGGACTGGAGACCTATTGAGGTTTCTCTAGCCTGAATGACTCTGCAATTCATTATTGATTCTCTCCTGGCTCTTCTCTGGTTAAATAATAATAGATTTTTAAGAAAAAATAACTTCTTTAGGAAGTTTTACAATATTTTTCTTCATATGGGAATTAATTTTTGACTTACAACCAAGGCTGAGGAGCTGCGCAAATGTGTAGGTCTCATTAAAAAGTACTATAGTATAGTTTTACTGACTTAGTCATTGTGCTGGTTTTGGCTGGGATATAGTTAATTTTTTTCATAGTACCTAGTGTGGGGCTGTGCTTTGGATTTGTGCTGAAAACAGTGTTGATAATGTAGAGATGTTTTCCTTATTGCTGAGCAGTGCTTACACAGAGTCAATACCTTTTCTGCTTCTCACCCCACCCCACCAGCGAGTAGGCTGGGGGTGCACAAGAAGTTGGGAGGGGACACAGACGGGACAGCAGACCCCAACTGACCAGAGGGATATTACATACTATGTGACATCATGCTCAGCATATAAAGCTGGGGGGAGAAGAAGGAAGGGGGGATTTCAGAGTGATGGTGTTTGTCTTCCCAAGTAATCATTATGGATCCCTGCTTTCCTGGGGATGGCTGAACACCTGCCTGCTGATGGGAAGTGGTGAATGAATTCCTTGGCTTGCTTTGCTTGAGTGTCGTGGCTTTTGCTTTACCTATTAAACTGTCTTTGTCTCAACCCACAAGTTTTCTCACTTTTCCCCTTCAGATTCTCTCCCCCATCCCACCAAGGGGGAGCGAGTGAGCGGCTGTGCTGTGTTTTAGTTGTCATCTGGGATTAAACCACAACAGTCATTCAGATACATAATAATCCCATTTAGTTGCAAAGTCAACTAGTATCTTGTACTGTGCTGCTTTTTTATAAACTCCCTTTCACAAAGGCTGTGTGAATGATGGGCAGTTTTGGAGTCAGTTCTCAAACAGAAAGTTCAGAGTTCTAGTAATTAAAGTAATATTGCATGATGAAATGAAAATCTGAGAGGAGTTGTCCTGGACAGAAGACTGAATAGAGACTGATGGCATGCAGATTTCATTTGTCTGAAACAAAATGTTTTGTCTTTGTTCACTTGTAAGTAAACAAGTGAAGTGAGGGATAGATTTACAGAAGACAGTGGTGATAGACATAATTTGAAACAAGACAAGCTTGGACTGTATATATGGAAAAACACTTTCACCGTGAGAAGAGTCAGTGGAAGAGGTTGTCCACCAGGCTGTGCAACCTTCATACTTGTAGGCTTTCAAGGTCTGACTAAATAAGGCACTGAGCAACCCAGTCTCGTCTCATAGCTGACCAAGTAGGAGGTTGGAGTAGAGTCTTAAGGTTGGAAATAACATCAGTCCTTCCTACTGCAGTATCAGTGGTCAATGTAGGTGACAAGCCATTAAGTGTCATGTTAGGCAATGGTCTGGATTCAGGTGGTTTCACTCACACCTCCCGACACTGTCATATTTCATTAAAGAAATTATTTGGAGCAAGAATGGGAATCACAGGTTTTTTAGCTGCCAAGTAAGAGTGCTGGGTGTTAGAACAAATATGAAGTGGTGAAGTCAGTCTCTTTGGCTTTATTGGCTTTATTATTTAAAAAGAATAGAAAAAAATAAGAGTGAGTGCATGTTATATTAGCTATCTAATTGTGACACATGTAGGATACAGTTGATAAGTCCTGTTTTAGTCTTGAACTCCTTCTTACAAAACAGAATAATCCCTCTTTTTTTTTTTTTTTCTTTTTTTTGAGGAATTAGTATCTATGTCCAACTTATGCCTAGACCCTTCCTTCTCCCCCTCCACCTGTTTTACAAAGGACCATCCCTGATAAAAAAGATCTGATATTTCTTGTTGTTCCATATGAGTTTTGTTTACCATGCATAAAAAGGCTCTAACTTTTCCAATCTTGATGTTTTATTTCTAATACCAAGAAATCTGAGGACTTAAAATAGAGAAAAAAGAAAAAAAAAACACAACCAACAACCCCACAAACAAACCCACTGTGGAAGACTGGTAACAGTAAAATATTATACGAACACTCGTAACAAAATGAAATTATGTAAAAGTGTCACTGCAGGAAAACCATGGAATCACACACCTGTAAGGGCAAGACAAGTTAGACTACATAAGGTTTAACAGCAACCATATATATGTAAGAAACAAACACTCGGGACTGTGCCTGGGGTACATTTAAAGAGGTGGTAGTGGTGGAAGCATTAGGTTCAACTGATGTCCTACATGTGTAACCCTGCGATTCAAGTTAGAATATCTGCAGTTCATTAACTCAGTAATACAAGAGTGCAAAGAATATTGATTTTTTTTGTATTAGTTGTTATTTTATCATGTTACGCAGATTGATAAAAGAGTTCAGTATAAAAATTATTTATTTAATGTACCTATTTAGTGGTGACATGATTGGAAAACAGTAAAACTGCATCTAAATGACTGAGAATAAACGTCTTAGCTAAGAGCTTGAAGTAAAGGATTACTGAACCAGAAGGTCCTGTGAGGACCGAAATTCTACACTAACCATGAATAAGAACAACTTGATAATAAAAAAAAAAAATCTCAGTTTGGTAAGAATAGGTACTCCTACACACTCCTACAATCTTGGAAAATAAATGCAAGTATAGTATGAATAGTCTTTTTCATCCTTCCCTATATTGTAATCTGATTTGGCATTATAAAAGTAGTGAGTGACAGAGAATATTTGTTAGTTAACAAACACACTGAAGGACTCAGATAAAGCTGAAATCAGTTTTGTAGCATGAAATACACTCTTGTAATGGGAAACTGAAGATTTTTTTTCTTGTTATGGTGAGTTCAAAGCTTAATTACGCAGACCATTTTTTACAGTGAAGCATTGCATGTGTGGTTCAGAGCATGATAATGAAAACTAACCCCAAGCATCCATCATTAGACCTTCAGATGAAACCATGGGATTTTTTTCTGTATTAGCCATTAGTCACCAGCAAGTGGGTAAGCATTCCCACATTCCAATTCTGTCTGAATCACTTCAAATAATTTCAGTGTGTCTGATGAAATACCCTAGAAAGAAATTTGTGTTGACATTGAAACCAGACAGTCATACTGAAGGTTCAATGGACATCAGCTGTCTGATTATTTTGCCTTGAGCTGCATGCTCCCTTTATATTTGTGGGATTCATTTGTCATGTAATGTCAGTCCTTATTCAATTTTAGTCATGATTTGCCAAGTTTAGTGGTTTGGGTTTTGGGGTTTTTTTGGTCTAACTTTACAAAGTAAGTATAGTTAGACATTTTGAATGTGACAGAATGCAACTTTCATCCCACCCTGTTCTGCATATCAACAACATTGAGTTAACCCTGCAACTTACATGAATTGGAGTGAAGCAACAGTTAATAATACTACATTGATTCACAATCACAATTTCCAATACAACAGGATCATGAGAAAGCAAGGATTAGGCAGGTAGGCATTGGTTGGTTGTGACTCAGTGATGGTGGATAGAGATCAGAGGGGAATGTGCAGTTTGCTGCAATTCAAAAAGCTACTGAGTTGACCAGCTCCAGGACTGGAAGTAAGAGCTGCCTTAAGTGCATGTCGGGGAAGGCAACTGGTCTGCCGATAACCTGATTGAAGAAGAGTTTGACCTTGACAAGATTCCGGAGTACCCTTGAGATAAGGAAGCTATGCTTAAAGCAAATAACTTTCAAGGAGCTGCTGACTACATAGCAGGATGAAGCAAGCAGGGAGGAAACTGATAAAGGTTATCCAATGAGAATGTTAAAAACAACTTTTTGACCAATTATATTGAAACATTCTGGCACCTGAAATATATAAAAATACATGCTTTTAGTAATAAAAAAACTAGCCGCTTCTTCACCCATATGGGTGTGTGTGTGTCACTTTGTCCGTCTCCACAGCGACATCTGCACAGTGGGCAAGGGAGAGAGATTTCGTATAAACATTTTCTGTTTGTGGTCTACCTTTCCTAGTTTGCAAGTTTTCTATTTAAGAAAGTAACTATCCTACTTTATGTTTCAGTAAAGCATAACTTTTGAGATTGAAAGCCTTTTATCCTCTTTGTGCCTTAAAAGAAGAGCCTATAAGAGAGAAATAGCTATAATAAGATCTATACAGACGCACTACAAAGACTTTTTATTAACTCAATTGTCCAGGCTTCTGAAACATAGGTCAGTGTAATTAATTCTTATCTTTTCTATGGCTTTCTTTTAGTGTGGAATATTTTTGCTAAAATGTACTAAGACCTATCATGCCTATCCTTTTCCTATACGTATGTTATCACCCTCTGAAATAAAACTGGTATTAGACTCTGTATTTATAGATAAATTCTATTGACATATTTATTTTTCAACTTAATCTCTTGTGTTTTAAGAGAAAATTGGAAAATTGAAGAGTTTAAAGTAAAAGTATAAAATTTGTTTTTGTTACAGGTGGAAGTAAATACACAAGCATCTTTCATCTCTACTCCTTTATTCAGTTTGCATACAGTTAGCTTCAGTACAGTTAAAGAATCTCAATAACTTCAGTGCAACTACTTGTAGCAGTAGATTTAATCATATATATATTTAATAATTCAAGGTCTTTGAATTTGCTGAATCTTTATTTGTTTTGACCTTGGACTTTCAATAGAAAGGGTCTATTAGGATGGTGAAGAAAAGAAATGCAAGCTCTTCCTTGAAGCAAGCTCATATTGCAAGACAAGTTCTAGCAGAAGCACTTTATTAAATGCATTTTTCATTGAGTTATGCAGAGCTTATACTACATAGGAAGTATGTGGATGGATATGTGCAAATTCAACAACAGTTAAATTTTTTAAAATGTGTGTGCACTTTAAAGATCAGTCATATGGGCTTCTTCTAAATGCACCCTTTGAAAAATTTTGGTATTTGTTTTCCTTTCTCTTGGAAACTCTTATTTTGCCTTGCCTCCCAAATGTTTTGGTTTTCATCCTTTAATTATAAGGCTTCTGTTTATTTTAATAATTAAAGTTAAACCAGAAAGGAGTAAGCTTAATTCATTAAAAAGAACAAACATTGCCCATCTACAGCTTTATTAGCCTTTTTTTTTTTTTTTTTTTACCTTTTAGCTTTTAAAAATCTATTGCTAGGTCTCATATCTGCTAGGCAGTAAAGATAAGAGTGGGGATGAGATAGTTCTTGATATTTACATTCAGTTAGACATTCAGTTTTTTATTTTGAAACATTTTTGTTACTTATCTGGCTACATGCACTTGCATTTAGAATGCCAAAAGTAGGCTGTTGTGGAATCAACATAGGTTAGCCAAATTTAATTTGTTCGCTATGACAACTAGTTTTGGGAGATTCTGGATCTTCATAAGACAAGAGTAGATGGTACAGTGAAACAGTAGCAGAGAGTAGATGGTACAGGGAAACTCCTCTGTATATGTAATTACAAATGTTTGGCATGCTGCAGAGGTCCAAGTAGAGATGTATGGAGATATGTGTCCTAAAGAGCTACAATTTTCTTGAATTCTTTTAGTATAAATCTTATACTGAATGACCTCATTCTCTTCTTTTTTACTTTAACTCAGAATACCAAAAGAACACTCCCCTCTCACAAAATGGCTGCCAGTGGTAACGAGTCATTCCTCTTAGATCTGCATCTGGTCCCTGCTATATTCCCAGACTTCTAGTTTTGGCAGCCCAGGCCCTTAAATTTGCTCTTGAAACTCTGGTGTGGATTAAAGTGGTCAATCAAACTGGAGTCAATATTTTCTATGTTTCCATGTGTGTATCACAGAATGCCCTTTGTGATAGTACTTTTCAGATAGGATCACTTCAGATATGACAAGCAAAGCAATGTGTCAACTATTTCTTACTTCAGTCACTTCAGTCACTATTGTCACAGCCAAAACAGACTTAAAGTGAGGAATTTAATTTATTGCCAATTAGCATAAATATTTAATTACTGATTTGGGTATTAGGGAAACAAACAAAAAACCCCAAACATTTAAAACACTGATAAAAACTACCTTTCCTCTGCTTTTCGCACACTCAACTTCATTCTGGACACCTCTTCTCTCCCCTTATAATTGCCACAGGTCACTTCAGTGAAGCAATAAGCAGTTCAGGAGGTTATGGTCAGTACAGCGCAGTTTTTTCTGCTGCTTCTTCCTTCTTGGTCTTTTCATATGCTCTGGCGTAGGCCCTCCATGGGCTGAATTCCCTTTGGGAGTCTGACTGCTCTCTCATGGATCTCCTACTGTGCTGACCTTGGTGTTCCCTCTGCTGTTTCTCACTCTTTTGTTCCCTCCTCTGCCTATGTGGAAATTTCTGCCCGCCCGGGGCTGAGGGGCTCAGCTGTGCCCTGCGCTGGGGCCGTTGGAGCCACCTGGAACCAACTGTGTCCAGCGTGGGGCAGCCTCTGGTCTCTTCTCACAGAGGTCACCCCTGCAGCCCCATAACTGCTAACACCTTGCCATTTACACCCAATACAGCCCTACATCCAACACACATCTGGCCTGTGTAATCATAATTCTCCTCATCTTTGCCAGGTAACAAGAGAAACCCTTCAGGAAACTTCATCTCTTCTGTCTCCAGACTTCCCACCTTACAGTCGGCATGTGGCTGGTTTGAATGCTTTTTAAGTTATCAGATGTATACACACATATGTGTATGCATATACATGTGTTTTTACTTGAGTGGGTGTATATAGATACACAACAACTTTTTTTTTTTTTTTTTTTTTTTTTTTCAGATGAGCTTATGCTTCAGACCATTGGAGCACTTCTGGGACACAGCAGTGGTTGGAGCAGTACTCTGCCATTTCATGGTCCATACTGTGTTAAATGCTTAAAGCTTGACACTGCTTCTCTTGACAGAGCTTGGGAGGGCTGTGAGGAAATGCTGCTTGGGGACTCACTGATGTAGTCCCTCAATAAATCTTGGTGTTGAGTACCCTGAAATTTAGTCTGAGCAAAAGAACCCACCCCTTTTCCAACATTAAAAAGAATGCTATTGTAGGAAGTATTCACAGATGCTCTCAAAAGCCCAGAGGGGGAACAACTAGGAGATGTGAGAGAAGGCCTGTGCTTGCATACAAGGAACTGAGACAGAAACACTCATTGACAATATAATGCGCCATTGGCCATTAAGAAACCAATTATCAAGTTAATTATTTTATGGTTTGCTTACATTGTACTTAATCCTATTTTTTTAATTAGTTTTAGCTTCCAAGATAATTCACAGAAATTTGACTTGAAGTCCATGTAGTTTGGTGCAGATGGCTACTAGGAATGTTATCGGGTGGTTTTTTTGTTAGCATCACTTCATTTAGGAAAGCTTTAAAATTTAATATTTGGTGGAAACAGTGGAATATAAAGTTCTATACTCTGATTTTGGAGGTGACATCTCAGCTTGAGGTCTAACAAAAGATATATCCTTTGCTTTTTTTCCTGTTAATTTTATCATGCTTTAGCTCATCTTCTGCTTAAATAGAGACTCAGATGAATATTATTCTATGGAAAGCAAATATGGATAGTTTAGCTCACTCTCCTGAAGTGAGCTCCATGAGATGAGTCAGTTTTTGCTCCTACAATGAAGCTGCAGATCAGCCATATGAAGAGCAGCCGTAGAATTATGAGTTTAATGTGCAGCTGATTGTAACAGGACCTGGGCACCTAACACTCCTGCTCACATTTAAAAGATTTTAGCCTGATTTCCTTGTCAGCATTATCTATTGAAACACTGATAGAAATTTGTCTATTTCTAAGTTTCTATCTCTGTTACAGTGACATTCAATATGCAGGAGAAGATTTGTAAATACATATTTTTTATGCTGTTCTCTCAGGAACTGGGTTTCTCTTTATCAAACGCAAATTCCTTAGTAGCTATTCACAGCATTGAATACAAATGGTGTTTCACTCTGATACAGAAGTAAATCATATAGCTATTTGTTTACAAACATTGAATTTGAAAACAGAGCTGTCAACATCACTTTCTGAGTATATCACAAGACTTCGAGGAATCAAGTTTGATTATTTGAAAAAGTTGTGCTCAATGCAAATGCTGTGCAATAGAATTTAAAATTCTTTTTTTCTAACTTCATGCAAATGTATCATTCATGGAAGAAAGAGCTTCAGCAGCACCTTGCGTTTGATAATCCAGCCTTTAGTTTCTATTTGATCATAGCTTTTTGATAATTTCACTTCAAGATGGAGCAATGCAGGAGAGTCCAAGTTCCTACATAAGAAAGTAATACTGGAGTTTTACTCTGTATCAGCTGTCTAATATCTATCACAAAGAACAAATGTTACTCTTTTCAGTTTTACATCCTTTTGTCTAATAGTTTTGGCCCAGTTTCTGTGGACTTACTAAATGGAAGGTGAGTATAAGGACTTCTATGTGTTGCTAAGGGATTTTAGAAGCAGATCCTCTCTTTTTCTGCTGACATTTAGCAGACATGGCAAGCAAACAACATCTTCAGCACTGCTTCAGATGCACGTTTCCTTCTGAGCCTGAATACCTAGTGTATGACACAGTGAATTTTTTACCACATTATGTCCAAATTCTTATGACTGTTTCATGTGTTTGTATAAGTACATTTAACACAGAACAGACTGAATTAAATATCAGGGGAAAATGTGTTCTTTTGTAAGTCTTCATTCTTGATCTCTTTAATACACTGGTTACCCCTAGGAAAAAATGTGTGAAAGATTTTAATGAAAATAATTATTTTTTAGTATGAACTGAATTATGTAGAAATTTGGTAATTAAAAAGAACACAAGAATTCATAGATAGAACAGAAACCTTCCTTTTCAGGAGCCCAGATGACATTTTTATCTAATATTGTTAAAACAGTATCAGGAAGACTTACTAAATAAAATTTCAAAGCTTCTATGATATTTAGTTGATATTTAAGGAGATAATAGTACTTTTTGTGACAACATGCCTTGTGCATGGTTGCGATATTCAATAATTATGTATTTTAGCTGGTGAATTAGGGCATAAAACATAAGTTTCATAGAGAGCTGTTAAACCTACTGGAAGAATGCAGGAAATGGAGAGCCTTAAAACATGCTCTTTTGAAACTACTACTTTTTCTCTTATAGAAAATTGTATTTGTAAAATATATTATTTATTTTAAATTAGTCACAATGTATGTGAAATTTTATTATCTGAGTTAGTTTAATATTGACATTAAAACCTGCATTAAAAATATCAAACGACAATTATTAGTTCTCTACATTTGCTATCTTTTGTGATTCACTGCACCACTAATTTTCTGTACAACTTGTTGATAAACTTCAGTGTCAAGAGTTCTAGTGGTTTAAATTTAGTCTTTACTATCAGTAAGTTTGTGATCTGATGCTATACTTGCATACAAGCTTTGTTTCTGAGTAAGATGAGGTATTCCTCCAAGAAAGGTGTGATCCTACTAACTTATGCAAGCACTAATATATTTTCTCAATTTTTTTTTCCCCTCTTGTTCACACAGGAAGTATTCTAACAAGTGGTGGCATTTTCAGAGGTTGTATTTTGATTTGCTTTGTAATGGTGCTATAAGATATTTTGTGGTAACGATAAAGGTGTCTTACCTTGCAGTGAAAACAGAGCTGATATGTTAAGGTCATCTCCAAGAAATAATTAAACACAAATGCTTATCAAAATATTTTTTTCTGTAGGGGGAAAAATTGTTACTGGTTTTAGGCTTTAGAATAAAAGACATAAGATACATAATGGTTTAAGAATATTGGTTTGGTTGAACACTCCTTAAAAAAATTCAAGATGTGTTAATTGGTGCAAGTGGTTTGTATACTACATGCAATTTTGAGAGTATACTCTTCTCAGTATAAGACAGATGATGTGGTAAGATAAGGAAAGCTTCCTAACGTATTCTGAAGATCAAAAAACTATGCATCATTCTAAATGTGTGACAGTTCCCAGGTACTTAAAAGATAGTGCTAAAGACTATAGATATTAGAACAGCATTATTACCAATATAGATTAAACAAATAACCTATGTATAATACTACTTTGCAAATATTCCAAAATGGATAAAAGCTCAGTCATTGCTTTATTTACTTTCTCTCATGAGTCTTGATCTTGGGTTAATACATTCTTTGTGCAAAAATAAAGAATCAAAACCTGCATTAATTTAAAATATTATGTATATATAAAATGGCTTTAGATAGGCAAGAAAATCTGATTGAGCAGTACCACCTGTAATAAGGGAGCCAATGTTTTCTATCACTATAAAATATTGTTTTGAGGCATTTTGTCTTCAACCTTTTGGCCTAAAGTTTTCTAAATCTAAGATTGCTTCATGAAGTCTCCGAATTGCATTTTTGCATGAGATTTTCCAATCTGAATCACCTCAGATAAAAGGAAAAGGAGAACAAATTCTTATGTAATATTAGGAAAAGGATGAAAGTGCACTGAAATTTGAAAAATATATTGTCTTTTAGTGAGAAGGAGTTTTCTGTATGTTGAAGGGAAAACCAGCTTAACCATGAGGAAAGGTTTAGTGAGAATTCCTCATGGAAAACTGATGAGGAACCTGGGTAGGTAAAACCGGAACTTGGGACATGAAGTGGCTGGGACAGGAGCTTTGAGGGGCTCAAGGTAAAACATGAAGGGCAATGTGGAACACTGTCCTTAGGGAAAAGCTAGGCAGAAATCTGTCCTGATAAGGGAACATATCAACAGGGCATCAAATTAACTTTGAGGTTTCTGAATCTCACTATTGCCTCTTATTGGCAAACAGGGAACCCAATGTTAAGATCTCTCATTTCTCTGAAGTGCTTTTCCGAGCAGAAGATAAGCAAACGCTGCTATCAACTCTCCAGCTTGCTCAGGTGGTGTGTTGGCTTTAGAGTTTCTAGCCCTGGTTGTGCCCTGGTGGATTGCAATATGTTACCAGCTGATTTAGTGCTGTTTGAATTTGCTTTTTAAAAATAGGGATCAATGCACAAGAATTTACTCCCTTGTTGTAGACCAAGCATGCCAAAATTGCTGCATATGAAAGTGTTAGTTGCCTACGTGGTCTTAATTCATTATCCATAGGCATATGATTTATGATTGTTTTATTATATTGTACTGTGTGTCCTACAGGACCCAAATCAATTCTGCATCCACTCTGGGGAAGGCTTGATGCTAAAGCCACTGTCTCACTTTTTGCAGCAGTTAGAAAGCATGCAGGAAAAGAAACACGACTCAGTGGGTAAGCCAGTCAGGTGTTTTCCTGGGAGTACTCAGTTGTATTCTTATCTGTGCCAAAGATTGAATGAATTCAAGACAAATAGTTTACAGGTAGTGACTTGGTGAGGTGCTTGGTTTTGGCTGCTTAAGGGACATACAGGGCCACAGTTGCTGCAGCTAAGATCAGTGGGGACTGTGTTTTGAACATGAAGTACTGCAGTGCTCTAACTATTCTGAAGAAGAGTCAGTTTTGCACAGGCATGCTGTGTAAGCAGATTTATGAATAGTGTTTAAGGTCTATCCACTATTGGAAATAAGGCACAGAGATTTCCATAAACCTTTATTTTACACGCATGTTCTAAAACTAAGCTAATATCTGTAAAGCAGTTAGGTGTTCAGTGGTAAGACACATAAAAGAATATATGAAGTATTTGGTTCTACTGTGTACCCCCACCACCAAAAAAGGAAAAGAAAGGGGAAAAAAAGAAATAAAGAATTGGAGGGGATGATTTGCCTGGTGTGAAATTAAAGATAAATGAAGAAATCTAAACTGATAACCCCTGGAGTAATGAGAGCTTAAAAATCTAAGTATTTCTACTAAGAGTTCTTTGATGTGTTTTTTATTTATATCAGCAGTGAAAGGTGTTTTATTTGCCTGCTGAAGCTGAAGTAACATTTCAGCAGGTCACCATGAGAGATAAGTTTATACAAGGCTTGCTGTAAATCACAGCCTGATTTTACAAATTGGTGAGTTTTAATATTTGTGCAGTGGATACCATGGCCTTGAAAGGATTTAAGCAGGGGTTTTTTGATAGTATATTTAGTGTCCTCATATGAAACTCTGATTTATACTAATTTTAAAATTACTGCAAGGCACCTGGTGAAACGCTTTCCATTACAGCTTACTTGAACCTTAAAAGGCATTATATGCCAGATATAATAAAAATACAACATTGCTCCTATTTTTATTTTTCATAACTTTCACATATATACAACCCATATAACTGACTTATATTCATTTAAGTAATTTCAGAAGGAAACTCAAAATACAACAGGAGGCAGTATGAAATGTGAGGATTTTTTAAAGTACTAATTATTTCCTTTTCACATAATTGTCTTGTACACAAAATAGAACAGTTTAAACAGGGCAGAATATACATATTTTTATAGCATAAATATCCCAGATTTATAGTAATTAGATAATGGACAAGAGGTTGAGTCAATACTTGACCCAAACCGTACTAATAAAAAATAATTGCTTTTTCAAAAAATATTTCATGATTTACGAGCATAAAGTTGAAAGCCGCCTCAGTTTCTTCAGTAGGAGCAGAAGACTAATGACACTGAATAATCACTTTCATTAAATTTTGAGCTAAATGTTTTTGTGCCCAGTCCTAGAAGCTTTCCTTATATTTTCTGCTGTGAAAACATTCCTATATTTCTGCTATCATGTGGACATTTCAAAGAGAGATTATATCTTGCACAAGGCTCTCTATAGATTCCTTCAGTTTGACTTCAGGGCCAATTGCTAATCTTATCAGATAGATTGTTCCTTCTGGAATTTATGCTTCCCTGCCTTGTCTGCATCACAGCAGCCAAGCTTTCTACTGGGGGCTTAGCATAATGGAGAGGTTTGAATTAAATGTAAAGTGAAAGTACGATTCCACAATAGCAGTGATCCCTCTTATGCCCATCTGAATATTGCATGCAGCTGTTGCTATTATCCTGTTCTGTGGAAAAACAAGTACTTATTTCCAGGACTATCAATCCAACATTTCTCCTAAGTATTAAATATGCTTTGGTGAGATCTTGAATCCATTTGTGTAGCTGCTTTAATGCCCACCAGCTACTCTATCTAACTTAAATATAGATGCCAAGACATCTAGTTTATGTGAAACAGTTGTTCCAGACTCTACTGAAGGCTAAATTTAACAATGGTTCCTTTTTTTAATTGCGTGTGTGATCTGGGGCTTATCTGCAATAGTCATCTCTATAATGAAAGAGAGGGCATATATATACTGGAGATGCAGACATCTAAAACTGGCTCGGTTTTCAAAAATATGTAATGAAATATATTCTTTTCAAAGATTATGTTCTAAGCAACACATTTTAAAATGAATATGTTTTAGAGTACTGTGGAGTTTTTTTTTCTTAAAACTGCAAAGAAACCGTGCATATGAGGGCTAAGACACTTGGAAAGCAGAAGAATTGAAAGCTAAGGTAGCGTGGAGACTTCAGGTTTTCTGCAATACAAATTCTCAGAGCACATGTCAAGAAAAACTGAGCAGGAAGTGTGTGAAGATGATGAGCCATGCTTTCATTTTTTTGCCTCATGAATATTTAGTTAGTGGCTTTCAGAAGATATGCAGAAGAATAAAAAAAAGAATAAAATGGGTTAACATAGAAGTCATGGTCTAAGTCAATGTCAGTGGCAGTGTTTAGATGTTCAGTTTGAATTGAATTTTGAATTTTATTTAGGATTTCTTCTAGGTTGTGGGCTTGATACTTTAAAAGAGTTAGAGATGTTTTGCTTTGGCTGTAATAGTAATGTAAAATAGTCTAATAACCATTACTTATGTTATTTAAACATTTTATTTGATTTCCATTCCAGGATGAAAGTTCTGGTGCAGCTAAAATTCATGCTGTTAAAGTTCAGAGTTCTTATGAAAAGCTGAGTTCTTTTAGGGGTGGGGATTTTGGGGAAAGACAAAAGAAAGCAAGAAAATAAGACTTGTATTTTATTTTCCTGTAACTTTTCCATTTTAAGAGGGTAATATTATACATTGAAGGAAGAATTTTCTGAAGACCTATTCTCTCTCTTCAAGGAAGAAAATATATCTTTATTTTCTCATCTACAGCTTCTGAAGCAGAGTATTGTCAATTGCTAAACAGTTTAAATGCTATTAAGCTTCTGCAAAGTTAATTATGAGCACTTTCTGAATAGGAGATTCAGAGGACTGGACTCAAACTCAAGCAGCCCCTTGAGGGTGGTCCGTAGTCATTCCTCTTAATAATAGTCACACTGTCATTAGCACCTTTCTCACAGTTTTTAACTCATTTTGGGATAGACTGATGGACTAAGGCTGGTTAATGGATAGAACTGATCTTATTAAAGTACCAAAAGACAAGAAGCTAGCTGTAAAGTTGTGGCAAAACTTATAATTGTGATGATAAATATCATTATCATCTATCACATACCAGTGAAATAGTGTAGAAGAGGGTGACACAATGAAATTTCTCTAAGCCTGTCCCACTTTAGGTCTTTGCACGTTTTAATTGATTTTCCCACCCACTCAGCTATGCAATAGTTTTACGTGCACTCTAAGCACTTTAAGTGGGGAAATATTTCAGTTAGCCTAATCTTAGGCACAACTTTACAGAACATCCCTCCATGCTTGGCCACGTGTGTGTTCTTTGCTGTTGATGCTCTGTTTCTGCACCATACCTATATCTGTGTGCTACACTACAGTTGAGGGCAGAGCTCAGGGGCCAGACTCTACTGCTTTGTGGAGGTGTCAGACCAGGCTGTGCATGAAGCCAGTGGATGGCCTTGGGTAGAAAATTTCATGCCAGTTAGAACTGGCAACTGTATGAAGCCCTTTGCATGATCAAAGCACAGCTACACACTACCAGTTTTCAGAGGACACTTGCTGCTTTGTTTGAAATTACACTTTTGTAATATTGTAACAAGAATTTCAGAAAAAATTTTGGCACAGTACTTTACCTTTTCACCTTACACAGGTTTCCTCATAGTAATATCCAACTACAGGCATGAGTATACTTCATTATGATGCTTTAGAGTGGCTTGTGATCAGATTAAACTTTTTATCTGAATGTGAATTGCTGGCATTCTTCATTTCAGAAAGCATGTTTTTCTTCTTGCCTTCCATGTCTTTCAGGGCTCCTGTGGGAAAATTCCAAAAGTTTTGCTTCAATACCATGTTAAAGACTGCAGCTGAGCTACAGCACTCTACCTGCCACGTTGTTTGACCAGAATCACTTCATTTTGCTTCAGAAAGCCTGTCCTTGGTCCTGACCCTGTCTATTTCCTTGCATGTTCCACCTTCTACTGTGATCTGATTTCATCTTCTATATGCAGTCAGGCCTTTAACTCAGGAACTTGCAGTGCTGTTAAAGCCACATGTAAGTACCAGTTTCCTCTTCAGTAAAAGATAACATCTATTCCTTTTTTTTCTTTTCTAACTCCCTCCCTCCCCCACCCCGGTATAACAACTAGATTGAGTCTGAGTACTCCCACTTATAAGTTACTAGGTTCTATTTATCTCCTTCCAGCAATCTTACTTTCATCTAATACGGAAAGTACTCTTTACTTTCAATCTCATCTTTATTGCTTCAGTCAGCTCTTTAGAGAATCATTGATACATTTTTTTTTTTTTTTTTTTGCCTAAGAGTACACTGGAAGCTATCTTAGTACAAATTTTTAAGTGATTTGTTTGATTTCCTATTTCTTCTTTCTTGTAGTGGGTCTCAGTAGACTAGTTTTTACTATGGTACATGTTCTGAGCAAGAAAATATTCAGGATCCGTGTTAATTTTGAAAGCAGTTTATGCAGAAGTCACAACTTCAGTTAGCTTTCTAGCATGTGCCTAAAGTGATGTAGGTATCTCTTCCAATCCCCTTGCAACACATGTGCTTACATTCTCTACAGGTCAGGCATTCATGCGCTTCTTGTAAGGATCAAAGGCTCAGGCCAAGAAATAATAGAGCTGAAATGTCAAGGCAACTACAGTTCAGAGAACATGAGCATAAAGTAAAAAAGATGTTTCTCATAGCATAGCAGATAAATCTGAGAAAAACTAAGTGCCCTGAAAACAAATATTTACTGCACACATCCTGATGTTATATGTTACAAACTTTTGTTCTGTTGGCATTTAGTTTGGCAGTAGATTGAAGCAGGCTAAGACTTAGGCTCTGTTTAAATTACTGCTTAAACTGAAGTTAGTCAAGCACACTTACCACTGCCTTCTTCCCAGACTGAAATGGAGACGGGTGTCTGGGCAGGATCCAGGTGCTTCACATCATTTTGTTCTGGGAACTTGCATGACTGTTTGGTCTCCTGCCCACAGGACACATCTCTAGATCATCTTCTCCACCATCTCTAGATCCTCTTTACTACCCTTTGTTGCAGTCAGGATGGACACAGCAAGAAAAAGACTGAAGCAAGGGAGCCTGAGCCCTAGCAGGTCTGTGAAGAGAAGCTCTTAATGCTCTGGAGGTGGGACTCAAGGTGAGAAGATAGGCAGGGAGAAAATGTGAGGGAGGAATTTTCTGTGAAGATGAATTCAGGTGTCTTCAGATGTGCTGTAGACCTTGTTTGATACTCCACTCTGTGCAGAGTGAAATTTGCATTGACTCTGGCCAACTGAACTTGACTGTGGCTATTGCAGCTTAAAAGGGTCTTTTGATCCTCACAAGTATGTGAAGTAGAAAGTTTTATTGTTTCAGAGACAGTCTCCGGTGTGGATGAGTGCTCACTTTCCTCTTCTCCTTACACAACTGAACTTTATAGGACATGTCTTCCAAGACTCAGGGCTGTTCTGCCTATCCTCTAGGGTCCATAATTTAGTAGTTGTATTAGATGTCAGATTGTCCTGATTGAGACCCTTTGAGGAGGCTGTGCTGCCACAGGGAGAGGCTTTAGCTGTTTTATTGTCCATTACTTGAAAAGTGTTCTAGGAAATATTATGGGGTTTTTATAATTTTGAAGATAAAACCACAACATATCTATGATAGAACAGTTGGACTATTTATCTTGTAAGATGAACTAACCATCCTGTTTCGAGTACAACATGTGTTCCAATAGTTTTTACTTATTAGGAGGAGGTCTTCAGGTTGTTTAGCCTAAAGAAAATTAAAGAAAACATGGTTTCTTTCATAAGTAAAGATGGTAGAGGTTAGAAGCATAACTGTGAGTTTTTATTTGATCTAACTAGCACTAAGTACAGTGAGCAGGCACCCTGTAGGAAATACCACAGTCTTCGGTATTGTTGAAAAGAGAAGTATGAACTTGGGATCTCACAATTCATAGTGAATGATTAACATGAATTCATAAGACTTGCACATGACTTCCTTAACTGATCATGTTTCATCCAAACAAACTGAAGTATTCATAAGGAAGGTAGAGGAAGGGGATGGACATCCATGTGGCAGCAAAGACACAAGGGTTATTGCTGTGTTAGAAACCACAGAAATGCCTGAGAACAGTTACATAGGAATTAGAGCTTCTCCCCCACAAAAGGTGGTAGGATCAATAGCCCAGCTGAAATGCACCTACACAAATGCACACAGCATGGGCAACAAACAGGAGAGTTGGAAGCAATGGTGCAGCTATGATATAGTTGCAATCATGGAAACATGGTGGGATGACTCTCACAACTGGAGTGCTGCAATGGATGGCTATAAACTCTTCAGAAGGGATAGGCAAAGAAGGAGAGGTGGTGGGGTAGTCCTGTATGTTAGGGAGTGTTTTGACTGTCTAGAGCTTGAAGATAGTTAAGAATCGGGGGGAAGGCCAACAAGGCAGATATCATGGTGGGAGTCTGTTATAGACCACCCAACCGGGATGAAGAGGCAGATGAAATATTCTATAAGCAGCTGGGAGGATTCTCACAATCACTAGCTCTTGTTCTCATGGGGGACTTCAACTTACCAGATATCTGCTGGAAATACAATACAGCAGAGAGGAAACAGGCTGGAAGGTTCCTGGAGTGTGTGAATAGACAACTTCCTGACACAGCTGGTGAGTGAGCCAACTAGAGGAGGCACCCCACTGGACCTGTTGTTTGTGAACAGAGAAGGACTTGTGGGTGATGCGATAGTTGGAGGCCATCTTGAGCATAGTGATCATGAAATGATAGAGTTTTTGATTCTCAGAGAAGTAAGGAGAGGGGTCAGCAGAACTACCACCTTGGACTTGCAGAGGGTTGACTTTGGTCTGCTTAGGACCCTGGTTGAGAGAACCCCTTGGGAAGCAGTCCTGAAAGGCAAAGGAGTCCAGGAAGGCTGAACATTCTTCTAGAAGGAAATCTTAAATGCGCAGGAGCAGGCTGTCCCCATATGCTGAAATATAAGCTAGCAGGGAAGAAGACCAGCCTGGCTGAATGGAGAGCTTTGGCTGGAACTCAGGAAAAAAAGAGTTTATGACCTTTGGAAGAAGGGGCAGGCAACTCAGGAGGACTACAAGGATATTGTGAGGTTATGCAGGGAGAAAATTAGAAGGGCCAAAGCTCAACTAGAAGTTGATCTAGCTACTGCCATAAAAGACAATAAAATATACATTAACAACAAAAGGAGAGCTAAGGATAATCTCCACCCTTTACTGGATGCAAGGGGAAACATAGTGACAAAGGATGGGGAAAAGGCTGAGATACTTAATGTCTTCTTTGCCTCAGTCTTTAACGGTAAAAAACAATTGTTCTCCAGGTACCCAACCCCCTGAACTGGAAGACAGGGAGCAAAATGAAGCCCCCATAATCCAAGGGGAAATGGTTAGCAACCTACTACACCATTTAGACATACCAAGTCTATGGGGCCAGATGGGATCCACCCAAGGCTACTGAGGAAGCTGGCAGAGGTGCTACTTTCATTTGTCAGTAGTTGTGGCTAACCAGGGAGGTCCTAGTTGAATGGAGGCTAGTAAATGAGATGCCCACTTGTGCTGAATGGGGTTGAATCCAGTTGGCAGCTGGTCATAAGTGGTGTTCCCCAGGGCTCAGTATTGGGGCCAGTTCTGTTCAATACCTTTATCAATGATCTGGATCAGGGTATCGAGTGTACCCTCAGTAAGTTTGCAGATGACAGCAAGTTGGGCAAGAGTGTTGATCTGCTTGAGGGTAGAAAGGCTCTACAGAGGGATCTGGACAGGCTGGATTGATGGGCCAAGGCCAACTGTGAGAAGTTCAACAAGGCTGAGTGTCAGGTCCTGCACCTGGGTCACAAAAACCCCATGCAATGCTACAAATTTGGGGAAGAGTGGCTGGAAAGATGCCTGGTGGAAAAGGATCTGTGGCTGTTGGTTGCCAGCCAGCTGAATAGAAGCTAGCATTGTGCCCAGGTGGCCAAGAAGGCCAATAGCATCCTAGCTTGTGTCAGAAATAGTGTGGCCAGCACGACTAGGGAAGAGATCATCCCCCTGTACTTGGCACTGGTGAGGCCGCACCTCGATTACTCTGTTCAGTTTTGGGCCCCTCACTGCAAGAAAGACATTGAGGTGCTGGAGCGTGTCCAAAGAAGAGCCATGAAGATGGTGAAGGGTCTACAGCACAAGTCTTAGGAGGAGTGGCTGAGGGAACTGAGGTTTAGCCTGGAGAAAAGGAGGCTGAGAGGTGACCTTATTGTTCTCTACAACTACCTGAAAAGAGGGTGTAATGAGGTGACTGATGGTTTCTTCTCCCAGGTAACAAGTGATAAAGACAAGAGGAAATGGCCTCAAGTCATTCTAGGGGAGGTTTAGATTGGATATTAGGAAATATTTCTTCACTGAAAGGGTTGTCAAGCATTGGAACAGCCTGCCCACAGGGAAGTGGTTGAGTCCCACCATGACTGTAGATATGGCACTTAGGGACATGGTTTAGTGGTGGACTTGGTAGTGTTAGGTTTGCAGTTGAACTTGATGATTTTAAAGGTCTTTTCCAACCTAAATGCTTCTATGAAGGTATTGGCATATGCTCAAACTGAGGTATGCTTTCCTAGGACAACGTAACCTGATGTTTGGCAGACAGACTGTATTCAAACAAGACCAACTCATTAGAAGGCTGGATTTTTTTTCAGAGAACAGTTCAGAAGTATTCTCACCAGACTTTGATTTAAGCATGTAGTTTGTCACATTTGCCATTACTGGGACTCTACATCAGAATGAGGGATTATATATAAATGAATACTCATTGCTGTAGAGCGGTCCTGGTAGAAATGGAGTTTTGAAGTGATCACTCTGAAGCATTTAGGAAAGAGCTGCATAAAGGTATCTGTTAAGGCCTAGAGATGTGGCAGAGAAGATAAAATAGAACATCTGTTGTGTAGAGGATGAAAACGAATATACGCCACAGCTGACATCTCTAGGAAATAAATCATTTACATGAGTGAAAACAATGAATCCAGAATATTAGTATGAAAAGCAATCAGTATATCATTTAAGCAGGAAATTTAATTTCATCGGTATGTTTTATACCTTTTGGATGTACTATGGATATACTATGAAATGTTTTTTCAGACTTTAATGGCCAGATTTTGTATTTTGTGGCCGTTTATGTACTACAGGTTCCTAAAATACCTCTCAAAGAGTAGTAGTTTCTTCTTATATTTTGTTATGTTTCTCATCTTCACTTCAAAGGATTTTTTTAACATTGAAAAACAGAAGATGTTTATTCTTGGTTGCTAAATTAAATTTTCATTTGGAGTGTCCACTTCAACTGAAGTAACAAATCTTGTTTGAATTATTTCTGGGAAAAAACAGTTAGTGCACTCCAGTGATCTTCAGCACTTCAATTAGTCTTTTACAGTTTTAGGAGAATAGATAAAGCATACGTCTTCACATTCCTTTCTAATGGAGATGTGTCCTGAACCTTCACATTTTTTAAATATGAGGAAGTCCACACCCCAGATGACACCATTCCTCCTCTCAATATGGCACCACTGCATCTCTCTCTCCAAGTATACCAAGTGCTGAAGGCAGCCTAGTAGTAGGTCTTTGACCTCGCACCGCATCTGAGGGAAGGTTGCTCTGAGAATATGAAAGAAGCACAAGCAGAGTATCTGGTATAAAAAACATCTCCTTTTTGGAGCCTCACTCTACATTAAGCTAACTTGCAAGGGACGTGCAATGAACATTTTAAAATCTAGTTAAATGTGTTGCTAGTTTCCCGTTCTAGGCTCAGCACAAGATCTGACACTCTCTGAGTCTGATCTAAATAAGAAAGACAAAAATCAGAAGCACATTAATTTTGCTCAGCCTCTCAAAGACCCTTTCCTGGGATCATCAGGTCACATCTTTAGTTCCCACTCACCAGATTTCTCAGTGTAAAGTGGTTACACTGTACAGCTTCCTCCAGAAGGAATCTCCGAGCATCTTCAACATTTGTCAAGCAAGCTTATTTCCAAATTAATGAACAGCCTGACTTCTTACAACCTCCTAAAAGCTGCTTTCTGAATTCAGGCCCCATGGCATATCACCGCCTGCTTGTCTAACCACTTAACAGAAATGCTCTTCTGTGTAGTTTTCAGAGGGAGAAGCTAGCATTCAGTCAGTTGTCCTAAAAAGGCTTTTTGCTGTTAAGCAACATTTCTTATTCCACTCTTCTATTAATTTGCCTAAAAGGTGTATAGTTTTGCAGAACTCTAGTTTATATTTTGTCTGTGTGATTGTATTCTTTCAAGATGTCATCCTAAATTTGAGAGCTGTCACTGATGATTAGCAAATGTTCTGCTTTGAGAAAAATTGGAATATACTGCAGACCAGATTTTTTATCATTTCCATGGTTCTAAATCTAAACATAATTAAATTCAAAGCTGTTATTCAATGTATAGCTGAATTTAGATCACTTAGTTTGAAAAACAGACAAAATAAGGAAGATTTTAAAAAAATCCATGAACAAGATTAAACTTCATGTGAAATTATAGAAAAAATCTGAGTATGAACATAGATACCTCTGAAGAGAAACTAATTGGTATTATATTTCTTAACTATTTTGACTGAATTAGAACAGGTTAGTTAAAGTTCATCAGTCTCTTTCTGTCTGTCACTTCCTCCCTTGCTATAACATGATTAAGTTCTAAGCCATGTAGTTCAAGCCAAAGTGAATATTTGCTTCATTTTGATTTTACTCATTTTGCTAAATATTACTTTTTCAACAGAAAAGTGAATGATTGACAGGGATTAGTTTAGTTTATTAATGTTCCTGAAATTGTTATGGCTGTGGTGCTGGGTGTCTTTTTCCAAATTTCAGCAAATTTCCAATTTTTGAACTGTGTTGACTGCTTCTTGCTATGTACTAAGAACAACATTTTAGCACCATAGGTAAAACAATGATGTTATTAACACAGGCACTAATTTAGTCAAGCTCAGTTTGCTACTCAAAATTTCACTTGGAAATTGTATGCAATCAAAGTTCTACTTGTTTTCTGACAAAGAGTGAAGTCAGTCACAGCACTAGTTCTGTTTTTTTGAGATATGGATGGATGTCTTCCCAAGGAAGATCATAAATTTTTGGCATTTCTCCATCTTTAAATATCAACGCTTTGTTTTGAAAGGCCTAAAGGAGACATGTTTTTCCCATTGTGGAATGCACCTCCTAACTTCACTGTTCTGAGCCATTTTTTCGGTTTTTTTTATATAAAGATTAGCTATGTTCTACTACTACTAGCATATTTCTACTATGCTAATATATGTCTGCCTTTTTAGAAGGGATTAAGACTAAATCCCAAAAATTGTATTTGCTTATGAACTTTCCTAGTTTATATAGTTATTTAATGTATGTATGTGTGTTATCCCTGTGGACCATCATCGCTAGAGCTCAACAGTGCAATAAGTTATGCACAGTTTACATAAAATCCAGTAGATATAATGACTGCAATAGATACCTGATTTTTTTAGTATATCTCATACCATAATAAAATATAAAATGTATTTATGTCAGAATTCTGAGGGTCTGGTCAGCACTCAAAGCACTGTTAAGAAGAAAGGATTTCTTAGGACTGATCCTGAATCCATCTATATTCTTAAACAAAGTCTGCATAAAGGTATATTGAAAGCATGCTTTGTATGACTGATGCACTTTAACAGTTCAATCTCACTGAGTATTTGCATACCTGCTTTGGCAAACAGCTCAAAAATGAGAATGTTCTTTCTATTTCAGGTTGCTTCTTCAAGTTTTTGCTTACTTATTTTTATAAACAAGGTTTATTCTGCAAGACAAGCTGCATAGAAAACATCTTTCATTATGCTCACTAAAATTGGAGGGTTTGGGGCCAAAATATGGAAGCTAGTGAAGAGATAGACTTCTAGCTAAGGCTGCAAAGACAGAGGTTTTGTCCCTCAGCAAACACAGAACTGTCTTTGCTCAGTTAATCTGCCTGCAAACGAATGACACCTTTTTGGTCACAAAAACAATAGGTCTCTTGTGGGGCTGAATGCTATTTTCAATACAAAGCAATCTTGAGAAGAAAGGACCCCTTGAGATTCAGCAGATACTAAAAACTGCCTTGTGACCTTTGAGAGCTCAGTTCTGAATATAAGAAATCATATTTGACATCAGTAAAGACGGAAATCTCTTCTGAAGTAGGTGACAAAATCTATTAATTATTGTATCATTGAAGTTGCATTACAGAATAAGGAGAGTTAAAAAAACGTAGTGATGATCAATTTAACTTTTAAACTTTTAAACTATAGTTTCAATTTCTTTGTATTTAAAGTATATAAGCCTACATAAGTGGAAATGATATAGAACTTTATCCTCTCGAGGAAATGAAAATGGACCTTTTATGTTATCAAATACTAACTAGGGAAGAATTTTAAAGAAGATATCCATTAAATTCAGATAAGCAATATATTAAATTAAGCAGTGTTTAAGAATTCAAAAGGAATTTAGGAAAATAGTTTCATTGTCCATCCTTCTTTGATGCAAGAATTTGCACTTGAGAATGTTACACCTATTTATGTATTCCCAGGATCAATATCTTAATTTTAATTTTTCTTTTTATTTTGCTAAACTGGAGAAGTTCTAAAAAACTGCATCAGTACTGATATTTGGTTGCAGTACTGCTAGTTTTAGTGTCTCAATCTGATTTAAAAATCACATTTAGAACTTCTAAATAACATATATAGAGTAGACTATATTATGAAATTGTTACAAATCACAAAATATTTTCATTATTGCATTGTTTATATTTAAAAATCTAAGATTAGTGCTAAGGATTCTGGATATTCATATGTTCATAAATAGTTATTTTATGCAAATACTTCCTCCATTGATAGTAAATAGCTGAACAGCATTTTTCTGAAGAATGCAAATGTTGACTATGAAAACAGTGCTGTGTTGTCAACACAGACAATATTATGTTATTAATAAGATGTAGATATAGGTTCTGCCTACAACACTACATTCAGAGCAGTCCATTTTTGACTAAATCTGGTTTAAAACATTACGAAGTTGTAGTGATACACCTGGCATTGAGTTTCAGCATGTAAATGAATTCTATTTGGGAGAAACTATTAAATGTGGGACGCATAAGAAAAGGCTGCTGTACCAGCATCTGATTTCAGAATGCTTTATATATGTAGATACTACAGTGTGTGCTCACGCAGACATCTAAGATGCCAAAAGGGTGCAGGCTGTGAAACTTTCCACAAAAAGTACAATACAGAACATAGGAAGCAAGTGGCTTTCAAAACTGGGCTGTTCCATTACAGAGACTTCTTATTTAAATATTCAAGATAAGATTTTTCTAATGTTTTGTAATAGTTGATTGAATTTAAGGGCTGAATATATATATTAAACATTTTGGAGACTGTTTTTGTTAGTTTTTTTAGTTTACAATGAGGTGTAACAAATGGAAAAATACCATTTTGTAATACTTAACACAAATGAACATTTTAACCTAATCCAGCCTACCTAATGCACCAGGTAGGCTACTGACTTGATTAAAAAGTGTATGGACTGTTTAATCTATTCACTTCTCATGTTAATCACCGTGTTTCAGTAACAGTTAAACATAATTTCTTCAAGTGTAAAAGTAGCCATCCAAAGGAATTAAAAGCTGTATTATCTGCCATTCATACCATGTAAAGTCTTAGGTGGTCCAATTAATGCAATCTAATATAGGTGGCAGAGTATGTCTGTAACTGACTTTAGTTTTTAATTGTGGTAATCTCATGTGCTGAGTGCACTGTGTGCCCTTGTCACTAAGCATTTCATTTGACTTAAGAAATCTACTTAATCTGTTTTCCAATTCTGTTTTATTGGTTGTGCTAGAAAATCCTATATGTCCCTATTCTTAAGGGACAACTTAATGTTCAATGTTGCTACTGACAGCACTTTTTGAATTTTTTTTTAGTAGACTTGGGTGGAATAACAGTACCTACCTAATTCCATAGCAGATGTATATGCTGGTGTTCGGAAGCTGCACTAGTAACCTTTCTTTTTCATGTAAAGAACTCAAAGTTTAGCTGTGTCCATTAATAATTCTTCACAGTGATACATCACTGTACTATGCAGGTCCCTTATATCAAGAATTAATTTTCATGTCACCCCACTTTACAGATGCACAGCTGTACCCCAGAGATGAGGCAGAACAAAGTTGGACTCAGACTGAATTTGTTGTGTGGCAGCATATGCTCAGTGGCTCACAAAAAAGCCATACAAGCTTCTGCTGTTTTAAGTGAGAGAATGTTGTCATTGTGGTTTTTTTGTGGGTTAGAAGGTAGGATTTAAGTGTTAGTCCTGCTAGTCTTAAACACCAAGCCCTGAAAGTGCTGCTTATAGGCTTTTATATATTCTGGGAACTTTCATTTGTATGACATGTAAGCATAATTTTTGGTCATTTATTTCTGGTCTAGGAGGTGACAACTTTCAATTCACCTCCTAGCTTTTAGCTTGGAAGGCATAAGTAATAAGTCCTGTCACAGAACGGATCTCCTCCTCGGTAAGGTAAGGTATCAGACAAATAAACTAGAGAAGCAGGTCAGCATCTGATAATTGGGAGAGACTGAGTATTCTAAGTATTAGAAGCCTAAAGCTAACCTGGAATTACAGTTGTGACCTATTTGCTGTTTGGGTAAAGTTGGTTTTATAGCTGTATATTTTTTGCATAAGACAATAGCGGATCTTCAAAGTTCTTTAAGTGTGGATGTACTGTTTAAATTCTTTTTACTTCATGATGTTCTGCGATGAAAGGAAGCTGGATGATATTAGTTCTGTAGAGAAAGATGTTCTAATCTCAGCTTTTCCATTTTTTCTTTTCTTAAATTTAAGAGTAAAAAGAACCAAGTCCTCAGATACTGAGCTCTTATTTTCAGTTGAGACTTTCCTGAGGTTTGCTGGTAAACAGTAAATACCATTCCAGTTGGAAGTCCCTAAATATTATAGTGTGGGGAACAAAGGACAAGTATTGTACTTTTACAGTTTCTGTAGGTCTCATAAAAATGATAAGCACATTTATCCCATCCTAGTTATTTGAAGCTGCCCAATTTTGTGTTAAAAATTGACATGGAAGTAGGAAATATCTAGAAGTAAAGCAGACTTGGCTTTTTATAGGTCTCAGAGTAGTTAAGTTTTGCTCTGGATTTACACATAAACTTTCAATATAAGCACGACAGATTAGGTTATCCTAAAATTACACTTATACAAGCCTTATATTTAGAGGTTAAAGTCCAGATTAATAAAGACTGTTAGATTCCTCATTCCTCTTAGGTGCTTATTCCTTCCTGCAATCAATATGTCTGATGCAGGCAGATGTGGGCTCACTCTGCCTGTACTATAAGCTACTTAGTAGAGTAACTATGTTAGCATTGCAGAGAGCCCAAGTTAAGATATTCTGCCTACACAGCTTTCAGTTCAGTTCAGAACTGAGTCACATTTAGTTAAATACGGGCAAAGGGAGCCTGCACCTTTCTCCAAAATAATGTTGATGTATCCTGTAGCAAGCACTTAACCTCTGAGAAGTGGTTCCCAAATTACAGTGTATGAACCATTAGCACAGAGGTTACTTCAAAGCAGTCAGTGCCTGTTTTCTGAGCAATAGAAATCCTCCTGCATAGCCCAGAGCTAGAAGGAATTGCTGCTGATGCTGCTAGTATGGGAATCCTTACCTCTGAGAGTGTGAGAGACTTCTCAGCAGTCATTTTGAGCTGCACGTGGTACCCTTCTTCTGAAGACACACTGTGTGTTCGAGAGCAGTGATGTTCATTAATGTAACAGAAACTTAAGGTATTGAAATAAACTTCTAAGCCTTTATGCCAGTTCAGTCAGTGACAGATTTTGTGATTTGCTGTTCTTTTGAAGGGAATGCCCAGAAGAGGACAAATACAATGATACAAACCTGATGTATAATTCTGTATTAAGTTGCATTAAATTGCACTGTTGCAATTTAGAGCTGATAAATGCTTGATCTGAGATAGAACTGGGTTAATCACAACAGAAATTTTATGAAAGAAAATTTAAAAGCTCAGAAAAAGCTTTTTTTCCTTACAATTATTTTAGTGACTATTAGAAACAAGAAAAAAAAAGCTAAACTAAAACTAAATGACTTTGCATACCATGAACTAGTATCAAATTCAAAAATAATCTTAACCATAATTTCTGTAATTTGGCTTAAACATAATTTGAGATTGCTTTTTATTTAAATTAACCATGTTCCTGCTCTCTTTCCCTCACTATAATGGCATTTCAAGTGAGATGTTACTATGATCTGACTGCAGGGAAAAAATTGCATAGGTAAGCTGTGTTTGAAAAACCAAGTTACCGAGAAGTAGGCTTACAGAACAAATTTTTGTGGGTGGCTTGGTATACCTGTTAATTTCACTGTTAATTTATGTCCTATTAGTTTGTTCATGTAGGATTAACTGCTTTTTTTGGACCCTATATGTAATTTATTCCTTTCCAGTTACTAACTAATTGTTCAGCACTTATAAGTTTTGCTTCTAATACACAAAATGGTCACAAAACCCAAAATGCTTCATCTATACTTAGCACCCCAGGACTAGGGAAGTGATCATCCCCCTGTACTCAGCATTGGTGAGGCTGCATCTTATGTTCAGTTTTGTGCCCCTCACTAGAAGAAAGATATTGAGCACATCCAAAGAAGAGCAATGAAGTTGGTGAAGGCTCTAGAGCAAAAGTCTTCTGAGGAGCGGCTGAGGGAACTGGGGTTGTTTAGCCTGGAGAAAAGGAGGCTGAGGGGAGACCTCATCGCTCCCTACAACTACCTGAAAGGAGGTTGTAGTGAGGTGGGTGTCAGTCTCTTCTCCCAAGTAACAAGCGATAGGACAAGAGGAAATGACCTCAAGTTGCGCCGGGGGAGGTTTAGATTGGATATTAGGAAAAATTTCTTCCTCAAAAGGGTTGTCAAGCACTGGAACAGGCTGCCCAGGGAAGTGACTGAGTCACATCCCTGGAGATATTTAAAAGACTTGTAGATGTGGTGCTTAGGGACATGGTTTAGTGGTGAACTTGGCAGTGTTAGGTTTGTGGTTGGACTGGATGACTTTAAAGTTCCTTTCCAACCTAAATAATTCTATGATTCTAACAGTATTCTAAGAAATCTCTGCTCATTTATTTTCACTGGTGTCTGTCACCTGTAAAACAGGTAAAAAATAGAAAAAAATAAATGTACTTTGCATACATAAAATTTGATTCAGACATTAGTTTTATACATAGAAGATGCTATATGTATGCATTTGGTCTCAGATAAGTGCCATAATACCTTACAGTTGCTATGGTGACTAGAGAGCAGCTGAGGTTTATTTTCTCTATATTTAGAAAAGAAATCTAAAATATCTAAACCAATTAAACCTCAATAATGCTGAGAAATTTTACCTAGAAAGGACCTATCAATTATGTGATAAATGCCTCTAATTCATCATTGAGGCATGGCTACATGGGGCCATATCTGAGGAAACCTGCAGATCTGACTGACAGCCAGTATAAGCTGTGTAGTCCATGGCCATGACAGGGCACATGAATTCAGGTGTAGCTCCAGGCTAACTTGCGTTTCTAGATTACAGCCAGTTTGGCAAGTCTGTTCAGGGCACAGTCTAATTATGCTTATTTCTGCCTGCACCTGCCCATACAAAATGCTTCAGAGTTTCAGCTGGACTACTAAACTGTGAAATGGTTGGTCCTCTAGGTTATTGGGGCATTGCAGATATACCAAATACAGCCTTCATTCAGCACCATTTGCTGCAGACACTGCCACAACACACAGTGGAAGGGTTACAGGTCTCTCTCACTATAGGCATGTCACAAAACCCACAAAATGGTGAAAAACCATGGAAGGTAAAGTGTCACAGACAGTTTGACCTCTGATCAGTCTTCACTGATCTGAAGCTTTGTAGGGAAAGGCTGCATGTTAGGTGCCTTTTACTCCCCACAAATAAAATGCAGAAATATTTTAATGAGAATTCTGATTTTAAATCAAGTGTGAAATGGAAATCAGTTTATGTGAGGCTGAAAGGCAGCACCAGTTAAAAAGCTCTTCTGAACTCTCAAGAAATCTGGTTGCTTACTTTTCCAAAGGTGATTGCACTGAATACATCTTCAGATATTTTGGGTATTTCATAGTTGCTTTTTCAGTACTGGGGCAATGAAACACACATTTTAACTGAGCACTGATCATGCAACATCTCTTAACTGTGCATAAACACTTTGCTAAAACTACACATCTTGCAGGAATTGTGTCTTCAGAAATTATAGCACTGAGCAGTTAAGTCAGATGCTTAATTTGTGGATTCAGTCAAGCTTATCAATACGCAAAGACTGAGTTGTACAAAATCAGCTTTGTTCCCTAAATTTTACTGCAAGTCCCCAGCTGAAAGCCTGTATAGCAGATGGCACAGCTATAGCTGCATACCGGTACCTGTGCCTATCACTAAGGATTTTTGAAAAAAAAGTATGTTCTCTAGTTAAAAGATGTTCCTTAAATAATAATTTTCACAATTACCTGCTATTTCTTTAAAATGTCATTTAAAGGTCCATTTACCAGCTTTTTTGATATACTTAAGGCATGTTAAATTTTTGTTTCTGTTTGAATTTTTTTTTGCAAATATGGGCCAAGGTTGAAAAGAAACAATAAAAATTAGGCAGAATGACTCCTTAAATTGCAATTATAGTTAACACTGGAATCCTTAAGTTTACTAGTTATCTAGAGATCTAAAATATTATTACCAGTATTATCAACCTGCCAGTCCACTTTGTTGGCCCGGTCCGGTTTAGCGTGCAGTGCTGTGTGGAAATACATTGATCTCATTCTCTGAAGGATATGGATATTTTCTTTCTATATTTCAATCCCATGCATGCTCTGTAAATGACAGAAAGGTATAGTGTATGCATATGAATTTGCAAATAAACATAGTACACAGTTCTGTTCTTTCCTTGGTTTATAGCATCTGTTCATCCAGAGCATTTTCAGAATCTGTGTCCCCATACTTTCAATAGATGGATACTGAATGGATGGTATGATTATGGAGGGCAAGAAATTTAGTTCTGAGGAAGGGCATGTGACTGATATTGCTTTACATGAATTCTGTGTACATTTTAAATGCACTTCTATTCCAGTACAATGTGGCTTTTTTTTTCCTAAAAGGACGATAGATAAAAAATGTGGGAAGAGAGTTTCCACTATCTCTCTCAGCATCTTTATTTTTATTTGATGGGTTCCAGCAATGTTAATATGTGTCAGCTACTGGCTCTTTTCTGAACAACCTTCTCAGTAGTGACTGTGTGATGCTGCTATTCCTTAGTATCAGTGTCCATACTTATATTCAGTACAGGTGATCTATAAAAATAATATGTGCCAACTATAATAACCAGGAGATGCCAGTGTATGTATTCTTGATAAAAAATTGTGCAATATTATGGTATCTTACAAAGTCATTCCAAGCCATTGTGTGGAAATGGCAGTGTCATATGCAAGCCATTGGGTGGAGGAAAAAAAATAAATCTAGATTTCTGAATCCTATCAAAGCTGACATTTCTTAACTTATTTTATGGAAGGTGAACTTGAAAATTACTTCTGTTTTTTACTTCCTCCTGTCTCTACTAGTGGTCTCGATTTCGCAGGGTTACCTAGGAAACTAAAACTGGTATAGATTTTGTGATTATAAGGAAGGAATAGCTTTGGAAAGTGCAGCTGCTTTCCCTCCATAGCTGCTGAACTTGTCTTTTCTCACTTGTATTTTTTTTTTTTTAATGGAAACATTTCTCCACCTGCTGGCTCTAAGGAAGATATTGCAGTATTCCAAACAGAGAACAATATAGACAATGTGTATTACATAATGGATTACTTGTATAATAAAAGCCTGTTTGGGATCAACAACATTTCTATCCTGACACTCCAAAACTGCTGCATATGTAGTAAGTAGCTTCAGAATAGGATAGCCTATTTTTAATTCCTTCAGTCAAGGGAATTGGATGTGTTCCAACAGATAACATTTCTCCATGTATCTCTATTACAAGTGAGACAATATTGTGAAGTCAGCCTGTGTTGTTCAATTGCAAGCAAATTATTTAGGACCAATTTCTAGGCCTTTCCAGTGTCTCAGATACCTACCTATATGGATAGTCAATTGTACAGTATGCAGAAATATTTCTAGCCAGTAGGATAATATCCATCCTCTGATAAGTATGATCATAGCGAGTGACACTTTCAGGTATATTCTGAAATGTGCAAAACCTACAGTGGTAGACCAGAGATGTGCAAATTAGTTGTGGTTCTAGCAGCTGCAAGCAGAAGATGAGGAAATGAAGGTGGCTGCTGTACAGCCTTTTTGTGACTCTGTGGTAGATTTTTTTTTTTTTTTCAGCTCAGTAGTATAAGATTGAACACACATTGTCTTGGAGGAGTTGGTATGTATTCACCACAGCACTTGTCACTCTTCATGCCTTACCAGGCAATCTTGTGTGATGTAGTGCCCTGTGATGATGTTACTTAGTTCAGGAATAATCGGGTATAGAAAAAATATCAGTAAAACATCAAGAGTGGATGAGATTTCCTATGGAAGTGGATGCAGCTGTGTAAATCTTGTTTTGCAAAACATTGACCTTGTGGTTTCTTCTGCCTGTCCTTTTGCTGAACACCTGCTTGCATCATGTGAAAAAAATACTTCTGTGAAGTGCCACTCTCCTGTGAAAGTGCCATATACAGTATAGTACAATAACACTACAAAACACCTGTTTGTAAACCCTGCAGTATACGGGTAATGAAAATAATCTCATTTTCCTTGTAGTATTTGATTTCTTGATTGACTTATATTACCTTAAGACTCCTGCTACTGAAAATGCTACCTTTCCTGTATATTTTGGGACCAATGCTTGTGTGGCAATTAAAATAATACTTGAGCTAAACCTGATTAGTTTTGGGGATCTGTTTGCTTCCAGTGCGTCAGAACTTCGACCTGTCTGACTGCATAGGTGCATGAGCTGAAGAGCTGGAGGAAGATGGAAGACACAGAGTACACAGGGAGGAAGATGGAACCATCTCCTCCAGCAGGTCGAGTTTAGACTGGTTTTTGAATATACATCCTTCTTTAGGCAGAAATTTGGGTTTCATAGAGAACATCTAAATGCAGGCATAATTCTTTGAAATCAGCTGTCTACTATTTATGTAGAAAAAAAAATGCCTTTTTTTATATGGTGCTACTCTTTATACAAGCTGATTTGCTTCCCTAATTGTCCCCTTCAGGAGAAACATGGTGAACAGAAGGCCCTCCAAATAAACATGTATGAAAATGATGCACGCCTAAAATTTTAAGGTGAATGCCAGTGTTCATTTTCTACAGAGACAAATATACAGCTATCTCATTCTCAAATCTGGAGTAAAGAACTGTTATGCCTGGCAGTAATTGATCCCAGATGATCTTATTAACTAGGACACTCTGTGGATTTTACTAAGAATATAGAACTCCTTTCTTCAAGAAATAGAAGAAAAAAATAGAGAAAGTCTTCTTTTGTTATCTGTCTTGGCTCTTTTGAGTTTTAAAGTTGCCTCTGTGCTCTTATTTAATTAGTTTCTGCAAGCCTGAGGTCAAACGAGGTGCAGAGCTGGCACATGAAAAGAAACACCGGAGGTCAATTAACATCATTAAGTCACTATCAGACTTATCTGGAAAAAATGAAAGAATTTTTTTTCTTTAACAAAGGCTTTTGGGGAGTAATCGTATGCTGAAGGGTACATATTTTCCTGGATTAACAAAGGCATAGGTGCTCTGAGTAATGAGTGTGTTTCATGACAAAACACATTATGTGGTAGTTGAAAGATATATGGTAAAAAGTCTTTCAAGTGTTTTTGTTCTCAGTTTAGATTTTCTATTTTAACTTGTTCATGCAACATTAAAATCTAGCTATATATATATCTATTTATACATAAAGAATAACAAAAGAAATGCCCTTCTTCAGGAAATTGGTTACCCCTCTCTGACAGTTTCTCTAAATGTATTTCTCTTTCTCCAGACACAAGCTTCCAGTGATCTTAAAGTATTTCTTTTTGCCACAGCCTTCTTAAATGTGTGTACAGATAAGCCAGTAAGCCCACTTAAACAGTATCTCATATCTTTCTGGGTGTCAGATAGTGAAAATGATATCTGTTCCTGTGGTGATATCTCCAGCATGTATCATATATCCATGCTCACCTCAAAATAGATATTTCTGTAGCTTCAAATTTGAAAAATTGTGAGGTTTGTCTGATTTATCTGCAGGGGGCAGACTTGGCTACTTCCAGATTACTTTGTGCATTCCCTGAAAAATTGTTGATGAGTTATTTGAACTGAATTTCATCTCCTTGTCTGTATATATGTCTTGGTCAGTTTACCTGCAGTTATACAGGTAAACTGTATAAATTTGAGAACAATGCAAATTAATAAACCAGAGATTATGTTAAGGAAAATAAGTCAGTTCATGTAAGCTTTTGTAGCTGGGGCTAATTATGGTGGGTGGTAATTATGTGTGAAGAAAGGTTCGGAGGAAAAAGAAGTGGTATCTTTAATGTGCTTTTAAAACACTATATCTGGAGCAATGTAAAACATTTATTTTGGCCTCATTTGTCGAGGTGGATCAGGACAAATAGTAGATTACTATCATAAAGAGTTTAGAATATCCTTGAAGGAAAATTGGTGTACAAAGTGTAAAATGTTACTTCCTTAGCAGAAGAATTTTAATCTCAGATCTAAGCACAGATATATCGTGTCTCACATCAGTTTAACATTTCTGTTATCATTTCAAGCTGTTTTTTCAGAAAGGTTTTTCACTTGAGGTGGGAGGTAAAATTTGAGATAATCTTTTCTGTAACAATTTGAAAAAAAAAATGTATTTCCTTCTTCCAAAGACTAAAGAAAAAAAAAAATCAAGCAATTATGTGAAGTCCAGACCTATTAAGGAAGAATGAGCCCTTTCAATGTTTAAGCACTCTGGATTACACACAGTATTATCAGGCTTCTTCAGTGATAATATTTCTGATGGGAGATGCTGAAATTCTCAGAGCCTCATATGAAACTAGAGTAGCTTTTGAAATGGTGTTCTGCACTGTTTGGTCGAAAAATAGCTCTGGGCTTTTATATCACCAAAGCATAACCCGTTGTTAAGAAGTCTGATGGACTATCTGGATTGTTTGATAGACAGAAACAAGGTAAAAGTTTTTAAAAAGCTTATTTTGGGAAGAAGTTGCCTGTGTACTAATATATTCTATATGCTTTCATAGAAAAGACAAGGATATTATCTTCAGCTAATGTGTAGTGAACAGAGGAATACCTAGGCAGCCCATATAGTTAATATCTATAAGTAAAAGAAGGTTATTTATAATCTATCTAAAATTTAAGGATCTAGAACTTTAATAGGACATTATTATATCTATGAAAACAATTTGTCATTGTAACATTCTTAATGAAATGTCTTCTGAGTCAACAAGCTAAAAGTCAGGAAATGGTATTGACTTATAACTGTGCGTTATGGTATTTGGTTTATACAGGCATTTTTGCCCATGCTGTAACTCAAGCTTTTATAGTTCTGTAATTCAAACCATGATATATCCCAGAGTCTAAGTTTAAAACTAAATTTCTTTACATCACTCTTTATACAAAATTGCAAAAAATGTTACAAAATCATTGAAAACAAGGCGAGAAGTACCTCTGTGGTATCAGTTGGAAGGCAGAATCAGCTGCTGCTTGTGTTTATCTAAATGGACTTCAAGTGAATACATGACCAGTAATTGAAGTAGGATTACACAGGAAAGTTAAGGGAATTTGAGTGTCAAAATAACATGTTTATTTTATTCCAGAGAATCTTTTGATTATTTTGCTATGGACAAATATCAATGAACCATTTTTAACCATCTTTTGACATGACATATTCTTGACAAATGAAAACCAAAATCTGATAAAAATCATGTAGTTAACCCTTCCTGCAACAACTTTAATATTTTGGTTTTTTGGGTTTTATTAATTGACTAACCTTTTTAAAAATCCTTCCTTGCAGTACAGTTTTCCTCCATTTTCAAAGATATATAAGATTTTTTCATAGAATTCATTCTGTTACTAATTCATATACATTTTTGATTGTTTAATTGATTTTAAAAAATAAAAAAGTTGGACATGGAATTTTCTTTACAATACTTCAATAAAAAATTCATGAGCAGTTACAGTTCTTCTTACTAAATACTTCATTCTCAATACTTGATGTCCCCTAACACCTCTTCTAGTGTTGAACTAAGTGTCTTTTCCTCTTACAGAAAGCACTTGAAGACAAATGTAGCTCCATCTGTTGCATAATTATTTTGGGGTGCAACTTTGAATAGTGAAAAAAGCTGGTCAAACTACTTCTCATTTTACAAAAGTGGTGAGGACTAAAGTATACTATCTAAACTACTTATAGCAGTCTAAAACCTGAAAAGTTTTTAATGTTTATGATGTGGTGAGTAAACTGTTTTGTGCAGGTACCTCAGACTTGGAACCCATTTTTTGGCATGTTTCTCACCTGAGACATATTCCAGGATTCAATATGCTCTCCTCATCTAGAAAGGCAAGCATTGCACTGTAAAAGTTATACTATAGCCTAAGGCCTGACCTACAGAATAAAGTTGATGTTCCAGGAAAACTATTTTCCATAGGTCACTGTATAGACATTCTTTCTTTATTGGATTTTGAGGAAAGTCTGCTTGGGGGGGGGCGGTGGGTAGGAGGAGATAAAGCTGTAAAAAGTATATAAAGTATATAACTTTTTACAAGATCTCATAATTAGTCCATGCTAGGTTTCTTCTAACAAGTTTCATAACAGTAGTGGTTAGACCTGTTGCTATGTTTGATCGCAATAGTGAATTTCATTTTTGTTTGCATAAATAACACTGCAGGCAATCTAATCAATCTGCCCTACTATATTGTGTTAAAAATCCACTTTACAAACTTGTTATGACTGCTGTAGTTTTAGGGTCTAATTCTATAATGATAACTAATTTCTGACTTTACAGAGATAAGACCTGAAAAGATGCATGAGTATTTCCCAAATTGTGTTTTAGACCATTACATAGCTGGCTATGGAAGAAAGTGCAAAAAACTTACTTTAATTTGAATAATGATTTGGCTTAGACAATATCACCCTATTCTACACTAATCTACAGAATTGGTATGTATGCAGTAAATCTTGTATATTCAGCTGAGTAGCTGAGTAGGTTATCAAACAAGTGAGAATGAGAGTTTTTGGTAGGAAGTCTTATAAGAAAATATAGTAATTTTTTGTTATCCATTTACAGAGTTTGATTTGGGACCCTTTGAAGTTAACCATGTTAATTGTAAACTGACACCAGGATAGAAGGGATAATTTGAAGATATTTCATAAAAACCATGTGAATTTTGATTTATTGCTATTTCAACATACAAACAGGCATTTCATTAACTTCAGTCAGAGGAGAGAATAAAAACAAGGTGTGTTTGACATTCTGGAAAAAAACCCAAACAGTTCTTACAATGCAGTCATCTGAGATGAAAGTGTTAAACAAAGAATTCAAGTTAAATAACTGAATTAGGCTCCAGAATTGTCCTGTATTCTTCATACGCTGGAGTTGGATAACCACGTATATGTAGCTTGCAACTCAGGAACTTGGGAAAGAAACTCTTAGAAGGAACAAAGCTATTCTAATGAACTAAAACCAGAATAAAATCTGTGTGTTCAGATACATTGGGGACATATACTTGGAGAAAATAAAATAGTGGCTTTGACACTTGATATGCAGGTCAGAAACCCCTGAACTTCAAATATAGAAACATATATATGGAAGAACAAAAATTATTAGATTAATATATTGTAGCCAACTTAAAATATTTCATGCTATAAAGAATGAATGTACAGTTTTTGAAGTTCAAATGACAACAAAATTTGAAAATATTTGACAGTCTGTTTGGACCTCAGGCTTAAAAGGATTAATATTTTCTCTAGGGAAAAGCTGATACTTAAATTTGCTGTATGAGGTCAGTGCAAGGTAAGACTAGACAGCTGAAATACAGGGGCTTTTGACAGAAATACTTTTCTGTCCGTAAAGAAAATTTGAACCATTCTTCCCATTGTGCACATATTTATTATTTTAATTTATCAAATAGAATGCAAAAAGAGGCAGCAAAGTTTCTTTTTCTTCAACTTAAAACTGCAGACAATTCTACAGCTGGAGCAAGATAATTGTTGAGATCAGACTTATATGTTCACATATGAAAATCAGAGTATCAGTGTCTGTTTCTCACTATTTCCATGATCTGCTGAGATCATGATCTTTAAGAATCATGTCAAGGGATATAGTCACTCATGCAAGTATTCCAATGTGTGAATGGAAAACTTGAATATTATGCTTCCTTTAAACAAAGGGATATGAAGTTTCTGAGTATGGAGTTTATTAATTATGGTGCTTCTGTCCCTAGTATTAGGCCAGTAACTAAGAAAGGTTTAGATGAATGGACAAATAATACTGGTGCTGAATATCCCAAGTTATCAATTAAAGAGCAAAGACTTAAAGGTAAAATGCTTCCCATTCCTCTTTCTTCTTTGAGTAAAGTATTTTGATTTCCATGTCCTGAAACATACATTAGTGTCTTGAAAATTGGTTAGTATTGTGTTTTAATGTAATTAATATCTTGCAGCTCAAAGTGCAAATAGACTTAACTTCATGATGTTGTATTACGTATATTTTCAAGAGTTGCTTAATTGAAGCTCAATAGACAATTATGTGAGATTCTCATACACAGCTTTAAGATGGCTAGGGGCATGAAGTACACTAGCGAAGAGGAGAGGCTGGCAGTGGGGGGACTGGGCTTGCTCAGACTAACAAAGAGGAGGTTAAGGGGCCACCTTGTAGCAGTCTACAACTGCATGAAAGGGTGTTTACAGAGATGATGGTGCCAGACTCTCTGTGGTAGTGCCAGAAAATATAATAGGGAACAACAACCAAAAACCATTACTTGAGACTCGTTGGCCTGGACATTGGGAAAAATGCTGGGAGAACAGTGCAGCACAGGCACATGTTTCCCAGGGAGTTGTTGAGTCACCATCCTTGAAAGTTTTGAAGACTCTGGCAAAGACACAGCTAGCTTATGATGTTGGTTATTATCCCGTTTTGAGTGGAAGACTGGACTACACAAACTCTTCCAACCAATGCTTTTCTGATCCCATGGTAACATTCAAAAATGATTTACCTAACACTTTTTGGAAATAAAAGATCTCCCTAAATTGGAGAGATATGAGTTTGATGGACTATTTGATGGATAACGAATTGCCTGGATGGCTGCATCCAAAGAGTTGCAGGCAACAGCTTAATGTCCAAATGGAGTTTAGTGATGAGTCCCTCAGGAGTCTGTATTGGAACCAGTACTGTTTAATATCTTCATCAATGACATAGACAGAGGGATCAAGTGCAACTTCAGAAAATTTGCAGACACCAAGCTGAGTGGTACAGTTGATGTGCTAGAGGGAAGAGCTACCATCCAGAAGGACCTTGACAGGCTTGAGAAGTGGGTCTGTGAGAATCTCGTGAAGTTCAACAAGGCCAAGTGCAAGGTCCTGAACCTGAGTCAGGGAATTCCTGATATCTATACAGTCTGGGTGAAGAACTGACTGAGAGTATCCCTGCAGATGAAGGACTTGGGGATATTGGTAGATGAAAAATTAGACATCAGCTGGCAATGTGCAGTTGCAGCTCAGAAAGCCAACTGAAGCCTGGGCTGCATAAAAAGAAGCATGGCTAACAGGCTGAGGGAAGTGATTCTGCCCCTCTACTATACTCATGAAACCCCACCTGGAGTACTGCGCTGACTTCTGGGGCCCCCCAGTACAAGAAAGATATGGACCTGTTAGAGGGGGTCCAGAGGAGGGCCATGAAAATGATCAGAAGGCTGGAATCCTTCTCTTATGAAGAAAAGCTGAGAGAGGGGGTTGTTTAACCAGGCAGTTTAGACAGGCAGCTGGATTAAAATGCATTCTCAGTGATGGGAAATAAGATTTACCAAAAAATACAGCAGAAGTATTCAGAGAAACTGGCAGAATATTTAATACTTAAGCCTTTTTCAGTACTATCAGCTTTGGAAGAAAGATGTTTAGGGACTTAAGCTACAGTTGAAAATGTAGACGGATCTGGTTGCCCATATAGGTGCAAATTGTTGATGCCACCTAGATTAGGTTAAAGCAGGCAAGGAAGTCTCACATGGTTTAGTAGGCATATATTATATGACTAGGCTGTAGGCTACATGTGTTTGCTTACTGCCCTGAGCAGTGCAAATGAGGAAAACCAAAAATACTGTAATCTGTTCTGTGTTTAAAAATAAGGCTTAAAATAATGCTGTCATGAAAGTCTGGTTTGTTGAAGATGAGAGTATTAAGAGTTTAATTGAAGCATTTTCCCAGGGATATTTCAGCATGTTTTTTCAAAAAGATGTTTAACATCATAGTTTTCCTTAGTAAGTGCCAATATTAAATATAGACTATATACATAATTCATCCGCAAAGGAATAATACATAAGTAGAAAAAAAATCACTATCAGTGACAGAGTATTTTTTAATTTGAGCTACAGTTGCTTTTTATAGATTCTGTTTCAGCATCAAAGTTTTGACTTATTTAAAAAAAGCTTAATTTTATTTTTTTCAAAGACTACAATCAATTTTTTAAAAAATTATAATAGCTAGTACCGTCTCCCTCTTATAATGGGCTTTTTTATCAGCAGATTTCATATCCTGTTTGTGAATGGGCCTTTGATGGGTTGATGGCTGTTTTGTGATGAACTTAGTGTATTATTTGGACTCCCCTCCTGCTATTGTCTCTGTGCTAGTTTGTGGGTGTGCAGATGGGCTTTTATTAATAACCTAACACAGTACTTCAGTTTTCACCTGTGAAGTAAGGGCTTTGAATAACTTTTACAATGGCCTTTGTATAACTTTGCCAGTTTGTGTAGTTATACGTGTATATCCACATCTGCATGAGTAGATATGCCTTAAAGACCTATCCAATCACAAAGGGAACCTGTATGAATTTAACGTCATCTTTCTCCTGTTATGTAATTACTATCAAATATGGGAAAGGAATTTATTTCTATGTCTGACAACGCATTGCCTCTCTCCATTTTGTTATGCATTTCTTCCTTTTCTCACAGAAGAGAAAGACTAAGAAGTTTCAGTTGACTGACTCTGTATAAAACATATACATTTGTTTTGTATGGTTATCCTTCTAGGTTTTGAAATCTCAGTATAAGATTCCTAATATTAATCTTAGTCTAAAAATTCTCAAATGCCAATCCCTCCTCACCCCAACTTCCTTAAACAACAAAAAGTATTAATTCTGTCTTGTGTCCCTGTGATATTCTTGGCTTTTATGCTTGAATAACTACCAAATAAGCCTGTACATTTTGGGGAAAATATTGAGTTTACATTCACCCTTAAACTTGACCACATCGGGTAGCACTAAATATGTTACGAATTTTCCTGGTCTAACTAGAGAGGATTAAATTCTGACTCCAAAAGTCAATCAGTTTAATAGATAAGACTAAGGTATTTTGCTTTAGAAAAGGAAATGTGTGAAGAATATCTTAATGAGAGTTTGATTTCATGTTTAAGAAATAGCCTATGTATTGAGGCAGTCATGTAATTTGATCACTCTTCATTTAAAGTTGCTGAACTGACTGTTTAATAGTTCACAGTTTCCTACAGCATATAAACCTGCCAATCAATTAAAGATGACAAAACCAAAGATTTGTTTTTAAAAGAGATTTTTTTGTTTTAAAAATTGAAATAAATGAAGCAGTCAAACAGGACAGAGGTGAGAGGAAGAGAGAGAAGGGATTGGGAATTGATAATTTCTAAAGCTAGCATTATTCAACATTGGAAGGATTGAGCTGACAAGTCAAGCAATAAGATTGTTTCAGAGCCCTAAATTTATGAATGCTTTGCTCTGTATAGAAATTACTGAAAACATGTAAATGTCTAGCAAGGTGGTACTAAGGCTGGAAATGAAAGTTCACAGGACACAAACAGTTCTTAACTGCAACTGGAAAGTAACTGTGACCTTCATTGTTCCATTTTTTTTCCATAAAGTCAGATCCAGCCATGATGAGGTCAATGGAAGATGGCTATTTTTCAACATTAGGATGTGGATAGGGACCTACCATGCTCTGATATGAAAATAGATCTTGTTCGCAAAAGGGGCATAATTTAATGGCATTCAAAATTTCCAAAGTGAAGGTATGAATTCTTTAGCCTAGGACTAAAAGTAATGTTAGACTTAATGCTGTCCTAAATTTGCAGGCCCTTTTCAAAGACATTTCTTCTTTTCAGTAAAACAACCGGCGAAATGCTTATAAGCTCTACTACAAAATATTTCTGTAGTTTCATTCTTTGAACTGGTAGAGTTGAAGGTTATCCTTGAAATCAGTGTTTCTAAATTCTCAAAAATTTCTTCGGTAAATTCAATCTGGGGAGATAAAATGCCAAAATCAAAGAATTATTTTAGAACTGGAATATCATATTTTCCTCCAAGGGTGTCCCTGACCTTCCCATCCCTGTCCTTCCCATTCCTGACCAGTTCTTCCTAATTTGTAAGTATAAGGTCCAAAAAGTGCCTACTTCTGTCAGGTCCTCAATCACCTGTGTCAGGAAGTTGCCACCAGTGCACCCAGAAACCTCCTGGGTTCCTTGTGTCATTCTGGGTTGTCCCTTCAGCAGACTTTGGGGTTGTTAAAATCCCCAGTGAAGACAGTGCTGGAGCTGAACTTGGCTAGGGACATAAAAAATAACAAGAAGGGTTTATTCAGGTATGTAGAACAAAAAAAGGAAGATGTAAGAAACTGTACCCCTCCTGATGAATGAAATGGGAGACCTGGCTACAACCAACATGGAGAAGGCTGAGGTACTCAATGACTGTTTTGCCTCTGTCTTCACTGGCAAGTGCTGTAGCCATGCTGTCCAATTTAGAGAATCTAAAGGCAGGGACTGGGAGAATGGATAACTGTCCACCATAGGAGAAGATCAGGTTTGAGACCATCTAAGGAACATAAATGTGCACAAGTCCATGGAACCTCATGAGATGCATCCATGGGTCCTAAGGAAACAAGCAGATGAAGTGGCTAAGCCACTCTCCATTGTATTTGAAAAGTCATGGCAGACTGGTAAAGTTCCCACTGTCTGGAAAAGAGGAAACACAACCACTGTTTTTAAAAAGGGAAAAAAGGAAGACCTGGGGAAATACAGGCCAATCAGTCTCACCTCTGTGCCCAGCAAGATTGTGGAATGGATGCTCCTGGAAATTATGCTAGGGCACATGGAAAATAAGGAGGTGATTGGTGACAGCCAACATGGCTTCACTAAGGGTGAATCATGCCTGATGAACCTGGTGGCCTTCTATGATGGGGTTGCAGCATTGCTGGATAAGGGATGAGCAACTGACATCACCTACCTGGACTTGTGTAAAGCATTTGACGTTGTCCTGCACGACATCCCTGTGTCTAAATTGGAGACACGTGGATTTGATGGATGGGCTATTGGTGGATAAGGAATTGGCTGAATGGTCACACTTAAAGAATTGCAGTCAACAGCTCGATGTCTGGGTGGAGAGCAGCAATGAGTAGCATCCCTCAGGGATCTGTGTTGGGACCAGTATTATTTAACATCTTTGTCAGTGACATGGACAGCGGGACTGAGTCCACCCTCAGCAAGTTTGCTGATGACACCAAGCTGTGTGATGCAGTAGACATGCTAGAGGGAAGGGATGCCATCCAGAGGGACCTTGACAGGCTAGAGAGGTGGTTCCATGCAAATCTCATGATGTTCAACATGGCCACATGCAAGGTTCTGCAACTGAGTTGGGGCAGTCACCAGTATCAATACAGACTGATTGGATGGATTGAGTGGATTGAGAGCAGCATTGTGAAAGACTTGGGGGTGTTAGTGGATGGAAAACTGACTATGAGCCAGCAATGTGTGCTGGCAGCTCAGAAAGCAAATTGAATCCTGATCTGCATCAAGAAAAATGTGGTTAGCAGGTCAAGGGAGGTGCTTCTCCCCTTCTACTCCACTCTCGTGAGATGCCCAACATAAGAATGGCATGGACCTGCTTGAAGGGGTCCAGAGGAGGGCCACGAAGATGATCAGGGGGCTGGAGCACCTCCACTACGAAGACAGACTGAGAAAGTTGAGGTTGTTCATCCTGGAGAAGGCTCTGGGAAGACTTTATAGCAGCCTTCCAGTACTTAAAGGGGACCTACAGGAAAGATGGGGAGAGACTTGATTTAGATCAGATATAAGGAAAAAATTCTTTATTGTGAGGGTGGTGAGACACAGGAACGGGTTGTGCAGAGAAGCTGTGGATGCCCCTGGGAGTGTTCAAGGGCAGGTTGGACGGGGCTTTGAGCAACCTGATCCAGTGGACAATGTCCCTGTCAATGGCAGGGGGGTTGGAACTAGATGATCTTCCAACCCAAACCATTCTATAATTCTGTGATTCTGTGATTCTATGACCAAAGCTTGTGACAATGAGCATTCTTCCTGTTGTCTGAAGAAGGCCTTATGTACTACTACTTCTTGATCAGGCAGAGTGTGGAAGACCACTACATCACCCACATTAGCCTGCCTTCTAATCCTGATCAACAAGTCCTCTGCTGGCTGTCCCCAGACAGATCTCCATGCATTCCTGCTGCTCTCTCACATGAATGGTAATTTCTTGTCCTTGTTTTCCCAGCCTATCTTTCCTAAAGAGCTGGTATCCATCCACTGCAGCAGTCCCATCATGTAAGCTATCTCACTATATTCCCCAATGAGATGATAACCTTGCAGTTGCACAGAGACCTCTAATACTTGTTTGTTTCTTCCCCACGCTTCACACATTATTGTATAGGCACTTCAGAGAGGCTCTCAGTCATACTGATTTCCTGGGAAAGGTGAAAGCTTTTTGCATAGTGTTGTCCCATAGGTGCTTCCTTATTTATGTGCACATGTTTGAAATGGGCTCCCTTCAGCCCTGTTTTGGTAATTACAAGGTCTGTCTTGTCCACATCACCCTGCATACTTTGTTAGCCAATGCAGTCTACCAGTTCCTCACTGGACTATGGATTGTCATCTCCCTCCTCCTAGGTTGGCCAGATACTTCTGCCTCACTTCATGAGGTGAATCCTGTCTTTTCCAAGCACTCTGAAATCCTCAGATGGAGTCCCATGGTCATAAAAACTAAAACTCTGTTGTCAATACCAGTTGTGCGGTCAGTTGTTGACCAACAGAATCCATCTATTTCTCCTTAAACCCTTCCTCCTCACCAGCAGGATCAAGGAGAACACCATCTGGGCTTCCTTACCTTTTATGCTCTGCCTAGGGTTATGTAGCCAATCTTGATATGTTCCAGGTCTCCTCTGGCAGTACTGTTGGAGCCCATGTGGAGACAAGAGTAGAAGAATTTTATAGTCTGAGTGCTTGGATAAGCCTGGATAATTTTTTCCATGGCGTACCAGAAGATGCTGAGCCCTCAATAAGAAGCAAACCCCCTAGACAACAGGCAGATGTTGGCATCTTGGCAGATGGCGACCTCTATTCACCACAGCAGAGAGTTACCTGCTACTAATACTGCTTCCTCTTGGTGCTTCTTCATGTCTCAGGCTTAACCAGCTTTGATGCTTCATTTGACAGAGCTCCCAACTTCTCTTCTGCCACCACGACACCAAACCTATTCTGTAGGTGCAGGCCTGCAGGTAGAGCTGAAGCCTTTCTCCTGTTTCCAGAAATCACATGCTTCCAGCTTTGGTCAGTGTGGGAATAAGCACCCAAATGAGGATTTATGTGCCTAGCTGAAATCTATTCCTTTTATTTTAATCTAGTGTTTGAAGTAGTGGTTTTATTTCTTTCTCATACCATGGATCCTTAACAGCAATTATTGGCATTCTATTATTTATTCGATGGACTCCTGATGATAAAAGAATTTCACCCTGTGGTTTGTCAACTCCTCTTCAGTTCACTTGTACATTGACTTCTGGCTCTCTTGAGTATTTGAATATTTTGGAGAATTTAAAACAGCAGCTGGGGATTAACCCTTTTGTAGACTAAACATTACAAAACTTAAGCTTAAACTCAGAACTGTTTCCCTGTTATACAAAGGGAGTCAGTTCCTGGGGAACTTACTTGCCCTAGGTTCGTTGAAGACACTGAAGAGCCTTAGATCCAGTGGTAAACTCTTAAGTGACCTGGAAAAGAGTTCAAAACAGTTTAAACAGGTATCATGGGTGTTCTCACTGCTTCATGCAAGCTATTATAACAGGCCTTCTGTAAAAGTAGGAACTCCTCATCTGGTAAATGAGATCAGCAAGGTAAAATAACATCTGACAAGCACACAATTGAATGTACTGCAACTACACAATGTATGTATGAGTATTACAGCAAAATCAAACACTTTGATTAAGGAACAGCAGAATTCAGATTGTCATTGAATGTATAGTAAAATAGTAATCCTATTTGTGACTGTATGCTCTTTTACTGAAGGAATCTTGTCTTTTTAAAGTAAAGGGTGAACTTGTTCTTCAATGACTTAAAGATTTTGAAGAAATCCTGCTCCACTTTCTGCAAGAGTTAGAAATTATATATTGGATTTATGAACAGAATTCTATAGTTGCAACTACAGAAGACTCCTATTAGCTAGAGGGTCACTCCCTGGGCTTTAGCCTGTGTTCCTGTGAGTCCAAGGAAGGACTCATGACAACAGACAATTTCATAGTCCACAAAATGGAAAGTCACAAAGGAGAGCAAACTTATATCCCTCCAGTGCCTTGTCCCGATCCAATGTCAGGGAAGGTTTCAATATGATCCCAAGAATGAGATTAAGACAAAAATGAGGTCAAATGCCATACACCCAAACCAGTTTTTATTATTAAAAGTGAAGAGGGGTTGCGATAGGACAGAATGGAAGGAAAAGACAGAAATAAAGCAAGCATCCAGAATAGAGTTGCAAGAATAGTCACCACCATGGATCCAGTGGTGTCCCATTGGTCCTCAGTCTTCAGCTCTTCAGTGGTGGGTGCATACGGATCTAGCAACATCCTGTTCCTCAGTCTTCAGTGCTTCGGTGGTGGGTGCACACAAAGCAAAGTTTTCTGTTGCCTTTTAAGTTCATTTTATCAGCTGATTAGATATCTGTCCACCTTTAGTTTTTCCTTTGTTCCCACAGGTTTTTTCTGACTTCATGTTTCTTGAGCAATCATCTGGCTTCTGGGGCAGAAACACTCACCTCTTATCAGTTCAATGGTGAAGGCGCAAAGTCATTAGCAATGCATGGTGTCTGGCATACACAATAGAGCCACAAAGTATCCGGCTTATACAATGGCCGGTAATCAGCTGTCCTTGTGCTTGATAAGAAACACCTGTTTTCACTCAGTCCACCTCTTTGAGGCTTATTGAAGGAGTTTGTCAATACAACTGCAAGGGAGTGGGAGGGTGCATCCTTCGATACACTCTTGCTTCCTTGAGTGACATTCCTTATATTAATTTCAAAGGCCACACTGGTCCTTGATGGATGGGTAAGGCGTTACTGGTGACTCAAAGCACACACACAAGCAAGCTTTGAGACAGTCATTTGACATTTCAGTCTCTCACATGCCTACATCAGAATTTGCAATACTAGGAAACCTGCCTAAATGTTTTGGAGGCTGCGCATTCATTTTGGGGTGACCAATTTGAGATCCTAAAGACTTCATTGCTAAAGGCTGAATGCTCAAAGTTGCAAGATAAAAATCTATTCAAACTGTGCTTGGAATGTATGATATGTAAATAGCAATCTCTCTGAAAATGGGCACCCAAACTTATTAAAGTCCTTAGAATCCTATCTTCAAAATGAGATTAGAGTACTCCCTCATTTAGAATGTGTTGTAAAGAGATATTAATGGTCAAAGTCTTCAAATGCTATAATGATGGGGCAGTGGAAAGACCCGGGGAAATTAACAATTCAGTAGGTCCTCCTTCAAAGTGAAATCAAACAGTGCATAGGAAATAAGACTTAAGAATGACATTGAGTAACAGAATATGTATTTAACAGCTGCTCATTTAATGAGCAGTGTCCCTTTTGGGAACAAACGAAAGTGGTAGTCCTCTGAAATATGTGTGCAAACGTGTCAGCAGATTGAATTGCACACACAAGATGAAATCAGCAATGTTTTTAATACAGTATTGTATATTTTCCCAAGGATTTTTGAGGCAAGCAGCCCAGATCATTGAGAAACTGTCAGGTCAAGCTGACAGCGGCCTGTATGAAAGAGGATGGCATCCATGAGTAGATGATACCTACTTTGCCAGAAGGTATGAAATATTTGCTGATAGCATTCACTACAAGCTGAACTTTTGATAGACCTGGAGCTTTCTGCCTGCCCATCTCCTCCCCATGTTAGTTTCTTCATCATTGTCATGTTGCAAAGATTGTTTTCCTCTTAGGCTGGTCTTTCTAGTCCCTGTATGCAGAAAATCCTGTTGCCACTTAATGATGCTCCTTTGTCCCCATCAGCCTTTCCCCCAATGTTCAACTGTCTCCTAGCCTGACTCTACTTACCTGTTTCTGTTCTGTGCTTTGTTTTCATTTGGATTGTCATGGTTTTGGCTGGGATAGAGTTAATTTTTCTTCTTAGTAGCTAGAATAGTGCTGAATTCAGTATGGCATTTGGTATGAGAAGAATGCTTATAATACACTGATGTTTACTGTTGTTGCTAAGAGATCAAGGACTCTCCAGCTCCTCATGTCCTGCCTGTGTGCAGGTGTACAAGAAGCTGGGAGGGAGCACGGCCAGAGCACTGGACCTAAATTGGCCAATAAAATATTCCATATCACATAATTTCATACTCAGTTCATAGAGGGGCAGCCAGGAAGGAGGGGTTTCTTTCTTACTTCCAGAATTGCAGTTTCAGGATCTTGGTATTTCAGAATCGCTAGCTGGGAACAGGCTGGGTATCGGTCAACAAGTGGTGAGCAGTTGCACTGTACATTACCTGTTTGTACTTTTTATTATTCTTATTGGTTTATTTTATTTCAATTATTAAACTGGTTTTATTTCAACCTACAAGTCTTCCTTCACCACTCCAATTCTCTCCACCATCTCCTGGGCAGGGGGAGGGTAAGCGAGCGGCTATGTAGTGTTTGGCTGTCATCAGGGTTTAAACCATGACATGGACCTAGACCAAATCTCCCTACCAGTTCTTGAGGTCTTCTTCCCCCTTTATCTTTTTCCTTCTGCTTTGTTGTTCTTATAAATCCCCCAAATATGTTTCCATCAGTTCCCAGTATTGTTCAAGAACCTATTTATTTTCCCCAAAAGATACAGAATTCCTTTATCTTCCTTATTCTCCTGCACAGATCTATTTCCTCCGCTACTATCACCAAACATGTTCAATGCCCATTATCGTGGGAGCTGGACAATCTTTCCCCACTCTGCTAGGACCCCAGGATGTCTCTTCAGAGCCCAAATCCAGGCCACTTGAAGAGCCACAATCACTGGGAAAAATTCTGCCAGCACAAGTCTGAAACTTGTCAGTAAACATATTTCTTTCGATAAAGATGGGGAAAATCCCAAAAGCTCTTAGAAGAAATAATTTTTCAAAAGATTATGGTTTTATTAAGTTTGGGCCAGTTTTCATTCAGCACAAAAGTAGCTGTTGTGTACACACCTGTCTTTCAGTTTCACCCTTCAATCCCTGCTGAAAAGTGTGGGAACATCTGAGCTTTCCAGTGACTCATTAATGTGTTTGAGAGGCAGCAGAAAGTAAAGGTATTCTCCCTTAAGTGCATTCCCACAGGTCTAAAGTGTTTAACTTATTTGTATTAAAAAAAGAAACTTGGAGTGAGGCAAATAAGTTTACAGAGTTGCAAGTATAGTAGGAAATGACAGGAAGCAGTCCAATAAACCAAGGTGCTCCTAAAAAAAGGAGGATTTTAATATACTTTTAAGTTTTCTTCTATATTGCTCTTTATGTTGAGGAGCCCTGATATGTATATTAATTTTTGTTTTGTTTTGTTTTGTTTTTTTTCCTGTGGGCACTGTATAATGTGTCTGTCTTAAGTTCTAGTTGCACTGTAATGTTGAAGCACCTGGTCAATTTCTATGATGAGATGACTGGCTTGATAGACAAGGGTAGAACAGGGGATACTGTCTACCTGGACTTCCCTAAGGCCTTTGACAGTGTCTCCCATAAGATCCTCAGAGACAAGCTGTTGGCATACTGGATGGATGAGCAGAGAGTGAGGTGGATTGAATGGCCAGGCCCAGAGGGTGGTAATCAGTGGCACAAAATCTAGTTGGAGGCCAGTAACTAGCATTAGATAAAGTATTACCAGCAGGTCAAGAGAGGTGATCCTTCCCCCCTACTCAGCACTGGTAAGACCACACCTGGTGTGCTGTGTCCAGGTCTGGCTCCTTAGTACAGATAGACATGGGCATACAGGATAGGGTCCAGAGAAGGGCCACAGAGATGACTGAAGGGACTAGAGCATCTCACATATGAGGAAAGGCTGAGAGAGCTGGGACTGTTTAGCCTGGAGAAGAGAAAGCTTAGGGAGGATCTTATTAATGTACATAAATACCTGAAGGGAGGCTTTAATGAGGATGGAGTCAGGCTCTTTGCAGTGGTGTCCTGTGACAGGACCACAGGCAATGGGCACAAACCAAAACACAGGAGGTTCCCTCTGAACATCAGGAAACACTTTTTTGTTGTGAGGGTGACTGAGCACTGACACAGGTTGCCCAGAGAGGTTGTGGAGTTTCCATCCTTGGAGATACTCAAAAGCTGTGGAGACACAGTCCTGGGCAGCCTGGTCTAGGTGGCCCTGCTTGAGCAGAAGGGTTGGATGAGACTTCCAGAGGTCCTTTCCAACCTCAACCATTCTATGATTCTGTGAATATTGCACTTAGTAAGGTACTAGCAATCAAAGCTCAGATGAAAGTGCATAAAACATCAAATTTATCAACAATTTCAGATGATGTTCAGTTTCTGTTATAACTTGTGAATACTTTACATCACTTAGCTGTCTCACATTGGAAATATTTTCAACATGTGTAGAGAGCAAATGAAATATTACCATATAACATGGACAAATTTTTTTTATCACAATCAGAAAATTTAGTTTGGTTTGTTTTTAAAATGATGATGTCTGTCCTGCCTTTCAAAATTTCACTGCTGCTGTTATAATGATTTTCAATAGAATCCAGTCTGGGAGAGTAAGTAGTACTCCTGCTAAAAAAAAATCTTTGCAGAAATGTGGTCATGGCCACCTAAAATTTTGTATAACTTGTTTTCAGGACATTTTCAGTCCAAAGGAATGACCTTTGAGAAAACTGTAATGAATATTGATTTAAGACCTCGGCATAATGAAAACTGTCATTTTCATTATAAATATTTACTATCGAAGTTAGTCAAATAACTGTTGTTTGTTTACAAATAATTAATTTTATTGATTATAATAAATGTTAAATACATGATTCATAAGGATATTCTAAACATAAAGCAACAGTTGACTTTATATTTGTTCCTTCTTGGGGAGCAAATTATTGGCAAGAAGCTGAACAGTTTTCTCTGAGGAAGGATTTAATAGCATAAAAACATGGTGACACACTTGAATCAGTCCTGAAAATTACTTAAACTAAGGCAAGTGCCATGAAGCAATTGAGTAAGTTACTGTCATAAGGAGGTTACTCCTATTTCCAGTTTGGTCTTATTTTCCTTCTCTCTCCTTCTCTCCCTCTTTCAGGCTATGTATTCCAGCCCACTCATGTTAGCTGTAATGGATATTTGGAAACATAATAAACTAGATCCAGGATCTCACCCCTATGAAAGAAAATTCAGACAAATTAACTGATTTTGAACCATCTGGCTGCATAAGCCCTAGTATGGGCACAAAGAAGACAGGGGGGCAGTATCTCTGGCTTAGATTATTTTAAACTACTGTAGAGCAGCAGGTTTAGGAAAATTAAAGCAATATGATGCCTTCAAAGAATACCAGTGTTAAATAATATTAGCCAAGTAAGTGCTGAGCTTTGGTCAAAATATTTTTTTCTATAAATATAGATAATGGATCACCTAAAACATTTGCCTTTTTTTTCTCTTTGAAGCAGTATCTACTTTTGAAATTATTCCAAAAGTAGTTTTTATGTTAAAATTAAAGAGAAGACATTTTTAAAATTCCATTCTCCATAAAAGGTTTGTTGGGTTTTTTTTTTCGGGTTTTTTTGTAATTCTTTTTTACCTGATCATGGGAAAACAATTATTTGCACAGTTGCATCTTAGATGTCTGGCTATATGCCAATCATATGACCCTTCTAAGAGAGTTATCCCATACGTGCCTATGATGATGTTCTCTGCATCGTTTTAAAGTCTGTGAAAGTTTGAGAACAGTCTCTATCTAAGACAGGCTATTGGCTTATTAGCATGGCAACTATCATTTAATTATGTGAGAGGCTGGGAATGCAAACAAATGTTCGTATACAGACAATTGGGGTAAAACAGCATTAATAGAGGTATATGTTTGAAATGTGGATCATTTATTTAAGACACTTTTACTGGAAATTTTCAAGGTTCTCATGGAAACTTGACACCAAATTCTTTTAGCTTCCTTTGAAATAGTACTCCTAAAATTCAACGTGGTGGGTTTTAATGTTGAGCTGATATTACTTTTTGCATTCACCCTAAGAATTATAGCAAGCTTTGAACATATTTATGCAAAATAATCGAAACTAACTCCCCTAATTTGTAAAGTTTTTCTTTGATTCAGTCTTCTATTATTTTAATTTTTTGTACTATTTATACTTTAGAGACTGAAAATAGAGGGTCTGCAGGGTGTATCTATACTGGTAAATTAAATAGTCCCCAGGAATGTCCTGTATCACCAAGATGTTAGAACACTAGCTTATGTGCTTCTGGCCTGTGACAAGTTGTACTCCCTCAGTTTATTTGTGTGTGCAGTCTGTGAGCTAGCGTGATCATTTCCAGGAATCATTCCCAACTGGCAGGTTGTGTATGAGCCTGTTTCAAAGGATAAGAGAGTTTAATATTACAGATGCAGGCTGTTCAGGGGAAGCTGGCCTCAGCACTGGAGAATGGTCTCAGGCATATTTAGTTTACTAACCAGAACACAGTCATAGTGTAACATACCTTGGTAAAATTAACTTACTATTTGATGCATGATTTCCTATGTAAGCTTCTAACAAGCATATTATTTTATAATATTGTTCTGGAGTCTTGAGGCTATGTATATTCTAAATTTCTTAAATAATGAAGGCTAGTATTTTTTTAAAGCCAACTTTATTCAGGTGCTCTTTGCATATTTCCACTTGGGTCACATAGCACCATTGGAGCTACACAATGTCTGAGACTACCCATTTCCTAGGATGCAGAAAAGGGAGTGATTCTAGCCACCTCTCATTTCCTATTTAGCTGGACAAAGTGCAAAAGATCAAATTAGATATCATGTATTCAATATTTTCACCTTTATTACACTGAAATTTCTTCCATCTGGTAAGAAATGTCATATTTCTTAAACTAGTCTTAAACTACTGTCTCTTTCAATAGTATCCTTCAAGTCACCAGTTCTGAAAAAGGGCTAAAACAGAAGTCTAAGCTAATTTAGGTTTAAAATGCTGTGGATGCATGCAGTTTGAGCAATGGTATACAAATGCTTTTACTCATGTCTTAGTAGTCTTAATAGTCATACACATCGAATACTGAACATATTTTCCAGCAGTGGTTTGTTGCTTCTTGGTTGCAGCATTTGGCTTGTATGTTACAGCAGTTACAGCAGATAATGGGCAGCCCCAGCTAGAAGAAACCTAGCCCCATACTGATGATTGATCGATCATTCTTCCAGCCAGAGAATTCCCACTCATGTTGCACTGATTACTAATCCTGAGGTCTGAAGACTTTGGGTTTTCATCTTTTGTTTAATGTAAAAAGCCACGGCTTTCCTCAAACACTAAGGAGTCCTCAAAACTCTGGGAAAACTGATTTGGAATTCCATGTTTCCCATCAAAATTGAGATCAAATTACTCAGGCTTATTTTCTATTCAACTATAGTATAAAATAATGAGCATGAAAAAATATTGCGAATATGCAGTAGCTACAATATTCTTCAATTTTTCAATTTATTTGAACTGTTCATTGTGGGACTATATTAATCATAACATTATATAGTTTTTTTTAAATTAGGCATAAGTAAAAATAAATTCAAGTTTTTACCTAGAGGGATTTCCTAGATAGGAAAAAAATATCTAGATAGAGACAGATTTCCCTACATGTGAAATTACATCTCCAACTAGTCTTTTGACCAAGCTAATACAAATTACATTTGAGCTTTGCAATTTTTTTTTTTAATCTTAAAAAGTGAAGGTGTATCTGTTATTGCTTATCTATACAGAACTATCTTCAAATATCATACTACTAAGGCTTGTGAAGTTTTCCTACACAATGCTGTGGGTAATGTTTTAGACTGTTTTTAACCTAATTATATTGGTTTTGTCATTTTACAATATTGCAAAGCGCTGCAGGCTGTTTTCCCTTTTGGGGCTTTATCATCTAAACTGTCATATTGAATACCTGGTAAAAGCACAGAGCTCAGTGTAATTTGTTTGCTTACAAAATTGTCTTGCGAAGGCTCACAAAGGCCTTCCACAGTTGAGAATATGAGGTGTCAGTAGACAGCAAAACAGGGAAAGGGACTGAGAAAGGAACTGTTGTCACTGGCTCCCAAAATGTCTCACTGAAACAAGTAGAAACAGACAGATGAATGCAAATATGTAGTTTTAAGGCCCCAAAGGATAGCTAGGTAAACAAATTTAAAATTTTGCTTGACCATATAATAAATTATTAATCAGTTAGTTGATTTTTCCACAGCAGAATTTTAGTTTAAGGTTTCTCTTTATCAAAGTATATTTTGCTTTATTGTCTTGTGCAGAAAGCTCTGTAAAGTATTTTTTTCAGTCTCACAAAAGCTGATGAACTGTTTTCATTCAGCATTCATGTTTTACCTTCAACTAACCTCTTTCCTAAAATGTTCATTTGCTGTGTTTATATAATGAGATGGGCCAAACAACTTGTTCTTTTAAGTAATTCACAGATATTGTAAATTTCAATAATTTCACTTTTACCCCATGTTAATTACAGAGCCCTTGATGGTCTGTTTGTCTCCTCAGAATGTATAAAATATACGGATTCAATTGTTACAAACTTTTATAACTTCATTTCTTAAAAAAATATCTAAGAATTAGATTTAATTTTACTGCAGTTAGTGCAGCTGGAATGATCTGCACTAGAGAGCTATGCATAGCGCTAGAATACTTTAACTCTTGTCTGATGTAGCTTTCATAAGATGAATTGTGGTTGTTGCTTAAAAGCCTGGCTGTAAGCCCATAGATGCTGTTATGCAGTGTCAAAAGGAGGGAGGAATACTTCTAGCAATGCCTATTATCAGTACCTTATGTCACTTTGGGAAACAAGGAATGTAGTAAATTAAGCAATGCATTGAGCTTTTATAAAGGATATGAGAGTCTCAGGCTGGAGGGAATCCTGAAAACTCATCTGATTTATCCTCCAGGCATGGGCAAGGTCAGCTAAACTCAAGTCACTTCTGATAGTATCTGTGGAACCATTAGCCTTAGTTTTGCAATTACTTATTTCGGTAGTGCTGGTTTCACATTTTTCAGCAACTCTGAACAGTAATAGATGGAACTCAGATTACTGTCAGGTTTCAACTTGTCTATTCTGGTCAAGAACTTAATGTGGAAGTGTTCTGTTTCTTCTGTTTCCTAGCACAGGCAAGTATTCTGGTCATCTGACTTTTCTGGCATCTGTGCTTTCAAAATGCTTCTGTTTTATTCTCTTTTGATTTGATAAAGTTAATAAGGCATGTTGTAATACAGATTCAGACAAAACACAAATGTATGAAAACTTCCTATGCCTTGCTCTGATCTTCCCATAACCTTCAGAAGTGCTGGGCTTGTTTAAGTTTGTGTAGAACCAGAGATATTAGCCACAAATTAGATCATAATATCTTTTTGATGTTGTACTGCTATCTATTTTATAAAGAAAATGAAAAATCTGAGATATGCTAGAGGAACAGATTTCCACAATAGTTCAATAAACAGTTTACACTTAGACACCAGTTGTGCAGAAATGAAATATGCTACTCCTATAAAGTGGTGGAATTATCTTCAAAGACTTGGGAAGGGCTTCTGTTTCTGGTGATAGGATCAATTCTTCTTGCACTTTCATTTACTTTGATCTTTCACTTTTTCCAAACACAACTAATTCTTGCACATACTTAAGAATTATAAGTATTGTAGAATAACTTTTTCGGAAGAACGTAACCAATCTCATTCACATAAAAATCACAGAATCACAGAATCACCTAGGTTGGAAAAGACCTTGAAGATCATCTTGTCCAACCATTAACCTAACACTAACCATTCTCAACTACACCATTTCCCTAAGTGCTATGTTGACCCAACTCTTAGACACCTTCAGGGATGGGGACTCCACCACTGCCCTGGGCAGCCCATTCCAATGCCTAACAACCTGTTCTGTAAATACTTCCTAATATCCAGTCTAAACCTTCCCTAGCGCAACTTGAGGTCATTACCTCTTGTCCTATCGCTTGTTACTTGGTTAGAGACTCATCCCTACCTCTCTGCAATCCCCTTTCATGTAGTTTTAGAGGGTGATGAGGTCTCCCCTCAGACTCCTCTTCTCCAGACTGAATGACCCCAGTTCCCTCAGCTGCTCCTCATAAGACCTGTGCTCCAGACCCTTCACCAGCTTCGATGCCCTTCTTTGGACACGCTTGAGTAATTCAATGTCCTTTTTGTAGTGAGGGAAGACTACAAAGATGTTGTGAAACTATGCAGGGAGAACATTAGGAGAGCCAAAGCACAACTAGAGCTCAACCTGGCTACAGCTGTTAAAGATAATAAAAAATGTTTCTATAAATTCATTAAGAGCAAAAGGAGGATTAGGGAAAATCTCCCTCCTTTCTTGGATGCAGAGGGAAACATGGTAACAAAGGATGAGGAAAAGGCTGAGGTGCTCAACACCTACTTTGCCTCAGTCTTTAGCAGTGGAACTGGCTGTTCCATGGAAAGCCAGCCTCATGAGCTAGGAGATGGGGACGGGAAGCAGAATGAGGTCAACACAATTAAAGGGGAAGTGGTCAGAGACCTGCTACACCACTTGGATGCACACAAGTCTGTGGGACAAGATGGGTTACACCCAAGGGTGCTGAAATGGTTGGCAGATGTGCTCGCCAAGTTGCTTTCCATGATTTACCTGAAGTCATGGCTAACTGGGGAGGTCCCATTGGACTGGAGGGTGGCAAATGTGACACCCATCTACAAGAAAGGCAGAAAGGAAGATCCAGGAAACTATAGGCCTGTCAGTCTGACCTCGGTGCCAGGGAAGGTCATGGAGCAGGCCATCTTGAGTGCCATTAAAAGTCATATAATGGACAACCAGGGGATCAGGCCTAATCAACATGGGTTTATGAAAGGCAGGTCTTGCCTGACAAACCTGATCTCTTTCTATGACAAGATGACCCAACTATTGGACAAGGGAAAGGCTGTGGATATTGTCTACCTGATTTTCAAAAAGCATTTGACACAGTTCCCCATAGAATTCTCACAGAAAAACTGTCTGCCCATGGCCTGGATGAGCGAACGCTCTGCTGGATCAAGCACTGGCTGGATGGATGGTCCCAGAGAGTGGTGGTCAATGGAGCTAAATCCAGCTGGCGGCCGGTCACAAGTGGTGTTCCTCAGGGCTCGGTGTTGGGACCATTTCTGTTCGACATCTTTATTGATGATCTTGATAAGGACATAGAGTGTATCATCAGTAAATTCGCAGATGACACCAAGTTAAGCGGGAGTGTCGATCTGCATGAGGATAGGGAGGCTCTACAGAGGGACTTGGATAGGTTGGATTGGTGGGCCAACGTCAACAGGATGAGCTTCAACAAGGCCAAGTGCCAGGTCCTGCACTTGGGCCACAACAACCCCATGCATCGCTACAGGCTTGGGGAGGTGTGGCTGGAGAGCTGTCTGGAAGAGAAGGATCTGGGCGTTCTAATTGACAAGCAGCTGAACATGAGCCAGCAGTGTGCCCAGGTGCCCAAGAAAACCAATGGCATCCTGGCTTGTATTAGAAACAGTGTGACCAGCAGAAGTAGGGAGGTGATAGTCTCCCTGTACTCTGCACCGGTGAGGCCACAACTGCAGTATTGTGTCCAGTTTTGGGCACCTCAATACGAGAGAGATATCGAGGTGCTGGAGCAAGTGCAGAAGAGGGCAAAGAAGCTGGTGAAGGGCCTGGAGAACAAATCCTATGAGGAGAGATTGAGGGACCTGGGACTGTTCAGTTTGAGGAAGAGAAGGCTGAGAGGAGACCTCATCACTCTCTACAACTACCTGAAAGGACACTGTAGAGAGGTTGGTGCTGGTCTTTTCTCACAGGTAATTAGTGACAGAACAAGGGGGAATGGCTTTAAACTCCAACAGGGGAGGTTTAGACTGGACATTAGGAAAAAATTTTTCACAGAAAGAGTGGTCAGACAGTGGAATAGGCTGCCCAGGGAGGTGGTGGAGTCACCATACCTGGATGTGTTTAAAAGTTGTTTAGATGAGATGCTGGGGGATATGATGTGGGGGAGAGCTCTGTAGAGTAGGTCTGATGGTTGGACTCGATGATCCCAATGGTCTTTTCCAACCTGAATGATTCTGTTATTCTGTGATTCTCTGAGGGGCCCAAAACTGGACACAGTAATCGAGGTGCAGCCTCACCAGTGCCGAGTACAGCGGTAAAATCACTTCCCTGTCCCTGCTGGCCACGCTATTTCTGATACAAGCCAGGATACCATTGGCCTTCTTGGCCACCTGGGCACACTGCTGGCTCATGTTCAGCCGGCTGTCAATCAACACCCCCAGGTCCCTCTCTGACTGGCAGCTCTCCAGCCACTCCTCCCCAAGCCTGTAGCGCTGCTGGGGGTTGTTGTGGCCCAAGTGCAGCACCTGGCATTTGGCCTTATTGAAACTCCTACAGTTGGCCTTAGCCCATTGCTCCAGCCTGTCCAGATCTCTCTGCAGAGCCTCCCTACCCTCGAGCAGATCAACACTCCCACCCAACTTGGTGTCATCTGCAAACTTACTGAGGGTGCACTCGATCCCCTCGTCTAGATCATCAATAAAGATATTAAACAGGAGTGGCCCCAAAACTGAGCCCTGGGGAACACCACTCGTGACCAGCCACCAACTGGATTTAACTCCATTCACCACAACTCTTTGGGCCCGGCCAACCAGCCAGTTTTTTACCCAACAAAGAGTGTGCCTACCCAAGCCACGAGCAGCCAGTTTCGCCAGGAGAATGCTGTGGGAAATGGTGTCAAAGGCCTTATTAAAGTCAAGGTAGACAACATCCACAGCCTTTCCCTCATCCAATAAGCAGGTCACCCTGTCGTAGAAGGAGATCAGGTTTGTCAAGCAGGACCTGCCTTTCATAAACCCATGCTGACTGGGCCTGATCATCTGGTTGTCCCGCATGTGTTGTGTGATGGTACTCAGGATGAGCTGCTCCATGACCTTCCCAGGCACCGAAGTCAAGCTCACAGGCCTGTAATTTCCTGGATCATCCTTCTGACCCTTCTTATAGATGGGCGTCACATTGGCCGATTTCCAGTCTGTCGGGACCTCCCCCGTCAGCCAGGACTGCTGATAAATGATGGAAAGCAGCTTGGTGAGCACCCCAGCCAGCTCCTTCAGCACCCTTGGGTGTATCCCATCCGGTCCCATAGACTTGTGTGTGTCTATGTGATGCAGTAGGTCACTGACTGTCTCCTCCTGGATTGCAGGGGGGTCGTTCTCCCAATCTCTGTCTTCTGACTGAGGAGGCTGGATTCCCTCAATACAACTAGTCTTGCTATTAAAGACTGAGGTGAAGAAGGCATTAAGCACCTCAGCCTTTTCCTCATCACTTGTTACCATGTTTCCTCCTGCGTCTAGCAGGGGATGGATACTCTCCCTGGTCTTTCTTTTGCTGTTGACATACTTATAGAAACATTTCTTGATGTCATTGATTGCTGAAGCCAGATTAATTTCCAGCTCGGCTTTAGACCTCCTGATTTCCACCCTGCGTAGCCTCACAGCATCTTTGTAATCACTGTGAGTGGCCAGCCCCTTCTTCCAAAAGCTGTAAACTTTCCTTTTCTCCCTGAGTTGCAGCCAAAGCTCCCTGTTCAGCCAGAGTGGTCTTCTCTGCCACTGTCTTCTCTTACAGCACCTGGGGACTGCCTGCTCCTGAGCCATTAACACTTCCTTCTTAAAGAGTGTTCAGCCTTCCTGGACCCCTATACCCTTCAGGATTGTGTCCCAAGGGATTCTGTCAAGCAGTTGACTAAACAAGACAAAAGTATAAAGATAACAATTTTTATCTTTACATAAAGCAAAGACATTGCCATCTGGAGACTATATAATCTGTATTGCTGTGGCGGTAGAGAGTATACAAAATCATTCAGAACCTTAATTTGATTCCAGCTTCCAAGTTCAAAATGACATCTGAGTGTCTTTGTATGCCAAGTCAGAAATTGTGATCATCTGAGATGCCTTAATTAATGAGCATGTTTAAAATGGAGGATTGTGGTGATTCTCCTCTAACATTTTTTTAGTTTTCTTTTCTTAAAACTGTAATGCTTGAAGCTTACCTTCTCTTAGATTGTTATATCAGCTTTGCTGGAAGAAAAGAGTAAGGAGTTTGCTACAGCTGGAGAAATCAATTTCTAGCTGATATCAGTGGGAGAAGCAATGATCACTGTTATGTGACATTTCCCTTGGCTGATAGGCTTGGTTTAGAATGCTCTTTCACTATTTTTTTTTTACCTAAACATAACTGATATCCTAAAATAATTCTTCACATATATATATAAATATGGTAGAGACTACATGTTGTAGTTATGACACATAGAGAATTTTCAGGGTTCAAGAAGGTAAAAATTCTCTTTGCTGCCAGCCTTTACCTGCTCTAGTTCTTCAGTCTGGTACATTATGAAAGAATAAAAATGTTACTAAAACAATTATTAAATGACTGTGGCTTCTGTATGTTAATCTTTGAATTTTAGTGCATTTAAACAGGTTGAACAAATAACCAGATTCAATCAAACTAGAAGTTTTTATTTTGTTTGTGGAAAGAAAAATATTGTTATGATTATCCTTGGAGGGGTACACTGAAAAGACAAGGGATGATGAACACCAGTGGCAACAAGAGAAATTCCTATTAGGTATCAGGAAAAAATGTAAATGAGTGATCAAACCCTGGAACAGGTGACTGGGAGAAGTTGAGGAATCTCCATCCCTGAGCATGATCAGAATTCAACTGGACATGGCTCTGAGCAACTTGCTTTAACTTTGAAGCTGGATCTTACTTCAACTTTGGCCCCAATTAAATCAGGAAGCTGGTCTAGAAGACGTCCATAGGTGTCTTTGATCCTAAAATATTCTGTGATTCTCTGGTGGAGATATTGAGCTGCCAAGCATGATCCTGGAATGAATGAAAGTTGACTGGAGACCTCTGACAAGAACTCATTTTCTGAAAGAGGCTTGACTTTTCATCAGGTGTAAAACAGGTATACAGTCTTGCTTGCAGCATTTTTTTAATCTAGAGAGAAAAACATCAGGTTTCTTGCTAACAATTTTGAAAAAATATTTGGAAGGGTTCCTAGGTTATTTAAGTTTCCTCATCATCTAGTGCTTTAGGATGATGCTTTCATGATAAGTTCATAAGTTAATCATGGAAGATTATGTTTATGCCTTTTATTCTGATGAATATATAATATCCTAATTATCAGTAATGTATCTCCTTAAGTTGTAAATAGAATTTAAAATGGAAATTGAATTCCTGGCTAGGATCTTAGTTCACCAACATCTGTACTATTATCCGTTAGTAGCACACTGATATTTACTTGACAGATGTGTGTAGGAAGATTTTGACCTCACATAGCTCCCAATCTGTTTCCTTTACTCTTATGAAATCAGTAGAAAATCTTGATGTTTAAAGTGAGACTAAGTAGTACTGAGATCTACTCTCAGTCCATATAGATAGCTTGCCTTTGGTACAGGTTTGAATTCTGGAGAAGATTTTTCACATCAACTTCTATCACAGTCTTACAGAGTCCAGATGACTCAAGAACTGCAGAATAACAAGGTGTGACAACTGAACATACAAGAACTTAACAATAGCACTAGAATTCTATTATAGCACTATTAATCTGTTCAGTGTATGGTAAACTGGTAAATCCTACTTTTATTCAGCTCAAGGAATCTTCCATATTGAACTGGGCAAAAATGATATAAAAAAAAAGGAGGTAGAAACGATTTCCAGTTCAGCATCTGTGAAGCAGAAGTTGTCTCCTCCCAGGAGGTAGCAATTTAAACAACCTCACACCAAACCCATCACCACAGGCTCAGCTCCTCGTTACTTGGCAGACAAATATCATGTCATTGATGAATAAGGCATCCCCTTTTAGCTGTGCACTGTGCTACATAAGGACTATCAATGCTCTGAAGAGATTCCAGCACTTTTCACATCTTAAGACAAAACGGTTCTATATTTTTCTGGGAGAAACATCAGGTGACAAATGTGAGAGGGAAACAATTTTTTTATAGAAGGTTTATAGAAGCCTTATACCCTTTAAACCCCTATCTGACTCCCCCTAATTGTGGCATAACTTTTTAAACTGAATTACTTACAAACATTCTGACACAATGGTAGTCAAGTTGGCTGTGATTTAGCTGATACTTCGAACTAACAACTATACTGGTCTTACTATGTCTATACAATATTAACTTATCAATGTCGGTAGCGTATGGTGAGTTTAGCATATTGCAGCTACTAAAACTCCTCTGCATACTATCTAAATACAGCAGATGGAAGGATTCAAAGTAAAGCTCATGGCATGAAAGAAAAAGACACACAAAAAATCCTTGTCTGAAAACAATTTTTTCACCACAAAACAGGAGTTTGCATGATTTGTCAAGGAAGAGGTATAGATTGTATAGGCTTGTATGCATTTTTATTTCTAATTTAACAAATTTCTACAAATTTCTGCAATATACCTTGGTTGTATTTTTATGTAATTTCTTCAAGTGCAAAAGTTCATCTTTTACTTTTATTCCAGCTTTCCAGTAAATATAATTCATAACAGCTCTGAGTCAAATTCTTTGCCTTACAAGTATACTAGCAGGCTATCCAAAATGAGTGTTTGTGGATGTTGGATGATTCTAGCTGACATACCATCAGTTCAGATTGTAGCTCCATTTTTTTTAGTAATGTATTGCGTTTAGTACTTGCAAATCAGCATTCAATCTTGATAGGTCATTGCCCTTTGTGGAAACAGATGTGTGATTCACAGTTGGATCTTAGACACAGTATCTCAGGGGTACAAAATATCTTTATATTTCTTGCAAATGTCAGAAGAAACCTATTTGCTTCAAAAGATGTTATGTGGCCTATGCACATGATCACACATGCTTATTAGTGTCTGAGTAGTATTCTAATGTAGTTATATTGAAGAAACTGTATCATTAAGCAACCTAAAAAAATTAATTTCCTGGTGTAAAAGTGAGGTTTTACATTATATTTTATTGATCTCGGTACATTAAGCTCGAATTTTCCAGACTTACAAGATACCAAGGGGAAGAAGGTGGGAGTTAAACTGGAGAAAGCAAAACATAATATTTCAAAATACAGAAGGCTTGTAATGGGAAGTAGTAAGATTGAAGATAGAATGCAGAAGGATCCAAACTACTGGTGGCTGAGGTGGTGAGACTCATTATCACTTTCTAGGGAACCCAGCTGATATATCTGGGCTCAGCTGTGGCTGTCTGATACAACAACTCCTTAGTGAAATTCAGCATAACATTGAATGGTTCAACATTGGTTTTGTTCATGCTATTGTCATGGCTAGTCTGGAGGAGGTTACTAACCTAGGCTATCAACCTACCAAAGTTGTTGAACTGTTCTTGCACCTTTCTTTGATCTGGCATAAATGAGCAGCACCAGAGAATCATAATCAGGCAATAAAACTCCTTTAAAAAAAAAAAAAAATCAAAAAGTTGATCAGCATTGTTTGAATTGAAAGTATGCCATATATGATCAGGGTAACTGTTCAGTCTCTACATTTTTATTGTAATACCCATGAGTGCTACCATTCACAAACTCTTATCTTCCTTTTACCTGTTCTGAATAAGAGAGAGAAGTACTCAAATCAGACTAGTAGTGTGACGCTTCTGTATAATCTAAATCTAGTACACCCAGACTCCACATATTTGAACATGCCGTAGGAGTCATTCAAAGTACTATCAGTTCTCCTTCAGATGAACTTACATTCACACAAAAGAAAAATGCAAAAGAAAAGTCTGCAAGGAGGAGAGTGGAGAATTCTTGAATGAAGATCTGAGGAAACCAAGTCACTTTTTACTGCAGAAGTATTGGTGAAGAAAAATAGGTGAAGAAAATAAAGTCTGTCCAGCTTATTTAAATAATATATTTTACATGTTTCAGGCCAATGCAGGCTGTGAATAGTAGAAAATTATTCTAAGCAGGAAGGAGAGGAAATAAACAGAACATATTTGAAAGATAACTTAGATTTAATCATAGCTAGAGGTTTCAAAAGGAAATGCATAGACAGACATACTACAAATCCTATTTAAGAACTAGGCCATTGCATTTCAGAAGTGCCGAACTTCTAAGAGACACATCAATCTGTTTAATATTCCTGTGTCCTTTACATAAAATGAAAAACCCCCCAGTTTTTATCAAAATACCTCTGATGACATCTTTTCTGAACTAAATTTAAATTCTGGTTAATACTTTTCTCCATAGGGAAAGTCTTTATTAGTTCTACTATTTCAAGGAAGTTAAACTGCTATGAGAAAGGGTATGATACTTCAAGACTTCAAAATAAAAGTTAGAATTATATTCCTTATTATCTGTAACATTATTGGTTGCTGTTCTGTATGCATTTCCTGAAGAATTTTACGTAATTATTTTAAAAACAGTGACAGACAAACAGTGATAAAATAAAGACAGTTACTAAAATACTTCTGATAGATCATGTTAACTGCAGTCTACTTACAAAGGAATCTGCTATTATTAACCTGATTGCAAAAGTAACAACTACTTTTTAACCTTTTCCAGGTACTTATCAAAGAATCCATTTTAATATAAGGAATTATTGTATCTGAATATCACTAATAAATTGAAGGTAAAACCCTGGGTGGTCTATAACAACCCATACAAAGGTGTTTAAAGCTAAAGGAAGAATGGGTTTATCCCCTAATGAAGCATCAATATTATCACCAGTAAACTCCCAAGGGAAAAAAATGTGTTTATGGCCAGTTAACCTTAAATGCATATATTTTACTAATACAATAAACTGGTTAACGGATATGCTTTCTTCTGCTTTAAAAAGAAATAGCAATGGTTTACTCTGTTAACTTTTGAAAGTAGGGGGTTATCTATCCCGAAAAGTTAGTATGATCTTTGGTGTATGTAATCCACAGTGGATCTGCAGCAAGTTTATTACCTTTCTATGGTATGGTCAGTTCTGGATTACTTGGCCCATACTCAACAAAAGCTGGAAAAATAATCTCTTATACTGAAATAGACTCATGAAAATGATCAGAGAACTAGAAAATACTATAAGCTTCAGCAGCTCAATCCATTTTGAGAGACATTTTAGGTATAGCTATCAGCTAGCTCAAAAGATTAAAGCTTTGATAACATCCCTTGAACTTGTCAGAAAGATAAAAATAAGATCCAGTGGATGGAAAATGAAATTGGATAAATTAAAAAAATGGTGATAAGTATAAATACTTTCAGCAGTAAGAGTAACTGACTGTTGAGAAAGCTAAGCGGGAGCTGTTAGAATTTCCTATCTGCAGAAACTTCTTGTTCAGTATTGGTATTTTTTTCCACTAGATGTTATAGTACAGTCAGAAATGAATTTTTGTTGTTCTCCTATATTAGAAATATGTCTAAAATTATTCTTTCCAGTTTTATTTTTGATTTGTGAAATCTGGATAGGTTAAGAAATGTACTATATATTATCCAGGCACAGGTAGTGTATTTACTGGTCATCTCTAGTTTTTCTGTCAACACTAGTAATTTTTTCAAATAAAAGAAAAAATTAAAAAACTGAATGAGGAAGTAAAGTCAGGAGTTATGCCTGCTTTTTGTTACACTACAGATACCTGCAAATAGATATCCATAATTTTACAACTCACAGGCAAACCTCTAGCTGCCTGCTGTAGTATGTGGCATTGGGACCTCCTTTTGAAAGCCCACAATGCACTTTTGAAAGACATCCAATATCTTGTTAGAAATAAATAGTAGAATATTCTCTGAAGTACTCAAAGCACCTCTGTGCAATTTGAGATAAATGTTGGTTAGACAATAAACAATTAACAGAGATCAGATAACACCTGATAAGCTAAGCCTTTGAATCTGAAACAGGAGAATCTTGACCCTGAATCAGTCCCTGAATGATATCACAATGTCTATACAAAGAAATTACAGTGGAAATATTTTACATATTTATTTCATTAACATTATGGTTTACTGGTTTTCTCCAGTATAACATTCAAACAGCTATATGGGATGAAAGCTCTGTGTACCCTTGAGGTATTTGACAACTTTTATCTGGTGATATCTACCTATTTATGACATGCAAATGTGAAAAGGGTATCCTAACCATATTTGAACAAATATAACACTACTAGCTTCAATACTGCATGAAATGAGCAGGACCTGAAATGGACTGCGATGACAACATAAGTGGGAGTTTGAGTCTAGAGGTCATGATGACAAACTTGAAAAAGGGGTGTGTGAAGTTATTCTTTTTCCTGCATACTATTTCTGAATAATCATGTATTATTCTTTGCTGCTCTTAAGAAGTCCTAGAGTATCTTCTTTTTTCATAATATAGTAACTATAACTTACTGGACACTCCATATTGTGTCGCTTGGAGGAGTACTCTGAGGAGTATTAATACAAGGGGACTTCCATAGATTTTTGGATTTGGCTGGTTCTACACTACATCATAGAGCATGGTGACCTGCTGAAAGGGAAGACCAAACAACACAGTCACTTTTCTTAAAATATCTTCATCAAAGAAGGAAAATCCCTGATTCAGTTTGGCAAACTAACTTTCCTAATTTAAACTGGAGCCTCAAGTTGAAATTTAAGCTTTAAGAAACCAGTTAAAATCAGTTTCAAATCTTACAGTACAAAGCCTGGTGAAACATTGCACTTCTAGGCTTACCTGTAGAAACTGAATGGAGGAACACATCACTGCAGCAACTGAGGAGGCTGCTGTTAAGACTCTTCAGGGCTTAAGCATCAAGTCAAGGTTACTGTGTGAAACCAGCCAGGGAAGTCAAGCATCTGGTCCAAAAGTAGACTCAGTCACCTGTGCAAAGTCAGGCATGGTGCAATAGCCTCCTGTTTGAGTGCAGCAGTCAGGGCACAGGAGAAGAAAATCTTGATGAGGCAAATGGGAATTTAGGAGCAGACAGGGACATCAGACAGGGCCTGGTCTTGCACTTAGGAATGGAGACTGCCAGATAGGTCAGCAAGAATGCACAGGCACAGGCATCTGTTTAAGAAATGAAGGTATAACTCCAGGCAGAAAGTGGAGGTTACGCCATATGTGTTAAGTGTCATTGTTATGAACACCTTCCCTTGTTTAAAAGTATGGAAGTTTTCCACAAAGAATTTATACAAAGAACATTTATGCAACACTTGGGATTATCTGGGCAGTGGGGCAAATATTTAAAGTCAAATTCTGAGACGAGCATCAGAAAATAAAAGAACTAAAGAAAAAGTCCAGGATACATTTATGGAATGATTCTATACTCATAGAATGACAACTTTAAAGAAACTGGAGTTTCATAAAAATCTGAGCATGTGATCTTTGGACACATTTATTTTCTATCCCCAAAAGGATCCGTTTGATATATGTGGCCTTAATAAGTGTGTTATAAAGCTAAATAATACGAATGAAGTAGTCAAAACAGAGTTATCCAGATAATTTATAAAGTTGTCATGGTTTAACCTCAGTCAACAACTAAGCACCACACAGCTGCTTTCTCACCTACTTCCTGGTGAGATGGGGGAGAGAATCAGAGAGTGAAAATGAGAAAACTTGTGGGTTGAGATAAAGACAGTTTGACAGGTAAAGCAAAAGCTGCTTGCACAAGCAAAGCAAAGCAAGGCATTCTTTCACTACTTCCCATCGACAAGCAGGTGCTCAGCCATCTCCAGGAAAGCAGGGTTCCATCACTTAGGAAGACAAATGTCATAACTCTGAACATCCCTCCTTCCTTCTTCTTCTTCCAGCTTTTATTGCTGAGCATGATATCATATAGTACATAATATCCCTTTGGTCAGCTGGGGTCAGCTGTTGCAGCTGTGTCCTCTCCCAACTTCTTGTGCAGCCCAAGCCTTCTTGCTGGTGGGTTAAGAAACAGAAAAGGCCTTGGTGCTGTGTAAGCACTGCTCAGCAACAGCTAAAACATCAATGTGTTATCAACACTGTTTTGGTAACAAATCCAAAACAGTACCATATGACCTACTGTGAAGAAAATGAACTCTATCCCAGCCAAACCCAGTACAATCTGGTACATGATACTGTATTTGATATCTTGCAAATGAAGCGCTTGCTTAACCTAGCAAAACATTCCAAAAGGATCTGCCAAAGATGCCTGAAAAATTGCATCCAGAGGAGGGCAACAAAGCTGGTGAAAAGGCTGGAAGGAATGTCCTATGAGGAGTGGCTAAGGGCTTTGGTTTTGTCTAGTTTGGAGAAAAGGAGGCTGAGGGGTGACCTCATTGCTCTCTACAGCTTCCTGAGAAGGGGAAGTGGAGAGGGAGGTGCTGATCTCTTCTCCCTGGGATCCACTTAGTGCTGATGTTACTTATGCTTTAAATTGGATATTGGGTTAATGACGTGGACACTCCTGTCATTAATCACTGTTCAATGATACTCTAATAATAATAATCTTTTTCTATTTAATAATGTATAGTGTTTTCTAAGAGGACACATTACATAATTTCAACATGTTCTGGCTGGTTGTATTTGGATACTTACCAACATCACCAAACAAAACCATAACTTGTGATGATGTTATTTAGAGAAGAGAAAGCGATGTTTACTGAAAAGTGCATGAACAACAACATTTAGCATCCCACCAGAATCTACTGATAAATTAGTCTTTCAATATTTTCTGTGAGAGGGTCTGACAGCCCTGTTGTGTATATATGGCTTACAGTCAGCTGAAGGGGAAAGGGCTCATTGTGTTAAGGATATACTCTATTTTCTCAAGAAATTTGCATTGTATACTTATAATAACATATTCTTAATGTATGTACATGACTTGTGAATATTGAGAAGAAATCAAGACTAGGAATAGCACTGTATAACTGTGACAGGAATGAGCTGCAAACTCTCAAACAGGTTGAGATTGAACTGTACCTGAACCACAAGTAACATATATGTACATATCCCTCTCCCTCTCCTTCTCCTTCTCTTCCCCTTATGTGTGTATATGAATAAACATTTACAATACTACTATATATTATTTGTATTAAGTTACATCATTAACAAACAGTCATGGACAATTTCTGTTAGAAATTATTTCCTTTAGGAAGGACCTTCCTAAAATCTGGCAAATTGAATCTGTGGTAGAGATAACAAAACACTAAAGGACATTCCTTAATTCTTGGACTGTGGGCTAATTTTCAGAGGCTGGTGAAAATAAACTAGGATTTTTTCTAATATGCCTTTTCCCTGTTCCTCATCCTCAGTATAGCTGGAGACAGAACCATCTGTATTGCAACACAACAGTGTAAAATTTTAAAAATAAAATAATTCACTACAAAGGAATTTGCCAATGGAATTTTCTCTACTGATAGTTTATAAATATACAGCTACTGTTGCCATGCTGTATTAATACTTTTATAAGCCCTAAATGCATGCAGAGCTTTGTTTGTGTGTGGTTGAGCTCTTTGAGGCCAGCACAGTTGAAGAGGAGGTGGTCAGAGACCTGCTACACCACTTGGATGCACACAAGTCTGTGGGACAAGATGAGTTACACCCAAGGGTGCTGAAAGAGTTGGCAGATGTGCTCGCCAAGCCGCTTTCCATGATTTACCTGAAGTCATGGCTAACTGGGGAGGTCCCATTGGACTGGAGGGTGGCAAATGTGACACCCATCTACAAGAGAGGCAGAAAGGAGGATCCAGGAAACTATAGACCTGTCAGTCTGACCTCGGTGCCAGGGAAGGTCATGGAGCAGGTCATCTTGGGTGCCATTAAAAGTCATATAATGGACAACCAGGGGATCAGGCCCAGTCAGCATGGGTTTATGAAAGGCAGGTCCTGCCTGACAAACCTGATCTCCTTCTGTGACAAGATGACCCGACTATTTGGACGAGGGAAAAGCTGTCAGTATTATCTACCTGGATTTTTGAAGAGCATTTGACACAGTTCCCCATAGGATTCTCATAGAAAAACTGTCTGCCCATGGCCTGGATGAGCGAACGCTCTGCTGGATCAAGCACTGGCTGGATGGATGGTCCCAGAGAGTGGTGGTCAATGGAGCTAAATCCAGCTGGCGGCCGGTCACAAGTGGTGTTCCTCAGGGCTCGGTGTTGGGACCATTTCTGTTCGACATCTTTATTGATGATCTTGATAAGGACATAGAGTGTATCATCAGTAAATTCGCAGATGACACCAAGTTAAGCGGGAGTGTCGATCTGCATGAGGATAGGGAGGCTCTACAGAGGGACTTGGATAGGTTGGATTGGTGGGCCAACGTCAACAGGATGAGCTTCAACAAGGCCAAGTGCCAGGTCCTGCACTTGGGCCACAACAACCCCATGCATCGCTACAGGCTTGGGGAGGTGTGGCTGGAGAGCTGTCTGGAAGAGAAGGATCTGAGCCGGCAGTGTGCCCAGGTGCCCAAGAAAGCCAATGGCATCCTGGCTTGTATTAGAAATAGTGTGACCAGCAGAAGTAGGGAGGTGACAGTCCCTCTGTACTCTGCACTGGTGAGGCCACACCTGCAGTATTGTGTCCAGTTTTGGGCACCTCAATATGAGAGAGATATCGAGGTGCTGGAGCGAGTGCAGAGGAGGGCAAAGAAGCTGGTGAAGGGCCTGGAGAACAAATCCTATGAGGAGAGATTGAGGGACCTGGGACTGTTCAGTATGAGGAAGAGAAGGCTGAGAGGAGACCTCATCACTCTCTACAGCTACCTGAAAGGGCATCGTAGAGAGGTTGGTGCTGGTCTTTTCTCACAGGTAATTAGTGACAGAACAAGGGGGAATGGCTTTAAACTCCAACAGGGGAGGTTTAGACTGGACATTAGGAAAAAATTTTTCACAGAAAGAGTGGTCAGACAGTGGAATAGGCTGCCCAGGGAGGTGGTGGAGTCACCATCCCTGGATGTGTTTAAGGGTCGTTTAGATGAGATGCTGGGGGATATGGTGTAGGGGAGAACATTGTAGAGTAGGTCTGATGGTTGGACTCGATGATCCCAAGGGTCTTTTCCAACCTGAATGATTCTATGGTTCTATGATTCTATGAAAATACTTCATAAATATTCCAAATTTTCACTAGCCGACAAGGAAAAGCTGGAACCAACAACAGCTATCACTTTAAACATTTGGGATACTGCAAATAGTGAAATGAGATTTCATAATCTTGTCCCATGAGACATATTGAGGAAAAAGAGACACCTGAGAGGACATAGGCTCAGAATTTTGAATGAGAAGATAGGCTCTTGTTAGGATATGCCTCTGAGATACATGGCTTACATTGTTTCTGAAACTCAGATTGCATATACATACGAAAAACTTTGAGAGCTTCACATGTGATGTATATTTCATGCCATTAAGTTCTGCAAGCTTTAGAATTTTATTAGATTCTTGGAAATAAATGAAATACAAAGGGTAGGATGTTCAATTATGCTTCTTGCCACGATACTTTTGGAATTTATTGAAGAAATGTGTAAGCTGTCAGTGTAGCAATAAAACTGTTTTGTTTATGTACCTTGAAATTAAAAAATACTTTTTTAACTGGGTCATACACTTTGAGAGACACATTTGCAAACATTTTTTCAAAGTGAATAGCATACAACCCATGTGTTTTGGATTTAGGTCAGCTCTATAATTTTATTCCTTTACATGCCTGTTTTATATCGATTTATTTCTTAGTAGCATCACTTGTTCTAAAGTATTATAAACAGTTCCCATTGTTGACAGGCAGGCCTTTCTTTCTTAATTTTAAAATATAACAATAAGCATAAATATGAACACTTTCACACAAAAGACTGCTTAGTTTCTGAAAAGAGGTCTCTTATCAGTTCTCCCTTAGCATTTGATGATAAGTGCATCTTTCTTCTTTTCAGACCTTTCTGTGGCACCTTTCTGTGATTTTGTTAATGGATTCCTTACTCAGGTTTTTAAAGGATTACTTATGTCATCTGCTGCATTTGTGTTGGATTACTATTTCTGAACAATGAATTGAACATAGTTATATATAACTCTGTTCATAATTTCCTTACTTTCCTTTCAGTACAAAGACCAAACCTCAACTGCACTTTCCTTAAGGCAATATTTGTCTTCTGTTAAATGAATTGTTCTCTCAAATAAAAAACGTCCTTTTAAAAAAGCTCTCTACTTGTTTTGAGAAAAAGAGCTGGAGACACAACATGCACTGTCTGTTTCACATAGATGAATTTCATATAACCATTTGACTTGTGTTTGGAGCAGCATGTCAAAATTCCTTATTTGGCCATTGGTGCACAGGAAATGTGTGCTAAGAAGCAGTGAATCTGGGGAAACTCCAAGCATTTCTTCAGAAATGATTGCAATCTTTGCTGAAACTTGTCAGGGTGTATCTACGTAAGTGCATGAGTGTGACCTGAACGTCTATGCTCTGGACACTGGTCAAGTCACTTTGCTGTGGTGCTTTGCTTCACCTAACAAGCTCATTCTCCGTCAGTTTTGGGTTGGTTTTTGGGTTTTGGGGTTTTTTTATGTCGTACTGTATACTAGAGTGTTCAACCACAGGAGGTACCATCATTATGAACTCAGTTATCCCTCTAGCTTTGCTACTGTGTTCCTGTATTATCTTGCACATTCACAACTCTCCAGACTCTCTTGTCAGGTCAGACCTTCATTCCATCCTGGCTCATCATCTGAATAAACTTTTGAATATACTTATTGTAATTCTTCATTAAGCAATTATATGCAATATATATTATTTGTCATGCACAGATCCTAATTTTTGAGATAGCAAAATTTAACTTATGTTGGCTAACCCATCAAACCATCCTTTCTGTCTTCCTACTAATCTCAGAATACATCCTCTGCAGCCTCATCTTGCTTTCACAAACATAATCATAAGGATTTTTTGGTAGACTAAAGACTGCCCTGTATGGGAAGGTTTATATGAAGAGAATTCTCAAGTCCTTAGAAATACAGGAAAGATAGTGAACAGAGTTTATTTCATACTGCCTAAGAAATATTACGTTCTTTAGAATATATCATGTTTAAGAACGTGTATACTTTTGCACCTTTATTACAAATAACAAACAAAAGGTAAAATTGATTGGAATTTTTTCTAGGTCATTAAATTAGCTAAGGAGTTAACAGTCCTTCAAATACATTGGAAGAGAAGTTGTTACTAAAGATTTCAATCAAGGATGGATATATGCTGCAGGTGTTAGGCTTCAGGTTATTTTAGCTTTTTTGGACATTCTAAGAAGAAAATGTTTTTCTGACAGAAGCATATCTTGCTCAAGATAATTCTGTATTAGGTTCCAGTCTATTGTACAAAAGTGAATTGATCACTGAACGGTTTACCTAATCTTGCCTGATTACATTTAAACACTTAAAATAGAGAAATACTTCAAAATACTTAAATAACCTAGAAGTAAAATGCTGGAGCAAATGAAATTATAGCAGTGATAGTTTTGCTCCTGAAGTGGGACAATAACCATCCTGTCCAGGAGGTTGAAAAAGAATGAAGTACTAAATGCTATTACTGCTTATTTATAGGAAGAACATAGATAATATTCAGTTATCATAATGGGATATTTTTTATTCCAACTAGGGAGCAGATTAGTTTTAAAACTTAAACATTTTAAAACAAAATGTTAAACTCAAGAACCTTAAAGGGTAAGAAATTCGATCCATCAGTGTTTATATAGGTCTCAGAATACCTGGACGATGTCCAGGATCCTAGACAAGAGAGGTAGTGATGTGCTAATACTTAGATTATTACTGGTTTTGACAACTAAACTAGTAAAGTTGATATTAATTGTAGACAAAAATCCTGAGGAATTGGATGAGTGAAAATCTCATGTTGAATTTTATATGTTAAGGGTCTATCCAGCTATTGAAAACCACAAATGGAGGAACCCTACAAGTTCTGCTTCCAAATAAGGTCTGAAGACTTGTCAGTAATCTCAGCCATCTCCCAGTTTATGAAGATAAATTAGGCCAGATTTAACAATAGATTAGTCAGTCCCTATCCAGAAAATGGAGCCAAAGCAAACTCCCTGACATACATCTCTGTGTAGATGCATTGTGGTTGTATTATCTTTCTCTGGAATTCGTAGTTCAAGTATGACATTCTCTCACCAGAAAGTAATATGAGATCATATCTTTTAAAATGTGAGATATTCAACCATAGGAAGATCAGAAAATGCTATAAGTAAAGACTTTATAAAGTCCAACAGAAAGTATTCCTGTGTCAGGTTGAGCTTGTCACACCTCTGGTCATTTTTTTCTCTTGTAAGGAATATGGTTGTTGTGAGGCCCTAACAAAAATCCTCCTAGAAAAGTGACACCAAAGAATGATGAAAAATAATGATGTAAGTGTATTGTTTTCTAAGCATGCATTCTCCATTTACAGAAATTAAGCAAAATCTGTTATCAAGAGAAGAAACAGAAGTTAGGAAAGGTGGTTTAAATTAGTAGAAAGAAAGTGACTATATTTAAATTACCACAATATTCTGTAAAGAAATTAAAGTTAATAAGAATAGTAGAACTACTCTATCTGTGACTTAGTCGAACAGCTAGAAAATGGTGTTGCTTATAAATAGTTGAAAAAAAGTGGCATATCACTAAAAAGTCTGTGCAACACGTAGAAAGCTGACTAAATCCAAAGTGAAAATCAGGCTTCTGTGTTCGTTTCTCAAATATGGTTGACTTCTAGCCACGTTTTGAGATTGTGTTGTTTATTTAAAAATATTTTTTTATTAAAAATGTTAACTGAGCCTGAGATTAATGAAATAAATTTTGTAAAGAGTGAAACATGAATAAAAGCTCAAAGAAATATGGTTTATATTAATAGCTCTTATTTCTTGCACATCTGTTATGATTTGATCCCCAGTTGCACAAACTCTAGGTGCAACCTACTATTCCCTTTATGCTTTGTAGTGGACTTGGTCTGTATGGGAAAAAGAGCAACCAAACATTCACATCTAAATAACAGATTTTTAAAAAAATAATAAGAGCTTTTTTTCAGAAAAGAGAAAGTTTGATGTTTTCTTTGAATTTGCCAAAGATATTGGATAGAGAATGAAAACACCTTTGTTTTATCAATGGGTTTACTGATTATACCTCTGTAAAACTGAGTAAATGTTTTTATTAACTTTGAACACCAGCTTTCATGCTGTCAAAACAAAGCTAGTGATGTAAAATATATAAAACAGTAGGACTATAACACAGTAGCAAATGATTTTTCTGAAATTTTAAATAGTGGTACTAAATATAATCGTTGTGAAAGGGTCTGGGTTAACAATCTAATTCTATATACAGGTGTGGTACAGTACTGCCAATACTTTTGCTGCTTTTCTGTAGTTTATTCACCATCCTTTGCATCTCTGTAGTCAGATTCTGATTCTGCTGTGTCAGACCTTCACTTTTTCTCAGAAAACTTCATTTAACAAGCAGAAGTTCTTCACTGGTATTTCTATGAACTGGAGGATGTGCTTAGCAGGGCTTTGATACACTTTCATTTAGTTCTTGAGCATCTTATAAAACAAACACTCATTAGTAGTAATAAGAAATGCGGTTAATCTCCAAATAAATTAATATAGGAACTGTTACACTTGCATATTCTCATGTTTCTGTTCTTAGTTTATGTGAAGACTGATATCTGCAGATGTAAGTTTTGCCCTTGATTATCTGAAATATTTTGACCCAGAAGTTGTGACATGCTTAAGAATAAGATACCATGCCATTTTCTCACTAGCTTTTGTTATTTTACTTAGTACTTACTCACTTATGATACTTTAGCAAAGTTATACCATTTCTAACATAAAATTTTCTACATAGAAAAGTAAATAATGAAAAAAAAGTGCCTATTAAGTTTCCTTTGCATTGTAGTCTCACACTCTTTCAAATTTATTTACAAACTGTTCTCATATTTATTGCTACTCCATCCTACAGTGATGGCTTTTAATCTTAGTTTCCTTAGTTTCCTACAATTCACATTTAGACAAAATAGCTACATTACCTGCCTAACCAGTAGTCCTCCAAACCATTGTTTTCTCCTGGCCCTACGATCATTTCCTCTTGAAATGTAAGAATGGAAATTATTTTTTTCTCTGATGGAGCCTAGATTCTTATTAGTGAAGGCATCTGACTCTCTTTTATCCTTATTAGTTTGAGAGTAGTTAGATATTACACATTAATTTTAGAAGCCTTTTTATTCTGAACAAATATTTTTCCACAGCCAGTACAAATAGAACGTATATTTTGTAGGCTCTGTTGACATAATTGTACTCCTGAGGTAATGAGATTTTTTTTTCCTGAATTTTTCAGAAGTCACAGTAGTGATATAAATGATGCTGTAGTTATACACTAGTCCCCTTAAGGGAACAAAATTGTTTATAGGCCACAGTCGTGTTTGTTAATGAGGCTGTAACTTCACATGATTTGCTAACGTTTGCACTGTACTTTTGAGTGAATTCTGCATGTTAGGTATTCCAAAAACAATTGTGTGTAGTTTTGTTAGATTAATGTTGATCATTTGATCAGAAGTTAACTAGAAAAATACATATTCATACTTGCTATAGAGAAAACATTTCTGCTATAATAAAACAAGGTAATTTTGGAAATTATTCTACTCTGATATGAAAATATGTGTGACCATTGTTTAATTCTATATAGAGAAATATCTTGATGACTGAGACATATTTAGCTGCCAAAATTCCACTGAATTTCTTAAGCATCTCAGTAAAAAAACCAGAGAGGGTAATGTGTTTTAACAGCTTAAAGAATGGAAACATATGTATGTCCCCACAAAGATTTTTTTGCATAATTTCTTCATACATGAGACATTGTCCTTAAGCACAGCAATTTTTAGACTGAAGACTGGGATTGAGACATAATGGATATATGACAAGTATTGGTTTATTAAATGGGATCAAGTGTATGAGTATAAAAGACAAAGAAAATAAAGATGTCAACAGCACTGGATTTGGATTAGATGGCAGAAAACAAGCCAAAAGCTGGTCAGCAAATAGAAAGCATTCAAATGTTTATATATTAAAAAAAAGTTATTGCTAGCAGTGGCATCCAGTGGCTGCATGGATAAACTACAAGGGCCAAGACATATTCAGGAGAGACTTGTTCTAGTAGGAAAGGATTTTCTGCCCCTAGGTCATATTAATGCTTAAAAAAAGGCACAAATTCATAGAATCATAGAATTGTTTGTGTTGGAAGAGATGTGTTCAAAGATCATCTAGTCCATCCCTGCTGCTGTGGGCAGGGAATTAATTTGAAGTGTCACAGGAATGCAAGAAGAATAAAAAATTAAAGATAATGTCTGTAAAGCAGCCTCTTGTCTAGGATTTCTATACTTCAGAGATGATGTATGCAAAACTACTTTCTGCATCAATGTCTACCTAAATTCACAGTCTACAGAGGAACAGGTTAGAGATTTAAACTCATGCACTAGATGCCAGAAAATAGTATGGAGTAAAAGAGGGAGATACATATGTTGATGGTATCTTCTGACTGTTCATAGTTGTTACAAAGACAAGTATTTAATGATTTTAGGGAAATAATTTTCTTTAAATACTACTTTGGACAGCAGTGAGGAAAGGAGACTGAGGCCTTTTTAGGCATTTAATGTGTAGCTGAGCCCATTTGCTGAATTTCTTCACTTTCATCACACATTATTTTAACTTTTTAATATATTTTCCCCATAAGGTTTCATTTTGCCATTCATAGCAATTAAAGTTGTCTAGCCTTTATAGTTAACAATACTCCTCTCTTTGAAAATGGTGTGGCTACTTTCATTTTTGTTCCATTTCTGTTTCTGCAGATGACATGGACGCATTTTCTATTCTCTGAGTCTTGGCACTGCTGACAGAGCTATAGATAAATTAGATGCAATGTAGTTGTGGCTATGATTTTTTTTTTATTATTATTCTACTAATTTAAATTCTATTGGTTCTTTCTCCACAAAAATCTTGGTGAATGGTGAGATTCCAATGCCTGTGTTTACCACCAGACTTAAGTTGCTGTTATAAAAAAAGGTGCTGGTGAGTTCAATTCTGCAGGAACACGGGGCTTGGGGGTTGGGTTTTTTTGTTTCTTTTTGGGGGTTTGTGTTTTGGGGTTTTTTTTTACTTATCAGACATGCAAAGCTTGACAAGTTAAATAACCTTAGCTATGTGAATGAATATGCACTATCATCATGAGAACTTGTTACATGATGGAAACTTCTGCACCTTAGTTAAGGCATGGGAAAATAATAGCCAGAGAATGAGTATTACACTGTAGAAATTAACTGATGTGCAATAATAGCTACCTGAAACCTGGCTATTGGGACCAGAGAACCCAGTTAGCACTTTTATGGCAAAAACTTTAGTTTGGTCATCTGCAGGTTTAAAACTGCTGTGTACCCCTTAGACCCCTTTAGGTACCTGTTGGCCTATATTAGTGAGCTCCTTCTTAGATTCTGTTTTTGGAACACTCACTGCACTGGAATCAGGTACAATTTGTGATGAAAGCTGGAATCACTTCATCAGGGTTGCGATACAGGTTAAGATACCTTATCATAATACTTCTCAGAATATAAAAATCTGGTTTTGTTGTCTTCCTTGTGAAATTTCTTGTGTGCATTTCCTTCAAGTTCAGCTGTTTGAACAATATTAAGTACCACCTCAGAAATTACATTTTTGAAAGCTTTAGGATCTCTTCTTAGTTGACATCTTGGCAGCTATTTTTTACTTTAGTTGCTTTAAGACTTGTTAGTAAGAAGACAGATTAGAACTGATATTTCTCTATAGTAAGAAAATAACAATAATTAATAAAAACCAAACTTTTGTGAGAGAATGGCAGTTTTGACAGAAAAGCCTGTGAGCTCCAGGATGAAACTTTTATTTGAAGCTGAAGGAAGATCCAGACACCCTGAATTAGCCAACTATATACAGATGGTAAGCACAACATGTATGCAAACCTTAAATTACTTTCATCTGGGTTAGTGCAGAGCCAAGTACTAGATATCACCGCACCTCAGAGGCAGTGCTTTCTGCCTATGGCCAGATTCAGAGCTCAGGGAAGCAGAGATTCCTGTCTTCCTCCTGGTTATAGTGGCTGAGGGAACTGGATTTGTTTTGTCTGGAGAAGAGAAGGCTAAGGAGATTCATGTTTACTATCTTCAAATACCTTAGGAAGGATTATGAAGACTGAATCAGTCTATTGTCAGAGGTGCACCATGGAAGGATGCAAAGCATGGTCATAAATTGCAGCAAATAAAAATCTAAATGGATGTGAGGAAAAATATTTTCTCAATTAGAGGTAATTACCATCGTTGGAGATTTTTAGAACTTGGCAAATCCTGAGCAACACGGTCTGACCTTGATGAAACTACTTCTGCTTGAAGCCAGAAATCGGACTGGATGACTTCCAGACATCCTTTGCAACCTGTGTTTTCCTATAATTCTATATTCTTTGTGGGGCTCTATGCCTCAAAGAGCACTCTTTTAAAAATTTCTCAAGTATAGGAGATAAATTGCACTATATAGTTTTGCACTGCCTTTCCAGTCTTAATTGTGGAGTTGCTACTACACTGTTATCGGGGGCATAGTACAGATTGGACATATTTTTCAGTGATTCTCAGTATTTCTCTCAACTTTATCACAACAAAAGGCTGAATATAATAACCACTGTGCTATAAACCTAATATATTTAGTTTTCTTTATGGTTTGGCAAACATTACAGTCTCAGCAACATTACCACTTCTATGTCTTAATTTTTTCTGAGATCTGGAATATTGGTTAATCTACTGCATTTTTACTTTTTGGCTCTAGATATGAAAACAATGCAGAGGCCTAAACATGTTGGACTAGGCAAAATACAAACATGACTTGAAATATTCTGTGTTGAACAACTTAACTGCATTGATGATTTTTATGATTTGTTATGATGTTGATTTTTGCTGTCAGAAATAGGATGTGAAATGTTTGGGATTAGGTTTGGTGGTAAACACCAAGTGATTCAGTAGGTTCAGAACAGCTACTCTGGGTTTGCAATATTACAAACAGAAAAAATAGCTCATTTTGTTTTGCTGTAATATATGCTGGTTTAAGAAAGCTTCAGACTATGTTTTTGCTTAGCTACCACAGTTATAGAAGCATTTGTATATCTCTGCTTCTCTAAGACAGGAGACAGTGATCAAAACCAAAGTGTAACTTCTGCTTAATTGATCTTCTGACCTCAAATTGACAGACATCTGGTTGCATGTGTTGAGTGCATTCAAGCAGGAACCCAAAAAAGTAATAAATGTTGGCTTAAACTTATTAAAACTTTGTTCTTTATCTATTTATTTAGGGGGAGGGAGGGATGCAGATGAGAGAAAAACGCATAAAGCAAATTAAGTCTGGACCATGTGATTGCTTTCTAAACTCAGTTCCATTTGGGAACGCAACAGCAAATTACAAGGTAGGAAATTACCCAGAGTGAGTTACTCAAAGAAAAAGACACTAACAGGATACAGATGTCAAAGTAAGCCAAAGGAAAAAAAAAAATTAAATTAATTAAACCAAGCTCCACAATACTTTTTGATTGCTATTGATACTGACAATATACTGACTGCTTTTCACAGGCATGTGAAAATCTAGCTTTTCTTCTGATGAGTTTAGTCTGAATTAGCATTATAAGACCCTAAAATGGTGGGCAATAGAGTATAAGTTCCATACAGTGTGTTACTAATGAAATACTTTGTTGGTTATGGGCCTGGAAAGGTGAAGCTAAACAGGGAGAGCAAGGTGTTGCACTGTGTTCAGCATGGTATTTGTTTAGTGTTGTTTCCCATGGGTCAGAAAGGTTAAGTATGTCTGTGTTAAGATGTTCAGGCATAATTTAATTGTAAAGAGTTGCAAATTGTCTCCATTAAAATATCATCAAGTTTGAGAAATGAATCTTTTTCTTGTCAATGAAATGGGTTGGTGACAGCTGTGAAGTGACTGCTGTTATTGCAACATTAGAATTAGAAGAATTATCTTCAGACACTACTATTATCAGCAGCAAAATATAGCTTGCTTTATAAAATGCTTTACACAAACAAAGAGTACTCAGAGCAATAAAATATCAAATCAAGTGATAGAACTGGAAGGCAATTAAACATGAATGTCAACTCTTTACAATAACTGTGTGGTCACCAAGATATTTCACTATGGCTTCAGACCTACAGGTAGAAGTAGTTTTACTTATGCAAATTACTTCCTTTACTTAGGAAGTCAGGTAGGAATGCCAGGAGGCCTTCATGGATGAACAAGTAGCTTCTGGACAAGCTCAGGCATAAAAAGGAAGCCCACAGAGGGTGGAAGCAAGGACAGGTAGCCTGGGAGGAATACAGAGAAACTGTCCAAGCAGACAGAGATCAGGTTAGGAAGGCCAAAGTCCTGATAGAATTAAATCTGGCCAGGGATATCAAGGGCAATAAAAAAAGGTTTAACAGGTACATTGGTGATAAAGGAAGACTAGGGTAAATGTGGGTCCTCTCCAGAAGGAAACAGGACACCTGGTTACCCGGAATATGGAGAAAGGTGAGGTACTCAATGACTTTTTTGTCTTTACCATGAAATGCTCCAGCCACAGCGCCCAAGATACAAAAGGGAAAGGCAGGCACTGGGAGAATAACAACCCACTGCAGAAGATCAGGTTCAAGACCATCTAAAGAACCTAAATATGCACAAGTTCATGGGACCTGATGAGATGCATCTCTGAGTCCTGAGGCAATTGGCAGATGAAGTGGCTAAGCTACTATCCATCATATTTGAGAAATTGTGACAGTCTCGTGAAGTTCCCGCTGACTGGAAAAGGGGAAACATAACCCCCTATTTTTAAAAAGGAAAAAAAAGGAAGACCCAGGGGACTACAGGCCAGTCAGTCTCACCTCTATGCCTGGCAGATCATGGAGTGGATCCCCCTGGAAGCTATGCTAGGGCACATGGAAAGTAAGGAGGTGATTGGTGCCAGCCAACATGGCTTCACTAAGGGCAAATTGTGCCTGAGGAATTTGGTGGCCTTCTGCTACGGGATTACAATGTTGCTGGATAAGGGAAGAGCAACTGACATCATCTACCTACCTGGACTTGTGCAAAGCATTTGATACTGTCCCACACAACATCCTTGCCTCTAAATTGGAGATACAAGGATTTGATGGGTAGACCACTCAGTGGACAAGGAATTAGCTGGATGGTTGCACTCAAAGAGTTTCAGTCAACAGCTCGATGTCCAAGTGGAGAGCAGTGATGAGTGGCGTTTCTCAGGGGTTGGTACTGGTACCTGTGCTGGTTTTCGTCTTTGTAGGAGACCTGGACAGTGGGATTGAGTGCATTCTCAGCCAGTTTGCCAATGACAGCACACTGTGTGGTGTGGCTGATATACTGGAGGGAAGGGATGCCATTCAGAGGGACCTGTACAAGCAGGAGAGGTGGACCCATGCAAACCTCAGGAAGTTCAACAAGGCCAAGTGCAAGGTTCTGAACACGGAATGGTGCAATCCCATGCACAAATGCAGGCTCGGCGACAAGTGAATTGAGAGCAGCCCTGAGGAGAAGGACTTGGGAGTAGTAGCGAATGGAAAACTATGAGCCAGTAATGTGCGCTTGCAGTCCAGAAAGCCAACTGTATCCTGGGCTGCATCAAGAGAAGTGTGGCCAGCAGGTCAAGAGAGGTGATTCTTTCCCTCTACTCTGCTCTTGTGAGACCCTACATGGAGTACTGTGTTCAGCTCTGAAGCCCCCAACGTAAGGACATGGATCTGCTCAAGTGAGTTCAGAGGAGGGCCACGAAGATGATCCAGGACACTGAAGCGCTTTCCTTATGAGGACAGGCTGAGAGAGTTGGGGTTGTTCAGCCTGGAGAAGAGAAGGCTCCAGGGAGACCTTATAGCAGCCTTCCAGTACTTAAAGGGGGCCCACAGGAAAGATGAGGAGGGACTCTTTCTCAGGGAGTTTAGTGACAGGATGAGGGGTATTGGTTTTAAACTGAAAGAGGGTAGATTTAGATTAGATATTAGGAAGAAATTCTTTACTGTGAGGGTGGTGAGGCACTGGAACAGGTTGCCCAGAGAAGTTGTGGATGCCCCCTCCCTGGAAGTGTTCAAGGCCAGGTTGGACGGGGCTTTGAGCAACCTGATCCACTGGAAGGTGTCCCTGCCCATGGAAGGGGTGTTGGGACTAGATGATCTTTAAGGTCCCTTCCAACCAATGATTCTATGATTATTCAGCAGATGTGGAAACAGATATTGCATGCACTCTCAACAGTTTCAGTAAGGGGGAATGCATATGTCCTGTCAAGTTCTTCCAGATTCTCTAACTGACCAAGTAAGAAAATAAGACCAACAGGTACAGAAGATTTCTAAATGCACACTGTTTTTCTGTTTTCACTTGTGTATCTATAGCAGTCTTGATTGCACCTGGGATGTGAATAAGGCTTTTTGTCAGTGATGGTCTTAATACTTGAATTAGTTCTGGCATCTGATTAAAGAGAGTCACTAATCTTAGGCAACCAGGAAATCTAGAAGGTTGTGTTAATCTCATAGCCACATAAATAATACAATGAAATGAATAGTTCAGTGAAATAAGATAGAAAAAAATAAAATAAATTAGAGACCAGCTTCTGAAACAGCTTACTGCTTTTAATCTAGGCACTGGCTAAACTCTGTTTAATGTTTGATACATTGCAATCTGACAGTAGAACATATTAAACTTGTGTAAAAATATAGCCATTAAAGGAATTATTTTTTTCCCTATTGTGTATTTCTCAGCCTTTTTGAGATGTAGAGATGTTCTTTTTGCTGATGTAACTCAAATACCTGTATAATGTGTGACTTAAGCTATGAGAAATTCAGTTTTCTTCTCTCTCTGAAGAGTTTGCTTGCAAAGGTGGTTTGTAAGTGACTGTTGTATGTAAATGTAAGTGTTGCCACATATAATCTAACATTACCCATGCTGAGTGTAAAAATTTAAGAGCAGTTATTGCTGTTAATAGTTGAAATTCTGAGGCATAATAAAATGGAAAGAAGTAATCATAACATCAATAAAAAAGATTGGAAGATTACTTTGAAAAGTGAATTACATTCCAGAGAACAGATACTTTAGCTACTGTTGTCTGGACCACAGTTGAGCTAAGCAATAGAGCACTGATGTGACAAGTGACCTCTTTTGTGTACACTCATGAATACATTTTAATTCTGATGCTATAAACTGTCAGAGTATACCTGCAGAGTGGGAGTCTCACCTTGAGACTTGTGGGTCTCTGAGGGGACAATATAGGGGTGGTCACTCTGCTCTACTTAAAGCTGACAAAGAACAAACTTTGGAGTATAATACGTTGCTTAATTTTGCATTCATAAATTAATGATGAATAGCTTTAGTCTATCAATACAGTTGGAGTCATAACATAAAGCAGAAATGTGTCCTCACTCTTATAGACTAGCTTAGCTGTCTTCTCACAAAGCTATGAAACAGACAAACCAGCTCTTTTTTTAATGTATTGACATGCCTCTTCTGCTTTTTTAATATTTGTATAGGTATTTAATCCAGAACTTCTGGCAGAAGATTAGGTCCACTTTTCTGTCAGACAGATACAATATGACAACATTCTGAATAGTCTATAATCCGTTAAGGCAAGAGACATCTTTGATGTAAAACAAAAGATGTAGCATCAGAGAGAGGAGGGAAAGATGGACTAGTAAGTGACAATATGACTGCTTTAGGAAATAGAACTACAGGGTCAGCTTCACATTTTAAATCAATGAGTAACAATCATTAGCTTCGCATTTGTTCTGAGGAATCAATGCTGAACTGGTTGAAGATGCATATGACTGGATTCTAGAATGATGTTTAGCTTTCATTAGAAAAATAGTGTTGAGGGTTTTTAAAGAAAACTGTTTTCAAACAGAAGCTTAAAAAGAAAAATGTATTTTTTTCTCCTCCCCAGAATTACTCTTCTTCCAGTGGTGAGTAATTTGAAGGGAAAACATGGGTCAAAAAAAGATCATTCAACTAGAGTAACTATTAGGCTTATTTCTAAATTGGGGATGGCAATCTGTAATGCACATGGTTCAAAGACCTATCATCTTAAAACTAATTTTTCTTAATTAATTGATTTTCTTAATTAATTTGTTGCCTAGTTACTAGAGAATTTCTAACCCGAGTAAGTGGAGTGTGTAGTGGGGAAGGTATATGTACATCATATTTATGATCTGGTGTGGAATACCAAACCATTGATGAAATAGTTTAATACAAAAATCCTCTTCATAAATAAATTTTATATTTTAAAAGCTATTAATTCTCTACAGACTTATTTTTCTACTTTAAGTTAAAGGTTACATGAAAGCACAGGTTAAAATGAAGCTTTTCATAGAAACTTTTTTATTTTTTTCTTAGTGGAGATGCCTATAAATACCTGCAACCTTGGGGAGTATAAACAGGATTTCTTTTCAAGTAAACTAAACTACAAGCTCCAGGTGAGCAGCAAATGCACTTCAAATTCTGGTGGAGATGTAAGTGTCCAGCACAAAAGTTGGTCCTTCAGGTCGCTTTGAACAATTTTGCTTATGGTCCAGCAGGCTAAATCTGGTTGAAAGTGAAAACCTTCATACCTCATGCAGTTAACATGTTGAAATCTCATCACTAAATGCTTTGATCTACAAATTAACTACTATTGTGCCATATTATTTGCTGTTGTAGACATCTCAAGTACAGGAAACTCATATCATTTGTTTTCCTGGTTTAAAGGGTGATAGGAGCTTTGCCAAGCCACACTCTTTTTTGCTATTTATGATGTTTGCTATCTTTTCCTTAGAAAAGACACTTTAAGTCTCATTTTCCAGGGGGAAGTAATAATGAATCACAGGTAAACTATCTAAAGCTTATCTAAACTATCTAAACTGAAAAAATGAATTATCCATAGCTTTATTTTTCTGTGCTTTTGTGTAAAGTTATTCCATAATTACTTGGGTTTGTTTGTAGATCCCAAACTATTGATGGCAATATACCTCCAGAGAGGTGCCTAGTGAATTCCTGGTAATATGCTTCTGGAATATATTATTTGCTGAAAAGTAGATTTTTTTACTAGGGAGAAAAAAAAAAACCACAACAAAAAACAATCCAAACCATAAAAATCCCCAGTAAACCCACATTTGTGTTAAATTTATGAAACAGATATAGGAATAAATTCTATTGCTCTATCCTATAGCTTGCTACTTAAATCTCCTAATTCCTCAAAGCCGAGATAGCTTTCTCAGCCTTTGGTTCATTCCTAGCTAACAGCAATGAGAAAAGAGTTTTTTTTCTTTGACAGAAGTGATAGAGTAGTAGCTCTTGGAGACTATAGAATTCTAAGTCTTTCTAACCATATCTCATTGTGTCAGAATAGCTAACACTTATGTTATAGATTAGGCGTAGACCACCAGCAATCCTCTCTCCTCTGAAAGATAAATCATGTTTTTTTCAGCAGTACTTGAAAGTGTCTAAAACTTTTATTCCAAATACCCGGAGTTTGTCGTTTTGAAAAAGAAGATCTGGCAATACTCATCATGATGATTATTATGAAAACTTGAATATAGGAAAAACTTTGACTTAAGGAAAGTCAAAGATGTTCTTTTTGAACAAGACCATTAATGACCAGTATAGGTAGAACCAAAAGTAGAATATGATATAAAGAGATGAGAACGAATTATGTACAGAATGGTTCCTGAAGTCCACATTAGTTACAAACCAAGATTTGTCAAGAAAACCTGTGTACCTGATGATTCAGGTCTGCATCTCAATGAACTAGGGTATCACAGCATTTCTGGGAGAAGACTCTATTCATTCTTTCACCATATGCTTGGCATAACTGTTCATCACAGAGTGTTCTACCACTTTTGGCAAAGAAATGAAACTTTTCTTAGTGCATTTAACTTGGAATGAAAAAAAGCTCAGAGAGCTAGCTCAGCTTTGAGGAATTAGAAACCACAACAGAAATCCAAATGTCATAGATGTTTGCTTGTTTGTTCCCCCCCCTCAAAACACGAGATGCACATCTACCTTTAGGGGCCTAGTTTAGGATACAGATGTAAGAATTGCTGGACTGTAAATTGATTGACTCTCAATTGATTGACTCTGTTTAATTCAAGTAATATATTTTAAACCCCACCTTTCCATGTATAAAGCTGAATCACCTAGTGGTCAAAGCATGTGAAGAAAAAATTAGCTACTCAACCTAGTTTGAACTAACAGTTGCTAGAATAAGTTACAGAACTGGAAAACTGGTATTAGAATCCTGTAATTAGGTGCTTGATTGTATCAAGCCTTTGTAAACCTGTCCTTGATTCTTAAAATTGCTGATGCTCGGTGTATTTTTAGTACTATAGAGGCTGAAGCAGTCAATTGTTGCAGATAATCCATCATAATTATTTTTATCACAAGAAACAATCAGACCCAGGCCCAAATTACAATAATGAACTTCCTGCAAGGAAAGAGCTTTACTCCACTAAAATACAAGTGTTATTTGTAAGAAGCACTAGTTTTCTGAATTTCTTAATGTTACTACTCATACATGAACTTTCTTCATTTTCCCTAAGGATATATCATGTTTTCATGATAAAAACTGGGCTGAGATTTAAACCCTCTGTCCTCTAATTTTACTTGCACATGAGAAGGTATTTCAGAGAAATAGGATAGGAGTGAAAATCCCTGGTGTCACAAAGAAAACAACCAATCCCTTATTTAGGAAAAGGAGTCAACATATTATTTTCAAGGCAAGACTACCATCTTGTGGCCTTTGTGTGCAATGACTAGGTGAAGGCACAGATTTTGCAGAAAGATACCCACACGAGGAAATAACACTTCTGCTTCTTTTTGTTGTTAACAGTATAAGTCTTTGTTCAGACAAAGCTTACGTATGTTTCAAGAGAAGTTGTTCTGAACCAAACGAAGACTTATTTGACTTTATGTATGACTGGAGTAACAGATGCAGAATAATATACAAAAGCACAACACAAATGCTTTGTAGAAATCAGTGCTGCTGAAGATGTGTCCTGTTAAAGGAGAATCACAAGCCCTGGAGAATTCTTTACTAACAAGACTGTGCTACAGTCTCTCTGACATGTATGAGGTAACTGGGTGCTACTTTTTTTTTTTCTGGCAGCAATATTGTTTGATACAAATAAGAAGCAGGGCAAATATTCGGCTAATTGTCCTCACAAATGCTGAGGTTTGGGGTGAACTGCTATGGCTATCTCAGGTATCTGATTTAAATTGTTTACAGCTTGGTTTTAATGCATTTAAATGCAGTATTGGAATATAACTTTCATTCAAAGTGGAACTTCTGTCTATGGTATTTCATCTGTACGATGCTTGGGAGACCTGCCTTCTTAGTAAAAATGAGATCAAAATTTAGTATGAATTTAAGAAAGCTGGGGAAAAGATGCCTTGATCATACATAGAAAGATGCTTAGGTTTACCCTTTACAGGGCAGGCAAAGTAACTGTTGCTTTAAGTGTTGCATTCACTACAATCTTACAAATTATATGGTTTAGCATGTCACGTCCTTGAAAACTAGTATTTGCAGAGTTTACATCTAAGTAATAGCTCGTTAGAAAGAGATGCACATTTTTTGGTCTTAAGAGCATGGTTATTACTCTGCTATCAAAGCATCTAGTGATCTCTGATTTGATCCTCCTTTCAAGGGAAGAATCTTGGGCTTCTTTGCTCACCCCTGCTCTGTTACCAGATCTGTATATGGGCAGCCCAAGAGCAGAACAGTCAGCATCATCCAAGGGAAAATAAACATTTGTGGCCCTTGGGCTTTTCCCTGTCTTTTGTCACAAGGTCACCTGCCTCATATACCACTAGGCCCAGCTGGTCCTGTGTGTTCCATTGCTTGCAAATGTCACCTGAGCATCTTTTCTTGCTTCTTATGAATTCAGTGTGAAGCTATGAGAAGATCCTATGTTCTCTCTCAAGGATGCTGAAACGCAGCTGAAGAGAACAGGATGTGGCCCCGTTGCCCTTTCTTCTCCAGAGTGACTCAATTCAGTTGTGTTGGCCTTTCCTCATATATTCTGTGCTCTGTCTGCCTGCTCACCTGGGCTTGCTGGGCATTTGCTGTAGCTTGCTAATGTCCTTGTGGTGTGGTGAGTACTAAAGTGGACTTAATGCTCCTGCTATGGTCTGACAAGTGGTAGATTGACTTTCCCCATCCTTCTGACCTGAGTTTGAATAACAGCATGGAGAGTGAAGGGTAATGGAACTAATGTGGGACAAGAACAAGGTGAAAACAAGGCGGCTTGAAAAAGGCAGCACAGACTGTGAGGACCTTCCAATAGAAACTGGAGACTGTGTCAAATGCCTTGCTAAAATCTAGATAATGAACATCTACTGCTTTCACCCCATTGAATTATTCATTTCATAGTAGAAAGCTATCAGGCTGAGCAGGCGAGATATATTTTACAGTTTTTTAACATTTATTTACAGCACGAGACAACCAAAGTTGGTGTAAAGTCCTACTTGATTCAGATTCTTGTAGGAACACAAACTATTCAACTTTTGGCTGGTGTTTACGCTTTTCTTCGTCTTCCTTATATTGAGCCAAAGAAATAAGGGAGAACTTCCTGAAAAATATTGATCACCAATTTGCTGTGGGTTTTTATTTATCATGTCTTATTTAAGAACAGAATTGTAATCTTTAGTATGACTGTGTATCTTTTTGCTCAAAGATTTTATTGCTGCTTAGTATTTGATACGACTGGTTCAAAAAACATCTGTGGACAGCCTGCTATATATTTCCGAGTCTCTCATTATGACTTAAAAAAAAGTAAGGTAATGTCTCTTACTAGCAAAAAGCAAACACTATTTTTTTCTGAGACTTGAAAAACACTTCATACATAACACAAGACTAGGCAATATATGTCTGTCAGTGTCACTGGAATACATACTTTAATTAAATATGTAATTACAGTGCTAATTCTCCAAGGCAAATGATTATTTGTGGCAATGTGTTGTCACATTAAAAGTTAGCAAAACAGAGTAGTTAGAATTGCTGCAAAACTGACAATACTTTTTCATGGTACAGCAGAATCTGAGATTTCATAGTTACCTAACTACAATTAGGAAAAAACTATTTGTTTCTATAAGTAAAATGTGTTGTCTATAAGTAAATTAAAATGTTAACTTCATGATCCCATAGAGTATTAATGGAGTTTTGCAGTTTTATTCCATCTGAAAGATACTCTTGATTGCCATGAGTATGTGTTTTGATAGTTTTAAAGACAAACCAGTTCTAATTTTTTTAAGAATAGGTTGTTACAAACCACCTCCAAAAAACCAACTAGAATAATCCAAAGAAAAGCAAGCACTAATCTCTTCCATACACCTTCCATTACATGCTTTCCTCTGTGTTTTCTCTGTAGCTTTTGAACAGTAGATATTTTTCTCCACTGAAATATAGAGCTGCCCTAGTCTCATATGATCTCATGTTAAATTCAGTAGTACCTATTTAACTCAATTTCCTCTACAGAGACATAAGAAATGTCTTGGGCTATCAGAAATGCATGGCTCTCTGCTTTTTACAGTAAGATACCATTTCCAAGCATTTAGCTATGTAAAGTGGATTTCAGCTTCTCTGAAGTACCTTTCATTTACCCCAGGGACTTTGTGTCTTGCAGGAATAGTATTGAGCAATACATCAAAAATATCTTAGATCTGTGCCAAACCAATCCTATTAAAATAAATGTTACATGTGTTCACCACTCTTCTGGGAGCACAAATCCCAACTGGATTTTAAAAAAAAAAAAAAAAAGTTTGAAAAGATATTTAATACATCTAGGTATCCAGAAAAACATCTAAAAGAACTTCCTCTAAAAGTACAATTGTTGGAAGACACACATGGTTGATTTGATTATTGGATGGAATATTTTTCATGTACCCTTCCTAAAGCCAAGAAGTAAATGTTACACTCTTAGACATAGATAACAATTATTGGAAATGTTCATCTGACTAAAACATTACCCTGTCCACAAAAAAAACATTTTATATCACACAGTCATAGAATAGTGCAAGTTGGAAAGCACTTCTGCTGAAAACAGGATCAGCTAGAGCAGGTTGTTGAGAACTGTGTCTGGGTGGGTTCTGAGTATCTGTAAGGATGGAGACTTATCACCCTCACAGTTGAAAGGCTTTTTCTTATGTTTAAATAGAATTTTCTGTATTTTAATTTGTACCCTTTTCTCTTGGCCTCTTAGTGAGCACCACTGAGAAGAGTCTGGCTCCATCTTCTTTACTTGTTCCCACCTGATATTTACACACATTGGTAAGATCCCCCTGAGCCTTCTCTTCTTCAGGCTGAACAGTCCTTACTCTCTCAGCATCTCCTTGTATGACAGGTGCTACAGTCCCTTAATCATCTTTGTGTCCCTGTGCTGGACTCACTCAAGTAAGTCCATACCTTTCTTAAAATGGGGAGCTCAGACAGATATAACAGTCGAGATGCAGCATCTCCAGTACTGAGTAGAGGGGAAAGACCTCCCTTGACCTGCTGGCAGTACTCTTCCTAATGCAGTCCAGGATGCAGATGGCCTTCTTTGCTGGCCGATAACACATTGCTGGCTTGTGTTGAACATTTTGTCCACCATGACCCCCCCAATCTTTCTCTGCAGACCTGCTTTCTGTATGAGTGACTGCCCTCTAGCTGGATTTCATGCCACTGATCACAACACTTTGAGTCTAGCAGTTCAAGTGAATTTTCAGTCCATCTCTCTGTCCATTTTTATCACCCACACTTCATCAGTTTGTCAATAAGGATGTTAGTGAGAGATTGTCAAAAGCCTTTCTAAAGTCAAGATAAACAAAATCATTTGCTCTCCCCTCATCCACTGAGCTGACCATTTAATTTTAAAAGGCTATCAGATTGGTTAAGAATGATTTCCACTTCATAAATCCATCTTGACTATTCCACAATTTCTGTCCTTAAGAAGTTTGGGAGTGTTTTCCAGGAGAATTTACTCCTTCACCTTCCCAGGGATCCAGGTAAGTCTGTCTGTTCTGTAGTTCTCTGGATCTTCTTTCTTGCCCTTCTTGAAGGTAACAGTGGCATTTGCTTTCTTCCAATTCTCAGGAGCTTTTCCTGATCACTAAACTTTTCAAATCAACAGTGGTCTTGCAGTGACACCAGCCACCTCCCTCAACACTCATGGATACATCCTTTCAGGTCCTATGGGCTTGTGTATATTCCATATGTTTAAATGTTCCCTAGCTTGATCCTCCTCCACTAAAGGTAAGACTTGCTCTAGACTTCCCACTGGTCTCAGAAGACCAAAGTAAAGAAGGCATTGAGTACCTTGGCCTCTTCCATGTCTTTTGTCACCAGCTACTCTGTCCCATTCAGCAGCACACTCACATTTTCCCTACCCTTCCTTTTGCTGCTGATGTGCCTGCAGAGACTCTTCTTATTGCCCTTCACATCCCTGACCAAATTGTACTCCAGGTGGGCTTTGGCCTTCCTAACTCTGCAAGCTCTCACAATGTCTTTATATTCCTCCTGGATAACATTACTCCCCTTCCATTTCTTGTATGCTTCCTTTTTATGTTCAAGTTTTGACAGGAGTTCCTTGTTCAGCCATTCAGGCCTTCTGCCATCTTTGTTTGATTTCCTGGTCATTGGGTTGGACTGCTCTTAACCTGGAAGGAGCTGATCCTTGCTAGCCAATCAGATCTTCTGGAAGCCTCTTTGCTCTGGGATAGCATCCCATGGGATTCTTCCAAGCAGGTCCCTGAAGAGGCCAAAGCCTGCTCTACTGAAGTTCAGGTCTGTGACTGTGAATTTTTTGCCTTGTTTTCTCCTTTCAGGATCCTGAGCTCCACTATTTCATGGTCATTGCAGCTAATGCTGCTCCTGGCCTTTACCTTCTTTCTAGTCCTTCCTTCTTTGTAAGTATTAGGTCCAGCTGAGTGGCTCTTCTCATTGTCTGCTTGAGCACTTTTGTCAGGATTTATCAATTCACTCCAGAAATCTCTTGGATTTCTTGTGCTCTGAGTAGTCCCTTCAGCTGATATTAAAGTGGTTCTTCAAATTCCTCATGATGTCCAGGAGCTGCAAATGTGAGGCTTTTTCATGTTGTGTACTACTGCTTCTTGTTCAGGCAATCTGTAGCAGACACTCACCACAATATTGCCCACTATGGTCTTCCCTTTATGGCTAACCCATAAGCTCTTGACTGGTCCTCATCCATGTCTCTCACATAGAAGACAACTCCCTCTCCCTGCTTTCTCAGTCTGTCCTTCCTACAGAGGTTATATCTACTCATTGGAGCATTCCAGATGAGTGAGTTGTCTCATCATACATCTCTGATACCAATCAGATTGTAGCCCTGCAACTGCACACAGACCTCTAATTCCTCCTGTTTGTTCCCCATGATAGGAAGTGGTAATCTCAGTGCTGAATTCTAGGGCCTGTTCCTTTCAAGTGGGGAACTATAAGCTAACAAGCACCTTTAAATTGCCCAGAACATAGCAATGGAAGGTAAACTGTCAGAAAAGAAGTCCTCCACCTTGAAGTAACGCACCAGAGAAAGGATAGAGTAAGTAGATCTCTTGCTCCACCAAAGCATTATAACAAATAATATGCTATATATGAGTAGAAAGAGAGTTATACCCATGAGGACACACATGTAAAGGACCTTTCTTTTAAAGAAACAGAGTTTGTCAATACATGTTCAAATAAATTTGAGTAGAAATCAAAAAGTTGAAAATCCAGAAAGTAGGTAAAACTACAAACAAACAGAATTTTACTGTTATTTTGGGATCTTTTAACATTAATAAGAATCAATGATCAGCTCCCGAACTCTGTGTGGTGGAGTGGAGAGGGGGAGTTATACTGAAGTCTTTTGTAGTGTTCTGTCTGTGATGGTGGGACTGCTTAACATCTTGGCGTACTCCATCACCATTGCAAAAAAAAAAAAAAATTATCTTCCATACTGATTTTTTTTTGTTTGGTTTTAAAGATGACAATTGTTGCAGCCTACCTAATTTGTGCTAGAGCACATGTTAATGAGTGAGCTCTGTATCTATTCTGAATGATGACACATACACATTTATTGGCCAAATTGTTAAAATGACACAAAATAGTTATACATTAGTTTTTTCATTTCACCTTCACTCATATTGGCTTTATCTTTCGCTTGTGTTCAGTAAAAATAAATCTGTCATGTCCACAAAGTTTAAATCTTTTTAAACCATGTTCTTTCCTGACAAGGACAGTAAGTCTATTGCAAGTGGGTTATTTATGGTGGTACTTTCCCTGTTCTTCCTCCTGTCTTTTCCAGAACCTTTTAAAAATAATTCTTTCTTCCTGTATTCTTTTACAGATCTTTGTGCACAAACAATATTGTTGGTACACAGAAATCAGAATTTTACATTTCTAGATACCCAAAGACTAATAAAATTGAAAGCATGAAAAGCAAGCCAAAGGAACTTTTAAAAGGACAATTTAAAGGTGGGGTTTTTTTCTTACAGAAGTCTTTTGATAGGTACTGGTCATTTTTCCTACAACTGTTCTAACCACATGCAAAGAGATTATCTATCTCCTGTAAGTAAAATATTGCATTGACTGTTCACAACCTGACATTAGCAAGAAATCGACATAATTTCAGATTCATATTTCAAAAGTAGCTGACCTACAATAGACTCACATGTTCCAAATTATCTATCATTGATTATCGTGTCTAAACAGATCATGAATTTTCTTGCAGCTAGCAATTTTTATCTTCTAGTGACCATTCTAATGACTTTTTCAGCTCTTCCAACTTTCAGCATTCAAATTTATTGCATATGACTAAGATTTTACTCTATTGTGAAGAGTCTTCAAGGTTAGAATACTATATGTGTAGTTCCAGAACTACCATCAGATCAAATACGCCAATCAGTATTTGCATGGTACCATTGACCTGATCAGTAGGGTGGAATTATTGTCTTTATCACTGCATTAAAGCCAATATTAAATGCTTTCCTCTTTTGGAAATGTTAATTATTTTTTTTTCTTACTTTGATGAGTTGAAAACACATCTATCCCATAAAATAACATCTAAATGGTATAACACATTTAGAAGAAAAAATAGAATTCTGTTATCTGGTGATGAAATTCTTGGTTCTGCTTATTATCATTGAAGCAAATATTGCAGACTGCACAATTACCTGTAATGTGATGGAATTTTATCTACACGGATGAGGTAAAGTTTTGTTATCTCACAATATGTTGTACGGAATCTTTTGCATCCCTGCTCAAGCTGTCCTTCCTATTAGTTTCTGTGCTCCATCCCCCAAAAAGATTGCTTCATCACATAACTTCTTTCCCCAGATCTGATTATTTCACAGCTACACTTGAGTGATGTTCCTTTCCTATTCGAGGATTAAAACTTTATAGAACTGTTAGGAAAAGGTAGAGGTGGGAAACTACTGACAGAAGAGTTGAATTGACAGGTGGGTTGAGGTATTCTTGTTGCTGCCTGGCCATCAGGATGCTTTGCTGTGAAATGTGTTCCTTTTTCATGTCCCCAGTTCATACATCAGTTCATCATTTGTACACTCCTATTTCCTAGTTAAAGCAAGACTGGATGTAATTTTTGCTTCTCTCTTGCCTATTTTTCTGAACTGTAGATGTCACTCTAGGGCTGATGAATTATTGTGCGCTCCTGTCTTATCAAAATAAATTATCAAGTGAGAGAGGGAGGTGCTGAAGATTTTAATTGTTTATTCCTGAAATATTTATGTTTTTATACTTTAGCTTGAACATAGAGGAATTGCAGTAAAACTCTTACACTGAATTACAAATTATGAGTCCTGGAATAAACCATATTTTTCATTATTTTAGCTGACTGAATAACTTAAGTATTTTTCAGGAAATGTAGTTCCAACGAATGATAATTTTATAGCACTCAGTAGAATTCTAAAAGCCAGATAGGTGGCTTTAAAATTTTATTTTGTTTTAATCTCTATCAAAAACACTAATCTTGGCTATGTATGCATTTAGATGGTGTCCTGGTTCAGCTAGGATAGGGTTAAGTTTCCCCAGCAGTGTGGGGGGGGAAGCTCTAGCCAGGTTATTCAATACCATGCTGACGTCACATCCTGGCACCCAAGCGTGGGAGCGCGGGAGAGTCGGTGAGCGCATGTGTTATGCGATCTCTCTGCTCTCACTGCTGTATCAGTAGATATCTTGCTCTGTTCATTGTTATTACTGTTATTGTTATTATTATTGTTGTTGTTTGTTTTGTTGCTGTTGCAGTGTTGTATTAAACCTGTCCTTATCTCAGCCCTGGGACTTTGTATTTCACTCCCTTTGTGGGGGAGGGGCAGCAGCCGCGTGGTCCCGGACCCCAGCAGGGGCTAAACCACCACAGATGGGTAATTTAAGACAGCTAACATGTGAGGTGTCTAAAAGTTGAATGTCATTTAGGTAACCAGTTAGGGTGACTGGATCTCAGGCTTTGCATTCACTTATGTTCAGATTCGGTAGGGTGTTTATATTACATTTAAAAATGAGAGGTCCAAAGAAAGTAATTTACATTTGTTAAACTCAGAGTCTTGTTATGGACAAAACTGGAACCCACCTGTCACAGGAACAGTAAATAGCAATTTACTGTTAACAAATTAAAATAATAACAATTTAACAAAAATGCAACCAGAAGTTGTATTATTCCAGTTACAATAACACTAGCACATGCCAAAGTATTACAAACAGACAGGTCCTGATCCATGAGTTGTCAGGGGATTGCAAAGCCTTGGGCTTTCTGTTAGTGATAACAAATTTGTATTTACTGAGACCAAAAATGTAGAAAGTCATCCATGGAAACAATAGCAGACGTTATGCTCAGCACCTAACTGCATAATAATTTAGACAGTAACTTCTAAGGCAACCTTCTTTACCCCATGAAGAAGGTGACTGCAGATGGGAATTCCAAACCCTAAATGGAGTTGCTCTGAATCTCTTCTGGAGAAGCATCTTTCTCAGCTCATTATGCAGTGTGTCATGGCCCCGAGGGCACTGCCAGCTTTCATGTCCCTGCCCAGCACCTCGGGCTCCCCCCATCTGCCCATGGCCCAGGGCCCCATGTCAGCCCCCCAGGGCCGTCAGCCCCTGCCCCAGCAATGCTGCAGCAAGGCTGGTCTCCAGCTCCCCACAGCCCTGCCCTGCCCAACCATGGGCTCTGCCAAGATGGGCCCACCCATGGGCCCAAGTCCCAGCCTATACTCATCCTGCCCCTGTCTCCTGGGAAATGCTTGATGCCCAGGGCTGGGGCTGCCCTGGTGCCCCCCCAGCTGCCCTGCTCCTGGCTGGGGAGATGGGGCAGCCCCTGGCTGCCAGGCCCTGCCATCACACACCTGGGAGAGGCCCGAGGGAGCTGGTGGCCCCCTCAGTGCCCCAACAGATATCTCAGACAGCACCTATATACCTAAGGCTGAGCTCAAATAGAGTTCTGGGCCACGGACAGCGGTGGGGTGATGTCCCAGGCCAGGCTGAACAGGGTCAGGAAGGGTTGGTAGTGCCCTCAGGAGCCTGACAAAACCACCCTGGAAAAAGTGAAAAACATGTACAGTACAGAAAAATAGGCAAGAGAAGCAAAAGTTATATCTACTCCTGTTTTAGCTAGGAAATAAGAGTATACTAGCGGTGAACTGATGTATGAATTAGGGATATGAAAAAGGAACGTATTTTACAGCAAAACATCTTGATGCCAAAAGTTGGGTGTTGTGGATACTAACCCTGTTTCTTTCAAATATTACCCTGCTTTGTCTTAAATTATTAAAATTGTCATCGATTTGTTTTTATTCAGTTCCTTTAAAATTTTGTCTAGGGAAGAATAATATACAGCAGTTTAAATTCCTGCAGAAGATTCGTGGTTTTCCAGGTACAACATTCCCCACCCCTCCACACTATTAACTTTCTCATTCCAATACCTAAAATTACTTTCTGAAATCTGCCAAGGTTCAGATGCACTGTTAAATAGATTTCAAAGCATTTGAGAAGATAAGAGTTCATAGCAAATTTTGAGCCCTAAAAAAGAGAAAACAAAATTTAAAGCCCCTTCTTAAACTGAAGGAAATGAGAGTTCTGGCAGACAGGTGACATGACTATGTCTTAACTAAATGTTTTGGATAAACGGGGTCATGAAAGGATGCAAAATATTAGAATAGTGCATATTTTTTGAAATACTATGTATTTCTTCCTTGGAGTACCTCGTGAAATCACCCTAGTCCTGGATTAACATGGTAGAATTTAAGTTTGTAAATTTTGTGTAGCCAAGTAGATGACTTTTTAGAGAGAAAATATGCCTTCAGAAAACTACTTCTGATACAAAGTATATATGTTTGGAAAATGAGTGAAGGTACTCTCCCATTTGAGTACACAAATACAGTCAAACAAACATTTATGGACAGTATTCATCTAAGAAGATCTGGATCGATTTATAATGAGGCAGGTAAAAGAGCAGCTTGAAGGAGAACTGTCATCCTACTTTATCTGGTCTACCAATGGTCTGAATAGTGCTTGTTGCATTGCTGTATAAATACAACTTTCTGTTTTGCCTCTAAACCAGAAGACATGATAGCTTGTTGAAAGGTATGACTTCATTTCTGTAAGAATACTTCTCAAAGAAAATCAATATCTATCTTTAATTATTTACCTCATATCACTTGCACAGTAGTAAAGGGTTTCGTTTTTTTCCCTCCCATACTAGGCATTCTGTTTACAGTCAGCACCAACTTATTTCTTCTCAGTCCCTCTGTAGATATAACCAGATTTTTAATCAATTGTAGAAATCCTTAAAAAAATGGTTCCACAACTCCATATGCTGAATCGTTGTCCTTAGTTCTTTCCAGTTCATCCTCAAAAATTCTATGCTTTCCAAAAGTGATTGTCTTCATATCCAGCTTTTCCAGTAGGAAAACTGGGGAAAAAGCATTGCAAAAGAGAAAACTGCCATTCTCAGCATGAAGATGCTATGATTAGAAACTTAATTCAACCCATATTTGCTCCTCCTTGGTCAGGACCTCTAAGTCGCCCTTGCGGGCCCTTGCTTTGACCAACTGTGCTCCAGGCCATCTGTGATCCAGTCCAGCTGTAGGCCCTTGGGTCTGACTGCTGGAAGAAGACCTGTAAGAAGCAGGTGCCTGGCTCAGATAAATCTTACTTCATTCTTAAATGATTATACTGTATGCTTTCTGTGACTCCTCTCATTTTTCTGACCTTTCACTTTTTTAGGCCAAGAAGAGAAATCTTAAATTTAAGAGGAACTCTACGTTGGTTTTGCTGATTAGGGATATCAATTAAACTCAGACACCTGAGTGAAAAGAGCAGGTGTATTTACTAGAAATAACTAAATAATATAACAGAATAATACATAAAACATACAGTAAGAAAAGACAGAATAGTGCACTTAAACAAATAGGAAAATACAGGGTAATGCATCAAATCATTACCACCTGAGAGAGAGAATAGTGATTAAGAAAGATCCATCACCACTTGCATACGTTACCATCATCCAGATCCGCAGTCGCTGGGGAGCCCCGGTTACAGCGAGGATTTGGAGAGCCAGTCCCAGCAAGTGGGAAATCCTACACGGTGCTTCCACCCATAGGTGAGGCATCCAAAGTTGCTGTGAGCGGGTCCAGCCTTATATACCCAAAAATCAGCAAGCAGAATAGCTGGCACCTTTGTTTTAAGCGGAAATATCTGGTTTAAATTTCACATTAGGTTCTCCCCAGAACCTGGCCAGGGCTCAAGGAAGAAACTAAGGGAATTTCTCTGCTTATCTGATTGGATTATGTGCAAGGTCTCACATCAGGCCTCAGGGACAGACATCTGTCTCCATGACTCTGTTATTCTATACATATACAAAGGAAGGGAAAGATACATTCATCACATCAGGTCTCGGAGACAGACACCTGCCTCCATGACTCTGTTGTTCTATTCACATACAAAGGAAGGGAAAGATACATTCATCATAGCTATATCCTCCATCCATATTTCATTAGGGATTACATACTGAGTTAACAGTTTTGGTGCAGGGCCTGTTGCTCAGGCTTCAACACTTCCACCTTTTACATCAGACTAGGTGGTTTGTTATAACTTAGTATAATACCTGTTAGCACAATGGTTATCAGTTATAAAATATACAGGATTCATCTATAGGTCAACTCTGGCTTGGGCCTATTGTCCAAGCCTTAGCACTTCATTCGGTCCTTTGACCTATAGGTGAATCATGGCTCTCAAACCATCTCTATGGTTAGTGACATTAGTCTTCATTCGTCAGTTGATGATATCTCGTCAGACATGTCCCGATCCAATATCGGGGAGGGTTCTTAAATGATCTCAATAGTGAACTTAAACACAAACAAGGTTAGATGCCATACAACCTTGTAAACTCTATTTCCTGTAACAAGCAATAACGGTGATAGGACAGAGGGAAGAAGAAAGAAAAAGTCAGAATACCTAAGCAAGCAAACAGAAGAGATGCAGCAAAATCAGCTACCACCACCACGAATCCAATGACGTCCTGTTGGCTCGGTCTCTCCTGAAATCCCAGCTCTGAGCCCTGAGAGAGGAGTACGCAGTCCTTTTATTGTCCCAGTCCCCACAATTTCTCCAAAGAGTCCACCCATTTCCATGAAGCTTATTGTCATACGTGCCGCCCTGTGTTCCTTCATGCACGCATGTCCAGGTGTTCACGGTAGTCATGCTCAAGGAGGGGGGCGGGTGTCAGCCTGTGGCATCTTCAGACTCCGCACGCCTTCCTCACCCTGATTTCTTCTCCACGTGGCTCGTGAGCAAGTGCAGCTTAGCAGGCACTGACAAGGATGTTGTTGTTCTGGCTTCAGGCGGATATGGTGGTTTCTTCAGGGACGGTTCATCTCGTCCAGAACATACTCCTCCACAGCGACAGGATGTTGAGGCTAGGTAGTGGTAGTGGTGCAACAGCAATGTCGAGACAACACAGTCTCTCAACGTTTTTGTTTCAATTGCATGTGTAGCCTTTTACTAGCATGTAAATATTTGCTTAATAAGAGTCCCACTTCATCTTCCGAACTTTTAAAAGTTATAATCTCGTTTAAATTATTTTTCAAAGTGACTTTAAATACATATTCAGCAGAGAATTGCCTGACAGTTTGTCAAATAGATGTGTTAGGTAAAATATTTCAGATGTAAATTTTTGTAATGTTGCAGCTTGTTACTGTGTCCAGTGAAACTCTACATTATTATGATTCTTTCTGATTGTAGGCATTTGTACATATACATTATGGAACTGTCAACAGACAATGTTTAACTGCTCATTGTGGTGACTCTTGAGTTGATATGAAAATGTAAATCAGGGGAAGTCTTTATTTAATTTTCTTCTTAAGTTATATGTAGAGACCTCTGACTTCTGAGTGTAAAGAAATTAGAATGTCATTTAAATGCAATGATATTCAGGACAGAAATGCATCATTCTTGGCTGTGGTGTCTCTAAGTACAATAAGCAGCTTAGTTTCCCTTAAGGAAAGCAGCAAAATGTCTGAGAAAAATTAACATAGTTGTATTGAAATGAAAAGGCTATAGTAATTTATGATATTCACAATAAAACTGTTGAAGAATTTAAGTACCTATTTGACTGCTGATATTTATTGCTTCAAGAACAATTTTAAAATAAGGACTAGTTAGTTTTGTGGCCTAACAAAGATCTATATTCTTTCCATCAATCATTGGGTGATCAAATATGGAACAGTGTTGTTCCATTGTTGAATGATGATATTTAATGATGAAGGGGAGGTTCCCACAGTACTCTGAATTTGTTTGCATTGTCATTTTGCTCATGTGAATGTTGATCCTTCTTTTTCCTCACTCATAAGAATTTTAATTGAAGTAAAAATAACCATTTAGAGAAGTGGAGAATCCAACTCTGTTTAGTGCAGGATTGTCTTAACTTAGTGATATTAGCTCCAAGGGATACGTTTGCCTGCCTCCATGACATGGGTCTTGAGTGTAACAAGCTTTATGACAGGACACATATAGAGCAGATAGATTCCAACCATGGTATACTCATGAATCTCAGGAAATACTCAAATAGAACAGAAGTTATTGATCAGGTTGGGGTTTTTTGGAGAACTTTGGAGAACTTAACTAGGCTTTTCTATTACAAGAGTCCTGAAAGTATCAGGAAAATTAACTGTTGTTCATAAAGCAGACTATAACTTTTGAAACAAATGGAATACTAAGAGGACCAGAAAGCAACATTACTTTGGGGTAAAGATTTGATGTAGTTTCAGGCTTTTTCCCTTGGAGTGACATTTAAGTCACTTAAACAGTGCTGTGTTGTTTATTTGTAAACAAAGTTGAAGATTTATTACTGTGAATAAACAAAATGAGAGTAGCATGCACAAAAGTCAATAATTTAGGAGATATGGTGTCAAGACCACAGCAAGTAGAATTAACCTGTGACATTGTAGCCATGGTAAACAAGCTGCAGCGATCAATAATGAAATTAATCAACTTCAGATAAGTGAACAAACAGATTTGCCTCAGATTTCAGGTCAGAACACAGTCAAAGGATTCCTCATCCAGCTGATGGGAAAATGTGTGAGTGTTCAATCAAATCCTGGATAAGCAATTTATGAGATTAATCCATGTATTCCTAAAATGTGGGTAGAGAGCTCTTCAGCACGGAAATGTGCACCTCATATCTAAGACAATTTTACTAAAAGTACAGGATCAAGCATGGATGTTGTCCACAACACTGATAAGCTCCATGGTTATGGAAGCCTCTGTGGGGTTACAAAGGAGAAAACATTTGTGTTAGCTGTGTTTCTCCCTTCCCTCTTCTCCACACATTTCATGCATGGTGCATAGGAATTGAGAAGGTGAAGAGGAGGCCCAGGGCATCACTTGTGAATGTAGCTGTGTAGACATAATGATCAATGGGGAAGAAGAGGTAACTCTCACCTACCAACTTTGAAATGGTTTCTGTAGTACTTCGAACTGTAGTTGCACTGTCAACCTGCTGAAACCATCAAGTCTATGACAAGATACACTTGTTAGTAAACATGTTTTTGTTTCCTGCCCCTTCTGTTGTATTCCTGTAGCATTAGTGAGAATGTGCTCTGGAGAGTACTACTGTAAGCAACTAAAAATCTCTATGGGCCTTTCAGCCTTGTATTTGTACTGTGAACTGAGTCAAATTTTTTAAAATGATACATAATATCAGTGGGTTCACTGTTCATACAGGAATGTCTTTACTTCTTCTGAGTAAAGATTAGAAAGTGTTTCTGATTTTATCTCTATTGTTCTGAGAAAGCCACAACCAAACTAAGACATTTAAGGCCCTCCATCCTGATACTGGCAATATTTATACTAATGCTATTTCAGTATTATCATTGTCTTATAGCATTTTCAGTCTTTAAAGTTGAGTTTCTAATAATTTCCGTGTATAATTACAAGAAACTTAAGTCTTCAATAACATGAAAAAAAATGGAAAACTGTAACCATCTCAGGACCCATACCTGAGAGAAAAAAAAAAAAAAATCAGAATTTTCTGACTTCTATTCTAGGGTCTGATTGAACTACTTTCTGCATTCTTTAGGGCAGCCTTACTAGTTAAGTTGGCTGCCTAAGCAGTTGTTTTGGCAGAAAGGAGAATGTTGGGTTTGCAATTTATGTAATCACCTGTTTGAGAAGAAAGCATAGTCCTATCCAGTTTAATGCTTGAAAGATACATTTGAAACATTTAAAAGATTTGATGGAACTGCAGCCCATGGAGACCAATGCTGGACCAGTCTTTTCCTGAAGGACCATAGTCCATGGAGAGGATCCACACTACAGAGGTTCATGAAAAACTGCAGACTGTGGGAAGGCCCCAGACTGGAGCAGGAAAAAGTGTGAGGAGGAAGGAGCGGCAGAAAGGAGCTGTTATGGACTGACCACAGGCCCCTATTCCTCATCCCCCTGCGCCACTCTGAAGGGAGGAGGTAGAGGAGTTAGGAGTGACGGGGTGAAGTTGAACCTGGGAAGAAGGGGAGGGAAGGTCTTTTAGCTTTTGTCTTGCTCCTCACCATCCAACTCTATTTTTTAATGTCAGTTAAAGTAATTAATTAATTAATTAATTAATTAATTCAATTGATAATTAAATTCATTTCCCCCAAGTTGAGTCTGTTTTGCCCATGACAGTAAGTGCGACAAAAGTGCATGTCTAGGCAAGAATACAGGAACAGAGTAAGCATGTATGATGCATAGCAGAGCATGTATCCTTGTGCTTAGTAGCCCTCAGTGGACAAAACCTTGGAGGAAAAATCAAATTACTTTTGCAAACCTTACAAGCATTTATTGTCTTCAGTCCCCTTTGGCTGTTTTTCAAATTACTTATCTGTCATTTGAAGACTTTTGTTTGTAATCGCCATCCTCTAGATTCATCTGATATCACCTAATTCTTTTTTTGGCAGACACAGTGAAAAATGGATTTCTACATTTTTCACTGTCCCTCATGACCATGAAGGCCTCTTTCATATCTCCTTTAGTCATCTGTTCCTCCATTTCCACTGTTCAGTGCACAGAAGCCATTTCAAGTCAGTCTTGTCATCCTTTCTCTGTACATCTTCAGAGATTCCTTTGAATCCTTTTTTAGATGGAGGGGATCAGTACCCAGAACTTCACACTGTAATCAGGATGCTACTGAACCACGGAATAATAGTGTGACATAAATCCCCTTTTTTCCTTTTTCTTTCTCAATAGTTTCTAGCTTTAAATTTATTATTTTTGAGAGCTGCTGAGTAGTGAGAGAACATCTTTTATGTATTATAGTTCCAAGTTTTCACCTGAGCTGTAAGTCAGTTGAGAGCCCACAATTTCATATGTAACATTAGCATCAATTTCCTCATCCAGTGTACAGCATTTTACATTTATTTACAATGAATTTCATCTACCAGTATTAGAAAGAACTTATGTGCTTCTTGTCTTGGTCCTGATTTACCTTTAGTAGCTTAGCATCAATATCGAGTCTTGTCACTTTATTATTCACCTCTTTTGAGAATATGTCAAATTGCACAGGTTCCCTCAGAGAACTCTGTGAGATGCTACTGCTATCTATCTCTACTTAGAAAATAAATCATTTTTCTCCTGTCCCATCTTTCCAATGTTTTGATTAATTATTCATCCATTCTGCACCATGACACTGCCTGCTTAGGTCTTTATTGGAGAAAAATACTGTGAGTAAGTAAATTTTCACTGTCTGCAGAATGGGGTAAGTCATGTTACAGCTCTTGACTCAGATGGGCTAAGAAGTTGTGTTCTCTGGTACTAACAGAGTACAGGGAATAGCTTCTGGTTTAAAGAACAGGAATTTATTTTGACTACATGCTATTCAGCTGATGCATTGACCGTGATCTGTTAACTAGTTGCACTGCTCTGTGCTTTCAGATGTGTAGGAAAATATTTTCTATGGCACTAAAGGTAAGGGTTTATTAATCCTTATTTCTGCAAAAGCAGACAGAGTTAACATTTTGATTAGTCTAAGATTTAGACTAGTCATCTGTCTGTTCCTAGAGGGAAGTGTACCTTAAAATGAAGTTTTTAGAGTTCATGTGTTATGTGTTGTGACTGTGTGCTTAGTTGCATAGAAGTGAACAGGAAAATACAATAGGAAGAAGATAAAATTCTTTCTCAACACTAGCTAATGAATGTGACAACAGGCTAACGTTTCAGTCAATTTTTGGCACGAGACCATTTTTAAACAGATTGCCAAATGTAGTTACTGAGGGACAGTGATGTCTCTGTTGCCATGCAGCTATGTATATTACAGAAGAAAACTAGGACCAGATGCCAATTCTCTTATACAAAAAATGTATTTCATGAAGAACATACTTCATGAGAAAAATGTTTAAACATATGCCATTACTAATGGAGACATAAATAACTATACCATGACATTTTGTGTCACTTGTATTTAAGTTAAAATATCAAGTCAAACATAATACAAATTCCAGTACAATTTATGTGTTACAATACCTAAAATCTCCAGTTCAAAAAACAGAAAGGCAAGACAGGTCTAATCTTTCTGTTCTGAAAGCGTACAGCAGTGTTGGTGCCATTTGATGTTGTGAGATACTGACACATCTTGAAGTTTGCTATTGACCTGTCTGTAAGAATCTGAAATCAGTGAGTTCAAGCCGGTTGGTCAGTGCCTTGTGTTCATCCAGAAATAAATCGACAAGCTAAAAAAAATTTGTAAAGCAATGTAGCGTCATGCAATTGCCAACAGTTGTCATATGTGATCGTACCATCTTCTAGTGTTCTACTTCAATGTGAACTTCATTCTGTGGACTCCAAAGAGCTGAAGATATTTAATATTTAATTTTTAATAGGACTATGCTATGCTAGAGTGTAATTTCCTAATTTTAAATTCCCAAAAGTTTACCAGAATCACTCTCTTCAAGTGAGTTAATACCTTAACAGACACTATTCTGCAATGCAGAGGTGTGGAAGATGAGTTTCTTTTGCTAATTTTGGGGTCACATGCAGAGATTTAGGTATACTGTGCCTATAAAAATGCACTGTGTTTAAAAAACCTGAAAAAACCTAGGTGAAGTATGAGCATTCCACAGATAGACTGTTGTGAAGCAGAGAGAAGAATTTAGGACCAAATCTTTTCTTTGTATTTATTAAAAAGACATCAACTCTCCAACATGACCTTCTAAGCCCACCATTCATCTCACCTAATTTTAGCCAACTAAAATTTTGACAAATATTCTAAAATTTAGGAATTATTTATTAAAATGCCTAAATCCTCACTTAATGGAGAAGGAATTCCAACTCAGAGAATTTTTCTACTTATCTGGGACATCAAATGAGGGACAGGTCAAAATACCTTTGAGAAATACTTTTCTTGACATAAAAGGACCTTCTGGACAGCTAGTTTCAAATAGATTCCTAAGCTTCAAATAATTAGTTGGGTAAGGTGAAATCTATTTTCAGCTTTGATATTTTCACAGCTTTAACCATTGTTTATGTAAATCTGTATCAGAATCTATTTGGAGTAGTTCAAAATTATGTTTGAAGAGAGATAAATAAAAACACAGTTCACATGCCCAGGGAACAGATTATCACTCTCACTTGAGAACTGCTTATATCGCAGCAGACTGCCTCTTTGAAAAAAGGTGCTGTGTTCTGTTGCAGAAAAAGATGACAAAGAAACGAGAAGATATGAATGTTTATAATCTAAAATAAATTTTCTTAGGGTCTGGCTATGGTTCAAATATATACCTTCTACAGTACTTTTTTTTACTTGCCATTCTTTCCATGAGATTTATGTGAATCTTTTCTATCACATGCTTCAATGTTCACACCTTTGCCAGACTCATGTAGATGAGAGCTGTCAGTAGGGAGGAATGTATAATTACAAAAGTACTCTTAAATATTTTTCAGACATGGAAGTTGGATATGATTGAAAAACTTGGTCTTTCTTTGGACCCCTGGTAACTAGTCTTTTTTGCTCTAATGGTATATCTGAGATTTTTCTTTCACAGTTTAAATAAATAAATAATGAATCTTACCAAGGTATTATTAACAACAATAACTTCACAGCACATCCTTTAAAGATATACAGTGTTCTTGTTTATTTAGAAAGAAGTTGGTTTTAATGCCTTCCTTTTCTTAAGGAAGTGACCTGGCATTTTTTTACAACAATTTTTATATTGGTCATTATTCTCAGAGATTCTATCAAAGAATGAAATATCAGTGTTTGTATTTAAATAGTTAATAATTTGAAAAGTATAAATCTCAGAGTCAGTCATTGTCTAGGACTGTTTTAGAGTCAGATTGTTAAATCTGCAGTCTGTAACTTTATTTTAAAGATTGGTGCTGTAGCCTTTCAAATACCACACATATTTATTTCAGTACACTTCATCTAAAAGCTTCTAATGTCATTTTTCTTCCAGAGGAAAATATTTTAGGTGATATAAAATTTTAAAAGTTAATTCAGGTAGGTGGTTTTTAGAATATGGGATTTGTGAAAACATTGATTTTTTTTTTTTCCCTTTCTTCTTACATCTTGTAGTTTTTGTTTTATATCTCAGGGATACCATCACTGTCTTTGACTTCTATTCAGTGAAAGGCCTTATATTTTCTCAGCATCCATTCATGGATTCAGAATATAACTTGATGCATATTTGCTTTATCTAAACACAAGTCTTTAATTAAGCTAAAAGCTAAAATGAAAGCACCTCTAAAAATATTTTAGATCTCTAAAAATCTCTTTAGCACCTCTAAAAACATTTAGACTGTTTTAGAACATTTAGATTTTAAACATTTAGATTTTAGAAAACCATCTTTTCTGGTTAAAAAAAAAAGAATGTTTAAAGCAGAACTCAGGTTATGCTTAAAGCAGGTTTTTTATTTTCTTTGTTAACCGTAAATTAAAACTGATATTTAGTCATGTTAACATAGACGTGTAAGAAGGTTCCTACAACACAATTGCAGATAATAGAGCATAATTATATGTTTATGTAGCTGATTATAATGTTGCTTCTATCAAGCTGCCCAGAGGAAAATGATTTGTTACATACCATACCTGATGAACATGACTGTCTTACTGTATTAGTGAGAAATACAACTGTACTGGTTAACTTTGCATGTGTAAGAATTATGTTGAAAAAAAAGAATCCTGTTACATAAACTCCAAAGGAAAAAGTAAAGCTGTCTCCTCTGATTAGTAATCTGGAAATTTTCCACAATGTTTTGCATATCCTCGTGAAATAATTCATTGTCTCAGTGTTTATTTTTTTTTTACAGAAGAGAGTTGACATTGTAGCATAACTTTGAATTATGCTTTAATGTATGTCAAAAAACCCCCATGCTCATTTTTATATGACATTCAGTATCGGCTTTTGTCATAGCTGAAGGAAAGGCAGTCTTCTGTTAGAAACACAGTAAGCATGTGATAGCTCTGGAAGAGCAGTCAATCTGAAATATCTTCTGAATCTTGCTTTGTAATCACAGTGACTACATGGGTGTTCCTATCAAATGCTTGCAGGTAGCCTTGATTGAACAAGTTTTGTAATTTTTATTCTGTCTACACCTTGAAACTAATTTTGTATATGAGTATGTGAGAATATAAGTTTAAAAAAATCAAAGAATGTAAATATTTGGTATTTGACTCAAGAGGAAAGAGATGCAGGGTCTATTACTCTCAGAGAACTGCAATCAGAAATGTCTAAATATTTTCCAAATAAACCAGCAAAAGTAATATGTTAGTATTTGTGTGGTTTCTGAGCAAGAAAACCTTTGTTAACAGTGACTGCAGTAAAAAAACCACAAGTAATTTTTGTAAAGCTATTAAAATTTTGTCATTAAAAGTATGTTGCAGATTTAGGACTGGTGATGTATTCTTCCTGCTACAACTTAGTCAATTCAACCATCATACATAAGTAATTTGAAAATGAAAAACATTTTAATACATGAATGGTATAAAGAAATTCTCACCGATACTGCAGAACTTTTCATGTTCTATTAGACATAATAAAATATTAATATTATGTTAGACAGGGTTATAACTATGACTTTATTAAATAAATATGATATCTTATTAGAAATTGCTTTCATTTAACCTTGGGGTTGCAGTTTCTTTTTTGTCTTTTAAAATAACAGGGCATGGCATAACAAGTCAACTAAGAAGTCTAGAAGTCTATATTGCTGGAGAACTGCCAAAGAAAAAATAATTTAAGGTACCTAGAATAAAAGAAAAAGGAAAAAACCCCAACACTGTGATACATTACGGTGGCATAGCTTTTAACATTTCCTTTCCAACTAAGAAGTATCTGAAAATTTTCAGCTAACATACTCTTAATCCAAAGAAAACAAACTTAAAAACCTGATAGTTTTATAATGTTAATTTTTTTAGTAAAAAATTGAGGCAATATAGAGCCAAATGCCATAAAATATAACACCAATACTATATATGACAATCCAAATTATTTTATAAGCTGTTCTCAAGATGTCCTTATTGATTTGTGCTAAGAACCATTGATAACATGCTGAAATTATATTCAACTCATGCTGTATACAAAGTATGTCAAAGTTTTACACAGAGCAGCTTACTTAGCTCAGTGCAGAGTTCTGCTTAAAAAATTGATAGTAACATATGGCACTCTGCTGCTCAAAGCCTGTCTCCACTTCTGTTGTTGAAAGTTGTTATTGTCAAAAGAGATTAAGCACAAAGTCACTGAAGAAAATTACCTTAAAGTAAATCTAACATATAAGGCAAACTAACATTTAAAAGGGACAATTCTCTCATGCTTCCCATTTAACATTTGTCTTCTGTTTTGGAATTTGAGAAATTGTGGTTATTACACTAAAGAAGGAATTAACCGGAAGAGTCAGGGACTGCAGTAATTCTCATTTTACTATTACAAAGTGATTCCCCATGAGCAGATGCAGGTAGAAGAAGGGAGATATCCATTCTCACAGTTTTCTGCAAGACAGAAGTTAAGCTACATTTGTAGACGAGTCAATGTGATAAACCATTGAATCTTAATGCCAGCCCCTAAAGCCCACCCAGACCCATGACAGAACTTCCAGCAAAGATTTCATACCACTTTTCTGTGGTTCAGCTATACTTGAAAATGTCAATAACCTTTAATTATTCTTTGTATTACAGAAGCATGTAGAGGTGCTGCTTCAATGTCGAGCTTCCCTGTGTCAGCACATAGGAAGCAATAGCACTTGCCTCACAGAGTAAACTTCCAGAGGAGGAAAAAGTAGGAAAAATGAGGAATCTCTGTCCAGTGACAATGGTGCACCACTTTTCAGTTTTGGCAAGTACAACCCTCGACTCCCTCATATTCTAGGCCTTTGACCTAACCCTGAAGTCACATTATTATGTCCTGGAACAGTTCAGTATTACTCATTTTCCTGCTATATAAAGAACTATTTTTCATACTTCAGTCAATGAAAAACGATAGTTATTAGCGATGTCTATAAATTAATTAATTAAAGACTAGTCAGGTCTGCTAGTCAGAAATGCTTTGAATCACAACTTGTAAGAAATGAGTATCAGGTATGATTTTGCTCTGCTTTACCCGTGTTGTACCACAAGGCAAAGCTTATGTTCAGTGTTTGTAACACTAGAGACAACTAATGTGCAAATGGAAAATGTCTTCTATTAACATATATTTAGTTTCATTTGTGTGCGATATTTCTTTGTCTTGGAATGCATTCTTATTTAAAATACAAAATGGGGAAAACATGTTTCTTAGGAGAGAAATGTTTTACTCGTGGTGTTTATATTTCTCTTTTCCACATGACTCCATGTTTGTGAACTGAATTTATGAACTTGCATCAAAGTAGGCTGAGTTCTCTGATATTTACAGTGCCCAGGAAATCCAACCTCAGCAGTTCAGTCATGAATCTTTCACATTTTGTATAATTTAGTCATCAGTGTCTCAATTTCTTGATTGATTGTTCAATATCCTATTATATGTTATATTAGGCTTATAAATGGGATCTTAGATCACTGTGCACAGAGTATGATATAAGATTACAGTAGTCAGAAAATGCTACATAAATCATTTTCTCAAACCCTGCAAATCAAATTATATTTTCCTTTTTGAACTGTAAACAAAAATTTATCACCATAAAAAAAACCAATTCTTTTAGTTACACTGGTGTAAACTGGATCGTGTCCAATAACTGTAGACTTTAGACATAGCAGCATCAGCTTATAACTTTAACACATCATATTTTAAAAGGAACAGAAAAAAAAAAAAAAAAAGAAAGAAAAAAGAGTTTAATACAGAGAAAGCAATACTCATATCTGGAGAAAAAGAAAATATTATTTTTTGGGGGGGTAGGTAGGACAGAGAAGGTCCCAAATTTGGGACTTTGACTTTTATTTTGATTGTGGCAGGGTCAATACTGGCTTGGAAAAAACTTCATCACAAAACTCTACCATCTAGTCTAACTGGTTTTAATAAATTTATTGTTTCATTCACAGACTCTGTCATTTTTAGGGGAAATTTGCTGTTGAATCACCTGAGGAATTAATTTCATGTTTCTTACTCCAAGTCAGATTTATTGATTTTCCTAGTTACCACATAAACCATGTAATTTTATGTCTTGTATTTCTTCTCATAGCAGAGAGAATGTAGAAATCCAAGTCTCTCTAGGTTTTCAACCTTCCCATGTGGACCAACAAAGCTTATTTGATATATCACCTATGTACAGCACCAAGTATCAGCTGTGTCAAAGACCTTGCTGAAGTCAAAGTAAAGAAAGGTCACTGCTCTCCTCTCATCCATGAAGTTAGTCAAGTTAGACAAGTGTGATTCCTATCAGCGAAGGGAATCACACTTGTCAAGTGCAATTTGCCCTTAGTGAATCCACACTGACTATTCTCAATCAAATTCTTGTCCTGCTTATCCTTCTATATGGTTTCCAAGAAAATTTGATGCATTACCTTCCCAAGGACTAAGATCAGGTCAACTATCCAGTAGTTGTTCAGATCCTTCTACTTGATCTTCTCAAATATAGGCATATTTGTTTTTTCCCAATACTACAGAAACTGTGAACTTTCAAGGATGATAGAGCAAAGGCTCACAATGATATCACCTAGCACTTCTAACCATCTTGGGTACAACACAGCTGGTCTCATGGGCTTGTAGATGTCCATTTTGTTGAAGTGGTCCCTATTTCATTCTTCTACTGTGGGTGATGTTTCCCTATGCCAGATTGCCTTGAGGCTGAGGCCTGGGAGGCCTGAGGACAGATTTATCCATAAAGACAGAGACACAGAAACTAGCAAGAACCTTTTTTATTTCTGTGTCCTTTGCCATAAAGTTCCCTAGTGTAGGAATATATTTTTCTTAGTCTATCTTTGGCTGACAAAGTGCAGATAGAGGCCTTTCTTCTTCACTTCCACTGCCAAATTCAACTATAGCTAAGCTTTGCCTTTCTTCATTCCTTCTCTTCATACCTGGGTGATGTTCCTGTATTCTTCTTGGTAGAGCGAACCTGGCTCACTACAGAGCATGTTAGTTTGGGCACAAGTCTCATAAGAATTTATCATTTAAAAAACCCCAAACAATATATTTCATAATTACCTTAATAACCCTCTGTTATAAAATGTTGCAAACTGATGATATTATTGTTGATTATTGTTGATGCAATGAATCAATCTCCTAATTGAGTCATCTAAAACTTGGAGACTTTGCATGTATAATGATACCTGTGCTTTGTCAATAAAAAACAGATGTGGAAAATCTTTTGTAAACATTATGCTCATATTCCCATTTCCTTTTACTTCATCATCTCACAATGATTTCACAGTTTTAAGTAGAATTAAGCAGCATACATAACTCACAAAATAAATGAGGTAAATAGTCAGTATGCAAGTAAGATTTAGAAAATGGCTGCAAGTAAAGTTCAAGCATATGAACTGAGATTGTATGTTTAGAATACTAGTATTAGACTTTTCCCAGTAAATCTTACATAGAACAGCGATTGCATTCCTGTTTCTGTCAGTGGGCCTGATTCTACATTCATTAGTGGCATTTAATACCCTACTTTGTATGTAGCTTCTTGTGAAATTAAATCTGTATAATTATTCACTGTAAGTAAAGGTAATTAATTTGAGCCCAGTGGGGTTGTCTCAAGAGACAACCTATAATTTGTTGACATATTGACACTGATATTGCTTGCTTGCTTCCATCTGCATCTTAGTTCAACAAAAACTTTGTTTATGAAGCTTTTACATTCTTCACTCTGCTCAATTTATGAAAATCAGAAACAAAACATGACAGCATGTGATAAATGAAGGTTGAAAGAAGTATTTCCATCATGGAAAAGAAAGATGAAGGAAGTATTTCCACTACAGCAGTTGATGATTAGTAAATAACTATGGTATCTTGAGCAGTAACAAGAGAACTTGTGTTCATGACTCTAGATTCTGTACAGATTCAAAATGGAATCCCTTTATTGTTGATGTCCTTATTTCTGGTACTTTTCTCAATGTATTATCATATAATAAATTTTGAAACTGCGTCAAGGTTCAAAAGATATTAAGATACCTTTAGACCCTGTACTGCAAAAATGTGACCCATTTCATGGCTATTCTTTTAAAAGACTATAGAAAACTTAATGAAGGGTCAGAGAAGACAGATTTTTCAGCAAGAATACTTTAAAATGAAGCTGGATTCACAAAGTTTAGGTCATGAAAGACCAAACGGAGGTAACTTAAGCCCAGTGTATAATTCTCTAAACAGAACAACACACCCACCTCTGCAGTCTGATGGGCAAAGCCAGTGATCTGCAATTAAATAAGCTTCAAGTTCAGAATGGGAATGTGATGCATGTATTTATAACATGTAAAGCTAATGTATAGTATCAAGAACTGTAACACATGTTATATTTCAGCTGTTGAAGCCTGAAGAAAGGTATCTGTGTTTGAAACATACAGTTGGTGGTGTGAAGGAATGTAGTGTGGATTGTCATATTTGTTCTTTTCGGCTTCAACCCCTTTGATCCTAGCTGTGAGGAGTGTATTCTGCATCCCCCATGTGGCATATAATCCTTCTGTATAGTTGCTTTTCCTTTTGCAGGCATATCACATTTGGGTGTTAGGTGGAAGCAAGGGGGAAGGGATGGTGAGGGAGGAATGAAATTGGTAACAATGGTATCCTTACCTTTATCTGCATGCAACTTTCCTTGTACTGCTCATATTGCTCTAACTTTGAGCAAATCTGTTCATTGAGAGTGCATCAAAAAAACTGTATTGTAGAAACAGTCTGAGGTGTATGTATTGGTAATATAGTAACTGTATATTTAATAAGCCAATAACTATATAATTTGCTATAGGTTGGTTGAGTATAATAAGTACAATTTAAAGACTGATTTAATACAACATTGCACATTCATTTTAAAGGTATATTCTGAACTTACAAAACAGTATTTTTTAATATGGAATGTGCCACATTTGGTTATAAAAATGCATATAAATAATTAATCAAATATAAATAAAATCTTTAAATAGTGCTTACTCTGCTTTTGTTATTTTTTGTATCAATGAACATTTTTTTCAACTCTCTAAATGTTATAACAAGTAGCAGAAGAGTATAAGTTATAAGATGTACATTTTATTAAATTTCTACAACACAAAATGCAAGGAAAAAAAAGGTATATTTCTGAGTAGAGGTTAAGACAATTGTTCAGTTACAAGTTTAGAAAGCAGTGAACAAGAAAAGGTCAAAAACATACCTCAGAAAAATGATTCTTTTTTTCGCTTTAAAGAGTACACTCTGGCTTTTGTAGTTAAAATTGCTTTAAGAAAGTAATTTGTACTCCTTCAAAAACCATCACTGTCCATGGAGCCAAATAATCCTACCACCGCAGTACCGGGCCTCTCAAAGCTCCTATTTTAGTTGTAAATTTATGCCTCTAATCCCTCTAAAGATGCCACCCCACCGCTTGGTTTAGCTTCCTCAGCTGTATTTGTGGCAGGAATCACAACTGGAATACAGCTTGGCCACTGCAAATTAACCTACTGTTAGGACTGCAATGAGAGAGTAGGAGATAGTGCAAAGTCCTGGGGAAGAGGGTCTCTTCCCTGGTGACATGTAATGTGGTGGGAACACAGTTCCTGCACAAGGGGAGTACCAGATAATGTACTTTTGCACAATGTAACAATCTAAAACTGTCCATGATTGCACAGAGAGAATTCTTCAAGGGTAATGTTCATATCTCTTTTCACACTTATAAGTTGAAAAAATACTTTATAAAGGTGTTTTATTACCACTCTGTCTCCAGCATTTGAAGAAAAAATACAGCAGTTCTCATCTTAAAGAATATAATATGACACCTCAAAAATTATTGTGCTCATTATTGCCAAGCAAGCAGACAGAACATTTTAACTAAGGAAAACAAACTGTTATACTGTAGAATCCTGAGTTTTGATTTTTTGCTTCTCTGTGAGTGAAATTTCCTGTAATTTGTTTTAATACATCTCCATATTTGAATTAAAGAGTTTTGAAAAAATGCTGGCATACATTTCCTTTTAATTTCTAAATACTTACTGACAGCTGTGTTGTCCGGAAAGGAGTCCAGTATGAAATGGATAATGTCATTGTGAGTGTGAAATAAAGGAGTTGTGCCACAGACAGAAGTATATATGAAGTATATAAATCAAATTGATTGTTAACATGTATTGCAATTGTGTGAAATTTGAGGTTTCAAGACAATTTAACATGAATGATACATTAGAGATAACTACAAAACAATAGCAATAATATGTAGATGGCTGTGAGCAACTTCAAAAATAAAGTAGGATGTAGGAAAACATTTATACAATATTTTTGACATATTTCTCAAATGTGTTCCAGGCCACACAATATCTTCTACTCACTTTTCTTCAACTTTCCATGGGTTAAGTAAAATGATTTTAATGCAGGATAAAAAAGTATTTCCTTGGTCTTGATGGAACAGATTTGATCTTTTATCAGGAGTCATCTTTTCAGTAGTCTTTACAGGATATTTTTATATTTAATTTCTTCCCTTGAGTAGAATAAAAACTTTAAACTACTTTAATTTATAACAGTCCTTTCTATTTCTGCTTCTAAAAGTTCATTTTCATAAAGAGGTAGAACTGGCTGTAGATAAGCACTGAATTTTTCTGTGTTTTCTCTTAGGAAAATTAACTGTTCACATAATTGATTACATTAAAATATTTCTAATATAATCCCACATTCACAATGTTAAAATAATTCCCTTTTTTTTTTTTCTAATTCTTTCCTCATTTTGGTGTGGGGGCATAGGAAAGAGAGGGCCATGAGGAAAATGTTCCACTCTGGTTAACCTTAACTGTCTTCTTGTACAGCTTGGCTTCTTTGAGAAATGCCATTTAAGGTGTCATATATCACTACTCTCTTTTCTGCTAGAAATCCCTATTTGAACAAAATTTCTGAGGCACATCATAGAAATCCCATTGGAGAGAGTGAATCATGAGGACCTAAACAGAACTGCAAAAGGAAATAAGTGTTAATTAGTGTTCCTAATGAACACTATGACCAGAAATAAAAATGTTAATTTTGGATAAATTTACAAAGTACAAAAATTCTACTAAATAACTTCTTATTGGAAATAGGCTTAGTAGAAACAGTACTTTCCATAAAAATCTTGTAGGAAACCTGTTAACTTGTTCTAATTACCACATGAGTTACCTTAGCCACTGGTTGTTCTGAAACAATATATATGAAAATAATAATAATAAAGTCTGTGATGACACAATGCATCAAAACCAGTACTTCAGATAGTGTTTAATTCAGTAATAATGAGATTTTTCACATAAAGGTGAGAGTGATTTTTTCCAATAATTTTTTATTTGGAAAAAAAAGCTTCTGTTGTTCTGACAGTGAAAGAATACAAAAATATTAAAGTTTTATGTTTGGACAGGAAGTAGATTATTGCTCAAATGTTCCAGCATGTTGGAAGAATTAATTGTTGCTTTAATTTCTGCAACATCTTAGTTGTCTTAATTGCCCTCACAATATGCATTTTCCTGAAAGTATGATGACTTATGAAGCTCCATCTGCCATTTCTGGCCTTATTATTTCAGAAAGATGCTCTCAGTTCACTTTTCTGGGTCTTGCAATTGCATTGCACACTGAAATGTCAATTTCTGTTTGAAACTCTAAAGAAAAATAAATCTATGGGTAGCTTACGAGAGGATACAATGTCATCATTTCATGTTTATGAAGCAGAATGGCAATTTGCTTTTCTTCATTGAAATGAAAATCCATGGGGTGACTATTCTATTTACTCTAGCTTCATAATTGGGTGGAGCAGCTGGACAGGTAGGATGGATCTTACTTTTCAAGTACTTATTGAACTTTGCAACAAGATATCCAACCCAAGAGGTGGTATAGCTCCACATGTGTCAATAAAGAAGGGAAATTCATCCAGCTGCACATTTTGACAGTGATCTCAGCACAGCAGTATGTTCCTATGTGGTAAACAGAGTGCTGAAAATGCAGCCCATTTTGCCTGCACAATACTCATATCTACCCTGCCACAGCCAGTGGGTCAAATCTGTTCCACATGTGAGGAACCTCTGGTTTATGTGGTCCAGATTTTGTTCACACTTTTGGAGGAATCCTTCAGCCCTGGGAGTTTGAATGTTTTCATTCTGTAGTTTGGTCATTAGGCTAGGTGCCGCAACTGATTTAAATTGCCACTAGAACACCATTGCAATTAAAAGGCAAATACTTTCTCAGTGAGAGCAGAATACGACATTAATGCAACTACTGTATGCATTTTGCATTTCTTTAGTATACTGATTTACATAATTTACTCAATGTATTTAGTTGCTAAACAGGGCTTGAGATGTAAATAAGGAGTTTTCTCTTTACCACAGATAGAAAAAACCCATAACCTGCAGCAGTCTTGTTGCTAGAGTTAGTAAGTACTCTATAACAAAATTTTAAATGTTGCACTTAATTTCCTTATCAGGTTTTCAAAATGTCTTGAAGCACGTTTATTCAGCATTTGGAAGACTTAAGTTTCACCTCAGCTTCCTCTATGCTTATTCTTTGTTATTTGTTTATTTTGGTTGACAGATTTCTGAGAAGAGACTATCTGACTTGCTGTATGGGTTATAAATTTGGCCCAGTCTTAGATAAGAGGTTTTAAAGCAGTTCTGAAGCAAAAATATTTGCTGTGCAATTTTTAAATGCTCTATTGTTTACTATGATGAAATGCATTAGTCTCTAATGTTAAGTCTTAAGACTTGAGCAGGTGAAATTTGCTGATTTTATAGGAATTTGTGAGTTTCAGATGGGCAGATTAGTCATTCACAGAGTTTTTATTCCATAGCTGTATGAGTATTCAAGTATACAAAACAGAAATACTGACATTTGAAAATTTGCAGTTCTTTTTATGATTCTGCATGTGACTGTGAAACTAATTTCTCTGAACTTTTGTAAAAAAGTACCTATTAACATTGATGGTTTCAGAAAGAAAAAGTAATGCAAATACTTACAAATAAATTAATTTCAAATTGAAGTGAATATCCACCATAACTTGCTTATGGCACTTGTCTAATACTAAAAATATATATTATTTTAAAAATGCCATCTTCTTATTTATTTATTTCTTTATTTGTGGCTTGGCTATAAAACCACTCAATAGAGGATCCATATGAAAAAAAAAAAACCTCTATCAAAATTATGTAGATATTATTTGGTCCACAGTTCACATGCCTGATAAAGACTATGTTGAAATAATCATCTTTATATATTTTCCCTTTTAAGCCTATTTCTTTGTAATAGGCAACAGTTGGAACAGCTAAGTGGGTAGGTTCTTCAACAGCTGATGTGCAGTAAGCATTCAATATACCCATCTGAGAGACAAAACTGAAACTCTTTTTCTATTTTAGCAAAAGATTGGATGACAATCAGAGCAAGTGTTGGTAGAGGGCAAAGTGTCAGGAAAGCAATCAGCAGATGAGCAGATAAAATGGTGGTGGAATGGCTTCACATATCAGATGAGGCTGTGAAGTAATGATCAAACAAGGCTAGAGAAAGATGGACTGGATGTGGAGAATGCTTCTATCGCTGGCTCCTCCAAATGGCTTACAGTACTTGATAAAAATCTGCTAAAGAAAAATAATTGACTATTGTAGGAAAAATGACACCACGAACAAAGTTTCAGAACTGTATTGTACGGCATTGCAATTTATATTGTCTCACTTGCCAAGATCATCTTCTTTAGGTGAACGTAATGTTATTTGAATTATTTGTTAGTCTCAAAGTATGTAATGCATTACATGAGACAGATCATTAGTACAAAGAAAACATCCTACTCAGAAAAAGCACTCTTACAATTTTAAAATAAACTGAAAACCAATCTAAACTAGCTTGAATTTGTTTGAAAATTCATTGGGTTTTTTTGTGAAGTATTTAATGATAACAGGTGATTTTGTGTTACCAAGAGATTGATAAATTATTTCTGCAGATTTATTTTTAAGAGTTTGCTACAGTCTGCAGTAACTAGTTATTTTGGCATGAATTCGATTTATCTTACAGGGATATAAATACAGAAAAATTCCCGTGATTTCTATTGACTGATTGGATACAGTGAACAGGCATTGCCTATATTTTTCTAAATTAAAGTAAGCAGACAAACTGTAATGAAGTATTCTGCTTTTTTCACATTCTTTTGCATATAGAATATTTTATAATATAATATAAGACCTCAGGTAAAACAATTAATTGGTTTTAGAAGTCAGACCTATTGTGCAGTGATTTTCTTAGATCCTGTGTTATTTCTGTTGTTTTGTCTGCATATTTTTATTACAATAGAAGGCCACATATGGAGATTTGTATTGAAGTATGTTCCTTCTATTTTTTTTTTTTTTTTAATAAGTGCACAGTACAGTGATGGATTGGTGAATATTCTATGCTTCATAAGAGTGCTTGAAAAAGATATAAATAAACAAATAGTATACAGCAATTGCTTTATAATGGAATGTCTATTGAAAAAAAAATTCCTTCAGAGTTAGGTTGCAAAGAGAGAAGCTAGTAATCTACTTCATAATTTATACAGCTGAGAGTCTTCAAAAAATTTGTGTGGCTAATCATTAGGACTATGTATTCAACTCTCTCAGTGTGACTCGAAATTACATTTTTCAAATCAAGAATTTGTAAGAAAAGACTTAAAAAATTGTCAAAGAAATGTCATTACCCTTATATTCATTAATTTAGTGTTTAAGGCAGTCATCCAGAATATGAACAGATCTGCAAATTCCTCATCTATAATGCACGTACTCAATATGTTGGCCACCATGGTGTAGAACATTCTGGGAATGAGAGCTCTCTTAAGATCTGATTTGAAATAATTAATTAAGTATTAAAAAATATGGTATCAGGCCTAACAGAACAGTCCCATAAAATATGTTTGAGCCTGAGTCAGGTCCCATCCTTGTCCAGGAACAGCACCTCTGAATTTAGAATCATAGAATCATAGAACCATACAACCCAGGTTTGAAGGGACACCTAAAGATCATCTGGTCCAACCTTTCATGGGAAAGACAGCCTGGATGAGAATATCTAGCAATCCAATCACGTCTTGAAAACCTCCAGTGTCAGGGACCGTATCAAGTTCCTGAGAAGGTTGTTCCAATGAATGGTTGCTCTCACTGTAAAAAAATTTCTTTCATATATTGAGATGAAACCTGAGTATTGTAATCAGAAGATGATCAGTCTTCTTCCAAGTGGTGTCTGAGATGAAAACATGGGACACAGAAAGGAGAGTCAGTCTCAGGCAAACTGAAAGAAGAACATTCAAAATGAATGAATCACTCAAACGATATATTTCTACCACCTGAAAGAAAATATGTCATTTAATCTTCTACCCATCAGTTTAGACCAATTTTTAAATAAAGGTGTTTTAAAAGAGCCCAGACATTAGCTTTTTAAAACCCTACACCCTCTTTTCTTTCAAAATGTGGAAATAAAATAAATAAAATACTTTGACACTTTCAAGAAGACCCAGAAGACCTAATTGTTTTTTCTTTTTTATTTACTAAATTCAACCTGAATTTATGTGTAGTTTTGCCTTTCCTGATACTCAGTTCTTTACAGAACCATGGGTGAATTAAGTCAGACTGAATGATTGTGTCCTGCCAAACCTTTCTCCAGAAACAGGTTTGCTTAGGATGATATTATATTCTACAAAAATGTCTTCTTGATAGTTAACACTCTCAGCGGGGACATGAAATGCCCAAGTTCTAGATCTTGCTCCTATTACTGTTTTCTGATTGAAGACATCAGTAGGGAAGTTTAATAATACCCTGGTAGTTAATGCATTTTTCTGGGAGTTGGTGCTGTGGCTTCAAATTCCGTCAGAGGAGAGCATTCAGCTGGAGACTTTAACACCCTGGCTAGGGATCCTGCACAGTATTTATTGGGTGAACAAAAGGAGAAAAATCACTTTCTTCTTATCTGAAAATATAGGTCATACCCTCCTATTTTTCCACTGAAAACCATATCTCAAGTCAAATCTTTTTGTGGGAAACACTATAGAGGAAAGCCTAGAGAACATAAGAAAAAATATTCCATACTTAACATGTAAACTTTGAACCATTTATGATTTTAAATTAGTGAGAGAATTTGATATATTTTGTCTTGAATTATCGCACAATTGGAAATGCTGCCAGTTATTTATTAACTGATGGTTACTTTTTAGTTGGCAGTGGTCTATGCATTTATTAGAAGAAAATGCAAGTTTCCTGCTGCTTCTCCTTCAGATATAATACAACTGCCTTTTGGAGGAATGATTGTAGTTTGAAAAAGATAGAGAAGGAGTTGCCTCAGGCTTGGCTCATTGCCTTCATGCTTGGCATGTGTCTTGAAGCCCTTTTTTGTTAAAGAGACGCCTGAGGAAGTCGACTGGAGTAACCTGAGAAGCATGAAATACAAGTTTATCTAAAAGAAAAAAAAATATTATTATTACTACCTGCCAAACCTGTTTTTCTTCAGAAAAATACTGTCAAGCAGTAACAATTTACTTTGCTGCTAAAGGTGCGCAGGAAATGCGCATGTATTATAAATATATGAGTGAACAAATCAAAGTGTCTGGTCATTTAGAAAAGCATCTTTGATTTGTAGTTTCCCATTGGTAAGAGTGATATTATTAACGTGCAGACAGGATAAAGCGTTCTGTAATAAATATACTGAAAATATATTCACCTTCACAGGGACAGACATTGAGGAGTAATCTGTAGGATGTAACTGGAACAGACAGGAAGGGCATTTTGAATCAGTAAAAACAGTCATGATAACTTCCTATCTGTTACTTACTCTTAATTTTGATGTATGAATTAGCTAGAAGTTCTTTTTCCAGAAAAAACCTCCTATCATAATGTCATAAAAATCGGTATTAGTTTTTCAGTACCACTAGACATCTTTCTGGACTAATTAAGGATCATATGTCTCCGTTTTCCATTCAAAAAGATCTACACTAAAAGACTTTAATGATAACTTCCATTAATAGATGTTCACTCTCTGACTGTATAACCCAGAGCATACATCTTTTGATCTGGGGTCATTTTTACTTAATAGATAATGCTTATGAACAGACAACATTAGACACTTAATAGTTTGTGCTGTGGTGAATGCTTTACTGGTCTGTAGTGAAGATGGATTGAAGCCAGGAATCTTTGTGGATGTTCATATTCAGAAGGTGACTTAATATTGTTCAAGAACGGGTACCTTGAACTGTCTGTAAGCAGAAATGTTTGTTTTTCCAGTACTTCTCCTGTTTTAAGTTTTCTACTAGAGAAAGCACCTGGAGTTCCCATAATGAAGAGACTATTTTGGGGCATGTGCCAAGACACCAAAAGTAATGATGATCTTGAGGAAAGGACGGGATTTTCAGCCCTCCTTGATTTCTCGTTGAGCTAAACTTGCCACCAGTCTCCAGATGTACCACCGCTCTTTGCTGGACACCCTTTGAGGGAGAACTGGAGATGTCTGTGAGGTTTTTGCTCCCATCATCTCAGCATTCTAAGCTGTGGAAAGTGGGATTTTGAAATTGAAGGACTAAGTATTTAGCTTTTATTGTTTCTTATGATACAAAATATTAATTAGCAGGTCAAAACTGCTTTCAATAGGCTGTGTGGACCTGCACCCTTAGAAAAAAGTTCTCAGTTCCTATTGCCTGGGAAAGAAATACCTGTATATTGCAAATGACAGATATTCAAAACTTCAAATATGTACTATTCGGTTATGTCCACAGGAGCATTTTAAATAAGCTTCTGTTCTATTGTTTCTGAATTTTATTGTAGAGAGCTGGTGCTTTCAGTGGAAAGCAAATAAGACTGACAATACTTCTAATGTTCAGAAAAAAATGTGCAAGCTGTTCAAGGATGTGTGAAAATGCAGATTGACATAAATTGAGTCAATATTACAGAAACCATTCATGGAAAGCAAACAGTAATGTCATTATAAACAATAGAGTGAATATAGAAAAATGACTATTTTATTGATAGTAAGTCACATCATTCTTTTTTAGCTGCTTGAATGTTAGTGTATATTCTATTAAACGTGGGAATTTTGGACATAACTTCAAAACAAAACCACTTCCCATAAAGTAAACCAGAAATTGAAACCAAACAGTGCCACTTAGATTGAATGGCTTGAAGTATGACATAGATAAAATATCCTGATCAGTAAGAGGAACGGAAATTGATTTGTAGGGTCCCAGAATGTCTGATGTTTCATTCTGCTCATCAGGTAGAAAGGAGATACGTGAATTGAGGATAAGGGTAGGAGCTCAAATCACAAAATTTACAGCTGATTGGACCTGAAGTATTTCTCAGGGCTTTCACCTTTTGCTGTATAACTCTGTGCAGTCAGCTAAATGACTTTGTGTTTCTTGGCACTAAATTTCACTGCCAGTTATACTGCCAAGTGGCTTCCATTGTACCCCTTGTGGTGCTGTGCTCACTTTCAGCATTTTAGCAGATCCTTCCACTTTCCACCTGTCCTCATTAAGACTAATCCACACATTTCACAGTTACCACCAAAATTCTGGAAGGTATGAAAAGGCTTTCTAATTTAAAGATCAAGGAAATTCTTTCAAAAAAAATACTGTTCTCTTTAACCTTGAGTTTTCCAAAGTTTATGAAAACAGGTTTGAATAGGCTAGTTTTTAATCTCTCAGAATGAGTCTGGTATTTGTCTAATTTAGAGAGCTTTACTCCTCAGTATGAAGAAAGGAGTAAGAATTTTTTTTTTTCTTCTTGTGTATTTTACATAGTTTGTTGCCACCAGTGTATTTGATACATTCCTGAATGGTGCTGGTAGAATCCACTAACTCTTCACAATCAGTTTAGTTTAGGCTGTCATGAATAATCTTTGAAATATCAGCAATTTTCGTTACTTTGCGGTTCTCTCATTTTCTATATCACCTCTATGTAGAACAGCATGGGCTGTTAACATTTTAGTGACATCAATATTTAATTGTATTCTGCTGCAAAACCTGACCATTTTATTCCACTATTTCTTATCTCTTAGGTCATTTTTCAAAGAAATTCTTATCTTTCATCAAGTCAGTTTACCTTCCTATAAATATTTTTTAAAGTATTCTATCAAATTTCTTTACTCCACCACTGACCTGAACTTCTGTGATGAAATAACTGATACAGTTTCTCATTGGTGGGGTTCTTGGATTTTCTAGTGGTAGTTTGTATCTTAAACGGGTTATAAAACATATCGCTGTGATACAGCTTAGATTTTTATGGCTAAGCAACTTAGATTTCTATGGTTAAAGTCAAACTATAATTAGGTAATAAGAATGACCGCATATTTCCAAGGACTTTGTGTGTTGTCATCACATGAAAACTCTTTAAACACACTTGACAGTTGATGAGACATGAGCTGTATACTACCTAATGTAATCCATTTATTTAATACAGATTTTGCATGGGAAAAAAGGACTACAAGGCAGTCACAAATGAAAACTGCATGTCTGGTTTGAAATTCCTCCATTTATCTGGATCTCAACTTGTATATAATCTCAAATGTCCTCCAAACAAGTTAAATTCTGTCCTATATCCAATATCACATCTGTTTACTAAAAATAAGGGAAAATGAGGGAGGGAATGAAGAGTATTATTGTTCAGAGCTTAAAGATGAGAAAATTTATGTGCCATGATTGCCCTGTCCAATATCAGTAACTGGATCTACGGTAAATCCAATACTAGAATCCAGACTTCTAATTCTCAGAGCCCAATTTTAGCTATTTTAAAAATGCTGTTTATGTCAGTTAGCTCAAAGATGTCAGATTTATATACCACAGCACATTTCAAAAGTGTAATGAGAGCAGAAATGTTTCTCTCACTGTTAAAATATTAATGTTGAAAACTGAGATACTCAGGAAATCATAAAAAGACAGAGTTGGAAAACCATCTTAGCTACTTTCCACATCCTATCTCTCTTACTGGTTACATTAATAACACATCATTCAGTGCATTAAGCTTTACATTTAAGAGCAATGGAGACATTATTTTCTATACAGAATGGCCAAGGCAGTGGTGTAAGAGAAACATTGTCAGAAAATTTCCTGAATTTCCTGAGTGCTGCCTGTCTCAACTGTATAATAAAACAGGGTGTGTCTTGCTTTTTACATCCCCAACTAAATTCCTCTCCTGTGATGATGAGAAGGTAAAAGAAATTAAATGCTGAAAATAATTCAGGCTATATCAGTCAGCTTGTTTTTCTTGAGGACATATACTGTGTGTGATGAAAGAAGCTGGCTTATCTTTTCATCCTCCTGGTACTTCCAAACTCATATCTAGAGGCCTGACATCCAGGACACCACAGCAAGCTTCTAAAAAGAATTAATAACCAGAGAGAGAACTCCTGTGGGTAGAAAGGACTGTTCAGTACATCTCAGCCTCAGACTGTGTCTGGTCCTCTTGCTAGACACCTTAGTTTGACATTCATTTTGTATTTTTTATATTGAAGTAATTTACTATAGTTTTATGGTATAAACTGGCCTTTCAAAGGTTATCCAGTATGCCAATAATGCACATAGCAGGAATCTGTTTTATAAGCCTTATGAAAAATAAAGCAGGAACTCGGGCATATGCACTCTTTGCATTTAAATTAGGTACAGCAAGTAAATCACATGGAACTAATGTATACACAAATATCAAACCTGCTATGCATGAACTGCCCAAACGTTCAGCATGTTGCTATCTTTTCACCTCTGTACTGAGAATTCCTGCTGCAGCCATGCTTTTCTTTATTCCCTACGTCAACCACAAAAAACCATGTTTATGTCTGTGTAGCAAAGTCCTATGACAAGACAAGGAAAGTCCTATGACAAGACAGGAAAAAAAGCCTGTGTATAAAAAACATGTAATTCTTACCTATGAAAGGTAGCTGGAGCAATTGTGTGCTTAGGATGAGTAATCTCTATACCTTAACTTGCACTGTAACTGACGTTAAAGTCCAGAAAAGTTGTACATCATCATAGTGGGTCAGATCCAAAGTTACTTTGTTAATTTCTTACTAGTAATAAACTTCCCAGCAGAAGACAGAAGATTCTGCTGGCAGTCATAGTGGTTTCTGTAATGCTACTAGGAAAACCAGAATATATTCTCTTTCAGTATGCTGTGGTTTGATGCTAGCATGTATACCTTCAGCACTTAATGGAGGAGAAAAATAAGACATAAAGATTTTGCAAAGGCTTATAAGATTCTGGAGTCACTGGATCCCACTGTCCCAAGCAAAAAGCTACCCTAGGGCTGACAGATGTGATATAATCCTTACTGTATTTTATTTTTCCTCATTTTACTTCACAGCACTTTTGTAGTAATCAATTTTTAGTGTACATCTATGCTCTGGAGAGTTCTGTTACCAATGTAAATGCCTTTTTTTTTTTACATCAAGGCCATTGTACAGCAGTTTCCTAAGGTACTGTGTTATATTAAAGTATATAGGAATTTCTTCCTATGAAGATATTTTATCATATGAAATTACATGGGAATGTCCCTCTATTTGCTTTCATGAAATTTCCTGTTATTGGGCCAATTAATGATCATGAAATTTGCCTTTTGACAACAAGAATCACTGTAAGAGAAAAAAATGAGGCAACAGAGTACTCATAGTGCTTAGGGATATGGTGTAGTTGGGAATTGTCAATGTTAGGTTAATGGTTGGACTGGATGATCTTCAAGGTCTTTTCCAACCTAGACGATCCTGTGATTCTGTGATTCTGTGACTCTACAGCAGATAAAGGCAGAAGAAAATTAGCTTTTCAGATTCCATACTTGCCTCACGTGAACTTCTTGTTTCTTCCCTGCACTTCACCCAGACTATCCTGTGTACCGTTGAGCTCCTTCCAGATCACCAGCCTCTACCATTACCTATACTTCACCAGAAGTAACAGTAGAGGACCAGCTTCCCTCATTTCCTTCCAGCATCACTTCCAACACTGTCAAGTTCTCTACTGCAGTTCAATGATTTGCAAAATTATGTTTTAAATCAGGTTATTCTAAAATCGCTAAACTTTTTGGGCTGTTATAGGAGAATTGAATTTCTTGAATGTTCACTGGGACTGATGCTATGGGTTGTTCATACCACTTTTTCAGCAGCTTAGGAACATCAAAAGGTGATGCTTTACTAGAGAGACAAACTTTTTCTCTCCTCTCCCCCTTTTAAATATTCTTTTGAGGCAGAAGATTAATTTCTTAGTGCTTGTTTGGAATTTTACTGGTCATCCCTCCACTAACTTGTTGCGATCACAGATCCTTCTAAGAGTCGTTTCAGTTCAAGTATTCTAACAAAAAAGCTTTGAATAATAACTCTTAAGGGTAAAACAATCCTCCTCTTAGGCCAAAACAAAGGCCTATCTAAAGCAATATTATGTCTCAGGCCAATAGCAGTTAGGTAAAGAAAATTAAGACGATCGCTTTGTGATATTCTGCCCAGCCTGCAGCTTATTGCAGTTCAAGAAGAGGTATTGTCTTGGGTATTTTTGTTCATATGAAGGGAACTGGCAAAATATGAATCCAATTTTTAAAGGTAATTATTTTTATTAAGCTTAATTTTTTTTTTTCAAACTTTTGCTCTGTAAAGAAGCATGTGAAAAAGCCTTACTACTTATCAAAATCTAAATTGTTAAAACCTAAATTTTGCACAAATCTTAAAGTTGTAAACTAAATTGTCAAAGTATTTTTTTCATAGACATTTTGGAGTGATGACTCTTGTCTTTATGGATTTGCAAGGACATTGCTGAAGCACTATGAAATTACTATTTTAATTCTACATATATTACTACATATAATGTTTTATTAAATTACTAAAACCCAATAATATTACTGGTTAGGTTGTGTTCTGGCAGAGACAATTTTTCCTTTTTTAAAAGTGGATTAAGCAGTTAGCAGAACTAACTGTTTCAGGCATTAATTTTGTGGCCAGTTATTCACAAGTTTTCTTCCTGACAATTGCATTAAAAAGTATGATTATGACCACAGAAATTCTAAAAATGAATAATGCTTGAATTCTTTGTATGAGTACAAACCAAAGTTTGTATTTCTAAGGAAAAAGTACATTGGGAATATAGGAATAGAAGATGTCAGTAAACTGAAACTCATGGGCTTCACAAATCTGTTTCTGTGTGTCACTTCTTTCTTTTAAGTATGTCAGAGAGAAGACATTTGGGAAGAAATGTCTTCTCACCTTTCTTTATGAGAAGAAATACTGATAACTAAATGCTCATGATTATTATCTATATCTTCTTCCATACCAATTTTACACATCTACTAAAAACACTATATGAAACAAGAATGACCGTAAGTCAGAGAATGTTCACTCTCATAAGAGAAACTGTAAGCTAAACAAAAGCTATATATTATCAAACTGCAATGTCTACAAATAATACAACCATGATTGCAGGAAAAGAGGGAATATTTTCCTAGATACTGTTTATGTCAGTTTCCTAACTAAGAAAGCAGATATTTACAAAGACTTTAATTTGTACCTTTTCAATCTGCAGAGTGATTGTAGTGTGGAAATGGATTTTCTGTTTTATTAAACATAAAGGAATACTTTTCTTTTTTCCTATTGAGAATAAATTGTTTTAATCGTTTATTAATTTAAAAGTGTTCATAAACAAATGGTCTAATTAGACTCAGAAAAAGCTAATTGTGTTGCTAAAATATTTAAATTACTTGAGAGAAATAGTAATGGGCATGCAATTTTGTCAACACTGCAAATAACAGAAATGCACTAAAATAATTTCCATTCTGTGTGTCATAACTATACAGTTCATCTAGTTAGATATGCTGTAATTAAGTGCCAACAAACATGAACAGTCTTTTATAAAGGCAAATGTAAAATGAGTATTCTAGTAAAATATTACTTTTTATTTTTTCTAAGCTGTGGGATTGGTTCATTTGTTGATTGTTGCATGCATTCTTGAAAGGTCAGAGGAAAACAGAACTACTCTTTCTTCTAATATGTTCCTCTTTATATGATTATTCTTTTGAAATTGTAGACATTAAAGAGATTTAAGTCACCTCATAGTTGCCTCCTGATTTTGTACTATTCTTGCACATACTACCTTTGACTTCTGTCAAAATAGATTTTTTAAAAAAAATCCCACCATACAAAAAAAACAATAAACAAACACAAAAACCCAAACAAGTCTTGGGAAGATGAACCAGAAAAATGTAAATATCAGTCTAATGGGTTTTTTGTTGTCATTCTTTGTAGAACTGTCCACTAGTGCACATATCTGTCAATAAAAGCATTGGCTACACCATAGATTTAAGTTGTTGCAGTCTGCACATGATATAAGAATATCAGTCAAGAAATATCTTAGCAAAACATGCCTTAGTAATTGCTTTTATATGAAAACAAAAGAAAATGTTCTTTTATTTTGGGAAATTTTGTGTTTGTGGAATTTTTCTATTTCACTCCAGTTTTCAGTAGTTAGTTAATTTTAATTTCCAGAAAAGTTCTAAAACTCAGCAAATTGATATGAGGTATTTCAAGATATTTATGATTGCATTTTTAAAAATAATGATATATGCTACCCACTACTACATTAAAAGACTGCAGCTGTATGAATAGATAAAGGAAAAATCATGTGTTAAGAATAACATTCTTAAGTACTCAGCAGAAAAGCATTCCCCAAAGTCTGATGTTCTCTGAAAATGTTACCCTAAGACACTTTTGGTTATCTCACACAGTTCAATTTGATCCAAGACCCCTGAATTAGCACCAGTTTTGGAACTAAAGAGTCCTTGTGGCATTATGACACTCCCAGCCTCTCAACTCAGTGATTAGTGCATCAATATTGGCTTCAGTAACAGCACACTATTTTTTTGTACCATACAGGCCTATCAGGTTTCCCAGTTATCCCAAGTGCTTCACTGTGTTTACATAGGTTGGTCCTGTAATAACCTTCCTCTATTGTATTTGAGAAAACATATGCAGATTATGTCACCTGGATCTGACAGCCTCACAAATGCTGGGGAAACTGCCCACTTCTAGATACTCAGTTATATTAACCCAAGAATAAAATGATATGTAACTAATTCAAAAATATAAGATAATTTTTCATAGCCTATACACTGGACCAGAATGAATTTGAGTGAAGAATGAGGAAAGTACTATGCTGCCAGATTTTAATTGCTCATTGGTACCCAGCTGCAGACATTTCCCGAATTCAACACATGAATGGTAAGTCCCAAAGATGTGGCTTTACTCCTCAATTAGGTGCAAGCCAAATTATTTCTACTTGATCATTTTCCTCCTGTCTTGGAGCATTACCACTGGTAAATTTGATTCTTATTTGTGTGAGAAAGACTTGGCTGCCTAGTCTATGTTTTGTTCTGGCCTGATCTTATGCAGGTGAAATTCAGGGATGGCTAAGGAAGAAACGTTTCAGTGATTCAAAAGTATGTTGGTTTTGTTGTGGTTATATTAAGGGGTGACAGCATGTCATCCTGTGAAAGTTCAGTAGCAGTTTTCACCTGAGTTGTAGTTAAACTAAAATATTTTTTGTAGATAAACTAAAACCTACTGTTTCTGGTAAGCTACATGACATATCCACTAATTAATCAGACTTAGTTATAAAGCTTAATACATAAAGAAGCAGTTTATAGATAAAGAATTAGAGAGGTTGATGGTTTTGAACTATGGCAGAATGATTTATTTTCATTTCCTTATAAGGACTTCAGAAGGCTGATGTAACTTGCTGCACTTCAACAGAGCTGAAGCCCTTCAAATCCAGCCCTTGTTTTGTTTTCCTTGATCTCTTTCTGCTACCTGCCCCACATTAAGGGAAGGTACCTCCTGCCTTCTCAAAGAGTTCCTACTGCTCCTAAAACTTTAGACCGTCAGGCTGTTTAGATGAAGAGGCTTCTAATGGACAGCCTGTTACTAAGCAATGTCACAGGTATGTTGCAGCTGTAAAGTGGAGCAGCAACCATTTCTGCTGTAAATTTAATAGCTAAACTACAAAACTTTTGAGAGGAATTGCACCTTGTTGTTGTTGACTGTGTTCTTTCTCTAGCCTGCTTTATTTAGTAGATTTTTAATAAAAATCATTATAGACATTATTCAGTTTAGGAATGTAATCTGTCACAGAGCTCTGCACTGATTGCAAAAATACAGATTAGTCAGCTGTATAACCAAGATGTAGCATCAACTGAAATGTGTACCAAAGATACAGATCAAAAACAGGTGTGAGGAGGATAACAATGAGATAATAGCAAGCTCAGGTCACACTGTGTTGTGTAAAACCAGAAATTTTGTCCATGTAAGAAATGGAAGAAATAGGAGCAGGACTGCTGAGTAAAATGGATGGGGACAGAGGCTTGGGGGGACAGAAAGGAGACCTTGAGTGCCAAGGCATAGAAACCAAGAGGTGCAACAGATAAGAAAAACAAAAGAAAATCAAGACTACTTTTCTGTTTAATTACAGGGCTATGTTTAAAACAATGATTCATCTCTCACGACCTTGCAAGTAGATTACTTAGTGAGCCTATGTTGCTTTAATACTGCACACAGCTACTCCCTTTCTTTGCTTATGCTCATGTACAGCCAAAGTGAGGTAGATGCAGCAGTGAGGGGCAGGTTTAAAATCTTTGGTTGCTCATGGCGAGCAGAGTACAAAAGGACGAGTGGTGCAGTGACACATAAAAGATGTAACCTAGATATAGAACAATCAATTACCTTCCTCTAGGTACCTCCCAAGTGGCTATGTTACATTTGAAGTTCATCAATCAACTCAGTTCAAGACTTTGCTGTGTAGTATCTGTTCTGGGAATTGCAGTTCCTCTGCCCTACATACCCTTACACAGTCACTGATGTGTAGGCAGGGGTCTTATTTTTTCCTGGTCATTGTATTTCTGTAAAAGAAAGTGATCTGTGCCAAAACAAAGCACTTTTACAATTTCTACACTATACCTTCCTTTTCAGCACACTGCCTTTTAATTGCTTGTAACGTAGTTAGGGAGGGGGAAGGAAATGCACCAGTTTGACATTAATTATTAATATTGGGAAAGTTACTAGCTTTATTTGAAACTGTATGCCCACTTTGAGAGATCACCAATGATGTTTAATATTGTGTTGGGTTTGTGTGTAATGAGGGAGGGGCTACAGCAGTGCTCCTGTGAGAAGCTTCTAGGGGCTCCCCCAACTCTAAGTCAGACCCGCCTCTGGCCAAGGCCAAGCCAATCAGTGATGGTGGCTGCGCCTCTGGGATAACATATTGAAGAAGGGGAACCTGAGAGGAGTAGTGGGAGCTGTGAGGAAATACCTCTGCAAACACTGAGTTTAGTTGAAGAAAGGAGGAAGAGAAGGAGGTGCGCCAGAGCAGAGACTTCCCTGCAGCCCGTGGTGAGAGGTCAGGCTGTGCCCCTGCAGCCCATGGAGGTCCCCGGTGGAGCAGATGCCCACCTGCAGCCCATGGAGGACCCCACACCAGAGCAGGTGGCAGTGCCTGAAGAAGGCTGGAACTCTGAGGAAAGCCCACGCTGGAGCAGTCTGTTGCTGGGAGGACTGCAGCCCATAGGAGTGACCCACGATGGAGCAGTTTGTGAAGAGCTGCAGCCCTGTGGGAAGGAGTCATGTTGGAGGAAGTTCGTGGAGGACTGTCTCCTGTGAGAGGGACTCCATGCTGGAGTAGAGGAAGAGTGAGAGGAGTGCTCCCCCTGAGGAGGAAGGAGCAGCAGAAACAATGGGTGATGAACTGACCGCAACCCCTATCCCCTGCCTGCCCTGTGCTGCTGGGTGGGAGGAGAAATTGAGGGCAAAGCTGAGCCCAAGAAAAGGGAGGGTTGGGAGTAAGGTGTTTTGAAGATGTGATTGTATTTCTCACTGTCCTACTCTGTTTGGAAAATTAGTGGTGGTGTTCAAATTAAACTGATGTGTTTTTTGTCTTCCCCAGTCAAGTCTGTCTTTTGCCCATAACCATAACTGGTGAATCATCCCTCCCTGTCCTTTTCTTGATCCCTGAGCCTTTTGTTTTATTTTTTTCTTCCCCATCCCTGAGGGGAAAGGAATGAGTGAGCAACTGTGTGGTGCTCAGTCGCCCTCTGGACTGAAACCATGACAAATATAAATACACTTGAAAAATTATGATCATCTTAATGCTGTGGTTCTCTGTTGTTCTATGATTTCTGCTCCATGGCACCAAATTAATAGTCTCTTAATCAGGAAACTCCATTATATGTTTTATTGAAGTATTTTGATGGTATAATGCTTTCTGGTAGGCAATGAAAACTTGACCACATTTTCTTTTCCCTAAAGATATTATTCAGGTTTGAGGAAGGAGTGGAGAAAAACATAATTATCCTGTTAAAATTCTGTGACAGGAATTAAAAGGAAAATGGCTATCAGAGTATTAAAAAACTCTGAGTTACTCTATCTGTAAATTACTTTTACTGCAACTGATCCCAGCATAGAGCTTGTAATTTCAGGATAAAAATGTAACTCATCTTTAGGTTTGTCTGGTTTTGAACTCTTTCATTTATATTATTACGTACAGTGTGTACACTTTAGACAGACAATTAATTATAAAAAAACTTCATTTTCGAAGAAAAAATGTCTTCTGTTCTTCTGCCTCTAATATTTCTTCTGAAAATGCCAGTGAAATTTAAAATACTTTTTTTAAGAATTATAATCCTTGATTGTGGAGCTTGCAAAACAGATGAGATTCCTAGATTAAATTCTTCAGTAGTTGCTTGATAAATTTGATTTTAAATGTGTTTCATTTATAAGTGTCTGTAAAGTTTGAATTACTTGTTATGATGAGATGAATATTTGTATTCATATACTGAAGAAATAAAAGCTGGCTTAATATGTCAATTATTAACAAAAAATATACAGGAAATACTGAAAATATACTGATAACATGTAGAGTTTTAACTTAGCTTTTAAAAGATGTCCCTGGGAAATAACAGAAAGGTCTCAATTTTTAGACTTTACATCATAGTAGTCAGTTGAATCAGGAAATTAATTTATTATAATAATGTGAATCTGACAAATGCAAAGAAACTGTACATAAAGTATTCCCCCCCCCTAAGTCACCTCATTCAACAGTTCTTCAGAGTCCCATTACAACACATGTCACAGGGTGCACTCTTACTCAGGCTGGCAGTTTTACAACAATTAGCAAGCATTGGGTTGTCTGTGTTGTTAAGTTATATTTATTGAAACTCAATTCCAACTGCTGCCAGAGTGGATGCTTTCAACTGACAGATCTATGCCCTTTGGGCACATTTCTTAAAAAAGATTAAATGCTGAAAAAAGTGATATGACAGAAACATATTTCTGCTGTCACAGTTTCTCAAGAGGGTATTTTTTTTGTTTGTTTGTAGTACTTAGTCTTTATGTTTGAATTTATTATAAACAATATATTCTAGCATAAATTTTAACTAGCCTGATTAATAAAAAATTGAAGTTCTTATATTAATCTCTTCATTGGAGATATTATTTATTTAAGAATTTGTTCCAAACTCTTACTACCACCTGGTGAAGAAGGAGAGTGAATATAACTAAATTTTCTAGTCTCTTATTTGTTTCTGTACATTCCTTTAGACAACTTTTCTGTAATAAGTGCCAGATACTATTGCTTGAGAAAATTTTGATAAAAATCTAACATATATCAAAACTCTAAATCAATACAAATTTATGATTATGACCTCAGGAGTTTTCTTGCTAATATCCAGAACTAAATTTTACCTATAGTGATTCACATAGATTGTGTCATGAAACAGAATTCCTTGTGAATCCTTACAAACTTAAATGCTTGTTTTCCATGAGCAGTCACAAACAAAAATTTATTCAGATAATTAAATTTATTGTTCCAAAGAAATAACCAAACTGCTTTAATACCAATCTTTAATACCATCATGATGATTAATTTTTTTTAGAAAAAAATAAATGCATAATTTCCAGAAATAAACATAACTGGGGAAATATGCCTTTTTCAATGCACAACTCATGAAAAGGAAAAAGGGAGGGTTTAGAGCAATTTGTTTATTGCAGTGTAAGATGTGTGGTGAAAGACACTATCTAAGCAGAATTATTGATATTAAGATGTCTGAATTTCTCTTAAAGTAGTATATATTTACATCTTAAGCTGCTTTGACCTTGGTTTGGGTATATCAGTTAAATGGTATGGATGTGTGTGAACTAGGATATTACACATATGATCAGCTACTTATTTTATTCAAATTTTCATGTAACTGTCATTTATAAGTCCTTTATTATGAGTCCTTTCCCCTCAAAGTAATGTAGAGTTTAGAATCAGTAAGTTAAGGTTAATATCTGTTAATCTTCTAATGTACAGTTAATTATATGAAGTTCACATTTTGAACAAAGTCCTCTCAGATCATGAGAGAAATATCTGTGAATTCAAGATCCTGGCTATTTATGCAACCAAAGTGTGACATGAGGACGTCAGTGCATGCTAGACACCTTTCAGAAATGAGGATAATCTCTGATCAGCCCGCAGTAGAAATACCAAAGGTGCATTGGAACAGGCTCTGAGGAAACTTTACTCACCTACAAGGAATTCTTCAACTAAATCCCAGTGAAATTCCTGAACAGCTTCCTCAAGATTTCATTCTCTGATGGACAAAATTATTAGGACAGTAATAAAAAGTGAGAACATGGCTAGCAAAGCACTGTCAATATGATTGTTGAATTCTACCGTAAAAAGGTACAGGAAAGCTAACAGGGACCTACTCATCACACAATGTTGGATGACAATTTTCTTGAAGACACTCTTTTTCTTAAGAAGGAGTAACCCACAGAAACCAGAATCTTACCAAGTTGGAAAAAAAACAATACCACATTTCACTTATATCACAAAAGATTTAGGACGACAGCTCAATTTTTGAAGGACTGGGAGCACCAGATCCATGCCATCATGTTTTTATGCCAAGCTGAATAATACCATAGCAAAATAAAAACTTCAATAGGATTTACAAAGGGAATGAACATGACAGAAACTGAAAGCACACTGAAAATTGACCAAAGGAACAAATTTATGGAAAAAGGAAGATAATGAAACACAAATGACAAATGTAGAAGATTAGGCTGTGAAAAAAATATTTTCTGTCCTCTTGAACAGATGGGACTTCTAGCTAGTGAACTATTCCTTTGGACAATTGATAGTGCTGCTTAGTGACAAAAAGTAGAATTAAACATATTATTTCTCTTTGGACTGTATCAAGAAAACTAAATGCTATAAGGTAATTTTTTTTTTTTTTTTTTTTTTTGAGTATGCAAAAGCTGGGGAAATCATGCAGTTTGAGCTATATAAGGAAAAGAATTTGACCTGTAGAAATGAGCTAACTCAGTCTAAATGTACAAATTTTGTTAAAATATGTCTCTGTGGGTACCTCAGTGTATAAAGAGGTTTCATTTTTGAGGTCTGTGAGATATACTGAGGAATATGTGACAAACCAGTGACAGACTCTGAAGAATATATGAGGATTAAACTGAATTTGTAGTGGAAGACACATGATTTTAGCTAGCATTTTACCTCTTGGTAGCCCAGAAATTTGAGCACTAATATTTAAAAAAAAAAAATTAAAAAAATAATTTAAAGTACAGTACACTTTCTAGTATTGTACTTCATAAGTTATCTAACAGAGAAAGATCTACCCTGACCAATTTTCCCTGGCATTATTCACCAGATTGACTCTTTTCAAGTAGATCCTAATATTAGCAAAGATCTTGATATAAGCAAGAGATCCTGATATTAGCAAAAAAAGAAAAGGCACTATTAGCTATCCTGACTAGTTATAATAAATTCTGATCTTTTTTTAATAGTCCCACACCAAATTCAGAATTTATAAAGGCAAGCTATCACAAAATTTATATCTCTAGCCTGTGTAATACTACATTTTAGGTTTTGCAGTCATTTTGTTCCCAAATATCATGTATACCCAGGAAGTATTAAATATAAATAATTGAACACATCACCAGTTATTAAATGGCAATTATACCTCACTAGGGCATGGTAGTTTGGTAGCAGCAGAACCCCAAGCATAATCCTGATACTGAAAGAAACATTTTGCTGCTCAGTGTTCTTTCCTGCCTCTCATATTGTTCCATTTTCTGTTCTGCTGCTTGAACATAATTTTTTACCAATTTCCATAAACAAATAAGGTTTTTAAAGCCACTTCAAAGATATCTAATAATTTAATTTATAATTTCAAGATCTTTGCTTCAGTGCATCTATTGCGTCAATCAGCACTGAAGCAATTATTTAATTTGCAGTTATACATCAGATTACATAATATTTACATAATTAGCATGCATAAACAAGAAATAACTTTATGACAGAAATATTTGACTCTGACAATGATAAGGAATGCAAATATTTCCTTTTGTAAAACACCAAGCAAATGAAAGTAAAATGCTTATAGGCCTGGAGGTGGAATGGCTGCCTGAGTCTAACTTATTTACCATTGGTGTGATCAATATTTTAACTGAATAAAATTAGATAACAATGTGTTAATGTATGACCTTTTTCATGTCTGATTTGTCTTCCAGCAGTTAATGATTTAATGGCAAATTGGAATATATACTCTGAATACAAAGAAATTAATTTGAATAGTAAGAGTCAGGGCTATGAAGTCTGCTTTAAATTCATCTTTTCTCTGCCAGTGCAGGATGTTTTTTGAGTTTACTGCAGAGGATTTTAGTACCTAGCAAATGATTTCAAGTGATAGATCCTTAAGGGTGAATATTCAGAATAGTTTCATTTCTGTCTCTGTATACATGCAATTTTCCATTCACAGATTAACCTTGAACATGCATATTAAGTTGCTGGGAGCCTCTTGGAATACATCTATCCTGTCACACTGAAGATCTCTCATTTTCTGTGATTCACCAACTCACTAATAATCCAGACTATGCAAGTTTGTACCCAGGTTATTTTCTGGAGCCATGGGAGTTTGGGCATTAATCTTGGTTCCTGCCATGTATATAGTTTGAATGCAGACTGTAAATGAACTGGTTCCTTAAAACTCCCAGGTCTACTGTGGGGCTGCATGGTTTGGTAGGGTTTATTCCAGAGCATGTCGATTTCTCTTAGGTTTGAGGGCAATTTCCATTTGCTCACACAGCATCTTGTGGAGAGTTGTTTTTCAAGAAGTGCCTCATGGACACAGCCTGCAAAGGAACTGGTCTAATGTAAAGCTGACCATAAATGCATATGGTTCTGCAGTCTGGACTCGGACAGATGTGCACTACCATAAGATCCTGCACCATGTATCAGACCCTGACGTACTTAGTATCTTTGCTCAGCAGATACTTCAGGTGAGAGACATTGTATGAAACTGCTCCAAAGCCTCTATCAGCACTGTAGCTACAGTTATCTAACAGCCAGCAGCTCAAAAATGGTCTGTGCAGGATATTAGGGAGGGGTTTAGCTTGAGTGGCTGGAGTCAGCAAGATGACCTGATTGAACTATAACTATTGTAAATGGCTCTGTAGTTCATGTAGGAACAGACTAGAATTAAACTGCAGCTCTGGCTTTGGTTTCTCTGTCACTGTTCTAACTGTTGCCCCCTTTTCTCTCCTTCTCATATTGCCCAAGAGGACAGGCAATGGAACCCAGCAAGAGCCAAAGGCAAAACAGGGAGCAGAAATTCAAAGCAGTGGGACTGTATTATGTGGGCCATCAGTAGCAGGACAGTGTGTACCAGCACTTACTTGCACAGGAGAAAGATGTCATGGGAGCAAATTATAAGGGCTTTTTATTTTTATCAGTCTTTGCATTAAAATTTATCTACAGGGCCGAAAGCTTTTCACTTCGGTCTGTTAAAATTTTTATACCGCAATAATTTCTGTTTGTTGTTTCAGTTAGACCTTTTAAGTTTTTGTGTTTTACCATCATTAAATATTTACTTATATATTCACTAGAGGCCGGTTGTATTCTTGCCTCTCCCTAGATTTCTGGATACTTGCTTCTTCTCAGGTTCCAGCTTGTGTTTAGTGAAAGGGCAGCTGGCTGTAGGATAAACAGTGATCAAATCGCATAGATGTATTAGAGAACTAGCTGTGAGAAGAAGCTACCGCTACATATGCTGTCATGAAAGGAAAACTTCTTGCACAATAGAAAAAAATGTGTATGAGGGAAAAAAAATAAGAGTAAAATAAGGCTGGACCAAAAAGGAATGATGAGATGATTCTTCTGGTGGAGTTCACTTCTGTCACTTTGATTTCAGGTTTTGTCCAAAAAGGCCAGAAAATGTGAATAGTGTGGACCTGTTTGCACTATTGAACTCATGATGAGATGTTCTTGTGCATATCAAACTCATCATAAATGTACCTTCAGAGACTCTTGTTTGTTCTCTTCCACTTTAAAAGTAACTATTCACTAGACTCTGAGGAAGACAGTAAAAGGCAAAATAAATTGAGTGGTTTAATATTAATTTCATTCATATGACCAAATATTCAAGCACTCCTCTGATTCAAGACTCTTCTCCAAGCATGAGTGCCTAATATTAGATATCTTAATGTACATTTATGCATTCAAATAAATGGTGGCATTTTCAGAAGTGACAAGGAAACAACTTAGATCCCTGAAAGTTGACTTAGCTAGCTGATTTTTGGCTACCAGTCTTTTTTAGAGTGAGGAGCTTTAAAATAAGATTTCTTTCTGCTGATGATCTACAAAATGAGATATTAGTACATGACATTTGAAGTGACATACTTTTAATTAGATTTTATTTGAGTTAATAATAGAATTGTTACTCCATATAAATAATTATTTAGCTACTATGTATTTTCATAATTACTGTTTTGTAGCCAACAGAAAAAGTGAAGTACAAAATCCTCAAGGCATTACCAGCTATTCACCCTGTGAAATTAGAATGGAAAATCAGGACAAGGCATGGCAATGGAAAAGATAATCCTTATAACTTGCATTCATGTTCCTTAATTGTTGCTCAGTTAATTAGAAAGTAATACATTGTCTCCAGATAAGGTATACCCATATCTGTAATTATATTTTAGCACATCTGTTTTGAAAATGGTGGCTGTTCAACATTTCCTGAAAATAGCCTGGATCATTGGTTTATGACATTGCTTGCCATGCCATGTGTGCACTCAGGACACAGACTGCTCAGCAGTTCAAGGGTAACACCAAGATCATGCCAACGTGTCTCCTCTCCCTCTCCTCTCCCCTTTTCCCTCCTTCCCCCCACTACCCTCCCCCTTCCCTTCTTTTCTGTGTTGTAGCTTTACAAGCCCTAAGTGGTTGATCAAGGTGGTAGCTCATTGTTATCAGCATGTATTGTTTCAATGTCAAGCAGAGTTACAGCAGTTGTCCGTCATATGCCTCAAAAGCTTTGTACCTGATAGCTATAGTCATAGACTTTCTGTTACTAACAGAAGATATGAATAAGTGGAGTAAAACAAGAGTCTAAAAATTACTGGATCATTGGCCTGTTCTCTGATGCTTGTTTGTCTCTTATCTGTGCAGCATGTTCTCCAGCATCATCTCAAAGGAAGATGCCATTTGCTGGTTGTCACGGAGTCTCTCAAAATGGACAATCAGGTACTTGAAATGAGATTTATTCTAATTAAAATTGTTTAGTACTCTGACAGACAGTAGTAAACTACAGGTTTGGATGTCTATAAAATGAAACGCATTCTGCACAGATGACTTAAGCTCAAGTTTTAGGGATGATGACCCAAAATGCACAATCACTTGCCCAAAAAGTTGAGAATTCTCAACCTCGAGGAGTTACCTTGGGCAGTATCCTGATGCAAGGGGAGAGTCCCTGACTGCAGACCCACTGCTCTGAGGAGGACTGGCTCAATTTGCCCTTCAGCAGGCCTGCATTTATACCTTAGTCAAACTTGATCTGTGGTCATACATGGTCATTGGTCTAGAAACTTCTTTTGACAGAGGCATTTCATTGGCTGAGGACCTTGTCTGTTGAGCAAAGGGCCTTGCCTTTACTGTCCCTCAACCAAGGTGTGTACTTCACCACAATCACCACTTGGCTGGGTGGATCGACCCCCAAACCACAGCTTCTAGTTTTAACTCCTTCCTTTCAGCAGCCCAGAAGTTTTGGTCATTATCTGGGTGGGTAAACCTGCCACACTAGTGCACTTGGAAGCCTGTGATTCTGGATGTGTTAACCTTGCCTGCATGTGCAGATACATGTGCTTCGCTCTGATGGTGTGCCCCTACAACGAGTTAATAATGTCCTCAGTCACTCTTACTGTCACAGTTATGTGCATTACTTCTGTGTACTTTTGATTCTTCTAAACTCTCTTCTTTAATAAACTTTTTATATTTTAGTGCTACAGATTTACAGGGATTGGCAGTAGGCAGATAAGCAGTAGGCAGATGCCTAGTGCTTTGAAAGATCATTACTGAAATAGGTACATTTTAGAAATAAGAATATTTATGAATTTTGAAGGTCCTGTCTTATAATTTGTTTTTAAGTTTCAGTAGTGTAATATTTTAAAAACACAATTCTATGGTTTAATACTGAAGGAACTATTACTTAAATATGTTGTAGAAATAGACCATATCCAATATTTGCCTATGTTGTAAGAAATACCTCATCCAATAAACTATGTCAGTATGATCAAAATGACAACCATTTAACCTTATTGTAACTGGAGTGTCGTGACAGAACCTATTATCTCTTCATGTGCACTGTTAGGCTTTCTGTCTGGCTTTCTAAATATGATAGTCCTTGATGTTTATTTGTCAAGCATATTACTGAAATTTCTTTCTGATTAAACAGAAGGCTAACATTAGAAATAAAGTTTTAATTTATTGTAAGCATATCCAGCTTTTTCCCATTATTTCCAGGACATAGATTGTTGCTTGGACCTGTGCAGACAGTAGAAAAAGTTGTGTAGTTCCTTCTCTGAAGAGTATGTGGTCTTTTCACCTGCACAGTTGATGCCTTTCTGGTAACAGGAAATTCAGAGGTTTAGTACTGGCAACCTTTTGAATTGTTGAGAATTTAGACAGAAACTGGGATATTTGTCAATATATAATTTTCATAAAAATCTAACATTATTTAAGTAGCAGTAACATTATGGCACTCCATTTATGAAAAATCATTGAAGATGATCCTTAATTGTAAAGTCATTTTGCTATATGAGTTCTGGAGATGTTTTCTGAGTGTCTAAGAGGAATTACAATAAAAGATAGAGGCCACAACATAAGAATGGACTTCTGTAGAGTCTGGGACTGAATTTGTGGTTTGTTAGAAATAAGTCACATCTAGCAAGAAAGAGAAGTGCTCTTTTAAAAAATGTTTTCTATTATACAGGATAAGGATACAGATTTTCTGCTGGCTTTGACAGAAAGAATAGCATCCACTGTAGACAGACATAACAAAAACATGTACTTTGACTAGTATTATTTTTACCAGTTTGAAGTGTTCTACTTTAAAGTAAATCAAAACTCTGAAGTAAAATGAGCTCTCATTTCAGTAGAGTGACTGAAAAGTTCTGTACCACCAACGGAATCATCACAATAATAAAAAGTGTAGTTCATTTTTTCTTGGATAATTTACTTTCTCTGCTATCTTGCTGTGTCTTTTATCTTGAAAAATCAGGTCTTCTTTTGCACATACTGGCTTATTTTTCCTCTTGCTCTAAAATGCATTTTTGACCAGAGATGACCCAAACAGTTGTTTCTGAATGCAAATACATGCTCTGAAGTGTCAGATGTCTGAACTATCTCAATTTTAGATACTGTCTTCATTAAACTTATGTAAAACTCATCAAGAACATGCTTTAAGGTCACAAGGAGTTGATCTGTTAAATAATGTTTCAAATTAATATGAAATCCCTGTTTTATATACCGAGAAAGTAGGTCCAGATAGCCACATTACTTGTATGGCTGGTAATCAGTGCAAAGAAATGGCATCTTATGAATCTCTGCTCTACTGCATTATTCTTACCATCCTTCCACTTTAGAATAACTATACTGTTGTGGTTTGAGACCAGAGGGCAACTGAGCACCTTGAAGCCACTACATATACAAGTATCTCATACATTCATATGTGAGTCCAAGGATATACTACTTAAATGAAATGATTCTATGCAAATAATGACTTTAATGCAAATTCAAAAAGAGGAAAATTTAATAAATTTAATCAATTTTATGTTGCATTTGCACTTCTTTTTGAAAGAGGTCACCAATTCACTATTTGCAACAGGCTGTAACTAATATATGCAAGTTATATGCCTGACAATATATGACACTTCTCAGAAAATGTAGCTGTCCCAGGACTACTTCTCCTCTGTCAAATTGGTTAATTTTTGAATGCTGCTGAAACAATAACATTAGAAGGAGACACACGTAAGACTGACACATACAAGGAAATGAAATTTATTAACCCAGATAGTGAAATATAAGAACTAGGATTACAATGCATGAAAATTCTCTGTAATTATATGAAATATACAGAGTAATCAATTACTTTTTTCCTCATCTTTATCAGTGAGATGAAATATGGTTTCTGTCTTTTAAACAAGATAAAAAATAACCCATTTGACATATTTACTAATATACCCAACAGCACTAGCAGTTTAACCTTCTCAGAGGTCAATGGGAACAGCCAAATCATTAGTGTATTCTTGTTAACAAATGTTACTGTCTCCTCTATGGCATTTCCCTCAATCTTTAATTAGCAAAACCATGTAACTGAGCTCCAACAATTATCGCTACATTAATTTGAGTTAATTTCTAAGCTGAAATAGCTGTCTGGAGCCTTGTATCAGATTGTATGCCATAGTAATCTACAATACATTTTCTCATGAAGAAGCAGCCAGCCAGGCTGACTAAAAATTAAATATGTAGAAAAAATTATGGCTCTTGCTGTCATTTGGATGATAAATTAAATATATTGCTCCTATCAGAACCTCAATATTTGTTTAATTTCCTAAATTGAATTATTTTATAATTCTATTGCTAGTGAACACATTTAAGAAGGATTCAAAAAAGCTTAAGAAACTGAAAATAATAGTCAGTGGTCATTTTTAGACAGAAAACAATCACAGCAGGTTGAAGTAAATATGTGTGTCCCCCAAAATGCAAATTTAAGTTTGTATTGGATTTGCATGGAAAGGTTTTGGTAGCAGGGGGAGCTACAGGGTTTCTGTGAGAAGCTGCTAGATGCTTCCCCTATGTCTGAAGGAGCTAATGCCAGACAGCTCCAAGTGGATCTGACACTGGCCAAGACGGAGCTCATCAGCAACTGTGGCAGTGCCTCTGTGATAACATATTTAAGAAGGGTTTAAAAACTGCTGCGCAACAGCAGCCAGGAGAGAAGAGAGAGAATATGTGACAGAAACAAGGAGAGGGAAGAGGTGATCCCAGCACTGGAGTGTCGGGGTCACCATTAGCCGGGGTCCTTACTTCTCCGTGCGGGAACAGAAACGACGCAACACCAATGCGATGATCAGGTCATCCATCTTTTTTTATTTATTATATTCTATTCCTTTTCTGGTTACATTTATACTCTACTAAGTTCCGTACACGCACTCATCTATCTTCTAATAGGCTACAGGTCATCTACATGCGCTATTCACACGCCTCTACAAGCATTTGCATTGGTTAATTGCAATTAGCACTTAAAGCCCCAAACTTGCCAAAACTCCCTTATCTCATACCCTGTTTTGCTCAGACTTGTGTGCTTTTGCTGACCACAGGTTATTCTCACTTATCTGCTATCTTGTGTGTTTTTGCCAGCCTTATTTTGCTGGCCTTGTCTTCGTCCTTGCATTCTTCTGTCTGCACTAACTTTCTCCCAGCGCGGCCCAGACTCCTACACTGGAGGAGAGATTCGCCTGCAGCCTGTGGTGAAGACCAGGGTGAGAGGTCAGGCTGTGCCCCTGCAGCCCATGGAGGTTAACGGTGGAGCAGATATCAACCTGCAGCCCCTGGAGGATCCCATGTTGGAGCAGGTGGATGCACCCTATTCTGTTTTTTGCCAGGATAGAGTTAATTTTCTTCATAGTAGATAATATGGGGCTTAGTTTTCAATTTGTGCTGAAAAAAGAGTTGATAATGCTGAATACTACAAGTTAAGAAAATTGAATCTATCCCAGTCAAAACTAGCACACACCCGAAGGCGGCTGTGACCTCATGAGAAGCCCTGGCTGGAGCAGGCTCCTGGAAGGACCTGTGGACCCATGGAAAGAAGACCCCACACTGGAGCAGGTTTACTGGCAGGACTTGTGATTTGTGGGGGACCCACACTGTACAAATCTGTACCTGAAGGACTGTACACCGTGGGAGGGACCCATGCTGGAGAAGTTTGTGAAGAACTGCAGCCCGTAGATAGGACTTATGTTGGAGAAGTTTGTGGAGCACTGTCTCCCTTGGGAGGGACCCCACACTGGAGCAGGGGAAGAGTGTGAGGAGGACAGAGCAGCAGAGACAACTGCTGCAACCCCCATTCCCCATCCCCCTGCACCACTCTAGGGTGAGGAGGTAGAGGAAATTGGGAGTGAAGTTGAGCCCAGGAAGAAGGGATGAGTGGGGGAAAGGTGGTTTTAAGATTTGGTTTTATTTCTCATTATCCTACTCTGTTTTGATTGGTAATAAGTTAATTTCCCTGACTCAAGTCTGGTCTGCCTGTCCTTATCTTGATCCACGAGCCTTTCATTATATTTTCTCTCTCCTGGCCAGCTGAGGAGGGGGAGTGATAGAGTTGCTTAGTGGGTGTCTGGGATCCAGTCAAGGTCAACCCACCACATTTCAAAAGAGATTATAAAATATCTTGTTTAATGTGTCCTAGGCTGAAGAATTCTGTAGAAAAAAATGAAGAATGATGAAAGAATATTGGAAAATAAATTTATAGTCTCCACATAGTTTAATTACACTAGAAAAAGAAAATTCAGATAACTGAGATTATGGCTATATTTAAAGAAGTAACAATGGTTAAGAGAAATGATAGGAAAAATTGAAAATGTTATTACAAAGAGAACTGTATTCATGTAGTGGTAAAATAACTAAAATATTTGTATACTAATGCAATATATGTTAATCCTATGTATCATAATGGAAAAGCATACAGAATGAGAAAGCAAATATAAAGATGACAAAAATATGCTAAGATAAGAATTCTGACCCAAAGAGACATATGGTTCTATATCCATAACCCAGACAGAATGAAGAGAGAAATGTGAAAATGAGGGAATAGCACTGAATGTGACCAAAGATAGAATAGAAAGAAATAAGAGATAATCTTGGCAAAATGGTGTCTGTTTTAGCAAACTAATTTTGAGACTATATGGCTGTATTTGTATAGTGGTGGGAGTCTCATACAGGTATCTGTTCTCATATTATAATATTATCAGAGATCTTCATGGGAAAGTTATGCTACCAGCAACTAGAATTGTATAAAGAAACAAAAAGACTAATCAACATAGAGAAGTTTTTCTTACAAACCAAAAAATATTATCAGAAATCAAAGAGTTAGATCAAGAGAAATTATTAAAACAAATAGTATATAAATAAAATGAGAACACGGGGAGAAACAAGACAGAGTAAAGAAAAAAAAATGCAAGTGTGGCTCTAGCGTGAAAATAAAACTTTTCCTAACTTTTTGTTAAAGATAGTGATACCAAATGTGGAAAACCAAGCAATGGGAAAGAACCTATGGAAAATGGAATACTATGAAAAGACAAAAAATTTGAAAGTCCAGTGGCCTCAGGTAAAAGGAAGGAGAGTGAGACACCAAATGAGCTCTGTCCCAGCATTCTATCTTATGCCAGATAAAATAGGTTTAGTAACAAGTCTTGGTGATACCATGTGACTGGAGAATAGTAATAAGAATATCTATGGCAGAGGTAAAAGTCTCCTGCTCTCCCCTCACTGGGGACCTGTTTTCCTGCCTCAGTTGTATACAAGAACTTAGAACAAATTTTGAATCAGAAGTAATCTAATTACAGAAGTGGTTATTGGAAGCAGAGTAAGATAAAATAGTGTTATGAATCATGCCAGACTAGCCCACTGTTTTTCTTTAAGATGACCAGGTGCTTTTAAAACAAAGAATGACTGTATGAGGGCCCAAGTAAAATATTTAATTTGGTGCTCGATGTCAAATAAGTTTAAATATAAAAAGGTTGGAAATAGTACAAGAACTGTAAAGATAATCACATGGGCTGAAATGAAGACAATGTGTTAAAAGAGAAAATGTTCAAAAGAAAGTAGGTTACTAGTAGAGTTCCTTAACATTTTATCTCGAAACTGAACTCTAGCATTCTTTAATGACTGTGGAGAGCCCTTCTAACTACAGGCAGTAAAGACAGAATGAAAGACATCATGAATTCCTGAAGTGGTCATTACTTGTTTTTTACTTCTACTGTTTTCTGTGAATGCTCGTAATAAAAAAAAAAGAAATAGTGAAACCAGGGATGCTGGAAGCAGTGAAGCAACAGTGCTAGATTTGGAGTCTCAACAGGAAATCCCAGTTCACCAGGTGTCCTGCCATCATGTTTGGTCATAGTACTGATAGTAGTAGTCATGTTTCTATTCAGCTTGAGAGATTAAGTCATACTGTGGGGTTTTTTTAAAGAGTGCAAGGTTGCCTAGAGTCATGCAGGGGTGTCTGATTTACTACATCTAATTTCTACATACTTTTAACTTCCTGAAGCATTAACAGCGAGAACTCCTGGGAGAAGGTTGGTCCTTTTCTTTTCATGTTGTTAAAGGAATAATTGTCCTGGCAGAGCCCATCTTTCCCCATTGGTTTCTGAGGCAAATTATGCAATTTATTTAGATGAGGTGTCTGTTAGAAGCCAGCATATCTTATTTTAGTTGTTAAGGGCCATAAAGAACAATTGCAAACTGCAGCTTGTAACAGACAAGTGAAACATGGAAACAGTACTTGAGATACCTATGAAGAGTAAACTATGAGGGATATGTTAGTGAGCCCATAGTAAGACAAAGTTATTCTCTTAGGCTCTGTGCTTAAACACCTGCTCCATTCCTCTTATTTCACTATTAATGGTTTACTATAAAGCAGATTCTGCCTGATGTTATTTGTGGAGCTGATTTGTCTTACCAGCTTCCTGCTGTAGCCTTTTCACAAAGCATTTGTCTTAGAATCAAAAAAATTTTGGGGTCCATATAGGTGATCAGTGTCTCTTGACTTCACATTTGTCTCTGTATTCTTATACAAAACTATGTGCTTTCATTGATCATATATGAAGTCATGAAAAGTATTACACATCTGAAACATGTTGTAGGTGTTAGCAAAGTCTGATGTTTTAATGTGAACCTACTGTTACAGAGGCTCTCAAATAAACAACCAATCACCAAAAATTAAAAATTTATCGTCAACACAATTAACTAGCCCTCTGCAAATTACAGGTTCAAATGTCTGCAAAAGGAGAACAGAACAACATCCTAGGGTTTAATGACAACCCAAAACACTCTACAAAGCACCACTCCCCAGGGTTTAAAAACAAACCAAAACGCTCTATCACTCACCTAACAAGTGAGGGCTCTCAACCTCGAGGACCTGCTCAGGGCAACATCCTGACCCAAGTCACATCAACAAGTTCCCCTGAGCAGCATCACAACCCCAGGGGAGAGTCCTCCACAGCAGCATGCTACTCCAGGGGACAAGCTCAAAATGGCTCCCCCAGGGGACTCCATTTATACCCAGACCGAATCTGATCTGTAGTCAATAGCGGCTCCCATTGGCCAAAGGCCCCAACTACAGTGAAGCCCCGAGAACAAAAACAATTAGTAGCTGCTACACTTCAGCAGCCAAGAAGCTCTATTTTCATTGGGTGGGTGCACCTGCCACACCTACACATCAGAAACTCTTTTATACATAATACAGGGTATAAGCAATATCCCCAGATATCTCAGACAATGTCTATGTGCAATAAATTGTAGAACAACCTCCCCTTTAATTAGAGTAGAAAATTTCTGTAATACAACTCAGAATAGCTGTCTTTGCTTGAAAAAATAAGACTTTTTTTGTTGCCATGACCTTACCCTAAGTCCAAGAGAACTGAAGAATCCTATTTGCTGTAGAAATGTCTAAGCATATTATTTTACTACTATGCTTTTAGTTTGGGATCTGCTCACACAAGTAAATGTCTACCATCATACATCTTCTCCATCCACATTCCAGCTTGGAAAGATGTTCACAAGTTAAGCAACTTAAGAAATTGGGTTCAGTGCTATGTTAAAACAGTTACTCATTCCACACTGTGATATTGGCACTGCTGATACATAGTTGTCTGCTCTTGTTCATTTAATGTGCCCTTTAAGAGCTGCAGAATTGACTTAAAACCTTTGTGCCAGACAAGTGAAGTGAAGATTAGTAACTGCCAGGGAAGGATCTATTGAAAAATTTTCCTCTGTGATTCTTCTCACTGTTAAGTGAAGGATTATCATTGCTTACATGATGCTTACTCTCAAAACTCAGACATGCTATATGGATCAAGTTGACAACTTTCTGCAAGTAGAGAGCATCACTGGCTGAATCATTTTCCTTCTGCACTTCCTTCCTGTCTGTATATTTTCAGGATCAAGTGCAAGTAGGCCATTTTCATATCACTGGAAGTATTTCATTGCTTAACAAACTATTTTTCATCTGAGCTAATGATCTGTGTGAGTTTGCACTGATCTCCTGGAGGAAGAAATACAGCCTGCCCAGTGAGTAAAAGAGAAATTAGGCAGACAGCTGAATACCAGCAGGTTGCAAATCTCTTTTTTGTTTAACCACTCAGATCTGCTTTGTCATCAGTGACTTACCCAGGGACTTTTGTCTGCTTCAGATAACTACACTGACCTTTTTTTTAAACAAAACTGTTGCCTAATCATGCTCCAGAATCAGTTTAAACCATCTGATTATGCAAACACTTATTTGGCCTAATGATACAGCAAAGAGTAGCTCTTACATGAGCTTAAATGATTGTGACCTTGTTCCATGAGATCTCCCAGAGAACATTAAAGCTGTGTGTTCATCTACAGGGAGTTCTGGGAAGACTGACAGGCAGTGAGGCATGATGGACCTTATTGTTCTATTGTGAATAAAAAAATAAGTAAAAATCTGTCCAAACTGATGCCTGACTTCTTCTGGATCAGAAAGAGGTTTTTGGGAACAATTTTTAAAACTTCTGTTTCTCTGTGTTGTGGAGCACAAAGGAACGGAAAACTCGCCTCATTTATTTTCTTTATGGGAGGTCATCATAAGCCTTCAAAATAAAGAATCTTTTCACTGTTTCACAAACTGAGGTACATGGAAGATACCAAGTGACTTGTCAGATTTAAACAAGAGGACAGTGAAAGGAGTTCATGTCTCATGACTTTCAGTGTAATGCTTTTTCTACTGAAACCTCCTTTCTGCTAGCTTTTAAAATAATTACATCATAGATATTAGAATGAATGGATTGGGGGCCACCATAAGGTGTATGGAGCCATGGATTGATGCTGATTCTCAGGAATTTTGCATGGTTTTTAGTCTAACATAATTCATTGAACAATGGATGACAGTGCTCAATCAGAGTTCATCTGAAGGAAGTTACTTGTGTGCAATCTGATTGTGCATCGATTAATAACAACTTTGTTACAATGTATAGCCCAAAGGAATCAATGAGAGTAAATGATGCCAAATATTCTTAGTAATTAGATATACATATGTAAATAAACCAATTACTGATAAATTTAAGAAACTATGTACCTATTCTTTCCTGCTATAGTGAAACAAGTCTGAAATATTTCATATTTTGTATATATATGTATATATACATATATACATATTTAGTCAGTCTATATTGACTTACAATTACTTCAAAGCAAAGAAAAATCCCACTGGATTTTGAACAGTGTATTTTTGCCACTTTTGAAAGAAAACAGTAATTGCATGAATGTGTTAAGAACATACATGCATGAGTGACACCAGCATGAAGTTATATGAAAACTTGTATTTTGAATGGGTTTACCCTGCCATTTGGGAATTTTTTTAGAACACTTTGGTTGCTTGAGATAAATATCAGGTTATAGATCATGTTATGTTTTTCTCTCACAAAATACTAGAGAGATGTTAGAAAAGAGAGAAATATATTGACTATTTCATTTCAGAAACTCTGTTACTGTGAGTTTATGAATTAATACACAATTTTGGCCTCAATTAGAAAAATAAACTGTCAGGAAACTATCACAAAGACAATATACACAAGCCGTTTTTTTTAATAACTCTTTTTTTCCTCATATTAACTTACTAGCATGGGCTTTACAGTAACTCAATAGAGCTGCAGATCCACTGAGATTTTGAGTAAATATTCAGTCCACTTCAAACGGACTGCCAGCAATGTACTAGGAAGTTATAATGCAAACACAGACAGGCTTGCATAATCCAGAGTCACTGAACTATCAAAACATTGATTGATTTTGCCAGCACAATGGGCTTTCTTTGTGTCTTTTTTGCCTTCCTTTACTTGAAAAATGTAAATAGAAATCCACAGACAAGTAGACACCAAAGGCCATTGACCAGACTTTATTCTTGTGGATCAGAAAATTCCTGTTTTAAGAGCCTGTGATCCTACACTTCTCTTATTATGGAAGCGAAAATGGATGGACCCTGAATAAACATTGATAGATGAATCCAAAGAGACAACATTAGTCAGTGTGATAAAAAACAAATATACTGTACTGCCAACTTCACCATTGCTAAGTGTTTTTGTATGCTTTGTGGTAAAAGAGATCTTTAGTGAGTGTCTTGAAGGATGCTGTGGTAACTTTATCAATGTTTTTGAGAAGTTCCTGTCAAATGTAAAGGTCATCACAGGAGATGCTTCTTGTAAAGTCTGACAAATGAACAGGTCATGGTCTTTGTGAGCTGAAAAGATCGAAAAAGGAGATAGAGATACATTTTGAATGCAACAGTTTTCACACCTATGAGCATGCAGACTCCACTCAGTAACTGAAGGAAGTAAGGAACTACACAGACTCTAATGGCAGGACAGGACTGTGACAACTAGTCTGATTCTGAAGGGCTCAAAAATATCTGGAAATGTATATTCAGTTAATTTATGCTTTATTTGCCAATTTCTAGACACAAGACCACACTACCTAGTAATTCAAAAGCAATGTTGTAATGCAAAAAAAGCTACGACTAGACCAGATGAGCAGCCAACTATCAATATAGTGTATGTGTTTAAAAAAAATTGTCATGTTTAAGAAATGAGTTGAGTTTAAAAAGAAATATTTTCTGTGTCTACATGGACATGGAGTTAAGAGTTCATGCTTGGTCTTGGTCCTGGTAGCTGTTATGGATGACAAATTTGTTTCTGAACATTTCTTTGCACCCATGAATTTGAAACATGATTTCTCTGCCTCATGGAGGAACGAACTTTCCTGTATTGCAGCCAGCAGCTTTTGACCCAATAGTCTGAGGTCAGAAGAAATAAAGCACTCATTTTTACTACACATTATAATTAAGTAACCTTGTTTTTTGTAAAGTCTGTGAGTAAAATTCCTTATGCATAGGTCCAAATTCAGTACAGGAAAATCTGCTGAAAGATATACTGCATGCTTTAAAGGTATATTGACTGCCTTCCCAGTTTATTGGCTGAGAGGTAAGTGAATTATAATTTTTTTCAAGGAATTGCTTTGTAACTGATTACTGCTGTATACTGAGAGATAGTATATTAATACCATGCAGCTCTTACCTTTCTCACTTTTCCTCATCAAAGGTTAGTTCAAAAGAAACTCTACAGTATAGAATGGTTGGTTTGCTGGGATAATAAATAAATAATAAACTGTATTTATCCCAGACTTTCACTCTCTTTCAAAGAGTTAAGCTATAAACATAACTTTATAAAAATGTAAACCTGTGATGATTCACCCCCCCATAAACTGCAGTTCTTACATCTGATTCTTCTGAGTCACTAATCCCTGAGGGCCAGGCCAAGGACAGAATTAAGGACTACCTCTACAGTGCTATTAGAGTGAGTCCATGGACAAGGTTCAAGGTCTAATTATCTACCTGTCACAGTATGACTTGCAGCAGTGTCCTTGGCAACAGTTCAGGGACACACAGGTGTGACCTATGCATGATCTGACATAATAACATGAATTTAAGTGTTTTGGAGGGGCTGAAAAATTATGCAGCTTGCAGCTTTCCCCTCTCCCCTTACCATGATCATGTTGTGCAGAGAAGACAATTTAAGACACTTACCACAAGTGCTGTTTTTGACACTGGCCATTACAGAGGTGTGAGGAAGCAGCACGCAAACTTAATTCAAGTTGCCGACAAAGGACACTGTGGGTGCCACGTACAGTGTCTTAGGGATTGGCTGGACAGTGGATAGCTTCCTGTTTGCTGTTTCTGTCTGGCACGTTAGAGATGCAGATAATGAACTCTGTCAGACAAATCCCTGCGATTTCATATGTTTCACACTCCCCCTCCAAGATACATCAAGAAAGATAAGGATCTGACTCACTCTTACCTTCACTTTCACATACATTCTGTACTGTTTCAGTAAAATCTGTTAGGTGACCACTTATTTTTCTACTTTGTACCATAACTGTTGCTGCAAAGTTTTTTTCAGCATATTTTTTTCAGTACATAAAGAAAACTCCATGGGAGGGGTGGAGTTCCATCCATGTATATAATGTATAAAATATTATACCTATATTTATGAATGAAATTTATATGTATGCAAAAATATCCATTATATGATAGTGATATTTAAATAATAATAGAAGATTTAAAAAATAAACCAAATATATTTCTACATAAAATATGCATATTTTTAGAAATATCTAAATTAACTAAGTAAATAAACACAATAACCTCAATTCCTGTGAATGTGTTGAAGCAGCTAATCCTGAAAACCATTTCTAAACACACAAAGGACAATAAAGTCACCAGGAGTAGTCAGCATAAATTCACTGAGGAAAAGTCATCCTTGACCAAACTGGTAAACTTCCATGAAGAAATGACTGGATTGGTAGATAAAGGGGGAGAGCAGTGAATATTGTCTACCTGGAGTTCAGTAGGGTTTTGGACACTGTTTCCCGTAAAGAAGTATGTTGAAGTATGGGCTGGATAAGCAGACAGTGAGTGAGGTGGATTGAAAACTGGTTAAATGGCTGGACTCAGAAGGTGATGATCAGTGTCACAAAGTCTAGTTGGAGGTCAGTATCTAGCAGTGTACAACAGGACTCAATACTGGGTCCAATCCTGTTCAACATCTTCATTAATGTTCTGGATGATGGGGCAGAATGTACCCTCAGCAAGTTTGCTGATGACACACAACTGGGAAGAGTGGACAACACACCAGAGTGTTGTGCTGCCATCCAGAGGGACCTGGACAGGCTGGAAAAATGGGCTGACAGGAACTTCATGAAGTTCATCAAGGGAAAGGGCAAAGTCCCGCACCTGAGGAGGAACAATCTCATGCTCCAGTATATGGTGGGGGATGCCTACTGGAAAGTAGCTCTGGAGAGAAGGAGCTGGGGGTCACTATGGACACCAAGTTGAACATGAACTAACAATGTGCTCTTGCTTCAAAGGTGACTAATGGTATACTGGGCTTCATTAGGAAGAGTGTTGCCAGCAGATTGAGGGAGGTGATATTTTTCCCTCTACTCAGCACTGGTGATGCCACACCTGGAATGCTGTGTCCAGTTCTGAACTCCTCAGTACATGAGACACATGGACATAATGGAGAGAGTCCATCAAGGGTCTACTAAGATGATGGAGTGGAGGAAAGGCTGAGAGAGCTGGGACTGTTAAGCCTGGAGAAGAAAAGGTTCAGAGGGAATCTTATCAATGTATATAAATACCTGATGGGAGAGTGTACAGAAGACAGAGATGGCTCTTTTCAGCACGTAGTGACAGGACAAGAGACAGTGGGCACAAATGGAAATATGGCAGGTTACCTCTGAACATCAGGAAATAATTTTTTACTATGAGACTGACTGAACACTGGCACACATTGCCCAGAGAAGTCTTTGATGATATTCAAAAGTCATCTGGACATGGTCCTGGGCAACTATGTCTAAGTGTCCATGCTTGAGCAGGGGCATTGGACTAGATGACCTCTAGAGGCCCCTTCCAAAATTATCCATTCTTTAATCAAAATACATATACCTTGTACATGCTCATAAAGTAGCACAAGAATACAGAATAGATCTGAATGATATTCAGTGAAGAATGTTGAATTTGAAGGGGCTGTTCAGATTATATTCTAGATAAAATGTAATAACCTATTTTTGTGTTTATAATGTACCATAGAAATCATGATTTATAACCCTGAAAATGTGTTCAAATAAAGCAGTCTTATATTGTGCACTACAGATAGCTCTGTGAAAATCATCACAACTGTAATCATTCTTCATGTGCACAAAGTGACCAGGGATGTGCTTTATGAGTACAGTACTCCTCCTGCCCACAGCAGAAACTGTGGGTGTTCATCTAGCATTTGTGGATCTACAGATATTAGACACCTTGTCTTAATCAGTCCACTTCCAGGAAACATTCCAGCTTTGCCCAAATTCCCTGCTGAATCTGTAGCTATTGGCCCTTTCTGACCTGGTTCCAGTACATCCAGTGTTACAGGACACTATGGGCCACTAATCTTCAGAGTTTGTGATGAGCTACAGAAGCCATGTCTGAATCTTTACTAGATTTCCCCTGAATAACTTATAATTTATTTCACCAACAGGGTCTCCTACTTTTAAATATAAAAATATTTAAATATAGGAATAATCAAATGTTGTGGGTTTACATTCCTCAAAATGATTGTAGATTTATTTTTTCTTTAATTACAAACACATATTATAATCTAACTGCCAATCAAGATAGGGGCAACACTGATACATTAGTAATTATGGATACAAGTTTGTTGACCTATTTACATAAGTAGAAAGTCTTATAACTCACCTTATGTTTACGATCATGCCATGTACACTATATTTTCAGTCAAAACAATCTTCCTGCTTTTGGTTTTTGATAATCACATATTTGAGGTCAAAAGATAGACAGTTATCTGTAAAATCTTATGAATGGTGAAATAAAAGGATGCTAAAGCAATTATTGTTATTCATAGGCATGTAGAAAGTAGATTATGTTCTTATTATCTTTTTTTTAATAAGAGGGGAGAATTGAATCCCATGGTTTCAAAATTGGAATATTAGCTAAAGATCTTGCTGAAATATTTAACCTGTATTAAGCAATTATACTTATATTTGAGTTTACCTAACTAGTTTGCATTTATTTTTTGATAATAGGAACTTCAGCAATTTATTGAAGTTACTACATTCTGATCAAAATAAACTGTTTAAAAAACTTGAATTTGACATTTTCAGAATTTGACCTAAGTAATTATTCAGTTGAACTGTACTGTTTATACAAGTACTCTAATCTACATTTTCCTTCTATGTTTGCCATGAATAAACTTCTAGTATATTCTTCCCCTCCACCCTAGATGTTTCAGCTATCACTCCTGAAATGTTTATAATTGTCATGTTCCTCACACATCAAAACAAGCCCTAAGAGCTAAAAGAAATCTTTATCTTAAAAATCACAATGAGAGAAACTATGAATATTCTGCTTTGGTTTGGATGTCAGTCATCTGAAATAATCAGTGTCTCTTGAGGATTCAGAGATTTTCATAACATTGAAAAAGTGATTCTTGTATCTTAATATTTTTATCAAATTACTGTGCTTATTCCAGGAAGTGAGGACTCCAAATCATTCTGGTCTTTGAAGAAACTTAGTGATATTTAGTCAAGAATCTTAATTTAATCTTAATATGACCTCAAGGAGTCATATTTCATACTGAATGTATGTAGGAAATTGATAGTACAATCACAATATACAGTTCTGTTTGTGGCCTAAACTTACTTGCAAAATACATTATTTTTAGTAATTTTTTGGAAAAAAATCTTACATTTTAAGGAGCAACCTGGACAAAAATTAACTCAACAACCAGCAGAAAAAGATGTTTCTGGTTCATGGTGGAATTATGCAGTTACTCTTCAGGTTCTTACCATTTAGGACTTGGAGTCGAATCTTCTCAAATAATGTGTGAATATCCATAAAATAGGCAACAGCTGTACATCACCTCTACATGTGTCTCACAGTCATCCAGTTGTTCCAGACAGGACACGGTGCCACTGTGTCTGTTACTGAGGCACAAAAGGTGATCTTTTGTTTATTGGTTTAGTGTTCAGAATCGGCTTCCATGTAGTCAGCTGGGACAGCCTGTGGACAGATCTGTCTGTCCACAAAAGAGTATGTCAACATTACTTAGAACTTCCTGGGGGATATTTTTATCAAGATGTCACAGCAGCACTATTGTACACTTATTACTTAAATAATTAGCTTAATTTATGTAGAAATCTTAAATTACATAAATCTGTCTCAAGGGCTAAATTAAAATTTCTGAATGTTTCTGATGGATAAATATTCTGGATTATAATTTTTGATTTAGAAATATCCCTGAACAGAAAACCCTTGAGAAAATAAAATGGAGATATTCTGAATTGAGAAAGGAATGTCTTTAATTTACTTTACATAATAGTACTAAATATTTTTTTACATAGCTAAGAGAAAAATGTTTTTGTTCTTACCATAGAATAGTATTCCCCTTCAACTGCTTTTATATATTCACTTTTTCTATAAAGAGATTATATAATATTCCTCATTAATGTATTTAATTGCAAAACATATATTGCTTTGCTAACTGTAAATGGCATTATTTAAGCAATATGAAAGAAAATCAAGTTATCCCTCCAGAAAGATAATTACATTCTTGCAAATCTACTTCAAGATACTAAATTAAAAGTTGGCCCTGCTTTGACCAGAGTTTTGAAACAGATGACCTCCACCAGTCTCTTCCAATCCAAACCTTTCTGATTTTATAATCACTCACTTAAAGTGTCAACTAAGGGATAATTTGTTATCTTTTTCCTGAAGATTTTCCTGAAGCTTGTTGGGTCAGCTTCATGCCTTGTGCCTTAAATAATGGGGAAAAAAATTGTTGTGGAGAACAGATGCTGTAAACATGAATTCTATGAGTAATGGTTATATTGACTTTGCAGGTTAAAGTGAGGCTGCTGTGAGGCTGGAACTGAAATTTGGTGTACATGACTACTGTTGACTTGTGGACTACCCTAATGCATAAGGAGGGGAAAGACAGTGGTGCTGCTGCTGCTCCTTCCATCAAAGCCTACCTTCTTGTTTATGCATCATTTCCGTCTCAGATTTGAGCTTTAAGACTGGTTCTGAAGACTATAATCCTATCCTTTCACTATTTTCCAAATAAATATTTAGTCCTCCATTGTCAGCTTTTTTCTCAGGATGTCTTAATGAAACAAGAACAGAATCAGAAAAATATCAATGGACTTCAATGGCTGATAAATCCATTCTTAATAAATCCAAAGAAGGAGTAAGACATGAAACAATACCTTTCTCACAGTTAAAGTTACCATTGTTAGATGAACTCTGGCAGCTGGTAAAAAGACAATTCCTTCTATGAGAGTCAGATTAATTAGGAGCTCAGAAAGCCATCAGTGACAAAGGGGGACATCATTTGGCTTGGGTATGAGTAAAGTGCAGTTATTTGAATTGCCTAGTTTCTGCAAAATAAGGCAATTATTTTTCTATAAATCCAGTTATTGTATGTTTACAAAGAAAGCTTTGCTACCAGAATGCTTTTTTCTTTCTTTCATGGTATAACTTCAAGAAGGTGATGATTATTGGGTAAAGAGGGAATAATGTTCCCTGAGCTGCTAGGAGACTTTGAATTATAGGACAGGGCTCTGTGTGGCAACGCAGTGCTTTTTGTATTTAAGATGCTTTGATTTAACAGGTTGTGGTATGGATGTAGATATAAAGAAGAGTTTGCACAGAAACTTTGAATTGTATCACAAGAATTCAAAACAAAAATGTCAGCCTTCTCTCTTTAGAAGACATTCCATGAAGACCTAATATTTAAAGATTTATGCAATTTAACATAATATGAAGAAAAATTCTAGTTTTTCACCAAATATTTATAAAATTGTCAATTAGTGATTTATTTTTGTTATCATAGCATTTTCACTCTGTTTATCTGTGCAGCAGTAAAGACTGAAATCCAAACCTAAATATTTGTGAGACATACATATATTCCTCTGTTGGAAGAAGATCTTTACCAGATTCAGTCTTACGAATTTTCTATCTTTATGGTGTACTTTCAACTTGTTTAAATAAAATTTACTAAAACTATTGTCAGCAGCTTTGGCTTAGAAGAATAATGATTTAAGCAACAAAGCACATTTGATCATGCTACTTGCTGAATTGTAGAGTCAATATTATCGTTACAGAAAAATCACATTAAAACTTAGAGCTAACATGGAGAATTTTAGTTGTTTTTATAATTGGATCAGCAATGTTATAAGTTACATAAACAAAGAGAGAGAAAAAGAGATTTTTGATCAAAGTATAATTAATCGCTAATTCACATCATTGTGTGTCTGTCTAAAACACATTTCTTTAGGTATTGTCATACCCAAGAGAATGTTACGTTTTATTTTTCACTAGTATTTTATGTGCCATTTTTAAACTGTAATATTATCCTGTCTGTCTGTCTAGTCTTAAATCTAAGGAGTTTGACTAAGGAAAACTACCAAAAAAGAAATAATGACAGTGATATTAAGACTTACAGAGACAGTGTGTAGCGAACTATTCATTGGTGAATGCACTTTCTGCCTTTAGCTAGATGGTCTAGGTTTACTTGTTATAGCACTGAACCTAGGATCAATCTAAAACCATGAAGACCCTAGAGCTGCGAAGACTGATAGCATCAGTCTAGTTAAGAGGCAACCACACAGCTGTGCAAGGTGTGAAGCTTTATCAGCCAGGATATTCCGAGGGCCAGGAGCAGGGTGCCTAGGGCTGACAGGAAAAATAAATGTATCTAAGAGCAAGGCATTGTTAGGTTGTTATGAAAGGTCCATCCCATCCCCACACATCCAAAGGAGGTGTAGTGCCCAAATAACCTCATCAGAGACATGAGTTCTTGCCCTGGCCCATCCCAGGGCTGTCACTGGAGGGCCATCAGTCACATGGTATGGGAGTGACACCCATCACCTTGGGTCAATGGCAGCAGCTCTCTAGAGCACCTTTCAAACTGAGAAGGGTTACTGTTTATGGAGATATGAGATTATGGGATGAAGGGGAAGAACATTTTTGGATTTGATAGGTGGAAACAGACTCTACAACTCGGAGAGAATTATAAAGCAGGTATGTTTATTCCAGCGCCAGGGTGCAAGGGGATTTCTCCACAAAGCTTGCACACCAACAACATATTTTACCAGAAACTTACAGAGTGTGGATATACATATTCATTGGATTACATAATACAAATATACATATGCATAAGTAAGGCTGGGTTAGTTCAAAAGGCTGGTGTCAGCGGTTTATGTTATCTTTGCACCTGTGCATTGCCTCCTGGTGGGCATCTTCAGGGGTCTTTTGGAGGAAGACTTACAGTCATCTTCACCTTGTACTTTTCCTCGGAGCATGCACAGATTCTCTTAGCCAATTTCTTGAACAAGAGTGTTTCCAGACGGTTTACAACCTCTGTCTTTTCTAAAAGCACTAGCTTATTAATTTCTACTGTCCATATATAGTCTACAAAGACTCAACTTGTTAGAACACATCTGCTTTCCAAGGACATGTGTCTTTATTTTTGCTGAACATAATAGTTCTTGGTAAGTTTCCACAGAACAGTCAGGGCAAGTAGGATTATTAAGCAATATTCAGAAATCATTATAAGTTGTTATAAGTAAATAAGTTGCAAAGCAGGTGATCATTTCCTTGTATCAGATTGTACAACATCTTGGGATGTTGAGGGCAGGAACCAAAGGCAGGGAAGGAAGGGGTCAAGGGGGTTTGGGAAAGAAAAGGCGTGGGAAAAAAGAGCAATAAGGGGATAAGAGGGCCCAGTCATCTGTAAATAAATGGCTGATCAGTATGCTTGTCTGGACATGACTTGCATATGGTTAGCACAGTCTGTCCTGTCTTCTTATTAACCACCATTCATAACTGGTTTCCTGGGGGGACTCTCTTATCTGTGTGCACGTATGTGTATGGAGGTCTATGTGCCAACAACCGGAATGGGACCATGTGTCACAGGGGGCTCTGAGCTTGGGGTGCCAGGATCTGGAGAGGCTGGAGTACATGTGTGTATATATATGTGCCTGTCAGTGTGTGATCAGTAGCTAACATGAAGCTGCATTAACTGGTGAGTAGGATAAGAGGCTTGGGAGCCAACTATTGGAGAGGCCATAAGTCTGGTACAGATACTGGAGAGACAAGAGGGTTTGCAGGTTGGTTACTGAAGGGGGCCTGAGGCAGCTACTGTAGAGACTGCTACTGGGGTTCAGTGGTGGTAAGGCCATAGATCTGGACCAGCTACTGGATAGACTCATCTGCATGTGTGTGACCAGCCATGAGACAACTAGGAGACCGGGGAATGTAGGGACCAACAACTGGATAGGCCTAGTATCTAAGGCCAGTTACTATAGGGATGTACTATGTGTGTGAGAGGAGGTCTGAGCATCAGTAGCTGGACTGGGGCTGTGGGCTCTAGAGTTCACACACCCAAATACCAGCACCTGGGAGATTAGGGGATCCAGTTACAGGATAGACCAACTACTGGACGGATCCATATATTATACATGCGTATATTTTCCACCAACAGACTTTCATTCTGATCAGCCTGAGAGCAGAACAGGATGAGGTCATTTGTGCTGTTTGTGGTTGTGTGAATGCTGTGTTTCCTATCTGTGTTAATCTCTGTGGGTATATGTATATATGATGTGGGTGGTTGTGGCTGTGGGGGTGTGTGTCTCTGTGTCTGTGCATACATGCCTGTTGGGACCTGGAAACAGGGAACTGTGGCAGCCTTGCATCTATTGGGCTACTGCATTTAGCAGCTCTTAGCAGGCATAAAAATCCCTTCTAGTTTTATCCTCATTGGCTAAGAGTCTCTGAGTAAATAAACGATGCTTTTACAAAAGTATATAATTTTGGGGAAAGTTGTCAGGGAAGAGGTAGGTGCTGCCTGGCTAGAGTCCTTTCTGCTCATTTGCTGAGCAAGCTAGGTATTTAAATCACTTTGTCATAAGAGCTACAGATACTCATTAGTGTCATGCTGTGACCAAACAGATGTGGTCTCTTAACAGGCTACACTCCTAATTCAGTCACAAGCTGACTAGAACAAAAGGAAGTTCTGGATTGGAATGTGTTGTAGTCTAAACCTATCTCTCTAGACATGCTTATAGAGGTGCTTAAATCAACTGCTTTTGTAGAAGCCTGAGGGCAAGATCTTTCTGGTACAAACCAGAATGTGAATATGGTGGGCGAACAAATGACTTCAGTTAAGAGAGGTGTTCTTTGGTATGATGGAGGAATTCAACCCTGTAACTTGAAGGCTGCTCTTGAGAAGTGCCAAAAAATTGCCTAAATTTGTACATAACAGTAGTGAGCTTTTCTCTAATCACATTATTGAGGGTTCTTTTGATATTTTATCACTGGACACTGCCTGTTCATTGCTGAGCTAATAATGCATCTTCATAACAAACAACATACCGAGGTATTTCAAATCCCACTAAGCTTATCACTCTATGGGTTATCACAGAACACTTTACTTCTAGCTTTCAGTCAGATCTGCTATTTCTGCTGCAGATTAATAGCTTTTTTCAGTATCTATTCATATAAAAGATCTGTTGAAAGAGCACATTATGTTTGGTTGGAATTTGGACACAAATTCACCAAATATATTTATGAGTTTGCTGCTTAACCAGTAACAGATGAATAATAATCAAAGACAAGGAGGTAATTTATTGATGTATTGCTTATACTTACCTGCCAAATACCTTTACAAACTGAACAAATCTGAAGCTACTGTGGTGCAATTCTCACCCCGCTTTGTTGGGCTGCTTGGTGCTAGGTGTGATTCCACCCACATCCCCTGAGCTATACACCAATCTGTGGAGATAAGGACTGCTAACGTTAAGGCGCCCCCTTAATGAGCCTGGCTCCTGCCCCTCCCAATTGCTTGGGAACAGTTATAACGGCCCATCATCTCCTAACGGCCTGGCATACCTGTGCCTGGGATGTGGCCAAATGGGAACAATAACAAAGTTGCACATTCATCAAGTTCTTGTGAAACTGCTGGAAAACACCGGTATACTTCCTTGTTCGAGCTGGGCATGAGCAAAAGTATCTGACAAAAGTCAATTATATTGGACCCTATAAATTGCGATCGCAGTGGGCCTGTGACCAGCATCTCCCCTGAGCTGGGATGCCTCTCAGGTGTCAAAACCCTTAAGGTGTCATCTGCTGCCAGAGCTGATGGAAGGCCAGGGTGAAATCAACCTGCTTGAGTCTCAATTCTCACCTGTTGAGGAATGCCAAGGCATTGTGAGTATTTACTCTAAACTCAAGAGGAGGGAAATTTTACTTTGAGTTAGCTTCTCTTTCACCCACTCCTTCTCTGCTTCCTGGTGTGTGTGGGTACATACTTCATTCTACTGGATCCGAATACTTTTGTCTCTGTGTGTGTTTGTAAGCTTTGTGTTTGTGTATGCTCATGTACATATGTATAGATTTAAGATACCATAAAGTCAGTTAGTGTGAATCTTGTCATCTTAGAATCTGTAGATAAGTTGCTATTTTTATATATTTTCTGAATTATTTTGTAAGGATCAAATGCTGTTAGGTATTAGTAAATCTAGATTTCCTGTTAAATCATTACCATGTTAATATTTTCATCCATGACAGCTACCTATCAAATATTTCAGCACTAATATGTATTCTCTGAGCTAGCTATGAATGTACTCTTTTTTCTAATTAACTCTCCATTCTGGCTCTTCTTGCAAGAAGGACCATGGGAGGATTTAATGAATTATGTATTTGTAGTTATTGATGATACATAATATTTCACTTTTGGTTTTGATAATGTCCCGGGCTTCCACTTAAGGTTGAACTTACTGCAACAAGAATTAACAGGTAAACTGATTGTCTTGATATAACAAAACAAAATTGCAAGAAATTATTGTCTTGATGTAATAAAATATTTCCAGAGGTGTGTTCTAGTTGTGTCATTATGATGTATGCTCACTTAATTTGGCTAAATGTTCAGAGTCAGAAAAGAACACTTGTGGCTTTCTGTTAAAGGTCTGAGTAGCCTTCCTTTCCAGTGTTGACTAGTCATGTATGCAAAATGTGCAACATCACGGAAGAGAAAGGTCCTTACGAAGTATCCATTATTTTCTGAATTTAAGATATTGATTCTACAGTATGACCCAAAATCTTCACTCTGTATTTAAGAGATTTTATCAAAGTCTGCAAATTACAAAGTCCTCAGAAATTTACATTGTCATCTATCTTCATAATATGATCCTTCTATTTTGGTTTAGGACCACGTTCAAAATAGCGTATAGACTGTAGCTTTGAACTTCAGTGTAGGAGCTATGTGTGAGGCAGTTTCTCTGGGATCAGAAGGACACTGATTAATGACCAGGACAAGAGGCTTCTATGCAAAAGATAATTAAGGATAGAACTCTTCAACCTGGAAAAGAACGAACTGAAAGGGATATTGAAAAAGTCTACAGATATAGTGAGAGTTGGGGAGAAAACTGTACAGGTTTTCATTGCTCTTTTCTTCTTCTAGTAGCAGAATTAGGGAGCATTAGATGAAGTTAGGAAGTAGAAAGTTCAGAGGAAATGAAAAGAGGGGGGCTTTTCCACAAATTTTAAGTCAGCCATAGAACTCCTTGACATAGGAAGCTATCAATGTTGAAAGTCTGCATGGAGCTTAAAAGGATCTTGAACAGATTTATGAACAAAAAATCCATTCAAAGTTACTCAGTGCTTAGAAACAATCTCTGTTTTAGGAAGAACCTTGGGAACAAATGACTGAAGGTTGGAACAGTATAGATATAAATATACATACAGATATGTAGGTATTCTTATACTCTATAGGCTTATGCTGTTAATCACAGTCTGGGTCCGACCCTCTGCAGATGATGTAATGTTTTTTGTGTTTCTTTGACTTATGTGTTCCTGAAGCGTTATTGCCTCAAGGATTAATATCACACTTTTTCAGGGTGTCCCTGCTTATTCTCTTACCTATTAGAGGGTAGAGAGAGCAAAAGATATATCCTTCCTTTTTTTCTGAAGCATCAGGTCTTACACATCTGTCAGTTCCTATACATCCAATGGATACAGAGTGCAGCACAACTGTGAGAGACTGAAATGTCCTATGACTGTCTCAAAGCTTGCTTGTGTCTGTGCATACCTCCAAGAGAAGCTGCTGCGGCCTGTGAATTGGTCTGGGGGATGTTGCCAAGAGAAGCGGGAGTGTATTGAAGGATGCACCCCCCCCACTACTTTGCAGTTGCATTGTCAGGCTCCATAGACAAGCCTCAAAGGGGCAGAGGTGTGCTGAGCTGGCCCCATCCTGTAGCAGTTTGTGGCTCTCTTGTGTAGGCCAGACCCCATGCCTGCATTGCTAATGAACTGATAAGAGGCAAAGGTACCTGCCCTGAAGCCAGATGCAACAAAACCTGTTGGACCAGAGAAAAAAAAACCTAAAGGCGAGCAGATATGTTAATCCGCCGATACGATGAACTTAGAAAGACAGCAGAAAATTTTCTCTATGTGCATCTACCATTGAAACTTGACTCATGTGCACACACCACCGAAGAACTGAAGACTGAGGACCAACGGGACGTCACTGGATCCATGGTGGTGACTATTCTTGCAGCCCTATCCCGCATCCTTGCTTTATTTCTGCCTTTTCCTTCTATTCTGTCCTATTGCTACCCCTCTTCACTTCTTTAATAATAAAAAACCTGTTTTGGGTATACGGCATTTGACCTCGTATGTGTCTTAATCTCGCTCTTGGGGTCATATCGAAACCTCCCCCGACATTGGATCGGGACACACAACCCTAATTAGTAATATATTCTTAACATGAATTATAGGAATTTTGGAAACATTTGAAGCTAGAATCAGATCATAGGGTTCTGTCCCTTAATACTGAAGAAAACCATACCTACAAGTCTCTTAATAAACTTAGGAACTTAATAATCTAATCATTGTTCCCTGTTAGAGCTAGACAGCTCTTCTGCCTCTGTTACTCATACAGGCAGACTGCTCCACAACTTTGTTTCTTTGAAACCTGCCTTGAGCTCCACCCATTCTTTCTATGCCAGTATTGTTCTTGGATTTGAATAGTTCATTTTCTTTCCAGTAGCTATCTTCTGCTGTGTTTAGGCTGAGGAGTATTCCCTCTTAGCCTTATTGTACTAGGATGAATAACTTGAATTTTCTTCATTTCATTCCATAAACTGAATCCTCTATTCTCCCAATCACAGTGAGAGTTGTTGTCTATCCCTGTTTAAATTAATCTTCTTGAACCTGGATTATCAAAATTGCTCTAAGTTTATTTTAGGTCATAGCAATGCCTCGTGTTTTTCACATGAATACACAGTACATGTCTGTATACTTCTGACATACTTTAGGATCAGAATCACATTTACATTTTCAGTACCATGTTTTACTGATGGTTCACACTGACCCATTTTGGTCACTTAATACTCCTGGTCTTTCCCTTCTTTGGATTGCAGTGGAAAATTCTCTATTATAACAGAAATGCTCAATATCAAGCTCTAAGTGCATGGCCTGGCACCTCTTTCTCTAATGTCATCTTGTTGTACTACGTTTCTCCCTGTTCCTTCCAATTCTACCCATTCTCAGCTGATGATTCCTTCAAGCATTCTAGTCTTTATCAAATCATAAACATCACAAAATATGCATATAAAGAAAATTCTAATGCTTTATTTGGCTTCCTTCATTTGTTCAATTCCTTCCCTACAGTTATTACATAGCTCATCATGAATAAAGCAGGGATGCATCCATCATTCTCTGTGCAGCAGGTAGGTGCAAAATGTATGTGTATGTATTTATGTATGTTCTAGCTGTTGCTGGTTGAAGACAGTCCTCCTATTGATCCCATAGGATGAACAAAATGAGCATATCACTGCATTTTAACAGAGCTGCATGTAATGGAATCACCTACTCCTATCTTTTCAGTAAAGTCCAAATAAATATTTATAAAAGCACTTAACAAAGACTGTATTTACAATATATTATTTGATGTTCATGAATTTGACAAAATCTTGTTGTATACAAACCAGATTGAAAGTAGAAACAAACATCTTATTCTTTGCAAACAGAATGTAGTCATGCAGTGAATCCAGAAAACTCCCATTACTGGAAGTAAATTAATAGCATTTACATTGTTTTTAAAGAGATGTTTAATTTGTTAGAGATTTTATGTTGCTTTTCTCACTTGGCACATGAAGTGTTAGAAGGGAATGCTGTCTGAACAAAATTGAATTTGTTCTGTTTGTATTGGAAAGTGTCTGGATTTGAAATGAACACACATAATGGAACTAGACAGGAAAATGTACATATCTTTCTCTCTAAGGAGCACTGTTGAGAGCTTTGCATAATTGCTTCTGGCTGCTATTTTTTATATACTTATATCTCTCCCCAGCTAAGAAAAAGATAGTTTTGCAATCTCAACTGATAGAATATCACATTATTTCACATCATGTGAACTCATAACACTTTTTGTCTGCTGTAATATAGTAAGACAAGGAGGAAATAGGTTTGACATTGCATTGTACATGGTTGTTCTCAGTGTAAGTTCCAATAAGATTCAGCTGCATTTCCACATCACCAAATACTGTTCAATATATTTAAGTAATGTTGAACTGCAGGATGGATTCCTATACTGAGACCAACAGAATTAATCTCCAGATGATTATTTCTTTCTCATGCATAACTATGTTGTTCTATGTTTTTAACAATAAGGGTCGGAATTACAGAAACCATAGAAACTGCTTTACTGTCTTGATCACTCCATCAGGACTTCATCATTCTCAGATATTGGATTGTTAGTGCTTTGAAGATAATAGTGAATCCATTTGGAACCATTTTTTTTCTAATCAGATGTCAGATTCAACTTCCCTTGACCTTGCAGAAACTTTAAGCTCAAGCTCATTTTCTTGTCCTTCATCAGTCAAATGTCATCTTTAATTTCTTCTGGCATTTGATCATGTTGTTTGAACAGCTGTGATCACAATAGAACTATTCCCTTAGTTGTTTTGGACATGATTCGCTATGGCTTCAAATGTGGTTTTGTTCACATTATAGATAATAAGCTATATTATTGTGAACTGTTGCAAAACACCTATTTTAAACTCAAGTGCTCTCAATATTTGCCAAAACAAAGTTCATAATGCAGATTTTATACTTCAGTGTACAATGATTTATGATTCAGTGTACAAATCAACTTGCACTTTTACTGGACAATTATTACTTAATCATAAGAGAAAAAGAAAGCTACATGACCCACAAAGCTAGAAAAATAATTGACTCTTTATGACCCTCAGCTTTCATTTTATGTAGGTAGTTGTTCATTATAATGTTAAATGGACCAGAAGAGAAATGCTGCTTGAAGCATAACTTTTTTTATAAATATAGACGTTCTTCTACAAATTTTATATCTTTTCTCCAGAACAAACTTTTAAGAAAAAAAAATAAAAATAAAAAATGTGAATACAAAGTTTAGGCAGGCTTAATTTATTACATCATCCAAATGTCACCTTATGTATGTAGCATGCACAATAAGACAACCAGTGTAAACATTTTCTAAAAAATGAGACTGTGCTTGAAAACCAGAGTTTTGCTACCTTTTTATATATACACACACACACACACATATATATATGAAGTTTCATATATATATTTAAATTATGAGATATATAAATATATATAAAAATGATGATATATATAAGAAAATGTTGATAACAACAACAAAGCACACCACAAAAGGTTCACACATTGTTGTGAGCAATCCTAAAGTCCTTAAGCAAACAGACACAGGTTTCAAGCCTGGCAGTCCCTAGCTTTTTTGAGGTTTCTTTCTTTATGCATAATCACTGAATGATATGGTAAGGTAATTTCAAAATTTATGTTTTATGGAGTATAAAACCTGCTTAAATTTGTATCTTACCCTCTAGTTTTTCTTTAGGTGAAAAGGCTTAAGAATAATGATGCAAAGTAAACGTAGATCAAAATACATATCCATCAGTTGAAAAACAAGACAGGAAAGCTGTAAGGTTTTTAATCTGGATCCTGTTTCTACCTAAATCATAAAAAAATTTATGTGTTTTAAGTGTCAGTAATATTTATACAAATGTTAAAAATTTTAAACTATGCCTAAAGGAAAGGAAGGTTTTGACACACACATAGGCTGTGCCTTACATTGCAGTTATAAAAAAGGTCTTATCAGGCAGCTATTACATTAACAGGAAATTTAATCAGAAAAAAACATCCCCCCCACTTGATTATAAATCAATTCACAATAAATTCTGTGATGTTAACTGATAAGTTATTTGTTACTTATCATGTCTTCTTTATGTAAAGCAAATAGGTTCAATTAGACTACACAAATATATGTTTTCCTTCTTTTGTAAATAACTTAGAATCAGGTTCTTGTTTCTGCCTGCTTATGTATAACTCCAAAAAACCCCTGCACAAACACAACTACAGTAAAAATGTTGAGAATTAAATTTGTGGCAGCTATGCCATTTGATTCAATTTCTTGAAATCTGATTATTTGTCCTAATGTTGATCTCCATTTTCCTGTCTAAACTTTATGATAGAATTTGTCCAATTATCTTCTTTTTTAAGTATAATTCTTACAGTCCAAGTAAAAATAGTCCATTACCTCTCAGCTCAAATTCTGACCCTTTGGTTTTGTTGTTAGAAACATAGAAGTATTATTAGCAGTTATTCTATTATTTATTCTTCTACTCCTATGAAGAGATGGAGTACTAGTCAAAGTTCTATATTTCTTCCTACTGCATTTTAATCCCACTCATTTTTCTCTATGATTTTTTGCAAGTTACATGCTAATTTCTTTGGGTTTTATTTCTATTTATTGGTATGTGTTTTATGTATTTAGGTATTTATTCTTTTACATTATGAAATTAGCTCTTCAGTTCTGCTCTTCTTTTGTTTTACAACAGCTAGTACACTGAGGGAAGATTATTAAGACAACCTGATAGATAGCTATTTAAATGATGTCAGCATGTACTCCTCTATTTTACACTCCTGTACTGCTTCTAGTTATTGGTGGAAGTATTGGCAGCAACAGTATATTATACTAGTTGTGTTATATGAATACTCTGAATCATTTGCTGTAATCTCTAATTCTTCTTTAGCCTTCAGTACCAAGATTTTTGTTTCCCTCCATCTGTTAATTCCTCCTTTACCTGCAGAAGTCTTTCTGGCTTCTGCTAATATCCTTTCTCTTACTTGTCCTAGACACTGATGTCCATTTTCTGTTCTCCCTATTGCCTTCCTTTCCTTAGTATTTATTTTCACCTTGTCCCTAACTTTAAAAGCTGCATGGAAAGCACACAGCTAGCAGATGTTAATTGTCACCTTTTAATTCTGGCTCACATGTTCTCACCAGGACTCACATTGCACCAACTTCATCATTGCAATATAAATTGTTATTAATAGTAATCTTCACTGAAAACCCATGCTATCTGAAAGCAATTAAAGCTAGTTCAAAGAAGGAAGGCATGGTGGGTTAAGCCTGGCTAAAAGCTGAACTCCTACCTGGTTGCTCACTCCCTCCTCTGCTCTCAGCAGGAAGAGGGGGTGAAATAAGAAAAATGGGAACAATAAAGCTCCTGGATCAAGATAAGTACAGGGAGATCACTTACCGATTACTGTCACAGGCCAAACAGACATGACTTGGGGAAAATGTCAACTCAGTGCTCATTAGCGATCAGAAAAAAACAACTCTGATGTTTGTAGTTCTTAGTATAGAAAGAGAAATCTGAGAACAACATTGTGCTGTTATGCTATTGTATATATCCATGTTGTTCCCATATGGTGCACTCAGTGTACTGTTCTGTCCCCCACTATTCTAAAAATAATATAATATGACTAGAAAAGGTCAGTAAGGACCATCAAAGGTTTGAATAGCTTGCGCACAAGGAGTGACAAAGTAGAAAAATATGCGTTGCTAGCCCTGGAAGAGATGCCTCATGGAAACTATGAGAGAAGTCTTTAAAAAATATAAGTGACATGCTGTGTTGGGTTTGTGTGTGGTGGGGTTTTGGTTGGTGAGAGGGGGTTACAGCAGTGGCTCCTGTGAGAAGCATTTCGAAGCTCTCTCTGCTCCAGGTCAGACCCACCTCTGGCCAAGGCTGAGACAATTAGAGATGGTGTCTGCACCTCTGCGACAACATATTTAAGAAGGGGAACCTGAGAGGAGTTGGAGTTGTGAGTGTAACTGCAAACACCAAGGTCAGTGGAAGAAAGGAGGAGGTATGCCAGAGCAGAGACTCCCCTGCAGCCCGTGGTGAGAGGTCAGGCTGTGCCCCTGCAGCCCAAGGAGGTCCACGGAGGAGAGGATGCCCACCTGCAGCCCGTGGAGGACCCCACGTAAGAGCATGTGGCTGCACTTGAAGGACAGGACTGTGAGGGAAGCCCACTCTGAAGCAGTCTGTAACTGGGAGGACTGCAGCCCATGGGAGGGACCCACACTGGAGCAGTTCATGAAGAGGTGCAGCCCTGTGGGAAGGACCCACATTGGAGCAGTTCATGAAGAGCTGCAGCCTGTGAGAAAGACTCACATCGGAGAAGATCATGGAGGACTGTCTCCTGTGAGAGGGACACGATGCTGGAGCAGAGGGAGAGTGTGAAGAATCCTCCCCCTGAGGAGGAAGGAGCAGCAGAAGCAACGAGTGATGAACTGACCGCAACCCCCATCCCCTGTTCCCCTGAGCCGCTGTGCGGGAGGTGGGATAGAAATTAGGAGCAAAGTTGAGCCCAGGAAGAAGGGAGAGGTGGGAGGAAGGTGTTTTTAAGATGTGGTTATATATCTCACTGTCTTACTCTGTTTTATTGGCAAATTAAGTGGTGGTGCTGCTGCTGTTCAAATTGAACTGATGTGTTTTTTTTGTTTTACCCAGTAGAGTCTGTCTTTTGCCTGTGACCATAGTTGTTAAGTCATTCCTTTCTGTCTTTGTCTTGATCCCTGAGCCTTTTGGTTTATTTTTTCTTCCCCATCCCTGAGGGGGAAGGGGTGAGCAAGTGGCTGAGTGGTGCTCAATTGCCTTCTGGACTGAAACCATGACACATGCAGAAGGCAAATTGGCCTTTATCATTACAAGAATTGGAGGCAGCAAATAAAGCTGGCTGGAAACAGCTTCAAAGCAATCCACAGGACTATGGTCCTTCTTGCAAAAGGTGTTGGAGCAGTAGAGCTCTGCCAGCAGGATGCTGTGGATGCTCAAAGAGGCCCAGGCTGCTTCACAGAAGAGAGGCCTGCAGGGGACTACAACAAACAGAAATTCTCCCACTTGCCCAGGAATTTTCTCGTGTGAAAATTGCTAGAGGACAGGAAAGTTCCAAAAGACTTTTGTGCTCTTATGTATTAATCTGCTTTAGAATACTCTCAGTAACAAGTTAGTAGGCAAATACTTTTATTTCTTATGTCTTACAGTCTGAGAGGATCATATCTGTTGACTTTTAGCCTTTGCAAGACTATTGCTTTTCCAGATATACTGGAAAAAGCCTGGTTATAGTAAATATTTGGAGCAGGAGGAAGATGGGATTTTTTTCCTTTTATGAGTGAATAAGTTATTTTGAATTAAGATTCTGAACCTAAAGGGGTTCTTTTTTTGAACTTGTCATAGTTTAACCCTGGTAGGTAGCTCAGCACCAGATAACCACTTGCTTAATCCCCCTGCAGGGATGGAGGAGAGAACTGAAAGGGTAAAAGTGAGAAAACTCATTGGCTGAGATAAAGAGTTTAATAAGGAAAGAAAAACCTGTGTGTGCAAACAAAACAAAATAAGGAACTCATTCACTAATTCCTATCAGCAAGAAGATGTTTAGCCATTTCCAGAAAGCAGGGCTCCATCATGTGTAACACTTACTCGGGAAGACCAACACCATAAATGTGAAGATTCCCCCTCTTTCTCCTTCTTCTCCCAGATTTATTGCTGGTCAGTTGAGGTCAGCTGTTCTGGCTGTGTCCCCTCCCAACTTCTTGTGCATCCCCAGCCTACTCGCTGGCAGGGCAGCATGAGAAGCAGAGAAGGCCTTGATGCTGTGCAAGCACTGTTCAACAATAGCTAAAACACTGGTGTATTATCAATGCTGTTTTCGTCAGAAATCCATAACATAGTACTATATAAGATACTATGAAGAAAACTATCCCATCCAAAACCAGTACAGAAGTGTAATTTATTTCTAACATGTGAATATTGGCATGATTCTAAAATGTTAATTTTAAATCAAAGTAATAAATTGTGAGAGACTGCACAGAAAGAACATGACAAGAAGTGACCTATGGTGGGGATATATCCATATATATGCAACATATAGAAATGGACTCCAGTTAAACAAAGATTCTTAGGACTTGTGTAGATTCCTTTGTATGTTGGATTAATTGACTATGGGAGCTGTCCTCTGGGGCAATTAAAAACTAAGCTGAAAACAGTTTTTATAATGGAAATGTATTAATGGTTTCATCCTTGCATTTACTTTCACTAGATTTGCTAAGGCAGTATTTGCCTGCTAATACAATTTAGTAGAAAAAAAGTGCTTTATGAGAGTTTCAAAGCTTTGTTTAGTTAGTTGCTGTATGGAAGGCTGAATGGTTAAAATAAGTTTGCGATGGTTTGTGGCTACAAGAAAGTTGCATTCTGTCTTTTTGTGTTGGGGTGCCTGTTCAACAGACTGAATGTTTTTAAGGATTTCTTAGGCTAGAGAATCAGCAGTCCTGTCAGATAAAGGTGTACTTTCTTCTTAATTGTTAATGACTTTTTCGGAATGGGTTTGTGGGTTCAGGAAGTATTCAGTGAATTACTCTTCTGAATTAATTCAAAGTTAACCCATTAACCTTAAGCTGATTTAATTAAGCTGATTTAATTCCAAGCTGAACACCAGACTGCTAGCATCATGAAGTGCCTGCATAATTCCAAATATATTTATTGTTCTGCACTATTTTACCCTGACCGCTTGATCTATAATATATGCTGAGAACATTTTACACTGTGAATGCCAATAATTCAGCATCAAGAAAACAAAATTTTCATAAGGGAGGAAAAAATTCAGTTGTATGTAGTGGCATCCACATAATAGAGCCTACAGCTCCTGACCTGCATCCAGTTAAATAGGGATTAAAAGGCACCTGAACCAAAAAAGACAGGGTAGCTGCACAATGAAAAGGCTATTAAATTTTCATGCCTGATTACTATGTGAATGGAGAAAGTGCTCTTGAAAATTTTTACTGAAAGGTACTTCTATGGGACATAAGTTGATGAAGGGAGGTTGGACTGCCAAAAAACAAGGCTAAAATTCAATTGAGTCATAATCACCAACTTTATGTATAATACACTGTAAAATTGATGAATGATGGGGAATTGTCATGAAAACACAAATTTTGCTGCTCAGCTTAGAGAAAGAAACAAGAGGAGATAATATTTTAAGTGGAAAATACTCAATGTGTTAAAGGGGGAAAAAGATTGATTTTATTAGGTAATTTAGCAATATACAATTCTAATATCTCTGGCCAGTGCGAACAAAGAAATAGTCTGATTTTTTTTTCATTTCAATTTTTATTTTTTTTAAATATGCTCACTCTTTGACATCTAATGCACCTTTCAGATATGAAGGCATAAACTAGGCAAATCAGATTTTGAGCAAAATTGGAAATATTTTTAAACAATTTTTAAGTTAATAGAATTGGTATGTTTTTAGGCAAAAATCCATCTGTACTTTAAATATATTTGCCTAAGAGAAACTAATTACAAAAATATTTTCCCTTAATCATTCTTGTGAAACATGATTAAGATCCAATCTCTGCTAGAAATAGAATTAGTATTTGTGACAAAGCTAGGCAAACACAGTTTTATAAGTAGGTTTAGTTTTGTACAGTTTTATATTAATAGATTCTAAAATAGCTTTTTCAAATAACCATTTTTACCTCTATATGGCTGTACCATATAATGTCCCAGCAGTGTGGTGAACACAAGCAGGAAAAAAAGGTATAACAAATTCTGGAGTATCATTATATTCACTGATAGTTCCTACTTCTGTTTAAATAATATTCTGTGTGCATATATGACATAATTCCTTCAAAAACTGAGCTTCTTGCCTAGCTCCACTCTTGTTCCTTCCAGTTTGTTAGTCTCATCTTTAACCTTCCCTGCTAACATTTTTATGTCTATTTCAAAGTATTTTTTTTTTTTTCCCCACTGGAGATGGTGGCTTTGCCTAGCAGAAGACATACTGTGGTTAGTGAGGTATTTAGAAGATAAATTTAAAGTGAAGTGCAGGTGTACTGAAGGTAGATACATAGCTAAATTATGTGGGTTTGTGTTTAGCTTTTACTGGCCATTAATAAAATCTCAAGATGCATCCATCTGTTTCCAACCTCTGACTCACACATTGGATTAACTGAGATAGGGGGCCAGAGCCAAACAGAGGAATTACTGTTGGACATAGGCAGAAATGTTCAGAAGTTCCAATCTTGACATAAACAGACAGAAGTATTGTTTCCCTAATCTGTTTTACACTGAGTACTGGAACTTGTAAATGCAGATGATAGTCTACCTGATCACAAATAAATCTGTTCAGAGGGACTCCTCCATCCTTATGTCCATTGGGAAATCTAACTTCACATTAACTGAAACTCAGTCTTGCACTCCATCAAAATCCAACTACCAAAAATATGTTTGTGTCAAGCAGTAAATATTCACCTCATACAGATAGATGCAGATGTAAAATTTGAGAATTCACACAGATACTTTTATTGTGTGCATCCATTTTTCTATTCACACACATTCACCTGTTTTGCGTTGGTACCTTCCACACTGTGTATCTTTTGCCCCTTAATCATGAAAGTAGAGATGAGAAATGGGACTATCTGAACCAAATCCATCCCTGGGGGCCTTTGCTGTCAAAACTATTAAAAAGTGACTGCTGTAACATAGGGGAGGAGGGATTAAGAAACTCTGAGCTGTAAAATTGTGTCTTTGCTATCATTCTTACTACAGGTTAGCACAGAGAATGTGAATGTAAAATCAGTTTCAAAGAAAAGTTAAAAACCTAAGCATATTTAAATCAAATCTGGACTTTGAAATACTACATTCTGATTTTAAAATAAAATAGTAATTGAATAGTAATTGAACTAAAGCATTTTATATCTAGAAAGTGTCTTTTTCTGACAAGGCTTAAACTGTCTTTCCTCAGACTATAATTAATTTCCATGTCAGTGTACAATCTTAATCAAATCTCTTTTCCCTTTTCAATCCCCTATGTGTTATAATTGTGTCTTTATTGGCTATTTATGGTACGAGAAAAGATATAAGAGAATTAATTCCTATGTTTCTCTGAATATGGTACTCCTTGGGAAAAAAAAAAAAAAATCAGGCAATCAGCTAATTCATGTAGAGAAAGAAGCTGAGGATCAAAGAGAGCATAAGGAAGATGAGTTTGACCAAAATGTTATGATTTCCATGTAAATTGCTATATTTCCTGAAAGACATAGAAGATAAGATGACAGTAAATCTTCTATATGTCTTAGACAACAGTTCATTTCCTAAGATAAGATAGGATGCCAAAAATGTAAGGTAACACCAGAAAGAATTCTCCTTGTCTAGGGAAAGGCATGATCCCATTATTTTCCCTGATGACATATACTCAAAGAGCACAACTCTGGATAAGTTTGACAATCAAACTTTTACAGTTGAAGCAAGTATACAGGACTGAAATAAAAATAATAAAACCAGCTCTAGCTGACACAGCTCTGACTAATGCAACTTGGTTCACTATTATTATACATTTTCTTTTGAGTTTATTATCACTATAAGACTCCAGTGAGTTTCATTTTAATGATCTACAATTTCATAAAGACCTCTTCCTCTAGAATCTTCATTACTGAGTGAGATGCCGGTATATAGCTATATTAATTTTTCTTTCTCTGTTTGGTAATACATAATGAAATTAAGAGGATAGAAATAGAGTAATTTTTTGTATAATGAAATATTTGTTCCCATTTTTCTTCCTCTGATAGCACTTAAACACACCCATCCCTGGAGGTGTTCAAGAGGCGGGTTGACATAGCGCTGAGGGATATGGTGTAGTTGGGATCTGTCAGTGCTAGGTTAACGGTTGGACTAGATGATCTTCAAGGTCCTTTCCAGCCTATATGATTTTGTTATGTTCTGTTCAGTTTTAAAAATATTAATCCAGTTGTTCTGATTTCAGATGTTTACTTATTTAGTATCTAGCTGAGGGCTGAGATGATAGTCAAGGCTTTTTTTTGTTTTTTTCTAGAGAGGTCAAGGAAACTACAGTTACCTCACCAGGGGAGGGAACTTCTGTATCTTGTAAATGACCTGTGAGAATTCATATCCAGGTAATTGTATATGAATCACCTATCCAGCTTCCTATGTTTAAGACTTATCTAAAAGAATTAATATAGTCACCTTGGTAGTAGAAGAAGGTGCATCTTTGTCTCTCTCTCCTCAGGTTTCTCTTTGTACATAATTCATCTGACACAATGATTTAATGGAGTACCAGATATAATTCTGTTGCTTATTGAGATTCATTACTGGAAGGACTGAAGTAAAACCAACTTCCTTCCCTCCTTCCTTCCCACTTTTCTAAAACAAACAAAATATTTTCCTCTGTGTTTTTTTCATGAGTGTTAACTATTAGTTTGCTATGTTGATGGTGGATTACCTATCAAGGAAGGAATCTGATTTAGTTGGGTTACACCCCTATTGAGCAAATGTTTGCCACCATTTAAGAGCAGTGTATAGACTAAATGGACTCAGACACCAAAACACTTCAGTGAGTGACATATGCAGGTTTACGAATCTCATGAATTCCATGTTCCTTGAGGGAGACAGCATGAACCAGGAGGAAGGTAGGGGAGGCTGGCCTGCCATGGGGTTATGCATCTGGGACCAGGATTCTGGGAATGCAGAGGTCTCTTTGACTCTCTCCCCATGCTCTGTCCTAGATTTTTCTCTCTTTGATACTCTGGAGCCTCCTGCTACTGACTGATGCAATTGATTTTGGGGTTGGGTAGGGATTACCCAACTCCTGAATGGGACCTGCATGTCCCCAAGGCACTTGACACTGAACAGGCTGAAGCCTCGCAAGGCCTCTCTAAACCTTTGCAACTGTCCCAGAAACTGATGGGTTGTGTATGTTGCAGGAGCTCGTCTCTTCTTGTAACTAATTGACTTGCCCGTGCTATCTGGTTAGCCAAAACTCATATACTACTGCAGTTTTCAGCCAGGCCCAGGCCATGACAACCATCACACTGCTGCAGCACTAGGCTGAAGATGTTATTGATTAGTTTGATGACATTGCCACCACATTAAGTATTTCTGCAGTTTGTGTTGTGGATATATTTTCTTTTCTATATTGAGTTCATGAATACATTCAGTCTTATTAAAAGGAAATATGCAGGTATGACAGCTAAAGTGAATTCTTTTAGAAGTGTTTTCTGCATACATTTGGTTATTTCTTTCAGTGGCTCAGATCAATAAATGAAATTATGAACCTCAATTACATGAGCTCCTTAGCTTTTATTTCTAAGGCAATCCTCTAACTTACTGAACTTGCTGTATCACACATATTCAGTTTATGAAGCTTAGTGGTGAGGTCTTGAGAGAAAAGATTCTTCTCCCCTTCCAGTTTTCTGTGTTCACCTATTCCTTTGATCTTTGAGACACTTTGTCTCTCTTTCTTTTTGATGTCACATGAAGAAGAAAGCAGATCAAAGAAATGTCAAAACAAAAGTGTTGGAAAATTGACAAAGCAGTAGAAGAGCTGTGACAAGAAAGTAATACTAGCTTTAATCAAATAATAAGAGATGCCAGACTCTTTCTGCTGTAGATACAAGGATTTAAATGAAGGGGATGTGAAAGACTGGGCTTGTGGCTGAATAGCAGTGATCTAGTTGTTAGTCACTGGTCTTTAACACCACCCACAAAGATTTACTGGATGTATCAGTCAGTTTACAGTTGTACCTGTCTTGTGCAGTGGATGGGTTGGAGTTCAAGGATAATTTTGAACTGTATTGTAGGAGGTTTAAGCAATTTTTGTGGGTAGGAGGAGCACAAAAATGTTTAACATTAAAATTACCTAAATTAGTATATAAGGTATACTCAATGATAAATAGGTGTATATAGGTTTAGTCACAGTTTAGGAATAATTTAACACAGATGGTGTATTGTGTTAGTGTATTTCCACTTGACATCATTAGTTTAACAGCTATAGAGCATAAAGGAACACATTGTAAATGTAGTCTTTACTGCCATTATATTTTGGGGTGTAGGTATCTTAAATCTGGATTTACACAGCTTTGTTTTCAAAAAGTTTTCAAATAGAAATTCTAAATGAAAACTATAACAAAACTGCCACTTTGTGTTTAAATTAATTCACAGATGATACTAAATATATTTCCCTTATAAATTTCTGAGTAAATTTTAATGTTGAATTCACTTCATTTGAAACAATAAAATCATTTTAGAACTTGTAGAACACTGTATTCATATTCACTTAGGAATTTAACCTTTACAAGTATCACCATTTGAAGGGGAGAGAAAGGTACTTAAACCATAGAAAAAAAATCAGGAAGTCACAAAAAGACAGTCATCCTGCAGTATTGTTTCATAATTCTTAATATTCACCTGACAGTCAAAATTGGGAGTCATAATTGGCTTTTGTTGATAAGACTTTGTTATGCAGAAAAAAACAAGACATGGGTAATTAAACAGGTGAGAGAAGCAGCTTTATTTGGTTGTCTGGAGTTTCAAGAAGTGAAATGCACACAAAGGAGAAAAACATTTTTAATCCACATGCTTCTCTATGAAATAAAAACTAAATACACTGAAAGCCAAGATAGAGGGATTATTTGTCTGTACAAATAAAATATGATTTCCAGAAAGAAAAAGACTATTTTTTAAGACTGTAATAGGTCATGAATTTACATGACTGTATTTAGGAGATTATACAAAACAAATACCTAATGAGGAAAATATTAATAATTAAAGATAATGTTAAATATCGGTTTTAAAGATGAGAGGAACAAAACATAAATTATCATCTTCTGTGAAGTTTGAAATTTTGTTTTATGTAGATAAACTACAACGTGAAGATTTGGCATTTGATTCAAATTAATAAGGGTTACAACCCCTCATCAGTTTCATTCTTGCAAGAAACAGTACTAACACAGTGGAGATACATTTTACATAGAGTGGGTACACTTTCATAGAAAAGGGCAAATATTCTTGCCTTGTTCTATGTTAGCAAGGGTACATATGATTGTATCATTATACATTGTACTCAGTAAATTTCCAAACTGTTACATATTCTACTATCACAGTTTTAGTGGAGGGGCTCTACTTGTGTCTTAAGAAGAATTTTGCTGCCAAGTAAAATAGTATTTCTAATTGTGTAAATGTCATGCCTCAAATTTTCTTCCATTTTCTAAACATATGGAGATAACAGTATTTTATTCATTGTTCAAGTCCACAAATTCAGTATAATTAAATTCCAAGATCATTCTGCTAACATTCTACTCTCCATCTTTTTTAAAATATCAGATGTTAACTGGATAAGACCTTGAGCAATGACATCTATTTTTCTTTGTTGCTTTCAGTGAAAAGTTGGATTAGATGACTTTCAGAGGTCTCTTCCAACCTAAATTGTCTTATGACTCTCTGATTCTTTCTCCCATCTTCTAAGACACTGTTTCAAATAAAAATGTATGCTAAAAAGGTTGTAAACTGGAATATTCACATGTAAACATGTTATGTGTATTACATTTTCAAAAAAATTCTACATATCTGTATAGCCCTTCCATATCAAATACCTCAAAGATACCAGTAAGTATCCTTTAAGTGATAGCTATGATTTTAGGTAAACAAGGAATGATTATTCTTAAGTCCCCAGAATACTAGAACTAGGCAATACTACTAAAAGGTCAGGAAAGGAAAAGAAAGGAGAGGAAAACCTAAAGTACTTTAGGTAAAAAAACCCCAAACAAACCAACAAGAAAGTGGAGGGAATTAGACACATTCAAGGTATACCTAGTTCAATAACTGCTAGATACAATAACCCCACTACTGCCTTTGGCTCAGGAGTTCATAAATTTCTGATTGCTGGAAGCTGAATGGGGTAAACCAGGAAAACAGGTGTAAAGAACAAAGCTAGTTGTTCCATTTCTCATTCTGTTTGTTCCATTCTGTCAGTGATGGACTTCTGGCACAGCATGGATGTTTAGCTTTTGTACCACCAAAATGGCATCATGGAAAAAAAAAATGAGGCAGATTAAAAAAGAATTTAGGTTCTTAATGTAAGCTTTAGGCCAAAATGAGTGATTCTATCTCAAAAGTTTCAAGTATCTTTACATTAAGCTTGAGCCTGAGGCCTGCCAACATCTGGGAGCTAGGAATTTGTCTTGTTAATTCCCTGTGGATAAATGAACTCTGTCCAATAAACAGTCTGAAAATGGTGGCTATTATTTTCTTTAGAGGAGTAGGAGAAAGTGCTTCCTTTATCTTCTTTTCCTTTGGTATAAAGAAATTCAGGTACACAGTATTCAGGTGTGCCCTGTCCAGAAATCTGTTGACTCTTTATGGACAGGATGCATGTCACTCTTCCAGTGAAAGCTGTTTTACAGTGCCAAAAAGAACTGAATGTTAATTAGTCTGGAAAGAAAAACCCTGTGAGGCAGAGCACAACTGTGTAGCTTATCATTTACAGCAGGATAAATCCAACTTCATGAGTCCACAGTGAGCATTACTTACACATTTTGCAATGTGCGTAAGCATCTTTGAACAGGGACTAGAATTCAGGTCTCTGCATGTGTGTGAAAAAAGAAGATTCAATATAAATGCCCTCAGTATATTTCATATTAAACTCCAGCTGGCTTCCCACTGGGTATATTGCTTCTAGCTGACTGTGGGAGTGTCCAAAATGTACTGGCTGTTGTGACAACCTTTTATAGGTGCTTAGCATTGTCTATTATCCTCTGGGAAACCTGGACACCTAATCTACAATTCTGGGAACTCCTCTTCTAGGAGTTATATTAGATTTACTTTGGGTGTATGCTAGATTCAGCAGTTGGGATAGAGTAGCTTTAGGAACCAAACACACAGTTACCAGGTTCAACTGCCACATCTTAATCGCATAACTATTCTTCTACATAAAAATATATGAAGGTAGAGAAATTACCTTGGCTCTCTTCATATTTAAAAGGAGCAAAGAAATTTGTTAGAACCTTCTTAAATTTTAGGAACAAACTGTGGCATATCTGCCTACTTCAGGTATACAATTTAGATAGAGGAATGGCTTCTTTTAGGATAGCAATGGTGTTTCCTGATTGCCTCATTCTGCCTTCAGAGGCTCACACCTCTGTTACAGGCACAGCTCATCTGCTGAGCCATCCCAATTTTATAGTCGTGAGTAATAAATAAAATGGTATTGTTTGGGTTATCAGTGCCCAAACTGGTAGAACAACACAGTTGTTTGGACTGTGTAAACTGTAGCAATTCAGCAACTGCTGGAGGGGCAGGAACCACAGCAGTCCAGCCAAGCTTTCTGGAACCACAGCTTTCCCTCTTTCTGAATCAGTACCCTTAGTTAATCTGTTAGACTGGAGCAATTTAGCTGATTTATCTGGGACTTCCAAAGTCTTTGCCCAACTCTGCAAAAGGTTCAGGCAAAAGATTAACATGTTTTTTTTTTTTTTTTTTCAAATTCAGAATCAAAATTTTAATACCTATCTGGTATTAACTAGAAGTTTCTGGTCAGATTTAGTTTTGGTTTGTTTCCCTTCCATTTCTAAAAGTATTCTTATGTTAGCAATTCTATCTAATAATTTTTCTTTCCATCTCTTCTGTATTCCTGCATCTAGTGGTTCTAAACCCCACAATTTTCCAATTAATTTCCAGCTCACAATTGCTACCTTTTCAATTCTACTGTTCATGTAACTATTTGGGGAAAAAAAACCAGGTTTTGCTTGTGTTCCCCAAGCTTTTCAGGTGAACTGTACCAAAACCGCAAGAAAGTGTACAAGTCCCCAGATTAATTGTATGTGATATTAAACAATTAACAGAAGCCAACCATTTGCATTTTAATAACATTGTAGCTATCTGGTAAATGAATTCATTAATCTTGATTAGCTGGGTATCAGACACTGGATTGTAGAGTTTACTGATGTGTGTATGGTTAAAAAGGAGATTTTAAGTCATGTTTGGAATAATATTCTCCAGAAAGAGACTACAAAAACTAAGTCAAGCGTGACTAATATGATGTGAGATACTGATCTATACTCACACTAAGAAAAAACCCAAAAGCTGATAGGTTGAAATAATATGGAGGCTGTGACACAAAACAAGTGTCTGGGTCATCAAAATGAAACTGATACTTTCCATCTACCTTATGATATTAAGATTAAAAAAAAAACCCTAACACTCTGTAGATTAAAGTGGAAAATCAGAGGTGGATTTGAACATCTTAGTGTTATCAGGAAAATCAAGTTAAAATTAGTCACTGACAGAGAAGCTCAGGAAGGTTATGGAATTAGAATGTAGCTCTGCTCAGGAAAAAGGTCAGGCTGCTATTGATCTCCCATACAGAATAAATCAAAGCTCCACAGATGAACAGCATGAAGTGAATTTATGAGTGTGAGGAGATATATTATTATTATTTTCTCCACAGGCCTTGTTGCTGGATTTCCAGTCTCTTTTATACATTTTAGTCACAACTGAACAACCAGAAGTTACTCGTTATATAACAACCTATTTTAAGCTAAAGCTTTTGTTGCTGCAGAGGGTAGATCTTGATGGCGCAGCCTTTAATGCTGCAATTTGACTGTATTTGTTATTGTCTGCAGTGTTTGCATCTGTGCTTATTATTCTTTCATTGCTGCTTGCTTCTCAATTCGTTACTTCTTAGAGGAATTAAAGGACTCTCAGATTGTTTTCAGCACCTCTGTACTACCCAAGGAGAGTGACTTTAGTTCCCATTTCTTCACTGATACTGAGGTAAAATCTGAATAAATGGAAAACAACATATCCACAGTTTTTGAAAAGGTGTTGAGTTTGTTTTGCACATGACAATAATTGGTAAGTGATCTCTTTATTTCAACCCACAAGCTTTTCCATCTGATTTCCCCCTCCTTCCCCCATCCTGTTGAGGAGGTGCAGTGAGAGAGCATCTGAGTGGGCATCTAGTAGCCAGCCAAGGTCAACCCACCACAAAAGCCTGACATCTAATTTTCTTTATGTATTGCTATTGAGCATCAAACTGGCATTTTCATGGAACCAACTATTAAACCCTCCAAGTATCCTAATTGGTAGTGGCTAGCTGACAGCACATTACTTTATATGTGAAGTTGATTCTTTTTTTTTAACTGTGTTCATCGTTGTGCAACTGTTTTGAATTTCATCTGCTACTGTGCTGTTCAGTTGTATACCTTGTAAGTTCTTCCTGCAGTTTTTCACACTTGGTTCTTAGTCTTGCTACCTCGAATAACTCATTCATCAGTACTTTTTTTTGACCTTGCTATTCACTCATTTTTTCAGGTTGTGTAAAAGTTATTTGATATAATATAGCATATGTCACAAGACATATCTCTGGAAATGTCTGTAGTGACCTCCTTTCACTGAAAGAAAAGGCTACTTGTTTCTTATGACTGGTTCCTCTCTTTTTACTCTTTTTATTCAAGGACTTTTACAATTTTGCCATGATTGCTTATTGTGCAGAAATTCTTGAGTCCCTTCAGATTCTTTAATGACTTTTAATTACAAAAATGGACCACATAATGAGCTCTTAAACTAAAGTTAACTTAAAAACAGTTCTGAATTTATGAGGCTGTGTGTATATATATGTATGTATGTATATATGGTAACATATATAAAGAGAATAAAGCATGGAGTACATTATTTTCCTGCAGGTTTTAGCACAGTTACTTCATAAATTTTTGCAAAAAGGAAAAGAATGGAAAAATTAAAGCTCCCTTTATCATTATTTTTCTTCATGTTGGTTATTGCCATCCATTTTGAACAGCAACTACTAAGTTTAGATTTTTACAGTTTGTATCCTTTGCACCCAAAAGTCATGGCATATGATGGTCTTTGTGGGGCACATTATGCAAAACAATATGTCCTAACCCGAAAGATTGAATACAGGGATGAATTCTGACATGTGTTGTAACTTAAAAAGCAGAGGCACTAGAAAATGCAATTTCCCTGAAATTTTGGAATTGAGGAAGAATTTGAAGATACTTTGCTTTACAGACTCTCACCCAATCATTGTTTTGTCATTCACATTTTCTTTCTTATAGAACTGAGTATCATAATAATGTCAGGGGATGTAATATTGGGTGTCATTTCAGTTTTGTAGTTCAATAGATAACCATAAATAGTTGGGAGAGGAAACAAGAAATAAAGTGAAATGTGTCATTTGTCTGTTATCAGGTGATAATATCGTGTAATGTACACACTCTACCCTGGGCAAACTACTTTGAATACTTTATTTTCAAAGAAAACATAATGTCTTGCAGCATGAAAACTATCATGAAATCTGGACTGGAACTGAAAATACTTGCAGGTATCTCATTTCAATTTTCACAGCTTATGCACAATACAGCATTCTGAGGAATTTCTGTGCAGGTGGAAATGTAATTTTATTCTGTGCATGCCATTCTCCAGTGTCTTTTCTGACAGAATATTTCAGAATTTGGTATTGTGTTTATTGAACTCATTATACAATACTTTTCTTGGATAACTTTATACCACAACCAGTGAAAGGTCAGCAAGAATGATTCTGATATTGCCTTTTTAGACTACCAGAATGGATGCCATGACAATTCATACCAGTTGCTGTTCTGTGCCACTGACCTGTGATGAAATCACAGTTGTTTTTATTGTTATTGTTATTCCTGTTGCACTTTTTCTCCATTTTGCTTCTTTCTCTTAGCTATCTATTCTCAGTAATGTTTAGTTTCTTGCCCTGTTCCTCAGTAACTTACGGATTTCTCCATCTATCAGTCTTGAATATGTCCAAAAGATGAGATGTTAGATAAATGAGAAACTATGATGAAAGCACAATTTCCAGAAAGGCTGACCTTTCCAAGTATAGTCATGGTTATTCAGCATATATGGCTGTTCTCTAGAACATTTCTTTCCTTTCCAATGCATTTTGTACTCGTAATTGCTTCAAAGGTACTTAAAATTCAAGCACACAATGCGATGGAATTCTGCCTCTCTCCAGTTCTGCATCGCATGTAAAAGAACCTTCCTTCAACAAGAGGCAGTTGAATACATTATGTATGAGAAAATGTAGCAAAATGGGAATTGGTGTGTATAGTAGGAACATTTGAAAATTAAAACACCTGGCCATTTTAATGAATAGGATTTTACATAGCTGAACTGGGAAAGGACTTATCAAACAATATTTTTTTTAATACAAGTACAAATGCATTTGATACAGTGGGAATATAGGTTGATTCGCTTGTAATTATTTTCTTGGTGGAATACCATGTGATCACATGGATATGTAGGCAGTTCTGTGCCCACTTAAGAGTCAAGAACTATTTTTTTAAGATAAAAAGCCGTTTTGTGCTTAATAGTGAGAGAAAGGTTTCACAGGTTTTTTTATGGGCATTTGAAACTTTTGAGAGTTTTAATAATGAAAAAAATCAGTATTTCAATATACTGTAGAAATAATGAAGGTTTTTAACAAGTCAGAAGGACAAAATATATTTACTTTATCATGCCTCTACAGTTCATCCCATGAATAATTTATCAATTTTTGTAAAACTACAAAAGTATGTTTCCCACACATTTTCACAAGGATTTTAATGCACCTTGCCAAAAAGCAAACAGGGAAAGGTAAATATTCAAGAGATATATAACAATGTTTCCTTAAAGAACAGCTGTAAATTAAGACCAGTTCCAAAACAGGGCATCTTATAATTATTGGTCAAGAAGCCTCCATGGCTATAATTCCCCTGTAGAATTTCTGTAGCTACACTGCCAGTAGTGTGTGAAGGGCTGGTATCTTCTCAGGAAATTATTTCCTGAAGTCTAAAATGTTTTGCAGCTGCGGTTATAAGCTCTTAGATCATGAGAAGAGACTAGTTCTGTATAACAATAAATTTAATTTTAAAAAACAATTAGTGGTTTTAATTTTCAATTTTGGCATAAAATGTTATGCTGATTTTTTCAAATATTTTTTTACTTTTAATCTGAATTTCCTAGTTTTCTAAGTTTTTCAGTAACATAAGCATTGTAGTAAGTTGTATAAAAATCAAAAAATTGCTGAATATTTTTATTTTTTCTTACAAATAAGGGGATATTTAGTTTAGGGAGTTTACTTACTTTCTGAAAAGCCATTAAGAAATACCTGTAACATATTATAAAAGGAAAATACAGTTAAAATTATCTCTCTATTTCAGGGTTCATCAGCATTTACGGAAGAGGTTTCACTGCCTTTTGTTAGAGTAGGTTGTGTAAAATTTATTGAAATAAAATTTGTTGACTTCTTAATCTCATAGCTTTGCTCTATAGAAATAATTTGAAGCTTAATATTTCTCAACTATTTCCTTCCACAGTTACTTCTGTATACTGCAGTGTTTGACACACTCCTGCGAAATTCCTTGGGCAGGTAGTCCAGGCATTGTCTACTGATAAAGTAAAAATCAGAGTTTAACTGGATGACAAAACAAGACTACAAAGTGCATAGATACATACTGCATAGCTGTTCATCTGTGAGAACAAGCTGGCCTAATTATTCCCTTTGTTTCCTCGGGAAGGTCTGGGGTTAGAAATATCCATGTATCTAACTGTTCCTTGTGAGGCTTATGAGTAGAGGAAAATGTTATACTATTTTGGTAACAATTTGATAGTGTTGGTCAAAAATTTTTGTTGGAAAAAATCATTTTCTCCATTTCTTCTATGCACCCAAACTCTCAGAAACATTTGCATTAGTTTTGATTGCACATTTAAATGGTTTTGGATCGAGATCAAATATGGCTAATATCACCTGGAAGGATTTTGCATGATAATAGAGCAGTAGCTGAAAGAGTTTGATTACAATTAAAGTTGAAATTCATCCATATTACATCCTTATTATACAAGACACTACTGAGATCTGCCTTAGAATATTCTTTAAAACTCAGGTGTATCTGCTAAATATTAGATTCATTACAAACTGCCTATTACTAATTTAATTTGAAGGGGGACTGATTCCAGTTATGAAACTAACAACTGCGAATGTAAAAGTACAGACAGGACTACCTCCATTACCATTAAAATTCATAGGAGATGGGTTAAGCAGTTCACATTTTCATTACATTGTTTACCTATAACAATCAGATTCTTGTTGCACTTGATGAAAATGTTGTATAGTAAAGGGCCTTAAACTACCCTAGAATTTCCCATTTTAAGGTGTTTACTGAAATATTACAAAAATACTTATTTTTATTTCTTATGCTTTTTCAGATAGTAAATCCAGTGCAGGTCTAAAATTTCTTTAAATTTCTCAGCATATGGTGACATTGGTCATCCTACCAGTCATTGGTGGATCTATATATATTGTTCTCATGCACTGACCCCACACAGTTCAGATGACTATCTGGGTGATTTATTCTATCTGTGTTTGTGGCTGTTTTATCCATTTTGATGCGGAACAACATTTGTTTCACTCTGGTCATCTGCTGTTTATTAACAGACTGATTCAGTAAGGTGGAGTACATCAAGGGAAGGTGAGAGCACCTGTGTGTACTAGACAAAGTTATTTATTTTGAAACTAAAAGGAGGCAAAGTTCTTGATTCCTTTCACACAAGGCAAAAGCATCTTGAGTCAGTTTCATCCACACCAGCTGTGGTATTTTGCTTTTAGCCATTCCGGTAACATTGCTCTCCTCCTTTCCCCTATTCATCCATTGTGTTAAACTGTATAAATGGCTAGAGCTCAAATCACTATCCCCATGTCTATAATGCTAAACTGACCATGCTCAGGATTGTTATCCAGTGCTGGTGCCATCTGGCATGGAATGGCAGGTATTCATGCTGCTAATCTCTGTGTTGGGAATGGTTCCTGGTCTATGACAACTCTTGAGGCAGAAACAGAAATGGTTTAAGAGAGTGTTAGATTGTCCAGGCTGAAATCATGACAGGAACTGTTGTAACAGTTTGAACATGCACACACATAAAAGAAAAAAAAAAAAAAAAAAAGGTCTGTGTCAGTGCCCAGGAAAATTTCCTGGCACTGTTTAATTTACCAATGTAGACATAGCCAAATAGACTTGATGCTCATGGTACTGAATTTTATTGTCCCTGAATTCCAGACCAAAGCTTGCAACCAACAGTTTGGCTCAAAGCTCTTTGTCAATAAGGCAAAAGTGTCAAGTATCTAAGAAAACTCACATCAGCTAGGACACTGAGTGGTGGATGCTTTGAGTAAGAAATGATGAACAGAGAAACATCTAGTCCTGAGGACAGAAAAAATGCTCATTGCATTATTGTCTTTGCCTCATTTCTTCCTGCTAAAAATAGACATCATGTTTATCTTCTAAAACTGCTCCTTTCTTCCCATTTAAAAAAGATGGAAACAGGAGGAGTGAGAATGACCTGCTCTTAAACCTCTGTATCTCCCGTCTTATATTACAGTAAGACTTTATACTACAACAGTGACTTCAGAGACTCATCCTGTCCTAAGGAAGATCAAAACCACATGCCTGTCTTTTAATTAAGCACAGTAGCTACCGGGTTCTAGATTAAAAAGGTATGGGCACTCTACAACATTCTTGCTCAAACTATGCAGGAAACCCTCATGATTAAGACATTCATCTATAGGTGTTAGGTGTTGGAGGCATGAGAAAAGCAAAACAGTGAGAAATCTGTAAAACACACATTTCCTTGACACGTAGTGCCCGGAGCAAACACAGGACAGGATGGAGGTCCAGTGATTTGTGTTTGTTGTGGCGCCAAGGAGGAATGTGAAGCGAGGTGTAGGCCGCACGGTCTCATTCTTCCACTCATCTCAAGGACAGATTTAGCTCCTGCTCTACCCTTTTCTCTCAAGGGATGATTTTTGCAGTAGCCTACCAGCCTTGTTCCTCATCCTCCCTTTTTTCCCCCCAAACCAGCTGTACCGCTGGCACCAGGGAATGTACTGTGTCGTTACTTAAAAGGTAATGGCTTGACTACAGTCCCACTCTCTCACACATACAAGCTAAGGTAAATACTACCCCAAGTTTGTACCTAACTTGGAGGGACAATAATCCAACACCAAATCGGAGGGACAGATTGACGGATTTGTGCTCTTGCCCACTGGCAGAAGGGATGCCGTTTGGTAAGATTTGAGCCCTCGGCTACGCTGTGTCTTTACCCAAGAACTAAGTGTGTGTGTGATTGCAATCATTTTTCTTTTGTGTAGTGCTATATAGCCTACCTGCAGTTTGTGCATTTATAGTAAGCAATCTTAAAGAATCTGTAGATGTTGCATAACAATAAATCGTACTATTTGTGAATCTGACTGCTTCTCTTGAATGCAACCAGACTTGCAGCATATGGGCTGGTGTGTGTGTCTGGGTCAGACCTACAGTTACGGCCTAAATTGGCATACATATTAAGAGATAAATCCAGCTGCCCCTAGCCGCTCTAATCTCTGAGGATCATCTAGAATGCAAGGGGATTCATCTCTCACCAAATTAATTCATCACCTTAAATGCAACAATAGGGAAGAGGGAATTCTGACTTCTAGAATTTTTATTTTTTTTTTTTTAATTAAAAGACATAGGACCAGAACATTTTAAGCATTGTAAAACTTTGAACTTATGGAAGCAAGACAAAGGTTTTCCAAAAAAATCCTCATTTAGTAGGATTTAAGAGATCTCACTTTTACAAAAAATGCAGATACAGGATGATATACTATAACTACAGTGATGTTACATCGCTTTCAAACGTTCATGTTCTGTTAATGAGAGTTAAAGATATTCAGTGTGAGATATCATTATGTTAATTACTGTTAAATTTCTATTGACTCTACTCCAGAAAACAGATGAGCTATTCCTCCTGCGAGTTTAGTCGTCTTACCCAGAATACCTCTTGCCTGAGACCTCTTCTTCTGTAAGGGAAAGGATAGAGATGACTTATCTGACAAGGAGCAGTTCCAGTTGAGTTTCTTACCTGAACTGGTCAAAATTCTCATCTGACCACAAGCTAGGGAACTATCACTTAAGCCATATTTCAGGATTTTATTATGTTATGCTAAGGATTAACCACAATTTAGTGGCATGTTAAATCAGAATTATAGTTACATTAAAATGCCAGCCAAGATCTTTATTTTAGACAAGAGAATAAGAGGACACTATTTCATAATATCTGAATAGATCCTCTCCAGGGTATCCTACTCAGGCCCCTAGCTAGGTTTTTGAGCCAATGACAACTATGAAGCTCATTTTCCTCGACCCTGCCAGATCTGTCCTTAGTACTACATCTGTAGTCTTAGTTTATGTTAAAATTAAAGATGTAGTTGTGTTAAAGACACAGTAAACAAGTAAAGTCAGGCTGCACAATGGCTGTATGGTGGTGCAGGTTATTAAAAACACATTGCAAAGTATGTGTAGTAAAATAATGATCAGCTTCCACACTTCCTAGTTTACTCTAGTGTTATACATCAACTGCATAAAGAATTAGCAGATCCAGACAAAGGAAGTTCTTTGATCTAGTTGGTTCATCTGTTCCTCAGACAAGTTTCTTTAGACCACTTTTTTCCCTTCTTGAGCCAAAACAATCAAGGTTATGAATTCAGTTTGTACACAGTTCAATGTATTTTCTCAAGGTTGCTTGTATTATTTACATGGAGTGAGTCAAATTTCCAAAACTACATAAAGCTTCGAGTACTGACATAGGCCTTTCTTGCATGTTCCTTATGCCCATGGTGTCTATTGCAGTATAAGTCTTTGGAGTTTCCATGCTTCCAAAATTTTACATGTGTCACAGTTGCTAAAATGATTTGTACAAGGCTTTTCTAAGGGAATATACAACAACTCAGCAACTGTTACAAGGTGTATAGATTAATTCTTAGAAAACACTGAAAATATACTTTGCATGTTTGAAGATAGCGTTTAAATTTCTCTCTTGAGATTTAGTGATAAAATATGAAATGTTATCCTCAGAGAGTTTTATTTAGCACTCTTAAAATAAAAAACAAATTCTGAGCAGAATATAAAAATCTAGAAACTAAGCTCAAATGCTTAGAACTACAATAGCAGATCAAGAACTTTTAAAATAATCCAGACTGCTGCTATACTGAAAGCAAAGATTTCAGAATTAGAGACATAGATTAGCTAGAAAAATTATGAATAAATTTATAGATATAGACACCAAAAGGATACAGCGATTTTCAGTGAGTTTGAACTTCCATAACTACAGAATGGCAATTACAGACTTGTACAAGGAGGATAACTCTTTCTTATCAACTGAAGAACAATATTGAATTCAATAACTGATGGCTATGGAACCTTGTGTCTTAAGGCAATAAAAAGAATTTTAATTCTGAGAACATTTCATATGGTTTGTTTAATGCATAATGTCTGGCAAGGGAAGTTTTCCTTTTGTTTCTTATGACTTGAGCTGTTACAGGTGCAAATAATGTATTTGAGCTGTGGTAATATATTAACTCATTTAGTTAAAACCAGTAAGTCAAATGTTTTTGAAATTTCTGCAGATAATTAAGTATAGAGTTTCTATATGATGGACAACTTTTTTATTTAATGTTAGTGTCTGAGAACCAAGAACCATTCTATTGCACAAACCAGTGTAATTGATGCTTTCACCAGAAATTAAACTGCTGTCATTGCTAAATAAAATATATATATTTGTATGATGAGGATTTATTCTTCTATTTCTGTCAATATGTTATAAGCTATTATAAGGTGATTCCCTAGAAGATGAATTAAAATGTTGTTTTCACAAAGAGATTATTCTTTGTTTAATTCTGTAAGTTTTTTTAAATAAATTACTTACAGTTCAATAAAACAATTCTGTTGTTTGATCTCTGTTAATGAGCCTAAATAAATACTCAATCTTCAGAACTATGTGAGTAGCACAAACACAGTCACATACAAATGAGGCAAAGAAAGTACATAATCAATTATTTAAAGATCAGTCTTTTAGTAATTTTTAAGACTATTTCTATTAAGTATGGTACCATAAAATCTAACTTGGGTCCTCAAATATAAGTGTTTAATGGGCTATATAGTAATATTTTTCCCTTTTACAATTAGATTATAAAGAATATATAAAGGCTAGTTCTCAAATATTTGGCCTAATAACATAGCTTATGTCAGAAAAAAAATAATCCATGGGATGGATGGGGTAAAACGCAGTAAACTGAGTTTTATTCAGAAGTTAACAGAACTGCTCTATGCAACTAAATCAGCAGGGAGCATGTAAGTATGCACAATGACCAGCAGAAATCCCAAGGACTATACTATTATCCTTACTAAGAACTTGTGTACAGTAAGAAGTCAGGGTAGACTTGGGGCTATACATTAATAGTGTAAATATACTGTGTTGTGGCTACCATGCACCAGTTCCATGTGTACTCTTAGCTAACTATTTCTTACTGACACAAAATGTGCACTAACATTTCATAAATATCTGAACCCACTAAGGGCATATTTACACCTCAGACTGCAATGTAATATAGGGATACTTGATCTAGCTTGAAATGAGTTAGCTTAATTACATGAAGCATTGGGGATGGAATGAAACCAGCAAATTGCACTATTTCCTGGACAGGGAGAATCTGCAGTCTGTGAACACCATGATGGGAGGCATATTTTTATAAATATGAGGCAGGCGTGGTCTGTGAACACCAAAAGAATGTACAATGGGTCCTTGGGAGCAAGAGTGAACTAATTCACACTCTGTTTCACCTGTTCCTAACTCCCTGCATGGGTAAATCCTAAAATTACTGGGAACATGAAGGGCTGCTGTTAAAAGTGGAAAGTCCAAGGTTCTTAACTTCTGTTAAATTCTCAGAGAAACAAGAAAATAGACATTGATCTAGAAACTGAATAAGAGCTGTTCATGCCACTCTTTGCTTTTCCATAGAGTACTTTGTGAGAGACATGGTGATAAAGCTCCTTTAGAGGCTTATGTAAGTGGTATGTGGAGAAATGAGATGGCAGAAGTTTTGTGGAAAGAGGCTAAAGCATAATAAATCTGTTCCAAGCAAGCACCCAGCAAGTCCATAGTGATGAGGCAGGCTGAAGGTCAAACCAGAAAGTCAAGTCAGCAGTTTGCAGGTCTGGATCAAGGAGGTACGAGATGGAATGCAGATACAGTGGCAATGAAACCACAGCCTAGATCAGGTGGGGGCTAAGCACAGGAGCATCAGATCTTAGTCATTACCCCAATCACAGTCAGAGAGAGCCACTGCTGAGGCTTCTAGCTTTTTTCCCAGTAAGTTCTAAAGCTGGCCAAGGCCTTTCAAACAGATCACTCTTTTGAAGAAACTGGCCTTGAATGCAACCTGTTAAAATTCTAGAAGGGAGGCAATGCACTTCGGCTTGGCACATTGTGAATCTGGCTCATATATAATCTAAAGACAGTTTCCAGGAATCTAAATGGAATTATTTAACCATAATTGATGGTTTTAAGTCTTCTGTAGGACATGTGCATGAGGACAGAGCTCCTAGTACCATGTGAGGGCCTTTGAGTCCAGTTCAGAAGAGTACCTTCATGTAACTCACATCCTACAATACCTCTGTATTTTGAAGAGATGTCCAAACCTGCAAGCAGGTCCAAAAATTTTAACATTGGAATCTGTGACAGCATCATGTCTCAATTGTTTTGCTTGTGGAGCTGGAAAGCATCGGTAAGCAACATCTGTCCTCAGATTTCTTTAAGTCTTCTCTTCTAATCTCTTTTTGCATTTATTTCTGCAAATTATAATTTTGGCTTTGTTCTTGATATTTGATTTTGAAGAACAGTTTTTACTAATTATTTTTCCACTCATTCCTTATAGTGTTTTATAGTGTCAGAGATACCTGTTGATTCTCTTATAATTTATGGTTGCCGCATGACATCAAATTTGCTGAAAATATTTGCATATGTTCATATTACTTTTTTAATCCTCACTCTTGTGGTTCAAAGTTTGCATGACTGTAAAAGAGAGGTTAAGTAGGATGTGAACTGAAATATGGATTTTGTTTGGAAAAAGGAAACATTGCATGCAAATGTAAAGTCATTCTGATAACACATACCTGTAATATTACTGTAACAAGTAAATGGTATTAAATGCAAGTATACTCCAGAATATTTTTTCTGTATCTGTATGTTTCTATATACATATGTGCTTTTTTTCTAATGGATCATGGGTTTTGTGGAATGAACTATTAATGACTATGAAATAAGGGTGTGTAAGTGACTAGGTTTTGCCAGTAAACTTTTATCAATACTTGGTTCTGGAGGCTGAGGTGGTCACGCTCAAGAACTCATCGCTGAGGAAGGCTGCAATTCAAGTGGGTGTTTTCTTTTTTCCTGGTCTTTCCTCATCTGCTATAAGGTACTTCTTTTACTTCTGCCTATTGTATGTCCTCAGCTTAATATCGCGAATTTTACTACTTACACATTTTTCTGCCCTATTTTTTCTGCAGCTATGATTTGTATTTTCACAGTAATTTTATGTTTATCTCTGATGAAAAAACACTCTTTGCTGTTTGTGCTACTGCTAGTGTTACAGTGTTGCAACTTGTTTATACATTGTTGCTGGCACATATTTTTTTGTAAAATGTATTTTCCCAGCCTATCTTTCATTTTCAGTTTTACTGCAAATATAAATTCAGCAATGGTCAAAACCTGCACGTAGAAAAGTTTTGGAAGCTCAAATTGGACCACAGAATATCCTGAAAAAAATACAGTAGTGCCTCTAATAAAAAGATCAGACTAGGACTTAAGTGCTAATTTCGCATGCATGTGTAGTAAATGAGGCTCTCCATGTTGGTTGAAAGCTTCTTCTATCATATTTATTCATATTTATTTTATTTATTTCTTTATTCATATTTATTTTCATATTCTCTGTATAACACCAGTGAAAATTCTTTGTGGGAACATATCTCATGGTTTCTACAGAGAATCTGTACAAATTTGGACACCGAAGTATAACTTTTCATCTGTATAAACTATGTGTAGATTTTTCAGTCAGATCTATGTGGTTGATCCGTGGATAGAAACAACTGTGAAAGAGTGTCTGGAGTCTGCTAATGACTATTTTTCATGGCAAGGGAAAAAAAAAAAAAAAAAACAAAACAGGAGGAATTGGAAAAAGGCAAATCCATGCTATCTTTGATCTGTTAAGATAACAGCTTTTATCAACATGAGAATATGGCCTTGGTAACCAAAACCAATGGCATACATTTTTCAGTCCCGTAACATTACTGCTGAGTAATGTTTAAGATAGTGGAGATTAAAGTGATTTTTGTAATGCTGGTTTTACAGAGTAGAAGGTGGAGAGTTTTCTGAGAGGCAAGAAGAGACAGAATTACCCTATATCAATGAAAGTCTTGTATTTTCATATCAATTCAAACATCTCTTTGTGAAACTGTTAACATCACACCCATATGGTAATAAACCAAAATACAAAAGAGTTAGGGCAATTCCTAACAGGGAGACTTGGGTTGTAGTCAGGCTTGGAGCAGTACTAACTAGCGGACTGACTAGGGAACTGTCAGCAGGGGGATGGATTTCTAAATATGTGCATTTTTCTCTCTTGGACTACACAAAAATAAACCTCATACAGCTCTGTAAAGTAATCAGGTGAGATATCCTGGGTAATATATTTTGTACCATTTGTTTCCTTTTTCTCTTAAGAATATGGCTGATATTTCATCCAGGCAATTCAGATACAGGCCTTCCACTTCACAGAAAGTTCCTCAAGTTTGTGAATTGTAATTTTCTATGTATGATGATAGTGAAGAATGGAGAGAATTGTCCTCTTGTATTGACCTGCAGATAGTCACAATGACCAAATGTGGGATAGACACCTAAAAACACAGGTAGATATTATGGTTATCAGGGATAGGACAGCTGTAATTTATACAGCTAAAATTATAGTCACAGATTTAAATTAATGAAGGTAGTAAATATGCCAAAATTTTAGGAACTCAGCAGAGTTCTGAATGGAACCAGCCTGGCTGGAGCCAGCCAGGTTCGATGGTGGCTTCTCATGTTGATGCTTCTGTGAGATAATCTGGGTGCACACCTTCATCTCCAAGTTCATTGTTCTTCCCTCCTAGGTGCTCTGGTCTGCTGAAGGAAATCAGGATGCACGAGTAGTGAAGGTGTCAAATTGTGCTCTAGCAGTTTTGCCGGTCTGCATGATGAAGTAGCTCCCTGCACAATTCAGACACAAAACCACAATCCTAAGAGTGAAAAGGATTGCAGAAGAACATTGAGGTAATTCTCTTGTTCAAGAAATGAACTAGTGTATCGTTATTTCTCTCATAAGACGGAGCAGAATAGATGGAATTCTTGTTTGTTCAGAAGCTGTTATGTTTTGTTTTTGTTTTGTTTTTGTTTTGGTTTTGTTTTGGTTTTGTTTTGTTTTTGTTTTGTTTTTGTTTTGTTTTGTTTTGTTTTGTTTTGTTTTGTTTTGTTTTGTTTTGTTTTGTTTTGTTTTGTTTTGTTTTGTTTTGTTTTGTTTTGTTTTGTTTTGTTTTGTTTTGTTTTGTTTTGTTTTGTTTTGTTTTGTTTTGTTTTGTTTTGTTTTGTTTTGTTTTGTTTTTGTTTTTTTCACTTCATCACTGTTTCTTAACAGATGTTTCTTGAGGCCATCTGACTAACAGCGGAAAGTCCAGAACATTTCCAGCCAAATTATTCCACAGTGTTACAGTCTCACCATTGTTTTTTATTCCTAATAGCTAGACTGAAACTAGGCTTTTTTTGTTGTTGTTGTTATTACTGTTCTTGATATTTGATATAACCGGCTCTTATTCTTGTTCAGGTGTGTTTCCCTAACCTAGAGAGTGTATTTCAGTCAGATTCTGACCAGTGCTGAGAAAAATAATTTCCTACATCTGGTATCCATAATCCTGTTATATATCCCATATGATATTTACTTTTTCTTTTTAATGTTAGCTGAAGTTCAGTTGGTGATCGCCTGGAATGCCTGAGTTCTTTTTATCTTCCCCGCTCTGTATTTGCAAACTTGACTGTTCCTGTTTAACTGTAATAACTTTTCTTTCAGTTCCATTTACAATACCTCCACTTACAGCCTTGTTATCCTTATGTTGTTTACTCAGTGATGAAAGTGGCTTTTTAAACTTCAATTTGGAAGGATGTAGCTGCCTCCTGTTTATGACTTAATATGTGAGCTAATTTTAATTAGGAGACACTATGCCCTGCTGATTCATAGGTCTCAGCTTCCTCGAAAGATCTATGTTTTTTGTTCCTGTGATTGATACTACTTTTAGCATGTGACAAAAATCTCATTTTCATCTTTAACAAAAAAATCAATTCAATTTACTTTTGCATACTGTGTTTCCAGTTTCAGATCACTTTGAATTCTAATAGTCCTTTGATCGAGTTACAGTCCTCTGGGGCTGCTATTGCTAGCAGTCATAATAAACATTATCTGAATGACAGAATGCATTATTTCACTGTTTCTGTGTAAGGAAATTATTCACTTGAAACACCAAAAAACCCACAATGTCTTAACATCTGGACTGTATTAACAGAAGCACAGCTAATAGATAGGAGAAAGATTTAGTGTCCTTTCTGGCACTTTTTAGACTGCTTCTGGAATATTGTGTCTGGTTTCAGGCACCTCAAAAGAAGAAAAAAGTTAATAAACTGGACTAAGTTCAGTGAGGGACCTGTGAGCTGCTGGGGGGCTGGAGCACTTGCCTTGTGAGGAGAGGCTGAGGGACCAGGGCTTGTTTGGCCTAGAGAAGAGAAGGTTTTTGAAAAACCAGACCAAAGCTCTCTACTGTAGAGAACTTCATGAGCTGTCTCTTATTTAGAGACCATACAGCCACATTAGGAAGGTTCTCTGCTTGATTTTAGTACATCTTAAAGGTAATTTGAGCATTTGTAGAGCCATTTCAAATTATATTCATTCCTACTGATAATATCTGTGTTTCCATTGAGTGGATTTCCAAACATGATTCTGTCAGTGCATGCTTGTGTGTGTTCAACAAAACTGGTAAGCTTAACAAGTATGTCCAAGAAAAGAGCCAATTCCACTGAAGAAAATTTGAATTATGCAATTTCTTCAGGTTTGTGTTTAGCTTCTTGCCACTCTGCAATTACTTTCTTGCCCTTCCTTTATCTTAGCTTTTGTCAGGGGACATGGGAGAGAAATAATCTTGTGAAACTGAACCAGTTCAACACTTCTCATCAATGCCAACAAATTGAGGGAAAAGTTAAGTTTCCTTCTGCAATGTTAGCTTATACCTGAACCATAACAGGCTCTCTCTTGAAGATACCTGTTGTAGGTTGGAAAACCTGTAAATCATTAATTTCCTACAGAAATGAGACTATAGATGACTTGCTATATAGTCTCAGACTATTTTTACAAGGTCACACCCATCTGACTTAGGTTCTTTCATGGTATGAGAATATCTGAGCATTCCTGATAATAGTCACTCCTTCAAAACCCTGGAAATCTATTCTCATTTTACAAGAGAAGTTCTGACTGACAGAGAAGTAAAGGGACTTAAACACAGTTTATATTAACAAGCCATGCTTGAACAAGCAGCTGAACCCAGTCTTCTAAGGAATACCAGTGCCCAACAGAGAAAAAGAACAACAGTTCTTTGAACCATGAAAAAGTCCTTTACAATATGATGCTATGTTACAGTAATTCATCATGTTAGAGCTGTGCTGATGAGCAGTCATTTACTGATGGAGAATAGCCAGGCTGTTGCTCTCGTCAGCATGCTGCACTGCCTGCAGAGGCTCAAAGGTCAGGCTGCAATCTACATTTCCCATTCCTAGCCTGAAAAGAGGTGGAGTTGTGTTATGAAAGGAAAATTCAGCCTCTGGAGGAAGTGAAACTTTCAGGACACTGTCCAACAATACCTTTAATCTGAATAAAAAAGTGGTATGGGTTCCTGTAAGAATAAAATCCACGATACTGTTAAAAAGATAATTCAACATGACTGAGAGACTACATAATGAGACAAAGTAGGTCATTCTTTATATCTTAGAGAATTTCTGGTTTTCTTATTTTCTACTTGGATACACCTTGTAGCTGCAAAATATTACTGCCACTATTCTAGTCACATCTGTTGTCTCATTTATTTGCAGAAAATATCTCTGACTTTCAAATTCTATATCATGACAATGTTTTTGTTATCTCAGCTTCCTTAAAATCATTGTATAATAGTTAATTGTTATTGGTATCTAGTGGAGAATTCTAACAAAAGCAGAATTACAATACGGAACTGGAAGTACCCAAGGCCTACTGCATCAACTTTCTTACTTTCTGACTGATGAGGTAACTCTACATTTAATTTAAGTCAGAGAGCAGAATAAATATTTTGTAGGTATATTGGCCTAGATTTTCTGCATTTTGCTAGGACTACTCATTGCCACTTTCTGCTACTGCATGTACCTAACTAGAGGTTCAACTAAATATTAGACTATTATAGGAGTACATTCAGATAGCATCAAGGAACTGTACTGCTTTTAGACAGAATGTACCCCACAACCAACTCTTGGGGCATGAAAGAATATGGGGGTTTTTTGTGACTAAGCAGTCTTACACATCATAGAATCATAGAATGGTTTGGGTTGGAAAGGACCTTAAAGATCATCTAGTTCCAACCCCCTTGCCATGGGCAGGGACACCTTCCACTACATCAGGTTGCTCAAAGTCCTGTCCAACCTGGACTTGAACACTTCCAGGGAGGGGACATTCACAACCTCTCTGGGCAACTTGTTCCAGTGTCTCTCCACACTCACAGTAAAGAATTTCTTCCTTAAATCTAATCTAAATCTATCCTTTTTCAGTTTAAAACCATTGCCCCTCTACCTATTACTATACTCCCTCATAAAGAGTCCCTCACCATCTTTCCTGTGGGCCCCCTTTAAGTACTGGAAGGCTGCTATAAGGTCTCCCCGGAGCCTTCTCTTCTCCAGGCTGAACAACCCCAACTCTCTCAGCCTGTGCCCATAGGGGAGATCCATCAGCCCCCTGATCATCTTTGTGGCCTTCCTCTGGACTTGCTCCAACAGGTCCATGTCCTTCTTATGTTGGGGGACCCAGAACTGTACTCCAGGTACTCATGAGTGTGGAGTAGAGGGAGAGAATCACCTCCCTTGACCTGCTGGACACACTTCTCTTGATGCAGCCTTTTCTGGGCTGTGAGAGTACACTGCTGGCTCATAATCATTTTTCCATCCACTAATACCCCCAAGCCCTTCTCTGCAGGGCTGGTCTCAATTCATTCATTGCCCAGTCTGTGTTTGTGCTTGGGATTGCCTACACCTAATTACAGGACCTTAAACTTGGCCTTGTTGAATTTCATGAGATTTGCATGGGCCTGCCCCTCAAGCCTTTCAAGGTCTCTCTGAATGGCATCCCTTTCCCCAGAATGTTGACTGCATTACACAGCTTGGTGTCATTGGCAAACTTGTTGAGGGTCCACTTAATCCCACTGTCCATGTCTCCAACAGAGATATCAAACAGCACTGGTCCTAACACAGGTCTCCACTTGTACATTGAGTTGTTGACTGCAACTCTCGGAGTGCAAACATCCAGCCAATTCCTTATCCACCAAGTGGTCCATCCATCAAATCCATGCCTCTCCAATGTAGAGACAAGGATGTCATGTGAGACAGTGTCAAATGCTTTGCACAAGTCCAGGTAGATGATGTCAGTTGCTCTTCCCTTATCTACCAGTGCTGTAACCCCATCATACAAGTCCACCAAATTTGTCAGGCACGATCTGCCCTTAGTGAAGCCATGTTGGCCGTCACTAATTATGTCCTTATTTTCCATGTGCTCTAGTATAGTTTCCAGGAGGATCTGCTTCATGATCTTGCTGGGCACAGAGGTGAGGCTGATTGGCCTGTAGTTCCCCAGGTCTTCCTTTTTTCCCTTTTTAAAAATGGGGTTATGTTTCCCCTTTTCCAGTCAGCGGGAACCTGACCAGACTGCCACAACTTCTCAAATATGATGGATAGTGGCTTAGCTACTTCATCTGCCAGTTACCTCAGGACCTGCAGATGCATCTCATCAGGTCCCGTGGACTTGTGCTCCTTCAGGTTTCTTAGATGTTATTGAACCTCATCTTCTCCTACAATGGGTGGTTCTTCAGTCTCCAGTCCATTTACCTTCTGCATCTCAGACAATGTCGCTGGAGCACTTGCCAGTGAAGACTGAGGCAAAAAATTCATTCAGTACTTCAGCATTCTCCATATCCTGGGTAACCAAGTCTTCCTTTTCCTTCCAGAGAGGGCCCACATTTTCTCTAGTCTTCCTTTTATTACTGATGTACCTGTAAAATCTTTTCTTGTTGCCCTTGATGTCCCTGGCCAAATTTAATTCTATCAGGACTTTGGCCTTCCTAACCTGATCCCTGGCTACCCAGACAGTTTCTGTGTTTTCTTCCCAGGCATTCTGTCCTTGCTTCTACACTCTGTAGGGTTTCTTTTTGCTTTTGAGCTTCTCCAGGAGCTCCTGTTCATCTATGTAGGCCTTCTGACATTCTTATCTGTCTTTGTTGGGATGGATCCCTCCTGAGCTTGGAGGAGGGAATCCTTGAATATTAACCAGCTTTCTTGGGCCCCTCTTTTATCGAGGGCTTTATCCCATGCTACTCTGCCAAGCAGATCCCTGACGAGGCCAAAGTCTTTCTTCTGAAGTCCAGTGTAGTGAGCTTGCTGTGTGCTCTCCTCACTGACCTAAGGATCTTCCAGTTTGCCCTGAGTGCACTTCTGTAGAATGTAATGTGAACCAACATAACTAAATTCTTCACTGAGAATAGTGTATATTAATATATTCTGTGCAAATTACCTTACTCCACTGTGAATCATTTGTGAACAGATGCTGTTATTCATCCTTGGGCAGCATTTTTCTATCCAAGGTATTTCCTGATGATTTATGCATATTTCCCAGGACAATGCCACCTGCATTCCTTGTATCCAGAGGGTACATATGGGTATACAGACCCCTAACTCTTCCCTGCACTCCAACCAGAATTATTATACGTTAAATTTTAGTATTACTTTTGTATCTGTGCCCCTGCTTAAAGTTGCCACAGAAGATTAAGAAAAAGGCAGCTGATGTTTAGGAATGGATGCATGGAAATGAATGTGAAATATTCCATTTATGCACAGACCTCTGTGTTTTGCCTTGGTATGGCCAAAGGTAATAAATGAAGGTAGTTTTTAATTGTTTTCACAACATGGAGTCAATGGGAGTAGCAATAGCAGTTCCCAGTTCCTGTACAGTGTTTTTCATTGCAGAATAAGATGTGAAAGTGTGTGTAGGAATGAGGTATGTCAAAGTCAAGCAAGTTGGCAGAGAGTTATAAGGAGAGGTGATAGTGTAGATTTGTTTTTGTTTTGGAGTTTTTTTGAGGAGGGGAGGGTGGAAGAATGGTTCCCGGAGAACAGTAAGACTACCAGTTTTGGATCATTTGCTAACAGCAACTGTTAGGCTGGAATATAAGTATACTTCCGATGATGATACCTATGTGTACAATACTAAGAAGTTACATGAATTTGCTGAGTTGTATTTTTGACTTCCATCATCCACATAAGTGTTGTACAGAAAGCAGATGACTACAGTGGTCCTTGGTTTTGCAGTTTTCCTGTAAGGCAAGTTTAACCTTTCAGTTGGGAAGGAAAAAAATCAGGGATTTTTAGGCTCACTATTAAAGGAATAAAATAACAAAAAATTAAATATCAGCTGGGTTTGAATCTAGGGTTTGAATTTTAGATGATTTTGTGATTTTTAAGCAGGAACAAATGTAATAAGACCAATATTTTTGATAGATAACAAGGAGTAATTGTATTATTTTACTTTGTACCTTTACCTGGGCATTGATGGTGGGCAGCCACAGTTTATTTAGTTACATGACTTATTTTGTGTGTCAAGATAAGCATTTTCCAGTGTGTAAGAATGTAGTTTCTGTTTCTGTTGGTTTTGAAACCCTAGTCCCCAAAGTTCCTGAGAATCTCTATACTTTGACAGACTATATACTGACAGAGTTCTTCATATTGCTCTATTATTTAGTCTCTATTTTTAATCTTAACTTTGCAGAGTATGGGAAGAAAAGTCAGAAAAAAAAAAAAAGATATGGGAGGGTGTCTGTTAATGAATCCATTGTAAAACTTCTGACATAGCAGAGTTTGTCTTTACCTCTAACTTACACCTCATGTTCTTTGCTTACATAGGTTAGTCAAAGAAATGTTGCTGCAGTTGCTAACTTTTTTTTTAAGTTGTGAGATATTTCTCATCATAATTTCCAAAATGTTATGCTTTATAATGTTAGAATATAAAAATATCCTTCTGATAATACTATCTGTAGCTATACTAAAAACTCCTGTCTTTAGGTAGGACAATCACTGTGTTTATAAATATTTCATGGTAGGGAGTAGAGGATTATCCAAATACAAATTGGAGTTATCCATCACTGGATTGGGCCCTTGTTATCTTAATAAGGCATCATTCATAGAAGCTGGTTCCCTTAGCTGTGAACTTTAACAAGTGAAAGTGTTTAGGAAAACTGCTTCTTGAGACCTAATCAGTTTTAAATGGACCTTTCCAAATTTCAACTGTCCTCTCCATTTTCTTCATGCTAATTTAACTGCGGAAAGTGACTATAGCAGAGAGATCATAAGGACTTGTAGGTCCTTTTTCTTATTACTTGTCTTACTCATTTATTATTATATTAACGAGGTTATTTCCCACTGCCTCTGTTGCAGTTTTGTTCTCCTGATTTTCCTGGTTTTAAGTCTCTAAGAAGTGTGTGTGTCAGCACTTAAAAATCAAGTCTGTAGTGGTTTACCCATCTTTCAGAGGAGCACAATATCTATCAAAAGAATCTCAGAGACTAGCTGCATATTTGCAAAATCACACATCACTCTACATTTGAAGATGATAGAAGTTTATATCCTTGAATATTACCTCATTAGATGGTTGCTTTACAACTGGTAATCACTTTCACAGATATCAGAATGACAGATGAGAAGACGAAGGTGTCAGTAAAATGTTTCTTTAAAGGAAAACTGGAAACTGAGATAAACTGTGACTGGACAAACTAGTCAATGTCCCTTAACCTTTTCTACTTAAGATTAAGGCACTGAACAAATACTTTTCATATCTTTTGTTATTACTTTCAATACAGAATATTTTCCCTCCTCTTGTGAATTTTGGTGTTACTGAAAAGTGAGACAACAAAACACAGGGAACAAACAGTGTTTTCCCTTTAGCTCTTATTGTTATAATATGTTGTATTGTTTCTTTTTTACCATGTAGTGTTAAAGAATTTTAAATAAGGGAGAAAATCTGTGACTACAGTATAGTAATCTCTGCCAGGGGAAGAAATCACACTTCATCAAATACTTTCTCATGGATTTAGGATATCTCTCACATTCTTGTCCCTTCAGTCTCTTCAGCTGGTGGTGAAATGATGTCTGGAGAGGTGGAGTAGCTGGAGATGTTTGTTTCTAAGCATTTCTACAATTGTAATCCTTTAAGTATGAAACAGAGGGAGAAAAAAAGATTTGAAAGCTGCTTTTTGTGGTTTTGTTGCTTATATCCTATTTCTCCTTCATCTCATTTGTTTCCCACACAGGAAAAGCTATTAAAAAGCTGAAGACATATCAATGTTTTTGTCAAAAGTTTACATGGCGCAAATGTATTCAAATTTTCTGTTCCCTATGTAACATTCTGCTGTGTTTATTCTGTTTCTAAGTAACACTTATGTTACTTAGTTACTAACTACTAATGTTCATTTTTTTCTGAATGTAGAGTGAAAATTGTAGGAGAGGTAAATTAAGAAACGTGATTGCTAGTTATAATTTCATGTTGTTTAAGCATAAGCTAATTAGATCTTGCAGTGTTTAATCCATCCATAAATGTGAGAACATCCACTGTTGATTAATTGCATCTCATAAGCATTCAGTTGCTGCACATTTGAGTTAAAATGTCAAGGAACACAGTAAACATTTCTGACTTTTCTTTTTTTGAACATGTATGCAATCCTTCTAGAGGAGCTACCAGAGCTCCACTCCAAAAAAAGGTTATATGAAATATGTTTAGAAATAATTAGGAATATTCTCCTACTCGTATCCTTGCTGATTAGCACACTGAAAGTCTGCTACCTTTGAAATATTTTCCAGTTGTGTGATCTACAAATTAGTGACTGAAGCTAGTCTTATTTTCATATTTTAATGAAGGTTTAGAGTGAGAATAGTAGCAGATTGACATGGACATTCCCTCTTTCATTTTAGGACAGCACATGAAATTGCTCAGATGGACTTCCTCATTGTGCTTCTCTGAATCTAATTATTTATGAACACCTCCAGGAGTGACAGAATAATGATTTACATATACATTCAGTTCTTAAACAAATGATTTCTCTCAAGATAATGGATTTCAGTGTATGAACAGCATAATGTCTGAATTTAGCGGAGATGACTGAAATTTCATTGATTAGTAGACATAAGAAACAAGAATGACTTTTACTGATTATTAACAAGGGCAACTTGAGAACAAAGCTGGTTGCTTAGCACAGAAAAGCTCCCCCCCCCCCCCCCTTTTTGAATTAGTGTGCAGTAAATCTGAAAAATTTTTGTTCAGTATCTTCTAATACAAGTGTAAGATTTATACCCTATCTATAAATGATGGCTAGTATCCCACCACTCCATTTTACTTGTTCTAGTGAAAAAAATCCTATCCTTCTGATCGTGCTACACATGAATGAATGATAATTCAGTGATATGCCAATAGTGATGAAAATCCCTCTGTGGTCATGCTTTCCTTATATACAATAAATCACAAAATTTGTGTTAGAACTTGTAGATATTGTCATAGATTCTGGTAATATGATGAGAAAGAATGCAGAAACTGTAGTAGGCCTCCTCATCACAATATGAAAAATGTGTGAAATATAATGTTTAAATATCTGATTACCTATTTATTTAAGAAAATGTTTTATTCTACCAGATACAAAACCATTTTTTACTCTCAGATAACTTCTTTACACTCTAATTGCTTTCAGAAATTAAAAGTTCAGGAAAAAAATCATTGGAAAGCTAAAATTAAATTTACAAAAATATTAAATTTACAAAAATAGTAAATTTAGTTATCTTAAAGTATGTACTTTCTTGGAAGGAGGTATGAACAACTATTGTGATTTACACTGATTTCAATGCATGTTTGCAATAAAGTTTGCAAGTAAATTAGACATTAAGCCCAATTAAATTCCTGTGGGGATGAAAAAAATAAAATGTTGTATATTAGAGTGAAAATTCAATTGTCTGAATGTATAGTAGTTTCTCTTGAAATGCTCTAATGCTTCTGATATTTTTTCTGTAATTCTCTGATAGCGATCTGTTTTTTATATATTACTAGATTTACTCCTAAAAAGAGAATGGAATTACTATAACCAGAAATCAGAAAAAAACCCAAACCTATTTAATATTTATGTGGCTTTCTTATTCCTTTTAATTATAGGAAACATGGAAGGATATAGTAAAAGTTTTTGAATTACTGATATTTTGGATCAGACCTTTCCTCAAAAACAGGCTATGATATCACAACTCACAATGATTTACACTACCATAATTTCATTGTAAATTTGATTTATGTAAGAGTCATCCCTCTGTTCCTAAGCAGAGGCTTCCAGTGCTAAAGCAAAACTTCCCCAGCCAAAAAAGCAACATGCTGATCACCTGGAAAGTACAATGTAAGTGTCATGGTTAAGACAGACTATTCACAAAAAATTGTTACCTGAACCTTCCTGAAAAAGGAATGTCTGGAATTGTGCATGCTGTCAGAAGACACAGCAGATGTCACAATATCTGGCATGCTATTACCATATTAAGAGATGATGTATAAGAGATACAGAGAACATAAAGCATATGTCTCTATATTCAGTCTGAAGTCCAAGGTGTGGTCTCTAGACAAAAGTTTCGCATTTGCGCTATATGTTTTACTGCCTAATTTCCAAGAAAACTTTATAAAGAGAGAGGTAAATTTTGTCTGGCTTTTCCTCCTGCTTGTGATCATTGACAAGAGAAGCTCAACAAGATCTTCTGACTGTTAATTTACTTAATGGATAAAATTTGTTCATGCAATTTGTGCTTGCATAGGAAAATAAATATTGTGGAAGAAATAGTGTTTTTCTGGGATTTAAGTTGGAATAAAAGATGTGCAATGAGTAGAAAGGAAAAGGAAACTGTGTGTATGAGAGAGAAGAACATGCTTTTACATCTGGCCTGAATATATTATCTGTGCAAAGTGTTTGATGGGTAACGCAGGCAAATACTTTTCAATCTGTAGGTTGCTGTCAAATTGTGAACTATCATTGTAAAATACTTTATGATGAGCTAGAATTTTTATTTTCTATGTAAATGGCTGAAATACTTTAAATGAGTGAATGACAAATAGTGTAAAAATATATCCTGTCTGAGTTTCAGCTTTCAATGTGGATGCTCAAAGTGTGAATGTGAATGAAAACCTATTCATGCAAACCTCTAGAACAGAGAATTGGAGTGAGTAGGAGTACATCTGTCAGAGAAAATCTTCATGAGTGTTGTCTGGTTTATGTGGCAGTTTAAGGCTTTCCAACTTTTCAGTCGCAGAATGGCATAAGAAATATCACAAAACTAATGGTACCTGGCAAAGTATGACCTTTATTGACAGTGCTGCTGTTCCTGAAATATTTGTTACATCAAGAATTTTATGCAGTAAAACACTCTTTTCTGATGGTCTGAGTAATAGAATTTAAATCTGGAACTGAACACAAACATTTCCTTGAACACTGCAAAGATCTTATTGATTTAGGTCTCTTCATGCTGAAAAGAAATGAGGAGGGAGAGTATGAGAAACATCATTTAACTCTGGTTTGCTGTTTGAAGTGTTGTCTCCCTTAAGTGATTTGAAGTGGTGGAAATGAGGAAAAAAAAAAATAAGTGTCAGCATGGGAAAAACATCTGGGAAAGGTGTCTCTGCCTTTCCCTAAGAGTAACTGAGCAGGCTCAGCTCAGAGGGTTTTGGGAATGCAGTCAGACAGATGGATGAACAGACTGACGGGGACTGGCAGGGAGAGTTAGGGAAATGGTTTTATAGCAGACAACACATTATTTGTGGTAACCAGAGGGAGTGTACTTCAACCAGAGGACTGGATAAAAGACCTACCCTGCAAGGACACAGTGGTCAGAGGGTAGACTTGATTTCCAGGTTTTCTCTTCAGTCTGTGTCACTCTCATTAAGATTCTCATAGTCTCAGTCTTAGCTGTTTAATTACTTACTCTGGTGAGTCATTATCTTCAAAAACTATCTTACACTCTAAAAAACCCACTACCTGTAGTGAGAGTGAGGTGGCACTGCTTAAAAGAAAAGTTGAGGCAACTCCACCTCAGGCTCTGAAGCTGGGAGTCTGTGTTACTAGGTTTGTTAGTAAAATCTGCAGCTATCCTCCACAATGGTGTGGAGTAAGTTAATCAAATCTCTTTAAAGCAACAGAGAAATAGTTTTATTTATGTTGCTATTTGCAACCTTCTTTAAAATAATTATTCAGTGTTTATTGATGACAACAAGAAGCATGTTAGAAAGGTAGAAAGATTAGTGTCATCTTTGGCTTGGAGAGGTCTCCAGAGAAAAGTGCAGAAAGTCCTTCTTCAACTCTTCATAAAGGAATCAGAAGATCATAGCTCTACTTTTTCTTGGCTAATCAGTGTTTCCATACACACAGTGCTTCTTTTGGTTAACTGACTGATTTTTTTCATCTTGCTTCTGTTAAGGATTTTTTTTTATTATTATTATTGTAATAATTTTTTTTAATTTCTGTTTTCACATTCTGGAGTTCTAGGCCTTGTTACTCTTTGTGGCTAACTCTTAAATTTACAAAGAAGTTGGACTATAATATCTTGGTTGTCTTCAGTAAAGTTGAAAAATATTGTTTACCACTTCTTAGTTGTTTAAAGAGTTATTATAAGTATCAAACTGTTAAAAGCCATGCAGAAGTGGCTAAGCAAATAATAAGATATTGAACTCCACAGCATTTACTTTGAAAGTAGTCTAGATTTTTTTACCATCTAGGCTAATGGTAAACTAGATTTGGAGGAAGCATCAGTTTCCCTCACATGTTTTTCATTTGCTAAGACTTACTATCATTTCCAGCAACCAGGGTACCTCTGTCTTACCATCTGGAATAACAGGAGTCTTTTCTGACGTTGTATTTTTGTTGACTTCCTGGTTTGGTTATTTTCTTCTAAAAAATTCAAGGTGATGTTATATATAGGAAAACAATATGCTATTTGCAAAACTTAGGCATCTTGCTGGTGGGCTTTTAGTCTTCAGACATTTTAATGCCATTGGTCATTTCTACAACTGGAGCAGCTGAATGCTAGATAAAACTGACCTGTGGTCACCCAGGGATGGTTCTTTGACAAATAAATACCTTGTGTCACATAATTGCTCTTTCAGCAGTTTCTAGTGGATATCTATCTTTAATAAAGAAAAAAAAAAGGTACACAAATTCCTTAAATTTTGGTTAGCTTGATCACATTTTGAACTTTGAAAAGTTTTTTTAAGTTCAGTAGAAGACAAAGTGAAACATAATTTAACATATATCAGAATTAAAATGCAATAGATTAAAGCTCCAAAGTTTTCAAGGTCTAGTTAAGCATTATCTGTTTTTTTTCTGCTGGTGACAGCTGAAGTTCAGCCTTGACAGAAAGAACATAACATGAGATACCAAGGCAAGTTTTGTTCATTACCGCAGCATGAGTTAATGTTTGGGATTCTGAAAAAACTGATTATACGATGAAGAAATGGGTAAAATACACTTCATACTTACAAGGTATCTGTTCTCTCATTTTTAGCTTTGATTTTATTAAGATATGTTTTCTAGCTGTAACCTGTCCCTATGTATTTACAAGGATTGACTTTTGCTATGCTTTAATATTAGACTTTGTCAATGTAAAATTTCAGAAATGCTGTAACATTATAATTTGAGCTTCAATTCTTTAGCATGGCTGCAGTTTTACATTTAATAGATGCATGGAGATACTAGTAAGAAGATATAACAGGTGTGTCATTTAGAGGAGGTCTGTACCTCTGACTACATCTGAGGTATGCATGAAAATTGTGCATGAGTCAACTGCTTTGTATACAATAGATTATTTTAATGTATTAGCAAAACATAGATTTTCCATTTTGGTTTTCCTCACACACTTTCCTAGTGTCACAGAAATCTGCTGGCTTACTAATAGGTCTTTTCAATATATTTGAAGTACAGTAAATCCTTAATGAATGGGCTAAAAAATAGATTTCATTTTACAAGCCTGTACATAAAACAGGTACAAAGATGTGAGGATCTCTACTATTGAGTAAAGATTTAGTAGTACAGACTTAAAGATTGCATAGGTACACTGGCTCTGGCACCTCAGCCAGCTTATTTTGTTATATTGGTATTTCTCTGCTTAGACACGTTGCTGGTTGGAGTGTCTTATGCTCAAGTTTCATTGAAAGAACAATGTGACACTTAGTAGGTAACCAGTGCAAGACCATGTGACAAAAACAAGTAGTGAAAAGAAATTTAGTAAGAAGTGTCTTTGCTTTGCTGTTACCATGTAAGGCCCAGTCCTGCTCCAGCTCATATCTCTGTCTCACTTGGGAGTTCTGCTGCTGCTTTCAGAGGAAACTCAACTAGGCATTCTGCATTAAGTGTGATTTCATATAATTTTGCTCCCTGGTTAATGAACTAGACAACTAGACTAGTCTAGAAACAAAATACCTTTTCTCAGCTGTGCCTCTCACCTGCTAGCAGAGCTGGAACCTTTTACTTTCTGCCCCTAATTCCATTTTTGGAAAGTAATATTAACATTGTTTTCTCTTACAAAAAGTTTTACCACCCCTTAGCGAAAACTACTAAGATCAGTGAAAAGTGTGTGAGGATCCAGATATTAATCCTGGTCTATAAACATCAGAAGAGAATATTGGTTTATTTATATTGTGGGTTTGATGACACATACTGAAGAAGCTGCGAAGTAGGGCATGGATTTTACTTATATATATGGATGAAAAATTACAAAGAATTGGGAGCCTGGGTGGTTGGTTTGTTTGTTTGATTTTACTTTAGGCAACTAAGAAAGTTTTAAATGTTTTTATTGAGTTAACTTCTATTACTTTTCTAAAAAAAATCATTGGTTAATTTACATACTGATTAAACATCTTCCATGCCTTTCTAAATTCTTCTTAATTACAAAGGTTGTTTCCATAGTTACAATTTATATCTTAATTTCATAGTAGATTTCTTTCCACTTATTCAGTTTATTCCATTTATCTACCTTATTTGTTATTTGAACTACACATAAACTTCAGGGGCATTTATCTCACAGCTTTTGGGAATGAAAAAATGTATTAAGACAGAGATAAAAGTGTTTAGTATGCATCTAGTTCAATTACCAGGGAATATAATTTAGACTTTTCTCTTTAATAGAGATTCAGGCCTTTGAAGAGAGTCTATAAGAAAATGAGCCAAAGAATCAATTAGATTCTCCTAGAATTGAATAAAGTACAATAAGCACCATTTAAAATGTGTAATAATTTTAAACTAACAGCTATAATTTTTACTAGGTTCGTGAAACACAGATAAGTCATGGAGGCATTTAAAACACTTCTAAACAATTGTAATGCTTAAAGAAGCCCATTAATATTTTAATTAAATTTGAAAAATATTGTACATTTCTCTTTATTATGCTTATTTCTTTACAGAGGGCAGACTTTGTGGCTGCTACTTTTTTCTGTGTATCACTTCAGATCCATTTCATGCCTCAGCTGTATAATTAAGTCACTTGTGTTAGTCTTCCCTGAAATACTTAACACTTATCATGGATTTGTTTTGCTTCTTTGTAGCAGAGATGAACTGATAGACTTCTTAAAACTATAGATAAATTATGTGGAGGATATTCTGCTCCTTGGAATTCCATACACATACACACACATATATCTGTTATAGTGTGTTATACATGTGTTTTGTCATATGCTTTTGGAAATACCACTTCAGTTCTTACCGTTAAGTGATCATCTTTAGCAGCAGCAGTTAAAAACCAAACATTTCCCCTTCAGAGTCCTCACATAGAGAAATTTCCCTTTTAAGGCAAAGGGTTTTTTGATTGTTTGTGGGTTTTTTTCACCTGAGCTGAAACATAAGATAAACAATATGCAATCCTAGACAAAATTTCTGTTAGCGCATTATACTTTTTTGTTTGTTTTCATAAACCTATAGTTCTGTTTGTTCATAGAGTCCAGTGGGACACCAACATTTCTTTCAGGACTAATGCTCAAGATGTGGGTTTGGGTGTCAATAAATAATATCCATAGATATGCTTTTCCCTTGACCAGTTCAGGGTGAAGGGACACAGAGGCTTTGGGCATGTTCTGGGTATGTGACAAGAACCAGTCTAAGCCCTATTACTTTCTTCCAACTTTACACATTTATGTCTTTCAATAGCTCTTCTATATCAGTAACAGGTACAACTGCTCTACGGGAGGTTTTGTTACTGTATGCTCTAGAAATAAGGGATGACAATTCTTTCTGTGCTGGCAGATAATAGGGTAAAACTTTAATGTTGTGAGCTAAGGCCTTTTCAGACAGTGTTCTAAAGCTTATTTTCATTCTCATGGTAAAGAAACATCCATATTTAGAAGAGTGTTGAATATAAGAATCAATTGTATACATGCAATAGTTTCAACATGATGAGAATACATCAGATTTACTGGGGAGGTATAAATTAGTCTGTAGCGAGTGAATGCTTGAAATGCATTAGAGTTGATAGGAATATATGGAACAATAACCTACATACACAGTAGATTTGATGTATTCCTTGAATATGTTACATACACAGTGTGGTTAGGATGTCTTTGCACTGTCATTATGTGTATGTTTAGAGTGTGTGCTGAATTTATTACAAACATTATACCTCTGAAAAATTTTTAGCAAAATAAAAGCCACATCTGGCAAATTAACAGGAAAACAAAGCAAAAGAAAACAACCCCACTCTAAAATAGAGTGGTGACCTTGATAAATTATCTTTAGAAGTTTCTAAAAGATTCTTTTTCTTGATCCGTTTTTAACATTCACATACTTGGTCTTACATTATTAAACATGGATTTTAGAAGACTGTTGTGTAAAACTCTTCTAGCATAACTGCAAAGGAATATCAGTAAAATTGTAGAGTAGCACTTATAAAAAAATGATATCTGAAAATTGGACTGTATCTGTCAAATTATTTAGGTTGTCCTTAAGTGCAATGACACTTGCCTGGCAGCTCACTTGTGAATAACACATTTATTCACCTTTACATCTTGCCTCATCCTTATTGTTACAATGGTCATAACAAACTAGCTTTAAGATTATTTGCTAAGTTTATATACATTAAATTCAGTTTTTGGCAGTCCCTACTGTTCGATAGTACAATGCTGAATTCTTAGTCAAGAATTCTGGAAAAAACAGAGATGCCAAACTTCTAATAGAGCTCAGTCATTGTTAAATGATAGTTTATGACCAATCTCATACTTAACTAAAAAATACACTTTGAAAACAATTTCACACCATCCATCTTAGTCTAACAGTGGAATAGTTAATAGTTTTTCTTGCCTCTTGAATACCAAAACCAGCTGGGGTTACCTTTTATCAATTTGTTGCTTAGGTAGCAGTTCTGAGATGAGTTATATCCTCCAATATATCTGCAGAATGTACTAAGAAAGTCTCCCATTGCACATCTTAAGCCATGAATTCTATATTTCTCCCTTGCTGATCAGTCATTCAGTGGGGATCAGCTGTGCTCTGAAGATTACTCTTTAGGGAAGGTATAGATGAGCCTTCACTGAGATCACGAAACTGGCAAAATTGTGTAGTTCCAGAGGCCAAATCAATCTAGAAATAGCTATAATGTGTTGAAGCTCGATCTAGAAATGAGATGCCAGGTGTTTTTTTCATAGCATGAAGTGACTGCCTGATGTCAAAAAGCTTTTGTTGCACACTGTTTCTAGACATAGCCATTTTGATATTGTCTAAACTTCTTTAGTTTCCAGCATAGCAACAATATTTATTGGCTTCTGTCTTAATTTCCTCTTTATTCAGGCAGTCATTCTATGGCACATCTATGAGACCTTTCTCTCTTTGAAGTACCTGGATTTTGCTTTGGGTTATATCCAAGTCAAAAAGTAAAGAAATATGATCTTTAAACTGTTTTCTAGACAGAAGGGAGTAAAGGGGAGACAAGCAATTTTAACCAAGGTTGGCCAAAGGCAGTGAACAAACCGAGTCCATACATGTTTTGTTGTAACAGCATCTGTGTCATTCTCAGAATTACATGCTTGCTACCATATTGTGATTTTGTTTCAGCTGTGATGTGTAGTCTGAAATTTTCTGAAGACAAATGAGAATTGATTATGGCAGCTTTTAAATTCCTTGCATTTCCAGTTATGCTTGTGATTCCATCATAATGTAATCACAAGTGTAACTGAGCCCTGAAAAGGTCCCTTCTCCTGAGCCCTGAAAAGGAAAGTGGATCAGGTTTCTCCAAGGTAAAGGACTATAACTGATAACTTTCCAGAGTAAAGCTTTGCAGCTGATACTTTTCTCCTTCTCAGAGCTTCATATGACCTTTGGGTTAAATTGTATTTGATTTCTTTCTCCTTGAGCTTTTACTTCCAAATTATTTTTTCCTATATTGACAGGGTTTGAAAGACATCATATTGAATAAGCTATGGCATGAAATTTAAGCAAAACCCCATACTGTTTATCTCTGCTAAATCTAGCTGACTTTGCACAATGAAGAGGCCCTCTAAATTACCCTTCTTCATATTTCTTTTCTCTGTGTGTTCATGCAATACCCTTCTATTCTCTATGGGTTCATATAAGAGCGAGTGATATACTGGCAATGGAGTATACCAGTGGGTCACAACCTATTTATTTTGACAATGGAGTATACCAGTAGGTCACAACCTATTTATTTTGCCTAAATCATCACTGAACATTCTTTTTATTGACTTGCAATGAGACTCTTTGATTAACAAAAACTGACATCAAATTGAGAGTACTTTACCTATTTTGAGATAAAAGTAGGTGGTTTTTTTCTTGGTCTTATAGGAAAGACATACTTCATGCTAAACTATCTCATAAATTCACTTTGCCCTATTCATCTTTTGCTATAATATTTTAAGTGAAGTGGCATTTAAGCAGTCATATCTTATCTGCCAGCACAGATTAATTAGGTCAGAATGTACATTGAGCTGTTAATTTATAAAGGACTGCCTGTATCACTGAAGAAAGGTGACTATTGTCTAGTGAAGTTATGTTCCTAGTATTAAACAGTACATGATGAAGTGATGCATATTCTTAGCACGTTAAATTTCAGGTATCGTTTGACCTAATTATCTGTTTTCATAACAGTTATAAGGATGTATATAGGCCTTCAAGGTACAGATGTCAATTTTCTTAGATGTACAATGTATGGAAGAAAGAAGTGGGGATGTATGTCGTGACTGAAGTTTTCAGTAACTTGTGCCACTTAGAGAAAGGATGTTGTGGCAGCTGATGGATCTAAGTCAGAAGGAACAGTAAGAACAAACTGTGAATTCTGCATACATATGTAAGAAGAGCTCTTATATGTCTGGTTTTTTACTCTGCCTTGAGAAATAGAAACGTGACATTATTTTTACTTGAGTGGCTTCTACTGCAATTTGTGTGCTGTTTGATAATCTAAACCCTGGAAGCTGAAATAAACTGAGGTTGTGACTGAAGTTTTGCCTACTCAAGTGTATGTGAGGGTTAAAGTATGATGTTGTCCATGTTCTACATACGTTGCATGTGTATATATGTATTAGAACCAAGAAAAATAGTCACATTAATCTTAAAGTATTTCAAAAATATGGAGTGATAGTTACATTACACCATTCATTTACTTTGCTTTGGCTTACACACAATAATTGAGTTGTGTTTATTGTCTATATGGTCTTCATCCCGACAAAATAAAACATGATTATTTAAACCATCAAGGCTCATCTGACTAATGGAAACTCATTAAGATGCCTGGAACATAATCCTTTATGAATATAGATGGGAAAAATCTGGTATTTGTTAGGAGGGGTTATGGGCTTTTGGGAGGGATGGGTGTTAAACTTCCTCAGTGACTTCCTCATCCTTACAAACTATCATTTTCTTCCTGCTAAAATAAAATAAAATCCTGCTTCCCAACACACCTTTTGCGTGATTTCGAAAATTTGTTATGGACAACTAGATACAGCCTAAAAGTGATCACTTCATAACTGACTTGCTTGCTGACTCTCCCTTTCAATAAATGTTTTGAAATTATATAAATTATATATAAAAAGGTTTCTTTTTTTTCTTTAGTGGGAATGGCTGATTTCCATATATTATTAAAGAGAAAATTAGTGTTGAAGAAGAATTACTGTTTAAGACTCTGAACAGTCAAGGAATGGCACAAATGCAAGAGTAAGAAGTTAATGAGTGAAATACAGAAATGAGTTCCAACAAAAATCCATGCTTAGGTTGCTTAATGTTACTTATCAACAGAATAGGTGCACACCTTTGTCATAAACCCAGTACCAGTTTTTCAGGATGTCTCTGACATATACCTGTTTTCAAGGAAAAACTGCCATATGGGGGAAGATTTTAACCAATTTTTGATTAAATTTTTGAAGTTAGAGAACTAGATATTCTACAATGTGTAGTAATCATTTTATGGTAACTGTCTAAAGGTGATTATTTGGCATGCTAGGACAAATAAGGCACATAGTTAGTCTACTACTTGTAAGAATGTTTTATTAAATGGTGAAGTCCATTTAACTACTATCACTGGTAGGTTTCTGGGACCTGCATTGTCTTATTGGCTAATTATTTCCCTTTGCCTCCTGCAATCTTCCCTACCCACTCACGCACTTGGTGTTATTTAGGGTTTGCTCACAACCTGCAGTGTTATTAAAAGCCAGGATGTATAACTAGAGACTGAGCAGCAGGATAAACTTTTTCACTGCAAGACAAAAAAATCATTTAATAACTTGTTATATTTTCCACCGAACTGTTCTGATTCAGGAAAAAAAAAAAATTATTGTGTTCTATAACTGAATACAATTCATTACTGGTCAACAGGAAACTTGTCTACTGCAGAGCAACATATTTTTTATGTCATTGTATTCTCTAGCTAAACTATTTAATGACAAAATTAGACTCTTTTTCAGACAGCATCATGTGATGCTTATATTAAGTAGTCTGCAGTAATGAATTTTTAGGCAGTATACACATTCTGAATGCCCCAATAGAAGCAACATTACTAGGTCTCAGAATAAATAAAACCTAGCATACTACTTCAGTATTAACCTTCAACCTAGTAGTATTAAGTGATCAGATTAAGATTTATTTATCAGATTAAGGTTATTTGCGCCGTTTAAAGGAAGGGAAATAAAAATTTCCAGTGCAAAGTGCCATCTTTGTTTCAGTCCCTGAATACGGCAAAGAACTCTGGGAATGCACCTGCCAATGTTAAATAATTTATGCCAATCCAAACCTGCATTGAGCAAATGTGTGCCGAGGTCCTTTCTGTCATTATGAAACCCTCCATACAACTGTTGGCAGTGCAGTGTTTGAGGTACCTCCCCTAATTTTGAAGAGGCCAGGTCAGGAATGAGAAGCACTGTACCATGGTGCTGAGAGCCTGTGGTTAAATTACCCAGGGTGTATATTCACACAGCCATGGCTAAACTACTTCTGGTATTCAAGCCAGCTGGTTTAAACAAATTCTGATAACTCTGTGCTACAGTTAAAATTGCCATGTGAGGCCATTAAGCTATGACAAGCTGATCATTAAGGCAGTAATTTGCATCAAAGACTGATGAATTTTCATGACCTTTTTTTTTTCTTCGCATGATACTGCTTGGACCCAGCTGAAAATAAAGCCCAAGCAATGTGAAATTTTGAAGGAAAAAAATTAAAAAAAAAAAACCTGTCGTGTTTTTCGCAACTTTAGATATATAAAATGCTACTTATAAATTGTCTTGGTTTTACAGGTCTTCTGAGAGGATTTACAGGCATGCATTCACATTTAATTGATACATCAGTAGCATTTTATTGAGTCATTTCCAATTTCCATTACTTGACAGTTTCTGCTTTGCTGTAGAAGGTGTTTTTCCTGAGTAGTCCATAGCCATACTGATGAAAAACTTTCTATTTCAGGGCATGTAAAGGTTACTTTGTAGATGCTCAGAAAGATAGGATGGGGCTTGACTTTTTAAAAGTGGGTTAAAGATAAATGGAGATATATTTCTTATGATACTGACTTTATAGCCTGTTTGCTATCTCCTTTTCTTTTTAACTGTAGCATTTTGTGTATTATCTGCATGTGTCTTTTAATTCCTTGACCATATTTTCTAGTATTGAGTTGATGCTTTTTAATTACGTTTGTCTCAGAAAAATAAAATAGCTTGAAGACAGTTATAGACTCTAATTTTAAAACTGAAATGATTGAAGGTAATTCTGTTCGTTATAGCCCTGATGCTATGTATCACTTTTCAGTATTCAAAGTGATTTTTCTTATGTTAATGTTTTCTTTATGCTTCTTTTAGGGATATTTCATCATATTTCATTTGAGTCCAATGCACTTAAAAATTTCCATATTTGCAGAGAAATTTCCACTTTTTTTGTTATGCTTATTTAGAAGATGGCTTTGCTTCATCTAGGTGTGGAAACAACTTAGTATACTATTTTTTATATCTCATTAATTGTTGTTCTGCTTCATGTGTATATTGCCACGCTGATTCCATTGGTGACAGCGACTATTTATTATTTTGTTGTGTTGATGCCTGTTGTATTTAAAAAGATGAAGGACTTCTTTAGATAGATCTTAGATAGCTTTCTGCCAGGGTTTCAACTGCTGCAGTTCTGCTATTGATTCCTGATATAGTGTACATGAAGGGAGGGACTGTTTCTATATTCCCAGTGTTTCTGTTCTTTTCTCTTAAACTGCAAACATCTGCTCCTGAGTAAGATTTTGTAAACTGAGGGGACTGAGGGAAAGGGTGATGTAATTTTGGGACAGTTATTACTGGAATGAACCTTGTTGCTGAATTGTATTTATTTATTTATTTATTAAGTTGCATGAAATATGACAGGATTTCTTTCATGGTTCCATAGAATATTAGCTTTTTTTTTTTTTTTTTTTTTTTTTCTTTTCAAATGCGAGTGAAAATTATTGGCTTTGGACATCTGCAATAGACAATTCAGATTATTAACTGCCCAGCCAAATAACCTGATTTTAAGGCAGAGGTCTATTATAGGCTGTTCATTGATGTATTTGCCAACTACATGTTCACAGACTAATATTTTCTATTTAGTGGTAACCAGAGTTAACAAGAAAGAGTGCTTTTCCACCGAAGTGTTATTTGAAAGTACTTCTTAAAAATTCATTCGTATTCTAGCAAAAGCTACATTTATATATTTGTCAGTGACATTAGGATATAGTTGAGTAAACGATATGAGAAGCAATTAAACTATGGTGTCTGAATGTAAATATCTGTCCTATCTCCTCTCAGCTGTTTTTTCTAGGCTCAAGAGGCCTCTATGATTTCATTACTAGTTGTACAGAATCTCTTCTACCTTTGGCCACCTTTTTTCACTTTTCTCTGAGCTTTATCTGCTCTGCTACATCCTTTTGATGGTGGGGGAGAGATTATCAAAACTCTACACAGTTTAAGGGTGGCAGCCACCAGAAACTTAAGAAAGTCTGTAATGATATCTGTTTCTTACAAAGTTCCTTCCTAATTATCCCTAAAAACTGATTTGCTTCTTAGACTACTGCTGGAATCTGATTTGATGTTTCTTTATCTGTCGTACCCTAAAGCCTTGTCCCTGAATGCCAAAGGCTAGCTCAGGACGTATAATTTTATGTCAGGGTAGCATGGTTTGTTTTTTCAGTCTGTGAGTGTTCCCTTCACATTTATCTATATTATATTTAGTCTTCTACTGAATCCAGCAGAAGTCCTCGGCAGTTCTTCACAGATGTCCTTTATTTTTACTGTTCTGATCTACTTTGCATTATCAGCAAATGTTGTGATCTCACTCTTCTCCTTTCTCAGCTTCTTTACCAGTCTATTCAACAGCACTGATCCTAGCAGAAATCCCCACCTAACACCACTGGTAACCACCTTCACTGTGAAAACAGATACTTTACTCTCTCTTTCTGTCTTTTTATGAGTCATTTATCCATGCAAGATACTTTCCTCTTATGCCATAGGTACTTCATCTCCTAAACAACCCTCAGTGAAAACTTTCAACTAAAGCTTCTTATAAATTCTGACTGCTTCAATTATTTTGCTCTGCATTATTCATAGTCTTGCTGAAATTTCCAGAGAAATCCAGTGAATCTGTGACACATCATTTTTCTTGTTTTTTAAAAAAGTGGTCTCTTCCCTAGCATATCATGTTTAGACAGGTGACTGGACTTTTGTACTTTATTTATGCCTTTTATTATGACTTGTCCATTGTGAATGTCAGACTTAGAACCTATAGTTTCTTGAGGCTCTAGCAATTTTCCAGTTCTCTGCTACAAAAGCATTTTCAGGGAAGAGGTTAGTAGTTTAGCCATTTCATTTTTTTAGATCCCTAGGTGATTACCACATGGCCTTGACAGTTAGTTTCCTTTCTTTTTATTGATTTCTCCCACAACCTCTCCTGCCACCACTTCATCTCCTATTCTGTCCCCACACATAAGGAAAAGCTTAAAAAGAACAAATATAGAAAACTGTCTTTCTGGTATGTCTTCTCTTCTTAGACAGAAGCTTTTATATTGGTATCTTTTACTCTTCTTCCAGACTCTCTGACATGTTTCCTTAGTAATTAGACATCATTAGTCTCAGCTGGAAACTAGAAAACCTGTGAGCCTGCCCAGTGATAAAAGAAACTTTTAAATGACTCTGATATTTTATTCTGAGAGTATGTAAGCACCCAGTAAGGCTCCATCAATACCACCATACCTTTAATATCTCCACTATCACATAGTTACTTTGGTCTTGTTGATTCAAGAGAGAAGAATAAGATTCTATATAGAGAAGTAAGAGTTATTTTGCATGTCAGAATTCATATGCTGAAAATTTTCTAATTGTGTCAACTACTAGAAACATATACTGTATAGGGAAAAATCTGCTAATCAACTTGTTAAAATTGGTCATTTCTTTAGTTATCAGGAAGAATGCCTTGCAGGTTGCATGCCATCAGGTGTCATTGGTTTTATAAAGAGAAGCTTCTCTCAGGCAAGCCTGATCTACTGTTAACCTATATGATCTCTTTTTTACAGTTGAGACAATTATCATCCTCTCCTTTTCTTTGCTGGCTTAAGACCTTATGCAGCTTATGTGACATACAAAATACTAGTTGTAAATAGTGTTTTTATTGAGGCCCTGTGGTTAATATTAAGTATGTGTTTAACAATTTAAATAATTTATTCTTTGTGTGCATGACTTGCAGTATGTCTGTACAGGGAATTGTTTGAAAGATAATTTTATGTTAAAAAATAAAATAAAACAGGAGACTAACAGAAGTGACAGCACCAACTACCAGAGAAGCTTTGTCATCCTGACCAGTTGACTATTATCCCTGGTAAGCCTTTCATCTGAATACTAACAATATGGTCACAGGAGACCTGGATACATGGCTTTGGGATCATGGTCAAGTTCATGGAGACACAGGTGATATATCTTCAGTGTTGTTGGTACAGGTGAAATGCTTGAGGGAAAGTGGTGGATCATGCATGTCAATGCCTGGTGTAAATAACAGGACTTTAGTTTTTATGAGCATGGGGCCATTCTTGAGGGTGGAAGACTGCTTGAAAGATACAGGATCCACCTGATCATGTGGAGCTAAAGCACCTTTGTCAGCAGGACAACTAACCTGCTGAGGAGAGTTTTAAACTGGGAATGATAAAAAAGGGAGATGATAATCCACAGTCAAGTGAGAAAGTGGTAGACTAGATGATCAACAAAAAAAAAAGTGTATGGGGAGATGTGGACAAGAGACACCTCATAATTACTAAAACAGGACTGAAGGAAGCCCATGTTAAATATATGCATATATATAGGGAAGTACCCACAGCACAGTATTATGGAGAAAACTCTCATTCTGAGAAATCAGCTTGACTGGGTGCCTCTCTGAAGTGTCTGTAATGCATGCAGTATGGGGGAAGAAAAAGGAGAAATTAGAGGTCTGTGTGCAGTTACAGGGCTGAGATCTCACTGGGATCACATAAACATGGTAGGATAGCTTATACCTCTGGAGTATTGCAAACAGAGTCACTAGAAAGTTCAGTCAGGGAAGGTAAGGAGAAGTTGCTCTTTACATGAGAGAGCAGCAAGAATGCATGGACCTTTGCCTAGGGGCAGTGGATGAGTCAGCAGAGGGCTGCTTAGTCAAGATTAGATGGCAGACTAATGTGGGTGATGTTGTGGTGGGGGTCTGCTACAGATTATCTGATCAAGACATAGATGAGGTCTTCTTCAAGCAACAGGAAGAAACCTCATTTGCAGACCCTGGACCTCATGGGGGACAGGAACAACTCTGATATCTGCTGGAATGACAAGCATCTAGAGCATAAACAATCCATGAGATTTCTGGAGTTCACTGATAATAACTTCTTGATGCAGGTGATTGGAGGGATGATGAGGGAAGACAATCTGCTGGACTTGATACTTACAAACAAGGAAGGACTGGTCAGAGATGTGAGTGTTGGGGGCAGACTCAGCTGTGATGACTGTGAGATGGTCACACCCAAGGACATCGTGATCCACATGTACAAGAGGCTGAATATGAGCCAGCAATGTGCTCTAACAGCAAAGAAGGTCAGCCTCCTCCTGGGTTACATTAGGAAAAGCATTGCCAGCATGTCAAGGGAGGTGATCTCTACTGGCATTGGTGAGGCCACACCTGGAGTGCTGGATTTAGGTCTGGGTTCTCCAGTACAAGAGACACATGGACTTACTGGAATGAGTCCACTGAAGGGCCATGAAGGTGATAAATAGACTGAAGGATCTGATGTACAATAAGAGGTTGAGAAAGCTGGGTCCGTTAAGCCTGGAGAAGAGAAGGCTCAGGGGAAATCTCATAAAGTGTACAAAGATACAGTCACGGTCTTCTCGGTGCTGCCAAGTGACAGGACATGAGGCAATGGGCACAAATTGAAATACAGGAAATTCTATTTAAACATAAGAAAAAATCCCAACACTGGTCAAACACTGGCACAGCTTGCTCAGGAAGGTTTTGGAAGCTCCATCCTTGGAGAGATTCAAAAGCCAAGTGGACATGGTGCTGGGAAACCTGCTCTAGGTGATCATCCTCTCAGTAGCGGCATTGGACTATATGATCTCCAGAGGTCCCTTCCAACCTCAATCACCCTGTGTTTCTCTCGAGGAAGGTAAGACTACATTACTTACTATCGTAGGCACAGCGTATTACTGATCTGATTCCTTTTACAGGGACTTGGGTTTCAAACAGTAGTTTCTTCTTAAGTGTTGTGTTGATCTTGAAAGTAAAAGTAAAAGGAACAAGGCAAGGGGAGTAACATGAAGTGGAAATAAAATAAAAGAATAAGATAAAACCTGTGGAAAAATGGAAATTTTTCAATTTTTAGATGTGCAGATTTAACTTTTTTTTTACCAGCTTTGGTCATAACTGATGCTGGTTTTTGGGTTTTTTTTCATCCATGGCTGAAGTGCACTTTACTGTGTAATTGATATTTTATGTGTGCTCTCTGCCCATTTACACAAAGTAGTTGCAATAAAACATCTGAGTACTGACAAGTTTGACTGGCATGACAGGAAATGTTTGATTCTTTTGAAAGCATGCCATTTTTGTTACAGTGATATAGAATGAATGCCTCTCATGAGAGATGTCCAAAATTCATATCAGAATAAGACTGTGAAACCTTCATTCATTTATATCTTAAAACACTTTGACCGTAAATGTGAAGAGAGGACTATAATCTTAAACACTTTAAATTCCAATTAGATTGTTTCATTTGTTTACCTTAGTAAGTAGGGTGTATTTGCTTTGTTTCTATAGCTTTTTTTTTTTAAATAATGGTGATATGCTAAACATTTCCCCATGCAATGGGAACTTTTTGAACTCCTTGATTAGCTGAGTAGGTGTCTACAATGATAAAATGGGAGGTGTTAAGTGTATATTAAATGTATAAAGATTAGTGTGTAGGAGTGAATTAGATTAAAATATGAAATCTGCAATGTTCTGATGTGGAAAACTATCTCATTCATCTGTATTAGAAATTCTTATTTAAGGTCAAAATAATGTTCAGAAAACTCTTTGTGGTTTGTTTTAAAAATGAAGATCAGGAAGTATTAAATTAAAGTGTTTGGAGTCAAATTCTAATATTTTTCCTATTTGTCTTTTCTCTCCTCTAGACGGATTCCTCTCGATAGATTCATCTCTGCTTCATAGTAGTAGAAAAGATGTGAAAGGAAAGGAGGAGAGAAGACATCAATGAGCCTCCCCTTGTTTCAGGAAACAGGTGAGAGTGTGTCTGGTATCCAGGGGAACACTTCCTGTATACTTCCTGAATACTTCTTATGAATATCTTCTTTGCAAAGCAAACTCTGGTTTGAAATTCTGGTGAAGGACGCAAGCCCACAAATCAAAGTGATCTTCCCTTCTTTATGGTGGGCTAGATGTTATTTTCTCAAAGTTAATGTATTTAGGTGGATAGGTTGTTGGCTTGGCTGTTTTCCTTACTTTCTCTCAATTTTTACATGGTTCTAGAGGTGTAATTGTCAGAGCTTATTCAAAAATAAAAATCTATTGGTCCTTAGAAGATATTTGCTGTCACATACATAACAGATTCTTATTCAAGAGTATTTCTTTACAGTTTCAATCCTAAACTGAGTTTTATCTTAATTCTTGAGTTGGATGCCCTTGAGATGTCTTGTAAAAGCTCTGTAAATTGATCCTAATTTGAATCGATCATGCCAGCTGTTAAAGCTTCTGTTGGCAGCCTTATTGGGGGATTTTTTTAAACTGTTGTTTTATTTGGAATGCTTTATATATTTGAGATTCTGAAAACCTGGTGAGATTCATGATGCATTTCTGATTGTTTGCAAACAATGCACAGAAAGTTATGTTGGCCTAAACACAGTGAACAGAAAAGGCTTTTCTTCAGAAATATAATTCTTTTGAAGAGGGGAGGATGAACATGAAGTAAGGGACGGAAGGAACAAGAAAAGAAACATCAAAATAACATCTTGAGGTGTTTGACGAACATTTTATCAGTTGCTGTATCCAACACTCTCCTTCAAGGCAACTTGCTCGCAGTATCTGTATCCCATTCTGTAATGCTTTTCTGCTGTATATTGCACTGGTTGGAAATGAAAGATAACATTTTTTTGCTTATTATGTCAACTGGACCAGTTGCCTTACTGTCTGTCTTGAAGGATGATTATGGCTAGTGGAGAATTAATGGATCCTTTTCAAATTAACCAGCTGTTTGAGAAATGATTAAATGGCAATATCCACCTGGGAAGAAAGAGGGACCATTTCTAGACTGAAGAAAGGGCACTCTTTCATAACAGTGTTAGATGTGGTTTTCCTAAAGGCAAACACACCAAGAAAATCAGAGTGGCTGCAGTGAGGCTGGAATCCCAGAGGAACAGGGTGAAATAGTTGTATGGGGGAAAAAAAACCCCAAACAATAATACCCTAAAACCAGACTCAAGTATTTGAGGTATACTGTGAAAATTATTGTTTAAGCTCATTCTCATATACTTCTTGTTGGTCTATTAAAAGACTATTTGCTTTTCTTTTCCTTAAAAGCAGGAATTCTGTCACAGAATGTGAGCATCAGCTTTGGTGGAGGAGTCATCAGCAGCAAATGTGTACTTTGGCAGGAGAAACAATCCTAGCCTGCTCAATGCATGAAACAGAGGGAAAGCCAACCTTTTGTATTTGGTACTTGTGTAGTTCTGCTATCTAGTACTGAAGGCTGAAAAATAGGTTCTTTAGGGAAAGTCTGTGAAAACAACTAAAGATTTGGAAAATTTATCTAATAATTCAGTCTTTAATAGTTAAGCTCTCATGTTTACTAAAAATATTAGGAAGTGACTTGATAGTCTGTCAGTACTTCCATGGAGAAAAAAAATAATTTAAGAACTCTCCATTCTATCAGGCAAGAGCATAAAAGAGCCAGCAACAGAAGCTAATACTCATTAAAATTTAACATAAATATAAAATGCAAAAATTGAAAGATGAGAAGAATGAAGAGAACAATATTTAGTCAGTGATGTGTCCTTCTGACTAGCAGCTGGTTTGGAGGACAATACTACATAGAGACTGTTACACTGTAACACTGATGCACTACATCTGGTATAGTGGAAACAGATCCTAACTCGTTAAGTAGAAATTTGTTTTGGAACAATCCAAAACTTCTCGAAGAGTTAAAATGATGTAGAGAAATGGTTTCAGTACAGCTGACAATAACACCAAACCAGTCAGACTTTAATGATCAGTCTGGACCAATATTTTTTTGTCAAAACTTGTTTGTAAATAACCATTTAAAAATAATTTTAAAAAGTTTGTTGGGTTTGTGTGTTGTGGGGTTTTAGTAGTGGGGGAGGGGGCTACAGAGGTGGCTTCTGTGAGAAGCTTCTTGAAGATCCCCCGGCTCCAAGTCAGACCCACCACTCGCCGAGGCCAAGCCAATTAGTAATGGTGGCTGCACCTCTGTGATAATGTATTTAAGAAGGGAAAACTGGGAGGAGGAGAACTTGTGAGGGAAATACCTATGCAAACACCCAGGTGAGTGGAAGAATGGAGGAGGAGGTAGCACTTTGGAGCAGAGACTTCCCTGCAGCCCGTGGTGAGAGGGCAGGCTGTTCCCCTGCAGTCCATGGAGGTTCATGGTGGAGCAGATGCCCACCTGCAGCCCATGGAAGACCCCATGACAGAGCAGGTGACTGCACCTGAAGAAAGCTGGGACCCTGAGGGAAGCCCACACTGGAGCAGTCTGTAGCTGAGAGGACTGGAGCCTGTGGGAGGGATCCATGTTAGAGCAGTTCATGAAGAGGTACAGCCATGGGGGAAGGACCCACATCGGAGAAGTTAATGGAGGACTCTCTCCTGTGAGAGGGACCCCATGCTGGAGCAGAGAAAGAGTGTGAGGAATCCTCCCCCTGAGGAAGAAGGAACAGCAGAAACAACAGGTGGTGAACTGACCGCAACCTCCATTCCCATCCTCCCTGAGCCACAGTGGGGGAGGAGGTAGAAAAATCAGGAGCAAAACTGAGTCTGGGAAGAAGGGAGGGTACAAAGGAAGATGTTTTTAAGATGTGGTTGTATTTCTCACTGACCTACTCTGTTTGAAAAATTAAGTGTTGTTAGTGGTGTTCAAATTAAATTGATGGTTTTTTTCTTCTCCAACCGAGTCTGTCTTTTTCCCATGACCATAACTGTTGAGTCATCCCTTCCCTGTTCTTGTCTCAATCCCCAAGCCTTTTGTTTTATTTTCTCTTCCCCATCCCTGAGGGGTAAGGAATGAGCGAGCGACTGCATGGTACTCAGCTGCCCTCTGGGCTAAAACTACAACATTCAGGTATTTATGCAAAAGGGAATTTTTTTTCTTATAATTACAGCAACATAACAAAAATAAATTAGTCACTGAGGGATCTTACGTTGCTTTCAAAGATAATATTCCTTAACTTAAAATTTTATTTTACATTATTAGTTTAGTCAAAATGTATTAAACCTAATGAGTATTCAACATGGATTTTATTTTATAGTTGGATCAGGATCTTATGAACATTGATTGTGACTATTATAGCAATGAAAACTCTCTTAAAGGTAGTACTAATAATGTAGCAACAGTTTTTTACAGTCCTATAAAAAGTCACATAGCTAGTTACATCCTAATGATTTCATATAAACAAATGCATGCATGAAAGATAGCTATGCCAGGGATATTTTCTGTTGCTTATTACCCACACCTTGGAAGGAAAACTTGGACTTCAAGCACTGAAAGGAAACATGGCCTCCCTCAGCTGCCATTTGAAACCTACATTCCCTGGTCCATGTTTGTGTCCTCAGCACCAAAGTTTTGACAAATTGAAATGTTGAAGCTATTCTGTAAGTTGTTACTTTATCTTACAATAGGTCCCGCAAAGTCACCATGTCTGGTAAAAGTGGGCTCTGCAGTGTCTTCTGTGTGTGATCCATACATCTTGCTGGGGTGCATGAAAAAGACAAAGGAAAGCACTGAGAAAACCATAAACTGAAAGTACTCCTTTGTTGACTCTATTGTGCTGTGGTGTCCTAATCACAAGAGTAATTAGAAAAAGGTCAAAATCTTGGAATGAAAGTGCTTTCAATACAAAGGAAGAACTGGCAGGGATTAAGAAACAATTAGTCTAGAAAAACAAAACCAGGAGATGGCATAACATCCCTGCAAAAGAAAGAGTCTTTGAGAAAGATGTCACACCCAGGAAGGCTTTCTGTGCATAGGCAAGGGATTTGGAGCTTATAAGGCCAGAAACAACAATATTGGTGATCTGATTTTACCTCCCACTTAGTGCATGATATAGAATCTGCATCTACTAATTCCTGCTTGAAGTTGAGCGTATTTGAAAAGTGTAAAAACCCAGACTTATTGTAAAAGTCTGCATCAATAGAAAATTTGTGACAGTCACTACCAAATTCAGGACTCTATTGGAAGAGGTTGACATAACTGTTTAAATCTGCCTTCGGTACCCCTTGATTCATTTGGTAGATCCCTTTATTGGAAACATGCCTCCCTCTCCTCACTTCGGCTTACACTGAAGCTCTTTACTGGCAAGCAGATTTCCAGATTTTCTTTTTCCTTTTCTTTCTATTTGGCCTCAAACTGAAAGTGAGCTATTTTGATCACTACTTCTACTTGCAAAATAAGTCAACAAAATGACATGTTTTTTATAGTAAATACCATATACAATTTTCTTTTTCTTTGATAACCTAAGCATAGCTATTCATCTATCCATTAATGTTGGAAATCAAGTTTGAATGTCAAATGAACCATCTGCTTTCTACTAATTAAAAATTTCTAGAGAAATGCTAACAAACAACTGAAGTGCAGTTTTGTTTACATGGAATTAAAAAGAATTGCACTAAATGTTTTAAAGTATTATTATTTTGCAGTATAAACAGTAGGTTTTAGAGATAGATTTTTACTGTAGAGTGTAGTGAGTATCAAAATATGAACATAATTGCTTTAATTTTTTCAAATGCTATATCAGCAGACAAATCTATGCACATTTGTCAGAAATTCAAGAAGAAAAAAATTACAGATTTTTAAAGAATGACAATGATTTAGAATCCTTTGAATTTATTAGACATTAATATTAGAAATCTTAAAGTTCTCATAAGCAAAATGTGCAATTTTCTGAAAAATTCTAAAGCTTTCAGAGTAGAAATTACTTCTCATATTTTGAGAAACATTTATGGCATGTATTCAAACCTTTAATAGTTAGGAGGGCACAGTAGAAAAAAAAATAGATATTTGAATATGCATTTTAATTGTAGGAAGTTAGTGCAGAAAATTTAATAATTTAACAATAGGAAGAATACTGTAGAAACAGGTGAGAAAAAAAAAAAATGTTACTATTACAAAAGTGTATTTTATAAGCAATTTGGGGCCCTAAACCTGGTATACTTAATTCAGAAGATGTATTCACCTTAAGACTAGAGTGAAATCTCTTTGAAGAATTGGAATATTTTACACTTTTTTAGGCTTGTTTTATGAAAGTACATGTAGATTAATGCTAATTTATTGTGCCTTGAAATCACTGTATGTCAAAGAAGAGGAAGAAAAATATTTGAAGTAATTCAGGTCCTAATTTCTCTATTTCCCTTCTTTTAAGGCAAATTTTGCAATCAACACAAACTTATTATGATACTGAGTGAAAAAGATGTAACAAATTCCTCTACCCCTGACTTACAAAGAGTGACTGCAAAGCTGTTTTGCAGAATTCTGTAGAGTATTTTGTAGCTTTGACTGTGACTACTTAGCAGACATTTTGATTTAAAGGTCTTTATACAGGGAGGTTCCCAGTCATTAAATATTAAACAAATGTTTAAAAGATAGTCTTCTGTGATCAAAAGAGATTTTCTTCCTCTATAACCTTAAGTTATTCAGTCTCTCTAGGCCTTTATGTGCCATTTACAGATGAGAGCTTATGATTTTTATTTTTTTTAACTATTCAACTATCACTTCCAGACCATTCATGATAGGCATTATTAGAACAAATGAAGTGGAAGGGATCTTCAGATTCTATTTTCCAGGCAATATGTCTTATAGCTCACTTCCTAAACATAGCAAGTTCCAAAGAGCACTTCAGCTTTCTTCCTCCTGCCTTCCTATACAAGTTTCAGAATTTCATTTCTCTAGTGGGTAGGACTGTTCTCACTTTCAGCTTTATGGACAGCTGTGGACTCATTCAGTCCTAGTTCCTATTTTTTTTTTTTTTTTTTGCATACATAAAGTTGTCTTACCTATTCTATGCTTAGATCTTTTTCTAGTGTATTTTTGTGCAGTAATTGTTCCCTTTCACCCTTTGTTTCTCCAGGTGAAACCAGTCTTGTTCTTCTGTTCTTCACTTACAGGATGAGATTTCCATTGTCCATACTTGTCTTTGATGAACATGCATACCCAGAACTGTACTTGATATTCCAAATAAACCTTTCTCAGACCTCCAGCAGTTATGCTAATGCTTCTTGGTCTCTGCTGAGAATAATTATCCTGATATTGGGATTTATTTGTCTTCAACTGCAGCAGATTGTCAATTTACAGTCACCCTATGGCCATTTACAATGTTCAGTACTTCTCTATCATTTTTAACTCAAGAGTTTGTAACTGGAGGTTTTTTGTTAATCAAAAAAGTGAGTTTAAACTTATTGTAGTAGCTTTCTTTTCTTCAGTACCTAACAGAAGGGGACACAAGACATTTTGTGGCTTGACATTTTTCCCAAAAGAGAGACAAGCAAAGCTAAGATTGTATAGCATAAAGTCTGAATATTGTTGGTTGTTACTATTGAAGTAACATGGAGATTTATATGGAGTTTTACAGTTAATGTTGTTAAATAATAGACCAATAAGCACAATAACTGTATACAATTAGAGATGAAGATATACAGACTGAAAAATACTCATAAATTATTATATATTTATATATAGATATATATGTAGAATGAAACAACCCAATAATGCTCAAGAATGGAGCTTGCGTGGTTGCTTGGATATGTGTAGAATAAATAATCAATAAGAGATTATCTGGTGCTGACAAAAAGTTTACTTTGAGAAACTGGCTTTAATTCTTTGGGTTCAAGATGCTGCACAGATCCAGCTCTGTTCCCTTTGATCACTGACAATTTTATGCTCTAGACCTATCATGGTTCACTGAATAATGAAACGCGAGTGACAAATCCACTGTTCAGGTTAGGAAGAGACACTGGATCAGTAAGCAGCATCCCATGGGTGAACAGCTTGGCTTGGTTACGCCCATTGAGTCAGTAGCACCCAGGTTATTGACAATGACCCATGGGTGGGCTGGAGTGGACCATGGAAGAGATGGTCCTTAGGCAGTACATATCACTCTAGAAACTGCTCTCCTCATAGGGCACTTCTAGCTGCTGCCATCAGCTCCTCCTCACTGAGGATCTGTGGATTTTCAGCCCATTTTCCATGTGACAATGGCTTGCTTGCCTCTATTTCACACTTTCTCTATTACATCCTTCATTTTATATTTTTTTTATTTTTTACATGAGGCTTCTCAAGTTCTTTGTGTCCTGTCATGCTCTGATGATGCCTTTCAGCTTTATGTCAGCAGCATGATCAAAATGTTCACACCAGCATCATTATCAAAAGTTTTGACCACAATAGATAATGGATCTGATCTCTGAGAATCTTCCTGTGTAACCTCCTTGCAGTCTCTCTCCCTCCATTTCCATGCTGCCTGTTTGTTTATCTCCTTATCCACATTTTGTCTGCTTATCTCCATGTTTTTGAATGTAATAATTAAATGTGGTTTTATGTCAGATGCAAATGGTACTGAAATCCATTTTGAGATTTGCTGCATTTCTTTTGTTCAGGCAATAATTCATACAAGAGATCTAACAGATTAGTCTAGCGTGTTATATGTAAAGCCTTCATACATTATGTTATGTTGTTTTCTACATATTTGCACATTATTTTTTTCAAAATATGTTTGAAAGTATTTCATGTCTTCCATTTTTTCCTGCTCCCCTTAATTTTTATTCACCAGTCACCTGCTGGTGACAAGTTGCATTCTTTCCAGATGAATTTGTTAATATTTGTTCCTAAAGCATAAATTCTATACAACCGATGCAAAGTGGTAACTTGATATTAATGATTATATTAATACAATTAATGTTTTATTAGTTAGCAACTGAAACATTCTTCAGCAACCAGGTTCAGTGGTGTCCTCTTAAGGTTTCTGAATTATTACAGTCTAAAACTCAATTCTACATCCTATTAAAGTATCCACGTGTATTGTCACTGGACTATATTAAATGGGTTGACTTAAAAATAAGGCTGGTAAAAGATGGAGTAAAATGTCTTATCTCTTGACTAGTTAGAAAGGAAAGATCTGTGGAGGAGAAAGAAGAGACAATGAGTATGTCCCTCAGTTTATCCTTTGAGTTAAGATTCTCTTGTGATCTTCTGTAACACCTTAAAACATGGCTATTTCATCTGATTTAAAATTTAATGTCAACATAAAATACCTAAATGTCAAGTCATTTTCACTGCATTTATATTACGGTAACCAGGTCTGCTTGGCCAGCCATACTTAACAACTGTACAACTGGCAGCTGGAAGATATCCATATTTCAGCTTGTTCTGCATAAACATTCATCTGCACATCATAAACCAGTATCTCAGCAGGAAACAAAATGCACATGAATATAGCTGTATCCTTGGAAGGTTTCTGAGCAAATAACACAGCACTGTGTCAGAAGCATGGAGTGCTGTCAAGACTTATGTGGTGTGTGTTGTAACTGAACACGTGTGCGTATGTATTTATATCTATACATTGGGGAATTAGGGATTACCTTGATGAGAGTGCTTAAAAGACTGACAAATCAGGACAGTTAAAAAAGTTAAAACAACATGTTACTGGATTGACATTCATTATAAGTACACATGGGCAGTAGTTAGTTTTTAATGGCTATCAATCATTACATTCTCAAACAATTAGTCCTTAGCTACTTTGATTAGTGGAGAGTAAACACACCAGGGGGCTGTTACTGGTTATCAGTGCTGACTGATGGCTTCAGTCCTCAGTGGTCTTAGTCATGGAGGTTGAGGTCACCAGGCCTGAGAACTGGAAACAAAGTGCTCATCATCTTTCTTTGTTTTCTTCACCCAGTTTTTTTTTTATACTGCTTGAATCCTCAAAAGAAAAAGGGAAGATCCACCTGTTTCAGGCATGGCTAATTTATTTTTCTGCTTTTTGCCAGACTTTTTTCTTGCTACTTCTAAGTCCTTAGTTCTTGAATTGCACATTTTACTGCATACATGTTTTTCTGTACTCTACTTATGCAGCTATACCACAAGTCCTGTTATTATGAGCGAGTAGTAATTATAGCTTGTTTAATCAATATCTCCTTTACAGGTGCACCAGCCCCTTGCTTTGGCTACTCATGTGTTATGGAGCTCCTTCTCTGGGCTTAAGGGCAGCCGGGGACTCCTGGGGTGTCCAGCCTGCTGTGCCGACCTTGTCCCAGAAATCCCAGGTCATGGCTACTCTGAATGTTGAAACAGAGGAAGCTTTCACTCAGTAATGAAATTAATATGTTCAAAATCATCTGCAGATTTAGAAACCAATAACCAGTCAAGAATTTCTACTACATAATTTCATTAGAAATAAAGATTCTTCTGTCTTCACATCCACCCTTGTATCTATACTTCTTCTTCTCAATTTGCTTTTGCATTTATGTATCACCTGTATTTTAATGCCTTCTGTGGCATTTGAAGAAAGTTGCAAATAGATTAATAGCCATTCCTATATACATATATAAGATATTCCCCCAAAAAAATACATGATAGATTTGGAATTAAAAGTTATTATATGTTTTGTATGTAAGATTAACTTTATGAAAGCCTGCTTGCATTTCTCTCAATGTTTTATAGTTTAGTCCTTTGGAAATGTCTGACTCCTACAAAGAGGAATGTATGTTGGATAATCTTTTCTCTCTTCCATGGTTCCATTTCCTCTGTAAGACAAGATGTTGCTTTTCCAGTATAACATCTTGCCAGTAACTTACTCTTATAAGTTTTTAACTTTCTAAGGTGCTGCTCACTGTCAGAACTTTGCTGTTGATTTTTAAAGACCATCAGTGTCATTTATGTCATGAAAGCATTCTTCATTCTTCAGAAAGCATATGGACATAGATAGTAGATTGGGTAATGGGAAGGAGTGTTATGAATTACAGTACTCTGGATGAGCAGAAACGACCCTTTTCAGTATACTCAGAATACTTTAAGAGCTTCTTCAGGCATGTTATGCACAATAAATGTTAATTCAGAAGCCTGAAGAACTCTGTGGATCTTGCCAGTGATATGAACCTATTACAAACAGATTTCTGTGAGCAGTCATACTGCTATAATCACGTTAACTGACAGTGTCATGTTTTGATTTGCTCCAAACTGTGAAAAGGACAGGTTTAGCCCATCCATGTCTTATGGAATTCCTGTTTTTCTTCTGTTTTCACTAACAATTTTACAGACCCATAATGCATCAGATCTATCCAGTTATCTGGATGAAAATTTACATAAGAAAAGAAAAGGAAAAAAAGAAAAACAAATATAACAATCCAGACTGCGTTTCCAGCTGGAAATGGTTCATGATTGGCTTTGACAGACTGTGAAATTAAGTGTCAGAGTATGGTATAAATTTTTCAAGGCATCGCTAAAGTGGTATTCTAACTTTAAATTCCAAAAAGCTCTGAGTCACTTTTAAAACTGACACACTTCAGTCCATATTAGTTTATGAAACACTTGAGAGTATAAATTAACTAAAATTTGAATACAGTTAACTTGAAGTTTTTTCACATGGCTTGGAATTTCTTTTTGTATTCTCCTATGAAAATACACAAATTTCAGAAATGAGCAATAAGGTCTGATAAAACTAAATATATTTTTAAAAAGTAGGTTTAATAAATAAAAATCTGATTAACATCTAAAGACTAAGGTTAAAATCCCAGGGGAATTTATTTCCCCTTACTGAGAACTCTAAAAAGTTGCATGGAGAAATTCTTTTAAAAGGTAATCATAGAATGGTTTGGGTTGGAAGGGACCTTCAAGATCATCTAGTTCCAACCCCCCTGCCATGGGCAGGGACACCTTCCACTAGACCAGGTTGCTCAAAGCCCCGTCCAACCTGGCCTTGAACACTTCCAGGGAGGGGGCAGCCACCACTTCTCTGGGCAACCTGTTCCGGTGTCTCACCACCCTCACAGAAAATAATTTCTTCCTTCTATCTAATCTAAATCTAATCTACCCTCTTTCAGTTTAAAACCATTACCCCCTCATCCTATCACTACACTCCCTCATAAAGACTCCCTCCCCATCTTTCCTGTAGCCCCCATTAGGTACTGGCAGGCCACTATAAGGTCTCCCCAGAGCCTTCTCTTCTCTAGGTTAAAAAACCTCAGCTTTCTCAGCCTGTCCTCATAGGGAAGTGCTCCATCCAGTCTTTAAAGATTGAACATACAGTCCTTAAATTACATTGCAACTGATTGTATGCAAATACAATTATGCTATTCCTCCCCATTTATGTTGGTTTTATTACTCTCTTTTATTTCTTGTTACCCAGTGTAGTTATTGTTGCTTTCCTATAGAAACAGGCTTTTTAGATGGAATAATAATTATTATTATATGTTACCATAAATTATTATTCCTCTCTTAAGGAAACAGAATTGGAAGTAACATTGTTGAAGAGGTAACGGCTGTGTATTCCGAAACATAACTTCACAATATATGTACTTTAAAAGTGTTTATGTCTTTAATTATTTACAAGACTAATCCACAAAAGTATGGATTCTTCTCCCCTGTCTGTTTAGAAAAGTGTTCTCATATGAAATGACTATAGAAATGCCCTAAATAAAGAGGGAGACACCTCCAGAGAATCAATTCTTTTCATCCCAAAGTATGCACTTTCTACTGTTGTCTTCCTAAGTGCGCTTCGGTGCGCATTTCATTGGTTTTGCAATGGGATGTGTTGTTCAATGATGAAACAGCATAAAGACTTACACTATCAGTTTTAATTACAACAGTACAGATTTGTTCCATGGCTATCATAACATGTCACTGCTTATAGTTGTTTTCTCCTGCTATTGCTACACTGCAAATGCAAAGTAGTATAACAAGCAATAGAAACATAGGTAACATACACGTAAATGTTTATTTTGTATGACATGAAAATGTAAAAGGGGATAATTAATCTCATAAAATCCACATATTCTGAATAAGGTTCTTCTTTATTTCTCATTAAATTCAAAATGAGAAGTATCTAGTCATACAAAATTTAATGGTGCCATTCGATCTTAAACTGAGACAGCAGTCTTTGGAAGTCCATCTTTTTAAGGACATGGAGGGTACTGAGCACTGTGGAACTGTTACCTCCAGATGTAATTCCAGATATATTTTCTTCCTCGAATATAATTGCATATAACATGCATTATGCATAAATTCAAGGAAGAAAGGTAAGATTTTGTGTATGGCAAGATTTTAAATCATGAAAAATGCAACTACCAAAATTTGTACTATTATATGAGATATGATAGTAGAATAAAGAAGTCATCAGTGTCAAGTCAGAAAAGAGTCCTGGGACAAGTAGATAACCATATTTTTGTTGAAATATATATAATACTCTTTCATTAAAAAGTCAGGCCTCTTATCATAGTCTGTTTACAGTGCTGTTTTCCCTCTTTAAATGAATAAACATCAAAAAGCGCACACTGTAATTTGTTACAGCTAGTATCACTTCATGCTATTTCTTTTAAATTAGGGAGGTGATTTTTTCAGAAATATTTTATTACACAGAAACATGATGAGTTTTCAAGCAAATTGCTTCATATGTTTGCTTCTTTTTTCTTACTCAATTTATTGCTGAAAAAGGAGATTAACAAATTTCTTACCAGCCCATTTGATATAATCTTATTTACATGGTTCATTTTAATTTTGTTAGTCTAAACTGTTTAAAATCAGTATTCTATTGTTCTGTAGAGCAGCAAACTCTGTGCAAAGCCTAAATCTATTAGGTTTGTATGTTCATTAGTTTTTTAAAATTCCAAAATTGATACTTTTCACCTTAGAGGGGATTTCCCAATTCCACATGGAACTACTCAGTTATATTTCAGTAATATTTTCAGTTTGACTCAGCTGAGTTAATTTACAGTTTCTTTATAAGGTAATTTTTGTAAGGTAAAAAAATTATTTAGATAAAAACTTCATTCTTATTCTGTGCATAAGGGTATTGCATTAATTTCTTCCTTTGAAATTTGTGTTACACTTATACCATAGTTTCAGTACTGTTTATAGCAACAATATCCAACATAAACAATTGTTTAATAATTTAGATTACCTTTGAATAGTTGTAGGTCTTTGTTTTTTAAAATAACTGTCTGCCAGTTGTTGTCTGACTTAGAAATCAGCACAGTTTGAGCTTTATTCAATATGTTGAATAGCTTTCTCAGCAAATCATGATTCAAGAGTGATTCTATTTGACTCAGAATCAGTAATCTGGATTTGTACAGAAGTAACAGATACTGTTAATAATATATGTTTCTTAATGTATATTTCTGGCTGAATATGTTCAGGTATTTATTAGACTTTTGCAAGGAACTTTGTGTGTATCTGAAATTATACCAGTAAAATAAAAGGCTGGTGTGAATTTTCATGCATCACTATAGGATGAATAAAAGTTTGGTAGTCATGCAAAACTCGATTTTAAACAGTACACTACCCTTACCATCTATAGAAACAGCCATGTGCTATTGCACACATCTCCAGGGCAAACCATAATGACAGATAGGGAATAGTGATATGGAAATTAAGATGTAGAACACTGAAAGAAGTCAGTATTGGTGACACTTGAATCTGCCCCAGTAAAAGGGAAAAAAACAAGGGACAAGGGTTATCTAATTATCAAGCCCCCGTCCTCCTGCTCCCTACTCCTCATACTGTTTAAAACAGCCACTGCTGTGGCAACAGCTGAATGTTGCTAGTGGTGATGCAGGTTTTGGTGGGGATTCTAAACAGTACCATGTTGCTACTTCTGTCAAAAACTAGTGTCGCAGGTCCCTCTCTTCCTCCACCCTGGGTTGTGTTATTCTGCTTGTGTTCTGATGCCATTATGATTATCTGAATATTGAGCAAAATGTTTGTTAAATGCATGCAAAGTATTTCTACTTTTGCTACAAGCATCAAACAACTTTTCTGAACCGATAGCAGCTCAGTGGAAAAGTTATAATTATAAATGTTGCCACTTTCCACTGCAGGCAAAATACAATTGTAAAGATATTGTATGCCTTTAAATCCAAGATTGAAATTAACAGAAAAATTTTACAACCATTCATAAAAGAACCTTGGATAAGGGCTTTTTAGTAGAAACTGTCACTGTTCCTTCTATTCTTTTTATTTGCCTTGAGGAACATCCTTTATAGTTTATTAATGTTGCATTTTTAGTGTGTTTTAGGAAAGATTCACAAGGCTGTTTGGTTTCTTTGCATGTGTTTGTTCTCTAAACTTTTTATATTTAGTAACTGAAAACCCAGAGAGAAAGTCAAATCTATTGGAAGGGTAATAAAAATAAATTACACATTGAGCAGCTTGCTTTTTCCTAAAGATTTCAATGACGGTTTTACATCTAGCCAGAAATGGTTGCTTGGAAATGGCTCCCAGTATCATACTCCTATTAATGCTAACTATTCCAGACTTAATAACTCAGTCATTATTGCTTGTGGCCTTTACACCATTTACTGCAACTGTTCATAATTCTCTTTGCTTTAAAGAACTCCAGAGAATCCTAAAGTCTTTGCAATTTGGAAGAAAATGATGAAACCCTGAAATGATAGTCAGACTCACGTTTCATGCTTCTACCATTTTGTGAAAAAAAATGATTAGATATACGTTTTTATAATGCTTCATGCTTTGGAAACTCATGGGTAACATCTATGTGTACAATTCGCACAATATCTATATTTTTGATTCTTTTAAAAGACAAAGTGCTCCTGAAATTTCATATAAGAACATGCCTCCTATATTTGTTAGTTGGAATATCTATGAAAATATTAGACTATCTTAACTAGAGAGAGTTAACAAGCATGCATCTTACCCTCTACTTAGTAACACAGAGTTTTATTCTAGCAGTTTTCTCCTGAACAAGACATATTAAATGACCATTAAAGTCATCCTTAATCTTATTTTGAACCAGGTGATGTCTGACAAAAATAGGATTTGTTCCACATGCAAGGTGTATTGTGTACCATTGTAGCCTGCAGTATCCTGGTTCTGTAAAGCTGTCATCTTGTCCCTCTGAGCAAGGTTTTAAACTTTCCTTTCTATTCATTTTCACACTTGCTGTATTTTGTTCTCTCCACTTCAGTGTTTTGTTTTTGCTTTTGCATTTTCTCTTTTAAAAAGTGTAACGGGTATTCTGGGAAAGACAGTTAATTGTGTAACGGCAGCCTGATTTGGCTACATTTATACTGCATTTTCCTGACTCTCAGAATAATTGGTTTCAAGTTCAAATTAGTACTTACAAGGAAAATTAACATTTATGAATTTTAGGGAAAAAACATATGTTTCCTAAGAGTGTTTTCTTTTCCAGATTTGAATATTCATGGAATAATTCTGAAGGAATTACCAATAGTATATTAGGACTCCAAAATTTGATTGTTTTAATTATATTGTTTCTTTAACTGAAAACTGGGGGCATGGGGGGGGGAAGGCAGGAATGTTTAAAATTCAGATCCTAAAAGACAAAGAAAAGTTGCAACGTATCCTTGTAACTGAATCAAGAGAATAGAGTTATGAGTCTGTGACTTTTTCTCAAGGTTTAGGGATTTGTTGTCTTCTGTATTTAAGTACTATAGTGTCTAACAATTTGAGAAGCAAAGCTTAGACTCCTGAAGACATAGTCAGAAGCAAAAATTGTTTGCTAAAACCACTTTCTTTGCAGTGCTTGCAAAGAAAATATGAAAGCAATACTATCTGAAGTCCATGGTTCCACTGCCCTTCTGCTGTTTTTCCAAGGGAAAAGTTGTTGTGAAACAATACTATTCTAATTAATTAATCTATTACTACTTCCTTGTGCTGCACTTGGGAACTGACCATTCTCAGTTGTTTTCTCCATATACACTCATAAGGTTTCACCATAGGTATAGAGATCTCTTCAAACATAGGAACTTACTTGGGTGGAGGGGGGGGGGGGGGGAGGGGGGGTGGTGGTGGAAAGAAAAGTCTGACCTATTTAGTCTCTTTTTCTTTCTTCCCTTGTTGAAACAAAAATTTGAACATAAATATCTGTATAATCTCAGATAGCTGAAGGTATCTAGATGAAATACTCAGGAAATGATTCATTTTGGCAATCGATTCATGCAAGTTGACACAGATAAATAATTTTTCATATAAATGAGAAACTCTGTGAGCATAGAAAATGTATTTACCATAAGATTAAGGTTCTCAGATGAATCCCTTTAATGTATACAGTTTCCATTTTTGAAGGGAAGTCTAACTTCTGATTCATAGTACGGAGTGGTAATATTGCATGTGGTCTACTGTAAGATAAGCTACTGCTCAGCTTTGGCTTGGCATAAAACAAGTTTACCTGTTTTATCAAAACCTAGTAAATTGTTGCCTGTTTAAAGTCATCTTGTGTGCATTTGCAGCACTTACACAACATTGTATATAATGATTTACTCATGGCACTCTGCCGCTGCATGCTATTTAGTAATTCTCCCTCCTAACCATTTGCCAATGGCAGCTGCCATGCTACTTTACTATAGATGGAAGCACCTAAAAACTAATTCTAAAATGTGAGTTGGTTCTTCTCCTTGGACCAAGAGCTATTGAACAATTACAGAAAATTTCCCCTTCTGAGAGCTTTGGTTCAGGTTCTGCACCTTCTTCCTGGATTGGTAACTATCAGCACCCACCTCTTAACTTTAAAACTTTTATGTCTGTTTCTGGCTTAAGTAAAATCAGCTTGTAATTATTGCTTTCATTCTTCCACTTTCCTGTGTTTTCTATTTAAATCTTAAAGTAATTTACAATTAGCTGAGGATTTTCAGATGAAGGGAAATACATGAGAGAAAGGCAGAAAGAGCTCAACTCTGTCGCTGACCTGCAGCGGCATTGAGTAATAGTTGAGACAGTCTAAAGTAGCCAAGACCAAAGGAGGAATCCAGGAAGGCTCAGACATTTTGAATTACACTTTTTGCTTAAAGCTGAAAAATGGGTATCTTTAGGTTCATGCAGTGCTATTGTTCTTTTTTCATAATTTCCCCAGACTACAGAATCTGACAGATTTTAGAATTTCAATTTTGGTTATCTATGTTTTTTCACAATAGACTCTTTATTGATCAATGTTAAAATGTCAACCTGACTCTTGTGTCCCTCCTTTTAACAATAATGACAGAGGAGGTGGAGGAAAAATTACTGAGAGAATAGTTTGGGCAAATGTTTTATAACTGTTTTGGGGAATAACCTTAAACTAACACCTTCTCAGACTAACAGCTTGGCACTTTTCATGAACACTGGCAATTGCTACAGCACATTAAGTGCTGATCATATTTGGAATGTATTAAGGCTTGATTACTAGAAGGCATTGCACTAATACGAGTGGAAATGTTTTAGGTTGTAAATGTTGGAATCTTTGATAGTAAATAATTTCCTTGTAGGATGAAATACTTTGCATCTCCACTGCTAAGCCTAAACTTTTCTGCCTATGTCAAGAGCCTTTTCTGATTTTCCTAAACCTAGAATTACCTGGAAAATTTCAGTAAATCTTTTACAGATATTTAAAGAGGGTTATATATTTAATATAGTATGTTCTCTTTTGATAATTTTTCCTTAGTATTCAGTAATAATCAATGAAGCTTGGATAAACAATGCAGTTGTAATTCGATGGGCAGTCTGCAACCAAATTTTTTTGTTGGATTTTCACATATGTTCCAAAGAAACATAGGGTTTAAGGAGGTTTCAGCAAGTAGTAGAAGTCAGGTGTTGATGATGTCAATACGGACACTAAAAGCTGTGTCTAATGAAATGATTTTTCTTAAATGAACACAGTTGACTAGGAAACATTAGATCTCTTATCCAAATGCTAACATACCATGGAGGAAGAATCTCCAGACTGTAAGCATACAAATTTTCTTGCCACTGGGCAGCTATTACAAATTTCAGTGAAATCAAGAATTTTCTTCGTCTTCCTTATGATTTTCTTAGGCTAGGAACCATGTATACTTGTTTTTATCTGTGTTCTGTAGTAACAGAGAAACCTTTTTTTTTTGTTTGTTTCACTGAGAAGAAAAACTGGAATAAAGAAACTGAACAGAATGAAAACAAATGTGTTGGCAACGATATAGAAACCAGAACAACAGATAATAAAGTAAAGCTATCAACACCTTTAAAAGTGGAAGAAATGTGTACATTTTTTAGTTACAGATTATACAAGACTTGAGGGAATGACAAGAGAAATAAAGTATCTATCTAGTCTATCAAATCATATAGAGATGGAAAAAAATGCAATAAGGTGTTGACATTTCTGTTTAGCCTAAAGCTGGAGCAGTTTTGATTGTTGCTAAGAGTCAAAGAAATGTACAGTAGAAGCTGATGAGAAAGCAGAGTACTGGAAAAGTTCAAGTACTTCTACAGTTGGCAGTCTGCAATATGGTGTAACAGTAAGAAAAATGTGCTTGTTATGTTGCTGGACCTTTATCTTAGCATCCTCACTCCTTTGGTGACCCAGATGAAGTGTTAACAGAACATATAGATCAGCTAGTAAATGTGTGAGAAACAACACTACATCTATCACTGTCACTGAAAGGAAGTGCAGGAGAAAATGGGGTGGGGGTGAGGACTAGTCTTGCAGGCTCACTGAAGAATGAGTGAGGCAGCCTTGCCATGCCATTGGCGGTTTGGGATGTTTGTTCCTCAGCTTCAGAGAGCTTTTCCAATCAAAGCAGTGACAGCTAGCTGACTCAGATTACAGACCTTACTGAGCTGATAACTATATCTATCAGATTTCCAAAAGTTTGTCCCAAAATGCAATGACTAGTTTTAAAAAAGCTGGGAAGTATATGTTAGAAGAGAGATTTCTCCTGACTCTACATCAGCTATCAGAATGGGACATTCTCAGAGAGTCTGTGTGTTCCTCAGGACCAAACATCTGACTCAGATGAACCTATTGCTAATAATTGCACCTTTTTTTACAGGCAAAAAAATCCAAGGATATTTAGTTTCTTGATATTTGTATAATCTGCATATTGGAATACATGGTTTTTCTGTAATTGTCAGAAGTTCAAATGGGTTAGGTTTTATACATTTTATTAATTCTTTACAGTATAACTAACTGTAAACAATACTGCTTTTATAAAAGATTTGTTTATCACATGATATTATAAAAGATATTATGTGATATACAAATTTACCAAATTATTTTAATTGCACATCTTTTAACAGTTATAATCTTTTATTTTCTTGGCCACAGTAAAAATTATTTCCTCTAGGACTAAATCTGATTCTGGCTATGAAAACTGTATCATCAGACACATTCCTTCTAAAGAATGGCTTATATTCAGATAAATCTTTCCAGGAATTTGGAATGAATTTCCAGGAATTCCAGGAACAAATTTCCAAGAATGTTGGTATCATAATAAACTAATAGTTATCAGTCCTTATTAAACTGGGCTGCTTTTGAAGCTGATGTAAATGTGAGCTTACTCCTACAGAAAAATATAATAAATGTTACCGTATGATTTTGTCCCACAGGGTCTGCTTGGCTGTAAAATACCTGGGGGAAGAATACATACATATAGAGAAGTCTGAATCTGACGTATTTACCATGGAGTTCCTCTGGATGACAATAGCAGCCAGCTAAGAGAGGTTACTCAGAAGAACAGTCCCAGGGTTGTGCTCCATATAATTTTATAGATAAAACTAATCTTTTTTACTGACTATGTAGGGAGCCTGCAAAATCTGGCTGATTCAATGAGGTGCATAAAACTGAGTGATATGAAACTTCTGGTTCAAAAAAAAAAAAAGGTGAAAATACAATTGCACCATGGCAGTCACCACAATAGATCTCATTATGGAAGTCACAGATAGCAGCTGCTGTATTTTCAAGATGCTTAAATAATATTGTAACATTTCTGCTATTCTTCAGTTTAACAAGTGAAAATGTTAAATGGATTTATTTCTTAAAGTACACCACAGACTTCTCCAAGTGTTTAATATAGCAAGAAAAATGGAAAGGTCACTAATATAAGTTGGTAAATTTGAATGGTCATTTAAAATTCTGAGTTATGTTCATGAATGGTTTTCAAAATATTCAACCATAACTCCTTATTCTTCAGTCATGCAGTGAATTGGTATTTTTAAGGTTCCTTCCCCAAAATGAAGAATTCTCTGTTAAAATATTACATATATCTAGCAAATTAAAGTTAAATAAATATTACATTTTCCTGTAATAAAGCGTGTCTGCAGGTATTCCTGCAGGAATCAATTTTATTTACATGTCAAAAAACAGTGTTCTAATTTTTCTTGTGTATTCTGATTGCTTGTCATCGCTAACTCTGGCAGAATCATGATGTATTTGCATTTACTCCTAGAAATGTTTTCTAATCTTACAGACAGTACTGAAGAACCCTACTGCACTTTCATTGCTTTCATTTCTTCCCTGTAGCTAATACTTTTGTCTTCCTTTTTACTGAAAAGTATATTGACCTGACAATGACATTAAAAACAGACATTGGTGTATCAGTGTTGTGAATGTGTACACTGTCTCTTCAGCTCCAACACAGTTCTTAACATTTTTGCTGTCATTTAATTTACATGTCCTTAAAGTAGCCCAGACACAGAGGCTGAATTCTTTACACCTCATGCACAGGGTGCACAAAACTGTGGATGCCATCAACGCACTGCATTCAACAGGGAAGTCAGAGAAAATAGTTGAGACATAATGCTGCCCTGACACAAATCACAAGCCAAGCACGGCTAAACTAACATCATAATTTGTGCCACTAGAGGTCAATAGCAAATTTACTACCTGCCCAGAGCAAAAGGAAATCAGGAAGGGAATTTCAGAGACGCAATTATTCCCTTGCATTGCTTTCAGGACAACACAGCTATATGCAGACAATTTATAGCAGGTTTGCTGCCATAGCCTTAGACTGACCATGTTGAAAGAAGAAGGACAAAAGCAAAAGAAGTACTCACCTTCTATTTCAGAAATAAGCTGTCAAATTAAAATGAAGAAAAATGTTAATATGTTAACTGGGGTTTTTGGTACATTGACCCTTGCTATGCAACTTGAATAAGCCAGAAGTATAATGAGAAAATAGTTTGAAAGACAGCTTTCTTCATGTCTTTATAACATCTATTCTTCTAATTTAACATCATTTTGACTTTTAACTCTCCTTGACTTTACTATAATCAAATGTGATCAGGTTGTTTCTCTGCGATATTTGAGTTTTATTATTATGGAAATCTGATGCAAAATAGAACCAATCTGGGTCCTTTTAAACTGACTAAAAGTAAAAATAAATAAATTTTCCATTAAAGGTAAAACTTTAAGTTTACTCGTTTCTCTTCCTTTGTTTCCGTTCATGTCTCCATGCCCTCTGGCAAGATCTACACTAAGTTAATAAAATGTTTTCAGTTAATAGAAGCTCAGTATTTGAAAACTAGCTTCATTCTTCTTTTGCATCCCCAGATGATCTGGGATGAAGTTGGTTAAAACTCAGTATCAGCTGCATACAAACATTTGAATGTGAGCAAAAGTCACAAGACACAAACAAAAGAAGAGATCAAATGTTTCAGTGGAGCTAAATTCTGGCATGACTTACCAAGTGTCCTCGTTTCAGCCAGGTTAGAGTTAACTTTCCTTGGGCTGAGAGGGAGCACGGCTAGAGGGCAGGGTCCAGATCGATCATTGGAGCATTTCATATCATGTGACATCATGCTCAGTATATAGGCGGATGCGTGCTCTCTCAAGCCTCGTTTCAGTTTCCGGGTCGGCATGGCAGGATTTTCTGGTGTGGTTGGGATCACTGCTGGGGATGGGCTCCATACCGGTTGCCGCTTGGTGAGCCACTCTTCCATTTTATCTGTTTTGGACTTACTATTGTTACTGTTGGTTTTGTTACTATTACTAAATTTTTTTAATTCGACCTACAAATGTCTTCTCTTGTCCCTCCTCTATTTCACTGGGGAGGGGGCGGAGGGGGGGGAATAAACAACTGGCCATGTGACGTTTGGCTACCAGCTGGGTTCAAACCACAGCACCAAGTAAACCAGGGCGGTTCTTGAATTTGCCTTACTTGCTCTTAAGACCAGAGTTTTAGACACATCTGAGTAGCACCACAGACCCATAACTGGACAAATGAAAGAACCCTAGCATGGGTGCTGTGCCTGGACTGCTTATAAGTTCTAGCTCCTCGTATAGTACATTAGGGTTGGTTTTATTTGACTTTTTTTTTTTTTTTTTTTTTTATGTTCAGTCGTAGTAAAACCTATTGTCTGCTTCACCCTTGATTGTTAAATGTCTGTCTCAGAATCACAGAATCAACTAGGTTGGAAAGGACCTTGAAGACCATCTAGTCCAACCATTAACCTAGCACTGCCAGTTCCCATCTACACCATATCTCTCAGCGCTATATCGACCCTACTCTTAAACACCTCCAGGGATGGGGACTCCACCACCTCCCTGGGCAATCCATTCCACTGCCTAATAACCCGTTCTGTAAAGAAATACTTCCTGACATCTAGTCTAAACCTTCCCTGGCGCAACTTGAGGCCATTGCCTCTTGTCCTATCACTTATTACTTGGTTAAAGAGACTCATCCCCAGCTCTCTGCAACCTCCTTGCAGGTAGTTGTAGAGGGCGATGAGGTCTCCCCTCAGCCTCCTCCTCTCCAGACTAAACAACCCCAGTTCCCTCAGCCGCTCCTCGTACAACATGTGCTCCAGACCCTTCACCAGCTTCGTTGCCCTTCTCTGGACACGCTCGAGTAATTCCATGTCCTTTTTGTAGTGAGGGGCCCAAAACTGAACACAGTCATAGAGGTGCGGCCTCACCAGTGCTGAGTACAGGGGTAAGATCACTTCCCTGTCCCTGCTGGCCACGTTATTTCTGATACAGGCCAGGATGCCATTGGCCTTCTTGGCCACCTGGGCACACTGCTGGCTCATGTTCAGCCGGCTGTCAATCAACACCCCCAGGTCCCTCTCTGACTGGCAGCTCTCCAGCCACTCCTCCCCAAGCCTGTAGCGCTGCTGGGGGTTGTTGTGACCCAAGTGCAGCACCTGGCATTTGGCCTTATTGAACTTCATACAGTTGGCCTTGGCCCATCACTCCAGCCTGTCCAGGTCTCTCTGCAGAGCCTCCTTACCCTCGAGCAGATCAACACTCCCACCCAGCTTGGTGTTGTCTGCAAACTTACTGAGGGTGCATTCAATCCCCTCGTCTAGGTCATCAATAAAGATGTTGAACAGGAGTGGCCCCAAAACCGAGCCCTGGGGGACACCACTCATGACCGGCCTCCAACCAGATTTAACTCTGTTCACCACAACTCTCTGGGCCTGGACATCCAGCCAGTTTTTTACCCAGCAAAGCGTGCGATCATCTAAGCCTCGAGCAGCCAGTTTCGCCAGAAGAATGCTGTGGGAAACGGTGTCAAAGGCCTTGTCTTCCCCATGCCAAACAGATTTTAACCATCAGATGATAACCAGAAGGAAAAAAAACACACATTAAAAATATGGTGCACAAATATGTGATCAATAAGCAGAACAGCTCATCTGACCTGACAAATTCAGTGTCTGTGTTTTATAAAGTTTAGACTTCAAAGAAAATTTTATGCCTTTGGGGAAACTAACTAAAATCTAGATTTTCCCCCTTTTCTCTAACTGTTACCTAACTTTTCCTTTGGTTGATATTTTGGGACAAGTGAATATTATTTAAAATGCATATTATATCAAACAGAATGTGCTTAGGTTAATGTTATTTAGCTTCAAGTTTTGCCATCCACATGTACCCATCAAGACATACAATATTCAGCTTTTTCTTCATTAACTACTGATTCTTTAAAGTTTCACTTTGCAGGACAGCGAAGATACTTTGATAATCCTTATTATGTTCACAAAGGTGGAACTTTTTCATCCCTGAAACATGGCAGATCTAGTAAACTGTTGATTATAATGGCAATGCAAAGAGGAATTTTTGCTTGTTTCTACAGAAAAAGTTATGAGAGTACCTGGCTACAATATTTTTTCTTTATTACACACTTATTTGTAATGCATCAATGTTAACCAAATAATTGTGTATAGTACCTATACACATAACTATATCATATTAACATGCACCTATTTTTTGTCTTGTCTATTGAGCATCATACAATGAGATGAGAAATTAATTTGAGAGACATTTCTCATAATTACTAACAATGGAAATCTGAAAATGTTTTCTGAATAAGGTTAATGTCCTTCAGGCTTTATCAGAGTTACTTTCAACTGGCTAGTGTACTAAATTGTCAGCCATCTACAGTTTTCTTATTGGTGAGTTATGCATTGCTGTGCAGCAGATGTTTTCATGGAATTATAGTAATGTTTACCATACAGCATTGTAGCACAGTATGTATTATGTAATACAGAATTGGTGTAAATACATGTAATACATGTAAAACATAAAGGGTCTTATTGGGTGACTTTGCTTAAAATAAATGTTACTTTAGTATCTTCTCCCTGTGATAGATTACATGCAGAATAAAAGTTCTGGGTAGCTAAACAGTAAAACACAATAAGCACAGGCACACACATGCATACGTATACATCTATTTTGAATGTGATGGGTGTTTACAGAGCATTCTGATGTTGGAATCTAAGTCATGACTTGTTCTTGTCAAGCTGTGCATTTGCTATTAGGGTAGTTTCAATATTGTAACTAACTTTTTATTAGATATGACCTGTTATAAGAACTGAAAAAGTCACCTTTGTTTTCAGACTGAAAAGTTCCAAGAAAAACATTATGCAGAGAAACATCATTCATTCATCACAGGTTCCTTCCTTCAGTTATGGCAATGGCATTATCTAATCTCTCAACATGAAATGTGTTCGAGGTTCATAACATGATAAGTTTTGTGTCTGGCAAAGCATTTAAAAGAGTTTGTGTCACAGCAGAGTAAAAGAATTTCAGAGAGGAATGAAAGATTTTAAATAAATGTGGAAAAAACTACTCCAGAAATATTTGAAGTTAAGGATTACAGAAGGGCTTGCTGTTGGAGGTGGTCTTCAACCATACTTCACAGAGGGGACATGATGTGTTAAATACTGTTTTTCAGAGACATTGAATTACAGATGAAAAGTTACATTGGTTGTGTGCTTATGCAAATTATTCTTCAGATCTTTCAGATGGTAATATAAGTACATTTCCTGGCTATAAACATGAATGACATTTAATAGAAAAAATACATCTGTTTGTGCTTGTATGTTCAGTGCACACTGAAATGAGCTGTTGGTCCTGCTAAATATGTCCACAGTAACAACAGGAAAATGTTCCTATACAAGTTGCCATCTAATTATTATTTTTAACTTGCTGTTTTCCTTAGAATTTTCTCATATAAAGCATAATATTACCTGAAAGAATTTGCTAGCAAATATTTTTCATTTCCCAACTGGAAAAATATTACTGCTGCTTAAAATTACATATTGACTAATGTTTTGTTGATTTCTCCAGGCATCAACATGTAGAAGTCACGTCTTTTTTTTTTTTTTTTTTTTTTTTTTTGGTTTGTACAAACTGTACAAAGCTTCTGAAAGATAGTGAGATATCTAGAGGTTTAAGTATAATTAAACAAGCATCTGTTGGAAGGGATTTAAGTATAATTGATCCTGGTTTTGGCCAGGAGAAGGCTAGTACTCTCTTTTAGAAAATGTTCTGTTTAAACCATGCAGAGGAAAACAGTGAAGTGATTCTGACTGCATGAGGGCCAGTTTGTGCAACACAGTGCTGTACTGACTTAACAGTTCTATTTTTAAGCAGAGTAGCCACATAATTAGATTTGGCTTGGCCACAGTCCTTTAGAATATGTTGCCTCTAAACCTGATTTGAACAGCTCAATAATCTGTAGGCAAGATGTTGCTTAAGGTAATTATTTTGGAAACTTGCTCACTTATTTAAGTACTCAAGTAAGAACTGACTAATTTTAAGACTGTGTCCCAAGTTCAAACTGTTAGCGCCATTTGAAAGGGTTGAGTGGAAGGACAATTTTGCACGTATTTTGTACGTGTTTTTAACGTCTGTTACAATATGAGAACACTCCCTTTCTGAGTCCCTAATATGAGTTAAATAAATACTCATCTTTTTTTTTTCTTGATTATTTTTGGGTTCTTCAACAATGCAGCTACAGGTTATGTATTATGATCTTCCGAGTTTGACAAAGACCTAAACATAAACCAAAGGCAAAGAAAAAAGTGAAAATTTACAAGGTTAACTATTTTATACTGAAGCATGATTCTAAGCCTATGCAGTTCACAGCTGCACGTACATTTTAGGCTGGCAGCTATGTCATGGCTGAAATACCTTTGTGAAAATTTGGTAGAAATGTTTCTGAGTAAATATTTGATACAGAGATCAGTATAGAATAATGAGCAATCAGTAAGGAGTAAGTGGAAGAGCCCTTGGCTAAAGATGATAAACCTCTAACTCTGTCATTGATCCTTTATAACTGGATGTTGTCCATTCCCCTGTGCTTACCCTCTTTTTTTAAGGAGCAAAATAACTGACTTCTTCAGCAAGGCAATTAATTCCTTTTCTGGTCTGATAAAATGAGAATAGTAGGAATTTTAAAGAAAGTTGAACATGGAGATGTTCTGTTGCTTGTTGAAAATTTAGAACTGTATGTGGCTGACACTGACTGACAGGTTTTCTGAGCCATCTGATGGATTGTACATGTGTACAACTTTTGAAACTGGCAAAGCAAAAGGAAGAATGAAAATGCTTTCCTGAGGAAATGATAATAGGAGGTGAATGAGGTAGACTTAGTTCTCAGACTTTTAGCAGCTATTTACATGTTGATGCTTCTAGGCATGTGAGTTTTTTGAAAGAAATTGTAGCTCATTCCAAAACATGTATTTAGGTTTCTCACTTTCACTTGCTTCCTCTCAACCTTTTCTCAACATATATGGCCTATATATACAAATGCTTCAGATGGACATGCATGCATGCTCTTAAATCCACATCCATTCTGAGCTAAGGTCTCTTAAAGTAACTTTCATTGCATTCATGAACTGATCGAGACTGTTCCTAAACCCAGATAAACTGCTGACACTTGAAAAGTCTTGTGCCCAGGGGTTCTATGTCTCATCCACATGTCGCCTGAAGAAACATCTCCTTTTATTTCTCTTCAGCTTGGATCTTACTGGGTTAATATAGTAACTTCAACTGTTAGATGACAGAGAGAAAATCAAATATTATCTGCCATTTATTGTCTATTTATGATTGCTAGTCACTCTACACTCTGTCATGTCTTTTCCAGGCTGAAAAGTACATCCCACTTTGCCATTCCTGATGAGAAAATATTCCATACCTTTGATCATCCTTATCACCCTGAACATCTCTGAACTTCTAGTTCTATTGCACAGGTTTTGAGATGAAACCAAGCTGCACTAAGTGTTCAAGAGGCAGGTGAACCAGGAATATATTATAAGGTTTAATTATATTCTGTTTTTCCCCTCTGCCTTTTGAAATAATTCCTAGCATTTGATTTGGTTTTTTGACCGATCTTGAACAGTAAGTTGACATTTGTCATACATTTCTATATTATAATAATAAAATCGCATTTCCAAGATGGTCCAAGAGTTGGCTTTTTCTGCATGAAGTAAATACTTCTTTTTTTCCCACATGGACATTTCTTCATATATGATGACTTTTACTTAAGTTTTTATTGTCTAATCATTCACTGCATAAGTCTCTCACCTTGAGTTGTTCACGCTTGTTCTCATCCTTTCTATTCCAAAAAAAATAATTTTAGCGGAAAACTTTGTCACTCCATTCCTCAGCCTGTTTTACAAGTGTTAAGCAGAAAAAACCCAAGTGAAAATTCCCCAGTGACCCTTCTCCACTCCTGAACTTTGCTTCCCTACATGCTCATCAATTATTTATCTGTGGAGTGACATCCCTTTTATCAGAGGGCTGTTTAGTTCCCTTAAAATGCTTTGGTGAGCAACTTGTGAGGGCTTTTTAGAAATCCAGGTAGATTGTGTGAAATGGATGATCCTTGTTTCTGCAGCTGCTGACCCATTCAGAGAATTCTAGTAGGTCTGTAAGGGTGACTTCCTTTTATGAAAGTCATGCTGAGTCTCCATTATGGACATTTTCATAGCACCTATTAAAGATGTTGAGCCAGATGTTGCATGTTGCTTAAGACCAAATCTAGGTTTTCATTGGATCTCTTTAATCTAAACTCTCCCTAAAAGGGGTATTGCTATTATCTAATAATCTGATCTTCTGGATATATTTATTATGATATTTGGTCAGTCTAAATAGGATATTAAGGTTTTTTCATTATTATTTCAGTCTCTTTGATCTTCTTGCAATAAGAATTGAAGTCCTTTTCAGTAAAGGACAGTAAAGAAGAGTCAGTATTATACTTGTTCCCATTTAGAATTTCAGTCCATGTGGTTCTGAGTTTCTTGCTGAGTTGTTAGTTTGTTCACTTGATTTGATTCTAACCTCTGTTTTAAAATGTAGCCATCATGTTTAATGTATTTCTATTTTCTATTTAGACATATCATTTAAGCCACTAGAACCTAGATATGTCTTTAAGCAAGATGTTGATTCAGACAACCAGGGTGAGGGCTTAGTAGGTGAAGAAGAAAAGAATGGTGGACCTGATGATTACTGCTGCTACACACTTCATTATATAATAATTCAATTGTTCTCACTTTTGTCCCATAAAATTAAAAAATAATTATTCCTTGCCATAGAAAACCCTCACCTTCCTTCTCCAATAGCACCTATGACCTAACTAAAATCAAGTCTTAAAACAAAGGTGGTCTTACTTTGCTACTGAAGCTGTGCTATTAAGAACATGAAACTGATGGACCCAAATTAATGTTTGTGACTGTGATGCTTTTTTCAGGGCATTCACCCAGCAAAAGTCCTAGATTCCTGTACTACTTTCCAGTATTTGTTTACATATATCACACTTTATCCAGTGCCTAATAAGCACAAGATGTGTAAACACTTCCCGAAGAAAACAAATTTTCCCTTTTACAGGAGAGATGTTGTCATCAGTGGGCCACAGAGTCATGTTTGCTGTTGTTTCTCTTCCTTTGCTGTCCTTTGAAATGATTGAGGCTGCTCTCCTTATGCATGGTGCCAAAATCAGTGCTGTCTTTATACACTAATTTTGCTCTGAATACATTTTCTAAATAGGGCCCTGTGGGGGGGCATAGATAAATGGAGGCCTGCTTTGTACATTGCGAATGATTTTTACTTATGCCTAATTTGCTCAGAACAGCCAAAGTAACATCGTCTTCAGTATATCCAGTGATGCAGCTTTAGTTGCTTACATAATTGACACAAATAGAAGCAGCAATGGCTTTTAAAACACTTAAGTTTTCAGGTGGGGATTCTATGGTTGTTTTCTTTCCTTTGGTCTTTGTATAAGCTCCCTGTTAATATCTTCTGGAACTTGTTCCTATTCATCATCAATTAAATTAACCTTGGACTCCAATTTCCTCTTGGATTTTTGGAAACCTAACTTTTTGTGCTTCACTTCCCCATCTAGAAAATGAATGCACCATACAAATACACAGATTCTTTGCATCTATTTTTTTATTACCAGTATAACATGAAAATAATAATGATGCCATTTGTTGTTTTACACAATACAGCACTTTCTGACAGTTCAGAATTTTTAATGCATTGATTTTGTTGTTTAGAAAACAAAATAATTTAGGTTAAAAGAAATGTGCTGTGTTATTAGTTCTGTCATAGAGGGAGAAAACTGTCATGACGTGATTTTTGAGGTGGAATTTTTCTTGTCTTGCAACAATGGTTTCATAGGAATAGTTGATGTTGCAGAATCTAGCACACTTGTTCCTGCCCAATATCTATACCAGCCATCCTTATATTCTTCTGTACACATTTCTAGTGTTCTCTCCTGATCCACCTCTAATTTAAAGCTTTACTCATACTCATATTCTGAATGGTCCAGTGATAATGTGTTGATGTTTATCAAATTCATTGTCTCTTACATGACAATCTCTGCAGAAGAAATTGCTTCAGAAATTGCTTTTAGACGGTACTGATTTTCTTCGTGTATCTCTCCCCTTGGGTGATCAAACATTATAGATGCTGTGAATTAATTTGGTACATACTGTGTATACAGCCACAGTGATACTGCAGCACTATTTTAACATTATTTTTTCTTGATCACAGCATGAATGGAAAAATCCAAATAATTTTAAAACCCTCAGGAAGGGAGTAGAAATAAAAACATCTATTAGATATGGGTAATCATGAGTTCTTATAAAGGTAGTGGTTGAAGGTCAGGGAAGTTAAAGAGAAGGACTTTTTTTTGCCATGTCAAAGGCACTGAATTAGTCTCTAGATTCTGTCTTCAGTTAAATATTTATGTACCATCTTGAAAAATGTGGGCAATAGTAATATGAAGAATGCAATGCCGCTAATGATACTTAAGGCAGCTCTGAGTGAGCTGAGCTGTTTGTAAGCTCTTCACATAGCACATGTGTATTCTGTGCTACATAGTGCTGTATTAAATATTCCCAGTCTCATTTTGAATTAGTTTCTATGTCTATCCCCAAAAGCAGGAAGGCATTGTTATGGCAGCCATCCTGCTTCTGCCACCTGCTTGCACACGACCATTGCTGGGGCATGTGATGCTGCATTGCCAAGTGTCTCCCTGGACATAATTTTCTTCTTTGTGATAGAAATTCTGGTTACCAACTTCCTGTCATTTTTCTGCTTTATTACAGATCCTAATCTATTCTGTTGGGTCTCTCCTTTTGCCTTCCTGCTCTTCCTCCTCACTCCGGTGATGAAGGCTGGGGTCGGCCTCTGCACAAGAAAGAGATGCTAAGAAACAATGAACCCCCTGAAGATACTGTTTTCACCCTTCCAAAGTGAGGATTTGTTTGCATTCAGGTCTTGTCTTTGGTTCATCTCTGTCTTACATTTATTGGAATCCTCTTCAACTGATTGTTTCCCTTTAAATCTTGTATTTTTTTTTCTCAGAATAGCAAGTCACATACTGTGACCTTCCAAGGGTAAAGTTTCTCCAAATATTTACAGAGGCATAGATACCTAGATGTGTATATTCTTGTGCTTTCCGGTCTAATTGCAGGCAAACCAAATCCCTGAAGTACCTCAAATTACAATGTGAGTATAGATGGCAGATCATAGCCACATCAAGATGGAACAGAACCTTTCTGCATTATTTGTGTCATCTTCTAGGGTTTCCATAATGAATTATTACCTTCATTGTTCCAAATGCTTTTCAAATTGTTTGAAATAAAAGATGCATTTTAGTACCTTTCAATATTCACTGAACTACAGTGGTCCATTTAAAATCTCTGGGTCTCAGGGATTAAGATATCCTTCTGTATTTTCTCATACATGATAGCATTCTAAGTAAGTAAGAATAGTTTTGACACACTATGATAAAACACAGAAAAGAAATAAATTCTCCAAAAGTATGAATGACTGAATCTGAGTACAGTATTATTAAGAATAAAAATTATCAGTAATGTACTTGCCCTGAGGAAATCCTCATCACTAGTTATTTTTCAAGAGGATTTCCTTTTATGTATTTGAGAAGAATGTAAAACTATAGGATCCTTTTCAGTAATTTCGTCTCTGTACACTCAGGAACCACATAGAAAATAGACAAGCCTATGCTTTAATGCTTTGCTAAATCTGTATAAAAATTGGAGCCTCTCTTATACGAATAATGCTTTGCTCCCAGGAGACAACGAATAAACAAAACAGTCTATCAATTTTTTTCCAGATCTTGCTTGTAGAGAAGTGATTAAGATCCTTAGGTCTGCAAATCGTTTAGCTTCTTGTTTATTTTCATTGTTCAGTACTAACAATTCACTGTGCTTCTCTGTCCTTTTCTTTTTTCTTTTTTCATTTAATTTGTTCTTTATGAGTATGAGTTAATTGAAACATTATTCCCTAAAGCTTCCCAGAATTTCTTGTTATTTAAAGATGGGTCACCACTACTTCTCAAAATTTTGAATAACCTATTTGATTCTTTCTTTTTCATATTAATAAGACAAAATTTCCTATACATCAGGAAATTTTTAAATCTCTCTCTTTCATGTCTGATCATAGTTCCATACAAAAACAAAGAAATAAATACAGCCCAAACTACTGTTACAGAACCTTGATTCTTTGTCCTGGTTTTGGCCAGGATAGTTAACTTTCCTTGGGCTGAGAGGGAGCACAGATAGAGGGCCAGGCCCAGATCGATCATTGGAGTATTCCATACCATGTGACATCATGCTCAGTATATAGGTGGACACGTGCTCTCTCATTTTTTGTTTTGGCTTCGGTTTCCCAGTCGGTTGGCGGCGGGATTTCTGGTGTGGTTGGGATCACTGCTGGGGCCGGGCTGTGTAGCGGTCACTGGTCAGTGAGCAACTGCTGTATATTACCCATTTGGACTGACTGTTGTTACTGTTGTTTTGTTACTATTACTTTTTTTTTTTTTTTTTTTTTTAAATTTAACCTATGAATTTCTTTTTTTTATCCCTCCTGTATTTCACCAGGCAAGTGGTGGTGGGGGAGTAAACAACTGGCCATGTGGTGATTGGCTACTGGCCGAGTTCAAACCATGACATTCTTTTAAGTTCTAATTTTGCGGAGCTGAAAATAATTAAGGACAGCTGTTGTAAGCTGTTAACCAAGTTGATAACTGATGATAAAGTTGTTTGAAAAAAAGTCCTAACACTGTTGTAGATTCATTTATTGAGTTGAATAATACAGTCAAGAATGGGTAGGATTTTTCAATAAATTTTGATTTTGAGAAAACCGGATGACACAGTGATAATGAAGAATGATTAAATGCTTTCTCTTTCAACAATATGTCAGAAAGTTCAACAACAATGGATATATTTAAACATAAAAAAATCAGGACAATGAGATACTTTCCATCCACAATCATTTAAGGATCTTTATGATTATAAAAAGGTTTGTAATTCATTAAGATTGATTTTTAATAACTTTTGAAACACTGAGTCAAACAGAATGTTCTTTATTCCTGGTAGATGTCAAACCATGTCGTCCATTTCTGATATTCAAATAGGATAGCCACAAGAATAACTGAAATAAGGGAAAATATGTTATACCATGAAGAGATACAAAAGATCAGTCACCTCAGCCAAATCTAACTCAATTACTTAGTGATTAAGTCTGAAGAGCTAAGTTCGATGGTAGGCTGATCAAGCTAGGAAACAGCTTGTGTTGTCCTTGGATGTAAAAATATCAGTTACTGTACATCAATGATAGAAATAAGGTGCAACTTTTCAACACTGAAATAATTTAATATTTGCACAGCTTAATAATATTTATAGTGTGTTCTCAGCCACTGGCAGTTTGCTAATAAGTTTCAGACAATTTCTGTGAAGATTTGTTTGTTCAAAATGAGAGTATCATTCGCTTCTTTTTTTTATTTCTTCTCAGACCTATTTCTTTCTTATGCCACCTTTCCAATTGGTTCTTCTGCTCTCTTTTTACTCTACAGAAGCAGCACCAGGTACTGTTATGCATCAGTTCCAATCCCAAACATCTCCATAGTTTTTCATGTCTCAAGGAGAACCAGGAATGGCAATGTATTTCAGATGCAGTTAGAAAAATAGAAAGGGAAGTAATAGCTTTGCAATGTCTGTTTGTAATTCAACATCGTAGTCTGTTGTGATCTAATCAGCTTCACCTGCTTACTTGGCTTAGATTTAGTACCTAATCTTGCTTTCTCAAATATCCTAGTAGTGTGACGTCTTTCAAATTTTGAGTGACAACAAGACTTGAAATTCATGACTTTTTGAACATTCTTCAAAAAGAAAATATAGATAATCTCTTGAAACTTTGACTAAATTCTCAGCCACTAAAGAGTGTTAAAGTCCTTATAATTGTGTTTCCCCTGTATTATTCAAAAGGATTTTTATGAAAAAGCATAGGCTTTATGCAGTAAAGATTGGTGTGATTGCTACCTAAGACACCATTGAAAAAATTAATATGTTAGTAGAAGTTGCTGCTCATAATGGCCAAATGAAAGGACCACTTATAACTTTTAAACTGGCTCTTTGCCAGTTATCTGCCTGACACAATAAATTGCGTTAATACATAGGATGTCAGGAAAACCATTTGTTGTGAAACACAGTAGAGAGAAGGACTTGCTAAAGGCAATAGATCAACTCATGTCAGGGCTTTTAAGATCTAATGTAGCTGTTTGCTTTAACTGTCTTGTCTTCCTGAGGACTTTTAATCAAATCTGTATTACTCCCTACTTCTAATGGGGGAAAATTTCAGACTTTTTGGATTTGCACTTTGTTTCTTTGTTTTTCCCCAGAACTGTTTATAGAGCTTCAGTAGGAATTTTTTTTTTACTTTGAATCCCCAACATTTATTTTTATGTCATAGAATCATAGAATGGTTTGGGTTGGAAGGGACCTTCAAGATCATCTAGTTCCAAGTCCCCTGCCATGGGCAGGGACACCTTCCACTAGACCAGGTTGCTCAAAGCCCCATCCAACCTGGCCTTGAACACCTCCAGGGAGAGGGCATCCACAACTTCTCTGGGCAACCAGTGATGCACCACCCTCACGGTAAAGAATTTCTTCCTTATGTCTAATCTAAATCTACTCTGTTTCAGTTTAAAACTGTTACCCTTGTTCTATCACTACACTCCCTGAGAAAGAGTCCCTTCACATCTTTCCTGTAGGCCCCTTTTAAGTACTGGAAGGCCACTATAAGGTCTCCCCAGATCCTTCTCTTCTTTAGGCTGAACAACCCCAACTGTCTCAGCCTGTCCTCACACGGGAGCTGCTCCAGCCCTCTGATCATCTTTGTGGCCCTCCTTTGGACCTGCCCAAGCAGATATATGTCCTTCTTACGTTGGGGGGCCCAGAGCTGGACACAATACTCCATGTAGGGTCTCACAAGAGCAGAGTAGAGGGGGAGAATCACCTCCCTTGACCTGCTAGACACAATTCTCTTGATTCAGCCCAGGATACAGTTGGATCTCTGGGCTATGAGTGCATATTGGCGGCTCATATTCATTCAGTTTTCCATCCACTAATACCCCCAGGTTCTTCTCCACAGGGCTGCTCTTAATCCACTCATTGCCCAGCCTGTCTTTGTGCTTGGTATTGCCTCCACCCAATTACAGGACCTTGCACTTGACCTTGTTGAACATGAGGTTTGCATGGGCCTGCCCCTGAAGCCTTTCAAGGTCCCTCTGGATGTCATCCCTTCCCCCAGCGTGTTGACTGTACCACACAGCTTGGTGTCATTGGCAAACTTTCTGAGGGTGCACTCAGTCCCAGTGTCCATGTCACTAACAAAGATATCAAACAACACTGGTCCCAACACCGACCCCTGAGGAACGCCACTCACAACTGTTCTCCACTTGGACATTGAGCCACTGACTGCAACTCTTTGAGTGCAACCATCCAGCCATTTTCTTATCCACCAAGTGGTTCATCCTTCAAATCCATGTTTCTTCAATTTAGAGAAAGGATGTTGTGCAGGGCAGTGCCAAATGCTTTGCACAAGTCCAGGTAGATGATGTCAGTTGCTCTTCCCTTATCCAGAAATGCTATAATCCTGCTGTAGAAGGCCACCAAATTTGTCAGGCATGATTTGCACCTAATGAAGCCATGTTGATTGTCACTGATCACTTCCTTATTTTCCATGTGCCTTAGCATAGTTTCCAGATTGATCTTGCTGGGCACAGAGGTGAGACTGACTGACCTGTAGTTCCCCAAGTCTTCCTTTTTTTTCCCTTTTTAAAAATGGGGGCTGTGTTTCCCCTTTTCCAGTCAGTGGGAACTTCACCAGTCTGCCTTGACTTCTCAAACATGATGGATAGTGGCTTAGCTACTTCATCTGCCAGTTGCCTCAGGACCAACGAATGCATCTCATCAGGTCCCATGGACTTGTACACTTTCAGGTTCCTTAGATGTTCTTGAACCCAATCATCTCCTACAGTGGACAGTTATTCATTCTCCCAGTCCCCGCCTTTGCCTTCTGTGTCTTGGGTGGTATGGCTGGAGCACTTGCCAGTGAAGACTGAGGCAGAAAAGTAATTGAGTACCTCAGCCTTCCCCATAAACTGGGTAACCAGGTCTCCCGTTTCCTTCCAGAGGGGGTACACATTTTCCCTAGTCTTCCTTTTATCATTGATATACCTGTAAAAGCTGCTCTTGTCCTTGATGTCCCTGGCCAGATTTAATTCAGACCTTCCTAACCTAATTCCTGGCTGCTTAGACAATTTCTCTGTATCTCTCCCAGGCTACCTGTCATTGCTTCCATTCTCTATAGGCTTCCTTTTTGTGTTTAAGCTTGTCCAGGAGCTCCCTGTTCATCCATGTAGGCCTCCTGGCACTCTTATTTGATTTCCTCTTTGTTGGGATGCATCGCTCCTGAGCTTGAAGGAGAGGATCCTTGAATATTAACCAGCTTTCTTGGGCCCTTCTCTCCAGGTCTTTATCCCATGCTACTCTGCCAAGCAGACCCCTGAAGAGGCCAAAGTCTGCTCTCCTGAAGTCCAGGGTAATGAGCTTGCTCTGCCCTTCTCTTTGCTAAGTATCCTTTGGTAAGGCTCTTGAAATCCACCATTTCATAGTCACTGCAACCAAGGCTGCTGTTGAGCTTCACACTCCCTACCAGCCCCTCCTTGTTGGTGAGAACAAGGTCCAACATATCACTCTCCTCATTGGCTCCTCTATCACTTGGAGAAGGAAGTTATCATCAACGCATTCCAGGAACCTCCTGGATTTCTTATACCCTTCTGTGTTGTCCCTCCAACAGATATCAGGGTGGTTGAAGTCCCACATGAAGACCAGGGCTTGTGAATGTGAGGTTGCTCCTATCTGTCTATAGAAGGTCTCATCCGCTTGGTCTTCCTGGTCAGCTGGTTTGTAACAGACTCCCACTATAATGTCACCTGTCCCTGTCCTTCCTTTAATCCCAACCCATAAGCTCTCAATCAGCTCCTCATCCATCCCCAGGCAGACATCCATGAACTCCAGATGGTTGTTGAGATAGAGACCCCCTCCCCTCATTTCCCCTGCCTGTCCTTCCTAAAGAGCCTGTATCCTTCCATTTTCGGCTTGAATTTTTTGAGGTTTTTTTTCCTTGTAGGTGAACAACAGAAAAAAATGGCAGCTTGGAGTAGCTATGGTGGGTTTTCTTAACTTTTCTGCACAACTAGTTCTACTTATCTTTCATCATATATCATATTTTATCATAAAAATATATTATTGATTAAAATCTAAAATTATATGCCAAACCAAAATTGGTTTCTGTCTCCTGTATAATTCGTTGCCCTGCAATATTGTAGATCTTACTGTGGAACTAATTTTTCTCTTCTGGAATCTTTGGAAAAAATTGATATAAGAAAGTGTTTTCAATAATTTCACGTAAGTCATTCCTATGTCTTCCCTTCTCCAAACACAAAAATGTTTATAGAAACTATGTTTTTTTTCTTTTTCAAGGTTTCTGGCTTCTTCTGAAAACTATTTTTGGGTGGAGGTATAGAGGTAAATTATCAACTTGGTGTTTATTTTACACAGAACACACAAAAACATCTGTCTTCTATCTTTTAAAGAGGTAAAATTGAAAGTTCAAGACTTATGTATTTCTGGCATTTTATTTCATGTTTCCTGATCCTTTATGAGATCAGAATGGAAATATTTGAGCTACCGGTGTCTTATTCTCCCACAATCGTCCCAATTACCTTTTTTTTTTTTACTTAGAAAATTTATTTACCTATTAAACCAATTTGAAATACATCTTTAAATATCTTTTATTTTAGATTGTTTCCCCAACCCTCCTAATATGAATTGTCAGTTTGAAAAAAACCCACAATTTGTGCAGCTGGAAAAAATAAGGTGTACTATAGTGATAACAAGCCTCCTATGAGACTTTCTCAGTGCAACCACAGTGCTTTCCCTCTTTTTTTTTTTTTTTTTTTTTTTTTTCCCCGTGCCTTGGCATTATGTCTGTGGCTGTAGCTTGCCAGTGGCCCTTACTTTCTTATGGCTGTTCTATGCAACAACCTGGACCCAGTTTTGCAACACATATAAATTAATGTAGCTCTACTGATTTCGGTGCCAATTAAATGGCACATGGGTATTTTCTTCCATCTGTTTGTTCATCTGTCCATTTGTTGGTGCTCTTCTTTGCTTCCTTATTTACACTCTAAATGTACTGGAAAAATCAAGAAGGTGCCATCTGGGGGAAAAAAAAAATATAAATCTGATGTATGAGTAACACTAATAGTAGTTCTTTCATTATGTCATAACCATCCTTGTTCATGCTTTCTTTAGTTCTCAGAGGACCTCATCCATTCTCCCAGTCAAAAAATATGTACATACTGAAGTCCAATTTCAGTCCATTTTATTTTCCCTGATCTGGTCTCCATGACTTAGAATCATAGAGTCTTAGAATCATTTAGGTTGGAAAGGACCCTTGAGAACTTTGAGTCCAACATTTAACCTAACATTACCAAGTTCACCACTAAATCATGTCCCTAAGCAACACATCTACACATCTTTCAGATACCTCCAATGATGGTGACCCAGCCACCTCACTGGACAGACAGTTCCAGTACTTGACAACCCTTCCAGTGAAGAAATTTTCCTTAATATCCAACCTAAACGTCCCCTGGCGTGACTTGACACCATTTCCCCTCATCCTATCACTTGCTGCTTGGGAGAAGAGACCAACACCCACCTCGCTACAACTTCCTTTCAGGTAGTTGTAGAGGGCAATGAGGTCTCCCCTCAGCCTCCTTTTCTCCAGGCTAAACTACCCCAGTTCCCTCAGCTGTTCCTCATAAGACTTGTTCTCCAGACCCTTCACCAGCCTCATGGCTCTTCTCTGGATGTGCTCCGGCACCTCAATGTCTTTCTTGAAGTGAGGGGCACAAAACTGAACACAGTATTCAAGGTGCAGCCTCAGCAGTGCCAAGTACAGGGGGACGATCACTTCCCTAGTCCTGCTGGCCACACTATTTCTGATACAAACCAGGATGCACCTGGGCACACAAACAACTCATATTCAGCTGGCTGTTGATCAACAGCCCCAGGTCTTTTTCCAACAGGCAGCTTTCCAGCCACTCTTCCCCAAGCCTGTAGCATTGCATGGGGTTGTTGTGCCCCAAGTGCAGGATGGGGCACTTAGCCTTGTTGCACTTCACACAACTGGCCTTGACCCACTGATTCAGACTGTCTAGCTCTGTAGAGCCTTTCTACCCTTAAACAGATTAACACTCCTGCCCAACTTGGTGTCGTTTGCAAACTTACTGAGGGTTCTGATTGTGGATAAAGATATTAAACTGGCCCCAATACTGAGCCCTGGGGAACACCACTTGTGACCGGTCGCCAACTGGATTTAACTCCATTCACCAAAACTCTTTGGGCCTGTCCACCCAAACAGTTTTTTACCAGTGAAGGGTATGCCCATCTGAGCCATGAGCAGCCAGTTTCTCCAGAAGAGTGCTGTGGGAAGTGATGTGAAAATCTTTACTGAAGTCTAGGTAGACAACATATGCAGCCTTTCCTTTATCCACTAAGCAGGTCATTTTGTCATAGAAAGACATCAGGTTAGTCAAGTAGCATCTGTCTTTCATAAGCCAATGCTGACTGAGCCTGATCATCTGGTTGTCCTGTAAAACTTATGTACATTTCATCTTGCCTTGCCATCACATTAAAGCAAATAGCTAAGCTTGGTTCTTAAGATATTCTCCATAAGTATTCTATTTGTTCTTTCATGCTTAAACTTAGTGTTTTCATTTTTCTCTTATCTTAAAACTTTAATGTGACACTTGCTTCTAGCTTCCAGTCAATCTTCTGAACGTTCAATCTATGGACAAACACCAGTCTTTAGGTATTGCTTCATTAAGGTTTTCTTTTTATTCTAAAAGAAGATGAATTGAAGGATATTATTAGTAAACCACAGACACTACCTCTATTTTAAAAAAAAAGAGGGAAATGAGTCAGTGAGTTATTTTTCCATAATCTGTTTTTGTGCAGGCTTTAAAACAATTATCAGTTCCTATTTTCTTTGTTACTAGTTATTGTCATGGTGTTTCATGTTCAGTATGTGGAGGAAACTCAGTCTTTATTTTCTGTTTTTGTGCTTCCGCCTCTCTTGAACAGCAGGTTACATTTCATTCTCTGATCTAGTCAAAATGGTGGAAAAATCTCTTCCCTCACTTGACTTAGGCTTCTCTCTCTCAGTCTTTGCTCTTGTTCACTTTGGTTTGCTATCTTTTATGTGCTTTCTTTTCACCTTTAGAAAGTCTAACATGTATTTTTAACCATGTAAAAGTTACATAGGAAAGTTTTATGTATAATCAATGAATGGAAAAGAGCAACTAATTTCCATTATCCTGAGTATGACTTTTATACGTTAGCTCAGACATCAGTAGCAGTGCAGCTGCACGTCTAACATAGTATAGGTGTCAAAATGTACCAAAAAACCTCATGAAATACTCTAGTGGTTGACTTACATTGAATACTGTGGTTTCAGCTTGATCGCTACTAATATTTAATATGTTAAAGTTAGCTTCCATATTAATAATTAATATTAACAAAAACTAGGGAGTGTAATACAGATATTTTGTAGTTTGGTCTAGATAGTTTAGATAGACAGATGAAAACTCAAGATTAATTTTGAATTTGATTCACAAGTGCAAAAATGGAACTCATTTAGAAATACTAGCATAATTGAGGCATGAATCACTTCTATGGCACTTTGACTTTTAGCGTTCATTTTCAGATCAGTTCTCAAGCCTCTAAGAAAAAGTTTGTGCTAAATGTTGATGCACAGGGGAACAATGAATCATGAATGCATTGTAACTGAAAAGAATTCAGGAAGAAATTATGACAAAAAAGAGTAGTAAAAATTATCCTGAGATTTCAAAAATCATTTTAAGACTCTGTGTAAGAACTGATTTCTTGCTCGGGGCCTTTCTTCTTGAACTCATTAACTTGGAACCAAGTGAACCAAGGTCCTTGGGAGCAATTTTATAAAATTGTAGTGGCTATGAGCAAAAACCCACCTTGAAACAGACTTTTTCAAAAAGCTGTGTATATTCTAAGTCAGCTTGGTCTCAGTCATGAGAACACTATAGTGATTACTAGAGACTAGCAACAGAGGAAGAGGACTACTTTCATTTATTAAATTCTTCTGAGTGTTGTAGCTTAAATCATATCACAGCACAGAATGATTTTTTTGTTTCCTGTAGTTTTTGCAATGAAGCAAGTTTTGGGGTTTTGTGGGTTTTTTTTGTTTGTTGTTGTTGTTGTTGTTGTTGTTGTTGTTATTATTACTCTAATTGTCTTATATGTCACATTTTATATCTAAGTGACTGAGTAGTTTCTTGGGTCAGAAGGACATTTCTGTATCTTGGCTATTGCTTAGAGGATAAATTTTGGTTTTGGTTTTAGAATAGAACAAATTTTAGTTCTTTCTGCATAATTTCTGACTAGTAGAATATCTTATGACAAAGGCTGTGATAACAAGGCTTATCTATATTGCCATACAAACCAAACTAGAAATACATCAGGGAAATGAGGGCTAGTGTTGGTGAACATGAAGGATGGTGATGGTTAAAAAAAAAAAACAAAACCGAAACAAACTGGCAATGGCTTTGCCCAAATGTTTGACATTTCCTTGATATGAGTACTGACAGTCTGAAGCAACTTTCCAATAGGAAAAGTAATACTGGGAAGCCTGGATAGCTTTAAGAATGGAGCTGGGGTAAACGTCAACTAATTTCCCAAAGCGATTTAATAAATCAGTCTTGCTGGAGTAGATTTCAAAGACCCAGGAGTCCTGGAATACAAAAACCTCATTTTCCAAACCAACTATCTATCTAATTGCTCTCTTTTTACTAGATAATCTTTATTAAAGCAGTAGTAACATGGGAAGTGAATGATCCCACAGAAAAATAAATACTGTCTAAGCGTTTGGTAGATGATAGAGAATGAGACGGAGCAATAAAGTTATTTTGTAATCTCAATTTTGCAGCTTACTTTATCTAAATTCTGTTAATAACACCATTCTCAGTGACCCCTGAGTGTCATCACTATTACTTTGATAACCATGATTGGCAGTTCTAACAAAAAGGCTGAGAGATGTATGCTTAATGAGACTGAACTTTTTCCATCTCTGGAGTTAGTCCCCTTCAGGTCAGGACTGAGACACATTGATGGGGTAGTCTAAGGGAGCTTGCATTATCACTCCTAACATAATATTCATTCTCTGGATTTATTAGTACAGAAATTATTCTCCCAGGCTGTCAATCTGAGAAGTCTCATTAGTACTAAAGATATTTTACTATGTTTTTTACTATGTTACTCTTTTCATTTACCTGCTTTGTAATATAAGGCAGAACAAGGTAAATACTAAGGACAAAAATGTCCTTCTAAAAGGTTCTTCATTTCTAAGTTCCTTTTTTTTTTTTTTTTTTTTCCCCCAAAGGGCCTTTTTACACTTCTAAAATATGTATGAATCCCATGGTTTTAGTTATTAGACCAGGTAGAAATTTTGGCACTCGCAAGACTGAAAGTCGTTAGAAGGACTTCACAGTTTAACCTTTGTATGCGGCTATGAAACAATTTTTAATGCAGTGACTAGATCTCTGATTACTTCCTGTTGTACTTGATGATAGAATTAAAAATGCAGTCTCTTCTCTCTCCATCATCAAATTCTTAACATATCCTTTCATGATGATTACAGCTATTATTATCAAGAAACTCCTAAAATCTTATTCTCATCCTTCCTGCTGTCAATCCTGTAGCTACATCCTGACAGATCTATTACACATACAGAAAAATTATTCTCTTCTTTTAATTATTGGAGACCTGGGAAGAGCTTATTTTTCTGTATTAACATCTGTCCAGTCCTGTCCTATTATTCCTACACTTGCCACCTTCTAGCTCTTTATGATCTCAGTGACACATTCCTCACCCACAGCCTTCACAATCCCAAAACTTGTTTCATGCATTTTGTGAAGTATCTCTGAATCACTGCATGCTTTGCTCAATTTACAGTGTCCTCAGGACAAGCTTACTCCATGAAAATTTCTTGAAACTGTTCATTGTACGTTTATCTGGTTGAGGAGAGCAGTTTCACCAAAATATTTTGGGACAGCAGTTAAAGAGATTAATTCCATATCAGTTCTGTCTTTAACATGTACAGTTTCAATTCCTGAAACATGTATAGTAGTCAGAAAGAGATCAGAGAAAAAAAAATCTCATCTCTTTGCATAATTTCTCCATATTAATTTTATTGACCTAAAACTGCTAAAGAAGTGGTGAGGATCCACTTGTGTTAAAAACCTAAGAAGTCTGAGGAGTCCTTAATCCTAGAATTAGAAAAGTAGGAGAAAAATTATTTCACTGATCCCTGAGGTTTCTGCAGTGGTATGAAATGACTTTACTGAGGTTGGCCCAAATAATCCTAATGAACAAATGCTGCTTTCAGTACTGAGACCACTGGAGGAGGCAAAACATTTCAGTGAATTCACCAAGTGTGACCCAGCAGTCAATTTTTTCATTGAGAATCAGAGCAAGTATCCTCAAGGTAAGCACTGATAGTTACAGGTACCTGGTGTCAGCTCACTGGCTTCATTTCTTCTGGTATCCTGTTGTAGCTGTGACCAGAATCTGACGGTTTAAAACAAGACAAGAGAGGAATGAGACACATAACTCGTGTAGCTAAGTTAAATTACAGGGGAGAGTGTCCTTCCTGATCTAAGTATGAGTAGGTACCTGGCTAAATCTGGAGTATTTGGTATCTGACTGTTGTTTTTATCTCACCTGTTAACAAATCCTTTCTCCTTCCATCACAAAGGAGCAGTACAAATGTATTAGAAAAGAAAAGTTTCATCTTGTCTGCTATTACTGATTCTATGTAGTATCTTTATGTATATTTCTTTTTTTGATAAAATTGAGTGATGCATGACAGTCCAGTGGGAGTGGATAAGATCATTCAGTGCTAGTATGTGCCATACTTATTCATATGCAAGAGTATTTTAATGTAGAAGTAATACAATTCATACAAATTGCATCTGCTAAGAAGTATGGTGCTACCCACTACATTTAAGCTTCAGCATAGGAGTAACCACATGATTTGTATATTTTGGATTACCTCAGGAAGTCTCCTGGACTCTTTGAATGTAATTGTCTTACTGTCTCTTTTTTTAGCACATCAGTCTCTCTCTCTCTCCACCCCCATCCCTCTCGTTCTCCCTCCCTCTCTTCTTCCTTTTTCTTTCTTTCTTTCTTTCTTTCTTTCTTTCTTTCTTTCTTTCTTTCTTTCTTTCTTTCTTTCTTTCTTTCTTTCTTTCTTTCTTTCTTTCTTTCTTTCTTTCTTTCTTTCTTTCTTTCTTTCTTTCTTTCTTTCTTTCTTTCTTTCTTTCTTTCTTTCTTTCTTTCTTTTCTTTTCTTTTCTTTTCTTTTCTTTTCTTTTCTTTTCTTTTCTTTTCTTTTCTTTTCTTTTCTTTTCTTTTCTTTTCTTTTCTTTTCTTTTCTTTTCTTTTCTTTTCTTTCCTTCCTTCCTTCCTTCCTTCCTTCCTTCCTTCCTTCCTTCCTTCCTTCCTTCCTTCCTTCCTTCCTTCCTTCCTTCCTTCCTTCCTTCCTTCCTTCCTTCCTTCCTTCCTTCTCTTTCATGTCTTTCTTTTCTTTCTTTCTTTCTCCCCCCCCCGCCCATTTTTGCTTGTGAACTATGGGACATGTAGTTCTAAAAACAAAACCACATACTTGTTATTAATGCTGACTGTGCCAAATGCTTCCTGGTTTCCACTCTGATGGCAGTGGGGAGAGAAAGGAGCAAAAGAGTCATGTAAGATATCAATAGCCTTATTGTAGCTTTCCACTGTAAATATTCTTTCCATTATCCAATTACAGATTCATTGAACTTCCTCCTTTTATCTAAAGTAGTACAAGGTTTTACACTGTCTTTATTTCTCATTTGTGCTTTTTATTAAACTTATGGCTGAGCATTCACTGTCCTATGTAGTCTGAGATTTCATTATGCCAAACATATTTGAAAAGAGTACAGTTGAAAGCAAGATCTGGGGCTCCAAAGAAACAATGGAGATTGTTATAATGTTAGATTTCGATAAAACCAAGGTGAAACAAAAAAATAATAAAACATGATGGAGATGAGAATATAGAGATCTCAGTTTCAGCCTACAGCCACGTATACTTGCATTCTCTTCAGTGTCTGGATTTCCAGTTGTGCTAATTAAATAAAATGTTTTATGAACTCAAGAATGGACTATAATTGTCTGCCACTTCTCAAGAGGGAGAGGGTTGAGCAGAGGTAACCAAAAAAAGCCATCTGAAAACTAAGACTTGCACTTGTCACTACATCTGTGGATCATGTTGATTAATAAAGATTTCCTTTAACCATATCACTATATCATTTACTGAAAATCAATGAGTCAGTGAAGCTGAGGTGGGAATCCTGAAAGAACAAATATGGAAGATGATGTTATGAAACTCCATGGACTTGTAATTCATCAAATGTTTCCATGAGCACTGGACAACCAAACTGTTTTTTGTCATAGCTGGTCTCCTAATTCAAGGCCTGTCCTTGCTTCCTTCATCTATTCTGTTCTCAGCTTATCTCAGTTATGGCTATCCTCCTCCCCCTTCCCTTTCCCTTTTATTTTTCTCATTTATTGACAGGGCATTTAGATATTTCCATGATTTCCACTGTTTCCTAACTCTTCTCGCACCTACCCATCTCTGTTGACATAGAACAAATTAAGCTTTCTGATTTTTGAGCCAATATTGAGTAATTTTTGTGCATACTCTATGACATTTTCCCTGCATGTCTAGGTGACAGCTCCCCATATGTGACAGGAGATGCTCACATATTAAAAATCTCATCTATCCTGCTGACAAGCTTTTCATGTCGTAGCTGTTGCTGGTGAACTTACTACTCTGTCTTTTTAGGCCATTATTCTCTTTGATTTCTGTTGTTAAGAAGTGGCTGTAGCAACCAAGCTGTTTATGTATTTGTGCTTTAAAGAGGAATCAGAACTGTTAAAAGTCTTTGTTGCTTAAATCCTCCTGTGCAGTATCATTCTGGTCCCTGCTTAAATCCTCCTGTGCAGTATCATAATAGTGAGGGTTACAGGATGTAATCATAATGGTATGGACATGAATCTCAGTCTTGGTATATCTTGTAGCTGAACTGCATATGTCTAAGAAGCATTCAGCTTCTACTGTGTTTATTCTCAACATCTGAGCCACAAGCGAAGTCTTCCCATAATTCATATTGTTATTGTTATCATTAGTGATATTAAAACTTGATGATTTTAATGCTCAGATAATGATTCTTTTTCATTATATTGCTGTTTGATATACAGTCTCTGTCATCACGGATTTAATGTTTTTTAATCAAATAAGGTCTTCCCTCTCATCTGCTGATTCTGGTATAATTGAATAGTATATTTGCCTTTGGATGTTTTACTGCAAAACTGTGACAGGTAGTCAAGTATGCCATTTAGGAACATTAAATAATTCAGTCCTCTGAAATTTTATCTAACAGCAGTCATTTTGAAACCCATTAGAATGGGTTGCATCAATAAATAAATAGCATATCAGTCACTTTTGCTATTATCCCAAAGTAACAATATTATATTTTAAAATGTTCATATATATCCGCTTTCTGAATTTCATGCATCAGAGATCTTTATACTTCTCCATAATCTACACTGCATTTTAATTCACTAAATTTCTTAAAAACAGAGTACTTTTCCTATGCTTTGACATTGCAGACCCTTCCTTATCTTGTAGAACTATTTAGTTGTCATTTCTAAATAGACTCTGCTTTTTATTAAAATCTTTAGTGAAAAAAAAAGGGGATAAGGAGTATGTTGCTACTTTTCCTGTGCTGAACTTGTATTGTCAGAAATGTAAATATCATCGGGGGCGGGGGGGGGGGGGGGGGCGGGGATTAAATTAACAGTTGTCTACAGTTAAAAACTTGTCTTCTGCATTGTGTTTCACCTTGGGATGACCAGTTCTAGGGTATTTGCATATATTTGCAGTATGAAGCTGTACAACTCAAGGGTGAGCAGAAACCTCTACTGAAAGTGTGGTGGGAATTTGTTAGGTAAAAGGCAAAATGAAATACTATACTGGCCCTTGTGATGATTAAGTGCCTTTACTTCTCAGAAATGGTGGCTCATAACAATACAACATTCCTTTAAAAACAAGAATAATCTTTTGGCACCTATGACACAGAAATTTGTATTACTGCTGCAATAACTAAGAACTGAGATGTGCTGGAAGTGTTTACTATCCCATATGTGCTGGTAGGTTTCCAGAATCTGGCACTTGGATATTTTTGTAGAACAATTTAAAAAGTTTGTAATAGTCCCTTTGACATAAAGCAATACTCTGCACATTCCAGATTGATAAGAACCAACTAGGTTGTCAGAACTTTTATTAGTCTTTCTCCCTGACAACACATCTCACTGACTGTTAGGCAACCTCCAAAATAATGTTGTGCATGATCTGAGACATGATAAACTATCTCCCCATGTTATTGCTGCTCTCTCTCCACTCAAAAGGGTGATATTAAATCAGATGATAGAATCTAAAAGATGATAGAATCTAAAAGACAAGCTGCTCTTAGCACTACTAACACTTGATGTGTCAGTGCAAATCATGTGGTATGAATAAGCATGACAACAAAAGGGAGTTTAAAACATACGCAAGGGAGAGAAGATTTGTTGATCACTCAGTGAAATCTCATAGGGCTGTTTGTGGTTTGCTTCTGTGGAGCCACTGAACAGGGTCAGAACTCTGGAGGAAAAGTCAATTATTTAATGAGGTTTTAAAGTACCAAAATGTATGGAGCATTCAGGGTCTTTACTGGAGAGAGCCAGGTGTACATTGGCTATACGTAAATATACATTCTAATTTAAGAACCACTTGTCTCTGTTGCTGTAGACCAAGTGCTTCTTTCCAGATGTATATTGACTTCTTTAGTGAGTGGGGGATGTAAGGGAATTGATTTACATCCTGTCTTTTCTGTTTTAGAGAGTGGTAGCATTTCTCCCTGAGGCTTTGTAATTCTAGTCCACTTGTAAAAACTGGTAATAAGGCATTGCTTTCCAGATTTTCAGAAAGTAGATTTGCAAATGATACAAGTTACCACAATGTACAACACATTTTGAAATTGGCCATGATTTACTCCCACACTGAGGGTTGTGTATAGTGCTGTTTTTGCCGTGGCTGTGCTATCCTTGCTGTGTTGGTAAATACCATTAGACAGATGTGGTATATACCCATAAATGTCGCTATGCTGAACATCTATACCACCTTTCCCAATGATATACATTAAACCAATAAGCTGCCTCACTGATAAGCTTATCTCTGTACATATAAGCATGTTTTCCAGAACAATCATGAATGAACGTCTCACATCTGCCATATCTGAGTTCTATATCACCAGAAGTTCATATTTCAGAGAGCATATAGCACAAATAGTCTTCAAGAAACTAAGACTCTTTCTGTCTGATGGATTGGGGCAGTAAATTCTATGTTGTCACTTCTGAACTCATGTAAGGACCAGAATCACAAGATTGTGGTCACACGTATTTGCTTCAGTGAATCTAATCCAGCACTCTGTAGCTGGTAAGCTTATATGTGATGTGTCACGGGTTGCATTTTTCTCTTTGTTAAACAGCATTCAATTGTGAGATTATAATACCAGTACTTATGGCAGGAAAGTGGGTTTTGTGTTTTTTTCTTAATTATTATAGAAATGAGATAGGTTGTACCATTGATTTTGTAAAGATCTTCAAAAAAGAGTTTTTGTTAAAATAGGTAGTATCATATGGCTGAACAAACCAGCTGCAATAAGAAAGGACAAATGGAAGTTTAAAGGCATAAAATGCTTTTTTTTTTTTTTTTCCCCAAATGAAAAAAAGGTCTTTTAACTGAAAAGTATACTTACCAAATAAAAGTCCTATGGATGCCAGGTGTAAAAGAGACCTTAGTCTATTTAACCTACTTAACCTATTAAAATATGATTGTTTCAGATCAAACTGTTTCCCATTCCCATTATGACATTATTTTTATCACATTAAAAAAATGATCACAGAAATATTATAAATGCAACAGTGATTGAAAATGCTAATAGAATGCTAATATGTTTCTTTTTATGACCTGTTCTTTCTAAATTACTTCCCATGTTTCCTTATAGAAACATCCAAAACTCTTTACTGATTCTTGTGTTTAAGCAGTGGACTAGAAATATCTTTAAAAATCATAGAACAGTAATTAAATCTTTTAAAGATAAAACCATTTATTTTCCTGGTCTCTGTAACTGTAACATACACTAGGTTGATGCGGAAATGTACATGATTATGTCCCCTCTCTCCCTCTCTGCTCTGATGGATTCAACAACAGGAAATGCCATAACTTCTTTTAAGATTTATCTCATTTCATATCATATTTGTTTGAAGATCAGTGTGTACATATTTACTATGAAGATGTTTTCTCTGTAAGAAGAGATTTATCTGAATTCTTTATAATATAAACCCTTTCTTTGAGCTATGGAGGCAACTCACAAAAAATACCAGCTACTCTGATCAGAAGAAAATTTTGAAAAAAAAAAAATTCAAATTCCAAAACCTGGGCAGAATACTGTGGATATTAGGCAGCCTGATCCTACAAGTCTGACTGTGGTGCATGGGCAGGCAGCAGACCTAGTCTTAAGGGTGAAGTTAGGCAACCTGAAAAGACAGTCAGTATGGTGAATGAGGTTCAAAACTGGATAAGTGCTACTCAGTGGGTACATATTTCCTTTCTTCTGTAGGTTTGGGTTTTCCAAAATCACTTTAATGCATGTTTGCTAAGATTTCCTGCATACAGCTAGTCAACAATTTCCATCAGTATGGTAACAGTGAATACACAGTTGATAGCTTGCTGTAATAAGCAAACTTTAAAAGTCTGAAAAATCATATGTAGAAAAATGTAACTCTATAGTATATGTATTGGTAGAGGACACTTCATAAAACCAGATCACAAGGAAGCAAATTGTTCTTAACAAGGCATTTTGTAAGCATGTGCATAGCCATTTGATTTGCAGTATATCTTTAACTGATATAAAAGAAGTGTGTCTTAATTAAACTCTTTTTCATGACCACATTTTCATTTTAGTGTCTGTGTTCCTACTTATCAAATAAAACAATGGAGGTTTAATGTACTGCAGTTCTACAGATGCACTCTCTAACTCTCTTATATTCCTGTAGTTAAAATTCTATTACCAGTTCTAACCTAATCTAATTTATACAAATGTTCACAGACCAAAATGTTACAGTCTAACGTGCTGTCAGTTCAATACAGTCTTAGTAAAAGGTGTAATTCAATTCACCAGTTACAAGGAAATTATTTCCACCTCTTGTTTTTTCAGTAGTTTGCATAAAAAACAAGTAAAGAAGTAGAGCTGTACTATTAATATTGTTGCCCCAAAAATCTGAGCAGTTTTTAGGATTGTGAAAGACATTAGATAAGTTGTCATACTTTGTTGTATGATCCTGCTTATGACTGAGAAGTATGAATGCCTTTTTTTCTAGGAATGCTAAAAGAACAAGTAAGCAGTAAGCAGTTACTGACTTTGATGTCTCTATTAACAAAGCCTGTCTGCTTGCTGCTTCTCTTACTGTTCACAAATACTTCATGTTTTCTAGTGTCTCTCTCTATTTATGGCACACAGATTTTATCCTATATAGAAATCACTATTATGGTGTCTGCATTTGAGGAAACCCACTATGTAATACTCCCCGTCATTTTGTTTTTACAGACCAGTGTTCATAAATTGTTTTCATAGCTCTGAGTTCATTAACTAAAAAGTAGTTAAAATCCTTCATGACTTTAAAGAGGAGTGTGATATGTCTTTGGATCAGAACAAAGATAAATATATTTTTCATATATAAACAATATATATTTATTGTATCATATATAATATAATAAACTATACAATAAATTGATACATATCATATAATAATAGAAAATAATGACATACAACACACAATAATTGTATATAATATGTAGTTATGTAATAATGATAATAATATAATTATATACAAATTAAATAATATAATTATATATAAATTAATATACAGTATAGTATGAGACCAAAGGCTTGAAATTCCTCTACCGTGAAAATAAATGTGGTATTTGGGTTTAGTTTTTTTTCTTAATTGATGACAATGCATATTATTTATTTTCTAATAAATATTTGATTCACAGACATTGCCAGAATGACTAGACTCAGTAAGCTTTTAACGTTCAGAGTTGTAACAAGAGCAAGAAAAGCATTTATCTAAGGTGTCTTGTTTGGGAATGTTTCAAATATAGGGTTATACATTTTAAGAGAAGAGAAGCTATAACTTCATAGCTGCGGAAAGTAAAGGTGGGGCTGAAAGGAACCCAGGAGGGGCAGAAAAGAGATACAAGGAAAGAGTGTTACTTCATATAGCAAAATAACTGGTTGTGACTCTTTTGTTAATAACACCATGTTGAAACAGATTAATTTGGGGTCTGTTTTTCAATTTTATAATTAAGTTCATTTGTTCTATAGAAAACAATGAAGTTATTTTTGTATTACAGTGTTGTCCATCGCATCTGCAGGAGGTTCATCTGAGCTACCAATGATCTTACGGATATCTTTATTAGGGCTGAAACACTGCTGATTTCTTTGAAGCCTTTCAGACTGATAGAATTCAGTATCTTTCTTCATTTTCCTGGGTGCTGAGCACTGGCATGGGTTTTCCTGGTGTGGTGGGTTAGCCATGGCTAATAGCCAAATGCCCACCTGGTTGATAGCTCACTCCCCTCCTCAGAGGAACAGGGACAGAAAACAGGATGAAAAAGGTCATGAATCAAGACAAAGACAGGGAGGTCACTTGTCAGCTATGGCCACAGACAAAGCAAACTTGACTTAGGGAAGATGAATTTAATTTATCGCCAATTAAAATATAGTAAGATAGTGCAAAACAAAGACAAAAGCTAAAACACTGTCCCCTGCCCTCCATTTTTTTTCTCATGTTCAACTTCATTTCTTCATTCCCAAGTCCTCTACATCTTTCTTCCTGAACAGCACAGAGGGATGGGGGAAACCCAGAATGGTTGAGGTTCGAAGCAACCTTTGGAGATCATCCAGCTAAATACACCATAAATCTGTGGAAGAAAATCACTGAATCCATGTTTGATAACTTATTTGGTACCTTATTTATTAGCAGTTCTTATTTTTGTTTTGTGGTGTTTTTTTTTTTTTTTTGCGGGGGGGGGGTGGTGGTTTGGGGATTGGGGTTTTTTGGGGGGTTTAAGCTGAGTTTTTTAAGCTGAATTATTAGAGGCATATCTGCCCATGCAGCTGAAAAGAGAAGAAACTTAGGGCAGAAGGGAGGAGAGACAGTGAAATAAAATGTAATTGAATTATGAGTAAATAGTCAGCTATAACTGAACACAAAATAAACATGTTTTGCAAATATGTTGGAGAAAAGGCAGCAATGAAACTGGGATGTTGCCATATTTTAGTAATAGTAATTATTTTTTTTCACCAACTAATGCAATCTGGATGGGTTCACTAAGTATAGTTTCAGAATCCCCTCTTCATGGTATATTTTGGCTATTCTTTACTCATCCACTGAAGTGACATCATGTCACATCATTAATGTTTTATCTCCTCAAAACCTAGTCTATTATCAATAGCAGTTTCAATTGTATTTGTAAAATTTTTCTTGACATTGAATCTACACTTTTTTTGGCATGTTTCCAAATAATTTAATATAATTTTGTTTCTATGTTAACTAGTAGTAATCTTTACTTTCTTCTTAAGTGTTTTCAAGAACTTTTCACTTAAAGATAAATTTTTCAAGTCACTGGTGTAAAAATTCACTTGCATAACAAAGCATGCAGATGTATGAGCAGAAAATAGTTACATTAAGTCACTTGTTTTAAAGGCCAACAAGTGTTGGAGAAATTTCCTTGAATAATTGTCTGTAATTGTCTGCTGAAATTATCAATGAATATTTCTCACAATTCATTATTTAAGAGTTGTACTTTATGCTTAATTGTACTATTCCTTCTCTATGCAATAAAAAGCAAAGCCCACAGTAATTTGAAACATTTCTCCCAACATACATAAAGAGATACAGGGTCTGAGTCTGTTCTCACATATGATAATGTCAAGTAACTCAAAAATAAGTCTGGATTTCCATTCATTAAATTTTTCACAAATATAAGCGGCTAGAGTTTCCCTGACACAAACCCCACTTCCCTCCTACAACAAGACTTGAGAGAAGGGAATAGGCAGTTTAAAATGATTGTCCTTGTAATATCAGGATTTCATTCACTTTTGCCACCAGCCAGTAACTTTATGGGTTTTATTCTCAAAGGAGCACTCTTTTTCCCTTTTTGCTGTAGGTGTAGTAAATTAAAATGGGAAATATTCTTTTGGAATAGAGTAAGAAAATTATTCTATTACCACAGATTGTACATTTGAAAAAAAATTTCCAGCTAGTGTGATGAGGTTATTGTTATTAGAGGAGAACATAATTATGATTGATGATTTCCCTAGGGTGACCTGCAAGTGGGGAAAGCATTCTACTGGAAGAAGCAGGAAAGCTTTTCTTCTCGTCTTCTCAGGAGAACTTTACATAGAACAAAAAGAGAGAAGAAAACGACAAGTCCTCTCAGCAGCCCTCCTTTTTTAACCAAGTTGTCTCATTTGGAACTGATGAGCAAGCTTCTCTTCCCTTCTGCAAATGTCTTAAAAACAGGGGGAACTGCAGTGCCATCTGTTCCGTACTGCACGTTTGGGGAGAGGGAGAACAAATGCATAAAGACACAGTAGCAGAAGCAAAGTCTTTGATGGAAAAGAGAGGGAATAGAGTAGATTTGACATATTAAGGTAGAATTGTCTGCGGCAGAGCAAATAGGCTGATTTGAAGCTGAGTATGGTGATTATAGCACACATAATTTTCCACTTTCGTTAAGCACTAGGAACAGAACTTTTCTCCTGTGATTAATCTTAATGCTTTCCATTTTTAATGAAAATAAATGCAGTAAATAGGACCATGGCTTTGTAACATAAGCTACAGGTTGTTATCAACCCCATTTCTGTAGTTAGAAAAATTGATAAAATGGAGAAATGAGAAAGAAGACATTGCTCACCAAATTTAGTTTTCTAAATTCAGTTTTCTTGAGTCTGAGTTGTCTTTATCTTCCTTGTTTTCAGTAGAGAGAAATGGGGCTCTCACTGAGCATGATTAATCTTATTCTAAGCATGTAAGATGTATAAGATGAAACCTCCTGGAGAAAGCTTTTCTCTCAGGTGTCTGTAAAGAAAGCCCTGGGACAATCTAACTTAGTCTACCTTTTAAATGTTTCAATGAGGTGAGGTGCAATCCACTCCATCTTTTTCAAGATGTCTAAGTAGACATCAAATTTTCTCTCCAGATGACTGGTTCATTATGTACATTAAATCATTTCCCCAGTAGTACTTTAAAAAAAATAGATTTCGGAAACAATGGTTTGGAGATTTCTTTGTAAAATCTTAAAAGCCTAAGTAAATGAAAAGTAAAAAAATATTATTGACTCTGGCCAAACGTTAGTTAGACATAGCTAATGTCATTTAGACATAGCTAGTGGGTACCTAGATCCCTAAGTTTATGTTTTTACTGAGGATGAATTCTAATATTCATCCAAAATAAGTATCATCAGGTTTTAGTTCTGAGTGAGAACAGTCTGTAAGAAACTATTATTCAACTCCAAATGGAAAGGAAGTGGAGACTTCTTTTTTTCCTCAAGTTAAATGAACTCTAAATTTTAAAAAGCTAAATTGAGAAATGGGAAAAAGACTGTCTATGAGCAGTAAACTTTCCCATGTTCAGTTAAGAGATGCAGGCATTTAAATATATCTTTTTCTGGAATAAGGTAGAACTGGAATTTCTAGTTTGTGTTTTATATTGTTGTCACATCATATTTTTAATTATGGGATTCATCATCAAAATCACATGACAATGCTTTTCTTATGAGAAGTTATAAAGATGGATTTTGGTCTGTAGTTTTACATAGCATGCTATCTTTACAAAATGCAAACGTGTTTAGCCTTGAATGTTTCTTTTAGAATGCATAGGATAAGCAAATCTGTAAAGCACTGTCTTTTGTTCTAGGGAAAAAAATTTGAGCAGGTGTCACAGGAGACTGAAATAAGTAATTCTTATGCCTTATAAAACTACATAAAGGAATAATTCAGATTTGTATCTCTGAAGCCCTAATAAATTGCATACAAAAATAATTGTCTCACATTATAAGAATACAGATTTACTGAACTCTTTGAATAGTTGATAATAATCTCTCTTATTTTAGTCCATATTATAATTCTACTTGTTGATCTTGGCATGTGATATAGTTCTGCCAGGTGGATGATGATAATGAAAGATTCTTCTTTCTTGCCTTTGTTTAGGTTTTTTATTTAATATTCCCAGCATAGTACTATTGCATTTGACTCTGAATGTTAATGTGAAAATATCATTTGTGTGACTGACTTTATGATTTATAGTTTAGTACTAGTTTATTGGAATTTTGTTTTTTCTTGTCATGGAGGTTGGTTGGCTGTTGCAAGCACTCTTCTTTTCTTACAAGAAAGAGTCAGAGGTATAAAATAGAAGTCACACACTAAGACACAGCGAGATGAGATATAACAGAAATAAAACTTGCGTTTGGAATATAACAAAGTGAACAGTATTATATTTGTTCTGTGCAGCATATTGTTTTTTTATTCCTGTAATATTTCTTTCCCATTTATTATTTTTTGCCATTTTACATAGAAAGAAATAAAAAATCTCCAGAGAACAAATTTGAACCCTCTAGCAAAGCAGCAAATGGATGTATTCCATTTGGAATTTTAAACTCAAGTTGAAAAAGAAAGGAAAGACATAATTTTGCAGTTGTGACTTTGGTTGTAAGCAGAACTAGGAAGACTTTCTTGAATGTTATATTTTAGATAAAGATTTGTTATTTTCTTCCTTTGTTTTTGAGCCTACTCTAGTCTCAAGTCTCTTGCACAGCTGAGGCAACAGACTGAATATACTCTAGACTGGTTGCACATAAACGACCAGATACAGGCTGTCTTGTCTTTATTTTTTTTTAGTTGATATTCATGTCTCATTTATAATAAATTTCCCTTCTTCTGAGTATAGCTGAATCTTTTTTAATGTGTGTATTCTCTGGCTCTGATGCTGAAAATCTGAGCCTCTTTGGTTTTGGAACACTTGAGTCAACATGGATATATCACAGGAACTTTAAGAGCTGCTTCCACTGTGATTAATAAAATCAAAGCTTTCTGAAGTGGATCACTCCCTGTGTAAATTGTCAGACAGCAAATGGAGAAAAAAATGGCAGTATCATATGCCATACTCCAAGGAGTATTAAATACAGGTGACTATAGAGTGTGAAAAACAACTCGTTTGCTCATCTTACCTCAGCCCCCAGTAGTAACTGTGAACCTCTTTCTGCTGGATGAGGTTGTTAGACCAAACTGTGCAACTACAAGAATTCATCCAAAGAGCAGTCTTTTCTGACTTGTCTTGCATTTCTGTGCAAATTTTTGGATATTGGATTTAGATGGGAATTTGACATGGTGAAACCAGTGGAAATGGGCATCTTCCTTCCTACCTGTCTCATTAAACTTCTGTTAGCTTTCTGTTATTTAAGATAGGTCCAGTCCTCTTAAATTACTGGCAAATTACTACAGTTACTACTGACGTCTATGGAATTTCATAGATGTGAAGTACTTCCAGAAGCTTCACTAATGTGTTAGAATACTAGTCAAAAGAATTCACTGATTATGGAATCTAGTCAATAAAGAAAAGTTTTTAAGGGTATATGGAACTTGCCAGGAACAGTCTATGCCATAGTACAGAAGTAAATCAGGATCACATTTCAGCTGAGGCTGAAATGAATAACTGTATGTCAAATGTATATTTCTACTTGGACATTTTAAATAATAGTGTTATATTTTCTTAGGAATGTAAGGCTGTACAAGTCGTGATTTTAACATGGATAGCAGGGATTTTTTGGGGGGAATCTTGATTAATGTTGAAGATCAGAATAAGAAACATTTTTAGAAGGAATGTTTTTGGCTGCTTTATTACGGTTATTACCATCAAATTCATGTCAGAAGCCTATCAACTAGAGAAATGATTGTGGGAGAATGGACATAAGAAGCAAAATAAAAGTTGATCTCAGATTTGGTTCAAGGCTTGAAATTCAAGGGAAGGTTTCTGTTGACATAAGAAATGAGTACATAGCCATTCATATGGTTTATGATGAGCAGTAGAATTTTAAGGCTGACTGATAGCCTTGATGTGAAGATAGAGGTTTTAAATTTAAAATCTGTCAAGGAGAAGGTTAAGGCTTATGCTTTATTAGGAGTGAGGACAAGAGGGTACTGGAAAGTGTTATGTGTACAAATAGTTGGCCTGTGCATGTCTTGTCCATTGAACTTGTTTTTCTGTATAACTTTTTCAGAAGTCTGACATCATGCATTAAGGCTAAACAAAATGTGCCAGCTATACTTTCCAATGACAGCCAGCATAAAATTTGTGAGAAAGGAATTAAACTCTGTGACAAAGCCCATCAGTGATGTACCATTATGTAACAAACTTCTGAAACTCCTTGTAAATTTTTTAAAGTTGCCATTGTGAGGGGTCTTTGGATGTTGTGGGGTTTTTTTTGTTGTTGTTGTTGTTTTTTTAAGTAATACACTATTTTTTTCTATTAGTTGTTGTTAGACTGATGTGTAGAAATAAATATGTACAAAGTGAACTCTCCACATTATGCATTTCTCACAGTGGCCAACTCAGTGACTTAAAAACTACCTAAAAATTATTTTAGGGGGCACAGAGCATATAATTTTCAGTGTCCATAATTCATTCTTTTCTCTCTTTCTCTCTTTCTCTCTTTCTCTCTTTTTCTCTTTCTCTTTTTGTCTCTTTCTCTCTTTCTCTCTTTATTTCTTTTTCATAGAATTAGCATTCTTCATTGCTAGAATGCCAAGAAGTTGTGCTGAAAATTACATTTCACAAGAAAAGAGGATAAAATATTTGAAGCTCTCCCTTCATGCAGCTGTCAAATGTGAAAATCTGGTAGAAGGTATTGTACGATTCTTCCATTTAAAACAAATACATAAAACAATGTTTGCATTGTCATCTTTACTAATATCTAGAAGAACATAGCCAGTATTTAAATTATAAACCCTTTATAACAACAACAGCTATTCATTTTTATTCATTAAAACAAAAAAGCATACATAGCATATGATGTGACACTTAGATTTTTGGATAATAGCATATTTATTCATGAGGGACAATGCATATGCCAGATGTACAAAATAATGGGACTTTTTTTTTTGCATGGGTTTGGAAAACTATTTTTATAAATATAGTGCATGCCTATGTGTCTTTTTGTTTGTTTGTCATCTGTGTGTGTATAAATATAAAGTGTGAGTGAGAGTATTCTAAACGCACTTATGTGTACTTGCTGTCTGTTCATGTTTTCAAACTATTGTGATAATAAAGCCCTGTATATATTTAAGGCTTTATAAATACAGCTTTGAAAGCAGTCAGCTGGATAGGTAGCATAACAGCTGAAAAATGCTATTATACTATGTGAACAAACCAACTGCTCTTCAAGTGGATACTTAGAATCATACTCAACTAATCTCTTGTATTAAATGTTCAGGAAAAGCTGTGGCAGTTATTATTTTGTAGTTCATTCTAAGTGCTTCTGCTTTCTCATCAGTGGATCAGAACCTCAGGTGACATGTTACATATGAAGAGATGATGAGAACAATTATCAGTTTAAAAATTTGAGTTCACATTATCTATATAGTGGCTAGTCTTCTAGTATACACAACCTCTGCCCTGAGACAAACTACACAAGAATTATAAAAAGCTTTGTCATTCATGTCTTAGTGGACTCTAAGGCATCAGAATAACAACATTAAACACAGTATACATCCTGACTTAAGCTTCCATTGGTGGAATTAGAGTCTTACACAGGCAGAGGAAGCTGCCTATAAACGGGGTGAATTTCTCTGAATTTTTCCTAATGGATTTGAAGTTGTGATTGATTGCTGGAAGAAACATTACAGCAGTCTATGGCTACATTTTCCATCACTTTCACAGCAAGAGACTGAAAATCTGAATTCCAAACTTCTTTTTAGAATAAATATAGACCACAGCAAATTATGTTTGCTTCTTTCTCACACATTTGTTTTACAGTGTGCTACACACAGACTGTTCAGATTTGGTATTTTGTCTCTCCTTTAGCCTGTAAGGATTAGCTACAGAAACATACTCACATATTGCTGAATGAGGTGTAAGACCAGTACATTCTGCATTGAAAACGCATGTGAATTTGAATTTATAACTTCCACTGTTCATCTGTGTTGTTTTACCCACAGATATTGGTAGCAGGAATTTGGATACTGCTTAGCAGCACAAAAGTTCAACAGATAAACTAGCCTTAATCCTTCATTTCACTCTGGAAGAGTCTAAACTTTATTTTGATTTATTTTTTTGTGTCTATATGATATTTTAGATATTCTACAGAAAGATATCATCTTTAAGATAATTAAAAATAATTCTTGTTTCAAATACCTCGAAAGTGCTGCTTCAGGAGTCTCCTAAGACTTCTGTTGTTTCTTTCAGACCTGGATGATGTTAGACTCAGATAGATGCGGCAAACGTAATTGAACAACCTCGTGCTTATTTCAGAAGCTATTAAGAAAAGTAACCGCTGCAGTAATGTGTCCAAATGTACCTGTCCTGTGCTCCTACTGTGCAATTAGTTCTCACCACATACTTGCAGAGCTGTTATTGCTCTATACTTGGAGAATTCTTTGTGAGGTGCAGTTTTTGTCTTTCCCTGAAACATTACTGTCGTGTTACTCATTAGGTGCTGCAGTCCCTCTAACACACACAGAGTGTGTCTTTAGTGAACTGACCTACACTATCGAATTCTGGGATGAAGCATATCTTGTTCGAGTACAGATGAATCTCTTATTATAGGAGACAGCCACATCTAATCTGCCTCACTTCCCACGCAGCTGCAGCACTGAATGCAACTGGAAGTACTGATTCTGGAGCACAAATCTGGAGAGCACAGCACATCCTGACTTGTAGCATGCCTGTTTTCAACAGCATCATCCTTACTTGACTATTGCCAATACAATTTTGTACCTGAGAAAATGTCTTGTAAGGACAGTATGTATATTTTATCCATATATTTATCTACCTTCTGCAATTGGAAAGAGTATTGAGGAGACTGAGAAACTGTAATTGGATGTAATTCAGTCAGTAATTCAGTAATTAAGAGCAAACACAGTACTTTGACATGCTTTATTAAAAATCTGCGTTGTCATACTGATTATTTATAATGCTTTAAGTTTATGTCAGATTTTAATCAAATAGTGAGTATGAAAATATTCTGAAATCTGTCTTTAAGAGCATTCGGGACAAAGAAAAGATATATTTATTTTTAAGATCTTTTGCAACTCAATCCACTTGTAATTCTCCACTTCACGTCCTGAGTTCTCTTACAGTTTATCACACAAACATGTGCCCAGCACTTGTCCACAAGCCCATCACACTAAGCTCTTTGCAATGTGAATGGCTTTAAACCTTTAACCTTATTGCACTTTACTTCTCTCACCCATACCATTCCTACATCCACCACCATTCAGGATCTTCTCTCTGATCATATTTGACACATTAATGCTTATTTGCCCATCACAGTACTCATCCCTTTCTTCTGACATACTTGACTGAAATATTTCTATATGTATGTTGAATTGGACTTCCTCTCTCTCTCTGAAACATAATGATGAAGATTATAATCATCTCCCAGGTATTCTTGAAATACCTTGTACATGCAGTCTCTTCCAACATCTTCTGTGCAGTCCTCCTCCTTTCAAAGGAAGCAGTTTACTAGTGAATTAAGAAACTGCCTTTTGAAATCTGGCGGCTAATCCAGTTTTGGATGAGGATTCATTGTAATCTACTTTAAATAGTCTCAGCAACAGTCAGATTTGGGAAGAAAATAAAAACCATATCATTAAAATTATTAGACTGATGTGTATAACTTGTGTAAACTCAAGAATAAATTTAGAGTGAGATTAAGGCTGACAATCAAAGGATCCACTCCAGCCAGGTACCAGGCAGCAGCACATTTATCAAGCAGCCATATGTTCTTTCTCTCTTCCCTCATGCCCCTCACTCCCCCTCTTCCATTCAGCTGCTTGAGGGAGATGATGAACTGATTCTATACTACCCAGCACTTAATTCTGTAGGATGAATAATATATACTCTTCTATCCTATTTGCTAATTGAATAGATGTACAAGTAAACTTGGTTTTCAAATTTTTTCTTTCCTCTTTTAATCCTCATAATACATTAGACAATTTCTTGAATGAAACTATTTTTTAAACTCCAGTCTGTTTATACATAAGTTGTTCCCTTCTCCCTTACCAAAAGCCTGCTTTGTAATTATGCACATTCTTGTTTTCTAGCACTCTGAGTAATAATAGGGTGGTGATAAAACAAAGAAATCTTTCAGTGCTTTATTTTATGATATTAAATATCATAAATATTAATATTTTCAGTGAGATAATCCCATAGGATGTATCAGAAAGACATAAGGAAAGAGGTTAAGTAGTGATCTTAAACTGTTTGACATGTAAAAGCTCAATGCCTCTTTTTGCCAAAGCAGCTGATTACAGAAATTGATTTAATTTGAAAAATAATTCAGTACAAAATATTTCTAGCCTCAGGTCAGACTGACCGTGGGATACAACCTGAATTCTTATTCTTCCTAGCCATGTCTTGGAGATATCCCACAAACTGCATTGACTAAGAAAACATGATACATTGCTGCTGTGGGAAACAATTTATGATCATGTTGTCTGCATTAACTGGTGGGTATTGAGTAGGTGAAGTGGCAGATGGAGAGAGAAGGCTCTTATTTGCAACAATACAGAACAGCTGTGGGCCATTTCTGATCTTTAAAATATAGCCAGTATTTCCCTCTGCAAATTTCTCCAGAGTCCTCAAGTGGGGACCTTTCTCCACTGGAACCTCTGCTGCCAACCTGACTCCAGCAAGTACACAGAATGTTAAGGCAAAGCACGGTTCATTGTCACAGAGCGAATACTTACTGCTTGCTTGTTTTCATGCCTTATATTGGAATTTCTAGTACTTATTATCCAGCAGATCTTGGATATGGAGATACATTAGAAACTTGTTAAAGACAGGAAGTGTTACCAAGCACAGCCCTCTCCCTGGCAGGTGTAGAGTGAAAAGACAAGTGGATTTTTCTTGTGCACTTTGTTCCATAATCTGGAAGTTTACTTTGAGTTGCCACAGACATTGTTTTCTCTAAAAGAAGTTTACTAAGTAGTTATTAGGTAAAATAAATACTAGTTACTTTTAACTTAAAGCCTAAAAGCTAATGTTAGAAGCAATAAAATCCATCAGAAAGCCAGGATATACAGCTATGAGCATCACCACGAGAAGATTTTCCAAGTACAGGGGATTATACAATAGTAACCCTGGGGATTTTTGAGGAGGAAAGCTGAAGCTGCCTCTGTTTAGTGCTTGTTAGTATTTAGGGAATCACTTCTCTATGCTTCATTTACTTCATTCTCCCTTACTCCCCCAAGCTGCTTCTTGCAAAGAAAGAGTCCAGAGAAACTATACCCACCTCTTAATATCTTCTTTATAATAAAAACTGTTCCAGCAAGGTGTCAAATAGTGGCTGACTTCTCGATTCAAGGAGCAACAATACTAAAAAAACAATTGCTCTTCAGTAACTAGCTAGACAGGAAAAGTCAGGAAATTGGCTTGCAAATAATGAAAGTATGATTTGTTTGTTTGTTTTCAAAAGCATAAGTGATGTTGCTTTCTTTTCTTTCAGCCTAACCATTTAACACCTCTCAGTTTGAGCTTTTCAGGTTTCTGTTTTTTCAGGTTTTTCTCTAAAAAGTATGTTTTTCTATTTCATTGTTCTATTCTTGTTTCATATTAAATGGAAAGTTTTATGTAATTATTGAATCTAAAAAATGGTCTTTAAGAGACTCACCAAATACTTTTAGAGGCAGCATGGACATCCCCCCACCCCCACCCCCCCCACTTCCTACTTTAGTCACAGATCTAGACCATTATACCAAGTTCTGTAAGAGGATTGATTGTCTGCAAAAAGGGTCTATGTTTACCTCCTGTGCTTGATTGGGTACATAGCCAGGAAAATTATTGTACGATTGGGATCAAATAAAATATTCAGGTTTGAAACAAATAAATTACTGCAACCTTTTCACTGGTTTTGAATGGTCTGACCTAAGAAGTGTCACTCTGGATCAAATTATTACTAAACACTGTATGTGAAGAAAATAATACAAAGAAAGATTTCATTGACATAAGAGCTTATTTTTTTTTTTTATATTGTGAAACAATTGCAGTAATGAACTGAATCTTGACTAATAACTTAAGGTGTTTGTTAACACCCAGTATTATTAATATAGTGCCACGTATCTAGTTTGTTGCTTACATTGTTTCCACTGCTGTGGTGTTTATCATTCTTAAAGGACTTAAATTGCTTTTCCTTCCTGTATCATCTTAGTTGTCAGTGTAATAATTGTTTATTTCTATATTTGGATTCCTTTGAAATTTTCAACAAAAGGGCCTTTAAATACTTTCAACATTCATATATTTTTCTGTAAATTAAAATAACTTATTTTAAGTTATATATAACTTATAACAATACAGATTTGAACCAAATTAACCATCTTTTGATATTAAAGCCACAGTTGTCTGCATGTGTTTCTTCACATTATTTGTCAACCCTAAACAATAAAGGTTGCACTTAAAATGAAAAACATATGTTAAAATCTACATGGTACCATCCCTAAATGCATAATAATATTTTATTTTGTTAGCCTCTGATTTATTAATAGATATTTCATCTTGTCTTTTGTAACATTAAAGAGAAAAAATGAAGCAACAGGGACTTAAGGAAATTATGTTTATACCTTTGTTATATCTCCTTAATTAATGAAACAATACAATATTTGTAACAATACAATGATTTTTAAATATACCTTCTCTTGGAGTCAAAAGTGTCTTTGAAATGTATCTCTTTTTATTTGTTCTAGATATTTTTAGGTTATGAAATAAGCAAGAGAGATAAAACAGCATGAACAAGGTAAAAATAAAGCCAACATATTTTTGTCTATATAATTAAAATACATTCTGTTAAGGTTGTCACATTCTAGATATACTGGTGAAAAAAGAATAAAAATATTATAACTGTATTTACATGTTGGTGGTTCAGATCACAGGATCTGAGAATCATGACTCTCAGAAAAAGCTGCTCCAGACGTTGTATAATAGTCAGCTTATTTGTAGAAGAGAGGAAAGAGTAATGTTATCACGCATTTTTTTACATGTAGAATTTGAGAGACAGAATAGTACTTAACCAGGTTCTCACAAGAACCTTATTACATAACCTAATCTATAAACTTTTGTGGGATCTTTCTCAGTGTTATGTGATGTATAAACAAGAAACTGATTTATTCATTTGTTTTGATTCTAATCAAGCTGGTGCATAAACCTTTTTTTTTTTTTAGAGAAGGTCATACATACAAGAAAATAAACATTCTGGCTTGCAGTGCTATGTTATTCAACTTTGTCTCAAAGGTAATCTTTTCGTATAATTCTTCCTCCCAGATGCACAGATAATTAGTTGTCAAGTGATCAAGGACTAGAAGGTATTATGTTGTGAGTACTACGGATCTTCTTTGCTAGCTGTAATAATTCCCCTTATATTGTGATCTAGTAGAAAAGATGAGTGTAGAAGGAAGATGCCAGAAAATTAACATTATTTATGGTTTGTAGATGACACCAAACTGAGTGGTGCAGTTGATACACTAAGTGGAATGGATGCCATTCAGAGGGACCTTCAAAGGCTTGAGAATTGGGCCTATACAAACCTCATGGTATTCATTTAACAAGGCCAGTTTCAAGGTCCTGAACCTGGGTAAAGGAAATCCGCAGTATTAATATAGACTGGATGATGAATGGGTTGAGAGTCACCCTGCAGAGAAGGACTTGGTGATATTGGCAGATGAAAAATCAGACATCAGAGGCAATGTGCACTTGCAGCTCAGAAAGACAACCAAATCCTAGGCTTCATAAAAAGAAACGTGGCCAGCAAGTTGAGGGGGATGATTCTCTCCCTCTGCCCTGCTTTCGTGAGATCCCACCTGGAGTACCATGTCCAAATCTGGGGCCCCCAGCATGAGGAAGTTATGGACCTGCTCAAAAGGGTCCAGAGGAAGGCCACAAATATGACCAGAGGGCTGGAGCACCTCTGTTATGAAGAAAGGCTAAGAGAGTTGGGGTTGTTTAGCCTGGACACAAGAAAGGTCCAGGGAGACATTATTGTGGCCTTTCAATACTTAAGGGGGGCACATAGGAAAGATGGAGAAGGACTTTTTACCAGGGCCTGTAGTATTAGAACAAGAGGCATATGTTTTAAACCAAAAGAAAATGGATTTAGGTTAGATATAAGGAAGACATTTTAAACTATGACAGTAGTGAGACATTGGAACAGGTCGCCCAGAGAAGTTGTGTGTATCCCATCTTTGGAAGTGTTCACACTGAGGTTGGATGGGGTGTTGAGCAGCCGGATCTAGTGAAAGATGTCCCTGCCCATGGCAGGGGGGTTGAAACTGAATAGGAAATTGCAGGCTTGTCAGTCTGACCTCGCTGATGGAGAAGGTTATGGAGCAGATCATCCTGAGTGCCATCACATTGGCACATACAGAACAACTAGGTGATCAGGCTCAGTCAGCATGGGTTTATGAAAGGCAGGTGCCACTTGACTAACCTGATCTCCTTCTATGACAAGATGACCTGCTTGGTGGATAAGGGAAAGGCTGCAAATATTGTCTGCCTAGACTTCAGTAAAGACTTTGACATCACTTCCCAAAGCACTTTCCTGGAGAAACTGGCTGCTCATGGCTCAGATGGGCATACTCTTCAGTGGTAAAAAACTGTCAGAGTGAGCAGGCCAAAGAGTTTTGGTGAATGGAGTTAAATCCAGTTGGCGACCAGTCACAAGTAGTGTTCCCCAGGGCTCAGTATTGGGGCCTGTTTAATATCTTTATCCACAATCAGAATAAGGGGATCAAGTACACCCAAGTTGGTGTTTTGCCGATTAAGGATACCAATTAAACTCAGACACCAGAGTGAAAAGAGTAGGCATATTTTACTGGTGATAACCAAATAATGTAACAGAGTAATACAGAAAACATGCAGTAAGAAAAGGCAGAATAGCGCACTTAAAGCAACAAACAGGAAAATACAGGGTAATGCATCAAATCATTACTATGAGAGAGAGAATAGTGATTAAGAGAGATACAACACCACTTGCATACGTTACCATCATCCAGATCCGCAGACGCTGGGGAGCCCCGGTTACAGCGAGGATTTGGAGAGCCAGTCCCGGCAAGTGGGAAATCCTACGCGGTGCGTCCACCTGTAGGTGAGGCATCCAAAGTCGCTGTGAGCGGGTCCAGCCTTATATACTAGAGATCAACAAGCCAGAATAGCTGGCACCTTTGTTTTGAGCGGAAATATCTGGTTTCATTCTCCTGTTGGATTCCACCCAAAGGCTGGCCAGGGCTCGGGGGGTGAACCAAGGGGAGTTTGTAACAAGGCCAAATATGTAGGTTCTCAGGCTTGGACAAGGCTAAACAAGGGAAGTTGGATACATTCTCTCAGCATTTCATCCTCACTACTGATTATATTCTAAGCCGCATCTTTCACTAGTGAGCCTACTTTGTTAATGATTGCATACTAAGTTAGCAGCTTTGGCTTGGGGCCTGTTGTTCAGGTTTCAATATTTCAATGCTTTAGCACTTTTTACACCAGCATAAGTGGGTTGTTATAACTTAGTACAATACCTGTTAGGACAATGGTTATCAGTTATAAAATATACAGGATTCATCTATAGGTCAACTCTGGCTTGGGCCTGTTGTCCAAGCCTTAGCACTTCCATTGGGCAGAAGTGTTAATCTGTTTAAGGGTAGAAAGGCTCTACAGAGCTAGACAGTCTGAATCAGTGGGTCAAGGCCAGTTGTGTGAAGTGCAACAAGGCTAAGTGCCCCATCCTGCACTTGGGGCACAACAACCCCATGCAATGCTACAGGCTTGGGGAAGAGTGGCTGGAAAGCTGCCTGTTGGAAAAAGACCTGGGGCTGTTGATCAACAGCCAGCTGAATATGAGTTGTTTGTGTGCCCAGGTGGCCAGGAAGGCCAATGGCATCCTGGTTTGTATCAGAAATAGTGTGGCCAGCAGGACTAGGGAAGTGATCGTCCCCCTGTACTTGGCACTGCTGAGGCTGCACCTTGAATACTGTGTTCAGTTTTGTGCCCCTCACTTCAAGAAAGACATTGAGGTGCCGGAGCACATCCAGAGAAGAGCCATGAGGCTGGTGAAGGGTCTGGAGAACAAGTCTTATGAGGAACAGCTGAGGGAACTGGGGTAGTTTAGCCTGGAGAAAAGGAGGCTGAGGGGAGACCTCATTGCCCTCTACAACTACCTGAAAGGAAGTTGTAGCGAGGTGGGTGTTGGTCTCTTCTCCCAAGCAGCAAGTGATAGGATGAGGGGAAATGGTGTCAAGTCACTCCAGGGGATGTTTAGGTTGGATATTAAGGAAAATTTCTTCACTGGAAGGGTTGTCAAGTACTGGAACTGTCTGTCCAGTGAGGTGGCTGGGTCACCATCATTGGAGGTATCTGAAAGATATGTAGATGTGTTGCTTAGGGACATGATTTAGTGGTGAACTTGGTAATGTTAGGTTAAATGTTGGACTCAAAGTTCTCAAGGGTCTTTTCCAAACTAAACAATTCTATGATTCTATAATCTTTAGAGGTCTATCCAACCTAAACCATCCTATGGTTCTATGTTTTAAGTCCTATGTGGGCAGAGAGATTTCAAGAATCTTGACAATTCTTCCTAGACCTTATCCTTGGTCTGTCGTACTTCACAGTATAATTAATAAAATGTACTAATTATTTATGTTGTGCCTCCTGGACAAAAAGCCTGTCAAACTCTTATTTCATGAATAAACAAAGTATACATTGGTATAGGACTTCAGTGTTCTTCAAGAATAAGTATTTTAGGGTACAAACTATTGGAAAGGAATCATCCACACTAAAATTTTGTCCATGTTATTTTGTAGATGAGAAGATATAAGCCAAAAGGAATCTTTCCCTGAGTACAGTATTAAATTCATATTCCAAAACTTGAGGGTTTTTCCTGTGATGCCTTTCACAGCAAATGTACACTGTCTTTGTAAAGAAGAATTAAGAGTGCCATACTTGGGTACCTTACTTATTTTATTGCCCAGTGCATTGGTGAAGAAAAGCTAGAAATCTGCACCCTCTGCTCATGAGGCAAGGGACCTAGTGATGAAGGAAATGGAAAGGGTTGAGATGCTGATTGATTTCTTTGCCTCCATTTTATTGGAAAGGAGTACTCTCAGGCCCGCTGGGTCTCTGAGCCTTGTGACAGAGGCTGCTCCCCAGAACAGTGGAAGAAAGAGATAGGGAGTACTTAAGCAAACTGAACATAGACCTATGGGAGCAAATGTGGTGTTGACAGCTCACCAAGGTTGATATGAGGTTGCTGCCACTTAAAAGTTTACAGTAATGAGGGGAGATTTCTGATGGCTGGAAAAAGGCAAACATCACATCCCCTTCAAGAGAGGCAAAGAGGGAGGCCAATGAAACTATGAGACAGTAAATGTTTACACTGGATTCTTTTCAGTTCGCATATTACCTGACGCAGGTCTAAGTGGTTTCCAAATGGTGATACCCCTTGATAAGTAGGAGGTAGGTATGTGTGTAAGAATTAGCACACATGCACATGTTCTCTTTTCCTCAAACACAAACTCAAGCAAATTAAGCCTTGTGTGGTCTGCTAAGAATATACTTCTTCTCTAGCTACAAGGAGTCTTTTTTTCTGAGTTGTATTCCTATCATGCCTCTGCCTTTCTTTTGGGAGCAGGGGAGATAGAAAGGTTGTTGCTAAGCAGCAGTTGTCACCAGAAAGCTGTATGTGTAATGTTGAGGTAGTGGATTAAGTGCCACTGAAATACATCACTTCTGAAGACTTTCTGTCTGTTATCTGTTGAAATGATTGATAGCCACAGTATTCAGCCCAATGTGTATATTCATTTTCCCCTTTCCACCCATCTGTATTGACTGTGATATTTAGTGAGTTTAAGGCTGTCTGTATTTCTCATTGTTAGTATTCTGAGAAAGCCTGGTCCTAGAGCTACAGTGCTGGAGTGAAAGTTTCCTTGTGACTGACTTACTCCTGACAAATATGATCCCCAGTCTTAACATTAATGGAGGTGCCTTTAAGAAAAACAAAGTTAGCTATATGAATATCTTCTTAATTCTTCTTTTTTTTTTCCCATAGGGAATCTCTTTTTTTTCCTCAGAGTTGTTATCACCAACTCCTGACATACTGGTTGCAGAAAATACTTTTGAGAATACTTTTATCTGCTTGTGAGAAAGTTATTTCAATGACTGAGATTTTCATTTCCATTTCTATGGGCACAACTAAACAGTGGAACTAAACATCAATGCAAAATATTTTGGTATTTGAACTCTTTTCAGAAATGCAATTTCTTGAAAAGGGTAAGAGAAGAGTCTAGTAGCTATTTTATTAATGCTGTGAAAACACAAAGTGCAATTAACTTTCAGTGAGACTGAAGAAATCAGGCTCAGATAAGGGAGAACGCCCCGTCTGTTCTTTATGCTGGCTGGTCAGGAGGCAATTTAGATCCAAAAGCCTTTAATTGAAATAGGAATGACATAGTCCACAAAAAAATAAGTCCTCCCTTTTATGAAGTCCATTTAATCCATAGTACAGGCAGAATAGTTTTGGTTCTATCTGAACACATGCCAATAAGTCTTTCAAATTGTTCTTAGGTGTTTGGAAAGTTTAATTATTTACCTTCAGTAAAAAAAAAAAAAATTTCCTTTTATTTATTTGTTTATACTTCTCCTGTCTTGAAGTGGTACACTTTTTGTTTAAGGAACTCTTATCTGTGCATTTGTAGAGTAACTATTGTGTTTGGCTGTTGATCTGGTTTTGGTCTAGCAGTGCAACTGATAGCTAGGGCAAAGAAATAAGCAAATTTGTGACTTCGGAGGTCAAGAAAGGGGAAACAAAATCCAGAACAGTACAAAAATATGTCTCCTTCTCAACTCCGATACTACAGTTCTTCCAGTCATCTATTTCCCTGTAAATAGATGTAATCTGAGTTCTTTATTGTTGCTCAGTCACTTGTCTTTATAAAGTAATCATCACTTTCTAAAATGATGGTCATTAAAACTGCAAATACTCAGATTGCTATGCTTTGGGAAAAGAAAATCACAGCACATAACTGGGTAATTGTTTTCTGGTCTTCCGAAACCTCATAGATATGGTTTGTCACAGAGGCTTACAAAAATCAGATTGGACAAGTGCTGAACTTAAAACCAAGATTTAAGCAAACCGTTCAATGTTCAATAAACTAGAGATTCAGATATTAAAGAAAGTTAACACTAATTACTCCGTCAACATTTAATCAATTACAGGTTTGGAATATTAAGTGGAATTTAATTATTACATGGCCAATTTAAGGATCCCTTAAGCTTCAGAATAATGACTTAAAATACTCAATCACTCACCTATAAAATGAGGGTTCTCAGCCTTGAGGAATTACCTTGGGAGGCATCCTGACCCAAGGGAAGACTCTCTGGCTGCAGATCTGCTGCTCCTAGGAGGACTGACTCAATTTGCCCTCCAGTGGAGCTCCGTTTATACCCTAGTTGAATCTAATCTGTGGTCAAATAAGGTTATGTTAGTCCTCATTGACTGAGGGCCAACACTTCCTTATTCTTGACCAAAGTGTGTACGTGGTGGTCATAAGTCAATCCCACTGTGTGGGCAGGGCAGCTCAACCCCCAGACTGTGTCTTCTAAGTTTTTTCCTTTTTCCAATGGCCAAGAAGTTTTGGTCTATCAGGGCGTATGTACATGCCATATGATTACAATCACCTCTGATGACCATTGCTAAGAAAGAAATTTGGCTGACAACTCCCAACACTGCCACTCTATAAATGTTTATATTCACAGAGACTCATTTGAAAGCATAACTGAAGGAAAAAAAAAATCATAACAAATGAGGTTGAAGTGTTCCATGTATAATCATTAAATGATGCTCTGTTTATTTTTAGAACATTAAGTTAGGTCTTAGACTTTAATATAAGGTCAAATGAGAGCTGAGCAATTGTCATAAATGTCAAAGTGAGGAAGAATACACACAAAAGAGAACTAGAATTATGCTGGCCTTAAAAAAAAGATCAGCCGGTAGTAGCTGACAAAAGAATATATACTAGGGCAATAAATTAGCCAGAGTCCTTTGCAGAGTCTCTTCATATTTTATATTGAGTATTCGTTTCCATTTGACTTGGTGAAGAAGAAGGTCAGTTTGTAAGTAGCACACTGTGAAATTGCCAGGAATATACTGCCAGCCAGTTAAAACTGATGTAATGCTACTGATGTTAACAGAAATAAATAGAGAGACTTTGTGATGACTACTTATTATAAAAGTTTATTGATTTGAGTTCCATCTCTCTTGGTTTGATGTCTTTGCTGATGCTCTTACATCTTTCTGTGAATTTGTGCTTCTGCATTGAGTATTCTCTCCCAGTATTTGAATGTGTTGGTGAATTAAGTTTTACATTTATTCTTTAATGAAAGACAAAAAATGTAATCAGCAAATATATGAAGTGCTAAGGCTTGGACAATAAGCCCAAGCCAGAGTTGACCTATAGATGAATCCTGTACATTTTATAACTGATAACCATTGTGCTAATAGGTATTATACTAAGTTATAGCAAACCAACTATTCTGATGTAAAAGGTGGGAATACTGAAGCCTGAGCAACAGGCCCTGAACTGAAACTGCTAACTCCGTGTGTAGTCATTAGTGAAATATGCATAGAAGATGTAGCTTAAACATCATAAAACATGTCTATGTTGAATGTATCTTTATCTTTTTTTTTTTATGTGTGAGCAAGATAACAAGGCCACAGAAAACAGTTGTCTGGCCTTGTGACCTTGCTCATAAATTAACTAGACCAGCAGGGAAACTCCCTTAGCTTCTCCCTTAAGCCCTGGCCAGGCTCTGGGGGGAACCTAACGTGAGATGAAAACCAGACGTTTCCGCTTAAAACAAAGGTGTCAGCTATTCTGGCTTACTGATTTTTAGGTATATAAGGCTGGGCCCGCTCACAGCGACTTTGGATGCCTCACCTACGGGTGGACGCACCGCGTAGGATTTCCCACTTGCAGGGAAAGGTTCTCCAAATCCTCGCTGTAACCGGGGCTCCCCAGCGACTGCGGATCTGGATGATGGTAAAGTATGCAAGTGGTGATGTATCTTTCTTAATCACTATTCTTTCTCTCTCTCAAGTAGTAATGATTTGATGCATTACCCTGTATTTTCCTATTTGTTTAAGTGCACTATTCTGCCTTTTCTTACTGCATGTTTTCTGTATTATTCTGTTACATTATTTAGTTATTTCTAGTAAAATACGCCTGCTCTTTTCACTCTGGTGTCTGAGTTTAATTGATATCCCTGATCAGCAAAACAATATATTAGCAAATATAAAGAAATAAGTTTAATATATTTTTAATACTTGTTGTGCCACATTCTGTCACCTTTGACATGTGGTGCTCAGCTATAAGTTGTGGAAAAGAAATTAAAATTGGTGCCAATATAGTGACAGTAGGAGAAAGAACAGGGGAAGAAAGGAGGAAAAAAATTATACTTAATCTCCTCTCCTACGTAAACACTAGTGAAATATTTACTTATCTGTAATGTGAGGTTGTTGTGCCTGCACTATTGTGTTCCTCTTGCATTTAGATAAGGGTAGTCACTCCTCTTCACTCACTGCTCAGCCTAATTGTGGGACTTTGTGGATGTGGTCATAGTGTCCAGGTAGTACCTACTAATTACTAAGAAAGTAACTGATTATCTTAGGTTCTGAACAATATTTTTCAATGGACCTATGTAACTTTCCTTCCCAGGATCCTGATAAGAGATGGTGAAGTAAAATAGAAGTCTCTGATACTATCTCTTTTGAATAGTTGGCCCTCTTTGATTTCCAGCTGCCCCCACCCCCTTGTCTTTTGTGATTAGTGATGAATAATTAATTTTAAATGTACCACAGTTCTGCAAGACAGTAGTCTAGCTGGTGTTTCTTCCAACTTCTGATGTTGGTGGTCTAGAAATAAAACTTGAAAATTCAATTCTATCACATTAGTTCCCATTATATTTCAAAATTAGCCTCTGTCATCTCCCCAAGGATGTTAAAGAATGCAGAAACATTAGGATACACTTCTACTTTGTCTCACCATTGCAGTGAAACGGTAAAGCCGGTACATACAATTCAGGTGACCACCAGCTTCATGCAAGTGATAATAGATACCAATAGATGCCAAACAAGGTGCAAATAGAGTTTCCACTTAAGTCATTGTATGAAATCATGTCTGCAAATGATATATTAAAAATTAATTCATACAGTTCATATTTCACAGAATCACAGAATCATCAAGGTTGGAAAAGACCTTGAAGATCATCTAATCCAACCATTAACCAAACACTGACAGTTCCCAACTACACCATATCCCTAAGCGCTATGTCAACATGACTCTTAAACACCTCCAGGGATGGGCAAAAAGGGATGGGTTCATATCAGACCAGAAATATTAAATTGTATGCAATCTACAGTTATGCAAAAGAAGGGAAAACTGATAAATATATTATTTCTTGGAATAAGGATATGTGGGTATGATTGAGATTTTGTGGACATTTGCTAGTTACAATACAGTATTCTTCCAGCTCAGATAAAGCTGGAAAAAAAATAGATCCTTTTGCAACTAATGAAATAAGAAATCACAGGAAATGTTTCCTTTGTGCATTTATACTAGAAAACTCTTAATTTTTGAAAGCTTATTCCAATCTGAGAAAAATTTGAGATTCCATGTAATTCTAGATTTTTGCTGAGGTATGTAAAGCATCCTCAGAAGATTATCTGGAATGTGAGTTAGAAGGAGATATTAATGTGAATGAAACTTACAGATATTGGAGCCACCAGTAGCTGTGAAATTAAACTGCAGCCATTTAAGATCAGTGGACTTGCTGAATATTGTTCAAATACAGCTTATTGAGCAATAATACATGAAAACTGGTTTGGAAGCATACTAGTAATTTGACAAATATTATTTGGCTAGCGTCAGATATTTCTGCTCAGGTCTATCATGCCTGAGCCAAGACTTTGTTGTAGTACTGAATCTACTACATAATTTTTTCATTATTTCATAAGATTAAAATATCTCTTCAAGAATGGATCACAATCACCTTTAGTCATACCAATCTTTTTTAAATTGAAAAGTTTCCATGATTTACTTACAGAAAAGGTTTTTTGAGATGGCAGCAATTGCCTGATACCAACATCTTATTTACAAGGTAAATGAAAGAGCTGAAAACTTTGGGTGATATACAGGGAATTTATCTCTTGGAAATAAAAGACCAATGTGCATTAGGACATAGGCAGGACATGCATTCACTGGAGAAAAAGCAGGAAAACAGTTCACGGTTTTCACTTTAGGAAGCTTCTGATGAATGAATAAGTTTCTGATGAATGAATGAATAGAAAGCTGTTTTGTTTCTACTAATGATATGGAACTTCTTATTTGGTTTATTAAAATTATATATATTTCCCCTGTCTGTTTAACATCTTAATATGCTCAGATCTTCAGTTAATGTTATTTGGAGTGATGCTGTCTAGATATCCAAGGGTTTGGCTTTTATGATCATGGATCTACCTTTGAGAAGCTGGGTCTGTTGGGAGCTGATGGAATTCAACTGACCAGGTGGGGCAAAAACGTCCATGCCAACAATCTGGCCAGACTTATAAGGAGACTTTTAAACTACACTTAGCAGGGGAGGGTGTGGAATTTTGAGTAACAGAGAAGAGCCAGGGGCTGCTGATGTATTAGGAACCAACAGAGAAATACCTGTGAAACACTTCAATGGAATTAAGGTTTGTTTCCCTAAAAAGGCAACATAGTTGATAGCCCAACTGAAGTGTCTCTCTACTAATGCATGTAGCATGAGCAACAAACAGGAGCAGTTGGAAGCCACTGTGCAGCTAGAAAGCTATGATTTGATTGCTATCACTGAAACTTGGTGGAATGAATCACACAACTCAAGTGCTGCAATCAATGGCTACAAACTGTTCAGAAGGAACAGGCATGGGAAGAGAGGAGAGGGGCTGCTTTCTATATATAAAAAAATATTGATTAATTACACAGATCTGTCTTTGAAAAATAATGATGGTTAGGTTAAGAGCTTATGGGTGAAAATTAGAGGCTGAGCTAACAAAAGAAACTTCATGGTTGGTGTTTACTACAGGCTGCCCGATCAAGTGAAGGATGTTGACAAAGCATTCTTACTTCAACTATGGGAAGCATAATGCTTACAGGTTCTGATCCTTCTGGGGGACTTCATTCACCCTGACATCTGCTGGAAAAGTAATGCAGCAAGCTGTAAGCAGTCCAGGAGACTCTTGGAGTGTGTCGAGGATAATTTCTTAATCCAGGAGATAGACAGCCCAACCAGAGGAGGAGTGCTACTGGACTTGTTGCTTACCAGCTCAGGTGAATTAGAGATGTCAAGAGTGGTGGAATCCTGGGCTGCAGTGGTCATACCCTCATGGAATTCACAACCTCAACGGATATGAACCAGGAGATGAGAAAGGTCAAGATCCTGAATATTATGAGAGAGAACTTTCAGTTGCTTAAGGAATTAATGGATGGGACCCCCTTGAAAAAAGCCCTCAGGGATAAAGGAGCACAACAGACCTGGCAGCTCTTTAAGGACATTGTTAGAGCACAAGAGATCAGGCAAGGAAGACATGAGCAAAACATGGATGGGTCAGAACCTTCTGGTCAAACTGAAATGTAAGAAGGAAATGCATAGGCAGTGGAACTGGGGACATGTATCATGGGAAGAATATAGGGATGCTACCTGGATGTGTAGGGCTGGGATTAGGAAAGCAAAGGAAAAGTTGGAGCTGAATTTGGCAAGGAAGGTGAATAATAATAAGAAGGGCTTTTACAGGTAGAAGGAAGAGAGAAAAGTCAGAGAAATTAAATTGTACCCCAATTTCAAGGTCCTGAACCTGGGTGAGGTAATCCCCTATATTTATACAGACCGAGTGATGAATAGACTGAGAGCCACCATGCAGAGAAGGACCTGAGGATAACAGTAGATGAAAAATTGTGTATGAGGTGGCAATGTGCATTTGCAACTCAGAAACCCAACTGAATCCTGGGCTACATAAAAAGAAACATGGTCAGCAAGTCGAGGGAGTTGATTCTCCCCCTCTACTCCACTCTCTTGAGATCCCATCTGGAGTACTGCATTGAGCTCTGGGGTGCCCAGCACAAGAAACACATGGAACTGTTATAGTGGGTCCAGAGGAGGACCACAAAAATCATCAGAGGGCTGGGACATCTCTTCTATGAAGAAAGGCTGAGAGAGTTGGGGTTGCCTGGAGAAGTGTCCAGAGAGACCTTATTGTGGCCTTTCAATACTTAAAGCGGACTTATAAGAAAGATGAAGAGGGACTCTTTACCAAGGCCTATAGTGATAGGACAAGAGGCAATGGTTTTAAACTGGAAGAAGGTAGATTTAGGGTTATTCAGATACCATGCGGAAGTCACATCCTGGCAGGTCACATTTTTCCTGGCGCGGGAGCGCGGTGCACGTGTGGTTTTGTACATCGTGCTTTCCACTGCTGTATTTGGTAGCTATTTTGCTCTGTTCATTTCTATCACTATTACTATTATTGTTATTGTTGTTGTTGGTTGTGTTGCTATTGCATTGTTGTATTAAACCTTTCCTTATTTCAGTCTTGGGGCTTTGTATCTCACTCCCTTTGTGGGGGAGGGGCAGCGGCCGCGTGGTCTCAGACCCCGTCAGGGGCTAAACCACCGCAATTAGATATAAGGAAGAAATGCTTCACTGTGGGGGTGGTGAGACATTGAAAGTGATTGCCCAGAGAAGTTGTGGATGCCCCCTCCCTGGAAGTGTTCAAGGCCAGGTTGGACGGGGCTTTGAGCAACCTGATCTAGTGAAAGATGTCCCTGACCATGGCAGGGGGATTAGAACTGGATGACTTTTAGAGGTCCCTTCCTACCCAAACAATTCTGTGATTCTATGAGTTTATGATTCTAAATAACTGGCAACTAAGCATTTGAGCAGATCTTGGATAACATTGTCAAGGTGCCAGCATTTTCATTTCTGAAAAGCCATATCACAGTTCCTTGAATGCCAGAAAATAGTCTTTGATGAAGAGACTGAAGGCCTTCAAACTATGTGGGTATTATCAAATATCATAGCCTCAAAAACTTTAAGTCTTTCAACAGAAAGCTCATTTTCAGTAGGGAAAAGTGCAAAATCTTGCACCTTGAGCAGAACCACATCAGTACAAGCTGGAAATGACTGGTTGAGTAGCAATCCTGCTGAAAAGGAATTGGTTGTTACAGAGGACACAAAGTTGATTAAGAGCCAACAATGTGCTCATTATGAATAAAATAACTATGCAACATGTTATTTTAGGAGGAGCATAGCTATCAAATTAAGAGAAACTCTTATTCCCATGTCTTTGGCAGTTGGGAGGCTACACCTTGAACACTGCATCCAGTTTTGGACATCTCAGATTACTGGTTTACATGTCAAAAGGTATGTAAAGAAACATGAACGGCTCCCAGTGAAGTTCCTAAGATTGTCAGAGGGCAAGATCATCTGTGAAAGGCACGTGGTTTTTGTTCAGGGATTTTTTTTTTGTTGGTTTGGTTGAGTTTTTCTGAAGGGTGGGGGAGACCGAGCTTTTTTAGTCTGACAAAGACTAGGCAAATGTATGATCTAGAGATGGCACAGGCAACTAGAAATGTGGAATTTTAATCTGGAGTTTTTCAAGATTCAGCTAGACAAAGCTATGGCTGACCTGATCTTACATAATCATAGAATATCTCAAGTTGGAAGGAACCCATAAGGATCAACTCCAACTCCCTGCTCCTCGGAGAACTACCTAAAATATTATGTTAGTGATGGCTCTCCTTCAACTGGGGGGCTTGATTAGGTGTCCTTGAGAGATTCCTGCCATAAAATATTTTGTGATTCCTGTATTCTGAGTGCATTTATTGAGGTGCAAATATACTATTTTAAATGACCTTGTGTACAGTCACCACAAATTTATGAATATTTTAGCATTCCTATTTATTGTACAAGTTATACTGTTATGTGCATGTTTCTTTGGTAATATCTTACATGGGTGTTTTTGTAATTTCTGCCCATCAGAATGTCATAAAGCTTCTTAATTTCTTGTATTCAGTAATTCAAAGGCAGAACAAGAGTTATGCAAGAGATGACATTGTACTTTTTGTAGCTTTTAAAAATATCTTTTAGTGAGGTCTATGTAGCAGTAGCATGCATGTATAGTAGCAGTTCTCCAAAAATAAGCTAAAAAAAGTGAATGGTGCCAATTTCTCAGGGCTGATTTTCCTGTGAAAAAGGTGATACTTGTAATGATTTGACTTTTCATTGAAGGTAGTAATGCACTTTGGAAAGACAAACAAATAACACACTTTAATGCATATGGATAGTTGTGAAGAGAGAAAACCGTTCATCACCTGGAGACTTTTTAGGTCCTATTCAACTTCAGTATTTGGTAGTGTTTACTGGAAAGATGTATTAGTTATGCGCCATAGCACAGATAAAATCTTGGAGAGAGATGAAAAGTACAAAAAATCACATCTAAAGAGGGTGTAGCTACCTGATGCTTCCTTGGGGATCTGGCCCCAGGTGGCTATGGGACTGATGTTCTCCTCTGACATGCAAAAGTTTGTCTCTCATGCGTTGGTGCTGTGGTGGTCCAGAATGCAGTTGTGGGTCTGCTCTCTGGACACCACCATGTAATATACATTCTTTTAGCTTTGAACAGCTTCAACTTTTGATGAATTAAAAAAGTTCCTAATGAAGATTTTACTGAGGACTGATTTCTGCCTGCTACTTCTTCAGAGAATTTCTAACCTGATCAGATTTATCTTGGGGATGCCTTAAATCACAGCACAAATTCATCTGGAGTACTGTCCACTCAAAGAACCCAGAGAAGGTGGATACAACCAAAACCATCTTCTGAAATCTAAGTTGATTTACCAGTTAACATCCAACTGTTAATGAAATAAAATGTCACAAAACTTTGACACTAAGTAATTACAGTAATTTGGACCTTTAACAGTCTGGTCTGCTGATTGATTTTGCCAGAACATGTGGTAAACTCTTCCTCAGCATATATTTCTGGAGAAAAACAGAAAGCAAGTGGTGGGTATTCAACTCAGTTTCTGAGACACTGATACAAAAGCTGTAGTATTTCAATCAAAGCACACATCCTAAAAATGAGTGGGGTGTTCAGTGGAAAACATGGGTAAACTCTCTCATTTGTAATTTCAGGGCAGTGAGAAATTGATAAAATGCATAAGGCCCAAGTCAGATAAAATATATTTTATTGTGTTCTATAACCAGTTATTAAAAAGAAGCATAGATGTCCTGAGGCAAACTTAACCTGACTGAAGGTAATTGTTGTTATATTTGTGTCCTGAAAAGAGAAGAGAGAATAGCAAATCTGATGTGTGGACAATATGTATCTGTGTGGTATATATTACAGTGTGATAAATTCTGCAGTCCTCTAACTTTCCTTCTTCTTAGTAAACCAGTGTTTATCAATCAAAGTCCACATAAACATTGTTCACTGATTTTGAGGTCTGGCTACAGTCTGTCTGTGCTCACAAACATCGATCACCTTGTCAGCCTTTAAGTGGATGTTGTGGTAAGGACACTGAATAAATGTATGGACAGCCAGCACCTTCCTCACTGATTACTCAGGGCAATCCTAGAGTGCACATCAATAAGTTCAAGAGGAACTGACCCTCAATGCCATAGGAAATGTCTACTTCAACACATACCTCCTGTTTGTAAATCATCCTGTTTTAGTACAAAAGTTTGCTCAGGATGAGGTATTATGGCTGCTTTGTGTAACACCTTCTGTGTTGGTATATCCACATCTGTCAAAGTTGGGAAATTGTGCCTTAGGCCCTTTTTAGACCACAGGGACTCACAGGCTATGAAAGCTGATCTTTCTTTACCTAACTTTTTGTTGAACAGAACTTACATTTTTTTTAATTTCAGTTGTCACTTGTATTGGAATCAAACCATGATTTAAATTTGAATTAAAAGCTTAAACAATTTCTCAGGCTAACCAATTTTACTGTTGCCTTGGGGAGTAGGGGGTGAAGCAACCTTTTGAAACTTAAAATGGGGAAAAATATTGAACAGGTCTCATATAAAGAAGGCTGAAGTCTCTAGTTAAAACTACAGTAGTCAAACTAGTATATTCTTAACAAAAATGGCTACAAGTTTCTATTACTATTAGGGAATGTAGGAAGACAGGATTAGCATATGGAAGATCAAGATTTTTTTAAATTACATTTGTATTAGTGTGACTATTATTTATTTTTGCAACATGTTATGCATGCATATAGTACTCCTACAGATTACTACTTAGTTCATATTTGGATATTTAATTCTGAAGTTGTATAATAACAAATATTTTGGTGTAGAAACAACAGATCTCAAAGAGGAAAATTATTGTTATTCAGAACTGACTGAAATAGTCCTTCTCTTCAACAACTTAATAATATCCTTTCTTTTTCCTGAACTTCATTACTATCTTGCATCATTAAGCTGCCTATGTTTTTCTTTCTTTAAATTTTGTGGCAAAACTTTTCTACATGCATTAGTCTGTGACTGAAAGCGTTTCAACCAAATTCATTTCAGTCTTCCAGGAGCTTTCTTTGTCATCTTGACCAATTTATCATTTAATTGTCCTTGATTATTGAACTTTGAACATTATATTATTTGAGACTTGGAGCTCTTGTACTGAGTATATGATGAGGTTGTGAGATGTCCAGATGCTTCTGGAGTGTAAGTCATCTTTTGGTAGGGAAGATGGGAGCTTCAGGCTTCCTTGAGGAAGATTTTTAGATAATCTGTTGCAAAAGCATTGAAAAAAACAAGTCAAAAACTAATTGTAAAATGCAAAGTGGCTGTAGAAGAAAATTAAATGATTTAGCTATTACCAGTGATTATTTCTGATAGTTTCCTACTGTGTATTTTGATGCACGTAATGAGGACAAGACCCTTGCCTGTCTTGTAGTATCTCAAATGCTGTGGTAAATCTGAGAGATTGAAAGTTATTCTGTGAGAAAGCTTAATTAGTACTTAAGAAATCCCTTCCTACTTGAGGTTTGTTTTTTGTTTGTTTGTTTGTTTGTTTTTGTGGGTTTTTTTGTGTGTTATTATTATTATTATTATTATTATTATTATTATTATTATTATTATTATTATTATTATTATTATTATTAGTGTTTCTTGAATATCTCTATCTTTGCTTTAATTTCTCTGGAACCAGTCCAGCTTCTGGTAGTTCTGTTGAGGCTTTTTATTGCTGCTGCTTTTGAGAGAGAACCTGGGATAAAAAACCCTTGCTGCACAGTTCTTTTCAAGGAGATAATTTGGTCTGCTGCCAAACCAAACAAAGTGGAAAGTGCCACAGTCCTAACCAGCTGCTGAGCTCATCAGAGGGATACAGACTGTGTTCCAGATTCAGAAAGCTGTATCTGCCAACAAATGCTCTTAGAAGCAGAAAAAAGGAAGGTACTAATATTAGATTTAATTTGAAAATAATAGTAGTATTACTTCTGGTGGTTTTCCACTATTCAGGATGTCATTTTAAGGTGCTGTATGCTAGCACCACAGGACTCTAACAAAGCACCAAAGATTTTCATTGTTTCATTTCAGAAAGATGGTTTAAAATAATATAGACTAACCAACTTCCTTGCTCTGCAAAATTTCAGCTACTGTTGTTATGGTCCTCTTTTTTTTCAGGTCTAAAATCTCTTCCAGTGTTTCTGGCAGCCCCTGAATAATCTGCTCTGGTGCAGTAGGATCTCTGCTTGAACATGATTGCCTCTCTCTTCTGAGAGAGGCACTTGTTTATTTTGTGAGACCTACTGTTAAGCAGCAGTCCTTCAGAGAGAATTCCCTGTTGCTGCTTTCCCCATTGAATTTTTGTGGGTCAGTTATTACTATTTTCACATTCATCTGCTATTCATGGAAATCTGAGGGAAGAGTCTTGCACACCTTATGTGAGGTGCTTAGTAATGATACACAGATTGTAGATACACAGTGCATGACATGAAGATTTAGAATTCTCTCAGAACTGTGGTAGTTCATTCATTGAAAAGACATACTGTTTTTTGCAAAGATTAAGGAACAGTAATTCCTCAGATAACTTGTCTAAAATAAATAAAGGTAATATCATCCTTATAGATTAAGAAGATGATCCGAAGAAATAGCAAAAGCTAATCCACTTATTCTCACAGAAGAGATCTGTGTACAGTTTATGGCACTTTCACAGTGGGAAGATACGAAGACAACTTTTTAGCTCAACTCCAAATAAACAATTCTCCAAATATGTATGGTCACTTGCACTTAGCTAAGATCCTATAGCTCTTTTTCCAATGTCTGGCATATTTCACAGTTAAATTCTCTCTTGCAAAATTGAATAACTGTAATAGAACCTGTGTGGTCCATACTTGGAAATTCAACAGTAAAAGAAGGACATTACTTCCTTTGCAATTACATTTTCCACAGCTAAAACTGTGCACTACTTATTCATTCAGTATCTCGGTATCTGAAGGTGCCAGTGTTAGACAGAAAAATCATCTTGGATTTTTCTATTATAGTCAGTGAAACTGTACCATGAATTTCTAAATAAGCACCACTGAGCAACGGATGAGAGTTAGTAAAAATCCCATCTTAAACAGTCTGCAGACACGATCTTTCCCCAGGTACTTTAACAATTTTGTTCAAAGGTGTTATTTTTAAGCTTGCATTCCCGTGAGGTGTTGTGTACTGAAAGCTGCTGAAGGAGCATTTTCAACCTCAATCCCTCGCCATGGAAAGCATCATCATTCTTTCATCTGGCATTGAGAACAGACTACGAGGTCTGCTTTTCACAAAGCTTTCAAAAAAAAGAGGGAAATTATTGAGGATAGAAATTGTAGGATTAAGGAAGAACAGTATAAAGGATACTTGACAAGGATTAACAGACTTTATAGTGTAATATTGGTTTATTTCACATGATTCATGTTTGCAAGTGTAAATATACTGAGGGCATCTTTTAAAGCTCAAATGGTAGATATAAAAAAAATGGGGAAGGGAAGGGAAGGGAAGGGAAGGGAAGGGAAGGGAAGGGAAGGGAAGGGAAGGGAAGGGAAGGGAAGGGAAGGGAAGGGAAGGGAAGGGAAGGGAAGGGAAGGGAAGGGAAGGGAAGGGAAGGGAAGGGAAGGGAAGGGAAGGGAAGGGAAGGGAAGGGAAGGGAAGGGAAGGGAAGGGAAGGGAAGGGAAGGGAAGGGAAGGGAAGGGAAGGGAAGGGAAGGGAAGGGAAGGGAAGGGAAGGGAAGGGGAAGGGATCTAAATGTGGTCACTACTGAATTTGAAAAATACTAACAGATAATATAGCATGATGGTTATATTTAACACTTCATGAAAAGTGGGAAGGAGAAAAGAAAAGCAAATGTTTTATAAAACACTCAAAGAGAATGTAGTTTGAAATATATCTTCTTTGCAAAAGGATAGCTATTGAATATTTGATTAAAGAGGACAGTTGAAAATGTAACATTCAAATATAGCAGTATATTTTAAAAGAGAAGTCATGCTTAGCAAACATGATTACTGTTATAAAGAAGTGGTAATGAAACCTGATGGTATAGAAATAAAAGACAAAGTATTCTGACCCCCTGAAAACCTAGAAATTGGATTACAGTAGTACTGAAAATAAGAATTAACTTGATAATTTAGTACCTGGAGAATGGAAAAGCAATAAATTAATACAGCATTATTTATCAAGGAAGTTTTAAGTGCTACATTAAGATCTGTGATCTGGAGTATGAATTTGTCATTTGTAACTCTACATATTGCCATAAGATGAAGTGTGGAGATTTATATTGGTCAGTCTATGAGAAGTAGAATGGGACAAAAGAAGATAAAAATTAGTAACAAGGATTATACAATGTAACGAGCTAGCTGGTATTCTGGAGCAGTCTCATAATAATTTTTAGAATATTGTATGACATAAATCCTTCATTAATTTATTGTTATTATACAAACAAACTGAAATGAAAAGAAATAAGCATTTTTAAGCACATCTTTGTATACTGTTTATTACAGAAAATAAAGTTTATGGAAAATAAAATGTGTTTGATCTTGTTTGATTAATTCTGCCTGAAAAGAACAGGTTCCTTAGCTGTTGTGAGCCTGATTATATGAGGTTAAACCCATGACTAAAATATCATATGCACATAATTTAATTACTTAGTATAAGACTTTTGAGATCTAGAAGAACATGTAGCACGTTCCATTAAAATGTTCTGTCGCTTTTCTATAATGTGGTATAACACATATTTCCTGCAAGATGGGGAGGCCATGAAATGTAAAGGGATAGTGACATAATATACAGAAACAGTAATTCTTATGGGGAGCTTAATCTTTGCTGTTTCCCTCAGTTATGAAGGGAAAGCTCTAAGTTTGAAACAATAACATGAAAATACTTTTGGACTTCATGACCTCCAAGAATCATATATGCATGTGATGAAATGATTTGTATCTTCAAGCGTCTACAATAACTGTAAAATCATAAAGGAAAAAAGAAACATCCACTAACCACATTGGAAAAACCCCAACCCTTTAGCTAGCTCTAAATTTCTGAAACTTCTGAAACTAGCTAGCTTTAGTAGATTATATGAAGAATTTCTATATACCAAAGCGGCATATAGAATAATGTGGGCTAGTCATGTAACACACCTTGATTAAGCTTTGACCAGCAACTATAGGGGTGATGCTAGCCTGAACTACCTAGCCAGGAACTAACTTCAATATTTTATGTTGCAGGTGTAATAAGAACTGTGGGGCATTCATTTTTTTCAAGATTGTATATTTTTAAAGGGATGGGATGGGATGGGATCAGCAAATAGGCCTTTGAATTAATGTCTACTACAGACAGAACACATCTAGAGACTTTGTATGCCTCATCCAAAGTAATTTTGACCATTTAAAACTAAAATTAAACCTTCCAGGATATTCTATGTTAACTTTATTTAGAAAAGAAAATCCTGGAGAAATGAAAGAGGATAACATGGTACAGAGGGATATGTAATTTATTTTTATCTTTTGTTTGTAAAAGCATTTACCAAATTAACTTGGCAAGAGACAAACATCTAAAATTTTGGTTATGTCTCAGGTGTTTTTCAGATTAAAAATAGATGACAAACTTGAAATTTTTCACAGGATTAGGTGAGATAAATGCAGTTTTTAATACGTGACAAGTAATAATTTTTCCTGCAGTGTTCTGATAACGCTTTTTTTTTAACTAAGTAAATCTTTGCTTTCTTTTTTGTTTATAATTTAAAGAATTTTTCACAGGAACAGGATAAAAAGGAATTGCTTAAGAGGTAGTTAAAAAAGCAGGATAATTACTGTTTAGAAAAAGCAAAAATGAATTAATGTATTAATGTGATTCACATAATATCTGGAATAGCTTTACATTACTTAAAGGACAAGATAAGGCACAATGGTCCACACAGATATTTCCTGGAAAATAAAATGAAATATAAAATAAAATTAAATTAAATTTCTTCGTAAAGAAATTAACTTATTTGTGAAAATAAACCACAGAAATTGTTCTGAAAAAATTAGCACAAGCTTGACAAAAAGTGGTAGATCCATGTCTTTATCAAAACCCAGAATGTATTAAACTCTTTTGCTAATTTCTGTCAAAATATGACTATTTATCTGTCCTCCAGTGACAAGAAAAAACAAAAGAAGTATTATGAAACTAAAAAAAAATGACATTCTTGAACTAGATATTAGCAGCTTTTACTCCTTTACTGTATTGGTATATTTTTTAAACCTAATGGGTCCCATAACTCAGTAATTACATGAGAAACTCTACATGTGTTTTTGGTTTTAATAGCCATTTTATTTTTAATCCATAAATAAGAGAGGAGAGGGCATACCTGAATCCCAAAACAAAAAACAACAAGGAGAAAAAAAACCCAAGAGAATTATTTGTTTATCAATGTCATGAAAAGCAGGTGGATAGTACGCTGTGATTTCTGAAAGCTTAAAATTAACAATGCTCAGGACAACTCAAATTTACCTGCAGGCATTCCCTCAAAGCACTAAGCACTGTATTCCCCAGCCAGAGGGATTGCTTGTTGTTCCTCCCATTAAGAGATGCACACCAGTGAAAATATAGAACACAGGATTTGCAAAGTTGTTGTGACACTTCCTGTCCTTAACAAATATTTAAAAACACAAAAAAAGTAAAAAACCTTTTCCTCATTTGTATTTAGGTCACTTGAACACTGCTCAGTCCGCATCATCTCCTGAAGTCTCCTCATGACCAGGTTGGCTTTGCTTATCTTTTTTCTCTAAACTGATTAGGAAGAGAGCTTTTCTTCTATAAAATTCCAGTTCACTCTTATCTCTGACAGATGATTTACTTCAGTGATTTAAAATATTTATTAGGCAGGATATGGTTAACTGAAAACTCCTTTAAGACACCTGGCTCCTCTAGCACTCTAAGCTCACTCTTTGATTTTTGTCAAGCTGCAGTCTATAGACCCTTTGGGGTTCATGTGCTATTTGTCTAGTGTATCTCAAAAATTTTATATCTCCTGTACAGCAGTCTGAATTTTTTTAAAGGTTCACACATTGAAAATGATGGAAAATTGTTAGAAAACTCTGAAATAAGATAGTGGTGCTTGACTCTTGCTTATACTCTTATGTACCATCTGCTAGCAATGCAGAGAGTTTGTGGTGGTTTGACCTTGGCTAAATGCCAGGTACCCACCAAGTCACTCTATCACTTCCCCCCCCTTCCCCTTTTTTTCTCAACAGGGCAAAGAGGGGAAAGAAAATAAGATAGGGAAAAAAAACCAACCCTTGTGGGTAAAACAAAAGCAGTTTTAATTTAAGCAAAGCGAAGCAAAGGTCTGTGCGTGGAAGCAAAAAAAAGAAAACAGATTTATTCTCTACTTCCCATGAACAGGCGATGTCAGGCCTTCTCAGGAAGCAGGGCTCCAATACGCGTAGTGGTTGCCTCGGAGGACCAAGGGTGATCCCACCCCCCTTCCTCCTTTCTCCCAGCTTTATACTGAGCAGACGTCATATGGTATGGAATATCCCTTTGGTCAGTTCGGGTCAGCTGTCCTGGTTGTGTCCCCTCCCAAGATCTTGCCCACCCCGTCCCACTGTGGGGGGGAAATGTCGGAAAGAGCCTTGGTGCTGTGTAAGCACTACTCAGCAGTAGCCACACCACCAGTGTGCTATCAACACCCTGCCAGCTCCCAACATAAAACACAGCACCATGAGGGCTGCTACAGGGGAAAACCAATTCCGGCTCAGCCAGACCCAGTAGAGAGTTACTGTTAGAATTCAGAGAAGGAAGAAAAAAGGTAATAATGCAAGCTTCACTTTGATCTAGGTTTTCATTAATGTCCTCTGCTGTGTTTACGGATCTGAAATTACACTGACATACTTTATTCTGAAAATCAATTTCCTAACCAGTGATGTAATACATTTCTGTAGTAAAGTAAGGCACTTCTTTCCAGTGGAAGTTGACTTGATGTTGTCTTGTTTTGTTTATTTCTTTAGACCAGAAGAAAAAGTACAGCTGCTAAAATCATGTTTAAGATCAATGAATTTGTAGCAAAAAGCACATTTCAGTGTTTTGTCAGAAACAGTGGTTTATCATTCCCTAAATAGTTTCATGTAGTCTCTTGATTGTACTATTTAGTGGAATTAAGTTCTGTCATTTTAATGGTAAACAGATCTTTCCATAAAAAACCAAGAAGTATTTTATTCCACTTTTTACTGTAGTGCAATATCTATTACATTCCAGCAGTACGGGTGTCCTCTCACATTTAAATGCTGTCACTTTAAAGGGTATTACTTTCAGATGACGTCTTAGTTCTCCATTCCAAATTTGTTGCCACAATGAAAAGTCTTTTCTGATTTTTCTTTCTTTCCTGAGATCACATTTAGAAATCTGATTTCCCGTTTGAATCTGTAGAGTGTTTACAGCTTTTACATGTAAGTATTTGGTTTGTAAGGGTTTTAATATTAATGCCAGATGAACACAATTCCTTGGTTCTTACTTGCTTTAGGTAGTCTTATTTTCTCCTTGAGAAAACTTTGTTTTTCCCATCTGTCTCTAATAGGGTTGTACAGAAACTAGCTCTGAACTGTCTTTCTGGTTTTGCCTGTTGAATAGCCAATGTAAGACAAAAATTCACCTTGTGATTTTTCTCTTCTTTTTGTGTCTTGTTTCCACTGAGACTGCCTTTCACTGTTGAAGTTTTATTAATGAAAACAAATTCCTTCACCTTCCCATGAGGTACTGAGCCTATGTGTTTTTTTGGTTTTTTTTCCTTCATGTACCCCTTGGCACAACTGCCTTCTGTGTAGGGGCAAGGAAAGAAATTACAATAATCCATTGGTAAAAACAGCATTAGAAATTAATTATATATATATATTTAAAATACTTTTGATTAAGAATCCATTCAGAGATGATCTGAGTCTCAGCAGCACAAGCATTTTGAAAAAAACCCACCAATCTCCTTGTGTCATGTGACCCTTTTAGTGTATACCTGTTTTAAGTCTCATTCATAAATTATCAACATAAAAAACTATTGGTTGTTTAGTCTGAGACACAGCTACTCTTGCTTCGAACTCTGGAAATTCCCAATGCAGTGTGTTAGCCATGATAGTGGCTGTTACATTACCTTCTTTATATTAAGTTTTACTTTTATTTTCCATTAAATTACTTGTAATACCATGAAAACAGTTATTGGAGAAATGCATGAACTTAGTTGTATTTTGAATATTGTATTTCAGTAATTCATTATGCTACTCAAAGTATTGAAAGCCAAATATTGTTTTATTTTTATGCTTAGATTACAATCTAACATCTGTTTTATTAAAAATCGCAACAACTTCATTTCTTAGGTTTGCGAAAGTCAAAGAACTGTGTAGAAAAATAACATTTTACAAAAATGAATTTCTTACATCTGCACAAAAGCTTTGGCTGACATGCAATGGTATATGCATTTGTCGCATATAATCCTGACACTGCAAGGGACAGCTTCTATTCAGAGACCTAAAACTGACTGACCACATCAGCTGTGTGACCAAGTATTATTCATGGTAAAATCATTCCATTGCTGTGCATGACAACTCTATTTGCATAATCAGTCACTATCAGGCCAAACTTAAACCATAGGTGGAGGTAATGGACAGCAGTAAAGCATAATTATATGGAAGAAATGAAAAGACAAAGTATGTTTTGAAAAAGAAGGACAATTTTTAGCTGGATGCATTTGTTTGAAAAACTTTTTCTCCAAACCTGAAGGGTTTACATGAAAACACAAGGAGTAGAAAAGCTGCAGTAACAAGTGGATTAATGTCACAGATATACTCTTTAAGCCAACTCTTAATCATGTGCATCTAATAAATAGATATATAAAGGGCATCTTATAGCTGAGAGAATGTATATGTTTTGATAAGGCACCTCTTGTGCCAGCTGTATGTATGTAAGTTTTCAGTGTTTGTTCAATACCACTAATGATTAAACAATATCTATTTTATAAATTTTATAAAGTATTTGTTTCAGATAACAGCTAACGGAAATTACATATGGTTTTATGAAGACCTGAATGAGAACAGATACTTATTTATAATATTTCTTGACATTTTTTCCTGCCCAATTTTTCTTGCTTGTTTCTGAGTCTGTGATTATATTTCTGAACTGCTATTGTAAATTGATTGTCTGTATGTAAATCAAAATCTGGTTGATTTACCTTCCATTGTGATGAGAATAATATTTTACCTCAACTACAGAGTAACTTTTTTTATTGAGTTTAGCAATGTACATGTTACATATCAGATGTGGAAAGCAACATTTATGGTACAGAGTAAAAGCATGTTGAAGAACTGGTATCTTTTTTTTCCTTCTCTTTATATTACGAAATTTTCTTACATCATTTGCTGAATCGACTCGCAAAACTATGTATAAAAAAATCAGCAACTCTAAGTTAGCTGTTTTCTCTGATAAGTGGAAAAACTTAAAAACATTTTCAGATTGCATATTCTTGCTTAACAGGGCAATTTCTGTACAAAACCGTCCAGTAAGGCCAGTTCAGTAATGCATTTCTGAGATTCTTTTCATTCACTGCTCACAAAAGAGAACAAGCATTGTCACTGCCATGCTCAACATACCAGCAATTTTTCATCAAAACTGTCTTTTTAAGACAAGACTAAGTTTTTTGAAAATCTTTTGTAAGAAATTAACTGTTCATATGAGAATCATTAACATCACTTTTTTTTTTTTTTTTTTTTTCCCCAAAATAACCTTATTGTTTTGGGTTTGGAAGTCAGTTTCTCACTGAGGTCTTTCAGACTTAATTGTATCAAAAAAGTATTTGTCTTGGATGCTCAAAAAAGTCAAGTCAATTGAGCGTGGAAATAGGAAAGACATACGCAACATGTCAAAGTAAGATATGAATAAACAGTCAGTTTGCCCCGTCTCATCAAAAGGCAAGATTACCTTAAATTGAATTTTCTATGGAGAAAGGATGTGAGCACAGGCAGCTGTTATGAAGTAGGTATATTACCGTAGGGTTTTTTTTTTTCAATTCCTGTAGTCCTGTGTAAAGTTAAAATACATTAATCCCAATGTAGACATATATTCAGAATTAAAGTGGCCCTAATTTAATTTAGCTTAATTCACTTTGAAGTCTGAAGTGAACTACATTGAATTAAAGCCATTGAAAATCTGAATAAAAGATCAATAAAGGGCTGTAATTCATTTTAATTAATCCACTTTAAAAGTTACTTCAGATTAACTTTCTTAAGTGTTTCTGCCTTGATGAATTCGATAGGCCTTGAGTCTTCAGATGGGAGCTTATCATTAATTATGAAATGATCAGCTCCATCCTCCACAACCTAAAAAGCTAATAGCATAAGATGTAGCTATTCTGAGACTGACACAAAGCACACAGAACGTTAGACCCTGGCACTTCTTTTTCTGTGGAAGCCTTGATAATCCTTGAAAAGACAGTAAATTTATCTGACAATTAAAAGCAATATATTATTAACTGGAATGATGCAAGCTATCCAAATTGTTTTTTCTATCATCTTTTAAAATTAGCTCTGTTCCACATGAGCAAAAGGCAATCATTTCATAATGATTCACTTCTGGAAGATTAGGTTATTTCTTATCTTATGGTGATGATGTATAGTTGATTAATTAAAGGTAGTGTCAATATTTAAACCTGGGACTTTTTTTTTTTTTTTAGTTCGTTTTTTCAAGTACACAAGGGATTATTCCAACATTCCACATAACTAAATTGGAATAAAATTTTTGTTACTGAAGCAGTGTAACAGAAGTTGCCGAAAAAGTCAGCATCATACCCATTTTTAGGCTTTTCTTCAACCATAATTTCAAGGAAATACATTTTCTCCTTATTTAAATATATTTGAAATGCCTCATAATTCAGTTAACTGACATAATTGAACCTTTTGGCAAGTTATATCTAAAGCCATTAATGTAAGCATCTGTTTCCCTTATACCCAGTCACGTCTCCAAAGCAATGGTTTCATGGAATTCAGAGAGCTGTTCTTCAGTTTTTCTTGCTGGATAGTTTTTATCTATACTTTAATCATTCAAAGACATGTTTTGAATTGCTGTCCTAATTTAGAAACTTTTTTTTTTTTTTTTTTTTTTTGCCTTGGGCTGCTAAATCTTTACTTAGGTAAGCAAGTACTTAGGTAAGTAAAGACCTAGTTTAGGTCTTTCACTTTGGTTCTCCGTTCCAGATTGTTGTGAATTAAGTTATATGTATGAATAACTCAATCCTATCAGTTGTCTTCTAGCATATATTGCATATATATCTACAAAATGTCTATTATATATTGCATATATGATACTATATATACATCCTTTTTTGTCATTTACTCCATCATAAATCTATGATGGTTTCTGGGAAAAGTTAAGAGGATTTCATGATTACTGGGAGTTGATGATTTCTAGGGGAGATACCTTTTATTTTGTTAAAAAATTGTAATGATTTCTAGAACCAAATGGACTGGAATCCCCATAGCAAGAGAAATATGACAATAAGTTATCTCTGGAAAAGAATAGTGTTTATGACAACATCAACAGGCATATAGCCAGAGTTATATTCTATAGATGAATGTGACATGGCTGGAAGAGAAAATTCAGCTCTAAAGCAGTTTAAAACAGAAATACTCAAAGGACCAGCATAAACTATTAACAAGAAATGTTGTGTCTCATATCCCCCAACTGCTACAGTTAGGAGGAATGTGTCAGTAGATGTAGAAGGTATCAACAGATGAAGAAAGATCTGTTTGTAGATGTCACAGAAATTAAGGAAACTGGAAAAATTACTGAGTGCTGTTACAAACAAAATAAACATGTTAACTCTCTGGTTGCTCAGTGGTCAACAGGAGAATCAGGAGTGCAACAGTAAAGAACTTGAAACTGAAGAGAAAAGATATGGTTACCTGTTAAGAGGGAGTGTCAAGAGAAGCATATGTAATAGAGTACTTGGATATCACCTATACTTGACTGAAAAGGATTCACATGGAAAAAATCTTTCTTACTATGTTTTCTCCTTTGGGTTTTTTTTTGGTAAGTTTGTCTAAAATGACAGATAAAGTGCTTTCATTGTCTGCTAGGCTGAGGTGTACATCATTCTGCCAAGTGGAAAGCAGCAAACACCTCTTTAGGGAAGGCAACAAAGCAAAGGGGAAAAGCTGGGTGATGGGGAGTATTCCTACACTATTTTTCTGTTTAAGTTCTGTTTTGCAACAGATCTCCAGATCCCTCCAAAAGTTAAGCTTGAAGAAACACATTATTTTTCTGAACTGCAGTGTGTGCTTGCTCCATCTAGTTCAAAGGCTGATGATACTCTGGCTCTTACTGTACCTACACAGTTAAGAGTTTCTGTTCCCAGTCTTTTTTGAAGATAAGTCTCTCTAGAGAAGATTGGCATGTTTCACTTGTGAACTGGTAATATGATTTTCATTGTAACTTGTAGCACACAGAGAAGTCAGTAGTCTGTAACTGGCAAAGATTTTTCAAATACACTAAAAGCCCACAGGTTTTTGAGTGGGTTTTTTATTTGGTACGCAGACCTAGGGATAGAACAATTTAGGCATTTTTCTATTTCTTTTCTAGCTGCAAATTTCATGCTGCCATTCAGAGAAATTATTAAAATAATGAATTTCAGTGAAGAATCATTTTTATTTTACACAAGCAGAAGATGATAGTAACCAAATAAGAAAAATGTACAATCTAAGTATTTTTTCTGTTAAAGTGAAGAAATTGAGATAAAGGACACAGCAACTCTTGCAGGGTCTTCACAGAGCCGCTGCTATAAGTCTGACACTCTCCAAAGGTCTCAAGGCACAGCATAACCACCTGCATTAATCTTTAACTGAGGTGTGCACAGTTATGGCAGTGGTCTATGTTTCTTTTCTGTTGCGCTGTGGTCTCCTCGCTTGGGAATCATTGGTCTCAAAACTTTGAATAGATAACATAACCCTGTCCTCATATTATCTGAATCAGTTTAGAGTTTAGTGCATAACTGACTAAAAAGCACTTTTTCAACAAAGTAATAGACAGAAAATTTTACAAGACAAATTGTTTGTGTTTCCATTGTTAGCATAGTGGCATAGTTTCTAAATACTTCAGGTCAAAGCACCCATTTCCCTTTTTGATAGGAACCATGTCACTGATTTGAAGAGCAATTTAATTATATTGTTAGTGGACTGAATTTGTTCTTCAGCCTTTGATTTCAAGTTTGAATGTATCATTTTGGTGTGTGCTCTATCCAAGCCTTTGTTCTCACACATCAGTTCATTAGTAGAGGTTCCACCACTGCATGTTAGGACTACATAGCTAGTACAGGATTTACTCCTGTAAAATCCATTTGGGTTTTATTTTTCATTTTAAAATTTGAAGTTCTTCCCATGTGTGTCTCACCATCAGGAAACAGTGTATGGATACTGGCTTATTTAATTCTGATGATGGTGATGTATCAGCATCAATAAAATCTAGCAGCATTTTCTCCATGCTGCAAAATGGTAACTAGCTACATTTAGCAGAACTGTCTTATGGTTGCTAAATGATGACAAAGACCCAGCTCATTCATGAGTGGTAGAAGTATGAAGTCCAGCTCTGGAGTTGTAAATTCCCATCTTTTATTTTCCCATTGCTACAACACTCTCAGCACTTGCATGTTCCTAACACTCATTGTCACTGCAGTATCCTCAGCTCTCCTCTGCATCCTCTGATGTCTGCCGGGGAAGTGGCCACATGTGTTATGTTCAGGTGTATATATACATATACATATATATGTTGATTACTCAGATCCTATGCAACTTCTGGTTATGTAGCTGGTTTCTTCCTCTCACCATGGATAAAAAGCTTAGTTATGGCTTTCTTTCAACCAGAAAAGGAATTAACTTTGTTCTTTCCCCTCTAACCATTTTCCAGTGCTCCTGGTACTTGTAGGAGCTTGATAGCTTTGAGTATTCAGTAAAAACCAGTCAACCAGTAGCTTCAAAAGTAGCAAGACAGGTGCTAGCCAGAACCTGACTTCCTTAGGAAAAGAACATGAAATTCAAATAAAATGCAAGGCTTTAAGACAATAAGGTAAACTAGCTAGTCTCACTAAAACAATGTAGAACTTAACCATATGGATGATTTCCTCTCTACATATATCAAGATAGCTCTTACTAAGTAGTCACAGGCAGGGGGAAGGGGAAGGATCTGGGAGCTGCAATCAGATCTTTCACTTCTCATTTGTCTGTTGTAAGCAGTCCAAAAGCAGTCTGTGTAGGCACGTCCTTTGCACTAAGATGCTTAAAGTTATATTAATAATATAAGACACTGTGGGGCATTTACAGGCATGCAGAGTCCTCCATGCTGCAGTGACCTCTGTCTGCACTTGAAATTCATTCTCAATCTTGAGAGCAGCCTTGGAATGTTTGTTCATTGTTAATTTACCTTCTTCTGCAAGAAGAAGCCCATCCAAAGATTGTCAAGACTGATTTTCTGCAGCAGTGCAGATCTTGGAAACAACTATTTAGCGCCTCACTTGTCCTTTTCATTGAAGACTGTAGCCTTCCTACAAGCAAAAGAATAGTCTAAATTTCAGGCACAAGTGGGAATGGTTAGTCCCAACAGACCTGTTCTGAATATTCAAACATAGTTATTTGGGATTTTAATTAACTTTTATGAGTCAATAGTTATGATGTCAGTGTATTCTATCTTTCAAGGGAAGTTTTTGACCTACATATTTTAATTCAAGATCAAGATTATGTTTTCATTACCACAGCAGAAAAACTTGCGTGACTTGAGTAGTATTGTAAAGGACTATATTTTAGTTCCAAGTGGCAAGTTGGATAAGACAGCCTCTAGAGATCTCTTGCAACCTACATTATTCTATAATGTCATCCATATTCAGGAAGGTCAAGCAGAAGAATAAGAGAGATGTTACTTTATACAGAGGGTGAGGTTTGAGATCTAGACTGTAGAGAAAAATAGACCCACTGAAATTCTCCAAGTAATAATTAAAAGTTTTGAGAACTTTGTTTTATTGATGGAAAACAATAAACTTGGAGTGTATGTGGGCTGGTATAATGTCAAAAGAAATTAAGGGGAGCTGGCAGGTCTTCAAGGAATTGAAAGCAAACTTCTAATATGAGTGAAGGGTAAGTGCAGAAGACCACCACTGGTAAATCGTAAGCTTGTAGTTTATCTTGACTAAGATAAATAAAGCCTAATCAATTTCTAGTACAAAGGAAAAAAGCCCCAACCAAACATAAAAGAATAGTATAGCTTTTGTAAAGACAAAACCAGAAAGGTGGGACTATAAAATACAACTTGCAAGAAAATATCAAGGAAAGCAAAACATTATATTGCAATGTACATGTATTATTGTACATTGCCAGCAAAAAGATTTTCAAGGAAATTATAGATCCATAACTCAGTGGGAGGAAAAACTAGAAACAGAAGACACCTAGAATGCCAAATCATTTTCTTTTCATCAGTGATGTCCGAAAAGATCAGCTATGTTTAGCAGCTAGTATAACTAATACTGGTAAAAAAGAGAGGGACTCTCCATGTGGACTAGGAGGAAAAACATGATATAAAATTTAAAAAGTATTTAGTCACATGTCATCAGGTTGCTTAATAGCAGTAGTTATTTTCAGAAACTCAATAAAATTAAATACAAACAGTTAAAAACATGTAAATGCATTGCTTACCTTTAAAAAAAAAAAAAAAGAAAAAAACAGGGTGGGACAGAAAGAAACCTCAAGTAATTACAGGCTGTTAAAATAAAATTCTTTGAAATATGGTAAAGCAATGAAACTATTTGTAAGCACCTGCAAAGTAATAAGTAAGTAACTTCCAACATGGATTTGCCAAGAACGCCTTGCTACCATTTAAATTTGTGGAGAGGTAAAAAAGCAGCAGGTATCACAGATCTTGACCTTAAAAAGTGTTTCTGAAAGTGTCTCAGATGACATTCTTAAAGAAAGGACATTTTCTATTGATTAGCATTATAGCACAGATTAAACACTTGCTGGAAAAAAAATTTCCAGAGAGATAATAGGATCTGCTGTCAAAAGAGAAGGTTGTGTCAAATTCATTTTCATAGAAAAACATAATTCTGGACACATATTATTCCTTATTAGTATTAATGGCTGGGGTGAAATATAAATGAAATATATGTTTACTAAATTTGAAGTTGAAACAAACCTGGGGAAAGCTTCAAATATTGGGGAGAACAAGATTAGAATTCAAAGTGATGTGGATAATTTGGGAAATGGCCTAAACAGCATGAATTTTGAGAGACACAAGTGCAAAGTATTGTACATAGGAGTAATTAGCTGCACGGATGCAGAAATGGGAACAATGGCTTGAGGAACAGCTATTTGCAAAAACATCAGGAAGTTAAAACGTCACAGCGTGGAGAATGAATGTCAGCAGTATTGGAAGAGGTATAAACACTGTATTAGGATAAAACTAAACAGAAAGATACTCTCCAAGAAATTTGAAATAATGCTTCTATGAATAAGAGCCTGTATGTACAGCCTTTCCACAGATACTTTCTCCCTTCAGAAAGGTCTCCAAAGTTTCCCCTTTGCAGGTCTCCCCCCTCATCCTGACTTAACTGTGCATATGGGCTATACATATGGAAGAGCGATGGTTACTGTTGAGTACATTGCCTTTTGGTCTGCTCAGGGTTAGTAAGGCTTTCCTGGAAACACTTTAGCAAGTTCTGGGCACTATCCTTTGAGAAAGTAGAGATTTGGACATTCCTTGGAAAACGTCTGATGAGCTCAGTGGAAAGGATCAGTGTTTGAGAGGACATAAGGAAGGATTAAATGTGTTACAAGACTAAAAAGACTGCAGAGGGGCTGCAACAGTCTTCAGGCATGTAAAAGGCTATTGCAAAAGGAAAGGAAATAGTTTGTTCTTCACATCTGCAGTAGCTAGAAACAGGAAATAATGGACTTCTGTTGCAGCAAAGTCAAGTTAAGTAAGGTATTAGAAAAAAAAAATATTAGTGAAACAATGGAAATGCCTCAGGAAGCTGAGCGGCATCTCCATCACTAGTTATCTTAAGAACAGGCTAGAAAAGCATCTACAAGTAGTATCAAACATAGCTGATGCTCCATAGCCTCATCAGAATGGGAGGAGGGAGTAATGCACTCCAGTCATGATTTTTCATGGCATTTGCTGGAAATTGCTGATGCTTGTTTTGAAGCATAGCCTAAAAGTTTCGGTTATTATGTGTTTAAAAGATTTTTTTGTCGTTGGGAGTAGTTCTCAGAGTTTTCTTATTTTGGCACTTGGGACACATTCTCAAATGTTTTGGTCTTTTACATCAGGTGAAAAGATTTGTGTAACATAAAATGATTTTCCTTCAGGAGAGCCTTGCATGAGAGCCATGAGGTTACCTCTAGGGTCTCTTGAAATTTTTAGAGGAATCCAATGGAGACACATAGTTGTAAATTAAAACACTGTGAGACCTTATGTTTCAGAAGCAGAGAGCTTCTGCATCTTTCTTACAGAGGTTTTCCATCTCCATTTAGATACTTTAGATAACATATTGTCAGCTTTATTTTTGAAATCCTACAGCCATTGAAACAATTGGGATTCATTTTTCATTTACATATGTCAATGTTTGGAATGATTTTGTTATGGCTGAAGTTTTTCAAAATGTATTACTGTTATTTTCTTGTGATGGGTGCCATTCTTTGTCTCTCTTTTAATGTCATTTCTCAAAATGACTGAAACATTTTTGACATTAATACCCATATTTCTTCATATACTCCAAAATATTTCTATCCCAAGATCATATTTTATTGAGAAATTTGTTTTTGTGAATAGGCAGATAAATGATGATTTTAAATATCTTTGCCTGAATTAACTTTATATAATTATGTAAATCCTAATTTTAAAGATAATTTACTTTTATTAAAATTATTATGATACAGACAATACAAATGTGTAGCAAATCAACACATGCAGTTAGAGATCATCTGAAATGAGTATAGTTTCATAAAGGGTATAAACCAGTGAAGGTGAGTCTGGTATCTCTAAAGTGGGTAAGTTTTGTTTCTTCTGATGTTATCCACAAGGTGCTTATTTCACATGAACCTCTAATGACACGATGGAGATCTATGTCTTTACTGAAAATGTATATTGGATCAGAAGATCAGAAATACATAGTTACAAGGCAGATTCCTTCTGCCCAGTACTCTTACTTTTATTTTAAGGTTAATGCAGACAAGTTTTAGTAATAATCTGAGTCACAAAGTCTTTAATCTTGTGTATATCCTTTATTATCATCCAACACCAGGTGCCATCTGTCCACTGGATTTCCAACTGCTGGAAACCACAATGATATGTGATAAGATTATATGCATAAGTTTTGGTGCTAGATTTCCAGCAAAAAGAACAAACCCAAAACCCCAGCCACAGTCCCCTAAGTATAAATATACTGCACAGTAATGTATTATATCACACAAAGCAACTGCAGAATTCATACCCTTGGTATCTGTACTTAAGAATCCATATATTAATAAGCAGCTTTGGTCACAATATCCATGCATCCATTCCCAGTCCATGAAATTGGGATATTGATATCAATTTATTCTTTGTATAGCAACAAACTCTAAAGTTATGTGTTCATTGACTTTAAATGGGAATTTTGCACAATCATTCACTTGTGGGGAAAGATGGCATATGATCTTTTAAGTTGTAACTCAAGTGTGCGCTTCCTGTGGAACCATAACTCTGTCACCTTCTAACTGATATTTCTTTTGAGTGTTTGATTTATGTCCTCATTGTTCTCTAATGTTTTTGTCTTCTGAACTTTTTTAGTGGTGTATGTAAGCTGAAGGCCTGCATAATATTAATACCTTTTGAGACTTTTGCATGGAAGTTACTACTCTGAGCCATAGGGTTACAATTATCAGTGTTTACATCACTTTACCGACATTTATCATTTGCTTAATTTTATACTACCTGCAGGCACTGGCCACAAAAAAATTTTAATTTAAATTTGCTTTACACTGGCTACATACCTCCAGCAGACTACTGTTGTAATCAGATGTTAATATAGATTGTCTTTCTTTTTCTATAATTCTTTATACATCTTGCAGTTGGGTACTTTATAAAACCATAGTTTTGTATTTTTGATTCATGAAGAATTTTTGCCTGGTATATCTTCCCATCTACAGATACCTGCATTCTGTCAGTAGCCAAAATACAATGTGCAGGTCACTCATTGGTAGTTCCTCTACTACTAGAAAAAGATGTGCATTTCAACTTGTTCTTTAGGTCCTGCCACTCTGTATGGTATATATAGATATGTATTTTTAAAATACATTTATACTATACATACAGAGTGTATAATATACATATATACAGAGTGTATAGCATATATAATATATATATTATCTGTATAATATATATATTTTTTAATCACTTTGTTACTGTGGTTTTTTTTTCCTCTTCACCTAAGACTACTTTAATACTGTCTTCCATTTTTCTCTAAACTTAGACAAAAAGTCTTGTGCTGATAGTTTTGAGTTAAAGTTTTAATTTATAATTCTTGCTACTTGGCAAAACATATGTGCATCTCAGCAACATTTTGAAATCCAGAAAGCCACAAAGGATCATGTATTTATCTGTGTATGGTGTATGAATGTACACTGTTACAGGTTTCATTAAAATATCAGAGAACAAAAATTCAAGGACAATTTGATTCACTTACACAACTTGCACAGAACAAATTATTCCATGGACATCATGGCTTCCTTCAGATTTCTGTTTTTCCACTCCCTCAACAGCCCCCTTCAGTAGTCCTAGCCACCCTGTATTTTCTCTAAAAGTCCTGTTAACCAAGAACAACATATGCTTTGCAATTACTCTGGAGCAACTTGCATGTTGATGGGCTTGTGAATATGTTTGTGTTGATTACTGAAAAGAGTGTATCCTGACTGAGTGAGTGTTATCTTTCCTTTGGTGGGCATTCTTCTATCCAGTAGTCTCTTCATAAAAAATGTAAAGTGTTATTTTCGAGTTTTCTATGTGTTTTTCCAGTCTGATTATAATCAGCAAACATGAATACTATGAAAAGCGGAAGGATAGGCAGGCATGGTTTTTATTAAACTACTTGGAGGGGGGGAAATTTTCATACTTATTTTACAAACATCAGTTTGTGGTTTTTTTAACCTCACCAAGTAGAATATTGGATCATAATGTAGGTTTTAAGACTTTGTTTCTTCATTTATTATGTACTTTTCAGAAAAAGTAAAGATCCCTGTTACCCTTTGCTTGTCTTCTTTGGTTCAAAGTTAGTTTTCTCTAATTTTCAGTATGAAGTTCTAAAGTGAGGAGAAAAAAAAAGATTTTTTACATTTGATTTATTTCTCTAATTCTGTGGTTTGATAAATAGCATATACATATGAATGGAAACCTAACCTCCATCTTCTTTTTAGACAGGAAATACCAGTTAAAGGAAAGTGGATTCAATTCATGAAGTGGATCAAAATTATAAGACAAAATGAAATATACTATAGCACACCGCAGAATACATGCTGTGTTGCAGTAATGGATACCGCTATGATTTCTAAGTCTGCTCAAGTCATGTAACTCAGTATGTTTACTTGTGAGTAATATAGGCCATTCCAAGAGAATGGTAATAAGATCTTTGTATTATATATCATGCATTTCAATACCATAATACAGAAAGAGATATTAATACTTTACTGTTTAAGCTTTGGGGGGAATTTTTCTTCTCAATTCTATACCTGCTGTGAACTTCTGTGCAAAGACCACAGGAGGCTTTGGAGTAATTAAAACAGGTATTTTTTCACACATGCTATCATTTGATAAAAATAAATGAAATATTTTGAGGTCTGGAAGGAAATCCTTTTGTGGATCATTCAAAAGCTGAGCTTCCTCCCCTTTTCTGTAGTAAAATTACACTGCACAAAGCAAAGACATAATATATCACTGGCTCAGAACAGAAATGTGGGTGCCTTAGGAACACCTTTGATTTTTTTTTTGTTTGATTGCTTGGTTGTTTTTTAAATGCACAAAGATAATAGATGCCTTTCTCAGGTTAACCTGCTTTGGCAGTTGATTTGTTCTCAACTGAGCAGCTCAAAATCCCTCAGGATCTTAACATATCTCAGTACTAGATGATGAATTAGTGCAAAGACATGATTTCTGAGCAGCCTTCCACCATGTATTTACACATAGGTTTAGTCCATGTACATAGTGTGAATATATTTTACCACACAGACTTAAACATAAAAACATAACAGAAGTGAATCATTGAATCATTTTGGAAAATTTTCTTCGGGTGAATATACAGGTAGGTAGGCAAATCTCACTTTCCACCTAAACCCTAAAATAACTAGTCCCAGGCCAGTCCTGGACTGCAACTTGCATAAATAAATTAGCATTCCACTGTCACTGAGATGGTTGTCACTTATCAACATACTGCACTTCTTAATGCAGGTATAATACCTTCATTTTAATTTGAGTTGCATAAGTCCTGATGATATGACAATAATGTCCAAGCTTATTTTTAACCTTTTAAAGGAAGATATTTTTGTGTATGACTAAAAATTTAGCCCTACAATAGCTAAAAAATGATTTATTTTTTACAAGAGACATTAAAGAAAAGATACAGTGTAAGTTTTCAGGATACCAGAAGTGGACAAGACAGGACAGGACAAGAAACCTATTTTTCAATGAGAAAATATTTTTAGATTTTGCCAAGGGCTCAACCATATTTAAGAATGTTTATAGTATGAGAAGTTTCATCTACTATATTTCTTCTTTTTCAGTTCATTTTTCTGAATTCCTCAAGACCATCTCTAAAAAATTCCATCTAGAAGAATTTTCCTTAAAATCATTCAGGTTTCCTTTCCTAGTTCCCTTACAGGTATTGATAACTGTGGTTAATTTTCTAGTCAGGTTTCTATAAGAGTTTGAGTGATTTTTGTTTATTCAAAATGTAATGAGAATGCTAATGTCATTGCCAATTTTAATTGTTTAGCTTGAAAGGGCAAACATGATTTACATTAATTTTACCACCTTCATTACTAATTAGAATCTCAGCCTTGTGGCTATGCTTTTAGACATCTCCGCACTTTAATGTGACACCAGAATACTGTTAGTCACTCTCTTGTGTGAAATTTTGTTCTGATTTATTGACATTATAAGGGCATGTTACAATCTGAAGACTAATCAACCTCAACTACAGATTTCATACTCAGCATGGCTCAAAGCTCTTATTCAATGGCTTGCTGAAAAATATTGGGTGTCAGTGAGACTTTTTTCTCTTCCTCCTTCATAGCAGTTCTATGTTAGGGCAATTATTACTCGTGCATTTATCAAGGATTTTAAAGATTAAAATCATATTTAATAAAGATCTGAAGAAGATATGTAAAGAAGATCTCTTCTGTGAATACAAATGTATGTAGATGATGCAAGATAGCTTCAGTGGCAATTAACTTTTTGGTTATCAAATAGCTCCAGTTATCACAGCATAAACATATATCCTAGCAGAAAGTAAAATTACCCTAGATGATCTTAGCTCCTCTATACTTAACCCATTGAGAACCTGCTACTACTTCTTGTGAACAAAATAGAAAGTATTTAGAAAAAAACTGAACTCACACTGTAGGTATGAGTTTAATCATAAGTATTAGAATGATAACAGTAGAGGACACTTGTGGGTGGAGATAAATGGTGATGTGTAACAGGGAAAGGGAGAATGGTTAGACTTACCTTCAGACAGAACAAAAGCCAGAGGAACTGTAAGGAAGCAGGAAATAACATGGTGTTTGAGTGATAACATAGCTGATGGTATGAAAAGGGAGAAACAGTGCCTCTTAGTCCTTCATTCTCCTCTCTTACACATGTATTCTTGACCCTATTCTTTTGGAGCAGTTTGCATATGGGCCATATAGAAAACACTTCTGCCTAACTAATAAGTTTTTGGTACCAAATCCTGCTTTATCCTCTCACTCTCAGAGGAGGTGGAAACTGGAGGCCTTTTCTTCCATGGATGTCTGAGCCCATTTTCCTGTTCAGTGTTACAGTCTGGGAATTTCAACACCTGTGATTTATGATTTATTCTGCTTCCATTGACTTATCATCAGCTATCACCCTTCCTGGACCAATTCCCCTCAGGAGAATTGCAAGTGGAGTAAATACAACTTTCCCCAGGTGTTACAAGTTTCCTAGAACTTACGGCTATTTGTATCATTTGCTAAGCAGTAGATGGTCACTAGGAATCCTTTCCTTTCACACCATGCTTGGGTAGCTGTACAGAGAAGACATAAAACCTGAGGAGGTTGGTATGAATGAAGAACTAGGGTTTATTAAATTTCGCATGTAAGCGTCAGTAACTGGGGAAGGACATGGCTGAAATGGGGAAAAAATGGATTGTCTCATTCAGTTATCAGAAAACAGGGATCGAAGTCAGTTGCTAGCCTTTCAGGTTTGCATTTGTGCTAGGGAGGGATATACTGGGCTATTAACCCACTAAATGTTCCTCATAGCAATCTAAGAAATCTCTTAACCTATGTCATCTGCAGCTCTGCAACATAACCTAGACTGCTAAGAAGGCTGACAGAGTTCATGATTCATGTCTACATGTTGACTGATCAGAATCAGCAAGGATTTTTTCTTTTTTTTTTTTTTTTTTTTTTAAGTAATATAAATAGAAGTCAAATCTTTCGCATGCTGTAAATAAGGAACTGAAATAGAACGTTCCTTACTTTGATGGGTGACTTTTATAAATGCACATTCAACAGCAATAAAGACATTGCCTGGAGTAAATCCCTAATGAGGAAGTGGGAAAAATTAAGATTAAGGAGCTTTAATACTATACCACTTCCTATTTCTTTTTATTTGCCACACATTTTCTTAAATAAGCACTTTCTGTCCCTATATTATTCTCATTTCTGGCCATTTCTACCATTTTTATCTATGGACTTATTTATTTCACTAAAAAGAAGGTGGCATTTAACTCCCCTCAATCCTTCTCAACTCCTTCTGAATACTAATCTTTATTTCTTTATTTCTTTATTATTCCTTAATATTTTCTCTTCAGACATTGTCATGACATTCTCTCTTAAATTATGTATTCTTACTGATGTCACATTTCTGTGATTTATTGTTTCCTCTGCCCCTGCACACCTCCAGTCCTGTGTTCTGGTTTATGTGTTGCTCATGTGATTTCACAGCTTCTTACAACCTCACATGCTCTTTTGATGGTGCTCCTCTCAGTCTCTTTCATTCCATCCTTTCCCCCCTCCTATTGTCTTAATTTTGTTTTTGTTTTACTTTTTTTCTTAGATGCCACCCCAAATTTCAATCACAGTCTTCAGAGAAATTGGGCTTTTATCAAATTATTTTAAACGTTTCAACAGATTAAAAAAATTTTGGAGAATGCTGTAAGTTGTCTCTCTCTCCTTTTGTGTATGGTTTTCCTTCATTATAATTTGCAGCCAATGGCAAATTTCTTGAGGGGGGATATTCTCTGATACACAGCTTGTATGCTTATGTTTTGTGTATGTCTTGCCAAGTCCACCTGACTGATTTCATCACAGGGTGGAATATAAAGGAAGAGACTAAAAGAAGTCTTCACGTAAAAGTGCTTATATGAAGCAGTATAAAAAACTGAATGAAGGAGAACATGGACAAAAATACAACAGTTTGTGTGATATGCAAACAGATCTCTTATTTTTGAAAAGAATGTGGAAGAATATATCGTCCTACTTAAATCTACAGAAAACCTCTCAGTGACTGGATTCACACGTGTGTAAAAATTAGGTAAAGCTACTCATTCTGTAGAGTTCATTTGTGTAACAATGAAAATACAATCTGACAATCACTCATAATACTTATCCTCAAAGAAATTGCAGTGCATACTGTTATTAAAGGGTTTTTTTTAAATTTAGAATGCTTGATTCGATATCTATATATGTCTGCTTGTCAACATATATGACTTAGTAAAGTTGGTTTGTTGACTGGTTAAACTGTTTCAAGTTGTTCTGGTGAATGGTTGGTGTCTGGGTAACTTTTATCTGTTCTTAAAGACACCACTGATTTATCACTGAAGTGGGCATATGCACACGGACTGGAGAAAATTAATTTTTTTTGACAAGAACATCTAGAACAAATTAAAGGATAAGAAAAGCAGACATATTTTGAAATATATCTTTAAATATCCTTCATGAAATAAAATTTTAATCATCCTTCTAAACCAATTAAAAACAAATTATGCAGTTACACATTGACTGAGCAGATTACAGATTTATTTTTCTGTATCAATGGATTATGAATTTGGCAACAGCTCAGTGGTTGTCCTCTTTTAACTGGTGACACTGTAGCCAGTGCTGCAGAAAAGATTTGGACACAACCAAAAAACATTTTAGTTCAAGGGGTTATGCCTGTCTAATGAAAGACACTTCAGCATTAATACAAATAGCTTCACATTCAGCTACTTTGTTTGACAACTAGAATCCATAGCTCCAATTGGTTGTGCAGGACTGTTATCCTCCATAAACATTACCTGCACATTCCTCTGATATCCAGCATGAACGAAAACTGCAAGAGCTGTTGTTTCTTATCATCTTGCCTATAGACTCCAAATTAGAATGGGTCACATTATTTAATGACTTGCACAAGAAGTCAACAGTCCTCTTTCTCAGAGCTCAGTATATTTTCCACAAATCTTTGGATAATTTGATTTATCATTTCATCTTGGTTTTTGGATATGTCAGAGATTTATTTTTAGTATAATTCATCAGATGTACTCTAGATTAAAATGAGGAGAAAAATAGAAAAGTATAATAATCTAAAGGGCTAAAGAAAGGACGCATTTCATTCTTTTTTTTTTTCTCCAACTGATCAGCATCCTATTTACAACCGTATACAAAATGTAGCATTCTGCTTCGCAGTCATTGAGAAAAAACAGTTTTGTTTCTCCCCTTTTGTCTTGCATTTGAATGAAAAACTTATGCTATTACAGACACAGCTGTGTACAGTTTTGTCAGTTAAAAAGCAGAACAGTATATCCTGCTGGAAAATATATTTCTTGGGGAAAGAAAAACAAGTATTATCAATTCATTTCATCCAAGATATAGAACAGATTGTTTGAATTCTCATCAGCTTATTATACTCAAAATCTTGTAAACAAAAAATGCTTGTACTAAAATGCTTGTACTCTCTTCTTAGAGAGGCCAGGAGAGGGGGAAGCAGAACTGACATCCTGGACTTCAAAAGGGCTGACTTTGTCTTGTTTAGGCACCTGCTTGAAAGGATCCCTTGGGAGATGATCTTGAAGGGTATAGGGGTCCAGGAAGGCTGGGCACTCTTTAAGAAGAAAGTCTTAATGGCTCAGGAGCAGGCAGTCCCCAGGTGCTTTAAGAGAAACCAGTGACAGAGAAGACCACCCTGGCTGAACAGGGAGCTTTGGCTAAAACTCAGGGAGAAAAGGAGAGTATACAGCCTTTGGAAGAAGGGGCTAGCCACTCACAGTGATTACAAAGATGCTGTGATGCTATGCAGGGCAGAAATCAGAAGGTCTAAAGCCCAGCTGGAAATTAATCTGCCTTCAGCAATCAAGGACACCAAGAAATGTTTCTATAAGTACGTCAGTAGCAAAAGAAAGACCAGGGAGAGCCTCCATCCCCTGCTAGATGCAGGAGGAAACATGGTAACAAGTGATGAGGGAAAGGCTGAGGTGCTTAATGCCTTCTTTGCCTCAGTCTTTAATAACAAGACTAGTTGTATTGAGGGAATCCAGCCTCCTCAGCCAGAAGACAGAGACTGGGAGAACGATCCCCCCGTAATCCAGGAGGAGACAGTCAGTGACCTACTGCATCACATAGACACACACAAGTCTATGGGACCGGATGGGATACACCTGAGGGTGCTGAATGAGCTGGCTGGCGTGATGGTCAAGCCACTTTCCATCATTTATCAGCAGTCCTGGCTGACCGGGGAGGTCCCGACAGATTGGAAATTGGCCAATGTGACGCCCATCTATAAGAAGAGTTGGAAGGATGATCCAAGAAATTACAGGCCTGTCAGCTTGACGTTGGTGCCCGGGAAGCTGATGGAGCAGCTCATCATGAGTACCATCACATGACACATGCAGGACAACCAGATGATCTGGCCCAGTCAGCATGGGTTTATGAAAGGCAGCTCCTGTTTGACAAACCTGATCTCCTTCGATGGCAGGGTGACCTGCTTATTGGATGAGGGAAAGGCTGTGGATGTAGTTTACCTTGACTTTAGTAAGGCCTTTGACACCGTTTCCCACAGCATTCTCCTCACAAAACTGGCTGCTTGTGGCTTGGATGGGCACATGCGTCACTGGGTAAAAATGTGGCTGAATGTCCGGGCCCAAAGAGTGGTGGTGAACTGACTTAAATCTGGTTGGTGGCCAGTAACAAGTGGTGTCCCCCAGGGCTTGGTTTTGGGGCCACTCCTGTTTAATATCTTTATTGATGATCTAGGCGAGGGGATCGAGTGCACCCTCAGTAAGTTTGCAGATGACACCTAGTTGGGTGGGAGTGTTGATCTGCTCGAGGGTAGGGAGGCTCTGCAGAGAGACCTGGACAGGCTGGAGTGATGGGCTAAGGCCAACTGTAGGAGTTTCAATAAGGCCAAATGCCGGGTGCTGCATTTTGGCCACAACAACACCCAGGAGCACTACAGGCTTGGGAAGGAGTGGCTGGAGAGCTACCAGTCAGAGAGGGACCTGGGGGTGTTGATTGACAGCCGGCTGAACATGAGCCAGCAGTGTGTCCAGGGGGCCAAGAAGGCCAATGGTATCCTGGCTTGTATCAGCAATAACGTGGCCAGCAGGGACAGGGAAGTGATCTTACCGCTGTACTCAGCACTGGTGAGTCCGCACCTCGATTACTGTGTTCAGTTTTGGGCCCCTCACTACAAAAAGGACATGGAAGTACTCGAGCGTGTCCAGAGAAGGGCAACGAAGCTGGTGAAGGGTCTGGAGCACATGTCATACAAGAAGCGGCTGAGGGAACTGGGGTTGTTTAGTCTGGAGAAGAGGAGGCTGAGGGAAGACCTCATCGCCCTCTACAGCTACCTGAAAGGAGGTTGCAGAGAGCTGGGGATGAGCCTCTTTAACCAAGTAATAAGTGATAGGACAAGAGGTAATTGCCTCAAGTTGCGCCAGGGAAGGTTTAGACTAGATATTAGGAAGTATTTCTTTACAGAATAGGTAGTCAGGCGTTGGAATGGGCTGCCCAGGGAGGTGGTTTAGTCCCCATCCCTGGAGGTGTTCAAGAGGTGAGTTGACATGGCGCTTGGGGATATGGTGTATTTGGGATCTGTCAGTGCTAGGTTAACGGTTGGACTAGATGATCTTCAAGGTCCTTTCCAACCTAGATGATTCTGTGATTCTGTGATTCTGTAATGCAAACCTAGTAATTTATTTTTAGTAGAATTAAAGCCTTGTCTGTATAATGAAATAATTATTAGTTTGGTTACAGTGATATTAGCACTTCAAATTCAAGTTACGTGAAGTTAAAAAGAGATGTACATGATCTTTCTAGCGAATTTCCTTTTCTCTGGTGCCACGCTCATCCCACTTAGGTGAAAGACTTCAGTCTGGGGGTGTTTACTCAGCATCCTAAACCCTTTGCTGAGAAGTGTATGATGATGCTGTTGATAGCATCTCCTCACTGTAGAACATCTTTAAGGGCAGTTTTATGTTTGCTAACAGAGTGTACCTTGGTCTTTCTTCAGTGGTGTGTAAGTCCACATTATATCCAAATTTTCCATCTGTGCTGCGTTTTACATGTGAAACTGGTGTTACAGTGCTCCCAAGGGTGCTTTCTTTTGCCTATTGATTAGCTACTGGTGAATTGTTTATAGCCCTGCAGCCATCAGTATCACTCTGTGCCTGTAAATTCAGGGCCCCTGCTGTCATGTCATGTCAGTTTTCTTTCATGCTGCATTTTATCAGCATCATAGGTAACTGATTCTTCACAGAGCAACTCCTAACCTCAAATAAGCCTGATATCATAGAACTGTACAAATCTAAAGAAAAGTTAAAACAAAATAAGTGAACTGATCATCAGATAACTGCTGTAATAGCCTAAAGCAAATCTCGTGACAGACACAGAGAAATCTGGACAAAAGCTGGCAAGTCCTGAGGCCTTTGTGTTAGCCTAACACAAAGCTTGTGTCCTGTTATAAGCAATGGCAAAAAAAAACCCCAAACCTAAACAAACAATAAAACAAACCAACCAAGAAAACCCTCACAGAGTTCCTGGGCTATGAAGCTACAGGTGAAACTCTTAGTTTTTCATTTTAAGTCATCATCTACTTCGTTACATGGTGAGCTGGAAATTTGCTTGTTCCGTACCTCAGATTTTGCAAACACTGTCTGAACTTCAAACTAACTATATTTGACACCAGAGTGGAAGATTGTGATGAGTGTTCCATCAGTCTGTAGAAACTGTGATGTGTACCTGTCTTCAGGGGCAGAGTATGCTGATATACGGATGAGGGGAGAGCATTTGGTATCATTTCCCTTTACTTTAGCTGGGCTTTCAACACCACCTCTCACAATTATTTTATTTTAATCTAAATGTGTGCTGTACAGTCTGGATAGCTAGACAGTAAGAGAGGTAAAAGACTGGATAGATGATTTGGCTCAGAGGGTAGTGGTAAAGGGGTGGTGTTCAACTTATGCTGGTGACAAGTGGAGTACAACAATGATCTGTCCTGTTTAACAGCTTTATCAGTTACTTGAAGGAGGTTACAGAGGGCACACTTATCAAGCTTTAAGGTGACAAATGCAAAGTGCTGCCCCTGTGGGGCATCAGTGCAAGGGCACAGGTTGGTGCCTGCCTGTCCAGGAACAGCTGTGTTGGAAGGGACCTGAGGGCCTTGGCAGACACAAGCTGAGTATGAGCCAGTGGTGTGCCTTGGCTGCAGAGATGGCCAACAGCTTCCTTGGAGGTATTCACAGGGGCACAGCCAGGACATTGAGGGGATGGATTTTTCCCCTCTGCTTGGCACCTGTGAGATACCATTTAAATACTGCATCCAGTCTTGCCACTCCCACCTCCCACCCCTCAGTAAAGACACTGATAAACTGAAACAGATTTGGCAGAGGCACCCCAAACTGGTCAGGGCTGGAGAAGTTGTCCTGGGAGAAGGGGCTGAAGGACTGGGACTTGCTCAGCCTGGAGAAGAGGTGTCTCCAAGAGGATCCTAACAGCAGCCTCCCAGTACCTCTAAGGAGTTCATCAAAGAGACAGACTTAGGCTTTTTACAGTGGTACATGATGGGAGAATGATAGGCAGTGGACATAAACTGAAACAGGTGAAGGTCAGACTGGATACAAGGGAAAACTTTTTCTCTTTGAGGACAGCCAAGCAGCAAAACAGGCCTTTCAGAGATGTTGTGCAGTCTCTGTCTTTGGAATTTTTCAGGATGCAGTTAGATAAAGCCCTGAGCAACCTGATCTGATCTCAGATCTGATGATGCTATGAGCAAGAGTTTGGACAAGAGACCTCCTGCAGTAATTTCCAACCTGAAATTTCCTGTGACTCCTATGACCTACTGTCTGAAAGAACAGAACCAAACCAGTATTTGCAGAAAACAGTGGTATTAAACCATATATTTTAGCCAAAATCAGAATGATGTCTTTAAAATTTGCATATAGAAATATATTGGTTGACATAGATACATCAGCTACGTGGAATTCTAATGATAGTCTCCAAAATACGTGATTTAAGATGTGACTAAGACTTTTATATTATCTTCAGTCACTTTAGGATGAAGTAATTGAAACCCATGTAAAATACCTGAGAGCAGAGGTCAGTGAATATTCATAGCTCATTTATAAAGTTCTTATATCAGATAGTTCTCAAAACTGTTTGGCATGTAGTAACACCATGTAGCTCTTGGTAATTTGGAACTACATCTTGTGTCTGTTGAGAAGATGATCTATGTACCAGGATACACTTGAGTTTTTACAGTGCTTTTGGGTGCTGCTCTTAATTAAAAGGATGACTGACTGACTGTTTGGAAGCAAGAATAGGTAACTTTATGCACAGATTTCAGTTTGTTACTGTTTTCTGGATTTACAGAACTAGAAATAAATATCCATAACTACTATTAAGATCTGTACCTGGAGCGCTGTTGCAGGCGAGGTATTCAGTTTGCCTCTGTGCCATTATTGCAGAATCAAGGTGCAATAATGATCAGGTTACTACTGGTATAACCAATCAGGTGTATGGAAGACAGGAACCGGTATTAAACCACCACACAGTAGCCTACCTAAACTCAGAAAATACAGAATGCTAAACATAGCTTGATAAATACATTTACATATTCTGCAGCATAGAAAATGTAGTTAGAAGTCTTTGGTCTTCAATACTCCTCAATAAGAGAAGGTATTTATGCTCTTTTGAATTGAAAGTTATTGATGGTCAAGCAAATAATTGTGGCATTGAATCAGTGTGTTTAAAGTTCATATCTGGCAGATATAAATGGCAAATATATTATCTGGGGTGGAAATCTTGAAATACTTTGCTTGTGGATAGGGTTTGTGTTGAAGGACAAATCAGTATGTAAAATATATATGTAATATTCTTACTATAATGTGCTTTATTTATGCATGCAGAATTCTTATTCAGCCCATATCTAGTCACAAACAATATGCAGGTAGTCCTTTCTTTCACAACTGAAGGCTGCAGGCCAATGCTGAGTTCATGGGTCCCCAGATTTAATTAGGAATAAGTCTGCTTACAATAACTGTGAAGTTTGGTTTTGGTTGTTTGTTATAGTGGACCACACAGTAAACCCATTGGTGAAAACAGAACAAATAAGCACCCTGAGCTTTTTGTTCAATGCCAAGATTTGATCACAGGTGAATGTTGCTTCAAAACTTGCAGAAATTCTGCTGTTGAGTAGCCTGTGACCTAACAATTAACACTAACCATCCACGTGTTGAAGTTCCTTTTATATTTTTGGTACCTTATTTATTCGTATAGAATATTTATATGAGAATTTCCCTCCTGGAAGCTATGGAGAACAATATTAAAGTAGGTGAGTTCAATAACATAGTTAAGTAGATAATAATACTACAGATAGATACAATATTTGTCTTCTGTATGAGGGATGACATTTATAATTAATCATCAGAATAAACAAACAAAATACTTTACAATACAGAAACAATCTAGAAGTCACTGTTGCAAAATAAAGTATAGACAGGTACTGTGAGATACTGCTAAATTGTTAATTGTAGTTGCTAAGGGTATGGCTGCTTTTGTGTAGGAAGTCACACTTTCCTATTTAGTTTTGGTTTTTTTCAACATATTAACTATTCAAAGAGTAGTAGGTGGAAGAAAAAAATTTGAGCAACACTGACTGGTTTAAACCTATTCTTCAAAAGATGGGTAATCGAAGATTTTGATCATTACTCAAGAAACTTGTTGTCCAATCCCTAAGAGAACTTCAGTTATGAGACTAGTTTTAGCCCTATGAGACTAGTTTTAGCCCTTTGTTTCATAAGTAGATTTATTTTGCTGAAATTAAGTATCTACAATGTACATTTAGGTGTTCTCCTCTAATGGAGCAAAACCGGTTATTTCTAGAGAGAGCAACTCATTCTATGTTCTGATGAGGCCTCTTTGATAGCATGGAGTTATTTCACTGAATTATATTCTATGTTCCTGCTGTCTTCTTAGCAAAAATCCTAAACTAAATTTTTTTAGTGCTTCCATAACTGCAGGTAATCCCAGCTTGGTCCTCTAACCTTATTGTCTGTTAGTTCCTGGCAGCTGCTTAGCCTCAGTGCATTATACTAAAGAAGTACAAACAGTGATAGTTCGGTATGGTGTATGTAATCTCAAGGACCTCATCTTTTGGTTTCATGGTAGGAAAACTAATCTTTCAGTTCAAATAATGCCTCTAGGTTTTTCTTGAAAAAACAAGCCCAAAAGAGTAAACAGGTATAAAACAATCACTAGACTTGAAATGATTAATGCAGAAGAGCTGGAGACTCAATGCAGAGGTAAAACACATGCACATTTACTTACAGACAGAGTATCAGTTATGTTTGATAGCTATGCTTGAAAAATCACCTTGCTAAACTCACTGCAGGTGCTCAAGGCAGCCATGTACATTGAGGTGTGGTGCTGGTAGACTGATGTTGTCAGTTGAAGGAATGACAAAAAAATTATTCATTCTGAGGCTAAAATGACGTATGTGGTGATCATTGAACAGGACTCAGGATACAGTACTCACTACTTCAGAGCAGCTGTTGCCAAGGAAAAGCTTGGTTTTGAGGGTCAGAGACAGTATTTTTGCTGGATGGGAACACTCTAGGGCTGACCAAGTGTATTTCAGTGAACGTTTTTCCTAGCATTACATTTCTGTTGCCTGTGTGATAAAGTATGCAAAATGATGCAGCTTGAAGGAAACTAATGAGCAGACACACGAACTGAATTGCAAAGCAAATTTCAGGAAATAACTTCTCTCAAACACAGGCAGAATTGGGTAATCAGTCACAAATGACAAAGGCAATATTGCTTTTCAGAGTATGTACTGCATTGCAGCACATAATTAACACCTAGCATTACAGAGCTCTGGAGGCTATTTTGTTACAGTCAGAGGAGAAGGAAAAATTCGTGATTTCAGACCCAGTTTGCGAATCTGAATTCTGATAGCATTTCTTGAGTGGAATAAGAACAAAAAGAGAATCAAGAGAATGCCTAGTCTCTTTGTGTTAGTTATTCCTCTTTGCAAGGTTACATGAAGTCATGAGTAGTAATCCCTTCCAGAGGTGTTACTGGCAACTTCCACCAGGTTTTTTGAAGTCTTCTAATCTGTCTTCCTTTAAAATTATTCTAGGCCATTAAACAACAATCTAAAAATGAAGAAAAATACTTCATTTTATCTTCATTTATACTCTGTCATTTGCCCAAGTATTTACCAGCTTGATTCCTGGCTCCATGATGAGATGTCCCCTGAAAGGCTTCTCCTTTACAACAGCTAAATTTTTGTGAGGTGTTTTCCACCCTACTTATAAGAAAAGTTTGCAACTTCAGAGGAACCAGAATACCTGACTCTAACTCAAACTGCAGCCTAGCGGGCAAGGGGTGAATTTCTCTAGTCTATTATTTATTTAAATGTTTAACAGAAACTTACATAAGTATGTGTCACATGAAGTTGACCTTGAAGTCATGATGGTCTAAGAGGTCAAATTATTCAAACGATTCACGTTATTCTTGTTGATGTATAGCAGTATCACAAATTTGTAAAAATATCTACAACCTAAAATATGGAAAGGTATGATTTCTTCATTGAAGCAAAAGTGTAGGTTGAATGTCTGCAGTGAGTTTTACTATGAAATTTAATGTTGTTATTAAATTGGATTAATGCAACAAAATCTTATTCTGAATCACAAGGGATTTTCAACAGTACTTTCAAAAGAATTTTGTTGGTCAGAGAAGCTGTTGAACACTGTTAAATAAAAGTAATCACCCTTAATGTGTATTTTAGTTATTGTCAATCTACATATTGCCTTGTGGTCATTTTGAGGAACAATGTTGTAATTCATTTTACACCTTTGAACTCTCTATTCAAATTTGCTAATTGTATAATCTTTGATAAAACTGCAATGCAGCTCTTCTTTTTCTTTCTCCTACTCAGTTGCCTACTTAAGAATTTTTTTTTTTTTTTGTGAGCTGTACTGGGAAAAAAAAATCTATTTTCTTCTGCATTTAGCAGGAACCTGTCACAGTGCATTTCTGTGTATATTAGGTTTATACTTAGGCATGTATTTTTTCCTCTCTTCACAGATACACCAAGGAAAGAGAATGTATTTTACAATTCTGTTTTACCATTTCCATAACTTGATTTGGGTTTTTACCTAAGAAAGCTCTAAGAATTTTTTTTTCATCTGTTTGAAACCTAAATCACTTTGTAAATAAAAATATTTACACCTTATATTTTCACCAATTACTCCACTTCAGGCTCCATAACTGGATTTATGGTTTCACTCACAATTATCAGCCTATTTCTCCCACTTGCAATATCCTCAGGACTCTTCTTGTTCTCATTTGTTCTTTCATGAACAAGATACAAAGCAAAAAATAGTATTTCCTTATGAAACATTGCTGTGTTACTTTTCAGCTGTGGTGACAGAAGTTGCCTATTAATTGTCATATAAAGAAAGTTCTTTATAAAAAATGTGTTTCAGGTTTACCTTCTTGAAACTTCTTTTTTTAAAAAAACTTTGTAACAGAATAGAAAATTATCTTCTTTGGAATAGAAAATTCTTCTCTGAAATAGAAAATTCTATCTTCTTTGCCACCAAGAGATCTTGGCACAGAATATAAACCAAAGACTGTTTTGACTATTTGGATTTTTTTTTTTTTTTAATCACTAATGCTATTGTGTTGTTACCCTGGTGAAAATTAAATCTAAATTTGATCTCTAATTTTCAGTGTTCAGCAATTTGTCTTTGGGAATTTCTCTCAATCTCAGCTCGGTCTTTGTAGAATTTATAGAGAAGATAGAAAATGATCTGACAGACTTTGGAGTAGCTAATTTTTGCTGAGTTGCCAGAAACTACTGCTGCAAAAGAATCTGTTACAGTAACTGTTCTCATTTAATAATTTGGAAAATTGTTGAAATCAAATTCCAAAGGTATTTTCTTTAGAATGCTAAACTGTCTTTGTTATCAAAGGCTAGCTATTTTCTACATCTTAGTAGAATCTGCTACCTCAAAATCCAAAGGTACTTTACTAAACTCTGTATTCACTCAAATTTTATTTCAGAACAGGTCTCTTTTTTTTCTTGAGGTTTGTAATTATGCTTTTCAGAGACACTTTCATGAAAATTAAAGAAAAACGATAATAAAAAAGAAAACGGAAAACAAGAAAAAACCCTTTTCCTAATGATTCACTGAATCATGAGGACACACAGGTTTTGGTACACTTCTTGCATTTACAAATATTCTAAAGTTGACAGAATTAATGGCTTTTTTTAGGAGATATTCAGAACCTTTTTAAGGGAGTTATGTTGTCAAAAGTTCTGTATAGAATTTTGAGTAATTCTCTCTGTTAAGATAAACCCTCAACATTGTATAACATTTACATTTCCATATAATAGAAATTGGCCTAGATCAGCCTGTTCATGTCTTTGTTTGAGGTATTTCAAGCTCTTAGAATTTTAGGTGTTCAGACAGCCATCTTTGGGACTCATTCTTGTTTATCTAAGTTTAGGCCTTTTATTTATTTTAAGAGAGAAAAGAAGGAAAAAATAAAGCTTTTTTCAAAATAAGGGGTTTTAGACAGTCATTCTTCCTGGAGGGCGGGTACCTCTCTCAGATTACTCTCTTCCTTTTGTTGCCAAGCTGTCACTAATTTGTGCCAATAGCACACCTCTGAAGTTAATGTGTCCTCTACTACAGAATTGTTTTGAAATATTTCAGTGTGGGTGTTTATATAGATATGTATGCATGTGTTCAAAAACATATGACTAAATCTACTTAACCTACGCACAGCTAACAGCTGGCAGACCGTTTGGGAGTGTGATCCCTTCAAAGGGCCTCTCCAATTGATATGCAAGTGTGAATATTCATTAAACATCATATTTAAGGGTCATTCACCAAGCTACCCTTCTGTAACAACTGTTGTGTTCATAACGATGTATGAACAGAATGCAAAGCAAAGTTCTAAATAAAATGAAAAAAATTAAGTCTATACAACTGTTAGTATTTTGCTTCTGGTCTGAAGAACATGATGTAATGGTAAGTGGAAGGTGAGAGCTTCTTCTTCGTTAAGGTTATCCCATCAAGAACCTTTTCAGTGCAAAAGACAGTAAGTAAAGAGGGAGGTGATAACCAAAACCACATGGGGATATAAACTTAGCAGATGAGGGATGAAGGAGACATTGTCAAAGACTAAAAGTATCCAGTCACTAACTGATAGGCCATTAAGGAACTCCAGACACAGCTTTGGAGAGAGCCACCTGGACTTTGTAACTGATAAGAAGGGGAAAAGAAGAGGAACATGAGGATTTGGGATATTCGAGGGACATCTGTGGGACCATGAAAAACTTAGGAAGGAAAATTTAAGTGAAGGATCATGAGGAGCAACAAAGAGAGGGAATAGAGACAAAGGGGTGTAAAAGAGGATGGAGGAGTGTAAAATGGGGTCAGTACACTTGCCTGACTGAGCCCTGTACCTGATCACTGCAGTCTGTCCTATCTTCTTATTAAATGCTTTCTTATCTATGTCTCTGTGTAATCTCTCAATACTACGTGTGTGTGTGTTGCAATGACTACATGCCAGCTACTGGGGGGATCAGTGTGAGTAGATTTGGGGCTAGCAGATGGAGTCAGACCAGTGGTGTAGGTGCTCCTGGTCTGTGGTGTCAGCCACAGGAGCGAGTAGAGTGGCTCTGACTCCAGATACAGTGTATGTTCCTGTAGCTGTTTTTCAACAGCTACTGGAAGGGACCAGTGTCAGTGAGGGAAGTGAGAGCACAGCACTGGTGGCTGGAGCAGGACCATGGATCACAGGCTGTGGGCCTGATGCCAGCTGCTGCGAGGCAAGTGTCCATAACTTCCTCATCCCTGGTGTGCATGGGGTGTGCATGTGTTTTCACTGAAAAACTTCAGGCTGGACCAGTTGGAGGCCCTGGGTCTGGGCAGGCAAGGGCCTGTGCTGGTATTTGGGGGCAGCCAAAGATTATGGTGTCTGTGAGACATATGAGTGAGTGCATGTGTCTGTAGTAAGCACCGAGCTGGACGATCTGGTGAGTAGGGGAGCTCCTATGGAGCAAATATGCAGGGCTGAGATACAGGCAGGGGTATCAGACGAGCTGAGGGGCATTACAATGCTCAGGTAATCTGTGAGTGTTTATGTGCTTGAGAACCCAGTGTCATGTGTGTGATTGCACTAATGACCTCTCATCTCTACCAGCTGAGGAGGAGGAGGGGACTTCGCTGTCTGTGGTTATGTTTTATGTGAATCTTATAGACAGGTGCTGTTGAAGGCAATGCCTTCCCTGCGGCAGCCTGTGGGACTGATTCTGTCCATGTCCTCTGTGTTTGTTTTATTGCACTGACTGTGGATGTCTGCCATCTGCCTACCCAAGCACTCTCTCATTCCCCCTTGCCACGCTATTTCTGATGCAAGCCAGGATACCATTGGCCTTCTTGGCCACCTGGACACACTGCTGGCTCATGTTCAGCCGGCTGTCAGTCAACACCCCCAGGTCTCTCTCTGACTGGCAGCTCTCCAGCCACTCCTCCCCAAGCCTGTAGCGCTGCTGGGTGTTGTTGTGGCCAAAGTGCAGCACCCGGCATTTGGCCTTATTGAAACTCCATCGCTCCAGCCTGTCCAGGTCTCTCTGCAGAGCCTCCCTACCCTTGAGCAGATCAACATTCCCACCCAACTTGGAGTCATCTGCAAACTTAATGAGGGTGCACTCGATCCCCTCGTCTAGATCATCAATAAAGATATTAAAAAGGAGTGGCCCCAAAACCAAGCCCCGGGGGACACCACCACTCTTTGGGCCCGGACATTCAGCCACATTTTTACCCAGTAATGCATGCGCTCATCCAAGCCACAAGCAGCCAGTTTTGTGAGGAGAATGCTGTGGGAAACGGTGTCAAAGGCCTTACTAAAGTCAAGGTAAACTACATCCACAGCCTTTCCCTCATCCAATAAGCAGGTCACCCTGCCATTGAAGGAGATCAGGTTTGTTAAGCAGGACCTGCCTTTCATAAACCCATGCTGACTGGGCCTGATCATCTGGTTGTCCCGCATGTGTTGTGTGATGGTACTCATGATGAGCTGCTCCATCAGCTTCCCAGGCACTGACGTCAAGCTGACAGGCCTGTAATTTCCTGGATCATCCTTCCAACCCTTCTTATAGATGGACGTCACATTGGCTAGTTTCCAATCTGTCGGGACCTCCCCGGTCAGCCAGGACTGCTGATAAATGATGGAAAGTGGCTTGACCATCACGCCAGCCAGCTCCTTCAGCACCCTCGGGTGTATCCCATCCGGTCCCATAGACTTGTGTGTGTCTATGTGATGCAGTAGGTCACTGACTGTCTCCTCCTGGATTACGGGGGGATCGTTCTCCCAGTCTCTGTCTTCTAGCTGAGGAGGCTGGATTCCCTCAATACAACTAGTCTTGTTATTAAAGACTGAGGCAAAGAAGGCATTAAGCACCTCAGCCTTTTCCTCATCACTTGTTACCATGTTTCCTCCTGCATCTAGCAGGGGATGGATACTCTCCCTGGTCTTTCTTTTGCTACTGACATACCTATAGAAACATTTCTTGGTGTCCTTGATTGCTGAAGCCAGAGTAATTTCCAGCTGGGCTTTAGACCTCCTGATTTTCACCCTGCATAGCATCACAGCATCTTTGTAATCATTGCGAGTGGCTAGCCCCTTCTTCCAAAGGCTGTATACTCTCCTTTTCTCCCTGAGTTCCAGCCAAAGCTCCCTGTTTAGCCAGGGTGGTCTTCTCTGTCACTGGTTTCTCTTACAGCACCTGGGGACTGCCTGCTCCTGAGCCATTAAGACTTTCTTCTTAAAGAGTGCCCAGCCTTCCTGGACCCCTATACCCTTCAGAATCGTCTCCCAAGGGATCCTGGCAAGCCGGTGACCAAACAATACAAAGTCATCCCTTTGGAAGTTCAGGATGTCAGAGAATCACAGAATCATCTAGGTTGGAAAGGACCTTGAAGATCATCTAGTCCAACCATTAACCTAGCACTGACAGATCCCAACTACACCATATCCCTAAGCGCTATATCGACCCTACTCTTAAACACCTCAACGGATGGGGACTCCACCACCTCCCTGAGCAGCCTGTTCCAGTGCCTAATAACCCATGCTGTAAAGAAATGCTTCGTAATATCTAGTCTAAACCTTCCCTGGTGCAACTTGAGGCCATTACCTCTTGTCCTGTCAATTATTACTTGGTTAAAGAGACTCATCCCCAGTTCTCTGCAACCTCCTTTCAGATAGTTGTAGAGGGCGATGAAGTCTCCCCTCAGCCTCCTCTTCTAGAGACTAAACAACCCCAGTTCCCTCAGCCGCTCCTTGTATGACATGTGCTCCAGACCCTTCACCAGCTTCATGCTGCTTCCCCCTCTCCTGGCCTCCCTAAGAATAGAGAACTCTATTATATCATGATCACTGTGCCCTAGTCAGCCTCCAACCGCCACATCATCCACCAGTCCTTCTCTGTTCACAAAGAGGAGATCCAGCAGGGAACCTTCTCTGGTCGGTTCACTCACCAGTTGCGTCAGGAAGTTATCTGCCACACATTCCAGGAATCTCTGGGACTGGTCCCACTCTGCTGTGTTGTATTCCCTGCAGATGTCTGGGAAGTTAAAGTCTCCCACAAAAACAAGGGCAAGTGATTGTGAGATTTCACCTAAATGCCTATAGAATATTTCATCCACCTTTCTGTCCTGGATGGGTGGCCTATAGCAGAGTCCTACTACAATATCTGCCCTGTTGAACTTCCCCCTGATTCTAATGCAAAGACACTCCACCCTGTCTTCACTACACTTGTACTCAAAGCAATCATAACAGTCCCTAATATACAGCGCCACCCCACCACCTCTCCTTCCTTGTCTATCCCTCCTAAAGAGCTTGTAGCCATCAACAGGTACACTCCAGTCATGGGAGACATCCCACCATGTTTCTGCCAGAGTTACTACATCATCATTTTCCTGTTTCATCATGGCTTCAAGCTCCTCCTCTTTGTTACCCATGCTGTGTGCATTGGTATACATACACTTCAGATGGGCTGATGTTTTGTCCCCTTCCCCCTTAAAATCTAATTTAAAGCTCTGTTAATGAGCCCAGCTAACTTCTGCTCCAAGATCCTTTTCCCCCTCTGGGACAGGTGCTTCCCATCCAATGCCAAAAGGTCTGGTGCCCTGTATACCAACCCATGATTGAAAAATCCAAAGCCCTGATGGTAACACCAGTCTTGGAGCCACAAGTTCATCTGTTGAGTTCTCCGGTATTCTTTTTCATCCATGCCCCCAACTGAAGGGATCGAGGAGAACATAATTTGTGCCCCCAACCAATCATTTTCCCCAAGGACCTGAAATCTCTCTTCATTGCTTTAGGACTTCTCCCAGTAATGTCATCACTACCTACCTGAAAAACTAAGAGAGGGTAGTAGTCCTTGGGTCTCACTAGAGCTGGGAGTTTTGCTGTGAGGTCCTTGACGCGGGCCCCAGGGAGGCAGCAGACTTCCCTATGAAGCAGGTCTGGTGTGCATATTGGGCCTTCGATACCCCTCAGAATGGAGTCACCCACTACAATGACTCTTCTGGGGTTCTTTTTAGAACTGGTTTTAATATCTGGTCCAGAACAACCTGGCGTTGGTGGACCTTGGTCTTCCTCCTTGTTTGTCTCATTTTCTTCCTCCTTCTCTTCTTCATTCAAAAGTTCCAGGGCCCCAAATCTATCGTGAAGGGGCACCACGGAGCGTGAAGGAGGTCGGGAGAGGATTTTCCTGCCTCCTTGAGCAGGGACCTGTTTCCAGGTTTCTTGATTTACTTTATTGCCAATTAAAATAGGCTTGATACTGAGGAAAAAAGACAACAGTCCTTCACTTCTGACTCCTCTACCTCCCCCACTGAGGGGTGCAGGGGAATGGGGCATTAATGGGGTGTTACAGTCTGTCCCTACCAGCTCCTCCCTGCCAATCCTTCCTCCTCATGCTTCTCCCTGCTCCAGCCCGGGACCTCTCCAGGGGCTGCAGGGAAACACCCGCCCCAGCGGGGTCTCTCCCGCGGCCGCGGGGGCCTCTCTGCCGGGGCGCCTGGAGCTCCTCCTGCCCTCCTGCTGCTCTCCCCTCGGGGCTTGCAGGGCTGTTTCTCCCTCTGTTTCCCTCAGCCCTGGTTGCCGGGCAGTGCTTTGCCCTTCCTTACCCAGGCTTTTCCCTAGGCGCCCGCCCGAGGCTGAGGGGCTCAGCTGTGCCCTGCGCTGGGGCCGTTTGGAGCTGCCTGGAACCGGCTGTGTCCGGCGCGGGGCAGCCCCGGCCACTCCCCACAGGGCCCCACCCTGCTGCTAGACTTACACCATGACATCTACACCCAATACAGTGTGTTTGAACCTGTGTCTCTGGGATACTTACTGAGCCCCGCTGCTGATTGAACCTGCAAACGGGTGTAAGAGACTGTGTTGGACTGTGTTTCTCAACATTCCTGCTGCACCACTACCACTTTCTGGTCTCACCATCCTGTTGCCATGGAGGACTACACTCAGAAGGAGACAAAATGTCCCTGAAGAAACCACCATATCCGCCTGAAGCCAGAACAAAAACATCACCAAGCTACACTAGTGTGCGAGGCCGGGTGGAGAGGAAGTCGGGGTGAGGAAGACATGTGGAGGCTGAAGATGCCGCAGGTTGACCCACCCCACCGCACAACCACCGTGAACACCTGGACATGCACACATGGAGGAACACGGGGCGGCGTGTATGACAATGAGCTCTGTGGAAATGGGCAGACTCTTTGGAGAAATTGTGGGGACTGGGACGATAAAAGGACTGCGTATTCCTCTCTTGGGGAATTTGACATCATCTTTCTGTGGAGCTCGGAGCTTGGAGCAACCCTATCACCTGCACCAAGACCAAGCCAATGGGACGTTGCCGGATTCGTGGTGGTGGTAACTGATCTTGCTGCATCTCTTCCATTTGCTTGCTTAGGTATTCTGACTTTTTCTTTCTTCTCTCTGTCCTATCGCTAATCATTGTTTGTTACGGGAATAAAGCTTAAAAGGTTGTATGGCATCTGACCTCATTTGTGTCTTAATTTCGTTCTTGGGATCGTATCGAAACCTCCCCCGACATTGGATCAGGACAACAGGAAAGTGGTAGCAACATCCGTCTGCCAGGACCAGTAACCTTCAGGTTTTTGGGTGCATTGGGCTGAGTTCTAGTGGCCAGGTGTGGTGGTGCAATTCTTACACACCCCCCACACCCCCACCCCCCCGCCCCTCTTTGTTGGGCTGCTTGGTTCTAGGTGCGATTCCACCCACATCCCCCGAGCTATACACCAATCTGTGGAGATAAGGACTGTCAATGTTAACAAGCCTGGCTCCTGCCCCTCCCGATTGCTCGGAAATGGTTAAAATGGCCCATCAACTCCTAAGGGCCTGGCACACCTGTGCCTGGGATGTGGTCAAATGGGAACAATAACAGAGTCGCACATTAATCAAATTCTTTTGTAACTGCTGGAAGGCACCAGAAGGCATTTGACAAAAGTCAATTATCTTGGACCCTATAAATGGCGACCACCAGGGAGACCCTTTGAGCTCTCCTGGATCGCAGCGGGCCTGTGACCAGCGCCTCCCCTGAGCTGGGACGCCTCTCAGGTACCAAACCCTTAAGGTGTCGTCTGCTCCAGACGGAAGGCCAGGGCGAAGTCCCCCACTCGAGTCTCAATTATCGCCCGTTGAGGAATGCCAAGGCATTGTGAGTATTTGCTCTAAACTCGAGAGGGAAATTTTCTTTGAGCTAGCTTCTCTTTACTCTGTGTGTGTGTGTGTGTGGGGGGGTACGTACCCTTGTTTCTGTGTGTGTATGTCCGTTCTGTGTTCATTCTACTGAATCTAAACACCTTTGTTTCTGTATGTTTGTCCATTTTGTTATGTGCATGCATGTGTGTATATATATATATATAGGTACCGTTAAGTAAGTTAGTGTGAATCTTGTCATTTTAGAATCTGAATAAGTCGCTTTTCTTTCTTTTAGTATTTCTATTATTATTTTATAATAATAAATTGCTGTTAGTTATTAATAAACCTAGATTTCTTACTAAATATTACCGTTTCAATACTTTCATCCGCGACACCAGGCAAGAGGAATCACCAGGCCCTAGAGCTGTTGGAGCTGACGTTCACTTCTAACATCTCTTAACGTGTAACAATATATGATATTTCTACAGAAGAGTATCTGCTGTATTAATGTTCAGGAAAATTAAAATCTTATCTTCAATCATTGGGTGATTCTGCACTTACATTCTATATTTGGTGCCTGTAACACATATAATATGGATTTCTTCCCTTTATTTCAACAGATATCAATCAATTTGTAAGAATGATTAAAAAAATAAGGAATAGTAACAAAGGAAGTAAGAATAAGAACAAAACTCTCAAAATACTACTAATTCCTGATATGCCAATAATAAGTTACCTGTCCTCAGAAATCCATGGACTATTTTTGAAAACATTTTCCTGTTTTCAGTTTTGTAGACATTGATGCAATGCAACAATAATGTAAGGAGAAAGTAGACATCATGTAAGTTATAAACTCATTCTACTCCTGCTTCCCAGGGTACTCTTTTGGCAGGCAGGAAACAATCCATGGACTACATCAACATCATTTCATTCAGTGCACGTTCAATTTTATACAGGGATTCTGTATAAAATATATACCCATATACAGTTTATTGTGATATACTCCAATATAATTTACAACTTAAAGCACATGTCCAAGGTTTCTTAAAAAAGCTCATTATATTGTGCTGTTCAATCCAACTAATATGTTCATTCCAAGACCATCATATGAACAGAGTGTTATCTATGAAATAAAAAGCTTTCCAGTAGAAAATAAAATGAAATGTAGTCTAATCTGATACAGGCTTTCTATTTTACATGAATGAGAGAAAACACTATAGCACACATAGCAGAACTGGTATGTGACATTATAGTTAATTGGATATAAACTGGCCTAAACCACTCCTCCAGTTGATACCACCACCTCTGCTGGTTCCACTCCTGCCAAAGTGGTAAACTGAGCAGACTAGAGTTCACTAGGAGACTTGAGAAGACTTCCAGCAGTGGAAAAGATTAGAAGCTGGAATATAATCATTGTTCCTTAAGATGAAGTAGTAGAAGATCATGTATTTTACCTGGAGAATAATAGGAGATATTCTAAATAAAATTTAGTTAGCGTATTACATTGGGAATAGAAATAGTTTTTTATTTCTTTCTCCTCAAAGGAAATTAATCTTAGAGAAGGGGATTGTGGGTTTTTTTTAAACAAACTTTATTTATTTTCATACTACTTTCTTTTTCCTCAGGAGATCTGACAGAGAAGAATATGTTTGTGTCTTATCTTGTTGCTTGTTTGAGATCATAACAGCAAGAGTAAATATTATATTTCTTTTATACGTCTCCAGTGTTATTCAAACTGAATGCCTTAGAAATGGCAAAAAGTAGTACTTTTTTAGTATGAAAACACTAAGAATTAAAACATTTAAAAAAAAAAAATTGATCTTGAATACAATCCTTCAGATTCAGAATAAATTAACTGACTAAATGCTATTCTGTACTTCAAATTTTCTGTCGTTAATAAGAGGAGATTTGAATTTTTCAGGTATGGCAATGTTTTTTAAACTGCAAATTCCTAACACAAAATTCATTCATGTTCGATAGGTAAAGATAAAATTAACTAAAGATAGTTATTTGAAACAAGAAGATGAGATTTTAGTAAATAAAAAATATTTCAGAACATTAAAAGCACATTGAAAAAAGTGATTTGACTTTATAGCCCTGTGTTCGAGAAAAACTTCTTATTAATTTCTCAGGGTAAATCTCTGATTCAGCAGTAATCAAATTTCTGGAGAACTATTAGCAAAAGATGAACTTACTGTCTTTGGCCCACCATGTTCTTAATTATCATTCATCTCCAATAATGTAAATATTAATGAAAGAGAGATACAATTCTTCAGCTTTTGATATGATTGGACAAATAAAGTATTGTGCTGGTTCATATGGAGTAAAGTTAGACAGCACTCTGTATAATTCTATTATGTGGAGATTTAGAAATTTGATACACATTTAGAAATGTGATACACTGCTGTGTTTTTCACCTTTTCATCAGAATATCATAGATTTTTTTTAATTTTTAAAAATCTGAAATGTAAGATTACAGTAAAGGTGCTCTAAATAATCATGTCAGACTTGAAGTCTTAATAAATCCAGAAACAAACCATTTTAAAAGACAGTAATCTTCCAAGCTGAAGCTTTTGACATATATATTAAAGTGTGAACTTCCTCTGGTTCTTCACATTATTCACCTATTCTATTTCTTTCCTCATTTCAGTCACAATATATCTGCTAGTTAAGAATTAGATTCAGATAAATTTTTAGACTTTTCCATGCCAGTGATGGAAATGACTATTCAAATTTTTATTCTTTCATTCTTATATTCTTTCTCAGAAGAGACTTAAATCAACTGATATGAAAAAAAAAATCTATAGTCTGTTCAGTCAATTCATCATTTTATAACTTTACTTACCTAGAAAAAAAAAATACTTATACACAGTTGTTAATAATTCTCATTGGGTTTGTCAGGTGTGGAGGAGATTTTTTCAGAGGAGTATACAAAACAAAGTATTTGGCCATGCAACAGACAGAACTATGATATATCCCTCAAGTATCACTTAAGATTGCAAATGGGTGAAAGGGTATGCTTTTAATCAGAAAGCTCATTCATTTGAAACATGAAATATACTGGCTAGATTGATGGAACATAGTTTTTAATATATGTCACAGGAAAGGGCAACAAATTCTCTACCCTTCTCACTCATCCTGTAAGAAAGAAGAATATCATCTAAGAAGAAGACTAGTCTGGAATTGTATGAAGTAATTTTGCTCCCATTAGGTCATTGTGCAGACCTACTGACATGTGACTGACCCACTCACTCCTGCCTAGAGCACTGCAGAGAAGCAGGTGGTGGTGCACTGTTCTACACCGGGAGCAGGGACTAAGAGAGAGAGAGATGGTGCAGGGCTCTTTCTGCATCTCTGTAAGAAAGGCTTGACAACAGACGGCTTAATAAAATATGATTTTTATGAAAAGAATTAAAAAAGCAATACAGATTATGAGTAAATTTTGTATCCCTTCAGATGCTGGGAATCAGCGTTGGACAAACACCAGATGGATTTTCCCATAGGGCGCTACACAGATCCCATGGAGAGGTTTCTTTCTACCTCACAGTTTCAGTTACCACAGTTGTCTCTTCTCCTGCAATACAGAGCCTGTGCTCTGATTTAGCCTGATTTGCCTTTTTACCCTGCATGCCTGATTTTTACAGAACAGATAAGCCAGGTTATGCATATGGACTTGAGAGATTTGAGCCTCATTTTAAATCGGGGTTGATTTTTGGCAAAGTTTTAGAAAGCAAAATGTTTAAATCTTGGTAGTTTCATGAAACTCCTAATTTATAATGTAACTTTTTAAGAACAACTTTGTTTCTAGGCAAACTACAAAAGTCCGAACCAAGATTTTCTGAAGTACCTCTTGGTCAACACTTTTTTAAGTGAAAAACACGTAACACAATATTTTCTAAAGCTTCAAGATTTCTCAAGCTGTACACTGCCAAACTTTGAAGCACAGATTTCTGTGTGTGCCACAGAAAGTTTGATAGATAGTATTTAAATAAAATGTGATGTTTAGATGGAAAATTGGTCATAAGAAAAATATCTTTTCTCATTGATTGCATTCAGTATTGAAAAATAATTAAAATATAATCATATAGTGTTATGAGGAGAAGTAACACTTAATCAAGTTCATAGAAAACAAATATTTAATTACTTCCTGAATCCCAGGTATCAAAAGGTCTCCATTTCCTTTTATTTTCTTATTATACATAAAGACATATATGAATTTACAAAACATGCAATTTAAAAAAGCATATAATGCAAGGGAGTGTTGTTCCTGTGTTGAACAATAAATTTTTATTTGTGTTTAATATTTGCCATTAATTTCCCAGTGCAGGAGTTAATAAGTTCTGTAAAAGTGTCAGTTTTGATATAAAAAAGCAACCAGCCTACAGTAAAGATACATTAATGAAAGTTGAGAGAAAGAGAAATTGTTGCAGTAGTTTTTTTAATCAGTTCTGTTTAGTCTTTTCTGGCCACAAACTGAGATAGGTCAGTTTTTACATTCTGTCAGACATTGAGCAGAACATATTGGTTGTAACACATCTTTTACTCTGATTTTTGGTGTTGAGACTGAAGATATTCCAATGGAAATAATTTTATCCAAAATTTATAATATTATTTATGTTTATAATATATATTACTTGAGACATTCAGGCACAGTTTGCCAGGATTTTTAGATTCTACCAATAAACAAATAAATAAGTGTCCTATAAATGTGAATTTTAAGGAATCCGCTGGACAAAGAGTGGAGCCAGGACACAGATCTCAAGTAAAAAATGTCAGTATAAATATATATGTATAAATGTTTTTTTAAAAAGTATTTCCAACATCAATAAAAGTAAATAGCTTAGAAAAAAGAGATGTGCTGTAACATTCAAATTAGAATTTTACAACAATGGCTAGAATTTAAAAAATTTCCCATTTTGTTCCGTCTTCAAACTCTTTTGATGTTGCTTATTCTTTCTAAGTTTTCACTATCTTTCTTATCTATTACTTCATTGATACTGAAAACCAGCTTTCTCAAGTTTTCTTAAATATCATGTAACCCATACCACTTTCGGTTTGAGTAGAATATCTACCTTTTTATCTTTTTAAGGAGGTAAATCTGTGAGGTTGAACAGTATCTCATGTCCTTTGTCACAGTCTTTGGATGAAAAATGGAGCTTCTATTAATAAAAATTGTCTCCTCCTACAGCTGTAATTAATTATTTTTCTGGATCTTGTCAAAGTTATTGATGGCTTTATTTCTGAAAATGTTTATGTGCTTTATGAAGTGAATGACTACCTAGTTCGCTTCTGCTGGTTGGACAAATTTGGAGACAGTGAACAAATATCTAGCATGCAATTTCTGTTGCAAACATTTTTCTTCCGCTCTGTTAAACAAATAAATCATTAATAATCCAATTGTGTAAAATGGAACACCTGAAGAGATCTGCCTGGAGGTTTCCTATGTTCTCCATTAATCCTGTTTGTGCAGAAAAATGTGAATTGTGCCTACAACACTGAATTGCTTAACCACGAATAGAATCTATTCCAGTAATATGAAAACAAAAGCTCCCTTTTGAGCGTCAGAAATGATCAGAAGTTAAAGTTTCCTTTACCTCCCCTGTTCTCTGTTGGCAAATGGCCTATGCTATTATGAGAAATACTAAAAGCAGTGAAGCAATTGACACAAAAAGGAAGCATAAATGAAAAGCACTGATAGGTCATGAAGTTTTTGTAATCATGTGATTCTTATGTCAGTTATACCAGCTGGAAAGATGAGATAAATTCTGTACAAAAAGCCAATGCATGTTGTTTTCATTACTATTGGAAAATCACTTAACTGCAGTAAAAAAAAAAAAAAAAAAAAAAAGAATGTCATGAGGCTTTATTCCTCTTTTATTTGTAGTCAATATTTGTCTGCTGTGAGACAACTGGGCTACATTAGTCAAAATATTTTGATTCTATTCATTATTTCTAAAGCCACAAAGGCATTTACAAGGACAAAGCAATTGATCCCATAAAGCAGACTTGTAAGCTTGCTCATGCTTACATTATGAAAAACATCTAGAACATCCTGAAATAACAGGTGAAAATGGAATGAGTTGTCTAGTCTGAAGAAGATGGGAATTTTGCACATGTTTGAAAGACTCGCCAGAATCTCTCACTGTCCAGAGTCAAGTTTCAGATAATTGACAAGATTCAGGGTTACAGATCTCCAGAAATGTATGAATTCCAATTCACACATTTGGAGTGATTTCCAATGTTTCCCTTTTTTAGTGCCTCAGGTTTTAATGTGGGGACAACCTTTAAATAGTTTCATGACAAAAAGTTCTCCAAGTCATTAAATTAATCAATGTATTAGTGCGAGTTGACATTTTTTTTTTCAAATGATGCTGTTGTGAATGTTTTAATTGTTGCCATTGTGCTAAGACTATTGGAAGGCATTTGGTATGTAAAGGGTTTGAGGGGAAACTAATGAAACAACAGTGAGACTGAAGGAAAAGAAGTTTTAATTAGCACTTTTAGTCCCATATTTCGTTGTGTTCTGTTATATTGTTGAATTTGACTATTTACCTAAAAGTAGAATATTTTTATTGAGTAAAATGTGAATTTTCATTCTCATGCACCACGTAATGGCGTGCAGCCTTCTAAACAAACTATGCACTGCTTGGAGGAAATTTCTCTCTATGTATACAGCATTTGTCATTATCACTTTTAAAGTTCACTTGTAGTTTGGTAGTAAGTCCATGAAGCACCTCTTAAACTGGTCACCATACATCTTGACAGGCAGACAAGCTGTGTATAAAGGTATTCCGGGCTAACCCTGGTAGGCAGTTAAGCACCACACAGCTGCTCACTCAGTCCCCACCAAGAACGGGTTGAGGAAGAGAATCAAAAGGGTAAAAGGGGCAAAATTTGTTGGTTGAGATAAAAACAGTTCAATAAGTAAAACAATGCTGCACACACAAGCAAAATAAAATAAGAAAATCATTCACTACTTGTCCTCAACAGTCAAATATCCAGTTTCCTTTCCTGGAAAATATGGCTTCATCACATGTAATGGTTACTTGGGAAGACAAATGTTATAACCATGAACATCCCCCCTTTCTCCTTCTTTCCCCCAGTTTTTATTGCTCAGCACAATGTCATATGGTATGGAATAGCCCTTTGGTCAGTTGGGGTCACCTATCTGGACTGTGTCTCCTCCCAACTTTTTGTGCACCCCAACAACTGGCGAGGCAGTGTGAGAAACAGAAAGCCTTGACACCATGCAAACACCACTCAGCAAAAGCTAAGACATTGGTGTGTTATCAACACTGTTTTGGTCCACAGCACTGTACCGGCTGCTATGCAGAAAATTAACTCCATCCCAGGCAAAACCAGTACAAAAATTCTCCCCTGTGTAATTGTTTATTAGTTTTATAGCAGACTGCGTAGGATCCTTTTCCACCCAAAAATTGGGCTTACTATCAGGCAAGATTTCAGAAAAGGTGTTCTATTAAGTGCATTAATATGTACAATAAGCAGCAATTACAATGTTTAACAATAAGGTTTAAAAAGATTAATAGAATAAAGTAAAACTTTGCCTGAAACCTTTACATAGTTTGTGTTACTAAGTGTTATCTCCATTATTTTGTTCTGCTGTACAAACAGGAGTGCATTCAGGCAGGAAATCTCCCTCACAATTAAATCTCTTGTTTTGATTACAATTTAACACATATTATCTCTTTTATGCTCACAGCCTCAGAACACTATTGATGAATCAAGCTTTGGAACTTTACAATGGTCTTAAAAGTTTTCAGGTAATGCTGCAAATACCAGCTTTAGACTGAGAGGAAATAGATTATTCTTTAGGTTCTTCCAGGACAAGAATGAAACACATTCATTCTTTCTAATATTGTTTTATTTTGAATACTTGTTTATTGATTTTATTGTTGTCACTAATTTATTATTAATTTTGGCCTCAATTTGATCACTGTAATGTTTTGGTTTTAATCAGTTTGGGAAAAAAAATGAGCATATTAGTCTAAATATTCTTGCTTATTAGTATATATTTATTTGTTTATAGACCTTTTAAATTACAGTATGTATCAAATTGTAAAATGTGTCATAATCACTCTAGGTAAAAGATAACTCAGATGAGAAATTTATGAGATATTTAGGGTTAAATGCTTTTTAAAATTTTTATTAATGTGAACATCCTTCACATGGTCACTGTAGAACAGATTATTTTCATTCCTGCTCTCTGAATGTGTGAATTAAAATAACTTATTTCTTCAGTGTCACAATCCTGTACTCATTTTCTCCCACAGGGGAAAAAAGAATCAACCTTTAGTAACTCATAAGAACATTCATCATTGTAAGCTTAACTTTATGTGATGTACCTGCTGCTTACTTTCCAGTTATTGCAAATAAATTCTAGTTGTATTACACTTCTAAATGTAGTCCTCTTACAGGTGATAAATTAGTATAATTTCAAGTCTGTTTATTCATTCCATTGTAGTGAAATATGAAGTGGCTGATCATATATTTTCATACTTGCTTCAGAACTCAGTCTAATTAGCAATAGGAGCTCTTGTGAACATTTTATACCCATGCCTCAAAGCTCGTTCCCCACTGAAATCCCATACATGTCCATGCACTTAGTCCCTGCCTCTTCCAAAGCTATCTATGCACTTCAAAGTGCTATTCCATGAGTTCACAGAATATGGGGAGTTCTACTGTACAAGAAAAAAGAATGCAAGCCAGATAAATTGAAGCTCAAGGTAATCACAAATACCAGGACATGTTCAATTGAGTTTAAATCTCATACATTAAAATAAAAATTAAAAAAAAATAACCTATTCCTACTGGGTCTAAGATAAGTTTATATAAACTCGATACATTTGGAGGACAGTGGGCAACATAATGGCAGCCCTTTTTTTTTTTTTTTGTAAATGAATGCTAGAAGATACTAAAAATTGGAGCAAATATGTCACCTGAATGGTGCCTAACATTTTGGAAAATTAACTAGAGCCTCTAGAGTGTAGAACAGAATCATTATATCAAGCTACAAAAGGCATTGGTCTCTCATTTGAAGATTGATCACGGCTGACTCGAGAATACTTGGATTATAGATGAATCACTATATGAAACATAATAAGCTATGTTAAGTTGAGATCTAACAGGCATGTAAATATTTTACAGAAACCTATAACCATGCATAGTTTCTAGCATTTATATTTGCTATCTCATTCCTTCTGCTCCATTACATTTGAGATACAACCCTGTAATAGATATTGTGGAAAACAGGCCTTTAAGAATCCAGGATGAGCTGCTTGCATCAGGTTATTACATTTTTTAAGTGGCTCAATCCTTACTAGACTAATCACCCCAGATTCAGACATTTTAGCTATGCCTACCCCATAAAGAAAACAAGGTTAATAATCTGGCTGCGGTACCATTCTGTGTGCATCTATACAGCTGCTCTGGTAGCATTCATGCTGGCTTCAGTCCGTGCACAACTGGTATGATCTGAAATGTTGCCCAGGCATGATTTAGGGCAAGACTATAGGACAGGGGCTGTTCCCAGTTGGCAACATAGATAAGGTAAACCTGTCTTTGGTAGGAGAGGAGGGGAGTCTGTAACCATATGGACACAAGCTAAATATCATCATTTAGCTTCATGTGCAGAGAATAGTTGCTGGCCTGCTGTATTTGCAGCCTTAGTGGGGAGATGCTGATATATTTCTTTGAACAATATCTTTGCAATTTATCTTTTGTGCCATGTGATAGTTTTCAATCTGCTTAAAAAGGCAATCCCTACTCACTCTCCAATCCTTCCTATTAAAAAAAAAGGTCCACCATTTAGAGAATGTAGTTTGCTTGCTTCTAGCTGCTCATTGTTTTCCCCCCCTTACAGGGACTATTGTTATGCCTGATGTGATTAGGCTGCTCTTTCATGACATGCTAGTGCCACCATCGGTACCCTTCTGATCTCATAGAATAGTTTAAGTTGGAAGGACCTTTAAAGGTCATCTAGTCCAACCCTCCTGTAATGAGCAGGGACATCTTCAACTAAATCAGGTTTCTCAAAGCCCATCCAACCTGGCCTTGAATGTTTCCAGGAATGAGGCATCTACCACCTCTATGGGTGACCTTTTCCAGTGTTTCACCACCCTCGTAAAAATTTTCTTCCTTATATCTAGTTGAAATCTACTGTCTTTTAGTTTAAAATCATTACCCCTTGTCCTATTGCAACATGCCCTATTAAAAAGTCTGTCCCCAACTTTCACATAGCCCCCTTTAAGTATTGAAAGGCTGCAACAAGGTCTCTCCAGAGCCTTCTCTTCTCCCTCCTCTCCCCCATACCTCCCCTCTGACCCAACAGACAGGTCTAAGTTGGATACAAAGATAGGAAGACAGGTTTCTTTCCTTACAGTGTGAACAACCTCTCAAAGACTTTGCTGTTGAGGTAAAGGAAACATGACATTAAACTATATTTTGTGCTTTGTGCTACCAAGCCATGTTGAGACCCCTTTGAAAGAATCTTCTGCTTGGAGCCTTGCACTCTACTAATACCATGGCCTGCAGAACTATTGTAAAATGCTTGTTGACATTGGTATTCAAGGAAGAAGAGTCAAGAGCAAAGAAGTTAAAATCTGTCTCTGTAATGTCTAATCTGGATTCATTTTTATATATATTCTAGCCACGGATATGTGCCTGATACCAAGGACTACTGTAGACCTGCTATATTTAGAGATCTGATTCAAGGAAATGCTGTTGAGTAAAGCTTAATTTTTAATTTTTTTGTTGTATCTGCTTTGCATGGGTTATTGGTAGTGTCAAGGCCCAAGACAAAAAAAAAAAAAAAAAATAGCAAAATACTCATGTGGTGAGAGGGTCTCGAGGAAAAAGTAGGAACATGTTGATATTTACCAGACAGCAGCAACTAGGGAGTTGAGGAATGCACATTATGAGATAAAACTTTAGAGAAGAGAAACAAATTATGACAGAAAGAGGCAAGTTAGAGAAATCTGATTAGATATCACCTAGAGAATATATAGTCTTGAGAGATGTCAGGATAAAAAGCAACTTTTAGAACTAAACAGAACAGTGTGCAGTAGAAGTGGAAGCATATAAAGTAAATTTGATCTAGGAAAGTTTATGAATTTAGTTTGCCCACTTGGATTGACAACTGATGAAATCTGAGAGAAAACAAAAAGCTGAAATAAAATGTGCTATTGAAAGAAACAAAACTATGACAACTTCCATAAGTGAAACATGACCCTTAACTTGCTAGTACTGTCCAGCCACATCAGTTGGGAATTTACACCATCTACATTTATGAAACAATGATGTTCAGTAATAGGTGTGGAGGGAAAAAGCCAAGCACCAATCCAGATTTACACAGTTACATATTAGCAAATCAAGTCATAAAAAGAGCTATCAGTTTAAACATAAATAGATTTTGCTCAGATTTAAAAGATGCTGTCTTGGCTTCCACTGGAAATCAGTCAGTGTGTATTTACTGAACTGGAACATTCTTAATATTTTCAAGTTTTTTGATATTGAAAAACTGAATGTCTCATGCCTTCATATGTCCAGTGTTTCTCTCCTGAACAGTAAGCATGAAGGAAACTTAAAAGGAACAGGTGTTGTGAATATGGTTGAAAATAGCTGACTGTGGTAAGTTGAGATGTATTTAACTGCATGAACCACAAGCATATCCCTGATCCAGATACACACTCTACGTACTGGCCCTTGTCAGGATGGGACCTGAACATACATATTCTTCTCTGTGATTTAAAGAAAGTGATAGCCTACTGTGGTCAGGTTCCCAAACAGGGACTCCTGGGAGTGTTAGAGGGAATCTGCCCTGTCTGAACAGTCTTCTTAATATAGCTGTTTGAGCAAAACATTTAAGTTCCTTGTGTGTTCATCCACTCTGTAACCCTATGGTAGCAGTAACATCCCAAATTCTAGTATCATAAAGGCCAATTTACTAAAAGGACCTGGGAAGTCATTTAATAACCTCTGTTTGCAAAACTTGGAGAAAACATATTAACTGAGAGAATTAATCAGCAACTGAAGCATCATGTGCCAATCTGTATATTCTGTCTGGAGCTTTCCAAAGTGAACCAGTGCAGGTCTTGTCTAATAAAGAGATTTTTGTGATAAGCTTCAAAATGACAGCTAAATTTTACCTTCCCTAATATTTCCATTCTTACTTTGAGGTCTCTGAAGTTTTCTTGATAGTTTGCTTCCCTATCCTATCTCTTTTAGAGTTCACGGACTTACAAGACTGTTATCATGTAGACATGACTCTATGAATTTAGAAAGAATTTTCCAGCATTCTTATCTGTGTTCAATGCATCTGTTCACAACACCTGCTATGTTGTATGGTTCACCTATGCAAGGTGCCATATTGTGAGAAAGCTTTATCCTTTTAGTGTGAAGTGTGATCATTAATTCTTACCAGTTACCTTACAGAAGATAATTTTAATTGTTCGGAAGTTTTAAATACCTAAATGCAACAAGAAGAAGTCATTATCTTTTCACAGACACACTGCAAGCTGAAGAAGACGCTAAGTTTATTGAGTAAATTATTCATTGTGATTTTTTTTAATTCCAGCTCTAATTAATGTTTTCTTCTAGCAGGTTATGTTTAATACATTCTAAGGTCACAGCTTGTGCACAATTGTAGTCCCAGTTCTAGTTTCATTTGATAAAAGTTTTTTTTGTCTCTTTGTTAGTTTTACATTCTCCCTGAAGTTTATTTTTCTTTGGTTTTCATAGTGGAGTGTTTTGGTTTAATTGCAGTGTAAGAATGCCAAAAAATTTAGGAAGCTGTTTTTCCTTCCTACTGTTGTTAATGGCTCATACTAAAAAAACAATGACCATGTAGTGTGATACATATCTACCAGATGTTTCATTTTGTTCTTCATATAGAGCTACATAACTGTTTTTATTGAAGTATAGAAGATGATGCAATATTGTTTTGTGGTGATAGCATATCTTTAGTACAGCAATATGAAGTTCAAGATTTTTTTATCCATGTGTCCAAAGGCATACCTTCAATGAGAAGGAACACAGCAAATTGCTAGAAGATAGTAAATAGTACAGCTCGAAGCTTTTGCATTACTATTCATTTTTTTTTCATTGTAACAGCTGTTGATGTTAGGCTTTCTGTTCACATGGACCAGTGAGAAAGATGTTCAAAAACTGGCTTCATAGGCTTCAGTTTCTGGATGCAAAATTTACCAACTTCAATAAACAGCTATGTTTTAATTAGCACCTTCTTTAAATGAAAACAGTTTCTCCATGTTCCCAGTGGAAGGAAATAAAAATATAGGTTAAAAACTATCCCAAGAAAATTACAGAGAAGGCTAAACTCTGAGTGCTGTTAGAAGATTAGTAAAATTCTCTGCAGTGACTAGATGAGACATGTAGCCTACTTGGGCTTTTTGCAGAGGAACCAATTCCAGAGAATGAAGGGAGATATTACTGTATCTTAATGAGGTAATAATACTTAGTAATTTTTTTTTTTCATTATACTAAATTAGTGTTTAACTCTTCTGTTGTGGTTTAAACCCAGCCAGCAGCCAAATACCACACAGTCACCCACTCACCCTTCCCCTGCCCCGGGGTATGGGGAAGAGAATTGGAGGAGTAAAGGTAAGGAGGCTCATAGGTTGAGATACAAACAATTTAATAATTGAAATATAACAACAACAAAACCAACAATAATAATAGAAATTACAAACAAGCGATACACAATGCAATTGCTCACCACCTGCTGACTGATGCCCAGCCCATTCCTGGCTAGCCATCCCAGAGAAGAGAAAATCCTGAAACCACAATTCTGGAAGAGAGAAAGAGCATCCTGGTCAACCCTCATTTATTTACTGAACATGACATTATATAATATGGAATATTTCATTGACCAATTTGGGTCCGTTGCTCTGGGTCTGCTCCCTCTCAGTTTCTTGTACACCTGCACACAGGCAGAACATGGGAAGTTGAAAAGTCCTTTATTTCTTAGCAAAAACTAACAACATCAGTGTAGTATCAACATTCTTCTCATACCAAATCCCATACTGAATCCAGACAACGGCACTATTCTGGTTACTAAGAGAAAAATCAGCTCTATCTCAGCTGAAACCAGGACATTCTTCCCAGAAAATTTCTGTGTAGCATAGGCACACATACACACTCTCTCTTCCTTTAAAATAAAGCAGTATATGGCCTAGTTCTGACCCATCAATCTGCTTGTGCAATTGCATCTGAGAAGAAAAAGCTTTAAAAATAACCAATACATCTCCTGCCAACAGGGTTGCTGAAGCCTTCATCTGCAAATAGGACCATCAAATGTTTTTTACAATTGCCAAGAAGGTGGTATCCTGTTAATTCTCCTGTTCAGTTGTTTGCTTTGTGGTAGGTTGCAGCAATTTAAAACACCTTTTTGGTTAATGAAGAACATCCAGTTTTCAAACACAGAAGGTACTTGCATAAATATTCATGCAACTGGGAGATACTGTTTAAAGAGGAGTTTGGCAACCTATTTCATTAATTCATAATGGGAGTTGTGATCCTAACTTCCCCTTTGCCTTTCCTTGAAAAACTTCCATTTAGTGTTTGGCATCTGAAATACTCAGTCTCTACTGTCATTACTGTTAAAAGTAAGCATTGCATGAAGTTAGTCTATTTTTAAAGTCATAGTATGTTTTAACCACTGAAAGTAATATAGTGACCTTTGTGTGGTACACTTTTTTGGTTGTTGTTAAAAGTGTCACAGGGATCTAGAATGAAGAATGAACAAGAAATCTAAAATAAAATGCTCAAATAAAATCAGAAAATAATCTTGATTTCTACTGAAATATATAAAGGCATGAATTCTGATCTCCAATGTGCAAATTTAGTGATGGTGACTGATGCGAGCTAGAAATTTAGGTTTAAAGCAGTGCGGGCTAGAACATATATTGGTGCACTATATTTAATATTTTACCAAACCTAAAAAAACCCTTATACTTCTATATTACTGTCCAAACTATTTACTAGTTTGTACACTAGCTTGGGTAAATTAATACTGTTCCTCCTAAAACTGTTTCTATTTTATTCTTATTGTCCAACACAATCACAAAATACCCCCACGTGTATGTATCTGGCTATTTTGTCTATAAATAACTAGTACATATCCTAAGCTAAAAGCATCCTTAATTAAAATTTTTAAAACTTATCTGATGAGAAGATTATGATAGTTTAGTACATTTTAAGGCAGCTCAAAATTTGAGCTCTCAAGTATAGCTTTGTGTGTTCAGCATTACCTTGTTTATAAAACTTATTAAAATGTCAGTTATATTAAAATAGGTATGTACTTTGTGATGTAACTTGCATTCAATCCTTTCTTGAAGTCTTGTGCCACAGGCAATATTGTTTGATTTAAATAGATAGAATTAAATGTGTGGTAAAAAACCTGATCTATATTGTTTATACATAGTGACAATAAGTATATAGAAACGTGGGAAAATAATTGGAATTATTAAAAGTATAATCAACTTTTTGATCTTTGTGTAGTTGTGTCAGAAATACGTAAAAGCATTTTAAATGGAACTGTGAATAAAAAGGTCATTATTTTGCACAGCCTTTGGGAAAGCTATGCAGTGAGTAAATAAAGCTTACTTAGCCTTTTAAAGTTAAATTTTTCTGAAATAAACTTCAATAATTTGTGTGATGGCCACTGATGGTTAGTTAGATACTAAATTTGTACTTAGAATAGTTTTAATATAGTATTCTGTGCTTTCATTAGTCACATGCACATTTAAATCGGCATATATTTTTATAAATGCATCATGCATATTAACTCTACCTTAAATATGTCCCCACATCCTTTTAGCTAACATTTTTTAAAAGAACAACATGCGCTTGTCCAGGGATTGACAGAATCCTGGTGACATCTTGAATATTAATCATCATTAATATTTTTTGCAGCATAAGCAGTTTTTCCTCATCTGCAAATACCTACTTTCCTGACTCTAGAGCTGAACTGTGTTAGCCAAGCCAGGTAGAAGATAGATAGTCACCAGCTTTATTTCTATAATGATATATTTTTGTTCAGCTGTACCTGCTGGTCAAATTGCTCTGCCAAGAGCCATTACTCATCCTACAGGTTTGATTTTCAGCAGTTCCATTTTCCCGAATCTCCAGTTTCAAAATAATAGAAACATATAAGCATGTAGTAATTAACATGCTAAAAAGTTTATTTTTCAGGTGGACTTACTAGCATTGTTCTGCCTTCACTAAAACAGCTGCATGATTCAGATCAGAAATTACTTGTGCCCAACTGTCTCAGAACACAGGTGAAATTAGTATGGTAGCTTACACATAACCATACATTAAGGTCTCTTTTTTCTCCTTTATCTGGGTCTGTAAATCTTCCTCCTCACTTCAGTGCTCTTTTTGAGCCCACAGTGTCTGTTATCTCCAGCTGAATTTGGTTATGCAGATATCACAACAAATTTTGGAAATAAAACTGCCAATTTGAACTTACTGTACAAGGGACATGTGAAAACTTTTAAAGGTAAATATCAACTTAAATTCCGATGTCCAGTTTAAAATACAGAAATAAAGCATGCTTTCCTGAAAGTGCTGGACACTTCTCCTCTAAAAAATAAACTCCAGAAAAAGTTTCATGTAAGGGAACAAATGTGAAAAACAGATTTTGGATCACTTGATTAGAGAGAGTCCCTAGTGAAAAGTTGCACAAAGTTTGTATTGACTTTCTGCTAGCACTGTGCTGAATTCCAGTGTGTAGGTGCTGCAGGGTTTACACTGACTGGTTGATTGCAGTTATCATCCATTGATACTTTTTGTGATGTACAGAATTCTGAAATAATTTAGTCGGATTTATACACAATTTCTTTTTTTATAAACAGCATAAGGGGGATGTGATGTACCTGCTTTTTCTTCAAAAAGTTTTTTCCTCACATTCAGAAATCAGAGGTAATTAGAAAATTGTTACAATGGAGGTCTGGATAAATCTTAGCATTGAAGGAATCAGTCTTTGTATAGTTTTTTCTTAATACCCAGGAAGAAGCGTCATAACTGTGTTCTTGAGCTATTATGTTTAGTGTGGGAGCATCTAAATTGCATCACAGGTAGTAATTATCCAGAGATTTTGTTAATTCTGTACTCACTTGTATATTAAAAATTCTAAACAGTGTATGCTGGCACCTCTTTTTGTCTTGCCTCTTTTTATTCTTTCTTTTTTATTTCTTTGCATCTAATTTTGGAGTTTCTTTCCCTGCAGCATCTTATTTCTATTAATTCTTTTGCTACAAGCCTGCATTATTGGAAGGTCACATTTTATATTTTGGAGAGATTTTTCTGGGCATAAAATGTAATCTGCCATATTAAGCAAAGATCACAGCAGATGGTACTGTGTGATTATTCTTCTTTTCTTCATTATCAGTTAGTTTTCTGAATTTCAGAGGACTATCCCAGGTTCTGATAGCCCTAATTTAATATTTATCAGGGCAGTAAAGGTGAACAGAAGTTCCTGATACATGAGAATAATTTATCTAGAACTCATTCCTACTCTAATAAAATTGCTATCCAGTATTAGTAACCTTATATTTTGGGTTTAATGAGTCTAAAAATATTTCTCCCACATCTTTCAACACTCAGATGAGATAGATAAACTAAATCAGTGGCTTTCTTAGAGAACTATTGTTTTCCTAATTTATCCATCATAGAGAAATTATTAGTCTTTTATTCTTTAATTACACTTGAGTGTTTGAATTTTTAGTGCTGAGGTATTTACTGGACCAAAACCATGTTCTCACCTACACCTGAAGAAATGCAGTATCTCTGCTAATTTTAACCAACACCAGCTTTTTCTCAATAAAACAGCATTCTACAGCGAGATAAGAAGAGCTTTTTTCTGCCATGCCTCTTTCACCTCCCAATATGAAAATGCAGTGTCTGTAGAGACTATGGAGGATTGTGACAGAAGCTTTTATAAATAGCACAATCTCCATTTTAATAATCTCTCGAAACAGGACCTGCTTGTTGTCCTACATAAGGCATTCTCTTTTTAGGTTTACTTTTTACTTTCTACCCCTCCAAAGCTAAACTAACTTCATCATTTTGGTTAGTGATTTTGGGGAAACTGGAAGGGTAACATTGATTATAATATTAAAACCTGATTTCAACCTGTGTAAGAAGGTCATAACGGTAAAAAAAGAGTTAAGGGAATGAAGGGAAAGGGAGAAGGGCAACTGACATATAAAGAGACTGTTATGACTTTTAAAATTACTAATAACTCACTGTAAAATTTGATGCCTCTGAAATGGCAAAGATACAAACAGAAGATATTCTGTCATATGTCTGTTATAGGCCATTTAATCAAATCAGGAAAGAAAGTAAAACTGCTTCTTAAATATTTAACTGTAAAATGCACAATTAAACCCTACTGTTTTATAGGGACTAGCTCAAGATAAAGATTCTGTACATCTCAAAATATAGTAGAAATAACATTTGTTTTTTTAAACATTAAATTATTATTTTCTAACAAAATGGGTATGCCATTGTTCTATAAGCAGGAAGTTGCAGGCTGTCAAGGGGCTAGAGGGATCTTCAGCTAATTACATTCAGAGACAGCAGAAAGAGGAAGGCATCACCAGTAATATTTAAATATATTTACTCTAATGCACAAAGGATTTAGAATGGATACAGGCACCTAGTTTAAATATCAGACACAGTCCTTATAGCCACAATGTGACTCTTTAGGTATCTAATACCTGTAGGTACTTGAACTTTTGCTGGTGAGTTTCTACTAGTACAGGCAATTTTTTTCTAGCCTTTCCCAGCTTGGTAGCACTGAGCAGCTTAATGCATCCTACCTATCTGTCTTCAGCTGGAAACCTCTGCATAGGCATTCCTCCCAGGCCAATCCAGAAAGTGTGCTCAGAGTGAGAGGAGCAATATGCATATCTCCTTTTACTGAAAATAACAAGTGATGTTGTTTCCCTCTTATGCAGTAACGCAAAGATGGTGATGATTAGTACATGGAGAACCTGAATTCAGTGCCCTTCTCAGCTGAGGGACACTTAATGTGTCTGGACACTTCTTATGTCCAGAAAAAAGAAGATCTTTACAGCACAGTCCTGTCCCAGAAAATAAATCTGATGTAATAAATCCAGCTATTAGAAAGCAGGAAGCAGGTAGCCTGAGGAAAGGCTCAGCTGTGATAGTGCTACTCCATGTGATACTGGTAGAATATACTCTGCTGTAGCATATTTTTTAAAAGATGTGAGTAAAGATAAACTGCTGATGTAACACTGGAAGAAGGGAATTTTCAGGAGACGTTTGAATGGATAACACTTTGATAAACCAGGCCAGATTAAAATAAACATTGTAGAAAAGAAAACAGAATATCTAGGACCTGAAACAAGATGAAATTAAAAGTAAAAGTTTCCAAATCATGTCATGGCCATCTGTCAAAAGAAAAGAACCGGCAATGAAGGATGAGTTCTTTATTTGGACTGTGCTGCTTCTTCCTTCTGCGTAGTGTTTTACTGCATCCCTTCCAAACCGTTCTCTAAGAATGATCCCTATCTACAATGTGCAAAAGGCAAACCTATCAGCTAAACAAGGAGCATTTTTATTGGATAAGTAATATGAGCTTCTCTTATTATTAATATTTTAGTGTCACTTAGGCAGTTTTAAATCTTTTTAATGAATTATTTTGTACTTGGAGTTTTCTGTCACACTGTCCTGGGCATTTCTAATTTTACATATCATAAAAGAAAGCTGCCGTTGATACAAAAGATACTAAAAGACATTTAAAAATAGAAATTGTTCTTGTCTGTTAGTTCATAAAGCTCAGATGTATTCTTGTTTGGTCATTTTCAAGGAATTTTTTTTATTCTTATAGTGACTCTCCAGTGGCTTGCTGCGAAATTGAGCTCTGACTACTGCTAATTGTTCTAGTAATTTACAAAACTTTTTACTGCAAACATATGCTATCATATGCTTTGTAGTAACAAGAAAAGAAACAATTTAGCTGCTTAACTACTGCCTAGGGGCAGTACACACCGATGGGCCACGTTAAAAATTGTGTGATATGAGAATGGTTGAGATGCATGCATGGATGTTATTTATCTGAAATCATGTCAAGCACAAAATGAGTTTATAGCATGAATGATCACTCTGACTCTGAAATAATGTTATTTACTGCAATATCCCTTTATTAGGTTTTGTGGAGTTCAAAGGAACATATAGCCCTTTAAAAGGACACCGAAATGGAGAGTGATGAGCTATATAAGTGCAGGCCTTAACACCAGAAGAAACCATTCTTTAGTTTTTTATGATTTTATGTATTTGATGGTAGGTTATATTCCTGCTCCAGGGATGTTGTTGAATATAATTTAAGTCATACTTTACTAAAAAAAGGGTTTTGATTATAAAAAAATACTAGCTTAATTGTCTCTGAACTACTTATGATCTTGAATGAATCAAGAATTTTCAAATAGAAAATACTGAGGAATTAATGGGAAAATCTGCAAAAGTAGATGATGGTATGATCATCTACCTTTTTTCCTGTAGCTTAACATTGCTGGACTCCCACCTCTTCCATTTCAAAGAGACAGTTTTGTGAAGATGCAGTTCAGTGTTTATCAAATGGTGGTGGTCTGTGGCCCAGGTCCAGTCAAATAAAAAGTTTTGTCCCAACTTTCCTAAAGTTTGAGACCTGATATATCCCACATTTCTTCAGAAGTTCTCATGTTCTTTATGATTCCCCTCTTTCCTAAAGAATCATTACAGCCAGCATGCAGTTCTATCAGCTTTGAATGGAATATTTAGAATCAGTCTGGTCCAGCAGAGCTAGTGCTAGTGTTCCACTTCTATATAGACTTCAGCAGAATTATACAGTGGTGCCTACAAAAATTAAATAGTCATGCAATATGTTTTTCTGGGATGGAAAGTGTGTGTAAGGGTAAAGGGTAACAGAAGTGTGCCAACTTCTCTTGTCAAAGCTGCTCCATTTTGAATAAAGAATGAAACTAACTGCAGGACAGGAAACCTGTCTCTGCTGTCAGTTCAGAGCTCATTCTGCTCTGAGTGTCTTTTATACCTTTATCAACAAGTTTAAAGCCCCAGACAAAGTGACTGTGATGATCTTATGTAAAAATACACTGTGACTTCATAGTTAAAGGGAAATGATAGAACTAAGAAGTTGAATTCAACCTTTACTCTCTGCTCTAACCTACCCATAGACTTCAGCCAATTACCCTTGCTTTCAACTGCTACTCAGTAATTCATGTAGCCCCAGCACAGCTCTAGTACTATAATATATAATAGCAGTAGACTGACATAGATAACCCTGGTGTTAGGAGTGTTGGAACAACTTTTTCCCTTTGGACATCTCATAGACAAGCTATTTGTGTGTTAGGTGGGGCGAGGGGGGCTGTCAGGATTCTTGTTCTTTCCTTGCAGCGTTTCTTCCAGTGGATCTCTGGCTGTGCATGGGCTTTTTATCAAACTGACAACAACCAGACTGTGTTCTATTTAATAACTGGAAAATTCTGTAGTAGTGGTGTGTAAAGTTTTGTGACACAATATAAACTTCACTGAGCACTACACTATCCTTTAGGCATACAAAGCTGACAAAGGCTTCTATAAGGCAATGTTAGCAACTGTTACTTGATTAGGAGATATTGGGATAATTAACCAAGTGTGCTACCAGAAGTGCTTGAAGTCACCTATATCTGTGTATACATGGACCCTCTTTTGAAGAAATAACAATACTTACTAACAACCAGTACTCTTTAAGACATGTAGGTAAAAGGATATTCTTATCCCATCTGCCTTTCCCTTTACCCTTTCCTTTCCTCAGAATATCTTCCAGCTACAATTCCAAGAGCGGGGATGGTCCAGAATATTCCTTCTTTACTTACTGTGAGCCTCTTCTCAGTTTCATGTACAAAGCTACAAGTCTACTCACTATAAAAATGAATCCATGCACTTTGCAAATTGTTGCTCTGTTTTTGGCTAATGAAGAGCATTATTTGGCAAGTTGACATTTCTATAACAATAGTCTGGGTAGTTCCTGGTAATTTCACTGTGATTTTCAGAACTAATCTAACCAAACTGGTTATTCTAAAGTTGAAACAACTATTAAATATGGAAGTGGAGAAATCTGATCATTAATTTATGTTCATTCTCACATTCTCCTTTTAGTGTATTTTATCAAATTATGTGAATGCTTCCTGCTTACTAACTTCCCCTCCCAATTGAATTTCTAGGCAAATAAGCCGTAATCTAAACTAGGAAGTGTTACCATGCTCTTTTAAACTTAGAAAAACTTAATTATCACAGATGAAATAACATTTTTCTAATTGCTTCTTTAGATCTTTTTAATTGTTTCATATAGCTTTTTTAAAAAAAATTATGATTAAATATTTAAATGCTGACTTAGAATCTTGCTTCTGTTTCAGTGTTTCTTTATTAAAATAAGTGCTGCTTTTCCAACTGTGATATTTCTGCTGGAGTGCATAGCATTGAGTGTCCCTGTTACAGTCCAAATACATAATACTTAAATGTATTAAATTACATTGCACATTGAGATAGCTGCTTCTTACAGCAGAAGTTTTTAATTGTATGCATCTTAATTACTCTAAACTCCCTTTGGAATGTTATATCAGGAAAGAAAGAAAAGAAACAGCTGAAAAAATTACACTGGTCTTTACGCTCATTTAATGAGCTATTTATGACAAAAGTTTTATGGTTTTGCAAAGAAATAACAGCATAACAAGCATTTATACTCTTTCTATTTCTAAAGTTGTTGCATTAATTTCAACAGATGTGTCTGTCGAGATATATTTCTTGTTTTCCTCTCCCCTGACTTTCAAAGTCTTCCATTCCCCAAATCTGAAGTTATGATCATTTCCTTTTTCCCTGCTGTTGCATGCAAGATGTCATTGCAGTTGTGGTATGAAAAATATTTCTTTATGGTCACTCTCAATGTTCATTTGCTGCTCATGAGCTAATGCTATCACTCAGCAATGAACTGTTCAAAGTAACACGGGATTTGCGAGAACAAATGAATGAAGTACAAGAGGTAGATTTTCAATTAGTAACTGCTGGATCCAGAAGCCTTTTTATGCCAAGCTTACTCAGTTCTTCTCATGGAAAGCATACACACTGAGTTGTCCAGACTTTAGCCCAGTCTCCAGACAGCAGCATGAGGCAATCAAGCAGCTTGCTTTTCTGCTGCTGAACCTGACCTGGAAGTAGAACAGGAATTCCCTCTCTTGCAACAGATATTGCTTAGAAAAAAATTAAACCCATGTTCCGTAGAGCTTCTGTGGAGCATCTGAGTGATGTTATTCATATTCAGTACAACCTGCCAAAGAGCATGAAACTATATGTAAAGGATATACTTAGGTTTTGTTTTCATGGTTGGAAGCAGGACACCATGTGTCAAGCCATACAACAGAGATGCATCATCTCCTATTAGCTTATAGCATAACATTCTTCAGTATGTTGTTGCTACCCTTCTCCCTCCATCTATTGGTTGTCTGATTTTAATATTGTAAGAAACTACTGTATCTTTAGATATTTACTCAGTACATTCCAGAAGATAAACCATGTGCTTGACTTGTAAAGTGAATGTGTTGAAAAAGTATTGCAACTGATCATATTGACATCTGAGAGAAACAAGGATTAACACAATGTAATTTTTTAATTTTAGCTTTAAGGCCCTCATAGTTAGGAAAGAGAGCTGAATATTACATTTATAAGCAAGAATACTATCATCAGTGTGTGTGTCCCTTTCTGACATTTTTGGTCTTAATCTGCACCTAGATTTACTATCACTAAATGCTTGAATCTATATAGAGCTTGGTTTCTTAGCTCTTCCTAGATAGTTACTTATAAGTTTACTAGATAGTATAGTCTAGAATAATTTTGTAAACAAATAGGAAAATTTTCATTAACCATTGAATTTTAGTGCAGTTTTTCTCTGGGGTATAGTCTATAATACTCAAGTATATAAGTATTCAGACTCAGATATATATATACAGTCACTGCTCAGGTTTGCAAGGAGATTGATTTCTCTGTTGAAGATAATGATTGTTAATATGATAATTTTTCAAATATTCGTGAGGGTATCTAGTGAGACATGAACTCTGATGTCCATGTTAAATAATATCAACAAACGGGTTTTGGAGGAAGCCATTCCTAAGAGGAATCAAATATCACCAATAAATCTCAAACTGTATTCTAAAAGTTGTTAGAATGGGATTACTGCCTAAATTTTCAGAACTGACTTAATTTTCCTCATCATGGAGATACATGAAATAAGGAGAGGTAACCAAAAATAATTTTTTTAATTACCTTAAAGTTTGAATGCATGCAAATACTGAACTATAAAATGTATTCCAATAAAAATAGAGGGATAGCTGCTATCACATAAAATAAATTAGAGTTTGGAGAAGAGAACCAAGTCTGTTAGCACAAATCTCCAGGAGCTGTCTTTCTTCTTGAATTTACTAGACTAGGTATAAAAAAATAATTTTTTTTTATTTATTTAACAAAAGTTTCTTGTCATTTCCCTCAGGAAAGTAATATTGCTGCTTTAATAGAACCTGGGATATTTTTTAAATAACCAGTTCAACTTTTTATTGTTACTGTTATTGTTATTTTATTGTTATTCAACATCATAACAACACCATTTGTTATTATACTCTCTTGAATTCTTTTATATAAGATTTTTGTCCTTTGGGTTTGCATCCTTCAAATACTTGTTGATTTTTGTTTCATTCCAGGCATCAGACAAGCCACAGATGTGGAATTTTCTAGAACTTTCTATTCCTTCCTCATAAATCAGTTCCTCATCTTTTTTTTTATTATTTTTTTTTTTATTTTCATGGTTGTCTCTGAATTCCCCACAGTTTATAAATGTTTATCTGGAAGGCAGTTTCTTGAACCGAATCCTAGAGATGGCAAGTGCCACCTGTCTGCTTTGCATATGTAGTCATACACATAGTACACTGTGAATAGCCTGGAACAAAAAAGTGCCTTGGGAAAAACTCTGACCTAAGTGCTAGAGAGAGACATAGCTATTGAGCTGTCTTGCTAACCCTGGAAATTTCCCTTGATAATCTACAAGTTAAAGGTGGGCAAAATTGCTTTCTGATCTCTTCATACTATGGAAGTGGGAAAAGGTGAGCAGTACAGAAACACAATGTGATCTGCTACATGAATTTGTATGTCATAGAATTTTTGTTGAGATAAAGTGGTTAAGTAAAGATAATAGCTTTTATTATGGCAACTGTTGGCCTTATCACTAGTTAAAAAGGATTAAGAGTTACCAAAAGTATGCAGGCATCAAGCAGTGGTTGGGTGGGACTGTGCCTGTATTAAGGAAGAGCACAGCTATTTTGTAGCTCTGAGTTTCTGTGAAGCAGCGGGCAAGTAAGCTTGACAGCAAGAAGCTGCAAAATATTTAGGTGACTCTCACAGGAGAAAAAAAACTTTAATAGATTGCAGGACTAAAAAAGACTCTCTCCTGATTTAGTTTCTTGTGGTGTATGATTTAACTGTGCTGATTGCTGAGCACATCCTAATCCCAGAGAAGTAGCTTATTGCTGTAGTTGTGACATATAATGAAATTACGACAGAAAAGTAGTGATTTTCTGGGAGACTCTGTTTAATAAATAAAATGTATGAGACTAGATATCTCCCGTGTAAAAAAAGTACTTTTTATCTATTGACAGTGTTGGAAGTGTGGGAAAAGCAAAACAACGAAAAAACTGCGAAATGCACATTTCTTTAACACATGGTGCCCAGAGCAAACACAGGACAGGATGGAGATCCAGTGATTTGTGTTGCCATGGCACCAAGGAGGAATGCGAAGTGAGGTGGAGGCCACGCAGTCTTGTTCTTCCACTTTTCTTAAGGAGTATTTGACATGACTCTACAGATTAATCTCCTGCTCTTCTCTCAAGGGCTGTTTTTCAGTACTCCACAGACCTTATCTCTCATTGTTCCTCTTTTCCCACAAGAAGCAGTGCATACCTTGCACCAAGGAAAGTGCTGTGTTGTTACTCAAGAAACAATGGCTTGGCCACAGTCCCACCCACTCACACATATATACGATGATAAATACTACCCTGAGTTTGTATCTAACTCGGAGGGACAATAATCCAATACCAAATCGGAGGGACAGATCGACTGGTTTGTGTTCCTCGCCCCCCCCAGAAGGGACACCTTTTGGTAAGATACAGGCCCTCGGCTACACCGAGTGATTACCCGGGAATTAAGTGTGTGTGATTGCAATCGTTTTTTGTGTGTAGCGCTATATAACCAGCCTGCAGTTTGTGCATTTATCACAGGCAATCTCAAAGAATCTGTAGATGTTACATAAGAATTAACCGTACTATTCGTGAACCCGACTGCTTCTCTTGAATGCAACCGGACCTACAGCACTTGGGCTGTTCATGCATCTGGTGTCAGGCCTATAGTTACAGCCATAATTGGCATGCCTGTTAAGAGAGAAGTCCAGCCACCCCTAGCCCCTCTAATCTCTGAGGACTGGATAGAATGCAAGGGGATTCATCTCTTATCAATTTGTTACCTTAAATGCAACAGACATTTAAGGGAAATGCAGAGAAAATGATACTAAATACCAGAGATTTTACAGACTTGCTGCTTTTAATGATATCAGTTGTAAAGAAAAACAAGGTTTATCTAATGGCAAGCATGGTTTCAGGCCTATCTGAAAACATCAAGAAGATAATGTGTTATTTTCCAGTCACATGGTTAACAGACATTAATAGCACCTATCCTGGTGCACACTGAATGTATCTAATACTTGAATTACCTGCTGAAGTTTTCTAGAGTAACATTTCACTCTGTCATTTTAACCTGGGGTAATTTGTTTTACATAGGTCATTTTGTAAGCTAAAAGCAGATATTTTTGTCATTTTTAACATGGGAACTTTTTATTAAATTTTATCTAATATGAAATAATATCCTTTGGTGGCAAGATAAAGCTTTAGTTTGCCATGTTTACAAGAATTTAGCATGTTGTTTAGTACAGTCTAAGTATATCTTAGTACCAAGTGAAGTTGAGAACTTCAACATAGGTTTTCATTCATTTTGGGAAGATGTTATTTATTGTTTGGACACTGGGTGTGGGGTGTCAATACTAAGGGCTTTGTATAAGACTGTCTGGTTGACTTCAAGTGTCATTTTCTCTGTGCTTTGAATTTTATCAGTTTTAAAATTAATGTAGTCTAATAATCAGCAAAAAGTAAAAGTAAAAGTAAAAGTAAAAGTAAAAGTAAAAGTAAAAGTAAAAGTAAAAGTGAGGCTTAATGGATATTTAATGAAATGTTTCCCCTCAGACAAATAAGAATTTCACATTTGTCTGGATTTGGGTTAGTTCTGGGTTAGAATGCACACTTAACAAATATGTGTAAAAGCTCTGACTGAATTGCCTCTTGCAATAAGGACAAAAGAAGGATGACTCTTAAATTACCTATTGTAAGATCCTGTGCTTTCAAAAATATGGTTGTAACTTTTATACACATGAATTATTGTTCCTTTTGAGAAACATGGGCAAAATTCTATTTCCTCACATGTTAATAAGAAAGATTAATTTAATCAACATGAGGATTTGAGCAGCTCTGTGCTTAGCTCAGAACTAATGGAAGCTTTTTCACATTATGCAGCTGGTGATCTGACAGATTTTGTGATTGGTAGATCCCTCATAAAGGCAACTATAAGGCAGATGGAAAAGTTTTAACATCTTTCTGACAAATAAACAGCTGACAGCATCCCTTGATGGTGTTGTTTATGACATAGATTCACCAAACACTGTCTCATTTACTTTAAAATGTCAGCAGCTGGAATGTGGAACAAGCTGGTGACTAATAAGTTTGAATTAATTGGAGACATTAATTTTAATTGGGATTCAAAATGTTCCAATTTCATGTACATTTAAATTACTAATTAAGTTTCACTCTATATATCTCATATGAAGCAATTACTCATAATTCATCTCTGAGATAAATACCTCAAAAGCAAACAGAAGAAAGCTTATGATTTCCATCTTAAACTGTATGCATTTAAATTTGGCACTCAATGACTGGTCTGCTTTTTAAAAATAATAGTTTGAATAAAATCCATACTTTTATTCAGAAAACATAAATTACTTAAACTTTTAGTACACTATATAACAATGCTTAGACGTTTTAGGTTTGGGGTTGATTTTGTATGTTTGTCTTTAAAAACATTTTGTACAAAGGAATGTCTCCTAAGCTGTCTGAAATCATTTAACTCTTCTACGCCTTTTTGGAAAAATCAGCCATCCAGCCACGGAACAGAAATCTCTGTAACCTAGATGACTGCTCACACACTTTGAATGAAAATAGGATGTTGTAAGAAAGGAATTGCTTGTGAACAGCGCACTGACTGAATTATGCCCAGGAAAGGTTTTGACAAAAATATTTTAATAATAAGTAAACAATAATAAATAATAAATAAATAATAAATAAATTAAAATAACAAAGACTGAGATTTTCTAAAGACTCTAGAGACCTTAGTAACATATTTTGACCAAACACTGTTCATGTATAAGTAATAATACAGTTTACCACTGTAAACAGCTCATCATATCGTACTCTTCTCTCAGTAATACAGAGAAATGGATGACCTACTTGAAAGAACCAACTAAAAGTAAAAAGATTCAGGTCAAAATGCATGAGGATATCCTGAGATGCTGAGTAGAGCTAGTAAACTAAGTCTTCCTTTCAGCTCTTAGTAACTTCCAAGTTGTAAAATCAAAATAATAATCAGATATTCTGTATGACACAGCCCACCATATCACTTGCACATTGGAGTTTTATTTTATAGTAGTATATGTCAGTCAATCAGTTAATCCTTCTCAGTTGCCCACCTGCTCTTTTTACTACATTGGAATCAAAATATTTTTTTTTGTTTTAAAGTTCCTTCTAATTTTTTCTAGCAGCTCAGCTAAAAAAAATTGGGGGTCAAACCATGCTACAGATCCAGGAAAGATCAGATGTTAAGAACAGAAGATCAGTTGCTTGCAAAAGGACAGTTAACATCAAAGTATAATTTTTCTGCTTAAAAAGTAAGCAGAATCAACTCTGCAACTACTCCCAAGTTTATCCAGTTTGTTTTTTACTTCGTCTAAATGTACTAGAAACAATGTTGCATAAAACTTGCAGTTCACCTTTGTTTTGCTGATTAAGGATACCAATTAAACTCGGACACCAGAGTGAAAAGAGTAGGCGTATTTTACTAGTGATAACCAAGTAATGTAACAGGGTAATACAGAAAACATGCAGTAAGAAGTAGCAGAACAGTGCACTTAAAGCAACAAGCAGGAAAATACAGGGTAATGCATCAAATCATTACTACACGAGAGAGAGAGAGAATAGTAATTAAGAGAAATACATCACCACTTGCATATATCATCATCATCATCCAGATCCGCAGACGCTGGGGAGCCCCGGTTACAGTGAGGGTTTGGAGAGCCTGTCCCGGCAAGTGGGAAATCCTACGCGGTGCGGTCACCCATAGGTGAAGCATCCAAAGTCGCTGCAAACGGGCCCAGCCTTATATACCAGAGATCGACAAGCCAGAATAGCTGGCACCTTTGTTTTGAATGGAAAGTTTCTGATTTCATTCTCCTGTTGGATTCCACCCAAAGCTTGGCCAGGGCTCAGGGTGGGAGAACCAAGGGAGTTTCTAACAAGGCCAAACACTTGGGTTCTCAGCCTTGAACAAGGCTGCGAAAGGAGAGTTGGATACATTCTCTCCTCACTACTGATTATATTTTGTCTTTCACTAGCGAGTTTACATATTTTATTAATGACTACATGCTAAGTTAGCAGCTTCAGCTTGGGGCCTGTTGTTCAGGCTGCAGTATTTCAATGCTTTAGCACTTTTTACACCAGCATAAGTGGGTTGTTATAACTTTGTACAATACCTACTAGCACAATGATTATCAGTTATAAAATATACAGGATTCATCTATAGGTCAACTCTGGCTTGGTCTTGTTGTCCAAGCCTTAGCACTTCAACCTTCTGATGCTAAGCTGCTTACATCTAGCAATATATTTTTGTTCTCTAAACAATTTTGTTACTTCTCTGTGTCTGTGATGAATCCTCTGTCTGGAAAGTAGCCTATATTCAGCATTTATGTCAACACAATAGCAGAACCTTCAATATTATCACCTTATAGACAAGTCTGAAACAGAGAAGTTTTCACTATTTTAGATAGCGGTACTCTTGACAGTTCCACAGCCACTAGCCCAACATTTCTGCACAGATATGGGAAATATGCAAAACACCAAGCACCTGTTTCTTCAGAGTAGTCTGATGTCTGTGATAATCTACACTTTTATGCAAATATTTCTTATGAGATCTGAATGAATCTATGAATCTAATATCCAGTATCCTTACATGAATTTCTACATTTCTACATTTGCTTTCACCCTAGTTTAATATGAAAATTTTAAAAAATAATAGTATTTTTTTTTTTTAAATGCCGGACAGATATTTTAAAACATCAAAATATTTTTGGCCAAAATATCATAGTAAGAGTTTTATATTTTTTTTTATTTTACCAAAGACGATTTTTTTCCATAAAGGCATACTATTTTATAGGAATTATAGTTTTGCAACTGATGCCATCTTTCTTAACCCTGATTCCTGGACATAGCTTATGATAGATTCAATTATTTGACTTCCATGATTAGTCATACAGATAGGTCAATGTATGGCCTTATTTGCAGAATGGCAAATACAGTCTTCTAATAAACCCAACCCAGAAGAAAAGGAGGCTCTAAATAATGATGACAATATTAACTTTGATAAAATTAAATAGGGAAATACACTGTCTTGCTGAAGGTTTTAAAACTAGAAGTTCAGACCTACTTATGAATTAGAGTGTTTTTAATCACAGTGAAATCAAACATGCCAAAAGAAGCCAATAAAAAGATTTTTAAAAAGCATGACCTTAAAATGGAAAATTTCTATTTAGAAACTAATTTCTGATCATAAAATTATAGTGGCTGAAATTTCCAGACACTTTTGTCTTCCAAGACTGTAAGGTCCAATGTAAAGTATACCCATTCACAGATTCTAGATGGAATTTAACGATTAGTGTAAATTACACCATATTTCCTGTTTCAAATTATTTTATTTAATGAAATTGTTATTGCTTAGTTCTGTATTTAGAATTCTTATTTTTTATTTTTCATACTGTCAGTTTGGCTAACCAGTTAGGAATATCACTGTCAAAAGCTGAATTCATACAAGAGCTTCTTATGCAAATTGTGAATAAGAGCACATTGTCATGCTTTAGTTTGAATAAAAAATTAATATTTTCTTTGTCTTGGGGCAGAAGTGGAGAAATAAAACAAAAATGGATACATAGTAGAGTGGAAAATGACATCCTAACTCTACCGCTGATATGTAGAACAAGTATTTTAAGATTAACAATGAGACTGATAGGTAAGACATATATCTGCAAATAGCATTACCAACAGCATAGAAGATTTCTTGATTGAAGGAGAAAATCTGATTTCTGTCTACCTGCAATGTAGCTTGATCACTTTCCTTTTTGTTTGTTTTCTAGTGGATATAATAAAGGAGAATAAGTGCGGACTAAAAGTGTGATTGTGGCATAATATTAAAATTACAACAATTTGCACATTACTGGGCATTGTATTAACAGGAAATGAATAAATGAAGAAGGTAGGGTAAATTTTGCTGTGAGAATGTTAAGTGCCCAGAGAAACACACAGAACAATTGCTGATCCTAAAAGACAAAAGATATAAGCAGTTTACTTCTGTAGAAAATTGAGTGGTTGATGAAAGAATCAAGTACAACACAGTACTGCTACTGTGGAAGATGTTCCGTGGGCCCAAGACAAATATGAAACAATAAGAAAGGAAGCCTGTAAGTGTAAGACCAGTGCTCCTCCACCTGTTAAAGTAATGGCCACACCTTTATTTCAGGCTGACACCATTAACTGTTCTTATGCTTGATGAGGCAGAAGAGAACCCAGATCTCGCCCCCAAACTGCTATGGTATAAAAAAAAAACCATGCAAGTGAATCTGAATTTGACAGAAGAAAAATGAAGGAAATACAGGTACCGTATCAAAACATATATGAATAGCACAATCTAAATATCAAGCACTGCAGTAATAATAACTTAGAACATGTGTAAATAAATTCATATAATTTTATGATTATGATTTGTGTAATTTCATTTTTGTTATCTACACATATTGTAAAGCCGAGCTTTGTTTTTTTTCAAATATTCAGTTCTTTTCAGATGGACAGCAAATAGTAAAGCACTTTTTAAAGTACCACATTAAATTATGAGTGAATCAATATGTTATAAATTACATTTGGCATTCAGAGACATTAGGACCCAACTAAGTGTCCTCAACAGTTTTGTATTTTATAACCTTTTTTTGTATGATCATTAATATTATGATGATCCACTCTCATGATACCCCACCTGGAGTGCTGTGGTCAGCTCTGGGGCCCCCAACACAAGAAATACATAGGCCTTCTTGAGAGGGTCCAGAGGTGGGACATGAAGTTGACTGAGGGACTGGAGCACTTCCCTTATGAGGACAGGTTGAGAGAGTGGGGGTTGTTCAGCCTAAAGAAGAGAAGGCTCTGGGGAGACCATATAGCGGCCTTCCAGTACTTAAAGGGGACCTACAGGAAAGATGTGGAGGGACTCTTTATCAGGGAGTGTAGTGATAGGATGAGGGGTAACAGTTTTAAACTGAAAGAGGTTAGATTTAGATTAGATATAAGGAAGAAATTCTTTACAATGAGAGTGGTGAGACACTGGAACAGGATGCCCAGAGAAGTTGTGGCTGCCCCCTCCCTGGAAGTGTTCAAGGCCAGGTTGGACGGGGCTTTGAGCAACCTGATCTAGTGGAAGGTGTCCCTGCTCATGGCAGGGGGGGTGGAACTAGGTGGTCTTTAAGGTCGCTTCCAAACCAAGCCATTCTATGATTCTATGATTATAAAATTTTCTATTTAATATGGGCAATTTTAGTCTATGGATTATCTTGGCTGAGTTGTCTCTGTCTTTCTTGGAATAATTTAATTTCATTTATTCTGTACAATTATAATAAATATTTCAAAATTATTTGATTACAATATAGCAAAAATTCAATTATCTCTGGGTTTCATTTGATTTTTAGCAATAGTCAATTGTCTTTGCCTCTCTACAGGATTTCTACATTTCTGATCTTTTAAAAAAATGTTAAAATACTTTTTAATTTATGCAATTTTCCTACGCACTCTCCTGGCAAATAGACCTTTCTTTGTCCCTGGGCCAAAGAAGTCTATTTAACAAATAAAAGGGGAAAATTATAATTTTCCTATTACCATTAGAAAAGTTTAGATGCTGTAAATAGAATACTGCAATGATTTAGTTCAGTGAATACATATGAATAAATAGGAAAATGAATAGGAATATGAATTAAAAAAATAATAGGTATATGAATAACTAAAGATATGCATAGTTTACAAAGCTTTTGCAGAGGAAGGCAAAATGATTTTGTGAACATGAATACAACAAAGTAGAATTTCTCAGAATTGCTTTTTCTTCTTAGAGCATTCTTGCTAGAAGAGATACTCTTGAGTTAAAATACATATAATTGGTGGTAAGGATACATATGGTCATAGCAGTGATGTTATTTTTTTTTTTTTTTTTACAATTGCAGAACTATTTTTTCTGAAGAATACCAGTTCTTTCACAAAAACAAAAATTCCAAGCTTCAGAAAATTTGCAGGGAAAAAAATGATAGTGTCAATAATTACTGGAGGTTAAGCACTTATGAATACTCATACTCATGGGTAGAAATTTCTATATTTGCCTGAAAAGAGCTGTGGACAAAAGTATGGTCTGAAACAAGAGACTTTAAGGAGCCTAGAGGTGAAGAAATTTATTATACTTATAGTCGAACTATCCAAACTAGCTGAAATAGATGAAATATTTTAGTGGGTTTTTGAACTAAAAAGTGACAGATGTTTGTATGAAATTCTGTTTGACTTGAGTGGTCAGTCCAACACTGTGCACTGGTAATTATTTCTCTTTTGCACTCACACATACTACAAATAAATTGAAAATAAATGAAATGAAAAATATTATTAGGAACCAGAGGAAAAACAAGGTAATATGAATTAATACATCATTGTAGCTGCAAGAAGATATTCTGGCACAATCGTTATGTTAGATCTACTGCCATTTATGAGCTGCTCAGACTAGTGATGCAAGAATCAGTAAAATGTATCTGAATATATGCAGAGTAAATCAGAAAAAAACAAAAACAAAAACAAAAACATAAAAACTCTGTGAGTAAAATAGAAACTTCTGCTTGTTACATATTGCATCTGATTAGAATGAATGCAAAATTACCTCCCAATGGTTTATATATAAAAAGTCCCTCAAAAGATTAATCTTCTTAGGACTTACAATGTCTTAAGATGAATTAGACCAAAACTGTTGTATTGGTACTAACAAATGATATATTAAAATAGTGACAGTGATGACTGAGAGTGGATTTTGTCATCATTCCAACTACACAGTTCAAGAAATTCCATTTCATTATTTTGTATAAAGCAGGTTTTAAGGTTTAACAATCGGAATTTTGAGGGTGTATATGTGCTGCTTTACTTAGTACTGCAACACCTGAACCAACATCTAACATTTAATTTTTGATCATGCATAACAACCTAATACTTTATGTTGTCACATCAGTTTAAAAAAAAAAATGCAATTACCTTTAATCAAGAATTACAGTGCTTTAAATCTTGATAAATCTGGATGCAGAACTGTTGATTCCTTTGACAAAATGGTGGAAATGGGAAGTTGTTAAGAACATTATGACAGAATTCATCCAGTCATTGATATAATCAGTTAAGAACAATTACAGTCTGGAGGATCCAGAAGATTGTTGACTCAACTTTGCCACTGACTGCAGTGATCTTGAGAAAGATACTCCACTAAGCCACTAACACTTGCTGTTGGTGTTTCTGTTTTACTTCATAGGGTGCTAAGAATATTCTTATTTGAACTATATGGTCTTTGAATGTGGTCAGCTAATTAGAAATAGCATTTACTGTATTTTATTTCAATCAATATATCAAAAAGCCTTCAGAATTCATATGTAGATACTTTTACTTGCTATGGACAAAACCAAAATATTTTTTCCTGTGCACAAGAGGCCCAAGAAGCAGTGCTGCTGAGGATGTTTAAAAAATTTATGCAGTTCATGAGTTGGTGCTTTCTCATATCTTGACAAGATTGTGCCTCCGGCAAAGCAAGGGCATGACTGCTGTTGGGGGAAAAAAAAACCCACACAAAATATGGAAATATTATTTTTTTGGTAGCGGATTATTGCTGTGGAATTTATGTTTGCTTTTGAAAAACATATCAAGGTACTAAAGTACAGTGCTTTTATTTACTCAGATAAATATCAGATAACAGGTTATTAGACAAGTGCTGTTACAGGATAAAACAAATCTTCTGGCAGACTCATCCCATCCCAGATGGGTCCAGAAGCATGTCATAAAACAAAGTCTGTTGCAAGTAACTGCAACAGAGTTACTGGGCTACAAGGCCAGACCTCATTTAACTCTGCTACACAGATCCCTACTCTGAAATTTTGCCTTCAGTTTTCATTTTTTCACTAATTCATCAACTGCCAGATTGTCTGTTTTCAGTCCTTTCCCTGAGCTTCTGTCCCTCCCAGCTCCAGCACACCTGTGCAAAGATCTTCTTAGCCTTTGAAACCTGCTGCTTGGGACAGGAAGCAGAGCTGGTTGTAGGCACGATGTCACTTCTTACATTTTCCGCTGCTTGCCCTCTGGGCACTAAATCTGACAGGAGAGTATTTCTGTTGTTGAATGGTAAAACCCACTTCACTTCCGCTAGAAACACAGAGATCTCTAGGGTTCATCTATTCAGTAACTAGTCTTAATTTCTCCAGCTTTAGGTTTTTCGATGGGCCCTTCCAAAGCTCTGAGGAGGCAGAAAATTATTTACTTCCTTACTTCCTTTTGCAGTTTTCTAGAGTTCTAATTAGAACATGCTGAGTTATAACATGTTGAGTAAGAGTTGTTGAGTAACAAGATTACTCATTTCATTGTTATTCATTATTTCTCTTTCATTGCCATTCAATATTTCTCTTTCTTAAGTTATGAGGAAAATATAACTATGCTATAAATTGAGAATTCAGTTTTAATTTTGACATTTATTTTTGTATACAGACATCTTTGACATCACTATTATTGACAGAATTTAAAAATAGAAACATATTTTCTTTTGAAGTGTACTCATTTTAGAAGTCAGCTCACAACAGATTCATGTATAAAAAAATAGTAAGAAGCATAATAAAAACTTAAATCACTTGTTAAATGGCTTTATATTAGGGCCAACTGATTATTTAAGGTCCTTTGGTTGGAGTTAAGATAAAGGTTTGTAGCAGGAAGACATGTACCTTATTTAATTCAGGGTAGTTCACTACTTCCAGACTGAAATTATTTAATGTTTATCAAAAAACAGTGTTTAGTTCAACAAATCACAACTGACCATTTTTGATAAATAATTATACCTTAATGCATCAGCAGCTAGTTGACTGCATTGTGGTTATTTGTGGAAAAAGACATTCTAAAGCAAAGCTACCAGCTGGATGTATTTTTAATTAGTTCATAGGTATTCTAGGGTATTCATTTTTTTTTTTTTCTTTGGGAAAGCTGAGCCCAAATTTCTCATCATAGCAAACATTTTGACAGTCATTATAGGATATTAAGCTGGTCTGAAGGTTGGGGAAGAAATTCAGTCAATAACTAGGTGATAGACTATCAAGGAAAAACTTCAGTGTAGATCTGAAGGCTTATTATCAAGCACCTCTTTTTAACTTCATTTTTTATTACAATGAAGAGCCAGCTGTTTTGTTCTGTTTCTCTCCTGGTGTTGCATGCTTTCTCTGATTCTGTTGCACTTCAAGCAAAGAGATCAGAAAGGAATTTTTGGACAGATGGTGGTGTTGATTCCAGTTATAATTTATATGCCAGCTCTGTCTAGAATTACATTTGTGCCATATGCACTGGTTTTTACTTTCCCTTTGGAAATGGTTTTAAGTGCAGGAACAAACAAGATCCCAAAATAATGTCATTTTTCCTCCCCCTGGGGTTATACTAAATGCACCTCTGCAAGGTGTTAATGGACAAGGTGTTTCAACCTCATATTACATCTCCATAAGTGTGAGGCCAGCCTCATCTGCTGAGGACAAGTCTCCTAGGAGAACTAGTTATGCAAAAGATGGAAATTAACTTATATTAAGAGAATAAACTGAAATGAGATATGTAAATTTTAGTTGATATTTGGAGCCAGATACACTACATGAATTATCCTCTAAAAATCTGCCCCTCTAAATTGAACAGAAAGCATCAAAATCATTGAACAAAAAGCAGGAATATTTTCCTTTTTATAGCTTCTCCTTTTAGTAACATGGAGTGTAGTGGTTGTGCTTATAATAATTCATTATACACAAAAATACAGAAGGCAAATAGGCAATATACTATATTCAAACAGTGCACTCATAGTGTAGTTTATATTCAAAGTGTAGGGCTTTAGTTTAACAGCAAAATCAACCACAGGTAGGGCAGACAGGTTAAATTATTTTAAATGTATAAACAGGCTACAGGATACAAGACCCTCACTAACTGATGCAACCGGGAAGAAAATTCCTTTGTGCAGTTTACACCATATTTTACCTCTACAGGTGATATTTCAGTTTCCATGAAGCTTAGTTGGAGAGGTAAAACAGCAGAGAGGACCATCAAGTGAGATCTAACCTTAGTCATATTTTTAAAATAGCACCAATTATTTTAGAAGCAAGATGTCTTTTGCTTCACTTCTTACAGTTTATGGGTCAAATCCTTGACTCTGTCAAAAGAGGATTAGGGAGTTCATCCCTGACAATTTTACAGATAATTTGAGGATTTCCCTGTTACAGGTAAGTTTTTCATGTTATAAATTAACTGCTCTGGTATTAAATCACCTTTTTCACAAAAGCCCCTGGTAGCAGAGTTATAATTACAGCATCTCAGAGAGAATTAGTTAGGAATAATCTGTTGAAATTATATTGTTAAAAGAAATACCCTTTTCATTTTCCAGTCACAAAATGGCAATGATATATTTTTCCTGTTAAGAGAGTTGAAATGATGGCCCCTTGGTTGTCTGTTTTGGAAGTCCTCAGTTTTATTTTTTTTACAGGAAAAATATTATACATTGCAGGACAGACAAGTTGATCAGTATCTGGGTTGTTCCACATTATGCAATCTATTATCTGGTAGACACAGACATAGAGAAGTATATGTCTTTTCTTTAGGCTTCCTGTAATATGCCAACACACTTTAAGATGCAGAATATACCAAAGAGATTGTGTCAGAAAGTTAGTATTTCCTTGACAACTCTCATTCTGTGCATCTAACAAGGGGAAAGTAGACAAAAAAGGAAAGGAAAGGAAAGGAAAGGAAAGGAAAGGAAAGGAAAGGAAAGGAAAGGAAAGGAAAGGAAAGGAAAGGAAAGGAAAGGAAAGGAAAGGAAAGGAAAGGAAAGGAAAGGAAAGGAAAGGAAAGGAAAGGAAAGGAAAGGAAAGGAAAGGAAAGGAAAGGAAAGGAAAGGAAAGGAAAGGAAAGGAAAGGAAAGGAAAGGAAAGGAAAGGAAAGGAAAGGAAAGGAAAGGAAAGGAAAGGAAAGGAAAGGAAAGGAAAGGAAAGGAAAGGAAAGGAAAGGAAAGGAAAGGAAAGGAAAGGAAAGGAAAGGAAAGGAAAGGAAAGGAAAGGAAAGGAAAGGAAAGGAGAAAAGAAAAGAGAAAAGAGAAAAAAGAGAAAAGAGAAGAGGAGAGGAGAGGAGAGGAGAGGAGAGGAGAGGAGAGGAGAGGAGAGGAGAGGAGAGGAGAGGAGAGGAGAGGAGAGGAGAGGAGAGGAGAGGAGAGGAGAGGAGAGGAGAGGAGAGGAGAGGAGAGGAGAGGAGAGGAGAGGAGAGGAGAGGAGAGGAGAGGAGAAGAGAAGAGAAGAGAAGAGAAGAGAAGAGAAGAGAAGAGAAGAGAAGAGAAGAGAAGAGAAGAGAAGAGAAGAGAAGAGAAGAAAAGGACCCAAATCAATTCAAGCCCGATTTTCAGAAGGAAGAAAAAGATTTAAAATATATATTTTAGTCTGGAATGTAGTGGGATATTAGTTACTTTAGATTATTGTGGAAGAGCAATAAATGTCATAAGGATGATCAGATGAAAATAAAGTATTATTTTTCCTTCTTAATAACAGAAAAAACACAAATTAATTTTGTCTTCTTTTTTCCACAAGTATTTTTTTTTCATACATAGATTTCACTTCCCTCTGAAAACAGCAGAGCAATATAAAGAAAAATTTTATTTCCTTTCTTTTAATATTGTAGGGTTGAAAAATACTATTTGCAATTACTTTTATGATACTTTCTGCCACTGCAAAATATAAAATAATTTCATTATAATGTGATAAAATAACAGGTCCATAAGACATCATTGTGGATTTATACAATGGGACTTGTTTCTCTTTTTCATATTAAATGTTCCTTCCAGGTTTTGTTGAAGGGAAATTTTGTTCTTTGCATAGCAGGTAAGAAAAAATAAAATTAATATGAATAAATAGCACTATGTATGTGATAGCAAAAATATTCTGTGGTAACTGCCAGATGTAGCCTATCTTATACTTTCTGTTCCTTGAGTACAATGGAAAAATTAAAACTTTTATGTGATATACACTTTTTGGGGGGCAGGGAGCTTTCAAGAAACCAATGGGCAGCCTCTGAAAAGCACCATTGGTAAAGTTTCACCAGATTCTTAATCCTATTACATCAATGCTATTTACTGCCTTTACTCACTATCAGGACCATTAGGTTGTTCTTTTTTTTTAACTTTGTGGTTGTGCTTTTTTTTGGGGGGGGGGGGGGGGAGGGGTGTGCGTGTGCATGATTTGTTTTTCTTATTCTTTGTGGGTTTTTGCACCAAGCTTGGTGCTGAGGATCTTATCTCACCCTGGGCAGCCTTATTGAATCTGATTTTCTCTCTCTCATGGAGTTGTTATGCTTTAATTATCACTAAGCCACCTTGATCCTTAATTATTCTATTAGCACTGCTAGCATTATCCTGAATATGCATCTTGGGAGGGGGTGGGGTGTTCTAATGTTATCTTTAAATTACTTAAATTAACTGAAGAAAAGATGCATTCTTCTTTAATAAAATAAGCTGCCAAAATCTGTAAAGAAAGCAACACTAAAGGGATAAAACAAAAAGACATTATTTCTAGCCAGCCATATTTTGTTATGTAGTTTATCATAAATGCCATGGATTTTGCTAACATTTGTTCACATGTATCTTGACTTCATATTTTTCCAGGCCCCTTCTTCTTTCTTGAAGAGGTGGAGGAATTTCATAAGCTCTGATCTCTGAAGTGGAAAAGAATAAAATAAATCAATACTTCATTCTTTTACACAAGACTGTCTCAAATTTTTCAGTAGTACTAATATTGTCTGGTCTGATGCATCCAGTTGTAATACCTTGGAGTGCTAGAGATCTAAAGGATCAATTAAATTTAAGCCCATTTACTAACAAAAAATTATCTCAGCAGATCATTTCTATTCTTCCAAGTTAAAAACCAGCAAAATGTATTCTGCAATTCTAGCTATTCCCTAGGTGTGAATGTAAATGTCCATATCATGTAGCAAAATTTCACAAAAGAGAGTATAGAAAATGTAACTCTTTAATCTTTGTTTATCACAAAATTGTTGTCTGTATTAACACTGAACGATCATTTTCTGGTCTACTGTCTCTAGAAATGGTGAACAGGTTTTACCTGGAAAGATTTCTGACAAAAAAAATTTTGAAGTAGAAAATAAAAGTGATTATTTATGACAACATTTTAATATAAATTTCTAGAAAACACTCATGGGAAATTTTTATTTGAGTTGATATTTTACAATGAATTTTATCGTGGGCTAGATTAGGAGGACTTTTGCCAGCTGGTTGAGGGAGGTGGTCCTTCCCCTCTACTCATCATTGGTGAAGCCACACCTGGAGTCCTGTGTTCAGTTCTCAGCTCCCCAGTGCAAGACAGACATAGACACATGTCATTATAATAACTATGAATTTTGCATTAAATGTCTTCACTCTTTGCAAATATAGAATGTATGTGTGTTCTGAAAATTTTCAGCCATAGTAAATGTGTCTCCATCTGTCCTACTGAAATATAATTGTGAAAATCTTGATTTTCATATACAAGGATTGAAGGTCAGTCCTCTGAACAAAACCAGAGCACTTCGAACAAATATATTTTATTTATTTTTATTTTAAAAATTATAATTTCAATGAGGCACAAATTTTCCAACTAATTCTAAACAACCTATTTTATTGTCAGAGAGCAAGGAGCTGACATAATTTATAATAGCGAAATTTAGAGTACTTCAAGTGAAGTCAGTGGTATTGACTTCAGTGGCGAATTAGATTTACTCTTGTGTGCTTCAGATCAGAAATAACATTTGTTCTGAATTTATTGTTCTGAAAATTAAAGAAGAAAGTGCAATTTATTTTATTTTGGTGAGGAAGAATGTCTTTGGGGAGAGCAGTATTTCTTTTTTCTCTGTTAGTACATGATTCTTAGAATCACAGAATCATAGAATACCAGGTTGAAAGAGACATCAAGGATCATCTGGTCCAACCTTTCCTGGAAAAAAAAAAAAAAAAAAAAAAAAAAGGAGAACTGCAATGATTCTTGCATAATAGCAAAATTTCTGGAAAATTTCTGATGCAATTATCTTGCTGTGAGACCATGTTTTACTGTTTCATCAACTCTGCCTGAAATGCCTTGTCATCAGTTTTATCAGAGATGGATGCTTTTCTGAGGAAAGCTAAAAAACTATCTCTAAATTACTGTCAAAAATCCAGGTGAGGACATACAGGTCAACCTGCACTCTCAGCTCTTTTTTTCCTCAAGTATATAACTATTGACATTCTTTTTTAAAACCTTTAAAATGCCACGTAATTGAGGGAAGACATGTTTGACCCTCAACTTTGTACGGCACAATGAATGTGGATATCACATAGCTGAAGAGTTAATGAAGACATAGAATACCTAGCTGGACTCTCTCCCTGATTGACTGGATCTCTGGTAACCTTGTTTCTAAAATAAACTCAATAGACATTTTTCCACAGGAGACATTTTAACAAGTATAAACACAGTCAACTATTAGTAAAAGTACTGTCTAAAATTATGGTGTCTTTAATTTCCTAGTATTTTTAAAAATTAATTCCTACCTTCATTTTGTTCAGGTAGTGAGGAATAGCTCTTCCAATTGACAGCTCTGAGACTTGCTTCTGAATTTTAAAACAGTTCTTTCCAGCTCACACTCTGTTGCTGCTCATTTTTAAACTAAGATCTTTGTTGTGCATGTGTTCTTGGTAGTGATATAAGGTAAGCGAACAGTGAGGTGCATGGCATTGAGTAAGAAAAGAATACACTTACAGGTGAGTCTGCCGGACTTGCACTGTTGCTTTCAGTTTTTACAGTATGAACTAGCTAAAACTAAAACTCAGTGGAAACATAAATGCAATTTCAGGATGTTGTTTTCATAATGTACTTTGTAGAGGGATGTGTTAGGAGGTGTGTTGTCTTCCTCCACTTGCCCTTTTATTAATGTTCTAGTTTTGATTTTATAAAAATTTACTGCTGACTATCATGGCACACTGGTATTCTTAAAGCCAAAGGGAAATCTGCTTTAGAAAAGAAAGGAAGTAAGGTTTGAGTCTCAACTCTCTTGTACTTGATATCATAAGCAAAAATTCTTAAGCATTATTCCTGCACTAACTCTTGCCAACAGACCCTATTATCAATTTTGCATGGTCTATGTGAAATGAATTTACCTAACTTCAAAAATATCTGTAAATTGTTTTCAAGATCAAATGTAAAATATTAGTCATATTAGTGTGGCAGGTGCACCCACCCTGATGAAGATGAGGCTTTCCAACCATTGAGACATAGTGTTTGACGACTCTTTCTCGCACCCTTGATTTTGTGTCTTTATGTTTATTGGTGTCCTCAGCCAGTAAGAACTGACATTGGCCACAGATCAGATTCAGCTTGGGTATAAATGGAGTCCTGCTAGGCGGCCATTTTGAGCCACTCTTCTTCAGAGCAGGAAGGCTGCAGTTGAGAACTCTCCTCTTGGGTCAGGACATTACCCAGGGAAATTCCTCAAGGTTGAGAGCCCTCACTTGTCAGGTGAGTGCATGTTTTGGATTATCATTTAAATCCTAGTAATTCCTTAAATTGTTTGTGTACTAATAGTTTCCTCTCACGGGTATCCATATCTATAGTCTATTAATGATTGCTGGTGTGCTAACTGAATTTTCTCAAAAACAAAAAAAATATTTTTGAGTATTTGACTTATCTATTTTGAAAGCTTCCTCAACAATCAGTCATCTAAATCCAGCTTTAGTAACCAATGAAATAAAGAGAATAGTAAACATGTAAAGTAAACTCCTGCTGGTATTTATTTCCGCCCAAGAGAGAAAAAAATGTTTATGCCTCTATAAATCATTGCAGTTGTCCTGTAGAAAATATTTTGTTGCAAAATGTGCTTAATGGACAAAGATCTACATGTAAGCAAGCATGTAACATACTGTTCTGGAAAGTTACAGGGTAACAGGGGTTCGGGAAATCCTGCTAATGAACTGCAATATATGTAAAAATATAAAATTTATTGTATTAATAGTATAGGTCAAACTAATATCTAATGTTGTTTGTGCAGATGAATAAAGAAAATGCATGTGTTCTAGTGACGAACCTTTTTCAAAGGCACGTTATTATTTGTTTAAATAACAATGACAAAGTCTGGGAAATATTTTGATCTGTTGGATGGTTACAAGTTTCTAGAGAAAAGAAAACGGATACTAGTATTCCACCTATAAATCAACAGTAGATAATATCACCAGAGACAGTACTAGAAATCATTAACAGAGTACTAATTATTACCAGAGTACCATGGTGGAAATAGAATTTCTTATCTAGAGTGTTGAGGTAAATTAGAGACCTTAATTGACAGAAGTATGCTGTTAGACAAGCTCAGAGCAAATACTAAATTGTAACAATGACACAGGAAATAACAAATTTGGGAACTAGTAGCAAACAGTAATGAGAAGGTAATAAAGAAATTAAAGCTTAATGTACATTCATAAATTGTGCTGCTGTGAACAGCAATGACGCACACAACAGTAATGTAGATGATGCACAGAATTGTGTTTTACAGCAAATTACTTTTATTTAAATCAGAAACTTTCTATTGCTGTTGGCACGTTTTTGTCACAAACAGAATATTCTGAGAAAGTATCAGGCGTGGGTTTTTTTGCCAAAGAAATAAACTTTAACTGTGGCACACTATAATCTGAATTTTTTCAACACTGCACTAATTATGCTTCGGTAGAGAAGAAATTAGTATGTCTATTACTTCTCTTGCTACTGCATAAGAAATTGCTAGTTTAAATATGCATAGTTTTTACCAACCAAATAACCAAACTTTTCTCACAAAGACACTCAAATCAGCTGAGATGTATACAAGATTAGAATGTATGGACTACGATAAAAGTCCTCAGAAAAAAAGCAATAGGTGATGTGTTAGCACTGGAATATTTCCCCAAATAATTCTTTTTAATAATGAATAAATGTTTTTATAAATGCATGTATTTTAGAATTTTGATGTGGAAATTAGGTGCAAGGAAGGATAGCAGTGAATAGGAAAAAGGCAGATAGAATTAAGTCAGAAAAGAAAAAAAGAGTTCTGAGTGACTGATTCACTGAAGTTAGTCTTGTCAAAACACAAGTTTTAAATTAAATCTGAAGTCTTGGAAATTAATTTAAATTGTTAAAATTTCATATTTTAGGCTTAGATATACTTTTTCTTTTAAGTTTTTAGAAATAAATATGTTTCCCTTGTTATCCTCCAATAATTCAGATATTTGGAGATTTCAAATAGTTTTGAGGAAAACACTTATGTACTGTGAAAAACTCTGGAGGAAAACTACCACCTTTCAGATCTTTATAAAGAAAATATTCCCTCCTTGCAATCAGTTTTGCCAAAATTGACCCCTTTCCTCTATGGACTTGAATCCAGTCATTTCCCTGATGAACCTGCATCCTTTTTCTCATGGAGGCTTAAGAAGTAAAAAGAATCTTTTCTACGGCTAGTACTGAACAGCACCCCCACCCACATGACCTACCTTCTCACCAAATGGTCATTCAGAGATCCACAGGGATAATATCCTGCCCTGTTCTAGGGGAAAAAAAAAAAAAAAAAAAAAAAACAACAAACACCTGTTTATGAAAGAATTTGGATAGAGATGGGAGAAATGAAGAAATGCTTCAACAGGCCAAATATGTTACCTTTTCCTGTGGGTGCTCCTCTGTCAGAGGTGATATCTGTACATCTATAAATTAATTTTGATTAAGGTAGTACTGTAGCAGCTTTTCCAAGGACTCTTAGAGCTTTAATCTGGAGGAAGAATTGAATATCTTTTGGAGGTGAACACATGACTGGTTTCCTCTCTGAAGTACCATACACTAAGGCATGCAGCATGAAGAACAAATAGGAGAAATTGTGTACTATGGTTGCTTTGAGATGAAAGAGATGTGGTGGGATAGGTCACATAAGTAGAGTGCTACATTGAGTGTATATAGTTTTTTCAGGAAGGACAGGCTGAGGAAGTGTGTCTGGGGAGTTGCCCTTATGTGAAAGAGCAGCGTGAATGATGAGCCACTTAAGAGTTTGGGATTTAGTGGGAGCAACACAGGTAGTGTTGTGGTGGGTACTTTGACAACTTCCTGGCACAGATGATCGAGGAGCAGATGATCAGAAGTGCTCTTCTGGATCTGATACTTAAAAAAATACTGATACTCACAAAAAAGGAAGTACTGGTGGGGCAGCCTTGGCTGCAGTGCTTATGAGACGGTGGAGTCCAAAACCCTGGGGTATGGCAGAGGAAAACAAAGGCAAAAAGTAGGATCACAGCCTTGAGCTTTGGGAGAGTGGACTTAGGCCTCTTTGGGGACCTTCTTGGAAAAATCTCATGGTATACAATCATAGAGAGAAGAGGTCTGCAGGAGAGCCAGTTGATTTTCAAGAGTCACCTCCTCCAAACTCAAGAATGGTCCATCCTGAGAAAAAGAAAATCAAGCAAAGATGACACAAGACTTGTATGGATGAGCAAGGAGTTCCTGGAAATACTCAAATATGAAAAAGGAAGCATAGAGAAGCTGGAAGAAGCATCTGGTGACCCAGAAGGAATATGAAGTCACTCTCAAAATCCGAGGGATAGGTTTAGAAATTCAAAACCCACCTGGAGCTAATGTGGCAAGGGACATGAAGGGTAACAAGAAGGGCTTCTACAGGAATATCAGGAAAAAGATGACTTCAGGAAATAAGTTACGTCATTATCAATTGTCAGATGGTGTTTGATGCAAGTCATACATATGGCATATGACATATTGTGTTATTTAACCATTCTGTAAATGTTTTGGTAAAGGAAAGTGAAACTGTTTTCTAGGTATTGAATCAATAGTAAATAATAAGAAGGAAAGAAGACTAACCTCAAAGATCCTGTGAAATCTTTAGAAAATATTCAAATACTTAAAAGTCCACAGAAGCACTTTACCTTTTGTTGCTCTCTGGCAGGTAGATGGTTGAATCAGTAGTTCTGAATGAATTTTGTGTACCTTTGGTGAGAAATGATGTATCTAATGCTAGAAATGGAATGTCAACTATTTTGTAGAAGATGAAAATCTTATAGTTCATAGTTGAAATGAAAGGCTAATTTATTTTGGTTATGTATTCCAATTTTTTTTTCAATCTGTTCTATCACAAACCTATGCATGCAAACAAAATCTGCTGTGATAATTCAGTGATTCAGAGGCATAATTCAGTCTTGTTTCAGTGGGATATGGGGTAAGTACATTTGCTGTTTCATAAGCAAATCAGAGAGCTGTCATGTAGACAATATCTGAAAGAATAATAAAGGGTAAATTAACTGAGCTCTTCCTATGCACAACATTTAGAGATATAAAATTCGGATGTTTTAAAATTGAAGGCGACAGTAGTATATAATTTTAGAAGAGATTTTACATTGTCCCATTATTCTATTTTGGAAAAAAATCCCAGTGCAAGGCTTGTGTTAAGCCAGTAGGGTTTCCCAAGCTGAGGACTCTGAAGCTCAGTCATAAATCTGAAGACAAATCTACTGTTTTGCCAACATTTCAGAAAGAATCATAGGATTATTCATCTTTAATTTTTAATAAACTGAGCTGCTAAGCTTTGGAAAGGTACAAATGCTAATATGGATAAACTCTGTAAAACTGTGGAAACTGAGTATTTTGCATTGCTTTAAGTCAAATTCACTCCTGAATAGAGTAGAACAACTGGAGAGCATTGTACACACATGGCAGTAGTACAGGAAATGGTCAGTGATTGGATGTTTTATAGATAGCAAAACCTCACTGTTTTATAGTAGGGAACAAGTCAATCAAGAAAAAAAAAAATGGAAGAAGGTGTGTCAAATGATAGGTAATCACTGTTCTGAATCCACTGGTGGTCAATCTGTTGTCTGAGAATAGAAAACATTTGCAAAAGTATCAACTTCATCCACAAACATGTACTTGCCAAAAATAGGTAGTGAAATAAAAGATATATTTTGTGGCAAGCAGATAGTTTCCCTATCATGACTGCAGATATTCTGGGAGCCTGTACTATTAAAGAAAAAAGGAATGTATCTTCAGAACAATGAATAGTTGAATGCTATTACGTTGTATCACCTTTCTTCCACATACCAATGTTCACAGAATGATATGCAGTACTGTCTTTGTTAATCTGTCTGATCATATACCTGTTGATTGTTGTCATGTCCAATAAATAAAATAAAAAAAATGGGGAATTTGTTGCATGTTGGATGATTTGCTTAAGAACAGTACTAAGCAGAAAAGAGAGATTGGCCACAATAAGAAAATAGCTGAAAAATAACTAGGGCCATCAAAGAATGTCTGATAAATGCAGGATTATGTCCAGTAATCCCAGGTACTACTGAAGATGCTGATACAAAATGGAAAAAACAAGGTTAACATAAAAGACTAAAGGAACAAATCCACATATAAAGAAAAGGGGAATAATTTAAAAATTATTATAGGGCAACATTTGAAGAGTAAAGTTCATCAAGACTTTTTACTGAAATCTCAATCTGAGACCACAGTATAACCATGAGACAGGCCAAGGAACTGTCGTGACAATGAGTAAAACTATGCCTGCCTGGCTTGGTAGAGAACGAATTAAAAGTAGAAATGATGACGTGACTACAGCAAAAGAATTTAACTACAAGTTAGGCTAATAATGAACAAAAATGAGGAAAAAAAATTACAAAATAAAAAGGCAAATATACAGTAGAGCTGGAACATTGTTGTAAAATCACTGTTAAAGAGATTTGAGAAGCAATGAAAATCTTTAGGAGAACACTCGCTACTTGAAGATTCAAAAGTTTCTGAAACGAATTGCCAAAATAATTCAAGAGGGTTTGAATGGTTTTAGTGGTATAAAATGTTCTTAAGAAATGTAAGAAAACCGATCTGCTAATGGTAACCTAAAAGGTCTACCAAACTACTGAGAAGATGAAAAGTTAATAGATAGCAAGAAATATAAAAAAATTGACTGTCAACAGCAGGAAAAAATATGCCCCTAACATGATAGGGGACAAAATATGGGGCCATCTAAGAACATATGAGTGTTAGGGCTCAGGTGAGTAAATTAGCATGGATTTCTCTAAAGTACAAATGTATGAACTGCAAATACAGTAAGATAACAAAACAGCATTGCAAGTTTGTGCTCACAGTGTGCCAGGCTCTTCTAGCTTTCATTGCACTAAACATAAAACAGAGGAGAAAGACACTTATTGACCAAGCCCATGGCATCTTCCAGAGTTTAAGTGAGACTGAACTAGTTACAAATAAACAGTACCTGAAGAGCTCACCTCCTCATATGATCATAGTTTTGAAGTCCTGTTCAAGATTTCTTTGAAATTGTCATACTGGGTGGCTGACTGTATCACGAAGACATCTTTTTCAGAACTGAATGAAAGTGGAAGACAAAGATGAGTTTACATATAGTGGTCAGATAAACTCTTTAGTTTTGCCTTATAATATCCAAATTGTTGTACTGAGACAATTTGCTTAGTGTGGTGTAACAGCTGCTACCTCCAGAGAAATATGTAGGCTCCAATTTCAGAGGACAGAATAAATATATTTTTATACCGAGAAGATTCTCTTAATGGTGCTGAAAAAGATATCAGTTGTGGAGAGTAATGTAGTTCAAGTGTCATTTCAGTTGTAGCCCTGAAGAAAATTATGTTTCCTGTCAGACAAAGAACTTCTATGTTAGTATTACTGCCTTTTTCTAGTAAGCTACAGGGATTTTATGTCTACAGATAATCTAAACCTTTTTCCAAACATCTGTGTCAAAAAGTTATGAAGAAAACAGACTGGTTGCCTGATAAAAATAAGCAGCATAAGCTTAAACCATTATGCAAAAAATATTACCACATATAATTTAGAGTAGCCCAAAGTGTTGTGTTGCATTGGATTGACTTTGGTAACAAGCATGGGCAGGTATAATGTTTGTGCTTCTTCAACAACTAAATGCATAAGAGAAATATCCATATATTACATAAACACACTACAACCACTCACAGTGTGGATGCTGTAGTATAATAGAAAAAACGCCTAAAGGTTAATCATCTAAGGGAAAAGATTAAATTGTCCTGCTACAAGACATGATCTTTCAGTAATGCTGAACAGGCATCTGGAGGGGAGGTTGGGTTTTGGATGTGGGGTTTTTTGTTTGAAATCATACCCTTCACTGAACAGTTGGTAGTTATAAAGTATGTGTTTAGATGAGCATGAACAATACCTTTTGCCTCTTTCTAGCCTTCTACAGAAAAATGACATTTCCTTATAAGAATGAACTTACTGTCAGACTCACATTGACTTTCCATTATATTTTTATTTATTTATTGAAAATTCTTCACACAAACCTGGAAACAGGCTTAGACCATCGTGTGAGTTATAATTAACATGTAAGAATGTTTATTTTAATATTCAGTGTAAACTGCACTGAATTCTTAGCAGACAAAATGTTAATGCTCCTGGTGGTATATGTTCCACAAAATCTTGGAAAAGCCCACAGTGTTTTTGATTTTAAAAGCTCACTACTATTTTAAGTTCAAGAAGGAGATGCAAGAGATTATTTGTGATGCTGTTAACAATTTTCCTGATTTCAGAGATTCTTTATTCTTTGATCTTTCATAGGCAAACCAAGAAGTAACTCAGTGAAAGACTGAATTGAGCCTCTAAATGCCTCCAACCAGAGGAGGTGGAGAACAACCCAAGTGGAAACCAGTTTGCAGCTTAGTGTGTACACAGGTAGGAGAAAAGATCTGGACACTAACTTTTGCTCTGCTGCAAAAAGCATTGAGACACAAATGTAAATGGGATATTCTAGGATGTAATTCCATCTTCTTGAGTTTGGGTTGAGGGGTGTGGTGGGTGAAAAGTGTTTGGTTTGGTTTTGATTAATTTTACAAACCAATGTGTAATCTGAATATTTCTGAAAAACATAGAGGCATCTATATAAGCAGGAAATCTCTGGTTTTCAATTTTATTCTAGAAAGTTAGGAAAGAAGGAAATAATCAGATCAGTGACTACTCTTGGCTGCTATTTATCAAAACAGTAAGAAAGAACAGAACTACTTCTCAGAGACATCTCCAGCAAGACAACTTAGTTTCAAGCACTCTGAGAAGCTGATTTTTGTAAACACTAACCACATCTTGCTTCCCCAATGAAATATTAGTAAATTATTTTCATACCTATGCCAAATAAGCACAGAAAACAGCCAATAGGAGAAGTTACACCTTTTCTGTGGTCATTTAATAATTTTTGGTTTTTGCTAATACATAGTCCTCAACAGTTCTGGCAATTATAACCAATTAATCCACAGATAAAGCTACTGATGTGTAATACTCTTTAATTTGAAGATGATGGATTGAGAAGTTTACTTGCTTGTGAGATATGTGGAGCAAATGAATAAGCATGTTCAAATTTGCACCTCTCTTTAAGAAAATTAAAAATACATCCTATTATGTAATTACATGATTTTGAGTCAAATGTGCTGTACACTAGAGAAAAAAGTCCAATTAGCTCCTACTTCTTTGTTATTTATAATGAAAATACTTACTGTTTGGGTATAATTTTTTCACAGAGTTAATTAAGTCCAGATGATCATTTATTCCCCAAGAGAACTAACTGTTGTTCTTGTAAGGTTTTTATTACAATTATGTAATTAGTGATTTTTGTACATATACATATTAGAAAGAAAAAAAGACCTTCTGGTTTTATGGCCCTCCCTCCCCTCTTAAACTTGCATAGCAGCACTGTAGAACAACATACTTCAATGCGAGTACAAAGATTCTGAAACATGAAGGTGAAAGGTACATACCACCTATTTTGTGCACTTGAACATCACCTACAGAGTCTCGCCAGAAGTCACTGCTCACTGCAGTAATAAAAGAATAATTTTATTACTTATTGGACCTCCGCAATGAGAGAGTTAAACAAAATAAGCCCTGTTAATGAAAGAAGTATGTGCATATTATATATCAAAATCAAACTAGAAGACAATTGATGAAGAAAGCACGTGAAATTTCTGTTTCTTTGTGTAGCTATTCTTTTCTTTTTGGAGAAAATTGTATAATCCATTATGAAAAGTAAAGACTGTTTTTCTGTAAACAATTTCCATCGTATAGCTGGGAGCCTCTGTCACAGACGCAAGTTGTGAAGGGCCACAGATCACCACTGTAATGAAATCTAAGCTCAACTGGATGAATGTGTCATTCAGAAAGGCAAAGTCTTACCTTGTCCTCAAGAACAGTAGCTGTTGCATCACAGCAGCATTAGGGACTGCAAAATTCAGGAGATGCCCTGTAAATCGGTACAGGCTATAGGCAGGGCAGCAGGATCATGCCTCTCTCACCCATTTACCATACGAAGACAATTTTTAACACGTTGGCGGTACCTTGATACCCTGCTCCTGTAACAATAACTTCCCTCTCTGAAACTTCCAAGGACTCAGAAACAGTCACCTGCTGAGTTACTGAGACCATTCCCTTTGGAGCCAGGATCTATGTTATTAGTTATGAACCATGAAATAACCTGTATCTTGGATCACAGAATCACAGAATCATCTAGGTTGGAAGGGACCTTGAAGATCATCTAGTCCAACCGTTAACCTAGCACTGACAGATCCCAACTACACCATATCTCTAAGCGTTATGTCAACCAGCCTCTTGAACACCTCCAGGGATGGGGACTCCACCACTTCCCTGGGCAGCCCATTCCAACGCCTGACTACCTATTCTGTAAAGAAATACTTCCTAATATCTAGTCTAAACCTTCCCTGGCGCAACTTGAGGCCATTACCTCTTGTCCTATCGCTTGTTACTTGGTTAAAGAGACTCATCCCCAGCTCTCTGCAACCTCCTTTCAGGTAGCTGTAGAGGGCGATGAGGTCTCCCCTCAGCCTCCTCTTCTCCACACTAAACAACACCAGTTCCCTCAGCCGCTCCTCATATGACATGTGCTCCAGACCCTTCACCAGCTTCGTTGCTCTTCTCTGGACACGCTTGAGTCATTCAATGTCCTTTTTGTAGTGAGGGGCCCAAAACTGAACACAGTCATCGAGGTGCGGCCTCACCAGTGCCAAGTACAGGGTTAAGATCACTTCCCTGTCCCTGCTGGCCACGCTATTTCTGATACAAGCCAGGATACCATTGGCCTTCTTGGCCCCCTGGGCACACTGTTGGCTCATGTTCAGCCGACTGTCAATCAACAACCCCAGGTCCCTCTCTGACTGGCAGCTCTCCAGCCACTCCTCCCCAAGCCTGTAGCGCTGCTGGGGGTTGTTGTGGCCAAAGTGCAGCACCCGACATTTGGCCTTATTGAAGCTCATGCAGTTGGCCTTAGCCCATCGCTCCAGCCTGTCCAGATCTCTCTGCAGAGCCTCCCTACCCTCGAGCAGATCAACACTCCCACCCAACTAGGTGTCATCTGCAAACTTACTGAGGGTGGACTCGATCCCCTCATCTAGATCATCAGTAAAGATGTTAAACAGGAGTGGCCCCAAAACCTGCCCCTGGGGGACACAACTCGTGACTGGCCACCAGCTGGATTTAATTCCATTCACCACCAGTCTTTGGGCCCGGACATTCAGCCACATTTTTACCCAGTGACGCTTGTGCCCATCCAAGCCACAAGCAGCCAGTTTTGTGAGGAGAATGCTGTGGGAAACGGTGTCAAAGGCCTTACTGAAGTCAAGGTAAACTACATCCACAGCCTTTCCTTCATCCAATAAGCAGGTCGCCCTGTCGTAGAAGGAGATCAGATTTGTCAAGCAGGACCTGCCTTTCATAAACCCATGCTGACTGGGCCTGATCATCTGGTTGTCCCGCATGTGTTGTGTGATGGTACTTGGGATGAGCTGCTCCATCAGCTTCCCGGGCACCAACGTCAAGCTGACAGGCCTGTAATTTCCTGGATCGTCCTTCCAACCCTTCTTATAGATAGGCGTCACATTGGCTAGTTTCCAATCTGTCGGGATCTCCCCGGTCAGCCAGGACTGCTGGTAAATGATGGAAAGCGGCTTGGCAAGCACCCCAGCCAGCTCCTTCAGCACCCTCGGGTGTATCCCATCCAGTCCCATAGACTTGTGTGTGTCTATGTGATGCAGTAGGTCACTGACTGTCTTCTCCTGGATTACAGGGGGATCGTTCTCCCAGTCTCTGTCTTCTGGCTGAGGAGGCTGGATTCCCTCAGTACAACTTGTCTTGTTATTAAAGACTGAGGCAAAGAAGGCATTAAGCACCTCAGCCTTTCCCTCATCACTTGTTACCATGTTTCCTCCTGCATCTAGCAGGGGATGGAGGCTCTCCCTGGTCTTTCTTTTGCTACTGACGTACTTATAGAAACATTTTTTGTTATCCTTGATTGCTGAAGCCAGAGTAATTTCCAGCTGGGCTTTAGACCTCCTGATTTCTGCCCTGCATAGCCTCACAGCATCTTTGTAATCACTGTGAGTGGCCAGCCCCTTCTTCCAAAGGCTGTAAACTTTCCTTTTCTCCCTGTTTAGCCAGGGTGGTCTTCTCTGTCGCCAGCTTCTCTTACAGCACCTGGGGACCACCTGCTCCTGAGCCATTAAGACTTCCTTCTTGAAGAGTGCCCAGTCTTCCTGGACCCCTATACCCTTCAGGATCGTCTCCCAAGGGATCCTTTCAAGCAGGTGCCTAAACAAGACAAAGTCAGCCCTTTTGAAGTCCAGGGTGTCAGTTCTGCTTAGCCCTCTCCTGGCCTCTCTAAGAATAAAGAACTCTATTATTTCATGATCGCTGTGCTCTAGTCGTCCTCCGACCGCCACATCATCCACCAGTCCTTCTCTGTTCACAAAGAGGAGATCCTGTAGGGCACCTTCTCTGGTTGGTTCTCTCACCAGTTGCGTCAGGAAGTTGTCTCCTGATAAGGAAACCTAGCCCTGGCTCCTTTTTTTTTTTTTCCCTTTTGCGTCTTCCTCTTGTGCATAATGTCACCATAGACTTTTCTTCTATTTTTTTTAGACTACCCCTGAGATCATATCACACTATTTAAATCTGCATCTCTTCACAACAACTACTTTAAAATGTCCTTTCTTTTTGGAGTAAAAGTTCTTAGAACAAAAACTTGTGAATGAACAGCAAACTTTATGCAAATGGGATGACCGTGAATTTTTACTGCCTAAGGGGGTAAAAAGAGCAATAAATCTTTTACAGTTTCTCTGGAACTGTTCAAGTTACCACTTCAGGTGTTTTTCATTCAATGAAAAGCTTTTGCAATGTGAGGAGCCAAAGCAGTTCATGTGTTTATCTTACTCATTAAACACAAGATGGTGATAAAGGGTCAGAAAAAGTGCCTTGACAGGAAGTTAAAGCCATTTCAGGTTCATGGCATAATGTCAGTATGTTCACACTATTGTTCTAAATTGAAATAACTTAGACTAAATTAGATTGTCAAAGGAAAATGGGAATCAACTATACCATCTTTTTGTTTGTTTGTTTTGTTTTGTTTTTTTAAACTATTTGCTGTATGCCAAATAAGTATAGCTTAAGAACATTTAATAACTAAAATTTTGCAATTACCAGAAAATATAACTTGTTGGAAGACAAAATTTTCAAGGTTAGGAAAGGATGAGTTTTTAAACATTTGGAACCAAATAATCATTGAAAAATATAGCCTGAAAGGGAACTTGAGGCCAGACAGTTCAACCTGCTACTCGGAGCTGGTGAAATCAGACTGGGTTGCTCAAGCCTTTATTCAGCTTGATGTTGAAAATTTCCTATTTGTTTCCATAGATTTTAAAAATTGAAAAGCAATCAGAATTGTAAAGACATTATCACTTCAAGTTACAGTGTCTTCTAGTGTAATCAAATATTACTGGCAAAGTAAAGCTTCAGAACTCCACCAATGAAGATGAATGATTCCTCTGTGAAATGGAGAGCTCTCTTTCATAGCTGTTCTCTTCTCAGAGTAATCTTAAAAAATCCACAGAGAATTAAGGAGGTGTTCAATTAAAACTGCCACCCAAAAAAAAAAAACAAAACCCCAAAACCAAAAGGGCAATATAGTCTATTTTTAAAAAAAACAACAACAAAACACAGAGCTATATGTTTCCATAGATAAAATGAATTTAAATGAATTTCCTCGTTAATGTGCTAACAGATTTTTTCTGCAGCAGTGCTGAATATGACTGAACATCTGCTATGGATAAGTACATGCAGTGTTTAAACAAACATGCCAGCTGGCATGTTGAAACCACCCTGTAGACTTACCTCTGACCAGGTAAAAATTTTTGCATTTAAAAAAAAATGCAATAAATGCATTTTAAAAAAATAATGAACAAAACAAAAAAAATCAACACTGAATTAATTCAATAGCGACTCAGTCTAAAAATCTATATACGTCATATAACAGACCCCCTTTTTATTAGTTTCTTCTGGGTTTTTTTGGTCTAAACTGGAAAAGAAAAGAAATACATTGAAATGCTCTGATATCTAGTTATAAATACTCTTTGCCCCACCTTTATTTTTTCCAGATTATTTTATCTTTCTTGTAGGACATACCGTAAATTATCTGCAAGGTACCTGAATTCTCACAGTGGTGTATGTCTCTAGGTTGACAACCAGAGAAGTTGCTTATTACATGGCAGTAGTTTCCCACATTCGTTGGGAGTGGTTCAGGCTTAAGGAGTGGCCATCATCTGGGTAAAAGAATGGTTGAGATGTATAGTTGTACTATGTGCAAAAAAATGCTTATTCTCGACAGAAAACCTAAGATTATGCTGATCATGTGTGTTTATTAAATTGATCCAAAGTTGTGTGCCTTTCTGCAATATGTATTTCAATAATTTCTTTATACATGTATTAAAAAAACCCAAAGATTCTTATACTTGGTAGCTTGCTTGCCTTTATAGCTCATCACTGAGAAAAACATTAATTAAATTAACTGAAATCATCACTGATATTACATTCGTTTAAATTGTGGTACAGATAAATGAACCTATCTTTTCATTTGCCATATTATCGATAGTTTCTGAAGTAGTTACTGCATATCAATTATACCATCATAAATATAATTCATATCTGTGTCAAAATGATCCTGTTAGTATGAGCTTATGTGAAGGAGTTCTTTTTTCTTTTTTACTTAATGTTCATTTCCAGATATCAACTGTCAGAAAACAAACACCTTGAGAGAAAAAAGAGTGCAAATTGCCTCATTTTATATATCAATTTGTAGATGAGTCTATAAAGAGTGCAAGTCCTTTACATCTCAAAAAAATAACAGAACCTCTTCTGGAAATTGTTGACCATATAACCTCTGCTCCTTCTCTGAATTGTCCTTAGGAAAAACTTATAATTTCTCATTAACTTTTCCTACAGCTTCAGTTCAAGTTTGTCATGAATCAGAGGAAGGCCACTAGTATGTGACCACACAGAAGAAGCTTGATTCTGATTTCAGGTAGAAGATTAACCATTTGGAATATAATCTCTTGTACTTTACAGTAAAACTTTACAAACCTTGTGGTAGAATTTACAGTTGCATATATTATAAACTCGATAATTGATAGGAATATTTGAAACTACCATGTTTTCAAATTTTTTAACTGTACAGCTATAATTTTTTTTTTTTTTAAATTTCATGAAACATTCAGCTTTCTGATTAGGAAAGTATTTTTAATATTCCCAGTGAAAAGAAAAACATCTGTTTATACCTTTCATATGTGTTTGAGACTGAAAGTTTTCTTCTCTGAAAATTTTAGTTAAGAAATTGTTATGAGCTTGATTTCCTTCTCAATGAAATTAACCAAAACAATAACAAAGTATAATAATTTCACAAAAATACTGACATGTGGCTGGAGAGCTGTCTGGAAGAAAAGGATCTGGGGGTTCTAATTGGCAAGCAGCTGAACATGAGCCAGCAGTGTGCCCGGGTGGCCAAGAAAGCCAACGGCATCCTGGCTTGTATTAGAAATAGTGTGACCAGCAGAAGTAGGGAGGTGATAGTCCCCCTGTACTCTGCACTGGTGAGGCCACACCTGCAGTATTGTGTCCACTTTTGGGCACCTCAATACGAGAGGGATATCGAGGTGCTGGAGCGAGTGCAGAGGAGGGCAACGAAGCTGGTGAAGGGCCTGGAGAACAAATCCTATGAGGAGAGATTGAGGGAGCTGGGACTCTTCAGTTTGAGGAAGAGAAGTCTGAGGGGAGACCTCATCACTCTCTACAGCTACCTGAAAGGACATTGTAGAGAGGTTGGTGCTGGTCTCTTCTCACAGGTAATTAGTAATGGAACAAGAGGGAATGGCTTTAAACTGCAACAGGGTAGGTTCAGACTGGACATTAGGAAAAAATTTTTCACAGAAAGAGTGGTCAGACAGTGGAATAGGCTGCCCAGGGAGGTGGTGGAGTCACCATCCCTGGATGTGTTTAAGGGTTGTTTACATGAGATGTTGGGGGATATGGTGTAGGGGAGAACTTTGTAGAGTAGGGCTGATGGTTGGACTCGATGATCCCAAGGGTCTTTTCCAACCTGAATGATTCTGTGATGAGTGGTGTTCCTTGGGGTTCAATTCTAGGGACAGTTCTGCTCAATATATTTAACAATGATCTGGATGCAGGAGTTAAATGCACCATTAACAAGTTTGCTGATGATACTAAACTGGGAGGTGCTGTTGACTCTCTTGTGGGACAGGAGGCCTTCTAGAGGGATCTAGGTAGATTGGAACATTGGGCTGTGATTAATGGGATGAAATTTAACAAGTTGAAATGCCAGATTCTGCATCTAGGACAGAGTAACACCAGGTAGAATATAAATTGGGAGAGGAGTGTCTGGAGAGCAGCCCTGCAGAAAGGGACCCAGGGGTGCTGGTTGACAGCAGGCTCAGTTGGAGTCAGCAGCATGCCCTGGCAGTCAAGAGGTCTAACCTCATCCTGGGGTGCATCCAACACAGCATAACAAGCCAGTGAAAAGAGGTGATTATCCCGCTGTATTCAGTGTTGGTGCAGCCTCACCTTGAGTACTGTGTGCAGTTCTGGGCCCTGCAATTTACGGATGTGAAGGTACTTGAATGCATCCAGAAGAGGGCAACAAAGCTGGTGACAGAGCTGGAAGGAATGTCCTATGAGGAGCAGCTAAGGACTCTGGGCTTGAGTAGTTTGGAGAAAAGGAGGCTGAGGGGTGACCTCATTGTTCTCTACAGCTTCCTGAGAAGGGGAAGTGGAGAAGGAGGTGCTGATCTCTTCTCCCTGGGATCCAGTGATAGGACCCATGGGAATGGTTCAAAGCTGCATTCAGGCAAGGTTCAGACTGGACATTAGGAAACATTTCTTTACAGAGAGGGTGGTCAAACACTGGAACAGGCTTCCTAGAGAGGTGGTCAATGCCCCAAGCCTGTTAGTGTTGAAGAGACATTTGGACAATGCCCTTAATAACATGCTTTAACTTTTGGTCAGTCCTGAAGTGGTCAGGCAGTTGGACTAGATGATTGTTGTAGGTCCCTTCCAACTGAAACATTCTATTCTATTCTATTCAATTAAGTTAGTATGTTAACTGTTTTGTTAGAAGATGAGTGATCTCTTGCTTTTCTAGAGACTGCTGGAATCTTCCCAGTCTTGTGAACACATTGCTACTATTTGGAATATAAAATGTGGTCTTAATTACATCAGTATAAGAGATACCACTGGTACTGATGGCACTTTCTGAGATTTACTGATGTATCCATGTTTTCTATTTTTTTTATTCTATGATCATGAAAAGTAACTTTATGTCTCACTGAAATTAAAACCATATGGTGTTAGAATTTGCTCAATTAACTAAAAGGCACAATAATTAGGAAATTAAGCCTTTGCTGCCCTTTCAATTGGGAAGGAAATGCTGGATGCAGTAGTTTATCTAAAGTAATTGATATAATTGTTAAATTAATGACTGGAAGCTAACAACTTTTAAATTAATGAATGGAAGTCAACAACTCTTAATAACTGTGCCTTGTATATATACGTGTGTGTGTGTGTTTGTATTACAGAAAAGTTCAGTCAGTTCACAGTCTTCTGGGAGAGCTCAGTCTTCCTTTTAAGTGTATGTGAGGATATTAGCACTAAACAGAAAACTACTTTGACAATTTTTACATACGCCATTTTTATATGTTTATGCTTTAATATGTTTATAATAGTTTTATGGATAAGTAAGATTGGATAGTGCATACATTATCTGACAGAAAGTTACATTCAATTACGAAAGAAGTCATGGCATGCAAATAATTTTAAAATATTTACTAGGTGGAAGAAAAAACAAGTGAGATGGATTATAAATAGAGGCATTTTCAAAAGACTGGGTTTATTTTGGTTAGACAAGGTTACTTTTTGAAACATGGGATCCTGAAGTCTATTTAAAATATAAATACCTATAGTAATGTAGGCCAATTAAAATCCTTGTAAATTGTTTCTTACTTGCTTACATCAATTACAGCGGAACAATGAGTCTGTTTTTCTAAGGTTTCTTCAAATAGCATCAACACTGTCTACTAGATATTAACAAATAATTGTAGAAACTTATAAATTAAAATAGAATTATTTTGGAGTTTATGGGAATTTTCTGTTAAGTTTCTGAATAATTAGTAAGTGCTTAGATAAGTACCAAGACCTCTAAGTATAGGCTTAAGCTCTGCATCTAGAGATACACATTTACCATGTAGTTTTGAAGAGATTTTATTATCTAGAATTGGTTTTAAAACCAAGCCATGTCATTAATGACTGAAACTGTCTGTTGTCTGTGATCAGACTATAGCGAAAGGGCTTGAATGTGCATATTTCCAAATCCTGACTCTTCTAAGGATTAAATACAACTAAGCTAGCGTGATCACCTGCTCTTTAAAGATTATTCCACTAATACCTCAGATGAATTGTCAAGGCTGAAAATATTCTACCATTCCCTTTTGTCTTTATCTCTTTTGTGAACTGATGTATGACTTCTTGTCTACAGAAGAGCTTACAATTTCTCAGGACCACTGGATTCAATTGAAATAGAGAAGCAGGGCAGTTCAGGGCACATACAGTAGTAAAACAGGAACTTTGATTTCAAATCTCTTTTAAATATAGTCTGCTTTCTTGTTTTTCTGCAATATGAGGATGAGAAAGGCATTGTCACATGGAAATGATTAATAGAATAAACATTGATTCAGTGTTACAAAATGATCGGTAACGTATTCAAATGTTACAAAACTGATCAGTAGTGATTTATGTGTGTTTTCTGTGTAAAACTGGTGACACTCCAGAGAAAACAGATAATAGCTGTATAATACTAACTAATATCCATTATAAATGCAGTGCAGTGACAGTTCAGTGTGGGGGATGGTTGAAACTGAAACAGTTGGTTTTGGACTAAATGGTGACAGAAGAAATCATCTTACAGTATGTAAGTAATTTAACTTCTAGAAGAACTATTAAATGCAATTGTATCTGTATCCAAAGCCTAAACTCATTGACACAACAAGCATGAAATGCATGAAGCTCCATGCCTATATTTGTAATGGGTGGGAAGCAAATGGCTGAGGTTAGGATTAAAGAGGGACACTAAGAATTTGATGGAGGGAGAACCTGATTGGGACCATGAATAGTCTTATTAATAGGACCATCCAGTCTGGACAGCAACCAACTTATTATCTAGGTTCACAAGCAAAGGCAGGATTCACGTGTCGCCATGAACCCCTGACTGTGTATTACATCTGTGAACTTCTGACCAGAAAAAGACAAGTAACTCCATAACTATCTATTTATTGAATAAAATTAGACTAGGTTTTATATTTATAAGCTTTTGGCTCTAGTCTTGCAGTTAAGACCATGACTTTAAGTCTTACTGAATAAATCTTTTGCTTGTTTTACCAAGACACATGTGATGCTGAAGGTATGGTGATGTATGGCCTGATGCTGCAATGTTCACAAACATAGTGGGTTTTTTTTCTCAAGGAAAGGAAAGAATCTAAATGAAGTATCATGTAAGGGAACTCCCAAGAGAATTATATCTACAAATACGCTTAGCATAGGCAGAAACTGGGAAAAAATTTGTGCCACACTGCAGAGGGTCACTGATGGATGGGAGAGGGATGGTATAGCCAAGTGTCTGCATTGGGTAAGAATTATTTTTAAAAAATGTATTAACTCACACTTTTCCTGCAAAAGCAGATGGCTGTGTAACATATTGCAGTTCACAGAAAACTGAGAATGCCACAAGAAGTTGTTTCCTTGAGTAATGAAGCTGGTTATGTGCAATAAAATTAAAATGGGTAGCTTTTCAGTTGCCTGAAATAAAGCTGAATTAGTATGCAATAGGCCTTATTAAAATAGAGTGACCAGTTTCATGCCTTTGAAAATGTCTTTTTAAAGGACATCCAAGACAAGGGATTACACACCTGCAACTGTCATGTCATATTTTTATCTGTAATTTTACATTATCCTATCTGATGCTTGATGGAAGCTGCATCTTCCCTGAAATGCACTTTCAACTTAGATGTAATTTCTATTGAACAGGTTAACAGAAAATAACATTTATTTTTTAAAAGGCAAAAATATATTCATAAAAAATTCCATTGAATTTCAGAGTAGGTGAAATGATGTGGAGCTGAATTAGTAATTGAATATATGCAAGCAACATTAATAAGCAGATTTAGATTGGCAGCCCTGAAAAAAACAGAGCTGTCTCTTCACAGAGTAATGGGTCATTGGCTGTATTTCTTACCAACATAATTGTTTTGTTCTCTGAAGCGAAAAATTATCTTTGTTTATGAGCGTGTTTGACTGCATTTTTTGTAACATTGCCCATGAATATGCCAATAAAGAGGACCCTACATGTGAAAGGAATTTTTTCACAGATTTTATAATCTATGATAAAATACTAATAACTGAACATATATCACAGACAAGGCAAAAAAACCAATGCTTCCCACATTTTCTGCTTCTCAGGACAAATTCCACAATCATCTTTCGAATACACGTGCTGAGATGTGCAAAACTTCAGGCTGCATAAAAGCATGCGGAGTGACTCTATCATATTTGAAAAGTCATGGCAGTCAGATGAATCACAGAATCATTCAGGTTGGAAAAGACCCTTGGGATCATTGAGTCCAACCATCAGCCCTACTCTACAAAGTTCTCCCCTACACCATATCCCCCAACATCTCATCTAAACAACCCTTAAACACATCCAGGGATGGTGACTCCACCACCTCCCTGGGCAGCCTATTCCACTGTCTGACCACTCTTTCTGTGAAAAATTTTTTCCTAATGTCCAGTCTGAACCTACCCTGTTGCAGTTTAAAGCCATTCCCTCTTGTTCCATTACTAATTACCTGTGAGAAGAGACCAGCACCAACCTCTCTACAATGTCCTTTCAGGTAGCTGTAGAGAGTGATGAGGTCTCCCCTCAGCCTTCTCTTCCTCAAACTGAACAGTCCCAGCTCCCTCAATCTCTCCTCATAGGATTTGTTCTCCAGGCCCTTCACCAGCTTCGTTGCCCTCCTCTGCACTCGCTCCAGCATCTCGATATCCCTCTCGTATTGAGGTGCCCAAATGTGGACACAATACTGCAGGTGTGGCCTCACCAGTGCAGAGTAGTGCCCAGTGACTGAAGAAAATGGAATATTGCACCCATTTTTAAAAATTATAAGGAGGATCCTAGAAACTACTGACCAATCAGGCTCACCTTCATACTTGGTAACATCGTGAATCAGATCCTCCTGGAAGACATGTCAAAACATATGGAAGATAAGGAGGTGATTAGAGACATCCAAGATGGTTTCACCAACGGAAAATCATGCTTGACTAGTAACCTTCTGAAATGGAGTGACTACACCACTGGACAAGAGAAGAGCTACAGAGGTCATCTACCTAGACTTCTATAAGGCCTCTGATATAGTCCCACACAACTTTCTTGCCTCTAAATTGGAGATATGGGTTTGGGGGATGGACTATTAGTTGGATAAGGAATTGGCTGGGTGGCCACATCCAAAGGGTTAGAGTCAATGTCTCACTGTCCAAGTGGAAACCAGTAATGAATGGTGTCTGTACTGGAACCAATATTGTTTAATGTCTTCATCAATGATACAGAGAATGGGATTAAGCGCACCCTCAGCAAGTTTGCAAGTGACACAAATTGAGTGGTGCAATTGATTCACCTGAGAGAAGGGACGCCATTCAGAGGGACCTTGATGGGTTTGAGGAGTGGGCCCATGTGAATCTCATGAAGTTCAACAAGGCCATTTTTAAGGTTCTGAACCTGGGTCAGGCAATCCCTGATATCTATACAGACTGTGTAAAGAATTGATTGAGAGTAGCCCTGCAGAAAATGACCTGGGGATACCAGTAGGTGAAAAATTATGTATGAGTCAGAAATGCACACTTGCAGCTCAGAAACCAATTGTATTCTTGACTGCATAAAAGAAGCCAACAGGTCAAGGGAGTTGATTCTCCCCTTCTACTTCACTCTTGTGAAACCCCACCTGGAGTACTGCATACAGCTCTGGGATCCTCAGTACAAGAAAGACATAGACCTGTTAATTTTTGTGGCCTTCCTCTGGACCTGCTCTGTCAGAGGGCTGGAATACCTCTTCTGTGAAGAAAGGCTGGGAGAGCAGGGGTTGTTCAACCTGGAGAAGAGAAGGCTCCAGGGACAACATTTTGTGGCTTTTCAATACATAAAGGGGGCTTAGAGGAAAGACAGACTTCTTACCAGGACCTGCAGTGACAAGATGAGGGGCAATGGTTTTAAATTGAAAGAGGGTAGATTTAGATTGAATAGGAGGAAGATATTTTTTATGATGAGGGTGGCGAGATACTGGAACAGGTTATCCAGAGAAGGAAAATTTGAAAATTTAGTAGGGCAAAAATGGATCACGTAATTTTTTTCCTACAGCAGAATAGACAGGAAAGTTTATTTTATTCTCTATAGAGTCGAGAGCTCTTGTCACAAAAGGTGATTGTTCACTAAGTGTTTAGTCCACTTGAAATATTTTTATGCTTTTTTATTAATTAAACAGGACTTTTGCTCCTTAGCGACTGGATTTCTTAACCAGTAAGTTAATTGGTCCCATGATGTATCACTATTTGTAACAGGAAGCGTTGAGGATGCTATCTTGAATTCTTTATAAGCTAACCATGTTTGTTACAAAGTTATGCTCCATTTCTCTAAGGGTTGTTTTTGGTTGTGCAGGGTTTTTTTAACTTTATTAACAAAATAGTGATCTTGACTACTGTTTTTCAGAGAATCCATGTGGCTATTCATTATTATTCATCATAATTCATAGTTCAATAAAAAATACCCTCTTCTAACTCACCATATTTGCTTTGTCACTGTGTATATGGATGAAAAGCACTTCCATATAGTAATGTCTTTTACATGAATAGCTGAGACAATAAGCAATAGTGCACTCAGCAGGGAACACCTTTTGTTGTTTTAAATACAGTAAATTATATCATGTCATATGTATGACACAAATTCACCAGCATAGTACAAGTCATTAACTCAGACTGAGACCTGGCTTATTTCCAGTGATTTGAGTGGAATTAAGCCAGTGCTAAATTTGGCCCATTAACTTCTGTATGGTTTCTGCAATGCATAACTTTGTACATTCTGCATTCAAACATTTTATTACCAAGATTAATAGCCTCTCTCCTATTGGATTAAGAATCCAATAGCATGACAAGAAATGGTTGGCACAATGCAAAATGCATAAACTCATTAAAAATAACTAGTTTGACACAGTGGGTTGTGGCACTCAGAATGATTTCAAATCCTGACTCAAGTCTATTACTTGCTGTGCTGGCAAAATGTCAGATTCATGGGATGTCAAATAGACCCTGTCAGCTCTCTGCACAGTCATAGCTAGTATCTGTAAATATTATCTGCAGAATATCTTCCTTATTCTAAGAAGTGACTGTACAATTCTCATTTATGATTTTACAATTAATGTAACAACATGACTGGATGGCTCGAAAGATTTTTGGAAGGTTATGAGATACTTAGCTTTTGATGCTACTTGGCCCAAAAGCTAAAAAGAGTTTGATCTTCACTGGATTAAAGAGTTGACTTAAATGTAGTGTTTCCATTCTTTATTATTATAAATAGGAACCTAATATATTTCACCAGAAGGTATGGCCAGCCTTGAGACACAGTAACGGTTTAGATGGACCATGTGGAGGATTTTGCCTGTCATCACTTCTGATGGTGTTGATGTTGGTTTTCAGTGCTGTTAACTTTGTGCTTTATCTTCAGAAGTGAGTTGTCCTCATTTAGTTTTCAGAATGGCTTATCTGCATTGATGCAGATCCTGTATTTCTGAGCAAAGCAATGCATTGCTGTAATAGTTACGAGGGAAAAAAGCACAAGGTTCTGCATAAGGAATGAGCTCAAGAGGCTTAGTAAAATGAGCCTGCTACTTCTCAGATTATGTACACAGGTTTTTAATCAGTGGCAGATCAGGTTTTTTCCTTAGAGTAAATCCTGTTTTCTTACTGCAGCAAACTGCATGTCATTGTTCATGTCTCAGAGGTAAAATACTGCTGTTTCTGTTTTACATTAATTTTGCTTATCTGTACATAGCTACAGAGGACTTAGAACAAGGGCAAATGAGGCCTGTTGAATAATTCCTGCATACACTCATGCCATGGTCATTTCTTCAAACACACATTTTCTGATAGCTCATTATTTGGTTGAGGCAATACAGCTGGTGTTTCAATTCATGATATTGTAACAAAGGATAGCAATGTATTGATTCTTTACCTGTTTACCATAGTGCAATTTGTGAATGTCTATTCAATTATAATAGTGAAAAGAATTTGACAATGCAGTTTATCACTGAATTTTACAAGAATTGTTTTATTCTCATCACTTAAATGAAAACAGAAATATTAAGCCCCCAATTGACAAAAAGATTATTTGACATAGATTGTGCAGAACAGTTGACACACTGAACTTACCTGGCAATTCATCAAAACCTCTAAAAATTGTGGGATTTATTTTCCAATATGTTCTCCCCAACTGTGTTGGAATGAAATACTTAAAACAGGAAGACTTAAACCGGCAGACCTTTTTTTGCACGTGTTCATCACTACTCTTGCTGTATCTGACCAATGACTTAGAAAGTCAACACACAATGTTGATTTGTGTAAAGAGGAAAAGATTCAAGAAAGGAAAGGACCTCAGCAGACAGGGAAAATAGGACATGGCAACATAATATCTATGCTTGATAGTGCTTCATTACCACTTAACAAACTATGAAAACACTCAAATATTCATCGGTTTCTAAAAAAAAAAAAAAAAAAGTAAAAATCAAAGAGCTAACAGACAACCCCCTAGAAGATGACCTGCCAGTCTTCATTTCCAACTTATTTACTTTCATTAAAAGAGCTGAATTCAGTATGATTAATTTCTAAAACATTGTAGATGAGTGTTAATTAGTTGCAGTATGCATTTTACTTGTCTGTCAGTTTTTCTTTTCTATATGGCTGATCTACAATTGATGATAAGTAGCATATTTTACCACATGTTTTGCCAGCTATGCTTTTCAGAATACTTAGTCATTTATTATTGGGTATGTTCACATGCCAGAGCCAAACATATCATCTTGACAACCATTTTGTAGGATATAGCTGTTACTTAAAGGGTCCTCTTAGCATCCATATTCTAGAAAACATGACTCTAAACAATTCTGAAATTGATGAGTCTTCAATTGTGCACTTTTATTTTGGCCACATTCTCTCTTTCAGCTTTCCTGAAGTCAAATGCTGTTCAAATGACCTTAATTTCTAAAATGTCACTAGATACTTAGATTAGTCTAGGCTCATGTACTCTGACCATGCCCCATCTGTTGAACATAAGGTCTTTTCCACTAAGCAGAGAAGTTTTCTTATTCTAAATTGTGCTAGAATTCTTGTTAAAAGTAAGAACATGAGGAATGCAGTAGTTTCTGCATAAGATGGATAGATACTGCTTTTTGTATCTGTAGATTTAGATATAAATTCTATAATGGAATTCAGTCCAGTTTTGTGCCATTTGTGTACCTCTCTAAACAACCACATAAATTGGCACAGTACAGTTCATTCAGGATGCTTTATTCTGTGACATTAATAGAACTGAAACAACTACACTGCCAAGACTATGATTCCACTCTGCTGTTTTACATGGTAAACTTGTGCAACACCTCTCCTCTCAACTGATGCAAAAATCAGTATTGTTACAGAGGCACTCAAGATAAACAGATAACAAATAAAATGAAATTTATTTTTAATGCAATCAATTGGCACTCCAGCAGACATGCAAACAACAGATCTAAGTGTCTGTGAGAAAAGGAAAAAAAAAAAATACTTCTACATAGACTCCTAGGATTTAGTAACAATCCACAACACTTGATCACTCACCTAAAAAAAAATGCAAGGGCTCTTAATCTCAAGGAATTCCTTTGGGCAGCATCCTGACCTAGAGGGGAAACCTTAAAGAGTTTCCTTAGGCAACATTCCAATCCGAGGAGAAGTCCTCAACCATAACATGCTACTCTAAAAAGGACTAACGCAAAATAGCTTCCCCAGGGGACTCATTTATACCCAGCTGAACCCAATCTGTGGTCAATATCAGCCTTTATCGGCTGAGGGCCCCAATTACCATAAAGCCCTGAGAACAAGGGCATGAAAAAATAAATCAATGGCTACAGTTAAGCACCAAGAAACACCATTTTTATTGGGTGGGTACACTTGTTACAAGTATCGTTACTCTTGCTTTTATAAGCCCTACATTCACTGGCTATTTAAATAACATGTATATAAAATATTCTATTCCTTGTTTTCCAGTTTAGCTTGTAATTGTATTTTTTGGGGGGATGGTAATAGCAGATGCATAATGGAAGAGGGTTTTTTTTCACAGAAGAGCCATGTGATTTCAAGACTTCCAGAGGGAAGTCTTCCTCATGCAAATAAGCATATGTGTATATATATGTGTGCGTGTAGCATTTTTTCTCTCTTTTTGTTTTTAACAGGCTGCCTTATGAGAAGACCTGACCCAAGCCCTTCAACATCGGTGGAAATACACCTGTGAGACAAAGTCCTTTAGTTAGAGTTTTTTGATGTTTTCTACAGAATAATTTCAAATTAAAAAATAGAATAAATAGCTTTGAAAGATCACTTCAGTTTAGTGTATCTATGTGTGTCTGATATTATCAAAGGCATAGATTTCCTCTATGAAATTAGTTTAATTGAGAAGTTGATTTACATTGTCCACTGCACAAAAACCCTAATATCTGTTGGGAGAGTGCAAACACTGCCATCAAAACTTGTCTTCTGAAAAATACAGGTTGGCAGATGGAGACCATTCAGGACAGATGGAGACACATGCATTCAGTAGCCTCAAAACCTCTAATATGCTTCTTTTTAACAATTCATAGCTCTTGAACATATTATCACCTCTTCCTTTTTTTAAAGGTTTCCCCTTTGTGGGCTGCCTTTTTAATTTCAGATATTATTTTTGCTGCAGCTTGCTTGTTTCTGAGATTATAATGAGAAAAAAAAAAAAACAAAACAAGGCTTGTCAACATTATAGAGTGCTTCAGGTGCCTAAGCATAAGTGCTTAGTTCTGCTTTAGGAGTATGAAATAGCACTAAATATCCAAGGCACTGCACAGGACTGGCAGATATAACAGAGAATCCATAGAACACTGAGACCCTCATGGAGAAGCAGCTAGAAGCCAGGCAGAATATAATACATATTAGGGAATTAATTCTGTTTTCTATTTCCATGGAGGTGAAGTTAAGAGTGTAACAGATAGATTTACATGCAAGTATTTATTTTCATTAGATATCATACCTGATGAAAAGCCCAGGTGTGAAGGTAACGCATTTTCAGAGATAACCTTACTGTAGTGAATCATACAAGTAATATTGGACATTATATGCGACAGTAATTTTCCACTAATACAGTTCCAAACAATAGTACTTCATGTATCTCAGACCCGGTTTGTCTTTCAATAAGCTTTTTACTTAAGTATTACTGTTTTAAATCCATGTGAATATTTTAGGATGTTTCAGATTAATAATCAGGCAAATGGTAGTAGTACCATAGTAGTATAGTAGCATATACAGTAGCATAACAGTAATGGCAAATGATTATCAGATAGTAAATAAAAATCTCTATGTTCGGATCACTCCCTATTTTTCTCCACAGTACTCATTTCCAAATTCTTCATATGAAGAGTTGTGCCCAGGATCCCTTCTGGAGGGGAACTATGCTTTCCTATCTTTAAACAAAAACTAAGAGTAGTTTGATCATTTGGATTGTTTCGTCAAGCACTCTGATAGACAGTACTGGCAGAACCAAGCCACATCTCACTCAACTACATAGCTCCAGTCTTTTCCATCATTCGGTTAACACAGCTTACATTCTTCCACAAGGACAACTTCTTTGCTGTGCATGGAAAAAAAAAAAAAAAAAAAAAAAAAGTTAAAAAATCTTAGCATCATGCCTTAAAACACAAATATAGTGTGCTGTCCAACAACCTTAAAGTCACCTTGTGAATATCATAAAAACCCTCTAATTATTAAATAGTGTACCCTGAGGAAATTTGGATCTTTCTAGAAGTAATTTTTCACCTGTACCATTTACTTAGACAGGGGGTAAGAGTCCATAAATCCAAGAATCTGCCCAACCATCTTTTTCGGACATGGCAGAACAGCTATGCAGAGGTCTTCAGGCCCCCAAAAATGCCTTTCACAAGAAGGGCAACCTGTGATATCAAATACCAAGTTAAAAATTGATATATTCACATCATGTGTGCAGGAAGAATACAAGTATCAAATCTTGATTTTGTGGCATGACTGAAAGACCACTATGTGTGTGAATAGACACAGAGTCCTTCAAAATAGATTCTGACCCAACCATTGCCCTTGTCTACTGTGTTCTGTGGGCACAATCAGTCCACCCCAGAGCATGATGGATGTAAGCTAATTGGCTAGAAGAAAACGGATTGTTCTCAAAAATAGGTCATAAATACAGTATAGATTAGCAGAAATCATGAGTAGCAAATTTGCTGATATGCTGAGACATACTTTTGAACAGTGATGAGTCTTTTGGTTGAAAAAGTAAAAATGTAGAAGACAGTGGAAACTAAATGCCTCTATTTTGAGGCATACCTCATTGATTTTGTTTTTATTAAATTATTTATGTTTAAATATTTGGATGTCAATCAATTTGTTTGCTAAAAACAACCCACTCCTGATTTTCAGTTCCAAATGTCATAGTGTAAATATGGGCACAGTGAAATGATTTTCTTGTAGTCCACTGGTCACATTGCATTACTTTTTATAACAAGCATTTGCATTTAAAATGTATTTCACCAAGTATAGTAGCTAGTCTACATTCAAAGTTCAAGTAGAGTATGTGATCTATGATGCAAATGCTATTCTGTTGACAGGACTTTTAATAGTAAGCAGCAAAGCTGCATTTAGAAACATTATGATGACTATTAAAAGAAGTGTCAAAGAGATGAAGAGCATATCTAATAACCCATACCATATTGTTTTTACAAGGCAGTGAAGAAACATGCAAAATATAATGAAATTAAAGGTGGGCAAAAATTAAATAAATGAATGCGAATCAAGTGAACAGATTTAAGTTTACATGATTGAAGAAATTGGCCATTGAAGGTTTTTTGTAGCCAGATGCTTAATGTGATGATTTTTTTTTTTTGTTGTTGTTGACTTCTAAATGTATTGCCCTCATTTGACACCCAAAAATAAAATTCAAAATTGAGAACAAGAGAAAGGGATTTAAGGTTGATGATGAGTGTATTATGATCAGCTAAACTTTTTGTTCATGCCTCCTGATAGGGCTTTTGAAAAGATGCATCAATATATCATCACACCCATTTTTCAAAAGGGTAAAAAGCAGGACCCAGGGGATTACCAGCCAGTCAGTCTCACCTCCATGCCTGATAACATCATGGAACAGATCTTCCTGGAAGACATGTTGAAACATACGAAAGACAGGTGACTAGAGACAGGCTTTAAACTGAAAGAGAGTAGATTTAGATTAGATATAAGGAAGAAATTTTTTACAATACAGGTGGTGAGACACTGGAACAGGTTGCCCAGAGAAGTTGTGGATGACCCCTCCCTGGAAGTGTTCAAAGACAGGTTGGAAATAGATGATCTTTAAAGGTCACTTTTGACCCAAAGCATTCTATGACTATATTTTTCCTAAAAATTATAATTTTGCTTGGAAATAGATTGAGCAATTCAATGGATTTTCACCATTTTTACTTCTTTGATTCAGTCTAGCTATTAAGCACTATAAAACAGTCTTGTTATCATTTGGGATAAAAGGAGATTAATACGTTATCTTCTACAGCTAGAGAGCAGAATAAAGAGTAATTGGAAGTTGCTATAAAGAAACTCTTTCAGCTGGTCAAAATTAGTAATTTATAACATTTTTTCTAATAATGATTGAAGAAGTTACTGAGCAGCAGAAAAATGGAATCTCTGACTACAATAGACAGAAAAAGTAGAAGAATAATGGTTCCCTTAAAATCACTTTGACATTGTTGTTGTTGCAAATTAGGATTAAACTCACTCTTGCTGGCACACCATTGGAACTGTATTATAAATCTTTAGATTAGTTACTGAGAGAATCAGGTTTTATAGTTTTAAAAATTTTATTCAACCTCACAAGGGAATGCCCTCAAAAAAATTCAACAATATGGTCTAAGAAAGCTTAACATTAAAGGTCCTCTTTGGTGCATGGCAAAAAAGGACAGTATTTGGGCCTGATTAAAAACATAGAAAGAACACATTTACATTTCCAGGCATAAAACAAAAAACAGCAGAATTTCATAGTCTGATGTCATGGCTTAATGACAAGTGGTTGTTACAGACCAGCTTCTGTCTTAAAACAAGTTAAATAATACATTTTCCATACACGTACATTCCTTCTCTCTAGGAAAAAAAAACAGATTTTATCAGATGCCTTTGAGTGTCATAATCTTTTCCTATGCCAGAATCATTCCTTAAGTACTAGAGACATTAGTTCTGTTTGAAGTATTTTTTGTCAGTGTTTGTACCAAATATTGAAACTTGAGTACAGGTGTATATTTATGCATATAAATCACATTGGTAAATGTTTAAATAAGTCACTCCCCTGTAGAAATATGTTTTACCCAAACACATATGGTATTTTTGTTTTGGAAAACAACTGACTACAGAAACTAGGCTTTTGGAATTTAAGTCAAAATTTTGGCAGGAAACTGAATATGTATTATGAAATTTTTCACATGTGCTGCCTCATGTCATGCAATGCCTATGTCCTGAAAGCAGATTCCCTGAATCATGTACGAAAGCTGTTCTTCGCATGATGTCATTTAACACTTGCCTCAGAACTATATGAAACATTAAGTGAAAATGAAGTCAACATTGGGAGGAGATAGATTCTGCCTTATGATATACATGATATGGTTTCATTACTGCTTTGTGGATCATTTACATGCCTCTGAGGTGATTTTACTTCAATCAAGTAATTTCACCTAATATTATGGGACTAGAACACTTCCAATATTGCAGGTACCAGAAATCTCTCATTAAACTCAGAAGAAAAGGACCTGGAGGAAGAAACAGAGAGGGAACATCAAACTGCTAGTCAGAGCTGTGGCTAATATGTGAGTGAGAAGTAAATCTGATAAATAAGGAGGTGCATGAACTTCAGTAAGCAAAGTTCCAAACCTAAAAACTAATGTTTGACAGTTTGGCAATGACAAAACAAAGTAGAAGAAATATGAGATTAAAAAAAATCTTGATGAACAGACTGCCTGATTCATCTTTGCTGTACCAGACAGGATGAAGACCATTAGAAGGAAGTCTAGAATGGAGAAATCAATTGCTTGTGATGAATGCAAGGATATGGGATGTTTGTCTTGATTGAATGTAGTGCTGTATCTTGAAAATATTTTGTGATTAGAACCTGAGTGATGACAACACTATGTTAAACATAAGAAAGCTTCATTACTTTAAAGGAAGTCAGCAAAGACTATTAGACACATTCTTCCAAAGAATGACATTCTGATGGATTTCCCACAAGCTTTTTCAAGGTCTCTCATACAAATCTGTAATCAACAGACTAAAGATTTTCATAAATTTTGATCAACTGAATCACTGCCTTTTAGTTATATATAGTTAATATATAGTTACTATAAAATGTAATGTCAGAATCTGGAATACTTCTGCTTGGTGAATTATCACAAACTTGATAAAAATTCTCCATGCAAAAATTTTAAGTTTGCATTTTGATCCACAATTACAAACTAAATTGAGATCATATAAGTAGAAGTTCAAGAGCTGTAGACAAATACACATGCATGCATGCTATTCTTTTTATCCTTATAGTCAGTAGTATCTCTGGTTGTGTCTGTTTCCCACTCTGTGCCTACTTGCAGGCCCAGGAATGCTATTCAACAGCACATGCTTACAGTCTGTGTACTCAGTCCTCAGCAAGCTGACACTCCCACCTACACTTGCCCAACAGGGCATACTTTCTTAAAAGTAAAGTTACAAAGTGCATATTACATACTGCTTTACCTGAGAAGACAGTGCAGGAAATAATGTCTCTTGTAAATTGTCTGACATTTTTCATGATAAAATCTTATTTTCAATTGCTTAGAGAAACTAAATAAGTACCTACTAAGTACAGGGGTTATCACATTTCTTAGAATTTGGTATATTAATACACCAAAGGTCTTAGTCCCTCCAAACAGAAGCTGCAGATTCACAGAGAAATGGAGCATTTCAGTGATGCAGGAATTGAGGAAAACTTCACCTTTATTGTTATAGATGATTCCGTGCTGAACTCTGAATGAGTTCAGGTGTTGTGGTTTAACAGCCGCTCACTCACCCTTCCCCAGCCCTAAGGAATGGGGAAGAGGGTTGGAAAGTAAGGGTAAGGAGACGAGTAGGTTGAGATAAAAATCAATTTAATAATTGAAATAAAATTAAAATTAATTATAATAGTACTAATAGAACATACAAACAAGTAGTGCACAAGGTGTTTGCTCACCACCCTCTGACCAGTGTCCAGCCTGCTCCCAACTAGTAATCCCAGAGAAGAAAGAATCCTGAAATCACAATCCTGGAAGCCAGAGTGAGCTTCCCAGTCAGTCCTTATCTATACACTGAACATGATGTTAGATGATATGGAATATTCCATTGGTCAATTTGGGCCTGTTGCTTTGCCTATGCTCCTTCCCAGCTTCTTGTGTACCTGCGTACTAGCAGAACATGGGAAGCTGAAAAGTCCTTCATTTCTTAGCACACCTAAAAACATCAGTGTATTATCAACATTCTTCTCATATCAATTCCCATATTAAATCCAAAACACAGCACTATTCTAGCTACTAAAAAGGAAAAAAAATTATTAGCTCTATTACAGCTGAAACCGGGACATTGAGTCTGTCTTCTGGTTATGACAACAGAGTGTGCTGGAGAAGAAGCAAACAAAAACTCAGCTCAAATGTGGGGGTGAGAAGAGATTAATAGTAAATGTAAGAGGTAGGAGCAGTGATAAAGAGAAAGGAGGAAGAACCATAAGAAAGCCATTGGATGCCATGGGCAGTGACAGGATGAGGAGCAAGAAGAGGGAATTTAAGATGGTGTGAAAGGAAAAAGTAGTTGTGTGGCTTGATGTACAGAAGTCAAGGATATAGCTGTGTGGGTTGGTATGACAGCAAGAAATATAGAATAAGAGACTCATAGAATGGTTGAGGTTGGAAGGGACCTTAAAGATCATCTAGTTTCAACCACCCAGTCATTGGCAGGGACACCTTCCACTAGATCAGATTGCTCAAAGTCCCTGGAAGATTATAGATATCCTAGGAAGATTCACCAGCAATTAATTTTCTTACAGTATATCCTTCTATCTTCATTCCTAAGTGACCTTTAGCATAGACTGCTGTAGTATGCATATCTGCAGTCTTGGATGTGAAATGTGTACGCAGATTTGAATGTATCCTTGTGTGCTCTTCTAGCACTTGAAATGGATTGTCATATTATTTTATTGTCCAGGAAACAGCTGTGAAATTCTCTTCTAAAGCATTCCTCTTGTGCCTCCTTCAAGAGTCCAGTTACTCAGAAAATAATAAGTCTTCCAAATGTTTAGAGGTATTAACTTTTTGCATCATAAAAGTTTGCGTTGTTGCACTTAAATTTCTAATCTTGATGACAACCCAAACTGAAGTCTGGCTTTTTTGGAAAAGTGTTGTCAAACCTGAAAAATTGCATTAAAAATTCTGTCCTAAAAGAATGCTGATAGGATGAGGCTAAGCACTCTAAAGCTGAGATGTACAGCTATCTGTACATTCTTGCATTATAACATTTTTTTCTGAAAAGGGTATCCTATGCTGGGAATTGTCAGGCAGCTATAGAGCAGACATGTAAGAGTATCCTCAGTGTGAAAGCCTCTCAGTTTTAATGCCTCATAATTACTCTGCAGGGAAAAATTATTATTTCCATTTTATATTGAAGCATAGAGGCGAGTGCCTTGCTCAAAGCTGCACAGGAAATCTGTGTTACAACAGATAATTAAATGTCCCAGAACAACCAGTGGACAAATTAGCAATCTGTGATACTGGGATAAGTTCAGATAGTTATACACATGCACTTGTGCACATACAGATAGGACCCCAGCTCTGGAAAGATTTGTGTGCTGTCTGAATGTCACTAAACAATGACAAAGACAAAAAATAAATATAGTAGAGACATTCTGTGTTCTGTTTCTGAAGAATAGAATCTCTTGTCCTATAGTGTGGTTTTGAAACTAGTGTTTTTTAAACTATGACACTGCTTAACTGAATGTCTCCTGTTGAAACCTCATACAGGAATGGTGGTAGATATGAAAAAAAAAAAAAAATTATATACACATTTTAATCTGTTTAGAGGATAAAGTAAAAAAATCTCCACAGGTGTAGACATGACTACTTTTGGAGTACATTTATGTTTAAATTTTTATCAAAATATCTTTTAATAAACTCATCCAATCATCACAAAACTTTTTCTATATCTTTGTGGAGGCCCAAAGACTTTAGTTTCCCAAGATAAAATATACTTACATCATTGTTATAATGCAATATATGATTCTATTATCTATATTATCAATATGGACACAAGAAATAGTGAAATTAATTGAAACTATTGAATTGAAACTATTTACACAAGACTTAATCATCCTGTTTATATAATAAAAGTTCTCATCACTTCACTGGAGTACACTAGAGAAGGGCCCAACATGTCAATCAGTATGTATGCAGCAGCTATTACAGACAGTTCAGAATATTTTTACCTGTTTCCTGATCTTGACCTTTCCTCAGAAATTGCTCAGGGTGTAGAAATTATACTGAGCACTGTGCTACTCCATTGGAAATTAATCTAGAGTCATGTCATCACAATTTAGAGCAGAAAATGCTTCACTCTGCTCTCAGAGATGTCTTAAAAGGTCAGAATTATCCATTCACTTGTAAGAAATGCAGTCATTCTAATTTATGTCAATAAAGGCCTTTTTATTTCCATGTTCCCAGCACTATGCCATACAATAAGATTCTCCTAAATGTGAATTTATTAAGTAATAATTTATGCCTATGTACTGCTGTACCTGTTGACCTTCAGTCTTACACTCAACATGTTAAATCTGAATTACTGTATAGTATGTTGAGCTTTATAGTGATTCATTCCTCAGCCATAGTGGTATAGGTGAGGGAAGGAGCTGGATAATATCATCACAGTAAATAACCTCTCTGAAGGTAAAATAACTACATTGTTATAGTGAGTCCTTACCATTTCCTTATAAAATTTTATGCATATAGAGAATATAAGACAAGACTTGTCCTAGTGGTAGATGAAAATGTAAAATAAAACAAAATGTTTTTGTTTAAAGGTCACATTCCTCTTTTGATCCTATCTGGGAGCTGAACACTTACCAGTGCTGATCCCACACAGTAAATGTCTTCCATCTTTATAGTTTTATATGCATTAACAACAAAATTATTTCCTTATTTTAAAAAGCATATTATTATCTAGCATTTTAATTTGAGATGCAACTTCATTCTCACAAAATATTAACATTTCCACAGGAGCTATGAACATTTGTATAATATTACTGGAATTTTGAAAGTGTCACCAGCATCTCCACAGAATATCCTTCAGTACTTATTCTGGAAAACTGTATTTCCTGTTATCTTATGTTGAATTATTTTGCTTTTATATATTAAGTTTTATGAAGTGAGTGACCCTCTTTGATTTTATAACTATATCTCCAAATATGCTTTCCTTCATATCTAGAATTCTTTGTCTCATATGTCAAAGTATAAATCAAATATATACTGGACCACAGTACTTTAGGTACTATAGGACACAGGATACCTATGTCTATCACTGTTCTTCTGTGTGAGTTTTGGGAAACTCTCATAGCCTACATTTCCTCTTTCTACCTCCCCACTGAAGTTAAGTGACAGGGCCCTGAGTATCAACAGGCTCTGCAGCCGTTCCCCAATGTATATTTAGCCACCTGTGCTTCAGGATAGCTCTGACCTGGTGCAGCTGTGGGACCTTGGGCCTGAATGCTGGGCAAGATCTGTGAGCAAAAAGGGTTTTCCCCCATTTTGTGGGAGCTGTATGGAAGCTCAAGTGCTCAGCCTTGTTCTTGAATTGAGCTATGCTGCAATTGTGATCCTTGCTGTCCCAACCCTCTGCCCTGCCCACCTGCCCTGCCCCAGAAACTGATTCATTGCTGCTGCCTCACCTGGACATCACCAGCCCATAACCACTTCTGGCCCTGCTCAGCTGGGCTCATTGGGGCACAGTGAGACTAGCTCAGCTGGAGAGGGCAGGGAAGGGGCCCACTGGCTTGTGGGCATTGTGTAGTTGGTTGTATGGATTAGACCTAAGTTATCACAGCTGTTAGCACAAGCCTGGGAGCTCTAACCAAACTTTTGTTTTAGCAGAAGTGACAAAATATGACCAACACCTTTTCCCAAATGCCAGAATGAACCTTAAATAGTTTTTATGTGTTCAAGGAAATAGAAAGCTGAACTATGCAAACAACTTGCTGTCCCACACAACATCCTTGTCTCTAAATTGAAGACATGGATTTGATGGATGGACCACTCAGTGGATAAGGAATTGGCTGGAAGGTTGCACTCAAAGAGTTGCAGTCAACAGCTCGATGTCCAGGTGGAGAGCAGTGATAAGTGTCATTCCTTAGGGGTCAGTATTGGGACTGGCGCTGTTTAACATCTTTGTCAGTGACATGGAGAGTGGGATTGAGTGCACCCTCAGCCAGTTTGCCAACGACACCAAGCTGTATGGTGCAGTCGACACACTGGAGGGAAGGGACCAGAGGCATCTTGACAGGCTTGAGAGGTGGGCCCATGTAAACCTCATGAAATTCAATAAGGCCAAGTGCAAGCTCCTGCACATGATCAAGGCAATCCCAAGCACAGATACAGGCTGGGCAATGAGTGGACGGAGAGCAACCCTGTGGAGAATGACTTGAGGGTACTAGTGGATGGAAAACTAAATATGAGTCAGCAATGTACGGTTGCAGCTCAGAAAGCCAACTGATGTTGGAACAGATTGCCCAGAGAAGTTGTGGCTGCGCCCTCCCTGGAAGTGTTCAAGACCAGATTGGACGGGGCTTTGAGCAACCTGATCTAGTGGAAGGTGTCCCTGCCCATGGCAGGAGGGTTGGAACTAGATGATCTTTAAGGTCCCTTCCAACCCAAACCATTCTATGATTCTATGATTCTATGATCCTCAAGTGCAAACATGTCCCGAAGTGTCCTGATTACCTCAATTATGGCACCAACAATGACAACAACACATGAGAAAACAACACAATTTGAAAATGCTAGTCACCAAGGAAATATTCCCTGCCCAATACCATAACATGGGAAACTAAGGAAATTTAAGGGAGACTTCAAAGAGAGAGTCTGTGGAGGGAACCCAGAATAAAGGATAACCTGAGAGACTTTTGGGCAACACAGGGGAAATGCCCAGGATTTGGCACCATCCCTGCAACACTCATGGGGACCCAGTGAACAGGAGACGAGTCCAAGGGACTTGTGATTGCACACACTGTGGGTGGGATGGGACCCTGCAGCCCACCCCCTCGTGGTGCACCCCATGTCTGGAAGTTCTACTCAAACCCACCCAACTTTTTTCCTGGACCACATCATCTCTCCTGCAGAACAGGGAAGTCGTGTAATTTGTAAAACTTTACATATATCTGTGATTGAAGGGTATTGATATTCAAATTCATTCAGTCTCCACAGTGTCATTTGGTCTTAAACTGTGACACAGCCTTGGATCCTGATTCCTTGCCCCACATGGAAGACCCTCTTCTTCCCCTGAAAATTTGGCTGTTCAAATTCTAGGGCAACATTAAAGTTTCTGCCATAAGTTTCAATGACACCCAGTGTAGCACGTTCCTAGCAGATATGGAAGCTTTCTTTGGTATTATAAAGAAAATATCCCATCATACTAACTATTCATTGTATTTCTGTCTATTTGTCCTTTATTTTACCCTACACAGTTCAGAGTATTTTCCCTTTTGTCAAAGTCATATACAGTTGTCATAATGTATGAAAAAAAATCCTTTCTGATATCTAGATGTTATGGTAACTACATAAGATGCTTTGGTGTTATAAATCACTGCTTCATATTGATAATTTTGGCTTGTGTGTAGGTTTTGTTCTGAATTTTAAAGAGGTGTGTATTTTACATGATTAGAGGACAGGAACTGAAATGGATAGCTCTTTCTATATAAATAGAAGGAAATAAAAAATTATAATGATTGTCATGAATGTTATTAAGCTAGTTTCACAGTGTTATCCATGAAGATCTATGGAAGAACCTCCTTATTGCTGTGTCTCCCACTCCCATGTAAATAATTATTCACCTTCCTGACCACTTACACAGAAATTATTAAATTAACATCATCTTGCTCCTTTATTCACTTAGGTTATTAGTGGTTTCAGCCATTGTGTTTTATGTAACTACGAAAGTCTGTTATAATAGTGGTCTACCTGAAAATGAAGCAATGGTTCAAGATATCTCTGTGAGCATCTTGTTATCAAATGCTGACAAGTTTTGTAATTCTGTTTTTCTGTATTGTTACTGTCCTACACATGAATATGCAGTGGTTGATGCAGTGTAAAAGATAGATTTATTTTAGGAAGATGTGTGTTGGGCTGTAATGGAGACATGGGAAGACTGAAGGTATTGTAGTGTCTGGGAAATGTCTTTCCTTATCTCACGAGTTGAATCTCCCAGGAACATATAATCTTTTTAATTTTTTTTTTTTAATGGAAAAAAGAGAAAAGAAAGAAAAATATTATGTCATAGTAGTAGCAGTAATAATAATAATAAATTGTAGTATACCTTAGAAGACTCAGCTTTGATCAGAAATACCAGTGAGAGAAGGAATCCAAAATCCTGGATACTTAATCTAAGCATTCTTTATAGTCGTAGAATCAGTCTTCTATGAACTTTGACCATAGTTCTTTAATAAGAACTAGAGGAATTTATAGGTATGTAGAGTCAAATGTTTCAACTAAAGTGTAAGATGAAAAGTTCATCATGCTATCACTTACAATGTGTTGCAGTTAGCTCTGCCTCATTAAACCTGCCTCTCCACGTGTCAGTGGCGCTCAGGTCACAGACTAATGCTGCAGGAGGTTAAGACCTTCACGGGGACATCAGTACAAACACCAATATGATGGATACAAAATGTCCGTTTATTAAACTGTGTATCTTACCTATATACATTCACTAAGTACCTCCTTCGTGGGTGTGCCCTTAACATTACAAGCCTATCCATCACCTTACCTCGTAACAAGGGAGGGCTACAGCTATTCCATCCATACATCGCGAGATCTTCCGAACGCCACTCCCTACATTTCCCCCTCCCCATGCTTTATAACATCATTATTCCTGACTGATTGTCATTATTGCGCTGTTCCAAGCGGTGATGAGCAAGACCCATATGTCGATCTAAGAACGAAACATTAACCTTCTTAAACAATCTACAAAGTACAACACTAATACGTGTAAAGGCAATACAGACAGTGAGAAGCACACCACATATTCTAATAATTCCCCAAATGAGCCAATCCCAACTAAGCTAACTAGTAATCTAAGTCCACACGTTGTCAAGCCACCCAAACCATTCTGGTTTTACAAAGGTGGCTGTGATGAAGACATAGCAAGATTCTGCCCCTGTATCCAGAAGAAAACAGATGTCTTCGCGGTGATGTGCTTGTGCCCGCTCTCTCCAATATCCTGTGTGAGTTGGCAACACACAATCAAGGAGGGTGATCCACCACCAACACTGTAACACAAAACTCCATCTTATGTTAGATCAGGTTTTACACACCGTGTGGGTATCCATTTGATTAGGTCGTCCTTTTCCACTGCTGTGTACCCACGCCCAAACACCCTCAGTGACCACCCCGACTCCCCAGCTATTGCACCCGGTTCCCTGATCTGGACCAAAGGATAGTTTTTCGTCACCTGGACTGGTATAAAGTATTTCCACAGGGGAGGTGTAGACTCATCACCTCAAACAAAATGATTTAAGGTATACAAAGCATGTGACAAAAGACCCTGTTGGCTGTCTATGGGTATTGTCCCTCTATGACCTTCCCCCTTCCCAAGCTGTTGGAGCTTTGCTTTCAGGGTGTGATGTGCACGTTCCACTATCGCTTGTCCTTGACTGTTATAAGGAAGGCCGTGTACTAATTTGATGTCCCACAATGCACACCATTCTTTTGTGCATCTAGCAACAAAACAAGAGCCGTTATCTGTTTTCATCTCTTGTGGCTTCCCTAAGAAGGTGATAATGCCCTCCCAATGAACAATAATGTGTCTGGCTGTTTACTTACGAGCCATTGTGGCTAATATTGTAGAGCTAAAGGTGTCAATGGTTACTATGAGATACTTATTTGGTTTTAACAATTCACATGTTGTTACATCAGTTTGCCATGTCTGATTGGAAGAGAGACCCTGTGGATTGACACCTGCCTCCCACAGTGGGCCTTTTTGACAGTAGGGACAAAGTGCCACTATGTTTTTTGCTTGTGACAGAGAAATATGACATGTTTTTGCTAAGGCTTTTGCTCCAAGGTGTAAAAAGGCATGTAAACTCTTTGCGGCGTCCAATGACGACACACCCCGTGCCGCTTGGTCAGCCTTATGATTGCTTTCTACAATCGGACCTGGTAGAGATTGGTGACTATTCACATGTGTAATAAAGGCCTGCCCTATGCACTGTTGTAGAGCTTCATAAAGTAAGGTCGACACTTCCATCTGCACAAATCCTACTGTTGCCATTTTGTGTACAGGTTATAAACATATAAAGAGTCTGTAACAATATTAACAGGATTCTCTGCCTCTTGCTGGAGTGCCATTTGGACTGCTTTGGCCTCTAACCATTGTACAGATTTGTTAGTCTGAGTCCACATCCTCTTTTCTTTGTTTTGCAGCAGCACCTGCAACACTTATTTCAAGACTTTACGAATTCCTTCCGTACATCACAAGATCTTCCGAACGCCACTCCCTACAACAATGATTATGACAGTTTCGCTCAAACATCCAAAAAAAAAAATTTCTTTCTCTGAAACCAAGCATAAGAAAATAATATCTTCCTACCCAACTTCCCCCTCAAGTCCTCAACGACCTCAAACAAAATGAAGATGCTAGGGAGAGAAATAGAGGTGGGAACTCAGTGCTAACCATCCTAGTTAGTATTATCAGATGTTCATTACCTGCCAAAATATCTGTAGTTATTTCTAAATTGCTAATCTGATAGAAGTTGACAAAGAACTCATGTTATGGAATAGAAATAAATATGTTATCACACCATGTTTTTTTTAGATTTTATTCCCTCTAATTATTTTTGGAAGACAGTTGTGCAATGTGTTTGTAGCACCTAACTCATAGCACTTAATCATACCAAAATATAAAAAATTCCTTAGTAGTTTTATACCTCAACATTGCTTTTTCTTGTTGATACTGAGCTCACTCTTCCTCTAGAAACATGCCATTTAATTGGTGTTGCAATAAATGTTTTTAGTAAAGTAATTGTTTATAAATCTCATGGAACAAAGATTTGAACTAATAGTGAGTGTGGAACTGTGATTCATTTTGAAATAAGTGAAACAAAAGTGCAGTTCTCCAAGGAAACTGTACCACTGGCTTTAAAATGAGTTAAGCTGCTATGCTTCAAGGCCTTTGAATAATTATTTCAGTTCTTTGTCAAGTTATTTTTCATAGCAAAGAGTTTTGAATTAGGCTATACTTAAAGCAAAAATGGAATTCTGTTTTAGAATAAGTAAGATATGTTAGTAGTAAAAGGACCTTTAAATATATATTATATATATTCATTTAAATTGCTGTAAATTCAAGCACAAATACATTTGAAATGCCATTTTGCAAGTTGTTTATTTCATGCCAGTGAAATAAATGTTATTCTACATCAATATACTCTTATTTTCTAGTGTCACCAATGCATTTCATTGTCACAAGAAGTAGCAACCCCTGAATACATTTTTGCTTTAAGTGTAAATGAAGTTGTAGAGTCTCTCTAAGGGTCATATCATCTACATAAATAACAGTACATTTTAAAAACTGTGCTTCAGTTGTTATAGTCTTTAACATACTTGATGGTATTAAAGTATGACTAGAACTTTGTTATTCATTTGAGAAGGTTCACAGACTAGAATAGGCCTACAAACCATTAGATGATGAACACCTTTGCAAAAACAACACTTTTTATTAGTATTTCCAAAGGGCTGAAGGGACATCTCTGATGGAGGGGGCCTGGAGCCCCTCCTGCCGCTCTCCCCTCGGGGCTCGCAGGGCTGTTTCTCCCCCTGTTTCCCTCAGCCCTGGCTGCCGGGCAGCGCTTTGCCCTTCCTTACCCAGGCTTTCCCAGAGGCGCCCGCCCGGGGCTGAGGGGCTCAGCTGTGCCCTGCCCTGGGGCTGTTGGAGCTGCCTGGAACAGGCCACTCCTCACCGTGGCTGCCACTACTGCCCTCCTTGCCAGAATCTGGGTATCTTCACCTGATATAAAAGCAAATATGGAACTTTGGAAGTTCTGAAAATCCAAGTAGACTGATTCAGTTACCTCCTGTCCTGCCCTGAGAGCACCACCAACCCTGACTATACCTGTCAAAACTCTGGGGCTCCCTGCCCACGACCCAGGACCCCATGTCAGTCCCCAAGGACCATCAGCCCCTGCCCCAGTGACCCCACAGCTCCCAGTTGCCAGTCTCCAAGCTCCCAGTCTCCAGCTCTCCACTGCCTTGACCTGCCCGTCCATGGGCTCCACTGAGCCAGGCCTGCCCTCAGGCCCATGTCCCAGCCTGGCCTCAGCCCATCCCCATCCCCAGGGTCACAGTGCCCCCCAGCTACCCTGCTCCTGGTTGGGAGGGTGGGATGGATTCTGACTGCCAGGCCCTGCCCTGATGGATGCAGGTGATCCCCTGGTGCTCTTGGCCTCAGGATGGTGCCCATGGTGCCCTAGTACTAGTTTCACTACGGAAGTTCAAAAGCATCCATGGGTTCATCAACAAAGCCAGAAACATTAATACAGGGGACCAAAATGTTACAATTCCTGTCATTAATTCCAATTACAGATGGGATCTGCTAAGTTTCTTCATTAAAATCTATATTTTTGGTATAGGAGTCTGCTCTATCTGATATTATTTGATTTACTGGATAAATGTTTTCCTGGTTTTATGAACACCATGAGTTCAAATCTAAGCATTCAACACATGTCTTTTTATTTTCACTTTGAAAGACAGATATAACTATAATCTCTGTTTAATTTTCTTTATCATCCAATACCAGGCTGTGCCTGACACATTTCTGTGAAATTTTTTCCCTGCAGGAAGCAGTGAGCTATTCAGGAAAATTCCTTGATTTCATAGCGAGGTACATAATCTCTGTAGGATTCTTTTCTTCTTTTCTTTCCTTTTTTTTTTTTTTTTATTGTGGAAAATCTTTTTCAGTGCTCCCTATGGTATCTCTTGCAACAGAGATGCATCTACTTAATGGTTTTGTAATTATCAATATTTATAAGGCCATGAGAACTACTAACACTCCATGGGGTGTCTAATTTCCAAGTACTTTTGCTTGCTTTGCTTAGAGCATTTCAACAGACTAGTGAGCAAGATGGTGTGACTGGATCCATCTGAAAGATTTGTATATGAAACACAGCTGATACCAAAGTGCAATGTGGGATGAACAACCCCCCTTCTTATTTCTTCTGTGTGAAAAAAGGAGTAAAAACAAAAGTGCTATTAATATGTACAGGAAAAGAGAAATTTCAAAGAGTAAAAAATCCTTATCATCCAAACACAACTAAATGTGGGTTTCTTATCAAGTAATTAATATTTGAACAATATAAACGAGAGACAGTAAGAGTTCATTTGAGTCACTCTGCCTCTCTGCTTATAAACGCAACAGAAGAACAGAGAAGTTAATAGCAATGTCACAGTACAGTAGGAAAAAGATTGAGGAATATTAATCTGTCTCTATGCTGACCAAATCACTGTAAAGCAAAAACATAAAGTGAAAACCCATGCTGTATTTTTTAAGGGGTTTGTAGCTCTGAGTCTGTATTACCACAAAAAATTCTAGATTACTTGGGGAAAACATATTTTTTTTCTTTTTATTATTTTCTTCTTCTGTTTATTTTTAATTTTTATTTTTCTCTTTTTTCTTTTTCCTTTCTTTTTTCCTTTTTTCCCTTCTCCTTTCCCTTTGCCTTTCTTTCCCTTTTACTTTCTTTTCCTTTTTGTCCTTTCCCTTTCCTTCTTTTCCTTTTTCTTTTTGACTTTTTCATTTTTCTGCTTCTTCTTATTCTGTTTTAAAACCTTTGGAACATTAAAACAAGCTAAAGGAAGCCCACTCTGTAGCCTGAGACCATACATAGTTCTTTCAAGCTGATGTCTCATGTAAGTGACAAGCAGAAAAAGATACTGCTAATCAAAATAAATAAATAAATACATTTCAGTTTTACTTTTCCCATCAGAACTAGAAGAACTATTAATTTTTATTATTTTTTATTTTGATCTTCACCAAATAATGGCTTTAAACTGCAACAGGGGAGGTTTAGACTGGACATTAGGAAAAAAATTTTTCACAGAAAGAGTGGTCAGACAGTGGAATAGGCTGCCCAGGGAGGTGGTGGAGTCACCATCCCTGGATATGTTTAGGGGTCGTTTGGTTGAGATGCTGGAGGATATGGTGTAGGGGAGAACTTTGTAGAGTAGGGCTGATGGTTAGACTCGATGATCCCAAGGGTCTTTTCCAACCTGAATGATTCTGTGATTCTGTGAATCCTCTTATAGTTAATGACATTATAATTAACTAGAATTAATTAATATAAACCAGATTTTGGTTTTAATTCTTTCTACTGAGTCTGTTCCATGGATTTAATTTTCTAAAAAATAATAATTGACTAGAGGTAAACTGACATTACAGCATAGAACTGAACTGGGCAGCTGTTGGTTGTTCTAATATAATGTGATCTTCCACTGTGTTTGGAAAGCACATCCTGAGGAAAAGATTAACCATATTTACAGAAATTGATGTTTTTGACAACTGCTCACTCTAAGAAGAAAGATGTGATATCTTTTGATATTTTCATGCAGGATTCACAGTCTTAGAACATTCCTTGTGACAAGTGAGATGTTTTTCTCCATTCTTTTAAAGCACAGATGGATAGGGTGGTGAGAGCAGTTATCAGAAAGTGGTGAACTGAAAAGATCCACGTCTCAGGAAGATGATGATGGTAAGAGAGCAGTGTGTCTTTTTTCTATTACCTGGTCCACTTTAATGAAAAGCATGTGGGCCTGTATGAGGTGTGGGAAAATAATGGAAGATTGGTGAGGAGAATTGTAAATATGCTCAAGTGACCTGCAGTGACTTGCAGTGGGGTGTTAAAAAACACATAAATCATACTAAGTGTTGTTTAGCCTTGTGTGTTGGACAAGTATAACACCTGTGATAACACAGGCCTGTGATAGACTTAGAGGCACCATATCAAACATGCCTGAGATTCCTGCCCTGTTGTGGGAAAGGTCAAAGCACAGTAGTAAACTAGACCTGTGCATGTGCCTGTTATATAGGCAAAACCAGCAGGTTCAGTGATCCTCTAGCATCGACCAAGCTCCGCGATGCCTGTGTCCTTGCTTGTGTGCCTCTGCCCAGGTGCTGCTTCAGGGATCCCCTGGTTGGCAAGGTAACGAAAATAAATTTACTCTTTGCATTTCATCTGTGGTTTTGTGGTTGTTCCTGCGTTCTGCCTGTGCTGGCTCACACAGAGGGAAAAATTTTTTGCTAGGATAGTAGATGCTACCTCTTGGTTAGCAGAACAAACCTCTTAGAAAGGGGCATCTTAGGCCTCAGGTCTTTGATCCAGGGGCCACAAGAATGCTTTGCCAGACTGAGCGAGATTGCTTGTGGAAGAACGCCCATACAGTATGTCTGATACAGAGGTGTTATGGAGGTATTTGGTACTGTGAAGGATGGAGATAATCCAGATGTCCAGAGAAACAAAGCCTAGGTAAAGGTAGAGGCTGATTCATTCTTGTCTCTTATTTAGTAGTAATTCCTAAGAAATAGTGTTACAAGAATTTAATGAATAGGCTTTTAATTGATAGTCTATGATAAACAACAAGGTTCCTAAAGTTATAACATATCCATCAGCATCTATACTAGCAACCATTTTTAGGTAGATTATGTCTACTAGAAGTATCTAAATTAATGGTTTATGACAATCAATTAAAATATTGAAAAAAAGTTAAAGCATAGATTGAGAAAACATTCATGTGCATGTTGTAAACTGATCTGTGATGGAAAGCAATTTTTTACTCTTTAAACTGAGATATGTATGATCATAAATCTTACCACATTGAGTGGGATGTCAGTCAGTGTTATACAACAAAGTCTACTGAGCTGATCAAATTATCATACATAAATAAACTGTTTACATAAGCAGCATAATCATAAATGCATTGGATCGCAAATAACATGGCAGCTTATTATATAGAAAAAAATTACTGGAACTCTAATCAATGGCAAGCATATGAATATTCTCTTCAGAAAGTTGTTTTGCCTAAAATTAGTATGTATTTTTCAGCATAAATGTTAACACATTGTTTAATTTTAAAATGGTTGCCAGAAAGCTGCAGAGTCCTTAGCTTTCCCAGTGAAATTTATAATTTACAGCGAATACTAACTCTATGCCTCATTCCTGTACCAATCACACTGGCTCCTTACACACAGCAAATCAGATAAGATGTAGGAATGAGCTTAGTTGATAGTAGGTCCTTAGTCTGTTCTTATTATTGCCATGAAAAGTTTACTTGACAGTAGCATTTCATATTGTGTTGTACTCTTGGAAACTCTTGCAAGGGAGGTTGGAAAGCAGACTTCTTTTTTTACAAGATTACCTGATGAATCTGGATAAGTGGAAGACACTTTTGGCACACCAGTCTTATTTCATGCTTCCCTTCAAGCGAAAAATCTTCTTTGAGATCTCACTTTTACTGTCTCCCCAGCTCTATTAACTGGTTTTAAAAAAGACCTTGTCTTTCCTGCATTTTTAGAACACTATGGTTACTTTGATTCTCCAGGACACTCTGGTGCAACCAGCAAACTTTCTTCTTCTCTTGTTCTACCTTATCCAGTATCTTTGGTCTAAAACAGTTGGCTTGGATAATTTTGAGATTTAGGAACAAAAAACTGTCATGGATTAGAGTGGGGTATTCCTAATCTGATTGAGAATGTCTTTACTACAATGAGGTTTGTGACTGCATTACAGCAGGTGTATCTAATCTTACTTCAATTTACTTAGTGTCCATGGAAGTCTATTAACACATACTAAATTGTGAGCTGAAAATCCAGCAGGGACACATCTATTTGCTAGCCTTTATCTAATCAATACTTTATTGTTTCTTTATTTTCAAATCAAAATGCTGTCATGAAGTTATGATGTATACACAGTGCTTCGTTACTCTGTTTCCTGTTGATAGGCTTTTTCATATATGCAAGTAAGATCAGTTTGTGAACTTTTGTGAAGAATGTAAAAAAAAAAAAAAAAGAAAAAAGAAAAAGAAAGGGGGGCAATACCATCCTTCACTTTGTTGTGCACTTCCTTATATGATTTCTCCTTTTGTACTGAGGTTGCAAGCTCTTTTTGTTGGAAAATATCCTGGAAGGTGTTGTGCTTTCCAGCATACCCTACTGTTGATGTTTAAATAATGACACACCTCTACAAGTCCTGAAGGACTGTGCCATTGTGGACAGTTGTGAAACAATCTTGGTGAGTTTCAGTTTTGAAATGCATTCTGAAGTTATTTGTTTCATATTTTTTAAAAAGACTCTGAGAAACAGCAGAGGAACAGAAAAAGTTTCCTAGCCTTTAAAAAAGGATATTTTTTCCAATCCACCTTTTTAAAAAGTATTACTGTAGGAAATTTTATATTTAATTTATATTTTTGTAGTTAACCAGTTTCAGTTTGACAGCTCATCTTTTTAAAGTCTGCTTTCAAATAGAAATAATATGTAAAGTAACATATAGTCTGTAAAGGAATCAGAGTACCTGAACTCCTGCTGAGTGTACAATGTATGGCACTTGTAATTTCAGGACTACAAAAATTAAAATTTTTGAATAGAAAGACTTTGTGCCTATCCTTTCCTTCATGCCTTCCTCTGAAAAGTGATGCTGTATATTTTTTTAAAAATTAATCATTCTGCAAAGGAGTGTCAGAGAGGACACCTTGGGAAAACTGAAATTAGACTGGATTATATGACAGCAGTAGGTGGATTTTCCACATTAACTTTTCTGAGATTCCTTCTCTGAATAATCATTTTATGTTTTTTATACATAGTCTGTTGCTGGCTGCAATTCATGACTTTATCATAAATTGTGCCTTGATCCCAGTATGCTGAAATTTTCTTTTTCCTTACATTTGCAGTTATTCCAGTTCTGAAGTAGGATCTATTTTATAATTTGATTTTTCTGGGATTAGAAAATTGGTGTCACTTGAATATGATTTTATCTTATACCTATATTGGAGTTCACATTTATATATTTTAGGTTTTAAGTGAAGGAATTGAGAAATAAGAACTAGAAGTAGTATTTTAAAAGATTATGTTCCCTATTCTAAGACTAAATCCAAGGTGGTCAGAAAAAGTTGGAACGTTTGGAGAAAGTATAAATCCATCAGTTTTGGGTCTCCGTCCTTTAACTAAAATTATCAAATATTTCAAAGAAGGCTGATTATAATGCAGGCTAAAAGTTGGCAAACTCTCAGAGTGTGTTTGTGTGTGTGCACATGAGCACACTTGAACACATGCATAAATTATACATTTGTCCTCTTAGACCATTAACTTTTCCTAGAGAGGAAATTTCCTTCCCAGAGGGAATTTTCTTAGACTTTTAGCAAAGATGGTTATTTGGTATTTAACCAACAAATGGAATTGGATCCATTGGATGGTATTAATAGCATAGTCTTTAATAGCATAGTCTTTAAAACTTGTCATTTATTGATTTACTATTGACCTAGTCATATGCTAATGTAAGACATGATCTTACATTAAAAGTAGCTTTCATGTTCATCACCTATTTTCACCTTCCTTTCTGAAAAAAAAAAAGTATTGATAGATACAAGATAATATTTTAAAATTATCTGTTCCATGAATATACTTTTCTTACACTGTGTGTACCAACACTGTTCCCTTGTAGCTTAGAAAATATACATACAGAGAACATTTGAGACTGCACTTTCAAGTCTCTTAATTTATGCTGTATGAACACCATACCAGCTTATTCTCTAGGATAATCACCTCTTGTGTATTGTCTGTGACCTTTAATACCTAAATTGACCTTTGTAGAATGCCCTTGATGATTTAAAATAAATGTTTTTTAGTGAGATAAGATGTTTATTTTTTTTTTCTGTCAGCTATTGAAGTGTTAAGAGAATGACAGCTGTAAGAATCATATTGTCTTCAATAATGTGCTTTCAACTATACTGTAAGGTACTTAACATCTGGGAGTGAAAGCTGCCAGATCTGTCACAAGAGCAGGACATAATTCCTTTGTGATGTTAGAGAACCTGGTAGTTCTACAGCTCACATGAAGGCCAGCAGTACTTGCAGAATACCTCAGACAGTGAGCTTCCTAAGACTTCCTTGAAATCTCCGTCTCCTGGAGATTTCCTTGAAAATCACAGCCTTCATGTCAATGCACACAAATATTCCCAATATTTCATGAGCTGTCTGTGATAATATCACTTCATCAGGTTCAATAAAGGGAATTGATTTTGTTTTAAAGAGAATAGCTAAACTATTCCAATCTTATAGAGAAAAGGAAATGTACAGACAATGAAATCTTGCTACTTCATTTGTTCTTTATAGGAAAACTCAGCAAAGCACCTGCCCATGGCACTGTGACAGCTTTGAAAAGACAAAACTACTGTATCTGTTACTTCTTGGACTTTTTTCTTATTGAGGATAGACTAAATATTAATCTCTGCTGCTTTCCTCAGACAGTGTAATTCAGACCCAAAATGTGACATCACTGTGTTTTAACTGTATTTCATATAAAGACAGAAGAAATGGATGCAACTTTGTAGACAGTTTCTGTTTTGTCATAGACGACCCTGCCATCCAGGAGTAAAGTGGAGGAACAATGATCTGGACTCAGTTAAACTCCCTCATTTCCTGAACTTTCAATATAGTATCCTAGAACCATTAATTTCTGCATTATCCTGCTGAGGATTATCATGCACAGGATGAAAATAAAAACTATAAAGATGTATATTAGCATTAAGACTCTTCATTTTTATTTTTTAAAGTAAAATTCTTCGGGATGCTGGAAAAGTTGAACTGCACATTGTGAAAGGAACATGTGATGAAATTGAGTGCACTTCAGGGAGAGGCAGGAATCCCAGTGAAGGTTATTCCTAAATAGTCCAGATGTGACAAATGTCATCTTCATTAGTACTAGGCATGGAAATTCTGTAACAAACTTCTACAGATACGCTAAGAAAGGACATGCAACTTGGATTGACTAATTAATTTTCTTTTTTGATTATTGTCTCATTAAGTGATCATTAAGTAAACTTTCTAAAAAGATAATAACTTGTGACTCTTTTAAAAGAAGTCTGATGTCTAAAAATAGTCATTTATTTGGGGAATTGACAGTTGTACCATTACTTACTGAGTTCTCTCAATGACCATCCACATGAATTGAATGATTGCTACCCCCGTAGACAGGCAGAAAGAAGAAAAATGAGGCATTTGCCATACCATCCAGTCTAAGCATCACACCATGTCTCTGAGTGTTGTATTCAAGAAACGCTGTGAAATTTCTATGCTATTTCAATCTATCTTTCTACCAGTGTTCCTGCCATCAAAAGGAATTGCCTTTTTAACACTCTCTGTATGATTTGAAATAACATTTATGTTGAAGCAGCAGCAGCAAGATCTTTAACATTCTGTGCAGACAATTTAGTAACACGTTGCATATGGCATCATGATGCAAGACATAACAATTTAGAAATGTCTTTTGAGTCATGTAAAAGACATCGATGACTCATATGTAAATAAAATGATGTATGCATTTCCTATAAGGTGTGGCAAAGGTACTTCAAATTACTATGTTATCTTTAAAGTTTTTAATTAGCTTTAGATGATTCCATTAAAAAAATACTTGAAAGTTTCAGCTGAATTCCTCTTGTCTATATATAAAAGTCCAAAATTCAAAAAGTGTTCATCTAATTTAATCTCAGTTGTGTGAAAAACACTTTGTGTTTCCTTCTGAAAAATTAATAGTAAAATTAGCTTTCTACAAAATCAGTTTGAACATTTCTGATCATCATAGAATATACAGGCAACCACAAACAATCCTCAGAGGACTATTCACACCATATCAGTTTGTACATGCTTAGAATGCTTCTATAAAGGTAAAATATTTCTGAGCCATGAAAACATTTCATCCTCAACTGTTAATTAAAACTTGTGCTCAATTAAGCATTAAAAATATTTAAAATAATTTATAAAAAATATCATTAACAGTTTTAAAAGTTATTTAAAAATATGTTTCCAAGCTCTTAAAAAATGCCACTTCCCACACTATTTTTAAGAGTGTTCTTAATACTGCATTTTGTTTCAATTTGTTTTGTAAATATCAGTCAGCCCCTACCTGAATAACAGTTCCCCTTTTAGTTATCTGTATTTATATCCTAAGGTTACTTCAGGTATTAGAAAAAGAGTAGTCTTTTTTTATACTCATATACCATATATTCTGCCAGGAATATCTGTCATAAAATATTTTCTGTAATCTTTATGTGGTTTTAATCATCTAGACTGCATTTCTAGAAGGTAGTCTTATTCACTGTGTCAGTTTCAGCATACCTGAATCAAAAAACCCCGGGGAATATAGGTTCTTGATTCATTCTACTGAAACTTAGTCACTGCAGAAATACAGAAATGTAAACTTCCTGTCTCCGGTGAAGAAAGATGAAAAGGATGATTTTATGTGAATCAACTTGTGGAAATACCTTTCTAATGAACAACTCAGTAGGACTTCAAGCTTGGGTATGCTGCTTAAGCAAAGATTCCAACAAAATTACAAAATAGTTACACTGCTTATTATATATATAAGATTGTTTTCCCTTGTATCAACCTTACAAAACATACACTGTCAGCTGGTGAAAATCTATTTCTTTCTTGTTTCTATAGAAATAAAGATGCTTAGATTTTAGCTGATATATTTTGTTCTCAGAAATAAACTGTGATTTTTTTTTCAGATTTTCCTAGGATTTTTATTGCTGTTGTGGTTGTTACTAGTCATTGGTTAAAGTACACTTGAAATATTAATAGTTCTCTTTAATCTTACTGTGTTCCATGTATAAATAGGGCTTTCAAGAATTTGTTGACAATCAGTGAAGAGACTAATGTTACACTGAACAGTAAAAGTCTATTGGTTAGGATTTTCCTCTGGATTTGAGAAAACAGCTCTGTTCTCTACCTTACGGATAATTTGAATCTGGAGCTTTAGCAGATATTCTACAGTACACATAAATGCCTTAATTACCAGGATACTTTGTTGTGAATCTCTACTGTGATATCTTTTCCTCTTTGTGTAGACATTCATCAGATATTGAATAATTTGAATCTCATCCTTTCATGTGAAAAGTTATTTTTGTACACAATGAGGTAGTCTTCCTCCTTTGTTCAATTGTTGATGAAACAGTAGATTAGCTGCAGCAGGAGAGATTATAAAAGATTCATTTAGTACTCCAGCAGTTAAAATAGTCAGTTGGAAAGTGAGAGATCAGTGTCGAATCTGAGAGGAGGAATGTGATCTGTGATCTGCCAAATTGGCTGGAAAAGAGAACCAAAACAGAATATTGCATGTCAGTCTATTGCAATAGTGATAATGAATAATTTTCCATTACACAGTGTGTCTCACGATGACATGGTAGTTACTGAACACCAGGAACAAATTGCACAGTCCATTGTAGTAACTGAATATTCTTGGGGGAAGCAGGGCATGGTATATCAGTTAGGGAATTAGAGATTATTGTGAAGAGAGCGTTCAGAAGACTGACAAATCAGGCTGGTTTTAAACTCTTGTTGTAATTAGCTCTGCTTCTTTAAACCTGCCGACCCACATGTTGGTGGTGCTCAGGTCGCAGGGACTAATACCGCGGGAGGTTAAAACCCTCTTGGAGACATCAGCACAAACACCAATGTGGTGGTTACAAAATGTCCGTTTATTAAACTGCGTATCTTACATATATACGTTCGCCAAGCACCTCCTTCGTGGGTGTGCCCTTAGCGTTACAAGCCTAGCCATCACCTTACCTCGTAACAAGGGGGGCTACAGCTATTCCTTCTGTACATCGCGAGATCTTCCGAACACCACTCCCTACAAACTTTAAAGTAAACTTTAGTAAATTCTTCATTAGTGACACTTCTGCTAATGAATAGTTAGTTCTTACACATTAATTATTTTGTATATTACTATGTACACATAAAATTTGTCCTTGACACTTGCATCTTAAATTACTTTCAGTATATAATATCATGGATCATGTTGGAAGCCTGAATTATATTTTTTCACTAAAGTCCTGTAAAAGTAAAGCAAATTAGGTAAAATTGCATATACCACAGAGTAACAATGTAATCTGTTGTCTAGAAGTAATCAGTCATTTGAAGAAAATTGCTCAAAACACCATGAAGAAATTACAATTTTAGAGTAGTAAATATTGAAATTTATAAGAAATTATTTTGTTTCAAATGTTTCTTAAATTATGTTTTCTGACAGATCATGAGAGTTGATGTGTTTCAGAAGACACATATTTTGTATGGAAATCAAAGAGAAATACTATAAACAGCATTTGATTCTTTCAACTATAAAAGCATAAATTGAAAATAATTCCATTAGAATATGTAGTTAGGTTCCATTAAAACTATCTTCAGGTCAAAATTATGTAATGTTATTTTGAAAAACATATCTTTTATAATTCATATTCTGCACTTAAAAAAAACATGCTTACCATGTCGGGTTTTAAGCATCAGAACAGAAAAATCAGTCAGTGAGAGATACAGTGGTGGATAGAAGAATGCTAGAAATTAGGAGTAGGAATGGCAAAAAGAAAGAAACGGTTAGTAGCCTTGTGAGCAGAGGCTGGGTAGGTGATGCCGACAATGGAAGAATTCTGTTCAGTTTTCCTAGGAAAGTAGTTGTGAAAACAAACCACTGGTATGTTTCTGTAATGATGAAAGAGGCCTGTGAAAAAGCAGAACAAAAGAAACTACTGGTGTGAGATGTGAAACTGTTTGTTAGAGGAATTCAGAAGAAAAGCTAATATAAAAGATGTACAAAAGAGATTGTGTGGTTTCTTGGAAAAACACATAAGAAAGTGTAATTTTATATTACTGAGATAGTAAACTGCAAAGAATTAATAAAGAATAGCCTGTCTAAAACAGTCTGTGGGGAAAAATTTTTTTGGAAGATAATTAAAACGATGACTAAAAAATGATAATCCTGACAGTCCTCTCTGTTGGATTTTAATTGGAATGCCATCAAATAGGTGAATATTTTAAGGAACTGTCTTAATGTTTATGTTTGGTTTTCCAGCTGAAGTCTGAAAATTAAAGTAACTTTGATATTCTTATATATGTTAGCTTATGTATTAGTTCATGAAGTTTTAATGTACTAGTGAATACAAACAGTAGAGCTGAAAGGAATCTCAGAAGACATCTACAGTATTGTTCTGTCTCAAATTAGGTGCAGCTGTATGTAATCCATACTTGAAAGGTGTCTGTCTAACCAGCTCTTAAAGCTTTCCAAGCTGTCTCTACAGCTTCTGTAAGAAATCCATGACGGAATTTAGACAACCTCAAAGTAACAAAGTTTTCCCCTTATTACAGTGTGAGCCTGTTTCTTCTTATCATATCCACAGTGAGAATGGAAAATTACCTTCCTTTTTTACTGCAGTCATTTATATGTACAATTATTTTTTAATCACATCTCCCTTCTGTCACGATCCAATGTCAGGGGAGGTTTCAATATGATCCCAAGAGCGAGATTAAGAACAAACGAGGTCAAATGCCGTACACCCAAAACAGGTTTTTATTATTAAAAAAATGAAGAGGGGTAGCGATAGGACAGAATGAAGGAAAAGACAGAAATAAAGCAAGGATGCAGGATAGGGCTGCAAGAATAGTCACCACCATGGATCCAGCGGCGTCCTCTTGGTCCTCAGTCTTCAGTTCTTCGGTGGTGGGTGCACACGGATCTGGCTTCGATGGTGGATGCACCCTGAGTAAAATTTTCTGCTGCCTTTTTAAGTTCATTGTATCCGCTGATTAGCATATCTGCCCACCTTTAGGTTTGTTTGGGTTTTTTTTCCTCTGGTGCCACAGGTTTTTGTTGCATCTGGCTTCAGGGGAGGAACCTTTGCCTCCTGTCAGTTCATTAGCAATGCAGGCATGGGGTCTGACCTACACAATAGAGCCACATATGGCTACAGGATGGGGCCAGCTCAGCACACCTCTGCCCCTTTGAGGCTTGTCTAAGGAGTCTGACAATGTAACTGCAAAAAAGTGGGGGGGTGTATCCTTCAATACACTCCCGCTTCTCTGGACGACACTCCCCAGACCAATCCACAGGACGCAGCAGCTTGTCCTTGAGGTTTGCACAGACACAAGCAAGCTTTGAGACAGTCATAGGACATTTCAGACTCTCACAGCTACATATATGCTTCTCACCAGATAAAGCAAGCTCAGGTATAGCTAATTAATCTCAAACATATAGTTTCTCAGACTTCATATTATTCTCCTTTCTTTAATTTCGTGCAGTTTTACAGAAGTGTGTACTGGCTCATGATAATAACACTTCAGCTGAGGCCTTACTGATACTAGAAAAATTTCTTCATGTGTTCTACATTACAATTCTCCTATTAATTTCTCTCAGTATAAACTTTGTTATTCTCTGCTAAATAACATGTTATCTTGTGTTCAATTTGTGAAACACTAAACTCCACATCTTCTGTGTAACAGCCAATCCAAGCCATTTCCCACCTTGTTATAGCATCATTTCTTCACAGGTGTGATACTTATGTCCTTGAACTTTCTGAATTGCAATCTGGATGCTTCTGATAATTTCTCAAATTCTAATCTTATCCTTCAAAGTTATTTAATTCTACTTGTGCCTAGTATCATCTGCAGATTTAATAAATACCTGTGTATTGCACATCCAGGTAACTAAAATGCATATGGAATAAAAGCAGAACAAGTTAAAACAGCTGCAGAGTATTTTCAGACCTCCACAGTTTGGTAAAGAAATTAAGAGTAATTCAATAGAAATAAGAAATGGGACACAACTTTTTTTTTTTTTTTTTTCTTCGCAAACCTATTAGGGAAGAAATCTTACTTAACTTTATCTAAAGACTAAGTGTCAAAAAACTTTTTTTTGGGGAATTTGAAGATCGGAGCCTTTGTATGAACAAAGATTTAGTGCCAGATGAACTTTGTCTTTCAGCAGGAGGCTTTTTTCCTCTTGTCAGTAATATAAAGTTACTGTAATCCATTTAGTGTTATCAGTTACCATAAAAGAATTATGTCTTCATTGCTAATAGATGCTTCTTTTAGCTATTAAATGGATAATCAGCTAATCTGGAATTCTCTGAGGCTTTCCATTCACCTCACTTCTTACTATCATAATTAAAGTAAAATTGAATGTATGCTGCCTGCAGTTGTTGTACGGTTTGCTATGTTACTTATGTATCGTATTCTCTCTCTTAGTACTGATGTATTTTTTTAAAAAAATATTTATTATGTTATTTAACACACTAAGGATTAGTTAAGGTTAAGTCACAGCTTCACACCTTCATCAGTGTATCCTTCCAGCTGGCCAGTGAGGCAGCTTTAAACTTTTTTTTCTATCAGCAACAGACACGTGTTTTGAATATTTGTTTTACTGATTTATCTGCTGTTCAGCTGTGGTGGTTTGACTCAGCAGTAGCCACAACACCAGTGTGCTATCAACACCCTGCCAGCTCCCAACATAAAACACAACACCATGAGGACTGCTATAGGGGAAAACCAATTCTGGCTCAGCCAGACCCAGTACATCAGCCAAAGGAATTATTTTTTTTAGATGCTACTATTTAAGATTATATCAGTAGCAGTCACAGTTATAACGGTTTCTTCAGCACAAAGTCTGTGAGCTCACATCAGGCACATGAAGCAACAGTATAAAGACACCAAAGACCTTACATATCACTGCACTTGTACTGGCAGTGTATGTCCTCACCACAAGCATCTACATTGGCTGAATACACTTTACACCATAGAGAGGTGCCGCAGTTTTTATAAGGACAAGCTCCTGATGGGATATTGAGGTCATCTTAAGATCAGTGTCATCTCTACTAGTCTTTCTCCAGTACTGATACTCTCTTCCTTTTGTTTTTCCTGCCAGGTTTTAAATACCTGTAGCTTCTCATTATTTCTATGCCACCCAGCTGAGTTTCTGAAATACCTTCTCTTATAAATTAATCCTTCCCATAAGTCACTTCTACCACCTCCCTGAGCATGAGGATAAGGAAACAGAGATGCTAGAAGGCTTCAGGTGAAGAGAGGTATGCCAAAAAACATGAATAGCTGCCTCAGCAAATGGATACTAGGAATCATTGTAGGAATCACAGGTTGACAGAGCACCCACATATCCTTTTAACATCATGTTTGGACTCCCATTGTTGTAGAAGTCTTTGATACTCAACAACAGCCATATAATTTGTACATATAGCAAGCAGCTTTTTCCGTGAGTTTGCCTTTCTGTTTCAGCACACAAACACATGAGTGAGATCACTTCCAACAGTCAGAGATAGGTCAAAACTGTTCTTCTGGATGAACACTGCCTTGGTTTGTATTAGAGAAAAAAAAAAAATTCTTATTGCATATAAAAAAAATACAATGCAAAATCATACTTAAAAGCTGTATATTAATCAAATGTCAACATTATATAAAAGAATCCTTCCTGAAGTGGACCTCAAACACACAGGATTTAAAACTGTTTACTCAAAATCTAAATCAGAAGAAAAATAATGGCTTATGGTGGTCTCTATTCTGTCCACAGGACTGTCTTCTGTGAATTGATTTTTTCTTAATTTTAACTGAAGAAGCTTTAAATGAATACAGCCCACTGCCCAAACTGTGCAGAGCATTGAATATATAATAATGGTAACCAATTTTGCTTTTTCATATATACTTTTCTGAAAAAATCTAATCGATACAGCTAAACGGTGAAAAAATTTCAGTCCAAAATTATTAAAAGTAGAAAGACATCATTTCATAAACCATTACTGTATCACAGACATAGGTTTAATATAAATAAGTGTCTTGACACTTTCAGACTCAGCTTATTAGACACCATTGAATCTCACTTCAAAATCACTCCAACTAAGGTTCAAATATATAGGATTTGAGGGTTACTGTGTTTACCTTCTGCATAAAAGAGTTTGGGATAAAGAAGCCAAGAGAAAACTGCATTTTTCAGATAGAGTAAAACAATAAAAGATCATGGGACACCCAGAAGCTTACTCACACTTTAATGGGTACTGTTGGCTGGAAGAGCAGGGAGCTAGTTTTCCCTTCTTTATTCAGAGGTTGCAAAACTGGGGCGGAAGTACTATTCTTGCCTTAAATTGTGCACTTATGGCAGAGCAATATCATTGCATGAATGTGTTCCTTTCCTAGTGTCCTTTGACTTTTTAAACTTACCTCATCAGTGCTTGCATCTGTTTTAAGGCCACTTAAGCCCATTGATAGGGAGAGGGAGAGCATAGCAACAGAAAGTAAAGAAGAAAAACAGAAAAGATCAGTATTTTTTAAAGAAACAACATGAAGGACTTTATCTAGGATGTATTTGTGCCATTATCTAGGATGTATTTGTGTGTTTCTTAACTGTACATTCATTAGTACAGAGCAGAAAGTTCTTTAATCCATTGAAGTCTTTGAGAAAAATAAATATCTCTTATACAGTCATGCACAATTTTAGTCTTGCAACAAGGAATACAATATTTAAATGGAAAAAAACAGCCTACATTATTTGGGGTTTTGTTTAAGCAGCTGCAAACTGTGGGCAGATTGCAAAACCACTGTGTTCACAAGCTCCTCAAAACATGTAATCTTTGCATTAGTGTCAATAAGATTCAAATGCAATATGATGGTGGCTGGTCAGATTTCTGTTCTGCTCAGAGGACAGGTTGCTCCAGGTCCTGCACTATATAAACAGTGAGGATGCAAGACAGTAAATTCTAGCTGGTCTGGGGACCAGAGCCTTGTTCTCTGGCAAGGTGACAAATACAGTTTCAGTATGTCTTAGGAACAAGTAAATAAGTAAGTATTTGAGACAGATTGGTACTTTGTTATATATTATCTCTAAAATGTGTTCCATTAAGTCTAAGAGTATGGAAGGTTTAGCACATAACTCACATGCTGGAAAATCAGAAAAGACATAAAACATGAAAAGCAAAATAGTCAGGCAATGTAGTATTCATTTAGAATAAGCCACATGCTATGTTATAGATTGATTTTAATTATTGCTGATGTATATTTGATATATTGTGAAAACATTGAATGAGATTGAAAAGATAAAATAAGAAAAATTTACCATATCTTCTTTAAAGAAATTGTTTAACAACTTTTACCAGAACATGGAAAAGCTGAAATAGCACTTTAATTGCGGATAATATAGGATTTTAATTAGCATTGCAAAGTATGTCTTTTCAATATTTAAACATTTCAGTGTTTACACACTAGACACAAATTAGGTAATTTTGATCTGTGAAGGTAATAAAGTTGTAGGGAAGCACACATTTTTCTGTTCATTCACCTCTTAAAGAGCCTTTGAAGAAATGCATGTGGAAAAGGTACAAAAAGAATGCTTTTTCCTTCTCCAGAAGAATGACTATACCCTTATGGAGAGGAAAAACTGTTTGGTGCTAAGCCACTATTTAGAAATCCTTGGTGCAATTTCTTTCTCTGATACAAGTTTCCTGTGTAATTTTCAATGTACCATGTAAAGATAGATCAAAAGGTCTTATAGCAATATCCCATTTTGTGGAACAGGACTGACTCCACATTCGATGAAAATACAAACTGAAAAAAGCCATTTTCTTAAGCGGATCGCCACTTAAGTTAACCATTAAGTAATGTTGTTTTTCCCTTAAGGTGTAGCATACTATAAAGAACATCAGTTGTGTTAGAAGATGTGGGGTTTCGGAAGGAGTCCCTGTGAGAAAATGGACGTGTGAGCAATCCTGCATATGAGCAAGACTGGTAAAGACTCAGCGTCGGCAGGGAAATAACCCGGACAGAATGAAGAAGAACACAGGAACTTAAACAACTTCAGGGTGTGGGTTTGGGTGGAGAAGGAAGTTTGTACAATGTCAATGCAGCAGTTTTCATCCAATCAGAAGAAAGAGCTTAAGGAGCATGTACAAAGCTAACTGTCCAATCAGAAAGAATTATACCTTGTGATTGTATCATGTGATTCTCACCTGCATTATAAAAGGCTGTTTCACCGCAATAAAATTGGCATTGCTTAATCACACTGATAGTCTGTACTGCCCATATCTCCCGCAAGAAGACTGTCAGGTTTCAGTGCAATGCTGTGAGGGACCTCTGAGACCTGGTGTCACAACAATTCTCTTGGGACTTCCAGGCTCCAAACTCCAGTTCTCCTCTAGGGAGTCTCAATGACCAGGCAGCTGTGACTTCAGATGGGATTATCAAAGTTTCCCAGAGCCCAGTGTAGTGCAGAGTGTTAAACCCCAGTTACAGCTAAGTCTCTGCATTTCAAGGTTGCCAACCTGAAGCCTCAGGAAATCTGACTGGTCCATAACTGCAGAATCAGAAAACACTAATTTTGTGACAGTGATGTATTTGGCCAAGAATCCACCCAGGATTTCCATGGATACCCTTTCTTCCTTTGGGGGAAAATTTATCAAAATTGAACCGGTTTGGATGAACCATTTTGATATTGATGAACTGGTAATTTAAAATAAAACTGTTTTAATTGAAAATATTCTGAGCACTTTTGTGTTTGATTTCTCAGGAAATATTGAATCAGTTCTGAGCAGGCTCAGAGACAGTAAACTTTTCTGATTGATGCTTGGGACACTGGTAGAAAATGTGTACCTTTATTACTTCTTGCTAAACCATTACACTCTTTTACCATAGGTAAATCATGATGTCCCACTACCGCATGGCAGCAAATGAAATTAAATAAGACAGTTGATCATAGGTTAACCTCTATATTGAGGAGGGGTGCATGTGTTTGTGTATACACTTTTTTGATTTAGGAAACTGTCGTATGTCTTGTGTGAATCTTACCATTTTCAAATCTTTAAATAAGTTGCTGTGTTGATTATAGCAAATTTTATTAAATCACTCTGATAATTGGTTGATGATTAAGTATTGTTAAAAGTCATACAACATAATCTTGTGATTTACTGTAATAGTGCTAATAAATCTTAAATTGTTGCTACCTTAGGGTTGTCTAGGATCTGTAATCACTCATTTCACAACAGTACATCTGTGTTGTGTTAGGCACCTAAATTTTCTAGGACAAAGAGCCTGAAGTCACTGAGTGCCTAACTTCATGGGAAGATGTTGTATTTAGGTTCTCTGAACTGGATTCAAAAGGAGTAAATCCAATTGGACAAAAAACTCCTGACAACGTTTACAAAAGCAGAATCCATGCAAGTTCCCTGAATGTAATACGTGCAGTAGGAAACAATAAATAACTGAAATATAAAATATTAAACAGGTTTCGGAGAAAAAGAGAACGATATATCCTGGGAATAGGAAAGTTACTATCATGACTCAGATGGTATAGCAGGAGGCTGACAAAAGTCCAGTCACTAGTAGCATATCAAACATATCTGATAAATAACGGAGAAGATACAAAGTTCAGGGTTTCAGATGCCTTGTGATTCCTCTGCATTTTTCCTCTCATCACTTCCTGTGGTACAAAAGCGTCTTTCAAAAGGCAAGACAAAGGTATGAGGAAAGACAGTAAAGTGCATGGTATTTCTTACTTGATGTACAACCAGAAAAACCACCCCTAATTAGATAAACTTCTGTGCAATCACTTTATCTAAAACTGAAATGACCTCACAAGTCAGTTGTGCAAGAAAGGTATGGAAGATCATACTCTGGAGTGAATGGCATTAATACAGGTGTCATTTATTTGTTTAAAATACTGCATATCTCACTGGTACCATGATATACTCAGTTTTGCAGAGGTGTAAAAGAATGTGCGAAGTTTAAGTAAGGACATCAGTGACAGAGGCTAAATTTTGAAGAATTTCAACAAAGATGAAGAAATGTCACCCTACTGGTAGGGTCAAGAGGAAAAACAGTTTAGCTCAATGGAGCACACAAACTTAAAAGGTGAACCTTGCTTTTTTCCTGTGTTTAAGATGCATCAGTTTGAACTGCATATACAATGATTGTCTTCTGTCCTGGATTTGCCTAAATACTGATACCTAAACAGCCTATTCCAGCTACTCCACAGGAAGCTACTACCTCTCATTCTCTGAAAGGAGACCACTTAGGGGAACTGGCCCCTGTTCTAATTCAGGCAAAATCAGATGGATTAACTCAAACTGCCCCTTGAAATTATTGCAATTAACACTGTCTGATTTGGGCTGGAGAAGATCTGGTACCATTCACATGAAGATATCCAGCTTTTGGGAGTGACATTAACGTCCAGCAAATGGAGAATAACAGTCTACTGTCTGGTAACTTGTTAAACCAACACAGCTGTTTGTTGGGGGTATCTATCAGAACTTGGCTTCTGCAGTCAGAGAATAGCTATGTGGTAGTAGCATTTTTTTACTGATCTATCTGCTGACATTTTGAAATTTTTTTTTGTTATATTTACCATCTAAATAGCCATAACACTTTGTAATCCCTGTCACATTCCTAAACCCTGTTTCAAGGTGCTGCACAAACACAGAGCAAAAAGGCTTCTTGTAGACGGACACCTATCTATCACAGGAGCTGATTGTCTATAACAAAGTACCACAGATGGCTACTCACAGACAAAACCAAAATCAAATCTGAATAAAATTGTTGAGCTTTCTGGAAGTCATAATACATTTGCAGTACAAACATTGTACTTCTGATATAATCTTAATATACTGGAATTAATCTTTCAGTGTTATAATATTTTGACTTGTGACACATGTAAATTGCATGACCCTCAGCAATTCTTCTTTCCTGGTTGTTGCTTTCCCAGAAAAATATGCCCTTGCAAAATTAACCTCCAATTGAGCTCATTAATGGTGGTTCTCTATCAGCACTGTTCCAGTGCTTGTCATCAAGGTACATATGCTTGTCGAATACGTCTATAGCCTGTTAGCCTAGATAAAATAAATTACTTTCTCATGAATCTCTGATGGACTTGGATTAGAAGCTAGATTTGCAAACATGATTGGTATTTACACCTATTTACAGCCCTCTGTAATCCCTTGAATAGAAATGAGTTTTATATCTTTCTGCAAGCAGAAATTTAATTAAAACATTCCTGTTTAGCAGAATGCTTAAACACTAAAAGAAGTTCTCATGGGTTGTAGTTTCTGCTTCAACATACATAACCCAGGAGTCTCCAACTGTAGCTCCCCAGTAAGCACACACCAAATAATGTTGATTTCTTTTTCTTATTTATTAACATCTCACTTCACAAATTAGGTCTGTTTTTTTTTTTTCACTTTTCCATGTGAGAAAATGTATTTGAATAACTCAGTGAAATTGAAAGATTGAAATTAAATGTGTCTATGATACCACAAAGACGACTTTCTGACCTCAATCAGTAGGGGTTTTTTGCTAGTTTAATTCCCAGACTGCTTCGTAATTTTTCTTACCTTCTTGTCTTAACAAGCATTATTGTTTGTTTGTTGTTTGGAGGTCAGAAGCGATCTCTTACTTTTGGAGATCACTTGGTTTTTTGGAGTATCACAATGGAATATTTTACCTGGAGTAGTATTACATCATTTAAAAGCAAAAAAATTTTAAGCTTTTTTCTCAATTACTCAGAAAAATTATTTTGAAACAACATTCAAAATCCATGATAACAGACAATTATACATACACTATGCAAGCAATAATATTTGTTCCTGAGATGTAATCACCCATAGTTGATTACCTGGCAAATAAAACCAGTGTTTTCCATGACCAGCTGTTTATTATGAATACACATTATATTTCATCAGTGTGACTATTATTTCAGTTATATAACAAAGGAACATTCATTTGCTGAGTAGAATAGAAATAGAACAATTTGTTCTTTTCTTGTTTCCTAAGAGTAGTGTGCTGAGCTCCTCCTGTTTGTACTGACATTTCCCAGTGATATTCTTTGCCACAGGATTTGAGGTGAGTAGTTGAAGAACAAACTTAAAAAGAGGAATAATGATTATTTCAGAAGGGGTAGTCTTCTGAGGAAATACTGAAGTTTCCAAAACGATTGAAGTTACTGTGTCATATTCAAATTAATTTTACAAGACTAGTTTTGGAGTAGCCAATTGCAACTAAATTTGTATTGTAGCATATCTAAAACCTTAGGTTTGACTTTGTGTGTCCTGTTTTGCTAAAGTCATATTTCTGCTGTGGTTTATATCCAGGTGAAGTTACAAACATAGAATCCCATTCATGTATTATAAAAATTGAAGAGGATGGTGTGTCCTGTAAAATTAAAGAAAGGTATAAAGTTCAACTGAGTTGTGAATATGCACTTTTGATATTCCCCCAGTTGCAGCTTTAACAGTGCTGTTAATTAAAATTGTAAGCTGCAGGTACTCAGTGCCGCAACTAACAGATGAAAGTGTGATTAGCATCAAATGAAAGTAAATTGAATTAATTCCTCCTGGGGTAGTATGGTGTATCCAGCATACACTCCATGGTCCCAAAGCTTAGCACATTGCCTGTTGCACTGTATGAGACATCCCTGCAATGAAAGAAGGTTTGGCAGAGGATCAGAAAACTGCAGGGGAACTTCTTCTAGATGTAACACTCAAAGAATTCTTATGGTGTCTAACTTTTAGCACACTTACGAATTCTCTTCTGCCTATGACAAGAAGTGTTCTGTTTTCTTCTGAAAGATCTGTTCCAAAAAAAAAAATTTTAAATGAGGGAAGTTGCATAGGATACTAAACATTTTCAAAAGCTCTGTGTAGCCCAGCACAGAGAAGAAATTTCAACAGACTGGACTTAGATAGCAAATAATGACTCACATCTACTGATCACACTGGTTTGTATGATGTTGGAAATGTAGGTCAGATATAACTACTCTTACATCACATGACTGAGGGGAGGCTACACCAGGACAGAATCTGCTGGACAAATCCTTGCCTGTGTGAAGAAAAGTGGCAACATGGTTGGTAAGACTCACATCCTGGTGTCAAGCTGTGATCTAGTTCTGTGCCCAGTTAAGCATCTTATATCCAAGCTGTACACTGTCTTGGAGTGTGTCCTTCCTTTGGATCTCTGAGGCATGGGTTACCCATCTTCTGCCTCTCAGCTACACAAGTTTTTGAGTCAGAAAAGATGGCCACTCAGATGGCCAGTCAGGCTGTTGATACATTGATTTAACTAGATTTGAGTCAATAACAAAGCTCTGAAACCAAATTCCAAGCTGACCCAATGTAACTCTGGTGTAACTTTGCTGAAGCACTAATGGTACTATTTACAAAAGGTAACAGAACAGGGTGAACATCATTGTCTGAGGACTGAAATTTCAGTTGTGTTCTGACAGCTTTTAGTAGCTTTGTCATAGCAAGAAAGCAAATACAAATCATGTAGTGGCAAAAGAGTTGCAAAGGAGGTAGTTTACCTTAGTAGTGTGCACTTTTACCTCTCTTCCTTAAAAGGTAAGTCATGCAGTAGTCAATCAACCTATGATGATTATTCAGCATGATCAGTGTTGGAAAAAGAAAAGGAAAAGGAACAGGAAAAAGGAAAAAGACATAAAAAAAGTTTTATGTTACATATATTGTAATAATATCTGAACATTTCTTTCACACATAGTAGTAGTTAGAGAAACCATATATCACTACTATTTAAGAACATTTACTTTTTCAAACACATAGAATTTCTATACCAGTGACTGATTTAATTGGGTAATACCCAGGTGACTGAAGGAAAGTTTAGTTTCTAGTTTAATATTTTTCTGCCTCTGGCAGCTTGTTCTGAAATTAGAAGGCAACAAATGTCAAACATACGTACCTGCCTGATTTATTTTCATGAAAGAGAAGTGTGACTCACATCGCTATCATCTTCCCATTGAGTTTTTCTAGGGTTCTTCTGGCAAATGCGAAAATTAATAAATTATATGACATGTAATTCTAATGGTTTTGATAGTATAATTCTGTGTAGTATTAATGTTCTATTGCTGTTCTATCTGTTCTGTCTGCTGCTGTTTAATTGCTATTTTATTTCTAGTATATGCTGTTCCCAACTCATGGTGGGTAAAACTGCATGCAAGGCTGCTGAGAGAACTAGCTAATGTGCTAGCAAGGCTGCTCTCTATAGAATCTTGACAGGTTGTGGAGATCAGGGGACTCCTCAGTGTATAAAGGAAGGAAAATTTTGCCCCCATCTTCAAAAAAAGGCCAAAAGAATGATCTGGGGATCTGTAGATCAGTCAGCCTCACTTTGGCTCTTGGGAAAATCATGAAGCAAGTCATTTTGGAGCTCATTTCAGGGCACATTCAGAAGAGGAAGGTGACTGGGAACAATCAGCATGGATTTACTATAGGTAAATCATGTGTGACTGTCATGTCCCACTCAGACAAGGGAGTCAAGTGACATAGATTTGTAAATCCCCAATGGAGTGGACAATGGTGAGACACGTCTCAAAGTCCAGACACAGACATTTATTAATTTCCCACAACTGGATACATGATAATTGGCTAAGTATATAATGAGTTATGGCAAGCGATATAGTATGCCTTGCATTGCTTAATGGTAATAAGGGAAAAGGGGAAAAAGAAAAGAAGAGAGATGGAGAGAGATGTAGAAGTGGAGATCACCAGTCTGGGTTCCTGTGTCAATCCCACTAGCGAGGGTTCAAGGAGGCATCTGTCTTCTTCTCTTCACTTCATTCTCCCACCTGCCTCCTTGTCCCCCCTCAATTTATACACACTTTCCTTGGATCCTTCCCCTAGGCTGACCCACATACATATATGTATCCCATGTATGGGGAGGGGTAAGGTGTTTTATGGGATGATGTAATCAGCATGATCTTGTTAATCATCATTAGCATATTCAGGGGTGTTAACTTTAATATGAATTTCGTGGATAATGAAGCAAAGGTCATTCACTGGACAGATGGCCCTTGAAACTTGACCAGATGCACCAGAGCAGAACCATCTTGCCTTCACAGGGCTCCCTCCTCCAGCTGCATCCTGTGTTATTTGGGCAGCCTTATCAGCTTCGACCTCCACACTATCCACACCGTGACTATAGTTTCATTACTTGTGAGTGTTTGAAATATTCCTTAGCTTGGAGGTACTCCTTTCTGTGCCTTCCCCCCCCACCCCCACCCCCCCACCCCCCCAATAATTCTGCCTATTCCTGATAGAATGAAGGAAAGGGCACAACCTGTGGTTTATTCAGTGCTGGCTTTCAATCACATGACAAATTTTTCTTAGTCATAATTAGCAAAACATAGCCCTTGGACTATCCTTGAATAGTAAGGATTATTTTTACTTTTTTTAAGACCAATTTAGCAGAACATCACTGGACCGGAAGGGATTCTATTGATAAAGTTAACTTCATGGGCCAGAGAACACTCACATTCTCAAGGACTGGTACCATCTCCAGTAAATGTAGCAATTGATTTCAAAGATTAGTTTTACTGCAGACTATTAAACTATGACATCAAACTAATGGGAGGTGTCTCAAGACTCACGAGACATATATGAAAGAGATAGGGAATCTAAAATGGAAATTTTGGGTTTGGTTTTTTTGGCCCAGTATCTTTTTGAAGTCTAGTAGTCACATCCATGATTTAGTGTGTTTCAGTGAAGTTAGTGCTGTCGTATAGAACATTCCAAAGAAAGTAGTTGTGCTTCTTTTGCTCATGTTTATTTGTTAACTGAAAATAAAATTATAAAGCTCTCAGCAAGATGAAGTTGGTGTCAGTGTCTGAGATGTCCAGCTGTGCAATGTGTCCAGACCTGCACCTTACAGAAATTTTAAAATGGGAATATATTTTCCTTCTCTTCTTTTCTTTCCTACTGATTAACTTGAAATTACTTTGCATGTACAGTCTATCAGTTCAGTGTGGTGAAAATGGAGCTGGTACAGTCATCTCCAGGCACTGCTGAAATCAAAAAGATAAATCAGTTAACAAAAAAAGATTATCTTTCTTTTCTGATTTTTATAAGACAGAACTGTATGAGAGTTTGAACAGATTTGGGTAAACGTAAGGAATTTCTTTTTCACCTTCTAGGTTAACAGAAATAATCAGGAGAGCTAGCCATGCAAAAGAAATTTGGATTAAAATATATTTTTTGTAGAGGAACAATCTAACTTTCTAACTTTGTTTGAAAACTTGGGAGACATTGATTTTGTGCAATGTTTGACTACAAATACAGCAGCCACACATTTCTTATTTAATCATCTTTTTGGTTTTTTCCACAGGAATTTTCCAGATAGCAAAAAAAAGAGAGACTTTGCTTTAAGAAGGTCTTAATTTAAAGATCCTGTGCATGTAAAAAAAAAAAGATGGAAGGTAGAGACAGACATTTGTTAATATAACTCTGAGTATGTGTGTGTAAATATGAAATGCCCATACATAGCATATCATATTACTTCCACCAAAATAATGTCCAGCTCTTTTGTATGCTTAGTTCCTGTTCTTTCCAAGCTAAGCTAGATGCTACCACTCTCTTCTTGTGATATGATCACCCATTTTCAATCATTAGACTTCCTTACCACTCTATCCTTCTTTCAAGTCATGAGGTCTAAACTGAACAAAAGCTATCTTAAACACTGTTTTGTTAGTATACTGATAATCTCGTTGCTCCCTCAGGTTCCTTCCACTTACAAGAAGCTTCTGCTTTCAGTCTGTGAAAGGTGTTCTTTTTTCATCTCTCTCTCTCCAACCTTTTTACTGTCCTAGAGCTGTTTTACTGCAACACTGTTTCAGACTGTTTCACAAACCTGGAAGAACAATGTCCAAAATACCTTTCACCATCTTTCCTTCAGAAGTATATTTTAGGAGTGTTAAGGAATGATCATCAGCTTGTAATAATGTATCTTCTCTGGAGGCTGTTAATAGCTTCCTTATTTTTGTTAAGGGCCACATCATCTTACATGAATGAGGAAGGATAGAAAGAACAAGGAATCTTACTTCTCGCTGCCCTGTGCAAATGGTAACAAATGTTACTCTGATATGCCTATGTATGCATTTCATGGTGTCCTTATCCGCAGCCACTAGAGAAAAGACCTGTGCTGCTTAACCATATTCACCCTTAATTTCAAAGGCATTGCTAGACAGAAGAGACAACTATGGTATTTACCATGTAGGATAATACAGAGAAGTTCCTTCCTGGATCAGATGAATTCTGCTTTGTTTCTCATTTAATTCACTGAAGCACTCACATGTTCTATGCCTATTTAATAACTCCTTTGTTTACTGGTTTTGAAGAAGCAAAAAAAATGGCTCTTTGTTAAATACCTACTATTTAATTGTCATGGAGAGGTGGAAGGCTTTTCAGTAAGAAGATTGCTCACTCCTGAGTTTGGTACATTGAAGTAAGGATCATCTCTTTCTCTTTCTTCACCCTGCGCATTGTTACCATTAGGTGAATGGAGTTCAAAGGAGATTATAAAACTTTCCTTATTCCCACTCATGCATCCTGAATTCCATTCTTCTCCAACACTGCAGTGACAATGCACTGGATGAGCACTGGATGCATATGATCTGGCAAGACATTTCTTCTCCTAGTAATATATGCACATGACAAGTCTGACCTTGGTAGAGAGAAAAAAGAAATGTTTTATGGTGGTATGTAGACTGCAAATTCCCTAACCCCTGGCGGCTAACTGTTTTTGAGATCATTATCAGTATGAACAAATATTTACTGATTCACTGTAGATAAATAACAGATAATTTTTACTCCTCATTTGGTTGTCTTAGACACTGACTTATTCCTCAAAAAAAGGATACCAATGAATAATCACAAGAAGCTGATATAATTTCAGATGTCTAAGGATGACAAAAACATCTGCATCAGCCTGGAAGAAATGGCACAAGATTCCTGGAGACCTACACCTTTGTGAAGAAACATCTGGAGGCTAGTTCGATACTTTAGGCCTCACAAATGTCAATAGTTACCTTTGTTTAAGTGCTTGAATCCCACTTAAAACTTTGACTCTTAAGTAATTGAACGATCTTTCAAATGTGACTTTAGAAATTCTGGTTTGAACCTTTTTTTTTTTTTTTTTTTTTTTTGTGGTGGTGGTTAAACTGTAATTCCAACTGTTGGAAAAGCTAGAATACTGTTTTTCCAGTTTTGTGTGTCTGATCCAGCTCTGAGAATAATTTTCTGTTTAGTAGAGTAATAAACTGAGAAAATAGTCTCTGATCTGCATGCATGATTTATATCTCCAGTGAAGAGGAAAAAGATGTTTGACATGAACCATTTCTGTGTGGCTTCAAAGGATTTGCTATTTAGTTTTCTTGGCATACTATATAATATTTTCATAAATGTCAGGAACATTGTCATGAAATACTAGTACAATGCCAATTACTGTGAAAATAAGAATAAATGTCATTGGTTCCTGCAGAAAGTTATAAGTTCTAGAGGCCAGAATTCACAATTTTCAATCCTTCTGAATATTGTCTTGGATTCAATAGAGATATGTACTACTGTGTTGGTTTTTTGTGTGTGGCGGGGACTTTTGGTAGTGGGGGAGGGGGCTACAGAGGTGGTCCCTGTGAGAAGCTTCTTGAAGCTCCCCCAGCTCCAAGTTCAACCCACCTCTGGCCAAGGCTGAGCCAACTAGTGATGGTGGTTGAGCCTCAGTGATAACATATTTTAGAAGGGGAATCTGAGAAGACGAGTGGTGAGGTGGACACCTATGTGAACACCATGGTCAGTGGAAAAAAGAAGGAGGGTGGAGGAGGTGTGCAGGAGCAGAGACTCCCCTGCAGCCCATGGTGAGAGGTCAGGCTGTGCCCCTGCAGCCCATGGAGGTCACCGGTGAAGCAGATGCCCACCTGCAGCCCATGGTGGATCCCATGTCAAAGCAGGTGACTGTGCCTGAAGAAGGTCAGGACTCTGAGGGAAGCCTATGCTGGAGAGAGTTTGTCACTGCAACACAGGGGAGGAACTGCTGCTGGAGCAGTTTGGGAAGAGCTGCAGCCCATGGGAAGGACTCATTTAGGAGAAAGTCTGTGGAGGACTGTCTCCTGTGAGAGGGACCCCACACTGGAGCAGAGGAGGAGTGTGAAGAGTCCTCCCCTTGAGGAAGAGGGAGCAACAGAAGCAATGAGTGATGGACTGATCACAACCACAATCCCCTGCCCAGCTGTGCTGCTGAAGTGGAGGAGGTAGAGAAATCAGGGGCAAAGCTGAGCCTGGAAAAAAGGAAGGGGTGGGAGAAAGGTATTTTAAGATGTGGTTGTATTTCTCACTGGCCTACTCTGATTATTAAATTAAGTGGTGGTGGTGGTGTTCAAATTAAATTGATGGTTTTTTTCTTCCCCAGTCAAGTCTGTCTTTTGCCCATGACTATAATGGGCGAGTCATCCCTCCTTGTCCTTGTCTGAATTCCAGAGCCTTTTATTTTCTCCTCCCCATCCCTGAGGGGGAAGGAGTGAGTGAACAGCTGTGTGGTGCTCAGTTGTCCTCTGGGCTCAAACAAGGACAACTGCCAACTTCAAATGAACTGGAAAACTCTGTTCCAAAGCTTGCAGATTGTTTGGATAGGATAAGCTGATAAACTGTCATATTTCTAATATTTGAAACAGAAATACCACAAAGCAGATTTTATTAGGATTAGTAGTACTTTAATGTACTTTCACAGTGGGATCCAGGAATTGCAGAAGCAGCTGAGAAATAATTGAATTATTAAGGTAATATTAGTTTGAACTTAATAAGTTTATCTTTTCACTTCCAGTGATAATGAAGTGAAAATTCCAAAATACTGTTTGAAAACCTAGTCACCTGAGGTCAATGACAGTTTTTAATAGGTTTAGAACTTTATATTTTCTTGTTAAGGTGCTTTATCTGTAGGAGTATGACTTTTGTAATCAAAACAGTCAGAAATAAACTGCCATATGCTTGCAAAATAAATGCCAAGTTCATGATACGAAACATAATATGATTTTTCAAGAATGCTGTGTGGTAGACAGGTATTATGTACACATAATAAAATTGTTGTTTAGTAATTGCAACTACAGAAATGCACTTTTGCAATGTTTTAGCAGACCATTTAAACACATTCCCTTCCCCTTGACAGCTTGTAATTTCATGGCCATATTCTGTCATAGCAGTTCTTGTTTTTCATAACTTGTTTAGAAGGTAAATTGATCTGATGAGGGGAATAATACTGTCCAGTGTAACATAAGAATGTTTTCTAATGCAGGGCAAACATCTGAAAGCAGTTGAGGATCAGGAGGAGGCATGGGAATAACTGTCAAAAGGGAAGGATAACATGCAGTTTATTGAAAAGGATGAGTAAAGTTCTAAGAAGGAAAAATACTTGCAACACAGTATGACATGAGGAGAGATAGCAAAAGAGAACAGCATCTACCAAAAAGTCAGCCATGTAAGCCCAAGAATATTATAGGGTTTTTTCTCTTTTTTTAATTATTTTTCTATACTGTGGTACTGCAATAGGTGGAAAGGTTTTTTTAATGGAGTGAGTTTTAGGAAGGAAATTTGGCATGGAAGATACAAAGAGTATGCTATTATGTGACAACTAAAAAGGAGAAATGTAATGAAAACAGGTTTTATGCAGATTGAAGCTTCAAAAAATTGAAAAAAATCACTTATTTTTAAAAGAAGAAGGAAAATTGAGTTTGGTGAAATATCCATCTTTGATATTTTTCAGAATGCAAGTAAAACTTTCCTTTCATATATATGTTTGGATGGAATTTAGATTTTTTTTCATATAATGTAAATTGTAATGTAATTTCATATAATGTAAAATAAAATTCAAAACCTTAATGAAACTCTGTAATTGTCTTGAAGATCTTCCTTTGAAAATAACATTGATTTTTAGGGGTTTAGTTTTGTTTTAGTAAACAATATCTGAAACAGATTCTGAAAATCCTGAAACAAGAAACAGTTCCTCTTTATCACACAGTTTTTATTATGAGTATAAAAAGTGTGTTAATGGCATACTGATACTTCCCTAAGATTATGTATTTTCTTAATGCAATCCTAATACTGTAGATGACTACCTATGAATTGATGAAAGACAGACAGTAACATTTCTTACTGATACTTCACACTGATAGAACTCTGGTGTCAGTATATCAATGAATAATGAGATTGTCACCAGAAAAATTTAACAATTTATAGCTGACAGAACAATATGTAATGAGCAACAAGTGGCAATCAAAGGATTAAAAGAAATGTTAACATGCAAACTGAATATGCAAACTGCATTTTCTGGGCCACATGTCCTGTTTTCTCCCACATTCGCCCATTCCATCAGCCTAAAAGTTTTGAAGATGCATTTATAAAGGGTTTTGGTGCATTTGTTGCCTAATCTTGGGATTATCCTTTCTCATTTTGCTCACTGCATCATTTTGGTGAATATTTATTATACAAAACGTGGTCAGTGACAATACTTGAAAAGGAGACCATGCAGTTTCCTAGATGTAATGGGACAGGGGGGATATTATTAGATTCAGGAGGAAAACAGAACAAAGAAGAAATTACTTCTGCAGATCTTTGTAATTAATTTGTTGTCAGATTTCTTCCCTTTGCATTTAGAATGTCTGTGGGTTAGTCAGAACTATAGGATTAGTAGCAGTGATACCTCTGCTTCAAAGACTTCAAGGAGCAAATTGTTTCTGTGCAGTTAAAAGTCAGAATGTCGTCTTGTTAGAAACCTAGTCTGGCTAGAGAAGCTTGACAACACTGCTTGCCTTTTGCTGCTATAGAGATTTCAGTAAATGGTTTGATTTCAACTTTATTTTGTCATCTTTGCAAATCTTTCCAAGAACTTTGTGTGGGAAATAGTTGAATCTTTTTACAGTCACTATTGCAGATATATGCAACTTTTACTTTCCTCTACTAAATATGTTTTATGTTTGCATTTCTGCTTCAGTTAAATTCTGCTTCACTGTACAAAGAAACTTACTGTTTTCATCATTATTAACTAATTTATTTTCTCTGAAAATGACTGCAAATTTTACTTATAGACAACATCCTGATCATCTAATACTTTCAGTGTAACATATGCTATTTCCTTTATATTATATACCATGTCGGCTTTCTGAATTTCAGGGCATAATTGAAATTATGCAAATCAGAAAAGTTTTCAAGTTTGTACTCCAGGCAATCAAAACTCAGAGGACACATAGGAATACATGTATATATTTCCCCTCTTTGCTAATCTTCACATAAGGGAAGAAAAAGGGCAGAATGAGAACAGGAACCAGGGTACCCCAACAAGGTGCAATTCTTATTTCAGGAAAAATCTTCATATAAAACACAGTCATCTGGTCAGATTGTCAGTTTCTGGTTTTCTGGTGTCTGGAATCTAATCTTATAATGCTTGAACCAATCTTCATAGAATCATCATAGAATCATAGAATGGTTTGGGTTGGAAGGGACCTTCAAGATCATCTAGTTCCAACCTCCCTGCCATGAGCAGAGACACCTTCCACTAGACCAGGTTGCTCAAAGCCCCGTCCAACCTGGTCTTGAACACTTCCAGGGAGGGGGCATCTACAACATCTCTGGGCAACCTGTTCCAGGGTCTCACCACCCTCACAGTAAAAAATTTCTTCCTTCTATGTAATCTAAATCTACCCTTTTTCAGTTTAAAACCATTACCCCTCCTCCTATCACTACACTCCCTGATAAAGACTCCTTCCCCATCTTTCCTGTAGGCCCCCTTTGAGTACTGGAAGGCTGCTATACGGTGTCCCCAGAGCCTTCTCTTCTCTGAGCTGAAAAACCCCAACTCTCTCAGCATGTCCTCATAAGGGAGATGCTCTAGCCCCCTGATCATCTTTGTGTCCCTCCTCTGGACTCGATCAAGGAGGTCCATGTTCTTCTTATGCTGGGGGCCCCAGACCTGCACAAAGCACTTCAGGTGAGGTCTCACGAGAACAGAGGGGGAGAATCACCTCCCTTGACCTGCTGGCCACACTTCTCTTGGTGCAGTCCAGGATATGATTGGCTTTCCAGGCTGTGAGTGCACGTGGCTGGCTCATAGTCGGTAAGTTTTCTATCCACTAATATCCCCAAGTCCTTCTCCGCAGGGCTGCTCTCAATCTGTTCATCCCCCAGAATGTATTGATACCAGGGGTGGCCTTGACCCAGGTGCAGGACCTTGCACTTGACCTTGTTGAACCTCATGAGGTTCACAAGGGCCCAACACTCTAGCTCTTCAAGGTCCCTCTGGATGGCATCCCTTCCCTCCAGCATATCAACCACACCACTCAGCTTTGTGTCCCCGGCAAACTTGCTGAGGGTGCTCTAAATCCCACTGTTCATGTCGCTGATGAAGATGTTAAATAATACTGGTCCTAATAGTGACCCCTGAGGAACACCACTTGTCACTGCTCTCCACTTGGACATTGAGTATTGACCACAACACTTTGAGTGCAACCATCCAGCCAATTCCCTATCTACTAGTGGTTCATCCATCAAATTTATGTCTCTCCAATTTAGAGACAAGAATGTCATGCGGGACAGTGTCAAAAGCTTTGCACAATTCCAGGTAGATGATGTCAGTTGCTCCTCCCTTATCCACCAACATTGTAACCCCATTGTAGGTGGCCACCAAATTTGCCAGGCATGATTTGCCCTTAGTGAAGCCATGTTGGGTGTCACTAATCACCTCCTTGTTTTCCATGTGCCCTAGCGTAGTTTCCAGGAGGATCTGCTTCATGATCTTGCTCTGCACAGAGGTGAGACTGACTGGCCTGTAGTTCCCAGGTCTTCCTGTTGCCCTTGATGTCCCTGGACAGCTTTAATTCTGTCAGGGCTTTGACCTTCCTAACCTGATCCCTGGCTGCTCAGACAGTTTCTCTGTATTTCTCCTAGGCTATCTGTTCTTGCTTCCACCCTCTGTAGGCTAACTTTTTGTGTTTGAGCTTGTGCAGGAGCTCCTTGTTCATCCATGCAGGCTTCCTGGCACCCTTACTTGATTTCCTCTTTGCCAGGATGCACCGCTCCTGAGCTTGGAGGAGGTGATCCTTGAGTATTAACCAGCTCTCTTAGGCCCCTCTTCCTTCCAGGGCCTTATCCCATGCTACTCTGCCAAGGAGATCCCTGAAGAGGTTAAAATCTGTTCTTCTGAATTCCCAGGTAGAGAACTTGCTGTGCGCCCTCCTCACTTCCCTCAGGATCTTGAACTCCACTATTTTATGGTCACTGCAACCAGAGCTGCCCTTGAGCTTCAACTCTTCACTCTCCTGTTGTCATTCAATTAAATAATCTCATATCTGGCTATCTCAACTGAAACTCTTATAAGCAGAATCTTGGTTCATATATGTAACAGTCAAACATTCACAGATCATCATTCTTGCCTCATAGAATCAATGAGAATAAAAACAAAGAAACCCCAGAACAAACAAAAGAAATTTAAAAAGCCAAAATAAAACTGAGAGAGCTTTAGCGGGAGTGGAGATTTCCTTACCTTTAGATTTGGATTTGGGTTACACTTTAAATTGCCTTTATATAGCAGGCATTTGAAACATACTTTAAACAAAAAACAAATAAAGCGTGCTGAGTCCTTTTTAATTGCATCATTCTAGCACTTTGAGCTCCAACAAAAGTAAGTATTGTAACTTCTGTTGCAACACAATGAGATGTAACTATCTTTTGAAATTCTGCACTGGTAGATCTGAAAAGTTTTAGAAGTACTGAGTAAACCATAGAATACAGTACACAGTTAGATCAGTAACTCATGTATTGAATTGTTTGGAAAAGTTAAAATGAGAAGTCAAGAAGAGTTTAGACTGCAGTTCTTGCAGAGATAAGCAAGCTAACTTAAGTCTTGGGAGCAATCTAGCTATAGCAGTGTGACTATACATAGGGACTAATACATCTTGCTAAGGGCAACTGGAGCTTTGACTTAAGCTGTTGATACACATTCAGAAAATCAAAATAATTTCTCATAACTTGTAACTTTTTGCATAATAATACTTTCTTTTTAAAATTAAACCTTAACAAAACTGATTTGAACTACATTTATAAGGTTCATAAATCATTTCAGAAACAAAGGGAGGGTAGTAATCTTGGTAAAAGAAAACCTTCTACTTTCTTATACCTCTTTCATTCTGAAATATACTGAACTATTGGCATTTCTGCAATATGCTGCATATTTTGCATATTTGTGTCATATGTAATTACTTCATATTGTATATTACGAGAATACGCAAAATGTAACATATTACAAAAATACAGTGTAACCTTCTGTAATCTTCTGAATTATGACTGTTGTACTAACAAAGCCCATTCAAACTGGGCTTTTAGTATGTTTTATGGTCATTCATCCATGAATACCTGTCAATTAGCAAATGTTAACAGTGTAGAATGTACCTACAGTAAATACAGTCTACAGCACTGATGCATCTATAGGCCACAGAGATTAAGTCTCTTTCAGACAACACCAAAGCAGTTTAACATAAAAAAGCTGCCAGTAGGTGATGACACTGCTGCTGATGTCTGACACTCTATGTTATTACCTGTTTGACCTTTCCTAACTGGAAATATTGAAACACAATGTCATGAAATCCTAAAATTTCTTGATCTTGTGACCCGTTTTTCATGTGGGTAATTCTCAACACCAGTTCAGTGGTTGAAGATCTCCTATACTTATATAGAACTTGGACAACGTAACATTTCTTGGCTGCCCAATTCTACAATTTCAAGGGGAATTCTATTGTCACAGAATAAAGAAGTTCTAGTGTTCTGTCTTCCTCCTTCTGCCCATGTCCTGCAGACACATATCTCTTGAAACTCACCTTCCATAGGGCCTAGAAACCTTGTATTATTTCCCCTCTTTATGATTGCTGGTTCATGCGTAGAGGTGTTTGAACATGTCTTGATAGAACTATTTTTTAGTGTGAATACTGGAGGCTGCTTCAACAGAACCGAGATGTTTTGTTGAAACCTTTAAAAAAAAAAAAAAAAGTCAGATGAAATAGTTTCATCATTTTGGAAGTGGGGTCCTAAACAAACAAGCTAAAAGGGAAATTTTGAAAGGCTATAACCTGCCTCTCACAGAAATCGTAACTTTTTACTAATTCTTCTCATAAGTGTAAGTAATCTGTTGGAGTGTTTGAAAGATTAAAAAAACTACTTGATTTTAAATTTTTTTTTATGAAATTATGAATTAATTTATATGCTGTCCTATTACATAGGTAATATTCTTGTCCTGGTTTCAGCCAGGATAGTGTTAACTTTCCTTGTGCTGAGACGGAGTACAGCTAGAGGGCTGGGCCTGGATGGATCATTGAAGCATTCCAGATCATGTGATGCCATGTTCAGTATATAAGGGGACATGTGCTCTCTCATTTCTGTTTCCATGGGCTCTGTACCGGTCACCGGTTGCTGAGCAACTGCATTATATATTACCCATTTGGACTTATTATTGTTACTTTTGTTTTGTTACTATTACTAAATTTTTTTTATTCAACCTACGAATTTCTTTTTTTTTTTTGTCCCTCGGTTATTTCACTGGGGAGGGTGTGGGGAGGGGAAGTAAATGACTGGCCACGTGGTGATTGGCTACTGGCTGAGTTCAAACCATAACAGTATTTTGGCACCCAACGTGGGGCCAGGGCTTTGAGATAACAACAGATCAGGTCATAATGTCTATTGCTTGGCTCCTTAAGATTTTATCACCTCATTTGCCATCTGTATTTCCTATGCTGTTGTTCACCGTCCATGAGATTTGGGTTAAGATTTTGTTTTTGCTATACTATGTAATGCTGATCTATGACATGAAGCAGTTGCCTGTCCTAGGGTTATTTACAATTGTGTTTGAGAAATTCAGGAATTTCAAATATCCTTGGAATGTTGACATTAACATGGTTGTCTTATTGCTAGGAGCCAGTGTGTTCCTGCATGTTGTTCAGATTTTGTTCAGAGTTAAGCAACTATTTAAGAGTATCACCTGGAAATCTACCCCAAGGTTGAAGAATTATGAGTGGCTGGGGTTGTGGAGTAGCATGGGCAAGTACCTAGAACAGTGGGCACCTCTGATGTACTGGAATTTCACTCCCGAACAGGTGCAGAATCCTGAAGAACTAGTAAAATATTTGGAAAAAGTATGTTGTCACCCAGGTAATTCCAGAGAGGCACAGCTCACTGCAACATGCTGGGGCATAGCCCACGCCTACTGAGTGCTATTAAACACTATTCAGCACTCTCAAAAGGAAGAGAAGGGCTCTGGATCTCTCCATAAAATAACAGATATTGCAATCACTCCAAAGTTCACAACAGAAACTGCAGCCACTACAACCCTGACCACAGGCACTGCAGCTGAACCAGAGGACCAACCCATGACAGTGTCAGTTGCTCCCATACATAAGAAGAAATACACAACAAAATCTCCTCATGGTGTACAGGGTGATGATGAACCAGGCCCATCACAAGAACAGGAGGAAGAGGCAGAGCCAGTGATAGTCACCCAATCCTTATCCTTGAGTGAGTTGTGAGACGTGAAAAAATTTCAGCTGGTATCCAAGTGAGCAACTCGTTACCTGGCTGCTCTAGTGTTGGGATAACAGGGCCAGTAGTGTGGAATTAGAGGGTAGGGAGGCCAGGCAGTTAGGATCCTTGTCTAGGGAAGGGGGCATTGACAAAGCAATTGGAAATAAGACACAAAATCTCAGTCTCTGGAGGTGACTCCTGTCAAGTGTGAGGGAGAGGTATCCCTTCAAGGAAGATTTTGTATGTCATCCAAGAAAGTGGACCACTGTGGAGAGGGGTATTCAATACTTGAGGGAGCTAGCCATGCGGGAGATGCTTTACTATGACCCAGATAATGCACGGCTACCCACAGATCCAGATGAAATCCAATGCACCTGGACCATGTGGCGGAAGTTTGTACAGAGCACACCATCACGATATGCCAGTGCGTTAACAGTAATGGACTGGAGAGATGAAGAGGGAGCAACAGTGGATGAATTGGCTCGCCGACTACAATAATATGAAGAAAGTCTCTCTTCCCCCCTCATCGAGCCTGTGAACAAATTATCTCAAGAATTTCAACAATTTAAAGAGGACATGTCCTACTCCCCACCTGCATGGACTATGATCCTGGCTATTAGGAGCAATCGTTTCTCTACTTGAGAGAACCGGTACACATCATGGGGGAACCTGTGGCATCGCCTGTGTGATTATGGAGGAGACATGAAGAAATGGGATGGAAAACCTACCTACCTCCTAGAAGAGCGGGTATGTGAGTTGAAATGAAGAACAACTACAAAACAGGGTTAGTTTAGGAGAAATGCTGCTCCAGTTTCCAGTAATCAAGTGCTCAAACAGAGTAAAAAGGTTGATTTTCTCACAATCCTATGAGAAGAACTTCTGATTTGTATTCACAAGAAGGGAATGATCAGGATGAGACTGAAACTCATGCACACCACACTAACCCATTTGTCCATAGAGGATATTATGACCAACATTAGAGGTGCCCTGCCTCCAGCCAGGTGGAGGACAGGGACAATTGAGTTTATTGGCCTGTGTGGATTTGATGGCCTGGCACATCTGACCCCCAGCAGTATAAGGCTTTAGGGGATACTGATGCTCAATGCATCCTAATGCCATCAAATTTTAAAGGAGCAGAACCCATTTGTATTTCAGGAGTGACAGGGGGATCTCAACAGTTGACTGTATTGGAGGCTGAGGTGAGCCTAAGTGGAAGAGTGGGGAAAACACCCCATTGTGACTGGCCCAGGTACTCCATGTATTCCTGGTATATATTATCCCAGGAGAGGGTATTTTAAGGACCCAAAAGGGTATTGGTGGGTTTTTGGTATAGCTGCCTTGGAAACAGAATAAATTAAACAGCTGTCTGTGTTACCTGGTCTACCAGAGGATCCTTCTGTTGTGGGATTGCTGAGGGTCGAAGAAAAACAGGTGCCAATTGCCACTACAACAGTGCACCAATGGCAATATCACACCAATTGAGACTCTGTAATCCCTGTCCATAAACTGATTCATCAACTAGAGAGCCAAGGAGTCATCAGCAAGATGCACTCCCCCTTTAACAGCCCCCTATGGCCAGTGCGAATGTCTAATGGAGAGTGGAGATTAACAGTGGACTATCGTGGCCTGAATGAAGTCACGCCACCGCTGAGTGCTGCCGTGCCAGACATGCTAGAACTTCAGTATGAACTAGAGTCGAAGCAGTCAAGTGGTACGCCACAGTTGATATTGCCAACGCATTTTTCTCCATCCCTCTGGCAGCAGAATGCAGGCCACAGTTTGATTTTATCTGGAGGGGTGTCCAATACACCTGGAATCGACTGCCCCAGGGGTGGAAACACAGCCCCACCATTTGCTGTGGACTGATCCAGACTGTACTGGAACAGGGTGAAGTCCCAGAACACTTACAGTACATTGATGACATCATTATATGTGGTAATACAGCAGCAGAAGTTGTTTTTGAGAAAGGGGAGAAAATAATACAAATCCTTCTGAGAGCCGAGTTTGCCATAAAGCATGGTAAGGTAAAGGGACCTGCACAAGAGATTCAGTTTTTAGGAGTAAAATGGCAAGATGGATGTCATCAGATTCCAATGGAGGTGATTAATAAAATAACAGCTATGTCCCTACTGACTAACAGAAAGGAAACTCAAGCTTTCTTAGGTGTTGTGGGTTTCTGGAGACTGCACATTCCAAATTACAGTCAGATTGTCAGCCCTCTCTATCAAGTGACCTGGAAAAAGAATGATTTTATATGGGGCCTGGAGCAACGACAAGCTTTTGAACAAATTAAACAGGAAATAGTTCATGCAGTAGCCCTCAGGTCAGTTCAGACAGGACAAGGTGATAAAAATGTGCTCTACACTGCAGCCAGGAAGAATGGCCCTACCTGGAGTCTCTGGCAGAGAGCACCAGAGGAGGCTCGGGGTCAACCCCTGGGGTTTTGGAGTTGGGGATACAGAGGATCCGAGGACTGCTATACTCCAAATGAAAAGGAGATATTGGCAGTATATGAAGGGGTCCAAGCTGTTTCAGAGGTGATCGGGACTGAAGCACAGCTCCTCCTGGCTCCCCGACTGCCAGTGCTGGGCTGGATGTTCAAAGGGAGTGTCCCCTCTACACACCATGTGACTGATGCTACGTGGAGTAAATGGGTTGAATTAATCACACAAACGGCTTGAATAGGAAGCCCCACCCATCCAGGAATACTGGAAGTGATTAAAAATTGGCCAGAAGGCAAAGATTTTGGAATGGTGCCAGAGGAAGAGGTGACGCATGCTGAAGAGACCCCACCATATACTAAACTACTGGATAACGAGAAGTGATATGCCCTGTTTACCGACAGATCCTGTCGCATTGTGGGAAAACATCAAAGGTGGAAGGCATCTGTGTGGAGTCCCCCATGATGGGTCACTGAAGCTGTTGAAGGAGAAGGTGAATTGAGTCAGTTCGCAGAGGTGAAAGCCGTCCAGCTGGCCTTGGATATCGCTGAGCGAGAAAAGTAGCCAGTGCTCTACCTCTATACTGACTCATGGATGGTGGCAAATGCGCTGTGGGGGTGGTTACAACAGTAGAAATGGAGCAACTGGCAGCGCAGAGGCAAACCCATCTGGGCTGCTGAGTTATGGCAAGATGTTGCTGCTCGGGTAGAGAATCTGGTTGTGAAAGTACGTCATGGAGATGCTCACATACCGAAGAGCCGGGCACCTGAAGAACGTCAGAACAACCAACAGGCAGATCAGGCTGCTAAGATTAAGGTGGCTCAAGTAGATCTGGACTGGCAACATAAGAGTGAACAGTTTATGGCTCGCTGGGCCCATGACTCCTCAGGCCATCAGGGAAGAGATGCAACATATAAATGGGCTCGTGACCGAGGGGTGCACTTAACCATGGATGTTATTGCACAGGTAATCCATGAATGCGAGACACGGGCTACGATCAAGCAAGCCAAATGGTTAAAGCTCATTTTGTATGCAAGACAATGGTTAAAATATAAATAATGGAAGGCCTGGCAGATTGATTATATCACACTCCCACAAACTCAACGTGGCAAACACTATGTGCTTAGAATGGTGGAAGCAGCCACTGGATGGTTAGAAACTTATGCCATGCCCCATGCCACTGCCCGGAACATTGTTTTAGGCCTTGAAAGAATTGAGTCAGATAATAGGACATATTTCTGAAACAACCTCATAGACGCTTGGGCCAAAGAACATGGTATTGAGTGGATATATCACATTCCCTACCATGCACCAGCCTCTGGGAAAATTGAACGATACAGTGGATTCTTAAAAACTACACTGAGAGCAATGGGTGGTGGAACTTTCAAACACTGGGACGTGCATTTAGCAAAAGCCACCTGGTTAGTCAATAGCAGAGGAGGATGTGCCAAGCAAGCTGGCCCTGCTCCTCCTACATACTGTAGATGGGGATAAAGCCCCCATAGTGCACATTAAAAATATGCTGAGGAAGACCTTCTGGGTTATTCCTGTATTGGGGAGAGGTAAACCCATGGGATTACTTTTTCCCAAGGACCTGGGTACACTTGGTGGGTAATGCAGAAGGACGGAGAAGTCTGATGTATACCTCAAGGAGATTTGATTTTAGGTGAGAATAGCCAATGAATCGAACTGTCAAATAACCCTGTTATTGCAATTGGTGCCTCGCAACATTCCCATGCCACATCCAAAGCCTCCTGCTCCACCAACTGAGCCAACTCCACCTCATTCCTCCAGCCTTAAAGACTGTTATGACAGATGGAACCCAAAGTTCTGGACTAAATGAACTTGGTAGACATTTTGGAAGGATGGTCCATAGACTGAGGGAATGATATCTGTGAGACCTGGGAAAAGGGGTGGTGACTCCTTAGAATGTATTTTCCTGAGCATAACTTAAATGGTATGGAATAAGGGGTGGAGACTGTCCTGGTTTCAGCCAGGATAGAGTTAACTTTCCTTGGGCTGAGAGGGAGCACAACTAGAGGGCCGGGCCCAGATTGGTCATTGGAGTATTTCATATCATGTGACATCGTGCTCAGTATATAAGGGGATGTGCTTTCTCTCATTTCTCTTTCCATTTTCCGTCGGTGCAGCGGGATTTCTGGTGTGGTCGGGATCACTGCTGCGGGCGGGCTGTGTACCAGTCACCAGTCGGTGAGAAACTGCATTATATATTACCTGTTTGGACTTACTATTGTTACTTGTTTTTTGTTACTATTACTAAATTTTTTTTATTCAACCTATGAATTTCTTCGGTTTTGTCTCTCCCTTATTTCACTGAGGAGGCGTGGGGGAGGGGGTGGGGGGGAGTAAACAACTGGCCACGTGGTGATTGGTTACCAGCCGAGTTCAAACCATGATAATTCTACATGTTAAGTTAAATTAATAATGTATGAAAGTTTTTAACATTGAGATTTAAAAAATCTACTCACTCTTAATTTCACAGGAGACCGTTACAAGTAAGTGCAAGACAAATGTCTCCATTATCTGAATGCCGTGGCATTCCCCAGTTGCTGTAGACATCATGAATACTAAAATTTCTTGGCTCCATCTTAGTCCTAATGAAACCCATAATTTGATTTCTACCAATATTAAATACTAAGTCACATTACAAATGGGAACCATATCTTAATTAGTTCATTTGATGGCTCATGTCATTGTCACCAAAGATGACCATAATTCAGTAAGATTAAGAAATAACAGTTGTTTTCATCTTGCAATATGTAGTGCTGGTTTTTAGTAAGTAGACTAAAGGTTGATGAATAATCATACAGTTTCTCAGCAGAACCTTGAAGGACAGCACACCTATCCACAAGGCAACCCCATTTTTATAGGTATCAAAGAAGATATTGAAGTGCCTCTTTTGGATGTTTTCTTCCTTTTGCATAATTTCTCCCTTCATTTGAATTTTAGTGATTTTTCAAATTTTATGACATATTTGAATTCATATGCCACAGATGAAAAAATTTCATGTCTAGGACAATTGCACTGATTCCACAGCTTTCCAACAGAGATATTCATGGTATTTTTTAAATTTATGAGATTTTATCTCTACTCTGACTTGGTTTTTTTTTATTATTTTTTATATTCAAATTTGCTCAAAAAATATTAATAAATCGTAATTTCTAATAACTACTAGCATTAGTAAAATGACTCAACCTTTAGAGGTGAAGTGTTTTCTTTGAAGCACATGCAAATGTCTACATAAACCCCACACACACTTTATAGAAGTATAGTTGTTTAGTTTTGAGAGTATCATGTATGATTCAAATCAGCCACTAGATAAACTGTATTAACATAACTTTTAAACCTTTCCATAGTACAAATGTTTAACAGTTCTCTTTTTAAGAATTTGTTTTGGGTTTCTCCAAGTTGTCTCGGGGAGTGAAAATACAGTGAAGATATTCTGATAGTATGAAGTCTGATGGATTAAGTCATGGTGTTTATGGTATGCCCTAATGCATATCAAATCAGTGAAAACCAGAGCAATATTTATACCTGTGAAAAGAAAATGAAAATGTTAAATATTTGAAATTAAAATGAATTTAATAATAAAATAATGTTAAAGAACTAGAACACTTAAGGAACTGAAAAACTTAAAACACTTTTTTTCAATAAAATTATAGCAGAGCTAAAATGATATAAAATGAAGGCTAAAGTTTAAAAAATACTGCACTAAACACATAAAAAGTGCTCAAAATAGGTACAGGATTCATGTAAATAAATAAAATGTATTATGTATTTAAAAAATTTAAGGATGAGTTCTATTTAATCCCTTTGTTGAGTGTTTGTCTTCCACAGCATTAGTTTTATTGTCCTCACCTGGCTTGATGTTGTTTTACAGTGGTATTCTAAACTGACTTCAGAAGATTTATTCTGTTTTCATGCCATGGTAAATTAAATTGAAAGCTGTCTCACTGTACTTCCTCATTGCAAGTGCAGCTACTAAAGAATTAGCAGTGCCCTTTGCAAGTTATTTTAAGTGTTTATCTAACATTTATTATGTATATCAGTAACTGTTTTCCAGTCTGAGTGTAAAATACAATGTTTATCTGTAAAAATAAATTAGGAATATTGTGTATATTATTTTCTCAAACAACTGCTGAACTGGTTACATAAGATCAATATTGACATCCAAACCATGTTGTAATTTATATTTTAAGTAAATATTTCTTCTTCATTTTTCCCTAAAGGATCTTTCTGTATAATAAAACAGCTGTTTTTATTAAGCATTTGTTTGGTGGATACAAAAAGGAAAAACATGATTTATTGGAGGCAAGTCTTATTATTTACTTTTTTTTTTCTATGTTGTATGCCATTGCTGCTTTTGATATCAGATTCAATAATAATAGTGAACTAAGTAAATATTTGCAGCTTCTAGTAACAAACATAAATTGCATTCTAATTATACTCTGCATTTATAAGACTTGTGAAGAATGTTAATGCATGCAGATTACATCAGTACTGTTTTAACAGGAATTTTTCACCATACAAATAAAGATTATATAACAAAACCATAGCACTTTGTTTGTTTTGCATTGGAAGATTTCTTTTGTTTAAAGTCATGGAAAAGCTACAATATATGAGGAAACCAGTAGAGTGTGCATAAAATGATTCCACAAGGGAGACTAAGCAAATAATGGATTTCATAAAAAAAGTCACATTTATTGAAATAGACTGTATGGAATAAATTAAAATATCACATATGGATGGGTATTCTGTATACTTCTGTATACTGTATGTATGCCTCAAGCACATTAATTTCATTCTGTTAATGAAATTAGTATGGCAGACTGTTCTTCACTGGGGTGAACGTGTCATGACATTCATTTATTTAACGTCCATCCAGTTTATTTAGTGTCCAACAAGTTCTTATGAATTGGCCACTAAAAGAAATACCTGTTTGCACTTTACATAACAGCAGTGAATCCTTCCATGAAATCATAGTAGATGCAAGCAGCATTTTTGCATTTCCCACGGGAGTTTGCAGTGGAGGCTGACCACTGACAGCTGTTGTCACGGCATATGTTCACTACAAGCAATACTTTAGATTATGCTGACAGTGTATTTGTTCATATGTTGCATAGATAAGAGTTGAGAAGAATCTAATAGGGGACAAAGGGCTTACAAATGTCTGTCTTCTTTTAGTCCGAAGGATATTATAGAAGTCTATTACTGTGTCAATCTGTATCCTTTTGCTTGCAGACAGAACATGATTTACCAAATCATTTTCATTTGAGATTGGTTTAGACTAGAGTTTGGCAGTTAATAATCAGAAAAAAATTACTGTCTGCTTTCAATTAAGAGCCCTAAAATGAGTTGTGGCCTTTTGATTCTTAGATTTAAAATTAACCTTAAATTAATAGTGAAATAAAGGCCACAGTATTCATGATAGGACAGGTGGAACTATTTCAGTTTTAGCTAGTCTTTTTACTGCCTTTTTGCTTCAATTTTACTGGCTTTAAAAATTAAAACAAATCTATTTTTTAACTTTCTTTGTACAGTCGTTACAACATGACCCTTTGCACCATGTAGTGCATAGTTGCAAATAGCTTTCATTTAAGCCTCTTAGAAACAGTGCTATTCATAATGTCCTGAATTCATATAGGAATAACACTTACTGAACTGGAAAGAAATCACAAGTCCTTGATTTAAAATGGTATTAAATAGAAGGGTTTACCAAGATTTCCAGAGGCGTTTTCCAAGTTGCTTTTGCGACATGTTAAATGTTTAATTTTGTTTTCCATTTCAACAAAATTTTGAACATTGAAGTTTTAATAGTTATCAAAGGAGTGAGTTTTTTTCATTATGCACAGATGGCTAGGTATGTTTTGGTTCCCCTGAGCAAGTAGTTGTTTGGCTTCTAACCCTTTAATTTTTTTTGGAAGCACTATTGTTTGGACACACATAGAATAGCAGATGAAATAGACCAAGGTTCAGATATAAGCACATTAAACCTTACGTGGACTTTTCCCATTTTTCCTGTCCAAAAATGTCATTTAGACAAAACCTATATACTTTTTATGTTTGTTCAGACCTTCTGAACCTGCAACAGCCCAGCTGAACTTATTGCTTTATTTAATCTGAGCAGGAGTCTGACCAGTATGATCCACTTGGAAGTAATTCCAGTATTTGAAGATTTGGTCAGACATATTATACGTGCAGTAAACAGTTACACAGTACTTTTATATGACATTTATATGCACAGTGCATTTATATGAAAAATAGTTCTGAGTGTAACAGTCATATGTAGAGAGAAAAATGGGACAGTAACAAGGGAGTACTGGTAGAAGGAACCCTAGTCTGGATTTTCTCAAGTGACCTTACAGAGTCAGAAGTTCTTGATCTCTCTAAAACATGAGATTGAGAAGACAGTCTTATAATATATACACTCTTTCATTCTTGTTTATTGTATGTATGAAGTTATGTACCTTTTATTTCAGAAATAAAGTTGAAAAATGGAACAAATCCATAGTTAGCAAATATTTTTTATACTACATTTTCTTTTATTTCTCATCCATGTTAATGGATGAAGTGTGTTAAAGACTGTTCTTTTAATCTTGAACATGGAGTATTAATAAGCAAAAGGATTATGGCTTTTTAACTTTTTTGATACTAATATAGTTTTATCTATATTGAAAAATAATGAGAAAAAATCTAGGTTTATACAAAATTCCCAAACTATAGAGAAAGTATGTGCATTTCCTGATATTTTTAACGTTACGATTATGTTGAAGCAAAGGAATGGGGACATATTCAAGTGCTATTGTGAAGTCTTTGTAATAGGTGACATTTCTGAATCTACAGAAATGAGCAAGTAGTAGTAGTTTGAATTATGTCTTTTTCTTTGTTTTCATCTACATTACAGGCAGTTGTGGCTGTTTTCAATAAATAATTATTTTGCTTGGTTCATAAAAACTACAGAAAACAGCATTCATTGGAATACAAAAAATATCTTTGGAGAAATATTTATGAACTATAAAGTAACACATTTGTTTAAGTTGCATAAATGCCCTTCTATCGCATAGCAGAGAAAGAATTGGATCACTTTAATAATATAGACAGAAGATAAGCACCATGTATTGAAGAAAATTGCCTACTGAGACATTTGTGTCTTCACTCTAACAGTTACACAGTTTTAAGTCCCCTGTGAAGAGAGTGCCATTGAGAGATCTCCAAACAGTACCAATATTTAGATTTGTAAGGCTGATTATCTTAGCGCATGAGCAAAGCTTTTATTTCTTGTGATATTGCCAGAACATCATTCTATTTAAAGAAGGTATGATAAGCAAGTGGTTTTGCTGTGCTAGGTTTGTATGCAAGGGATTTTGGTAGCAGGAGAGGGGGCTACAACAGTGGCCCTCTGTGAGAAACTTCTCGTAAGCTCCCCCGGCTCCAGGTCGGACCCGCCTCTGGCCAGCGCTGAGCCAATTAGCGATGGTGGCTGCACCTCTGTGATAACATATTTAAGAAGGGGAACCTGGGAGGGGGTGGACTTCAAGAAGGAGTTATGAGAAGGACAGCTATGCGAACACCTAGGTCAGTGAGAGGAAGGGGGGAGGTGTGCCGTAGCGTGGGAGCACCCTGTGGTGAGACAGTAGAGCTCCCCCCCTGCCACCCATGGAGGTCACTGGAGGAGCAGATATTCATCTGAGGCCTGTGGAGGACCCCACACCGGAGCAGATGGCTGTGCTAGGCTGGAACTCTATGGGAAGAAGCAGCCGACACTCTTGTAGTTTGGTGCTGGGAGGACTGCAACATGTGGGGGTGACCCATGCTGAAGCATCTCAAGAGGAATGCATCCTGTGGGGAGAAGACACGATGGAGAAGGTTTGTGAAGGACTGTTTCCCATGAGAGGGACACCAGATGAAGCAGGGGGGAAGAATGCAGAAGAGTGCTCCCTCACACACCTTGGAGGAAGAAGTGGCAGGACTGACTGCACCCCCCTATCCCCTGCCCGTATGCCTCTGGGAGAGGAGGTAGAGATGTTGTGAACAAATCTGGGCCCAGAAAGAAGGGAGGGCTGGAGTGTGGAGGTGTTTTAAGATATGTTAACACTTCTTATTGTCCCATTCTGTCCATTAAGTGTTGGGTTTGTTAGTATTTGAATTAAAGTGATGCTCTTGCATTTTTTCTTCCCTAACCATCAGGGGTTTTTTTGCCTGTGACTGTCTGAATGGGTGAGAGACCCCTCCCTGTCCTTATCTTGATTCATGAGTCTTTTTTTGTTTCATTTTTCTCCTTCTCAGTGCTGGCAGGGGCGGGCGAAAGGAGTGATCAGTTGCTCTCTGGGCCTTTAATGACACTTTAATTCTGCGTATTCTGTCTACTTTATTTAGAAAATACTGAGGTGAAGCAGCAAAGCATAAGGAGCTAATTATGATCAGAATGCTCTGATGTCTCAGAGCCCACTTATAAGCCCACTTATTTTAATGCTTGTCCACGTTCTAAACATGACATACCTTGAGTACATTCTTGAAGAAAAAATTATTCTTGAAGGATTGGCTTAGTCACTGACAGGACTGTGAAGGACAGTGGCTGTCTTTGCCAAAGGACTGAGAGTAAAATAAGGTGCACTAAGAATACATGCAATTATATGTATACACACAAACACAAACCCTTCTCATGCCTACTAAGCCTGTTTTAAAAAGAAGCAGACTTCTGTTTTTGTTACTACTCAAAAGAACAGAAACGAGGGACTTTCAGTAAAACTTATATGCTATTATTGATTTTGTCTTTCCATTCACTGGAAACACCATTGTCATAAATATATCTACTCCCTCCTAATAATGCTTAAAAATTCTACTAATTGACCTAAAGAATCTCCACATTATTCTGTGATGTGAATTTATGGTGAATGTTAATACCCAGTTGAAGGAGATCACCACTTGTTTTTTCCAGTGTTCTTTTGTTTTACATATGAGAGAATCATATGGCTCTTGTCAACCAGTCTAGCTACTTATGGGTAATGCACTGAATCTAACAAATTAGAGAGATACAGTACTTTTTCATGTTTTTGTTTTAAGTTCTCATCAGTCAGTTGCTATAAAGATACAGTTGCAGAGGTTATATTGACAATGGCAGCTTTTGTTGTCCATTCCTGATAATCTTAATTTTACTCCCTTCACAAGACAGGTCTTATAAATTTACATAGATATTTGTATTCTGGCAAAGACAATAAAGAAGCAATATGAACACATGTAATTCCATATCATGATTTGTAGATGGCCACTATATTTTAGGTCTTCCAATTATGTAGCAGGCTGTTCTACTACATAGCTATCTGTTCTCTGAAAGAAGGATTTATTTTTTTCTTTAAGTTTTTATTACAAGTGCAATTGCTTCCAGAAATAATGTGGTAGGGAAGCTGAATGGAACTTCTGTATTCCCCATATGGTTTCCATACATAATGTTAACATTAGAAAGCATCCTTCAGAATGTTATTACTGTTAGGCTCAGCAGATCTTTTACTAATGCTTGATTTTCTTAGCTGTTCAGCAACTAGAATGTATGAAAGATATTCAATACCCTTTACTAAATTTAGGGTGCAGTAGGAATAATGATGGCTAATAGATTGATACTGATAGGAATAAATCTTTAAATTATTTAACTGTAGAAGATCCCATTGAAGAAAAGCTGAGAAAAGTCTCCACAGGCTTCTAAAGTGTGAAAAGGACTTTTTTTTATTAGCTAGTAATTTCATTTCAAATGTCTAACTGGTTGCCCACAGAGCTTTTAAGATAGGCAGACATCCAGGTATTCCTGTTGCTAATTAGTCATTCAATTACCGGTCATCAAAAGAAAGCAGCCTTGGGAGCTTAGTAACATCAGTTCTAGTGACATAAAAGAGAACAAAGAATGTGTATCCAACATATGTAAAGCACATCATAGAAAGTAAATCTGTATGTAACACAACCTTAAGAAAAAGCAAACTGTAAAATGCATGTAAAACACGCAAAAATAACCACAAGAATCCTAATGTGGAGGATGAAACTATCAACCTCAGCCTCTTTGCCAGGTCAAGGACTTAGGATGACAATGACTGGCTGCAAATGCTGGGATCCTGGATTGAGTGAATCTGGCAACCTTAACTGGATAAACTTAATACTAGAAAAAATGATAGTAACTTAAAAGTTTATGTGTATCTCATTGTAACTGTATATAACAAGAAATGCTAGTATTGCTATGAGTAAGAACCACAGAACTGTCTAGGTTAGAAAAGACCTTGAAGATCACCTAGTTCAACCATTAACCTAACACTGACAGTTCCCAACTACACCACATCCCTAAGCGCTCAGTCGACTCTACTCTTAAACACCTCCAGGGATGGGGACTCCACCACCTCCCTGGGCAGCCCGTTCCAACACCTAACAACCCGTTCTGTAAAGAAATGCTTCCTAATATCTAGTCTAAACCTTCCCTGGTGCAACTTAAGGCCATACCCTTTTGTCCTATCGCTTGTTACTTGGTTAAAGAGACTCATCCCCAGCTGTCTGCAACCTCCTTTCAGGTAGTTGTAGAGGGCGATGAGGCCTCCCCTCAGCCTCCTCTTCTCCAGACTGAACAACCCCAATTCCCTCAGCCGTTCCTCGTACGACATGTGCTCCAGACCCTTCACCAGCTTTGTTGCTCTTCTCTGGACACGCTCGGGTAATTCAATGTCCTTTTTGTAGTGAGGGGCCCAAAACTGAACACAGTAATCGAGGTGCGGCCTCACCAGTGCCGAGTACAGGGTTAAGATCACTTCTCTGTCCCTGCTGGCCACGCTATTTCTGATACAGGCCAGGATGCCATTGGCCTTCTTGGCCACCTGGGCACACTGCTGGCTCATGTTCAGCCAGCTAGAGAAGATAATAATTCTTTTATAGGATGGTTAAGGCCTTAATTAGACTAACAATAACTTTTGTCTTTGCAAATATGGCATAATATTTTTGCCCATAACAAAATTTTAAGTATAGGAAACAGGTACAAATTCAAGCAACCATTTCTATGATTTGGATGCAAGAAATGAACACATAGTGAAAACTAGTCTTTTATGTGTTAGATTTAAATGTACATATACCAGTTAATGAGATTTCTTGGACAGGTAAATTTGCTGATACTTAGCTTATGCTGTAATAAGGTCTTTATGGATGGGTGGTCAAAGAGTTAAGCTGACCAGAGAACTTGTTAACTGTCCATTTTTGAACCATACTCAAAACTCAACTGGATACAGATCTGAGCAACCTGATCTATGTGACTTTGGTGTAAGCAGGCGTTTTGACTAGATGATATCCAGAGGTTCCTTCCAACCCTATGATTCTCTGGTTCTGTGAAAAGCAAATGTCTTCATTTAAAATAGTTCCAATAAGTTAATGAACTGATTTATTTCTAAATTACCTAAGAAGTCTAGGGTTTTTTCTTAACAAAATTGTATACTATATTCATAAATACTAAAGAATGTCTGATAAAGTAAGAAACTCTATTCAAATCACACTGTAAAGTGGTAATTAATATTCCAAGGATGTACTGATTGTGTGTGGTGGTGCAATCCCCCCCCACCTCCTGGGCTGCTCGGTGCTTGGTGCGATTACCCCCCTCCTGGGCCACATACTCACCCAAGATGGATTGCAAAAGACAGAAGACCAGAGCACTAAGGCACCCCCTTAAGGTACCCGGCTCCTGCTTCCCCTATCACTTGGGAACAATAATGACAATCACTTCCTGACAGCCTAGTACATCTGTACCTGGGTTGTGGCACAAAGCGGGTGATACCAGAACTTCAAAATATAGCAAGTTCTGGGACTGTGCAACTCGTGGAAAGTACCAGAGCATTTCCTCATCTGAGTTGAACTGAAATGGAAAATTACCTGAAAAAAGACAGTTATCTTGGACCCTATAAATAGTGACCTTCAGGGAGACCCTTGGAGCTCTCCTGGATTGCAGCGGGCTGTGACCGACATCTCCCCTGAGTTGGGATGCCTCAGGCTCAAACTTTTTGAAGTTTGAAGATCGTCTGTCACAAATCCGAGGGAAGGCCAGGGTGAAGTCAGACTTCTCAACTCTCAATTATTGTTTGTTGAGAAAGAACGATGTATTGTAAGTATTTGCTCCAAACTTAAGAAGAGGGAAATTTTAACTGTAGGCTAGCCTCTTCCATCCACTTCTTTACCTATGTGTTTAATTACACACATTTACTTTTACAAGTATTATACAAGTATTTTACAAGTATTATATGTATTTCACTGGATATCCAAATATTTCCATGCTGTTTATGTCTGTGTGTGTATATGTCTTGTGTTTTACATCTATACACATATATATACACACATACTTTGATTCAGAATACCTTGTGGTTAGTGTGAATCTTGTTATTCTCAAATCTGTAATCAAGTTGCCATTTTAATCATAACATATTTTAGCAAATCACTTTGTTAATCTTTAAATCAATCAACCATAAAGTACTGCTAAAATTTAACCTTTTTTCTACCTTGAAACATCAATGAATCCTAAATTGCTATTAAATCTTAACCATGTGAGATACCTTAGTTCATGACACTATGACAAGAAACCTGAAGCTCATGAATTTGTATTAGAGAGAAATCTGTGGTGACAGTTTTGGTGATCAAGTGTTAATGTATAAAGTCCAAAAGTCCTTGGGGATGCACATATGTGGAACTGAAATATCTGAAAGATAAATAGAACTTGACAAAGACTCTTTTGTTGTATACTTAAGAAACCATAATCCTAAAATTTAGGAACAAGCTCCATAGGATAAATAAACAACATTCTAGGTTGCAGAAAATTTAAAGCAGCTATTTCAGCTATTTCATAAAAGGTGATATATAATAAAGAGAGGAAAGTTGACAAAATTAAATATATATCCAAGTGAGAAATTGCTCAACATTCATAAATCAGGCAAAGGCACACCAGGACATGAAAAAAAAAAAAAAAAGAAAAAAAACCCAAGGAAATGTTTTTCAGATAAACTACAAAGGAAACCTTAGCTTTTATACTGGTTTCCAGAATACTTCTACTATTACTGTTTTACTAAGAAAACTGTTAAAAGGTAGTGAAACCTGGAATATGTATAGAGGTTGTATCTAAATGCTAAGTGCAATAAGTCTTACAGGTGGCTCTGAATCAAGGTTGACCCATGAGGTTCCACTGAATTTTCAGACAGTCTGAAGAACACAGATAGATTTCAATAAGTAATGCTAAAAAGGTAAAAGATGACTTGAGACAGTAACCAGTCACTTTTTAACGTTAAAAGTTTTTTTATAATACTAATAATTTTTTTATATTAATACCATAAATGAGCAACATAAACAGTGAAATTTTGAAAACTAGGATGTAAAATAGTCCCTTAGGGGTTTAATTATCTAATTAGTGTTGTAAAATATCTGACAAGAGAGATGAAATGACTTTAAATGTGGCATTTGCTAACTTGTCAGATGTTGTTAAAAGAACTAATTCAACTTCTTAACTGTTTCTTCACTAGGAGATTGCTTTTTTAATACTCTTGCATAATCACAGGTAGCTCTTTACCCCTTCCTGTCACCAATTTAATCTCTTAAAATCACATTTCCAGTTATATGTGCAATTTAGTATTGATTCAAAACAACTCAAATTCAATGTACATTGAAAAATAATTATGTTTAAAAGTTATTTTAAAACTATCCACTTCTCACGCTTATTTCATTCAAAGATATACAGAAAGTCACTTCTTCAAAAAGCAGCAATGTTAAATTCAATTAATATATTTTATTTAAAAGCTTAACATTATTTTATTTTCACTGCTGGATGATATTGTATAGTAAGTCATCACTAAATGTTGCAGTAATAAGCAACAGTAATCGGTTGTGTGTATGGTCTAGAGATCATCAAATAATAATAAAATCCTTTAATTTTCAGTGACAAATCTCAGAGCTGTGACTTTATCAAGATAATTTTAATAGTTACAATAAAAGTACAGAAAGAATAATAAAACATAATAGATCTTACATACCTTATATTGTAGAATGTAGATAAATATACCCTTATTATCAATTCAGACCTAGAAGACTAGATAGATTAGGTGCTCGGGTAAACTGAGTGATTATGGACTATATAAAATACAAAAAAAAAAAGAAAACAGTCTTTTCTCAACAACAAGATGTTGTTCTTCATTTTTTCAAATTAAGGCTTTTTGAACATAAATATTATTTAATAGAGTAATAGTTTGATCAAGTGAAAGGTAGATGATCGAGAATTATCCAAAGTGTAAGAAAGGAGTTTGGGCATTTTAGGTGCAAGTGGTTAGAGAAAAATGCTCAATGACAAGTTATTAGAAAATATAATATTTACTAAATTTAAATTAATATAAGATTCTTAGCTGAGATAATAGAATAGGGATCTGACATCACTGAGAAAGCATTTTTCTTTCTTGGATTGTTCATTCAGAGCTCCCATCTGCATACACCCAAGCCCTTCTTTAAATTTAGCTGTTGAATTTGTAAGTTATGAAAGATTTTGTGTCCTGACAGGTGATTTTTCTGTTAATGTTTCTTTGAATCAAACTTTACTCTTGATTTAAATTCATATTCACTTCTGATTTTTCGTATGTTTTTAATTTTTGTTCCTTAGGCATGTAATTATCATTTACATATATTTCATTTTGCTGTAGTATATATTTGACATGTCATATCTGTATTAAGCTGTTTTTGATTTATTCTTTCTATTGGATAGTTAAATTAATAAATACATTATTTTATTCTATTACCAGGAAAGCCTTGGTGCAGGTTCTTTACACTGTTATTTCTAAAGTAATATCTAGGGCTCAAGACAGGCCTCCATTTTTACCTACTTCATGAAAGGCCCTTCTCTGCATTATAAATAAGAAAATATCAGAGGACTTAGGGAGAAACCAATCATTCCAGCTCAACATTGAATGTAAATAAAATGACTGCACAGTTATCCAAAACTTATCTGAGTTACCCAAACACCTGCAAAATTGAAAATATCAGGAGAAGTTTATACTTCTGTACCTTTTCCTGTACTTCAATCCTATGTCTCCCTTGGACCATGCTTGCGTTCTTGTATTTCTGCATTTTTCTGCACTGCTAGGGAAAAAGAAGGACGTTTTATGAGAAAAACAACTAACTACTATAAGTAGTAGTTAAAAATCCTTTGAATTATCTAATACTTCCTGTATCTGACACCGCTACACTAGGTCTGATTGAGTGTGGCAACTCGAAATTCTGTCTGATAGGTGGCTTTACATAATAAATACCAAAATCTTCTCACCGTTTGAAAATTTCTTTTTTTGAGTTTTGGACTGCAGTTATTAAATTTCAGGGTTTGGTAATATGCAAAATAAATCAAAAAAAAAAAAGGTTCCAAGTTGCAATTTTGCTAATGTCCAAAGCTAATTCATGGCAATTTTCTGAACTGTTTAAACAAGTGTGTCAGTAGCATTGGAAGAGAGGTCTAGGAAAACGGTGACACATTCATGTGCATGGATAGAGAGCTGTAAGTTTGATATATATGTGTATTGAATTGTTTGAGTGCAAAGAAGTGAAAGCCCCAAACACAGTGGAAGGACAACATAGCATCCATCCTTAATATTTGGTAATTAAATTCATATAATGGAACTTTATACCTTCCAGGCTGCGGTGGGTTAAATTTGGCTGGCTACAAGGTGTCCACCCAGCTGCTCTCTCACTTCCCTTTCTCAGCAAGATAGAGAGAAAATAAGATGAAAAAGACTATAAGTGGAGATAAGGACAGAGAGATCGCTCACAATTATGGCCATGGGCAAACCAGACTCAACTTGGGGAACATTATTTTAATTTATTTCCAATTCAAAATGGAGTAGGATGGTGAGAAACAAAAACAAAGCTAAAAATCTTCTCCCTCTTTTCTGCTCAGGCAGCTGAAAATCTCTTTATCCAACATGGGGTTCACTCCTGATCTCTTCTTACAGAGGCCACCCCCACTACCAACACTTTGCCATTAACATCAAATACACAGGCCACTGTTACAGATAATATAGATATGGATATGGGTGTACATATAGTTATAGATTATATAGATGAGATAGATGATAGATGTAGATGTAGATCTTGGGCTCTTATAAGAATGTGCATAGGTTTCATGTTAGCCTCCTGAGGGTAAAATCTTCAGCTCACTCAGTGCGAGGACCTAAGAGGCAATGAAGGACAGAAACTAAACTACTTGTTTGGATTACCTCTGTTGTCTACAATATCATTAATTATAAAGGGAGTCTGGGAAAGCTGTCCTCCCTGTTGTCTTTGTAAGAATCTTGACCTTTAACTTTTAAATATCTTGCATTCCACTTCAAGTAAACTGTTCAGCTTGACAACGCTTACATGTATTATAGCTTCTACAGGTGCAGGATAAATATTCAGTACTCAGTGTTATGCTGTCTTCATTGCAAAACACTGAGATAATTGTCTTCTTTACTTATTATCAAACCCAAATTGCATTCTCTTATTTAATTTATATTAATAGATTAAGTCACTAAATATTTTTCCAGAATTTTACATGCCAGTTAAGATTAACTTTTACTTCATTTCAGATGTTGTTTTACATAAACTAGGGAATTTCACTCTATATATTATATGCCAAACAAACATGTAGTTTTTAATTTTTATTCAACAAATACAATGTGTAAAAATATTTTAGATAATTACTTAGGTAATTTGCAGATTAACTGGGAGTAAGCATGTTTACAAATTTGCAGCAGGCAGCCAGTCATATTATTTAAATTACTTTAGAACAGACCAGAACTACTATTGCTTAGCAACACTTATCACAAGGATATTGTGATGTTTAATTCTTGTTATGGAAAGAATAACAGGTGGAAAATGTCTGGATATGGAAGTCTGGATTTCCAAATGGGGATTTTAAGTCTTGCAATTACATCTTTGCGTGATGCAGTCAAAGAATTAAAAACTTTTTAGGTACCTGAAAATGAAGACAGTATTTTGACAAGTACTTCCAAAAAGTCACTGTTTAAGTGCTTATTAAAAACAGAATTTTAAATCTACCTATCTGTATTGTTATATAACAATATTTATTTAATTTTCTTATTAAAATAAAGGTAAATAAAATACTAGTATGGTCTTTCAAAGATATTAAATAAATCATCATATATTGAATCCAAATAATCTAGAGAATTATAGTATGGAAACATATACTACACTGATTTTAGAATATTTTCTGTCTCAAGCACAAGATACTAAATCTCTCATGCTTATGGAAATGTTTTCTTAATAGTCTTCTTAACTGCTGGCTTTGCTATCATGTCCCTCCATCTCCCCTCTTACACTCTTTTTATTTCATGTTCACCTTACAATCATACATATCATATTATCCTGTTAAAGGTTGGACTAGATGATCTTCAAGGCCCTTTCCAACCTATATGATTCTGTGATTCTGTGATCCTTGCCTTTGAGTCCTTAATATTTTGGCCCATGCCCTGCCTGTCAGACCATCTTGCATCATTAACCAGTTCTTTTTTTTTTCAGCAGTTGATCCCAACCTTCATCATCCTCTCTCTAATCTATTTTTCCCCAAAACATTCTTGCTTTTAATATGCAGAAAAAGTTCTCTCTCTCAATAGCTGCAAACCTGTAGTCTCTAAATCTCTAGTTTTGTTCTTGCTGTGCTAATAAAAATCTACAGTCCTTAAAATTGTACTTTATTTGTGTTAGTGTTTCTTCCTTCAAGTTACCTATGTTTTTCTTAAGTCATTTGTTTGTCATTTGTTTTGTCATTTTCTCATTTGTTCTGTCTTCCTATTTGATCTTCCTAGATGATCTACATTAAACGATATGATCTATGCTATATGCTACTTTATCCATGTATGCTGCATGCTATCTCTATCTATGAGATCTGGTTATGGTTATTTACTTTGTCATTGGCTTGTAGCAAGTTGTTTGATTTCCTCTTCTTTTAATTTCTCACTCGGCTTTTTTTTTTTTTTTTTTTTTTTTTTTTCCAGAAATAAGCAGTAACTGTCTTTCCCAGACCTTTTTCTGTCTTTTGTATTTAGCCTGTAAGCCCAAGTGAAAGAATCAGCAAATACTCAACTGTTCGGTCATGTTATAAAGAAATCCTGTAGACCTCTTGAGGAAAGGATCCTTTAACTTGCTGCAAAATTTAGCAGTGTCTAAAGGAACAAGACTGCAACAGGGACCTGTAGTTGTTTAGCCTTTCTAAACGTGAAGACTACAACATTCATCTTTTGTCCTAAGTGCTTCTTAGAATAATATTTCTTTTATATTGTAATCTTACAGGAGAGATAATCTGTTATACAATGTTTATTCCATAAGCAAGGAAGGAGAAGCCTTATTTCGAGAACAGTGCTTAGGCAGTCTCATTCAAAATCCACTAAAATTAGTGGTAATATTCCATTAACTTTAATTTTAGATCAAGATAATGGAGAGAGAGAAAGGATTGTAAATCCTCTGGAAAGAAAACACAAATGCAGAGCTTATTTGTCTCTGTTCATCATGGCAAAAATGGATTAATTGTAGCAAAAATTTAGAAAGTGAAACAGAATATCTGAGATGGATAAGTATCATTAATCATGGTTATTAAGTTAATGTCTAGGGACTAACCAGGTGTACAACCTCATTGTTCTAGGCATTGTAAAAACACAGCTCAATAACTTGCGTTTCTGCAGTAATTTAGAGTGTTCTTAGTCATCACCTGCAACACCTTTAAGGCTAATTCGAGGCTTTCAAACCCACTGTTCCCTACAATGGGGAACTGAAATACAAAATGGTGGGGTTTGGGTTTTTTTGGTTTGTTTTTGGTTTTTTTGTTTGTTTGGGTTTTTTTGTTTGTTTGGTTGGTTTTTTGTTGGTGGGGTTTTTTTTTGGTTTTTTTTTTGCCTTTCTCTAATTTTTAACTCCTTTTTTTACTTTAAAGCTTTTTATTTCAGGTCTTCTATTTTTTGTAACTACATCTTGAGTTAGATTTTTCTGCTAAAACCACTGCTTTTATGTGCCCATTATCTTTTAGGAGTGTCAGCTTCATTAAGAAAGCTGGATTTCTGTGCATGGAGGGAGCTTCTGACTCCAGCTTATAATAATGGAAGCATGATTCCAGACAACTGATCACTGTTATGGCTCTTCTGCAGCCCCTGACTGACAGCTCCTGCTGATTTCTGAGCTTAGTGGGTGGCTGGCAGCTCTGTGATTCAGAGACATAAGGTCTCACCTTCCCAGCATGCAGTATCAGCCAACTCTTTGTGGCTCTATTGTATTTTAAACAAAAGGAGATTACTAGACCAAGTAAGTGAAGGTCATCTCTTGTCTCTACACTGTGCAGCCAGTGCTATGTAATGGAACAGACCTGAAATCTAGCTCCCAGTGACACTCATTGTGACAGGATCTGGGACACCTGGACACCTTGGTAGACAGTATCTTGATGCTCTACGTGACTGTAACTGCTGAATCACATGAGTCTTCAGTACTTTCTGAGATAGATGCTGTGATCTAGTAGTCATTGCCACTCACTGTGGGCTGTTGATCTCCAGCAGCCTATGACAGCTACCAGGTAATTAGTTATCAATTGTTTGTTGTCTTTCTCATGGAAAATGGCTTTTTCTATCTATGTGTTAGTTCTTTTCTTCCCATGCTACAAGGCTGCTGAGCTCCCACAGAATCAGTCACAGGAGCACAGTTACCTAGTTCATACCTAATGTAGAATTTAAATGCTGCATAACAAAACCTAAATGATATATCCTTCATCTTTGCTACATCTACTTTTTCAAAAAAGTGATTTCTGCAAAGTCTATAACACCCTTGGCCTCTTGTTCCTATACGTGTCACAAGAACAAAAGAAAAAACATTTGTATGTTACAAGAAAAAACCAACAAACAAACAAATAAAACCCAAACTCCCCCCCCCTCTCCAGCCCTGCTGTTTTATCTAGTGAGAGTGAAAACTCTTTTTGAATGTCACAGAGGAGCGAAAAGAGTGAAGATCGCTTATGTTGTATTTAAGGAATCAATTTTGTAAGAGATGAATCTCCTTGTATTCTAGCCGGTCCTCAGAGATTAGAGGGGCTAGGGGCAGCTGGACTCATCTCTTAACAGGTATGCCAATTATGGCTGTAACTATAAACCTGACACCAGATGCACAAACAGCCCATGTGCTGTAGGTCCGGTTGCATTCAAGAGAAGCAGTCGGGTTCACGAATAGTACAGTTTATTCTTATGCAACATCTACAGATTCTTTGGGACTGCCTATGATAAATGCACAAACTGCAGGCTGGTTATATAGCACTACACACAAAATACGATTGCAATCACACACAATTCCCGGGTAATCAGTTGGCGTAGCCAAGGGCCCAAATCTTACCAAAAGCTGTCCCTTCTGGGGAGGGTGAGGAGCACAAACCTGTCGATCTCTCCCTCCAATTTGGTATCTGATATCATCCCTCTGAGTTAGATACAAACTTGGGGTAGTATTTATCTAAGTAAGTATGTGTGAGTGGGTGGGACTGTGGTCAAGCCATTGTTTCTTGAGTAAAGACACAGCACATTCCTTGGTATAAGGTGTGCTCTGTTTTTATGGGAAAAGAGCAAAAATGAGAGAGAAGGTCCACAGAGTACTGCAAAACAGTCACAGAATCACAGAATCGTTCAGGTTGGAAAAGACCCTTGGGATCATTGAGTCCAACCATCAGCCCTACTCTACAAAGTTCTCCCCTACACCATATCCCCCAACATCTCATCTAAACGACCCTTAAAGACGTCCAGGTATGGTGACTCCACCACCTCCCTGGGCAGCCTATTCCACTGTCTGACCACTCTTTCTGTGAAAAATTTTTTCCTAATGTCCAGTCTGAACCTCCCCTGTTGCAGTTTAAAGCCATTCCCTCTTGTTCTATCACTAATCACCTGTGAGAAGAGACCAGCACCAACCTCTCTACAATGTCCTTTCAGGTAGCTGTAGAGAGTGATGAGGTCTCCCCTTAGCCTTCTCCTCCTCAGATTAAACAGTCCCAGCTCCTCCAATTGCTCCTCATAGGATTTATTCTCCAGGCCCTTCACCAGCTTTGTTGCCCTCCTCTGCACTTGCTCCAGCACCTGGATATCTCTCTTGTATTGAGGTGCCCAAAACTGGACACAATACTGCAGGTGTGGCCTCACCAGTGCAGAGTACAGGGGGACTATCACCTCCCTACTTCTGCTGGTCACACTGTTTCTAATACAAGCCAGGATGCCGTTGGCTTTCTTGGCCACCTGGGCACACTGCTGGCTCATGTTCAGCTGCTTGTTAATTAGAACCCCCAGATCCTTCTCTTCCAGACAGCTCTCCAGCCACACCTCCCCAAGCCTGTAGCGATGCATGGGGTTGTTGTGGCCCAAGTGCAGGACCTGGCACTTGGCCTTGTTGAAAGTCATCTCGTTGATGTTGGCCCACCAATCCAATCTATCCAAGTCCCTCTGCAGTGCCTCCCTATCCTCATGCAGTTCAACACTCCTGCTTAACTTGGTGTCATCTGTGAACTTACTGATGATACACTCTATGTCTTTTTCAAGATCATCAACAAAGATGTCGAACAGAAATGGTCCCAACACCGAGCCCTGAGGAACACCACTTGTGACCGGCCGCCAGCTGGATTTAGCTCCATTGACCACCACTCTCTGGGACCGTCAATCCAGCCAGTGCTTGATCCAGCAGACCGTTCGCTCATCCAGGCCATGGGCAGCCAGTTTTTCTATGAGAATCCTATGGGGAACTGTGTCGAATGCTTTTCGAAAATCCAGGTAGATAATATCCACAGCCTTTCCCTTGTCCAATAGTTGGGTCATCTTGTGATAGAAGGAGATCTGGTTTGTCAGGCAGGACCTGCCTTTCATAAACCCATGCTGACTAGGCCTGATCCCCTGGTTGTCCATTATATGACTTGTAATGGCACTCAAGATGACCTGCTCCATGACCTTCCCTGGTACCGAGGTCAGACTGACAGGCCTATAGTTTCCTGGATCCTCCTTTCTGCCTCTCTTGTAGATGGGTGTCACATTTGCCACTCTCCAGTCCAATGAGACCTCCCCACTTAGCCATGACTTCAGGTAAATCATGGAAAGCAGCTTGGCGAGCACATCTGCCAACTCTTTCAGCACCCCTGGGTGTACCCCATCCAGTCCCAGAGACTTGTGTGCATCCAAGTGATGTAGCAGGTCTCTGATCACTTCCTCTTTAATTGTGATGACCTCACTCTGCTTCCCGTCCCCATCTCCCAGCTCATGAGTCTGGGCGTCCAGGGAACAGCCAGTTCCACTGCTAAAGACTGAGGCATAGTAGGCATTGAGCACCTCAGCCTTTTCCTCATCCTTTGTTACCATGTTTCCCTCTGCGTGCAATAAAGGAGGGAGAATTTCCCTAATTCTCCTTTTGTTGTCAATGAATTTATAGAAACATTTTTTATTATCTTTAACAGTTGTAGCCAGGTTGAGCTCTAGCTGCGCTTTGGCTCTCCTAATGTTCTCCCTCCATAGCTTCACTACATCTTTATAGTCTTCATGAGAGACCTGCCCCCTCTTCCAACGGTCATAGATTCTCCTTTTGTTCTTGAGATCCAGCCAAAGGTCCCTGTTTAGCCAGGCTGGTCTCCTCCCCTCCTGTTTGTTTTTGAGAGAAATTTTGAGAGTCCTTGAGATAAGGGGAATAGCAGGAGATAATCTGCACAGTCATGTCAAATGTTCCTTGAGATAAGTGAAAAAATGGGACCGTGCGGCCTCTACGTCGCTTCGCATTCCTCCTTGGTGCCAGAGCAACACAAATCACTGGATCTCCATCCCATCCTGTGTTTGTTCTGGGAACCATGTGTAAGGAAAGGTGCATTTTGCAGATTTTTCACTGTTTTGCTTTTCCCACACTTCCAAAACCTTGTTGTAGAGGGAATGCTAGGAACTGCATAAGGCTTTGTGTCTATCTTGTGCATGGGGAAAAACAAAATAGTGCTATATCAACATGCTTTTTAATGTACTGACATGTAAAGTTTTTGATCTTAGCATTAACTTTGAAGAAATGTTTCTTTTTCCTAAGAGTTTGCCCAGTGAAAGTCCCAAAAGCAAAGTTCAGTTCCTCTTGCATCCTTCAGTACAACTACACTTGGCTTGTGCTACTTTAAAATACACAATGGAACTGCACAGCACAACCGTAACTATTTTAGAAAAGATATTACCATTGAGGATGAACTTCAGCAGTGCTTTTCTCTTAGCAATTTATACATTTTACAACAGGAAATTGTTTGTGGAATCTGTTTGCATACCAGAAAGACTAATATTCCTTAAAGGTACTCCACTTCCATTGTCTCTTATTTTTGTACTGCTACTGTTGTGCCTTAGGTGCAACTGCTATTCTGTTGTGATTATAATCACTAGGTGAAATATGACCATACCAACTATTTTTCATGAAGTCAAGGGGGTAGAATGAAGACATGCATCCAGAGGAATGCAAAGTAATAACTTAAAATTAACTGACTTGGAAAGTTTAAGTTTATTTTTTACACTCTGAAAAGAGTAAGCCCAAGGCACACATTTTTAATTTATAAAATTCGTTGTGGCAGAAAGACATTCAATATGATTTCTCTCCTGACACCAGGTAATCTCCAGGTGCTCAACTCCCTTCAAACTACAACTGCAAGGTTGCCTGTGTGCTGTGTGCCTCAGGCTTGGAAATATCTGAGTAAATTTGGCATCCTCCAGAGGTGAGCTAGTACATCAAGTTAGCTGTAAGGTTTCATTATTTAATTGTGCCTGACTTGTCTTTGTTCAATTGCTTCCCATGCCTGCAGCCTTCTCTTCAGTTCTCCAAATCTCACATTTATCTATGTTTTTTTTAAATATATATTTTAACCAGGGGGGGGGGGGGGGGGGGGGGGAAAAAAGTCATTTAGGAATCAGTCCCTGGTTTCTAATATTCTTAAAAGGCAAGGATGGGAAATATTATAGAGATGTTATAGTGTGTTTTCTGCCTACATATTGGGAGAAGAATGGCAAGAATAGCTTCTCACCCCACAGAGTTATTTCTTATGTACTTGATTTACATTGATGTACAACAAAGATTTGATCTGTTGCCCTTTGTCACAGGATGTGGCCATGGGAAGGCCTTCTGCAGAACTGCACAGAAGGTTTAGCAGTTCAGTGGTTAAGGTATCAGATAAAGATGGTCTGGTGGACACAGAAAAAATACAGGTTCAGACTGAAGCTCTGTTAAGTGCCAATTTAAGTGAAAATAAAATCATATACATACTCCTTCCCAGTAAAATAAACTGGGTGTTCATCTGTAGACCAATGAACCAGCTTAGTAAGGTGCTGAGAACCCTCAAATACAACTACCTTCGACTGCGCAGCTCATCAGACTTACATGGCTCAAGCATGTCAGTATCTGTAACCAGCAGCATACCATTGATATTTTTAGCATCCTGTATCTGCTGTATTTGATTTTGAACAGATGAAGTGTTACTCACATGAGCATCTGACTGCTAACAAGGACTGTGTCTAACAAGGACCTTATGTCTAGAAGGAACCAGACCATTTTGCCATGCAAATACTTAACAAGTGGCCACAGACAGCACTGATGAGAAAGACTAATTTGTGGTTGGATAGTGACTCTGAGATTAGGGATAATGCTTGTAAAAATTGTTTAAATTTTTGGTGAATTCCTCATTTCACTTTTTGTCCTCTTTTCTAGTAACTTTTTTTTTTTTTTTTTTAAATAAAAAGCTAAAAAATAGTTAAAGGTACAATAATTACAAAGCAAGCTTTTACAGTTACCATGTTTAAATGCAGAAAAGTTTATCTGGTAGGTTAGTATTAACGTGTTCCAGATTTGGCATAATTGTCTACAGTAGACTTAAACCAGTGTCTAATTGAAGGTAATTTGGACAGCTGCACTGTGTTGCAATTACAAACCTGGGAAAGAGTGGACTGCAGTGGGAACCATTTGGTTGAGTTCCCAAGGGAACAGTGACATCAGCACTTAGATTGAGACCTACACATTCTCCGAAGTTTATACTTGGCAAATTTGCTGACAAAACACACCCTAACTCTTAAGCCCAAATGCCAGCTCCATTTCATCCCTAGTCAGGGAATCTAGTTGTGGAAAATGTGAAATCTAACTTATGAAAATATCATAAGTAATAATTTCTTTTCTCTCCATCCTGTGCTTTCTTTTTCTATCACCCAGAAGATGACTGTGTTACTGAATGCTTTGTTTCTTCCAACTAAGAACATTGATAACAGAAGTTACCACCGTGCTAACAAACATGGCTTTCTGATCCTCTGCTACTTGACAACAATCTGCTACATCAATCTGCTAGAAACCTTTTTTGTTTAATAAAAAAAATACTATGTTTGTGTTTCTATTGCAAACACTCCCCACTCCCCCCAGTCTGAAGCACCAAAGCCTCATGCTTGAAAAATTTATCATTGCACCTTGATCATGAGAGAATGGTAGCACTCGTTATAGACAGCAACCAGGTGAGCTGATAACAAATAGGACACCTGGCTGACCGATGAAGAAATTTACAAAAGTACATAAGGATGAATGTGAGCAGCACTAGTGTAAACAAAAGTGGGATTCCTGACCTTATTGTCTTACTCCATGTTTACTTGGGTAAACAAGCAATGCCTTCCTATCTTGACTTTTTATGTCACATCACAAACACCCCATGAAGGAGACAGAATAGGAAAGAAAGGGATGGAAAAGGACTCAGTAGTCATTATTGGTCTTAAGAGATCACCTTAAAAGACAACAGAACCACGAGCTGTCTGTTCCTTCAAACACATCTCAGATTTTAAAAGCTCATAACTTAGCAGACACATCTCATTCAGTGTAGCAGCATAAATCTCCAGTAGTCCTATCCCAATAATTGGCTTGCCTGTAGCAAATTGGTTAGCTATGGACTAGTAGAAGTCTCAGTCTGTGACTCTCCACCCTGTGATGGCTACCCATTCCTATATCACTGATGCGCACTGGCAGTGACATTGGAAGATCTGTGCAAGCTTTTTGGTTACATGGGTCTGCTTCTTCACACAGAAATTCTGTGTGATCGTGTGCTTGCAGAAATAGCATATCCTGCTACTTTATGCCAGCTTTTCTGGTTGAGACATGCCACTTTGCAGTTGCTGCTAGAAATTGAGAGCAGTGGGAATCCACATCACTAGAAACTTATCATACATGTTTTTACTTTCACAGTTTGTGGCTGTGACCATGCTGGTTGTATTAACGTTCCCCTTGACTTCCATCCCAGAGGCCCTGCAGAAACTGAAACTTCTCATACTGCATTCCCAGTTCCTTCACGCAGCTACTACCACTCAAAACTAAGCAGTACAGCTTTGAAAGGACTCATGACTTGTGACTGGGATTTCAGATGACAGAGAGGTATTAAGTACAAATTCATTCCGAGAAAGCTTCCACCTTGATAGTGCACAGATAGTGTGCACCTGGGAAATAAGACTCCAAACTGGACACATTTGACAAGGGCTATAGGATGTAATAGAAATGGGGAGAGAGAAACATCTGGTTGGTAATTCCTTCAAGTGAGTTTGTGTTCATACTAAACTGTTGGGATAGACAAGATTTTTTTTTTGAGACCACTATTAATCCCCATTTTGTAATGAGTTGTGCTTGAAATAGTTTAAATTAAGAAGTATTCATCCCTGGCCCTTCCCCCACATCTCTGACCCTTAAAAAGATTGAGTCCTGGAGAGAATTTTGTGAAAGTATCTTTCCTTTCTAGACCATCCTAAATTTAAACTGGAAGGAAGGCACTATTATTTAGTGAAAGCGTTTAATGAAAGCTTTATGAAAGCAAAGTTATTTTTGCATTATAACAACCGGGAATGTTTTTATCCTTTCTGCAGTGCCAGCATTAGTTGGAGGAATGAAAGGTTTGAGATGTGCAAAATTTTCCCCAAGAAAAACATGCATACATATAACAAAAGCAAAAACCAATAAGATTTATATAACTAATTAGTTTTTTAAAATCATTACTGAGTATAACTAAATTTCCTTCTCTATGCACACTGGTTTTAAATCTCAGCCTTTTTACAAATAATTTTGAAGTAGGTGTATGTAGGAGTAAAAAAAGGTTGCATTTGACTCTATATGTCTACCAGCAGCAAGAAATTATTTAGTTCAACTGACCTGATAATTATCTGCAAAAATTTAACTCCTGCATTTGAAATACAAATTCTCCAAAGTAATCTTCTGGGGTTTAGGCCAGTTATAGGCTCATTAGCATCTGTCCTCAGTCTTATAAAATTGAGGTGAAAGGTAATAAGAAGAAAAAAGTAAGAGAAAAAGAAAGCAGTAAAAATAGGTAAGGTTCTCAGCCATGTCTTGGAATTTCTCTGTCAAATTATTAATAATTCTCTGCCTTCTCCTTCCCTTCCTCCTTGTCTCTCTCCTCAATAAATCTGATAACTGGTGATTATTTCTGTGGGAAGTCTAGTGATGACAGAAATTAGTTACAAAATCACCTAGACCTCACACACTAACAATAAAATGAATACTGTGTAATTACCATTATTTCCAACAGAATTGTTGAAAAACTTTATAAAGTTTTTGATAAAAAATTTGAGAACTTTCTAGTATATATACAATTGCAAGGAGGATGTGATAAAGGAAACATTTGATAAAAAACAGAGACTATAAAGAGCTAAAACAAAATCAAAAGTTTAGCTCAATAGTTGTATTTTAAATCAGTTTCTATTTTACTTTAGTTGCTTTGTCAATTTGCAGCAATCATGTGCCTGTTCAGAAGTACCTGTTTTTCTTGCTTAAGCCAACTGACTAGCTGTCTGTAGACAGTGTCTTGCAGGAATGATGTTTCAATTCTACTGATGCACTAATAAGTGAGATTCCTCTTTGTATCTAAATAACAGTTGTACACCTTGATTTTTTTAAAACATAAAGATTCACATTATTATAAATTGACACTTTGGAAATACCTAAATTTGAGTTACTTGAAAACTGCAGACATTTGTGCTGTCTTCAACATTTTCATTAAGCAAGAATATTACACCATGTGCTACACAGGCACATAGGTTATGAAATGGTATAACACCTAGAAGCATATAGAAAATAAATTAAATTTCTATATATTTTAATTTATAAAGTGGCCTGGTCTACCAAGCCAATTTTTATGTGCTTTTGTTGTTGTTGTTGTTAATGCCTCACTTTTGTTTTTCCCTGTCTTTATCAATGACTAAACACACACTGATGTAATACTGGATTCAATTATTACATTATCATTTAAACCTATATTAGTAAAAGTGATTTGTGAAAGACTGTGAATAAGTGGCTGCAAACATGGGAGATGGGGAGTGTTAGTAAAGTGTGAGAACTTCTAGATGTTGTTAGTCTATTCCATGTTTCCCAAACTCCAGCTTTAGCCAGCATTAATTGGCTTTTACAACTTTCTGTCTGAGCTAGTCATGCAAGTAACTACACTAATGCAGGCAGACCTACACTAGCTTTTAACTGGCACTAGTAAAAAACTATCCACAAAACCTGGCACAGATTAATTATGGAATATCTTCCCCATTTCTCCAGTAAATTTTAACTTCTGTGTTGATCTCCATGCTGCTACAGCCTGATATGCTATAATCATTATTATGAATGTAGCACAGTCATATAACATTCAACCACACAGATTTCTGCAGAGCATCACCTGACAATCTTGCAGATGGGTATGTGATGTGGACATTATAGCCAGTGCAATGACACAGTAATTGTTTCCTGTGATTCTTAGTCCCTCTTAAAAATGGACTGAACAATCTCAACTTTGGCATAATTGCATTGACTCAACAGTTCTTAAGGGATACTTGTGTCTTATTAAAAAAATAACAGTAAATAAAAGTCCAGTGTAGAAAAGGTCCACTGATTTCAAAAGGTGGCATATAGCTCAGTTGGACATAAGACAATCCAAACCAAACTGTTTTCACATAGTTTGATTTCAGTCTCTCAATTCAATGAACAAATTATTTTCCTTCTCAAGTAAAATACATTTAAAATTTAGGCCTGCTCAAAGAACAGTTAACTTTAAGGGATTTTTGATCCTCCAAAAATTTTTATTTGCAATTCTCTTTAGATTTCCATGGTACAAATTCTCATGTTTCTAAGGAGATAATCCCCAATAGATCTGCAAAATCAAAATCTGTAGCAGAACCTTATCTTTGCCTCGACCCAGTATATTAAAAAAAAAAAAAAAAAAAAAGTACAACAGAGCAACAGTTTAAAAAATTGAAAATAAAATCCAGCATGTGTCACAGAATACCTCAGGTGACAGCTCAGTAGCTGACAATGCAGTGTGCAAATAAATTATTTGCTTTACAAAGGTCTGCAAAAAAGAGATATAGCTCAGCTGAATTTTGGAAGCACTCTCCATTTTTATCTCTAAAAACACAGTAAGGTTTACATTTTTTTATGTACTGGAAGCAAATACCATTAAAAACATGACCTTATACCTTTCTCCATTTGGAATCAAAGGCAGAAGGTTTTGTAACATAACCTTTTTCACTAACCCTTAAAGAAGCAGCAAAAGTTGGCTGTTAATGATCTTCCAGATGCAGAGTGACTTTAATACTTCCTGAGTCAGGACCTTTTGAGAGTGATAACGGTATATGATTTTCAATCGTGTTTCCTCAGATATTGTGTTGACTGAATGATTCACTCTTAAATCATTCTGCTGGAAAAGTGAGAATAATTCTGCTCTTATTAGTCTTTTTAAGTCTACTGAATTCAAATAATGACTGACATAGACCCTAGGTATGGGTATGTACATATGAACAAATAGACAGGAATAAAATAACGCATGGGAAAATTGCTGTGGATAGAACAAGATCTCCCGTAATCTGATGTCATTCTTAAGTGAAATCAAATTCAGTCATTTAGAGGAAAGAAATGTTCACATGTGTTTCATATCTTTTTCTTTCCACACCCAGAAGAATTTAAATACTCTAAAGGAACACCTCCTGCTTGTACGGTTTCTGTAAGTGAGCACTTCTCTTTCCTGAACATTCAGGAAAGTTAATTAGAATAACAAACCTGGTTAGTTTAATGGCATTCACCCCTTATTTGGAAACTTAGGAAGTTAATAAAGATAAGTTAAAACCACTTTAATCTTAAATCAATGTCCACACAAAGATTTAATGACGACAACCAATCATTTTTAAATTCACACTCCAACTTAATTTGAATCAATTTTACTGAGTGTCCCTGAAGATAGCAGAAGTGTTATAAATCCTAGTAGAGAACCTGATTTTCTTATATTTTCAGCTTATAGTGACATAAGAGGTTCAGGCAAAAATCTTGATGAATGTTATTTGTACTGACATCTGAGTGTAAAGCTTTTGAGGGTCAAATCTTCCTATCCTGTTTCAAAACCAAACCAAACCAAACTTTCTAATGTTATAACAGATAAATTGAAACCATCTGAACATATAACTTTTCCTTTTTTTATTTTTTTTAATTTTTTTTTTTTAAGTCAGGATCTGCTTTCTTTTAATCACATAGAAAGTCAATAATGGCCTTTTTAAAAGAGGTCCTGAATGCTTACCACTCACTTGAGATTTACAGGCTGCACGCAGGAAATGAGACTTCGAGTATTAGGAAGATTCACACTCAAGAGATCAACATTTGCAGAAGTATTCCTTTGCATATGGCAATTATTTAAATTAAAAGTAACTGTCCTCATTATGAATTCCTATGTGCATTTTCCCTCCTTTTGAAGGACAGATATTTGAATCAGATACTTTCATATAACAACAATAAATATTAAATATTGTTTTTACATGGGAAATGATCTTTTATTTACTATCTTGGGATCTTGGAGATGTGTAAAGGTAAGCAAACAACTAACTAGCAGATGTAAATAAAATGGAGGTTTCTTTCCTAATTTTGTAAGTGAGTATGCCGCAATTCAATTATTTGAGTATATGTATGGGAGACTGAGGAATATCTATATCTAGCTCAGGGTGTGATACAGAACAGATAATACTAAATTCAGCCAGTTTATATGCTCTAATTGTCACCTTGCATTCTTCTATAATGTATGGCTAGATTTCTGTTCATTTTAATAGAGCAAAAGAGTGATTGTATCCAACCATCAAAGGTGATGCTAGAAGACGTAGATCATCGAGAAGATCGAAGGAGAATCAGGAAGTAGTTTCATATAAGGAAAAAAAATATGGGATATGCCTTTACAAATTATGCCTCAGGAATATGAACTTTAACTATTAAGTGCATGAATAAACATATGATATTTTCATTGAATTCAAGGAGCTTCATGAATGTGGCAGGGTTAGAAAAGTGTAAAAGAGATGAGGGAAATAAGACTAATCAAGTGTAGTCTTGCAGCATACCTGGTTTTATGTATCTAAACTTGTATCAAGTTAACAACAGAAAATATAAACAAAAATAATACATGTACGTATTTCAATAATAATGTACAAATTTACATTATTATTGAAAATTAATACATTTGGTCATTTGATCTTCTTTGGTCAAAAAGAGAAAGCATGGAAACCTTTAAAGAAAACTCAATCCAATCTTTAAAAACTGTGTTAAGTCAAAGAAAAAGGAAACGTGACTAATTTATCAAAATATTCTCTCTTAAGGAATATATTTTGATTATAATACAAACCAACATAATAATTTACAATTATTAAGCAAAGAAACTAATTTATCCAAGTTTAAATTTAGATCAATACTGAAGACATTTGTGAAGAATCAGAGAAAACTTAATAATGGAACATTTTAAATCCAGTGAAAATATCCTAGTGAAATAATTCTTGAAAAGCAAAATGCTTCACCTGAATCTAAGATAGATTTGAGTCATTTTTCCAACAGTAGGAGGATTTAAGAATCAGGAATTATTAAGGCTTGAATAAATGGTGTTTGTTGATGGTTATATTTTTCAGTTCTATTATTTATGAATATTTCAACAGAAAACACTTCAGGTTAAAGGGAAGGGTTTATTTCAGTTTCACTTTACTAGAAGGGTGAAGGTCTCCAAACATTAAAGTAGTAGATAATAAAAAAGTGTTTTCTGCAACCACAGTAGTGTTCAGAAGTAACAGTAATCATTATGAATTCATAGTCCCTGTGTTCCAAGTGTATGAAATATGGATTTTATGCAGCAGAACTGTTCATCTGAGTGGTATATAATCAACTTTACTATCTGCCATAAACTTTGTATGAAGTCACAGTGCTTTTGAAAAATGTAAAAGAATATCTAAGCACTCTGCAAGTTTTCCAAAACTACTTTTGCCTAAAGCTCAGAAAGCTTAGAAGACTCTCCTAGCCTTGACCACAGAAAGTGTATCAAAAAAAAAAAAGATTTATTTGGAGACAAAAAAGAAAAATACAAGAAAGCTTTTTCTTGCTCCTTCCTCTTCCTGTAGATTCACTCAGGTTGTATACATCAGTACGTAACCAGACAGAAGAAATCTGAACCAGTCAGTGGTATGTAATTATATTTACACAATATCTGTTGAATTTATTCCAGCACCTGAGTCACTGATTATGTTGAGTGCTCCCATAAATGGCCCACCATGCAGTCTAGGTTGCATTGCTGCCTGTTCTCCACTGGTCCTCTCTTATTGCCTTGTAGAAAGCCAGTCCTATTGCACTGTGAGATGTCCATGGGGAGCTCTTTCAGGTGATCAGCCTTTGGCTTCTGAGGCTAATCTTTTGCCCTGGAAATCAGACCCACTATTTGATTCCCTTGCACCATATTACCACCACTACTACAACAAATTAAAGTACATGTTACACAGGCACATAGATTCAGCCCAGACTAGATGGTTCATGTTGTCATTTCCCAGAAGTACATGGTAATAAAACAGACATTTCCCCACATTAGAAACAGAATTTCATGTCCCTGAGGTCTGCATATGAGAAGACACGCTGAGAATATTCGAGCTAGAGTTAGGGACTGGTAAAACCTCAGAACTTTTAGTGGATGATGATGGATGAGTGGAAGATGTAACACCTGACCTGGATGTGTGAGCAGAGTAATGACTGATGGGAAAGGGCTCATACTTGGTGCAGAAAATAGCAATATAGAGAGAACTAATCATCTCAGCCATGGATTATAATGGGCAGTCCACTACTATCAAATCCATGTCATCTGGGTTGTACATGATGTCACTGCTTCTATAAAGGCTTGCTCCACTTCCTGTGATGATAAAGATTTATAACTCAGTGCTTATTCTTTGGGAGATGAAGAGAATGATGATACCAGCAACCAGGGATGCACCAGCACTAAGCCTTGATATTTGAATTCCTAAAGCTGTTCATGAGCTATCTCACATTGCAAGGTCATTCTGGTTTATGAAAAACAGTCAAAAATAATGCATCTGTAATTTGCAAAATTGTTGCTGTGAAAGGAAATTTTTTTATAATTCTGAGATCCAGCCTCTGCTTTCTGCTGAAATGTCTCAACATGACCACTACCCTGCCTAGGGCTTGCTAACACTTCCTCCTTTTATAGCCTAAGCAAATACACTTCACTTGCCTTCCTCTCTATCAACAGAGACTCTGCCATTAACTTACAGTCCACCATATCCCATCAGTCCAGAAACATTAACAAAAGAACATTTTTTAATTGAAAGGAACATGCAACATGCATTCTAGAAGATCAAGAAAAGTGCAGGGTGAAAGAGTTCTAGGCAGAACTATTCCTAAGGTTATAAAAATTATTAACCAATTCTTGTGCTATCTCACTGAAGGTGAGAGAACCTGCCTTTGAAAGTAGAAGAAACCAGTATGTGTCATGAACTTGAATCATAGGAGAAGTATGACGGCCCACCCCTTTCCATTTCCTCTGAAAATTATGATTCCAAACCCTTTACTAAAAAGTTGTGTACAAATTTCTTCTTGCCTTCAAAAGTCCATGTTCTCTAGAAGCAGTAGTGTAGACTGTAAGTTTCCCAACAACACCAAAAAATAGGTTGGAGTAGCCGTGGTGGAATATATGTAATGTGAAGTAACAACACATGGGGATCAGATGGTTGCAGAATGTGTAGAAGTTACTAGTTTCCAGTTTTTCCTTCTTTTTCTTTTTCTTTTTTTTTTTTTTTTTTTTCATTTTTGGAAGTAACAGAATGTGAGGGAATCTAGACACAAGTTTGCTTATCTAAGACATCCCAGGACTTGATATTTGGAGCATTAAAGATCAAAATAGTAAAATAAGGAAGAAGGGCCTAAAAAATTAGCTTATGGAAGGACTTTTACAACCCACTACCAGGAAACAGGAAAAAAAAAAAATCTAAAATGTAACTAAGATATTCTGGATCAAAGTTAGCTACACAATTATTCACAATTAAATGTCACCCAGAAAAGGTGTCTCAGGATGCCTTTTGCACAAAGATTTGCAAACTGGTCACTTCATTCACATAGTCTTAGCCTGCAGCAAATTGCTGTTTCATTTGTCTAATGTCTAATGTTCTGTAGGATTATTATTAATAATAATATTTTTAGGATGCATCTGGTTTTCTTCAGTACTATGCCTAAAAATAATGTATAAATTTGCAATTAGGTTTTGTGTTTCAATACTTCCTTTATTATCCTCCATGTATCTTTTGGCCAATCACATCTGTAAATTGCTAACACTAATCTTGTCCTTAAATCTGCCCAAACACTATTTCAGTTGCCTGTAAAATTGAGACTCAACTGCTGTTCTGGAAAAGGACTAACAAGATTGTTATCCTTACTGAATTCAAACAATTATGTCACATAGAAAGGTTCAAGGGAAGTTTTTTCTGCTTTATTCCTACCTTTTCCTTTAATAGTAATGAAACTCTGTTTCTTTAAAGATTAGCATAGACACAGAGGCAAATCTGGGTCCCTCTTTTGTAGATGACACCTGTTGTGTAAATCAGGTGCTGTGAATCTTTCCCTAGAGAGGTTTACTTCATTGAATATGAGAGTACAAACTTCTAAGTACTCTAGTGTTAGGCACTCTAATATCTACCCCAGTTCATTAAATGCAAGCAGAACTGAGGAAAGCATAATGAAAACTGTTATAGACAATGAAAACACGGTAGTAAAAAAACCTAAGATCTTGCATTTCACTCAGTAGCAGCTTTGACACTTAGGAATTGGAATGTTCATCTGCTGCAAAGCCATTTTCTCAGTAACAAAACCAATATTTGTTTTTTCCCCATCTGGAAGGGAATAGCAATTTGTTTCTCTACTTTACCTTATCTCATTGGATTAGTGCCCTATATACCTCATTGGAAATAGTTAACTCTTTTAATCAAAGCTATGTTAATATACTGGCCAGGGATTCAAAGTGTTTGAATTTTCTATAACTTATTTTATCACTCTCTCCTTCTTCCCACTGTATTAAATGAGCACATCTCTCAAAGTCTTCTTAAATATTTGTTTGGCTCAGAGGTGATTATAGTCATGACAGCAGTTCGAAGTCTTCTGGGGTTTGGTACTACTGCCATCTGCTTCATGTAAAGTAAGAATACTTTCTGAGATTGTTCACTTACTTGTGGCATAGCTGCAAGCCAATTCTGGATAAATATTCAGAGAAGGCAGCTAAAATGATACGTCTGTATTTCACTCATTGATTTCGAGTGAAGCAACACGTATTTGTAAGAAGTAAATAGCAGAATGATGTCCTCATTGTCAGTAGTGCTTTTAAGTGAGTTTCCAAAAGAGTAAAAATATTTTGTTAGACTAGAATGTTATGCTAAACAAACAATTTATTCACAATGTTTTGGTTCTAAACTTAACTGAAAAATTGAAATCTATTCTGAGTAACTGAACATCTGAAAGTTAATCAACAAACAAATTCAGCCACCATGTGAATCAAAATGTCAATCTGTATATATCTGAAGGTTAGTTAGAATATAAGGAATAGAATGACAAGGAGGAAGCACATAGGAATTGTCAGTTGTTGAAAATTAAAAAGAATTGAGTAAGAGACATTTATGATAATCACATCTATCGAAAGATAGTAAGACAAAAACTTTTTCTGAAGACTGGCAGAGCTGAATGTAGTTTAAGATTTCAGAAAGCTCTGTGCTCATCAAAGGTGATATATTCCAGAAAACTAATTGTGAATTTTTTTGCCATCTCTGAGATTGAGTGGTCTTTAAAATGTGAATTTTCATTTTGTCAAATCAGGCGGTTAACTTCATTTTAAAAATATTTTAAAACCCTACTTAATGATTAATATAAATCTAAAGTTCTTGTCTCTGACTATTTTTATATTGTTTTACACAGTTCACATAAAGTAACAAGACTCACACAGTTTATTCAAGAGAAGTCTTGAATTCTGCAGCAGCATAAATTGAATTCTGAAGCTGTTTTAACAGATGTAGGCAACCATGTGAAATGCTCATGACATTACCCTTCTGAAGTAATTCTAAAAGTATTACAAAAGTAAAAATATATAATCATTGCCTTTCATTTGTATAGCAACTAACATCTGATGGGACTTAGGCTCATACAATAATGTACCTACAAAACTAACTTTTAAATAAGTGATATGAATAGCAGAAATTTCTGGTTCTGTGTGCAGATAGCAGAGAAAAAGGTATTTACTAATTCAGTACAAAGTTCTGTTTTGACTTTGTACCCCCGTGTCTCAAGTTTTTAAAATTTTTTTGTATGTTTGTTTGTTTTATTTTTATTTGCCATTACTCAGCTTCTGAGTTGCACCAAATTCCTGTCCAGTTCATAAACTAGATTCCTGGGACAGGGCTCCTGCATGTCTAGGAGCCTACATGTCAACCCACTAACAGATTTTACCTTGCAGTATCCTCAAAGAGTATTTCAGTCCTTTTTGGTCCATTGATGCAATCTACTTATGCTATGGTCTCACATGTGAAGATGAAACATTTCAGTGTCTTGGGAGATTAGTCTGGGATTTGGGAAATGAGCATTCAGTTTCTTCTTTCCTCCTGTTAATGCCTGAGGCAAAGCAGCTGGTCTTCCTGTGACCCAGGAGATTAAAATAATCAGCTAGAGACTACACTCCAATTCTTCCATATTTAAGTGCCTCAAAGAATGAAGTTGTTATATTGTGAGGATAATTTAGCATCAGATAGTAATCATCTGATATTTCAGAAGAATCTGTTGATTGCCTGCAAAATTTTTCCTTCTATAAGAGAGGATACAGACTTCCCTTGTAACCCTTACCTTCTCCTATCTTTTCTCTGGTGATAATATTAAGGGAAGAGGTTGGGGGAATCCAATGGGAAGAGAAAAGACATAATAGTGAGCAGAAAAATTAATTTAGAAAAACAGCAAGTGTTTTTGTTACTTACTGTAAAACTTAATATAGAAAGTTATGAGACGACGTGCTTTGCAACAGACATGTACATTTTAGGGCAAGCTGATGATTCAAAATTATATACATTACTCACTTTATTTCAGATTTTCTTAAATCATGCTCTTTGGGTAAAAGTCACACACATTAATTTGTGGGTACAAGAAAGCTTTTCTGAGAAAAAAAAAAGGTGGAAAACATATCCCAGGCTGACTTCTCTTTATAACATAATTTATTTCTTTGTCTTTAACAGACAAGAACAAGACATGAAATGCCACTTGTGTTTCTGTTGATGTTGCATCACTTTATGATTGAGAAATGTAACATAGCATAATACTCATATAATATTTTTGCTCTTTATGTTTTAGATAGCATTCATGTAGCGCCACTTCATTATCTTTATTTAAAAGTGTACTACTAGAATTTATGGCAGATTAGATCCTAGTGACAAAAAATAAATACTTAGGCTCCACCACTAAATAAGACTGCTGCATTATTCCTATTGTCAGATTAAAGTGTTCAGCACTCTAATAAAACTGAAAGTAATGAGAAGTGACCTGACAGAACTGCAATGTCGCTGTACATTTTATATGTTGTTAAAAGTCCTAAAACTTGGATTCTATCAGCAGTCTAGCAGCCTGTTAGCTATTATCACTATTCTTGTGTGAGTTCATTTTTTCTAAATATTGCTTAATTCAACTGACTGAAAATGAAATCCACAAAACAATATTTCTTATTTTTATTCCCTAGGACAGTTCAGCTCTTGTATCACCGACATTTTCTGTACAGCAAGATGAGCAATGACTCAAAGTGGCATGCAAAATGGAGCACAACCTGGGACTAAACATAGCTTTATTTTTGCCAAGTAGGTATTTCTGTACCTCATATTAAGTTGACATATTTCACATAAGCTTTTATCAAGTGCTCAATTTGCACATCTGATATATGTTTCTAGACAAGACTGAATATTAAAAAATAAAAAGCCATTTCCTGCATGTATTTTTGAAAGCTCTAAATTACCTTAGAAGGTAAAATACAGCAAAGATAAAACTGATGTAATCCCAGCACATTTTCTCACTGGGAAAGACACAAAATTTCAGATCCCTTTCCTTTGCCAGCAGATGATGTATTTGGGTCTGTAGCGACTCATCCACTTGACACATGATCATCAGGTCCAATTTAAATTTGCCAACCTTTGCTGCTCACTTAAGGTCACTCTCAATGAACGTTAGCCAGAGCTATGTGGTTCTGCTACAAGCAGCTGGAAATCCCAAGCATGCTTTTTCATGAAATCCATCAGACACCATTTGTGTCTGATTATCCCACTCGTGTATTGGCAGTGCACAGGTTTAAGAGAATACCACATGGAAACATTTTCAGAGGTTACAAAAGCTCCAATGGCTCTTTGGAAAGCAGGTGGGCTGTTTTGACATCTTATGCTTTTATATAAAAAAATATATATTATATATTATATAAAAAGCCACAAAGAAACATTGCTGTTCAACTACACATGTTCATTGAACAAAGTCTAGCTATGTATTTCCATTGGGTCATCTGGGTTCTGGCAGCTTTGACAATATAATTCCTGTTAAACAAAGTTAGAGAGTCCCACCATGTTTCAAGTTTTCTAATTTATTCTTTTATTATGGTAACCCAGGACATAGACCGTGGTCAGCCTTGACAGAGAACATGTTGATATTCTGACAGATATATATAAGAATTGCCCAGATTGTCATTGGGAGGTGAGCAGCAATTTCCTGGGTTATGGTACATCTCTTCTAAAGTCATTTCACTACAGGTCTGCCACATAACCAAAAAGGCTGAAGTTCCCATTATGTGACAGTACCTTCACTGTGTGTTGAGCCATTTTAAAGGATTTAAAAAAAAAAAAAAAAAAAAAAAAAGGAAGGAAGGAAGGAAAGGAAGGAAACCTGAGCTTTAAAAGCAATCCACCTTATTTGGTCAAGGTCAAAATACTGTCCACTGCTTGGTCGCTGCAGCTGTACACAGTAGATGAGACAGTAATGTGGAGGGTAAATCTACCTTGCAGTCAAAGCATGATTATACCTTTTGTTGTCAAATTGCAAACTACCTTTCAATAATCTAGTACAGGTGATGATATTAAAGTAGCCGAGAGACCAAAGAACTCAACACAATCTAAAAAAACATCCTTGGGATCCTGAGCAGTACTTCAGTAACTTGTCCACACCAAGTTGTGTGCTGTCATGTTCATACTGCTCTTGGTATCTTGACCAGCTAGTTTAAAACTAACTTGAGTATGTCTCTATATTTTCCATATTGAAATCATCAGTCTGCTCATTCAGAAAAAAAAGCATACGTTATGGATCCTATGAAAATAAAGTTGACTGTTCCATGTCTCTGTTCTCTTAGCACCAATAACTAGCACTGCTAAGAAGCAAAAATAATGTTATCGTCATCTCTGTAACAACTATGAAGAAAATTTTTGAAATCACTGTACTCTCAGAATGCTGAAGTATGATGACTGATTTTTCAAAATATTGATTGTAAGTTAGAGAATAAACCAAAAGCTACTGCTTTGAGTTTATTGGGTTTTCTTGAAAAAAAATTTCATTCAATATATTTCACTTTCAAATAAACAGAACCCATGTTTTTTATGTGGAGATAGATCCTGAGATCAAATGAAAATAAGGTTTAAGTGATCACATGTTCTTTTCATTTATGCTGCTTGTTTTATTATCTGCTACCTCCCTCTAATATTTTTAAAATGTGCTGTCTAATTACAATCAAACCACAGAAAGATAAGAGGAAGAAAGCCATTAATTTTGTATTCAGTTTGTGTGAACAGACAAGGGAAAAAGAAAGTCCCACACTGCGGAAAAGTCTGCTTGGAATTTTGCAACTGTCAAGCCATCCAAACAGAGTTCATCCTTGAAACACAAATCCAGAGGGAAAAAATGTTCACATGGGTACAACTGCTCATATAACCATTTATTTAAATGTTTACTTCACAGCCTTTTGCAAATCACAGATATTTGCTGTGCAATATGAAGTCCCTTAGAATTATGTTCCTTTAAAAGATTACTCTTTAGAATAGCATGGCTCTGATTTAACTTCCATAATTGCAGTTCTCTGTAGCGTTTCATGTTCAACTGACTTTTTTTTTTAATGGCACTATGTTGAGTAACAGATTGCGATGTGGATTGCACTGTTGCTCTATGGCCACTTAAACACTGATTAGCTCACAGCTGAAAGTTTTTAATAACACTTGCTCATTTCTTTATAGTATCAGGTTTTTATTTCAAGAATAAATAAACTGTGTGTTCTTGACCTAATTATTTGCTTTATTACAAAATAGTTTAATTGACTTAGAGAGATTAACGTATTGGTTAATTTAAATATTAATTCATATTACTAATTCTATGAAATGACTGAGAAGGCATTATTACTTCAGAAAAAAAAGACTGGTGGGATGTATATTTTAAATCCCATAGGAGCATTACTGGTATTCCTAGGGTAACTGAAATTTATAAACTTTATAACTTTGTGAAGTTATGCAACCCATGGGATGTCATCCATGTTAGCAATAAGTAATCTTAAAATTATTATATTCCTAGGATTTCAGAGGTCTGTTATTGTGCTGGTTTTGTCTAGGATAGAGTTAATTTTCTTCATAGTATCTAGTATTGGGGTATGTTTTGGATTTGTGCTGGAAACAGTGTTGATAACACAGGGATGTTTTAGTTACTGCTGAGCAGTGCTTACACAGAGTCACGGCCTTTTCTGCTTCTCACCCCACCCCACCAACGAGTAGGCTGGGGGTGCACAAGAAGTTGGGAGGGGACACAGCTGGGACAGCTGACCCCAGCTGACCAAAGGGATATCCCATAACATATGATGTGGTGATCAGCATATAAAGCTGGGGAAGAAGAAGGAAGGGGAGGATGTTCAGAGTTATGGCGTTGGTCTTCCCATGTGACCGTTATGCACGATGGAGTGCTGCTTTGTCTCCCCATCCCACTGGAGGGGGAGTGAGTGAGCAGCTGTATGATGCTTAGCTGTCAGTTGCAGTTAAACCATGACAGTTATTAATCATTGCTAACTGATATAGAAGCTTTCTTGTTGCTCATCTATGCACCTAAGCTTATTTCTGTGATTATCAGTTGCTAGAAAAACACTTTTTGTGTGATTATATTTATGAATTCTGTGATGCAAGATTCTGACCCTACAGATAACCATACAATGTTATACACGCATACAGGCGGTTTGAGAGGGTTGATTAAGTACATTCCATACAGTTAGCAGAACAAAAACTCAATGTGGCCTTAAATGTGGTCCAGGTTTTTTAACCACTTAAAGCTCTTGTTTCTTCTGCAAGCATGGCTAGTTCAATACATGTACCAGCTTCTCTTCTTGGGTTAAAAGATGCAAGTGGTTTATCTAAAGACAACAGAGTTGTGAGGTTCACATACAATTGATAGATTCATAGAATCATAGAATCATAGAATAGCAGGTTGGAAGGGATTTCAAGGATCATCTGGTCCAACCTTTCTTGGCAAAAACACGGTCTAGACAAAATGGCCCAGCACCATGTGCAGCTGAATCTTAAACGTGTCCAGTGTTGGGGAATTGACCACTTCACTGGGGAGATTCTTCCAGTGGCTGATTATTCTCATTGTGAAAAATCTTTGTCTTGGGACCAATCAGGATCTCCCCAGGAGTAACTTGTACCCATTAACCCATCTTCTCCATCTTCTTTGTAGCCACCCTTTAAATACCAGAACCTGGTGATAAGATCTGCCCTAAGCTTTCTCTTCTCAAGGCTGAACAAACCCAGTTCTCTCAGCCTTTTCTCATATGCAGGCTTCCCAGTCCCTTGATCATCTTTGTGGCCCTCCTCTGAACCCTCTCCAGCCTGTCCATACCTTATTTGCATAGCAGGGACCAAAACTGAACACAATATTCCAGGTGTGGCCTGACAAGCACTGAGTAGAGTGGAATAAAGACTTCTTTGTCTCTGCTGGTGATGCCCTTGTTGATGCAACCCATCATCCTGTTGGCTTTCTTTGCAGCACACTGTTCACTCATATTGAGCTTGTAGTCCACCAGGACCCCCAGGTCCCTTTCCACAGAGCTTCTCCTCATCCAGGGAGATCCCAGCCTGTGCTGCACTCCCGGATTATGTTTTCCCAGGTGCAAGACCTTACACTTGTCCTTGTTGAACTTCATAAGGTTCTTGTGAGCCCACTCTTCCAGTGTATCCAGGTCTTCCTGCAGGGCAGCTCTCCCATCCAAAGCATCCACTTCCCTGCTCAATTTGGTATCATCGGAAAACTTCATCAGGGTGCACTTGATCCCATCATCCAGATGACTTATGAAATTATTAAACACTGTTGGGCCCAGTATCAATCCCTGGAGGACCCCACTTGTGACAGGTTGTCAGTTTGAAAAGGAGGTATTTGCCAACATCTTCTGGGTGTGGCCTGTCATCCAGTTCCCCCCCCGCACAGACCACTTGTCTAGATTGTAATGTATCAATTTCTCTAAGAGGAGGCTGTGGGGAACCATACTGAATGCTTTGGAGAAATCCAGGTAAACAATGTCCACCACTCACCCCACACGAACTGATCAGGTTACTTGGTCATAGAAGGCAATCAGGTTTGTCAAGCACGATTTGCCCTTGGTGAATCTGTCCTGGCTTTTCCCAATCACATGATTCATTTGACTTGTGATAGCCCCCAGGAGGTTTTCTTCCATAACTTTGTCAGGAATTGAAGTAAGACTGATGGGCCTATAAACTCCTGGATCCTTCTTTAAGCACTTCTTGTAAATGAGGGGAAACATTAACCTTCTTCCAGTCTTCTGGAATGTCCTTTGATCTCCACAACTTCTCCAGTATATTTCCAGTGATAGAAAGTTATTATTTTTGTCTTTTAAAGAAACATATATTTATAGGTTTATATTGTATGTATCTATTTGTGGCAGTGTGCTTCTCACTACCCAGCATGACCTGTATTTCTGGTAACCCCATAGAAGTGATAACCACCAACGGCGGTCGTAATGGATGCATCTGGTCATGATGATTGCATCCAACACAAAGTGGATTCAGGGGAGACAGATAACAATACAACAGACAAGAGCTAATTTGAACAGTGTGCCCACCTAAACATGGTGCTGGTCAATGTCTGACTCAAGCCAAATTTGAAATTAACTTCTGTAGTTGTGCGTTGAGTCTGTGTGTATTACAGGGGTTTTTGGTAGCAGGGGAGGGGGCTACAGCAGTGTCCCCCTGTGAGAAGCTTCTTGAAGTTCCTTCAGCTCCAAGTTGGACCTGCCTCTGTGCCAAGGCTGAGCCAATAAGTGACAGTGGCCATGCCTCTGTGGTAACACATTTAAGAAGGCGAACCTGGGAGAAGGAGTTGGAGTTATGAGGAGGAGTTACAAGGAGGACAGCTATGCAAACACCAAGCTCAGTGGAAGAAAGGAGGAGGAAGGTGGGGAGGTGTGCTGGAGCAGAGACTCCCCTGCAGCCCAAGTGAGAGGGAAGCCTGTCCCCCTGTCACCCGTGGAGGTCCATGGTAGAGCAGATGTCCACTTACAGCCCGTGGTGGACCCCATGCTGGAGCAGGTGGTTGCATCTCAAGAAAGCTGGGATGCTGTGGGAAGCCCCCACTGTTTTAGTTTGGTAGGAGGATTGCAATATGCAGGAGGGATCCATGCTGGAGCAACTAGGGAAACTCACGGCCCATGGGAATGACTCATGTTGGAGAAAGTTCATGGAGGACTGTCTCCTGTGAGAGGGACCCCATTCTGGAGAAGGGGAAGAATGTGAGGAGTCCTCCCCCTGAAGGAAGTAGTAGCAAGACTGTCTGTACCCCCTCATTGCCTGCTCCCTGCGCTGCTGTGGGGTAGGAGGTAGAGAAATCGGGAGCAAAGCTGAGCCCAGAAAGAAGCGAGGGGTGGGGGGAAGGTGTGTTTAAGAGATGATAATGTTTCTCACTGTCTTACTCTGTCTGTTAAGTGTGTTGTTGTTAGTGTTTGAATTAAATTTATGTTCTTTTTTTTCCCCTAATAAGTCTGTCTTTTACCCATGACCGTAAAGGTGAGTCATCCCTCCCTGTCATTTTCTCAATTCCAGAGCCTTTTGCTTTTTTCTCCTTCCCATTCCTGAGGGAGAAGGGGGAACTGAGTGGCTGTGTGGTGCTCAGTTGTCCTCTGGGCTCAAACCATGTCAAGTCAGTATGTAAATATGTCTATAAGTCAATTTTCTTACTCCATAAAGATTAGGGCCCATCATGCTCTCCTGCACAGCAGCTGGCTGCACACCAGGATCTCCCCTTGAGAAGGGATGATTCTTAAGGTTACTCCTCAAGGTTGAGAGATTCTTTGCCGGAACAGATTCTCAGTGATTAATAGCACTCTAAACTTTGAAATCCTAACTAAGTGATATAAAGAATTGATTGTGCATATACATACTTTAGACATAAACCGTTGACCAAGTTTGGGACTAAGTCTGGATCCAGCCGCACCTAGACTCCTCTCTGAGAAGGAGTTTAGAAACCAAGGGAGTCAACAGGACTCAACAGGAGGGTCTCCCTGGCAGTTTTGTCTGGCCCTGTCCTCTATGCAGTAAATATCAAGTGAAGCTTAACACTGAATCTTGTTAAACCACTGTCTCATTTTCTATCAAAATTTGTTAAATCACTGTTTTATATCAATAAATGTATTGCTATTTCTCTTATGAGTGAAGTGCATCACTCCATCTGTGACACTATTTCAACATATATAGAAGAAATTCTAACTTCCTTTGCAAAATCAAAGCTTTATTGATTACTTCTACTGGGGAGTCACAGCTGGGAAATTTTTTAGAAGAGGGACATATTGCATGCTGAATGACAGTGAATTGTATCAGTATGGTTATGAGCTAAAGTTCTGCTGAATCGACATAAACTGGAACTCTATCATCATGATAAAAATCCTGAGCTGAGGTGTAGTCGATATCAATACAGATAACAATGTTCCCTAATACTTACCTTAAATCCCTCCTTCTCCTAACACTCCCGAATTCTTTTTGTTAAAACTGAAAATTGTCTGCCCTGATCCTGGCTGGGGGAGTGGGATGGGCCTTGGCTGCCAGGCCCTAGTCCCCTGACCATCCTGGGGAGCCCCTGACAGCACCGGTGGCAGGGTCCCAGGGAGCCCTGCAGTGTTGTAGAGCCACTGGACCTCACAGCACCATGGCATCAGTACAACTACTTGGTGGGTACAGTATGAGCTCAGCTTTGTCCAAGAAATTGAATACATACAAAATTAATAAAAAATATGGACTCCAATGGTTTCAGTACTAAAAAATTGTTCAGGAAATGAGATGCTTACCATAGTAATTTTTTAACCATTCTATATAAAAGGATGAAAAGAATCTCTCATTTTTTTCCTCTAAGTTGTTCAGAAGTCTATAAAAGTTTGGCAAATTCCATTATATTTAATAGAAATTCTCTGAAAGGATCACCTTCATGGACTCTCTTCCTTCAATGTTTTTTTAAGGATGTTAAATGCATTCATTTGCATGTCAAATTTCAGTTAAAGTAATGCACTCAGTATTATTATTTTCTTTTTTTATGAGTCAGTTAATTCAGTACTGGTTAAAACAGGTTTTGTCAGCTGTCAACTTTTCTATTTTCTTTCTGGACCGTGAAGTGAGTTAATATTACAAATCACTGTAGGAACAAAGTTGCTGGTACCTCAAAGGCCACATTTATGACCTTCCCAATATTTGTTCTCCTTAACAAAAAGATTACTTGCAATTTTTTCCATGTACAGTTTTCTTATTAGAAAGCTGAAAGATAATTTCTAAGAACAAAGATGCTGAGAAAGGATGAATGATATAGCCAAACACATTATCTTTTGTGCAAATATCAATCTAAATTCTCCTTTCATTGTTAGAGTTATTGAATTCAGAACATCACAGAATCAAATCCTAATTACATTTTTTTTGTTATCTGAAAGAATAATTTCTAAATTTATGTTTGTTAACAGTTGTCAGAAACATTAACTGGGTTTCTTAATATTAGCATCACAGAAAATAAACCTGTTACATTTGAAAATACATAAATAACACAAAGTTGTTCACCTTAATGTGTCCTGCAACAATCATGGATAAAATAAGACTTGAATTTCCAAGAAGTATTGAAAGAAAGCAGGGCAGCCAAGACTGAATAATTATCCAATTTGTAGAAGCCATGACTGTTTTTCTAGTTACTTAGTACTCTCCGATACCACATGCCGTACAAAGAAAACTGCCATTGTTTTTTTATCATTTCCTATTAGTAGAGTACCAAGATGTATCTATTTAATCATATCTTACAGATCTGGAGGGTCGGAGGGCAACCTGTGTTACAGTATTTCTTGCTTATAGGTCCTCAGGTTGATCTATCAAGGTATTAACAGAAGAAGAAATTACATATATTCTCCACAAAGACCCTTGTCCTGCAGGCATTTGCATATCTGATTAACTTTACTGATCTGATTGACTTCTTGATTGCAATGCAAGCACTGATAGTAGGAAGCTGTTGTGTACCTAACAACTTAGTTAGACTGTTCCCAGAAGTGTAACTGCTACATGCATAGCTTTAATCCAGCTACTTCTAGGTGCTGAGTGCAGTGGAGTGGCAGCAGCCTGGACATCCTCTGTCAGCATCCTAGACAGTGCCCTGTATTTGGAGTCACAGGATGGGGTGGCTCACTTTCACCCCAGTGCTTAGGAATTAGGACAGTTACTCAGTACAGAGGCAATCTGAATTCATCTCACAGAGACACCTTATCCCTACAGAACACGAAACCTAAGTCTTTCCCAGAGTGAATACATGTTTTAACAGTTTAAATTAACAATACAGAAAACACCATGGTCCTGAATCATAAACAGATAATCCAGTATAAACCCACTTCACCTGGTCATATGAACAGAAGTTATATTTTGGTCTGTATATAACAGAAGTTATATTTTGACTGGCAGGTAAACCCCCACTCAGTTGCTCACTCATTTTTCCCCAGTAAGATGAAGGAGAGAATTGGAAGGTCAAAAGCAAGAAAAAAAAACCCACACAAAAAGAAAAAAAAAATAAAGACAGTTTAATAAATGAAATAAAGAAAAATAAAGAAGTTATCCAAAACAATCACTCATCACCAGTAGACCAATGCCCAGTCAGTCTCTGAACAGCTGATACTTTGGAGAAACTACCTCCCAAGTTTTATTGTTGAGCGTGACATCATGTGGTATGGAATATCGCTTTGGTGAGTTGGAATCACCTGTCCTGGCCATGTCCACTCCCAACCTCTTGCACACATGCAGCCTACTCGCTGAGGAGCAGTATGGGAAACAGAGAGAAACAGCAGTATGGGAAACAGCAGTATGGGAAACAGAGAGCGCCTCGATGCTGTGCAAGCACTGATCATGTATAGCCAAAACACTGGTTTGGGTCAACACTATTTGGGTCATGACCCCAAAACACAGCACCATACAGGCTGCTGTGAAGAAAATTAACTCCATCCCAATCAGACTCAGTACAACTGGCAGACTTCATGTCTGCCCATACTACCCTACAGAAGTTTTTACCAGTCATTACTTGATTTCCACTCTTTATATGTAGGGAGCCATCCCTGAATGTCACTGTCTTAAACTGATGGCTTTACTTTGCACCCATTCCAGAGAAGCTAGGTTTTTCCTACCTGGAGATCTCATCTTGCACTGAGCCTCTTCACTGACTGTTTGACTTATCTGCCCTGCGTCACACTAAGCATCATTTTTTGAATTTTTGTTCCAACTAGGTCATTATTTCTGACCAGGATAGTTGAAGTCTGTTTGATAATGTTTTTAAAGGACTGTATTTTGAGGTTTGCATACTCTTATTTGCTCACATTTTAAGTACTACCAGTATCTAAACAATGAGTGCAATTGTGACATTAGTCAAAAGAGGAAATTATTTCAAAAAAGATTTCCAAGCTCCAATGTTCCCTTTAACAGGGGAAAAATCTTTATAACACTGACTGCAATTCAATTTCTGAATAATATCAGCAACCTATTCACAAAGAACAGATAAAATGGGCTAGTAGCCAAAAATATGTAATACCAACAGTTTTTGGAATATAAAATATATATCATGTATGTTCAAAAAACAGTATGTAACATGGGCTACAATATGACCAAGTTTCATACTGGCATTTTTAGATTTCCATTTTTACTGTCCTAAGAAGGCAGTGTCAAGAATTATGGGACAAATTTTCAGTTATTTATAAAGTGAAAGAAATTAACATTTCTATTGTTCCCTGCCAAATCTTTGCATACCTAACTGCAGTCGACATTCTGAGTGTCTCTGAGCTCCGATATGATTCCTTATTAAACGGACTCTGTAGACTCAGTTTGCTTTAAGGATTGACTTCACTTATGAATAAGTGAAATTGTTGATTCTTTTTAATGCAAAAGATCAGACAATTACAATGATTTTTGGAAAATACAATGAAATTGGATTCCACTGCTTCCTGACAAGCTTTCTGATACAATGCTTGCCATAGATATTGGTGTGCACATAAAAACCCATGATCATCAAATACAAAATTAAATGAACGGCTGTTTGTGACAAAGCAACACCCCGATAAAGTTTGCCTGTTACCTCCTCTGCAATAGTATTCATTTAATACTATTTAATACATTTTCTAATACTGAAAGTCAGCAGGGAAATTCAGCCACTTTCACTTTTATTTTTACTGCTGTCCTCTGGTTTCAGCAAGACCTCATGAATTCCTAATATGGACTCTCTACAGTGTTTGATGGTCTAAAAGATAATAATAATAAGGAAGGACACTTAGAAAATTTTTATAATAGACAGTATGCATCATCTTCCTAAGGTCTCCTTCCAGAGTTTCATGTTACTGATGGCTTGTTTCTTTAGTCCAGGGTGAGGGGAAAAAAGATATACCATCTTCCTGTAGGTGAGGTGCCAAAACCCATCAAAGACCTGAACAGTGCTTCAGCAGTGTTTATTCTTCCCTTGGCTATTAGACACTGAGCTCCTATCTTAAGTAACTGATGCACATGCAGTATTAAGCAGCATGAGTCCAAGACTAATGTAGAAAATTAAGAAACATTATCTTAAGCACTGATGTTGAAAAGCAATATTCCTTCCCCAGTTGTTTTACAGTCTGGGTAGGTTAGTATGGAGTTCCTTATGTCCTCTATTATCTGAGCATGTTCATTTAGAAAAAAATACTGTGATTTATGTTGAATAAGAAAACAAACAACCAAGCAAAACATTACAGTTGGACTTTTCTACTGCATTATTCTTTAAAAAAAAGTCACAATTTCTGCTCATTCCTTAACAAAGTCAGAAATGTCAATCTCATTCACTAACATAACTTTAAATATTACTCTTCTTTTCTACAAATTATCATAACAACTGCAGAACCAAGAGTGCATTTTAGCCCAACATCCAGTTACTGACAGTGACCCAAAGAACATATCTAGAGAACAGATATGAGAAGTTTTATTACCAGTTTGCTGTTGTCATTAGCTGTCGTAAGACTAGATATCTTGGTAATTTCCCTCAACATAAAATTTTCCTTGACCCAATTTAAGATCCTTAAAATTTATTGTTCTTGTAACTCTTCCTTTTTATTAAGAATCACAAACTTCTGTCATACCAACAGAAGAAGACTGGAGAGAGTTCAAGAAACAAATAGACTTATTGAAATCCAGATCCTTTCTCAGAACCCAATTGAGAGAATTCTGGACCAGGTCCAACCACAGAAAAAAAGTAAAATATAAAAAGAAAGAAAGAATATCAGAGGCAACTAGACTGTATTCTTTTTCAAGAATAACAAATATTTAGTCCTAGTTTTCTGAAGCATTAGATTTGTCATGCAAAGCCACTAAAGATTTTTTGTCAGCATAAAAATAGCTTCATAGAATCATTTATGTCTCTCAACCATTTATTATCAATTATTATGACAGCTAATTAAACAAACAAAAAAACAACAAGCAAACAAAAAACCTAAATCCCTACCAGATATCCTGCACTTAGAGAATGAAATTAAGAACAAAAGATTTTTCTGTTGTTTCATACAGCAAGGATAATTTACCCTTTGATGTATGTAATATTTGCTGTTGTCTGGTACTAGACTAGATAGGTAGGTAACTCACCTGTTCCATAGAATATTATGTTCCTATCAGAACACAAGATGTGAGGAAATATTTGGGCTGCTTTCTCTGAAACACTGTCACCTCATGCATAGAACAGACAATTTGAGGAAACTGGAGAATTTGAGGAAACTGGATGAAGATGCAATCTATTAATAAAAATTCTTTAAACACTCACATGAAATAAGTTTATTGCAGTTCACAGGTCAACAATCTTTTTTACAACACCAAATATTTACTTAAATAGTATCGTCTTGATATCTCAGTTGCATTCATAAATTAAGGCAATATCTCTCGCTCCCCTTTCCCTTCTTCAGACTCTACTCTGACCCAATTCCACGTACCTTTATTTTCTTGGGAAAAAAAAAGAAGAAAATGTACTACAGAAGGAGAACTTCTACATTCCAAAGAGTTCTATATCGCTTAATATACTCTTCAATCTTCCTTAACCATTTACTAACAAAACCCATCACTGAAAAGTAATATAACATTTAGGTGCACATTTCAAGACTGCTATAAACATGAGAACTTTGATTAAATTTTATTACATTCCTGTCATAAACAAAACACTCAGTATTATGCATTGCTAGTAGATAGTAACATTGTAAATGAACTTGAACCCCTAAATTGCTTTAGAACTTCTTTGACATCTGGAAATATTTGCTCCCAAGAAGATGAAACTTTCTGGCTTAGGCCAGTGGTTACAAAATATTTTCTGAACATGGACAATTTCTAACATTCAAAATTTCTTGCAAATGAGCATGCACTCTTAAAAATAAGAGAGATTATTGGAAGCATGTCAAATGTAATGAACATAAGGAGCCTGTGGTGTTCCATGAATCAGAATTTGGAAACCATCAGTTTGAAATGAACAGTTCTTCACTTTCTTCCCTCAAGGTATATTATTGACAAGAATAAGAAGGAAGCCCATGAAAGTACCTTGACCTGAGTGACTATGATCTTGTATTCTCATTGTGATCATCCCCTCTCTTTTCTGAACTCCTGAGAGAATGTGTCAGCTGTGCCATAGTCTGTATTGTAAGCTCTTGGGTAAGAGACCTTTCATATTGTGTATGCAGCACAGGAGAGCCCCACTCCCGACTGAGGAATAAGCACTCCATCAACACAAATAATTTGCAAGTAAAATTATTTGAGAAGACACCTCTGGGAGAACATCATCAGAAGCCAAAACCTTGTCCTTAGCAGATCAAAGTTACTCCCTTGTCATGCACCTTGCTATAGTCTCCTGTGAAAACTAAATACTGTTTGACCAACAAGCAGGCAAAATTTGTGTCAGCTATTTCATGACAAATATCTGATATGATCAAAAATTAAGGGTCAGCTCCTTCATGCTGTATAATTAACAATATAATTTCCATTGAACTTCAAATGTTCAGCAATATAAAAAGGATATGATCAGATATGATTTTCCTAATGTGGTTATACCATTTGGAGTTTCACAAGTACTTTCAGCCTTGAAATGTTTATATATTTCAATATGAGGGGACAAAAAGCAGAAATACAGTGACTAAGTCTATATGAAGAAACAAACAACATAAAAATGAGAGAAACTGCTTTGTGGTATGTGAGTGTTGAGTATTTATGACTATGCAAAAAATTAATATATTACTTAAATAAAATCATCCTCTGATAAGAACATATGGAAGAAACAACAGGAAGTCATAGCTGGATAAAATAGGAAGGACAAGTTGAGATACAGAGAAAGATAAAAGTGTTTGATCAATTGCTAAACAATGAGCTCGGTTTCCAGAGTAATTTGTAAGCACTGTCTTAGGTAACTTTTACATAACTCGGTAACTATTGAAATCACAAAAATAGAATGAGAAAGGATCAGGATCCAATTAATAAAAACAAAGTAATATAAATTATACATAGACAATTAGGTCTAAATCCAATTACCGTAACAGAAGAAATCTTGTGAACTGACAATCATAAGAAGATAAAAGTTCAAAATATCTCTCATTGTCTTCCACATTTCATCAAGAAGATAAAGCACATAACTGGTTTCTGTTATTAAACTAAAACCTTGAGCCCTCAGCTCTTGTTGGAGCTATGCTGCAGGAATGCTGATCTCCTGTCTGGTCACAGACTGACCATGGCCCCTGTTGATTCCCAGCCCATGGGATGGCTTCCTAGTATGGTATCAGCCCTGCCTCATTCTTCTGGATCTGCCTAGCAATTCCTGGCCCTTATCCTTGCCTATGGGTTGGTTTCCTGGCCTGATCTTGGACCCACCTCATCATCATGATACTGCCTTGTGGTATGGGCTCTTGGTTGGGTCTGTCCACCATCTTGCTTGGGTACTGGGGGGCTGGTCCCTGGGGTTGTGGGATCTCTCTTGTTCCCTTAGCAAGCAGCCCTTTTAGGTTAACAGTTATTAAACTAAACTGTTATTAAACTGTTATTAAACTAAAACGCTATTTCAGTAGCTATGTATTTATATAGCTTCAGTATATATTAATGAAAATATATACTGAAAGATATTTCAGTATATATTTTTAAATCTCAAGTGGATATATAGATAATTTTAAAATAATATTCTAAAGCAAAAAGGATTAAAAAGTCAGGGTAACTTGCATTTAATATTTCTGTACATATACTTGTTAAAGATCCCCCCTATCTTTCTTAGCAACACTTACAGTAACATCACAGTGAGGTGCAGAGACAGTAGGGCCCAGGAGTCTCAAAAATACTTGAATTTTTACAACAGGATTAAATTTGTCCTTATTTATACATGACCAATTTCTCAATGCAAAGGTTTCTATCCAAGTTATTAATTTCAGGTTTTGTTATTGTCAGTGGAAAGACACAGACACTTCTAGGGCAAGTTCGTCTCATCCTAAAGGAAATGTCTAAGATAGGTCAGATGACTCATAGCTTAAAATATTTTTTTTCTCTATTGACTGTAATTTTTCCATATAAGTAAGTCATAATCACTTACTTTATTCCCTTGTTTATAGAATTGCCAGAGTCACGGTGTTCTGCATCATCATGCGTTAGATCCGTATGCTTGGTGTCAGAATAGTAGCTACAATTAGCCTGGTTGTTAGGAATAGATAGAAGCATTGAACATATTATCTTCTTCAAAAATCTTTTTTCCAGAAATGAAAAAAAAAAAAAAAAGATAGAAGGAAAATCTTATTAACAGCTAAATGAGGTTCACATTTATCAAAATGGAAAGAAAAGAGAAGAAACAACTGCAGCCTAAGTGACAACATGAAATTCCTAGAATCAAAAGTATTCTGCAGAATTAAAAAAAAAAAAATCATGAATTTTAATATCATATTTATAATACATTTACTATCATTCTGTTATGATTTTATTTTAAATGTTATTAATTTTAATTTTTTATAATAACATGAATTCTGTTGTTAAAGGATCTTTTATAGACACTATTTCTTGGTATTGAGTTGATTTACTGAAATTTTAAATAAACATTAAACATACATAATGTGTGGATGCCTGCGTGCAAAACTACAGATGAAAGAAGTAGAATGACAAATTTCAGTGGTTTTTACCTAATACATCAGCTCTACCTAAAATACAGAAAAGAAAAAAAAAAAAGAAAAAGAGAGTTCATTTAAAATCTAGAATATATATATACAATGTAGAGGGGACAAATACAAACTCATCCCATTTGTGCTCCACACATTTTTAAAAATTTCCCTTTCCCAGGTTCCTTCAGAAAGCATGGCTGGATGCTATTGATAGCTTTGAAAATGCCTTTCATAGTCCAAACCTGATGGAACCTTGTTAGTACAACGTCAAGCCTATATCCAAGCACCATATATAGTATGCCCAATCTTACACAATGATCCTTAGTTCGTAGCACAAGACTGTAGTAAACACAGCTGGCTTTTTCGTTGGTCTAGAGCATAGGCAGGACAAGATCTTATGTGCCTTTAATTTTCCTTTAGTGATGATACTAATGGAATTTGATCCTTATGGGTCCTTTCCAACTTGAGATATTCTCTGATTCTATGCATTAATTTCATGCATTCACTAGTTATGAAAGAAATCTGACCACATCAAATTCTATAGGAAACTTAAAAATAACTGTTGGGTTCTTCATCATTTGTCCTCAAAAGTTCACTCTTTTTGAATCTAGCTTTTCAAGCATTTCATATGATCATGAAGGTTAGAACTTTTTTTTTTTTTTTTTTTTTTTTTTGTTAGAATAAAAGCTATTATCACAGAAAGGAAAGTGACAAATATTTCTGGTATTGAAAACCCTGTGACACCTGCTGTCACTGTAACAGAAAACAGCTGGAGAAGGTGGACCTGCTAACTATGTTGGACTCATCTCTAATCAAAATAAAAGTGTTATTTTGCAAGGGGCTTGCCCTAGAAGTGACTAGGCAACATTTGCACATTGTCAGTGGCTGAGTATATGGTGTACTCCAGGACTTATTCTCTACTGGGGATCTCACAATATCTTGCACGCTGTTGATCCCAGGCATAAGTTGGGAATCAAATGATCAAAATATCAGTCCCAGAAATACAAAGTATTTAATTCAAAAAATAATCTTTTGTCTTTACAGAACATAGTAGATGAATAAAAATAATATAACAGAAGTATTTCATGAAAGAAATACAAATACAGTGTCTGCATACTTGGTTGTTTATTTTTTGTAATGACTTAGACAAACATAAAAATAACAACAATTAAATTCTTAATGAATTTTAAACTTAGATGTGGCCAGCCTGTTAGGGATCAATCTTGCTCAAATTTTATATGTTAAGTTGCAAGGAGGTGAAAGCCTTCTTACATGTCCAGGTGGGAATCACAAAATTAGCTTAAATTTGTTATTAGAGGAACTAATGTCAGGACAGAGCCCTTCATTTATTTTCTAATCACATCAATTACTAGTGTGATGGAGTCTCAGTGCAAGATGAACTCCTAGGCATTGCTAAAAGATCTACAATTAAGTTTTCAAAAATGCTTCCAGGATGCTCATGAATAATCTGGCTCAATATATGTGGCAACATCTTTACTGCCTGGCAGTGATTGAGCTGGTGGGTATGCTCAGACAGCTTGTATTCCCTTTACAACAGGGGGCACCTCGGTTGCACTTTGACTGCACTCCCCAGGGTGCTGTTTGTATGGAGGACAAATCTACTACTCTCTGCTCTTCAGCTGACAAGTCTTGCAAGTTTTGCTTACCAGAGCATTGGCTTTTACACATGTAAATGTAAAGTTTGTGCTTCTAACACCAAGTGGTAGAAGAATAGCACTGGAAGTCAACTAAGCAATCTGGAAATGAGATATTCAAGTTGTCTAGAAAAAACAGATTTAAAAAGCCCCACAGCAACAAGGCAAGAAGCAGAGCACAAAGAATAATATCAGTGATTAACAAATGTCTTCCAATGGTACAGGCAGCATAATAGAAATCAGTTGGTTTCTTCTGTTAGTGCCAATTTATTCTTTTCAATGGATCCATACATTTTCATTTTTTCTGGCCCTGCATCAAAACTTGCAATGTATACCAAAATTTAATAACTGCTAGCCCCTTTAAGACCACTGTTAAAAACATATCCTTGCTCTAGGTGTTATGTTGCTGGAGGATATTGGACCTGCACAACTCTATGAGAGTTATAACAAGCAAAGCCATTTATTTCTCCAATAGTACAATACTTATGCTCTCGCCAAAGCTCTTACTTCATAATTAGCAAATCAGCAATTAGACGGCTATCAACCTTTTCTCCTATCAGCATAAGACCACTCTAACACGCACTGTGCAGACCAATCTACTTCTTGTTCACGCGCTGTTCACGCAGCGGTAACTTCTCACAGTTCAGTACTTTTCCACAGTTGCAACCGTCAGTTGTTCTCTGCCACCTTAGCACAGCTCAGCAGTTTCTTATCTTTTTCTCAAGGCCTGTTTTTCGTCAAAGCCTGACTGTTTCTCAGAGGCTGTGCAAGGCTGACAGGCCAATGCCTCCCACAGTGTTAGGTATCCTGATGTCATAAATATGTCTCTATTTTTAGCAATTATGAAAAGACATTTCTAAGCATATTACTCTTGTCAAGACTATATCTGGGAGCTATTATGCAAAAGATATGCAAACTGGCTCTTCTCAAATTTCTTCACGAGGTAAGAAGAACACTGCTGAATGCTGGTGAAGTGAACAGTTGAGTAAAAGTGCAAATACTGTAAAATATTTGCTTACATCCACCTGAACCAACAGCAGAGCCTTCAGTGGTGAAAACATATGTCTACTGTCACTGATGCCAACAGGAATGCTCTGTGATTTGGTTGCACTTGTGAAATAAAATTTAAAGGCTCAGGAAAAGAAGTAGATTCAATTGTTCTTTTAAGACAAGATCCCAGTTATAAATTATTTATAGGCACCTGGTATCTGAAGTCCACAAGGCATAATTCTGCCTAACCTCTTTTTAGTGCTGATATGTAGTCTGTAAGAATTACAGAAGTGTAGATTATAACAACCACAACACGCAAACCTAAACCTCTATCTACATTTTTTTCTTAGATACACGCTCTTTTTCTCAGTTGCAGGATATGGTGTCAGTGGTTCCAAAACAGATGGTAAACCTCATCCCGGGGTGCATCAAACACAATATAACCAGCCGGTCAAAAGAGGTGATTATCCCACTGTACTCAGCATTGGTGCAGCCTCACCTTGAGTACTGTGTGCAGTTCTGAGCCCCACAATTAAAGAATGATGTGAAGATCCTTGAACACATCCAGAGGAAGGCAAAAAGGTGGTGAAAGTGCTGGAAGGAATGTCCTATGAGGAGTGGCTAAGGACTTTGGGTTTGTCTAGTTTGGAGAAAAGGAGGCTGAGGGGTGACCTCATTGCTCTCTACAGCTTCCTGAGGAGGGGACATGGAAAAGGAGGTGCTGATCTCTTCTCCCTGGTATCTTGTGGTAGGATGCATGGGTATTGTTCAAAGATTTGTCAGGGGAGGTTCAGACTGGACATTAGGAAGCATTTCTTTACAGAGAGGGTAGTCAAACACTGGAACAGGATTCCTAGAGAGGTGGTCAATGCCGCAAGCCTGTCAGTGTTGAAGAGTCGTTTGGACAATGCCCTTAATAACATGCTTTAACTTTTAGCCAGTCCTGAAGTGGTCAGGCAGTTGGACTAGACGATCGTTACGAGTCCCTTCCAACTGAAATTATTCTATTCTATTCTATTCTATTCTATTCTATTCTATTCTATTCTATTCTATTCTATTCTATTCTATTCTATTCTATTCTATTCTATTCTATTCTAAATATCAAGGAATATCATCAAGATATCCATAGTCACTTATGCTCTGGCACCTTTGGCAAGAATATTCTTCTTCAACAATTAATTTACTTTAAATTACATGATGTATATATAAATGTTATACAAGATTATAGTTAGTACTTATGTAGGAAAACACTCAATTTTCATTTTAGGTACACATAATCTCACATTTTCAGTAGATTTATAACATTAAAAATGTATTTATTTAGATAATCTAAGTTTGTAAATCTATACACTGTCACATGTTCATGCTTCAAAATGGTCTCAATACCTGATGTTTCAAAGAAATAAAGGACTTTTACTGTAATTAGCAGACAGTGTAAGAGACTCATCAGTTACAGGGAAGAAGACATACATTGGAAGATGTATTGCATAATTAGAAAGATGTCTGATATGAATGTTCTGAAGTCACTGGAAGTAACATGCCCTTGCTTTCATGAGTGCACTGGTTCAAGGATTTTCTCTGAAAAACAGTTCAAGAATTTTTATATGAATTAGATGAGATCATCATGCTTAAGACCCAGTGTTTGCTCAGATTTGTCCAATTAAATAACAGATTCAAAAGTATTTGAAGCAGATGGACAATCAGACAGATGCATAGAATAGTTGCATTACCTTTTTGTTCTATAGAAAAACAGGATTTGTTTTATTATATGCAAACTGAAAAGTTAACATATATAGTATGTTATAGTCACCTTTTATTATTTTTGCTGTACTACTCAGCATAGCAGGGTGATGTAAGGTAACATGTAAGATGAAGAGTTGATGTCTTCATGACTGCAATGGGATGCATCACTTCCAGACAATCTGCTCCGAAAGACACAAAGGAAATGTTCTTAGCCCTTTTTAGTATCCATTTGTCACATTATTGAAAAGTTTCAGCAACGCTGTATTTTCACAGTTTCTGTTCATCTTTACTTATTGTCCCAATCCAATGTCGGGGGAGGTTTTGATATGATCCCAAGAGCAAGAATAAGACACAAACAAGGTCAAATGCTGCACACCCAAAATAGTTTTTATTATTAAAAGTGAAGAGGGGTAGCGATAGGACAGAATGGAAGGAAAAGACAGAAATCAAGCAAGCATGCAGGATGGAGTGGAAAGAATAGTCACCACCATGGATCCAACGGTGTCCCGTTGGTCCTCAGTCTTCAATTCTTCAGTGGTGGGTGCACACGCAGCAAAGTTTTCTGTTGCCTTTTAGATTCATCGTATCAGCTGATTAGCATATCTGCCCACCTTTAGGTTTTTTTTTTTCCCTCTGATCCCACAGTTTTTTCCTGCATCGGACTTCTGGGGCAGAAATGCTCGCCTCTTACTTGTTCATTAGCAATGCACGCATGGTGTCTGGCGTACACAATAGAATCACAAATGGCTACACAATGGAGCCACTGATAAACATTTGGTTTCACTCAGTCCATGTCTCCCCCTTTGAGGCTTACCTAAGGAGTATGACAATGCAACTGCAAGGGTGTGTGTGGGGGTGTGCATCCTTCCATACAGTCCTGCTTCCTTGTGTGACATTCCTTAGACTAATCCAAAGGCTGCAGCAGCTTGTCCTTGAGGTTTGCACAGACACAAGCAAGCTTTGAGACAGTCATTTGACATTTCAGTCTCTCACACCTATTACCTTCACCAGGATTATATGACCAATACAGATTTGTATTTACTTCTTTGTTTCTTAAGATCTCCTGCAAGCAGATATCTACAAAATCCTTAGAGACCCCTAGGGTCATTCTTTTATAACTACTATTTTTTCTTAAGGATATTTTAAGAATGTTTTAAATTTTGTTACAAACTTAAAATTAAGTATTTTGATGATTTTTTAGAAAATATATATATCGTAGATTTTATTTGTATTTCCCGAACGAAATACATATCATTTTTCTTACAGGACTAAATTATATATTTTATACTGTTGTTGCAAGTAATTTATTTGCTTGTTGCAATCATAGAGGAAAGAAGAGAACAAAATAGAATACTTCTAGTAGAACTATTCTTTATCAGTATATCCTTGTAGGCCTACCTTGTGTGGACTATGAAATCTAATCTTATACAAAATGACAAATGAAAACCTGAAATGCTAACTCTAGAAGAGATTTTCTATATTATGGGAGTGGGAATGGTGAGGGCATAAGAAAAGAGAGAGAAAAGCAGGGGAAAAATGCTGTAGGAGGGAAAGATAATTATAGTGTGCAGATGACCAAGGAAATGTCATAAGGCATACTATCAACACAAGATACAAATTATGATTTTCAAAAAAACCCCAAGAGCATTCATCTCTTTTTCCCATTGGCTCATCACTCTTAGCTATAATGAGTCCTGATTATGTTCTTAACGTGGAAAGAAAAAAAAATCAGATTTATATTCTTAATCTGCAAAGAAAAGAAAAAATATTACCCTTCTAAATGGGAGTTTAGACAATATTGAAAGCAGAAATACAGCAATCATGTTAGTACAGGACATACAGGTTTACTCTGTTAAAAAATTTGCTTACAGCAACGTTTGGGAAAAGTTTAGCAAGCTTGTTTCAAATGGGTTTCGGTGAACACTTCCTAATTTATATCCATACAGGGATCCAATTCTCAAGTTTCACTCAAGGTATTACAGTTATATTACAAAACCAGCAGAATCTATTGTACTGACTTAAATCTGCAAGGTTCAGCTTGCCTTGAAAACAAACTATATTTTACTTTAACATAAAGAACTCAGATGACTCACACCTACATAAATGGATAAGTCACTTAAACCATGAGCCCAATCTGCCTAATCAATGGACAACAGTTCCACCAATATATAAATGTATCTTTCTTTTTGCAAGTAAATCACAATTTTGTTTATTTGTCTTACTTGATATGGGCATATTTGTGAAGTTGATAACGTGTACGTTGATTAGGGACACTGGGGGCATTTAACATTCTAAATGTGTAGGAAAGATAGCATGTGAACTGTGTTAGCTAATGATGTCCATTCATTCACATATAGCTTTTATTCCAATGTGAGGATCTAGGATGATGTCAGAAGGTCTCTGAAGAGCTTGAAATTATTAACTGCAAAGGAGACGACGATTCAAGAAATGCTAATTTTTTTTTTTCTGGGTCACAAATCTAAAAGATCTGCTTTCTCTTTAACACACACTGAGCTGCTGTGAATTTGCCTGACTAGTTGCATTACATATCTTACCTACATTTGCAGTGACCAAAGTGTCTGAGAACACAGGTGAGATTGCTCCCTAAGTGTCTTTCTGAGGTCTTAGAAACTCTTCTGCTAGACCCTACCTTAATTTCATATATTACTTCATCCTACTTCAAATTATAATAATATTTACATTTTATGAAAACAATGACATCTTTGCTTTCAAAATTAATTTTCAAACTTTGCATTTGACTGCATAACAGGCTTGGGTATCTTTGATCATAGAAAATATAGTAAATATATATGTACGCAGTTCTTTCTGCAAATGTGAGGGTATGAATTCTCTAACTCTTACATTTAGTGGACAGACATCCAAAAGCAGCTTATTGTTTCTTAAGGAAGCTACAGGGCTTATCTGGAAGAGATGATTATTAAATGGTCCCATGTTTGCAGCAAAAACCTTGTGCTCCCTGAGCTTTCTCTATACATACTGACACAGATACTATATACTTGTACTATGTAAAATTTATTAAACTACTATGTACTGTGTGCTGATCAGGATTATGTACTGAATTATGCCTCCATATTGCCAGTATTCATATTGTCTCTAAGTCACCTAAATTGTAGTATTATCCATGTGATTTTGTCCAGTGCAGTAAACCTGACTAACTGCAGTGAAACGTCTCACCACTGGTTTTATAAAATGGTCCAATCTCAACAGCAGGGAGAGATGAGTCCCGATTTTAGAATCCCCTTTCCTGAGTGAGACAAGAGGCAGTACTTTGACTCTCTGCTGGGTTGTGCAGGCACAGGAGGTGTGTCTTCAGACCTTTGATGCCCCCTCCTGTTACACCTGCAACTTTCAGCACATTGTCAAGCCATTCACAAGGAAAAAGACTTGGCTTTTAGGATAAAATATGCTTTTCAAACACCTGTTTCAATTTTATCCAGAAAACCAACAGCCAGATGAATGCCTATATCTTGCAAGACGGGCTACAGCCTTTGAGTCATCTACTAGGTCCCATTGTATAATACCAGTCTCTGATTCTCAACAAAATATTCTGGATTTTTCAGACATTAATAAACAGTGGCATTCCTCCCAGATTCAGTCTTCTTTTTTTATTGTGGGTTGAGTGCACAAAAATGAAATAATAGCCTACAAAGTTATGGAGTCATAGAAAGCAAATTGCTACTGGTATCAGAAGAAATTCTGATTCCAGCTTGTGAGTACTGTGATCAGAAGGATGCTGATCTATAGGGGAAAGAAAAAATACATAAAAATAAAAATCTTACAACATTCATGGTCTCTGTAGCATTTATTACAAACAACTGCTCACGAACTGTCTTGCATAAATAGCCTATGTATGACAGAAAAAAAGACAAGGAAAAAAACATTGCCATTTCAATCAGATTTCAGTTTGTCTATAATTATTTTGAAACCCACCCAACTACATTGTACTGTCTACTGGATCAACTTCTCTGGAAACTACCCTCTCTGACCTCTCATAATGCTGTGTGTGTATACACAGGACTTATTTTCACACCAAAAATTATTTAAAAAGCTCATTTCAAGTGTTGGAATCACAGTTTTGATTATCAGTGTAATCCCTACTTGCTGAAGCTGGTCTCACAGACACTTCATCAGCTCTTGTGCTGTCCTTCACATCTGTGTCAAGACAGTGAAAATCACAACCATAGGAATGCTTTGCACAGCCATACCTGGCAGCTCACCAGTAGTTTGCTACTTTCATTTCCCTGTTTGAGCTACACTGAACTCAGCTTTCCTGATTTGTGTTCTCAGGTTGCAGTGTGGATGCATTCCCTCTGGACAGGTGAGACATATGCAAGGTAGAAGTATGATAACTCCTTTATGCAAGCACAGGCAGCTCTTTCTGTATACATGTCAGTAAGTAGTCAAAGTGACAACTGATCCATGACAAGGGTATGTCTTTCTACCCATTGCTTGTAATCTAATGTGTTTATTAGAAGTTTAAGGACACAGTATTCACTGATCTAAACAGACTTTGTCACTCTATAAGGATGAGTGTCTAAGATTAAGTTCCCTAATTGAAACCCCTTGGTTATTTGGACAGAGAAAATGTCATTTCAGCAGCTGGTTCATGACAAACTTTGTTCTAATATATTTTGAAGCCCCAGAATAGAAGATGGGAAAAGTAGCAGAATGGAGCTCAGTCCAGCATAAATGGCATTTGTTTAAAGGTTTATTTCCTAACTCCAACTCTCTGTTATTTGAAAGAAATAGCAGCATGCAACAGGCTAGCCAAACATCCATTGTTAAGTCCAGATGGCTCACAATGGGCATAAGATTTCCAGAAACTAAATTTTTACATGTACTGGTCCAACACTCAAAGGAAAACTGCAGAAAAAAAATATCTCAATCCTACATATGCCCTTCAAATGCTGGCACTGAGGCCAGAAAACATTCCAGTAGCCACATTGCATGACAGCCCTCTATTTCCTGTTTTATAATATTTTCAACGGCTCTGTGTTTTTTGACATATTTTTGACCTGTATTTGTAGGGCTGCTGAATGCTAACAATGTGAGGAGTCACATCCAACTGTTCTCTTGCTTAGCAGCAGAATGTGTGTTTCTCAGGGTGCAGTGCATTTGGGCAACCTTCATAACACACTGTTAGCATACCTAAAAATACTTCAGCTGGGAGAAATATGTATTCTTGTCCCTTTTCTGTGCTGGTTGCTTGTGACTTTATTTAGAAATCTAAACTTGGAAGCTTGTTTTTTGCATTTAATTTTTTCCATATTTGCTGTATTATTGCAGGATTGTTACCCACTGTATTTTGCGAAGGAGTACTTTTCTTGCTGTTGTTCTGTATTTCTTTAACCTGATTTTGTTCCTGGCTCTATATGGAACAGAGCTTGCTTTCAGAAATTCCTCAGGAGACTTTGTTGCAATAGCCTTTTCTTGCTCATTCAGACTGCAGGTGTCTGTACTGTCACTTCATAGTCACTGACATGCCAGCACACATATCCAGCCTGTTTTGATATTTCTTTGACAGGCAGGAGTAAAATCCTACAAAATAAAAGCACTTTTTGTTCCTGTCTGCAGCAAATTGATTATTTCTTAATAATAGTGGGGTTTTTTTTCCTTAAAAAATGTATCATCAGTGACACCACCAAAACGAAGAGTACAGAAAGCCACCTAACTAATACTGAGGTTACAAATGCTGTATGATTTTTTTTTCTTTTTTCTGTTTGGGTCTTTTTTTTCAGTAAATGTATTTGCAGTACATACAAACTATGATGATACTTTTAGATTGCTGGTAATAAACCATCCATGCTTTGCTTGGCTGAATCAACCTATTGCTAGGACTTTCTGTACTCAAATACCTAGTATTCATCCCCTAGGAATTTTGTGCTTAAAAAAAATTGTTCCATATAACTTCATGAATACATTTTTCTCCATAGATCTCACCTTAGGTATTTGCTAATAGATAAATAGAAAAGCAACTTTTCTATACATCCTTGAATATTTTCCTATACTCCATTCACCTTCTTTTGCAGTTAGACCTTGGGATAAATTGTGCCTTTAAATTCCTAAATCCAATATTCTGCAAATTAACCTGGTCATTCATGATCCCTTTGAATACATTTGAGAAAATATTTTTGTGCTCTGTCTCTCTATGGGATCCTAAAGGACTTAAACCACATTTATCACTACCTCTAAATAGAAGCTGGAGGTATAAGTTAGACTTCTCTGAAATCCAAAGCCTTCACAAGCTTTCAGGAATAGAGCTTTAAAGGCAACAAATCCAGAAAACAGAGCTAGCTGTGAAAATATAGTCATATACACATTCTAATAAAAATCATGCTTCATTTGGTATTTTAAAAATTGTGTTACACAGCCATCAATGCATTTCATCTTGCTAGCTGGCATATTAGTAGGGAAAGATAAAGAGAGAATCATTCTTGGTGAAAAATATTTTCTGGCTGGAGGAAACAGAAATAACAACTACTACAAGAGTTAAAGTAGCCCTTTCTTTTGCCCAAAGGCTGATCTAATTCTTGCTCTATTGTGGTAGTCCCCAGAGCAGGTAAAATACTTTAATATAGATTGAATATCTCTGTGCGTGCCAGGTTGCAGATGATCCCCTGCATCCCACATAGGTGCTACACAGAATCACACCATGACGTCTAAGTGCCTGTGTCTACACCTATGGCAATTGTGTGGAATCAGATAAAGCACAATCGGAAAAGCAACTTGAACCTGAGCAGTCATTCAACTATGCCCACAACATACTGTGATCTTTTCATAGTACTGTTAAGTCCTGAAAACACGATGGTATTTTCAAGCACATGTTTATTATTATCCTTGCAATGGAATGAGACAACAAAAGAGTGTGGGAGGAAAACTTGTAACATATGAGGTTCCTTTCATCTAATAAGTAGCCACAGTCAGGCAAAAGGACACTATACATGCTCAAATTGCATAAGCATTCAAAAGGTGAATCAAAGCCAAAGAAACAAACAAGACAAACCAACCAAACTAAAACAAAAGACAAAAAAAAACATAAGGAAGTGTGGGGACAAAGGATTATTGTACCACTAAGATGTGGAGAGGATTCAGGCGGTCTCAGGCACAAATCACTACAGACCACCAAAGTATATTGGAGAAATATCACTAGATGGTTGCCTTGTTTCTCCTTCTTCCATAAGGTGATCAGTTTTCACAAGTGTCATAAACAGGATAACAGGCTCTTTAACCTATTAACTTCCTAGAGAATTAAGAAAAAAGATATACAGGTTTCAAATGGCAGTTTGGATGGCAAACTGAGATTATTGTTTAATGAATGAAATCAGTGATAAATCAATAAATGGAATTAAGGACGTGTAGTCACACTTTCTCTCACTGGTATGTGCTGCAACTCTCAACCTTGTCTAATTCAGGTTGGTTCCTGGTTTCTTGGTGAATTTTTGGTGTAAGTACTGCCATTTAGCTTTGAAACTAGAATCCATACTATAGATCTTTTTCCCACTTGTTTTTTTTTCCCTTACAGCTTCAAAGAGGAGAAATAAAGGACCACATTGCTTTAAGGTATATTGCATACCATAATACAGGAAAAGTAAACCACACTTTTATTTTGATCATAGACATATTTGGCAACAAAAATATCAGGTTATTTTCAAAGAGAATCCAGAATGCTTTGTAATTTTATTTTATTTTCCAAACTTGAATGCATCAGTATTCATAGCTATTTTTGTTTCTGGTATCTGTAAAACTTTGCCTTGAGTAAAAGTAATACAATAAGACAGAATTTAGAAAGACCATCCAGAGCATAACATTTTCCCCAGAGTTTTACACTCACTGAAAGACATTGTTTAATAGTTTAGACACTTTTTTCTCTTTGAAATACTGTTCTTTTAAACTGAAGCAATTTGCTACAAGAGGAAATGTGGATTTAGAACTTCAGAAAACCTTAAGTAACTAACTAGCTACTTAAACTACACAGTAATGCTCCCAAGAATCAAGATGATGCTATTCTCATCAGGTGTGAGTGCAGTCATCTCCCCTTCAGTGTTACCCTGTGCCACCTGCATATTCCACTCACACAGTGCAATAACAATTATATTTTCCCCAATCACATAAGATGGTATGGGAATATGAAAAATACATTAATAGTTCAGACTGTCCTTACGATTTAGTACAATCGCTAATTCTGCACATACTGTTGCCTGGAGAGAGTATTCCTAGGAGCACCATTTTAAAAATAGTTCCAATAATTTATATCACTACAGTGGCTCCTTAAAGCTGCTGGTTACTTGGACATTCAGCCGAAAGGTTTCCAATGACAAGAGTAGATCCAAGTCTCTCAAGAACCTCATTCATGAGGCCAGAGTATTAGGCAAAGATCCACCCATATGTCCTTTATTTGCCCTTGCTATAAGGAATTAGCGGAGCACTTCACAGGGCCAGAACTTCACTTTCCAGCTTCAGAAAGAACTGCATTAAAAAGGTGTTTTTAAAAGGAGAGTTGAGTGCTCTTATGAGGCAGTGAATAGCTTTTGTCTGCCTACATTTGCACCCCAATCTTCTGCTTATCAGATCTCACATATGACAAATAGCGTCATATACAGATGATAACTGAAATCTTTGCCCTGAGCTGAGGTACAATGCTTTCCATTTTTTTCCTTAAAAATAGACCTTCCTCTTTCATAGTCTTGTCAGCAATTTTTAGCTCAGAAAAACTAATTCCTGCACAGAAGGGTTAGCATGTGGGAAGTTAGCTGTGAAGGGAATGAAGGAGAGATGCAGATGACTGAGTCACAGAGATAAAATGGAAGAAGAATAGTACAAAAAAAACCAGCAAACATGGGAGATATACTACAGTAAAAAGAAATGCAAAGGTTTAATCAAATGGGAAATAAAAGAAAACTTGGCTAGTGAAGAGCCACTCTTCAATTTTTTTTTTTGTGACCAAAATTTCCTAGTGTACCTATTTACATCTATCTCACAACATCTTTGGGGGTGGCTTATTTCATTGATCAATTGTCAATGTACATAAATTTATATTCCCATATTCAATATCGTCAAAAACACCAAATATCTAAATCATTGGCACAAAACTTTATAGATGTTTAGCAAACTGGACTCACTGTAACTTCCAGCATATTAAAGGCTGTGGTGGTTTAGGCCCTGCCGGGACCCGAGACCACGCTGCTGCTTCCCCTCCCCCACCCTCGGACCAGATGGGGCAGGGAGTGAAATACAAATCCCAGGATTGAGATAAGGAGAGTTTTAATACAACAGTGTAACAACAACAAACAGAACAACAACAATAACAATAATGAACAGAACAAGAGGTATACCTCAAGGATACAGCAGTGAGGGGACCAAAACGCACAAAGGCCGTCCCTGCTCTTTCCCTTCTCTTTCCCGCTCTGGCGCCCAGACGTGACGTCAGCATGGTATTGAATAACCCGGCTAGAGCTTCCCCCCCACTGCTGGGGAAACTTAACCCTATCCTAGCTGAACCAGGACAAAGGGAAATCAGCAAAAGGTGTTTTTTTCCCCTCCATTAGAAAAAAAGAAAAGCAAACCATGCATTTACATGTACCAAGGACAAATTATTCTTGTCTGATAAGTCTTTTTGGTTATAGTTTCTCATTTGATGCCAAAGTTGCCCAGGACTGCTCAGGATACCCTGCTTGTATCTGTTCATTCCTCCTCCAATGTCTTCTCTTAAAACTCTTTTGTAGGAACATTTGTTTGTGGAGTCGTGCACTGAGTGATACATAGAAACAGTAATTAGATTAGCTGCAAATTAGCTGCAATAGTTTTCTACTGTATAAATTCCCTGAACTGTTCTACAATATCCATAGTCGTCCTAACACAGGATAGGGGTTGTTTAAGCTAACATTATAGGAGAAATGTAGATGGAGCCACTGTTTTAAGACCCTAATTCCTTCCTACTTGTAGCTCTAGTATGACTTTATGGAGTCAACACACTCGTTCCTGTACAATCAATAACAGGGTCACTACAGACAATTTATGATACTGATAGTGAAGCTGCCTGCAAGATTATGTTGTCTTGTTGGGTTTTTTTATTCCTTTTGCATCATATTGTATTTCTCCTATACTTATTCCTGTCACATTTCATTGCATTACACTTAAAAAAAGTTCAGTTTGGATTGTAACTTGTCTGTCTGTAAAATGTTCCTTTTTTATCCCTTGATATACCTATTTGTTTAAAAAAAAAAAAAAAAACAAAAAAAACAACAACCAAAAAAACCCACCACAAAACCAAAACGAAAAATCTGCCCATCCAGGATTTGCAAAGAAATGAGTAGATATTTTTATTTATAAGGAATTTATCCATGTAGCAGAAAAATCACTTGGAAACCTAAATTGCATAGAAACCCCTATATCACAACTGAGCAACACACAGATTTGGGTAACATTTATTACAAGAGACAAACCACTAGACAGATAAAAATTACAATAAAAGTAAAAATTCATGAAGTACAATTTATTTTCAGTGATTACAGCAGGCTCTTAACTGTGTAGACAGTAATTCAAAGGTCAGGAATCATTAAGGAGTATTTTAGCTAGCTCAATTGCCTAAACATCGTGCCCCACTGAAGATATTCATAGGTACTGTCTGCACAGGTATTGTGCAAACAGCTCATTCTCCACAAGGACATGGGTCTTCTCTTGGCTGTATCTGCCAGCCCTCTGAGGATTTTTCAGATAACCTAGAGCACCTAAAATGGCACTAGATGTCTGTGTTTGGGCAAGAGAATTCCTGCTCTTATGTTGATGAAGCATATCACATATAAGCTTTTTCAGCAGATGATAACATCTAATCACATTGACTGGATTTTCATTCTTCAGGAGCAGCAACGTACTCTCCATAAACTTTGAGAAGTTGTGGAGATCAGGGGTTGGGGGATGTCCCAGAAGACTGGAATAAGGCTGTCACCCCCATCTACAAGAAGGGTTTAAAGGAGGATCCAGGAAATTACAGGCCCATCAGTCTTACTTCAGTCCCCGGGAAAGTTTTTCAAACTGGTAATGTGTCACAAGTGCGGTCCTCCAGAGATCGCTATTGGGCCCAACAGTGCTTAATATCTTCATAAATCATCTGGATGATGGGATTAAGTGCACCCTGATGAAGCTTGCCGATGATACCAAATTGAGCAGGGAAGTGGATGCTTTGGATGGGAGAGATGCCCTGCAGGAAGACCTGGATACACTGGAAGAGTGGGCTCACAAGAACCTTATGAAGTTCAACAAGGACAAGTGTAAGGTCTTGCACCTGGGAAAACATAATCCGGGAGTGCAGCACAGGCTGGGATCTCCCTGGATGAGGAGAAGCTCTGTGGAAAGGGACCTGGGGGTCCTGGTGGACTACAAGCTCAATATGAGTGAACAGTGTGCTGCAAAGAAAGCCAACAGGATGATGGGTTGCATCAACAAGGGCATCACCAGCAGAGACAAAGAAGTCTTTATTCCACTCTACTCAGTGCTTGTCAGGCCACACCTGGAATATTGTGTTCAGTTTTGGTCCCTGCTATGCAAATAAGGTATGGACAGGCTGGAGAGGGTTCAGAGGAGGGCCACAAAGATGATCAAGGGACTGGGAAGCCTGCATATGAGAAAAGGCTGAGAGAACTGGGTTTGTTCAGCCTTGAGAAGAGAAAGCTTAGGGCAGATCTTATCACCAGGTTCCGGTATTTAAAGGCTGGCTACAAAGAAGATGGAGAAGATGGGTTAATGGGTACAAGTTACTCCTGGGGAGATCCTGATTGGTCCCAAGACAAAGATTTTTCACAATGAGAATAATCAGCCACTGGAAGAATCTCCCCAGTGAAGTGGTCAATTCCCCAACACTGGACATGTTTAAGATTCAGCTGCACATGGTGCTGGGCCATTTTGTCTAGACCGTGCTTTTGCCAAGAAAGGTTGGACCAGATGATCTTCGAGGTCCCTTCCAACCTGGTACTCTGTGATTCTATGATTCTATGATCCAGTACAGCCTATTGCAAAAAGCTTGTGTAAACTTCTCTGCATCATTAAGCTTTCTATATTGAGGGATGGTTAACAGCTAATGACATAAAAAAAAAATTATTTGCTTCCACAAAGAACTGCTGGTACCTTATTAATTTGTTTCTTTTAGAGACCATTATATTTTGAAACAGCTGTTCATTCAATATGACATTTTCTGTATATTCCATTGTTCCTGGTCATTGCAAAGTATGCGTGCATGAAAAGATTTTATTTTTCTTGTGCTCATTTGCTTCTATTGCCTCATAATCATAACAGAGAATAATTATAACAGAGGCAATACGATATATAAACAGCATAGTTAGTAGGCAAAATAAATTTTTAAAATCTCCCAGATGGTTTCAGTTGCCTCTTAGTGTGAAGTGTTCAAACAGAGATGAAGATGAATTTGTTTGCATAGAAAAAGTATGGGAACGTTCACACTCATTTTGGTGTGCAGCCTTTGGTGTTCTGCATTTCTGAATCTCACACTGCAGGGCCTAACTCATCTAGGGGACTAATATCCACAGCAGACAACACCGTGGTGCATGTAAGATGCCTCCATTTGTGGGAACCTTCCTTAGCAGTACTGTGGACATGCATCATTTGAGCTGTGCTTTTCCTGCCTTCCTGAGCAGAATCCTGCATCCTTTTCATAACATTCCTCATAGCCTAAGAAGCTTTCTAAAATCAAAAAGAAGATGCTTCAGTGGCACAGAATCAGGTGCCAGTATGCTGAGATGTTTGTTACTAGAAGAGGTTTGTTAGCTCACTGCTGCTGGATTTGATGGAAATATGGCAAACTGATTCTTCAAATGTGAAGGGATGAACAAGAAAAAGTATGGGGCAGCTCATCAAATATATTTGCAATCTACAAACCTGAACGAAGTTTTTTACTGGAAGAAAGCCATGGCATCACTGGTGACCATCTGTGACCACCTGGGTCTCAGAACTGGCCTGCATATGAACCACAAAAAGATGGATCTTTAAAAGCCAAAACTCTGGGTTCTGTGCTGGCTTTGTCATTATGAGTCGAGGACAGAAAAGAGCTGAAGAGGCCCTCCTGCAAGATTGCTACATTGCTATTGAATTATTTTCCACAGACAACATCTTCTGTTAATACCAGACAAATCTTTGCTGCTGGACAGAGGCCAGCTCTGTGAAGGAATGACTGGCTGTAATTACAGTTTTCCAAACGTGAGAGCTGAAGTAGAAAAGTGAGGGTGGAGATATGGGTCATGGTGTGTGGACATAGATTGAGTGCCGTTTTACGCTAAGAGAAGCATCACAAGTAATATTGGGAAACATTCCAGAACATGTTGTCTTTTGCTAAGTATGAGGAAGGATACCCTCCAGTTTTATTTTTATTCTAACACTGAAATGGTAGAAGTGGAGTGGTTAGCAATTAAAAATCCTCCTGTCTCCAATCCTTAGAAAGTTTTACTTCTGGCATTAATTACACACTCTAGCAGAGGACTAAAGATTTACCTTATACCATGAGGATAAATATGAAGCTCAGAGTTATGCAGTTCTTTATCTGCCTACTTCTGTAACACTAATTGAAGTAACTGAGCACTAAATCTGCAGCTACTGGTATAGATCAGCGGAAGCACGCAGTCTCTTCTTGAGAGTGAGTTTTATCCATCCTAAAGCAAGAGTTTGAAGGTCTCATTAAATGCAGGAAACAGCCTTTCCATAAAAATATAAAGGTACCAGTAGCTGTATGTGTAGTTCAATTTTCCTTAGAAAGAATAATCAAAGACTTATCAGGGAGTCTACTTTAAGTATTTATTGCATGTCATCCATGGTGGTTTTGGGGTTTGCAATAAACCCTTCCTTGGCTTTAGTTGCAGACTTGGTAGTTACATAGATACAACACTGGAGACTGAAAAGTTCACAGCATTTTCCTCTTACGTGATTTATGCTTGTTGATCATTTCAATCTGCAGAGGCTGTTCATCTTGAAAGTTATAAGAGGAAATGCCAGTCATTTTAATCAAGCAAACTGCAAAAAGAGAAAAGAAAATTAACCTCTGTTTTTCTTGTCTGGTCATATGAGATAACCATAGACCATCAAATTTCAAGTTATCCTATAACATTATTATCATCTTCTTGCATCAGATTGTTTGGGGACTTTTCTGAGTTACAGAAATTCATGATGGTACTGTAATTTAACTTGTTTTTCATTGAGGGAGTAGCTCATGCTTGCCTTGAGTAAACAGTATTGTCCATTGTTTTTCAGCCTGTATAAAATGCAATAAACCACATGCTGTTTGTTAAAAACGAAATCAAAGATTGTCTACTAAAAGGCTCAATAAATATTTTCATTGCCGGACTGATTGGAGTTATCCCTTTTGTTTGCATATATGAAGGGGAAAGAGGATGGGGTTTTTTTGTGGTTTGGGGTATTTTTGTTTGTTTATTTCTTTGTTTTTCTTGGGGTAGTTTTATCAACCCGTTCATACTGATTTATAGACCATCAAAAGAGGATAAACTATAAGATAAGAAACTCTGGTGTAACATAAACTTGATTTGCATATTTGTTATAATTATGCTGAATTGTGATCATTATAATGAATATTAGGGTAATTTTCCTCTTTGTTCTTTGTTTCCTTTGTATTTTAATTCTGTGACTGTCTGTCGTAGTTTAAACCCAGAGAGCAACTGAATACCACAAAGCTGCCTACTCAGTTGTTCCCCCTCAGTGATGAGGAGGAGAGAAAAAAACAAAAGCCTCTGGAATTCAAACAAGGATAGGGAGTGATGACTCAACAATTATAATCACTGGTAAACGGCAGACTCGATTGGGGAAGAAAAAGAACATCAATTTAATTTGAACACCACCACTTAATTTAATAATCAGAGTAGGACACTGAGAAATACAACCACATCTTAAAAACACCTTCCCTCTAACCCTTCCTTCTTCTCAGGCTCAGCTTTGCTCCTGATTTTCTACCTCCTTCCTCCTGCAGTGGCACAGGGTGACAGGGAATGGAGGTTGTGGTCTGTTCATCACCCGTTGTTTCTGCTGCTCTTTCCTCCTCAAGGGGAACACTCCTCTCATTCTTCTCCTGCTCCAGTGTGTGGTCCCTCTCATGGAAGACAGTCCTCCATGAACTTCCTCTGACGTGAGTCGTTCCCACGGTCTGCAGCTCTTCACAAACTGCTCCAGCGTGGGTCCCTCCCATGGGCTGCATCTCTTCATGAACTGCTCTAACATGGGTCTTTTCTGCAGTCCTCCCAACAACAGACTGATCCAGTGTGGGCTTCCCTCAGAGTCTCAGCCTCCTTCAGGTGCAGCCACCTGCTTTGGTGTGGGGTCCTCCATAGGCTGCAGGTGGGCATCTGCTCCACCGTGGACCTCCATGGGCTGCAGGGGCACAGCCTGACCTCTCACCACGGGCTGCAGGGGAGTCTCTGCTCTGGCGCACCTTCCCCCATCCTTTCTTCCACTGAGCTCAGTTGCATAGGTAGTTCCCTCATCACTCCTCCTCCTCTCAGGTTCCCCTTCTTAAATATGTTATTGCAGAGGAGCAGCCACTATCACTAACTGGCTCAGCCTGGCCAGAGGCAGGTGTCACTTGGAGCTTCGGGAGCTTCGAGAAGCTTCTCACAGGAGCCACCTCTGTAGCCCCCTCCCTGTTACCAAAATCTTGCCACACACACACAAACCCAAGACACTGCCATCAGTAAAGACACAGCCAGTTCATCTGTTGAGTTAATATATTTCCACTTCAGTAAAAATACAAAGCATGATAAATTATACAGGACTAAAATATTTTGAGCTATGATTTACAGCCCATTATTTAAAATGTATGTAGAAATATGAAAAAAAAAAAAGATAAAACAGACATAATATAGGTTAAAGTAAGGGACTACTGATCACATTTATCCTCAGAGCCTAAATCTTCCTCATTATCCTCTTCATCCTAGAAACATGGGTTAGAAATCTCCCAAAAACCAGGCTTGGGACCAGGGAAGAATGGGAGAGAAGGGAAAGTTAGAGGCAACTCTAATAGCTGGGTTAAAAGCACTGGGTAAAGGAAACTTCCCTTACATTCCAGTACTTCTACTTACTATCATGGTCAGAAAGAGGCAGAGCAAGGTTAAAAAAAAACAGTACCAGTCAGTCTTCTGGGTTGAGCTTTGTGGGTGTGTTCACGTGTTTCAGTCAAAAAAAATGTTATAGAAGCTTTGGCAATGCACAACTTCCAACATCAAATATACTGATAAATAATCAGTTTTGAGGATGCAGGATTGTACCAGTTGCAGGTGCCCATGTGTTGGAAGCAGCAGAGGAGTGGGGGTCTTCAGGGTGGGCCCCTGTGCGAAGCAGCCGGGGCTGCCCAACGCTGGACACAGATAGTTCCAGCTGGCTCTAACGGCCCCACTGCAGGGCACAACCCTGCATTTATTCAGTTTTGCCTAAAATACAAGTATTCAATGATAGGATGACCAGAGTCAGGAGTTGTAGACTGTGCAAAGCTGTCACACTTGGGGCACAACCCCATAGAGCTCTTCTGGATTTACTGCTGGTAGGTGACTGTAGAGCTTGAGCATGTCTACAGGGCTTCTTTCCTTTCATAGGAAGAGTCACTGAGAGCATTTCCCTGGTCCGCTTAGAACACCAAAACAGAGTGCTGTGCTGATAAGTGTTAGTTCTCCCATTTAATAATTCTTCCAAGTAAAGGAGTGGTAACAGTAGACGAGCCGGGCATTTAAATTGCCACTATTGAGTAGCTGAATTAACCCATTGCTTTCATTAAACAAACTGCTTATATTGCTGTTCAGGTGCACTGCAGATTGTTGCATCTCTTACACTCTTTTCAAGTGCTTTCTTTGTAACTCTAAGAGCTTATGGTGTTCTGTCCTTTTTTTGAGGAAATTTAAGAAGAGAATTGCAAGAGTGCTTGTGAAGCACAAACTGGTATACAAGCACCAGCTGTTTCTGAACCCTGCTTCTGTTCCAGAACAGTTCTGCTTTACTTCGGCAGCTGAATTATTTTTTTTACTATTTTGATGAGTTCTGTGTTATATATCCTGTTTGCTACCAAGAGTTCTTCTGATAGAAGAAATGCAAAGCATAAAGTAAGGATAAGTTTGTCAATTCCTGTCTGCTAGTGTAACTTTCACTATTAATTTAAGAATATTTGATAGTCATATTAAACATTTCATACACACATGCTACAGTTACACATATTCTATCCTCATCTGTGTTTCAGAATATCTAAATATTTGCACTTATACTTTGCAATTATCTGCATATATGTATCTCTCGACATAATGTTAGCTATTTTCCACATAGGAATATCAATAAATCATTTTGAAAAAACGAAATGAAAATGAGATTTTTTTGGTAATGTCTATACCCTCATTGCCATTTTGTGCTCTCTAGATGTTTATTCTCAGGATTGTCTTGTAGGAGCTAAATTTCAAAAGCTGAATGTCTAAATATATATTTAAATGAACAAAAGCCTATTTAATTAGCCAGGTTTAGGTTTAACATGTCTAATTTATCCGAGCATGTACATAAATTTATTCTTGTAACTCCTTCACCCTTTAGAAAAACATGTTTGCCACTGAAATTTGCCTGAAAAAATGTTGATATTGGAAATCCTTTTAAAGCTGTAGAAATGGGAGTGTACTGGTTTCGACCAGGATAGAGTTAACATTCCCCGGGTTGAGAGGGAGCACAGCTAGAGGGCCAGGTCCCAGTCAGTTATTGGAGTATTTCATATCATGTGATGTCATGCCCAGGGTATACAGGTGGGCTCGGGCTCTCTCTGGCACATGCCATTTTCGGGTTTCTGGTCCGGTCACATGTTGCTGTGGGGGGTGGTCGCTGTGCTCGGTAAGCCACTGCTGCATTTTACCTGATTCTTTTTGGACTCACTATTGTTACTGTTGTTCTCTTGTTATATTTAGTAAATTATTTCTTTTTATTCAACCTATGAATTTTCTTCTTTTTGTCCCTCCCCTGTTTCACTGGGGAGGGAGGAGGTGAACAGTCGGCCACGTGGTGTTTGCTGCCGGCTGAGTTCAAACCTCAACAGGCAGTACACCACTGTCATGGTTTAACCCTGGCTCAGCCCCACCTAGGTGCTTGCTCGCTCCTCCTGAGGTGGGACAGGTAACAGTGAGAAAACACATGGGTTGAGGTAAGTGCAGTTTAACAGGTAAAGCAAAAGCTGCATGTGCAAGCCAAACAAAACAAGGAATTCATTTACTACTTCCCATCGACAGGCAGGTGTTCAGCTATCTCCAGGAAAGCAGGGCTCCAACATTCATAAAAATTACTGAGGAAGACAAATGCAAGTAACTATGGAATGCTCTCCCTTTATCCTTCCTCCCCCAACATCTATTGCTGAGCATGACATCATATAGTGTGGGATGTTGGGGTCAGCTCTCCCAGATGTGTCCCCTCCCAACCTTTTGTGCACTCTCAGCCTACTCACTGGAGGAAAAGTGTGAGAAGCAGAAAAGGCCTTGACACTCTATAATCACAGAATCATCTAGGTTGGAAAAGACCTTGAAGATCATCCAGTCCAACCATTAACCTAACATTGACAGTTCCCAGCTACACCATATCCCTAAGCGCTATGTCGACCCTACTCTTAAATACCTCCAGGGATGGGGACGCCACCACCTCCCTGGGCAGGCCATTCCAATGCCTAACAACCCGTTCTGTAAAGAAATACTTCCTAATATCTAGTCTAAACCTTCCCTGGCACAACTTGAGGCCATTCCGTCTTGCCCTATCGCTTGTTACTTCATTAAACAGACTCATCCCCAGCTCTCTGCAACCTCCCTTCAGGTAGCTGTAGAGGGCGATGAGGTCTCCCCTCAGCCTCCTCTTCTCCACACTAAACAACCCCAGTTCCCTCAGCCGCTCCTCATACAACATGTGCTCCAGACCCTTCACCAGCTTCGTTGCCCTTCTCTGGACACGCTTGAGTAATTCCATGTCCTTTTTGTAGTGAGGGGCCCAAAACTGAACACAGTAATCGAGGTGCGGCCTCACCAGTGCCGAGTACAGGGTTAAGATCACTTCTCTGTCCCTGCTGGCCACGCTATTGCTGATCCAAGCCAGGATACCATTGGCCTTCTTGGCCACCTGGGCACACTGCTGGCTCATGTTCAGCTGGCTGTCAATCAACACCCCCAGGTCCCCAGATAAGAACTGCTCAACAATTACTAAAACATCCCTGTGTTATCAACATTGTTTTATGCAGCACAAATCCAAAACATATCCCCAAACAAGCTACTATGAAAAAAATTAACAGCCTGTGGTGGTTTGACCTTGGCTAAATGCCAGGTACCCACCAAGTCGCTCTATCACTTCCCCCCCTTTCCCCTTTTTTTCTCAATAGGGCAAAGAAGGGAAAGAAAATAAGATAGGAAAACAAAACAACCCTTGTGGGTAAAACAACAGCAGTTTTAATATAAGCAAAGCGAAGCAAAGGTCCGCACGCGGAAGCAAAAAAAAGAAAACAGATTTATTCTTTACTTCCCATGAACAGGCGATGTCAGGCCTTCTCAGGAAGCAGGGCTCCAATACGTGTAGTGGTTGCCTCGGAGGACCAAGGGTGACCCCACCCCTTCCTCCTTTCTCCCAGCTTTATACTGAGCAGACGTCATATGGTATGGAATATCCCTTTGGTCAGTTCGGGTCAGCTGTCCTGGTTGTGTCCCCTCCCAAGATCTTGCCCACCCCGTCCCACTGTGGGGGGGGAAATGTCAGAAAGAGCCTTGGTGCTGTGTAAGCACTACTCAGCAGTAGCCACACCACCAGTGTGCTATCAACACCCTGCCAGCTCCCAACATAAAGCACAGCACAATGAGGGCTGCTACAGGGGAAAACCAATTCTGGCTCAGCCAGACCCGGTACACAGCCAAAAGCAATATAGCCACAAATTTTTAACCTGAATATACTATGCTAAGGTATGTGAAAAACTTTTTGGTTTTAAAACATAATGCAAAGTTTGATCATGTTTAACAGGCAGGACATAGTTTGTCATTTTAAGAATTTTAAAACTTAACTCCAGCATTTCTAGATGCCTAACTCTGAGGGCTCTGTTTTTCTCAGCATATCCCACTTTATACTGAAAAATCATGCACTTTGCATCATGCTTAATGTACAGATATAAACACTACCTGTCGTCAGTGAAAATCATATTTCAAGTAGGATCACAAAAATGCTGACCAAACAGAAGCTCAACTGTACCTATTAAAAATGAGATTGAGTGCTGGGTTTTGGTGGTGTTTTGGGGGTTGTCTTTTTTTGTTTGTTGGGAGTTTTGTTTTGGTTTTGGGTTTTTTTTTCCCCAACAAAATAGACCTTTCAAGTTTTTTGGCGGAAAAAAAAAGGAAGATTAAGAAATAAAAAATAATATACATGTGTCATTCTGTCTTCCAAGACTACCTTTGATGTTCCAAGATCAGCTTTAGTAAGGGACATTCCCAAGTCAGAGTAATGTTTTTCTTATTCTTTGTTCATACACAATCTCATTTATTTCAGTAAGTTTCCCTTTGTAAAGTAAGAGTCAAAAACAAATATAGTGAGAACGAAGACTGGCTGGTTTCATCGGTTGTGAATTTAACGATGATCCATATCAGGACCTTTGGTATAACATTTATTAATTTTTTGAAATCTGAAGTCAACTCATGCACACAAACTCCACAGTAGCATTGCAAATAGTGTCTCCTGTCTATATGAAAATGGAAAAAATGGACTTGACTGTATGAAAAAAGTATCTTGACAGTCTTTTCTTTGAAAAAACATCTTGATTATTTGTCAAAAAGACATAGAAATAGATTATTCTTTCATTGTAAAATGAACATGCTAACTTAAATTTGAGACCATAAATGTACACTCTCACTGTTCAAAATATTGAGATACTAAGATCTACTTTAGGTCCACATTTCATTAAATCCTTTTAATGCTTCCTGGATTTTTGAACCCATTTAACAATATGGTACTATATCTGAAGATCCTTAGTAAAATAATCCTTATTCTAAGGACAAATAATAAAAGTATATATTAAATCAGGTGTTTTATTTCTGTCTGGGAAAAACACAAAGTAGAATTCTATACTGAAAGGGTTATATTTCTTATGAAATAGAATGTAGCAGTTTCTTGTGTGTGTCTGTGATTGCAAATAAGAAATTGTCTGAAGAAAAAACATTTTATGGACCCATAAATAATTAGAAAAAGAAACCAATCACACCTTAGTCACAGCAAGTGTAAACCTTTCTTCCTAAAATGCTAAAATGAAATTCACATATGTCAGGTTTCATCCAAATTGCATTTCAACACCTGAGATAGAAAACCTTAAAACAAGGTTTTATTATGGGAGTACCAGACACAGTTCTTCTCTGTGCTGCATTAACATGATCAATGTTTAAAGCTATAATTCATTTGCAAAGTGAATGAAAAAGATATGTTGCTTGTAAATGTGAGAAAATTCCAACCCATGCTCTCACATTTAGAGAGCAGTATCCTTCTGGGTTGATGAACAGGATAGATCGAGAGAAGTCAGCTTGTGGCCCTTGGTCTCCTTGGATTTCATGAGCTCTAAGAGCGGCTACTTTGCCAAGGATATGGCATGTGCTGACAATCACAGGCTGTGCTGCATTGTGAATGCTTTTTTATCCAAATCTTCAGTAAGAGGAAAAAAATTAATATTATGGGGAAGCCTTGGAATCAGGCTGCCAGACCTTTTCCTCAGTAAGCACTTTAGCCTTTGGATTTCTATTCCTTACTTCTAAAGTCTTCCCAGAGATATACTTTCCTGGGTGCTTCTCTAGGACATAGATGATGTTTTTCTTCAATTATTTGTTCTGTTTTTCTTGCAGTAAAAGTCTAAGTAAGCTTTCGGTATGTGAGGCTATCAGACTCCAGAACAAAATAAAACATCCAGGAAGGCACATTTTAGGAAGTTAAATGTATCCATGTGGGATTCAGAGCAAACTCAAAAACAAAAGAAAAATCTGCAGAGCAAAACGCAAGTGTTACTTGACTCTAGCCTGATCTAAAACCAATCTTTTGTTTGCAGATATCAGTTCAGACTCTGCTTCACTGAACTTCTGATAAAACAGCATGGTGTACGAGGAAGGCTGTTGTCAAGGGGCTGTTACAGTTCCCTGGTTTTTAGATCAGATCTCCTGCTCCCTCAACCCTGGCAAAGATTAAGGCTGATTAAAGTGAATTAATTCAGTTTATCTCAGCAGAATCAGTATAATATAAATAATGTCATAAAAATAATAGCAATGATCAAGAAAACCACAGAGATTTTGGTTTTAAAACCACTACCACATTAGTGCAACACTGCAAAATCAAGTCTTGTATGAAAATTGATGAATTTGGTAGGAGTTAAAACATTTCAACACCCATATTCGAGGTGGTGAACTAAAGAGCTTGTTTGACTGGTTAAAAAAAGATGCAGAACATTTTTCTATTACATTGATTATAGTTTCAATTAACCAAATTATTATAAAAAATAAAAAAAGAGAAACATGGCATCTCATAAAGGGCTGAGAAGTAAAATGTTTTGGAATTCACCTTTAAAGGCAGACTTTTCTCACAGCTGAAATGGTTCTTGAACTACTTCTTGTGGCTTAATGCCTTCCTGAGTAGGAACTGAAGAGTAAATGGTGATTAAAGGTGACTAAGAGACTTTTCAGTTCATTGTTTTCCTCAGCAAAAGGTTATGACAGATAACAGGTTCAGTCCCATGCTGACAGTCATGCCCAAGCTAGAATAGATGATCATTTCTGAAAATCAATAAAAGTAGAAATGTGGGCATTGACTAGACTAATATTGCAGACTTGGCTTGTGCTTCCTTTGGTATTTCCAGTCGATTTATTATCAGGTAATGATATTTTATTCTCTGCAGTTCTCCTGAGCAATTTGACCATATCTCATCAATCAATCTGTCAATGCATTTTAGAAATTCTACATATTTTTCAAATGTTTGCCCTTCACAACATAGTTGCTGGAACATTCATTGTCTTCCATTAAAGTCTAAGGACATCATTCCTTCAAGATATTTGCTTTCAGATAATGAGTATTAAATGCCAGTAGACATTCAACACATAATAAAAATTCTGGACTGTGGAAAGAATGCAGAGAGGATAATGTCTTTTAGAGAATGATTCCTGTGAGTACCATTCATTTTGTTAGCTTCTAATGAAAGAACACATAGATATATTACACTGGTTTGTGTGGACTTAAATAATTTGATTAAAGTAATATTTTAAAACATATTGACTCTGCTTGAGTCAAAATAGTGTTTCTCTTTGAAACACAGTGGGAAATGATGTATTTTATTTTTTCAGAACTAGTATTTGCAATTAAAGTTGGAGCCAACTTTTCATTGTATGCTTTATTTGTTTGCATCTTTTTTTTGAGAGGAAAACTATGTTACTTTAGGCACAGCACCAGACAAAGTTAATGGCTTCTTGGCTGCAACTGCTTCACATCCAAACAAGCAGGAAGCTCACACCTGCCCCTAACCAGTCTGCATAGCTGAGTCAATACTTCCCAGAAATAAGCTCTATGTAAGACATCTTTTTTCATGAATTATGAAGTCTGGCTTGCAGCCCTCATGGATGCAGCCACAGTAGAGTAGACATGCTTCTGTTACTGCTCACACAAGTGTGGAAGCTATCCTTTCCCTTCAGAAATGGTATCATAGCAATGCTGAGAAACACATAGCAAAAGAATTTTTTCATAAACATGTATTTCAGATTAAAAAGGCCCAGATAGTTAAAGATATAAGAAAACAATAAACAGTTAAGAACATTTTAACCTGAAATTGATTTCACTTTATTTTATGAGCCCAGGAATGTATTTTTTTAAAATTAAATTCCATCTATTTATTACCTTCTCCATCTATATCTTCAGGTTCTGGAAATAAAATGGTAACTATATCTTTTTTTCTCAAAATTATATTTGTTGCCATTAAGTGGCTATGGCTAGATGCTGTAGGGGTTTTTAATAAATTATTTAAGCTGTCAGTTTACCAGCCTTCTTGTTTGGCAGTTTAGAAAAGTACACATTGAGGTAGTCAAGAGGTCAAACTAGCCCAGAAATATTTTTTTCCCAGTTAACAAATAGGTGTCTCTGCATTTGCTCTCTGAGAGATGACCAAACCCCTGAAAACCAAACACATTTTCTGAAGGAGGTTGTCCTTACTTAGTCTTTTTTTAATGACTGAAATATGGCTTCTTGCTAAATACAGACTCAGTGGTGAAAAGGCTCTGTTATCTTACATAAAAGTGAGAGCAAATCACTTTTCATTTCACCTTGAAATCTTGTTTTTTCTGTTATCATAATCTCCAACACTCAATATATTAGAGGAGCTGCACATTTTATGCATTGTCTGGGTGTATCTCTTTGATAATTACCATTCTCTTTTTACTGAAGCAGTCTTCCCATGAAGGGAGAATGTGCTAAAAAGCTCCATGAAACTTTACTGTCTTCAATAATGGCACCAGTCTGGCATGCCTTGAGAGCTAACTATTTTTTTCTTGGATGAAAACTACAAAGACTATAGAATTACACTGAGGATAAACATATTCCTGCAAAGTCAAACATTGTCTTTAACAGGTCTGCTGAATTTAATCTGAGCTTGGGGCTATCTTTTTTTTTTTTTCTCTTTAACTCAACAGAACAAGTTCATTGGCTGAACTGAAGTATCTGGGTACATCTTTTGCTGAATGGGATCATCACCAATGGTCTTGATGAGGGGATTGCCTACACCCTCAGTAAGTTTGCAGATGACACCAAGTTAAGTGAAAATATTGATCTGCTTTAGGGAAGGAAGGCTCTACAGAAGGATCTGGACAGACTGCATTGGCCAAGGCCAATTGTATGAGATTCAACAAGGAGAAGTGCCAGGTGCTGCACTTGAGTCACAACAACCCTGTGCAATGCTACATGTTTGAGGAAGAGTGGTTGGAAAGCTGCCCAGCAGAAAAGGACATGGAGGCATTGGTCAACAGTCAGCTGAACAGGAGCTGGCAGTGTGCCCAGGTGGCCAAGAAGGCCAATGGCATCCTGACATGTGTCAGAAATAGTGTGGCCAGCAGGACTAGGGAAGTGATTGTCCCGTTGTACTCAGCACTGTGAGACCACATCTCAGATATTGTGTTCAGTTCTGGGCCCCTCACTACAAAAAAAAATATTGAGGTGCTAGAGCACTGTTGTGGATGAAAATATTTGACACAGTTATGATTTAGTAACAATTCAAGATTTAATAATGGTGTTAGGTAGATCAAAAGGTTAAATTTTAACAGCACTTAATGATTGACCAATATAAAGATTAACAAAGTGATTTGGTAGAATATGTTATAATTAAAATAGTGACTTAATTACAGATTCAAGAATGTCAAGATTCACACTAATTTACTACAAGGTATTCTAAATCTCTCTCTATGTATGTATACATGTATAAACACAGAACATATGCACACGCAGACAGAAATATTTGGATATCCAGTAAAATATATAGACAGCCACACTCATGAAGACAAATATGTGTATTTTAGCACATAGATAGGTAAAGAGGTGGATGCAAGAGACTAGCCTATAGTTAAAATTTCCCTCTTCTTGAGTCTGGAGCAAATACTTAAAATGCATCGGTATTTCTCAATGGGCAATATCTGAGTTTCAAGTAGTCTGACTTCACCTTGGCCTTCCATCATCTTTGTAGGCAGATGATCTTCAAACTTCAAAAGGTCTGAGCCTGAGAGGCGTCCCAACTCAGGGAGATGCTGGTCACCGCCCACTGCGATCCAGGAGAGCTCAAAGGGGTTTGCTTAGAATCGCTATTTATAGAGTCCTAGATAATTGCCTTTCATCAGGTACTTTTCCATTTCAGCTCAACTTGGGTGAGGAAATACTCTTGTACTTTCCACCAGTTGCACAGGTCCAGAACTTGCTATATACCCCCTTTGAGCCACGACCCAGGTACAGATGTACTAGGCTGTCAGGATGTGATTGTCATTATTGTTCATGTGTGATAGGGGAAGCAGGATCCAGGTATGTTAAGGGGGTGCCTTAGTTCTCTGTGCTTTTGTTATTACTGTTCTCAAGTGGTAGGGGAGGGGCCAGGAACCAGGTATGCTAAGGGTGTGCCTTAATGCTCTGGTCCATTACCTTTCCTAATTCATCCTGGGTTGGCATGTGGCCCTGGGGAGAAATTACACCAAGCACTGAGTGGCCCAAGAGTCGGAGGGAGTTGCACCACAACAAGAACATCCAAAAAAGAACAACAAAGCTGGTGAAGGGTCTAGAGCACAAATCTTATGAGGAGCAGCTGAAGGAACTGGGGTTGTTTAGCCTAGAGAAAAGGAGGCTGAGGGGAAACCTTATCACACTCTACAGCCACCTGAAAGGAGGTTGTAGTGAGGTGGGTGTCAGTCTCTTCTCCAAAGTAACAAATGATAGGAGAAGAGGAAATGGTCTCAAGCTGTGCAGGGGAGGTTTACATTGGATATTAGGGAAAATTTCTTCACCAAAAGGGTTTTCAAGCTTTGAAAAAGGCTGCCCAGGGAACTGCTTGAGTCACCATCCCTGGAGGTATTTGAAAGAGGTGTAGATGTTGAACTCAGGGACATGGTTTATTGGTGGACTTGGCAGTGTTTAGGTTAACAGTTGGACTTGATGATCTTAAGGGTCTTTTCCAACCTAAATGATTCTGTGATTCTATGATCATCTAGATAACAACAGTACATACTACTTATGCTGTTTTTTCAAAGAAAGGTACCTTGTCAATAAATACACTATTAAGGTTACAATTGCCGGTGGGAAATGGAAGATCAGTCTATTAATGCAAAGTAACAGTTACCATCTACTTGGGGGGAAAAATTGCAGCATAAGAAGATTTTTTCATTAGATCACATTAGAAAAAAATCCCATTTTCTGAGGAATTAATATAAATATTAATGTAAAGAAAACAATTACTATAAAAATGAATGTAAAGAAGAATGTAATTACAGTAAAAAGCAACACAATGAAATCTATGTCAAACACAGTGAAATTGTGAGTTGTTGGAAGCTGAAGTTTGGCAACTGAATGTCTGAAAAAAGCAGGAAATTTTTTAATATTCTCTCAGCCTTATTTTGAGATTAGTTTTTTCTAAATAAAGTGAATGCAATTGTATATGTGTACTGTAATGTCTTGATATCTTGATAATGTTAACAGGTATTGAAGAACAATGTTTCCAAATTTAGGATCTGAATGCTCCCTATCCTGATAAAGCCTATATAGAGAAAAGGAAACTTCAGTGTCTTGCACAGTTAAATAAGTAACATGCCAGTTGGATATCAAAGTATTTTCACAGATTAAAATAAACAAATAAAAACAGCTCAGTTTTATTCAGATATACTAAAGCAACAGGTGGATTCTTCATAGATGTTTTAATAAATGCCTATATTACTTGGATTCAGGAGTGACATCACAGTCTGTTTCTGAGTGATGTGTGAGATTCACAGAACTACTTGACTCAAATGGAAATAGTGGGTCTTCAGTACTTTTGAAAAACACAATTCAAGTGAGTATATCTAAAAAATAAATATAAAAACTTTGTAGAGATGCACAGCTGAAAACTGCTCCTTCAAGTTCATCTACATGAATTCATACCATTCATGTATAACAAATAGAAAAAAAATTATTTTGTACAAAGAAAAATGAACTATTATAAGATCAGCTCAAAGCAAGTATTAGAAATCACAGGGAAGCACAACCATCAGTAAGAAGTTTTACTTAGCAAGCTAATTACCTGTTAAATTCCTCTTCAAGGATCTGATGACAGCTAAGCCAGTTTTTAATTTTATGTGTCCATAATAATACACTGACCTCATACACCACACAGCAATCTGGGAAAATTGATCTAAAACTTCTGGTCCTCAGTGAATTCATTTTCCCCTCTTAAAACACAAATCAACTAATTTAGCAGACAGCATTTCATTAGAGAGAGAAATTCAGTAACATAGATTAACTGGGCAACACTCAATATCCAGTGAGTGCTTTTCTTGAAGTTTTACTATTTACAGCCCTCTTCTCTGACTTTTTTCATGAAGCAGCTGCTGCACCAGCTAGTTGATTCTGATTTCCAGTAATAGCAGCTTGCATGTGAGGGACTCTGACCTACTTAGGTTGGTTGAAGTTGAAAGATAACTTAGAAAATAGCTCTCAGACTTGATGGTAAGGAAATACTGCTTCTTGCTCATAATTATACCTTATGGAAAATTCATATGTTTCTTAATTACTTGTAAAAGAAAGCCTTATTAGAAGGTCCAGAACAGTCACTCTGTGAGTGCAGACAATCATATCCAATATCTTTCTCAAGGTGAAGAACTTCCGCTTTCCCCACTGAGTTTTGTGATTCCCCAATCTATTTTTGTGAACATCACATCAGTCCCCAGTTCAATTAATAAATGAAGCATTTAATAATTTTTTGATATATATATATTAATTATATATTTTCAATTTTAGAGCAGCCTGCATAAAAGAATTGAAAAGCTATAAAACAACAGGGATCCCTAATAGAATCTGTTGTTTATGTGCCTTGAGAGGTGCAAACATTCCTGAAAGTTGGAAAAATGTGTAGACACACAGTCTGTGTTTCAAAGACCATTACAATTTTTAGCTTATAGAATATTGTGTCTATCGCAATTTTTTTAAGGCCAACAACCACCCAGGTACATTTAAGCTTACATGACATTTAAAAATACAGACAGTACATATCTGCATCTGCAACCAGCCAGCCACCTATATTTAAAAGTGAGTTCTCATGATCATGTGAGTCTTTGGGAATCAGCATACTGGTAAGCACTGAAAACATTAATAGTGACAGTCATTACACATCAGGAAACTAAATATCTCATTAGAGCAAGGCAGAAGAGGAGTGACATTAGCAGGGAATGACATGAGAAGAGAGGATTCCTGTGCTATGGAGAAGAGCACTAAACAAAATGCAACATGTTCCAGACACAGAAATGAGAACAGCTATTTTAAAGTGAGCAAATCAGCAGTAAAGGAGTAAAGGAGAAATCAGCAGTATCTGCCAAGCTTGTGAGCGATTATTGACAGGGGCAGGGGGAAATGGGATGCCAAAGATTCGCTGATGAGTGTATGAGCATCCACCTGCCAAGAGCCAGGAAACTGACAAGTCATTTAAAGAACTAGGAGAAAAAATATCAGGACTGAAAGCTGTCAGGACTCTAGGAAGCATTTGAATGGCTACTCACTCTTCACAGATCCTGTCTTTCTAAAGATAATCTCACTGCACAAATTGTTAAAGAGGCTTCTCTTTCCAAAGAACTTAAATTTGTCACTTGCAACACAGACCGAGTACAAGTGACTCTATATGGGAATTATTCACCACATTGTTCCATTTGTATAAGCCATTATTTTAGGTTTCAGCTAATGCAGAGCTGTCTCTCTATAATCACTCTCTGGTTCATTTTGTACTTAGCAATAAGAAAAATCTTATGACCTTATACAATTTCCAAGATAAGGTATTTGAAAAAAACCAGATTTATTTTGAGATGTGCAGCACAGAGCAATATGTATTTAGCAGGTGGTGTCAGCATAGTGAAGCTATATGTTCGCAACTGTTTAGTGAACAGGAGAGCTCTACCTTGATCCTGCTATGTTTGATCTAAATATATTCACCAATGGATGCACTTTGTGTGGATTTATATCTTTTCTTTGAGAGGAACCAGGCTGTAGGGTTTTTTATTATGTTAACCACTACACTGGCATTACAAATTGCAGTTTTTCCCCTGAGAAAAATTTCATGTCAAATATTTATTTTCTCATTTATTTTCATATTTCTATGTAATTGTTCTATAGCTGAAAAAAAAATATATATTCCAAAACTTTTGATTTACTTTGTAATTTTAATCAGCAAGTTAAGGAAAAGAATGAAATTAAATAACATGAGTAACTACTGTCAACATTCACATTTTAACATGAAAACCCCATGTTTTTCAGGGATTTGTTAAACATTTATATATACCTTTCAGAAACTAATTTAATCTTTACCAGTTGTAAGAGCTAGATTTGGAAATGCTTTCTAAGGCAGTACAAGACTAAATAATATTTGATCACCTCCAACGATCACTCCACGAGATCTCCTTTGTGAATATTTAAGCCTCCTTTTTATGTTCAGTGGAAGCCTTCCAGAGGTTCTTCTCTCATTTAGTTCAACTGTAAATGTTGAACCATGAAGGTGTAAATGGCGTCCATCTCTTAAAGTTGTGAAGGTTAATATTTCCTCACTGAAGTAAAGAGTTCTTCAGATATCCATCAGTTGAAAAGGTGATGCAGTTTTCTCAGTTTGAGCAGTAAAGAGCTGAACAGCTGGCACTGATTAAATATAAAACCTGAGGTGTTCATTTACTCTTGATGTCTAGTTTCTGAAGTAAAATAACCACTTTAAACACTAGACATCAATGACTAGTAAAATAAAATGTAAAATGCTGCAAAACTGTACTAATTAAGCTGTAAAACTGTGTTGGAAATCACCTGAGTACAGGGAACTCTTTTCATTAACTCTCTTCTCAGGAAAGTATAGTTATTTTCACCATTGCTTTGAAAATATGGAACATTATTACTGGAAAATTAGTTGTTACAATCGAACGTTGTTTGATTTTTCAATCTTGAGGCTAATTATGAACCTCTAATATAATATTTTGCAAGGTATACTGTCATATTATATATTCATTTAATACCCTTTATGAAAAATATTGGGGGAAATTATGTCTTTTTTATTATGTCCTTCGATTTCTGTAATAGATCTAATAGGTTAGAATATTTATCTTATATTTAGATGTCAGATTTTGAAAATCCTTTTCACATTTGTTTGTATTTTATATGAAAAGTGATACCATCTGCCTAACTGGGCTACTCACATCAGATATCGCTCCCTGGCTCCAGTGTAACGAGACATGCATTAGTCTAAGGGATTATGCAAAGGTGATCCTGAATTTCATGCAGACAGATTCTTCACTCCTTCATATTTTCTAACAAAATGTCTTCTCCCACGTGGTGGGTTATGAGGGAGGTGAATCTTCTGAATTCCTGAGAATCCACATACCAGTGGAAGAGCGTGCCAAGTCACCACAATGACTCAGAAGAACAACTGAGGCCATTCTCTCTTGTCCTATCACTTGTTACTTCATTAAAAGAGACTCATCCCCAGCTCTCTGCAACCTCCTTTCAGGTAGTTGTAGAGGGCGATGAGGTCTCCCCTCAGCCTCCTCTTCTCCACACTAAACAACCCCAGTTCCCTCAGCCGCTCCTCGTACGACATGTGCTCCAGACCCTTCACCAGCTTCATTGCCCTTCTCTGGACACGCTTGAGTAATTCAATGTCCTTTTTGTAGGGAGGGGCCCAAAACTGAACACAGTAATCAAGGTGCGGCCTCACCAGTGCCGAGTACAGGGGTAAGATCACTTCCCTGTCCCTGCTGGCCACGCTATTGCTGATCCAAGCCAGGATACCATTGGCCTTCTTGGCCACCTGGGCACACTGCTGGCTCATGTTCAGCCGGCTGAACATTTTTCCATAAACACAAAGAAATAGTGCACTATTAATAATCACAAATATGATAATTTTCTCTGTTTACCTCATAGAAGGTGGGAAGGGAAGTTTTTCATAATATGATCTGCACACAGTAATTGAGCAGTTACAGTGTCAGATAATATACATGTCTGTTAATACACTTCTTAGAATAATTAATGCCTAAGAATAATGTTTCATGGGTATGTAAGAAAAATAGTAGTAAGAAAAGAGTCAATATATGGTCAGGTATTTAAAACTTTGGACAAGTATAGATCTCGTATGTTTCATTTTCTGATAGGTATTGGGCTAGTTCATGTTTTAACTCCAGAGAAAAAAATATTATCTCTTTGGGTCATGTTTATTTAAATACTCCTATGACATGGAGCTTGCAGTATCTGGTCATCACAAACAATGTAAATTGTTGTAAAATGTAACCTGCCTAAGACTAACAAAGTTCCAAACATTAGTTCTTTTATGGCCGTTTTCTTTCATACTTGTTTTATAAGCACCATCATAAAACAAATTTAATTAAAAAAGACCAGGCAACGAACACGATTTTTAGCCAACTGAAATGTTACAGAACGTGTCATTTCATTGTTTATCTTACTCTTCATGCTTGGTCAACAAAGAGAAGTTTCCCAGAGGTACTACCTTCTTCATCTTGCTGGACTGCTTGATATGCATTTCCATATAGTTAATAGGTGTTTGTTTACCATATTTGTCTGTGTTTATATGTAGGGGGTTTATTTTTTTAGACTGGATTTTGTTCTGGATATAAACCACAGTTAATGCATGCTCTTGAATCATTCCTATCTTTTTAAACTGGATTAGGAAAGTGACATAAGAGAAAGATAACAAAAGGACATCGGAAAAGGGACTTTTGAATAGTTTTCAAACTGCTGAGGCCTTTACCCAGACCAGTTGGAATCTTTGTTTCCATTCAGGTGTGCTTACTCCTAATAGGACTAGTGTTCTTTGTAATGGAAACACCACAGGAGGAGACTGACAATAGGAAATCTCCACCAGTTCCTTTTGATATAAAGACTCTGTGAAGGACAACACTACATCACAACTCATAAACATAAGTTAGAGAATGGAAATCAAGAAGTTAGGAAGAGACTGTTGTAAGAGTAGCTATTTGTTGTGGATTAACTTCAACCAGCAATTAAGCACCACACAGCTGCTTGCTCACTCCCCGCTGTGGGATGGGGAAGAGAATCAGAGGAGTAAAAGTGAGAAAACTCATGGGTTGATATAAAGACGGTTTAATAAGTAAAGCAAAAGCCGTGCATGCAAACAAAGCAAAACAAGGAATTTATTCACCACTTCCCACAGGCAGGCAGGTGTTCAGCCATCTCCAGCAAAGCAGGGCTCCATCACATGTAACAATTACATGGGAAGACAAACGCCATCACTCTGAACATCACCTCACTCCTTTTTCTTCCCCCAGATTTATATGCTGAGCATGACGTCATATGCTATGGGATCTCCCTTTGGTCAGTTGGGGTCAGCTGTCCCAACTGTGTCCCCTCCCAACTTTTTGTGCACCCTCAGCCTACTTTCTGGTGGGGTGTTTTGAGGAGCAGAAAAGGCCTTGACTCTGTATAAGCACTGCTCAGCAGTAACTAAAACATCCCTATGTTATCAACACTGTTTTCAGCACAAATACAAAATATAGCCCCATACTAGCTACTGTGAAGAAAACTGACTCTATCTCAGCCAAAACCAGCACACCATCAAATGTTTTTTTATTACAGAATCACAGAAAGTTGAGATTGGAAGGGATCTCTGGAGGTCATCTGGTCCAACCCCACTTCCACCTAGAAACAGTTGCCCAGGACTATGTCCAGATGGCTTTTGAATATCTTCAAGGATGGAGACTCCACAACCTCTCTGGGCAACCTGTGCCAGTGCTCGGTCACTCTCACAGGAAAAAAGTGTTTCCTGATGTTCAGAGGGAACCTCCTGTGTTTCAGTTTGTGCCCACTGAAAGTCCCAATCACAAATATGAAACTGAAATTTGTGACTGGGACTTTATGAAGTCTCAGTCACAAATACTCGGAAAGTTGCTGTCTTTCATCACATCCTTTCTTGAGTGATCTTTGGTCATTGTATATATTTATATGAGTATATGTGTGTGTGTGTATATGTATGTATGTGTGTGTGTATATAAATGTAAGTATATGTATATGATGTAGTCATATGCATATGCAAATGTGTATATATATATGTATATGTGTGGGATCTAAAAGGCCCACAGCACTGTGAGGTTAATGTAAAATGGCAAACTGAATAACAAGATACTGGAATTGGGATTTGAAAGAGATTGTTTGTATATAAATGTTTGGTCACCCATAGAAATTTTATGGCAATCTATTTCTAAGAGTACCAGATGAGTTCAAATGTATTTGATGATATTAGAATTAGGTAGAAAATTTGAAGTCTAATTTTTTTTCAGATGGATGGTAAAGTAGATGAAGACTCTAAAATCCTCTATTCCTCTTAGCAGCAATTAAGAACATGGACATACTCACAAAAAAAAAAAAGGCAAGAAAAACTCATTGCTAAAATGCATCACTATTATTGAATTATATAATTTATTTAAGGTATTTAAATTATGCTTAAATGATCACAGTATAAATATGTCATCATAGACAACTAAGAAAAAGAATGTCTGTAAAAATTTTTGTGAATTATGTTGTGCTGTGCACTATTTTATCATTTTTACTTCAAGAAATGATCTATAAAATGCTTTTCCTTAAATCCATGAAAATATATAAAGGTGTACCTTGTGATGTAAATGACCATAAATTGAGACTGGCTGTTGAAAATATATGTAGTATAACTCATATTTCCAATAAGAAATAAAAAAATCCATAATAGACATAATGTAGTTGCTTTTTGTGAATAAAATTGTCACTATTTATTGCTCTAGTAGGAACCATATTTGTTAAAATGCAAACAAGAATCCATAACTATGATATATGCAAATGAGTAATATATTATTTAAATAAACCTGAGCTCTCACTGTTTTTTCATTCAAATATTTTTGCATTTGCTGCTGCTACAAGTAGCTATATTTAAAGCTCAAAAAGAAAACTTATTTTTCTTGTGTGCTATTAATGAGTTTATGTCTTACTGTATATACAATAAATGCCCAATAAATTTCTGTGAAAAGAAGTCTCAGTAAGCACATTAAATGTGAGGCTAAAACAGATCATTAACTTTATCTAATTTTGTGAACTATTTAATTCAGTCATTTGATAAGTTATTTTCTATTTGTATTAGTGTCAACCACACAAAAACTGAAATTGAATCCATTTTTTATTTGATATGAAGTAAATAAAGTTTCTTTCAGTTTGCTGAAAAGATCTACAAAACTTGGTTGTCAGGAGGTCTGATCACTATATGAAAAACCTCTTGTGATTCACCATAAGAGCAAAGGCACTGAGAAATACTGAGGTATATTCAGCCTTTGAAGAATGTACTAAATTTGACTTTTTTAATCTATCATTAATCCAACTCTCTATGACATTTTATAGCCATCAAATCACTGCATTAGGCTGTTTCACAATAATCGTAATTATGCAAATCATTTAAATGCCCCAAAATAACATAAAAAGCAGATGGAAACATCAGAAATTAAACCCAGCAATGGTATTTCTAAACTTCTGAGCTGAGTCTCAGGAGTCTTTATTGGGCCTGAATTTTGCTGTGATGTCTTGCAGTTAAAAGATGCTTAGATTTCCCTTCTAAAGATTTGTCTGAAGGCATCAAACTCTTTGTCTGCTTCAAATTTCTTTAATGAATCTTAGCTCTTTAATTTGACAAAGCTTTCTATAATATAGAGAAGCTTCACCAACTGTTTTTCTTGAATCATTACTTTAAATGTCACATTTAAAGTCAGCCATTTTAGAGTTTCTTACTGTACAAAAAAAGCCTTGGGTACAACTAAGTTAAGGCTACTAAGTAAACATGAAATCCAAATTTATACTGAGCATGGTGACACAAACGGAAAGAAAGGTAATAGAAACTGAAAGTTTAGTGAAACTGAATATTAAATAAAAAACAGATGAAAATTTAAGGGCTTGGTCTTGTTTCCAGTTGACACTATAAACCTCCTACTGTTTAATTTTCTGTAAGAATATTGGTTAATCTGTTAGTTTCATAGAAGTGTAATGATGTAAGTTTTGCTGCAATTATTCCTTATCTAATAGCTATGTATGCAAAAACTGAAGATCCAGTCTTGTAAGATGTCTACAGTTTCTGACTGCTGTCTGAGAAATCCCAGTATTTTTTTTTCAGTGCACCCTGAGTTGCAACATGTTTTGCAGAACCAGTGGATAGCACCCTTGGTTAGACTAGGTTCTAGGCCCTGGAAAGGTAGTTACAAAGAACTCAGAAGATGTTGACTTTGTAAATGAGGATGTAGCATTTGCATTAACCCAACTCAGCAATAACATAAACTAGACTAAACCATACTGAAAACTGCAACAAGCATGAGGAAATGTGAAGAGAGGGTTGACTGCTTATGGCAGACATGGTAATGCCTCTGTTTGGATGGAAAAGAGTAGTTCTACGTATCATCTGGAAGCACAGAAAGTGACTGGTGAGGGCAGGAAAGCATTGTGGTAAACAGAAGAAGGAAGGTCTTGTACTAGCATCAAAGAATGGCAAAGAAACCAAAGAACCTGTACTCAAACAATCTCCTCTATCTGTTGCTTTGTTTACTTTTAATAGATGCTGGAATAATTTTAATGAAAATTGTGTTTGTTGATTAAGAAATGACACATTAAGTAAATGGTCAACAATGTGTCACTGTACTTTAAAGTGTCAGTTGCTTCAATCTTGGGATAGCTGTTCCTACCTCTTAAGAGATGGTCCAAGAAAAGACTAAGAATATTCTCAGCTGTTGTGCAACAATGCTCAGGCAACAAGTGTGTTTTGTGATCCTCTTCATCAATCATGAAAGTCTGAAATTCATCATAGATGCATTTACTTGGTTACAAATTACTCTCTTGAAAACCTGTAGCCATTTATTTGGGTTTGAATATCTTTTTCTGCTAAATGGTATTATTTCTAAAACAAATTGGGCTATTGTCCTATAGCTGGGAACACACTTCATAGCAGAAACATGTGGACTCCAGGTAGGACCCTACTGAAACTGCTTTAGATTCGATGGCATTTTGCTGAACTTGAAATATTAAAAATCTCTATACTATATTGCATTATTTTATGTCATATGATGAGAAGTGGACAACCCCAGACACCAGTTACTTCCTAGTTTAGCCAATGTACTTTTATTCACAAGCTTTAGCAAGCTCCACTTCTAATCTAGTCAGACGTTTTGCACCTACTGTTCCAAATGAAGAGCTCTTCCAAAGGTTGATTGTTCTACAGATGGGGGAACTTCTGGCCCCTAGGTTAATTTTTTCCACATATTTCTATTTGTTCTCATGACAATACTGGGGTTTAATGCAAATAGCTCATGTTTTTCCTTGGTAAATCCACTTTGGACAAATTTCAAAATCAAAAATACATAAATACAAGATCTTCTTCTTATATCAATTTCAGAAGACATACATACATAGACACTAAAATAGTATAAAATTTAACCGAGCCGAAAACCATTAACTTTTAATTTTTCAAGTTAAAATCCAAACAAGATATGAATAAGATCTTTTCTTTTCACATACAGAAAATTGAATCAATGGTCATTTAAAAAAAAAAAATAAAAAAGAAGACATCTATCTAAGTGCCAGGTTGCCCTATGCAGCCAGGGCTTCCCTCACAGTCTGTTCTAAAAGCTGACATTTCAGTGCAAATCTCAAAAGACAAAAAAATGCAATGCATACCGTTAGAGGGAACACAATAGCTTGCTGATGTGTCATACACAGGAGATAACATAAATATTTTCCCAGTTATTGTTCTCCATGGATTCACAATTGGATGTATGCTCAATAGAGCAGAAACTACTTGTTCACTTTGCAGTTTTTGAAAAGATGCATATCTTTTCTAGTTATGTAAATATCTCATATATAACTGCTTTGTCTTTCAGATTTGCCACCTCTTCCTTTTGTGACTGTTCGTTGTGGTTTCTCATGTTACAATGTCTATGTGGTTTTGTGATCTTTTGTTCTTTGTGGAAGAATGCATGCTATTCAGAAACTTCTAAGGCAAGCCACTTTCAATTTTTTGTTGTACTATATGGCCCCTTCCATCCACAGCCAAATCTGACTTAGCATAGACATCAGGAAATCACTAGGGCAGTTGATACTCATCTTGTTTCCTTTTATTCTAATATGTCTGGGGAAAGGAGTTGAATTTTACTTATGCTCTGGTAAGTTTAGAAGCTGAACTGTGGAGCACGAAGTGAGAATCAGTCTTATTTAACTAACAAATAGAAATTATTGAAAATGCTCAAGTATATTGTTGTAGTCTAAACCTGTCCAGCAGCTCAGCTGCATCCAGCCACTTGTTCACTCCCCCATATTAGGATCAGGGAGAGAATCAGAAGGGTAAAAGTGAGAAAACTCATGGGTTGAGATAAAGACCATTTAATAAGAAAAGCAAAAGCCATGTGCACAAGCAAAGCAAAATAAGGAATTCATAAACTAATTCCCATTGACAGGCAGGTGTTTTGCCATTTCCAGGAAAGCAGGGCTTTATCACATATAACACAGTTACTTGGGAAGACAAACACCATAACTACAGATGTGCCCCCTTCTTCTTCCCCCAGATTTATATACTGAGCATGACGTCATATCGTGTGGAATACACCTTTGGTCAGTTGGGGTCAGCTGTCCCAGCTGTGTCCCCTCCCAACTTCTTGTGCACCCCCAGCCTACCCACTGTTGGGGTGGTGTGAAAAGCAGAAGAGGCCTTGACTCTGTGTAAGCACTGCTCAGTAGTAGTGAAAACATCCCTGTGTTATCAACACTGTTTTCACCACAGATCCAAAACATAGCACCATACAAGCCACTATGAAGAAAATCAACTCTATCCCAGCCAAAACCAGTACATATGTATATACTTTCCCTTCCTTTACCATCACTCTCATTTACTTCAGCCTTGCAATTCAGTTTCAAAACTTATTATGGAAGTAGAAGTAAACTTAAAAAATAGAGAGCTATGCAACTCATTGCCTTTCTCAAACTTGACCACCTCCTATGTGATTTCTATGCATCTGTTATTTACATGGAGCTCTGAAGATGACTCATGCCAATACAGAGACTATGTTTTCCTTGAACCTTTGAAGAATAATAAGCAGAACAAAATCAAAACTGAATATTCTCATAGTTTCAAGGAGAAAAACGTGTAAGAAGAGACAGCAAAGTACTTTCACTTTTCATCACATCATGCCTAAATGCAGTCAGAAGTTATTTGGGAAAATGCAGCATGAGGCTACTAGAATAAATGTGACTGCCTTTGTCAAGTTCTGTGCTATTACAACTGGACTGCTTCTGGTATTTAGGTGAAGCTGAATATCTCTATTTTAAAAACCTATGAATAAAGGACATCTATTTTTGTTATCAGAGCTTATATATAACCTATATCTCACACCTGTGTACTCCAGAAATAAAGAACAGTTAAACTCTTCATCTATATCCTACTCCCAAAACTAATTAAACAATATGAAATTATGAGCAAAAATAAAGAGAAATTGCAGCATGCTTTATATAAACTTTCTCCTGATGTTGCAGTAGGCATCCATGCCCTCTGTAGGAGTCTCTGTGGTTAATAATGAGATAGTGCAGCAGCTCTACAATCAACTGGACATGGAAAGTCTTTCTCCTTTGCTTACCTCTTATTTTCAGCACAAATCCAAATACCATAACTTTGTTTGATACCTTCTTTCCTCAAGAATTTAATCAATTACAAATGTTAGTTGAAGGAGGTTAGAGGCAGAGAAAATTATACACACCAGGCTATGTCTGCACAAACCTAGGTGCAGGGGGACTGTAGTCTAGATCTGAGATCACGTATCACAAACCATCTTGAAACCTTACTTTTTACTGTATGGAATGCAGCCAAGAGAGCAAACACTTTCCAGAATTAACATCAGTTACCTAATATGTATCCCTTTCTCTTCTGCTTACTAGCAAATTGTCCATAAATCTGCTGGACAGTCCCTTTAAAGTACAAGAGGTGTCATACAAACAGATTTATCCAAATTGTTGTTAAATAAAAAGCTTGGGAAGAAAATAGTCAGTACAGTTTCTTCAAGCAGGAGTGAAACTGGCAAGAAAAGTGTCTTCCTCCACTGCCCACAACCTGTGCTCAAGAGTGAGGAAAGATTACTGCAGTGGAAGTGCTTTCTGTATCTATTTCACCTTACTGCCAGTGAAAACTAACATTGCCACAACTATTTGCTGAATTGACTTGAATACCTAAAAATTATCATCACAGTGTTAAAATAAACTGTGTACTTTTTTTTTCAAGATTTGAATCTTGAACACCTTTTTTGTGTGTTGACTTTTGGGAAATTGATTTTGAGCACTAGAAAAATATTCTTGGACCGTCTTCCATGTACATGATTTAAGGCACAGACAAAAGCACTTCTTTTTGAGGGTTTTGAAAGATGCTGAAGCTGTTCAGGACATATAGTTACAAAGCTCTGTTGTTTTCCACAATACTTCCTATGAAAACAAAGCTAAAAAAAAAAAAAAAAAAATTAATTATTTACTAAAAATAACAAGTTCTCATTTTATTTCTTTTGTGTACAAAATCAGTGTTGTCAGATCTTACAAATTTATCCTGAACCCTGTGATTCCAGCATTCTTCTTGAAGACAAACATTCTGGATGTTTCAAATTAGTAGGCTCCCCTTTAATTTTTTATTTCAGTATGGCCACATAAGAGGAAAAAAAGATAAAACTTTATGAAACCAAAGTTATTTTGCTGTTTCTCATTATAAAATGCAAATACTACCCTGCTTTCATGCTGAAGCTTGTTACTGACACTATATTTCTATAGAAGCTCTCCAAACATTCAGAGACTTATATGGTGGGGAGAAAGTGGCATATCTTCTGACAGAAGGAGACGATCCATTTTCAAAGATCTCTGCATGTTAAGAGAGTTAAAATCACAGAATCACAGAATCATCTAGGTTGGAAAAGACCTTGAAGATCATCCAGTCCAACCATTAACCTAGCACTGACAGTTCCCAGCTACACCATATCCCTAAGCGCTATGTCAACCCGACTCGTAAACACCTCCAGGGATGGGGACTCCACCACTTCCCTGGGCAGCCCATTCCAACACCTAACAACCCGTTCTGTAAAGAAATACTTCCTAATAACCAGTCTAAACCTTCCCTGGCACAACTTGAGGCCATTCCCTCTTGTCCTATCGCTTGTTACTTCATTAAAGCAACTCATCCCCATCCTCTGCAACCTCCATTCAGGTAGTTGTAGAGGGCGATGAGGTCTCCCCTCAGCCTCCTCTTCTCCACACTAAACAACCCCTCAGCCTCAGCCGCTCCTCACAAGATGTATGCTCCAGACCCTTCACCAGCTTGATTGCCCTTCTCTGGACACACTCGAGTAATTCAATGTCCTTTTTGTAGTGAGGAGCCCAAATCTGAACACTGTAATGGAGGTGCAGCCTCACCAGTGCCGAGTACAGGGGCAAGATCACTTCCTTGTCCCTGCTGGCCACGCTGTTTCTGATACAGGCCAGGATGCCATTAGCTCATGTTCAGCCAGCTGTCAATCAACACCCCCAGGTCCCTCTCTGACTGGCAGCTCTCCAGCCACTCTTCCCCAAGCCTGTAGTGCTGCTGGGGGTTGTTGTGGCCCAAGTGCAGCACCTGGCATTTGGCCTTACTGAAGCTCATCCAGTTGGCCTTAGCCCATCGCTCCAGCCTGTCCAGATCTCTCTGCAGAGCCTCCCTACCCTCGAGCAGATCAACACTCCCACCCAACTTGGTGTCATCTGCAAACTTACTGAGGGTGCGCTTGATCCCCTCGTCTAGATCATCAGTAAAGATGTTAAACAGGAGTGGCCCCAAAACCGAGCCCTGGGGGACACCACTCATGACCAGCCGCCAACCAGATTTAACTCCGTTCATCACAACTCTTTGGGCCCGGCCATCCAGCCAGTTTTTTACCCAGCAAAGCGTGTGCCCATCCAAGCCACGGGCAGCCAACTTCGCCAGGAGAATGCTATGGGAAACAGTGTCAAAGACCTTACTGAAGTCAAGGTAGACAACATCCACAGCCTTTCCCTCATCCAATAAGCAGGTCACCCTGTCATAGAAGGAGATCAGGTTTGTCAAGCAGGACCTGCCTTTCATAAACCCATGCTGACTGGGCCTGATCATCTGGTTGTCCTGCAACAGAGTACTCAGGATGAGCTGCTCCATCAGCTTCCCGGGCACTGACGTCAAGTTGACAGGCCTGTAATTTCCTGAATCATCCTTCCGACCCTTCTGATATATAGGCATTACATTGGTCAATTTCCAATCTGTCGGGACCTCCCCGGTCAGCCAGGACTGCTGGTAAATGATGGAAAGCGGCTTGGCGAGCACCCCAGACAGCTCCTTCAGCACCCTCGGGTGTATCCCGTCTAGTCCCATAGACTTGTGTATGTCTATGTGATGCAGTAGGTCACTGATTGTCTCCTCCTGGAATGCAGGGGCGTTGTTCTCCCAGTCTCTGTCTTCCGGCTGAGGAGGCTGGATTCCCTCAGTACAACTAGTCTTGTTATTAAAGACTGAGGCAAAGAAGGCATTAAGCACCTCAGCCTTTTCCTCATCACTCGTTACCATGTTTCCTCCTGCATCTAGCAGGGGATGGAGGCTCTCCCTGGTCTTTCTTTTGCTACTGACGTACTTATAGAAACATTTCTTGTTATCCTTGATTGCTGAAGCTGAAGATTATTTCATGATCACTCTGCCCTAGTCGGCCTCCAACCGCCACATCATCCACCAGTCCTTCCCTGTTCACAAAGAGGAGATCCAGCAGGGCACCTTCTCTGGTTGGTTCACTTACCAGCTGTGTCAGGAAGTTATCTTTCACACATTCCAGGAATCTCTGGGACTGGTCCCTCTCTACTGTGTTGTATTTCCAGCAGATATCTAGGAAGGTAAAGTCTCCCACAAGAACAAGTGCAAGAGATTATGAGATTTCTCCTAAGTGCCTGTAGAATATTTCATCCACTTCTCTGTCCTGGTTGGGTGGCCTATAGTAGACTCCCACTACAACATCTGCCCTGTTGGCCTTCCCCCTGATTCTAACACAAGACGGTCCACTCTGTCTTCTCTACACTGGTTCTCGAAGCAATCATAACAGTCCCTAACACAGAGCACCACCCCACAACCTCTCCTTCCTTGTCTATCCCTCCTGAAGAGCTTGTAGCCATCAATTGGTGCACTCCAGTCATGGGAGACATCCCACCGTGTTTCTGTTATAGCCACTACATCATAATTTTCTTGTTGTATCATGGCTTCAAGCTCCTCCTGTTTGTTACCGAAAATGAGACCTGAAACTGTGAGAGACCAAGGGCTGGTGATTGCTTGTACTCTGAATATGTGCAGAAGGGCTCTCTCTGTTCCACTCTTTTTTTCTCACAATTCCTAAATCTTCCTTTCAGTGTTGGAGTTCAGTTCCATATTCTGCAACTGTCTGACTGAAACATGTTGCAGACCCTTGCATGCAGTGTTAAAATAAACACTATGTATTTTTGTGTTCTTGTTCCTATGGGATTTAAAAAAAAAAAAAAAAAAAGTAAAAAAAAGTGAAGGTAGAAGGAAAAATTAAAATGCAAAATCTATTTACAAGCAGTTATCCCTGCTTTGATGTTAATGGCTTATTATTGATTTTTCATTTAACAGTAAAAATTATTTCTGATAATATCTGGGAAGCAAGTAGAATTGACACGTTAATTCGATACTCTATAGATCAGGCTATGGTTTTTTTTCATTTTTCTTTTATGGAAATGTGGTTTTTTGCTTTCCTATACATTTTTCACTATAAGCATACTTCCCTAGCTCCCTAAAGTATCCCGAAAGGATAATAAAATGCATCACCTGAAACAAACCTGACAGTTCTAGTTGAAAATGTATTATCACTTTCTGTAACACATCTCCCTGGTACATCTTTGTAAACTATTCTCGATAAATTTTGTATTCAACACATTGCTGTTTACAAAGAGTAAATGAACAAATATATATACACACAACCTTGATATGTTGTTTAACAATTTATCTTAGAGAAAAAGAGTGCAAAGCAAGAAAATTCCACTTTGCGGATTAGCTTCTCACAAACATTTTCACCATAGCTATATCTTCTCTGATTGTTCAAGAGTAATAAATTATTTCATTTACTTGCCTGAGAAATTTATTTCTGAATTCATTATCTGGTTCCAAGATGATAGTAGGAATACTTTCTTCAGTGTTATTTTGGCACCTGTGAATTTCAGGAAAGTTTTCTGCATATGTAGTTACACAAGGACTCATGTTTGCATAATACTCACTGGGATATAAAGCCTTTTCCTTCTGTGAAGATGCTTGGGGAATAAAAAAAGTCTGTTTGTTTGTGAAAACAAACAGTGATAACATATGTTTTATCTAAAGCTTTCCCAGATATGTGTTTGAATAACCAAATTATTATGGTGTCTCCTCAAACTGTAAGCTAGCAACAATGAGCTGTTAATGTATTCTGTACTCTGTCATGTGTTGACGAGTGGTTTTGAATTGTGTCCTAGAGAATTTGTGATTGTGTTTCCCCATTTCTTTATAGGTGTGGATATCCTTAGTAATGACAGGGACTTGTCACTCTTCATACAGAGTTTGGTAAGTTCTTGTTAGAAATTAGAAATTTCTTCAAGTGCTATAAACCCTTACATTATAAACCAGAAGACCTTGGCTTATTATTCCTGATAAATCTTTATTTACTTGGTATTCTTAAGAAGTTACCTGATGTTTAAGTGGACAGGGTGAATAGTTCCACAGAAGAATTATATGCTTTTTGCCTTGCTGAGCCTGATGTTCTCAATGAGTTGGATTCCAAACCTTGGAAAAAGTAAACTTCCCCATATGATGAGAATGATTAAAGTGGGGAAACTTTCCAGTGCTCTGAAGGCTGCAGTATTATTTTTAGTGAAAAATGAATTCACACTGATCTGTGCAAGCTGTTTTAGCAAAATTCAAACTATCTTGAAAAAGGTAAAGAGTAAAAGGTATCTGGCAGCTCTGGAGATTTGTCTTCAGAAAGCCATTTTCTTCACTATTTTGTTCCTGTTGTTATTATTGTTATTACTTCAGCAAATTCATTAGTGAAAAAAGGTAGTTCTTACTTTCAAAAAGGGAATTTTATCTTGTTCAATTATTTGGAGAGCTTGTTGAGCTTCTTGGACTTTAATGATCCAAGAATGTAATTTTAGGACAGAGATTGAAATCAGAAAATTAGAGCTCAACGAACTGTTTCAAAAAATGAGAGCCAATCTGAACAAGCTGCAGTTAATTCAGCTGAATCAAACCATGGTATCATGAATTTAGGTGCTCTGGTTTATACTCCTGAAGTATTCATGACACATGCTAGCTAAGAGATAGTCACTCCCAGCTCTCAGCTACACGATTGCACTACTGGCTGCAGAATGGGTGACATGGCTGTTCCTCAGCTGCCACAGCTCAGAGTTCAGCATATTAAGATAATATGAAATGAGTGCAAGTTCAAGCTGACATTCTGGATTGTGATTTGTCGCTGCTCAAGGTGGATGTTTTGCCTCTTTCGCTAACATGGACAGCTGTGTGTTGCAGAGGGTGGGCAGGTGGGGAAACAGCTTTGAAAGCCCTCACAAGGATTGCCTGAGGTTGTGATTGAAAACCCTTAATGCATTAATGCATTAATGACATGTTGTCATCTGCATTATCACATGACATGTGTACCCAAGAAAGTTTTATTGTCCTAAAAGCAGCCTGTCATTTAGGGAGGAAAACAGTCCAGGAAAGCCAACACAGTCAGGAACAGTGTAGGTTACCTTTGCTGGGCAAGCATCAGGTCTCCTCTGTATGTAGTTCAGTCTCCATTTAGAGCAGAAATTTGAAGAGAACATAATCAAGATATTTTCTAATATTTATTTACTTGTAAAATGTATTACAATCCCATCAACCAAAACTAGAAGTGATCAATAAATATTCAAAGATAATTATGTTAGCTATTAAGTAAGTTTAAAGCAAACTAAATGTCAAGAATTAAAGGTATTTTACAGATGAGTGTCTCTTTCACTCTTGTTCCTATTCCTATGCAGGTTATACAGCGTGAAACTAACAAAGCCTACTTATCTTTCCACTAGTGATTTAAAATGTGTTCCTAATAACAGAAACTTAAAAAGAAAAAAGGCTATTATTTTCCATTTTAAGAGCTGTTCTTTCAGTTGCAATCTGACATTTTGAAGAGTACAATGAGAGAAATACTTACAGACTGTCAGAAAATAACACAGAAGATGTCTGTAGTGTAGTGTTGAGATACTTGGGATATTTCCTTGTAAAATATGCTGATGTAAAATTCAATTTAAAAATTAAATTTTAAATGTATTCATATTCAGTATGTGGAGCTGCTAGTAAGGGAAGAGGGTTTTGGCCTCATTCATTCATAAAGGGAGTCTCCATTGTTGCTGAAATTATGCTGGAGCCTATGTCATACTGTTACATAGAGCTGCATCTTCTGCAACTTTGATATGTTTGGCTTTGGGCTTATGGTATTACAGCATACTGTCTATTGAATCCTTCTTAAATGGGAGTCCAAATGTCCATACACTAAGGAGGAACTGTCAGTAAATGGTTGATGTCTTCTTGGCACACTTGAATTGTGGTGGGAATATAATTTCTAAGGAACAGAAATGTAAACATATCTCCATTACCCATGACTCTTTCCCTATAAACAATTGAACTCAGCCTTGAAAAGTCCACTAGAGCAAGTACTAATCAGTAAAAAGTGAGCCACACACAAGAATCCTATCTTGTTTGACAAACGTGCTAAATTATGGAAGAAATACCACTGGTTCCACACTTCTAGAAACACATTTTCTGAGATTAAATCATGCATCTTCCATGATTTGATTCTGTGCAAATTATCATTTATTATAGATTCATAACCAAAACCAATGTATTAAAATTTGGATAATTTTTTAAAAAATAAATATTCATGTACATTAATACTTCCATTGAATGCAGCTTCATAAAGCACATGCACATAAATATAGAGAAATATTTGTGTATAAAACATAGTTGGCCTCTTGACAGGCTGTAAGCATAGATTTAATGTTACTGCATTCTTGAGTTTATTTCTTGTTCCAGACTGTGTCAGCGTAACCTGTAAATGAAGAATAGGCTTTGGCCTTTGCAAAAGGCTTTTCTGTGTCTGTTGAAGCTCTAAGATGTGCAGTTCATCAGCAGCTTCTGGGAAAAATGTTGTTATGCTTTGCTCATACTTTCTTGCCCGAGGAGCACAGAAGCCTCTCAGACTGGTGTCACCAGAATGGCTTTCGAGTTAATTGAAAAGTATAGTCAATCTGCTTGGGATTTCTATCACTTGGAGCAAAGGGAAAAATTATATTTAACCAAGCCTTTGTAGTGTTTATGCATGATGTGTTCTAAGTGCCATGTCAGGCCCTAGATGAAAAGTAAACAGAAATGTAAACAAAAAGGAATTCCTTAGAAACACTGAAAAAATTTCTTACAAAAAACATTACCCGCAGTACCTTGAAAATTCATTGCTGTGATGAAGCCTTTTAGGGCTCCAGTTCAGCAAATTCAGAAGTGCTCAGCTGTACTTGATGAGATTGTTATCCTCAGACATTTCCCTAAGTTGCTGTCTAAACAGATCCCAGCGAAGTCACTCATGGGATTAAAAAAATCTTACTGATCTCCTACAGTCTGAAAAAATTGTCCATCTTTAGCTTTTCAGGGGAACTTGGGACTGCTGATACATGATCTCTGAGTTCTTTTTTTCATGTGCAACAGACATTTTGAATGACAACAAGCAAGTCATCTGATCTATGTAACTGTTGTAGTACAGTGTACCTCTGTCTAAAATTATCTTATGAGTAAATATCTTTTTATGTCTTTTTAAAGATCACATACTGCAGCTAGACATCGAAGAGTGCTTTGGTAAAATTCACCTAGAATGCGAATCCTCTTAACCATTTTATGGGGATGTATCTGTCCTCTTTTACCCCTTTTCTCTCCTATTTTACATAATCAAAATGATGAATGTGATACTAAATACTGGAATTTGAAATATTTATTTTACAGCCTTCCAATTTTAAGTCTATTTTTCTTCTACTAAAGCATGATGTCAAAAAGCTAATTTTACTAGATCTTATCTTAATTTTTTGAACTGTAATCAAAACTGCTTCTTTAGCTGTAGATATATTTACAATCTAGTTCTTGTGTAATTCTTTTATAAGAAGGAGCTTGGCTTTTAGAAACTTTTATGAACTTTTTATGGATACACACAGTCAGAGTTCACCTCAATAACACTCCACCTGTGTGACTTAGCCCACTAAATCAAATTCTATTAACTGATGACTTGAATAGCTTTTGTGGCAACAGTATATCTACTGTTTTACACTTTTTTTTCTAATGTGAGGCGTATATGCAAATAATCTAGCTTTTTCCTTTATTGTTATCAGGAAAAATATTTATTTCTCTCATAAAATTTTAAATACCTACTGCATAATTGACTTGCCTTATTCCTTTCATCTGAATCCTAAGTGAAAAATAATGTTAGTTTAAATAATTCTAAGGAGAAGCATGGTATCTTCTGAGTCTATTTAAACAGCTAGAAATAGTGTACAGTGTTTCTGCACACTACTATGTGACATTTTTAAGATTTTGCATTTGACAGCACATAAGAATGCAAGAAAAAATGTGTTTAAACTACAAACATAACTATGATGGTTGCAGGTGCAAATATATTATCATAAATGAAATTATGCATATGGATCACACACATATGACAACAGGAATATGCACGTACATGGTGAATGGTGAATGAAAATATTGACTGATACATGTGTCCCTAAATAGTTTTAAAATCTTGAAAATTGACATGGAAAGCATAGATAGCTAAAAAGGATTTTCTATCTCCTCCCAAAACATGGTAGGTGACATCTACTAGCCACATTTTATTTGAACTTCTGACAGCTGCAGTATAAAGTCTGAATTGCTGCTGTTATCTTTCTAAGGGAAAAAAGATTGCCTTCTGGCTGGCTTATACACTATACTCAAGGCAACAAGCAATGCGCTATGACACAGATTGATAGAGAACATTTTATTGCACTCACCAATTGTCCTACAGTGCAGAAAGCTTTACGCAACACAGAAAGATTTATTTAACAGTGGACTTTGAAATACTGCTTTTGTGTATCTGTAGATACTCTTATTTTTAATAAAATAAAACTATTATTTTTTAAAAAATGAACCTAAGAATAGAGGTGATATTTCTTATTTTGTGTGGTTATTCACAGCACCTAAGGCAGTTGGAAGTGCACATTCTTGCTTTTATCAAATTGAGAAGCGGTATTGTCAGGGTAATATATATATCATCCCCTTACCAGCATTTTTACCCGTGCCTTGTTAAAAAGCAGGTTTTACAGATTTTGCTAGCAATGCAGTCTCCTTAGAATGCCTTCAGAATCTGTGAGGAAGAAATTTAGAAAAACAAAGCCTTACAGACTGTTGTAAGGCTTTCTCAATGTCCACAAACAAAGCTAAACGAAAGGAAAGAAGAAAACCTGTAATGTAACAGTTTAGATCTATATGATTGCAAGCTTGTAAAATAAAAACAAGCCTACCTCCTGTGGTAAGCTAGATGATGAACAGTGCTAATGTCATTAGGACTGCATAGTGAATATGATGTGTGGAATTCAAATGAATCTTACTGGATTTGGAAATAGATCTCCATGGTACCTCTTTTTGAAATCTTAGTTACAAGTTCCAAGCAAAGGATACTTCTGCCAGACAAACAAGATTTTATTCACAGGTGTGCAATAATATATGTGTAAAAGACTTTATAGATTGCAGTCCTTACATATTGATGGTAGTTAACTGAATTCTAGCACGTTGTTCTTTAATTAACAAGGCTTAGATGCTTACCACGGTGTCTGAATAAATGAAGCTTAAATGCAATTTTAATCTTGAGATTATTAAAAAAGTTTATATGGGCATCACCATTCTTTACACCTTCATGGCAGCTCAAGTTGCTAATAGAAAATATCATGACAAGCAAAGCTAATGTCAAAACAGATAGGAAAACTGCCACAGTCAAGCAAAGGAGAAACAGTAAGATGACGAATTATGATAATACAATGATTTCAAATCTATATTCAACCATGTCTTGTTAGAAGGACCTAGGGTATTTCAGTTGAATTTCCTGTGCAACTGAATTCATAATATTTGCATTACCATAATAAAATTTAAAAGGATAAAGGAAAGAAAGGAACAGTGGCATTTAATTTAAAAGATGGAAAGATGGTACTGCAAAGGCAATTTTATATGTGTGCATGCTTCTAGCCTGTTAGAAACTTTGTTCTGTCAAAACTGAGATTACGAGAAAAAAAGTGACAGTTTCTAAATTATTTGATAGAGCAGTGAAAAATTTAGAAAGCAGTCAATTTCTGACAAGAAAAAATGTTAATGAAGAAAAAGTTGACGTCTTAGAATCTAGATGTTTCCTGTATACAAGATACTGGTAAGATTATCAGTAATTTAGTCTTTTTCATTATTTTAACAGTGAAATCAAGGATTGTCAAACTGAATTCCTGTAGAGGAAAGAGTTCCAGCAGTGTGTATGTGCATGTGTGTGTGTGTAATATTCCCCTACTGCTTCTGTTAAATTTCGAGTCAGTCAATTTTAACTGTATTTTTTAGAAATAGAGCTCTCAAAGATAACCAAATGATTAATAATTCTTTGAAATTTTTCTGTAAATAAAGGAAAGACCTGTGTCTTGGAATGTCTCCAGATAGAGAGGCAACAATATGAGGGCATTGCTTGTTAGCTACTAGGTAATCCTTTCTGGAAGAGGAGCAGAATAAAATAAGTTTGTAGAAAAAAGAAAGACTTTTCAACACAGGGAACATTTATTTGGTACACATTAATTCTTAGACACTGAATTCCATTGACAATGATGAGTGATGATGAATATGTGTCAAGAGGAACCAAGCTCCATTTATTCCAGTGCTCATGGATCTAGTTGTTTTGGAAATAATTTTGTTCTAAATATGTTGAACTATGTCTTCAACACAGATTGTCCTGGTGTTGCAGAGGAAGATATGGTTTGAGCTTAAGTCAAATTGGTTGAGATGTTTATAGGTATTGTATATAGGATTTGAAACCCAGGGCCTGATATGAGAAAGAGAAAATCATGTGAACTCCTTCCTTGGTAGGGATTGAACAGTAGTCTCAACCTTGGGAAACTTGGGAGACGCTATAGACAGAGTTGAAATTCACTCAGAAACCATGAGTTCAGCTATCTCAGGCACAATAAAGTGTCACAGAAAGGTTGTAGGATTGCACAGAAAAAATAATTAAGGTTAGCACTCTGCACTAGTGTTATTCAGACAGTGGTAGATTTGGGAAATGGCCTTTTTGGAGATAAAGGCTACTGTTAGCATTGTAAAAATGTAGAGTTAATAATTACAAATCTTTCCTTCTCAGGTCTTCCAAGTTTCCAAGCTTCATCAAAACTGTTTGTAGATAGTTCTTCAAGGTGATGACCAGTTCACCTTTTCTGATGTTAAGACTGTCTTTAAACACAGTGCAGTTTGACTATTAAAATGAATGAAGCTAAACTTAATAACTAAAAAGCAGTCAGCAACTTTATCAATTTGCTGCTGAATTTCGTGTGATTCTCTACTATTTCTTCAACAAAAATCTTTATGGCTTTAATCCAGCTTCCTTCCTTGAAAAGCAAAGATTTTTATTAATATATGAAAATTCATCTTCAATATGTTGTTTACAATCTACCTTCACAGATACGTACTTCTTATTATTGTGCTACTCTTCTTACATTTCTGATACCCTCTACAGAACTCCAGTGTTTGAGTGTAGCAGAAAGGAATTTTAAAGGACTGACTGATATATGAAATCTTGGTATATACTTCAGTCTTTGTCAGTATGATTTGTGTTTTCTATATCTTTCAGAATAAAAGTTATTGTATAAAGAGAAGAATATTCCTCATCCTAAATAAGCAGTTCAATAGTTCTTTGGTTATGGTGAAAAGGACACTTCAGAAGGATGTATTATTTCTTGAATATCCCTTGTGACTCTTGAAGCATGTTTTATAACAGGTGTCAGTAAAATTTTGTATATAGGGGTGCTTTAAAATTTTTCAAGAAATTCAATGTTACAAGAAATCATTTATAGTCTAGATAATATGATCTCTGTCCAAAAGGATGGAGCCAAGACAGCTTCAATAAATTTGTTTTGCCTCACACGTCCCATTGTTTGGCTCTAGGGCAAGCATTGGTACACTAGTGGATAAAATTACCACTGCTTGTCCTGAATTTAGGTATGATAACTACACCCATCAAACATTGTAATGGTGACAGTCCCAACAGGATTTGATCAAACCTACTAACATTACATTGTGCCAAGGAACATTCTGCAAGTGCTATTATACTCTTAGTGTTTTTTTCTGAAAAATGTCATGGTACTATTAATTTCAGAAGACTCCACATACTTGCTTGCATTTTGTCAAAGAATCATTTAGTTCAGTAAAACATATCTGGAAAATTGTAAAGTATTTTTTTTTTAATTTTTGGCATGTGCTTGCATTAAATACATTTCACTTACATATGGGTCAACTGATTTTGTAGTCATTATCCAAACTTTATTTGTCCTTTGTCTGACTGTATCTGTAAAGTAACTTAGAAAGTTTAGCTGAACGAAATAAGTGAAACTGGAAAGTAGTTGTAATTTTTGAATGGGAAGATTCTCTTCATTAAGAAATATTTTCTTTGTAGTCTCACTGCTGACTAAAGAAAAAACATCAGAATTAGCAATATTAGGAACTGAGTATTTCTTCGATGCTTGTCTGGTTAGGAACATAGGACAATAGAAGCATTGAAGGAGACAGGTATACATTTTCACTGGTGTCACAAGGTACAGTTCTTAAAAATATGCTTACTTTGTGAAGACAAAAATAGTCTCTTCAGAAAATACACATTAGTGACTGTGGCACAGACATTGCAGAAAATAGTGCATTTTTGAGAATTATACATATTATACATTCTCTGCTGTGAGAAGAAGCCATTTGGTAGGGTATCAGTACTGCTCGGGTCAAGGTGGAGAAAACTGCTGCTTTTCCTTAGGCAATGCCGCATCTATGTCTCTGCAGTGTACCTGGTACATAACCATACTCATGAAATACAGCTGAATTATGAGTATTGTAGTGTTCATTGTGAACTTATACAATATTTTTACAAGACAGCCCTAGCTGGAGTTTGGAAATTTCAAAAAAGGAGACAGTCAAAGACTTCATAAAATTTTAATGGTATTTTTGGTTGTTTTAAGGGAGGAAGGAAGGAAGGAGCATCAAGAAACAAGATCTAGTAAGAAACAGAATGGTAACTATCATGATCCCCTGAGTTCTAGAAGATGCACATGTAGGCATCCATAGATGCATATTTATCAAGGTTGCAGAACTGATTCTGTCCTCAGGCTCTTTCTCCTAGCTGTGTCTTGCCTTTCTAGCTGTAACTCAAAGCTCTGTGACTTCTCACCTCCTCCTCCAGCACCAAGAAGATGTGACAATCAATAGTAGTAGGTATGTGTACATGTGTGTGAATTTTTTTTTCCTATGTCTAACAGCCTGTCCAGACATGACATGGAGTTAGGAGAGAGGAATTTACTGAAGAAGAGATCTGTTATCATCAAGTTAGCATCCATCTCTCGGAGCCTGCTTAGGACACCCTCATCTCACATTAACTGCCTGAGTTGCCAGATTATTGGTTACCCTTCACTGTGTGCTTCTCTTGGTTTATTTGTAGTTCAATTCTGAGTCAAATATTCATGACCAGCTTTTATTGTGGCAGAAGAATGCATAGAAACACTGAAGGGAATGGATTGGTGAAATGGGTAGAAGGATCTCTGCAAGACTTGTCTGTCTGTGGCTCTTGAAGAAAGGCCCTGTTTGTGGACTTGTTCCACAGACCAGTCTGAAACTTATTCTTCTGTTGCATGTCTGCTTTAGAAAATGCTTCCATGGTAACAGTCTCTTAATAGTTTTTGATTTGTTTTCAGTTTTCTTGTATATTTTATTTAGCAATTTGCCTTATTCAGCCAGCTTTATATCTCTTTTCATTTATTTCTTTAGCTTTGGTATTGTTTCCTTGCTGTTTTCCTTTGCTGAATATTTTCCACTGTTCTTTTATGCCTACATGTTCTTGTGATGTGCTGTTCCTGCTGCTGCTGGACTGGAAGCCAAAGGAGAGCAAAAACAGCTATCACTGATGATTCTGTTACCAAAGAAATATTAGTAAATATAGTTTAATCCCTTTTAAATTGTGGCTAAATTTTCCATGGTCATTCAAAGAATAAACCTCCTTGCCCACTTCCACAAGCCAACACCCAGCAGTTCCTTTCCAATATTAAAGATGTCTATCAACATTTTTAGAATAATAGTTTGAAGTTCCAGTTTTGACTTGTGTTTTTTTCAGAAGGAAAGCCTCTATGAGAGTCTGTAGTTGACCTGGTCTTACCTGCAGCAAACCTAAACTAAGTGTAGGGTTTTCTCAAATAATGTGGATGCCAATCAAGTCTAACTAGGTTAGATATAAGACAGAGAACAGATGCAGGATGCCTGAGAAAGATATACTTTGCCTGCAGCACAGGAGTGGAAGACAGCTACTACTGAACATAAGGTCAGATGACTTGTACGTGAATGGGTAGTGCTGCCTTTTGTTGTTGTTCCTAAATGTTTAGAACATTATAATCTACATTGTCTGCTGAATTTATTTACCCTGTCAGATGAATTCTGTTTTACCCCGTCAGGTGTTATCTGTAGTCTTCAGGGAACAGTCACAACTAACAAAGGCCAGTAATCTTATATTTGGAAAAAGTACAGTGCAATACAAAAGTATCTTGAAGAGAACTGTAAAATAAAAACAAACTGTGAAGGAGTAATTCTTTCTGGTTTATACAGCAAATGAACCAATGAAATGAAACTGAATGAAGAAGAAGTACAAAACATAAACAGACCCTGAACAGACATTAGCTAGTTATAATTTTTAATTGTTGCTTCTAGAAAACCTTGGATCCATCATGCATTTAGTCAAACATAATTGTAATTTTTTCTATTGAAGACTAAAACGAAAATACTGGAAGGTATTCTTAAAAACTCATCATGCTTTGTAAATCTTCCCTAAATCACAGAATCATAGAAATACAGAATTTGAGTTGGAAGGAGCCCTTAAAGATCATCTAGTTCCAACCTCGAAGCCCTGTCCAACCTGGCCTTGAACACTTCCAGGGAGGGGGCATCCACAACTCTGGGCAACTTGTTCCAGTGTCTCACCACCCTCACAGTAAAAAATTTCTTCCTTATATCTTACCTAAATCTACCCTCTTTCAGTTTAAAACCATTACCCCTCATTCTGCCACTACTCTTCCTGATAAAGAGTCCCTCCCCATCTTTCCTGTAGCCCCCCTTTAAGTACTGGAAGGCCGCTATAAGGTCTTCCTGGAGCCTTCTCTTCTCCAGGTTGAACAACCCCAACTCTCTCAGTCTGTCCTCATAAAGGAGATGCTCCAGGCCCCTGGTCATTTCGTGGCCCTCCTCTGGACCTACTCCAACATGCCCATGTCTTTCTTATGTTGGGGGTCCAGAGCTGGACACAGTACTCCAGATGGTGCGTCATGAGGGTGGAGTAGAGGGGGAGAATCATCCCCCTCAACTTGCTAGCCACACTTTGTGATCATAATCAGGTCTTCAGCAAATGAAGACACCAAACTTCTCATGTTTTCCTATATTTTGTCTCAAAAGTAATTTTTGTCATTGGGTTATTATTTATAATATTCCCATATTTATAATATTCCGATATTGACTTGTAATTTTTCTGCTTTTGTTTCCTAATCTGAAAACTATATTAAGGGCAGAGTAACTTTTTAAAGTTCATGAAGAAAACTAATTTTCAGCATAAATCAAATGAAGGACAAAGTTTGAATTTCATTTATGCTTAGTTGTTCTTTACAATGTATATATACTCCTCCCATTTAGTGGTGCTTTATAACTTAAACAGAAGTTTATGGAAGAATCATGATAGAGTCCTTCTCACGAAAAATTCATTCTTCCTATCTAACCCTTAAGCTTTATTCAAGGAGCAAACAGAAAGCGAGTGATGAAAAAGGCAAATTTGAGGGAGGCAATGGAGGCAGTAGCTAAGCAGTTTAAATTTACTAGTAAAGCCAAAATAATTCTGGATTTTTCAGACTGTCCTAACTTCTTCCTCTTTCATAGAGACAGCTTTTTCACAATTTTAACCAGTTCAGGAGAACAAGATAATATTTTCTCTTTAATATCTTCTTCTTTAGACTACATTTAATGGATAGAAGAAGAGATTTTAAGGCAAATCCGTGCAAATGAAAGACAGTAGAATATAGAATATAACCATGTATTATTTATATCTCTTTATAATTTTATCCTATACATGCCTTGCTCTCTTAGAGAGGTAGGAAAAATTATTCTCATTTTAATATATGAAACATTGGACTTTTTCAATTATTGTTTGTAGTTTCATATCACCATCTTTTTGCAATGTTTCACCTCTTTGGAATGATCTTTCCTTGTAATAGAGACAATAATTTTATCTTCACTATATCCCCTATTAAAATTAACTCATAAAAGGTACTTGTGATACTGTATGTTAAGGAGAGCATATAAAATAAGTTTTTACAACATGTGAAGAAGAGCTGTGTCAATCTTTAATACTAGTTTATACACAAATAAATTTATGTTGAGCAACTTCTTGTAACAAACAACCTATAAAGTATGGGCAACAGAAATTGACAGGTTCATGTCATAATATTAAATCAAAATGCCAGGAAATGTCAGAGGACACAGTCAAGAAATTTACATTAAAAAAAATACCAAAACTAACATAATGCAAAACATTTCAGTAGAGAAAAAAATCTGTTTTCAATTTTCAGGCAGGCAATTGGTGTAATTGCAATATATTTATTGATGCACATGTAAATAATAAGCCTGAGGTCTGTGTTGAAAGAGTAGTTCTTATAATAGATTCACAAAATCTATTTTAAGAAGTAAAAAACAACAAAACAATTAAAAAGAAAGTTCTTATGAGATGAGGAATATGCATATACCTGCATTCATTCTGTACTAAAAGCTGTAACTTTGTAGAAATTCCAAAGGGACTCTAAAACAATAAGAATTCAAACTGATATCCTAAAGCTCTCTTAAAATTGAGACCTTCATTTTTCATTGCACTGGACTGCATTGCAGTCTGCCTTGAAGGAAAAAAGATTATTTGCCTGGGGATTCTTGAAGACATCAAAATATTAAAAGTGTCAAATCTTCTGCTGCAATAAGATTTGTTATAATTGGTACAAAGTCAAAGGCATCATTAACTTTAGCTATACACAAGGGCACCACCAATATCCCACTGAAATACTTTCTATTTAACTAATCCATTAACTTTCTCTGAAATCAATTGACATTAAGATATCCTTGTTTGTTCATGAACACACTAATGTGTAATCATTCCTTTAGATATTTGAAATGTTGCTATGTAGATAAATTATTAACCCTCAAGAACGTAATTAAATTGTATATGAAATTATAATGCCCTATTAGCAACATAACACACAGAGAAAAATCTCATTTTTGTAATTTTTCACTTAGCTTTGAAATGTGTTAATGGGGTAAAACATGCATTGGAATATGAGGTCATGATCCTGCAAACTCCTTCATATATAGAGTTAATCATCATTGAAGTACATGGCAAAAATTATCTTTTTTCTTTTTAGAATGAAGTAGAATCAATGAGGTTTATTTTGATGATCAGATCCTGAAAGTCTCAACTAACAAAACACCGTATCCTATAAATGTTACAATTAAGGAAAAAATAAATAAATGAATGAATGAATAAATATTGAGAACAAGAAAGTTGCATAAAAAAAGCAGGGTTCCTATACAAATAAACGGCTGTCACTCTAGATATTTAAGAAAAATTACTCTCATCATATAAATTGTGAAACTCTAATGCAAATTTTGTCAGGCTGCTCTGTACTCAAAATGACTACAGAATATCTAACACAGTTTCCCTATGTAGATAGGATATCTGCAATGCAGATCAGAGGAAGGAAATTCTGCCTACATTTACTATATATATGTCAATGCATGTTTATGTATTACTTACATGCCTACTTGCACAGAGAGCATCCTCCACATAAATACAGTATTTTTTATTTTATCTACACTTATAAAAATAAAAATGGTGATTCCTTTGGCACATGTTCACCACTATAAAATCTGTGCTAATAATTTCTGTTCTTGGGTATTAAAGGAAGTTGAGCAGAAACAACACGTATCTTTCCATAAAGCCTGCTTTTTGAGGGGAGACAGTCTTTCACAGCTTCCTCTCTTCACTAGCTATTTTGGTCATAGCTAACTCTCCCTCTGTCTATCCATTTACCTATCTGCTTTAGCTCTCATATATGCAGTGGTAGTATATTCAAAATTATTATTCACTGGCCTTACCACAAGGCTTTAAAGCTAAGGTGCCACACAGTTACTTAAGTTCCTTGAATACAGCTATGCCAAACAAATGACACCAAATAGTAGATTAGGTTTCAGGGTGAATCAAGGTCTAGGTCTGGTTTAGATTAAATTTCAATAGTTTTCATTAAAACAGAGGTGTGAAAAAAATGCATGTTTCACAAGCTTATATTTTTCCCCCCAGACTTTCTATTCTCTTACAGCAAATTAAGAAAGGAATGGTTCTTCCTGAAACATTAAAACCACTCAAACAAGAGAAAAAGCAACTTTTAGTTTGGATTGCACCTCAAGTAAAAGCACAGTTCACACAACAGAACAGGGTCAGCAATCTTTCAAGGTTGCTGTGCCAGGCTGTGTTTTCACATTCTCAAATTGGAGACTGAATACAGTGCCAGCCTGAAGGTGCTGCATCTGAGAGGAGAAGGAGTCCAAGTATCTTAATTTCTGTACTTTGTCTCTGGGTGAGGCAGCAGCTCCCAGTTTTTTTGCTGAGTTTGGACCTCAGTGGAAATCAGGAAAAGCAACTATTTCTTATAGATGACACTCTCCAGATATTCAGCTTCTGTGATGGACCTCCTCCTCATCTTTTAAAAATCTGTTTCAGACAAATCCCTCTGTGCTGTCTTTGGCACTTACATCGTCTGTCATCAGCCCCTGCTTATGTCAGCTGCCTGACATCTTTCTCACCCTTATATTCAAAGGCACTTAAACAATAAACTCTGTATTTGCACCCCTCTCTTGTCATTGCCATTTTCTGTTCTGCTGATGCTATTATTATGACATGGCTAGAGAAGAGAGGTTTTTGCATGAAAAACAGAGATCGTGAAACTCTATTTTTTATGGAGTAGTGTTCTATATTTCCTTCTACATATATTATTCTCTATGGAGCAGCATGTGGAAATTACCAAAAAAGTACAGAAAAGTGTAATGTAGCATCTCAGTTGGTTATTACAGCTGTGAATACATTAAATCAGATGTTCCAGATCTTCTTTACTTACTGTTATTTTGTATATATCTATGTGCAGATCAAGATGCTGTTTTGACCTCTGCGACTCATAAGATAAATTTGTGAGGAGCAGTCTCTTTCCCACCAACATTCTCTCCCAGTTCAGAACAGCATTAAAAACCAACTTTGAATAAACTAGAGGAAGCAGCAGTTTCATGTGTCATCATGTATCTCTCTTCATTCAAAATAGCTCAGATCTGACTCCTTTGGGTGATACTGTAAATCTGCTTCATTTAAGAACAATTTAAGAAGAGGGGAGAAAAGTATGTTTATAAGATTTTTAAAGGTTTAAAGGTATATTGATACCGATTTCAGAAACAAATTTTCAGTATAACAACAATATTAATATGTACAAACAATATATACCAGTGTTTTTCTAGATTCTGATTGATTTTACCACAGCAGTCCCTTTTAATTAAAAAAAATACCTTCCTAGTACAGAAAGTCACAAAGGTCTAGGCATCATATTAAAAATAGAACATAAATGATATACTGGCCTTTCAGTAGAGCAGATTTCATGTGCAAAGAGGTTAAAGGAAATCAATGGTATGTTACTGAAATCAAATAAAAGAAATTGAAGAGAATGAAGGGGTCTGAGTCAATAACTATGCCTAAATTGGTCTTTCTTTATCTTAAGAGAAAACAGAGTTGCTTTGGCTTTGAAATTGAGCATGATATAGCTGTTAACTGTGACTCAAAGAAAAAGAAGTTACAAAAAGGAAGGTGCATTTGTTTTTGAGTAAGTGACCAGTCAGTTTAACAAATTTCAAAAGGAGGATCTGAGGTTCAAGGAACCTGAAAACACTGGTCATTAGATTTAGTCTTTAGGTTGTCTTCCTAAGGAAAAGTAACTTATATCTTCATACAGAATGTGTTTGTCTGCCAGATTTATCCTACTATATTTTGACCCCAGAACCTAATCACAGTAGCAGGAAACAAAGGGGTAAAAGTCTTCAAAAGATTATCACTCTACAAGCTGAATGAAAATTGACACCAGAGTAAAAGAGAGACACCTTTGTAATGCTTCTATGTGGGAACAGATAAATTGTGAGTTCATCTGTAATTCTTATTGATTAGACTGCCAGTACCTAGGCACCCAGGATGTTTACCAGGCCACACAACTGGAAAGTAGGTTTACATCAAGGACGTCAAGGAGTGTCACTTACTTGACTAGCCATGCAAAGAAGGAAAAGGAGTAGGGAAACAACTGTAGTATAGCACTGAATTTGCTGGACATGTGGAAGGGACAGTGTTTACTGTGGCATGTTTAGGGGCCACAGGAAGTTATGTTTCATGCAGAGGGTGGGAAGTAAACTAATGACAATGACACTGTTCAGTGAGTGAACTTCAGTAATTAAAAATGAATCTGTAGTAAACAAAGCTTCATTAGATCTGCTCTTTGGGGAGCAATTTGTGTTTGATATTATTATGAACAGGGCTCAGTTATAAAACTGAAATACTGTGTGGCAGGTGCACCCACCCAATGAAAATAGGGCTTCTTGGTTGCTGCAGTGTAGCAGCTATTGATTGTCCTTGTTCTCAGGACTTCATGGTAGTTGGTGCCTTTGGCCAATGGGAGCTGCTATTGACCACAGATCAGATTCTGCTGGGTATAACTGAGGTCCCTTGGAGGAGTCATTTTGAGCTAATCCCCCCCTGGAGCAGCATGTTGTGGTTGAGGACTCTCCCCTTGGGTTGGGAGGCTGCTCAAGGAAACTCCTTTAGGTTACTTAGATTGGGACACTGCCCTGAGAAGTTTCTCGAGGTTGAGAGTCCTCATTTGTTAGGTGAGTGACAGAACATTTTGGGTTGTCATTAAGCCCTAGGAAGTGGTGCTTTGTTCTTCTCTCATGGGTATTGGAACTTGCTGTTGAATGGCTGTGGAGGGCTAGTTAATTGTGTGATAATCAATTTTTAATTTTTGGTTGTTGTTTGTTTATTTGAGAACCTCTGTAACATATAGGTGTGTGGAATCAGTTGGTTTGTTAACCCTCATAGCCATTTGGGCACAGAAATCCAGACTGAGAGCACCATCATTCCTTCTCAGGGATTTGGGTGAGTTACTATTCTCACTGTTATGCTGAGTGCTTGTAAGTACAACAAATACTAGAAGAAACACATTGCAATTGTTTTATCTGATAAAAGTAGTTCACAGAAAATATATATAAACCAAAAAAAGAATGGACTGGCTGGATTAGTGTTGTCACTATAAACAGCTGAAAGCCATCTCTCATGTCCTGCATGGAGAATATACCTTGTTAAAAATGGTCTCTTTATGAATTCTCACAAAATAGTGGATTTTTATTTTTAAATATAGCATGTGTATGGTATATAAGATTCCAAGTTGCTTCTTAAATGCTTCTGTGTTTATCACAACATTTGAACATGACATTTTAAACAAGGGATTTCAACTATTTCAACTATTCAGCAAGGGATTTTCATGTACTATTTACCAGTGCTTCCACATAATCTAACTCTGCTTGTTTGAAGTCATACGGAATCTGTCTACAGTCTCTGTATATAAAGTCGTTGTCTTTAAGAAAGCAAAGTGATACTAGTAATCATTAATTTTAGCACTCATTTAATTAATGTATTCTGCCCAGGCATCAGGAACTACACCACATAAAACCTTTCACGATCAGAGCCCAGTATTTCTGCCAGTGTAATATATTATTATTCTTCTGATAAATTATGTAAATATGAAATATTAATGGAGACAGGTATATATTGGTAAAGTCAATGAGAGATTTCCAATTGAACAATAGGCTGAGTGTTGGATCCCATTATCTTGCCTAGGCCCTACACTGATTGAAAACCTAAAATTAAACTAAATCCTAAACCAAAATTGAAATCCCAGAAACTGATTAGTCATGCTCTACCCACATATAAAGAGGTTATTACAGGTGGCTCAAAACACCCATACAAAGTTGCACAGATTTATTTTTCAGCTGGTACCACAGATTTTGATTAATCTTTTCTTTTGTGTGAATTATTTATTTTACCTTTGTCTAACTAAAAGTTTTAATTTTATTAAAAAGAGAACAAAGTTTCTCTATCTACAAGACCATCTTAGGAGATTTGAATTCTGAATATTTTTAGTAAATACTGCAGTTTCTAGATGCTTTTACCACTTACACAAAGAGAAAACAAAATGAATTAGTTCATAACAGAAGTAACTGCTGAATGATTAATATAATTTTTCCTCCAGAGTTATGTCATCCTAAGAACACTGACAGCAAGCCATTTAATTAGCTTTAGGTTGAAATGAAACATAACTTTGTGCCTATTAAATATTCATGCATACCACTAATTTGTATTTGTTTATTTAATTACTTTAGAAAGGCATCTATTAATGTGGCAAATAGGAACCTCATATTCAATTTAAAAAGTTATTTTACTACTGAAGATGCATCTTCTACATAGGAAAATTTGTAATCTAGTGGAATAGAGTAAGTTGATCTTCCACTACAGGACTTGGATGACAGTAAGATGCAAGAGAAAAGGAAGGGAAAGGAATGTTCATAAAACTGTTTGCCTTAAATCCATCTCCTGAAAACTGGCACTGTGACTGAGAGAGATGATATCCTTCAGAAGGAAAATAATTTCTAATGTTCTTTCCCAACTTGGCATTTCGGTGCAACAGATAGTCTGCTACAATTTAAGTCCTGGTTTTTTTCTTAACCAAAAATACAGAGTTTTTCAGCGTGCTCTAAATTATATAATTTCAGCTCACTCCACCAATCAGTCTAAGCAGGTTCTATAGAAAAGATGGTTTTTAGATAAATGCTAGATGGATGCTGTCTGTATTTTTCAACTTTTAGGAATTCAGCTGTCAATAAAAGCAGATAATTTCTAGTCAATCTACTTCAAGAACAGTCCAATCTTAGAACAAACTTGGTTAGAACTTGCTCATGTTCTAGCTAACACACCCCTCCCAAAATTAATTTGAATTAGGTGAAATCTAGTGGGATTTACTCTTCATTGCCCAGCATTTTGCATAGCATTTCCACAAAGAAATATTAATTGTCAAGTGAATGAAAAAAAATAGCTATAATCCAGTTTGGCAGAATGTTATTTCAACTTTTATGTGGTCAAAACAGTTATAATTGCTACATAGCAGAAGAGAGCCTTTTCAACATTTCTAGAAAAGTAATTTCCAGGATCTGATGACAGGAATGCCAACCAGCCTCTAAAATACAGAATATAGGTTTACAAGAGAAACTGGAAGGTAGAGAAACAGATTTGTTCAAGACCATTGGAAGTGGCCAGGAATGTATGTAACCCACTAAATAACCAGCAAAAACCTCCCAGAGAATATTGCATCACGTAAGCTCTATCCACTTTCTTAACAAGACAAAATTCCCACCAGCAATATCAGTAAGCGATAATATATATGCCAATGGTGCAGCAAAACTACTGAAGAAGATGAAACAATTTTTTTTAAGAGAACAGCTGAAAAAGTAATTGAAACTTAAATTGTGTTGGAATCTGGCCTTAAAACAGGAGATAATATTTAGATTATTCCTAGTGGCTGAGGACCATTATTTTATTTAATATTAGCCTGTTATTTCTTAAGTTTTCTATTAGAGTTTTAGCTCCATTTTGTGTCACCATTTATTAATAGCATAGAAAGACCAAGGGAGAAAATGAAATTATCTCATTTAACTAATTTTTCACTAACCTTTTGGTAACTATATTTCAAAAACACTTTTGCATAAACCAAAGCAAATTGTACAGAGACTTTTTTACCTACTTTGAACAGCATATATAAACACCTTTTAGACACAAGTATAAACTTTATGACTATTATCATTACTACAGATGCCCAAGAGTTCTGTGTTTGTAAGAGTTCTGGTCTTACATTGATTACACATTGGAGACTCCTATGCATCTCTGTAAGCAAAGCAAGAGAGAAATTTGTAGTTTTGTTAAAAAAAAAAAAAAAAAAGAAAAAAGAGCAAGTCAAATTTTAATGCCATATTGAAATTTTCCTGTGGCGCGCACAAAAAAAACCCCTATGTACAGTATATATGATAGTATCTGTAAGCAGCAATTAATACACAAAGAGAGATGCTCCACAATTTCCAAAGCTTCACACTGCCAGCATGCTTTTCACTGGCAATTAACAGAAAGAAATGATACCTTAAAAAGTGTCAAGAGGAAACAAAAACTTTGATGAAGTGCAAACCATTTTTAGAAGAGTTTGACACTATTCAAAAAACCCTTTTTCTTCTCCCACTTTCAATACTATTATATTTTAACGCCTTTCAGTTTTGCAACTGTGTCCTGTCACCTTCAAAAAGCTAAATCTATTACATGATATGTACCACAATTCACAGATAAAAATATTTGCCTCAAGAAAAAAAAGTAATGATTGCATTTCCCAAACACCAGGAGTGTGCCTTGAGAAGGTAACTTAACTCTTCCCTAAATGTTACCTACCACAAAAACCTTAACTCTTCTCCCTAAATCTCAGAAATAGGGCATTTAACAGTCAAGAACATTTCAAAATCATCAGTTAGCCCAGAAAAGTTTCTCACTGTGACTATTCACCATGAATGTCTTCCAGATTCTAAAATATTCATTTTGGGCTTATTTCTTCAATTCTTTCTCCAACAAACAGTGCTGAACAACATTCCAACAAAGAGAAATAGCAACTGATGTAAGAATTGGAAACATAACTAAAATTAATTTTCTACTCAATCCTTACACCACCATAATCACTACTTACTCTAAGAATCACCTGTATAAGATCAGGATAATCTAATTTAGTACAGCTAATCATACAGATCCTGTGGGCATAGGACATCCTAATTCTCTTCAAAAACACAGACTTGCTCTATCTACTCACCGTTAAGCACCTTTGTAACTGTAAGATCCTGTTGAGTTCACTGTCTAGTAAAAAAAGGGTGATCCCTTATGTATGTCCAAGTAGGCTGTTAGAAAGATAAAAAAGGGAAATAAAGGCAAGGCAAGGGACTGAAATGACTTATGTTCTCCCACAATATAGTATGGTGGCAGCACTCACTCATGTGATAACTGTATTTTCTGTTACATGCTGAGTGGGAATTGCAAGATTTCAGGAAGAGAGGATCAGGCCATGGGTTATGATCTACCAGAATAGTTTGTTCAGCTTGCAACCCCATCTGGAGGATCATGAGGCAAGGGACATCAGGGATAACCAACTTCTAACTGCATTCTTTTAGAAGGATATATCTAGTCTTCAGGCCACACATAGGACATCCTACCATATAAAATAAGAATAATAATATTAAATGAGAATGGATATTTTAAAGAAAAGTTTTAAATGCAGTGTCTCATTCAAATTGCTGTGGAATTTACAATCAAGTTCTAAACATTATGTATCTATGGCCCTATCATGATATTTATGGTAATATCCTCCCTTCAGCAGAAAGAGCCTGAAGCTTGCAGCCCACATTTCACAGCATGTTGATTCTGAACATATCATCGTTAGACTGAGTACAACATTTTAGGGCATTTTATAGAAATGGAAAACTGTAATTTGCCAATGGCCATGTGTTCTGAACAGCTTCACTCTTCACCATTTATAAAGAACTTTTTACTCCTTCCCAAGAATGAATGGACTAAAACATATTGTAAAGCTTTATTGACAACTTATACATTCCTTTTTCAGTTTTAATCACAGAAGCAAAAGTTATGTTGGGGCTAGTTGATTCATTGTCTGACTTTTTTATAGAAGTAATTCAAATTAACATAAGCAAGAACTTAAGAAAATAGTAAATTATTATGTCTGCTTTTTTCCTTGAGTATTAAAGACACATGGGGAAAATCATGTGCATAAGTGGTAACAGGATAACATTCAATCACCTTTTTATAGGTGCAAATAAAGACTTGTGAAAGACCAGAATAGTGACATTTTTTTCTTGTTGAATAAAACGTTTCACAAATGTCTTGTATAAAATGCAATTTTTCAGAAGCATTAGAAAGAATAGAAAATAAATCATAAATATGATTTTAAAAATAGGAAAGAATATTCTTCAAAGAAAATTCTCCGAACATACTTTTTCCCAGATGTTGCAGAGAGGCAAGATGAGAAAAATGAAAACAGAAACTATTCATATTGATAAGGATGAACAGGGGGAACAGGCTACATGCCTCCTGACAAAAAGCATGCTAAGTGCTGGCCCTGAACAGAAAGAAAACTAGTTTCTTAGTTTGGTTTGTTAGTGAAGCAGCTAGTGGCAATGGAACAATAAAATCAAACCAAAACCACAGGACTGTTTGAATATAGATACTTAAAGTCTGGCTAAGCAAACTCTCTGGGCCAGCCGCATTTCCAAAATATGAAACTTGCTGCCTGTTAAGAGATGTAAATGTATTCCTGCATATATGGTAGCTACAGTAGACAACTGGAAATAACACACAGAGTTCAGTTTTGAATGAATTATTAGTTTTCTATCCAAGACTTACTTGTATTGCAGCAAAGAGTTATGAATAGACTCAACCAAGAGCCAAGAAGGGATTGCCATGTTAAACTACAAGTGAGTATGGGAAGGGAGGATCTGTTTCACTTCACCTAACCACGCAAATTTGCATTAAAAAGACACTGGATAATAAGGCAAGTGTAAACATTGTTTGTCAGTCTGTTCACTAGTCATGGTTGAGCATGTATCTCGACTGGTTCTAATATTGAAAGGGTTAAAAAGTTCTGTAGTTCAGAAAAAATCCTTGAAATCTTCATTCTGTCTGCTGCTCAATTTGCAGAAGGATTACGAGTCATAGTAAGTATAATTTTCTCTTTTCTTTATGCAGCAGAAAAAGAAACTAAGTCATAGTAATCCTGTATAAGTAGGTTTGAAACCTCACAATGTGAAAGCATTTTCTGATTTTGCAGTCAACAGGTTTGTGGGATCTGTTTCCTAATTTTTAAATCTTGGGGAAAGCTGTTCCATACATAAATCTTGATATAGTTCAGATGAAAATTTTCCCTCATGCGTGAGGTGGGGTGAGGATATCACACTTATTTTCTCCCTCCATTGCACATCAAGAAGCCTAGTCATAATGGAGAAATGGGGTGTGCACACATGATCCAAGAAGGAAATTCATATTCCTCTAGGTATCCAATTTTCTTTTGTATTATTCTCCCTCCCAGAAGTTAGTAGAAGTTACCTCTTTGACTCCTCTCACCTTTTCTTCCCTTCTGCCTGCTACTCTGGAACATGGTAGCCTGACAAAGACTCTCTGATGTATCCATCTGTGATAAAATTGTGAGCTTCTCCTTCCCAGAACACTTTTAAATGCAGCCTGTACCTTTCGAAGTACCTTCCTAAGAGGTAGGATGCTGTGATTCTTCTATGTACATTTTTCTGTATATAACTGCTTCCTTTCAAGAGATACAGACACCAACACGCCAGAAGGTCCCATTAATATGTACCTTATAAGTGATTGGGTTTTAAAGTCCATGGTCTTGTATTGTCAGTGCAAGAAATAGTTGGAAACCAAACAGAAGTGTCTTTGTTTTGCAGTGAACAAAAGCCTAAACTACAGTAGCTTTTAAGCAATTTAATTGTTCAGATCCAGGAATAAACTTGAAGTGTTGTAAAATATAATGATTTTATATTGCATTTCTAATGAGTTTTAGGTGTCTGGTACATGGAAACATGGTTAAAGCCTAGGTGTGTGAGAATATTTCTTTGTTTAAAATGGTTTTCACATTCTATTAATATTGATGGGATTGAAGCTAATGGGATTAACTGTTATTTCAAATATTTTCACGTGGAAGTGCAGCTGTTAATAACAGAAGTGCCATGACTTCCCGGATGTGTTAAAAGTACCATCACCATGCCCACAAGCAAAACAACTGTCAGTTTACAGTACAGTAAGATGAATAGAAAAACACATCTGAATGGAGCATCAGAGCCATATGCAGAACACAGAGATGAAGAAAACCAGGGGCAGGATGGAGTGCAGAGTATACAGTGAATTATATGGGAGAGAGCATCAGATAGAGAAGTAGTGCATATGAAGTTTCCCAGGCTGCCTGAATAAGTGACTACAATTCATTTTTTCAAACCTTTTGGTCTGCTGCATCCAGTTTTAGAATAGCCTGCTTTCAGAAATTTTGAAGTAAAAATAAGATTTTGCACATTCTTTTTGATTTCAGAACAGTTTAAGGAAAATCCTGGAATTTTGGAGATTCAGTCTGAGACTCCATAATGTGTTGGGTTCATGTTCTCCTGATGATAGAATGCAAGAAAATGCCAAAATTTAGTTCAAAATAAATTTTACCATTTCTCTAAACAAAGGACTAAAATCTCTTCCCAGTCTTCTTATTTTCAGAGTACCTTTGTGGTTTCTAAGACAATTTTCATCTCCTCTAGCAAAGTTGATGTTCTTTGTTTTTTTCACTGAGCCCTATAAATAAAGGGAATATGAGACAACAAAAAGTATCATTCTTATGATAAGCCAAATTCTATATGGAGTGAATATTACCTGATAGAGAAATGACAGCTTTGCCAGCTTGAACTGTGTCAGCGTGAAAATTAATTACCCTGATAATTTCCAGAAACAAAGAAAGTATCTGGAATACATAGCCTGTGTAATAGGAAGCATTTCCTCACTCCCCTTTAGCCTTATGTTCAGATACCTCAGTAACAACCAAACGGATTTTTATCAAACTTTTTAAGCACTTCACCTCTGGATTGAGCAGAAGTCTAAGAAATTTCTTTCCAGGAGTTAATGGCTTGGAAAGTTATAAGCAGCATAAATTAAGCACTTAAAATGGAAAGAACATCCTAACCATGACTATTAAGCTTGTACTTTTGTCACTTCAAGCTGTGAGTTCAAATCTCAAAAGATAGGTAGCATCAGGCTGACTCAGTGCTCAGATGAGAGCCCTTTAGGGAACACTCAAGTAGAAACTCAGCAGATAGCAGCATTCCCACTGAGCTGCTAATGAAGTAGTACCCATGCCAGGTGTTTGAAGCTAAGACAAGACATAAAATTATTGTCTTATCTGACTAGTGATAGTTACTCTGACAGTATAAATGTGAACCCTGGTGTCCTGGTCCAAGGCTAATTTACATAGTTTCTTTCTGTCATCCCTCAACCTCATTTGGGTATATTGTTCTCTACTTCTTGCTCTGGAAGTGTGACAGTGTTATCAACAATAATTGTATGCCATCAGGAGCTAGACATACAGTGGTCTTCACTATAATTTTGTAACTATGCAGTGGGAGACTGCTAACCACAGATGTACTGCTCAGATCTTGTCTGTGTCCTTGGACAAACCACACCAAATAGAGTTTTCAGCCTAGCATGCATGAAGCTAGGCTTTTAAAGAAGATACTTTATCCTAATTGTCCAATCTCTGACTGAAACAGAAAGACAGGTCTGTCTCCTTTTAAAAGTCATTTGTTCAATGAGTTAAATTTAAGTACTAATAAGTAAATGATAGTGCTGAGCTTCAGCCAACCTGTCTAATATCCTTCACCCTATTAAGATGACACAAAAATATTTTCCAGTCTCAAATGAATGTCTTGATTTAATATCTGTACACATCCTTGAAAGTGTCAGATTGTGAGAATTATTATATATGTTGTATATGTACACTAGCTGGTAAAGTTTGAAAAAGATCTTGGGATCTATTTGCATAAAATTTATTTGCAAATGAGAATTTGTCATTCTGACAAATATAAAGAGTAAAGGATGTTCATAGAGCCTGATTTCCCTGCACAATTTTATCTGACATTAGTAGGAACTGCTAGTGATTTCTCTCTGAAAATTCAAGCTTTGAACATTTAATATTGTTATTCTACTATTCCAAAACAGGCTTTAGTAAATTCAGTGTAAGTTCAGGTGGGAGCCTTTGTGCTCTTCCCACATGCCTTGTTGTTTTTTCCACCACTGGGCTTTTTCTCATTTTTTTGTACCTGTTTCATGTGTCCCCTGGGTGATAATAGTTCAGAATAACATCTCACAGAAAGAAATTTAATGGCCTTTGTCAAGTAGTTCATTCTGCAGACACAGTACTCTCTTAACATGAACTAATGCTGCTAAAACTATTGGCTAGTATGCCCCTTAAACAAATATCTGCAGATATTCTTTTACTCTGGTTTTCTGAGCAAATGAACCTTATACATTTACATGGTTTTGCATCCATCTATCCATCACCCTATCCCTGCTACCTACTCTTTGTTTAATTTATTGTCCAGATTCAACCAAACTTGGCAAGAGGAAAAGTAATTTCAAATATAAATAGAATTCTGAGATTATAAACATTAGTCAGTGAGCAGAGCTGCAGTTGCTGCAGTGAGAGATGAAGTCATTGTTTTCCTCTTGTGCTAGAGAGAAGAATGAACGCAATTTGTGCACCCCACAAGGATGTGTATACCCCACCATCATCTTCTATGGGTCCAGCAGTTGGAGACAGATTGGGTTCATCAGGTCAATAGCAATATATTTTTGATGGAAAGCTACATGCACTTAATTTGAACCTATCCTTTTCTCCAGCATTTTGAAGATCAATTCTCTGTCATCAGGCAAATCAAAAGTGATTTTTTTTTCAATTTAGAATCCAGAAGTGTTATTTTGTATGTCATTTGTTAATGAAAATCTGTGGAATAAAGATTTATTGATTATTTATTTATTTATATCTTTATTAGTATTTCAGATATCTTCTATATAATATCACATAGATCGTATCCATATAATATATAAAACATGGGTGGGAGCAGACACAGGTCAGGTTACAGTGTGTGCCAGGAATAGCATGTTTCCAAAGGTCAGTTTTAGGTGTAGCTACCCCATTTAAAAGAAAAAAATAAGAACTGTAGGCATATGGACACAAACTCTGATGTGCCACCTGGTGTCATGGTCACAGAATACTCCTTGGCATATTGTTTTTATAAACAGAGAAACAACCTTAGGAACTAGAGATATTTCCTGAAGTATTTAACATATGATGAACTATGCATTCAGACTTTTTTTTTTTTTTTTTTGTAAAAGTGCTCTTTTGCCTCTGGGCACAGTAATAATAAGAAAGCCAGATGAGTAGGGATATTTTACATATTTGTCAACTGGAAACTTATCAACTGATTTTACATTTTGTCATACTGCTGTAATGATACAGGCATTGGATAATAACGAATTATTGTCTTGGAAGTCTACTGACAGATTTGTTCTTTTCCATGGCATATGAACTTATTCACATACTATTACAGTAAATGCACAAAATGAGCAGTGTTAAGGATAGTTATATTGTATTAGTTTTGGAATATCTTGATTTAGCTATTAATTGTATTATTCTAATAATTTTAACATTGTTCATTGAAACACTTATCTAATGTAAATATCTTAATTTTATTAATTGAGAACACATTAATGTGTATATGCATATTTTCTCTTTCCAGTATGTCAAATAGAAAGAATAAAGTTCAGTTCTAGAATGGAATTTTGTTAATACTGAACATATGGATGAAAAAATTATTTTTCTCAATGATGTTAAAGAAATACGTTATTAATTGAATAGAGGAAAAATATTGCAGTGCAGTAACTTTCAGCAATATTCATGCTCGTCAGCTTCCTACTTTGTTGTTTTGAAATATTTATACATGCATGCAATAGGGACCAAATCAACAGGAGTGAAATTCAACATAGTTTTATTGAAAATAAATCTATATTTTCTCTTAGGCTGAGCAAATTTTTGCACCTACGCAAGAAAATTGTTTAAACCAAACTACATTTCCATGTGGAAAGAGGGACAGAGAAGGAGGTTTCTCTTTAAATTATACTGAAATTCTCCTATGGTCTCCTTTACGGTATAACTCTATAACCTGAAGAGTCCAGAATAAATGCCTGTAAGAGATTGGATCTGAACTAGTTACTTTGATTTAAAGTGTAAGTTTGGAGATATGTGTAATAGGACTCTAGCCTCCAAACTCTACCAACTAGGGACTCTGAACTGTAGGGAATCAGCTTTAAAGAACTCTACATTTATTCATGCCTCCTGACAGAGTCTTATTCTGCTCTGCTGTGGCTCTGTGTGTATTTTGCTCAACATCTTCACTATGCTTTTACTCCTAAATGGAGCCTCAGCTCCCCCTGAACTGCACAGTGCTAAATACCATCTGCGTCCAATGTCGTCTTTGCCCTATGTACATGGAAACTACACAGGGAAATGTACAGTAAAACATCAATGTACCACAGAGGTTACACCTCTAGTGGATACTAGTGGGGTAGCCATTATTAATGGAGTCACGAACGGTGACTCCTCCTCTTATATAAAGGATGGACAACATGCAGAATGAGTTTTGATATACCTCATTACATGTGGCACTTAAGCAAGGATAGGATATGGGGAATCTAAACAGCCAAAACCAGGACCAGCACCTGTGGGAGAGAGGCAAGTCAACATCAGCCTGTCAGGTCCTTGCAGCCCCTGAGAAGCAGCAAGGTTTTGATGAGAAACAGGCCTTGCGAGAATGATAAGAAACTGTCAAGTTGTGCCAAGGTGTCAGGGAAAAACAACGGACAGCTGCAACACTGAACTGTGGAAAAGTACTGAACTGTGAGAATTTACCACCGTGTCAACAGAGCATGAGCAAGAAGTTGATTGGTCTGCACAGCATGTGGTCTTATGCTGATAGGAGAAAAGGTTGATAGATGTCTAATTGCTGATTTGCTAATTATGAAGTGAGAGCTTTAACCAGAGCATAAGTATGTACTATTGTAAGAATAAACTCCCCTGACCTGCAGAAAGAAAAAAGAACTCTGACTCTTTATTTTGGTCGCTACAAGCACGCACAGCTGGCATTCACTTTACACACTTCTCTTACTAGGGAAGCTCCTATGGCAGTAATGGTGTGTATTCACTCATTTCTCATCAGTTCTGAGGTTTCAGGATGAAATCCACATCTAAATAACTGAAGCTGTAATCAATCAATTAATACACAAGATAACAAAAAACAAACAAACAAAAACCACCAGAGAAATTCAGAAAGGCAATCGTCACAAATTATTTGGCAAACTCAGCCAAAACGCTGTGGTACACAGCCTGTATGTCAGAGCCATATGACTTATTTCTGTATGTTCTGAGAAAAATAGTAATATAAGATTCAAACTTTGGAGATGTGTTACCAGGATTTTAACTCACCAAGTGGTCTCAACATTTCAATTCCATCTTCTAAAACCTAAGTGGAATTTGATCAAATGCCAAATTGATTTTAAAATTGCTTTTATGACTTATGAAAGCATTGCTCAATTTGGGATCCTCTGTGTATATTTATCTTCACTTCTGTCTCTGCACTCAACTCCTGTGCTGCTGTGTGAAAATAGTTGGTCATTATAAATTAAAGGAGCACACACTTGTCTTTGCCATGTATGCTGACAGAAGCATTGATTTCTGGCTTTAGGCTGAAATGTTCACTAAAACACAACATAAATCTAAACATATTTTACCTTTTAATGTTAGCTATTTTGTAACTATAGCATGATTTTCTTGGTATTGTATTTAACTCCTCTGATGTTGCTAAATGATAGATGCTGTGGAACACCGTTTTATCACATATGTTCAAAACATAAGACTGTATAATGAAAGAAACAGAAGAGAGAGGGAGACAGGAAGGAAGAAAGAAGGAAGAAAGAAAGGAAGGAAGAAAGAAAGAAATAAAAGTCTTGGTGCCCAGGTCTCCCAATGAATTTAGTGACATTGGTGTAGTACAAGGAAAATGATGGCAATGTGGAGTCCTTGTGAAAATCTCACTCAAAGAAAACAGTTCCAGGACCATCCCAACTAGTACTAGCAAACTTTCAGACAGAGAAGATATCCTAGGTTATCCAAAAAAACAAGAAATCTGATTTGCACAGGACTTGTTTAGACTGTTAGGTTAATGGTTTATTACTTCCATGCTGTTCAGAGTTCTTTTTCATATTGATAGAGAGGTTTGTGATAATTAGAATTTACTCTTGAAATCCCATCATTTTCTGAACATCTTCTTGAAAGCAGGCATGCCAGATGGAAAAAAGAAAGCCATCTGTAAACATTTTAGTCTTAATTTGTAAAATGCAGTCTATACATCAATAAAATTAATTTAACAGCGTGGTTCCAAGAAGATTAAACAAAAACCTTGATCTGTATCCTATTTTTTTCTTGCTGATACTTGAGTCAAATGAGTGAAATTCAAGGTATACTCAGGAGAATCAATAAGGCAATTAGAGAGCTTTTGGAAATAGATTCATAAGCACCAAAAGACACAATTCCTGTCAGTAAAATTTGAGTTGCAGAATGATAAAAGTTTTGCAAAAATTTCTCAACATCAGAAACATTGTCTTAGGTAAATAAAAGGCATAGGGATTTGCCCACATCCTGGAGCAAGAGTGAATGATGGGATCTGACACAGTATCAACACTGACACATTCACACAAGAAACTTTAGTGTTTGCAGTCTAATAAGCAATTTGGCATGGATTCAGGCATGAAGAATAAAATTAGCTAAATGTTGTAATGATTGCCAGAAATGAATACCAAAAATATTGTATGTGTCTGAAATTACTTATAAGATGGAGAATTTTGGAAAAAAAGCAATTTTGACACTGTGTTCCAATGTAAATAATATCTGTTAAATTAAAGCAAGTATAGCAGCTGTCTCCAAAATAATTCTGAAGGTGTCTGAGGCAGATACACATTTCTACTAATTATGCAGACAAATACACAGGCAATAATAATAATAGTAATGGACCCTGGAACTAAATATATTACTGCATTCCAGTTCTATTTTCCTTCAGAAGTGATAAGTCTTGCAAAAAGAATTAAATTTTTTTTGAAATTTACTTATGACTTGTGGTTAGATGTATATTTCTTCAGTGTTGGAATATTCTGTAACTGTCAGACTATGATAAGGATATCATACTCTGTAAAAGAAAGCAGTATTGTCCACGTCAAAGATATTAGATGGATGAACCAATTAGATTGAATCACTGTGACTGGCTCTTTTAAAATAAGTGAAAATGACATCTCCTGCTGGGAAAATATTTTAAATAAGAGCTATCACAGGTGGCCTTTAATTGTTTGTTCTCGGTTTCTGCATGCACATGTTGTAATACCCAAAGTTAGTTTCACAGGGACAGTCAATACTGATGGACAAGCAAATTGACTTGTAATTGGAACAATGTAGAAAAATCAGTCTTCTGAAAAATCAAGCCAAGATTTTGAATCTGAACACTCAAATAATACTTAGAGAAGCTAACATCCTTTGGGCATGCTGTTTTCTTGACAAAATGGGGATAATTCAGCCACCCAGTCTGATAATCATCATCAATAATGTTTGTGATTCACTCTCTTATTTGAGTTACAGTATATTAAGACTGCTAAGGAAGAGATAAATTATGTTGTATTTGGGTGATGTTAAACAAACAATCAGGACTGCACAGTGAATAAGGAAGATGAAAGAAATATATAATTAATTCACTAAATGAAGCAATGAGGCATAATCCTAACTACACATGGAGTGTGAATTAAAATGGCACAGCCAGGCTCCTTCATAATCTTAAACTGGGCTGCTTTGGAAGATTATGGAATATTGTGGTAGGTTAACCTGCTGGCTGCCAGGCGTCCACCAAGCTACTCTCTCACTCCCACTCCTGAGCAGGACAGGGAGAGAAAATAAGACAAAAAAGCTTGTGGATTGAGAGAAGGACAGGGAGATCACTCACCAGTTTCTGTCATGGGCAAAACAGACTCGACTTGGAGAAAAGTATTTTAATATACTGCAAATTAAAAATGGAGAAGGCTAAAAATGCCTTCCACTCACTCTCCTTTCCTGCCCAGGCTCAACATCACTCCTGACTCTTCAACCTCCTCCGCTCCCTAAGCAGAACAACAGGGGAGAGAAGGAGAGGTTATGGTCAGTTCATAACATTTCATCTCTGCTGCTCCTTCCTCTTCACATTTTCCATCCACTCCAGCATCCCTCCCACATGATACAGTCCTTCATGAACTGCTCCAATGTAGGTCCTTCCTATGGGCTGCAGCTCCTGACAGGAGCTTGCTCCAGCATGGGTTCCTTTCCATGGGTTGCAGTTCCTGCCAAGGACCCTGCTCTGGCATGGGCTTTTCATGGACTACAGCTTCCTTCAGGGTACATTCACCTGCTGTAGTGTGGATATCTGCTCCATTGTGGTCCTCCATGGGCTGCAGGGGCACAGCCTGCCTCACCATGGTCTCCTCCATGTGCTGCATGGGAATCTCTGTTCTGGCACGTGGAGCACCTCCTCCCCCTCCTCCTTCACTGATGTTGGTGTCTGCAGGGCTGTTTCTCTCACAATTTTCTCAGTTGTCTCTCTCACAACTGCTGCACAGAGTTGTTTACCCTTTCTTGAATATGTTATTATAAAGGTCTCATCAGCTTTGCTGATGGACTTAGCTTTGGCCAGCAGCAGGTCCGTTTTGGAGACAGTTGGAACTGCCTCTGTTCTACATGGGGGCAGCTCTCCTCACAGAAGCCACTGCTGCAGCCCTCTCGCTACCAAAACCTTGACACATAAAGCCAAGAAAAATATCAGTCATTCAGCTTTTTAAAGGACATTTTATGAAGACCACATATCATTCATCACCCTCAATCATGAAACAGACAGATAACAAAAGATACTTAGCAATGTCCTGTCTCAAGAGAAGAAGCATCTCACAGACTTCTAGAAATAGAAAGATAACCTCATTTTCTCATGAGCAACCTACATAGACTATAGGAGAGACATTTGTTGCATTGTATTTGCAAAGTTCCTCAAGCCTGAGAAGACATCAGAGAACAACAATAAAGAGAAGTATTTATTCAGCCTGGTGGTTCTGCCTTTCTGTCTTCTTGGAGGTCAAGGTGACTAAATACAGTACTTCCTTATACATCTCTCTACCAGGTTTACTGAAGTTGTGGAAGTCTCTGTAAATTACACTATAACATCTTTTTCTATTTACTGTTTCAAAATTAAGGGGACAAACTATGCATCAGTTCTTGTCACTAAGATATACTGCATACTGCTTAAATTATATTGGCTGGAAGATGAGAGCAAGTATGAAAAGGGCTATGATTTTTGGTCTGTAACAATGGGTGGCCCTATAATGCGGTGTGGTTCATATAGCTGAACTCTTATGGAGAGTTAGACTTTGCTAGCTGTTGGGGAAGTTATACAGGAGAATATTTACAGAGTTTTAATTGTAAGTAATTGTAACAGCAGCTCCCAAAAAGATATCATACCCATCTATTTTTTAAAGATGTTGAAGGATGACTATGAAAAATAAGTCAGAAATAGAAACAATATGTGATCATGCGGAGTGTTAAAACAACAGGGGATTATTACTGAGATGGCTTAATTCCAGCAATGATACACACTTTCAAGTTATTCTTAACACTATATGATGCTATTTAGCACATTTAAATATAGATGTACATTATATTCAACATTAAGAAAGCAATACAGATTAGGATAATGCAGAATCTAGTATATTAAAACAACTGTTCAGTGTATTATATTAGTCTCATAAAGTCAGTTATAAGCCTATGAAATTCTCAGGATTTCTCTTGCACCTGGAGATATTCTTATCAGAAAATCAGGGTCCAAGTTCTGCATCACTGAGGCAAATAGAAAAATGCCTATTTACTTTGCCAGGATTTGTCTGAATATTTCAAAATATTGGCTTAAGGTTCCATAAGTTCATCTCCTTTAAATGACACCAACAATAATGTTAAGAAATTTTGTCTCGGAGGAAGAGGTTAATATTGGATCAGCCTTGAAGAACAGGAATCTCATGATCTCTTACAGCTGAGCATGGATCAGTGTTGTTAATTACAGTTGGAATTAATATTTCCAATACTCAGATTCTGTTTTGCTCTTTTGATGTAAGCTTGATAACTGATAGTGGGTATCTTAAGAACTCTTTTGCTCATCCACAATTCCTCAGCTAAATATCATTATGATGTATCTTTATTCTTCCGTGAAAGTTTTTGGAGCAGAGGAGGAAGTCATATTTACAGAAGCTTTGATGATACATTGAATATAAATCCATATCTGAAGGTAGTCCTGGTGGCAAAAATAGGTATAACAATTCACCAAACTATTTATATGCAACGTCAGCTCAATTTTCAGTGGGTGCAGGAAGTAGAGGGAATGAGAGAAATAAGACTTGTGATACTGTATCATTTTACTTTTGTCATGCAATGCAGTAATAGTGGGCCAAGGAAGATTGCCATTGCTTCCGTAATACAATTCACCCTACCCTTCACCTTCCCTCTCAGTAAATCAATCTTACTAAGTTTCATAAAACATAATAATTGCTAAGCTTTTTACACAAGTAGAAATGGTGGTGATTGTCCCATAGAATTTATTTTCTACTGTGTTTATTTCCATTGAAATTAATATGAAATTGATAAAAAAATAAAAGCTGGCATAATGTAAGAAAGGAAAGGAAAGGAAAGGAAAGGAAAGGAAAGGAAAGGAAAGGAAAGGAAAGGAAAGGAAAGGAAAGGAAAGGAAAGGAAAGGAAAGGAAAGGAAAGGAAAGGAAAGGAAAGGAAAGGAAAGGAAAGGAAAGGAAAGGAAAGGAAAGGAAAGGAAAGGAAAGGAAAGGAAAGGAAAGGAAAGGAAAGGAAAGGAAAGGAAAGGAAAGGAAAGGAAAGGAAAGGAAAGGAAAGGAAAGGAAAGGAAAGGAAAGGAAAGGAAAGGAAAGGAAAGGAAAGGAAAGGAAAGGAAAGGAAAGGAAAGGAAAGGAAAGGAAAGGAAAGGAAAGGAAAGGAAAGGAAAGGAAAGGAAAGGAAAGGAAAGGAAAGGAAAGGAAAGGAAAGGAAAGGAAAGGAAAGGAAATGTGGATACCAAACAGAAAACATTTTGAAAGGAAACTATGTGGAGAAATAAAAGGAAAGTGTAAAAGAAAGAAGGAATTAATAAGTAAGGAATAATTATGATAATGTTCCTAATGACAACAACTAAGACAAACTTGCTTGGCTCTCAGAATTCGTTCTAATAAGAGAGGAGGCTGGAAACCTACTGTGGAAGCAGTGTCCTCTATTGCAGTTTCTGATCTTTGTAAGTGCTGTTCTGAGGCTTCCCCTAGTTGGTGTTTTCTTTGACACCATGTGGACAATTACATCCCCCATAGGATCTGGGTACTTTGCAGTCTTATATATATATCTGTTTTCACAAGGCTATCTCACTGTCTTGCAGATAGGAAAGAAAGTGCAACAAAGCCGTTGATTATAGGATAAAAAAGTTGGAGAAATGTTACCTTTGAGAGTGGCTGTCCTCATCATTTAAGTTCAGGGGAACCAATGGGGGAATACACTTCCAGATGGTTGCCTAAGTACCTTTTACACAGAGTGAAGAGAGTGAGGTGGACGAAGGAACAGCAGGCACAGAGAAGATGTTGGCAGCAGGGCATACAGTAAAGCTCAGGTCTTTCTGTTAGCTGTACACCTACTGCCCACATAGGTCACATGTGCTGAATTGCAGACTCCTAGATTTTGGCATTGTTATAGAAAATAGATCAAGGGCGCACCTTTGTTTTCAAGTCAGACAGGTATGTTTGTGAAGTGGTTAGTTCTCCTGAAGAAATATTCAGGAAGGTATCTGAATTTTTAACAATGCAAGTTTCTGAGGACAATTTGGACTGGCAGCTTTTGGGAGTGAGGTAGAGTCCCTCCTGTTGGGGGCAGAATGAGAAAATAATATTCTTATGAGGTACATTTCACTCCATTTTTATGTTTTATCATAGAAAAGATAAATATATTTGTATAAATTATAAAGCTCAGGAAAGCTAGAAAAACAAACCGTCTCTCTACAATTCTTCAACTCATTCTTTATGAACTGCTATTGTACTAGGAAGAGATACCATGCAATAAGCCACAAAGCAATAACAGTTTCATTTCCCTCTTCCAAATTCTTCCCTCTTTGGCAATGGAAATTATTTCTGAACAACAAAATCCATTCTGTGATCTTAATAACATATGCTTCTATGCCAGCATGATATGAAAATGACTTACAGTTTCAGTAGGAGCTGCAAGCATTCAACACCTCTGAAAATCCATCTGTTTTTTAACCTTAAAAGGAGAAACAAAGTGCCCACTGCTGAGCTATTGCAAATCAAATATATACCAGCTAATTAATTAGAAATCTATCTTCTTTAAAGTACAAAATTAGGGACTCTATGTGTTATAACACAACTAAATTCACCTAATTTTTACTATACAAGATCAGTGTCATGGGTTGAAAATTCTATCATGGGTGAGGTTTGCATTCTGAATTGATAGGCCCCCTTTTTCATACACTAGTCACAGACAGGAACATGAAAGGAAGAAAATGATTAATATTTTTATTTGAAAGAGAAGGCAGACTAAAGTGGCTAAGAGCAGCCCCACAAAGAAGGGCTTGGGGGGTGCTGGTTGATGAGAAGCTCAACATGACCCAGTAATCTGTGCTTGCAGTCCAGAAAGCCAACTATCTCCTGGGCTGCATCAAGAGAAGTGCAGCCAGCAGGTCGAGGGAGGTGATTCTCCCCCTCTGCTCTGCTCTGGTGAGACCCCACCTGGAGTACTGTGTTCAGCTCTGGGGCCCCCAATGTAACGAATACATGGACCTGCTCGAGCGGGTCCAGAGGAAGACCACAAAGATGACCAGGGGGCTGAAGCACCTCCCTTATGAGGACAGGCTGAGAGAGTTGGGGTTGTTCAGCCTGGAGAAGAGAAGGCTCTGGGGAGACCTTATAGCGGCCTTCTAGTACTTAAAGGAGGCTTACAGGAAATATGGAGGGGGACTTTTTACAGGGGCATATAGTGATAGGACAAGGAGTAATGGCTTTAAAGTGAAAGAGGGTAGATTTAAATTAGATACAAGTAAGAAATTCTTTACTATGAGGGTGGTGAGACACTGGAACAGGTTGCCCAGAGAAGTTATGAATGCCCCCTCCCTGGAAGTGTTCAAGACCAAGTTGGACAGGGCTTTGAGCAACCTGGTCTAGTGGAAGGTGTCCCTGCTCATGGCAGGGAGGTTGGAACTATATGATCTTTAAGGTCCCCTCCAAACCAAACCATTCTATGATTCTATTTATTTTCAGTGGAGAGGAGGTATTCATTATGCAGTCACCTTAGAATATGATTCAGAGCATAAAGGTTATGACATGATTTTTTTAAGTTTTCAGTGGAAACACATGTTCTCAGGGAAGATTTAGAACACCCATGTTAGAAGCCTGAAGTTGGACCTATGACTACTTATTCAATTACCCCCACTCTTCAACCTCATCCAGTTTCCAAGGAGAAAGTAACTAAAAAGATAAAACAACTGTCTATGATGGGAGCATTTCAGTGATTCTTGCTTAGTGCTGTATAATTCAGACTATTCATCAAAAGGTCTCCTGCAATACCTGTACAATTGTCGGGAAGCATATCTCTAAAGGCTGTGGTACTGTCATGCAGTGCAAAAACTACTGAGCTACACAATACACATTAAGTAGAAATCCTGTGTTAGCATTAACAAAGGGTTTCTTGGTCATCATCTGGCTGTGGAGTTATTCCTGATAATTCAAGTATGATTTGAAATAAAAAGCTTAAAAATAATCAGTCAAGCTACAGATATATTTTAATCTAGGGTTCTGATAACCCAGTCACACAAAAGGGTTTCAGCATCTTAATTGCTCTTAGAACATCATATATGCTATATTGTCATAACAGACTCAGAAAATAACTGCCCCAGTCACTCATACACATAATTAGTACCTCAGGAAATACCCGGGCCTCAGAAATCAAAAGCAATGCTTCAGTCCCTTCGAATCCCAAAACAAGTCAAATTGTAATAGCCCATATTGTGTTTCTGTTTAAAATAGCATTGATTTTGCCTCCAGAGACAAAATTAATGTGGAAAAAAGTAATCTATCACTCCTTAGGAAAAGAAATGCTCCAGTCTCTGAATGTGATCCTCATTTTCAGCATTCTGACAAACAGTAATGTTTTCCTTGAATATATTTTCATAATTGTATTGAGTTTGCATCTCAAGGTTTTGGTAGTGGGAGGCTACAGGGGTGGCTTCTGTGAGAAGATGCCAGAAGCTTCCCCTATGTCAGATAGGGTCAGAGACAGTCGGCTCCAAGACGGACCCACTGCTGGCCAAGTCTGAGCCCATCAGTGACAGTGGCAATGTCTCTGTGATAACATATTTAAGTGGGGGAAAAATGTGCTGTGCAACAGCAGCCAGGAGAGAGAAGTGAGAATATGTGAGAAAAATAACCCTGCAGACACCAAGATCAGGGAAGAAGGAGGGGAAGGAGGTGCTCCAGGAACCAGAGCAGAGAATCCTCTGCAGCCCATGATGAAGACAACAGTGAGGCAGGTTGTGCCCCTGCAGCCCATGGAGGTTAACGGTGGAGCAGAGTTCCACCTGCAGCCCATGGAGGACCCCATGCCAGAGCAGGTGGATGCCCAAAGAAGGCTGTGACCCTGTGAGAAATCTGAGTGGAGCAGGCTTCTGGCAGGGTCTGTGACCTTGTGGAGAGAGTGTTTAGTGTTGTGGTTGACCTAATATACACAGTCTTTACATATGTCCTAATTTTAACTTATTTCTCTATTTGGTATGTTGGTTTTTTAATGTGCCATGCTGGTCAGTTCTCTGCCAAATTATTGTTCCTTTATCTTAACTAAGAGTCATCAGTACTCTGGGAATGATATATGAGTTCACTTTTTGTGAAGACTCAAATATTTTTCCTGCTGAGAAGCCAAGAAATGTCAGACGTGATGGCATTTTTAATATGATGTACACATCTCAGACCAAGTCCTAGACGTGTTGAAGTCAGAGTTCAATGGGAAAAGAACCTGTCACCTGTCTCACAGGCAGTAATGCATTCTTTTACAATTTTGATTGGTTTAAGTGGTGTTACACAAAAGTACAATAGCTAATAACAGAGCAGGTTCTTTTATTATCATTATTTCTGGCTAAAGTAATTAAAACCTTTCACAAAACACATAATAATGGAGATTCCCTTTGATATGATGGTGTTGCATTTCAGAAGTCCACAATTAATGTTGGAGACATGATAGAATTTTCCTAGAGGTAGACTTGACATCAATGCTAAGACACTTTTCCTTGGAATTTGTCAATACTAATTTGTTAATTTTTATAATTTTATTTTGACTGAAAACATTTTTTCTCATGTATTTTCACATGTATGAATTTATCACTTTGTCACTTTACAACAGTAAAGTCACATACGACTTAGGAACTGTTATTTTTACCACAGAAAAAAAATATTTATAAACCAGCTGTTGAGAGCTGACAATTTTAGAATTTTGAAGTCTCAAAGGCCTTTTAGACAAACGTACTCATCTTTCACACATTTCAGTCACATTTAGATTGGTAAAGAAACAGCATTCCTACAAGATAGAAAACATATCTTAGAAAACTTAGCAAAGAATTGCTGATCTTAGTCCAGGTGGGTTCTAACCTTTATTGCTGAATAGGCTATAGTGCCATGCACAGCATAAAGAAAGTAGAAGCATATTAACTTTCTTCAAAACAGTTTGGGTTTTATCAAAAACATGACTTCAGACTGACAAATATTTCAACAAATTTTCTCTCTTGTATTCCTTATCAGTGAAGATGAGAAACTGACCGCTCAAAATTATTATTCTTTGAAAATTGTACCTCTTTGAGGGGACTTTCTCATTGTTGCTGGGAGAGGAAGGATGGTGAGTTGTAAAAAAAGTCAGTAATGATTTTTTAAACTGGAACAAGCTGTAAATATACCCTATAAGCCTAAGAGTCTTATTCAAACTTATTGTGAGCTGAAGAACTTTATACAGAGAACATCACAAGGAACAGAAACACATATCATATACAGTCTGATGCAGGAATGTTGTGGATACTTTTATGATAGCTTTAAACATAAACAGGTGTGAAACTGCACCTAAGATGTCTGGTTTATGACTGCTCTGACAGGTGCAGATGTTTAGCTTATCGCATTGGTTTTAGAAACAAACATATTTTGTTACTCTAAAATGTTTCAAACATGTTTTTGATAGCTGTAGTTGTATTTCCTTTCTTCACAGAAATATAAAAATACCAGACATGCAAAATGTCACAGACATGAAGTCAAAAGGCTCTACTCTTAGAGCTTAAAATATATTCTTTTTTTTTTTTAAAAAAAAAAAAAAGAGGCAAAATTTGTCTCAATTTACAGAAAGGCAACTGAAGATGAAGTGGCAAAGGAAAAAGTTTTCAACACATGCAAAGAGGATGTAATGAGGTAGGGAAACTACCAAAACACTGAAATTGAATCCAGATCTCTGCAGTCTTAAATAGTTTTCATTACAAGCTGCATTTTTGAAGAGTTATTTTGTGGCACCTTTAAACATAAGCATTCTTTTAACTTAGACTTTGGAAATTGAGCATTTAAAAGAAAAAGGTTTTCAAATGTTGGTTTTGTTACTGCAACATAACATTTTACTGGAAAATAGTCTAATTTGAGAGCAGGTTCTCTTATTTCTCAGCTATGGCAATGACTTCATCATAGCAACCCCTTGTTCATTGATTTGTTTGTTAGTTTACCGTAAAACAACAGTGAATGACTGAATATAGATGAGAAAGCTGCTATTTGCCAGTGACTTGGAATTATAACTGCTATCATTTTAAACAAAGAAACCATATTCTGGATTTTTCCCCTGGGTATGAAAGTATCTTCTACTAAGGCATGATATACATATTCTAAGTAAAGAATGAGAACAGTTTTCTGTTGTTACAATAAATGAGTAGAATGTATGAATGTGAGTAGGCTTTCATATCGAACTGTATGGTCTGGATTTATCTTTTTAAATTTAAACAAACTACTTTTAGTGCTATCACTCATACAGTATTCAGGGATTCATATGAACTACTGTGCTTTGTTTTGTGTAAAAACATAACACTAGAGAAACCTCTTGGGTGGAGTCCTTAGACCTCATTGATTACAGTATTCTGGAGGTCACATTTGTTAAAGACCACTCAACACAGCTTAATGAGCATAAAAGATGATGGAAAACATAGTTCAGCTGCAGAACTAACTGCTGTCTTTAAGAACAGATCTCAAGCCCACTAAATGTCTCTCATAAGGGTACAGGGGATTTTTCACATTTTTTTCCACAAACTGAAATAAAAATGGAATCACAGATTTTACTTTTTTTGTTTCTTTGTTTGACTTTGTACAAACACTATCAGGTTTCTTCCAAGTGAAACACTGGTATGGCTTTCCAATTTCAGTTACAGATTGACAAATGTTTTAATTCATGACTTTCTGATTATAACATTTTAAAAGAATTCCCTTGACAATTTAATTTTAAAGTTGTGGTAAACATTCAATTTCAAACTTGTATTAAAAAAATCTAATGCCTATACCATATCTGATAAGAAAAAATAATACAGTGATTTCATTTGGCTAATCATGACTAGCCACTAAAACTGAAATAGCTGTAATAAGTACTTAAAAAGCATTTCAGTAGTCTGTAGTACACTGCAATCTTCCATAGAAATGGAAACAAAGATATATCCTGATGTTCATCTTTAATTCCTTGCTAATTTCTCTGTGGTAAATAAACACAGACCAATAAAATTATCTTAGCCGATGCAGTATGTAGTTTATTCTTCATATATAAAGTTTTTTATTGTGCAATTTAGAAACTACAAAAAAAGAGAAAGATAAAAGAGGAGAGAGAGACACGGGGTGCTGAAGACTTCTGTCAGTGTGAGAATGTACTTGCTTTTCCAGCAGACTAAGGGAGGCAATTTTGTCTCCTGCAATCACACAGTAACCCTCATTAAGAAGTAACACAGTTGTTGATCTGCTAAGACAACATGAATTAAAGGAATTTAACAAATAATGCAACCTGTCTACTAACTATTAACATTAATACTTAAATTGCTTTTAATGATTAAATGTGAGCGAAGTGTACCAAAAAGCATGTTTCAATAAAAGACTAAACAAGCTAAACTGAATCAGCAGTAAAACCAATGCAACACACCAGTTGACATAAATCAAGTGTTATGTTGCTTATTTCTACAGTACACTAGAGTTAATTGGTAGAAATGTTTTTCTGTTCCCAACACATTTGTAAATATAGAAAGTTACAAGCAGTAAGGTTAACACCAATCTTGAGCACCATAATGGCATCTCATAAATGCCGTTAATGAAGAGAATTATTTGAAAAACTGATGACCAAAAGCAGAATTGTTGCATTTCAGAAATACATTTATTAGTTTTTTTGATATGCAAATTTTTAAAAGACACCTGCCATCCATTACAAGAGAAATGAAACTAAACTGTGACCAGCTCTCAAAGTTCCTTCCACAGTTTTCTGATTCAAAACCAACCTTTACAATGCCCTTGGTAGTCAAATAGGTGTGCTCAGAACTATGCCTTGAAAATCAGATCCGAACTATCGCGTCTGGGATGAAGATCTATCCTAGATATTCTGATGAAATCATTGTACTGTCTGCTTACCTCTAAATCAGAGAACTGTTTAGTTCATATAGCCCATGTACTATGCCAATGGCATCACGATGTCAGGTTTCCATTAATGTGGAAAAGAAACTCAAAGTACACTCATCCTAGAAGTTCAACCAAACATGGCATATTAAAGAAGTAACTTTGGGCCTGAACAAAAATAATACAAAATCAGACATCTTTAGGTGCTTTATTTATAGGTTCATCTTTTGTGTAGTTTCACAGCAAAAAGGGGGAGACAGAGAAGAAAAGGTCAGGGGTCATAAATGCAAATCATGGCTTTACTTTCCTTGCATACCTACTCTGTGCTTTCTAGGAAAGTGAGGAAAAGGAGAATGAAAGATGTCAGGGAAAACAGGAGTCATTACTACAGACTGAGTGCACTGTTAATTCCTGGAATGAGTGCATTTGATCACCAAAATGACCAAACAGTCCTGACTGTTCTTACATAATCTAAATAAGCAAAATATGCAACTGTATCACTTCTATAATCCTGGTGTTAAAATGTTCTAGTTTACACTCTAAAAAATAAGGCAAATATTGCTAACCTGCAAATGACCCATGAAAATATAGACTATAATAGTTATTCCCTTTATAATTTCCACAGATTAAATAATTCCTGACCTTACATGACATTTCATTTGATTGGCACTATATATTTAAAAGCAGTAACTCCATGATAGAGAGAAAATATTCTTCTTGAATATCACAGTGAAAACTAATTCTGTCCTGAGCATGACTTTTGACTTAAAATGACATTTTAGTAATGTCATGTCATCTATATTACTCTGTTCCCTGCTTTTTTAACTTTTTGTGTATTCAGACTTTATCCAGAATTGAATAATATAGGCAAGGTAATTATATTGTGCATTATTATAAGTCTTCAACCAAACTGAAGAAAATGTAATGTGGAGATTTAATTTTCAAAAGAAAGAGGGCAAAAAATCCCTTTGCTCTATTATAAAATAATATCCAATAAGCTAAGAAACTTTAGAAAAAAACAAATTATCATCATTTATAGCTTATGAATTGTAACAAGTTGAATAAAACAACAGAAAAAAACCCGAACACTTTGGTTATGTCAGCATTAAAAAAAGAAAAAAGTGATTTGCCTGAGCTATATTTAATATAGCTACCTTGGGTCTTGCTAACAATTTAGCCAAGGGAACTTTAGAGTATCATATAGCTGAGTTTATCCGGGACATTGGACAGATTTTACATATTACTTGGAATCCCACACTGCCATAAATTACTATTAAAATTCCTTGATGTAGTCAGCTTAATATTAAATCACACATATCTATATCAGTTTCAGTTACACCTTTAGATGTCATTGTATTCATATCTAAAGTCTAATTATTTCAGACATTTCTATTTCCCAAAAGACCTTTCATAGAGCCATCTGGTTCCAAGTATGTATGGTTTCACCGCCTGTCTGTTCTTAGTCTGAGCCTTTACCTTGGCTTAATAAGCTTGTGGGCTACTGTTGATCTGCAAAAATAAGTTCAAGTCAGGCATGTTCCTCCCCTGGGGGTGGAACACACCAGACTTAACTGTAAAACAGTGATCCTTGTTTCCACCTCCCGACTGAAAATAGCACAAGCTCTCATCCACCAGATTGCCCCAGTGCAGAGCCCCCAAGTTGTTAAATATCATCTGTTTGACTAAACCCTGAAACATGAGTATTCATACAGTCAATACTAGCCCCCTCAGAAGCAGTAGCTACCCACACCATTTTTCAGCTTTCAAGCCTGACTCTCATCTTGCACCTTGTCCTGCAAGAAGATTAGGCTGAGGTGCTATCAGGAGTACTGGAGTAGAAGTCAGAGTTTAATTTGTGTATGCATGACAAATCTGGCCTCAAGGTCTAGTTCATGAAAGACCCTGTCTAGCAATACAAACACACCAAATATTGTTTAATATATGTAATATTTTCATATCAGATATTTCAATGCTTATTTATGCTATTTCTCAACTACTGAAACTTCTGTATTGCAGAATAGATAACAACATTGCAGAATAAAGATAACAAGTTTAAGTCCCTCCTGTTTCATAGCACTGTTTTTATACACACTTAGACATACAAAACTTTTCTTCCTAGGGACTGGGGTAACAGTTCAGCCAGCCATAAGAGTCTTCTTTTTCATATTTTTTTCCTTTTTTTACAATGAAAATTTAAACATGTTCTCACTGTTTCTGACCTGTTGTCATTATTGAGGCTAGCAGTACCATGAGCTTTAGGCTCTGGTTTCAAAACAGAGACACCCATAAGATACCTTGACTTGACCCACAATTCCTTCTCAGACTAAAGCTACACTGCTTTCAACATTTTTGTTAAAAGCACTAAAAATCAAGTAATTCTTTCTCTTAGCTTCAAACCAGTTCTAACAAAACTTCAGTACAAAGCCTCTGCCTTATTCACTAGGGCTCCAATGTATGGTTGAAAATCTCAGTTATGACTTCAATACAGAATTTTTTGTAACTTACTGACCTTTCAAAAGAACCCAGAATCAAATGTGATACTCTTTATACATCATCATCAAAAACATCCACAGTTCACAACTTTCCATGGCTTACACATGAAACAAAAAGAACACTGTTGTTTAGAGGTTTGTTGTGCCTGTAAGGATATGATTAATATTCCAAATTCAAAGCAGAACTCTCAGTTTGCAAGTTCATGTAGATCAAAATTGACAAAGGATTTGCATGGACTCTTAGGATGTGGAACTGCAGAATTTTGCATGTCAGGTTCACAGGGTGTCACAGTGTGACTCATCAGGATTACGTGAAGACAACAGGCTTCTTCAACTGCTGCAGCACCTCTTTAGAAGTGACAGGCTGACTGAGTCATGAAAGCTGCTGAAACCATAGCCTACTTGAAGGAGGGACATAATGTTTGAAACTAACTGGCAGGATGAGTTGTTTGGGGGTTTTTTGTTATGTTTCTGTGGAGAGCATTGTCTCCTTACATAAGCAAAAGACACTTCACCACTTTCCTCTCTTCGGCGCTTTTGACAGAAGAGCCCCTACAGAGTCAGGAAGTCAGCTGGAACTCAAACAAAAACACTTTTTGAGCTTTTCTTCCTAGACTAGTATCTGAACCTAAAACATTATTTTGAACTTACACTGCCTAATTATGTAGTACATTCCACAAGAAATATTCATTGTCTGAGGATAATAATAACTCATTTTGACCAAAGGCAATACTTTTCTATATTGCAGCATTGGCTGACTAAGCTGGATAAAGTATATTTTAATTACAAAATCTAGACAGATTATTTGAACTAATTCTGAACTGAAAAATGGTTTGAGAAGGGCTTTTTCTTTTCTTAAAACACAGCTGAGTTATTATTTTGAGGCATTTTTTGATCTAAACCAGATATTAATCTAAAAGAATTCATCATTGCTAGTAAATCAAAACAATTATATGAAAACCTGACATCTTACTCCCCCAGCAGAGGACATACCCATAAGGGGACTCTTATCATGTTTACATTATGAATATGGAGCAATAAATGTGCATCTGTGACCTGAACAGCTGGCATTGAGGACTTGACATTGCCACTGTGTATGCTTTAAATGATTAAAACCTACTTCAAAGCAGCCTAGACTTGTGGACAAAATGTCCCATAGAAGTTGGAGTGCACTAGGTGCATCCCTGGGACTCAGTTGCCAGTTTAGTTTCACCCAAAGGAAATCAAGAGCATGCTCTTGAAGTCTATTTCATTATTTTACTCAAATATGGTTCACAGGGGTAATTGGGATATTTAATTCTTCCAGTCCTAACCATAATGTTACTGTACGTGCATCCATTACTTACTAAGGTCTGCCAAGTGATCCAGTGTTTTGGCTCTTCCCTCTGCTCTCCTTTGGCATCTGATCCACTAGCATTTCCACACCACCACCATGAATACACACTTCTGAAACATGGAACATCGCAGACCTCAGCGGAAATGTAAATATTCAGTAAGGGGGAATTGTACCTACTTGAAGTAAACTTGAATTCAATTTTCTTTAAGAAATGCTGAAGAGGGGAGAGAGATAGCAGCTACATCTTTAATTCTAACTCCTCTGTGTTGGAAAACACGGCACTGCTGTTGGCAACTGGGTCTTGAAAGCACCCATTGGAGTGTTCTTTCCTGTCTTCCCACTGATAGACTGTGCTGCAAATAAACATCTGCATGTGCATTTCTGCTCCTTCTTTCATGTGCATAAAATTTGGCTGAGGGCGTTTGGTGTAACCTCCTTTTTCACTGAAATCTCCTCCTTGCACTTGTTACGGATGCTCTCAAATAAACAACCAACCACCAAAAATAAAAAATTAATTATTAACACAGTTAACTAGCTCTCCGTAAATTACAGGTTCAAATGTCTGTGAGAGGAGAATAGAACAACTTTTTAGGGTTTAATGGCAACCCAAAACATGTAACAAAGAACTCTATAGGGTTTAACGGCAACCCAAAACGCTGAACAAAGCCCCACTCCCTAGGGTTTAATGGCAACCCAAAACGCTTTATCACTCACCTGATAAGTGAGGGCTCTCAACCTCGAGGACCTGCTCAGGGCAGCGTCCCGACCCAAGACACCTCCAGGAGTTTCCTTGGGCAGCGTCCTGACCCAAGGGGAGAGTCCTCCACCGCAGCGTGCTGCTCCAGGGGACAAGCTCAAAATGGCTCCCCCAGGGGACTCCATTTATACCCAGGCCAAATCTGACCTGTAGTCAATAGCGGCTCCCATTGGACAAAGGCCCCAACTACTGTGAGGCCCTGAGAACAAAGGCAGCCAGGAGCTGCTACACTTCAGCAGCCAAGAAGCTCTGCTTTCATTGGGCGGATGCACCTGCCACAGCACTCTCAAACCAGCATTTTAGCTTCTCTGCTCCTCTGTGTCACATGCCTTGGAGAGCTGAAGAGAAGTGGAAATGGTGAGGCAGACACACAAGTACCAGCACTGCTCCTACAGGAGAGTGGGAAATGGGGCTACAGTCTCCTCCTAGTTATAACCCCATGCTGATGGACCTTTCCCTTTCTTAATGCTCTTTTCCAGTATGAATCACATACTGCATTTGCTATGGCAAAAGAAATAGATATGGATTTGAATTCTTTCTCAGAAATGTTGGTATATACTTCACAGCAATGGAGCTGAGAGAAAAAAATTGCTAAATGAGGTAGATAGGAATATCCTTATATATTTAATATTCATCAGTGTGCTTGTTAAAGCACAAAATAGCAGCACGAAATAAACTTTGATGACATGCAATTAATTTAACTACCTGCAGGCAGTTAATGCTATAAATAAACTAATTCAGTTCTTATTAAGGCCTTAAACTTATAGTGAGTTTTTAGTTCATTTAATTAATACTTAACAAATAGCCTACAGTTAGGTAAATCACTTCACAGAGAAGCAATAACAACTGACATTTATTAATCTATTTACTGATTCTTACTTAACATCTTTAAAATGATTTTATTAAAAAAAACATGATAAACATAACCACCTCTTGTGACTCTTCTAATTTATCAGAAATTTTGATTCAGTGGTCCTATCCAAGTCCTTCCTTCAATGACATGTCTTCCTGTCGGAAACTTCTTGGTTCTGCTCTTATACCTGGCTATTGCTAGATTTGGTACCAGCCTTACAAAATTAAAGAAATATTTCAAAATTTTGTAGAAGATATATTATATTTTATATGATTATTTATTATAATTTCCTAGGGAAATTAGTTTTCAGTTGCCCAACTCTTTTTAAAGAGTTCAGAGCTCAACTGGCTTTTGTTTTGCATTATTTTCCATTAAGGAGGTAAAACCCACAACTATTAACATTTATTTATTTTGTTCTCTGTTCTTAACATCATTTTCCTTTAACAAATTAATGCTTAACCCATACATTTACATGTTGCAAGTAACTACCTCCTGTCTCTTTCACAGAGACCACAATATCCTGCAGCATCTTGGTTAGCAAGGCACATTTATGGCCCAGAAATTACATTGCCACAGATGAAAGCTTGCAAGAAGAAACAGCTAGTGCCTGTACTACAAAACCTGCTCTAGTTTAAAAAACGTTTTCTATGTTTATGGCAACCATGGAAGTAATTTCTTCTAGTTAAAGTAAAAGCAAGTTCAGCATTTCAGCAAGGTTTATTTTTTTCTTCCTTAACTGATGTACAGTTTATCTTCACTGAGTTGAGATGAAAAAAGTGCGTGCTTGACTCAGCATATCCATAACAATATATTAGAGAGAGAGGGAGGAAAACTGAAGACTCACTCTCCTTTAGCCTTACTGTCAGAAGCAGTGTGTTGCATTAAAATGATTCAATAAGGAAATGATGGTCTGGATTTTGGGCCAGTGTGCCCAAGTTACAGAGCAACAACAACGTATGGAAAATTACGTTTGGGGATGCACGTAATATATTCAGACCAGTGACCATGGGCTGAATATCTAAATAGGTCTAACCTTGTTGAATCTGATATTAATATATGATACCAGATACCACCGAAGTTCTACATGTTTCCACTAGAAACAGTCCTGTCAGTTGAAGTAAGAAACTTTGTGGTTATGAATACGGACAGCAGAATCAAGCCTTTAATAATTCTTTAAAAGTATATTGTGGAGTTAAATAAAGAGTGTTTATTCTGAATGTAATGTGCTTATGTAGGTATATGTATGTTCATCTATATATCTACACAGGAATTCAGGGATTCAGACATTTGATGGAAAACATTGGGAACATAATAAAGAATGCACTGTGTCCCAATTAAGAAAAAACATACACAAGTGTGTACTTGCATTCCTCTCTCTCTGCAGTAAGCACACACTTTTTGTTGAATGATGTTTTATCAAGCTTGTGATTTATTTGGATCAATTTAAATATTTATTGAACTTACTTTTATAGTTACATGTATACATACAGTTTTAGGTCTTACACCATAATTAAGACTTATTTGCTGAAGTTTTCTTGGAAAAATATGATAGAAGATAGAAGCTTAGGCAGCTGCACTGTAGTTGTTCTATTGAAAAGGATTGCTTCAGGGTGAAGATAGATGTTTTATTTTCACTCCCTCCCACTCCCCCTTCCACTTGCTCTCTCTAACTGTTGGCATACATTCTTGTGTAGTTTTTATCTAGCATGATGGAAGCAAGAAAGCCTGAAAATATGGTATAAAAAAGCTCGACTAATCTCCAGTACTAGTGTACTGAAAGAGTCCCCTGTTAGTAGTATGATGAGTGTTCAAGTGAGATATCTGCTCAAATGTTGTGATTTATCTTTTGTTATTACTTGTTCATTGCCTCCAAAGATTTGTGCAAAGGAATATCTAGAAAAATATCACTCTAAGGAAGCAGGTGACAAATTGTACCAGTGGACATTGAGATATTATTCTACCATGTGTTCAGTGTATTCCTGCCCAGTAGAGCTACACCAGCAACCTAGCAGGGACATCTTTGTGACTTTGCACAGACCCAGGATGGGAGCAGGAGAGGAAAAGGCTGGGGATGGTTCCGCCCTGACACTCTTCTGCAGTGTTTCCAGTGCCTCTGCCTATCCTTATGTCAGACTCCTGTCCAAAACAGTCATGATAATGTAGTGTCTTTGCAGAGGATAAAATGCAACAAAGATGGTCAATACAGTTCCATAGATATTTTTATGAGACATATATTACCTCCAGCAGAAAAAAAAATTACTGTATTTTTTGACTGAGTGTATAAAAGATGCTTATGTGACAAAACAAAGTAATTTCTATTTATATCTATCGGTTTATCTGTGTTCTCACTTCAGGCAGGGAAAAACGTGCAATTCATTTTAGTGGATGGACTCACACTAAACACTGAAAATTCTAAAACTTGTTCCCTTCCCTTAGTCACATAATATCAGATAAAGACTATCATTCAAATGACTGGTTGGTCATATTCTGTATAGATGGTACACATGAAGACACCACAACACCTCTTCTGCTTGTGAATGATAGAAAGCTATCAGAAGAGATGATGCCGAGGAAAAAATGGCAGTAATATCATGTTATTTAAATAATCATTCTTAGTCAAGTCTCATTTTTTAACATCAGCAAGAACAACAACTTCTTAACAGGAAATGTGCAGGAAGAGAAATGCTGGAAATTAATTTACCATTCAAGCATTATTTCATATCTCTATTTTTAAGTCATTATTTTAAGGTGTTTGTGTTTGAAATGCTACCTTTCATTTTAATAATCCAGTTTTTAGTCATGTTAATAAAACCATGTAATTCTGTTCCTTTTTGCCCCATGCCTAGAGCAATTACTTGCGTTGACGCAAATAAGGAAAATAATTCACCAGTAAGTTTAATTCAAAAAAACACAAGATGGGTTCATTTCTTGTTTATACATAGTGTAACTTATCAGGTACGTAAACAGAAAATATTTATTGTTGTGACTAAAGCAATAGAGACAATGTCAGCCTGAAAACATAAGTCTAATGTTAGGATAAACACTTATCTTTAGTGGCAGACGTGTATTTATTTACTTGTTAATTTTATCTGCTGGAATTTCTGTTAAGAATTTAGACATAGGACTACATGGTATATACAAGTTTTTAAAAATACAATATCTTTTTGATAGTGAAGTCACTAAGCAATCAGAATTGCCTAAACTACATTTTTCAGATCAAAAAAAGAGTTTGGACTACACATCCATTTTCTGTAACTAAACCTCAATGTTTAAGCCTCTCTTTTTTTCAGGTTCAGTTATCATGGGGGTGTGAAAAAGTTGAATAATGACTTTTCATTCACTTTTCCTCTTTTTTCCATAGAAAATTAAAAAAAAAAAAAAAAAAGAATCTTACAATCTCATAAATACTGTCAATATATAGATATAGCGGGAAAAAAATGTATTTTCTATATATGTGAAACCTTTGTGGTGAATTTTGAACTCTCTTCACAAGTCTGCTTCTGCTAAGCTTTAAACGTCTCTTTGCACTGGAAAGGTTATCTAGGTTTCTATGAGATCTGGAGTTTTTATGATTCATACATATATTTCTAACAGGTTTTTTTACATGGAGGAGATAACCATAATCACTTTGGTAAATGAAAAAGATTTTATTGTGTTCATTTATTCTAATCTTCACCCTCAAATGACAGGATCCAATTCTGCCTTTAAACATGAGCTCACTTCTGACATGAGCAATAGATGTTGAGTGTGGGTCAAAGAGTACAGATGGACAAAGGCTTCCTGTGCAAATAAGGATATGGCAAATGCAAGAAGAACCACACTGAATCTGTGGGCAATTTAAGCTGCAACAAAAGGAACCACAAAGAAGGTCTTGACTTTTTTAATTACATTTTGTATCAAAGAGACAAGTAGGCATCTTGGATGCTCTCTCATCATGAAGAACTGACAAGATCAACAAACAGGACTTCAAAGAGATAATTGCTTTTCTCTTTTCTTTTTCTGACTCTTGGATAACTACTGCTAATGTCTGAGCTCCTTATTATTTGCAACAGAAAAAATTCAGCATGTCATGTGAGTATGGTTTGGATGACAGTACCATATTTTGAAATACAATTCTTTAAAGACAAATAATCATGAATAGGTGGATCAAATGTTTACATTGTTGGAGCTGCTCTAATGGGGAAAATGATTTGTGGGTTCTACAAGATATGCTGAGAAGGAAGTCTAAGCCATATAAATCTTTTGATATATATAAGGTAGATGTCATGCTTTAATTAATTAAACAGTTTATCCAGCACTATATGGTATACAACATTTTCTGAACTATTTTAAGTATCTAGGTTTAAAGATGTGATGCAAAGTTGTGACCAAGGGCTTCTTTCCCACATCGGGCCAGAGCACAATTTTTAACAATAGCTTATGTTAGTAAATGGAACCCATTGACAAAAGAAGTGCAATTAATTTTGTGAAATATACATTAAATATGCATATATGCCTAAGCACCATCTTACAGAAACATCAATTCTAAAATGTCATTAATGAGGTGCATTTATCCTTCATAATCTAAAAGAATTAAAATTATATCCTAAGAAGGGATGTGTACATGCATCGTGGGTGGAGAGAGTTGCCTACCTGAAGAATTTAGATCCTCAAAAGAACTGAAAGTTCTATTTGAAGCATTCTGAAACATACTGGTTTTCTGCATTTGTCATGGTAGTTATTTCTCAGCTGAGAGAGAATGTAAAGAAAAACATCAGAAAAACTTAGCTTGCAGTGATATCATAGGTATGCTAACAATTCTACCAGGGTATAAATTAAAAATGTGGTCTGCTGTAAAGAATCCTTCCAAACAAAATGTTTTAGCCAAGCTTTTTCAGTGTTTTCGTTTGTCATTTATCTGCTAAGATGATTGACAATATGCCTACACAATACAGAACTCTTGTTTGTGACATTAAGGGTCGTGACAGTACTTCACTAGGCACTTGCCGCCTAAAACTGCAGACTTTTGACCCTGTATTCCACATATACAGGGTCTTAAAAGTTTGATAGTCATGCTGATTGATAGATCATCATGAAGGATAGCAGTCCCTGTGCCAATTGCTATGCTTACCTGTAAAAACCTCTATTTAAATAGAAAGCAACAACTACCAGAGGTCAAAACATATTCTGAAATTGAACTCTGTCACAAATATATTTTGGAAGTAAATTAGGAAATCACTGGAATTCCTCTTTCTCACTTCTCCACACCCTTCACTTGATTAGACCAAGGATTATTAGTAAGGATAAGCAGCCACCACCAAGAAATAAAGGGTTTGTTGAAGTGTTCTTGGGAAACCTTTTTTTTCCTCATTTATTTATGTAGCCTTGTTGATTTTGGTAAATTCTATTGACAGAGTAAGACATATTCATTCATATCAATAAATGTAGAAAAATTAGTTCAAAAATATCCTTGATTTTTTGTTTGTTTGCTTTCTTTTCATGTAAAAAAATCAAATAAAAGCATCTCAGGAATACTCTTGGTTAAAAAGACACATGTGAATTAACAATGTCTCCTTTTCTTGACTCCCTTTTGCTGGCATGGAAATCTTTCTTTTGAAAGTACACTTTTGTTGCTTGACCTTAAAGACAGGCACACATGAAAAAGTTATGAGTTGCTTTGGTCTTTACAATACCGGTAATAAATTATCTTCACATTTCAAAACATTAATGGCAATACATTAAAATACTAAAAGTTCAAACCACAGGTCCTTTATATGTTCTGCATGCATAATAACACACACATACCCAAATAATGGCCAGGTTTACCAAGACACTACTTCAGTTACTTTAATTCATATTAATGACACAAGGTAGCTGTAAAACTGATTTCTTCAAGCCAGAAAGGAACAATGAACCTGGGGCATATGTAAAACTGTCTCATTGCTGGGATGCAGATGGAGAAAGAGAGACTTTGTCATTATTTTTTTTTGAGAAATAGAAATGTTATTTATGAAAATTTTACTGATGTAAAAGGCACAGACTGGAACAGACATGCCACAGGTTGGGCGTACTTTTAGGGAAAGCTGACAAGAATATACTTAATTGCTTCTTGTTAAGTGAAGGAAGAAAGACACATTACACATTCTATCTGTGGTTACTGAAAGGAATTCAGTAAATGTCTTGGAAAGCCATTGTGAAAGTTCATCAGACTGAACTGACAGCACTTGCAACAGCATTATATCATCAGACACCCCATCTGAATATTCAATCAATTATGTGGTAATTTCAAAACAATTTTAAAGGAAAAAGGAATAAGATATACTATTGCTTTTTCCCCTCCATCCACATTTCTCCCATATCCTTGCTTTTAAATACAGTACTTGTGAAGAGCAAACTGAAAGAAGTCAGCAAAGAAAACACAAAAAAATGTAAAGGGAGATGAAGACAAGACACTATCAGACAGACATCAAATACTGGAACTTTATAAGAAGGAATACGTTCTAGAAGAAAAATTATAAGGTGATACCAAGCTTATTTTTAATAGAAAACTGAGTTTTCAATTAAACAAGATTTTCACAAAATAATCCACTTTCTGATGAAAGTTTAGCTTTCCTGATGCAAAGTAAACTCTTTTCAATCAAAAATACTCCCAGGATAATTTAAGGTTGCAATTTATTTTCTCAGAATCCATGAAACACTGTGTGTGACGACTACCATAACAAACTTTCTCCTATCAAAGGCAGTGATGATGCTGCTTCAGTGTGATTTCAACAAAGACTTCAGCCCAAAGAAGGAAAATGGGAGCATATCTGCTTGCAAATTTCTTTGATACATCAAATTAACACTTCCAAATCATAACATTCAATTTTTCTGCTGAAGTTTCAGTTAGATCTTAGCTTTGATAAAAGAAAACTTTGCAGAAAAGTATTCGTTGTAAGTGTGAGATTATCAAGAAAGCATCCTCAAAGTAGGAAATGCTGTATGTAAAACTACCGTCTTTGAATCTTTAAACATCTTGTTAATACTTTTTTATTTTTAGTTTTTACGTATTTGACTACAGTGAGTTACTATGACAATGACAAGGAAACTGTACTAAAGGTAGCATGTTGCATCTTTACAGGTGACTGTGCTATAGACCTTTACCAGAGAAGGAAAGAAATTTCTGTGAAAGACAGGAAATAGAGAAGGACGATGGGAATAAACTTTGAAAGGGCAAACGTGGAATAAATTTCTAGATAAAGACATATTCTTGTGCACCAGGAGAACCCTAGAATTATTTCAAAGAAAGAAATTTCAGGACTTTCCAGCATGATACATCACCAGAGACTTCTTGCATATTTTTGAAATATTTATATAATCTGGATAGCATTGTATAGCAATTGAAATGTTAGTCAGTACGAAGCATCTAGAAGCACTAGCAAGCTGAGAGCTTGAAAAGCAAAATGTGTATCTTGTAAAAAGAGAGAACATTACTGTCTACAGGTTCTGAGCATTCCGACTGTAAAGAGGCAGCTCATGCAATGTTGCTGAGAAGACAATGCATTAATTGCTGTTCTTGTTGTAATGTGTGGATGATTACTGTTTACAAAGGATCTCCATCTCCTTCTTCCATCTCACCTTCACAAATTTGCACTGAAAGTCTGACGCCCCAGACCGGTATGTCCACCTGTGTGTGAAGGAATGACCAATTGTCTGAGCACTAAAGCTACAACAGCAGGTTCTGCTTCACCTCCAGTGACATCTTAAAATTGTATGACTGAAGAATGTTACTCACCCAGCCCAGCTGCCTCTCGCCTCTCATGGCCGTTCATAAAAGGAAGTTTGAATGGCTCATAACGCAGTTCCTGAATCATCACAGTTTTCTTGTAGATTATGAGATTCAAATAAGGATCCATTAGTGATAGTGCATGAGGCTAAAATCTGTCTTCATTCAGGAACTATTACAGGTTTTCCCTGGTCAATGCCACGAAGCAGAGGAGAAAGCATGTATGAGTGGTAACTAAACAGATTGACTTTTATTCCTCACTGAATCTGTACCAGGGCTTTCGAAGAGCTACTTAAATAAGTATTGTCAATGACTTCAGAGTCCAGTAAGGCACAAAATTATGTACCTTGCTGTTATGTCAGACTATTTATCCACCTGCAAACTGGCTGACAATTTTGCTTATCCCTTTAAGATGACTTATTGACTGCGATCACTTAGTGTGCTTTCAGAAATCAATGTTGTTTGACTCTGGGTATTTCTGAGTTTGTTATGAACATTAAAAGATCTTTTTCCTCCAGTGTGCAATACTACTATGTTTTTATGCATGGTTTCAAGTTGAATAGAAGAAATAGAACTGAAAAACAGTATGTGTTCTGTGTATAGAGCTAGGGTTGAATTAGGGACATCGGGAAAATATTTTGCTGTCTGACTTTAATGCATGGGAAAGTCAGCTTTGAAAGTGCTTGTCTTGCTAACAGCTTCAGGAAAATGTATGATTAATATTTCATATTGCTGAATTTTATTTATCAAGCACTTGCATGTTTAACATTGTATTGCCTTGTCAGCATTCTGTTTGGTTTTCTACAACTACTAAGCCTATAAAAATTAGGGCTTGACTGATATTAAGGTGTGGTATAATGTTGTCAAGCCCCTCTACATATCAATTCAAACAAAAAATAACTAACACAATTTAACTGGAGCTCCAGCAATGTTTCATTGGAGCAAACTATATGGCCTTTAACAAAAAAAAAAGATTATCGTTTGACTGCTAGTACTTTTCACCTGACTAATAGCTTATTTCCAGAAAGGAAAAAAATTAATATCAGTTTCTGTGGTTTAATTGCTCTTCTGCTGGCACTCCCCTACATACAGATGATTATCACTTTTAGATAATGGCCTACTGTTAGTGTAGACATGACCAGCTTCTGTTTTGCAGTTATACAGTTCCAAAAATATAAAGTAAACAAATTTACCATTATATTTTAGACTGCAGCAAATTTCCTGGTGACATAGTCTTTTATTTTATGGTGTCGTTAAGTGAAAGCAATATTAATCAAGTCTCTGTGCTATAGCAGTTGCTCTTGAAGACACAGCATTAAGTCCATGCAGATTTCAGAAGGTTGTTTTTGCTGATTAGTCTTCCACAAAGACTAGTAGCAATAGCACAATTGACTACGTACCATGATGGAAGGAGGGAAAAGGACTTGTGACAACTGTCTTATGGTTCACATTTTTAATTACATTCAAACTAGGCTGTGGTAGAAGCACATCCCCATCCCCACCTGAAGTGCTAAGGTTTGGACAACCGGCCCAAGCCAGAGTTGGCCTATAGATGAATCCTGTATATTTTATAACTGATAACCATTGTGCTAGTAGGTATTGTACTAAGTTATAACAAACCACTTATGCTGGTGTAAAAAGTGCTAAAGCATTGAAGAACAACAGGCCCCAAGCTGAAGCTGCTAACTTAGCATGTAGTCATTAATAAAATATGTAAACTCACTAGTGAAAGATAAAATATAATCAGTAGTGAGAAGAGAATGTATTCAACTTTCCTTTCGCAGCCTTGTTCAAGGCTGAGAACCCAAGTATTTGGCCTTGTTAGAAACTCCCTTGGTTCCCCCCCCGAGCCCTGGCAAGGCTTTGGGTGGAATCCAACAGGAGAATGAAACCAGAAATTTTCCGCTCAAAACAAAGGTGCCAGCTGTTCTGGCTTGTCGATCTCTGGTATATAAGGCTGGACCCACTCACAGCGACTTTGGATGCTTCACCTATGGGCGGACGCACCGCGTAGGATTTCCCAGTTGCCGGGACAGGCTCTCCAAATCCTCGCTGTAACCGGGGCTCCCCAGCGTCTGCGGATCTGGATGATGACGATAATATATGCAAGTGGTGATGTATTTCTCTTAATCACTATTCTCTCTCTCTCGTGTAGTAATGATTTGATGCATTACCCTGTATTTTCCTGTTTGTTGCTTTAAGTGCACTGTTCTGCTACTTCTTACTGCATGTTTTCTGTATTATGCTGTTACATTACTTGGTTATCACTAGTAAGGCACGCCTACTCTTTTCACTCTGGTGTCCGAGTTTAATTGGTATCCTTAATTAGCAAAACACCACCCCACCCCCAAAGGGGCTAGGACTTTTAACATGGTGGTTGCTGGCTCCTTTGTACCCTATCCATCTCAGTGGTGGGAAAAGGGAGGTGGGAACCCTGGTCAACCAACAAGGCCCTCAGCCAACAAAATGCCTGTGTTGAGAGAGGCTTCTAGAATGCTGACCATATATGACCACAGTTCAGATCCAACTTAGGTATAAATGGAGTCCAGATGGAGGCCATTTTTGAGTCCTCCTTGGAGCAGCAGGTCTGTGACATGAGGTCCTCCCCATGGCAAGGGATGCCTATAATGAATACTCCTTGAGGTTGAGTGCCCCCACTTTAATGGGTGAGTAAATACATGCTAGGATCCTCCCCTCCCCCTTAAATCCTAAAAACTTTAGTTAACCCTTGTTGCAGTACCACCCATGCTTGGTTTCTTTATTGTTCTGTAGCTAAGTGTGAACCAACTTTGGTGACATCTGAGCATGTGTATGTACTGTACGGACATTTGTTTCTCATAATGAATTGTAGTTTGTTGTGGTTTCAACTCTGGTCATCAGTGGTTTTCTTCCATGACAGTTAATTATTGGCGTAGTTGTCAGAATGTCACTTGAGGAGTTACTATGGAGGCAAGGGTGTGCCCCTTCTCCTCCAGTTATGAAATGGGTGAAGGAGAAGTGTCAAGACCCTGATGTGGTTGTGTAAAGGATAGAAGAATGTTGGAGAAACTAAAAATGGAAAGAATAAGGTACCCATGTGTGCTATCTTAGGTGCCTGTTTGATTTTTTGTGCAAGAACACTACAATCATACAAGCTGTCTGGAAAAGAAAATCTTGTAAAAATCTCTAGAGATTGAGTGTTTGAAAAAGGAAATAGAACAGGATCGAGCTTGAACAAGGTTATTAGAAGAGAGAATTGAGGTCATGCTAGCACAAGTGGAAAAGCCCCCCAGTATTCTCCAAGAGCATAAACTGATTGCTAACTCTGATGATTGGGACAGAGATATATGGGGAGATCCTGATGATAGTCAAGAAGAAGAAAAAACTGTAGAAGACATGAAGGTGTGAATGCTGATAAAAATGGAAAAGTCTATGGGCCCTCAAGGAGACAACCCTCACACTACGGTGTGTACAACAGCCTGGGACACAAATTAGTTGATTTGCAGGATAAATTTGCCTGAAAACGCAGGGAAACTGAAACAGAATATCTGTGGCAGATCTCTCTTTTGGGAGGAGATAGAATGTTTTTGAGTGATGAGAAAGCCTCAGGATTTTGGGGACCTGGAGTTTTTCTTGAGGAGCGGCCAGGAGGCAATCAATCTATTACTGCTCAAATGGCTTACTGGGCAGGGGTAATAGATTTGAAAGAACATGGAGAGATAGTGATGATATGTGTGAAAGGACTGTGGAATCTAGCTGAGGGACTGCAGAAAGTTGCTTGTATTCAAGCAATGCATGACCGGGGATGGAATGGAGTACCTGTGGCTACCCCTGTATATCTGGGACACCTTAAACCTTTGATTAAGGGGCTGCCGGATACTCTAAAAATATATTTACAAGGTTTATGAGAAAGAATTCAGAGAATGGAAACAACCCCCCCATTCATGCAATAACATGGGCAGAACTACTGCATTCAATAGTGATGTATGGCCGAGAAATGGGGTGGACAAGCACACCTGATGTACCTCAAGGATGGAGATGAGCTACACAGGTTATTCTGAGAGCAAATAAAGATCATGAACCCCATAAGGATCTCCCACCCCAATGGAATGCTCAAGCCTCTGACTTTGATCAGAATAGGTTGTGGTGGAGAGCCCTTGATCTAGGAATTCCCTGAGCCATGTAACTACCAAACACTTGCAAAAAATATGGAGTTAGTGCAAAAACCTGGAATGGCTTCAGAGCCCCTACTGGCTGCCCTGAGTGTGACTGCAAACCCCTTTATGTCCCTCTGAGAGGACGTAGCAAAATTAAAAAACTAAAAGCAGTGGTTGGGAGAAGGGGCAACTCAATTCACATGATAAATGCCCATCAGTGGACATCAAATAAAGAATCTTATATCCACATCCCTGTATAATAAAAGTAATTGAGTTTAGAATTTTTGATTGATACTGGGGCTCAAGTAAGTGTAATCAACCAGCAGCCTGCTGACACTTTAGGTATTAGACCCTCAAAGAGAATGATTAATGTAATCGGTGTAACTGGCAAATTGATAATATGTCTGATAGACATTACACAGCTGTGGATGCCAGAAGAAAAACAAATGACTAGAGTAGAGGTGGCTTTGAGCCCGAATGGAGAGAACATTTTAGGCTTTGACATTCTGAAAGGGTGGATATGCTTATTACCTAATGGAACAGTCTGGAGTTTTGGCAGATGAGACGAAACAGAAACTCAAATCAGTATTTTACAGACTGCGCCACCACTGCTCAAGTCTAAAATCATACCAATATCCTTTACTATCTGGGGCAAGGATGTGAATCTCTGAGGTCATGGCCGGCCTTGAGCAATGACAAATTATCAGTCAAACTCATTCTCCTTATAACTCATCTATGTGGTCAGTCTGCAAGCTGGATGGTAGATGATGCTTCACCATAGACTATTGCAATTTAAACAGTAAAGCACTATCTCTAACTGCTGTCATACCAAATATTGTGGAAGTTGTAGTCTCTTTGCAGGCAGCAGGGCATTAGTGGATGGCCAACTTAGACATCAAAAACATGTATTTTATGATTCCATTGAAAGAGGGAGACTGGACGCAACTTGCATTTACTGGGGAAGGAATACAAATATACTTTCAGTTGACTCCCACAAGGGTACAGACACTCTCCCACCATAGCCCACATGGTGTTAGCTAAATTCTTAACCACAGTATATTTGCCCGCTACAGTAAAGATATATGAATATATAGGTAACATTTTAATTGGGGGAGACAACTGCATTGAAGTTGGGGAAGCAGCTAAGCAAGTGTGGGATCTTTTAAAATATAATGTCTGTAAATACCTTCATCTAAATGCCAGGGCCCTAGCTGAGAGGTTAAATTTCTGGGGGTCTGGTGGATTGCAAGAGCAATGTCAATACCGCCTGATACTCTGTCAGCCATAGAAAAGGGACATCTTCCCCAAGATAAAATGAGCTGCAGCAAATTTTGGGAACATTAAGCTACTGGGGAAAACATATTCCAGGATTCTCTGTAGTTGCCTGAATGCTCCATAATTTGATTAAAAAGGGCAAAACATGGGATTGTAATGTAAAACACTCAGCCACCCTCCACACCTGAGTAGACAAATTGAAAACTTACTAGCAATTAGGTCCCTTGCACCCCAGAGATCCTATAATGGTGGACTTGGATTTTGCTGTCCATGCTTCATATTGTGGAGTTTTTCTAAAAGGACCCAAAGGCCTGAGCCAGCCCATAATATTTTTCTCCACCTCATTTAAAGAGACTGAACAGCGATACTCGGATTGGAAGAAAGGCGTGTTATCATTAACATGGGCTGTGAAGGTATCAGAAAAATTACACACAGAGCAACATATAATAGTGCGAGAGTCTTTCTCACTGTTAGTGTCAGTCCTGGATGGAAAACCTCCACCAGAAGGAGTAGCCCAAAAGGTGGAAGTCCATAAGCGGTATGCCTGTTCAGCAGGTTTACACCACCTCACTCCTTTAACAGAGGGAGCTTCTAAATTCTCAAAATTGCAGCAACCAATCAGTCTAGATCCCATCATTCTAAAACAACCATTTAAGCCCTCCCTAATTCAACAAGCACCTGAGTTTATGAAACACTCCATACAGGAAGGAGTCTGATTCACAGATGCGTCTGCATGTTGAGAAAACAAGAAATGGTATTATAAAGCAGCAGCATTAGAAATAAACACAGGTCGAGTAGTCACTGAAAATGGGGAAGAAAGTGCCCAAGCAAGGGAACTGAGAGCCCTCCTCTTGCCAGCAGAAAGTAGTGCTATGGCCATTTACAGGGATTGTACATGGGGGTTACCCAATGGTTTTGTCTGTGAGAATTTGCCAATTGGACAGTAAACAGTACCCCCATGTGGCAAGTGGAGGATTGGAAATGCTTCCTTGAAATAAACTGACAACGACTCTTGTGTGTTGGGTGGGTAAAGGGGCATTCTAAAAATAATGAGCCAGTTGCTTTGTGGAACCAGAAGGCTCAAAGTAGGAAATTTGAACAGAACATGGGAGAGTGGGACAGCCTGGGAGAATGGCTCCACATCATGTGAGGGCATTCAGGAAAAAACAATTTATTCTATGAGGCTCAGAGCAGAGAGCATCATTATCATTAAAGGGTGTGCAAAAATATAGTTGCGTGATGCCTCTAGTGTAACTTGAAATTAAAGGCAAACCACCCTAATCAAGGCACCAGCCTCACACATCAGAGACCAGAAAACCGTACAGAGTACATGGTAAGTTGATTTTATGGGACCCTTAATCCCCTCCCAGGGGAAAGGTATATGCTAGTGGGAGTGGAAGTGACGTCTGGATTAATTATGGCAATGGCATGTAAAGCTGCCACTGCAGAGACTGCTGTGAGAGTGCTGAGTGAGTAGTTTAGTTTCCTCCCTATGCCTGAATAAATCCAAAGCAATAATGGTATACATTTTACAGGCAAATCAGTACAAGATTGGACTCAAGTAGAGGGCATAACATGGATATTTCACACCTTGCGTTACCCCCAGGACAATGGAATTGTCAAAGAGGCAAATGGAATGATTAAAAAACAAGTTAATGTATTACAGGATGGATGGGACCTCATATAAATATGAGTCAGTATTGATAATGAGTAATCACTGGGCATCTATGGAAACCTGAAAATTCATGCTTTCTGCCCCATGGGACCATTAAATAAAAGTGAACATGAAAATGCAACACAAAGAGCTAAATTCCCACTCCAGACTTATGCTGGTCAACCTGTAATGGTTAAATTATATGATATTGGCATAGTCCTTATAGTCCTGGACAAGTCTAGAGGACTTCATGCCTGGATGGGAGTGGGAATCAGTGTATGATGGGTAATGCCAGACTTTTAACACCACAGCTTGGCTTCCGACACCGAGACCCAAACTCTGTGGTTTATTACAGGAAAAGGGGATGGCGAGAACACATATCATCATGGAACTTACCTTGTTCAGTATAATGACCACGATGACCCCACCAGACCCATATGAGCTGGATGGAAATAAGGTATCATAGTTAATAAAAAGGTTTGGAAAAGTAATGAATCTTACCTCAGTCACAGTTTGTATACATAAACCAAAAGCCACTGACAACCCTCTTCCACTCTTGGCCCAAGAAATAAATGTATCAGCAGCCCTCAAATTCATATGGAAAACCAGTTTGAACATGAGCTATGATATAGACAGTGTCAGAGTGCCACACCAATGAAACTATACCTATATAGAATATAGTTGGGACAAACTAGATGCCAGTTTGGTGTGGTATAAGAGATGTAATTACATATTTAAACCAATTGAAGAGGGCACGGGGTGGGATATGAGTGGTACCATACCCTATGTCAGCATTCCATGGGGCACTAACTATTCCAAATGGATCACAGATGATCATTCTTTAAAATATACTCAACTTCTGAATAATACCTGGTGTATCAGACACCCAGTTAGATTAGGGAATGACTGCCCATCTTTGTGTAATGAAAGGGATGGCTTTTGCCCTCTCAGTTGTACATGAACTGTGACTAGAGAAGGTCCTAGTTGGATACGAAGAAATGAGAGAACACCCCCACCTACAGTTTCACCTCTTTGGTCATGTCAAACAGAAATTCAATGTAATAATATAGATTAAGACCCTCTATTGCAGCTGACTAAGATCATTCAAAAAGCTGTAATACAAGGATGTCTGTGTAGTCACAGGAGTTATAGCTGGCCTTATCATTGCAACAGGGGTGACAGAAACTTTGTCTCTGAATTACCACTAAAACCTAATTGTGTATAACTTATTCTGTCACCGCTTTCCCCCCAACCTTATATGGGCCTGCTCTGATGGAACACTTTATTCCCATCTCTACTTGTCCATACCAGACCTGGCCTGTACATTAGGCACTGTAACACTGTGCCCCACTTACCTAAATGGCACTCCCCCTCATCAGTGGTGGGGTTGAGTTCCTCGAGAGCAACAACAGGGATGGCAAGATGGTCCCAGACAGATAGGTTGGTGACCCAACTATTGGATGAGGGAAAAGCTGTGGATATTGTCTACCTGGATTTTCAAAAAGCATTTGACAGAGTTCCCCATAGAATTCTCATAGAAAAACTGGCTGCCCACGGCCTGGATGAACAAACGGTCTGCTGGGTCAAACACTGGCTGGCTGGACGGTCCCAGAGAGTGGTGGTCAATGGAGTTAAATCCAGCTGGTGGCCGGTCACAAGTGGTGTTCCTCAGGGCTCGGTGTTGGGACCATTTCTGTTCAACATCTTTATTGATGATCTTGATAAGGACATAGAGTGTATCATTAGTAAGTTCACAGATGACACCAAATTGAGCGGGACTGTCAATCTGCATGAAGACAGGGAGGCACTACAGAGAGACTTGTATAGATTGGATTGGTGGGCCAACATCAACGAGATGACTTTCAACAAGGCCAAGTGCCAGGTCCTGCACTTGGGCCACAACAACCCCATGCATCGCTACAGGCTTGGGGAGGTGTGGCTGGAGAGCTGTCTGGAAGAGAAGGATCTGGGGGTTCTAATTAACAAGCAGCTGAACATGAGCCAGCAGTGTGCCCAGGTGGCCAAGAAAGCCAACAGCATCCTGGCTTGTATTAGAAATAGTGTGACCAGCAGAAGTAAGGAGGTGATAGTCCCCCTGTACTCTGCATTGATGAGACCACACCTTGAGTATTGTGTCCAGTTTTGGGCACCTGGAGTTTTGGGCAGTTTTGGAGGTGCTGGAGCGAATGCAGAGGAGGGCAACGAAGCTGGTGAAGGGCCTGGAGAACAGATCCTATAAGGAGCGATTGAAGGAGCTGGGACTGTTTAGTTTGAGGAAGAGAAGGCTAAGGGGAGACCTCATCACTCTCTACAGCTACCTGAAAGGACATTGTAGAGAGGTTGGTGCTGGTCTCTTCTCACAGGTAATTAGTGACAGAACAAGAGGGAATGGCTTTAAACTGCAACAGGGGAGGTTCAGACTGGACATTAGGAAAAAATTTTCACAGAGTGGTCAGACAGTGGAATAGGCTGCCCAGGCAGGTGGTGGAGTCACCATCCCTGGATGTGTTTAAGGGTTGTTTAGATGAGATGTTGGGGGATATGGTGTAGGGGAGAACTTTGCAGAGTAGGGCTGATGGTTGGACTCAATGATCCCAAGGGTCTTTTCCAACCTGAATGATTCTGTGATTCTCTGATTCTGTGGTAGCTATAGAGATTATTTGGATTCAAGATTACACTGGTCTGTAATTGGCAACCATTTTAGATTTAGGCTACCAACTTGGCATGCTTGCTGATTCCACTGCAGACATGCTTAATAAAGAATTGCAAACTACCAGTACCATGACTCTTCAAAACAGAACAGCAGTAGATCTACATTTGCTGGAAAATGTAGGTGTCTGTAGCATACTAAATTTATCACAAATTGAATGTTGTTTTGATATACCAAATGTTTCTGTTCCCCTTAAACAACAACTCAGGAAAATCAGAAAGGTAGCAGTCAACTCACAAACCATTGTCATTGGTTTAGCTAATAGTTGGCTAAGACACGTGCTCAACTGATTTGGAATTTTATTAACAGGATGGACTTCCTGTTTGTTGCAAACCCTTATTACTGTCATTGTTGTATTATGGGTTATATGCATTGTAATAAGTGGTGTTAAAAAGAATGTGTTAAAATCTGTTTCAGCTGTTAAATACAAGCTGTTAAATATTATATAGCAATGCACCTTGGAAACATGTAGTTATCCCCAAGGATGAGGAGTTTTAGCAATCGCAAAACACCACCTGACGTGTTGCACTCCCTTTTAACATTTGAGGCAAGAGGTGACTGTGCCACCACTTCAGCGATAACCTGTCAGATTGTGGTTTTGTTCCGTGACATAGTCATATATAATCCGAGTCTCCTCCTCTCCTCTCCTCTCCTCTCCTCTCCTCTCCTCTCCTCTCCTCTCCTCTCCTCTCCTCTCCTCTCCTCTCCTCTCCTCTCCTCTCCTCTCCTCTCCTCTCCTCTCCTCTCCTCTCCTCTCCTCTCCTCTCCTCTCCTCTCCTCTCCTCTCCTCTCCTCTCCTCTCCTCTCCTCTCCTCTCCTCTCCTCTCCTCTCCTCTCCTCTCCTCTCCTCTCCTCTCCTCTCCTCTCCTCTCCTCTCCTCTCCTCTCCTCTCCCCTCCCCTCCCCTCCCCTCCCCTCCCCTCCCCTCCCCTCCTCTCCTCTCCTCTCCTCTCCTCTCCTCTCCTCTCCTCTCCTCTCCTCTCCTCTCCTCTCCTCTCCTCTCCTCTCCTCTCCTCTCCTCTCCTCTCCTCTCCTCTCCTCTCCTCTCCTCTCCTCTCCTCTCCTCTCCTCTCCTCTCCTCTCCTCTCCTCTCCTCTCCTCTCCTCTCCTCTCCTCTCCCTCTCCTCTCCTCTCCCCTCCTCTCCCCTCCCCTCCCCTCCCCTCCCCTCCCCTCCCCTCCCCTCCCCTCCCTCTCCCTCTCCCTCTCCTCTCATCTCTGACTTTGCAGAGAGTTTGTTGTGAAAATTTACCCACTGTTGCCATAGACAGGATTGATCACTGGCACTCCCAGTTGTAATTATCTCATGAATAAATCAGTAGTTATGAGAAACCACATCAGTCAATAGGGAAATATTTCTTATTTTCCTGGAAGTATGCAAGGGAAGAAAACAAATAGTTTAATTTTTTTACCAGTGATTAACATAAATTGACTTGATGAACGCAGCACGTTTTATTTCAACCCCAAAAAAGATCATTGTTTCTGTGACTAGAAAATCCTCTTCAGAGTACTTAGGTACAGATTTTAAGTATAATAAAGGCCTTCTTCAAAGAGATTGAATATTAGTTCACAGTCTGGCATAGAAGTATTTCAAAATTATGCAGATATTAGCAGTTTGAAACCATCAGTTCTATAGGCAAATAAATGACCTCCCTGAGGCTAATGGGACAGGGCCTGTCTGACAAGGTCCCTGCTCTGCCAGCTTGTGAATCCCTCATGGCTCCCAGTCTGTAGGGAACAGCCAGCCCTTGCAGCACCCTGACACTGAATCAAAGAACTGCTGTTACTATTAATTTTCAGCATTGTTTTCATTATTAAAAAATTCAGCACTTTTTTCCAGTATAATTTAGCAGTAGTCCACATAATTTGCTTGCTCTTTTCAAGAAAACTTGACAGTGGTCACAGAGACTTGTCACTAAATTCCTGACATCTTTTTGAGCAGCCAAACTTAACTAAGAGGTAACATTTCAGAGATGTTTAAGAGGATTTAGCTTAGCAGATACTATCGGCTTTATCTGCAAGGTGCATGCCTTAACACCTGTTCTGGGTTTTGAACATTTGTCCTTATTAATATTTACGTTATATTTTATGCTAAGAGCTCCCAGAGTAAATGCCCACATAAAATTTCTGTTACAAGAATATACTCTATTCATTTCATCAGCCATAACTGGGTATGTAACATGCATATTTGGAAACAGGATATGTTTTGCAAATTTGCAACAGAACTGGCAGAATGTGTAGCTGTGGTATCAGGATTTATGTAAACTAATCTGCTACGTTTTTATTAAGATGTGGATCTTCAGATTTCTGAGAATATTACCTTATCTCAACTGTTTTTCAGAACCCCAAGTCAGCATCAGATCAGTCCACAGAAGTGTATATGCACTCTGAAGAAACTGAACCCCTACCAACAAGGCAGATAGATAGTACTTTTCTGGCTAAGAGAAATTGTTATAGCAGCAATTGTTCCTCTTCTTGCTGTGTAGGAACTAAGTTGTCAATAATTAATTTTGTTTTTTCTAAAACATGTGACCCTTTCTGAACCTCATGTATCATGGTGCCCAGAAGAATATGTCTAACCCTACAGAACTGACTGTTACAGAGTGTAGAGTTGCCAGAGAAAAGTATGCAAGTGGGTATTATATACTGTTCTATCAGTAGAAACGGAATTATTTAAAACTTTTTGTAAGCAATTAACACCATATTAATCACCCTAAAGACACATACAAGGGCAGTATGATAATATTGAAAGCAAATATTTGAAGTTCATACTGGTGAAGTACATCAATGTGCTTCAGAGCTATCTATGATTGTGTTCTAAAACAAGGAGTCACCCAAAATTCATGTCCCCACAGATTGCTCTTCTGAAGAGAAAATAAAAGAATCTGGCATCTCTGATATAATCCTTTTTTAAAAAAAGAATATCTAAAATCCTCTGGAACCTAGCAAGAAGAAACTATACCTTTGTTAACAAGTGCAAGGTCTTTCAACTTGCACTTGACAAATTTTTCACATCTAGCTTTTTTCCTTTCTCAGTTGTGCTGCTGACAATTTAGACATTTCCTTCGTACTTTCCAAGGTGCTTTGTCTTTACATTTCATTGAATGGTTACGTAAGCACTGGCCAACAAAAGGGTTTTTTTTCCTTTAGGTTTACTGTTAGATGATGACCTGCACTTCTCTTTGGAACAGGGTCATCAGAATCTATCAGTTTCTTACAGCTGTCATAAATGAAGAACAGTAGTGTCACCCAATCCAGAAGCAGTCCTCTTAAATCAAGAACATTTTCACATATCACTGAGAACAAGAACCTGCAATAAAGAAAAGACTGTTGTTGGTACAGTTGTTTTCTCAGACTAAATTTATGCAAAATATTATCGTGAAAGAAAGGTGGAAATACATAAGCACTGACTTTCATAATGATCTTCCCTCAAAATGTACCTATGTCTCACTAAAACAGTTTGCTCTTCTGACTGGTTGCATGCACACTGTTCATGTAAAATCATTTGACATGATGGAGAGCCTGACACAGCACTGGATTTACCAGCATTCTATAAATTATTCAATAAGAATATGGGCAGGAATATTTTACTTGTCTTGCTGGTGTTGTGGAGATTGTGGAGGTGAAGAGAAAAGCCATAGATCCATGTAAAGAAGTAAAAATAGGACTGATTAATACCAGATTAATTCAGTAGGAAATGAAGGAAAGATTTGTGCACAAGAAAGAAACAAAAGCATGTTCATTTTATCTTCATAGTCACTTTGAGTCTTACCATCAGAACATCTTGATGACTCAGACACTAATGCATTTATCCTCACAAAACCCCACAGACAGGTAGAAAATGCTTTGAAAGCTATACCTCAAATAGCTATAGATATAATACAGAAAGTCTATGGCAAGCGCAGAGCAGAACCGACACCCCAGTGCAGTACCAGAAACGTATCCTTCTCATCACATGAAAATAACAAGCAAATATCATTCACATAAAGACTGAATGCTTGAACCATACAGTCTATCTTGACACCTATATTGTACAAATACTAAGTAGAAATTTCCATTTTCTTTCCAAATCTTCCATTCCTACTGACAATTTTAATACCAAAACTTTTTCATTTCTGGTCTTCATTAAAAGGACTACCTCTCCCCTTCCCTGTCTACTTTCACATACATATTAAAATACATGGAACTGATTATTTGTTTCATAACTGATGGACAAGACATTAAACTCATCTGTCATTTTCCTTGGATAAGTACATAAGCAACCATATAAGCAAGTGAAGTAGCTTTGAATTCTGAAAAACTTTGGGGTTTTCTTGTTTGTTTTTAGAGTAATTTATGACAGTTATTATATAAAAACCTTTGTACAGGTTATTCTTCAAAAAAAAATATTTTAAGTGAAAAATCTGAAGTCCTGTTCTAACCTTGAGAAACTATAGAACTGCAAACCTTCATGGGTAACAAACTTCACTGTCAGACTTATTACAGAGGAAATTAGCATTTGAATAACCTTGTAATGTGGAATACTTTGTTTATTTGTTGTGAAATTGTTCAGCATTGACAAACTTATCACAGCTCCTGCTTCACAACTGCTAGAGATGGATCAGTTAATCAATGGTGTCCAAATTGTGAATGTTCTCATTCTTCTGCTAGTTGTCAAGTCCAATGTACTCTCATACCTATAGAGCTAAACACTATGGAGACAAAATGCACCTGCTGTTTCCGACAGAGACTTACTTCACCGGACCAGGACCTGATATAGAGTTAACTAGTTACCAGCAAACTGAGTGAACTCTTTTCTGAATCTAAACAATCACCACCTGTTTATTTAGCTCTTCTAAAATATCTGTGTTCATATACACCAGTGATTGTATGAACAGCTCTATAAGGAGTACAGTAATGAGTCAGCTGGTAGAGAGCATGTTCATAAAGCACTTATGCCGTGCAATGACAATGGCAGAAAAACAAGGAGAAAGGCAGCAGGCATATCAAGCAAGCTACTTGTTAACATAAACTTTTTAGACTAAAATACTATCAGATAAAAACAAGACAGTGTTATAACCTATCTCTTTATTACATTCTTCCCTCTTAAACAGCTAAAATTAAGTAACTATAGGGGATGCTTGCTCCGCAAGGGAAAAAACAAAAAGATAAAAAAAAAGAAAAAAAGAACAATATTTAATGTGTTATTCCTAAATACAAATAAACCAGTGAATCAAATCCCCCATCAGTGTCTTACATTCACAACTTCTTTGGCTTGGAATGAACATGAAAAAGAAGAAATACCAAAGATCTCATCATCATAAAAAAACCCACCACCTGAAATCAGTTCAGCTCTCCATTTTATGTCTCATTCATGGTCATATATGCACCTAATAAACTTTGGACACATTCATATCCTTTCAACATTAGCAGAAGCAATTCAGTCACTTGATATATCAATTTGAACTCACAACTATCTCAAAGCATGCGGTGTGAATTCAGCCCATCTTTACAAATATTTGTTAAGGCATGTCATACTAAAAAGTTTGTATTGCCCAACATATGAACTTTTCAGTCTATGAGTTTAACACATTAAAAAGTGCATGATTCTATTATCCCTGTGATGAAATAATGCTTTCTCTTTGAGGTAAACTATTTTATTTTATTTATTTCCAAATAAGAATTAGATAAGGATTCTAATCAGCAAACCCTCTCAAGAACATGCTCCTTTTGTGCTTACTGTCAAGGTGCCGGGAGCACCGGGGGGCTCCCCAGCTGGGTGATAGCAGGATGTGACAGCCAGGGCCCATCCCACCCCCAGCCAGGAGCAGAGCAACCAGGAGCACTGGGGCACCTCCTTGGGCATGTGGGCATGTGGATGGGCCCAGCTCAGCAGGACCCATGTCCAGGCAGGACAGGGCTCTGGGGAGATGAAGAAGAGTCCTGATGAGTTGTTACTGGGGCAGGGGCTGATGGATCAATGATGGGGCGCTGCAATGGGGACCTGGGCTGTGGGCAGGGTGGCGGAGCCCTAGGAGGCTGACATGGGGTCCCATGCCATCAACTGGTTGGGGGAAACCCTGTGGGGTGGGCAGGGACAGTCAGAGCTGGCAGTGACCTTAGGGCCATGACAGTCTTCTAAGTAGTAACTTTAATATATGCACACATCTTACATACTCTCAAAGTCACACTTAAAAATTCAATGGTCCCACAGGCACAGTGCTGATCTACATTCAAGGATGGGTTTTTTAGCCTGGAAGTCTTTGGGTAGAGGAAGCTTCCCAAGAGGGGGGTCAAAAAAGGACTTTAGACACTTGTTCAGAATTTGTATACAATTGGCAACTAGGCCACTAACAGGGTGAGGTGTTGTACAAAATGGCTCCTTCCAGGGCATGGCCTGTGAATCCAGTGTGACCAGAGAGCATTAAGTACAGGTTTTTGACCCGCACAGGGACTAATATCATGCCTTGTACGGTCTGCAGCACAACTGTGTTACTGGATGTGCACAGAAAACCCGCCACAGTAAATTTCCACTGTGCAGCATCTGTTCTCCATGGAACAGAAAGTGTCCCCAGACTGAGGCTGAACAGAATAAAAAGGCATGACAGATCAGTGATAGATATCAGATTTTCATGGCTGAGAGGGAACCCTTAATAAAAAAGAGACACCAACAGGAATTAATATGGCTTGTACCCTGTTGTCTCATCAAAACCAGTTAACAGTGTCAAGAAGAACCATGGAGAAGAAATGTTACATCACAGGATGGCAGCTGGTTGAAAGAAGGAAAGCTATTTTCTGAGGTGTAGGAAATGCAGGTCATTTTAATACCAACCAGAAACAGAAAGTGGAAAATCATAGCTGCTAGAGTAAGAGCAAAGTCACAGAGCCAAATCATGACAATAATTTTCTACAGACAAACCTTATATCACATGCTACAGATAAGCCTGAAACAATACTTGCTGAAGAGCCACATGGCAAGCTTGAATATACAGGAAAAGTATACCCTCATCTCAGGACTGGATGAATCAAGAGCAGCACGGGGACAATCATCCAATCAGCTACCTTGAAAGCACTGACATCACATTTAGCTACGCTTTACAGCTTGGTTCACGTTTTGACAAAAGGCCTTGACAAACCCCACTTAGAAGACTTCCCTCTACACATGGGTTAACACTTAGCATCCTTAACTGCAGAAGGAAAGGTCTTTCTAATTGATTTACTTGAAATAATACAACAATATACTTTATTCAATATACACACTAAGCAGGATATTCCAGCTCCAGTTCCGGTTTAAAACACTAATGCATACATGATCCTTTTGATGGCTTCTAGTTCTCTAGTTCTTTGTGCTTTCACTTATTCGGAAAGACTCTGCTGTTTTGCAGGAATTCTGATATATCATTGAGGTTTGCAGATAGAAATAGATGTGTTTGCAAGATTAGCCAGAGTATTATAATTAATTTCTATTTTCAAGTAAAAAATTCAATTTCAGTATCATCCATGTCCATAGCTCCAGTAAAAGCTATAGCTCAGTTTCAAATATAACCATAGCTTGGACTATTTACTGCAATGTGGGTTTTCTCAGTAATAAAAAACATATCTACAAGAAAGTAAACTATGACAAGAATTAAAACCAGGTAAATTACACAAAGCACAATCAAATCAAGATTATAGATGTGTTTTTAATTTTTTTTTTACCTTTTCATTCCAGAGTGATGAAGATGTGATGGCATCTGCTTATCAGATTTACTGACATGATAGTTATTAACATATTATTCAGAACTAGAAAAAGCACAAATCCAGGACAACAAACACAAATACTCAGAATTTTAGGTGGAGGTTGAATTCAAATTTCTCAATACAAATCCTTTCTGTGCTTTCAGTTATGGGTCAGAACTAGAATCAGATGTGGAAACATCATCCAAATCCAAATATCAATGCTTCCGTTCATCTCCGCTTACAACAGAATGAATACATTTGATATTAAAAGATATGAGATGTTTTAAGTCTCATATTTCACATCAGTATGCACTCCTCACCTTTACATCAAAATGTACATTTCGCTCTTGCCTATGAGTCAGTGGAAATATAGATAATTCACAGAACAGAAAGGGGGGAAAAAACCCACGTTAGTGACAATGGAGATCATCAGTTGTCAACTGAGAATTTTATCACCAATCTCAAATTTTGCCTTGACTCACTCACTTATGTCACCAAAATAATTTGATCAAGACTCCACAGCACTTTGAAAAAGTTATTTTTCCTTGAACCTATTTTCAAGAGAAGAAGAAGAATCATAGAACAAAATTATTTTTTAATCCTGACTCTTCATGCATAGGGTTAGTTGTAAGTAAGTTTTAATGTCATCAAAAAAGTAATGAATCTCATTCAGTAAGCACCATGATGATCATTGGGGCTAGACAGGAGCTTTTGCATTTCTGCATACTTCCTGTGAGGTAGTTACACCTGTGACCATTCTTTCTGTTATGAATCTTAAAAATTCAAATCGTAGTAATGATATATCAGATAAAACTGATGTGACTTAATGCATCTGGACATCTAACAGACAAAGATGCTTCAAAGTGAGCAGTAAAAGTCAAGTTTATACATCTTGTCTCAGAGACTATATTTTCTGTATATTTTGTATACAGACAAATAATGTAAGCTACTTGCATATAAATTATATATATACACATAAGAAAACCTGAACACTGGGACCATAAAGCTAGTTTTAACTGCTTAATTGCTGTGAAGTCCCATTTATAGACCTGTAATTTCTCTCCAAATCAGAGTCTGAAGCATTTGAATCTAAAGTTTCCTATAACCCTGTAAGAAGAATTGAAAGGATAGATTTTCCTTTTATCATATAACTCCATTGATTAAGAAGGACATTGTATGGTTTCAGTGACTCTGAGAGGAGAAAAATAGTAGTTGACAGTTACAAGTCCACATCCAGACACACATAAATTTTGGAGACATCCATATTCTTATATGAATTCAGAGATGAAAATCACATTGGCTTTCTAATTTGGCAATAGGACCTGGAGCAGAGATGCCATTCTGTCTTGTTTAAATCTATTGAATGTTGAAGAAACTACATCTGACTTTCCCCAAGTGATCTCTGGTCTTTTATAGTTTCTGTCCTGGAATGGTCTGTTTTCCAAAGTCACTAAGAGGAACTGTTCAATGCGAGAGAGAAAAGTTCAGAGGACAAGCTAAAATGTAACCAAAAAGAATCACCATCTTTCACAAACTCAACCACTGCTCTCTGTTCATTCAAGGTAGACTCTAGCGACAGCATCTTGACTTACTACCACCAGAAACTGTAAATCCAATCTTCTCCTGAGGTATCCTCAATTTATCTTCTGTTCCCCTTTACACTCTTTCAATACCTGAATGTGATAGTAAGAGTAGCAGGACAGTGATGTTTAAGATCCACAGAACTACTTTATATTTTCCTAGCCACTGTGGAAACCATAAACATTATCGTACAATTAAAATGGATCCTTTAAAATTGAATTAATCATAGAGACAAAAAAAGTGCCTTTGAAAGCTGTATTTGAATTTTGCAACACTGAATAATTTTGATAAAAAGATTTACACACTATTTAACTAGTTCATAAGGTCTGAAAATAAAAAATAATAGAAGCATATTTAAAGTAAATCACAAAATAAATAAAAGGAATTATTTTATCAGCTTTAATCCCAGCACCCTGTAACTTGAGACTGTTTTGCAGAAATTCAGTCAGTTCCTCTTTGTGCTATGTGGTTTAGGGAACTGCTGATCTGAAAGGTTATGAAGTGAATGTTTTCCTTTTTCCCCTGGTTCTCCTTGCAATTCCATATTTCACCCTTCACATTTAAGCTTTCAGTACTTATGGTCTAAAGATTAATAGAGAAATCTGCGATAATAGTAGTCAGAGGATTAAAAATGTCCAACTGGATTTAGCCTTGATTAGTATTTTCTAATTAATATTTGCCTATCCCTGTTGACATCATAAACATCTGCCCTAAGTACTCCTTGGCTAAATGGTTTCTGATTCTCCTGCTTCCAGAAAAAAATCAACATGAATATGAGAGGTTGTTATTAAATTAGATACCTAAATTTCAGGTAGGAGCAACCTGACAGATGGAGTAAGCAACTCACTGAGAGTCCCTGCCCCAGTTTTCTCAGAAACTCGTAGTTCAGAGTTTCTCTCTGAATTTCTCAACCCCGTCCTAAACTCAATTTATCTTTCCAGTTTCTACCAAATAACTTTCAAAATCTCCTTCAGTCTCCCCAGTAGCTCAGCACATATTCACAGCACATAATAATGTAGGCTATTAGGGGATGGAAACTTTTTCTGTTCATAAGTAGCTGAGACAAATTTCTGAGGAACTCCGGTCATGCCCCCTATCTAGAAAAGGCCAGATGCTCACAGTAGGTGCTGCATTGTTATCTTGTTTCAAAGACCTAACCTGTATGCAGACTTCCCTGGACTTTTGCAATAGGACATAGTAATGCCCAAGGTGACAAGTATTTTCCATTTCCACAGCCATTAACCAGTTTTCTTCCAAGTTTTATTCTTTGTTTGTCATTTCTATACTTCACCTGGAGAATCTTATCTTTAAAATGCAATGTCACAAATATGTAACAGCATCAATGGATTTTGCTTCAGGGATGATGGTGGGATAACATAAAAAGACAGTACTATTAAAGTTTGGTTTATTTTTTTTTTTTTAATCAACTGTCCTGAACTGTATATATATAAAAAAAGAGATTTAATCAAATGTTGCTACTTAACATTCAGAATGTTTGATTCCTTGATTTGACTTTCTTTTTGTTTATTTGATACAAACCAGAGTAAATATTTTAAAATAAGGAGTTAGCTGACACTTGCCACGAATTAATTGTTTGATTTCTACTCTCTAATGACCTTTTAAATAAAACAATAGAAACTTAAATGCAATTAAGTCTAAATACCTTTTATACAGAACTTGAGAACATAAACCCTGAATAAGACAAGCATTTTAAAAAAAGACAAGCAAAATCATTTTAGTTAGCAAGAGTTGGAACATTTGACTCAACAAATCACTAATCCAGTAATAAAAGATCAATTTAACAGATGTAGCAGGCCAATTCTGCATCACTATGCTTTAAGTTACAGCATGGAATAACTTAGATAAGGAAGCAGATTATTAGAAAAATTTATACCATTTGATATATAAGTTCAGTTGTCTGCAAAGACAGCACTGGTTAGCATGCGTTTACATCCATTATTTGTTGTCTTAATATTTATTTAATATTTTTAAGGTTGTGTTTATCAATTTGTTGCATGTAGTATCTTTACAATTCTTCAATTATTTGAAATTTTTACTTCACAATTACTTCCTTTGGATCCTGAGCATCAAGTTAATTAAATAAGACCACTTTAGTTTCAAAGTGCAGTTCAGGCCAAGTAGTTCTCCAGTTTATTAGCAAAGTACCATTCCGACTTGCTAAAACAAGTTAATGTCACCAGTTTTATTTTTTGCCTCTTGATTCCCTCACTCTCCTTTAAAAAATAAGAGTTTTCCAGCAAGTGGCAGAAACTCAGTACAATATGAATTACTGCTATAACTGGGAGCCTACAAGAGTTACTCTCCCATTTAAAATTAGGGGAAAAGGTCTGCGGAGAGAAACGTACATTCTTCTTTTACTTCAGTGTCCTACATTTTAACTCAATTTTTTAATATATAATTTACGTTTTGAATCTCCTCGATTTTTGTTGGGTTTTTTTTCTTGGTTTTTTTGGGTTTTGTTTTTTGTTTGGGTTTTTTTTTTTTTTTGTGGTTGCTGGATTTTACTGTTATTCAGTAACGGTGCATTCTTATTGAACGCAATGGAAACAAAAATTGAGCAGGGGACAGAAACTGTACTTCAAGAGGAAGAAGTTCTCTTCATTTGTCTTCATTCCAAACTGGAAAAAAGGCTGAACATTTCAAAATTCATGGTGATTTCTTTTTTCTTTTATAAAAAGAATTTGATTTATAAAAAGAATTCAACACTTGAATTTTAATTTATAAAAACTTAGCCACATTCTAAAATCAATTATATAACTAAAAATGATAACAGTATTTACCAAACAACCTTCAAGAAAGTTTAATTTTAAAGAGCCAGAGACCAAGTTAGATGACATTTTAGGTCTATTTTTTAGATGTAGACAGGTCTCCTATGGCTATTCTTAGTCTAGATTTTCCAAAACCTAGTTACTTACATCAAATCCAATGTCGCAATAGTTTTTCTGATTTAGTGCAATTTTGAGAAGGCTGTGCTCTGTCACAAAAGTGCACAGTGTTTCCCAACTATACATTATTGATGATGCAATCTGTTCTATCTATAAGTTAACCCAAGCAAGGTACATACAGGTATAGTTGAGTATCTTCTTATTGATCTAATTGTTACAGTTATAAATTGTGTCAAATAAAAAGAAGAAAGTAGTCAAAAAATATTTCAAGGTAGTTTTAGTGACTTGTGGAAACCACTATGACATAGCCAATCTAGAAGCTTCAAAGTTATTTTAATTTTTAAAATATGAGTGCCTGGAGATATAGAGGACTGCCAAAAGTGATTCAACAAAATTCAGAATTGCCAGTTCAAACTACAGCTAGCTCAAACTACAGCCAGTTCCCAACCTGCTTGTTAAAAATGGTATTTGGTAATCCAAATTCTCATGATGTTCTTCTACCTCTGCTCTGCTTGAAAGATTCTCCTCTGCCTCAAGATGACCCAACAGGTATGATCAGGATGTTTATGCCCTGATCCTGTTCTCACATACCCCTAACAGATCCCCAGGACTGGCTCTTCTAGCTTTAGTTTCACAAAATGCCCTTAAAAGTAATTGCTACAGAAGGTTTTAATTCTGTTTTTAATAGATGCTCCAGAGTCTGAATCCATTACAATTATGCTGATTTTTTTTTTTTTTAATGTGATATATGTGAGGTCTGTCAGAAATGCTGTATGAAGAGAGTTTTGCAGGTTTGTAAATATACATTTCTGAGAGTAACTTTATACTTTCATCTCCAAAAATTTTGGCCTGCTTGGCAAAGAACATTTCTGCCTTGGTTATCTCTTTACTAATGGACTGAAGTAAAAAAAGTATCTTTTGTAAAGAACAAGCTTATTATTGAGGAATTGGTTAGGGACAGGAGAGTTCAGCTTAACTGGGGATCATAACCAGTTGAACGACTGTAGAAATTCAAAATTCAGAAAAGCTGCCAGAGAGAAAATTATATCTTTATAGTGTCTTAGCGGTTGCTTCCTTTTTTTGGAAAAAAGTAACAACAGTGATCACTTGAAACATGAGTCAAATAAGGACTCAAACTATGTGTTTAGTAAGAATGGAGTGATTAAGGAATTTGCACTCAACTCTGTAAAAAAAAAAAAAAAAATTAGGATTCTGCAAACTTTCTTTCCAAAAGTGGCTGCTGATATCTGAGAATGTTACCTGTTGAACTAAAATATTTCTTTTTACATAAGCAGAAAAATAAAACAAAGAATGTAGTTAAGAAAATGGGGTTCTAAAGCTCTTAATTATTTTTATGGTAAAAGGGATATAAAGCCTCTATAATTATCTCAATATTTTCATCTAAGTGAGCACAAAGAAGAAGAGGTAGAGGTACATAAAATATGCCATATACTTTTTATTACTATGGTCATTAGTGTTCCAGTTCAATGCATACTTCATTATCTAGAAATTAATTTCATTTACATTTTAACAGGATTTTATATGTTTACCCCGACCTTTCTCTTCCGATTATATTCAACAGCTAGAGTAAGATAGTAAATAAGGATTATATAAATCAAATCCATTTACTCAAACAATTTAAATTTCTTACTTCTTTTTAGATAAAATATATTCTGACACACCAAAATCATCATATGACATGATACTGATGAAGACAGTTGTTTTATCTGCAAAATTCTTTTTATTAATTGACAGGCAATTTTCTTCATTTATAGTATTGGTTTAAAAATTGTTCTCCTGAGAGTATCCCCCACAGAAATGAAATTTCTCATTCTTATTTGTACACTAGGTGCAAAGAGTACACAGCAATCACATATCATCTTAAGCATTTTGCATATTTTGATAATAGACCTCAAGGATGCCATCAAATACATTCATTAATATCTGCTTTGTAAAACTGGGATATAAAGCAACCTTGAATTTTTTAGTGTCAGCATTCACGTTTCTGCTGAGAGGAAAACTATTTGAAGGAAATAAATGCTTTTAACAGAACTTTAATCTTCTGTACTCTGATCCATTACAAGGTCTTTTCTGTAACTCTTAAATTAATATCTACTCTTTTATAACTTCTTAATCTACCACACCCATTTCTAATAATATCAGTAAACTGAGTTACAAAAGAAATCCAAAATCTGCACTTTATACCTCTGGGTATCAAATTCCATAATTACAAGAGCTATCTCTGTATCTGATTATTTTTATCTTCAAAAAATTTCAAGGGAATGTACAGTGCTATATCAAAAATATGTTTCATTAATAAAAGATTTTATCTCAAAAGTATAATTTCCATTTTAATCTGGTATCTTCTCTAATATTATACAGCGCCATCCGTTAAAGGTATCACTTTATAACGATGCTGAAGATGGATTTTAATAGAACCAATATGCCTGTCTTAGCTGTTAAAAATTAATGGTCTTTCTTATCTAGCTATGGCTCTTCATGATAAAGAGGCAGCAAGAATTATCTATAAGGGGAGTTACTGTACTCTTTAAAAAAAATATATTTATTCAACACTATATACAAACAGTCAACACTAGTTATTACCACCATTGTCAGACACGTTTTTCATTAAGTAATCCTGAATATATATAAAGAAAATTAATCAACACCCAACATTCAAAATGAAGACGTATACAAAAGGTACTTTATTGGTTTCTATTTCTTTATTCACCTATATTGCGTGAACATTAGAAGGATTTTTCATATTTCTCTTACATCAAAACCATGTTTCGATAACTTATTTCACACATTTTCTTGTGGTCCTCCAATATTTTTCCCGTTCCTTAAAGAAGCACACTAGTTTCTAAGGTATGAAATGAAAGAGTGCATTTGGGTGAATAATTTGAAAGTGAAGTATATCTCTTCTCCAATCAGCAGTAACTTCCAACCATATGTCAGCTCCCTACCTACTTGATCTCACTTTGGAAAATAAATCTATTTTTTTAATCAGACAGAATATTACATAAAGACAGCATCTTTGTCATCCTGGCAAACTAATGATCATCTTGTACCTATTGTTACCACATTAGTAACCTTGAAAAAGTGAAAAAAAAACCTAAGTCATGAAGCAATCAAGAAGGAGTAATGTAATACATTTCTGATTGTTCTTCTCTGTGTTATGTTTTGAGTAAATAGTGCATATTCTTCTAGGTTTTCTGGCTCAAACCACCTGTAACATATAGAGGGAAATATTAAAACTATTAAAAAATGCAGTTAAACTGTACATAAACTGTTTATCTGGATGTCTATTCTGTTTCTAAAATGCAAGTTAATATATATTTTATTCAAGGTTTGCATTTTCCTACCTTGGCCCAGGATGTAGACATTTTTGCTGTTTACATTCCTAGTTTTGTAAGTGTCATGACAACATCACTACCTCCCTTCTAAAGCACCAATATTTGGTATTCACATCTGTGTTATTAACACCGACTCAGTACTAAGGTTTGATATTTTTCTTTTGGGTGCTGAATGGAACTTGGAAGCGATCTTTCTGAGAGATTGCACTACAGCAAAAGAGATTCCTGATATAAAATAACAACAACAACAACAATAATAATAATAAATATACCAGACATTTTAAAAAGTGATCCAAAAAGGAGCAGTCAAATCCTGTCTCACATCTAAACATTAACTTCTGTTGGATAATACCATGAAATGTGCCAGCTTATTACCATTTTTTCAAAAGAAAGTTTGTCTAAAAATCAGTTCATTCACTTGAAGTGGCAAATTCTAGAAACAGCTTGTTTGCAAAGCATTTTGAATGACAGCATGACCTTTATTCTAAACTTGAAAAATTTAGGACTATAAAGCATTTGTAGGTAGAAGTAGCCTGAAGGGGAAAAAAAAGGAAAGATTTTTTTATAAGGATATGAAAGACAGTGGGGAGTTTGGTAATTTTCTTAATATCAAATACCACACTACTCATCAGTTCTGATTATACTTTATGCTAACTTTTTGGTAAGACTAAGATTCATCAATGTTTTATTAATTTTAAAGTGAGTTTTGAATTTCACCCACTGACTTTATTCAGTTTTGAATGGCAGAACTCATTAGTGGAGAAACCCAAAAATAAGAATGAAGCAAAATCATGCAGAAAACAAGGCATGTTGGGCTAGATCATGGGAATTTTTTGGCAGTCACTTCTAATTGAAATACTAATTTTGGAATTATATTATTGTACTTTTTGACAGCAGTGAGCATCATTAGAACAATCCACAACATTCAACCTGTTAGTTTCAAAAAATAATTTCTCCAGAAGGCTCAGTTTGACAACACATGCTGCATGGTGTTTTATGTCAAAAGCTATTGAATGCTTGTTCTTCACAGAACTTAAAAGTGAAAAATATTGCCAGATAACTCAGAACCGCTTTCTGAAACTCACAGATAAAAGGATTAAAACATATTGCTTAATATGTATATTTAATAAGAAGTAAGCAGCATGACTGTTCTGAGGAACATTCTAGTTCTGCAATAAATTTTGTTGTTAAGAGATATGTAGGACTTAGATACTCATTTCTTTCAAGTTATAACATTAAAATCTTGCCCATAGGCAAGTTTAAATACGTTTACATAAGTTCAAATCTGAACTTTAAACATGATTTCTGCATAATATATTATATAATGTCATTCTTTAATGTTTAACATATGATACACAGATTAATTTACATATATGCTTCTGTTTAATAATGATTCTGACTTCTATACCTTCGCACCCAGGAGACAAGACTTGAAAAGGAATTTACCATACTGCAATGTCTGATTTTGGAAATTTACCTCATCTATTTATACTCTTACTCATAGCATTTTCTTTTAAAAATGACAAGATAAAAATAATTAAAAACATGGACAATTGGATAAGCCATATGTGAGGTTTAACAAATGAAAGGTTTCCAGAGATTTAGATGAAAATAGGTCGGATTAATAAAAACCATTATATACTAACAATCACAGTAAATTATTTCAAAGTTGTTAATGGAGGACAGTCAACGTAATACCATGGTCTGTGATAGCAATTCTCCTGTTTCCCAAAGCCTGCTCTTACAAAGTAGGTTAAGAAAAAAATAAGACCCCTTCCAGACTGAGAAAAGAGTTGAAAATTACAACTGTGGCTTGCTTTGCTTTCCTGGGGCCTCATTCAGATTTAATGGTTCCCTTGCTCTCTTAGTTGCTTTCTTTTCCTGTTGATTGAAACTGTACTCAGTATATTAAAGAAACAATTCATGCATGAGAATTTATGCTGTACACATGAACCAAACCCTGCTTTAGCTCTTTGTCACCCCCCAGTTTGACTGTAGCAGGGGGAACATTGACCTGTGCAGACAGCTGTACTTCAGGAGGACAGCCATAGCATGGCCAAAGAGCAGCCGCAGAAGTTGTTCTGAGACGATGTCAAGACAGAACAGCATCACTGGTCAGCATAGTACTTGGGAATCCTCTCAAAGACAACAGCTGGATTTTCAGCTGCCTGCCCATCTTCCCCTCTACTGCTCATGAAACCACTCAGCCTTTCTGTTTAAATGTTATTGTTAACTAAAGATTTCTTTCTGGCCTCTTGAGTTACTTCTTGCCACTTTTTTTACCCTTTTATCAGCACAGCTTCTTTTCACTCTTGCATCTTTTTTCCCTTTCCTCTTTGAGGCATGCAGTCAAAGCAGCAGCTTCATATTTTCTTCTGCAGGCAGCTATAGGGACACAGAGAGCCCTAATCTCCAGCTTCAAGCCCTCCTTTATGATATGTGACCCACAGGTTCAGAACAGGGATTTAACTCTTGAACTTCCCATAACTTAAACAAGTACCCTGAAAATGAGTCTGTCAATGCTATAGGTTTTTTTCTTTTTTTCTTGTGGCTTTTCTCAATGGCAAGAGGAATTGACTGCTTACATTTGATAGTCACCTAGGTTTATGAACTTGCACAGTGCTGTGACAAGCTACATTTGTTTGATTTAGCTATAGTTTTGTTTCCCTGTTTCTGAGAGCAATCCTGCCAGAGGCATAGATCTGGATGCTGCAGTTGTAGGTCATAGTAGTTCACGATTTATCTCTAATTTTTGAAAGAACCTACATGATGAATAAAGAAATACAGAACTGCATTAAGTTAAATTACTACAGTCACATGCAGAAATCCAACACATGAGTAAAATGAAATTTAGTGTTTCTCTACAATTACAGTTAATAAAATTTGATTATTATTGTCTGTAGAAAGAAAAGGGAACAGTATAGAAAATAAAATGTATACCTGAAAGCGTGCACTTAAACTCTAAATAGAAAACACTTCTAGTAAGAATTTTAGGAGGCATAGTTCAGCTAATAATTTATCAGATTTTTTAGGAAAAATTTGCCCCAAAGGCCTAGAAATATATTCCTTATATATTTCTCTCTGTGCTATTCAATGAATAAATTTAAGATTTTCTGACTGCAACTCAATAAGCTTGAATTTTGCAAATATTCTGATACCCTGATAGAAGTACAGAAATTGCTAAAGAGAAAGCTTTGCTTCCATTTTAGTTACCTGATTCAAGCTTCATCTGTCACTGTGGGAAAGTTGGGAATATGCAGAAGAGCTAAGGCTTGCTATCAAAACCATTAAGAATCATGTGTACGATTTCCCTCTTGTTTGTTTCTTGTGCTTCAATGTAAAAAGATGATGAAGGCAAATCGAGTTACATCACATATCTATGAGAATCTGATTCCTGAAAATTTTATCCTATCTGTTTGCAGGAGTTATCTTCATGTGAATTTAAGCTTTAAAAAAAAAAAAAAATATTGATACCTCTCACTGGAGATGGTAACATTTCAGTCTCATTAGAAAATAATACCATAGCAGTGTACCACATTATGCTCTTTATGATCAGCAAGAGAGGATGCAGGATGTAGTATTGATGTGGTCTTTCTGGCTGATCTCAGCAGCACTCAAGTAAAACAGTTCAGAAAAGCATCTAGTAAGGTTCACAAAATCAAGCACTTTATCAACAAAAATATAGTTAGCCAGACCACATGCATTTTTAAGCTAACAAAAAGTAGAATATTTACCTTGAAGACTACTAGATGTGTATACGAGACTTTGTGTAAGAACAAAAAGTATCTTACTTGCTAAAACTAATTATTTCTACAGATGATGTAAATACTAACATTTAAGTCATGTGTGAATGAGCACACATATTGTTGTCTCTTTTTGGAGTTGTGCTAAAACCTGGATTAAAATCTCAAATCCTTCAAATATTGCAGGCTTGTAGTTGCATACAAAATTTCTGTGGCCTTTCCATAGGTAACATTATCTTGAAATACAGATGCATATTTTTTGTAAAAAAACCCTGTAAAACTCCATTTGCTTTCACTACTACTGTCAAGCATCTTCAGATGTTCCTCACTTGTACTGCTGATCTTCAGGAGTGCACAACAAATATTACAAAGCAACAACATTACCTTCTTTCAAATCTTGCCTTAAAATTAAGCTCATATCATGCCTGCAAAATACTGCAGTAAATGCTCCATTGATTTCAGAAGTATTTGTTCAATATCCTACCCATTTGTCTCATATATTTACTATATTAAACTTTATGTGGTATTCTGTGTGATTCATCTACCAATGGGTATTACTCTTAAATCATTTCTTGCCTACGTCAGAAAACCTTTCTATACACATTCCCTAGCACACTGGGAACCTCATTCTTAAAGTCCTGACAAGGATTTTTTAGGATTACCACAAATCAAATAATTATCAGAAAGCAATCTATTAAAATTAATGATTTAAACAAAGGACACAGCAGTATACAGTTTAAATTTCAAATATTATACTCTTATACACAAAAGGAGATTGTTTCCTACTTGCATTAAGAAAGTGGGAAAAAAATCACCCTATTAGCCCTATGTGCTAATTGTACAGAAAAACAGTAATAAAAAAACCTCTTTTGCTCAGGCACTAAGAAGTCCAGGGTTTTTTCTTCCATTCTTTAAGTTTCATTACTGTGTGCAGTATCTTTGTTCTGAATCATTGTCATGAAAAGTTTTTATTAATAGATTGATGCTTTTGCCCTCTTGATCAATATCAAACACTCTGTGCACAAATATATATAATTCCTCTTATCAATCTGTGCATTTACATTGATATTTTTTTCCTGTAAGACTCATCTATGAACATGTAATTGAAACTCCTTCCTCCATTATATTACAAATGTTGCCTTCCAATAACTTCACTGAGATTAAGTGCATAAAGTCTGCCTGCAAAAATATGTAGGCAGACAAAACAAATTGTGGACTAGGCAGTAAGACTTCCCTACTCACTTCATATGCATGTGTGTGTGCAGGTAAATAAATTAAACAACCCAATAATATAACAAATACAGAAAGCAATTGAAGTAACAGGGATATTAATTTCTTAAGTTAAGACCTGACATTTTTGAACATTCAAACATCTGATAGAATTACATAGACTTACTGAAAATAAACATACCACCATGCTACATGAGGTATTGGTGTACATGCTTTGCTCTTCTCGGTAGGAGCAGCTGTTATTTGATTCTTCAGAACAAAATGAACTTTATAAAATAAATGTCATATATGGCAGTGGAAGAGAAGGGGAGTTTTCTAAAACCTTATTGATAATCACTGGTGCTCATTTATTGGGCAAGTGAGGAGAGAAGGAAGAAAGGAAATGGAAGAGCCACAGACATCATCTGTTATAAATTGCAACATATTATCAGTATCTCCATATGTGATACTCCAGATGACCTATATGATACAGACTCTAAATTGCAGTTAAACTTGGACTGTTATGAATAATGTACCAGGACATTTCCAAAAGAAACCTAGACATAGTCAAATACCATAAGCCACAAGGCAGTAATAGATCACAGGAAAAGACAAAGGCATCACTTTTCCTAGGTCTTTGCAGTGTTGGAAATTTGTCAAGTAAAACACCCAGAAGTCTCAATGTCCTGTTACTTCAATTTTTTTTTTTTTTCAAATCACTTTCATTGCACAGAAATCATTACACATTTTTGTCTTTTATCTCTTTACCAGAAAAAATAAAAAAAAAAAAAAGTCAGTGCTAATTCCTGTGAAGAAATAAATGGAAGCTCCTTTATTGGAAGCTAAGACACCCAGATCAAGATCTAGTTCTAAAAAATGTTTTTTAGATCAGTAATAGAATTCTCCAAGACTTATTTTTTCTTCCTTTTTCTGATACAATTTTCACAGTATGAGTTAAAAGAGTTTAATAAATCTAAAGTACAAAAAGGCTTATAATGAACCTGTCAAGGGGCCTGCTTGTAATTTGCTTGAAAGGATATTATTTCCTGAGAATGTGATTCTGTCTTCATATAATTCTTCCTAAGATGCTCCATACAGAACCCTGAAAATGGATGTTGACAATTTTGAGTAACATCCACTGGTAGTTGCTATCCTAATATGCTGGCTGAAATGCTTCAGGTGTAAATCAACCTCCTTGCAAAGAAATGTGATTTTTTAAACTGAAATAATTCTTTTCTTCTGAAATAGTTGAACCACGTATAAATATATCTTTCTACGTGTTAACATGCTTTTAACACAGAACTACTGTTCAAGTTTATGCTGTCAGCTTTTAACTTGTTTTGTTGGGATATTCATCACAATAGTAGCAGAGGTATAAGAGCTGAGTTGAACAAATACTGTATTCCACAATTCATTTTACATAGGCAGGAATTCAGCTGCTGTATGAATCAGGAATTATTCTTCACTACCTCTTTCAGTGCAGCACTTTGTTCAACACACTTTGTCCAGAGAGTTTTGGGAATGAGTAAGGCTGGTGCTTCTCTCCCTGATAGTCTCTGTAGGGAGTAGGATAATGGGTAGTTGACCTGATTTAGTGCATCAGTCCTTAAATTTTGTAAATCCCGGCTTATACTCAGCAAGAAACAGAACATGGCTGCTTGCCCGTGAAAGCATAACAGGAATGACCCCTCTCTGTTTTCCTCTTTCATAAAGTCTAAAAGAATACAATACATTTTTCTATAGTATTTCCCTGTACCAGGCATGCTGCATGATGAGCCTGGTTCTACCTGCCTGCACCTGCTTGTTTCTGAAAATAATGGAACACTTTGTACCTGCTCTGTTTCCTCAAGCATTTCTCGACTGGGCCCACAACTGCTTTTGGAAATAGGTTTAAATAGCCATTCTAGGATCTTGTAGCCATCCGTTCATGCACACTCAAATCAGACCCATATAACGCAGGCCCATGTAACCAAAAGTAAATACTTTTCACCTTCAGTAATGTGATTAACTTGTTTCCCTTTTAAACCATATAACATCACTATTATTAATGCATAACTTAAAAATGTAATTCTTGGAAGTCATAATAACATGCTATTTTGTGAATTTAGATACTAATGGTTCAGGCATTTTGATGTTTTGCCATACCATTCCTTGTGTATTAATTTATTTTACTCCTTACAAACTTGGTATGCTGTGTTTGTGCCACCATATACCAATAAATGTTGAAGTTATCCCTTGACAGGATGTATTGGAATTTAGTTTAGATTTAACCTATAGGAAATAATCAGCATATCTAGTCCATACTTAAATGTTTACAATACAGCTCGGCTTCAAATGTGTTGTCAGAACTATGAATATATTTTCTTCATGTAATATGCTTCCTTCTATTCTAAATTTTCTTGATTTCATGAAGAGAGACTTTAGGAAAACGTTTTTTGATGGTTTAGTGCTTTTTTTGAAAATCACTACTACTGAAAAATGATTGCCTCATCTTCTGTTCTCTAGACATAGAGCAATTCAAAGCAAACCAATGACTACACTGTAACTATCCATGTCTATTAATAATGTAACTCTGAGATTTCATATAGTATCTCATATGGAATAGTAGAATATGAGATTATAACTAATAATACACTAATAAAACTCATTTCAGAAATCAAAATTAGACTTGATCTGATCTGATCTGGAGCAAGATGTTTCAATATTTGGGGAATATTTTTATCTCATGTTCTTATTCATAAACATGTATGGAAAATCATAGAAACACAGAATATAATATATAGATTTCTGCAATGAAATTCACTCTGCTATTCATGTACTAGTTTTCCATGTTGGTTGCCAGGCTCCTGGAAAGCTATCCAACATTAATTATAATGTATGTGTCCTGACAGAGTGATATATTTCTAAAGGATATGTTCTCTGCTTACTTTTTTCACTGTAACATCAAACGTTTATCAACCAGTGATACAAAACACACAAATCTGTCAGGACATTAATGATTGTGCCTCTGGCAAGGTTATATTCTTTCTTTGCTGGAGCCTTGATGAATCTCTCAGTTCAGACAAAATATCAGACACTATTGCTGAATGCTGAACCAACTCTGTTGAGGTCAGAACATGCCTGAAACTCTTTGGAAAATGGTTTAGAACCCCTAATGCAGTCAGAAAGGAAATGATTGTATGGGACAACATAGGTCTTCTCAAATATAGTTTTGTACTTTTTTATTTACTAGAAGATAATTAATAGTGAAAGTTTGTTTCTCAGACACCTTCTTGCAAAATAAGGAACGTCATATGACTCAAAATGTGATTGAATTCTAAAGGACATTATCATAACATGCATTGATGTAATCTTTCAACTGAGATTTTTGTCTCAGGCTGCAAGATTTTTAAAAAAATGCAGCGAAACAGTAGGGAAAAAAAGCCTTAAAAGATATTATGAACAAATCCACTTTTCTGGGCAATATAATTTCTTAAGCAACCGTTCCATTCACTCCATTATAACATACTATTTCTTTCAATGCCAAGTCATTCTATGTGAAGGCAACGTTATAGGTCTATTAACTAAATGGTTAATTTCTTTGTTCTCTAGAACAAAGGAAATTAACTCTCCCTCTCTTTTATTTTCCCCCCCTTTATTCAGCCAGCTGAAGGAAGACATACTTGTCTTTCCAACTCTTCCTCTGCTTCAGCTAGATACCTGCTGATCAGGAGAGAGGTCTGCCAGCCAGTTCCACAGGCAGATCTTTTTGTTAATTACAGCCTTTGCTGGGGTAGTCTTATTCTTTCCTTTTCCTGATCCAAATAAAAATGACTAGCAAGTCTGTCTCACCTATAATCTCTCCTTAAGAAGGAAAAAGATAGTTATTAAATCACCTGGAGTGGCCTTCCACCAACTGATACAAAGATTATGTCCATTTCCAGACAGTGGTAGTACTATGGTTGTCTGGTTTTGTTTTTTCAGTGTGCCCCTCTATTATTGCTAAGAGCTATCTTTAATATTATATTCATCTCTTTAATATTATATAAAGAGTAGTTGAATACTTTATGGCTGAGTAGTTTACAAAGCTACTAATTATAGGTGATTGTAATGATAACACAGAAAAGGTTTGGGGTTTTTTTTTTTGGAGGTAGTTAGATCCAGAGCATTGTTTTCATGTTTTCTGATATTGCTGCTTACCGCTGGAAATAACTGACTGCATTATTTACAACACTCAGCTTTTCAAGTTATCGAAGTCGAATTGAATTTTTTTAGTCTCTGATATGTATGTTTCATTTGAGAGACCAGTGAAACCTACTTCACTGGGGAATTTGAGTGATTTCTTCTATCCCACCTATCAGCAAAATATTACAATTCTCTAAAAGTCCATAGTTCTTATAAACCGTTCAGAATACACATAAACATCTAGTTTATTTTGAAAACTCAGCTCTTGAAAGTCCCAACCAAAGCCCAACCAAAAAAATGCACTTTATATTGCTGAGCATAGCATTTTAATCAATACTTCTATGGTAGCACAGGAATATAAAGAATGAGGCTGTGTTTCCACACATACTACATAGTATTTTCTTCACTCTAACAGGAAAGCTCTCCCCAGAAGGGTTTGCTCTGCAAGACACTGTTGCCTAACTGCCACAGTTATTATTAGCACTATTAGCTGATCAGTACCATGAAGGATAAGGCCAATAACAGAAGTGCATGCTGGAGTGAAGTGTGCATCTTTTCTGTCAGGTAATTGGACTTGTGAAACTCAAAATGGAGAGTGGCTATGTGGCAGGGGCACACCCCCACCCCCCCACCCCCACCCCCTGCCCACAGGGGCTAGGGCTCTCAACATGGCAGTTGTTGGCTCTTTCGCACCCTTATTTTCATGCCTCTGGTGGCACACCGTGGTTGCTGTCACATACGCTGGTTGGATGCAGACAAGCACGCACCCCCACATACGCACTGTGTAGAGGGAAAAGGGAGGTGGGACCCCTGGTCAACAGACAAGGCCCTCAGACAATGAAACTCCTCAGTTGAGAGAAGTTTCTAGAACACTGACCATATATGACCACAGTTCAGATCCAACCACACTATAAAATGGGGTCCCATCAGAGATCTCCATTGAGTGGTTCTCCTGGGAGCAGTGGGTCTGTGATCAGAAGCCATCCCTTTGGGACTGGGATGCCACCCAAGGAAACTTTCCAAGATTGAGTGCAGTTACTGCCTCCTAGGTAAGTGAATACTTCTTCTGGATATCCTTGAGAGAGACCTTGCTCCCCCTTGGGTGAGCAATTACATCTTCTGGGGACCCTTGAGTGAGAGGTTTCCCCTTCGATGAGTGAGTGTGTGCCCACTTTGGAGTCATCACTCTTATGTGTTGTCATTCTTCTGTGTCATGTAGTAATAACTTCTCCAACTGGTAAACTGAACCTATAGAATGTTATTGGAGCATTGTTTTAGTTACCCCTGTTGTCTCATTGGTTTTGGCTGTTTGGATTTGGTTACAAATTAAAGTTTATTCAAGTTTACTATCTGTGTGAAGCTGCTTTGGTATATCTCCGTAACAGTAGATATCACCTTAGCTGCATGTACATGTTGCTCAGTATCTGAAATAAGACATTTAAGAAACTTATTCCTCCTCTACTTTCTGTGATCACTTTGTCTCTCTCCTTCTGATCCCTATTTTTCCTCCCACATGAAGTATTTTGTCTTTCACTGTCATCCATCAAAACCCACTCCCAGTCTGTCTATGTCCATCCTCAAGCCTATCTCCCTTTCTCCTCTTTTTTCTTTGTAATGTGAGGAGCACCAAGAGCAGCAGCAGCAGCACCCTACTGACAAGGGCCCCTGCACAAGCAAGAGATAGTCACATCCTCAGCTGTGCCAATACCAGAACTAAAACTTTCCCACAAGACTTCTGAGTGCCTTTTAGCACATACATGATTGTTTGAAGTGTGTCATGATCTTGTGGAAGCTGTGGACAGTGATTAATGATATTATGGATTCTGAAGCATTTACTTTTCAAAGTGTGAACTGCACCTTTTTACCTCTAAACTATGAGCAGTTTAAGTATTATTGCTGATCAGGCATCATATAAGCTGTAGAAGAGTAGACAAGCAGTTTCTAGTCAAAACTCGTGAACAAAAGTCACCACTGTTTCTGTGGAGAATGCTATAACAGAAGAAGAGCGATAATTTCACTTGAGACAGAGCTAACTCTACCTTGAGCAGATAAGATAGTGAAGGCTTTCATCATTTTTACTGTGGAAAAACCCCTGGAGCAAATATACAAATTAAGGCCCAGTGTAACACACTTTTTTTCAATCAAACACAAATAAGACCATTACCTCAATCAGGGATCTAGAAAAAAATGCATTCAGAAAAAAAAGGTGTATCTAAAGCAAGAAGAAACTCATGCATTTTTAACACCTAGTTCCTATATTTGCTTTGTATTTCTGGTACAATACATCTGTGGGTAAAGAAGGGAAAATGGAAGATACCTGCTAGTGAAAATGTCAGACATCACCACAAGCGACTTGCTTTTTCAGCTGTATTTGACCGAAGAGGGAGAAAGAAGAATCATTCTGTTACAGGAAGATAGAGCATGAGAGAGGTGAGGCTGCTGCCACTCCATGGCCCAAGATCCAACCAGTAGTGATGCTGAAGATGTATTCCCAGCAGACATGCACACACAAAGCACACACTAGAGATATGCTATATCTTTTTTGTGACAAATGTAAAACAGGTGCATAGCACATATTCTTAGAGGAAACTTTATCATGCCAGATCCAACAGTCTGAAAGAGGTGAGGCTGCTGCAGCTCCATGTCCCCAGGTCCAACTAGTAGCAAGGCTGAAGGTGTATTCCCAGTAGGCAGACACACATAGAGCACGCATATTACACCATATATGTACATATATATCCATGGCCAGCCACACAGATTGCAGAGGGATACTCAGAGCACTCGCACAAATATGGACAGCACCAATGATCTCATCCTGCTCCCCTCTCTGGCCAGGCAGGATGGAAGTTCAGTCCACTGGTGAGAACATATATACATATATATATGTACAAGGCAGATCCCTCCAGCCTCTGGGCTCACTCAGTCTGTCCAGTTGCTAAATCCAGGACCCCAGTGTCCCCAGCTGTGCTGGCACCTGGGCATACAAAGCCCCACTCCATTTGCTGGTACAGACTGTTGAGCACAAACACACGCACACACACATACACACCCACCTAGGCCCGGCAGGGACATCCCTGGTCCCACAGCGAACCTCCTTCTGCTCCTAGCCCTAGAGACACACAGGTGCTCTCACACCCAGAGAGACTAGCTTTATCATACAACCTAAAACATTGTATCATGCAAATATTAATTCAAGCAGCTGGGAACATGAAAATAACACCTTTTTTTATTTTATTTTATTTTGGAGTTGTCCTGGTTTAACCAGGATAGGGTTAAGTTTCCCCAGCAGTGGGGGGGGGAGCTCTAGCCGGGTTATTCAGATACCATGTGGACGTCACATCCTGGCAGGTCACATTTTTTTTCCTGGCGCGGAGCGCGGTGCACTCGTGGTTTTGTACATCGTGCTTCAAACTGCTGTATTTGGTAGCTATTTTGCTCTGTTCACTGCTATCACTATTACTGTTATTGTTATTGTTGTTGTTTGTTGTGTTGCTATTGCACTGTTGTATTAAACCTTTCCTTATTTCAGTCTTGGGGCTTTGTATTTCACTCCCTTTGTGGGGGAGGGGCAGCGGCCGCGTGGTCTCAGACCCCGGCAGAGGCTAAACCACCACAACTTTGGCGCTCCAACGTGAGGCTGGAGAAGACTGAAATAAGGACAAAAGGAGAAGTGTGTTAGAGCAATCTGTTAGGTGTAATTTTTCTGTTTTACTTGTATTGTTTGATAAGAAATGTTTACAATGCTGGGCAATTTGCTTGCGTGGTGGGGCTGGATTAATCCTCATGTCCACTCTGTGCTCCTAGTAGTGGCATTTATTGTCGGTGGAAAATGTGGCAAGGGCTGTATTTTGCTCTACTGGTTACTGTCTGCTTATAATGGGCTCGTTTCGCTGCTTGTGGGGGTGCACTGCTACCTGTTTGCTGCCTGGTCTTTTGTTTGGGGTCTCACCTCCTCTATGGGTGAGCCAGGGGAGGAGATTCTCTCAGTTTTTGAGAGTTTCAGCTATCCCTGGAGCCTCCTGGCCAGTGTGTTTGCAGCACAATGCTTTCTAAATGCCTGCCAGATCTTGTTTTGGGCCATGCGGTACTTCTCCAACAATAGCACCACCCGGAAACCTGCCCCGGGGGCAGATAGTTATAAATGGCTAGGTATGTGGGAGAAGATGGGCAAGTACCTGAGTGAGTGGTCACCCCCAACGTTCTGGGATTTTACTCCCGAACAAGTGCAGAGTCCTGATAAACTGGTGGAGTGTTTGAAAAAGGTGTGCTGCCAATCTGACAAACCCCGGGAGATGCAGCTCGCTGCGATGTGCTGGGGGCTTGCCCATGCTTACCGCATCGCCCTTAACACTGATCACTGCCCTCAAGGGGGCGAAAGAGCTGCAGGGTCTGAAAGTGAGCCTGCTGGTACAGCAGCTGGGCCAGGGGGACAGGCAGCGCCAGTACCGGTTGCCTCCACCAGCACAGCAGCTGAGCCGGAGGGACAAGCAGTACCAGTATCAGTTGCCCCGATACGGAAAACCAAGTATACCAAAAAATCCCCTCGCAGTGCACAGGGTGATAATGAACCAGGCCCATCACGAGAGCAGGAGGAAGAGCCGGAGGTAATCATCCGATCTCTATCCCTCAGTGAGTTGCGAGATATGCGGAAGGATTACAGCCGCAGTCCAGGCGAGCAAATTTGCACCTGGTTGCTCCGGTGCTGGGATACTGGAGCTGCTGGTTTGGAATTGGAGGGGAGAGAGGCCAAGCAGGTGGGACATTTAGCCAAGCAGGTTGGTATTGACAAGGCAATAGGGAAACAGGCTCAAACCCTCAGCCTTTGGAAGCGACTCCTGCTCGCTGTGAGGGAGAGGTACCCCTACAAGGATGATTCTCTATGTCGGTTAGGCAAGTGGACCAACATGGAGAAAGGCATCTAAAACCTCAGGGAAATGGCTGTGTTTGACATGATCTATGGTGATCTGAATGATGAGCAGTCACCATTGGATCCAGATCTGGTCCCTTGTACACAGCTGATGTGGCGGAAGTTCCTGCAAAGTGGACCAGAGGGACATTCCAAAGCATTAGCAGCAGCATCCTGGTGGCGAGACAATCAGACAGTGGATGAAGTGACTATGCAGCTCCGGCACTATGAGGGGAGTCTCCCTTCCTCCCAACATGCTTTGGTTTCAGCCGTAGAGGAACTGTCTCAGAGGCTCCAAAAAATGGAACAGGACATGTCCTATGTTTCACCTGCACGGGCCGATGTCTCAGCCATTAGAGGCAGGCGTTTCCCCACCCAAGAGAAGGGCGGTAGAAGGTACACACCACGGGGTACCCTGTGGTTCTTCCTCCACGACAATGGGGAGAACATGAGAAGGTGGCATGGGCAGCCCACTTCCGCCCTAGCTGCACGAGTACAGCAACTGAAAGGGAAGACCACCATGAAAGGGGAGTCTTCCAAGAGAGATGCAGCTCCAGTGTCTAGTCAGAAATCCCCCAGACAGAATAGAATGGCCAGCAGTATGCTTGACCCTCTTGAGGGGACCAGGAAGTCATTCCTGCAGGAGTCACTCTTAGATCAAGTGAGTGATGGTGAGCAGGATTAGAGGGGCCCTGCCTCCAGCCAGGTGGAGGAAAGGGATAATCGGATTTACTGGAAGGTGTGGATCCGATGGCCTGGCACATCAGAACCACAAGAATACAAGGCCTTGGTAGACACTGGCGCACAGTGCACTCTGATGCCATCAAGCCACAGTGGGGTTGAATCCATCTGCATCTCCGGAGTGACAGGGGGGTCCCAACAGCTAACCCTATTAGAGGCTGAAGTGAGCTTAACTGGGAAGGACTGGCATAAGCACCCCATTGTGACTGGCCCAGATGCCCCGTGCATCCTAGGTATAGATTACCTCAGGAGAGGGTACTTTAAAGACCCAAAAGGGTACCGGTGGGCCTTTGGTATAGCTGCCCTGGAGGAGGTTGAGCAATTGTCCACCTTACCCGGCCTCTCAGAGGATCCCTCGGTGGTGGGGTCGCTTAAGGTCGAAGAGCAGCGAGTGCCAATTGCTACCAAGACGGTGCACCGGCGGCAGTACCGCACTAACCGAGAATCTCTAGTCCCCATCCATCAGCTGATCCGTCGACTAGAAAGCCAGGAGGTGATCAGCAAGACTCACTCACCTTTCAACAGCCCTATATGGCCAGTGAGAAAACCTAATGGCGAATGGAGACTGACCGTGGACTACCGTGGCCTGAATGAAGTTACGCCAGCGATGAGTGCTGCAGTGCCGGACATGCTAGAGCTCCAGTATGAGCTGGAGTCGAAGGCAGCCAAGTGGTATGCCACGATTGACATCGCTAACGCGTTTTTCTCCATTCCAATAGCACCAGAGTGCAGGCCACAGTTTGCGTTCACTTGGAGGGGTATCCAGTACACCTGGAATCGATTGCCCCAGGGGTGGAAACACAGCTCCACCATTTGCCATAGACTGGTCCATACTGCACTGGAGAAAGGTGGGGCTCCAGAACACCTGCAGTTCATTGATGATATCATTGTATGGGGGGACACAGCTGAGGAAGTCTTTGAGAAAGGAAAGAAGGTAAGTGAAATCCTCCTGAAGGCCAGTTTTGCCATCAAGCGACAGAAAGTTAAGGGGCCTGGAAGGGAGATTCAGTTCCTAGGAATAAAATGGCAAGATGGGCGTCGCCACATCCCAATGGAGGTGATAAACAAGATAACAGCCATGGCCCCACCAACCACCAAAAAGGAGACTCAATCTTTCCTGGGCTCTGTGGGGTTCTGGAGGATGCACATCCCAAACTACAGCCTGATTGTGAGCCCTCTCTACCACGTAACCCGCAAGAAGAACGATTTTAAATGGGGCCCAGAGCAACAACAAGCCTCTGAACAAATTAAGCAGGAGATTACCCAGGCAGTGGCCCTCGGACCAGTCCGGACAGGGCAGGAGATTAAGAACGTGCTCTACACCGCAGCCGGGGAGAATGGCCCTTCCTGGAGCCTTTGGCAGAGAGCAGATGGGGAATCCCGAGGCCGACCTCTAGGCTTTTGGAGCCGGGGATACAAAGGCTCTGAAGTTAACTATACCCTGACTGAGAAGGAGATACTGGCAGCGTACGAAGGAGTTCGAGCTGCCTCAGAAGTGGTCGGCACTGAGACACAGCTCCTCCTGGCACCTCGACTGCCGGTGCTGGGATGGATGTTCAAAGGAAAGGCTCCCTCCACACATCATGCAACAGATGCCACGTGGAGTAAATGGGTTGCGTTGATAACACAACGGGCTCGAATAGGGAACCGCGACCCCCCAGGATTAGTGGAAATGATCATGAACTGGCCAGAGAGCAAGGATGCTGGGATGTCACCAGAACAAGAGGTGAAACGTGCTGAGGAGGCCCCACCATATAACAAGCTGCCAGAGGAAGAAAAACAATATGCCCTGTTCACTGATGGGTCTTGTCGCATTGTGGGAAAACATCGACGATGGAAGGCTGCAGTGTGGCATCCCACACGAGAAACCACTGAAGCTGTTGAGGGACAAGGGGAATCGAGCCAGTTCGCAGAGGTGAAAGCCATCCAATTGGCTTTGGAGATTGCTGAGCGAGAAAAGTGGCCGAGGCTCTATATCTACACTGACTCGTGGGTGATGGCAAGTGCCCTGTGGATGTGGTTGCAGCAATGGAAACAGAACAACTGGCAACGCAAGGGCAAACCCATCTGGGCCGCTGAAGTATGGCAGGACATTGCAGCCCGGGTGGAGAACCTCGTTGTGAAGGTGCGCCATGTGGACGCCCATATACCCAAGAGTCGAGCCACTGATGAACATCAGCATAACCAGCAGGCAGACCAAGCTGCTAAGATTGAGGTGGCTCAGGTGGACTTGGACTGGCAGCGTAAAGGTGAACTGTTCATAGCCCGGTGGGCCCATGAGACCTCGGGCCACCAAGGCAGAGATGCAACATATAGGTGGGCTCGAGATCGAGGGGTGGACCTCACCATTGACACCATCGCAGAGATCATCCACGGATGTGAGATATGTGCTGCAATCAAACAAGCCAAACGGGTGAAGCCCCAGCAGAATGAAGATCGATGGATGAAATATAAATATGGAGAGGCCTGGCAGATCGACTACATCACACTGCCACAGACCCGCCGAGGCAAGCGCCACGTGCTCACAATGGTGGAAGCAACCACTGGATGGCTCGAAACTTATCCAGTGTCCCACGCCACCGCCCGAAACACCATTCTGGGCCTTGAAGAGCGAGTCCTGTGGTGACACGGCACCCCAGAAAGGATTGAGTCGGACAACGGGACTCACTTCCGAAATAACCTCATAGATGCCTGGGCAGAAGAACACGGCATCGAGTGGGTCTACCACATCCCCTACCACGCTCCAGCCTCCGGGAAGATCGAGCGCTACAATGGACTGTTAAAAACTACATTGAGAGCAATGGGGGGTGGAACCTTCAAACACTGGGACACACATCTGACAAAGGCCACTTGGTTAGTGAACACAAGAGGATCTGCCAATCGAGCTGGCCCGGCTCAGTCAAAACTTCCACGTGTTGTGGACGGGGATAGAGTCCCTGTGGTGCGCATGAGGGACCTGCTGGGAAAAATGGTCTGGGTTAGTCCTGCGCCGGGCAAAGGCAAACCCATCCACGGGATTGTTTTTGCTCAAGGACCTGGGTGCACCTGGTGGGTGATGCAGAAGGACGGAGAGGTCCGATGCGTGCCACAAGGGGATTTGATTGTGGGTGAAAACACACCGTGAGTTATACTGTGCTTTTGTTAATTTTTCTTTGTCAATGCTAATTGCTAAGTGGCAGCTGGATGTGACGCACATGGTATAGAATAAAGGGGTGGATTATGTCCTGGTTTAACCAGGATAGGGTTAAGTTTCCCCAGCAGTGGGGGGGAGCTCTAGCCGGGTTATTCAGATACCATGTGGACGTCACATCCTGGCAGGTCACATTTTTTTTCCTGGCGCGGAGCGCGGTGCACTCGTGGTTTTGTACATCGTGCTTCAAACTGCTGTATTTGGTAGCTATTTTGCTCTGTTCATTGCTATCACTATTACTGTTATAGTTATTGTTGTTGTTGGTTGTGTTGCTATTGCACTGTTGTATTAAACCTTTCCTTATTTCAGTCTTGGGGCTTTGTATTTCACTCCCTTTGTGGGGAGTGAAGCACCTGTAATGGTTTAGCCCCTGCCGGGGTCTGAGACCACGCGGCCGCTGCCCCTCCCCCACAAAGGGAGTGAAATACAAAGCCCCAAGACTGAAATAAGGAAAGGTTTAATACAACAGTGTAATAGCAACACAACAAACAACAACAATAACACTAACAGTAATAGTGATAGCAGTGAACAGAGCAAAATATCTACCAATACAGCAGTGAGAGGAGCAGATGTACAAAACCATGAGCCCCACGCTCCCGTGCCAGGATGTGACGGTCCAAATGGTATCTGAATAACACGGCTAGAACTCCCCCCCACTGCTGGGGAAACTTAACCCTATCCTGGTTATACCAGGACAGCACCAAAGAAGACTCCTGGGGAAACAGAGAAAGCATAAGGTTAAAGAAGTGGTAGAAAAAATAAAGTGCTGTTAAAAACACAGAAGTTCTAAAAAACAGCAAAATGTTGAGACTCCTAGTTAAAATAATATGTACAAAATGTATCTCTGTGTGAGAATCGTTTATGCAAATCTGGGCCACTTATCATGTTCCTGACAGGTTTTTAATGTGAGATTAGTTCAACAGCAGTGCTTTGTATTGTTACATTATTTTTGCTACTTGTTCAGTTCTTTTTATAAACTTGGAAGTAAAATGCCTGTCAGTTCCATTTGTTTAATATTTATTATTTTTAATTAGGTCATAGAAATCATTGGTTTGTTTCAATAATGCATTGCCCTTAGAGTTTTCAATAAGAAGATAATAATTTGACTTGTAAGGTTCAGACCATATCCAATTCTACAACTCAAACTTTAAACCATAATTTCTTTTCAAAGTCAGAAGAACTTTGATTTAGTCATTCCTGCTCTGTATCACTCTTCATTATTTGGGCTACTAAATTACTACAGAAATCTTCAGAGACAATATTATGCAGGTGGTAGCTTTTCCTTTCACCTTTGTAAGATGGCCTTTCTCTGAATGTTTGTACATCTGCTAACCCTAGCGTTCCTAAGAGGCACTGATTTATGTCAGATAACATCTCAGCTGAAGTAAATCTTTCAGGACCATTCTGTCTTCTTCTCATTGCTTTCTTAGAAATCCAAGTGTCTTCTGTAGAAGAATATGCATTCATTATAATACAGGATATACTCTCGTAAGTTTCTTGTCATTAATTAATGGTTTATTTTTTTAATTAAACCTGAGTGACATGTATTTTTTTGTGATGAGCATCCCAGAACATCCCATTTTACATTTAATTTACCTTGTATTGTAAATGGACCTAGAAAGTTAGAAGAACTTCATGCATTTAACTTGCATTTTGGGCCAGGTAAGAGACATCTTGCCATAGAGAAGACATGGATATGTATTAGGATTCATGTGATGAAAATGTCCAAAGCATGCTGGAACACTCAGCAGGGACTTATCCTAAGGACTATGCTTCCTCAGAGTGGGTTTTTCACCTGAAGATTTGTTGCTCCTTGTAACCATGTCAGAAAGGCTGAAAAACATTATGTAAGAAGCCTAGCAAATTTTAATTCTTTGGGGCTACATGTTTAAGAAGTTGATTTTTTTGCAAAATTTTAGTGAAAATATTCAGTCATTTCAGAGAACAATACTAAAGGAAATCAGAAGAAATAATTTTGTTTTGTCTGAGTTAGTAATTTTTTAGAAAATTTGTTTAGGAAAAGTTTATTGATATCTGTTCAAGCTAAAAATCACAACCTCAGTAAACATAAAAAAGGACTCTTGAAGCTAGAAACTTAAATTTTCCTCTCAGTCTTGGGCTTACTTCAACTCAGAACCTCGGATTTATATTTTTTTTAATATCATTGTGAGTTGATGCTATAGTTTACAGTGGTTCCAGGATGCTGATCTGAGAGTAGGCATCTATCTTTTCCGTATTGCTAAGGAAAACTTTGGAGGCTAAAGCAGAACAAACACAATATTAGAGAGGAAAGAAGCAGAGAAATAAGAGGTTTACATGTGGGTATGGGTTTGAAAGGCAAGAAAAGATATGAGTGTTTCATGGAGACTTTAGCAATATCTGTAAAATATACTTTCTCTAGCTCAGGAAATCCCTGAAGAGCTGACTGCCAGAAATACAGAAAATAAGAAGGATCACTTTAATAAGCCCTTTTTGCTGTACACTTTCTAAATATCCAATCCTGGCTATTCCTAAACAACTACAGGAGTGAGATAAGGATTAGCTGGGTAGGACTTTGTTAAGGTTTTCCTGATCTGGCCCATGGCTGTCCCTGGGACCCAGACCCTGGGCCCTGGCTTCGGCCCCAGACTTCCTTGGCTGGTTGGAGCATGGTGACACTGCACCCCACCAGGGAAGAGAAGAGCATTTTCCCGCCACCTGTGACCACCTACTGCCCTTGCTCAGCCCTTAGGACAAAATGGGATTGTACTTGAAGAGATAGGGAAGAAGCATTTGTGTCCAGCAGAGCATAGTTCTGGCCAGAAAATGACCTGCTCCAAATCCTGCCCTTCTTCTGATCAAACCCTGTGAAACCTACCAGCAAAGCATTGCTTTTGTTCCTGCTCTTGTTCTGGTCTCCATGAAAGCTAACCACTTCTGTTATCAGGTACCTTAGCGAAAAGTTATAGCACTGTTAATAACCTGGTACATATCAATGCAATATTACAAAATGAAGACTGGTTTCTTAGTGTGAGCTTTTAGAAAAAGCCTAGGAAATTGAACACATATTGTTAATACTATAACATTAAGCACTCAAGTTAAGAAATGCAAGATTTAATCTCCTATGTAATCTTAATTCAGATGCTTAGTACACATGCATTTTGATTCAGATTTATTTGTATGATTGTAATATTCTGTTCCCCTGTGTTTAATTCTCTGCACTGGCAGGATGATGTTTAGTTAGCGAACAGCTGATCAATATTTTGTTTTGGACTTGTGCAGTGTGTTGTTCTGTACTGTAGTTACTGCACACTTTTCAATCCCTCCATGAACTCAGAGTCATTTATTTACTTCCAGGGTTTTGTATCACTCGTCATTACACGGTATGTAAGCACTTCACATTTATTAAGAATTTTCACAACATCCCTGTGAGATGAAGGTATTTATTATCTCATTGCTACAGGTGGGAAAAAATTTAAGCTAAAAACATCTACTTGTTCCTGCAGACCTCTGAGACACTTTGCACATGATCTCCGAAAGTACTCTTCCTTTTTATAGCACTTTACACATTCTAAGCATACCCCTACTGAATTCAGTTGGGAGTTCTAGGCATTTTTATGAAAATCAAGTCAGGCATTTAAAAACGAGGAACCTTCTCCTGTAATGAAAAATATTTTAAGTGGATTGCTCAGCAATGCAAAGGAATCCTATGACAGTGGAAGGAAAACTATCTAGTTTCTTAGGGCAAGATACCTTAACAAACTTATCTTGAAATAAGCTATTTCTCACTTACTACACGAGCTCATCTTCTGAAAATGTCCTTTCATTACACAGATCCACATTTGTCTCCAGAGTAAAATACTTCCCCTTATCATCTCACTGAGAGGGAGGGCGGGATGGATGAAGTTAAACTGTAGATGTAGGAACAATATTAATTCCTGAATTTCAGGATTTGGGTGCTCATTCAGGTGCTTAAGAATTTGCATTTTTATTATTATATTTTAGTTTGTGTATGTGATATCTACTCATATTCTATATATCTCTATATCTAGAAAGGTGCAGATATTTTGAGTAGAAGCAAAAAGGACCAGTTTCAAACTGAAGAAACAGACTTGTTTATTATGGATGAGTTCATGTCATCCAATCTATGAAAGACTTGAAGGTTAGCAGGTCAATTCCACTCCTTAGAAATGATTCACAGGTGTCATGGTTTAAACCAATCCAGCAACCAAACATCACAGTAGCTTCTCACTCAACCTCCCCCACCGCAGAGAATGGGGGAGAGAACTGGAGGAGTAAATGTAAGGAGATTTGTAGTTTGAGATAAAAACAATTTAATAATTGAAATAAACTTAATAATGATGATAATAATAAAAGAAAATATGGATGAGTAATGCACAATGTGACTGCTCACCACCCAGCAACTGATGCCCAGCCTGTTCCCAGCTAGAGATCCCAGAAAAGAGAAAATCCTGAAATCACAATCCCGAAAAAGAGAGCCAGAGTTTCCTGGTCAAGCTTTATCTATATACTGAGCATGACATTGTATGATATGGAATATTCCATTGGCCAATTTAGGTCTGTTGCTCTGGTTATGCTTCCTCCCAGCTTCTTGTGTACCTGTGCACATCCTATACTGAACCAAAACACAGCACTATTCTAGCTACTAAGAAGAAAAAAATAGCTCTGTCTTAGCTGAAAGCAGGACAACAGGGGATATTGCTACATGAATTCACTACCTGAATTTTAAATTATAGATTTTTCCAGTGAGCACACCTGCCTGCATGGAGATGGAAGATTGGAGACAGGGTTACAATCACCTGTGAAAGAAGCAAGGGGACCATCACTGATCCCAAATGCTCAGGAAAACTTTACTGATGAAGGGCAACCTTGTAGAGGCACTCTGGCTCTCTTTGGAGCAAACCTCCCAGCTCTGTCCACCCATCAAACATGCTGCCCATACCTTCAGTAGATTAACTCCTACAGGAGCTATATACCCAATTGCTTGACGTCTTTAGCTCCCAGGCTCCTCACATAAGGAATCCATCCACAGTATTCTCCCTGACATCTCCTGTCTTGCTCTAGTCTGATGACAGAAAAGAGTATGTTGGGAAAGGTTGTTCAAGCAACGTTATTCTACTCTTGTGAGGTATATGTAAATATATTCTTCCTGCTTAGGGCAAAACTTACCGTCTGCTGAGTTAACCTGGGAGAGGAAAGAAGGACAGCTAAAGTCACAAAGGTGCCAAGAAATAATAAAGGAAAAAATAGACACAAGTTTTGGAGGGAGGAGACGAAGATATTAGAAAGTAAAGAAAAAAAATAGCAAGGAGAGAATCTTTGACAGTTCTTTGACAGTTCTTTAAAAGTACTTTAACAGTATTGATTGTTTCCTAAGCTGGTTTAAGAACACACAGAAGAGAAACGGAAAACAGAGAAGTGGTAGTGTGAGGATTACAGGTTCTTATACAGGTGATAGGCCAAATTTATGCAGCCTGTGTAAAAATTTCCTGCTGCTGCTTTTGCAATTCTATCCATATGCTGATAAAGTAAGCAATTTGTGTCTCCAGTTCTTGTCAGGAATCAATGCTCTTCTCCAGAAAAAAAGACATAAGGAAAGAGGTCATTCACAGATCTCAGTGAAAATCATCTTTATTTTGTTGGTGACAGCTTGGAAGTTCATGTATTTGTGACTGATCTCAAGTCCTTGCTTCACTAGGAGGTAGGAAAGGAGACAACTTGTAAGAATTACATTTAAGCGTACCACTGAATGAGTCACCATGCTAAAATATGGAAGAAGTTACAGTATATCAGAATGGTGAAGATGCCATTCATGTTTACTCGAACACGTTTCCCAAGTGCCACACTTCATGTCAATAAAAAGTTCTTGGTGTTTTCTGTAAATTCTTAGTACATGAATAATTTGTGATAAAGTATGATCAACACTATATGTGTTCTTGTTGGAAGATTAAAAAGCATGCTTCATCTTCTCCACTGATTAATATTAAAAATCATAAAAGCATAAAATTTGCTACCTGATCCAATGGCTGATTAATCTACTTGGTATTACCAGTCTACACAGCATGAAAGCTTGCACCTCCTTACATCTAAAGCTAGGTACTACACACCAAGCACAACCTGAAAGCATTTAAATTCTGTTCCAGAGTTTTTCCTCATTTAGTTAAAACAGAGAGGATTACATTTACAGACCTTTCAAATAAAGTGTCTTGCCCCTCAATTTCATCCAGTTGAGATTTAAAGGATAGCTGAGGAAAAAGAAAAAAAAAAAAAGAAAAAAAAAAGAAAAAAAAAAAAAAAGAAATATCCGGGAACATAAAATGCCAGCTAATTTAAGAAATACCTGATAAGAAATCAGGAGAGAGGCTTATATTTAGAAAGAAAACAAATTGATAATCAGAAGTTCAATGAAAAAGAAAAAGTGGACAGCCAAAAACTCCCCAAATAAAGAAGGTTAAATGGGATTACCCAATAGGAAAACAGTTTTACATGTTTAACCAGCAGTAAATTGTAACAAAGATTAAATGAGGGCATAATGATCAAAACGTAATAAAAACTCAGTACTGTGTTTTATTACTTCTTGGTCAAATAGATAGGTAGTTGCTACACGTGCGACAGCAGATGACTATACCATGATGTTGATCTATCAGAATCACTTTATTAGGAGCTCATATCTAATATGTATATACATATATTGCTATGGATAATGCCTGACCTCAGAATATAATCTGAGTTATAGTTGTGTACTTTGTGGAATTATGCAGTCCATTTCATGAAAAATACAATTAACACCTACTCCTGCAATTTCAAGCAGAAAACTGCACTGAGAGCTGAGTTTATCCACAGGAAGAAAAGTATTGGAGAATAAATGGAGCTATCAGCCTTGCTCCTGTCAGAACCTTTGTGTTACCCAGAAAATTAGGTGGCAGCAAGTTTCATATAGTACGGCTTGATGCAACACCAGGGCTACAATCACTACAAGCATTGATAGCACCCTTTCTTTCACATCATCAAGCTGTAATCCTGTCTTCACATTCAAGGTATATAACAAAGTCCTGATTTGGGTTTTTTTGTTAATACATGCAGATCTCATTTAGTCATATACCTTACCCTCCCACCTTTGTGTCATTTTTTTTACCCTTCTACATTTCTGTATTAGCTTTCTTGAGTTAGAGGACTCTAAAGTCATCTAATATTGATCACATTTTTACTTATGAGAAAGTGTAATTCATTTCATGCATTCAAATCTTTCATTAGATGTATAGGAGTAGACTGTTTCTCTAAACAATGTATCATCTGAGTAAATGTATATTTAGCGCATATATTCTGCACATGCGTTGAGGGAGAATGGGGTATGCCAACTCCCTTGTCCAGCTGAGTCCATGGTTGTGCTTGCCTCTTATCAGTTTAGCAAGGTCTACATGGGTTCAGGCTTACAGAGTAGAGCCACAAAGTATCGGGCTTACACAATGGAGTCAGTGATCAGCGGTCCTTGCAATTGATGAGAAACATTTGTGTGGGCTACAATTTCCCCCCTTTGAGACTTATCCAAGAATTTGACAATGCAGCTGTAAGGGAGTGGGGGATGCATCCTTCAATACACTCTATGCTTCTTTGGATGGCATTCCTTAGACTAATCACAAAGGCCACAGCTTGCCCTTGAGGTTTCCTGTGTCAATGAATATTTGAGGCATTAATACTTTCAGTTCCTTACAGATATTTACTGTTGTTGTTAAATGCTGACAATATGGCCAGAACTTGAGTTTAGCCCTTAAAATGACTGAATGTTAGACTAACATTGTAATTGTAATAATGACATTGGTAGAATATTGCTAGTAATTCAAGTTTAGCATGTAATTAAGTGTGTTTAGATCTACTCCATTTCTTGAAAGATCAGTCACATAAATAATCATCCTGTCTCAAGACAAAATCCAAACAAATTTTGCTATCATAAATATTGTGCAAGTTTGCAAAGATGAAAAAGTTCTAGATAGTTAAAGGATAAGATGCCAGCACATTCAGAAATAATGCAGTGTTGTTCACATGTTTTATAGGATGTATAAAACTGGTTCTGTTGCACTCCAGGTAGCTTTTTTTACTGGTAGTTCTTTACAGACCAGAAAAAATATTAAATTTAGATGTTCTAGTCTCCATAGGTTTACGTCTCTGTGTGTCACTTACACTTGGGCTAGTGTATTGTAAAATACTGCCAAAAGACAATGATGGTGTTTTAGTCACCCTTTTCACAAGTGTGTATGACTACAGAAAGTGTATTCCATGTTAAAACAAGCCTAATGTATTTGATGTGACAGCGTGGTCCCATATCCTTTCTCTACATATACCCTGTAGTCACACAGCTCTGTGCTTTTCACATGTCAACAGAAGACACTTCTTTCAGCGGAACTTTATGCATACCAAATATTAAGCACACGTTGCAACATCTGAGTCTCAGTGCACTCCTGACACTAGCAAGCTAACAAAGCATGACATTTCTTGATGCATGGCAGGCATTGCATTTTCAGAGAACAGTCATCATCACATTTTGGAAAAGACATTAAGTTTCAAAAATTACTTAATATTTTCTGAATATTTTACTAACCTTAACATTATCATAAAATTAATCTCTTTGAACCCAGTCACATTAAAGATGTTAAGAATTTCAGAGAACACAATACAGTCTGCAACTGTAGAGAACGTAAAAAAGAATTGTCAGATAGAAATAGCCTAGTTTAAAATGGAAATAAAAAGTTCAAAACTGGTCATTTTTACTGAATACTCTTGAAATATTTTTTCACTGTGAGAACAAGTAGTTTTATGGCATCTCAGAAAAAAACTCACTTGAACTCCTTTATAAGAAATACATATACACATATACTTAGATATGTATGGACCTTTTCTTTAGTAGATCTGTAAGTATTTTACTAAAGAGATAAATACCTCTATCCATAATTTACAGATGGATAAAGTGAGACATGATGACTTGCCTTCTCTGTTTAAGACCCATGTACCAGCCTTTAAATATATGTGAGATAAATTGTTTGACTTGTGAAATTTTTATAAAAACATATTGGCTGTGCAAATTGCCACAAAAGTAGACACCTGACTTGCAAAAATGTCTGTTTCCAGCATAGTTTTCTGTAAGAGCATCTATATTAATGGCAGCATCAGATCGCTATAGTAAGTACTGAAGACAAATATATACTTTTAACCTTTTAAGAATACTTCAAATTCCACATCACAATGACTATAGTTGACATGTTAATTACCTAGCTGTATGAAAACTGGGCTATCTTTCAGCCTCTGGCATTTTTTAATTCATTAATTTTCTTACCTTGTCTTTCTCTTATGTCTTCTTTTTATTGAGAAACTCTAAATATAGTAGGGTCATAAAACTCAGCCCAACAAAGAGGTGAATAAGGAGGAGTATTTACTCAAATAAGATAGATAATTTTATATTGCATACATATATTCACTGTTTAGCCATTCAATTCTTTTTTTCCTTTTTTGCAGCTACCTATAGCCAGCTTGAGAATGACAGACACTACCGTGACTTGATACTTGTGAACTGATAAAAGGCAGGAATTATAACAATAAATTATTAAATACACATTTAATATTCATTAAAGAAAAATAATCATACTTTGAAATATGACAGTATCAGATTTAAATAATCTAACATCCAAGGCTTCAGTCAACCAGCAAAACTATACAGCAGAGAACCTTATTCACCACTGCTTTGCCCTTTTTAATAGCCTGTGCTGCTGAGCAAGTTGAGAGTGAATTGGAATTAACCAGTTTTAATGAGCACCTTACAAACATTGCATATTCATGTCAGTTATTGCATATAGCATAGCACAAAAGAACATCCACTCTGAAATATTTTCATTCTCTATAAATTTCTGAATTAAAGAGCTGTGTAACTCCCTTCTACATTCTTCAACTCCAGTACCCTTTTACCAGTATTAATGGGTAATATGACTTGCTGAGAACCTGTGGAGACTTTAATGGTGAGGAGTTTATACACTGATAAAATTGTGTCTGGAGTCTCCTACTTGATATCTGTGATCCGTCTGCAGAGATACATATGAACAGTATGTGTACTACTGGTCATAATATAGGAGTGCATTTTTAGAGTAAGCGAACTCATTGTAAATGCTTCTGCATACAATGTCCTGCATGACCTGGAAGGTATATACAGACTGTACCTGCAGCTGTGCTCACAGTCTCAAACGTGGATAGCTGCAAGTCTGATCATCTGGACAGCCTCAGGACATTAAACATACTAGCAGAGTAGGCAAGGGTATGCACTTGAACAGAGACATGGCTTGTTCTTTGCCTCTTGACAGCAAGAAAGGCAGCTGTGAGATGGAAGTGGGATGAAACATTCAGCAGCTGGCATGGAACTAAAGCCTGCTTGGTGCCAAAAATATTTCTCTTATTAATAATGCATGTCAGTTATGTGACCAACGCCCTGGCAAATTCTACCAGTGTTGACAAATGGAAAACATACCCCACACTTTCAGAAACAATATTTTAAGCCATTTTAAAGTTTGCATATTAATAATACTTAGGAAACACCAAACAAGTGTTGCTTTAACCTGTGATTTGGTTCACCTTTTTTAACACTTTAATATAGTTGAGTTTATGTCTGGCCACACATATTGATAACATCTGGTTTTTCAGTTGCAGACTCAGCAGCTGTAATACAAACCCTACCCACAGTATGTGCTTTCAAAGGGAGGTTTCAGAGTTAATAAATTAGCAAGCAGGTGAGAACAAACATGACATCGCCAAAAGACATAACATTCACTATTATGCCCCTAGACAACTTACCAAGCAGTAACATGTCCCACATTAAACTGTCATTATTGATTTTCAGTATTATTAAGTTTAAATATGTTCCCTGAAAGATCTCTCAGTTAAATGGCTTTCATACTAATATGTGCCTTGATTAAGTGGAGTCTATCTGAATTTCTGCTCTTTTATGTTCCTATCATTGTAACAGTTTAGTTGCAGCTCAGGATTAAGATAGGACATCACATCTGAAACTCTCTTATTTCTGTCTCCGTTGATGATAGAACTGACTTGTTTCACTCAATTATTTTTATATGCTTATTTGTGTGCATAACTTGGTGCTGCACAGACAACTTGCTATAAAGTTTAAAGCAATAGCAGATAGATCACAGTCAAACACTGTCCAGTTTATAGCTGTTCTATATAGTATACTGAATTATTTACATTAAAATATTTTATATTGCTTTAACCATTTGCAAAAAGTAACACTGACTGTACCATAGAGGCAGAGAGAAGAAAAGAACCTGCTTTAACATTCCATAATGTTATCATGCCTTTTCTTGTTGCCATAAGTCTTAAAACAGATGAGGTCAAATAGTATCTGGAGCTGAGCCCATGCAACACGGGGAGGAAGAATCCTCACAAGTTGTGTTTTAACCATACATTGATTATAAGGACTATTCATTGGCTACATTTCACAAGGGCTAGAAAGATTAGGAACCCCAGATGCAATACAGGATTTTAGTGATTCAAATGGTCCTGAATTGATATATTAAATAAAAAAATTGAAGATTAAAAAAAAAAACACCAACCCTAACAGAGTGAAAACACAATTATATAGTGATTAAAGTGCCACAGGTTGCAAGACTTTTCTGCACACCTCTTGGACTGCACTGAGCAAGTCATCTAGCCTATCTGTATAAAAAATACTGTGGATTTATAGAGATGATGACATCTCCAAAAGGTAGGAAGACTGGTCTACAGAAAACAGCTGTTTAGTAGCAGAAATTCCTACCGCTGAATCAATGAAATTTAGGATGTGCCATTTTAGTCCAAAAAGATAAACCTTCTCAATCTATTTGCTCAAACAAACTTCTAAATTAAAGAAAATGAAGAATGCTAAAGCTGCTACAAGACAGAAAATCAAGTTTCTGTTTATTTTCTTGTTTTCTATTCAGACCATGACATCACTGGTGAAGAAGATAAGTTGGTATTCTCTTTAAATGGACTCTCAGTGCTTAATTTTTGAGCAAATATGTCTTGTTATTAATTATACATTTACACAGATACTTCAGATTTAGTAATTAAAATATACATTTTAATGCTTATTATTCGCATGAAGGTGATGTGACTTTGGTATTGATTGGAGTTCTCTTTTATTTATGTTAAAAAATATTTTATTTTTGATAGAACCTGGAATAGTTTCTATGCTTTCTCCGGTTTTAGCATAAAACAAAAGATTATTTATTGACACTTTTAGAGATATACGGCATAGTTTACTGGTAACAGTATTGCTGATGTTTCTGATGTGTGAATGCTACACTGATGACTATAATCATAATATATATCCAATAATCATTAATGATTATGAAAAAAGCTGCATGATATTTGTCTGACAGCATATGTCCACCTTCAGTGACACTTTTGACAAAATAGCCCTTCTTAAGTCTTTTGTTTTGGAAATACCACTGGAGTGTATCAAATATAATTGAAATAGCACAGAGACTATTGTTACATACATTCCCCAAGTCAATGAGAAATCTGCTGACAAAGTAAGACTGGCATTAACTAAATTAGTCAGTTCCCTACATTGTCCTCAGGGAGTACTATTGATCCAAGCATAGGTAAGTGGATTGTGAAAGAAAATAGTTACAGCAGAGACAGAGACTTCCTGAGGTCTCAGGACTGAATGAATGTCTTTGCAGTAATGTTTGCTTGCCATAAAGGTCTTCACTTCTGCTCACATTTCACACAATGACTGTTCACTGTAGAGCCATTATTTTAGGGAAGGTAGGCACAATTTAAATAGGAATATGGTAGGCATAGCATCAATTCCTCACAGACTGATCTGCAGCCAAGTGATGATTGCACAGATTCACACTAATATTTCAACCAGTAGAAAAAAAGCAGTCAGAAGAATAATGATAAAGGCCTTCCTTGAGGTGTTACATCGACCTAATAATTAAAACCAAGCATATATGTGTTTGTATGTGTGCATGCATATGTATACATCATGTATATTATCTTAAGAAAAACATGATTTGGGACAGAGATAACCTTGACCATATTTGCCAAAGAGTTTGATTCTACCCCAGATCACCTCCTTCTTAAGATAAGAATAAATTAATGTGACACTTCTTTTTTTCAGTTCTTTTTTTTTTTTTTTTTTTGATTAACATGACTGTTTGACCAAGTGTTTCACAGGAAACACTTGATGAAGAAAAAGGTGAGTTTTTTAACTCCTGCTTTTGTTCAATAGCTCTAGAGTCCTCTCTTCTTGGAGGCTTTTTTTCCCCCTGTAGGGAGCAGCAAGGGCAGCCTTCTTAGCAAGGAAAAGGGAACTGAGAGCTGAGCTTCAACACAAGGCTGTCTCATGGTATCTGAGCAGGGTGAACAGAACCAGTCTGCTCATAATAGTCAGGTTCAACCAAGAGATTACCAGACACATCCATCACAATGAGGCAGCTTCTAGTCAAGCCAGGAACCTGAATCAGCAAGTCAGGATCAGGATGTGTAGATCTAGAGGAGCACAACTTTTCACATGGGCAGTGGTGAAGCATTACCGTTGCAGCTCTGTCTTTGCCTGTTCCGAATGTCAAACTCATGACTCTCAGCTGAAAATGGAAGAAGATGCCACAGAAAATAAATTAATTAATCTTGGGTCTGCAGCTATATTACTTTTTGACAGCCTCCTCTGGGGTGCACTTGTCAAGTTTTCTGCTCAGGTACAATCTCTTTATTTCCAAGACCCTGAAGAGCAATCTAAGAACCCTGCAGTTGAAAGGTGGAGAAAAAAATCTCAGCAAATGGGTATCCACAGTATCTGTTTATGCCATATTATTTGTGTTAACTTGCTCTTAAGCTCTCAGGATTGCAGAATCATGTTTTGGCAATGCAGTGAGTGCATAGGCAACACTCTGTATCTCCTGCTGTCAGCTGATACTTGCCAAGACAGAGCTCTTTCCTTGTTAGTGGGAATCCTGTCTTCAGCTTCTATTATTAGGGAAACCTGCAATGTGAACCATCTACTGCCTTGCCACTGTAAACACTTGAATGAGCTGGCAAACGTCATTTACATTTTCCATTTCTAATGTAGCTTCTAAATTTTTAATTACATTGCCAGCCAGTACCAGATTTTTTAGTAGATCCAACTCTTCCCAGCAGCCAACCACTTGACAGCCTGGAACAACAGCAACCAGTTACACCTAGATGGTCAGTTTGCACATACGTATATGCCTGATGTAATGTTATGCTTTATCACTCACTGCTCACAACTCTTGCTCTGCATGATTTCCTCACACACCACCACCCCATCTATCAAGCATAGAGGTCCTCTCACCCAGCTATGTCATTTTTGAACAGGAATACGTACAAGCACAATCAACGTATATACAAACAAGCAGAAAACCCAGACAGAACTAGTATTCTCTGTCCAAAAAAAGCATTCCCCAGACTGCATGAACTCATTTTTTTTACTAGCATCCAAACAAACATCATCAAATGTCAGAGATGATGGATGGAGACCATGGCATATACCTGAAGTTTTACAATATAAGGGAGAGGTAGCCTGTTCTGCTTTTGGGTCAAGTCTCTGGATACTAGTGATACCAGCTCCAACCTATGGGGACTGATATGTCCTAGAGCAAAGAGGTCTCATATCTCATTATTGAAAGCATTTTTGAAGTTCTTCCCCAGTCAAAATTGCCTCTTTTTTCCCTGCCTTTTGCTGCATCATTCTGGGAGATAACAGTGTGAGTCACACAGTGTCCTGTACACAGTACTGCATGTGACATCCACAGGTTTGCGTTGAGTGGCAGGCAGGCATTGCTGCAAGAGGGAAAATATGGTGAAGGTCTACTTTGGAAAAGTTGTCATGATGGTCCAGGGCACCTCAACCTGAAAGACCCTGGAGCATGTCAAAGACTCAAAAGTATTCAGTGGTAAGGCCAAGATTGACTTGTCCTTTGAAATATTTTCCTCGGGCCAGGGCCACTTCAGTACAGGCAGGTTCAGTTACCAGATACACAAATTTACAATCTGAAAGCAATTTATTGTAAGTGTTCAGAAGCTGGTTAGATAAAACATGCACTGCTCTTGGATGTTGCACCTTTAGCAATGAACTCATTGTGAACTTGTCAGCCTAGATTTGCAGACCTCTGTGGTTGGAATAATTGAATAATGCACTAGCTACTTATCTGTGGAATACCAAATATTTAGAAGTTCACCAAGGTCTGATTCATTATTTAATCCCTGATTACAAATATGGTCTAGCAAATCATAGAATATTATTACATTCTAGTTCAAAGGACTTAGGACTCAGCACTTCATAACATGTGATTAGTATCCAAGTTTCATTACTACTATTGAGAAGGAAAAACTAGGATTTAAAATACAACAGTACAAAAAATAGAGAAAATGAAAACCTTTTTTTTTTTTCCAAAGGTGTATGATTACAAGATAAATGTACCTTGAGATTGAAATCATGCAGAGTTTTCTGAAACTTAATTATGTGAAAGTCCAAGTGGTAGAAGAAAACCTGGGTGGATAAATGATCTTTATTTTGCACCCTGCAGTGTTAGCCTATAGTTTCTTAAATATTAGCATTCACTGTTGTGTGCTAAAGAGGTGGAAATGGAGACAAACTTCAACATATCTGTCTTCACTTGTGGAAGTTAACTATATAAAACATCCATAAAAATCAGCTGATTATTCTGTGCAACCAGTACTTTTCTGCCATGGTTTATTTTCTTAATAAAACATAGCTACTATTCTATATTCTCTATGTGATAGATTTAAATCACATGAACTATACAAAAGAAGTGGGGGAAAAAAAAGTATTAAAAAGAAGGAAAATGACTTTTCCCTTAAAGTTCTAGAGGTCCATAAGGTTTGCATTTCAATTTCCAGTCCAGAAAATTGACTTCCTATCCCTAATGGAAACAAGAAAAACCATTATCTTTGCTAGAAAATAGGAATTTTTTAATCTTTTTTTCATTTTAGCCAAGTGGTTCTTTCTGATTGCTAAGCAGCACATTGTACAGCCCAGTCTTCTCTCTTGAAGCTTTCTATCATGTCTTCAGTTTTGATATATCATACTGTCAGACTTATGCTAGTGACAGAGCATATATTTTCTAATTTTCATCTCAAAATGTGCAAATACTAGATAACAGGGTAGTAGCCACAGTTCTGATGGTATGTCTGGCTGATTAGTTGGTTTGGGCATTGCTGATATTAAAATTCTTATACAGTCATCTCCATATACATTCTTATGACTTTGTTTCTCTCTGTAGCTTTTTCTTCTGTTCCCCTTTTTCATTTATTTTATACCAGCTACTGCATCATCCTCTGTTTTTATTATATATGAAATATAATCTAATTTTAAAAACCTTTTAAAAATACAGACACTGGTCCTTTATGGTTGCCTTTGTTCTTTCTGTACAATTTGTGACACTGAGCAAGTGACACACGTGTTTCAAACATGTACTCTAATGTATGCCAGAGAGCATTTCATGTCATCAGCAGTCACTGAAAGACGTTTCTACTTTGCCCAATCCTCTTGGTGCTGCCTCTGCCCCCAGCTGATGCAGATAAAATTGAGAGCTCTTCTGCTACCTTTTGGAAGTTTAGAAATGTGCAGAGAAGCTTTTGGAGAATTTCATGGAGTATTCCAATATAGAGTCAGCACTCATGGATGAGGAGGACATTGGTGTTCTCAGTTACTTTCACTTAACAAAAGTTAAGATAAATATACAAATGCAAAATTTTATTAATAGCATCCAAAATAGGCAATCCAGTTCTAAATGTTTGGACAGACATAGGTATAAATGAATGAAAACTATACCTAATCTACTTACAATAATTTAATATATTTAAAGCCTCCTCTTGTCTGTGGAATGACAGATTTAACAGTTAGTTTCTCCTTCCACATCATGAGTTTATTCTTCCAAACTTTAACTCATTTTATTCTTTCTGTCCCTAAAGGGCAGTCTGATCACCCACCTAACTAGTTTGAAGTAATTTCCTTTCAATAGCTACGTGAAGTCTTTTTGTTACATTAGAAGTCATCTCCTGCAATTTAATAGCTAGCAACCAATTATTTGCTTCAATGAAGTTTAAAACACTTGTTCTCTCTTTGGCACTTGTTTAGCATGTTTTAGTCAGAAAATGATCTTTTGCTGATCTTTTTATGTTAATCTGTATATTAAAATGAGAGCTAATACAAACAACACCACTTTCTAATTGTATGTACGTTACTATAGTTCTTGACTGAGACAAGACTTAACAGCAATCAACTACTTGGAGTGATAACAGACTTAAGGTGTCAGCCACTCATTTCTTTCTCTTACACATGTATGACAACATAATGTCACCAGAAATTTTCCTGTTACACACGTTATAATTATACTTAAAGACACAACATCTAGCTAGAGAAATATTTTACTTATTTACCTAAAGAAGCAGAATTTGCATCAAAATAGAGAAGATCCTAGTCTATAAATCCAAGAATGACACCCACATTCAGAGCACCTGCACCAAGGTAAGAAGTGGGCAGCAGCACTGGCCTGTGGTAATAGCCCTGATCCAATTCCTTGCTGGCCAAGGACTAAAATGCGGACCTTACTCACAATAAATGAGCCTGCTCATTTATCACAAGGACCTGGTGATACTCTAGAACAAGTATATTTCTCCCACCTGTCTTGCTGGCTACAGAGAGGTAGCAAATCAAGACCTTTATCCGTTCTTCTTAAAGGAAGAAACACCATGTAAAGCCATGCATCCATGTGTTAGGGAGGATCATTGATAGAATAGTCTCCAGTGCCTGGTGTATAAGAATGTGTATGAGCAATATGAACAAATATAGCCAAGCATTATAAGTGAAGTTGTGAGAAGTAACTGGCTGTATGCCTACAATGTTACTGGTTACAGCTGTAATATCATGCTTTGACTTTCCATACAACTCTTTATTTGTAATGGTGTAACATCATTATTTAATATAGAGGCTGTACTTCTATGATGAGGCTATATTCCAACTAAGAAGCAGATGTTCTCTTCTATGCCCATACATACAGTACCCATACAGACAAGAAGTAACACTATTAGTCATTTGTCAGGTCTATTAGCTTCTAAATTAAGGAAATTAAGGTATTTATTGAGGTGGAGAAAGAACTCCAAGAAAATCCAGGTCAACAAAAACAGGCCAGGAATATCAGCAGCAATAACAGGCACTGTTACAAAAGATTTCCATCCATTGAAGTTAAAAGCACAGGAGAATGCTTAATACAGACAATTTTTTCTTACATTCTTATTTCAGATAAATCTTTTACACTGATTTTAAGCATGAGAAGGAAAAATTTCCATGTGTCTCTGATATGTCTTTCACGTGGGTGTGGAAATCCACACCACTCCTTTACTTTCGTGCAGTACTTTTCTTATTACAGTATATATATTATATTAGCTAGATTTACGAGGACTAGAGGAAGAGCACATAATTATTAATACAACACTAATGAAATAAACACTTGCCTTAGAACTCACTGAGACCACATTCTTCATTTTCTTTTCTTAAAAGTTAAAAATTCTTCTTATTTTTTGCTGCTGCTCAGTGGCTTAACTTCCTAACAAATCTTACCCTTTTGTATACTTTATCTTTTCTTCTTCATCTTTTTGTTCTCTGCTTTATATCTATCAGCTAATGCTGACCTTCATTTAAAATCTGTACTGTGTTAGGTCTTTCCTTCACAAATAGTGCTGAGAAGTGGATTATAACAAAGTAAAGGATTTCCTTTGCAGCAATCCATTAAATTTATACAAAGGACACAAAAAGCTGCATACTCTAATGAATGTCACTGAAGAGATAAAAAGGAAAAATCCTTTTTTCTTCTGGATCAGAACATACATGTAGCTTTGTCATCTCAAGGCCACTAATCAAGTTTCTGTCAGAGATATAAAAAAGGTAATTGTTCCAAAATTAAAATTGACAGAAAAAACCTTTTAGAAAGGTGGCCTCTCTAAGGACTGGTATCAGGATACCTGCATGACAATGACTGGGCTAACAAAGTAGTATCATTTAGTATCAAAGGAATTTTATGTGTGTCAAACCTTTCAATCATAGAATCATTTAGGTTGGAAATGACCTTTAAGATCATTGAGTCCAACCATAAATCTAACACTGCCAAGTCCACCATGTCCCTAAGCAGCACACCTACACATCTTTTAAATACCTCCAGGGATGGTGACTTAACCACTTCCCTGGGCAGCCTGTTTCAATGCTTGACAATCCTTTCCATGAAGAAACCTCCCCTGGCACAACTTGAGGCCATTTCCTCTTATCCTATCCCTTGCTACTTGGGAGAAGAGACCGACATCCACCTTGCTACAATGTCCTTTCAGGTAGTTGTAGAGCACAATAAGGTCTCTTCCAAGTATGAAGAAAATGCATGAAACAATTGTGCTCTTTTCTCTGTCCAATTTGATCTGAGGAGGATCATTAGAAGCTTCACACTCAAAATATATAGAATTCCAGTTTAGATTTTCCCTTTGGTATATGTTATAGAAGGAAGTATAAGGAATATTTATTTTTTACATATGTAAACAAAAATTACTTTTCAGTGAAAAAATTACAAATTTAGTGAGTTTGGAGAACACTTATTCATACTAGAACTGAAATTTAGTCTTCCAATATTAGATCTTAATGACCTACACAAAATAAGTATTAAAATATTAAGATAAAAATCATAAGTCAAAAGTAAATAACTCAGTAATACTTAACACAAACTTTTCTTCAAGTAAATCATTATGTCCTATGTCACTGAGAACATTTTGTTTTAAGATGGTCTGGTGTCTTAAGTTGTCAGACAAACCTATGTTATCTTCCAGATCCTTCATTCCTGAGAGGACTGAAAACAATAAATCACTTTGTGGGTATGGAGGACATAGAAAAGTGTCGATGACCACAGTGATCACATTATAAGAGAACACAGAGGATGTTTTTCAATAAACAAAAATTTACATCTGTATCAAGCAGTTCCTAGAGTTCTTACCATCATGAAAATTCTGAACACAACATACATACTGTATGCTGAAATTATTTTAGATGCACTGAGCTCCTAAAAATGTCTTAGGAAAGCCTGTATTGGTGCAGACTCCAGGATTCTCAACTTAATGCCATCAATTCTACTATTCATCTATACTTAAATGTTCAAAATAATTGTCTGAAAGGGATAATGAGGACCCTATTTTGATAACAAAATGCTCTATAGAACTGAAATACTTTTCCAAGGGTGACTGGATAAAGTTAATGAGAAATTACTTACACTCAAAATATCCACCCAAAAGATAAACCAGGTCACTGTTTGATCAGTGTCTAGCACAGAAAGGGAGATAGCAGTTTCATTTTCTTCTCCCTGAAGATACATTCTCCCTCTATTGTCTCCAATGACATGAGGCTGCTTGCTTTAAAACAGCTTGAATTTCTCAGGTTAGCTGTTTCTGGCTTACTGACATTTAAGTTGGCAAGTGTCATGAGGCTGGCCAATATTCTAGGAAAAGAATGCATACTCAGGACCACTTTTTTCTTGTTCTGGAAACTACTCTTTTTCAAGACAGCAAAAAACTTGGTATTTCTTACAACCCAATATCATAGGATATTGCTTAACCATTAAATATTAAGAGCAATAGTCATTTCACTATGTGGCTTAGTCATCTAGACTGTTTTGTTTATCGCAGACATGAGATATTTGAAATTGGCAACCACAAAGTATGGAGAAACTCAGTCACAGTCAACAGCACTCCAACCAAAGCACATATTTGTCTTTATGAGCTTGCTTTATCTGATCGTATATGTAGAACATAAAATTTCTACCATTAAAGTTAAATTCTAATCTAAGTCTCTCTGTTCCATGAACCGACCAGAGAAGGTGCCCTGCTGGGTCTCCTCTTTGTGAACAAAGAAGGACTGGTGGATGATGTGGCAGTTGGAGGCTGACTAGGGCACAGCGATCATGAAATAATAGAGTGCTCTATTCTTAGGGAGGCCAGGAGAGGGCTAAGCAGAATTGACATCCTGGACTTCAGAAGGGCTGACTTTGTCTTGTTTAGGCATCTGCTAGAAAGGATCCCTTGGGAGACAATCCTGAAGGGTATAGGGGTCCAGGAAGACTGGGCACTCTTCAAGAAGGATGCTCTTAATGGCTCAGGAGCAGGTGGTCTCCAGGTGCTGTAAGAGAAGCTGGCGACAGAGAAGACCACCCTGGCTGAACAGGGAGCTTTGGCTGAAACTCAGGGAGAAAAGGAGAGTTTATGGCCTTTGGAAGAAGGGGCTAGACACTCACAGTGATTACAAACAGGCTGTGAGGCTATGCAGGGAAGAAATCAGGAGGTCTAAAGCCCAGCTGGAAATAAATCTGGCTTCAGCAATCAAGGATATCAAGAAATGTTTCTATAAGTATGTGAGTGGCATAAGAAAGACCAGGGAGAGCCTCCATCCCCTGCTAGACACAGGAGGAAACATGGTAACAAGTGACAAGGAAAAGGCTGAGGTGTTTAATGCCTTCTTTGCCTCAGTCTTTAATAACAAGACCAGTTGTACTGAGGGAATCCAGCCTCCTCAGCCAGAAGACAGAGACTGGGAGAATGACTCCCCTGCATTCCAGGAGGAGACAGTCAGTGACCTACTGCATCACATAGACACATACAAGTCTATGGGACCTGATGGGATACACTTGAGGGTGCTGAAGGAGCTGTCTGGGGTGCTCGCCAAGCTGCTTTCCATCATTTACCAGCAGTCCTGGCTGACCGAAGAGGTCCCAACAGATTGGAAACTGGCCAATGTGATGCCCATACATCAGAAGGGTCGGAAGGACGATCCGGGAAATTACAGGCCTGTCAGCTTGACATCGATGCCCAGGAAGCTGATGGAGCAGCTCATCCTGAGTACCATCACACAACACATGCGGGACAACCAGATGATCTGGCCCAGTCAGCATGGGTTTATGAAAGGCAGGTCCTGCTTGACAAACCTGATCTCCTTCAACGACAGGGTGACCTGCTTATTGGATGAGGGAAAGGCTGTGGATGTTGTTTACCTTGACTTCAGTAAGTCCTTTGACACCGTTTCCCACAGCATTCTCCTGGCAAAACTGGTTGATCGTGGCTTAGATGGGAACACGCTTTGCTGGGTAAAAAACTGGCTGGATGGCCGGGCCTAAAGAGTGGTGGTGAATGGAGTTAAATCCAGTTGGCAGCTGGTCACGAGTGGTGTCCCCCAGGGCTCGGTTTTGGGTCCACTCCTGTTGAACATCTTTATTGATGATCTAGACGAGGGGATCGAGTGCACCCTCAGTAAGTTTGCAGACGACACCAACTTGGGTGGGAGTGTTGATCGGCTCAAGGGTAGGGAGGCTCTGCAGAGAGACCTGGACAGGCTGGAGCGATGGGCTAAGGCCAACTGCATGAGTTTCAATAAGGCCAAATGTCGGGTGCTGCACTTGGGCCACAACAACCCCCAGCAGCACTACAGGCTTGGGGAGGAGTGGCTGGAGAGCTGCCAGTCAGAGAGGGACCTGGGGGTGTTGATTGACAGTCGGCTGAACATGAGCCAGCAGTGTGCCCAGGTGGCCAAGAAGGCCAATGGCATCATGGCTTGTATCAGCAATAGCGTGGCCAGCAGGGACAGGGAAGTGATCTTACCCCTGTACTCGGCACTGGTGAGGCTGCACCTCGATGACTGTGTTCAGTTTTGGGCCCCTCACTACAAAAAGGACATTGAATTACTCGAGCGTGTCCAAAGAAGGGCAACGAAGCTGGTGAAGGGTCTGGAGCACATGTTGTACGAGGAACGGCTGAGGGAACTGGGGTTGTTTAGTGTGGAGAAGAGGAGGCTGAGGGGAGACCTCATCGCCCTCTACAGCTACCTGAAAGGAGGTTGCAGACAGCTGGGGATGAGTCTCTTTAACCAAGTAATAAGTGATAGAACAATAGGTAATTGCCTCAAGTTGCGCCAGGGAAGGTTTAGACTAGATATTAGGAAGTATTTCTTCACAGAATGGGTTGTTAGGCGTTGGAATGGGCTGCCCAGGGAGGTGGTTGAGTCCCCATTCCTGGAGGTGTTCAAGAGGCGGGTTGACATGGCGCTTGGTCATATGGTATAGTTGAAATCTGTCAGTGCTAGGTTAATAGTTGGACTAGATGATCTTCAAGGTCCTTTCCAACCTAGATGATTCTGTGATTCTGTGAAGTTTGTTAATGATACCAAACTATGTGGTGCAGTCAACACACTGGGTGAAGAGATGACATCCAGAAGGATCTTGACAGGCTTAAGAGGTGGGCCCATGCAAACCTCATGAAGTTCAAGGCCAAGTACAAGGTCCTGCACATGGGTCAAGGCAATCTCATGCGCAAATACCGTCTGGGCGAAGAGTGAATCAAAGAAGCCCTGCAGAGACAAACTTGAGGGTATTAGTCAATGGAAAACTGACTATGAGCCAGCAATGTGCACTTGCAGCCCAGAAAGCCAGCTGCATCAAGAGAAGTGTGGCCGACAGGTCGACTGAGGTGATTCTCCCCCTCTACTCCACTCTTGGCAGACCCCACCTGGAGTAACTGTGTTCAGCTCTGGGGTCCCTGTAAGGAACTGAAAACCTCCAGTACAAGCTGTGGCCTTTGTGATTAGTCTAAGGTATGTAATCCAAGGAAGCAGGTCTGTATCAAAGTATGCACCCCCCACTCCCTTGCAGTTGTATTGACAGAATCCTTAGATTAGCCTCAAAGGGGGGGAAACGTGGACTGAGTGAAACCAAATATTTCTCATCAAGCACAAGGACTGCTAATCACTGGCTTCACTGTGTAAGCCTGATACTTTGTGATTTCCAGACCTGAGACAATGCTGGAATCTGGGATGGTGAATGGATTTCTTTGTCTCTCTTTCTCTCCTTTCTTTTTCTTTTTCTTTTCTTTTGCTTCTTTTCCTTCTTATAGATTTATAAGACACCTCATTGCTTATTATCCTTTTCCAAGTTTAAATTGTTTTCTATCACAAGCAAAAAATTTAGCTGGTTGGTTGGTGTTGTTTCACCTCAATTTAATGCCAGGGGATCACAGAGCTGTTACCACTCCCTGGGCTCCCAGTCCAGGTTGTGACAGTCCCCAACACAAAAAGGACATGGATCTGCTCAAGCGGGTCCAGAGGAGGGCCACAAAGATGATCTGAGGGCTGGAGATCACCCCTATGAGGACAGGCTGAGAGATTTGGGGTTTTCAGCCTGGAGAAGAGAAGGCTCTGGGGAGATCTTATAGTGGCCCTCCAGTACTTAAAGAGGGGCTACAGGAAAGATGGGGAGGGACTCATTATTAGGGAGTGTAGTGATAGGACAAGGGGTATCAGTTTTAAACTGCAAGAGGGTAGATTTATATTAGATATAAGGAAGACATTCATTACTGTGAAGGTGGTAAGACACTGGAACAGGTTGCCTGAAGAAATTGTGGATGCTCCCTCCCTGGAAGTGTTCAAGACCAGGTTGGATGGGGCTTTGAGCAACTTGATCTAGTGGAAGGTGTCCCTGCCCATGGCAAGGGGACTGGAACTAGATGACCTTCAGTATAATCACCTTTCAGATAACAGTACATGCCTGAGTAGGTTTACCTATGTTGTTGCTCAGAGAGATTTTCACTCAATGTACTTAGTTTTCTGCTGCATATTTTTCCAATGGAGTGTTCTTTAAGGGAGAAGATCAGCGTTGGAATGATTTATCACCTCAATATCTACTGAAGGGGCAACATGACATGGCATAAGCAATCCAGGAGATTTCTAGAAAATACTGAAGACAACAGATAATGATTAATGAGCCAATGAATTGTTGATTGCTGCATCAACTAAGGGAGATGCCCCTAGTTGGACTAGTTATTCATAAATGATGAAGAATGTACGGATGTTGTAAAGGTCAATGGCAGCCTTAACAGCAGCAACTATGAGATAGTAGAGTTTAAGATTCTGAGAGAAGTGAGCAAGACAAATGTTAAAGTCAAAATCATGGACTTCAGGAGAACAGATCTGGGCTTGTTCAGGGATCTACTTGGGGAAAACAGTGAGAGATGTCCTAGAGGGCAATCGGGCCAGGAGAGCTGACATTCTCAGAGCACAGGAACAGACTGTATTTTGAAATCAGATTTGCTGGTATTGATTCTGATCCTTCATCAGTACTCTACACATGCTTCAGTTTTCATCACATGCCCACACCGTAATCCCGTTCTACTTTAGCATGTCTTTTCTCTCCTAAAAAAAAAATCAGTCTTATACATATATTCACCTGTTTTATTTGAAAGAACTGACATGAAAAAAAATTATTTAGTTTTCAGACTTTACTTATCATTCAGTCTTCTGTGTCCCTTACCTTTGTTACATAGCTCACTGAAAGATGCCTTATTTACCCTCTTATGTACTTTTCCAATTTCTTTATTTTTCATCTACGCGTTTTGGTTTTTTTTTTACACATTCCTACTCTCATTTGGTCATGTGCTCATTCATCCTCTATCACTTATTCTTTCTTCTTTATATGTTTATTTAATAAATTTATTTATAGGATAGGATAGGATAGGATAGGATAGGATAGGATAGGATAGGATAGGATAGGATAGGATAGGATAGGATAGTTGGAAGTGACTTACAATGATCATCTAGTCCAACTGCCTGACCACTTCAGGGCTGACCAAACATACTGATACATGAAAAAAGGCTGAGGTCCTCAATGCCTTTTCTTTATCTTGCTTTTTACGACTAGGGCTTATTCTTAGTCCTTCCATGTTCCCAAGCCTACTAGCAGGTTCTTGGGCTATCAGGCATCTCCCACCACAGGGGAAGACAGAGTTAGATAGTACTTAAGTCAACAGACCATACCTAAGTCCATGAGACCATGTGGGTTTTAACTAAGGGTGTTGAGGATATTGGCCATTGTCCTGTGAGAATGCTCTATTTTGCCTTTGAAAGATACTAGTGACTGTGGGAGATTCCTGATGACAGAAACGAAGCTAATTGTCACACCCATCTTCAACAAGGGAAAAATAGAGTATCTGGGTCAGCCTTATGTTGGTGCCCTGGAAAATTGTGTTGCAAATTCTCCTGGAAGCCATTTCCAAGCACATAACTGACAAGAAGGTGACTGGAAGCAACCAGTATAGATATACCAAGGGCAAATCATGCCTGATCAAGCAGAGTGTCTTCTAAGATGAGATGATTGGTTGTGTGGGTAAGGGGAGAGCAGTGTATGTTGGTCACCTTAATTCTGAAAAGGTTTTTGACACAATCTTTCATACTATCTTTACCATCAGATTGGTAAGATACTGACTGGAGAGTTGAGCTATGAGGAAAATTGACTGGACCACTGGGCTCAAAAAGTTATGACTAGAAGCTGACATGGTATTCATGGTATACAACAGGGGTTGATATTGTGACTAATACTGTTTAAAATCTGTATTAATGGCCTAACGGAAAAAAATTTAACCTCAGTAAATATGAAGATGAATCCAAATCAGGGACAGTAGATGATATGCTGGAAAGTAGGACTGTTATTCAGAAAGTCCTTAAAAACTGAGGGTTAAATATCAGTGACACAAGCTAACAAATCTTCCAGAGCACAAGAGAATATTTTACTCATTATGATATTTTTAGTTGCAACAATTACTAATTTGTTTTTTCTTCAGCATCTGACTAAAACAAAATTCTGAGAGTTATTGTTCTTCATGTCCTTATAATAGTTCTCCTCATAAAGAACCCATTTAATTTCTCAGAGATATAGAATATGCAGTATGTTAATGCTTTCCCTTGTAACTTTGATGCAACTGTTCAATTTCTACCACATTTAGCATAGAAGTAGAGATCTCATAGCTATTAAGTTCTAAGAAGTTTCATGAAAACAGGCACAGGAGCAGAAAGGTGATTGCCCCTACAACATGAAAAAAGTTCAGTTTCAACTCAGCAGTGTTGCCAGGGACATGGAAGATAAAAGCTTACCTGGAAGAGAAAGAGAAGTAAGGTTGAAAGCTAAGGTGCTAGCAGGCAAGGCTGAAGATGAAGCAGTAACAGTTTGGGAGATGGCTAGAGAGGATGTGGAATAAATCCACATGAAACTGGCCTTAACCAGTTCTGCTTCTCATAAAACATGTCGAAGTTTGAAGTTTGAAAATTTGGAGCACAAAGTGAAGATAAGAACCCACATAGCCTAAGCTTATGGGATATGTAAGTAACTGGCAAAACAGAAACAAGAAATTCTCTCCTGTCCACAAAGAAGAAATACAAAAACATTGTCACATGTCTGGGTATGCATTCCAACACTTGCCCAGTGACATAAACCAGAACAAACTTGAACTATGTGATGACTGAAGGATCCCAACACTGGAAAAGTTATTGGAAGAAGAAAACACTGACATAACTATGGGGTCTCAATATCATAAAATTGTGTCAAATGACAGTGGCAATAGTTATGAAATCAAAATGGCAGTAGATTTGGAAAATTATTACTGACCTTTAAATAAGCCAGTATCACCTCTGCCAACTTCTAATAGAAATCTTTGGAGTGAAGGATATTTGATTTAACCATATTATTTCTCCTCTTGAGAGAGTAAAATGATGATTTATGAAAGAAGAGGGGGTGCAATGTAAAGCTGATGCCTGGGATTGCACCTTTTAAGAGATGTTACTCCTAGAAATAAAAGCCTCAAAAAAAAAAAAAAAAAGTATTCAGAGTTCTGAAACCACTTATTATTTTTCCAGCACACAGCAACACAGTTCTTTTCATCCTTGACATGCATCATTTTCCTTTACATGTTCAAATTCTTTGCTCTGAAGAGAGCAAACTTTCCTGGTTATGGTCTCCTAGATATGACCTAGCAGCTATGAAAACTAATTGCAAATATCAGACACTTTTTCTGATGAAATGAAAGGATAGCTTGATTCAAGAAAACCACATAAGTCTTTAAGATCTGCCAATTCCAGAATCCTTAGTCCTTGTTAATTTAACTATTGTTCATGAGGAGATTCATCCATTGTTTTTCAACTGGCATTCTTGTTCAGTGGGCAATTGTAGGGTTAAAGCTGCATCTGCAGCTTCATTCTGGCAAATCCCTACCCTTGCCATGCACCCGTAATGAAGCATGTTTATTATTCCACGTTAGAAACACTGCAGCTATCAAGATGGGAGTAGCAGATGTTTTTAGAAGGGCCTGGGGACCAGTAAAATGAGCAAGATTGAATTAGGGACTCTGAAGCAGGAAAACAGAAGGGAGATTCTCTATTCCTTAAAGTTTTGTTTCAAAATAAATGCCAAGGCTAGTCCTTAATTAAATACTGCAGGGCTTGCACCTCTACCCCTGTCCCAAGATATTTAACATCATCATAGCTGATGAGGTCACCACTACTTGTGATAAAAAATTTGCAATGAAGCAACAGATAAGAGTATGATCTGAGACAACAGACTACTTGATTGCCTTTCATTAAAATGTTCCCAGCTTCCTCCATCTCAGAACTTAACTTTTACTGGTTTGAATTAGTTCTCAAAACTAATGTTTGAGGCAGCCTATATGAAAGGGTAGGAGATACATTCTTATGACATAATGGACCACAGGATTTCATTTAAAGCTCCTCTTCACTAGACTGGTGCAGGATTATCAATGTGTAAAATGTCAGGCGAAATTTCCTAATATGAGGCAACCTTAGAAACATACTTATTATATTGTCAAACATTCCTTAGCAAGCCTATCAGGAATACTTCTGTTCTGAATTCAAGCCCTGTCTGCATTAAGAAATTCACACTGGTGCAGTTTACTTGTTATTGCCACCCAGTTATTGCTACACTGATATACTTTAAGCATGCTTATCCAAGGCTTTCAGTCCTGTTTAACTCCCTCAGAACAGTATCAGAGCAGATTTCCTTAAAGTTAATAACAGTAAAGGCCATCCAAAGCAGAATAAAATAACAATTGGAAAAAAAAAAACACCAAACCAACAACAAAAACTCAAACAAATACAGATGTTTACTGAATGAGATAACAAAGCATACTCATAATTCTGCCTTTTTTCTTCATAGGTGCATTGTGGACCATGGCAACCCTAGTATCCTGTAGTGGGATGCGTTGTCACTCTACAGTAAATGCTCTAATTTTAGATGTCCTGAACACTCTCTTAGCAGAGTACATACAATCTAGTGCCAGAGAAGGGTCAAAGATGAATGTGGACAGCTCACATGATCTGTTCTATAATAAGGGATCCTAGTCACACTCATGGGGTGGATACTATACCAGGTACCGGGAACATAACAACTGGCGCTAGAAGAGAGAGAGTTCTGAACTGCATGGACACAGACTTCTCCAATTAATTTGGCTTGTGGGTAATGGAAGCACTCACTTAGATGGGTGTCTTTTCTAGCACGGACATAATTTATGTCTTTACTGCATCTGGTTGGACTGAGATAGGTAACTCAATATCACTTTTAATGATGTATTCTTGAAGGCATGGAGCATGGATTTTTTTTACCTTGATGTGGCTAGATGAAGAAAACACTGGATGAGATGAAAACACTGAAGAAAACACAATTAACTACCTCTCGGGAGAGAAAACCATATATGTCTCCAACAGTGTTTCACATCAAGGTAATTATAGCAACATAAATCAATCATATTTATATTTCCAGTGAATATAAAATGTTTTAAAATTGTTTTTTAAATTAAAGTTTAGATTATGAAGGACAAAAGAACAGAAACTCTCTAGAAAAAAGTATCAAAAAAGGAAGCTGTGATGAAGCAGTACAGCTCATTATGTGCTCAAAATCTTATGAATAAAAGGCCCATTAGGGAATGTCAGACAAGAAAGCCCTCACTGGCAGATGAGATGTATAACCTTTGGGCAAATTTAGTGACAATCCAGAGTTCTAAATATTCCTGTTCAACCTCGTTATAAAGTTATCTGAATTTATAGAAAAAAACTGTAACATCTTCACCATGCCAAGAGAGAATGACAAAAAATTAATTAGTATATAAAGCAATACTGAAAAATGAGAAGTAAATCGCACTAAATGATGGGCATGAATTTCTGCTCCTCCATTAAGTTGTGAATTATAATTGTGTTTGAATATGGTTATGATATATTAACATGTTTGTATGATTTTGCAAGGTTTCTAAGTAAAGCATAAAAGACTGAGTCCCAGGGAACAATTCTTCCTCTGTTCAGTGTTGCAATGACACAACTGGAAGGAAAATACAATAGTAACACTTAATATATCATATTGCTTTCAAGGACCTAGACAGAGTAAGCAGGCCAAGGAAACAGGCCTCTAACTTTTAATAGCAAGTTTTTTAATTTAATAGTATGCAATTTTCTCCCAGGAAATCCCACTGCAAGTTGAAAATTTGGAAGCAGAGCTGGTACTGTCAGGCTGTTTTTTCTATTCAAGAAGAGTAGTGTTTCTTAAACCGTTTCAAAAAGTCTCTTCTAATTTTCACATGCTTCCTTCCTTTGCTCTGGTCTTGTGCTTGACTTGCAAGAGTCAGTTTGCCCCAAGCTTAGTTTCTACACATTAAAACGACTTTCACTGATATTCCCTGACAATTCAGATTTTGGATTCCCTCTTCAGTTAGTAGTATGCTAGTCCTGGTTTGGCAACAGATGGAAGAACTCTTCTTGGACAGTTACCTAACTGTCATCCCATTCTCCTTTGCACACTAGACATATGTGAAGAAACATTTAACCAGGCCTTTTATCTAAGTGTTCTTTATTGATGCGAAGTCGTGTTGCCTAGATGTCACCTCCTCATTCAGATGCTGATCTCAGTTAAGTTTGGTCAGTTGACTGTTGCATTCATCCATAGTCCACATCTATATGACACACTGTGATGCTATACCAGACCAAATACATTCTGTTGAAGCCACTGAGGGACTGTAAATGTCTTGATCAGTCTAGATCACTGGAAAAAAAAAAAAAAAAAAAAGAAAAAAGCAACAAACAAACAAAGAAACAATCCCACTCTTCGCAACACAGGTATTTGAATCATTTACTAAAGGGAGAAAGATGCGAGAAAAAGAAATAGTAAAAGTATCTCTTTTATTAACACTGGTATTAATTGTCATGTGAGCCCAGCTAAGCCCCATCAGCTGTAAATATTTGAAAATATCTACTGATTTCATTTTGATAGATACATTGAAGCAGGTATAAATGGAATTTCAGGTACTTAATGTGATCATCACTTTTTTGAAGTTACAAGCTAAAAATTATCATGCAACTGATTCCACAACAGATAGTTTTTCTTTTGCTTCTAAGAAACTATGATGTTCCTCTTAAAAAGTAGAGTTTGGGTCTTTTTTTAATTTTTTTTTTCTGGTACATGGGAGGTATCATCAAAGTAAAGGCTTCCAACAGAGTATGATCTGATATTGTGTGTTTCAGTTGTTCCATATTTGTCTACCCTAGCTTTGAAATTTAGTTTAATATTTATATGTTTTCCATTCAAACAATATTTCTATCCATTTACACTTGGATTTTGGGGGGGAAGCTAAGAAATAGACTTATTCAGCTATCACAAAAAATGTATAAAAATATAAAATCCAGCATATTAAAATGTATTTCCAAAAAACCGTACAAACCCAACAGACATTTTAAAGTAGGTAAGCTTAGAATTAAACTGTATATACTTACATCATATCAACAGAAGGAATCTAGGACATACTTACCATACTTTCAAATTGTACATCAGTAGTCTTGATATATTTCTTGAAGTTCTCATGCAATTGTATGAAACATAAATATATATCCCACGTCATGTGAGTTAAGAAAAGTAGTAAGGGATGTTATCTTTGATGCAAGAACACAAGGCATTCAATGTTCACCACTGTGGGCATCGCCGTTTTAAGAATGTCTTTGTCTTGCTGAAACCAGAATTTTTCAGCATTCTGAAAACCTCTAAAGACTGTCTCATAGGCACTGATTAGGCTGTTTTCCTGGTTTGCAGTTACTGTAAAAGCAAACAAACAATCAAAACCAAACCAGATATTAGCATTCCAGACACTAGCATATCTAGAAATGCTGCTGCATACCGTAAGAGTTCTTTCCAAAGCAGCTGGTATGCATTATCCTTCTGTCATGACAACATGGGTATCTGCCAATACTGATAGCAAAACTGCTGTAAATGCTGCTCAGGAGGGTGAAGGTGCAGCATGCAAAGCATAGCAAACCTGGCATTGAGATGGTTTTTCACATGTACCTCTGCAAAGCACTGCATATTTGAAGTTACCTACTGCATAGCACAGGACAACGTTTTGTCCGTTTTGACTCTAATAGTTACAAAAGGAGCCACTTGGCCAAAACAAGAGGAACAGGATATTTGGAAAAGAGAATCTTGGTGCTTGATCTCTAGTGCCAGAACTGCTATTGTTTTCATCTGGCTCCCATTTTTTTTCACAAAATGTGCTGCGAGAAAAATCCCACAATGCATGGAACCAGTGTTAAGGCAAAGAAGATAAAGTAACTGCCCATGAGGCTCATCAAGAGAAAACCTTGCTATGATTTTGAGAGCAGTGTGAGCTGGCTGTCCAAGTGGGCACATTTATGACTTATTTACCAAGTAATGAACCATCACATGATGTGATAAAGCTCCTTCTTCCCATCAACTCTGCACAAAGCGAAGAAGCCCTATACAAGGTTTTGTTTCCTGATGCTTTTTTTGTTCTTTTCTAAACTTTTTTTGCTTTGAAACGTTGCCTGCTAAGCACCACAAGCATGTCTTACATTAGACATGACTATACCATTCATATAATGAATCTTCCACAGGCTGCTGCCATAGAAATCATATATTTGGATTCCAAATTACTCCGATCAGATTGTACTGTGGTTTTAAATCCTACTGGAGATAGATGCATTTTCCTCCTACTCCTCAAAACCAGAACTCACCACAGAAAAAAAATCTCAGTGAATTGCCACAATGCTAAATGCACAGGACAAGTAAGATTTTGGAAATAACACAATTTCCCTTCAAAAGCAAATTGCAAAAGTTGTTTTCTGTGATGGATGATATCTATTTTGTTCACAGTTAATCTTTTCTATTAAAAAGCATGGCTGGGCAGAAGAGCACTCCTGTTTTACTTGTTCTGACTGCTAACCTCTGCAGCCAGCAGGAACACTATAGGGAGAGTGTGTGTGGGGGAAATGTTCTCTGCAGAGCATGCCTGAGACTGCTCAGGTGGGTGACTTTCCTGACATGCAGAGGAACAAGCAGCAACTGAAAAAGAGCATAAGAAAGTGTAAAAGCATAAGAAAGATTCCGGAGAACAGTGGAACAAATAAATAGACAAATGTCAGAAGTGTCAGAATGAAAAAACTGTCAGACATCCAGAAAAGGTGTGTGGCACTTGCTGAAACTCAGAAAAAAATGCTGAACTGAATGTAGGACCTTCCTATCAAGAATACAGCGAGTAGGCTGAACAGTTACTCTCTACTCATTTTACTGTTAAGTCTTTCCACCAATTGATCTAAGTTTCTCTGTCTAGAAAAGTGAAATCCTTCTAGTTTGTTTTAACAGATCTTTACCTCTGGAGATGCAGAGTCTTTGTGGTGCCTTAAATTTCTGCAAACATGTATGAAAATTTTCTTCAAAATTCTGGCACACTTCTACAATGCTAAACTTCAATAGAGACCTGTTCCTAACGCATTTAGAAGATTAAATGATAAGATTATCAAAATCACTTCTTCCTCAAAGGAATAAGTGGGTGTAAATGCTAATCTTGTTGCTATCACATGACTGCACCAGGAATAATTAATTTTATTATGCTGGAACAGTCTTCCTTTGTGCTAGAGAAAACAAGTATCCAATTCATTGCTCACATCACAATTCATTATCAAATTAAGTACGGTCTCTGACAGTAATTTGTACAAGGTGACTTTAATACTGTGTCTTTTTATTCAGCTCAAAGGTCATAACATTTAATGTGCATCAAAATGTAAGAAAAAGTGGTTTATGTAGTCTGCTACAGTCCTAGCCAGGAGAATTTCTTGTGAGAGTATCTCATAGGTTACCAACACAACTCTGAATCAACCTGAGGAATATGAATGGTAGAAATCTTGCATACGGTATTGTTTATCAGACTTTCACTGCTAGAAAGAAGAGAAAGCCAGACGGTGACATAACATATAGGAAAGTATTTCTGCATAATTCTTTCCATATTATTTACCATTCAGGATGTAAAATGCAGAAGTCTCGCTCAGGGTTGAAAAAAACCAAACAAATTTCCATGCTATTTTAGTTCCAGTTAGGTTTTTGAATATATTTTGAAACTACTTTTCAGTTCATGGAGCAAATTACAACAAATTACAAAAATTACAACATGATGGCAAAGTGAATTGAAAATACAGTGGTTTTAATTTCATACCATTGCAGGTCAAAATGTGAGCTCTGAAGGCCTATATTTCCACCTCTTGTCCTTCAGCTAAGATAATGACTGTGGGATCAGCTTTGTATAAATACAACTTGAGAAAGTGCTTGAAGGAGGCAGGTGAAAGGTAATCACAGAATCATCTGGGTTGGAAAGGACCTTGAAGATCATCTACTCCAACCATTAACATAACATTGACAGTTCCCAACTACACCATATCCCTCAGCGCTACGTCAACCCAACTCTTAAACACCTCCAGGGATGGGGACTCAACCACCTCCCTGGGCAGCCCATTCCAACACCGAATAAACCGTACTATAAAGAAATGCTTCCTAATATCTAGTCTAAACCTTCCCTGGTGCAATTTGAGGCCAATACCTCTTGTCATATTGCTTGTTACTTGGTTAAAGAGACTAATCCCCAGCTCTCTGCAACCTCCTTTCAGGTAGTTGTAGAGGGCGATGAGGTCTCCCCTCAGCCTCCTCTTCTCCACACTAAACAACTCCAGTTCCCTCAGCTGTTCCTCATAAGACCTGTGCTCCAGACCCTTCACCAGCTTCGTTGCCCTTCTTTGGACACGCTCGAGTAATTCCATGTCCTTTTTGTAGTGAGGGGCCCAAAACTGAACACAGTCATCGAGGTGCGGCCTCACCAGTGCCGAGTACAGGGGTAAGATCACTTCCCTGTCCCTGCTGGCCACGCTATTGCTGATACAAGCCATGATGCCATTGGCCTTCTTGGCCACCTGGGCACACTGCTGGCTCATGTTTAGCCGACTGTCAATCAACACCCCCAGGTCCCTCTCTGACTGGCAGCTCTCCAGCCACTCCTCCCCAAGCCTGTAGCGCTGCTGGGGGTTGTTGTGGCCCAAGTGCAGCACCCGACATTTGGCCTTATTGAAACTCCTACAGTTGGCCTTAGCCCATCGCTCCAGCCTGTCCAGGTCTCTCTGCAGAGCCTCCCTACCCTCGAGCAGATCAACACTCCCACCCAAGTTGGTGTTGTCTGCAAACTTACTGAGGGTGCACTCGATCCCCTCGTCTAGATCATCAATAAAGATGTTCAACAGGAGTGGACCCAAAACCGAGCCCTGGGGGACACCACTCGTGACCAGCTGCCAACTGGATTTAACTCCGTTCACCACCACTCCTTGGGCCTGGCCATCCAGCCAGTTTTTTACCCAGCAAAGCGTGTGATCATCCAAGACTCGAGCAGCCAGTTTTGCCAGGAGAATGCTGTGGGAAATGGTGTCAAAGGCCTTACTGAAGTCAAGGTAAACAACATCCACAGCCTTTCCCTCATCCAATAAGCATATCGCCCTGTCGTCGAAGGAGATCAGGTTTGTCAAGCAGGACCTGCCTTTCATAAACCCATGCTGACTGGGCCTGATCATCTGGTTGTCCCACATGTGTTGTATGGTGATACTCATGATGAGCTGCTCCATCAGCTTCCCAGGCACCGATGTCAACCCGACAGGCCTGTAATTTGCCGGATCGTCCTTCCGACCCTTCTGATAGATGGGCGTCACATTGGCCGATTTCCAATCTGTTGGGACCTCCCCGGTCAGCCAGGACTGCTGGTAAATGATGGAAAGCAGCTTGGCGAGCACCCCAGACAGCTCCTTCAGCACCCTTGGGTGTATCCCATCAGGTCCCATAGACTTGTGTGTATCTATGTGATGCAATAGGTCACTGACTGTCTCCTCCTGGATTGCAGGGGTGTCGTTCTCCCAGTCTCTGTCTTCTGGCTGAGGAGGCTGGATTCCCTCAGTACAACTTGTCTTGTTATTAAAGACTGAGGCAAAGAAGGCATTAAGCACCTCAGCCTTTTCCTTGTCACTTGTTACCATGTTTCCTCCTGCATCTAGCAGGGGATAGATACCCTGGTCTTTATTTTGCCACTCACATACTTATAGAAACATTTCTTGTTATCCTTGATTGCTGAAGCCAGAGTAATTTCCAGCTGGGCTTTAGACCTCCTGATTTCCACCCTGCATAGCCTCACAGCCTGTTTGTAATCACTGTGAGTGGCTAGCCCCTTCTTCCAAAGGCTGTAAACTCTCCTTTTCTCCCTGAGTTTCAGCCAAAGCTCCCTGTTCAGCCAGGGTGGTCTTCTCTGTCGTCGGCTTCTCTTACAGCACCTGGGGACTACCTGCTCCTGAGCTATTAAGACTTCCTTCTTGAAGAGTGCCCAGCCTTCCTGGACCCCTATACCCTTCAGGATTGTCTCCCAAGGGATCCTGTCAAGCAGGTGCCCAAACAAGTCAAAGTCATCTCTTCTGAAGTCCAGGATGTCAGTTCTGCTTAGCCCTCTCCTGGTCTCTTTAAGAATAGAGAACTCTATTATTTCATGATCGCTGTGCCCTAGTCGGCCTCCAACCGCCACATCATCCACCAGTCCTTCTCTGTTCACAAAGAGGAGATCCAGCAGGGCACCTTCTCTGGTCAGTTCTCTCACCAGCTGCGTCAGGAAGTTTTCTCCCACACATTCCAGGAGTCTCTGGGACTGGTCCCGCTCTGCTTTGTTGTATTTCCAGCAGATGTCTGGGAAGTTAAAGTCTCCCACAAGGACAAGGGCAAGCAATCATGAGATTTCTCCTAAATGCCTATAGAATATTTCATCCACTCTCTGTCCTGGGTGGGTGGCCTATAGTAGACTCCAACTACAACATCTGCACTGTTAGCTTTCCCCCTGATCCTAACGCAAAGACACTCCACCCCGTCTTCACTACACTTGTACTCAAAGCAATCATAACAGTCCCTAACATACAGCGCGACCCCACCACCTCTCCTTCCTTGTCTATCCCTCCTAAAGAGCTTGTAGCCATAAGTTGGCACACTCCAGTCATGGGAGACATCCCACCATGTTTCTGTAATAGCCACGACATCATAATTTTCCTATTTCATCATGGCTTCAAGCTCCTCCTCTTTGTTACCCATGCTGTGTGCATTGGTATACATGCACTTCAGATGGGCTGGTGTTTTGCCCCCTTCCCCCTTCAAATCTAGTTTAAAGCTCTCTCAATGAGCCCAGCTAACTCCTGCCCCAAGATCCTCTTCCCCCTCTGGGACAGGTGCATTCCATCTAATGCCAAAATGTCTGGTGCCCTGTATACCAACCCATGATTGAAAAATCCAAAGCCCTGACTGGAACACCAGTCTTGGAGCCACAAGTTCATCTGTTGAGTTCTCCGGTATTCTTCTTCATCCATCCCCACAACTGAAGGGATGGAGGAGAACACAATTTGTGCCCCTGACCCCTTAACCACTTTCCCCAAGGCCCTGAAATCTCTCTTCATTGTTTTAGGACTTCTCCTGTAATATCGTCACTACCTACCTGAAAAACCAGGAGAGGGTAGTAGTCCTTAGGTCTCACTAGAGAAGGGAGTTTAGCCATGAGGTCCTTGACGCGGCCCCCAGGTAGGTGACAGATGTTAGAGATTCAATTGATGGCACAAGTGATTCTGAAACCCTAATCTCTAATAGTCATCTCTATGTCTTATTCACTAGACCAGACCTCTAAATCCCCTGTTAGTAACCTTTAATGGAAAGTAGTCAAGAAGAATTGTCAGTTTCTGAGGAGCTGAAAAAAATATGTAATTTGGCTTTCCAGAAAATCAGGAGTCTTCAGCTACTTCGAGCATCTGGGAAAAGAAAAAAAAAAAAAAAAAAAAAATACAAGTACCAACTAGGGATCATAAATGTGATTAACTTTCTGTGTATCTGTTAAATTTCAGGTGTTATCTGTGTATGCACCACTCAAAACTCAGCAGATATACATTTGTAAATTACATATAGACTATATTGTTTTAAATATAACCAGCAGGAAGTATGCTAAGACATCCAGTTACTTCATCTCTGCAAAGTTATAGACAAGCTTCTCCAAAAAAAGTTAGTTATAGATTGTTAAATAGAGATGATTTTAAAATGAATTACATTACAAGACATTTAATGGTTTAAATTATTAAGGAGTATAGACTATCTTCCTAGGTCGTGGTCATGGCCCTGATAAAATTCAATGCTATGTAAAATATGGATTCCAGTATAACATATAGTGAAATATAATGGAATATTGAAAAGTAAATATTACACACTGATAAATAAGATCTGAACTAGTCTAAAAGGTGACATACATGTTTAAAATGAAACCTTCTACTCTGTTCTACTCTGTTATTTATGTATAGTACAAAGCAGATAGCACAGAGCCCAAGACATTAGATGGATAACTCTAATTATCAATCATCTAAATTCTTTCTGTATCACTGTACTTGAAGATGTAGTTCAGTGAGACTCTGGGTTTGACATGCACCTTAAGAGTTTCCCTTTCTTGCTCAGCTTGCTTATGCCTACCCTTAAAGTGCCCCTCATTTTGTCAAAACAACTGTTTGAAGGGCTCATCTGTAATCCAGACCACTGAACTGATCTTAATTAAAAAACAAACTCTGAAAAACAAAGCGTTGGAGAGGCTTAATATTACTATGGTATGCTCACTGTAGTGCTAATGTTCCTTAGGTAGATATCTGTTTGGCCTCTGTCAAGAAAGGGCAAACTCCAACGCAGAGACAGGAATGAGAAGTGGTGAGAATTTCTTGGTGTTACTGTCAAGGCCCATGGCTCACCAAACTACACCTGGAGACAAGAGTCCTGGGATGCTTGTGCAGCAATTTGTGAATTCTTGAACCAGGGCAACACTGCTGAAATTCAGTATAGTTCACAGTATGGCTGTGTAACACACCTGTCCTGCAGTGACTGATGGCACAATTCAGAGAGAATGGGGGATTATACACCAAAACATTTAGACTAATTTGAATTTTGTGGGAGGACAGAATGCTCCATTTCCCTCATTCCATTTTAAACAACCCTCAGATAAGTAGCTTGATAGTTTTAAGAAGAGCTACTTCAATCTGATCTGTGATTTCTTTTCATTCAAACATCTGCACAAATAAAACCCCATATGTATACAGTAACACTGTGTAACCATGATTAACAGAGTAATTGCTTTCTTTGTTTCTGTACAGAATAAAAATATCAGTACAAAGATTTTTTTTATATCACCATATCCATGCAGGGGAAGGGAAGACTATGCCACTTATTTGTATCACAATCCTGTTTAGCTTTCTTACAGCAAACCCAAAGGCCTCAGGATCCCACAACACCTTGTTACACAAGTAACATTCTTTCATCTTCTTCTCAACTACATTTTATGCCCTCTTGTTTAGCAAAGATGTACTTCAGAGTGGCTTTCTTTGCCCCTCTGTTCTTTTCAATTTAAAACAAGGTTTCATGTAACAAGGGGTCTTGGCTACTTGCTTTCTGTCCTTTACTATTCTGCAGGCAAATCAGGATCCAAGCAGACTCTGCCAGCTGTTCCACATGGGAAAGTGAATAAATTGGCATTTTACCTGCCTTGGAAGAGGTTATGAGCAGTTAATTGTTCAAGATCCCATGCATGGAAGGCACAGTACACGTGTAAATTATTAGTCTAATTGCAGCAACAGAATGGTAAATGACAATCAGCAGTGAGGAAGCTGCTGCATAGATGTCTAATTGCTTGTATGCAACAGCTGTTGTAATTGAAACTGTGGCAAGACCCTGGCATTAATGTAATGATTCTAATAACTGGACACACAAATGAAACATAAACGAGGAGTTCCCTCTGGCAGGACAAAATGAAACAAAAACTGCAATTAAATAACACACCGAACCAAAGAAATGTACCATATGCATGGCACCATAATAAAGCAAGCTTGTGCTAGCAGAATCCTAAAAGATCAGACTTTTCCTCCTCCTATCTTCTGAGATTCAGAGCTCCCTCCCATCCTTTCAGATGAGAAGATATATTCCTCAGAGTTGCATTTTTAGCAAAAACTGGATATCATAAGCAGAAAAACTCTGGCTTCTGGGACTGTTCTTTGAAGAGGTTGAGTCAAGTCTTAGTTATGTGGGTTCATCTAACCTCACCCATCTGAACGGAGAGGTGATCAATAGCTCCTTGTCACAAAATATACTTTGTAGCTAACTTTCAGAATACTTTTATTTTCACTATTTATTTTCTTGGAAGCATCGCTATAATGAGACTTTAGGTTATTTTGAATAATAGTTCTGAAAGTAGTAACTGAATTATAATGAAACAAAGAAATTGACTCAACAGTAAAGGTTTTTTTTTTTTACTGTTAAGCAGGTATTCTTTATTAGCAGCGCTGGGGTCACCCTGGGGATTCTCCACCATAAGGGCACCCAAGAATTAGCAAGGGACATCAGTTTACATACACACAAATCATACATATTCATTAGACTTCCTGGAGAGGGGTGTCTTATGATAATGAGTTCCCAGAATTCACTTACATAGTCTGAGCATTCTTAGTAAAAATAGAGTGAGGGTCTTCGGTGGTCAAAGGAAGAAGTAAGTAGTCTTCTTCACGGTGTTCGCTAGTTGACCTTCTTTCCCGAGCATGCATTGTGAAGTAAACTCCAGGTGTCTTCTTCTTAAATCAGCAAAATCATCATGCACTGTGAAGTCCAGGTGTCTTCTTCCCAAATCAGAAAAATCATCCTCCCTAGATAGGATCTCTGTGTTCTTTTGTACAAGTCCCCCTTATCTGTTTGCCCATTCTAGGAGCTGCCCAAGTGTCCACTGAAAGCTGTGAGTCTGCTATCAGTGATTTACATAGGGAGTATTTTACTCTTGTCTAAACAGACAAAGAGGCCTAGGGAAACAGTTAAGGAGTCCTTGGGAAATAAATGAAGCAAAACACAAGCAAAGATTTCATTCATCACAGTTTAGTCTTAATCAATGATTGTCAGAAATTCATTTTCTGAGCCCTTTCAATAAGTAAAAATAACTCTACATACTTTTAATAAATATATATAATCTGATTTCCAGATTGTGCTTCTAAATTAATATATTTCTGTGACTTCATCAAATTGGGACTGTATCTTTTTAACATAAAATAAAAGAGGAATTCAGTGAAATGCAAATACAGTATCAGTGGAAGTGAAGGAGCTGGAGCTTCCTTCCACAGATAACACCTTAACTGCAGTTAATTCATAAAAATATTATTATTATTTGTCATAGAGTTCATAAAAAATGTTTGTGATATTCAGCTGTAATTTTACTTTGATGCTTGATTTGCTTCACTGTAAGATTTTATTTTCAAACAGTATCAATGCCAAAACCTATATTTTATAAGCTTAAAAGTAAACAGCAAATCATAATCTCCCCAAAAATAAATTCTATTAATACGTAATTTATCAGTAGCTTCAATATAATATTTTACTTCTAATTTTCTAGAAAATAGTGTCTGTTACTTCATCATTTTCTGTGCAAATGTTTTATTAATACTTATACAATAATGCTAGCTCTGCCATTTCTTCAACTAGGAAGTTATGTAGACACTACCTTGGGGCAGCCTAAATTGGGCACTCAGTGATGGTGTGGTAATGAAATCAATCTGACAGATGGCAGTACTGCTGCTGTACCTAGATAGATAGGAGTCCTAGTCTGTCCAGATTCCCTCTCCAAAATGCTGTGTCTGGCATCTATTTTCTTATGACAATACAAATCTCACTGCAGCAAATACATTTTTGATTACCTAGCCTGTTCGCCTGCCAGTGAGTAATTAATACCGTTATCACCTAATCAACTGTTGTTTAAATGCAGAATGTAAACTATGTCCTTGTCTTTGTTCTTTTCACTCTGAACACTGGCAAAAACAATAGGCTCTTCAATAAAGTTTCCCATAGCTCAGGCTCCTGAAATGTCAGTACACAGAGATTAAAAAGAAGAAGCTGTATTGCAAAAATTTACATCTTGCTCTACCTAGAGAATTGAACACTTTAGTAGTTTATTTTAGACATTTCCAAACTTGTTTGTTTTTTTTTTTTTTAAGACCTGTGTGAGAACATTTTTGTTTTCATAAATATTTTAATTGTTGTTTAAGACTCCTTATAATGCCAAATTATTTCAGAAGATAACTCAGGGACCATTCTGTCACCAAAATGAGATAAAAGATCGACACCAATTTGATGTAGATAAACAGACACTCCTTTATTAACAGCCGGGTGTGTAGGGGAGTCGTCTCACCAACAATGCACATCTAGCTCCTGTAGCATGACGATTATATAGGATACAGTAATTCATACATAAACATGATAATTCCTGTAACTCATTTTCTTATTCCCACCCCTTTCCGGTCATGCGCACTTGAGTCCTGAAATGAGTCAGGGAGCTGCTTTTGTGACCACCATGGACTACTGACCTAAAAGAAAGACCATCCAATGCCCTTGACTCAAGGACTTTGTCTCACACTGTGATTTTAACGTGCTTAGAGGCCCTTTCACAATGCAACTTTTAGAACACCTGGTCTACAGGGCAATAAATCGTCCTTACTGAACAGCCTAACAATGGTACCTCGATATGAGTCTTATTCTTTGAATAGAAATCGATAATTGATTATTACCAGCCTACGTGGCCTTAGTCTGGGACTTTACAAAGGACTTTGTAGCAGCATAACTGTTTGTATGGTTACTCTAAATCATTCCTTATTTAAATCCAAATCACAAAAATCATTACAATCAGCTCAAATTAATAACAAATCAGTAACAATTCAGCTCTTGCCAGGAGACCGAATTTCCTCTGACATCATGCAGTTAACTTTTAGTTTATGCTGCAGTCAGTGGAATCTTCTTGTTTGTTTCACAGGACTTCAGTGAGGTCCTAACTGACAGATGAGCCATTCCTGCACCTTTTCTAGAGCAAAGCTCAGTTCTGCGCAGAGCTCAGTTTTACACAAAGTAACTGAGAGCAGCAGCATTGCTGGGGAAGCACACCCCAGAGTCCACACTGGGGTCTATCAAAGTATCTCATCTGAAGGCTCAAACAGCAGCTATAATCCGTCCACTCAGCTTGCAGCAACACTGGACTGTTTTTTTCACTGTAGATCATTCTCTTGTGCTCTAAGAAATTTTTTACACAATCCTGATAAAAAAAATTGATAGACAACACAAAGTTGTAATATTTTTTTCTTTTTTTTTTTCTCCCTAGAGGTAGAAAGACAACATCCCTGCAACAAGGACTCCTAGGTGGGATGCAAAAGACCCTGAGGGAAGATCATATTCTGAAGTTCTCCCACATTTCAGCTGTGTCTCTTATTTATTAGTCAATCAGAAGTAGGTCATTCTCAATTTCTCCTGCTAAAAAAACAAAATAGTGAAAGTAACCTCTGTGGCAGAATTTAGGTCTTCAACAACCACATTGACTAGTAAATACTTACACCTAACAGATATTCTGTCTCTCTCTCACCTCCATCAATTTCATTCTGCACATGGGAATAAATCTATTCTTATATAGATTGGTTTTTCTTTCCTTTTCTTTTTTTTTTTCCCCCTGTTTTTTTTCCTCTTTTTTTTTTTTTAAAAAAAAAAACAAAACAAAACAAAACAAAACAAAACAAAACAGAAATCTTGACTATTTCCAAGGAAGACTTTTCCAGAGGGATACAAGCCAGGGGTCTTTTCATCATCAAGCATCCAGACCGGTTACTGCTGGGAGATTCAGATCAGATCTCTGTCTGGATTTCTGTGCTGCAGAGGTCTTTGACAGCTTTTCACAGTAGGATGCACTTTACCTCATGTTCAAAACCCTACCATGTGCTTCAGAAACTGGTATCTCATAAGGTCAGCCACCAGCAACCGGGTAAATATTATTACGCCTGACCATAGGAGATGACAGTAAGAACTGTAAGTGAACAGCAGCAAAGCCCAGATTTAACTGTTTAACTTTATGTAATTCAAATACTTAAGTTAGGTTTTTAGACAGCACGGACTTCTTCAGAAAATAGACAGAAGCACATTTCTGTTTTCCTCCATTACTTATGTTAAGAGATTATAGTGAAAAGAGTTTTAATTTAGATACATCAGTTAACTATCTAAAATCAGAAACATAATTCCCATACCTCACTGCTCCTCTGCACAATGCTGTGAGGCAAAAGGTATTTTTATTTCCCTATCTTTATAAAAGTGCTGAGTAGACTTAAAAATATTAGAAAAATCAGAACAATTCAAGCACTGCAGACTCCCACAGATTAAACAAAGCTGTTAGAATGGCACTGAACAAAAGGTCAATCTGTGAATCTTTCCAGAACCCTAGTTTATATAATTTTCAGTGAATTTGCTGTTTTTATAGTCAGATGCACAATTAGGAGAGTTTTTGTTGGTTTACTAGTTTGGGTCCTGAAAGAAACAAAAATTTTAAAAGCCTAATTTCTCTATGCATGAATAAAAGTGTATCAATTTAAGTTTCAAATAATATATTACAACACAAACATATACATAGATTGATATTTCTCACATTTTTTGCTTTTCGTGAAGGGTTGGTACATGTTTAGACTTACGTTTCTATCCCTATAATACTGGAAATGGGAAGTTATTCTTGGTGTTTTATTTGTCTTTATGAAGCAGATTTGAATGAACTCTTCTAATACATTGCATTACAAAGATGAAAAAACATTATAGTTAATAAATAAGTCAATGTTATATGGTATTTGGTAAAATGTATGTTCTAGAAAACACCCAGCTATCTGTTAAAAACAAGTGTGAATATCTATAATGACAAATGAAATGAGGCACTAGAATGATGTCATATAAAACATTTCTTTAAAATGCAGTCTACACTCCACTAACTGTGCCTAACATTATCTTTGTTTTCCTGAAAGAGCTTTGTCCACAAATAAAGTTATTAATAATGGTTTGCTAATAACAATCCATGACAGCTTAAAATGATTACAGGAACACTGAGGATTTACTCAATTCACTAGTCTAAGTCAAAACTTTTGATGAAATACCAGAACAAGGTCAAACATTGCCAATCTTTGTTTATCAAGTTCTTCAAAATACATAAGGTGCCATGATGCCAACCCTGTGTCCTACTTACGTTGACACTGACAGAAGGCTGCAGTCATGTTGTTGCCACTTAAGAAGTACCTTCTAAAAAAATACTAGAACAAGTTTATTCCTTCTGAGACATCGCATACAGTGAATAGAGTAAAACTAATTGAAAGTGATAGCACAGTCTGTGATCTAAATTTGAGAAACAGTGACTGACAAAGATCTCTCAATTAAAGTTTAATATATAATGACAAATATTACAAAAAAGCTGGTTTTCTTGTAAAAATTTATAGCAATTACATGGTGTATACAGTCAAGTTTGTGTTCTGGTGGAACTGCACATACTGGATCTATCTGAATTGCAGTAAAGTAAAAGATACTTAATGATTTAGCTTTTGTCAATCTTCTACACAATACACTATTATATTTAGTTTAAAGATGAAAAAATCCCAATTTTATGAAAAGTTTAGGAGTGAGAGGATATATTAATTTTATCAGTTTGCCAGTAAATAAATTCTTAGTGAATCAGATTATTTATAAGCTGCAGCATACCATTATCACAGTATATCGAGATGAAAATGCTCTTCAAAAAAGAAACAGTCCACTTAAATGTTGAGTGGTTTTAAACTAATTTTCAAAGTTCTCATTTCATTTAGGTTTCAGCTGACATGGGCTGTGGACCTTCGATACTCTGCGCTCCCACTGTGGATCTCCTCTGCACAGATGCAAAGTAAATGTGATATTCTTGGAGTGTCACGAAGCAGAGCATTCTGACATATCTGCATGAGAATTGATGGGAACTATTTGAGTACAAAATATGTTTCCAGATCCACGGTGTCACATATCCAAGACATACTTAACAGAATTGTTGAATTCAGGTGTCAGTTAACATGTTTGGGTGTCTTACAGGAACCATAGGTTTTTCAATCTTGAACTTATTGAATATAAATTCAGCCTGATACCGGTTACTTCACATTACATTTAGCTTTACATCATTTACGTGCTTTCTAGGCAGACATTTGAAGCTGGAGATATACCGCTGTTTGGGAGTTCCTGATCTCCAAAACTGGGGAATAAATGAAAGCATAAATATAGGAGCATAAAAGAAGGACTCCTGTTGGCTAGATTCACATGGTCAACTAAGAAAAACTTCCATGCTACAGGTCTTCTTTCAACTCTTTTCAGAAAATTCCAGTAGTGCTATGGAACATTAGCACTTTGTAGAATAAAACAACATTTTTTTCAGTCAAAAGACAGAGAAAGATAGAATTGTTTAAATGGTACAAGATATAATTAAAATAATATATGCTGCAAAAGACAGACCATCCTAATTTGGAGGCCTGACTAGACATTACTGCCTTTTCTTTAACTGTGTACTCCCTCAATGTTAATCAATAAACTTGCTTTTAAAATCTTCTTTTGTCAGAAATTACAATAAAATGGGAGCAAGAAATCCAAGTAGTATGTTTTAGCAAAAGTGTTGCATCTTTATTAGGCTTTGGATTCAAATCTACAAGCATACATACATACAAGTGGTTTTGCTAATAATAACATTTGGCCAAATTACTCTTAAATAGGATCTGTCCTAATGTCGATGTTCAGTTATTGAAAAATAAAGTGTTAACAAACCTCACAAGCCACAAACTAGTGGAGAAGGAAATAACCTCTTACTCCCCCACCCCCTTTTTTTTTTTTTTTAATTAGGCTTAAAAATTCATCCAGAATCCAGTGTCTGATGCCCATTAATAAGGGAGAACCCTATTAACAGCCTCCTCATCATAACTATATTTATTTCAGACAGAATTGCAAATTTACTGTAAGTTTGGAGAAAGTGGCATGTCAAAGTTCAACTTCTTGGCTTTTTAATTTTGCTCCAGGGAAGAAGTGTTATGTGCCAGACTTATCAGGCTTGACTGCTTCCCTTGGTCAGCGTGCTGGGTTGTTTTTGCTGGTGTATTCACCAGTGGTTATAGAAACAAGCAGTTCTATGTGTAGCAGGACTAATGAAGTCTGACTTCATTTAGATTTATGGTTCAAAGGATTCTTCTGTGCTTACATCTCTCCTCCATAGAGTTTCTACTAACACTAAATGGCCTATGCTGCAGCATTACTCTTTGGTGAGAAGGGAGGGATTATTTCCAGGGTGGGAAGACCTTATCTCCAATAAGGTCCCCTCTTGTATCCAGGCATCTGCTTTGATAAAAGAATTTCTAACCCCATTTATTAATTTGTCAAATTTGAGTAAAAGTTATCATCTCAGTGCTCTGACACCTGTCATGAAAGTCACTGTGAGGCAGGGACATATGCATAAACATGTATTGCATGCAAGGAGTATAGTCTCACCAGTCTTGTTTTCTTAGATAACCAGGGTAAGAGGGTTCTTTTTTTGCCTGCTCTTGGTACAAAAGCTGTTAACTGTCTGAAGCTCAAGCTTCCTTCTTGCTCTTTTGTGCTTGGCAGTGCAGGCATTTTTTGTGGGGAGTAACAAAGTCCTCAGGTAGGCCACAATTTGCTTGCAACTAATGAAACTACCTGTGTGATACATGAGCAGGTTACCTGAGAACAGGACACACACATGACTGAGTGAACATCTAACTGTAAATTGCTTTCTCAGCAGAGAACAAATCATCCTGGTTCTGAAGAAACTTCCAAAGCATCTTAGTTCTGTTATTCACTCTGATACCTCCAGCCTCTTTTCTGTCTAATATAATTGTTCACTGTTACATCACTGAATCTGTAGTGATGTCTCTCAGAATCAGGAAAAGGCTCATCAAAACATCCCTCTCTGTTTTGATTAACAATCATTATCTTGTTTTTAATAAACAACAAAAAATAATAAAACCCCAAACATTTACTGCTTCTTATACCATGTTTCTTTTTTCTTATTTTCTTTTTTTTTTTTTTTTTTTTTTTCCTTCTGTTGTTAATATTCTCATTCAGCCTAAAGTTTTGAGGTTTTTACATCTTGCTTCACTGGAATGAAACTCTAGCTTTCACTACCTAGCAGTGACAAAGCACCTAATGGGATGAACAAATATTACCTTTCTAGAATAATCTTCAAACCTTTCCCTACCAGTAAATTCAATTTTAAAAAATATATACTGATTTATCTTGTATATTTTCTTCTGAGTTCTTATCCAAAGCATTACTGGACCTGAAGAAAGGAATAATGAATCCTCCAAATTTCTGAGTCAAAGATTTTTGCACTGTCAAACAGATCAAGTAATATTCCATTAAGCCAAATTAATACTAAACATCAGATCTAACAATCTAAGATCTGACTTCCTTACTGTGGCATTCATAAGAAAAAGCAATTGTATTGATTCTCCTGAAGCTTGTTTCTATATCTACTATTATACTGCAAAATACTGGGTTCCAGTTGAATAATAAAATAGAACACATAGGTACTTCTGTCAAGTCTCTCTTACTTAATTACAAATTTAACTAGAAATTTTGCTCTGTATACACATTTAACAACATTTCATCTGCAAGACACTCTCAGGGACAGAAAAATGAAGGAAACACTCATCAATTTTTCAAGCAAATGTTCAGAGCTAGCTGTGGCTAGCTGTTTAGACTTCTCTTCATTGTTAGTATGACAGATCTCAGCTGTAGTTTTTTGTCCAAGCTATCGAGATATCTTACTATGCAAAACACAGATTCTTATACCCTTATGTAGAATATTGGCTTACACTACAAGCCCCATTAATTTCACCAGAAGAATTTATAAGTGAGGTAGTATTTGATATAAATGAATCAAACACAAGTCCTTTATTCCCAAAGTCTTTATCTCATCTTCTTTAAGAAATAAAAATAGCAATCAAAAATATTGCATCAACCATTCTAAGAAATATGTATCTGACTAGGCAATATGGATTGCTCTGCTAGCTTCTGGCCCTAAATTACAAACAAAACAAAACAAAACAAAACCCCAACTGATTTTAAAACAAAAGGTTCTAGTTTAGAACTGGAAACTCCTATTCCATTACAGGACTATTTCTAATACTCCTGTGGCTAACTTGCTTTGAATGTTGTTACTACTTGAGAGTTTTCTGCAGAAGGGACAATCCATTTAAATCCTTATTTCTTTGGGTTTTTTTTCTTTATATGCTGTTCTTGGGTTCTGTGTGGTTTCTTTCCTTACAAGCAGTTCTCTGGATGAATGTCAGGAATTAACCCCAATTCTTTAAATGATTTCATTTACAACAAAAGACAATTTCACATCCTCAGCTTACTTTCTTTCCAAAAGCTTCTCAGTCTTTCCTTAGTGGAGACCATGCAGACAGCTTTTCTGAAGGACTGGAACTTAACCTTTCTTGAAAAATACTACATCCCAAAAGAAATGTTGTAAAACACAATCTTAAGTTTTATTGTGGCAGAGCATAATAAAAACATTAGATTGCAGAATAAGCGATTCACACCATACTACCTCTTCCAGAGGCAGAATAAAAAGACTGTTTTTTGAAACACTGAGCTATTTGACCAGTTAACATTTTGGGGAATACTATTCTGCATAAAAGCTCTGCTTCTCATTCCATCCAACTAGTCAAGAGCAAGAATATATAGCTCATTTAAATTTAAAATGTAGAGACTATTTCTCAATGTCTCTTAACCACATTTGTCTCATAACAAAGGATGTTGTAGAGCTCAGGAATATAAATATATCCTGAAATGAACTAGCCACAGTCATGAGGAAAACAGGTAAATTACCACCTCTTGGGGGGCAGAGGGAAACTTTTATGAGGGGAGAGAATGAGACAGAAAAAATGAGGAAAGAAAGAAAGGTTGGATGGATTTTCCTACAACTTCTATTTCCCCTTCTACATGATCCCCTAATAAAGCTGGCTTATTATTTCAGACCTATTGTTCTAAAGAGTATAATTATTATTTTCATAATTACCAATGTAAAATTTTTTAGAATGCTAGACTTTACATTTGCTTATGAAATATCATGAAAGTTGCACTTCACTTCCTAGAAACATCTGACACGAGTCTTAAGAGTTATTTTATTTTTGGTATATTATGTCAGTTCTAATCTGTATTTCTTCAAGAAAGCTTACAAAGCCAAATTTAACAAGAGCTTAAGTTATTTTATTTCAAGTAATAATTGCAAACTGTTGAGTAAATATTGCTCCCTGCTATGCAGTCACTCATCTAATAAAATGTACTCTTCTGAAATGTTAAAATACTCCAGTTTCATTCAGATAATTTGCAGATATTTTACCAAAACTTTCTGATTTGTGAAAATAGCTTGCTAGTTGTATTGGAAATAACTTCTCTGCTTGTTTTACTGCAACATTTTGCCGTTCATGACACTGTAAATGTAGAATGAAAGTGCTAAAATAAAAAGAGAAGAAAACAAATATATTTTCCCAGATTTTTAAAAATTTATGCTTGCCGAATATGTATTATGCAAGAGAAGGTATTTGGTCTCACCTGTATAGAGAGTATATGGCAAATGAAAAGCTCTGTGTGATCAGATCAAAAGTTGCATGTAGCCCAATTTTATGTCTATGAAATTGGACAATAACGGTTAAGGAAAGAGCCTTCTCCTGCTTTATCCTCCTGACTTCTAGTTTAGGATCTTTCAGATTTTTGAATTTCACCTGGATTTTTATTTGTAATAGTCACTGCTCAATCTCTCCTCCATCTGTGTGTTTAGTACTTTTCAAATCTATTTAGACTAAGTCCCTTAATGTGGAAATAAACTTTACAGGTGTGTTTGTTTGTTTGTTTGTTTGTTTTGTGATGTGCTATTAAGGTATTCCTTACTGATCTTCTCTATGATGTTGCATTTCTTTATGAATACCTAACAAATACTCTACATCTATCTTTTATGCTGAAGAGTCCTAGTCATACATATGATCAGGGAATGCACATGCACGTTATCAGTAACACCTTGATTCTCTAGCTGAATCTCCTCTGAGGCCAGCATTATTGTGAAGATTGTTTCTTCCTCTGCCACACCACAACATGCTGTGCTGCAGCTCCAGAGGGCCACGTAGGGACCTATTAATTCACTGCTTTCTTCATTTGGTATTGGTAGATTAGTAGCACCAGAAATGAGACAAGAGCTGTCCCTGGAAAAGGAAGACTGTCCTTCCCCAAAGAGTTTGCAAAAAGAATGAAAGGCAACAGCAGAATAAATTAGTTATGACAAAATGATAGTTCTGATCAGCATAAATAAATGTTAGAAATCACAATTGCTTCTTCAATGCTTTTTGTGTTCTGTGAGTATCATGTGAATAGAAAGGTATAGTAGTGAGCAAATGGAAGTAGACAAGAAGCCAACTCACAGACATTTGTATCTGCCAGGGCGGGTTTCTTCTTGTCTACTGGGTGATATGTAGGAAAGTTCAACAGTAATGTAGAAGAAAAAAATCTTTAAAAATGTTATGGATTGTCTCAAAAATACTGTTAACCCAACATAGCTGATGATTATTTTATCTGGTCTCAAGGGTCAAAATAAGCTACAGTCATTTGCCTTGTTTAGCTGTTTGTATGTCATCTGTTTCTTAACTTATGGAATTATATCCTATGGTGTTGATTCAATAAATAGAAACACTTCATAAGAACATACATTAAGGGATATATCGTTTGCTCACTAAGAAGTTTTCAAGTGGTTGTTAAAAGGTTGCTTAACTTTAAAGCTGGTTTTGCCTTGAATGGGGATTTGGAACAGAGATGCCACTTCCAAGATAAATTGTTTTGTGAGAAGATAACTGGTCTGCCAAGGCTGCATCTGCAAGAATATTTTGCCATCATTTCCCAAATAAGTCAAGAAGTTTTTAGTTTAGTTAAAAGTTTCCCAGAACTCTGATCTCAATGAGTAGGACTGCATACATTTGGGAGACTACGTCTGCATAGCTGTACATGAGAATAGAAGATAAGTATCATATGTTCTGTCTCCACTAAAATAGTTTTCTCTTAAAATGAGGTTGCTTTCACAGAGAAATAACTCAGCAGATATAGGGTACAGAATCCCTGCACATGTGGATTTGGAACGTATCTACAAAAAAACAAATAAATACGGGAAAGAAGATCTTTCAGATCTGATCTTGGTATAAAAAGACTAAAGCATGGTTTTCTTTCATTTCAGCTTACAAGTGTGCTTTTTTGATTATAATTTTTATACTCAGGTGTCCAAGAAAGGCTCAAATGCCAGACACCCTTGAAGTCATTCAGCACATTCTAGCTGCTGCTTCAACCTGTGAAAAAATCAACCTTTAAGGGACATACAGGATATCAGTAGATCATCATTAAGTGTAAAACCACAGAAAACTAAGACTGTAAAATACTGTATGCAGAGAGATAGTACGGCATGGTGAGAATAACAACTGTCTCAAAGGACAGAAGTTGCTGGAGGCTTCTGATTAGACAAAACAATGATAAAAAAAAAATCAAGAGAAACTGCCGATGTGGATTGGGAATGGAAGTGTTGATAAATATAATGTTATCAACAATGGCTACATCTTTCAGGGTGTTACAGTGAAAATGTATCAATGCAATATACTGCAGGCAACTTGAACTATTTCTTCTCACATTCAAAATGATGGGACACAAATCCATTCAGATTCTGAATATGATAAGGCACTCATGCTAACATACCTTGCCTCTTAGCAAGATTGCCTTAAATTCAATGCCACTCTATATGGCTTTTGAAAGTCACACAGAGTTTTTTCAGACATTTTTGTAATATAGCATTGAAACAAAGAAATTGACTCAACAGTAAAGGTTTTTTACTGTTAAGCAGGTATTCTTTATTAGCAGCGCTGGGGTCACCCTGGGGATTCTCCACCATAAGGGCACCCAAGAATTAGCAAGGGACATCAGTTTACATACACACAAATCATACATATTCATTAGATTTCCTGGAGAGGGGTGTCTTATGATAATGAGTTCCCAGAATTCACTTACATAGTCTGAGCATTCTTAGTAAAAATAGAGTGAGGGTCTTCGGTGGTCAAAGGAAGAAGTAAGTAGTCTTCACGGTGTTCACTAGTTGACCTTCTTTCCAGAGAATGTGCTTTGAAGTAAAGTCCAGGTGTCTTCTTCCTAAATCAGCAAGATCATCCTCCCTATAATAGGACCTGTGTCCTTTTGTTCGAGTTCCCCTTATCTTAGTTTGCCCATTCTAGGAGCTGCCCAAGTGTCCATTGAAAGCTTTGAGTCTGCTATCAGTAATTTACATAGGGAGATCCAAACAGACAAAGGCCTAGGGAAACAGTTAAGGAGTCCTTGGGAAGCAAATGAAGCGAAACACAAGCAAAGCTTTGAAACAAACGAAGTAAAACACAAGCAAAGCTTAATCAATGATTGTCAGAAATTAATTTGTTTGAGCCCTTTCAGCATTTAGACCTATCCTTCTCCAAAGCAAGCTGCAAAGCAAAAAGAAGAGCAGTGTTAGCAAGGAGAGGGCTATGGTAAAACAATCAAAAGGGAAGAAAAAGCTAAGGAATATAACATTCTTGATAAGTGATGACAAAGTATCAGACATAACACAGAAAAGTCTCTAATGGGATTACACTGGGATTCCATTTCCAGTAGAGGACAGCAGCAGATGGCACAGAGAAAAGTGGACAGATAGACACTGTAGGTAGTGTGAGAGACCAAAATGTCAAATGACAGTCTCAAAGCTTGCTTTGGGTCACAGGGAGGTGTCTGTAATGCCTCAACCATTCATCAAGGACCAGCTGTGGCCTTTGTAATTAATCTAGGAATGTCACCCAAGGAAGCAGGAGTGTATCAAAGGATGCACCCTCCCACTCCCTTGCAGTTGTATTGACAAACTCCTTAGATAAGCCTCAAGAGGTGGACTGAGTGAAACCAGGTGTTTCTCATCAAGCACAAGGACCGCTGATCTCCAGCCATTGTACTTTCTGACTCTATTGTGTATGCCAGACATCATGCATTGCTAATGACTTCACGCCTTTGCCACTGAACTGATAAGAGGTGCCACTGAACTGATATCTGCCCCAGAAGCTGGATGATTGCTCAAGAAGCATGAAGTCAGCAAAAACCTGTGGGAACAGAAGAAAAAATAAGGTGGGGAGATATGCTAATCAGTCAATAAAATGAACTTAAAAGGCAACAGAGAACTTTGCTGTGTGTGCATCCACCACCGAAGCTGGATCCGTGTGTACCCGCCACCAAAACTAGATCTGTGTGCACCCACCATCGAATCACTGAAGACTGAGGACCAACGGGACACCACTGGACCATGGTGATGACTATTCTTGCAACTCCATTCCAGATGCTTGCTTGATTTCTGTCTTTCCTTCCATTCTGTCCTATCGCTGCCCCTTTTCACTTTTAATAATAAAACCTGTTTTGGGTGTACGGCATTTGACCTCGTTTGTGTCTTAATGTCACTCTTGGGATCCTATCGAAACCTCCCCCAACATTGGATTGGGACAGGTAGGCAGCTAGAGGACAACTTGCCCACAAAGAGGGATTTCTTCAATTGCTAATGGTAAAGTCTCAGCTTGAAAGGCCTGTGTGGTTCTTTTTGTTAGCATTTGGAAACTTGTTAAAAAATTTATTATATCTGGTGAAGGTGTACAACCTTGGAAGCAATTCTGGTCACAGTCAGACAGGGAGAAACAGAGAGGATCTTCCCCTGGGATGTAAAACCTTGCTCCCATCCCTGGATCCTGGTACAGTCCTGTGTCAAGAGATGCGCAGTGCATACCTCTTCCATGTACTTGCTCCTGCATAAGCCTTTTATCTTTTCCCTCAATGTGTCATTTGTACAGTGTTTCTGTACAGAGTAGGCCAACCACTGTAGGGAGTGGCGTTCGGAAGATCTCACGATGTACAGAAGGAATAGCTGTAGCCCTCCCTTGTTACGAGGTAAGGTGATGGATAGGCTTGTAACACTAAGGGCACACCCACGAAGGAGGTGCTTGGTGAATGTATATAGGTAAGATACACAGTTTAATAAATGGACATTTTGTAGCCATCATATTGGTGTTTGTACTGATGTCCCTGAGAAGGTCTTAACCTCCTGCAGCATTAGTCTTTGCGATCTGCGCACCACTGATATGTGGGAGGCAGGTTTAAAGAGGCAGGCTAATTGCGGCAAACCATGGTCTGGGAAGGGAGCTAGTAGTGGTACTTTGAGAGAGTAGAGATTTTTTTGCTTGAGGTGAAGGAGTGAGTGCTGCGGTCAGGTGGAAGAATTAAACAAAAATGATGGCAAAATATTAGAGAATATGGTGTTATTGAAATGACGATTATTGCTAGTAATAGCATGAAAGGTCATTAAATTCCACTTGTCCTGGTTGCAGTTTCTCTGCTTGTAGAATGTGTGGAAGGTGCCTAGGAGGAGAAATGGCATTCCTGTTGCAATGGATATTGAGTATCTTGTAGAGGGATCTAGTCTTATACAGCTCCTTCCTTTTCAGTATGATCCCATACCCCTCTTTCCTGTCTTGAACTAAGGCCCCCTTGACACGTATTTTGCCAAAGCAGAGGCCTGTTGCACCCAAAGCAAGTGGTAATCAAAATTTTCTTACCTCAAACCCAGACAAGCACACTAAAATAGTGTAACTGGTAATAGTACATTAGCTTTTAGTAACACTGTAGAACCACTAATAGCATTGTGTTATGTTTTCTTATATGTTTTATGTTATGCTATATGAAGTCTTGATGAACTTAAATCAGTAAATGCTACCTAATAATTATCTTATTCTGATCCCAACACAAATTTCATAAATTGGAGTTATTAGTCAAACTGTTGCAGTTAGCTCTGCCTCTTTGAACCTGCCTCTCCACGTGTCAGTGGCACCCAGGTCGCAGAGACTAATACTGCAACACCGCAATTAGCCTGCCTCATTAAACCTGCCAATCCACATGTCAGTGGCGCTCAGATCGCAGACTAATGCTGCAGGAGGTTAAGACCTTCACGGGGACATCAGTACAAACACCAATATGATGTATACAAAATGTCCGTTTATTAAACTGTGTATCTTACCTATATACGTTCACCAAGCACCTCCTTCGTGGGTGTGCCCTTAACATTACAAGCCTATCCATCACCTTACCTCATAACAAGGGGGGCTACAGCTATTCCTTCTGTACATCGCGACATCTTCCGAACGCCACTTCCTACAGTCAAACTAAAATATTTTTATCTCTAGTAAGGTCTTTTCTTGTTTCATTGTAAAAAAGAATCACCATGTTTCTATCAAAAACATGACAATAATCTATTTTGAATGGTGTAGATACTTCTGTGGGTTTGCAAGAGGTGATCATGACTTACATAAGTAGGGAAGAGAAGATATTCCTCCAGCACCTGTTAACGGTCATAACCATATCACTTTAACATCTCTGGAAAAGTGTTTCAATTCTATTTTATTTTTCAATTTTGCTTTTGGAAATCTGACAGAGGTTTGTCTTCATCCCACCTGCCAGAGCAGACAAAACCAGAGACTTTTAAGGAGTTTCCAGTGAAAGAGATCAACTAGCCCTTCAGGATGTAATGTGATGGGAAAAAATTAACCTGAAATTGGTGCTTTGCTATATGTTGCAGTAGAAGGACCTATGTGCTGCTTTCTATACACTGCAATAGAAAGAATTGAGAAGGCATTCCGTGCCTTTGTTTTTTAGGTTATTCTTTCAAAACAAATATAATATAGCATAGTAAATGTGAAATTTTTGAATCTTCCCTGCCTCTCTCAGTTTAAAAAGTTTGAGAGCATTTTCTCACTCTTGCCTTCTTAGCTATTCTATGCTATACACTATGTACCACGAGGGCATTCTCCTATTCCATCTTATTATTTTTATTACATCATTGCATCCAAATCCCTCCTTAAAATTCAAATTATAAGAAAATTTAAAGATTTATACATGAAAACAGCACAGAGGGAGCCTAATTGTATCTTACCTCTTCCTGCAGAGTTAGAAATAGCTGCACTACTCTAGTCAAAATATAATATCATGCAGTTGGAAGTTGCCCTATGAGGAGTTTTAGCAAGATTATGAGGAACCATATTGATAAAACAGGAAAGACAGAGAGCAACAGGATCACTCAGAACATCTCTGACATCTTGGTTCCTCATCTGGAGTGAAGAAAATTATTTTAGCCTAAGTTTCCAGCTTATGAGGGAACATAGAGGTATTCAGAAGACATTACTTTCAGACAAATGAAGCAAGAGCTACTGACAAAAGAATAGGCAAGTTTACATTTGTGGTGTCAGTACTGGTGCCTTATTTACTGTGTTGGCTGCCCATGTTTTAAATTAAGAATAGCTAATCCATGCTCTAGAAGTTTTGTTCTCTGCCACATAAATACAGAGGATCAGTAAAGCCATATTTATTCTGTTGTTGATGAAACTTTTGAGCAGAACCAGGGGTTTAGATGAGACTTTGTTTTGTTCAAATTACATCATAAGAACGAGCCTTCATCTACTGTTTCATGTTTTGCATAGCCTTGAGAGTACCATCAATATTTAGCCTTCCAAAAAGAGAGTTTCAACAGCACATTGCAGTTTTGCCACTTAGCTTGAAATTTTTGGTGTAAAATTTTTCATTCCTTAATGCATCTATCTGTTCTGCTCCTACCAGTGTTATCCCTGGGCCTCTAAGCACTGCAGGACAGGGAAATTAAGCAATTATTGATAGTAATGATAATGGACTTTTTTCTTTTTTTTTTCCCTTGATCTTAATACTATGACCAAACAGATCAAATTTGCTTATTTCCAGCTGATGACATCATCTTTGTGAACTTTTTTCACAGATATTCATCCTTATAAAGCAGAATCATCACAGGAGAGAAACACTCTTTCTGCTTTCATTAATTAAAGCTGAGCATCCCTCTTTGAAATCCCAGGAGGAACAACATCAGTTATATGGCATAAAAGCAACATATTAGTCAGAGAAGGCTTTCTTTCAGTTGCTGACTGTGTTTGTTCCAGATTATCATGTAGAATAAATGAATGAGTACAAAGTTTCTGAAGTCTGGAAAAAATTTTAGATTTGTATATATTTTTATACATAGTGGAGCACAGCAAAGTTCTTTGCATTAATATATTTCATATGCTGCTTAATATTTTACCAATAAAAAATTACCAAAAAGAATATTATTCCTATGCACCAAGATAGTCTCCATTAATAAGACACAAGATTAAGATTTTCTGCAGTTATTTAGGATTTCACTGCGTGATGCATGACAGTATTTCAGTATTCTGTGTTAACCTCATTGTGTACAAAAATGACTGATTTGCCTTCCTAGCAAATTAATAGAGAAAATATAATTATATACATCTATAGTCTCTCCTGTAAAAATTCCCCATTCTTCCTACTTTCCTCTGCAACTTTCTCTCACAATAGCCTCAGACTTCTGGCCTTAGCAGTAGCAGGATACAGATTTAACTTTTTTGACAAAGCTGCATCATCTTTCTACCTTGCAATGGTGATATGAGTTACAAGAGTAAAAACCAAGAGAGTACCACCTTTTTTATGTTAACATGTATTGTACTAGCAGTATAAGCACATCCATTAATAACAATTGCTTTTGTAAGTGATTTCACAGTTCAGATATATTTACTAGCAGTACAAAGACATAGGACTCTTGGTTTCAACAACTGTGCAGAATTTGTGGTTGTTCTTTTAGGTTAGTAAAACCTATTAAAAATTTAAATAAACCTGTTTAAAACAGCAACAGGTTTGATAAACATATATTGTTTCCTTCAGCTCCAGATGTGCAATCCTACCCTGAGTTCAGGTTTGAAAGCATTAAATGGAAGAGGGAAATTATGATTTTCAATTGTTATGTCACTGATTTCAGGTTTCAACAATCATCCCTTAATCAATGGCTAGTTGAGACACAAGGCAGCTTTAATGTGTTTCCACTAGAGCACCGACTGCTGACTACTCTGTGATCCATCTCCAGTTAAAGCATACATCCTTACTCTTTTTCTTCTCACTCCACAAATCAGCTACCAAAACTGTGGGGTTTTTTTTCATGATGCATGAATTTAGTGAAGACATCTCTTTTAAGAACTTACTTACAAAAAGTATTACAATTGGATTCTTTGTCTTCTTGCACCATATTGAAGAATTTTACCATTAGTCTATTTATATCTTGAATTCAGTAGGATAATGCTGACATAAAACAGACCCAAAATTGAGAATCCAGACCGCTGCTTGTCAGAATTATTTGTAGCAGAAGGACAGTTCTTGATTGCACATTTTCATTTTAAAAGATTAATTATTTGACGTTTCCCCTAGTGGCTTTTTTGAGGAAATGTTTTACAAGCAAGATCATGTAGCAAAACAAAGCTAAAACAGGAATTGCAGATGAAGAACTGATTTGTCAGATAAAGTCATGGTCCCAGGAGGTTAATTTAGATCTGCATAAGTAACAAGAATCTAGCATGAGAAAGTACTTTGTAATCAAGCAGCTTTTTTTTTTTTTTAATAGTTCCCTGAACTATGCACATATTTATCTAATGAAAGATGACAGAAAATGCATCACCTCCTCATAGTTTTTTTTTTACAGCAGAGTCACTGGAGAGAGTCTACCTGGGGCTTCCAACTTCCAGTGGGAAGTGTAAAATAGTAAGCTGTCTGTGCTAGACAAGTTGGGAAATTAAGATTTAGACCCAACACAGAAATCTGAGTAAGTGGGTAGTCTATATCATTGACTGCAGAAAGTATTCTAGTTTTCCCCTCTGTAAGACTGTATTGGCTGCAGCTGACAAGAATAAGTTGCAGCCACTCAAGAAAACACTGCTGCATATTTTAGCATCAGCTGCAAAAATAATATGAAAAAAATCATACCCTCTTAATAGTTTTACTTTCCATGAATTGAACTCATGCCTTATCACTGCTTCCTGTTTCACCCTCCCAAGTAGTAGACCCCTAATCACGCAAGAGACTTCAACCTGGAGACTGTCAGCTTCAGAGTGTAACCAAGTGGCATCCTCTGTGAGCCACACAGCAAAGATCTGCAACACATCTGCTGATGGGCTACCTCTACTCCTTGCAGACTGTTCAAAATAGCATTTGACATGAACATTCTGAAAGATTAATGAAGTGAAATCCCAGCAGAGCAAAGAGCCCCGTTCACATTAAACTGAAGATTTTCCTCTGTAGTCTGAACCTTTACCATCTTTGAATATCTTCTAAATACATAATAATTCACCTTTTTTGGAGAAAGAAAGCTCCTTTTATAATTGAGCTACATGACATATTCTGTGCAGACTGAGAAAGTGAACGGCAGAATTTCAAGATCCAGGGACTGCATAAAATAATGTACCATGATGAAAAAATGTATAAAGAATAATATTTCTCACAAAAAAAAAGAGAATATTTCATCAAGTATTTTTTTTAAGTTTGCTTACTTTGAAGGTAACTAGTTCCTCTCTTATGACCTTGTCAGCCTTTCCTTCTGACTATATAGGTCAGCATAGAGAATGATTGAGAAAAAAGGAACAAATGTGAATTCTGATTGCAGGAAAAGGTTAATGGTACCAATAAAGTTGCTCAAATAAATATTATTTTCTTTAACTTATCTTTTCAACCATAATGCAGCTGCTGCTGGTGATTTCCCACTGAGCTAGATATACCGAATAAAATAATTCTAGAGCCTTTTAGGTCACAGAGGAAAGATTTCTTCATTTATATGCCTCCAAGTGGTGTGACAAAGCCCTGCATTTTCCTCTATGTCTGGTTATAGTAAAAAGTAAAAGTGCTATGTTTTTGCTTTCTCATTTAAGATATCATATATCCCATGACAGTCACACATACAGTTGTAAAAATCTACAGATTACAATTCTACTTGGCTGTTCACAGGCTTATCTTGCTCCTTTTTGCCTGACTATGATTCCTGCAGAGTAGTGACCAGAATCTGGTCTATAATTACTTAGCCACCTGGAGCTGCATAGGTGAAAACAAGAAAACCAACACTACTACACAGCACGGAGTATAGTTACCTCTGAGTCAAGAATTCAGTACATGAAATCAGGTATATGAAAGATCAAGTTTAGGAAACTTAAGTTATGTAGATTTGGGTCATAAGGATTGGCTTGAGGGTCAGCTATCTTGAGGATATCTTCTTTAAGAATACCTGGACTCTTTTGTCTATGACCCATCAATATCAATTGATCAAAGATAATACATGAACACCACTATAAAAATCCTTTATACTTCCATTAAAAATGCTAGCAATATTAAGATCTACTGATTTTTTTTTTATTTTTTCTGTGTTTATTCTGGTGCAGTGAACCTGTTCCCTTTTTCTTTGTTTTAACAGATTTTCTGCTTGCTTTGTAAAGGTAGTTCATCCTACTGCATAAATTAAGGCATCAGGGAAGCATAACAACCCAACCAATTAATATGCCTACTGGCTAGTCTGTCTATAAACAAGAGAAAGGGAAACATCTAGTGAGTGATTTGGGACATATAACTTTGGTTCCTATCTGAAATTACTCCATGGAGGAGCCTTTTTGCCTTTCAGCAGCATATGTGCACACCAGCCTCCAATCTCAAAGTGCTTAAACCTAGGTGGTATGAAACTCCCCCTTGTTTTAAGAGCATGAAGAGGAAACCTTCTACGATCTTAACTCTGCATTTCAGTTCCAAAACTATATTTTCAGATTTTTGATTAGTGACTTCTTAGGTTTAAGAATGGGGCAGGGGTGTTTTTTGGGAGGATTTTGTACAGCAACTGCTGTAGTATGGCCTAGTGGTTAAGTAATGCTGCTAGGCCCAACAGTAACCAAATGCTATCAGTAGTATTACGTCCATGTTAAATTTTGCACAAAATCTCTAGTAGCAAACCCTACATTTCTGATAGCAATATCTAAAGAATCAATTCTGAAGCAGAACTGCACTTAACCTGTTTCAGTGAGGCCTCCACTCACCCACAGGCATTTAACCTATCATTACCGGAGTTACTTCTAATGCTCTAAAGGCTGGATGAACTTCATGTCATGGCTATTTAATTATTGAAGAACTGTTTGAGCAGTGACAGAGAAATGCTGCCTTCTTCCTTGATGTACTCTGGTCATACTGTGGCCTCATACAGAAAATGAGAAGGTCCATAGAAGTATTTACATATGCCAGGGAAAATCATTATGCAAGCACAGTGTTGATAATTTTTTTTAGCCCATCTCCTTTTCTTATTTTTGCTGTCATTGTTTTCTACCTAGGCTTTTAGCCCGATCTCTTGATTTTTCTGAATAATTGATTTTATGATATATCATTCCAAGTCCCTCCTCATTTCCTGCTTCTCTGTTTATATGCATTCTTATTTTTGTTGTTTTCTATTTAAAATGCTGAAAGTATTTTGTTTGCTTGCTTATTCCTACTGCCTTTAGTACTAACAAGAGAGTATCACATGTACTGCTCATGGATGTTCAGAGTAGGAAGGAGAAGAAAAGAAAGATGGGGAGAAAGAGGAGAAAAATGCATTTTAATTCTCTGGCTCCTGTAAAGTTTTGCTTCTACTGCTCACATTTAATGCTCCACAGGCAAATGTGTTTTATTCACAGGATCTCTACAAGTCTCTCCATACACACTGAAGCTTCTGTCAATCACTCCCTAGTGCCTGGCCCTTCCAAACCAATATGTAAACAACACTTTCATAAATTAAGGTCCTTCTCAGCCTAATTGCTTCTTGAACATGTTTTGCAGAGAATAGAAGAAAGTGTTATTCCATCTCTGCCCACTGATTGTGGAGCTGGTTTATCTTAGATGTGAGTGTTTTGCTGTTACCAACAATAGGTAAAGAAAACTAAGATAGTGCTGTGCACGTGTGGGTCAGATCAGTAACTTTTACATGTAGTCTTATCATGTGACAATCATTTTAATGCTTGAGTGCCTCTGACAGTGCATTAAGCAACACAGAAATGTCTGTCGCATGTTTGCCCTCTCATTTTCAAGGGTTTGTCAATTGAAATGCTTTATAACTGGGAAAAGTATAGATTTGAATTTTGTATAGGAGGAATTGATTCGGGTTTTTATTTGTTTATTTGCATTTTTTAGAAAAATTAAAGTGTCTTAAAAATCAAGATTTACTATCTTTTAGGCAGACTGGGTCAGTCAGCTGAAATTTTGTCTACTATATGTTGTCTTTATCCTTGCAGGAGTCCATTGAGTTAGTCAAAAAACTGTTGGATGCATTTCTCATCTAGTTTTTCTAGATATCATCAGACCAGACTAAAGATAAGTTAGATATAACTTGCATATAGAAGTAATTTCCATGGAAAGTCCATTCAGAAAATATTAAGATTGTATTGTTCATCTTTAAGAAAGGAAATGAGACTTTTTGTGTCTTTTCACCAATTTCTGAAGAATACATTGTCACGTGTGCATCTGTGTTTTGCCCATAGGAGTTCAGAACTTACCTAATGCTGCCCTAAACCAGAAAGCTCATAGAAAAATGTACTGTATATTATTTACTTATCTGATTTGTAAAGTGGGATGATATCTATTCGGGAACATGTCATGCAGCTCAAGTGATTCTCTTATGCTCTGCATAACTAATGGAGAATAGTCCAAGTGATTAATTAGTAAACATGTCACAGGCCAATATTTGCAATTCCAGTTAGGCTCCATTTGCATATTTAGGTGCCCATTTGAAAATGAGACTCGGATTTCTGTGTCAATTACATGTTTTTGTGTAATTTGCCCTAAATATTTTAAAAACCTTTGCCTAGAAACAGTTGTGGAAGTGCAGAGCTGTTATAAAATATATATATTTTTTTTTTACCTTCTGATATTAATATTTGAACTCATTTATATAGACATACTAAAAGAATACTGAATTTCTTTAAAATGTAAATTGTTTATCAGAATTCTCTGTATTCATTACTTTACATAGCAGTAATATGTAGTTTTGTTGGTAATTGCTGACATTTTCCATAATTCATATCTGGCATTGTGTTAAAATAGTTTTCTATATCATTATTTTTTGTCATGTCTGCTAATTAGGGTGGGCATGAATGCCGTTTACTCATTAAAATTAAGAAAAAGTAATATAGTCATGTATTGTCCCTGATCATTATTTCAGTCTATACACTGAGGTTTTAGGTACTCTCTTAAGTGAAAGAGTTGTAATGGTGTTACAAAATGAAAATATTTTTTTCTGTTCAACAGATCCGATTTTCCTGCTTTGGAAAAAGCAATGGGATACATAGGTATGACACAGGTAGGTTTTTATATTCATTGCAGGATCCCATAAGGCTACTGACAGAAACATGTAGACAGAAATTACATTAATTTACCCAAGGGGAAAAATGGTCTCTATGAATTATCAGAAATGTTCATATGCAATACCTAACTGCTGTTTTTGAAAGAGAAAGATGCATACTCACCAAAAGAAAAAGACCTAATAAAATCTGTAGCTAATGAACTTTTCAATGTCTTAAAGTAGAATCATAATTTTTTGTCCATGATAGAATAACAGACTGTATTTCTTTCTCTGTCCCACTAAATTCTTCAGTTTCACAAGAAGAGATTAATAAATATCAGTTACCAATACTACATAGATTAATACTTAAAAACTTTCAAAAGAATTATAATTCTTTTAAAGAAGGATGAAAATCAAGGACTATATAAAAAAAAAAAAAAAAAAACAAACCAAAACCAAACACCACAATCTTTCTGAGTTTTAATTTTAAAGTAAGAAAAAATATATTAATGTTTTACTCACAGTAAATAATCTAGCTGAATCCAGGGGAAAAAAAAAAAAAAAACAAAAAAAAAAAAAAACCAAAACAAAAACAAAACAAAAAACCCCACAAAACAAAACAAAAAACCCACAGAAAATAATGATTATACTTTTTACAAATGCCTACCAAAATGAAGAACTAGTCTACAACAGATGAAACTGCTAGAAAGAAAAGAAACAAATTATAGTGGAGTTTTTCCCTTTGGAAATCTCAAAAATCTATGTAATGTATCAAGTTTCTGAGATGTAACTGAGTTGCGTGGTTTCTATGGACATAGAAACACAGGTATTTGTAGCTACAGGTCTGGAGATATTTTTTTTCAAGGAGTATATACAGTGGTATTGATCCTTCTGGAGCTTCTTCACCATTCTATAGTATTGAAACACGACATTTTGTATTAATTTAGATGTAGTATGACACCACAGAAATTTAGTTTTCCTAAATCTAGTACTTTCATAGGAAGCCATATCTTTTTATAAAGAAAAGAAAGGTTCAATTTCTGTAGCCAGTACTCATGACAAAATTGAAACACTAAAGAATTTTATGGTCAGTCTTTCTCTTAAGCAAATTTTATTATTTGATCCTGTTTTATCCACTCCTATTAATGCATTAATTTACAGGTGGTTGGCTATATGATGCAGATGTATCTGTTATATATCTCATAATACGAACTTCATGTTTATTTCTATCTTTGGACCTATGCATCTAACTATGACTGAAATCAAGGCAAGTTAATTCCTTTCATCACTTTATCTTCTTAAAACCAAGACTTGCAGAGCCATGAGAGATAGCCACTAGGTGCATACGAATACTGATGGGAATGTCATCACTGTCACTTCCAATATTCCTTCAAGGCCAGGACCGCACTTCTTAACAGAGGCTGTGGTCTAGCAGAAAGCCAGGCCAGAAGAAAAGGCAAAATCAACCCCCACTGTCAGCCAGCACAAAGGTTTTGTTCATGTGTTCAGTGTGAGTAAAACCTATTAAATGACAGCAGAGTAAATACAGAAACAATTGGCCAGAACATTGTTTTTGTTCTAGATGACACAAGTCACCCCTCACCTGAAGCTCCTCTGTTCAAGTACGTCTGATAAAGCTGTGACAACTGAGGCTAAATTCTGAGCTGCATCAGTGTTCATCATGAGCAAATCTGCCCACTCATTTTTTCATTCCCAGTCACAGCTTATGTGTTTTTATATATTTGGATGTCCTCTGTCTAGAAGTGTATATGTGATTCCTTGCATATATGTATGTATGTGTGTGTACATGTATGTATAATGTGCGTATGTATGTATGTAGTAAAATGATCTGCAAAAAGACAAAAGTTGTTAGTAAAAGCGTAGAAGCACAATGTAGGAAACAAGACATGGAAGCATTTTTTAATAATTAGAGAAAGCATGGGATACAAGAGTTTCATTTGTTCAGAAGAGCCCTAATACAATAAACATTTTTTAAGAAAAGGAATATAACAAAAGAGAAAAAAAAAAAATAAACCAGAGAAAGAGAAAGGAGAAAGAAGATAATGAGCAAGCATCCTCTAGCACTTTTTAGATACACTTAGAAGCAGTGCATAAACCTTGGAACAGATGATTTTTTGGATAAAAGCTAAACAAAAATGAAAAACATAGCCTCACATGTGCTATAACCCTAGTACCATTTTTGACAGAAATCCTAAGCAGGAGAACATTGTCAGATACTCTATATTTTTTATGTGGAAAACATCATTTTTGCAAGTATCTTGGGTTGTGGGGAGTGTCAAACTTTGGATCTTTCTCTCAGTAAGATAAGAACAATAAAGACCAGAGTGAGACTGTTGCATATGAGCCTACATAAGAAAAATATGTGAGATTTTCATGTCTGATTTCTGAAAGTTCAGACAGTTAAGGGGGGTAACGTCAATTCTGCTAGGCAACTTGGAGGAAGCATCTCACCTCCTCGTCATCCTAGTCCTTGAGGTATTCTGGATCTTCAAAACACTAGGTGTAACCTGCATACTCCCTGGTGTTATCTTCAGAGGTTTGTTATGAGCATAAAGGAAACAGAACCATGAATTTACTAGCGATATTGGTGGTGTTATTATGGCTCATATTGATATATGGCAGAAGTCATTACTATTCCAGGTATAATTATACCCACACAACACACCAATAATCAGAATTGCTCAACTAAAATAAAAGGGGTAGAGAAAGCAATTGTGCAACTAAATAATTAATATTCTACTTACTTCTTCTCTGAACTTCTTTCTCACTGTTCTGGTCAGGCGTGGTTTCCTGGTCCCTGCTTGTTTCCCTTAGGCAAGTGCAGGAGAATGGTAGCTGTAGTGGTCAGATAACTCAGTGTTTATGGTGGTACCTTCTTCTTCAGGTCCTCTTCAAATTTTTTCATTTTTTTTTCCAAATTTTTGCATTTGCCTGGGGCTCTTTTTATGTTAATGTTTATCAGTATGCGTCTTTTCCATTTGGTCTTTAAAATTGGTTTTCTTATTGTTTGCTGGACCTTTGATATAAATGATACAGGGAAGTACTACTGTATATGGTATTGGTGAGCATTAGCTCAAACATTTGAGCAATTTAGTAAAACAAGTTTGAACAATGTGGCGATTAATACTAGACTTTACCCACCTGAGTGTTTCATAGCTAGTGCAATAAATAATTTAAGACAAATCAAGACAAGACCTTGGGCTATACTGAGATCCTGCTGGGCTACAGGGGCTACAACAAAATGGAGGAATCAAATGAAAGGAAAAAGGTTTCTCAGTGTGTTCATGACAAAGGGAAAGTACAATGGCTGAGGTCTTCTCTCCACGCCAATACTGCTATAAATTCACTCAGAGGAGCAACAGCAACAGCTTAAATGACCTTAAAATCTAGCCTTCAATTTTACTTGAATATGTCTAGCATTTTCTCATGAGAGTGCTGAGTACAGGGAAAGGGTTCAATTTCAATCCACTTGAGCTTGTGTTCCCCTAGTAATACTTGACATTCTGTCCTCAGAATTAAAAACTGGATGAAGCTGTGTAAAGAAATCAAGATTTACCCATTGTCTTTGGTGGGAATTAACATTATAAAGGAACCATTAATTTTCTGGAAAGTTTTTGCAAATAGTTTACTTGGGTGTGATGTATTGTATCCTGGTCTGGACTCCAGTAGTAATACTATCAAATGAACAATTTTTTTAAAAGGCCACCACCATCTGGTGATTAATATCAGTTAACAACACAGTGCTATTTCTTGTCAAAGGAGCCTTTTCTAAATCAATATCACTTTAGAAGTCCCATTTATTATAGATAACAACCTTTTACTTATTCAGTGTTTTCATTCCCTTGAGTTTGTTGCAACTTTACTTACCATTTCAACAAACCTGGTCTGACATTCCTAACATCGTAGCTAGTGCATGCATAATTAGCAGTAAGCAAAAAATGTCAGGAAAATTAATACTGACAGTCAAAGCACCAAGACCATTTACCCATTTCTTTTGCTCATACACATTCAGAAATCTTACAGTTTAATGTAGACATAGCACAGTATCTGAGAATCTCATAAAATGAGATGTATTTCCAAGAGAAGACAATACTGAAAGGACTTAATGGAAAATTTGCTTATGCTTTGGATTTTTCTATACATATTGCACCTCTGCAATAATTTAAATGTGAACTTTCTAAATATGTTCTTTATCTGTCTTTCTGGCTCTTAGAAAGCAGACATTGTCAAGATATCCATTTCTTAATTTCTTTCCAGAAAATCTGAAAAAGTATGGAATTTCCACACTTTTTTTTTTTTTTTTTTTTTTTTTAAATATTGAAGTCCATATCTTTAGTTCAAAAAGCAGTCAAAAGATGGAAGACAAAATGAGGACAAGAAAGATTCCCAAAAATTTTAAACTGCTGCCTACCTGCTTTGAGCTTTGTTATGGACGTTATAACCCAAACAAGCTTGATAACAACAGTTAATGTGACAAAATGTATCTGGGTTTCTGGAAAACAGTTTTGTGAAATACAAGATGACAGACAGCTGATAAGTCACAAAGCACCAGGCATCCAGGGCAGATCAGTAAGAAAGGACACTGGAGGCAGAGAATTTGTAAAGGGACAGGTAAGGAAGAAGCAGAAGTGAAAGTGGGAAGTACAAAAAGGTAAAAACACTTTTCTATTGATGAGTTACCACTGAGCCTTTTCACTTATTTTTACATTTAAATGAGCTCCTAAGGAAGGAATGGTGTCAGTAATGTCTCTAGATTCTCATTGCCCACATGTTCAGGTCATATCTCAGTTAATAAATACCAACACGGGCATGGTCTCATAGATTAGAATGCTAATCTCTTGTGAATATATGTAAACTGGTGGGTTTATTTATATTTTATTATGACTACTGAGCTACAGCCAAGTATTTAAGCTAATGTATTTCACTCAGCAGTGTAGTCCTAGGGAAGAAGAGATGACTGGCAAATTCAGAATTTTAACATTTCAGAAGCATGCTGCATTGTGTATAAAATTACAGTGTTTGTATTCTCAAGCAGTTCTTGAAAGTGAAAAGACTGACATGCCAGTATAGCCTGTATGCATATATGTGCATGTATTTTACATGTGATATTTGTAGCTCTACATAACAGTCAGAAAAGCTCTTTGCTATCATGAAGCAGAACAGACAGCAAAACATTCGCAAATAGGAACCCTTAAGAGAACTCCTAGGGTAACACCTTTGCATTGAAACCTCCATATCTTCAGGTAGTTTATTTGTTAATCACTTTTGAAAGAAGTACAAAATTTCAGACTTGATTTGGATAGCCAAGTGAACATTTTGAGAATTTCCAGGAAAAATTACTTCTTCTTTCTATATTGCTTTGGAAATATTCTATTACAAGAAGCGTGCATTAAGTGTCTAACTCTTCTACATGATACATAATTTATAGCACAGCTATAACAACTACATCATCTATAAACCCTGTGAGGCACGCTGTACGCTTCCATCATTAATTTGACCACGTTCTAGGAAAACATCTCTGGTGAATGCAGTATATCAGCCACATGCACAGCCTCCCTTGAGCCAATGACATTTAAATAAATGCACTTAGCATAATATACAAAACTTATTACATGGTCTGCATGTTGCAGAATAACTTACTCATTAGAAATTGGTGCAAATCTCCTGAGTTTAGAAAGAAAGGCAGGTATAATACTGAACTGCAACTGAGTACAACTTCTCAGCTCCCAGCTCTGACACAGACTTCAAGTGTGGTCAGATGTAAATCCTGCAGTGGTATGTCACAGTGCCCCTACCTGGCTCCTTAGGCAACAGATTCAGTTTGCAATGTTAAATCAGAAACAGAAAAAATAGCAGCTCTTGCAGGTACAACTGGTCTTACTATATAACTGCACTTGCTATTTAACATTAATTTTGAGGAAATAGAGGACAGCAAAGCAATCCATGTCTATGACTGCTGAAGCAGCACAAGTGTCCACTAAACAGAAAGAAGTCACGTGAGGAAGATTAAAAACTGCAGAAGGGTCAGTCATCAAAGTGCCATCAATCTGCCTGCAACAGTCCAGGAAGAGAAGAAGAAAGATAGCTGGTAGACCACAATGCAGGGTGAGAAGTAGCAGGGGAGGATGCCTTGTCCAAGGGAGAAGAGAATTGCTTTATCTTTCCTGTGGAGCTTATCAGCTCTGCTCTCTCCTACTAAAATACTTTAAGAGGTCTTCAGCATTCTTGTGTAACAGAGATACTGTTTCAGCTACACCTCTCTCTTGATACTGTTTTATCCTCTCCAGCTCTACAACCCCCTCCCCATTTAAATGAATGTCTCCATTGACTGTGTCTCAGATTTAATAACTGTTCACATTACAAAAGAGGCCTTTCAAATTTATTTTTACTTCCTTTTGTTTAAGTGGCTGTGCTGGAAGCTGCACAAAAAGAATGGTTCAACTGATCCATTTTTTTAAAGTATCTTTTGTCCTGTTCTGGTCCTGAATGGCAAATCACTGTAGCAGAAATGTTTTATGTCATATTGGTAAATAGTTTTAAAGCAAGTTTTTAGATAATTGAGGCAAAACTTAATCAATGACAATTTAGAAACTGGACTTTACCAAAATGTAGGCTTGTCAGAAGGACAAGAGTATGTATCCTATTTATGTAGATAATGTGCTGATATCTTTGTGAACTTGGATTTCATTTAGGTTTAAAATATGTGGAACTTCTTTAAAGAAATATGCTACAGATTTTGTTATACTCTCTTAGGAGTTAAGGGCCAATGATCCATGGCATGGTCAGTCTGAAGAAAATGAATGAATTTTTTAACAAATATGGTGTTGTGTATGACATTATCTCTGTCTGGGAATGTTGTCTGTATTTCTCTCATGATTATATAATATATTATGTGAAAGGTGAAAAAAAGTATTGAAATGGACTTGATAAAGCCCTCTGTTGATGAGGGGCTTTGACTGACTCCTAAACTGTCTTTGCAGTCTGACTCACAATTACAGTCAATATTTTACTTTAAAAGAATTGCAACTATTGCAAATATTACATTTGTGCTTTGCAATTACTACTGCTTTCTGCTGAAGGTGTATAATATGAAAAGATCAATTTAAGATATAAAGACATTATGGTGACTGAGTCCTGGCTATCAAAGAGGTTCTGTAACTCAGTTGTATAATGTCAGTTGAAATTATACTAAAGTGCATTACCTTGACCTAACCAGGTAAGTGAAGGTAATCCAGAAGAAAAAGCCACAAAAGTTGACTTTAATTCCATCATCATTTTGCTAGTGTATGATTTTATTATGTGAAAAATCTAAAGTGTTCTTGTAAACACTGCTCATAAACAACGTGTTTTACATTGCAGCTTAGGAAACGTCTTGAATGTGGATATTAGTTTTAATTATTTTGGGTAGTCTTAATACTGCTCTTCTATATTTTAAAAAGTTGAATTAGATAAAATAAGAACATTTTCCTGATGTTTTAGAAGCTTATGAAGAACTTCCAGGACAAAACTAGCTGATATTATTTGAGAAAAGCAGCCTGTTTTGCACCACTTAAAATAACTTGAAAGTCTCTGTCATGTTGATAATAAAAACACAGTGTGTCCAGAGGGGTTATGTAAAATCTATTACTAAGTAATCACATTCTTATAATTCAGTTTCTGCGAGCACCTGCTCTGCAGTGTGCAGACAGCGTATTCACAAGGAACAGTACTTGAGATCATCCTTTGCTGATACTCTACAATTTAATCCAGACAACTTTCTACCCCAACCACAAAACTCCATATAAGTGGTCCTCAGAAGACTGGAAATTAGGATGCAAGAAAGCTAGGTTTTTGGTTTGGTTTGGTTTGGTTTGGGTTTTTTTAATTCATACAGTCACAGTTCTGGATGACACTGTACACAGTTTTGTTTATTCTATAGATACGACCAAAGTCATAATTGAAGTACCGCTTAATGTCTGCCTCTCTTTTCCAGTCCTACTCCTTTTAAAATGAAATAAAATTAAACACAGAAACAGTGGTAGTTTTATGCATTACCTTTACATTTTAAATGTTTGATTACAGGATCACAGATTTTGATACACGTATTTATGTGCAAAATGTGTGCTTTTAATGTATTAGTTATAGAGCTCTTCACATCTGAAGAGACATGATCATGATCAATATTTCTATTGACTTCTTTAGTTTCACACAGATGCCAAACCTTACATTGTCTCTATTCAGACCATTTTATGAAAGATGTTTATGATACATTTTTCTTTACCTTCACAAAGATATTATGAGTCTTTTATAACCTACAGCAGTACAGAATAAAAAAAGTCTGTGATCATAAACCAATACAGGTTCAAAATCTAAGTCAATGGGGTGAAGGCTTCATTTTGAGAGCAGCTGTAGATACACTGAGAAATATCTGGCATAGGCAAGAGTATCTCTCCATCCATCACCCATGACTTTATTCAGCACTCCATGAACTTTCCTCCTAAGCTTTTATGAATTTGAATGGAAATGTTTCTTATTATAATGCAGCAGTCAGTCAAACTGTGGTTACTATAGAAAATTTTCCAAATAAATATTCTCCTTTCTTTCATTGAAATAATATTTTCCACCAGGTTTCTAAACAATTATTGTGTGCCTCCATGTTCAAGATTATTTTCTGTTCTGGAAATGTCACTATATTTATGTTGTCCCTACTATAGCCCACTGAGGAAGAATTTACATCAGGTAGATATCAAACACTTAAACCGATCTCATAAACAACTGGTTTTTAATAGTATTTTTAAATTACTCTGAAAGGATTTTCATCATGATGTAGCCAGTTGCTCTCTTGTGACCTGCAGCTCTGGTTTCTCATCACTAATCTCTGGGAAAAGAGGAAAAAAAAAAGAAGCACAATCATATTTTAAAATTACAGAAGCTGCAAGCTGTTGATGGAAAATAAGTAAAGGATGAGAGTTGTTTTTGTTATTATTTTCCACAAATCAAGCTAATGTTCATTATGCAACAAGCCTTTCAATATCAGCCAGCCACTCAGGAGGCTGAGTGTATTAACTGTCCTGCTGTGAGAGAAACGAAAGAGAGCTACCTATGCCTGCTCCCCCATGCTCTCCCTCTCCACTGGAGGGTCTGCTTCAAGGAAGGGCTAGCAGGGGTTTTGTTGGATGTTTGTTCACCCACTGGGGCTTTCGTTTGATTTGTTTATGCTTGTTTTGTATCACATTGTGCAAAATATCACTTGTACATAATTTTCCTCCTCCTTAGATGATGGCTAAAATAGAAATTGATAGGATAAATAGGATTTATAGAGTACTAATATGGTGTCTAGCTGTTTCAGCCAGTTTTGCTTTAATAAGAATACCACTACCAGCAAGGACATGAAATCACCAGAGTTGAAAAGAAGAACTGCATGAGCTTTGATTTTTTCTGCAACACAAAATGAACAGCTAGCTATCACCATCAGCAGCAAAAAAAGACATTGGCAAAGAATTTTGTAAAACAAAAAAGATGAGAGGATGAATGAGATATTACAATGATGATATCACAAGCATTTCTTTGGTTGCACTACAACTATGCAAGTTTCAAATTAATTAGGCCCTATTATGTAAAGTATTTCAAGAGGTAAATTCAGTACATATTGGTCCCACAAGATATTTGGTTACCCATGCATTATAGCTTACTAAATATAAAAACTAAGTTTCTGTAAAACACCTAAATCACTTTTTTAAAATATACTTTAATTCATCCATGCTTAACTGCACAAACACATAATTTTTGCATCTACAAAAAATGTGACCTATTAGTTTTTCAACATCAAAGGTGAAATGAGAATTCTCTGCCTACCTGTAAGCAAAATTCACTCTTCAGATAATAATCTGATTTTCAGAAGTGCTTTTATGGAGAGATCTGTCTAATCTAATTTGGTAATCTGTTTCTATATAGATGCTTTTTTGTTCTTTTGGATGCAAACAGAAATGCCAACAATACAGTGATGGTGGTACTGGATCACTCAAAAGTTTGCCTATGTTCAGTCAAGAAGTTCATAGTTTTCTGAACTTATACCACTTTCCTTATCCTGAGATATGGAATAGCGCTAGTAGTTTGCATAGATTTATGATTGTAAAATGCATTTACACAGATGTTTAATCTGATATGGGAAGGCACCCTGTAGTAGCATAGGTACCTTCATGCTTTTTTAACAGCAAAGAATAGAAATAGTTAAACAAACCCAGTTATATACCAGCAATAAACCTGGCAATCAGCAAAGACTTCAGAAATAATTCTTGATTTTATAGCCCACATAATTAAGAATTAATAATTCAAAATTTAAATATTTGAATTATGATAGCTAGTCTGCTAACTATCTAGTTTATCAAGTAAACATCAGCCTTTAATTTTAATAAATTTTTAAAGTTTAAAGTATCTTTTATAATTTGTCTTGGAATCAACCATGGTTAAGATTTTCAGTAATGATTACCTAGATATAGTCTGATATATATTCAGTCTCTGAGGAAGCGTTGACTTTATGGCATTCTGCACATCCTATCTGCGTAAAAGAAGCTGATACTTCAGATATGAAGTTGTCTCTTCTGGAAGTGAGGATGGAAACTATTTTAGGGTTTTGAAAAATACAGGAAAAAATGCAATAGATAGCAGTGTTACCATTGAAATTATAAAAAGAGTGAGCGGTGCTGGAACAGATGTCTCATCCTCTTTCAATCACGTTTCTTTCCAGACACCTTAGATTTTAATCTGCATCTTAATAAAATTAAAGAATGAATCTGTGTTCTACTAAGTCAATGGCAAAAAATTCAGCTGATACCTTTTCATATTAAAATCAGGGATCATACCCTGTTAATGCGGTCTAAATGTATTATAATTTTATATTGTGAATTCAGCATTAATATAAATGCTATAGGCCTATATACCTAGACATTTAATTTTTGTTTTCTGCATCAAAACATGCAAAGTGTAAGGAAAAAGCTTTAAAAAGCAGTACTCTGCCTTTCATTGCAATGGTCTATAGCAATAAACAGTAGATCTGCAGCTGCACAATGTAATCTAATGCCATGCTCAAGAAACTGGCATGCAAATGACATAACAGAAAATGACAGTAATAGATTATTACTGGCTCATTGACTCAAAGAAAGGAAGAGAGGATATTAATTAAAACCAGTGATAGTTTAGAGAGGAGAGCTGCAGGGGAAGGGGGAAGTATACAGATAGATAATGTCCAGAAGAGATCTAACATTGAAATGATTCCCTTCTGCCTCTAAAAAGAAAATTTGGTCTGTGACAAGGACAGTCCATTAACTGATGTGACCTGATTAGGCTTATTAATGCTGCTGGCTGTCTTATTAAGATAAATGAGAGGCAGAGAAGCCAGGACTGTATAGGCAAACAGATCCCACCTGGGTGGGTGCTCCAGCTTAATTCTTTTTACACTGCATGGGTAAACCAAATGTCAAAGTTCAAGAGAGCCAGTCAAGCAAATGATGGGATTATAGTTCAGGATGAAAAGATGCGGGAAGGTGGGGAGAAATGATGAATGCTCTTTCACCAAAGAAATTATAAACAAATGTAATCTTTCTTGATAAAGTATTTAATTCTCCTCCCTGTCTCAGGTCATTTGACACATACTTACTTGGCAAAAAGCAGTATTTTTCAAAATTATAGTTCTTACCTCATAAGTTAAAAGTATGTGTCAAAACAATTACTGAGTTTATTACATTTCCCCCAATACATGAAAAAGAATTTTTGTTTTGAATTGAAATGAGTGGAGGAAAATGCAATCTATATTTCTCTATGATAGAAAAGGAAAACAGAATTAGAATACAGAAAAGCTGTAACTTTTTTTTTTTAATGCCCAAACTAAAAACAAATTTTCTAACCATAATGCAAATATTACATGAATTCTCATAACAATCAAATAAGACTATTGTTTTCTGCCATTTAGAGACAGAAACTTATAAAGCAGCAAAAAAAAAAATAAATCACAGAGACCATTGTTGTTATCAAAAGCAACAGAGAAGAATCAGTGTATTTGGTTTATGCTGCAATGTTTTGGTAGCTGGGGGAGCTTCAGGGGTGGTAGCTTCTGCGAGAAGAGACCAGGAGCTGCTGCCACGGCAGACAGAGTCAGTTCCAGACAGACCCTCCACTGGCCAAAGCTGAGCCCATCAGCAATGCTAGTGGCACCTCTTTGATAAAGGTAAGAAAGGGTTAAAAACACTGCATAGCAGATTTGAGAGAGAGGAGCTAGAAAAATGTGAGAGAAACAGCCCTGCAGACATCAAGGTGCTCCATGTGCTGGAGCAGAAATGCCCCTGCACCCCATGGAGAAGACCATGGTGAAACAGGTTGTCCTCTTACAGCCCATGGAGGACCACAGTGGAGCAGCTATCCACACTGCAGCCTGTGGAGGACATCACACAGCAGCAGTTGGATGTGCCCTGAAGGAAGCAGCAGCCCGTGGAGAGTCCACACTGTAGCAGGCTCCTGGCAGGAACTGCAGCCTGTGGAGAGGAGCCCAAGCAAGAGCAGGTTTGCTGGGAGGAACTGTGGCCCATGGGGGACCTATGCTGAAGTAGTATGTTCCTGAAGAATGGCACCCTGTGGAAAGGACCCATGTTAGAGCAGGTCTTGAAGAACTGCTGCCCATTGGAAGGACCCACACAGAAACAGTTCATGAAGGACTGTACCTCATGGGAGGGACCTCACCCTGTATCAGGGAACAGTGAGGTAGGAGTGGCAGAGAGGAACTGTTTTGAACTGACTGTAACACCCATTACCCATCCCCCTGTGCCACACAGGGATAGGGAGGTAGAAGAGTTGGGAATGAAGAACTGAAGTTGAGCCTGGGAAGAAGGGGGGTGGGGACAAGATTTTTTTAGTTTTGTTTTTGTTTCTCACTATCCTACTCTATTTTTTAATTGGCAATAAATCAAATTAATTTTCCCTATCAAGTCTATTTTGCCTGTGATGATAATTGGTGAGCAATCTCCCTGTCCTTGTCTCAACCCACAGGCTCTTCCATCTTATTTTCTCCCCTTGCCAAGGAGGGGGTGAGAGAGCAGCTTAGTCGACAACCAGCAGCCAGCCAAGATAAACATACCAGAGTCAGACACAGTGGATACAGACAATAATCTCAGTCTATGGCAGCTTGTTTAATTACATATTTAGGGGTTTCTGTCAAAGAACTTCTACTTTTTACAAATAGATAATCATGGACTAGGATTTATACTTAGTACAAGACCTATTTAGTGAACATAATGTATGCTTAGTTAAAGAAAAATGCAGCTGAATATTTTGAAGGCTATCTCCTGCAGATGTGGAGACTAGAAAGACAGGTGGAAGTGAAGGTATGGTAAAAATTAAATTGTTAAATAAATGCTTGTTTTGTTTTGTTTTCTTGTCATCCAGCTTTTCAAATGAAGCCACTTCTATGGCCAGCCTCTAAATCAGTATCTGTACAGATACAGCATTGTAAGCATGTTAAAAAGAATAACTGCATGTGAAAACAAACCACACAATAGCTAAATTAATTAGAAAAGAGAGGAGATCCTATAATTCCCAAAGATTTTAGAGGTACCTCTAGGCATAAAAAGGTACTTGTTGAGATCAGGACTCAAGAAGTATACTTTGGCAAAGGACACAGTGCAGAAATTGCTATTATGTGTATATGCATCACATGTGATGACATGCATATTCTGAATTAGTACTATGTGGTTCCTTCATAAATAAAAGTGATTGTTTTCTAGTCATAAGAATGACATGCATGAAATCAAGCATCTGGAGATAGAAATGTCTGTGATTCTGCAAAGATGTATTTTCCCTGTCCAGCTGAGGCATAATAGATAAATCTCTCATTTAGGTTTACGTGGACAGTTATATCTGCATGATACAACAGTGTGTAGAGACACAAGTTTGGTTAGAGCTATGTTTGTATATCGCCAGGGTTGTGCTTCTCAAAAGAACTAATTGGCTATGTCTTATAACTGTTATTCTGGTTCTGGTTCTGGTATAACTTGATACTATTTTGTGGGGTCTTACCACATATTTCTTGCCCTGAGCAGTTTTAAAAACATTTTGTAAGGAAAGGCTCTAAAGGGATCTTTATTTGGGCAAAACAACAAGAAAAGGAGTAAATTTGGACAAAATATGGACAAAATCAAAATTATGGGCAAGTTTGGAGAGGCAGAAAATGAAAAGAGAGGAGGCAATTTATGAGACAACAATCAATATCAGCAAAGTTACAAAACTAACAGGTAGAGAAAGTGCCTGGAAATGTGTAAGGAATCTAAACATTTGTTTAGATTTCAAAGCAGAGAGAAATGTGTGCACAAGGAGAAAGTAACAGTGGCCTGGACAAGGACCATATATAATGAAGAGTATCAAGAAGAAAGGTAGTAAACTGGTCCACTCAACATCTTAGACATGAGCAAACATACACTAATATGCAACATATTGTGAAGAAAAAAAAAAAAAAAAAAGGATGATACATACACCTTAATACATAGCCAAAATTATGATTTGACTGGTTCAGCCTTAGAGTGGTGCCATAGATCACATGACTGGATTATTGTTTTAAAGAACATCAATTTCTCAGTTCTTAGGATAGGCAAAGAAATAAGAGACAAAGTGGGGTGTATATTTCACGGGTACATCTTTTTCATGAAGGTCTAGAATGCAGAGGGAGATAGACTTTTTTGAAAGGTTCTGGGTCATGGTAGATCACATTCCGTCCTCAGAAGGAACCCATCTAGTCTAGAGTGAAAAATTATCAGAAACAACCAAGAATTTCTTAAAGAAAACAGAGATTCAAAATACCTATTTTGGAAGAAAGATGGAGCCTTAATGAGAGACCAAGATGGCTGTACCATAAGTTTTTTCAGAAACCTCAGATGAATACAGAAAACAGATGAAGTAGATAATGACATCTACTGGGAATAAATTCTGAAGTATAGCATGTGCATTAGGACCAAAAATCAAAGTAACATCTTAATTCCCTTAATTTACTACAAAGTTCACTGGGAAATTCACTAACTACTCTTATGAGAAAGGGTCAAAGCTCTTCCATGTCTAACGGTTCTACCCATTAATTTCTATTTTGAAAATTAATGGAAGATATGTAACATCTCAGTCAACTAGAAATATTTTGCCTGTCTGAAATAAACAAAAAAAAAAGACTCAAAATACCATGTATCATTCAGCTGAGGTCCAATTCTCAGAAGAACTTTGAAGCAAATAATCCTACAATCTGTTTGTAAATGTCTTAAAAAGAAAAAAAAAAAAAAAAAAAAGTTGAGTATTAGTGAACACTCGGTGAAGATACTTCTCTGTCTAATCAATTTTTCACCTTCTGTAATACATTGTCTCTAATGAAAAAAGAATAGGTTTCACATATGTAGACACTAGTAAAACCTGGGATACTATTTCATTCCAGGACAAGTTAGGGGAACATAACCTGGATGAAACCTCAATCAAATGGACGCAGAACTGGTGAGGAAACTGTTCAGTGAATAGCAGCTGAAGGTCACAGTCAAAACTGAAAAAAACGTGTTGAGTGCTTTTTTGTGGAAATTGGACCACAATCTTTTACTATTCAGTATTTTCAAGCTCAGTAATTACAGAACAGCAGGTACACTTATGAAGTATACAAAATGCACCAATCAAGGAGGTATTGCAAGCTGTGTTGGACAGTCTCCATTTTACTTGGTTGTTCACATGGTTGTTAGATGCTCTGCATAGCACTCTGATTCTAATGTCATCAATCAATGCTTTATACACAGCCATGCTGTGGCCAGCAATCTGCAGACCGTAACCCCTCTTTTTCCCCTGTATTTTATTCATTGAATATTCTTTTCTTGTAAGTACCATACAGATAACCTGTTATTCTGGTCCTGTCTTCAGGAGGGAGTGATCTGGCACACTGCAAATCATTGTATGAGCTTTTATTTCAGTAAATATCTTGTTTGGCTTTTTTGCTCTGTTTTTTTCATTAAAAGCCTTTAATATGGATTGGCCTTTAACTGAAATCCACACTCAGTTACCATTTCTTTTTCACTTGCATTCCTGTATTAAAAAATTAATAAAAATTCTAGAACTAGCACTTAAGCATGTAACCTGCAATTAATTCTGTAATCATACAAAGGAAAAAGAAACACTGAAACCTTTTAGAAGACATCAGCATTAATTCTGTTTGGGTTTAGTATTTAGTTATTCAAGAAGTTGGGTAATTGACAAAAACACATAGCAAAAAAAATACCCTGTTGACCTACTAATAAACTCTAAATCCTGAAATCAATGCCAGGCAAAGGGCCACTGTCTAATCAAGCCAACTAAAGGATTTTAAAGCTTTCAGCTAGCACAAGAGGCCAGCAAGTGCACAGAAACACAGTTTCAAATCTATTGGTATAATGAGCAAAACCACTGTGTCCATATTTAGTAAACACATTAGTGAAAAACCAAGGAAATCAAGTGTTTTTTCAGCACACAAACATGGTTTAAGCAGCTATAACTTTCCATGAGTGTTCTGTGTGTCTAGCTCATATATAATTGGTTCACAGAAATAAAGATTGTTACAGGAGGACAGACATTTTTTCTCAAATTGAACTGTGCAAAATTGTAAAATTAGTTGTTTTATCAGCTGAATTTGACCTAATTTTACTCTTTTAATTACTGGATTTATGAAAGTGACTATGTTTTTCATAATCTGAGATATGACTTTTGTTAGGAAATCTGTCTAAGGAATTCAGGAAGTTTTGCACTTCTGTAACAGGTAATTTTTTTGTTTTTTTTTTAACAGGACTAGATGTATAATCAAGGCAATTCTTTCTAACCTCGTCTTTAAGCCTATTTTATTTATAGTGGTCTTTCAAACAGAGATGGACAAAGTAGCAAAAAAGAGCAATTAAATTCACACAAAACTAATTACACTGTAAAAGCACAAGTTTATTTTAAACTTGCTCTCATTCAAACAGTAGATACACATTTAAATTTTGAGTATTACATCGTTATGGTATTTGAACACTTGAGAAGTACAGAATTTCAGTTTTCCCAGCTGGATACACATAGTTATCCTAATGTCTTGCTATTGAACAGGGTTAGATACCTATTTATCCAGACACTGTTCATGCACAAAGAATGAGAAAGAACTGAGTATGGCTACCTTCCTTAAAGTGCCTAACTGATATGAACTGAACATGTACAATTGTCAGGTTTTTTTCAAGGGAGCTAGCAAAACTACCACTGTCAACTTGGAAAGACCATCCATAATCTGAACAATCATATTCCTTTTACAACTACAGGAATAGACATGATTTGATGGCATTCAATAGTTCATTTTAATGAGATCCCAATGATTGGTATTAGTCTTCATTTCTTTATCGATAGTCAGCTAAGTGTAGGAGGATGAAGTAGGATAAGATCCTGCTGAATTAACTTTAGAGTTAGGGGGCATGATAAATGGATGCATCTAAATGTCACACTATCATGTCTCTCAGATATAATGTTCTGAAAGCGATTACCTCTAGGGCAGCAGGACAACCTTATGAGTGATGATTTACAGTACAGAAAAGCAGACTACATGTTTGGGGTTTTTTTCTTCAGCATACCTGCATACTAAAATTGAACTCATCCTGACTGAAATCCTTACAAAACTAAGTAAACTGGTGCATTTTTTTAAACAAAAGTCAGATAGCTTGAAATCTGAATTTCATTCCTTGTGGAACCATTTTACCATGCATCATTGAGCTTTGACAGTGTTAACATATAAAGCCTTTTCCCTTCAGTGCAATACCTGAATTTTATTCAAAGATTATATTTTTTATTTATGAATCTTGTTCAGGGGGAAAAAATGGACTTTTAATTCAAGCTTCAAATGTGCTGCATGACTACTTAGCTAACACAACACATGGGAATAGTAATCTCCATCAAGTGAAGCAAAAATGACTGAAACTGTCTGAAAAGTCTTACAAGAGAGTTTTTTTGAGAGGCTTGATCACTGTTGTGGAAAATGAGAGGTAAAGGAGGCAATGTTTAAAATAAAGACTTTCTAGTTACCTCTAAAAACTGTTTCTAGTTGTCTTGTTCTATGCACAAAACTACCTGGCTTTTATAGAACATTCTAAGCAATTAGATTTAAAGGCACAAGAAAATAGTGCCTTTTGCCATGCCTGAAATAAAAAGTACATTTTCTTAGGGCAAACACTATTACAAATGGTGTTGTCCAGTACCAACTTACTCAGGAAATAGAGCATGCACTATTCCCTGAATATATATTGTGCAGTATTCAGAATTTTTTCCTCCACAGTACTGCTGCAGTACTGGCTTAGGGGGTATTGATTGAATAGAGAGTTTTACATTTTTTTGTGTGCATAGTAGATTTTATCATGTTACGTTCTAGAGGATCCTCTACCTTCATTCACACTGAGAAATCGATCACACGTGTTTGTGCTTTTTCAGATTCAGTTTGAAGTTTAGAGAAGTGGCAAAATCTAGTGGCATGGAGGCAATGCAAAATAGTTTTCAGCTCTGCAGTCCTGTTTGGTAACTAGGCTTTGTTACCAAGCAGAAAAAACAATAAAAATATTCTCTGACCTAGATGTATTGAATCATATCAGCTGCTCTCAAGCTCTATCCAAAGCAACAAAATATGAATAATTAGGTAAACACTGTATCATGAGAGAAAGCTTATTGTCTGACCACTAAACATGAAGTGATACTATTATGTTTACAGAATACAGGTTGTATGCACAGTTTATTCAAAGCCCAGTCTGAAGGGCACTAACACTCCTATTGGCTTTTATAGAGATTAGATTGGACAAGCTAGGGCTGAAATTAGGGGGAAAAGGAAAATAAATAAAGCCTTTTGGAAATCATGTAGGATCCAGGCTAAAAGAAAAGTCAGTGAGATGTATTAAAATCATGTATTAAATACACAGCTGTACTTGGTCCGGCTGTCCAGGTTTTGATAGCAAGGGTGGGCTGAAGGTTGGGCCCCTGCGGGGAGCGGCCGGGGCTGCCCCGCGCCGGACACAGCCGGTTCCAGGCGGCTCCAACGGCCCCAGCGCAGGGCACAGCTGAGCCCCTCAGCCCCGGGCGGGCGCCTCGGGGAAAGCCTGGGTAAGGAAGGGCAAAGCGCTGCCCGGCAGCCAGGGCTGAGGGAAACAGGGGGAGAAACAGCCCTGCGAGCCCCGAGGGGAGAGCGGCAGGAGGGCAGGAGGGGCTCCAGGCAGAGCCCCGCCAGAGAGGCCCCTGCGGCCCCGGCAGAGACCCCGCTGGGGCGGGTGTTTCCCTGCAGCCCCTGGAGAGGCCCCGGGCTGGAGCAGGGAGAAGCGTGAGGAGGAAGGAGCGGCAGGGAGGAGCTGGTAGGGACTGACTGGAGTCCTGGTTTTGTCTTTGTTTCTCACCATCCTTCTCCATTTTTGATTGGCAATACATTAAATTAATTTTCCCCAAGTTAAGTCAGTTTTGTCTGTGACAGCAACTGGTCAGTGATCTTCATGTCTTTATCTTGCCCTACAAGATTTTCCATCTTATTTTCTCCCCCTGTCCTGTTGGGGAGGGGGAGTGTGTTATGAGCCAGACTGAGAGCCCAGAGAGTCATAACAGTTCAGTGATCCCCTCGGGTTAAATTAAGGTGAACCAACACCAAACAACCAGTTAAAATGTTTTACTTGTGGTAGAAAACAATTTAAACTTGGAGAAGGATAATAAGCAATGGGGTCTCTTATAAATCTATAAGAAAGAAAGGAAAGGAGAGAAAAAGAAAGGAGAGGAAGAGAGCCAAAGAAATCCAGATTCCCTAACCCGAGGATCCAGCATTGTCTCAGGTCCAATAATCTTGGGTAGTGGGTGCACACACAGCAAAGTTTTCTGTAGCCTTTTTAAATTCATCGTATCAGCTGATTAGCATATTAGACAGAGAGAAGCAGGTATTTCACAGAATCCATTTCCATGAGGAAAAAGGTGAAGCATGGGTTCTGCGCATGCACTGAGGGAAAATGGGGTGCACCAACTCTCTCGTCCAGTTGAGTTGGTGGTCATGCTTGCCTCTTACCAGTTTAGCAAGGTCTGCATGGTAGACCATGTCTCTCATGGCAGTGAGGGTGAGCATCTGGCAGCTGGTCAAGGTCAGCCCACCATGGCAGCCTACCAAGAACTAAGGACAGATTTGGCAGAAAAACAAATTTAAAGAAGGAACTTGGTAAGTCTATGAAAAGGATCACATGATACAAGTCAATATAATTATTAATTCAATTCACTCATTGATCTAACAGGGCTCTTCTCTTAGGATGTTGAGGGCTCCCCAGGTGGGTGATGGCAATGCCTGGCAGCCAGGGCTCATCCCACCACTCAGTCACAAACAGGGTAGTTGGAGGGAACACCAAGGCAGCCCTAGTCCCAACCCCGGGCATTGGACATGGAGACAGGCTGAGGACAGGACGGGATGTGGATCTGTGAGTGGGCCTAGCTCAGCAGGGCCCACAGCCAGGAAGGGCAGAACTTTCGGGAGCTGGAGACTGGTCCTACTGCAGCATCACTGAGGCAGGGGCTGACCCCAGTGCATAGTTGTCAAGTTAAATACACAAGAACACATTAGCATAAATCATTATCTGATTGTCTGCCCTAACTTGGTAGCAAAAATTAATCGTGAGATTTTTGAAAGCATTTGAGTTTCTAATGATTTATTTTCACTAACTGAAGAACATAAGTATTTATTTTCACTAACTGAAGAATCTAAGAAAAACAGAAGTTCAGGAAATGTTTTTCTGCTCTAGATTTCCTATTTACTTGTATTTCTGCCATGCCCGAGAGTCAACTCATAGAAAATGTAATAAGTTTAAATCAAATTTACTTACAAATAAAAAATCAAATAATAAAACTAGTCAGTGGAATTGATAAGGGGAGCCTGGACTTTGTCCTCTTAGTATTGAGGCCAACAAATGAGTCTCCTATCAAGTCTCCTATCTCAAATCAAGACTCCTGTTATACAGAGGTCTAAGTGCCAGGCAACATAAATAAATACTTCAGCTCCCAGGAGTAATGATAAGGTGAAGACTATCGAAAGCAGAGCTCCTGATTCCCTCATGCCTATGTTCCTGCTATGAAACATGATAAGAAGTTAACAGCCATGACTCCCAAGTGCTGCACTGGGTGACTTCTTTATAGTCATCATACAAAACCCCTTGTCTTACTGTTGTGTGTCTGGCAACAGTGTGAATGCACTGCAGTTGGATGTGTGACTTACAGCGAAAATTCATTTAGAAAGCCCTGCTGGGAAGCAGTTTCACTCCATGTAGCAATATACAAAAGATAGCTCCTCATGCCCAGTCGTGCAGAATGTAGTATTCAGGAGCAGCAATATCCTAATGTAGGTCAGCCTGCCACTGTGTTTCTGCAGGACAGAGGGATAAAACCAGTCATTATCTCTTCTAATACCACAGCAGTGATTTATAGTCAGTTACTTGCATTTTGTCTTATGTGGAGTGCTTGAACTAGGAAATTTTTTAATAAAAGACATTTGAATTTCACACATCAGTCATATTTTTCCTATAACATAATATTCCATAATGCTAGGTAAGGCTCTTACATAATGTAGAGGCAAAAATCAGAACTGTGCTTGATCCAGGCTTTTTGAAACAGAAAAATAAATGCCTCTAGCACATACCACCCACTGTCATTTCTCTCCTAATATGCCCCTGACATCTTCTAATGCAAAGCAGTTTTCCCCAGGGAGGACTATGAGAATAGCATCTTTAAACTGAGAGACAATCTGAGCCTGTTTCCAATGGAAGCAGCAGAGCAGGCGAGTCATCCCAGAATGACGTGGTCCCTTCAGTCTTGCAGTTCATGCAACAACGCTAAAAACCAGATACAGACATGTAAATATAAACACATCATACAGAAATAATCTAGCTTCAATGCCACCCCAAATGACTAAGAATGAATATCCCAGTCAGTAGGTATAGATCACCAAACAGAAAGCTTTTATTTTTTTCAGTTTGATGCAACAAAATGCCTTGGTTCTGTCAAATAAACACAATAGTAAAGATGATGCATTGAAGCTTTTCAGTACAAGGATAAAAGCTATTTAGTTTTGACACAAGCATATGTAATTTGTTGCTCTGCTGTGACTTTCTGCTTCTCTCTTTAAACTACTGTTTCTCAGTAAACTCTTTGTTCAAGCAAAGTTATTCATTTTACTCTATATTTAAAATGTTTAAAATTAAACAGCATATCAACGGTTTATATGTGCTGTGTGAATCTGTGGAAGGTGTGGATCTGCTTTCATGAGTAAAATTGGATCTGTAAGCGGAACTTTGTCATATAAGGCTTTTATTTTTCTGGTGTTCCTAGAATATTCTAAATAAAATAGAGTTATTTATTTATATGAGCAAGATTTTCTCTTGCATTTTGTGCAGAAGCACATTAAGTGCTCATACCTAGCTGGATTATAGGACTACTGTAGCCAGTGTATTGGTGTGAGTTCAGCATAAATAAATAAGCTGTTAACCATGGGTGGTAGCTATCACATTTGCAAATGATGTTGAGAGACTAATAAAATCCTGAAAGTTAAATATAAGCTTGTATATCCTGATGAATTTAAAATACAAGAAACAGTTATTCCACTTATCAAGTAGGAAGGAATACATAGCTCACTGCAACACAATCAGTCCCCCACAAAATCTTAGTGTATTATCAGTAAACTCTAAGAAGGCATAGAACGCAATCTTAATTCTGCAAAAGGAAGGTAAGAATTGTAAGCTACAATGCATTTACTTTATAAGTATATATAGTTGCACATATGTATACACACAGAATGACCTTCATCTAGCCATTTATAATCCAAGTCCCATACATATATCTTATTATAATCAATACAATTATACCATGTTCTGTTAAATTACATGTATGATTTTTTTCTCAGTAAGCATCATTTGGACTTTTTTTATGAAAAGCAGTCTATGTTTACATAGGCAGTATAAAACATTATCAGGTAATATATTTAAGAGGAGTTACTTTAAAAAGTTTAGGTACTAAAAAAGGAGGAGTAATTTGAATCAAGTCACTCAATTTACAGGTAAGAAGTAAATGCGTTTTGGTGATATATGCCTTTTCTTATGCATAATATGAATAATTAATTTACTTATTAGATGGGTAATGTAAAATTTATAAGTTCATATGCTTAAAATATTAATTTCCTTTCAAATTATCACATTTGTAACAAAAGATGTGATAGTTCAATACATTATTCTCAATTACAACTTCCAACAATAGATGGATTTAAACAGATGGTTGGGCTTGCTTTGAATTTCTTAAGTTTTAACATATATAGTTGGAATCTTTAATGTCAAAGTTTTCTTTGACCTACCCTGATATGAATAAAGCACATAGCTAAATTAGTTTCTTAGCAGATATTTTGTCAGCTACAATCTCAACCATAATATGAAAGAACCCCATGAATGCCAGAGGTGATGTGATTAATAGTTGAGAAATATAATGGTTCACATTTCTATTTCTCTTTAAAATTGATTCTCTGAATATTTTATGTTGTTGCTCTGTAATCTCAGGTCTCAGTAATTTATTTAAGTAATGACTCACTTCAGAGCATTTTGAATGGGATAATAATACATGCCTGTGGACAGTATAGGATGAGCAAAGGCCAGCAGTTCTTTGACTTCAGTTTCATAATTCATTGGACTTTGAATGGACTTGTGGGTTCATTTTCCTGACTGGCATTATCTACAGATGAACCGAGTCAGCTGAAGAAGGTTCATGAACTACATCTGTAACTGGGTGACAGGCAAATTTGAAAGACACAGGAGGGTCTGGAGGTAAGCATTACAGGGCTGGAAATTATTTGATGGTTTCTTCGTATTCCAAACCATTAGGCAGGAAACCCTAGAACCAGTTTAACCCTGTGGTCATTTGGTCTAAAGTTTAGTATCTCTTCCCTTTGCCAGAAGCCAGATTATTTTCTATTACCACAAAGCAAAATTTCTTTCAGCTGAAGAAGTTTTTAAAAACAACCCCAGGAAGATGGTGCAGGCCAGCAATGCTGTACCTTACAGCAAATTGCAGCTGTGTGATTTCCAAAGCCACATGTGACATGTAAAAAAGGCTCTATCAGCTCTGTATCCACAACATGACTTTTACCACTCAGCTGCATACCATGAGAAAAAGTATCTACTTGTTTAAGTCTGTTAACTGTTAAGTCTATTTCATGCATGACAGTTCTAATTTTTGGAATTTATTTTTATAATATATTAAGTATTATTCTCATCAGTAATTTCTTTTCCATATTGAGGAGTCCTAATTTTTAAAATCTCCTGCGATGGGTGCTATTCCATATCTTTGAACATTGTTCTTGATTTCTGTGTGCTTTCTCTAGTTTTCCTATGGGATCAGACTGTTTTACTGAGTAGTTGAAATGTGGAATCACTCTGGGTTTTCGAAGTAGCATAATGACACTTTCTAATTGCTTTTCTATTATTGGTTAATAATTCTTAACACCAGATTTATTTATGTTGGCTTTGATGACTGCTTAGCAAATATTTAGATAGAAAGAGTAACTCAAAATATCCTCCCTGAGTAATAACAGTTTATTCTCAGCTCATGGTGTAAGTGTAGATTGGGTTGGCTTTGCCTTTGATCATTACCTTGCATTTATTTCACTTTCGTCCACAACTTTAGTACATGCACTAAGTATCCATTGATTGCTTTGTAAGTCTTCACAGTTTGCTTTTCTAGAGTATCTTTGACTCTATCAAACAATTCCAGTCTCAGTGTAATGCCTAATGGTACTCTTTACACTGAGAAACCTTACAAAGTATTCCTGTACTTTCTTTCCTGTTCTTAAATCAGTTTTTAAGATCATGTCATTCCATAACAGGTTTGATGAAGGACCTCATCAAAAGCTTATTGGAAATCCAATTGTATTAAATCAATCTGATTATCCTTATTCAAAGTCTTGTTGGCACCTTCAAGAAATTGTACTAGATTAGCTTTCTACGTAAACTATATTTACTTTTCCCCCACATGTCCTGTGAATTGCTGTGTCTACTTGATTTTGCTGTTTCTAACAGTCTCTAGACACTTTTTAAGGATATTTTTAAAGAATAGAACAGGCAGATTTTGAATTTTTCTAGCATGTTCACCCCAGATTCTTAAAGCACTTAAAAAAAGGGATTTTCAAAGCTGGTCATCATTAAAGCTGAGCTCCTAAAGGTTCCAGATTATTAGCAGAAATCATCACCAGGAAGTTTCAGCACCTTTCATGTTAACATCATTTAGAGTACATAAAAGTCCTGTATGCTGAGGGTCCAATAGTATGATTTGTTCATTTTTTTGTACAACAGATCTATAATCATTCTGTATTACCAGTGGCCATTCAGAGGCCACTGAATGGTCCGCTGCTTAAAAAACATTTCTACAGTTTCCTCTTTATCCCTTAGATGGCTGATATTATTGTCATCACGTCTTTATATTATTTGGCTGTTTTCTTTGATTTTTAATTGTGCAGTGTCTTGGCTCAGGTTCCACTTTAGGAAAGTGGAAGCAACATTGCTAAACTTTAATTGCATGATGAGAGGAGGTGAGAATTTAAGCTGTATTTTGCATAAATCAAACCAGACAAAAATAGAGTTACATTCTATACCCAGACAGAACAAGTTTGGTTTGATGAGTTCTGTAGAAAGATTTATTCAGATTTTGATAGCTGCCGAGGCATGACAGTGTCCCACTCCAATCTGGAAACACCACCATTGATGTAGCAAGGACGGAAGCTGGAGATAGAATGTTGTGCTGAATACAGCCACAGTGCTATTATTTGAAAATTGGATAGGTCTGTTTACAGGAATACTTGTCAGATCCTCAAAGTCAAACAAGAAACTCGGAAGATAATTAAGAGCACACAGGAATATAGTGATCAGACTGAGTGACTATCTCTTTGGCACTACCATCATGCAGGTTTTCTGTACTAACACTAAAGTGAGACTACAAATAATTTTCATGTAAAGAAGCAGTCAGTTGGTGCTAATCATATTTGCATTTCTCATTTCCATTTCAAATATGAACTAGTGACCTTGAACGGAAATGCTCAGTATTTCGTATTAATTTTTTGAGTAAATAAAATTTACCATTATACTTTTATTAAAATGTGTCAAGAATGGGATGCTCCTTAGCAATAGCAAGGACCATACAGATTGCACCATCAACAGCAACTGCACAAGATGCAAAGAGACAGATTGACCATCACAACCTCTCACATTCAGGATGAATCCTTTCAAGTTGTGATAATGTCTGACATAAACCACCTTGCAAACAAGGAAAAGCTTTTTACTTTCAGAGGGCAAAAGTTTTCTTTTCCACAGGAACAAATCGTAGCAGCATCTTCTTGGCTGCCAGAATCATGTAAAACTGTACAAGACACCAGGTACCCCTTTCACACACTTAAATTGGGATGTTTCTGTCATCTGACCCATTTTCTCACAAGGTATTCTTTCCTCATAAAATATAACTTGGCAAGAGGCAGCCTGAGTTCAAGTTAAACTGCTGTCCAAAGTCAATTAATTTTCAATTGGCATACTGCATCTTTTATGTATACATAAAAATTATCATTTCACTAACATGACAGTTGAGAAGCCAGTGTAGAAGTTGAAGGTCCAAGCTAGACAAGGAGTTTTCCCCTTTTCGATTCCTTCTTGTAGGGATAAAGCTTAGATAGTAAGCTGAATATAACATAAGGTGCACATATTGTGCATTTATGTTCCGTGTTTTGTATGATGTCTATATTCTTTTGAACATTTCTTTTTCACACAAGCTAAACAAAGTGTGAGCAATGAGATCATATTAAACTCACCTAATCTGAAATTTGGTTAGACATGATAGAGCTGGAAAAGAGTCAGCAGTGGTTTTGGTATGTACACCATGACAGAAGCTTTCTCCAGTGTCTCATGAGCTCTGCCAATATTTTGTGTGGATACAAACCAGGCAAGAAGTAATAGATTCCTGTAAGTAGACAGAAGACTCTTTCCACCTGCAGCCCTCTGTGTAGCTATTGTGGCTGTTCTTGCAGTGTGTAATCTTTATCAGAAATATTAAAATTCTTCTCCAGAAGTGAGGAAATTGTATCAGTTTTTCATTACAAAAGTACAGTCCAAAACCTCCTGCAGAACAAACTAAATATTTTCAAAATCCATATGTAAAACCAGCAAGCCAAAAACGTAAGCATACCAGTGGGAATTTGCATGTACATGACTGACCCAGCAATGGGGTATTTACAACATCAGCAACAGAAATTAGCATTAGCTGAATAGTGTAAAGAAACACAAATATAAATAGATAAATAACTTTAAAATATATTCCTCTTTCCACTGTAATCTTTTTATGAATTTCATAGTCTATTCCCATTATATATCACATTATGTTTTTATTACCTGTAATGGAAATAGTCATAAAATATTGCAATATTAATGCATAAAGTTTTACAATAATAATAATAATAATAATACGTTACTGAAAAATCTGTTCTGTATCACTATGTATTTTATTGATTGTGTGACTTACCTCTGATCATTTCACCAGTAATTTTATCTGCCCTGCGATATTTGCTATCTACTCTACTACCCTTCAGTTTCTCTTCACGCTTCCTATAATCCCCTTCCCTCCCTTACAAGTCTTTGCTTTGCAACATTGAATTCAGAAATCTTTTAAGCCAGAAATTCCTTAGGCAAATAATGTCATTTTTATGTGACCTAGGACACTAGGGTCTTGGCCAATATAAATGCTTAATAACACCAACACTGTTTAAGTTATCATAGAAGCTGATTTGAATTTCAAATTACTATGCATGGGAAATAGGTAAGGAATTCAGCTGTGATGAAGTCCCATTAAAATGTTTGCCCCAGAGTAAAAAATGAAGATTAGTACATTTGGCATCAGATACCACTGATAAGTATTTCCATTTTTTCAGGGACATGAAGTTTTATTCCTAGATTCCCCTGACTTACAGTACTTCAAGCATTCAGCACAAAATGGGGGCTGGTGGGGGTAGAAAAGAAAGAAAACTACATGAAACACTAAAGGAGGATATAAAGTGAACAATAACTCAATTTTTCAGGATCACTCAGCCCCACAGAGTTTGACAGAAAATAAGAATGCTGTTTTACCCAAAAATACTCATTAAGCAATCAGTAAAAATTCGTTGACATTTGTAATGTAGGATTATCATAAAGGAATAGTTGAACTGGGAGATCCCTGTTTAATGTCCTGCTCTGAAGCCAATCTTCCACATCCATGATAACGTCCTTTGACCAGTCAATTATTGATTGGTCAAAGATTGTAGATTTTGATGAGAAGTTCTATCCTGAACTTGGTCAAAGAGCAATTCTTCTGCTAGACTTTCCATCAAATTCAACAGAATTGACTTCTTAATGTTCTGAGGAAATTAGAAGAAGAAAATTTGTCTAAAAAATATTAATGAGTCTTACTGAAACAGTAAAATATTATTGAAAAAAGCATGATAGAGATACATGAAATGATCATTTGGAAAACATGGACACAGCATGAAGTGAGTGCTAGAGGGGTTTTTTGTTTTCATTTTTAAATAACACTACATAGGATAGAATATGCTTAAGAGGTGGTGATTTTAGATCTGCTTAAAGAGTCTGAGCTTGTGTTCCATGTGCAAGATTTGAGAGGTTTACTTTGCCTTTCATTTCCTTCTCTCTCACAGAAAATTGGATGCTACATTTGCAGTTATATAACTCAGTTAACACTTAAAGCATACTTTGGCATCCTACATGAAACAAATTCTCTCTATGAAACTATTTTAAAAAAATCTCAGTCCTGGGATAGAGAAAACAACTAACAAACACCCCGTTTACAGAGATGTTCCCTTTATATGTCAGGTTTGAAATATTTTAGAGATATACAATAGAAGAAATGCCACCACAATTTCTGATTTGATGCTTTATGATAAAAAAAAAAACCAAACCCAAGAACATTGTTATTTTTATTACCAACATCATATGCAAGTGACTTGCCTTCAGAGCTGATAATCCAATTTGTTTCATAAAGACGTTTTCAATTTTAGTCTTTTTTAATACTTATAGCAGCTAGAGATTAAAAAGATGTTAATTTCTGAATCATTCTCCATTCTCCATTCTCTTCCATGTTACCATTTCCCAGTTGAAAATTTATGTAGCACAAAATATTGAAACTAACTGGAAAATAAAATTTTCATCAAAAAGAGTAAGTTCAAAGACATTGTAAATAGTACAGATTGTGAGCTGGTTTTAGTTTTTTGAGAAATTGAAATGTGGTCTTCATGACATAATCGGGATGTATATCTTTTCATATACACTTACACTTCAAGCATAGTTTTAAATCGATAGACCTAAACTAACAAAAAATTAGTTTGCTTACTAAGAGTGAACGTTACCTTTTGTACACAACCAGTATTTGATTTTTGCCCAACCCAAATCCTATAATTAAATTGGTTGTTAGATATGTTGTGCTTGAGACTTCAAAACAGGGTTGAATTTTATTTGTAGATGCTTTGTCCCCAAATCAATTCCAGAAGATACAGGGAAGAATTACTTTTAAACATGGAACATGGGTATTAATTCAGATTTTAAGTAAACAATGTACAGTCTTCAGAATAAAGTTGAGAGCAATCTAATTTGTTTCAAAACAGTTAATGTGGCAGGTAAAGGTGTGTGTTAGAACTGCAGCATGCCTCAGAACTGTAAACCTGGCAAATGCATTAAGACTGATCCATTCCTATCCAGGACTCTAGCAGAAGACATGGCAGTTCAGATATTTGAGTCGTTCACTTATTTACATGGTTTTTTATTGGGCTTTCCATTGAGTTCACCAACTATTTGGACATTGAACATGCATGATGACAAGGTCCACTATGAAGGTCCCACAGATCCTGATTTTGTTCAGGCTTCGCTAGGAATCTAACACCTTCAAACTCTATGTGCCCTGTGATCCTCTAAGAGTCCAAATCCCAGTGTCTTTTTTCCCTTTGAAGGTTGCTTTGTTAGTTGAGGATGTTTCTGCAGATACAGACTGCCCACCAGCTATAATATGCTCTATTGCACGCACTGCCATAACAACCCAAATTTAGAACCAGCTAGTGTGGAAAAAGTTTGTTGGATCTTCAGGACTTTCTTGATTAATTAAAGGTTGAGGTCTGTTGATGGATTTGTGAGGAGTTACACAACACAAAAATGTTCCACAGAATCATGAAGCTCACAGAAGTCTACTAAACTCACAAGCAAAGCTTTCTAGCTTTTAAAGACTCTCTGTACATAAATGTAATTAATACATTTGCCATGTATAGGAGTAGTATTGAACCTCAAGCAACCTAAAATTTAATTTAACAATAATATGATAGTAAGCTGTGCTAAGACAAAAAAACCACCACCTTTCAATGTATCTTAGATATGAAAGATGATCTAAAGTCTTTATAAATGTTGTTTAGAAAGTTTAAACACATCAAATGAGGACCAAAACAAAAACCACAAAACTGCTAGTTCCTCCCCTGAACTTTCATTCAGATTCAGTCTGACAATATTTGTCTTTCAAAGATTTTCTTACCATAATAATTTGTTTCCGGGGCTGTGTTGAGGCACATGTGGAAATTGCATAGTATGGTGGTACACAATCTAAATTTGTCTGTGGACAATGAAGTAGAGCAAGGAGGGTACTATAACAAAATTGTGTTTTCATTTTATATCAACCTTAGCTTTATTTTTGAATTTCATGTCAGTCTGGGAAAGAAGGTCTTACATGAAACAAGTTCCTTGTGAGCCATGGTATCAGTATTTTCTAAGATGTAATTTATTGGTAAAGCCTGTTAATTCCTTTGAGAAAGAAAGAGTGAGTCCTGTGCACTTGCTTTGCCTATGCCTGAGCTTGATCATTGTGAATGTCCTTGCCTGTTTTTTCTCTTCTATTCTGTGTCAACTTAGGATAAAACCCCAGCTGTTACCACCAATCTGGATTCATAGATGTGCAATTCCCTAACTTACTCATATGGACAATGTATTCATCCGATAACGCTGTATTTCAGTTTCAAGACAGCGATGGTTGGAGTAGAATAGTGGCCACAAGTAAAAGTAATGAACCATTTAGCAGTTATACTGTAGTCTGTTGCAAAGTATCTCTCGGTGTCTCTCTCTCTCTCCCTACCCATCTGTACCCATAATCATGTAAGAGTCTTTCAAATAGTGACACAACTGAGTGACTATACCGGGTATTAAAATCTAGTTAAAGTTACCATACTGTTTCTGACAGTGACCTCATTAATACTGCTGTATAGCATTTGATTCTTAGAGTGTCTTTAGATAGTTATATTTCTTTGGTGAGTATAAAATACAGGAGTAAAGAGAAAATGACCCGTTCTAGTTGTGATGAGGAATACAATAACCCATCACCATAGCAAAGAGCATATTTTATTTGAAAAATACGAATAAAAGATTTTGTCCCTTTTGTTTATTAAAAGAAAATGTAACAATTTCTATCAGTAACACTTGCATAAGGAGGTATAGTTTACATTACTCTTGTTAAAAAAAATATATATATTTTTGGAGACTTTGGAAAAATAAGGATGGCCCAACACTTGCAACACGCTCCTAATGTTCCTTAGAATGCACTGTGCTATTTGTATGTACTGCAAGTACAAGGTCTTAGCACTTTATAAACCACAACGTAACCCTAGGCAGCATAATTTCATATTCTTCTCTGCATTTAGAATATTCCCCTTGTTACCCTTTGTGTGAGTCTATGAGTTCAGTTAATTCCAGGCTGATCTAATACTTAGATTTTTCTAAAGGATGATTTTACAAAGCCTTAGACCACAGAAATTTTGTAATTCCTTTTAAATATCAGTGAGAATATTTTCATATAGACATTTTCTTGCAGTATTCACAACTTAAACAACTGCATCAATTAGAATTCAAAACCAAAAATTTTTACAATTATTTTGGTTTTCTAAGAAGAATGCAAAAAATAAAGTGCATAACAGTGAAATTACTTTCAACTTTTACAGTCTTATATGTGTATGTAGTAAATGGTAACACTGATAAACAAATTAATTTGTTTTCAATGTATGAATCTTAATCTAATGCCAGTTGAATTCAGTCTCTTCCTTTTCTTTAAAGTGTATTAAATTACATTTTTGACTGTTTGTAGGTTGACAATATATTTTCATATTGTAAAATATTTATACAGACCATTTTCTCAGGTGACATGTCAAGATAACAGCATACTGAGTGCCCTTACCATTACGAGAAAGAAGGTTTGTTTGAAGGAATGCAACTGATTTGGTGTAATGGTACTATTAGTTGAATAGCTGTTGCAGAAATAAAATTGTAAATTGGAAAGCCCTTAAGCACCACTTTGTATGTGCCATTTAACTCCACTCATTATCTTCCAGTTTAAGTAAAACTGACAGTTTTCAGCATTTAGTTGTTAAGAGGCAACAGGATTACTATTTAGGCTAATAGGAAGATATTTGAGAATATGAGTACGCAAAAGGTCCGTGAAAGCTTTAAGCAAAGTCTATACGATCAGACTTAACCATAAACTAGGAAAGACTTTCCCATGGTACTTTCACTGAATGTATACTTTGTTTAAATCAGTAATGCTACAAAATGATCATGCTCTCCATGGCATACAGTGTTAATTTTCTTCCAGTTTAATCAATGTTAACATAGAAATTCCCAAGTATAGTTTAAATTTGTTTCTAGAACACAAAGGACCAATGGAAAAATTTGTGGGATCAGGAAAGTAATCTGTAAACCTGTAAACCTGTAAACCTGCACCATGAGGCCTTTTCTGTGGCCCTGAAGATTTAATATTCTGCTATTTGTCATGCAAACAACACAGCACTGTGATGTGTATTTGAGTAAAAAACATTAAGCATAGAAATCATGCAGACGTATCATGATATAAAAGCACATTTGGCCATCACTGTGGATAGGACATATCAAATGGGACACACCGCAGCATCACTGAAGCAGCGTCTCAATAACCTGCAGAGTTTTAAAGGATTCAGAATTCCTGGGGCTGTGGGTACAATGCACATACAGCAGCAAAGAGAGCATCAGGAATGGTGAAAAGGGGACTCTTCTTTCTCTGAGTTATAACCTCCTTCTCTCATTAACTTAATCAGAACATGAGTGTAAGGAGTGATTACTTGTTTATGTCACTGCACTTCTGTTGGCTTTAAGCCTGAATGTTCTATGATGCAAATAAAAAGAAAACAATGGTGGGAACACTGCTTAAAGCACAAAATACAATTGATTTTCCCTGCTTCTGTGTAGGGCCAGAGGGAACAGACATAAACATAACTAATACCTGATTCTCAAAACTATAATACAACAATGAATGCAGTTTTTATGCAGATGTGGTGCAAAGTATTATGGCCCATGGTACTACTAATGCTGAAAAATTTTCTTCTTAGCACTCTACTTATACAATATAAAAACTTAGATGTTAGCATAAAGCAAGTATGATCTAAATCAAAGGAAAATTCCTCCTCATAAAATCCTGCACTATTGCTTCATTTGGGACAAAACTGAAACATATCTTAACTCTACCCCAAAAAAAAGACAATACATGAACCATTCTCAAATTGAGTATAACTCTTACTGAATTAAAGCATATGTTTAACTTTACTCTATAATGAGAATCTCTCCTTAATTGCATTTCTAGAAGATTCTGTATTTGGTAAAAATAAAAATAAAAAAAAATCTGAACACAGATTATTAAAGTACTTTCAAATCTTCATCAGAACATTGTAGGGTTCGGGGTTTTTTGCCCTCTAAATTGCCTCGTGGGTTCAGATGTTGACAGAAAAGGAAATTTTACAGTTTTCAAGTGGCAAATTAAACAGTGTGGTAAAAACCAATTCTGTGACTACAGTGCAACTAATATTTTTTAGAGTTTGAAAAGTTTCTTACAAAGCTGCTTGCTAATTTTTCCAGAAGGCTGTTTAAACCAAAAGCAGTCAACTACATCTCAGGATATAGTTGTGCATTAAAAAAAAAAAAAAAAAAAAAAAAAATCCTCAAAGCAGAGCTGATCAGAAGTTTCAGTCATATCTAGGACCTACCCAACCATACAGTAAAGAAAGGAAGGCTTAATAATCTGGTTCACCTGTGTGGCCCACAGTAGGTCAGCAAGACAGACCCTTCTATACTAAGCTGAATGTAAGTGGCACCTAAAACACAAAGGGAGGAATCTAGTGGAGTGCACACATCTGCATCAGTCTCCACACCAGCCCAGAGAGTAAAAAAAAAAAAAAAGTACACAGCTTCTGCTCTGTATAGTTTCCCTATCAAACGCATATTGCAAGAAGTCCACTTCCCTAAGCTGAGCTACGGTTTTCTTAGAAGCAGAAAGTTGTAATAGATGGTGAGCATTATAGGTCATAATTTTTCATGGGATATTATGAGCTCCTGGTTCTCTCACAGTATTATCACAAGAAAGACAAACAAAAGGTTAAAGTTTCAAACAAACAAAGGAAAACATGAGAATCTCCTGGATTAGGTGTTAAGCAGCCTGCAATGTTAAGCAGAACTGTGTAGCAGTGCTGCAACGCTAAAAAGTTACTAAATAAGAAGTCAACTTATTTAATACATAGGAACCACAATAATGATACATTTTATTTTTTTCTTCCTCCACTGACTTAAAATGTTCCTGTTCTCATGATGTTTGAAATAGGGAGAAAAAAAGCTTTCTCTGCTTAGATAGAAATTACTCTAAGGGAAATTAAATACCAGTAGATTGAACTAAAAAGAAAAAAGCAACATCATCTTATTCCTTTTGTTTCAATTTTTGCTGTCCCAGTGTCTTACCAGCAGCTGTATTTTGCTTTTAGTCACACACAGAAATAGAGAGACATTATGGTTAAGAACTCTGTGTTTTAAACTAACTGTTGTAGCTCCTGGACTCAGACCAGCAAAAGACTTGAAAAGCTTCATCTGTTGACATAAGTGAAGCACAGTGAACCAAACAACTGCATAGTTTAATGGTGCTGCCATTGTTGTTTTTATTGAAAGAGCCTATGCTTCATCTGCTTTGCTGCATAGAGAGTACTTTGGGCCCATTCCATTTAAATGAATGATGTTCCCATGAAAAGACAAAAAGAAAAAGCACAACACTGAAAGCAACAGTTCCTCTAGCACACAGTAACAGAACAGGTCTTGAGTGATGGGCTAGAGCCATGTTTGAGCTAACAGCTAATGATATCCTCCCTCTGTTAGCTGGTTATGGATGAAAATATTATGAAGGACATAATGAAATGACATCATCTCAATGCAACCTGCTAATTCAATAAGATTAAATCATCAAAGGACCATTTATTTAAGAGGACAGGTGTGGCTTATCCCTTCTGTGAAGGAAACAGACTGTTAGCACTTCTCACACTGATAGTAAACCCCATTGGCTACCTCACATTGGGATCACAAGGCCTACAGCACAGCTAGAAATGCAACATCACAACCACCTGCAAGAGATTTGCTCCTCCATTAGCTATCTTCCTAAACAGGCATGACCATAAACTTACTGTAGCTTAGAAGGTGTTAAGCATATTGCAATAAAAATGTCATTGCTTGGCTTTACTTTAGGTATTATTACAGATACGGTACCACGGACTTTATTGAGCAATTAAAAAATATACACAAGGGACAATAGCTTCTTTTTTCTGTATTTTTCAAAATTTGACTTTCTTCCAATTGGAGAACCCAGTTTCAAATATGAAAAGGGCACTTGTTCTACAGTAACTGCGTACAACTTGCTCAGTTCCAAGTACAGTATTCATTTTTTGTTACCGTTGTCATTATATCTCCAGTTGTTTAGGAACTTCTCTGCTCTGGGAATTACACCTAAGTTGTTCTTTCTGATTCTATTTCCCCATAGAGTTCAGCTAGCTTCTTGAATTCAGGTCCCCAGTCTCCAAGGTAATTATAATCCTGGTCAGAGTGTGTTGTGGCTGAATCCAGAGAACTGATAGATCCAGCTTCTGATCTATGACCCTCATAGGCATATGTCTGTAGGGAGTCATACGGGGGCACACTAGGGTCCAGATCAGCTTCTGCCAGTCTTTGTTTAATGAACTCCTGAACGTCTATACTGTCAAGGCTTGAGGAGGGATGATGCCTGGGCACAGGCTTCACCTCAGGACGAACATCCCTCCGGTATTTTAGCTCCTCAGCAGCTGATGGATTCCGCAGTGCTGTGATGTCAAATGCTTCTGTGTCTTCTTCTCCACCACCCTCATCATCATATGTCACAACATTTTCCCGGACGTCTTCTTCTGAAATGATCAAGGGCTCCTTCTTGCTGCGTCTTAGGGTGATGAAAAGGACCACAATTGCTAAAGAGAAAACTGCAGATATTAGAGTAGGTTTAAAGTTTACATCTGAGGTAAGTAAATATATGCTAAAGAAATAACAGATACTATGTCATGAATACAGAGGTGTAATATTTTCAGGCTAATATTGTTATTTGGGATCATTATGTCAGGCGTGTGTCTAAAACAAAGGGTCACCAAACCTGTCCAGTCTGAAAAGTGTACTTCTATTCCTAAGTGAGCAATGCCTTTGTTGTGTAATGTGTACCTGAAGATAGGTTTCTGTATGCTTGGAAAGCACCCATGACATCCATACAGCTGTGTTTGACATAGCAACATGCCAGAGTGCAACAGGCTGAGACCACACAATTAAGGGGAAAATTAATAATGCTGTACTGAAACTACAAACTTCCAATACAGCCCAGTCTTCCAAAGGGTCAGTAAAGAGCACTCTTCTGCTGCATATTTTCTTTGCAGGGATTGCTGAGGTTTCTTAAGCCAACAGTGAAATCCACTAGTTGGATTACTAGGGATTTCATAAAGGATATAAAAGGGGATAACATCCTTTCAGTTAAATGAGAAATTAGTAACTAGGGCTGACGTTTTTCAGAAGCATTGTTAAGGGCTTTCAGTCCTTCATTTAAAATGTAAAAGGTTTATTTTTTCTCTTGCGAATATTCAGTCTTGTATGATAAAATATAACTTGATAAATGAAATGTATTAATATACATTTTAAAAGAGCTTTCTGACAAGGAAGTTTTGAAGTAAGCTGTGAGGAAAGTAGTCTTTAGACAATGTAAAGCCTTTGGAAAAAAATCCTCAAAATCTCCTATGTGCGGTCATGCTGCAATTCCCATTATATCTTGCTGTCTCTATAAGAATGCAGAAAGGCACGAGTAGTACATAGGTACGTACTCAGCAAGTTGTGCTTCTGCCAGGAAAAAAAAACCCAAAAAATAATGGGTAACATTCAAATTGACCTAGTGGAAAAAAAAAAAAAAAATGCACTTTCAATGGCATTTATCTAATGGAGTCATCTTATAGTCTCATATATCCCTTGCCCTGTGGATTATGCTGTGCATTGCTATCAGCTTATCCCACATTAAGAACTGGCTTTTGTAGAGTGCTAATGGTGCTTCTTACAGTGTAATGCATTTCAAAAAGTTTTCCTCATCTCTTTTCTACCATTTTTCACACTGTTCTAGACATGGAATTAGAGTCAGTGGCTTTTTGAAATCTTTCCAAATTACAGCAAAAATATCTGCAGTGCTAATTACTTGATAACCTCTGAAAAATAATTTCTAGTGGATTCAAGATATAAATGTACTTTAAAGGCATCTTTCCCTATTAATTTTAGCTGAACTTTTCCTCCCTAATCACAGCTATGTGTTTCTAATTACCTCCTACTACCAGGCAGCCTCTGGTTCAAAAACATATCATATTAGAAATTTCTGCCCTGTCACGCTCAGAGATCCAGTGGAAGGACAGCATTACTTAATACTGAAAATGGCTTACCAAGAAGAATTACAACACAGAGCAGGATTGCGATTAAAGCTCCTGTGCTCAAGCCAGCCGAGGAGAGGAAAGCTTCAGCATGACAAGTTCTTACACGTCCATCTCTCTCACATGCACAAACCCTAATTGTGAGAGTACTGCTGCTGCTGAGAGGGGGCACTCCACCATCAGAAATCAAAACTGGGAGGTAATAGATATCCTGAGTGGTTCGACTGTATCTCCTCCGTCTTGTCAGGATACTGGCTGTATTATCTACAATATCAAAACCAGAATATCATTTTAATGAAACAAAAAATGAAAAATGTTATTGACAGTTTGTTTCCCATCGAGTAGAAGCATGGGGCATCTTAAAACTAGACAGTCCTAATCTGTGAAAATGCACAATCTAGAGTTAAAATTTGTCAGGCAGGATTTGTGGCCGATGAAGGCAAAAGAGGAGGCAGGGGAAAGTATTTAGCAATACATAAACAAGATTATTTAATGCACTTTTCTTAGAGTCTAAATGAACAAATGAACTTTGACAAACATTTTGGGCCCAGTTTGCAAGCGTTCTAATCCCATGTTATGCTGTTGGTAGTATATGGACACTTGTAAATGTAAATACCTGGAATTCTGAGAATATCTGTGGCGGAATTCATCCACAACATAAAATTCTCTTGATTCTCAGAAGAATGTTAAATGTTCTTTAGTAAAAGTTAAAATAAGACTTTCATGTTTTACTATTTGTGACAGGTTTTAGAGATCAAGTGAGCTTTCAGAAAACATTTGAAAACAGCGAAGCAGAAAACAATGGCCAAAGACCCATGCTGTGGAGAGGTCAGGAGGAAGAAGGGAAGAGGGAAAGGAAGGGGAAAAGAATAGGTATTATATATGCTAAACTGGTAGAGGTTAAAGGTAAGTAAGCAAAGGGGAGATGTGATGTAAGATTTTGTCACTACTATGTTACCTACAGGTTCATCTGGCATATATTACAGTCAATGAAAATAGTAATGCTTATTACACACACATTGCAAGAGCATTCACAGGCACCAATTAGATTAGTAAGATGCTACCCATATCCCTTTAATTCCAAGAAATTAAGGGGCATAGAGAGAGTGAAGGGGAAGAAATGCTATGGTAATAGATAGATATATCTTATATTCATATGTGTAAAATTTAATTTGTTGCCACCACTGTAAAAGTACTGGCCCCTGAATAAGAGCCCATAGATAAATCAAACAAAATTGGAGACAGTGAGAAATCAGAGAAATGAGCAGTTGTGGAGAGAGAGATGGGGACTGAGAAATAGGAAGAGAAGTTGGAAGAAAAGAGCTTTCCTCTTGTACTGTTTGTCCATGATTAACGGTCACACAGTTTTCAAATTGTGGGATTGTGGGTTTGGAATTTTTTAACAACACAGGGGTTACAAGTGCAAAAATAAGTCTGCTGGGTTTCTTCTTCCTATTAACAAACCAGAAAATTTCTTCTATTTCCTTAACGCTGTAGGTACAGCATTATATGCGTTTATCATAATCTATGGAAAAATGAAGTCTGTGGCACTTCTTGAAAATCTAGTGCAACAATACAGCTAGTGTGGCATATTTTAGCCCGTAGGACTGATTACTTTCTACATGCATATTTGAATGGAGAAGTTAAATTTTTTGTTTAAAGTTGATACAAACTGTTTACCAGATGACTACTCTTCATGCCACATCTTCTGTCAAGCTCTGTGCCAAATTTTAAAACATTCTTTTTAACTCACTTATCACAGTGATAAGTGGTACTGAGAAAAACTGGTAGTATAGCCCCACATCAGCATATCATAACATAATATATTTGGTAACAGGTTTCACACAAGAAATATATATGAAGTGGGAAGCGATACCCTTGCTGCTGAGCCAAGAACCGAGCATCAGGTTCCACTGCATTAAAATTCATTAGCTTTTCTTCTCCACCCTCCCTACTTATCTTCTCGAAAATCTCCAGCACGGTGAGTTTGTTGTATTAAGTATTGTTCTCGCTCGCAGTGGGTGCAAAATATGTTTTGTATTAATTTACTTATTTGCATCAGGCCTTGAAGTCCTCTTCTACTTATTCATGTCAAGGTATACTTTTGATGACTGAATCCCAAGATTCATGCCAACTTCCTCTTTAGAGGCATGACACCAGCCACTTATAATACAATTTATATTCATTCCATTTACAGCAACCTATTGAAACCAGAATGAGATGAACAGATAATTCTTTCATCTGAAAAAATCTGACACAGAGTAAGATCATCACGTTGTGGAAATTATATTTCCATAGAGATTATAAAATACCTATGATAACTCTTTTCTATGAAGTTACTTACTACACACACGCAAAATAAAAAAGTGTTTTCAATAACCCTGCAGAAGAAATGCAACACAGAGGTGATTAAAAGATATATAGTAAATCAATATTTTCTTCTGATATAGGATTGTGGAAGATTCCTATATATCTATAGCATATGACATGCAGAAATATTTCTTTCATATTTATAAAAACTCTGTTAAACTTTAACTCTTCTCCTTATTGCTTAATCTGGGCTTGTGAAACCGTACGAAAACATATTCTGGTATTCTCATTAATGCTGATTTTTTTCATTATCTTATTGTTAAGAAATAAATGATTTCCACATTATTCTGCAACTAGAAAAGGGAACCAAGTGTTCTGTGTTATAATTGAGTCAACTGATTGAAGAAATCAAGTTTGATATCCCTGAAATTCAGATTGCATTTATTGTATAAATAAAACTCTCCCCTAAAGCAGACTGAGCAGTGGCCTTAAGACCATAATTACAGACTAGACCTACCCGTGGAGGCTTTACTAGGCTCTGCTTGTCTATTTCTAAGATATACAGAGAAGTCCCAAGTCTTATTTTACAAATTTGGACCAGCTTATTCTTTAAGACATGTATGGTCTTTTACTTTTATTTAAATGCAGTACATGAACAATCTCAGTAATCTATTTTAAAATACTCCTAAACCAAGCAATCTTATTGAACACATATTACAAATATGTAGACTGCCTGCATATCTTTTAATTTTTCAGCACATATATTCATATAATCAGGGGGTAAGCAGCTGTTTTATCTTTCTGCTACATAATGTTGCATAAAAAGCTTTCACTTGCTTATTTTTAAATATATTTCCCATTTACCACTCACTCATTTTTTTTGTGCTAGACTGTCATTCTCAACTTTCCTAATATTGCTGGAGGACACAGATAAAATCTTCAGTGGTTCAAAGAGGGAAACCACCATAGAATACAAAATGACCTTCAGCTGGTCTGCCTGTCAGCTGCCAAAGCAGTTGCAGATTGAGCTCTAGATACAGCCCAAGAGCAGAAATAAACACACATATCTGTGATTAGTAGGGAACTTCAAATGAATACATATTTTGCATAAAAAGAAGTTAATGTTCGCAGTATATATATAAGGTGATGACTGCTGCTTCTGCCTTTCTACATTCAGAAGAAAGCTTCATCATCACCTCCTCCATATGCATGAAAACTCCACTGACTTTCTAGTTGTTCAGATTCCAATTTAGAATTGCTTTGCTTCCTTGAAATGCAACTTGTTACAGATTATTAGCAGAGCTCCTCTCTAACAATGTCTCTTTTTATCTCCTGCAGTTGCAGGTTATTAAACAAAACAAGACCAGGGAACAAGTACGATCTCTGGAACACCAAATGTTCATGCTGCTAAATTTTAGAACTGTCCCTGGTATTTTATTGATCTGGGCCAACTAGGACTCTCTCACATAAAACCCAGCCACAGTCAGAGTTACTAACATACACCAGGGACCCTTCCCAGCAGACAGTATGGACAAGAGTGCACCAGGTTTGTCTCCTCCCATTTTACACAGTGCTTCAATATTACTCCAACAGCCTGTGGATCCTTAAGCATCCCTAAACTGCCTTGTGCTACACAGTGTGCAGCACATAACTTCCTTTCATGACATGGTAACATTGCTTTGTTGTGCTGCAATGCAACTTTCACATTATTTCATAAACTCAGAAGAGAAAAAACCACACAATAATGAAATCTCAGCTCCACTGGGTACTACACAGGGTCCAGAGAAGCTACAAGGCCAAGTGCTATGTAATGTACACAGTCTGTGTTATTAAGCTTCATTGCAAGAAAACAGTCACAGTCCTGTCTTACTCTGTGGGATGCTGTTCTTTTTTCCCCTCAGCACCAATACTACCACAACAAACTAAAATCTGAGTGGTCACCTAGAAATCTCACTGAAGTCATTAGAGAAGTGCAACACTCCCATATGCACTTTTTAGCACATGTACTTATCAACTGAAAGAGAAAGCAATTTTAAAGAAGTGACAGTTCTAAGAGGAATTATATTTCAAGTTACAACAAATAATGACAATCATACAACAAGGTTATCCAGAAATAATGCCTTAGAAACCTAAGGATATGTTCAAGGACTCAGCTTGAAATGTAATTCCCTATTGGTAGTAAGTGACATTATATCCATGAGCTAATCATTAATATTAACATCTGCCATGTCTCTCATCCTAAGAGAAAAAATTCTCAGATGTTATACTGCTAAATCCAAAAGGTGACAGCAAGTGTTATTACCAGTAAAAAAACAGTCTTTCAATTCTGCTTAATACTCTGTTTCTATTGTGGTATCTATAAGACCCAAACACTTCAGTTAAGCTTCGTTGTCCATATAAGTAAGAAAATCCTACAAAATTTTGTCCATGTGAATCTTCCTGGACCTATAACCAAAGAAAGCCTAGTATTCAAATCTGAGCAGGAAAGCATAACCTCCTCCTCCCATCCTCTGGTATAAATCTAAAAAAAAACAGTGAATGATGCAGTATCACCATATAGCTACAGAAGCAGTGATGAAAATGTGGGCTGAAAAGAAAAGCATCAGAGACCAAATATAATGAAGAAAAAGTGAGGAATCCTGAGCAGGAATCTAGCAGTAATGAAAGGATTTAAGCAGAGAGACTATTGGCAAAGAAGTAAAGGAAAGAGCATTGAGATGTGAGCATGTATGCTATATGGATAACTGTGGACAGATGGGGGAAAAATTGTGAGGAAAATAAATGAAAACTGTGAGAAAAACAAAAATAGAAGACCAAAATGACAACATGGACAAACTAGACAATTCAAATAATCTGAAAAAAACTATAATTAAACCATGTTTCTCTGGGGTGGGAGGTCTTGCCAAACAAAGAACTGACATTTTTATACTACACAAAATAAATACAAATTGAAAAAAAAGATATTTTTTCTTTTAATATTTCTTCTTTCAATATTAAATTGTTTTTCTCGTATCATTAGCATCATAGAATTAAATATTAGTATAAGACACAATTTTAGGCAAAGGAGCCAGAATCAAATTTTTAATTTCAAAAATTTACTATGGTGAATTCACGTTATTTGCATTCTCTTGAGTAATAACTAGATTTCTGTAGAAGCAGATGCAATATGACATATACCCAGGAGATTCTGTAACAACCAACACAATTATAAGCATTCTCAAAGAAACATTGTAAAGCTTTTCCTTCAATGCAGTTTCACAAATTGTAATCATTTGGGCACTGGCATGGAAATTTTCTGTTCCCAGTATCATCAGAGGTGTTAATTCTCACTATTACTCCCACTATTACAGAGTTACATATAGTAACTTAGCACATGCCTTTGTGTACATATAAATAAAATGCTGTAAAATAACTCAGCTCTCACATACTTTTCTTTCTCATTAAATCTTTTAGAATGCTTTACCAATGAGATCTCTAACATTCTTACAGAGAAGGAAACTGCACCTAAGAACTGATTTTCAGAAGATCACTGAGAATCACGGATAGTGGAAAATGGCCAAAGCTAATGACATTGGCTTAATACAGAAATCATGTCTCTAATGTTCCATTCAGCGCTCTATTCTTGAGGACAATCCTATGTAAAGGTATATCAACAAAATTAATAGACACTAAAAGTTTAGCCAAACTGCAGTAACAAATGCATCCTGACAGCTATTCTGATGTTCAAAGCTTCCATGTTTTAATTGTTTACATTCCTTATCAAAAACTGCTGGAGGACCCATTGAGAGAAGAACCAGAAAGACAGCAACTTTTAAGAGAAGAATCTTATCATGAAACAAAAAAATCCCCCACACTGTAAAAGCTACAGGCAGCCAAGTATGAAGACAGACACTGATGACCTAGGAAAGCATTTACTGAGGGAAACAAAAAATAATTAAAAAAAAAGTTATATCAACAAAGCTAGTTTGAAAGGGAGGAGAGGAGTCATGGATTGAGAAATTGCTTTGATACCTGAAAACAGATACAGCATATAGACAGGGAAAAGAAGTGTATAGAATAGCAGCAATAGCACTAGGATGATGAGAACTACAGATCTGATTCTTCTAGACCTGGAAGGAAAGATCTTTTTATCTCAATAGATTTAAACTGTGAACTTCACCCCTGAGAAGTATGATAAGAACCAGGACTCACTGGAGGTGAAAGGGCTGACTTCTAAGGAAAATTAACAACGCCAACATAGGGAAAGAAAGATTTATCTGATTCCTTGTGGAATTGTCTCATTTCATGATCTAAACTTTCTAAAATTTGGGCTGTGCTTTACAAACATGGCAATTAGAATTTAAGATTCATCTCAAGTGGATCTGAAGTTACATATGGGAAATTGTGCATCAGCTCTTCACACTTGGAAGATGTGGTAGTTTATTAAGCCAGACTGCACACTGTATACAAGGCTGTTATCACATTCCTCTTTCCATCATCTCTACCTTTTTGGATTAAGCTTCTGAACTAAGAAAAGAAAGGAGGTCACAGGAAAATCAAGGAAGCTGAGATACAGTGATAACACCATGGAAGGTGACTACTGGAGCAATTTGGAGTATACTCATTTATTATTCACAATTTGAGAATTCCTTTGACATTATACATTACAGGCAGACACAAGAGAAATGGAAGTAAAAAAAAAAGAGAGTAAAAATCTGTTTATAGCTTAAGGCGTGTTTTAATTTTCAGCTCTGCTTATATCAGCAGTTCAACTTCTATAAATTTTCTGAGAAGTCATAACTAATTAAAACCAAAGAAAATATATTGGAATGATTTGCATTTCTTGTATTTCTAAAGTTAGAGCAGTTAATTTGTTTATGTGGGACTATATTGATAGGCATTTCTCTTTCATTTCCTTACTGATAACTCTTGTAATTTTTTTATTTTTATTTTGTGCTTGTTTCAAAGCTATTGCCAATGGGCAAAAAGCTACTACCAATTTCTAGTTCAGTCGGTAGCAACAATGAAAAGCAACATATAAGACTTTTGGGGCCTGAAACATGGTTATTTGCTATGGGTTGGTTTGTGAAACACCAACAGGTAGCAGCACTGAAAAGACATGCATAAAGAACCTATACACTATGCACTAACTTACCTAGCTGATCAATCTTAGATCCAACTTTTTAAAATCAAACAATGATCAAAGATGTTCAGACACCCAAGGAAGAAAAATATCTCCCTCTATGATAGCTAGTCCTGGTTTTCTCTCCTTTATACTTGTGGTAGAATTCCTTTTTGACTTTCAGATGTTGACTCAGTGATAATATCTGCTCAGACATGCAACACGTTTACAGTAACAGCACTTCTATGGACTGTACTTACAGTCACCTTGTATAAAGCTGACTTTGCACTTTTTCAGATACCATTTCTGTCAAGTTACAACCTGTCTTCTTTACAGGATGATATTTCATGGAATGGCAGTAGTAACTTGCAATATACATAACGAGAGCAATCGTCGCTTTGATGTAAATGAAGGCAGGAAATATGTAGCTGTTTCCCACTCATGTTGGGTTGCAAAGCGGGGATTTCAATCTAATCTTTTTCAATGCCACTTCAGATGCTCTAGAGCAACTAAGACATCGTCTGGTATCTGGCATGCTTATTTGCAACTTTAAAGCTCTAAAGTCAGTTCACTGGCCTGCTACAGATGTCTTGTGCAATATGGTTGGAGGTAAGAATTTTGCACATATCAGGGAAAAACAGATAGACAGGAACTTCTGCAAGGGATTTCACGCTGGGGTAGGATGAATTACTCTCTGGAAGTTGCTCTCTCCCCAAATAACAGCAATGCCAAGTAAAACTGATCTTTTTTTTTTTTTTTTTTTTTACTCCTTTTTGATTTGTGACACAGGAAAAATGTTAATTTGCATCACAGGCATGGGTGGATGAACACATTACAAATTTCATTTTATACAAATGCCACTGAATTCATTGTGCTCCAGATTTTATAGAAAAACAGGTCTCTACTTCTGTGGGTTTTAAAGTATCATGTGGCATAACATTAAGAAAAAGGAATCTCCAAAGGGATAGTATCAGAAAAACATGACCTACCTTTGTTCCAACTCCAGAATATTCTCCATCACTGGGCAATTTTCAAAAGGCCAGATCTTTGAGAAAAGTGGACAGAGGGGAAAAATAAAACTGCAAATATTTTTGTGAAATGAAACCTTTGGCCTGAAGAAATAAAAGGAGAGGAGAACAAATGCTAAGCATTCTCTAGGGAGCTGTTCTTCCTTGAAAGTAAGGTAAACTTTGTCTACTTTCAGAAGTCGGCAGTCTCAATTTATTAAAGTAAGAGAATGTACAAATCTTATTGGTGGCATTGGGTGAATGTGCACAGTCTCTGCGCAAACCCTTATTGTCCAGGAAATTTACAATACCCATTGAGGAATCCATGGTAGACTGTATATCTTGTGACATAAAATACCACCAGCAAAACAGTGCTTTGTAAGTGCATAAAAATCATAGATGTTCTCTTGCACCTAAGTGAACTGTTCTCTGAGGGTTAAATCTTTTGCCAGCCCCCTGAAAAGTGTTGTTGAACTTCTGAAAGAGGTCTCTAGTAGGTAACAAAATAGGCAGAAAGAAGGAATGATTTTTTTATACTCAGAGAGAGAGAAAGAGAGACACTATGCAAATGTATGTGTTTATATATTAAAGGTTAGGTATATCATAACAGTAACATATGCTCACATGCATTTTCCATCAAACTAACAAATTTTGACAAATATATCAACCAGTCTTTCAGCATCTGGAAAAGTACTTTGATTCTTCCAGGATAAGAAAAGGTATATTTTTAAAATTCAGTACTTCAAAACAGTTCTAATGTGAAGAAGTTCTTTCATATTTCCTCTGATTCCCCAACAGAAAGTGGTTTTAGTCCCATACTGCCCTGGCAGATTTTTAATGGGACATCAAAAGCAGATATTTCTTATTAGGCAAAAAGTGTAAATTTAAGATATTACACACAAGTGAAAAAAGCATTAAAAAATTATCTGTGATAACTTCTGAAAAAACAAAGAACACAGACAACAATGAACTGAGTTATGTAACATCTGAACGGCAACATAAAAGCACCTCCAAATACTTGAAAAAGTATTTGGCTACCCACGTTGTAATAGAAATTGTGACATTTTTCTGAACAGAATAAATTGTAAACAGCCCTGTTTAATTAAAAAAGCCTCCATTAAGTACAATTCTGAAACAAAAAGGCATCTTCTCCAGGTATTCTCTCTAAAATTGCAGGAAATTGTTACAACAATGTGTTTTCTTTGTATAGCAAAGAAATTCTATTGCAGCCCTTGTTCTGTCTTGCTTACATGTGTACATATACTGCATCATTTTGTTGACTGTCCTCTTGTTCATATTCTTAAGCATTTACTCTGTCTGAAGACTATTTTGTCAGCATATAAAAAACTTAAAATATCAACAAAGGATCTACTGTAGCTTAAGCATCCAGTCAGTAGGGGAGAAGGTAACATATTCTGTCTTTTCCATTTTTTTTTTTAAATGAAAATTGTAAACACCAACAGAATCCAGCAGGTGATCCAAGCAACTCCTAGGTTCTGCTAGACTGCATATTTGGTGTAGCCCTGCAGCTGTCTCCTGACCTATGTTTCCCTGAGGGTTTTAAGCTCTGCATTATGAGGGTGCATATTCAAAGGCTGGAGTTTAACAGTGTGGATTGTTACTGAGTAAAGGCAAGACTTCAGGCCCAAGAGATAAAAGTTTAACTGGTCATATGATCAGTTATCTGAACTGATGCTTTAATATCTATTTTCTCTGCTGAAGCCACAGAATATTATTGACCTGAATCATACACATGCTGAGACTGTATATTGCTACAGTCTGTACAGGTAGGTAGGGACAAACTTCAAAATCTTATGATTGTGCAAGTCCTCTAGATTTCAGTCAAAGTGCATAGATATAAGTGTAAATATCTAAAGATCCCATTCACTGCTGTAGAGTCTTTTGATCTTGTAGCTCTACTGATGACAATGGAGTAGGGGAACATTCATACAATAGTGTATTTGGGCTCAAAGATCAGAATTCTGTTATTCTGAGTTATGAAAACAAGGGAAGAAAATGTCTACTGAGATTTTTTGTGAAATGAAACCTTTGTCCTGAAGAAATAAAAGGAGAGGATGACTGGATCCAGAGATGACGGCAAGAGAAATATAGCTTTGCAGTGACAGGTACAGCTACCACTTTCAATGTGATATCAAGATTTTGGTTTTTATCATTCTGCAAAACATTACTGAAAACTCTCTTAAGGTAATTGCTGCAGTTTTTTATTTAAAAAACATAACAAACAAACAAATAAAACCCTCCAAGGATGCCAGCCTTTATAGAATGATTAAATCCAGAGTTAAAATAACAGCTATCTTGTGTTAAGAGCATTCTGATTCTTTTTAACGGCTGATGCTCAAAAATATGAGTTTTCAAAAGTGCAAACTTGTCAAAGACATCAGAAAAGCCTCTTCTGCCCACCATCTCTCAGCTATTTCCTAGTACAGAAAGCAACAGAAATTCCATTTCTGAGTAGGAATAGATAGTAAATATGAAAGTCGTAAATGATAGATAACTGGATATTGTCAATGCACTTTATCAGTGTTTCACTGTTACATAGACATTGTATCACAAAGAAAAGGTCCCAATAAAGGGACTCGAGTTAAACTGACATTGTGTTAATTATACAGGCAAATTGAAAATTGCATTTCTGGAGTCTCTGTATCTGTAGATGTTTTATGCAAGATGCTACAGGAAGTTCATACTTACTTTTTGTATCTCCTTAAGTGAAATAAAAACATAATGCACAACAGGCCTTTACCATAAAGGACACCTTTTTCAGTTCCTTCCCCTACTCCCCCCTGCCAAATCCAGTTTGGGATAGTCCAAACACTGCCTTCTGCCGTTGGTGGTAAAGTCATTCCTCACTGCTCTTGAGGAGGTAACAAGAAAGCAGCAAATACTTATTGCTGCATACTTATATCCAAAGCATGACACTGCTGCATTAGATATTTATGAAAAGTTCTCACCCTCTTATAAATCTGTGTAGGTAAATAACTTATGTTGATATGCAATCCTTAAAGCATTTTCCACACACAGCATTTTCCACTGGTAATAAACACATATAGTACAGATCCTGACTGAAATATGTTCAAAACCATAAAATATCTACTTCATCATGAACTACAATTTTAAGAGTTATTCAAAAGCACATCTTTATATAAGCGTCTTGCACTGAAATGAACATGGTCATCATCTCCCACATGAGATCACAGTCCAATACTCAATGATTTTATATGAATTTTAGACTCAAATACAAAAATACACAACAGTACACTTCCTTTATTTCAGAACAGCCCTCTGACTTTTGCTATAATGCTCCATCACAATCTGAGTGGAATTGATGTATTAATCTGGGAAAGGGCTGGAGTCATCACTTAAGGAATATTTTTAATATATGAATTAGTCCTTCAAATATTGTTAGGTTTTTTTTTAAATATTGATGGATAGTGGATTGATCTCTTTTGGAATCACAATATGAGGGCCGTGAATCTAGTCCAAACAAATAGCATAACTTGATTTTTTTTTTTTTTTCTGCTGTAAATATAAACATTGGAACAGATTCTTTAGGAAGATTATGCAGTCTCCTTCCCTGAAAGGCTTTATAAACAGATAAGAAATAGCTGTAAAGAATATAGTTTATATGTACCATATGTACCAATGATGGAGTTAATGCTTCTCAATCATTACAGATGAGTAGTGATGTGTAAGATCTCAGAAGGTATTCCACGGTACTACTGCAAAAAATTCGACCGTAAAATAAAGCTACATACACCCTCCACACTTCCACATATGGATACAAACAAAAGCACACAATACACACATACATAAAAGCTCAAGACAAAAGCTACAGACAAGCATTTAAAGTTTACTCTCATTTTCATCAGGTTGCATAATGGAAAACATGAGGCAATACTCAACAAAGAGTAAGGCTGATTTGGGGTTTTTTGGAAAGGCTGGATGGTTTTTTGTTTTGAGAAATGTTCAGAAACACTTGGGCTGAGTGACTCTGAAGGCCCTTTTCCTTCTGGGCCTATCTGCTGTGAAGTTCTGATTGTACTTTTTAGACACACTTTGTTAGGAAGGGCATGAAGTGATACACTATCATTCAGAAGGCACTGAAGGACCTGCTCTTGGTATCATATCTGCAAAAGTAAGCATGAATTCGACTTTTTATGTCACTTAAATTCTTATTTTGTCCTTTAAGCAATAACAGGCAATAACTTTGACAGTACACATTCAGTGCTATTCACGTAGAAGTAGACCAAACTGCCAATACCTTTTCCATTAATCCACTTTTTAAAAACATTCCTGAATGTATGAAGTATAAATGCTAAAATAAAATGGAATATAAAAATAAAATGCAATATCTGATTTTTCATAGTTTGCAATATGTTGTATACACCATGTCCTTGATATCACCCAGTTCAGTGATGACAGATTACAGTTTTCCCCTTCTGTCAAGAAACACAAGGAAATTTTTCAGTTCAGTGAGACATCCCAGACAAAACAGAGACCCATTTCTTTGAAATTTGTGTGTTTAATTTACCTTCATTGTCCCTTAGAGTAAAGTTGGGATTCAAAGAAAGCCCTTCATCAAGGGAAAAATGGAATCTTGCCCCATTTGCAGAGTTATCTTTGTCAGTTGCAGTGATAGTCTGAATAACCTGAAATAAAAATTAACAGTGAATGTGTTGAAATGAACTTGACCCAAATAGTACCTGACCTCAGGAGGATTCTCAAACTTAGCTTATTTTAATTTTCTACTTGACTGCTGCTAAATTCAACTGATGAAATGACTGGGCCATTAGCTTGATTTCTCTAGCATGAAATATTTTAGGAACCACACTTCAGAGCTAGATAAAAGCATCTGAAGCTTCTATCTGACATTTTGATATGGTCAGGACCTGGTACAGATTTTCACTATTTGCATTGCATCCTGGTGACTTTCAGAAAGAATTACAGTTTCACATAAACATCTGGCTTTATGGAGCCAAAATTCAGGCTGAACCAGCATGGTCTATGCAGAGCATGATCTGCTTGCCATCCCAATAATTATATGCACTACAATATTAGTTAGGAAAAATAATTATTCAACCAAAATGGCAGGTATAAAATACCAGCTCTCTGTTTAAAATTCCTGTTAAGAATCAGTTTTAAAGTGCTGGAGAACAGGAAGAACAGAAGCCACTCTTGGTTTTAGTTTGGCTTGTCCAAAGGAAACACAATTAGATTTAGCCACCATGTATGGGAGAGGTATTTTTGAAAGGTAGAACGTTTGTCTTTGAAAGTCTTGGTGGCTTTTAAAATTTACTTTCAAGTAAAACTGAGCTAAGTTGTTGGAATGTGTGACCAAGCAATATTGCTACCTCTGCTTTCATTTTCATGCTGGGTCTGGAAGCTCAAGTGATAAAGCAGAATTTAATAAAAGTTGGTCTTGTGATATAGGCAGTGAAGCCCACACAGACTGCTGCACAGAGCTGATAGATATCCCAAGGGAAACGCAAAAGGGGGAGGAGAAGTGGTCTTTTAATGAGAATTTTTCTGCTCAGCGTTCAGCTGTAGTCTGTCTGGACTGAAACTGAAGCATAAACAATACTGGCTCAAGTGGTTTGATCTGTTTAAAAGGCAGCACACAGCTTGCTACCTCCATTCACATAAGAGAAGCGAAACAAATACATTTTAAAGTCAACAGAGTACAATGCTTATTCCATTGACTGTATACAATATAGTACCTGATATTGACCTGAGACAATTAACAATACTGACGATAATTGCTGAGAATATTTTGAAAGTTTGTCGTAATACTTTTTTGCTGAACTGTAGCAGAATAAGATCAATCTGAAACATCTATAATCATGCAGTTTACCAAAGTCAGGGCAATATTCGTGAAAGAGTTTCACAAAAGCTAGTTGTTCTCTATTGAATTTTGCAAAGGCAGCATATCTGTTATTGAAACAACTACCATGCAAAAACAGAAGTAAAAGCTTATCTTAGCTAGATATATTTAGTTAATAATGTTGAAATAATATAAGGCAAAGTGAGACCAAAAAAAGTTGATGGAAGAATATTTTCAAGAGAATCAGTTTCTGTTATTATTCAAATACTAAAAATACTGTTAAAAACTATACGTAGCTGTAAAAAAAATCAGAAAGACCTTGAAAAAATATATTAATTCATTAAATATTGTTTGTAAATCCTCAGTGCTGTTTATCAGTGAAATATAAGTCATTTTGCCATGCATCTTCAGCTTTCTTTGACAGCCTAGTAGATAAATTTTCATCCAGTTGCCCTCTCTTGCATAAAACAATCAGTGACATTTTACAGACTCTTGCTTCAAAACCATGTCATTTTGCAACAAAAATACCTTTGATTGAGGCCTCAGTGCCACAAAACTAGTATAAAATTTATTTGGCTTTCAGACTAATTTTAAAACTCAACAAAATATACTGTCTATATTCCCTGATTTCACACATGGAAATTCAAGTATCCCCTGAATTCATCAACATATGTAAAAAGCATAGCACCAGATGGTACAGAAATCATACTTTTCCATGTGGAAAATAGACATTGTATGTGTAAGAGGACAGGTCAAAATATTTTTGACAGAAAGTTCGAACTGTTCAGAAAAGGCTCTTCCTTTCTGAGGAAAAGATTTTTAAGACATTCATTCAGAAGTGAGGAACAAAAGTGTGTGATCTCTTGACACCCACCCCAAATGTACTGTTAACCCTTTTCTAATTAATAGGTCAACTAATTAATGGCCTATTAGCAGACATTAACATGCACCTTACCAAAGCTGATTAAAATAAAAATCTAGGCACAGAACCCCAGCTGCTGTAAAACTCACTTGACAGCACTGAAGCAATGAAACTGAAGGGTTATGCTATTTTTTTAAAGGCAAGAGTTGGCAAGAAAGAATTTCAAGAACAGAGGAGAACTAATTGAAGAGAGAGCACGTGCTAAATTCTACTCAAATCTTTTTCAGATCTGAATCAATAAACAAGTAAACATACACACAATAAACTTATAGCAGAGGCGTTCCTTGCTAGCTAACATTGATTTCCTTTGGCTATTAGAAATAACAGCATCCAGAGTGAGGTAATTCATGTTGGCAAGCACAATATTTATACACCCCGATTCTGAAAAAGTTCTTTCTCTGTGTGTGTGTGTACAAGCACATGTACACACACCTCTGTGTTAATTTACAGTGATGGGAAAATTTACAGTGTCAGGGAAACTTCTCACTATTATCACAACTTTTTATATTATTGCTCTAAAAAGCACCCTGAAAAATGTTGTCTTTGCAGTGCTATAGCAGATATGACTAGCAGATCTAGTCAGATATTTTAACAGGTTCATAGTCGGTCAGGACAAACACTGAACTTGGAAACATTCAGAAAACTGTCAACACTTTACTCCTTCACTTTCCAAAACAAAGCATTTAAACTTTTTTAACATCTTTGTTCTGATGGTCTTAAAAATAATAAAACAAGTTGCATTTGAAACAAAGGAAAATTTCATTTGTAAGTTCACTTTGTAGAAGATTGCAAAATTTCTTTTTACTACATTGGCTAAATTTCACAATCATTCACGAAATCAGTATATTTCTAGAAGTCAGAGTTCTGCAAGCCTGGATACTATCTAAGATCAAATCAGAGATGCTTTATCTACTTTAATATGTAATATCTACCAGGTTTCACCTGAAAGCTGTTGAAGACAGTTTATCTTCTCAACAAGATGACTGTTGAGGAGAGAACAAATGATCTGACAAGTGGTCATTTCAGTGTGGAAATTATCATCTTCTCACAAACATTTTCTGTTTGACATGACTTACAAAGGTTCATTTAAGCACTTAAGTCCTTAAATTTTATTGGCTTTTTTTTTTTTTTTTTAAAGTAAATAAATTGAGCTGTGGAAGGAAAAAGAAGCAGGAGACAGAGGCTGTACAATTAAATGATACTCTTGATTTCTCTCCATAGAAGCCTCTTCTGAAAATAAACAAGCAAACACAAAAAGTATTCCTATGACAAACTATTCGTTAGTTTATCTTGTACATAATAAATTCAAAATAGATGTTCTGAGGAAAGAAAGGAGGACTCTTACAGGGTAGTGCGGGGCTGGAGCCTAACCTTAAAGCACTAGTCAAGCAGAAGTGCCTGGCAGTACCTGACAGAATTTGTTCCTTAATGATAAATGTTATGAATCTTTCTCACAAGTTGATAGATAACTCAGACTAAATACTTCCTTTTCAACAATTCAAAACCATCCAGCTGGGCATGCTTTTTAGCATATGGAACACTTGTCTTGTTCAGTAATCCTTGTTTATTTGTCCCTCCTTAATATTTGTTGAACACTGTCATTTTCTTTCTTAAACTAGACAGTAAGATCTTCTGAGTAAGAGTCATGTACTTTTGTGTTTTGATTTGTTTTTTGTACAGTGCAGTGGTGTCACAATCTTTTCTGAAGCCTTGTTATGCAATGCAAAGAATAGTGCATGTCATGTACATAATGGAGTCCTTTTAGTTTAGGAATACAACAGCATGCTGATCCAGCCTTTCATATTAAACTACTGCTTGTAGAGTCCTTCATGGTAGCAGTACTCTTTGGTGTTAAACTGCAATGCTACAGAGGTCAGGAATCATTGATGCTTGCAACAGTAGCTCAGAGAGAAATACAACACTGACCCAAATCAGGAGCAAATGCTGTTATAGTAAAACTTATTCTATCCTTTAAACATCTCTCTCATAAAGTTCCATTTGCAAAGCTACTATTGGAAAGTTAAAACTTTCCTAATAAGAAGTATTAGCTACTCACCACCAACAACGCTGCCAGCAAACAGAGCACTTCTGAGTTAGCTTCATTGCATGCTTTAGCTTATTATAATTCTAACAATTTAACAATGATTGTTAAATTATATTATTCTAAAAATATCAGAATATGTTGAAAGCAATTGTAATTAATGCTTAAAAGATTTTATCTTTTTTTGTTAAAAATTAGTCTTTTACAAGTTCTAACTCTCCTATATTTGGATTTATTTGAGGTTTTTAGAACGTTATTTTTACTTTAATAAGCATGTTAATAAGAGATATTCAGTTGATAGACAGACCTACTTAGATTTTTCAAAGGCTTTGAGTGAGGTGTCTCAATGAGAGCACTGAAGAAAACTATGCAGTCATGAGATAAGAGGAAGGTCCTTGCACAAATAAATGCTCAAAAGCAGGGTCTCTTCTGTAAATTGTCTATTCCACAAGGAGAGGAAGTCACAGAGAGTTCCTGTTCCACACAGATTTATGCTAGGCTACTTGTTGGTCAGTGTAATAATAAATGTCTTCAAGAGTATGAATAATAAGCCCACCAAATCTACCTATGATACTGAGTTATTCAAGGAAGAAAAGAGGAAGGGCTGACACTAAAGACCTTGCAATGCTCAGCAGCCAGGCAATACAAAGACAGGTGAAATTCATTATACATAAAGTCTTAACTTCACCTACATGTTGATGATCTCCGAGCTAACCATTAATTACTTCTAATGATACTGGTGCTATGGCAGGCAGTTTTTTGCATTCAGTGCTTACTAGTGGTTAAAAAGCAAAGTCACTGTTAGAAATTGCTAGGAAAGGAATAGAGAAGACAGCAGAGATCATCATATAGTGTGAAGCATAAACTATGATAGGAATGATAAACCACTGCATACCTGCATCTTGAATCTTGATTCCTGATCTCAAGGTGAATAGAGAGGAATTGGAGAAAGTTTAGAGAAGGACAAGATGAATGATCAAAAGTCTAGAAAGCCTTTATCATAGCTTGTCCAAGTTAAATAGGATTCTTCAGTCTGGACAAGAGACAGCTGAGGGGCAATGTGCTACAGATTTATGAATGGCACAGAGATAATAAGTAGGGATCAACTGCACTGTCTCTCTCTCTCTCCCCCAACACAAGAACTGGTAAATAGGAATTGAAGACAGCATGAGAAGATTAAAAAAAAAAAAAAAGGTGGTAAGTCTTCCTGAAACATGCAACTGAACTGTAAAATTCCTTGCTGCATGAGGTAGCAGATATCAAAAGTTTATGTTTGTTGTAGGAAAAGCTAGACAGATTCATATGAGATGATTATTAAAGGACTATTAAAAACACAGAAACCACAATCGGATCTGCAAATGACCGAGACCAGGGAAAGCAGGGGTAAGCATCATACAGGCTTGTCATGTTCTTATACTGCTCTATAGGTGTCAGGTTTTGGCCACTGTTAGAGTCAAGTTAAATTTGATCAGCCTATAGTCTGATGAAGTACAGCATTTTTATAGAGTCAACATTAAAAATAGAAATTACATTTATGTATACTGCTTTTGAAGATTTGATAAGAAAACTGTTATTACTAGCAATATATTCCTCAGGAAAGATGTGAGCTCACAATTGCAACTTAGAACATGTGTAATAATGCAAAACCAGCATAGAGTGCTGGGTAAAAGCTCAATCTATGCAAAAAAGCAAAAGCACCTGTTAAAATTGTCAAACCATGGACTGCAATGAAGTGCATTGATCACAGGAGCAGTGGCTGGCATGTGATTCAGCTATTCAGTCTCAGTTCTGACCCTTCCCATGCACATAGTTGTGAAAAACCCATTCAACATCTTTTCCATAATGACCCTGCACAGACAAGGACAATCAGCATGCAAAGAGTGACGATGGGAGCCGTGTTAACCAGGCATTTCACTGAGCTCTATTTGAAACCTTGCTACGATGTGGCACTCTAGATGAGAGATGTTAAATTTACTTCATCCATTTTGTTCAGGATAGTGGCTTGTCAAATTCCATCACTATCTGACAAGATTAAAGTTTTGCCTATCTTTACTGAAGATAGTTTGGGTATTTAGTTGCAGAAAGATATATTGAACAAGAAAGATATATTGAACAAATTCCCAGATCTCCCTTCAGCCTCATAGAGTTAAAAAGTTGAATCAAAAGTGAAATACGAAAATGAAAGTAGAAAGAATTATGGTGTGTGTTCCCCGAATCAAACTTCTTACATATGTGGCATTAACAAATAAAATAATTCTTCTTTCTCACTGGGAGAAAGATAACTGTGAGAGTTACCTGACCAGGCTTTGCATTCTCACAGACAACTACATCATACTCTCTGGCGAGTTCTGGAGGGTTGTCATTGATGTCCAGGATTCTAACACCAACTGGAACGTGGCTCACTAGCCCAGGATTGTCTGCAAAATACACAAGGGTGTATTAAGCCTTTTGAAATACTCAATATTCCATGACATCCTTAATTTAAACATGGTTTCTTAACACAATAACTGGATGAGAACTAGATTGTTTTGAAAAAGAATTTTTTAAAAAAAGAGTGGAAAGTGTGGTATGAGTCTTAAGTCACTGTTATATCAATAAAAATGCAAGTTATTCTGGAAATGAAGTGGGAGAAAGCTGTTAGAGTTATCGCATACTGTCACACTGTACGCTAAGAAACGATCAATTGCTTTGTGATGAATGTAAAAGTGTTATCACAATATTGGATAAAATCTAATACAAAAAATATTAACACTTTTAAATTTTTTTCAGTCCCTTAAATAGTTTAGGAAATAAAATACCAAAATAATAAGAAAATATGAATGCATAAGCACATATAAACCTCTCCCAAGCTTGAGTTCAGCTTCCTCACAAGTTGTTATGCTATTACACAAAGTAGTTAATGAGTCTTGCTTTAGCAGTAACATACCAGTAAGAAAACAATGTTTAAGAAACAGTGTCTTAGGCTATGATCTGTACTTTCATGAGAGCTCACTCTCAAAAAGAGTTCACCCCCCAACAGCACAATAAATAGAATCCTTTCAATGAGAATACGCTTTCCGTGATAAAATTGGAAAAAAAACCATTTCTTTAAAATCCATAATTCCCTTGTTCTTACTACTAAGTACTTAGAAAATTTTAGTTCATTGAAAGAATTATATATTAAAACTTTTTATAATTAGCTAAAAAAAATCCTTCTGAATATATAAGTGTCAATCGGTTAGATGACAAACTTCATTTTACTTCCACCAATTAAATCAGTAGAAGACAGCAAAGTCAATCTTTCAAATGCAACAAGATGGAAGAATGGGGTCTTACAGATTGACATTTTAAAATTGCATGTCCCTGTGTGTGCTCATGAGAAGAAAAAAAAAAGAAAAAGAGAGAAATATTAGTACTCTAAACCTCATTCAGCTTGGTTATTTTGATCTTAATTAATCCACGTCATGTTTCTGTCAAAAAGGGTCATTTGTAAAATGCCTTAGATTTGTCACACCTTTAATGGCCTCTGCTCAGAATTCTTAAAAACATTGATTAGACACATATTTGGCTTCAAAGACACCAGTAATATAGTCTCACAATGAAAGAATATTTGAGAATGCTGAAGCTTCTTTTGACAAAGTGAGAGATTTGTCCTCCTCTGTTTTCACCTGGGATACTAGTCAAAGAGCCTGGGGTTTAGAAGTTCTCTTCATATTTTTCACATTCTCTTTTTAACTAATATGTCTGTGTTCACCTTATGATTTTAATTCACTTTTAGAATTTAGTCAATTATCCCTATAAAATGGGAATGGAAAGGAGATCAAAATGTCAATAGAAAAGGAAGAAAACTATAATAGGATGTAATAATATAGGAACCTCTATTCTCAATTAACATTAGCATTAGAAGTTAGAAGAACACACTCAGAAGACATTTAAAGACTTGCAAATTCCATTTTCTTGCTGAAATTTTCCTTAGCTGTTGATATTTTCAGTTTTACCCCAAAATGATGAATACTTTTTTAACAGGTGAACTAAGGGACTAAAGCAGGTTATCTGCTTATTGTGTTCATGCAAAACTGAAGCTTTCCACTTCTATCTAGAAAACACTTTCAGTGGAAAACTGAGGAATGTTAAAATGCTAGGAATATATGAAGTGAAGGTGAGGAAGAATGACACTTGGCTGTTCACTAAGTAGTTAGGAGAAAGGAATCGTTCATCTACCTTTACTCTTATTACTGAAAGAAGCAATCTTCTCTCCAGGAGACCCTCTGCAGTATGAGTATTAACACAAAAGATGTTTGGTCCTTCCCTGGAGGTAGATCCTCAGATTGTGCAGAACAATATATTGCTCACTGAAATATAGTTTACAAACTCATTTAGGTAACTTCCTCTGTCAATGTTATCAGAAAATCCAATTACAAAAATCCTATAATTACAGAACATGATATATAGTCATAGATGATCTAGAGATGACCTATGGCTCAAAGGAATTTTGTTCTTGAGGCTTTGTTCAGGAGGCTCTTGCACATAGTTTGTGAGGTATGTGAACTAGAAAGTGGTATCAATTAAAGGAAGGACACAAAGCAGATAAAGAGAGAGCACACAAAAGCATGGAAAGGATGTGGAAGGCAGAGATCACAGTAAAGGGTTAAGGACAAATAAATCCGTTTGGGAGTGGATTCATAATCTATAGTGAAGGAATTGAAGATTTTAATACTAGAGAAATCCTGAAGAATCTTTTGCCAGAAGGCAAAAAAAGTTGTGATTATCAGATAACCATAAAATCACTGGAAAATCTTAGCTGAAGGGGACTTCTGGAGGTCACTGGTCCAGTCTTCAGCTCAAAGCAGGGCCATCTTCTAAGCTATAAGGGGGCATAATGCATCTAAGAGGAAGGGAGCAAAAAAGCAGAAAAAGCACAGGACAGAGTGTACCAGAGATAGAGAACTGCTCTATAGGTCTGGAATGTTTGAAATAGTTACTGGGGAAGAAAAATCAAACTTTTTAGTCCAATGTGTGGCAAAAAAATGGTAAATACTTTTGTTTCAGTACAGTGTATCAGATCTCTTTGCCTGATCTTGAATGTGTCCTCTTGTATGCCTGTCACTACTATCCAGTGCAGTCTTACTCTAGTCTGTTAAATCTGCATTATTTTCACAGAGATTTCATGGAGATTCAGAGATTTTCACCTTTATTTGTTCTGCATCTGCTTTGCGGTACAAAGAATTCAAATCTTACCAGTTCAAAAGAGTTCTTAATGCACAAGGTGTTATTAGTATCTTTTTGGAAGCAGTTACCTCATGGGATCATTGACATTTGCAGGCAAATTTCCATATTGACATCCTACTCACTACAAAATGCTAATAGGGAAAATATTAACACCACTTACCAAAACAATCTTGAAGTTTGTCAGATAGTGTATATTACATAAATGTGCATGAAAGATGATAGCACAGTTTATAATGGAGGGAGAGAATAAGAATGAATTAAGAGGGACCTTACAAACTTTTTTTTAAGGTTTGGTTTTGTTGTTTTATTATAAAATAAATATAAGCTCCAATCTTTTTCAGGTGTACAACTCACCTGCAATCTCCAAACCACTCTGAGAACTGGTCCTTTTAGTAGTACATTTTTGTTAATTATATAAATTTCTTTCAGCAGTTTGGCAGATTTCCAGTTTTAAGATAATCAGTGCTGACATATATTTCAGGCCTGCGCACTATAGAACAGCCAGATCCATTCTGTGTCCTATTAGCATTATGCCTCAAAAGTAGATTTTTCAAAGTGATTGCTCACTGTTTTAAGGGGTAACTGAAGCAGAAACATTGCTGTGATTCACCTATGCTAGGGACTTGCTTTCTTATGCTTGAGACTTTTCCCAGAATAAATAGTTCTGCCAGAATACTAAATATCTGTGAAGTAAATCAATTTCATTGAGTATCAGCGCCTCCACCAGCAAGTCCACTGCGAACTTACAGAAGTCCCTATCAACAATCAGTCTGAAGCCTTGAATCTTCTCTTCCATTAATTTCTGTGGGCAAACTTTAAACCCCCTGTTTAAGAAGAAAGCTTTTTAATACAGCTACTGTTGTCTGAGACTTCTTTTTCATAGAAATAAAATTCCCATGGGCTTTATGAAAATAAATTCCACCTGAATGACATGAGAATAGCAGTCCTGACATCAACAGTCTTTTGTGGTTTCGGTTTTTTGCTTTTCATTTACTCTGAGTTATTTTTAAGTTAGAATGGTGTAGTTAAACAGTTATTATGAAAGCTGAGTGAATAATTTTACCCAGAGACAGCCTGAACTATTTTAAAAGAGTGAAGGATTTTATTAAAAAATTGAATAATTTTACATGTTTTCATGATCTAGAACAAAAATATTCATGTAACATAGGATTAGAATGAATGCCTATGCTTTTGCATCAGCAATGTTAAATAATGATCTTAATCAGTACAGTAACAACTTTGTTTTTTCTCCTTTTGACATCTTTTTGAGTCCTTATGAGGCAAACCAATACTTAGGGAGTTCAACTACTATTCCAGTACTTTTTTAAAGAGAAGTAGAAAGCACTCATCACACTTCTCTAATGATTAGTTTTGACACATTAGAGGACTAGAGTAGATCTTCCTAGAGTAGATCTAGGAAGGATAAAATATACTACAGAAACAGAACTAAAATTATGAAAGTATGTCTAGTATGTAAGTGAGAGCAGTAAGATTCAGAAAATACTGGGTTTAATTCAGGATGCTGTATATGTTATAAACTAAGATTTCTGTCAAGGAGAAAATTATGCAGAATCTAGTAATAAGTGTAATGTTCTATTCTGCTTTATTAAGATAGTGGGTATCTTTAAATATTGTTACCTGAAGTTGGCTAGAAAATGTTTTATTTTTTCTTATAGCAAAATTTGACTTTTCACTGATGCACACAAACCTGAAGGCACTGATCACTTCTCTTGGATCATGCTAGTAGTGGTAGCAGTAGCAATAGTAGGAAATATAGGACTGCAGCAGATGTAAAACATTCAGTGATCTCAAGCTGTCAACTCCCTCTGCCTTGATGCAAATAAAATTCTGCAGCTTATAGACAACACTGGTGCTCACCTCCTGAGTAGATCAAGGCACCACAAGATATACTGATTCTGTGGTCAGAATTGTCCATTTTGAGATTCTGGTACTGATTCACAAAGCCCTGAACAGGGAAATGTCATGTGATCCCAAGCGCTGTCTCTTCTTTGGGGACCCACTTTGGTAGGCAGGAAGGGCCATACCCTACACCATATTCAGATGACAATGTAGGATTATCTTCATCATACCTTTCCCCAGGTAGAAACAGAGAAGAAAATCTATGATGCCTAGAAGATGCCTACATGTTGTTTTCATGTGTTTCAGAATAAACAGAAATTAATTTTGTATTTTTGCCTTTTGATTTTACTTCTTGTAAAATAAATCAGTGTGCCTCTTAATAGCATTAACAGGTTTATTGTTTACTTTACATCTCCACTCTATCTTCAGTTCTCATTCTCCATGACAGTCTCATGTAGTGCTATCAGAAGTAACATATATTTTGATCTCCTACCAAAATCTTAGAAATGTCTTTTCTGCTGCAATGTAACCATAAAACATGAAGAAGAACTCGCAAATTCTTCTAATAAATTGCTGTTCACTGATGGCAATATGAGGTGGCAATATCCTTGTGCACCTAAAGAAAAGATATAACTGCACCTCACTATAATTATACACTTTATCTGTTTATTTAATGTAATTTTAGAGCTTTCAATATTTATTCAAAATCTCAAGGGGTTTTATGTGTCATTGCTGCAAATTATTATTTCTCTCTGTGCATCCTGTTTTCCTCTGAATTGTATAACTACATCTTTCTGTTATTGTTTCTGTTTCTACCAAAACTTACTGATGAAAAAAATGTTATTAGAACATGCACTTTAATGTTTTTACCCCAATTCTTGCAAACTAACCGTTCCAAACTCTTATTCTTGTGAGCTGTCCTGCTTTTTCACATATTTTGATTCTGAATAGAATTTATTTGCCCTCTATGAAAACATCTCTGAAAATTATTTCTTTTTGTAGTTTTTGAAATGACTGCATTTTCCTGGGATCTCTTCAATACCACAACGCAGGGTATTGCATGTTTTGTCAATGAGGTATTGCTCTAACTCAACACTTTGGCTTCTTATTCCCTGAAGCTAGTATGAGGAATATGGATGGAGAAGCAAATGCAGAAGACATATAAACACAAACAAATATTATTTTTTTTTTTCCAATATTTGATTTTGTCTGATAGCCTTGGTGATTTTTGCTTTGTCTGTTAAATCGATTGCACCATGATGACTCTTAAGTATTTTGATATCTAATACACCGTGATGTCAAAGCTCTGTATGTGCAGTATCTTTTCATGTGTTCATTTTTTACTCTCTCACTAGCAATTCTTTAAGTCTGGAGGATCTGACAGGACCTGGCAGGAATCCTATTATTTCAGTTCTGTTCTCCACAATCTCTCCACAGCTTTACAGATTAAGAACTCTTTATGGACCCTTCAAATACAGATTTGTGCATTCATTGCATTCAATTTGGTTCTTTAGGTAAATCCATTCTCAACCATTGCAGAGGATTTTGGAGACACTCAGGAACACCGCAACTTCATCCTGAAAAGACTGATGATCTAGTAAAGCCAGAAATCTATTTTACACGCTGGTATACTTACCAGTTGTATAAGAGAACTATGTGAAAAATTCCCAATGGAAAGTATATTTCAAATCTCTGAAATATAGTTTTGGATATGCCCTGAAACATAAGCACTTATCTTGCTTCCAAAAAATCACATTTCTTATTACATTCACAGATATTATTATCCATCTAAATGTCCAGTACTTTATGAATCCCAGTAATCTCTTGATGTTATCATCATCTGAAAGCCATATGTGGAAGCTGGTTTGCTCTGTGTCTATTGAGCAGATATTGAACACAGTCAGCTCAGTTTTTAGAATTTGTATCTAAAAGGAGCTTCCTGACATTTTTCCTTGCTATATGTCTAAGTAGAAATTTCTAGTGAAAACTACAATCTTCACTTTGATTCTCAAATCAAGACATTCTCGGATTCCTTCAATCATCACTGTTTGTGTCTCCCTGCAGCTTTTATTCCTTCTTATTGAACAGGAAGACTTCAAGGATACTATTATTTGTCTAATTTGCAAAACTGCTTTGAAAACTTCAAAGTACCTGTTTATTTTTCTAACTGAAATTGGCTTTGGAACTGGCAGAAGTCCATCCATTTATATTATAGTGCCACCTTTCCCTGCAGGGTCTGTGATTTGGGGGCTTGCTGTTATTGTTGCTTTTGTTTTTGTTATCAGCACTACTATATGCTAGAGAGAAACCTTAGTTGAAACACTCATGGTTATTTTTACAACCACCTCTGTTTGTTGAGAATACACCACTGTTTGTGAGAAACAGTTGTCTTGCTTCCCCACATTTAACACACAGTTCCCAATACCACAAAATCGCAGAATGGTTGAGGTTGGAAGTCACCTCCATAGACCAGCAGGTCCAACTCCCCTGCTTAGTGCTGGGTCAACTAATGTACATTGCTCCGGTCTGTGTCCAGTTGAATATCGCCAAGAACAGAGACTCCACAAACTCTCTAGGTGACCTGTCCCAATTTTTGACCAATGCCCCAGTAAAAACATTTTTCTTCTTATATTTAAATGGAATTTTCTGTATTTCAATTTGTGCACATTGCCTCCTGTCATTTTACTGGATACTACTCAGATGAGTCTTTCCTCATCTTTGTTCATCTTTACTCATCTTCTTTACTCCCCATCTGGTATTTAAACACACTGATAAGCTTCTTCGGAGTCTTCTCATCTTCAGGCTGAACAGTCCCAGCTCTTTCTGTCTCTCCTTGTATGACAGGTGCTCTAGTTCTTAATGATTTCATGCCCCTTCACTGGACTTAGTCCTGTTGCTCCATGTCTCTCTTACACTGGGAACCCAGATCTGGACCCAGCATTCCACATGTGGTCTCACCAGTGCTGTATAGAGGGGAAGGATCACCTCCCTCAACCTGCTGGCAACACTCTTCCTCATGAAGTGCAGGATGCAGTTGGCCCTCTTTGCCACAAGGGCATATTGCTGGCTCATGTTCAGCTTGCATCCACCAGGACCTCCATGTCCTTTTTTGAGAAGCTGCTTTACAGCCAGTTGTCCCTGTGTGTGTACTGGTGAATTCCTCTCCAGGTGCTGGACTCTGCATTTCCTATTATTGAACTTCACAAGGTTCCTGTTCACCCATTTCTCCAGACTGTTGAGATCCCTCTGGATGGCAGCATGACCCTCTGATGTATCAGCCATTTCTCCAGTTTTGTGTCATTTGCAAACTGGCTGGGAGTGCACTCTGTCCCGTCAGCCAGCTCATTAATGAAGACATTAAACAGTATTGTATCCCTTATTAGCCCCTGGGGGTTCTCCACTAGTGACTGGCCTCCAGCTGCACTTTGGGCTGCTGATCACAACCCTTTGAGCCTGCCATTTCTGGCAATTTTCAGTCCACTTCACCATTCATTTATGTAGCCCACACTTCCATGTGTCTTGTTCTTACACAAGTCTCTCAGTCTTCCTTAATTCTTAGCAGCTATGGATGTTACTTGGGAATCTGAATCACTTCCTATAATTGTGTGCTATCATTATAAAGAATTCTAATTGACAGATCCTACAACAGTCCTTAAAATAGCTCAGCCTTAACTTCTTCCACTCCCAAAGGAACAACCATTCACTATGACTGTATTTCTTTCCTCTAAATCAGTCTTTCAACAGTTATAAAACTCTGTGCACTTGCTCTGTATTTTCCTATTTCCATTACTCTTGTCAAAGACTTGGTAAAAAGCCTTTAATAGAGCCAAGCAAATTCTATCCCCTTCCTCTTTCAAATACTGTTTTATAAACTTTTTCAAATAATTTAACAAACTAATGCAATGTGAATAATCCTATGTAAAACATTATCTTAAAATCCTACTGCCATTAATTTGTAGTTCTTCCCCCTGCCCCAAACATAGTCTGTAGATCCTTCAGTATAAAATACACTATTATTTTATCATCTTTCTTATTCTCTAATACCACAGGGAGTTTTCAGGAAGTACTAGTACTGAAACAATCAAAGCAACAGCTTCAGTGCTGTGCCCTGGACAAAAAAATCCCGCTCTTCCTCACTGTATGCTGCTGTTAAAGAACAGTACATGTTAAAGAAAAAAGGGATTGCCCCATCCATTCTTGTGGCAATGACCTCTGGCGTACTTTAGGAAGTATCTGCATAAACAGAAAAAAACCCACTGATCATTACATCAACATTACTCCTACAGAGGAAAGCGGTAGATCTTCTACTGATTTCAAAGGGGACATTTGATCAATGCAGGGTGTATATCACATACTGAGACTAAAAGGGAAAGAAAACATCTTATGAAAGTTTCAGAAACAATAAGGCTGCAGCATAAGGATATCATACATTTGAGGGTAGAAATGTGATGTTGATTCTAAATTTCTTTTGCATAAAATAAGAACAGTTACAAATAGCTGCACAAATGATGATCAGTAGAAACAAATTCTGTCAGTGAAGTGTAGCGTAAAGTCAAGAGAGGAAAACATTTCAAGAAACTAACTATAACCAGAACATTATTTTAGCAGAGCACCTCTTATTGTTGAAACAGTACAATCTTTCCGGGCCTTGCAGATTCTGCTATGTTCCTGGCTAAGCAAATGGTGTCAGAAGCTACAAATGCATTGTACCATGTCAGATGAACTTGAAGACTGCCACTCTCGCAGCTAAATAACATTTTGGTCATAGCCTTCCACTTATTTTTCAACTTTAGTCTTAGTTCTGCAATTCCTTGTGTATGGACTCGAAAGTGAATGCCATAAAAGGCTGTAGATATGGAATAGATAGCACTTAACATAATGAGTTTTGGCATTGATGTTCTCTACACAACATATGCTCCTTCTTCCATCATAGATCCAATTACTGATTTTACAATGGATTTGGAAAAGTACAGCAATGTTGCAATTTTCAAATTACTGTGAGTAAGAAAATGGCCAAAGAAGTAGACACAAGGAAAGGCTGTCCATCATTTAGGCTGCCTGTCAGTCTGCCTGTCATCCATCTCTTCACTGCTGTCTCTTCCTTTTTTCATAACTGAATTGTTTTTAAAACTGACATTATAGATTTACTTATGCTTCCAACCCCAACTTTAACAGTAAGAAAAGCATGCAAGGGAGAAAGAAAAAAAAAAAAAAAAAATCTCTGTTTACCTGTAACAAATTGCACCTGGAATGGAGAAATCTAAGCAGGCTGTCTTAAAAAAAATGGCATTTAATCTTCATTATTCATTCTGTTGTCTTTTCGTTATAAACATAATTCTTCTCTATTCTCCATACTGTTCTCCCAGTATGGTATGTGTACTACCACTCATTTGACTATGTGAAATAAATAATGTGTAGAAAGCTACATTTAAGTTTAATGCTACTGAGATTTATTCCTGCAAAATAATTACATTTGGATGGCTTCCCAAAGACTAGTGACTACAGCTTTTGTCAGTATGTCCCAATGTGGCTTTTAAATCTTAATTCAAATTAACACTTACAATGCACCTGCTTATGATTAGGCTAAAATTATATGTTATTTCATGCTGCACTGAAATAACACATTATGTATTAAGACACTGTCAAACACATTGAAGTGTCAGTGGTTACCTTCTTTAAAGGTAACCATAAAACCATAAAACTCTAAATTTTACTATTTATAATAGAAAATTACTTAGTTCAAAATTTCAATTTAGTTGCAAAAGCAGGTATAATAGTAAGAAACAATTTGTTGTTCTTTTTAACCTGGAAATGAAACAGATGAAAGCAGAGTGGGGCTCAATAATATCAGTGAAACCTGTTACAGGTAAAACCTGTATTGTGTCATCTGACAGTGATGGAATATACCCAAAAAAAGGAAAAAAAAAAGAAAAAGGAAAGGAATATATGTAAAAATAGTTCACAGTTTTGATCAAAATCACTGTCACTGAAAGACAATATTACCAGAGTACTTAAGCAGGACTGGATCTATTGATCCAGGCTGTGATTTTTTTTTAATTCTGTTTGTTGATTTTTTAAACTTTAAAACTTTGTGCTAAAATAAAGACCTTGTAATAAAAAGGTTAACTGAAATGTTTTTTAAACTGTCCTTGCCTCATGTAAAAATATTTATCTGGGACTACTCCGTCAGGCATTTCTTGACTGTTGCAGGGCTTTTCTGAGGCAATGTAAATTCATGAGACTTTGAGGCCTTTCAAATGCACAGGCAAGTGTTTATTGTATTTTTACTTGGCAATTTGCCTATTAAAAGGCTGGAGGTATACCCTGATAATCAGCAATGACTAGGCACCTGTCAGATATAAATTAATATTAGAATATTTAACATGAAATTTGCTGGAGTAGGTTAATAGCAGATACAAGGAGGAAAGATGAATTTGTCAGACAGTACTATATAGTCTTATCTTCTAAGTTATACAAACTGGCAGCCTTCTATCACATACAGAAAAACACGGTAAATTTACACAGGTGGAATCACACAGGCATGTGGGGGTTTGTTTATTTGTTCTGTGGAATTAGGGAATTTACACACACAGAGAAAATTCTCCTTTATCCAAACTGGCTAAAAAACCCAATGGTGTTAAAAAGAATGTAACATCTCAAGACAGTGTTTCTAAAAATCTGAAAATTATTATTTTCCTTTCTAATTTTTTTTTAATACTATGTTCCAAATATACTATTTACCTATCTCAGAAGCAGCCACTGTGATGTTGTACCAAGGTGTCTCCTCTCTGTCAAAGATCTTGGCAGTCTTAATGGTCCCAGTACTAGCGTCAATGGTGAAATACCTATCTTCTTCCGTGTTATGATCAATGAAATATCTATGAAGAAATAAAACAATAAATATATACTCATTGTAGAATGTATAATCCAAAGTAACAGAGAGCTGCATAAGAATATTACTTTCAAGCTTTTAAAATCAGAGAGATTTTTAAAAACCCACTAAGAAAAAATTTATATTATGGAGACACCCAAAGTAACACCATATTTCATTTCTTTCATAATGCTACATTTCTTTTGATACATAACAAGGTTTCCACTGTTAGTCACAATGATATAAATTGCTAACAGGTGATATTTTACACAGCGATATACAATCCTGTCAAAGCTAAGACACACATATATTTTGGCTAAAAAATCATAAAATGGAAAGAAAACAGAAAGATATTAAGATATTATTCTTCTGTTTATTTGCTTGTCACTGCAAACCAGTGTGTTCAGCCCCAGTACCTGTTTTAAAGCATGTCTCTCTGACATGAACTTGATGACATGATGACATAAGCCATTTTGAACATAACCATTACAGAGACTAGTAGCAGAAATGTATGATTCCCAGAGCTGCAACTGACACTATGCTAGAAGCAGAACTAAGTAGCCCTGCTTAACTCCCTTGACTTCTGGGCACTTTACCTAGCAGAGAAAGTAAAGGCCTTGAAATGGGTAATCAAAGTAGAGGGAGGGAACAGAAAAGAAGAGATTGACAAGACATTTTTTCTCAAAGCCAGAATAATTTGTGACAGCTTTTAACAAATGAAACAATTACAGACCCCTATCAAGCCTTCCTCACTATCTTGATGAAAAAAATAAGGAAAAAGATTCTATTATATACATCATTGGTTTTTCTGATAATTTGTCAGCCCTGCTTTCATTCTGTGAAGTTTTTAATATACGGAAGCTATATATAGTTCAAAAAGATTTATTTGTCCAATCTAGTTGCTCTTATTTCTACATCACCAAAAGTGTAATTGCCAGCTAATAAAAAGTGGTGCACTTAAAAGCTGCCAAGCTCAAAAAAATTAAAAATAACTTCAGTTTTATTTCTCTCACAATGTACTTATTTAGACTATTTGTGGAAAGGAAAAACAAACAAGCAAACAAACATTTAATTGAATTATATATTAAAGTAAGATATGATGTGTGAAAAAGCAAAAGAAATAAAGCACTAAAGAAGGAGACAGCAATTTGAGTGAGTCACCTTAACTGGTCAAAGATAGAACACTCAGTGGAAAAGCCATCTAGGACTTGATCACTTAGGATAGATATGCCTTGCTGGAGAGAACCTGAACCCACCTCTCCTACCTGCAATAAGTATTTTACATATGCCTTACAATATGCTATTCTTGCTTGCGGCATTCAAGATTTTCTTTTCGTGCTTCCAGTATTTTCAGGAATTATGAGTTTTCAGAACTATGTCAGGCACTAGAAATCAGAGCAGCCAAAACTAGGCTAGAAAATCTTTCCTTCTTGCCTGTTCTCTGTCTTTCCTTTCAACATCATGAAGAGTGAAACAGTTCCCATATGACTGTGGAGCTGTTGGAGAGACAGCAGATCTCAGTTCCCACCCATTTGATGTTTCTCTGGAATAAGGATATAATTCGCTGTCTCCCATCTGAGCTACAGTTAGACCTATGTGTGAGTCATTAACTACCAACACCTGAGAATAACTCATTCTAAAATACACCAGAAGTGCTCAGTAAAGACACTCTGCATATGCAAGATGGCAGCTGAAGTTGCTTCAAACAAGTAACAGACTCAAACTGTCTTCATACTGAAAGCAGACTGGCAAGATCTTGATTATGTAGGACATGGGGGGACCATTTTTAAGAATTTAAGACAGGAAATATTTTTTCAGAGGACATTATTTAATCAGTGTGCCCCAAATTGGATTAAAAAAATCAAAACAAGTGATGTTGCCAGAAAAAAGAACAAAAAATAATGCTGAATTTCTAATTGCTGAATCACAGTGGACATTGCAGACACACTTCTGAAAGTTGGTATGCTTCTCAGTGCTCAGTAAACTCAGGAGATGAACTAAAAGCAAACTCCTGACCAACATTCATCAGTCACTGATCATGACACACTGAATGTTACAGCTATCCAAGAAAATTTATGTTGCTTTTGAGGAATATTGGAATCCTCTGAGGACCCATTACACAACAAGTAAACAAACAGAAAAGGACCACACAGCTATCATGCTGGCATTATTTTATGTGACAGTATTGGTCCAGGCCACGCACACCTCTTTATTTGGGAATCAGGATTTGGTTTTCAATTTCAGAACAACTGATTTTTCCAGTGTCTCTGCAGGTCTCAGTCTTCCATGAAGCACAGATTTTTAGGTTCTCCAAGCATTTATTTGTCATGGAAATGTTTTAAAAGATGGTGTGAATATCAGTGGAGGAGTCGCATCACCTATGTGCACAGGTAGCCTTACCTTTTACTAATTACAAAAACTTTGGCGACAGAGTGGTATCAACATCTAAAAGTCCATTAAGATGCCATGCTTGCCAGAGACTTGTGTTGAGATTTTAACTTTGTACAGAAGATACATGCTTCAGGTGGAAAAATCCCTCCATGCCTTATACGTTACCCTTGGCAGTGTAGAAAACCTGAGCTATGACAAATACTTGGATTATCTTGACTATACTACTATTAAGTCAGAAATAATGAACATTTGGTTGTTTTGGGCAAGATGGACAGTGCACATGTACACAAACACCCTTTACATGATGGATTGGAATGCTGACAGAGGAAGCATAGGAAGCATAATTGTTCCTCAGTTTTCTTGGAGACCTTAGCAGGACCCTTTACTAGTAGAACTTACAATCAGGTATGCAATGATAAAATTTAATTCCTTCTCTCCTGCTACAGCCTTGTTTTTCTTGACTCTAGGGGTCTCCTGATAATGACAAGCATTACTTCGTAAAAAAAAAAAAAATAAAAATACGCTTCACTGACCTGTTCTTACAGAATACGTACTGCAAATCCAAAACAATTTATAATACAAGTGTCTTGTTCCTGCAAACATTTATTACTGTGGACATTGTTTACTTGTTTTCAACATCAGGCATAGTGACTACTTGTGCTGACCACAGAATCATAAAAATAGGGCTATTTAGTATTTGTAGACAGTAGCTTAAAAAAAGACAGGATTTCAAATCGGGCTTAAATGAAAAAAAAACTTATAAACTAAGAATACTCAGCTGGTTTTGTGTGTGTGTGTGTGACTTACAACAACTCATTACCTCTCCAAGTAAAGTACAGGAATAAAACTGACAAATATCTGTCCCAAATATGAAGCTTGTGTAGGAAAACTGAAGCTTGATTCTGTTATGAACTGTGACTACCTAACACTTCGTCTTCATAGACATACAGTAAAAGATGGCCTTATTTTTTAAAATATGAACACCTTTTTCTAAATTAGTTATTTAAGTGTATTCTATAGAAGCTCAAAGCTCTCAGTTTAAAGAACTCAGTAATGGATGAATAATTTCAATTGTATTTTCTGTGTCATTAATGGAAATAAAGTGATCCTGAAGTAACTTAATGTACTAACAATTTTACGTCCAGTGATAGAATAATGAAAAATGTTTCTAATTTATCCACAGTAGCACTTCCCCTTTGTGTGCTAAATTTTGCATACAGTTACAGATATATTGAAACATTCACAGCTCAAAAGAATTTTTCTTGATAATGAATAAATAAGAGGGGCCCTTTCTTGTGCTTTCCCATTATTATAATGTTCAGTTCTCCTCCATTACTCCAGATTCTTCCCTAAAATTGCTTTGTGCATCATATCTAAAGCAGTCATTTGCACTGATGCTGTTCCCAACCTTCTTGAATGTCTCAGTAAAATAAGGTACAGAAGATATCCTCACACAGCAAAAGAACTAGGAATGCTATTGTAAAGCATGGCTCCCAAGTGCTTTAAAAATATTTTGTTCAAGAAACTCCCTTGGTAGAGCCACTCATTTTTGTTATACGTAAGAGGACATTTAGAAGAAGTCTCATTGTCTTTACAAAGTGCTTAAAATTTTAGGCCTTTATAAATACTAGCCACTGATTTATCTACATGTTGAGAATAGAGGCCAGGTATATCCATAAATACAGCATACTCCAGAGCTAACGATGCTTTACGTAGACTTCTGAATTCATTTAATCTAGAAAAAAATTACTGTCATTTAGATAACAGTGGCAATAAAGATAGTCATACCCTTCCCCTCTTACCCTTCTCTCCACCTCTACCGAGATGCTTTTCAACACTTTTTCTACACTACAAAAAGCTATAATGCAAGTTTTGAATTTCAAACAGTTACTTCAAAAGCGAATTTTCACCTTAATTCAGTTGACTGTTTCTTCTTACTTAGAATGCATTTATTTGAAAATGAACCTATAATATTCATTGCAGATACTTGTTTACAGACATTTACTCATGACAATGCTGTGTGAATTAGCATACTTTTAACCATTAAATCAGCACATCTGAGTTGCATGGCACATGTTAATAAAGAGACTTAATAACAAGACATGCCTAAATAAACAGCTCTCCATAAACTGTTTACATCCAAACCAACAAGAGAAGCCGATCTTAAGGAAACAACATTAAAAAGGATCATGAATATAGAAAACCTATTAGTCACACTATCTGAAGAGAATCTGAAGGAAATTAAATACAAAACTCAATCCTGCTAGCACTGGGAAATGCAACATGTGCCACCTTTTTATTAGGCAGATTCACTCAACAGAAGGTTTTTCCCAGGTTTCATCCATGTCCTTATTCCAGCTTTTGACCAAAGCAAGCCCCTGGCTCCTGTGACTTCATTCCTCACTTCCTGTCTTTTAGTGAAGCAGTGGTTCAGTGATGACAGATATTCCCACCATTTTTATTGAAAACTAAAAGCATTTGCATGAATTAAGAAATAAAGAGAAATATCTATTTTCAGATGGGCCTTAGGCAGAAGGGCACTCTAGACATATACATCAGTTTGCAGTATTAAAGTAGTCAAGCTCTAACAATACGGAGACTGCTTAAAAATGGAGAAAGTTTTAAGATGCTAAAGGAGTTTAGGAACATTAATGATTTCCAAACCTTTTAGGAGGGCTTCTGAAGCTAAAACCCACAGGAATTTTCAGAATCTCTCTCCCTGAATTATTCAGTCTTAAAATAATATTAACATCAGTTTGTCACTTGACAGACAAGTGACATAATCTGTTACTATTCCAGTACGTCTCTCCAGTTATTTTGCTTTAAGGAAGTGCCTTGAGTTTGAGTTTTTAAGTAGTTTTGAGTTTTTAATTTATCTTTTCTTTTGTCTTTAATCAAGTCTTTTGCTTATCCTTTCATTACACTTTTTTTAATTTATTACCCTATTTACCAACTGCAAACAAGAAGTCTGTTACAAATATCCACCCTGGCTACAAATTTACTACTGCTAATGAGCTTCCAAAAGCCATGTGGATTCACGGGTCACAGTACTTCTTTGGGCTTTTGTGTTGAGACATAGGTAAATAGCCAGCTCTCTAATAAACAAGTGAAACTGGTTACAAAGAAGCATTTAAAAAAGGTCACGGAAGAGGATGGATCCTCTGTCAAACCAGTCACACCAACTAGACTTATTAGAAATCAAATGCCATTATAAGGAAACCTGTTTAGTTAAAAATGCAAGTAAGGAAACTTTCTCAGAAGGAGATGTTCAGACTCAAAGTATAAAGATTTTTTTTTTATTTAAAAAAAAAAAAAAACTTAAAAAAAGAAGTAAGCAACAACTACACAGGGTGAGGGAGGGAGGTATACCAGGATGAACAGCGAGAGAACTGATCAGCTCCAACTCTCCCTGTTTGGCCAGGTAGAGAGCAACAAGAAATGGCCCGTGTTGGAATATAACTCTGATGCATGCCTTTCATCTTCTCTCTGCCTCCTGACAGCACCACTCCTCATGAACCTGGGAACCAGCAGCATCCCCTTGAAGCCAGATGATGTGGTGGGGAGACATTCTGTTGCCATGATGGTCTTGTACTACACTACCTCCCTTCCAGGGCCAGTCTATTTCCCTGTAGTTCAGACAAACTTCTCCAGGAGAGAAAAGCAACAGTGAAGTTTGAGTCAGAAGTTGGGATTTTCTCCCTGCAGTGTGTTTAGTAGATTAAGGAGACATTAGATGTTTCAGAGCTCCTCAGCAGAAGACTACTGCTGAGAACTACAGCCTTCAACTGTGCTTTCCAGTTGTGAAAATGAAATACAGTTGAAGAGATCTTGGAGAAGGTAATCTCTCTGTTTATCATTCCTTTGCCTTTTTTTCAGACAGGCATAACATAACTTTGAGAAAAATACTGTTCCTCTCAAGACTGTTTGCAGGAACTCAGTTTGACATGCTGTTCCTACTGAGTTAGCTCTGGTGCTGGCTGCCAGCTGACATCCATCAGCTGATCAGCAGTACCTTGTTGCTTCCCATATGGGACTCCTGGCTTGTCTCTCATACTGAAATCTCATCTCAGCAGAAGTGGCAGCCCTCCCTCTCCTTGTCCTTGGAGATGTGAGGTGGCGGATCCCAGGAGGCACAGGGGAGTTGCAAGCAGTGAACCGCTGCCTCCCAGCAAAGCCTCTGAGAGGCAGCCACTACTGGTTTGCATTTCATGCTGAGTTGAATTCCTGCTCCTGTTCTCATTTCTATCCACCGTGCAACTGCTCACGTTGAACACTGGAAAATGGGAATGCTGTTCATTTGAAGGAAATGAGTCCTGTACACCCATCTTTTCTAGCTGACAATTTTTGTCTGCATGTGTTAACCACCAATCATCTTTTCTAGATAATTCTGCCAGTAAATGTAGGCTAAGAACAGCCCATGCTTTTAGAGGTATAATTCAGAAGTAGAAGCAAGATAAGGGTTCATCTTCCTGACTTTACGAATACCTTCAGAGGATTACAACCATCCAAATGCATTTAAGTAGATGTGTTGATGGTAGAATTGTTATATCAAAGTTGCTTTTTATTGAGATTTCAATGCTTCTAAGAAATAAAGTGCAGTCGGTGCTACATGAGAATCACTTTTTGTTCCTAAAAGGTTTACCAGCTAAAGAATGGTATTCTACTTACATATTATCTATTTTTTTGCTCCTCAAACTAAAGATTAAACCAAATAAACCCATGATCAATAGATTTATGCCTATTTATTGGTGTTGAGTGGTCCTATCAAAAGACTACACTACAAAGATGTTCAGATACGAAGGCTGACTCATAAAACCAATTTAAAATACTGCAAGCATTCTGAAGTCAGTGGAAATTATAGAAACATAAAGATGATGTCCTGGCATGAAAAATCAGACTCTCAGTGTCACCATATAAAGATGATCTGTCAGTGTTTTCTCTCACAGCTCTAAGTGAGAGATGGAGGTAGTTCTGGTTGCTGTGAGATTTTGACCACCATCCCAAGCTGGATGCTTCCTAGTCAGAACAGCTGTCAGAACAGCTTAACAGTTCCTGCACAGAGAGATGGACATTTTTGTTAGTGGGAGGTCTGGGACACATAGCTCAACAAGAATCTAAATTAATAATTTCAGGCCTCAGGGAAAAGATCAGCAACATATCTCCCACATCAACATTATAAAGAAATGTTTTAAAATTATTCCTCCCTGTGAAGACAGACAGAGAACCAGAGAAGGAACTGGAGAAAAATTCCCTTTTGTCTCCAGCCTTTCAAAATAAGGTGTTCTTCTTCGGGTTTGATTTACTGACAATCTTAGAGAAGAATAATATTGGAGGAATACAGAGAGCAAACGAATGAAGGAGGTGAGACGGAGGAGGGGGACACAGCTCCTCTCTGCTAAGTAACTATGAGCCATTCACATACCCTGTGAAGATATCAGTGTATTTCTGTAGGTGTTGATCACAGGGTTATGACAGTGTCATGCTTTGACAGTCTGAGCAGAATGGAGGACAGATGTCTGTCTTTGCCTCCACAAGGGCAGGGTTGGCAGGATCTGGGGGGGATGTTCCCCCATCAGGCACGTAAGGGAGGTACAGTCACTCTACATGATGGTATTGATCTCAGTAGGCTGTCCTAAGTACAGCTAATAAAGCATCCTGTGCACAGGATAGCAGAAAAAAAACTGATGTTATGCCACTTACATGACATTCAAAGAGCAAGTAAGACAAATGAATACAACTAGGTGAAGAGGCTTTTATATTTTCCAGCAGGGGATCAATCTTATCCTCTTTCCCTACTGACAGTAGCGGGGAGCAGCACAGAAACTCATAATGCTCTCAGAGGACAGGAAGAAAAAAAAATATTTAAAAATACAATTTTCATTTTCAACCATCCCCCAATTCCTTACCACACTCTGTCCCGCACCTCCCTTCACTTAATATGCTGATACTGTATGTCCAAAATTTGAGTGACTGAGTTTGACTCAAAAGTTCAGGTTTTATTTTAGCTCTAGTAAATATAAACTTTACACCATAAAAATAGTCTATAACCAGAATCCTCCACAACACTTTATGTCTTTAAGGTTCTTGGAAATAATAATAGGAATACATGAAACTCCATGGGTATCTTCTTTCCTCTACATATGAGCATGCCTCTTAAAATACCATTTACTGAAAATCAACATGACTTTCTAAAGGCTGATGCCAGGAAGTATTTAACTTATGTCTTTTACGACCAATGCAACAAAAGTTAAAATAAGTTTCTGTGCCTGATGCAGGAATTGAAGAACAATTTCCTACACCACATTGTTATAATCCTATGTACTTGTCACTCATTAATTTTTCAGTATTCTATCTGAGAGAAAGGGAGAGAAGGCTGTCAATTTAAATCAAATGAGGGTAAGGCAACTTTGAATTCATTATAGCTCCTAGATACCAGCTATGGTGTTGGAATGCACATTTTTTACTCATATATATGTATCATAACCATTATTATACATCACCTATTATAAGGCAATACCATAAGACCATTAGAAAAGTGAGAAGCCAGAATCAGGGCTAAGATTGTACTTGTATTCTTCACTAACAGCACAAAATTAGCAGTCTGATATTCACAAAAAACCCCACAAAACAAAAAACAACACACAAAATAAAGCTTTTTCTGACTTTCCTTGGTTATTTCTGTTTGCTACTTTGTTTTTATTTTTTGGTGTTTGTTGGCTGGTTCTCCTCTTCCCGGAAGTAAAATAATTGTTTTCTATAACATACAACCATGTGCACCTTTATGTTTCATATTTATTTTTTTCTGTGTTTTACTGCTTTTTTAGCAGTAGTGTCAAGAGCACAGTGAAGAAAGATGTTCATTTTATAGTGACATCAGGAAGGCACGAAGACTACTTCAGTTTTCCTATAGCTACTCAATTTCAGTCCTAGAAAATAAAATTCATTATAGTAAGGTAGATTACAGACTGGTTAGGGTGCAGCACAAAAATTATTTGAATTCCAATGTATTAATATAAAAAAGCCTTCCAAGATTCCAAGAAAATATAAGGTTATTTTTAACCGAGTCATGATAGATATTCTGAAAAGGGAAGGTACTTATATTTCTAATCCTTTGACACTACTATCACATGCTGAGTAATCAGTACCTGTACTCCGTTTGCCAGGAGTCTTCAGTTAAATAGCTGGGAAGAGACCATTCCTGTCCAGAAATGCAAACAACCTAAGTCAAACATAGTAAGTGGGAGAACAAATGACCAGAGGGGACAGAGACCCCTAGTTCTCAAAACAGTGATTTGCCTCCTGTACCACTGCATGACAAAGACTGCACAGCAGCAGCAAAAGGAGTAAGCTGATGTTACCGCATTTCTGTAATAGCACGACTTATTTCTCAAAAAATACTCTTACCATATGGTGTTCATAAAGACTTTCAGTTCCTCATAGGACAGTATCAAAGATCAAGTTAATATGAGGGAACTTGCCCATGTCATGCAACTACTTTCACTATTATATCAGAGTTTCATGGTCTCAAAACTATGCCTTTGCTCTTTTCTGAATCACTAACTAACCTTGAGGAGGCTTAGAGAACAGCAGCAACATTATTTTTCTGCAAAGCACTCCACTGAAAACAGACCAGATGCAGTCAGAAAACTCCAAGGATCATCAGGAGTATGTGTTGTGGCTAGACAGACTCACCACCCAAGAATTACCGACAGGAAGATGGCAGGGTTTCGACAGGCACTACCGCAGCCCTGAGGCAGTACTAGCAGCCTAGGGCTGCTTCCAGTGCACATATGCAACTTGCCAATTAAAAGCTGATTTCAACCCTGATCTCCACAAAAGTCTTCCAAGTATGGGTTCAGGAAGAAAAAAGATCATTTCTAAGTAAGTATGGAGAGATTAAAAATTAATAATATACTAAAAGATTATTACAATTAGAGAATTTAATAATCATCCTTTCTTTCATATTGTATGGGAAAATTTCAAGACCCACTTGAACACCAGATACTATTATAAGACATGCCTTAACCCTGATCTTTTCAAGCAACAAAAGATTTTGGTATGGAAGCAGGCTACTCGACATAATGCAATGAGAGGGGATTAGTTTCTCATAAATGTTTCAAGGCAATAATCCCTGTGAATGAATTGCAATTTAGGATGTTTTCCGATGATTTAGCACACATTTTTTTAAGTAAACAGCTGTTTATCAAAGCATTCAAAAAATCTTTATCTTTAAAATTAATACATGATAGATTTTTAATATCTTTTTTATGCTTTCTATGATTGTTTGCTTTCCATATCTCAATAGCATAATAACCTTTTATTTCAAAACATAACATTTTTAAAAGTTTCCCCGAAAATGCATTTCTATCTATTGAAAGGAAAAAAATCAACTTAGAAGAAAAATCCTTTAAAACAGTCCAAATTGCCAAACAGATGATGTCTGAATAAAAGAAACCTCTAATAGCTACATTTGTTATTACAGAGGTTCTTTTGCTGGAGTTGAAAAAGTAAAACACTAATACAAGCACTGGCACAAAGTCAGTGACCTCTGAAGACTGCTCAGCTCAGGAACAAGCTGAAATCACTGTAATGAAATTGCAGTGAGGAACTAAGGACAAAAAAGTTTTCAGCTCCCTCTCTACTGATAACAGTCGAAGTTGTTATTTATTTTTGTGTTTAGCTCAAATAAGTTTCTAAAAGATTTCCCTTCAGCATTGTTAATTACTGTAACAACTCTTCTAACCATTATTTCTGGTTATAAGAATCATTCCTGCCACCAAAACAAACTGCTACTTAATTGGGCAGTGAACAAAACACAGCACTATATATCGTTTAGCAGCTGGACAGCAAAGAAGTGATGCAGTTGCAGCTGTGTGTGCCTAATTCTTTATCAATCTCACACACGGCAATGAACATCATCATAAAGTGGAAAGGCTGCACAACTGGATTAGGAAAAACTGCTAAGAAAATCGCTGCTCCGTAGCTGTCCTGGAGTTGTATCTGAGCCAGTTGGCTGAGGAACTATTACTCCATTGCTCCACACAGATCAGCTGTGCAAGTCCTATTTGTAGCTATCTTCCCTGGAGACTATGTGATCTGTGCTTTCTAAGAAAGATACATTGAATCTTCCTGATTTTATTTTTATAATCACTATTTTTATTTTGAATGAACTAGGAGTTGTGTGGAAACCAAGGAGAGACGTGATCTCATTACCCTTAGACTATCTTTCAGACTCATCAGGGTTTCAGACAAACAGTGGAGGCGTTTCTTGGAAACCAGCACAGAAGGACATAAGTGCACTGTGTACATGCTTCTGAAAAAAACAGCTTCCTGCTTGCCATTGTGAGTGGAGCGTGGGACAGAACCCTGCCTCCGGTGGAGCAGCAGCTCAGCCCAGCCAGCCTGGCCCACTTCTCAGGTCATGCACCATTTCCAACCCATAGTTTCCCAAGTTGCAGCCAAATCTTGAAACAACACAAAGCCCTTCTGCACCATGTCAGTGTTTGTGGGTGAAGTGAGGTGAGGGAAGGGGGTTAAAGTTGTCTGTTCCCAGAGAAGCCTTTCTCCTCCAACAGGAGGACGCTCAAGGAGAACCTGGGGGCACACCAACCCAGCCTGGTGCCTCTTCAGAGTCCCATGCACCAACATGCTAGTCCAGGCCTTAGAGGATTAGCATCTTCATAAAAAGCCCACACACTTAAAAATGACATTCAATGTCAGTTCCACTGAGATGGATAAAACCTGGCTAGAGAGTGGACCTGGTCACAATATAACGATATGTCAAGGATATCTGAGCGGCTACTGCCCTTGCTGAATCCCTCCAACATGTAACTGAGGGCTGGCTCCTTTCAGAACTTCATGATTCAATAAGTTTTGCTAGCACTTTATTTTTTTCCCCACTGAAACAGACAGGGAGAAGGAACAATGCAAAAATGAATGTCAGTGGGTGGAAAAAATAGGACAGACAAAGGACAATTTTTCTCCTCAATTATTTGAGTAGTATGGATATTTAATATTCTGGCCTCAATCATTGGTTACAAATTTGTGTTTGGAAAAAGGCCAATACAAAATGCAAAATATTTGGAAATATTTCTCCTTCAATCCCTCTATCTCCAAATTATTGCTCATTTCACACAAAAAATCTATTTCTGGCCTTACCAGCTTTTGTACAAACTGCTGCTACTTCCCTTTTACCACTGTTGTTTTACCCCTTTCTAGACAAAGCTCTTAGGGGCCACAGACAGTTGAATTATGGAGCAACTAGTCAAATCTGCACATGCCCTTCCTACTCCCAAACTACCATGATGGTTAATCTGTCTGACTGTGTTAGCTGCTGTTTCAGAATTATAGTATTAAAACTACAGGCACTTGGCAGTTCTTTTCAGCAAAATTTTGTTATTTATGTTATGATTTAGACACAAATACCATAGTGGCAATTTTTCAAAGGCAATAACTTGCCACTAAGAAATTGCATATATTGATTGTCTGACACTAGACATTTTGAATCTTAGGCTATTAGCACAAGAGAACCATAAAAACCTGATGCTTTCATTGTTCTGCAAAAATTGTTTCATCTTACCAAGACTATTATACATACCCAGCAGAGTTCAACTGAGTCAGGAGACTAAAAATGCCCAATTAGCTTAAGAAAAACTGTTTTCCAAGTATATACTCATATGATTTCTACAAGTGCTATACCATTATATCATAAAAAGGAATAGCATCAAATATGTTTTCATGAAGAATTGTTTTTCTGAAACATTTTAAATCCACTACCACCTTCAAGACAAACATTCATGTATTGTTCCATAAAATTCTCACACTGCATGTCAGTTTAGAAAGTAACTCATCCCACAAATGAGGCCAGTAAAAAAAGTCATTGGATCCTATTATATCTGAAAACATGTAATTGAAATCTTTAAACCAGTAATGAATTCAAACCGTGATTCCAGAGTGTTCAAGGTTAAATCCAAATGATCTTAAATTTATAAAAGTCAAATTAACACCCATATATAAATTTTTTTGGCATCAATGATTTTTCAAGCTTGTTGTGAAGATATTTCCAGCTCGATTTCAGTTCCTTAACTTCCAAGCCAATTGTTATTATAAGATGTATTTTGGCCAGAGCAGCAACACAGAACTCTTCCTTTCTGTCCTGGTTTGACCAGGATAGGGTTAAGTTTCCCCAGCAGTGGGGGGGAGCTCTAGCCGGGTTATTCAGATACCATGCGGACCGTCACATCCTGGCGCGTCACATTTCCTGGCACGGGAGCGCGGTGCACTCGTGGTTTTGTACATCTGCTCCTTTCACTGCTGTATTTGGTAGCTATTTTGCTCTGTTCATTGCTATCACTATTACTGTTATTGTTATTGTTGTTGTTTGTTGTGTTGCTATTGCACTGTTGTATTAAACCTTTCCTTATTTCAGTCTTGGGGCTTTGTATTTCACTCCCTTTGTGGGGGAGGGGTAGCGGCCGCGTGGTCTCAGACTCCGGCAGGGGCTAAACCACCACACTTTCTTTTGGTGGTTTTTTAATTTTTTTTTTATTTCTAATGAGAACATTTTCTTTAAGTATGAATTTCATTAAAAAGACTATCAAAATCTTCCCATCCTACTATGTTACATATTCATTTAGTTTGCACTTCTCAGCACTTCTCTTTGTCCTAGACCTCACAATTGGAGATAGTATGACATATCCCTAGCGATACCAGTGGGGTGAATTATTACAACCATTGTACTCTTTTGATACCTCACTAAAACTGAAGCATATTACAAAATAATGGCTTCCTCCTCAAACACGATTTTGCAAAAATTATACTGCTTGTCTGTGAGGAAAGATGTACTTAAACCAGTTGCTGTCTTGCACAAGCACCTGGGACAACTACAGTGTGGCAAGTGTGCAGAGGGCCAGCACAAGACCCACATGATGGGGAAAACAGCATTATGATCCTGAACAGATTTACAGCTAGTGGCAGAATACTAACTGGCAGCAGGCCAGTGAAGTGCACCATTTTATATGATGTGGTAACATATACTGTCCTTGTTTGGAGCAGTGCTGATACAGGAACTAGTGCACACAGACCTTTTCTCAGACCAATGGCTTGATGGCAATTTTAGTGCAAACCAAAAAAGGCTGAAGATTATTCATTAAACCTAATCCATACAGACTGATCATGACATTGTTCTGACCTACGTTTCCCTTTATGTACTAAAATAAAAGACACAGTTTCATACATCCCGGATCTCACTAACCCTTTAGCTGGTGGAACTCAATCCTGTATAATTTGGATTTACTATACCTCACTAAACTGTTGGCAGTGTCAGGATCTTGTGCTGTTACTGTGCCAACAGTAGTCCCGATCTTCGCATTTTCATAAACTTCCATGACATAGGAAGGCATAGTGAAGAGCGGAGGTTCATCCACATCGCCAACAATGATCTTCAACATTGTTACATCTTTGAATGGTCCCAAGTGCGAAAAGCGGAAATCAAGGTGAGTATTTGCTCCTTCAATATTAAGTGTGTATGATTTCTTTTTCTCGTAGTTGAGTGGCTGTTGGCAGAAAAAAAGATTTATCAATGCCATTCTGTGCTTCAGTTCAGCTTGCTAGCAAGCTAGCTAAATCTTTTCCATTTAACTTAAACCACATTTCTTCATGTTATTGGAAAGGGACAATATTCTGTGATACTCTGGCAGCCACTGTCATACGTTGTAAGTAGAAGGATATACATGAAGCAGGATGGATTCAGGTATTCTCTACAACAGAACTGTGGGCAAGGTACCAATTCTGGAAAAACTCAGGGTTTAGAATGAGCCTCAGAGTCTTCTTCCATGACAATGTAAAGTCTCTGGATTTTATCACCTTTCAATTTTTATTGGTCAATGCTAAATACTGGAAAAGGTAGAGACATATCCCAAATGAAATTAACTTCATATCTTTAATTAACAAGCTTAATAGATAGTGATAGGGCTACTAAAATTCTTTTGGGCATCTCTTCTGTTAAATCCTCAACTGAAAAACACCTCCTTGCAGAAAAATACTCAGTTATCATAACAGATATCATAAGAGACAGGAAATTAAATGTGTAAGAATAGCTTAAAGATGTGCTTGTGTGCTTTTCTAATCAGAAAGGACGCATCCCTATATTCTAGACCATTTTCTTTTCAATTCTTTACCACCAATGAGACAACTCTTCAGCCTGTCTCACCATGTACTGCTGTGCTGCACCTGTATTATGCTGTCATAAATGGGAAGAAAGTCTGCAGCTGGGGATATGACTTCAGCAGGGCCTAATGTTCCAATAAAACCCAATAGAAGGCACATCCCCAGCTGTACCATCCACCAGAAGCACCACTGTCACTTTAGCATTGCCCTGTTATTTAAAGGAAGAAGATGGGGGCCTGACTCGTATCACACAGCATGGGCACTTTCTTTCTTAGGAGTCCCATTTCTATCTTGTTATTTACACATCTCCATAGTTCAGCTGGTTTTCAGATTATTGTGAAGTAATTTTACTGACAATATATTTATTTTTACCCTACATTATCATGCTATTACACTGTCTTATGCAAGATATAAGATAAACATGACACACCCAACTCTCAACTCTTCCAGTGTCAGATAGTTATGTAGTAGAAGGGACTAAAAGGATATTTAACTTAAAATTACACAAGTAATGAAGTTCCATTAGCAGAATTAAACAATGTCTTTACTGGGAGCCATGTTTACAGGACAACAACTTTTTTGAGTTGGTTTATTCAGTCTCACTAAAGTAGCTGACTATTTTTCATAGACAGCCCAGGTGGTCATAGAACAGATTTCGTTTCAGACGGCTATTTTTCAAATGTGCTATGTTGAGGAAAAGCACTCATTCTTGATAATAGACACCTCAGTACTTACCGGCTTACAAATTTATGGCTTCAGGCAATTTATAAAGGACATGTAGGATAATATTTATTATCATACTGAGCAAAGTAGGTAGTTTGTACATATATATATGGTACTACCACTAAGTTTCCAACAGTCTCATAACACAAGCATAACACTTAAAGAAGTTGCATACGTGTGGAATCCCACTACAAGTAGTATCATTCTGTGTGGACCTGACAGGCTGACTGAAGAGATCTCAGCACAAATATTCAAGCCTTCAACCAAGGCTAAACTGGTATTTCCTATCACCCCAAAGAGTAGAAAAGTAGTATTTAAGGCAAGAAATATGACGAACTCAATGTGTGATTTGTCAATGTCAGTGTGTATTTTGTAGATAAAATCTACAGTAAATTTGATGTGTGATGTATAAGAAAAATAGTTGGTTCGGATTTACATATGCTACATATTTCTTTGATTTCTCCTCTGTGTATTGAAGGACAATTAATGCATTTTCTTAACTCAAACAGTATGAGACTTTTTTGCATTTTGCTTTCTCTGTCTCCCTTTCCTGAATGTAAAAATAAAAATTTTAAAGGCATGGAAATTTACCATAGCCTTATAAATCTATTATTATAAAAAAAAAGAGCTAAGTATACTACTTAATTAAATAAATTCATAAATAAATATAAGTTTAGTAAATTTTAACTCAGATGCTGTTCATTAATTTATGACTTATTTCTGTTATGAGCAGGGAAATGTTAAATAGTAATTTGCATTGCTCTGCAGCATACATATTCTAAGATTAAACAAGTTTATAATAGGATTACAAATTGCAACTATGATGCCTTTTTTGAAAATTAAGTTTATACTGACAATTACTGGATTAGGCTATACAGGAAGATTAATTTGTCCCAGAAAACACACAAGGAATAACAAAAAGTCCTGTTTTCTTTCTTTTGTGTAGTTATTCAATCAGACATTACCCAACACTTTTTGTTTGTTTGTTTTTGTTCAGAAATACAGGAATAATCCATTCAGATAATCAGAAAAAACTAACAATTCAACTACAGCCAAAGAAGGTTTTTACTTTCATTTTCTTTCTTCTTCTTCCCATAACATCTCTGAATGAAAGAATCAGATACTGAGACATAAAAGGAAAAAGAGCTTACTCTCCTGCACTGTGATCCACAGAGGTTAAAAGACACCACTATTTTCAACACTGAGCTATCTTAGACAGAAAAGACACACACTGTACTAAGGATTACTATTTCTAGGGTTCACAGTTAGTACCTTTTTTTTTTTTTTTTTTTTTAAATTTTCCTTGTTCTCTCCTGAGGAGAAGCAAGGAAATGTACAAGCAAAGCAAGCCCAGTGATATTCTACATCTTTGAACAACTCACAAGTCCAGTTGTTACAACACTTTTACTTTCGATAAAATATTAAAAAAAAAAAAAAAAGAAATCTGGTTGCAGTTTGAAAATATAAAACTGTCTTTTCCTGGGTTTCTACTTAAACACTGTGCATGTGTTAAAATTGACATTTATCTTACATTTGAAGAACAAATTGGATTTCCATTTATAGCCTGTCTAATGCTGTGCTACGAAATCTGCTCATAGACTCATCCATTACTTCAGATAACCTGATCTGTTCACCTGGAGGTTTTTATTGCCTTTTTTTTTTTTTTTTTTTAATCTATTACTCACAGAATCACAGAATCATCTAGGTTGGAAATGACCTTGAAGATCATCCAGTCCAACCATTAAGCTAACATTGACAGTTCCTAACTACACCATATCCATAAGCACTACGTCGTCCCAACCAAAACACCTCCAGGGATGGGGACTCCACCACTGCCCTGGGCAGCCCATTCCAATGCCTAACAACACGTTCTGTAAAGAAATACTTCCTAATACCCAGTCTCAGCCTTCCCTGGCACAACTTGAGGCCATTCCCTCTTGTCCTATCACTTGTTACTTGGTTAAAGAGACTCATCCCCAGCTCTCTGCAACCTCCTTTCAGGTAGCTGTAGAGGGCGATGAGGTCTCCCCTCAGCCTCCTCTTCTCCAGACTAAACAACCCCAGTTCCCTCAGCCGCTCCTCGTATGACATGTGCTCCAGACCTTTCACCAGCTTCATTGCCCTTCTCTGGACACGCTCGAGTAATTCAATGTCCTTTTTGTAGTGAGGGGCCCAAAACTGAACACAGTCATCGAGGTGCGGCCTCACCAGTGCCGAGTACAGGGGTAAGATCACTTCCCTGTCCCTGCTGGCCACGCTATTTCTGATACAAGCCAGGATGCCATTGGCCTTCTTGGCCACCTGGGCACGCTGCTGGCTCATCTTCAGCCGGCTGTCAATCAACACCCCCAGGTCTGTCTCTGACTGGCAGCTCTCCAGCCACTCCTCCCCAAGCCTGTAGCGCTGCTGGGGGTTGTTGTGGCCCAAGTGCAGCACCCGGCATTTGGCCTTATTGAAACTCCTACAGTTGGCCTTAGCCCATCACTCCAGCCTGTCCAGGTCTCTCTGCAGAGCCTCCCTACCCTCGAGCCGATCAACACTCCCACCCAACCTGGTATCATCTGCAAACTTACTGAGGGTGCACTCGATCCCCTCGTCTAGATCATCAATAAAGATGTTCAACAGGAGTGGCCCCAAAACCGAGCCCTGGAGGACACCACTCATGACCGGCCGCCAGCTGGATTTAACTCCATTCACCACAGCTCTTTGGGCCCAGCCATCCAGCCAGTTTTTTACCCAGCAAAGCGTGTGCCCATCCAAGCCACGAGCAACCAGTTTTGCCAGGAGAATGCTGTGGGAAATGGTGTCAAAGGCCTTACTAAAGTCAAGGTAGACAACAGCCACAGCCTTTCCCTCATCCAATAAGTAGGTCACCCTGTCATAGAAGGAGATCAGGTTTGTCAAGCAGGACCTGCCTTTCATAAACCCATGCTGACTGGGCCTGATCATCTGGTTGTCCCGCATGTGTTGTGTGATGGTACTCAGGATGAGCTGCTCCATCAGCTTCCTGGGCACCAAAGTCAAGCTGACAGTCCTGTAATTTCCTGGATCGTCCTTCCAACCCTTCTGATAGATGGGCATCACATTGGCCGATTTCCAATCTGTCGGGACCTCCCCGGTCAGCCAGGACTGCTGGTAAATGATGGAAAGCGGCTTGGTGAGCACCCCAGCCAGCTCCTTCAGCACCCTCAGGTGTATCCCATCCGGTCTCATTATCATAATCATAACATTCAGCTTAAAATACCTAAACTATTCTAATTTAGCAAGAATTTGGTCATAAAAATGATAATGCAAAATAATTTATATTTACAAAGGAAATATTTCAACTATCCCATCAGTTTCACAATAGGACTCATTTAAGTCCAAATAGACAAACAAAAAAATGTATCACTGTCCTGTCTGACCTCTTGCTCTCTCTACAAGAAGCACATACTCAAATAAATGACTTGTAAAGACACTTTTAATGTGTAAAAACTAAGTTTAAATTCTTCCTCATTTAACTGACAGAGAAACCTTGAGTATCAGTTGCCTATCTCAGTCATTAGCTGTATGAGAGGCATCACTTTCCTGTCTCTCTAGAAATCTAAATAAATTCGAGATTTACTTAAAATTGTCCCAACACTGAAGATCATTAACTCTTTCCTGGAAAGAGAGAAAAACATTTAAATTTTAGATGGACCTAAACAGAATTTTTATTCATATTTTTTATTTTCCCAAAGAACAATGTATTTCTATGACAATTACCCATATATCTTCAGTATGTATTCACTGGTTATTATGATTTTTATGCAAAACTGAAAATACTAAATAAATGTAGCTTAAGTGACCAACCACAAGGCTGACCTCAAAATACCGCTTTTCATTATGTTGCTGTTTGTGTTTCTAATATCAGACTCCCAAAAGAAGTAGCAGAATTTTATGAGAAGTAAATAGTTGTTTCCTGAACATTTCCAGTCTTATAAAATGGAAGAGACATGGGCTGCTCAGACCATTTCTTCCAGTAAACCCGGATGATACTTGCTGACTGGAGATCAGGAAAGTTCTAGTATACTTCTCTGAAAGTCACAAGGGGGGAACATGCTGACCAGTCATTCTCTGAAGGATCCAGAGAGCAATGGATTTCACTGTCCTATTTAGTTTTGGTTTTCTAAAGTGTCCCGCTCAAACAGGAATTGCATGAGGCACAGAGGAATTCCTCATGACAGTTTGCAATCAACACTTTGTGGCAGGATCTTTGAGACTGAAAGGTGGCTCCACAAGGCTTGTCAATAGGGGAGATAATGAAAGAACGGGATGTTCTGGGTCAGCCCAGAATGAGACTAGAAAAGATTCCTTCCAACACTTAGAGACTTTGCTTGCCTGTTGAACAGCCTAGCATGGAGGCTCTGAGAAATTTGATTTTTGCATCAGAACCTCAAATAAGTGAGGTTTCAAAAGGTTTGAGGAGGACTTCAGATCTTCAGACACAATAATATATTTACTTCTGGATTTTCTGATGTGCCTACTATACATGCTTCTAGAGAAATATTACAGGACAAATCATTCTATTCTATTGTTATAGAAGGTATCTGAAGGCATCTGATATACAAAAAAACCCTGATTCTGTTCTTAGTGGAAATTATGTGTTTCAGGTAGGCTATCAAACAAATTCAGCTTCATACCCAACCTAAATTAAAACTAATTACAGCACACAGTATATAAAATACTTATTAAACTGCATAAAAGATCTGTGTAAAAACACAATTAAAAAAATGAGATCACCTTTTTGTACTGTACAAGGTGATATTATAACTTCTCTGAGGAAAGAATGGAGGTATTCACACCAATTTATGTAGATTTAAGGGCTGATTTTCTGCTCAACTGAAATATAATATTATCTAAGCAAAATGTAACCCTTCTTGTCTTGATGGGAAAATGACTCAAATCACTGTCATGTGTATGTATAAGAACAGCCAACACGTGCTTTTGTCATATTCTAAGACATAAAGAAAATTTCTTTGAAGCTATTTTGTCTGCATAAACCAGTAAGAAATGTGATTTTACATTTTTTATGTATGGACTTTTTTATTTTGTTGCAAATTCCTCCTTTCAGCTTCATGTTCTCAATATGCATAAATGTTGTATTTAATGAACAACAGTCATGGTGAACTTTTAAAGAGAGAACAATGCTCATTTTGAAGAAGAAATAACAGATTATGGCATTAGCTACATCAAGGCCACCAGGCAATAAGTTCAGTGGTATAAAACAGACAGAGTTTACTTTTATGTGACTGAAAGAGGTGTGTATTATACAACCTTTATAAAAGACACTGAATTAAAGCTTTTTAAGATACTGGGGGAGATAAGAACCCTTTTAAAATCATTATGAATTATAGAAATAACATTTCATTCAGTTGCAAAATCTTTTTTAAGATGTTAAATAAAAATTTACATACATACTTATCTATTCAGATGCAAACCCCCCAACATTCTTTATGTTTATTCTCTTTTGCACATTTTCTCTGGTTTTCATTCCTCCTACTGTTAATCAGGCCCCAAACACATATTACTAAATATGAATACAAATTCACTTTTATTTTTTAGGCTGTATGGATATAATTGATGCCTACAAGACTCAACAACAAATCCACGTGAGTACTGCTAAGTGATGTCTGTTAGCCCAAGTGAAAACTGAAATGAAGAAATTATGTCCCTTTGTTGAAAAGTATTTTGAAAAAATGTTACTTAAATATAATAAACCATGTCTCTGGGTTATTATACAAGTAAATTTAAATCTAGCCATATAATATTAGCATGAGTTGGCAGACCAGGAAACGTTCACTATGAAATCAGTTGGGGGGTCTTAATACAAAGATGGATTTAACTATGGAATTAGAATTGTGCATGGAATTCAGATAAGAATGAAATAAATGGCAAGAACACTTTATAATTAATAGTTTAAACAGACTGTGATAAATATAGGAAATTCATATAAATTATAATTGTGTGATAGCTTGAGCAGTGACATTTAGAGTCTTCATAAGCAAGTCGGTATTTACATTACACAGTGCACAATACTTGACCATTTAGATGCTAGCTGGCAAGTAAGTCAAAGAATAACAGTCTGTGAGAACTGAAATATATATTCATTGCCACAGATACACTTTCTATGTCAAGATTCATGCAGTTTGGTGACAACTTTCAGCCAAATTTTACTTCTTTCAAAGAAATTTAATATGCAAAACCCTTATTCAGAAAAATGAAATGATCTTAAAAAATTCAGTAAGATTTAGTTTATTATAAATGTTAGATATGACCACTCAAAAAGCACAGAATCTTTAAATAACTGTTTCTTTAATTTCTTTTCTCCCTGCCTTTCCTGAAAAGATTTAAAGTATCTCAGGAAGCAATGTGGAGAAGCTTACGCTGCTAAAGTTTATGGTTCAATAGGTTTACACAGTAAAATATTTTCATCATGGTAGATGCTTATTCAGCATTCATCATCATATTTTAATTACATACATAGGGAACTTTTGAAGTCTGTTGCTTACCTTCTTTAGGGAAAGAATTCCTTCCCTTGTTTCTTTGTCAGTAGATATGGAGAACACCCCAGACCCATCACCATTTATAATAGTGTACTTCATGTCTGCATTTGAACCAGTGTCTGCATCATTTGCTTTGATTTTGCCAACAGCTGATCCAACTTGAGCTGATTCAGGAACATAGAGTTGATAATGTTCTGGGGGGAGAAAAAACAACACAATAGCTTGGACATTTTTTAGCCAAACTAAAGTAGAGAACCACTTGATACACTTCTGAGTAAATGGAAGAGTATTTCATATGCAAAACTGACAAGTAAACCTATAAAATTATTTAGATTCCTGAAAGAATTCAAAAGGGAATTGTATTTTACTTGGGATGCCTTCATTCCCTATTCAAAATCTAAATTACCTAATGCAGGATTTAGGTTTTCACAGTTATTTTTGCTATTCATCACATAACACAGAAATTAACTTTGAAACTTACTTCAGTATTATTAAATGTTTATCTTCTCTATAACCAAAATATATTTATCGTCACCAACTTACCATCAAATCAGTAGTCAAATGAGTACTTTTGAACTGGAAAATCTTTGTGTGTTAGATTTAGAATTTGTTTTTCTGAAATTCGATCCTGATCAGCTTTGCAACATTGCATCAACATGTTGCAACACTGAATCAACACATATTTTGCAACATTGAATCAACACATTTATTTCTACAGAAAAAATGTAATAAATCTTAACATTTTACCATTACCACTTTGTAGTGGTTTTGTTGCAGCACAAAACCTTTTGCACACAAATTTTAATTGGTATTCACAGTAAAGTGAACATAATGGGTACCTAAAAGTATTACACAACTGTGCCCATAAAAAGCATCCATAACAAGTATATGACCTCCTTTCATTGTTTTTATAACCTGTTAGGTTAATCGCTAGAAAATAAGATATTTTTTTGAAAGATAATTTTCTTTACTGTCTCTATCCTTTTGGATTAAATCTCCTAACAGGTACAAATTTGCCTGGGAGACAGGAAGGTGCCACAAGGAGAAAAAAGTGGCAAACAGACACAATGTGATTGCATAAACCTCAATTTCCATCTGAAAGTAGGCCTCAAAGACATCTCAAAGAAATCTTCTTCAATAATGCTAGTGTTGTAACACAGCAGGGATGCTGAAACCTACCAGCACTGAAAAGGAGAATACACGTTCAATAGAAGGTGTGTACATACTAATTCCCTGCCCAAACAACCCCTCATCCAAACTCCTCCCCAACAGTCTTCACAGTTTACATCACAGACCAACCACCAACACAGAAAAGAGAGCAAAATAACAATTTCTGTTATTAACTATCTTCCGAAACTCTACAGTTTCTTCTGTATTTCTCTTAGGCATTCTGTGATAGTGAATGCAACACAGCAACACTCAGGTGCAGGGCAGTATGTCAGAAGACACTACAAATCAAAGCTAACATGTTGTTACAGTTTGCTGAGTTTAAACTAGCTAGCATGACTGCAGAGGAACCCTCAGTAAGCATGTAGAAAGAGAAAGGCAAAACTTAAACAGAATTCAGAGATTAAACCTGCATTGTGGCCAAACCCACTATTTGTTGGTTGGAATGAAGAAATTATCAATCTACAAAAGTTGCAATTGCAGAGGGAATGGATGCTATCACTAAAATACAACCAATTTTAGACACCTGTTAGAAAATAGATTTTATTACAAATTTGTCTAATTCCTTGCACAATGGTTCCTAAGCCTATTTGTAGTCTTGAATTGTTTTTGTAATACTAGCCCATAATACTAATAAACAAATAGGAGTGTGAGAAAGATAGACGAGTGTGCTAAACTTTGTTAGTTTGAAAGGAAAGAGAGGTTTCCTAGGAAAATGAACATAAGTTACCATGCATTAGGAATATCTCAAGGGAAACATGAAGTGTCCAGCAGAACAAGAGAAAAAGTATAATTTAGAATGTAAAAATAAAATACCAACAGTGATATAACAGGAAAATAGCTTAGTAGTTGATTCAATTGGAACACACCGTTAATTCTTTGATACAATTCTTTGATGTGCATATAAAAAACATCTTCACAAATTTCCAAATAAATGCAATGCTCTGCCTTGCATTCATTTGCAAAGCTTCATGCTTACGGATGATGTCAACTGACACTTTCATACTGCTGCTTGCTTTATTTCATACATAAAATTATAGTGATGGGATGAGATTCATTCTGGAATTTAGTTATTGTTAAAATAAATGTGAAATGTGGTCTTTTGACACTTTTGCTCTGACTAATGCATTCCAAAAAGGAAAAGGTTGAGGCCATAAAGAATATGTTATGTAGAGGCCATAAAGGATATGTTATATAATCAAGCCACTTCAGGAACTGGAAGTGTTATAACCATATGATGGGGTGAACTAATTAGAGACTTACAAATAGTCAAGCTAGTTCAAATATATCCACATGACACTACACTCTGCTTTATAATCACACCCCAAGTGCTAGCCATCTGTTTCAGAAAATCATTTTACTGATACCAGCTTCAAACATTCTGAAATACTAAAACTTCAAGCAGAACAAATATTTGAAATCACTCATTAATTATCTGTCAGTATTTGCAGAACTGAGATGTTTCCAAAAAATGGATGGAATGAAAAGAAAACTGATAAAAACTATAAACTATTAGATCGTAAGGTCAGAAATGTCTCCCAACAAGTATTTAAACATGGCTTCACAGAGACAGCCTGAAGATGTCTCATACAGACATAAGCCAAATAATTACAAACAATAGTATCTAAAACCAAAAACCACATAAAAGGATAAAACTCAGGTAATAATTCCGGTAATAACATGAAGGTTAGGTAAAATATATTACAGAAGTTTATTTAGACTAGCGGTAGGAATTGGAAATGTTCTTACTAAACACTAAATCATTGTAAACTTTATTACTGGAAAGTAGAATATTCAACCAAAGGCTCAGTTGAAAGTTCCCTTGGGCACTGAATAATGTGGGATGCGCATACTGCGAATTTATGATTCTTTATTGTAAGCTATGAGTCTGTCTCAACCCTCTAAAAATCGGTTTCACCAATTCAAAACTGTTTCACCAAATCTGCCCGAGTTGAACAGAATGTTACTACGCTCCCAGCATTGCAGCTTTCCAGGAGCTGTTGTAAAGCAAGTATTTCAGACACTCTTGGGGATGTTCTAAATGGTTCCAGAAGAGCTGCCCAGTGGCTTATGGATCAAGATTCTTTAGAGGCTGATTGGTTTCTCAGTTTTTGTGCTGATATTCATTCAGATGTATTCACTTAGCTCATGAAATGAGTAAATTAATACTCTTTTCCAGTAAATATACTGTATAGTATAGTCATACCACTTTGCAGGACTTTATGCTAATTAATTAAAACATTGTTCAAGTGCATATAAGTGATCTTCATCTTTCTTTCAATGGCTTATCTGTCATTGTAGTACAGAAACAATTTATTGATCTGTAGAACAATTTAATTCTCATTTCAATCAGCCTAGAGGCAAGATATAATGCTGTGTTTTCTCTAAGAAAAGAAATTTCTCTTGTTTGAATCGCTCAAAAAAAGAAGTATGTCAGTATTTAATGCAAGTCAATAAGCATGTTATTCACTTTATTTTATTCATTAATTTATTTTGTTGACAATTTTGAGTTTTATAGGTTATAATGTCCTCTTGAACAGTAGGAATTACCTTACTTAACAAAGGAAGGCAGAAGAGGCATAATAGTGAACTAATAGAGAAACAAGTAAATATTTGGCCTGATCTTATTTGTTTATCCAAGGTATAGTTTTAGTAACAGGATAAATACTGCTTGGTGATGAACCAACAGATGCATTCATTCATACATCACAGCTTGCACACTGATGCCTTTGTCTATCTACTAGCAAACTGATAAACACAGCAACTGATTGCCTTAACATAAAATACCACCATACCCTAAACATATATCAAAGTGCTATGTGAAGAAAATTTGCTTGAACCTACAACTAGCTAAATACTCAGTCATGAACCAAGTTAATAAAATATGGAGAATAAATGGACAGTAAGCCACCAAATTAATACGATATGGAGAATAAACGGACAGTAAGCCATGCTCAAAGTATGAAGATTATGAGCACAAAATTCAACTGGCAGCCAACTAACAGTAGTTGTTCAGGAATGAAAACTCTGGCCAAAACTGTTTAATGTCTTAACTAATGACCTGAATGATGGGTTGCACATACTCACAGCAAGTGAGTGGACAATATCAACTTGGGAAAAAGTGGTCAGTATGCTGGGGCACAGGGCTGCTATTCAAAGTGACCTGGACAGGCTGGAGAAATGGGCTGAGAAGAACCTCATGGTGTTCAATGACAGCACCGGAGGAGGAACAGTGCCATTCACCACTACACGCTTGGGGCCAACAACCCATAAAGCAGCAGAAAAGGAACTGAGAAGGACCCTTCAAAACTTAACTAGAAAAAGTCCTTAGCAACTTGATCTAACTGAACCTGCTTTACACAGGGCTTTGGGTCAGATGATCTTTGGAGGTCCCACATGAAACTATATTCCTGGCATTCATGAAGCTGTATCTCACATTTTAATGCCAGCCATCTTGGATAAAACTAAAGTGCAGCTCCAATAGTGGACTGTGCTCAATCTTGCTTGGTGGCTTTCTTCTACAAAGTTATTCTTCATTCACAGAGCTGATTGTTATCACCACGTGTAATAGATTATTCTGGATTTCTCTTTTGAGACTGCAGGTTTTTAGAAGTCCATTTCTCACAGTATGTCTTGGACATTTGTTACATCTTTCTTTATTATGCTTATTTTTAATATAATAAAGCCAATTTTAATCACTATGAATACATTTAATCATTATGAATACAGAACTTTTACAATTCCAGAAGCTCAATCAATTTTATATCTACTGTCTTTGTTCTGAATACTCTTTTTGATGACAACATCCCTTTCATACTATGAAATTAAGGAAGAAATTTTTAGGATGTGTGTTTGGCTTATTCTTCCCTGCCAAAAAAGCAACACTTTCACACTTTCTGAAAATATTTGAAGTTATTTCCTATTTGCAAATATGACACTAAAACAATCTTTAAAACTCAGACATTTTGCTTGCCTTGAAACTCTGGAGAACATAATACTCTTGGGTCAGTTTAGGAAAAAAGCCATTCTTCTTAGATGCAATAGACTCCTTTGGCTACAAGACGACTTGTGCATCCTCATGTCTCTGCTTTTTACATCACAGTGCAAACCAGGAGTTATGTCTGTGGTTAAGATTATAATCAGTGATGAGCTTAATTTATTTTCCACGCAACTTTGCCTTTACAGACAGTAACTAAAAGTACCTGAGAACTTTCTGACTAATTTTCAGAGATCAAAGCATTCTGACTTTTTGTACAAACTGTGAAGTTTATGCCACTCATGGGTAAAAGCAGAAACATAAAGAAAACTGGGTTTCCTGGATTTTCAGATTCAGTACTTTCCTGTAGGTATTCAATACTCATTTGCTATGCAAATGGCATGGGAAAAACAACATATACATTCCATAATCATCACTAATGAGCAACTTAATGGTTGGGCATGACCTGTAGCAGCCACTAGAGCTGTGCTGTGTTGAGCGTATTCTGTCATTTAAAGGGGGACCAGGCAGCTTTGGTCAGCAGAATACAGAACACCTGTAAAAGGGATATGCTCCATTTGGACTATGTTTATTTGTTTGTTTGTCCCTGGCATTAGTACAGATAGGATTGTGCTCCCATAGGGGTTTAGCTTCATAAAGGACAAGAAAATGAAGGCAGTTCTAAAGAACAACCCTTAAAATGGAGTCGTCCTGCTCCCAATTCTCCACTCAGTAAACAAACAAAACAAACAACCCCCCTCATTCCCAAAACCATGACTGCCTCATTCAGAACACTTATAGAAAAAACCCTTTTTTTTTATCTAGAGTATTTCAAAATTATTTTGATATGTATGATATATATAATGAATAATCTACCTTGTACATAGAAATCCTCATAAGCAATATCCAGTTAAGTGAAATAAAAAACACTGATAGACTCCATCCTACTGTTAGGAGTAAAGTTGATGCACATAGCTGGCATTGAAGCTCAGTATACAGACACATATTTTCTACAAATATTTAGTCTGACTTCAACATAAACATATTTTTGCCCCTCTCAGCTTTCCTTTACATTTGAATTCCATAAACAATTCTGTGATCAAGATTTATTGTTGTAAATTCTTTTTAAAGGAGAGTTTTAAAATCAGATACTTAAATACTCTTGCAAAATATTACATTTAGTTCCTTTAATTTTTACAGTAAAATCTGATTATGGGAATCACACTTATCCTGCTCAGGAAACAGAATATCATGACATTTCCTATATGATCAAATGCCGTAGAACAACTTATGTCATATTTCAGTGATAAATGAATCAATCTTGTAGATTTAACTTCAAATATTGTGCAAATACGAGAACATAACAATCTTCTCACAAACAAATTGAATAAGAAGACAATTAAGCACATCATTGGCATAATATTTTCCAGTCTATGGAAGCATGTACTCAAAGATACATATAGTTTATTTCTTATCTCTAACTGTCTTTGGTACTTAATGATCATCAGCTCTTAAGTAAGTAATGTATTCCTCACATGTCCATCTCTTTAAGCATACCATAGGTGAATGATTGATTCTAGCACGTTAGAAAGATCCAACATTAGAGAAATTTTAGAAAATCACTCAGATCACTGAGGCTTGTCCCTTCTACCACTCTGTCTTCTCAGGATATTATTGATGCTAGCTGCTTTTTAAACAGTCCTTGTGCAGCAGCCTTGCTAAGCAGGTGATTCTAAATACTTCTGGAGAATCACAAAAGCAGCATATTTCTCTTATGGTTAAGATGAACAACTGCTGTCTCTTGGCCTGACACATTCAAGGCACACACCTTCACTGGGTAATACAAGCATATAATAGCATTTTTCCCATTTACATGTGCTCCTGACTGTCACAGCCAGAAGGAAACTCACGCTCTGAAAACTGACAGAAATGGAAGCTTGCTAGCACATATTTTGCCTGCCCCATGTTCAGTTTCTGATGTGACACTTTAGTAATTTCTAAACAAAGAACAATTATGTTCAGGGGGCTTGAAGATCTACTTGTGATGATTCTCTGTAAAGGCAGAACATCAGTCTATTGAACACCAACCATACTCACAAAGGAAACATCACTCACTGGACTAAACTTTACATTTCAAGTTAGCTGCGATTAGCGTATTGGGCAAGAATTCAGTTTTGCAGAAAACTCTCAGTATTAACCAGAGGTGTTTTAAGAGGACAGCAAAAGGAATTATCTTTGAACAGCCCTTAAATTTTCTCATGAAAGTCCACCTTTTAAATCTCATTATGTTGACTCAATTTCACAACACTACTAAAAAGAAGTTACATTTACTTTTTAAGTAATACCTGTTTTGGACATAAACTATAATAATACAGGCTGCTGTATTTTGTTATCACCTAGAAATATCTATTTTCCTGGCGTTTTCCCTGGCATGTGCATATATGTTTCTCATTTTATCTTTTAATGAGCTATTAATAATTGCCTTTCAGTAGATTAATCATGCACACCAGGCTCATCCTGTATACTATTTACACAAAGAGCTGTTTCTGAAGCCAACTTTGTCTGACCACTAGGAAGGAAGAATGATCCTCCCTAAATCTTACAGATGGAAAAAATAATCAAGTAATATGATTATAACCTATATTTCTTTAGACATCCTAGAACACACATATGATAAAAATTGTTGGTAATATGTGAACTATAATTCTAGAAAAGCATATCCTAAATTGTGAATCACCTGTGGAAACAATGAATAAGGTAGTAGAAAGAACTTATCTGTGAAACATGGGAATGAGAAAAATGAGAGCAAAATAAAATTTCCAGGGTGGTAACTTCACTTTTGAAGAAAGGGAATAAAGTTGTATGCAGGAATGTATCTTCTGAAGAACAAAGTATTAGGGTTCTGTGCAAATCTGGCTTTAAATCAACTTTCTACACATTCTTCCAGCCTGATTTAAGGTACTACTAAAAGACCTAAGCATCTTTTCACCAGTAACTGATATTTGGAACTATTCAATTGCAATACATTTTACCTTTAGTATTTTATAGCTAGTAGCTGTTGGAATAGTCACAAAGGTAGTAAGTGTTGTAGTGTGAAATATGAAAAAGGCATTTCTCTAATTACAACGAAAAAAAATTTTATTAAATAAACAACATTTAAATGTAGAATAATTTCTGGAAAGAAATGATTCCTAATACTCCCTGGACACTGGATCATTGCTGGACTCATCATCATCACATAAATGACACAATGAACAGGAAACTAGATTACTAGATATGAAAGAAATCTAATTTATGAAGGTGCAGTTGATCAGATGTCAGCAATCTTAAGACAAACCACTTATCAAGTACTTTTCTTGGTTTGTTTCAAATCTGAGTTTCCTGAGGACACACGACTTCTGTAATCATTTTAAATCAGTAGTTTCCAGTAACTGTCAACCTCTGTCCAGTTTCAGGCAAATCTAACAAAAGAGCAGAGGCCTCAAAGACATTATGTTCCTACAAGTCTCTTAGCAATTACTGGTTGAATAGAAGAGAAAGACCTGCTAAAAGAAAACCAGAGAAAATTCTGCTTTACTCATCTCATTTGGCAGCAGCCAAGAGGTCAATCAGCAGGCAGATAGCTCCACAGGAGCACAGGACAGTCTACAGTGCGTGGTGGTGGGGAGTGAGAGGATACTGATGGTTATGTATGGGGATCATAGGAACTGGATGTACTATGTGGAACTGGGGATATGGAAGGGACCATATTGGAGTGTAAATTCCAAAAGAAAATCAACAGCAGATACCTTTGCACTTAATTAACTAATGAGTTATATTAACAAGTTTGAATAGTAAAGACCTTACTCACACAGAACAGAATTAATGTCTACTTCTGGGATGTGAACTTACTTTTTCAGAACTAACTGGAGTATTTTCACACAATATTCCTAATTAAACATAGCTGCGTACTTTTCATACAATGATACTGTAAAAAATGAGGCAAAACTAATTATGCATATACATAATTTCACATTATGTCTATATACTGATGTGAAACAACCAAGCCTCAACAATCAAGCCTTATAAAATATGTTTTAAGCCATGACTTGTATTTAAATTCTGCTTTATCCTAAAGAAATGAGCTAGATTTATCAAACAAAAAATATCTACAAATGGGGTATCAGGGAAACCATTTCGTTGTAAAATTAGACTGTACACACAGTAACTACAGATCTACACACTGTCCAGAGTGTAATCATTAGTACTTGATGGACAAAACATGTCAGTGGAAGCATCTGCCTAGTGTGATGATCTTAATGCAATCAGAATCTATTCATAGTAAACAAAGCAAAACATGCACAATCTATTCATCCTAAACAAGACCAGAGAGAATTTATGAAAGAAAACTATACGGAAAATTCTGATGTAACTCAAGGCTGATAACTGTGTCTTCAGTAGATGTAACACTTTCTATCAGATTACTGAAATAAATTTATGACTATGAAATTAGGGCCCTCAGCCATCAACCAAGGGGATCTGTCAGTGGTAAAACTAACAAGAACTGAGAGATGCTGATTATTGAAAAGCAAGAATCTTCCCATGCAGAGTACTGTCTGTCAGCTTACATTAAATAGATAGTTCATTTATGACTGGACTCTCTAAAGAAAGGAAATTTGTGGTGATGAAGAAAAAGAAATCAGTATTGTACAAGATACACTGAAGTAACTTATAAGCAAAATGTATTTGAGGTTTCAAATTCCTGTGAATTCGTGCTGAATTCACAACCCCTTGCCTACTTCTGAGACATACTACTGTGTTTTGCAAGCAGAATTTTTCAGCTATGTTTCCTATTCCATGGATTATTATTACCATGCATTTCAGAACTGCAACCATCAGACTGATAAAAATATGCAGTAATGTTTCATCTTCTTCCTCCTAGACTTTTTGATATTTTGGAAAACTGTAGCTCTTCTGTTAGTATTTTCTTTGAAAAAAAGTCAGCTATATTTAGAGTGAGTCCAGAAAAAAACACAGTAAATTAATTTAAGCAGATATATTTACAACCTCTAATTCTAGGTTTTAAATAGATTTTTAAAGTGTTTCTTTAAGGGGGACAAATCCTGCATACCTTGCTCCATATGCATCTCTAATGGACACTAATCTACCAAAGCCAGAAAGGTACAATCTTTTAAATATATAAAATAAAGCATATTTCTAAATAAAACAAATAATAAAAGCATCAGTCAGATGTGCTTCACAGCATGTTCTCAAGTAAAGTACTTATACAGTTAGATTCAAAACTCACAAGTATGGTAATGGATAAAAGGAAACTAACCAAAAGAAAGTCTGCGGTTTAGCTGAGGCTCAGCCTGTCCCAAGGGTTATACACTTGATATATGCAGTTTTGGTTAGCACTTCCCTTGAATTCAATTCTGAATGTGACAAGCCTCAATAAGTCTCATTTAGCATTCCGTCTAATAAGGAAATTGAAGAGAAATTTAACTGAAAATCATGGCATACAAAGAAAAGAGAAGAAAAATAAGCAATGAAGTTATTTCTATTAGTGCAATACTCATGTATTATTGTAATAGTTTGTGATGCTAAGATAGCCTGATTTTAGATCATCTATACTTTCGTTCTGTATCACTAACATGTAGCTAACTTTCTTTTGCAAAGGGTTTAAATGATACTCGTTGAAAAGGAGTAAAAAGGTAATGTTACAGTCATAACTGTGGTATAGGAATCCTGTGTAAGGAAAGATAAAGCAAATGTTTGTACTCTACAAGACTTTTTCTAGGATTAATATTTTCTGTTTAAAATGACAAATGTTAAAATAAATTTTTGTTTTGCTTTGTTAAATAATGAGTTTTCATTAAATGTGAAATGACTTTTGTAGTTTTCAATAGTATTTTTTGCAATCATTAGAATCCCTTAAAATGTATAGAATATAACCTGAACATATTCTTCCATTTTGGAAAAAATACTAATACAGGTAAAGAAATATATGTGCCAACATACAGTTCTGCCTGCCAGTCAGTTTAATATCGAAACCCTTCCATTCAAAATAAAACAGGCTAATTCTTGAAACCTGATATGTAGGGATCCATTTGTCTCTTGAGTTTGCAGGAAACTTAGGACATTTTTTATACTTTAACTATTTTAGATGTTATATTTGTTCAAAGATATGCCTTACCTTTTGCCTTTCCAATAGTTAGGAGGTATTAAATAGAGTGATGGATGCAATGACAATTCTGTGGAACATAAAACCAAATATACTTTATTTAAGGCTGGTTTCAAAGGCTTTATGTTTTTTTGTGTTTGCGAGACACAGAAAAAATACTGATTTCTACAACACTTTTAATGAGCCTTCTTACTTCTTGACCAGATTTTACATAATTCGTATTGTTAGGGAGGTTTTTTTTTCCCTGGAGCTTTGTGATCTCTATTATTGTTTATATATCTTCTCATTCAAACATTTTAATGCATTTCCTGGCGGATGTACCTATAGCTACCAGTCCATTAAGTTCTACAAGGGCTCATGCAGTGTCTGAGTTCAGATTACAATACTCTTATTGTCCTTGAGCCAATCTTCAAAGGAAAGCAGGTTTAGCTATGCAATTACATTCCAGAAGACTTTTAAATAAATTGCCGACTGAATTCAGAAATCCTACAAGACTTCATCTGCTGTGTCAGGTCAATGTGCACCCAATGAGTTGGATAGAAATGAACTTCCTATTAGTGGTCATACTAAGATATTCTAAGAGTATTCTAGCATATACTTTTAATATATGCATGTGAGAACATTTGGTTTGACATCAATATAGACAATTCATTTAACTAGGATAAAGGCAGACTCCACCGTAGCATAACGACAGTGCGAAACAGCTTAGGTTTTGACTATCTGTAATGTAAAAAGTGATCTTAAAAGTTCACATGGGTAGAGAGACAGAAACAAGAAAAAAATTAACAGATCTATATGAAAGCAGCCAAAGGCATGCTGGATTAAGTCTTTTAATGTGTTACCTTTTGTTGTTGTCTACCATTGGAACAATATAATTCACTTATGGGATCAAAATCACACAGTTATTGAAATATATATTCAAAAAGGAATGGAGAATAACCCACATGACAAGAGTGTTCCTTTGTCACCCATCTCACTCTTACTTGGTGTTTAATTAAAAGAAATCTTCACTTGTTTAATTGAAAGAAATATTCTAGCTATGCTATCTCTGTGCTTCATCTGAAAACACTGGAAAACTGAAAACTATTGGTGAATCCAAACACTTCCCAAGCTGCCTTCTTCATTAGTTTGAATACTAATTGGATTTCGCTAACAGCTTCTTTTCAAATCAGTTATATGCTGAAATTGTACATACTCTGAGGAAACCTGGGTGGATTGTCGTTGACATCAGTGAGTGTGATATTTACAGTTGTTGACCCTGACAGCCCTCCGACCTGCCCAGCCATATCTTTGGCTTGAATGACAACGGAATAATGCTCTCTGGCTTCCCTGTCCATGTTGTGCAAGGCAGTCCTGATGACTCCTGTGATGGAAAGAAAACAAACAAAAGAAAGATCAGGATTAGCTTGTTCGAGCAGGAGGAAAGGTTAAGCATAACCTTTCTTTTCAGGAAAGCTGGAGCATGGCAGAGTTTCTGGAAATGCAAAGCTTTTCTACAATCAAAATAAGATGGCTTTAGTTGTTTGTGTTCTGTATATATATAAAAATATAAATATATATCTATATATATAAAACAATGCCAGATACTGCTAGACAATCAACTTCCTTGAGAATATGAATAAATTAAAATGATATATATTAAAACAACTATTATATTAATAATTAATTAATTAATTGAACTTATATAACATTCCCAGCCAAAAGGTACATTGCCAAAGCTCCAGTTTTCTCATATAACTGTTTAAATAGCTACTTAATGGGAACTCTTACCCCACTGAGAAGACACAAATTCCTTTTTAAGAAAAGTTAATTTCTGAATTAAAATGTCACATACTTCTTAAAACTACCCAAATGCTCAACTTTCTTATTTGACAAATCTCAAAAACCTATACTTTCTTATATGATACATGCCAATCACATACATTTATGTTCATAAGTGTTTTACACTTGTAAACTGAAAAATATTATTTTTTTCACTACAGTACAGAGAGAAAACCAAAATTGAGTGATTCTAAAATTCTATTTATTTTTATCCATCACCATCAGAAATTATTTTAACATGTAGTCAATTACATATGCAGAAGTAAAGATTACAACAAAGGAGGAACAGTCAGCTCTGTGGGCTCAGTTTCAGTTATGGGACATTTTTCACTTATGATGGTACCTGTAAATTAGTTCCTGCTAATTTCTGTGATCACAGGCTGACAGAAACCTCATGGAGTTCAATAAAGGGAAATTTCAAGTCCTGTGCCAGAGAAACAGTACATGCTGTGGACAGACTAGCTGGGAAGCAGCTTTTCAGAAAACGCTCTAGGGTGTCCTCAAGTTGGACATGAGTCAGCAATGTGCTCTTGCAGCAAACGAGCTGTCCTGGTTTGAGTGAGTGGCAGGGTTTTTTGGTAGCAGTGGAGGGGGCTACAGCGGTGTCCCCTGTGAGAAGCTTCTTGGGGCTCCCCCAGCTCCAGGTCGGACCAATCTTTGCACCAAGGCTGGGCTGCACCTCTGCAATAATGTATGTAAGAAGGGCAACCTGAGAGGAGTTGTGTGAGTTGTGAGGAGCAGTTGTGAGGAGAACATCTGTGCGAACACTGAGGTCAGTGGAAGAAAGGAGGAGAAGGGTGGGGAGGTGCGCCAGAGCACAGACTCCCCTGTATCCCATGGTGAGATGGCAGGGCTGCCCCCCCCCCCCCCCCCCCCCCCGCCACCCATGGGGGTCATGGTGGAGCACATACCGATTTGCAGCCTGTGGGGGGCCCTACACTGAAACAGGTGACTGTGCCCAAAGAAGGCTGGGGCCCTGTGGGAAGAAGCCCTTGCTGGTGTAGTTCAGTGCTGGGAGGATTGCAACATGCACAGGTGACCCACACACCTGTGGGAGTGACTCATGTCAGAGCTGGTTTGTGGAGGACTGTCTGCTGTGAGAGGGGGACAGCACTGGGACAGGGGAGGAATGCCAGGAGTTTCCTCTCCCAGAGGTGGAAGAAGCAGCAGGACTGACTGCACCCCCCATTCCCTGCCCCTGCGCCGCTGGAGACGAATAGGTAGAGATATCGGGAGCAAAGCTGAGCCTGGGAAGAAGGGAGGGATGGGGGGAGGTGTTTTCAAGTTGTGGTAATGCTTCTCACATCCCTACTCTGTTGTCGTTAGTTTCTGTATTAAGTTTATGTTCTTTTTTCTTCCCTTAACGAGTCTGTCTTTTGCCTGCCTTAAAGGATGATGCCATCCCTCCCTGTCCTTATCTCAATTTCTGGGCCCTTTGCTTTCCTCCTTCTCAGCGCTGCAGGGGAAGGGGGAAGTGAGCAGCTGCATGGTACTCAGCTGCCCTCTGAGTTCAAACTACGACACAAGGCCAAAAGCATCTCAGGCCGCATTATGAAAAGCATTGCCAGCAGGTCAAAGGAGGGGAACCTTCTCCTCTGCTCACCACTGGCGAGGCCACATCTGGAGTGCTGGGTTCAGTTCTGGGCTCACCAGTACATAAAAGATATTGATAAGACTGGAGTGAGCTACATAGGAATAAATAAAGGAATATGTGAAATGCTGAATTTATTAAGTTTCCAAAAACCTAGATTTTTAGCGTAACTTGGTTTTGGACTTTTAAACTGAGTGGCTGTAAACAACTAGTAAGAAAATATACCACAGTAAGACCAGATGTTGCTTCTGGGTAAATTTTAAACATATAATAGCTATTAACAGAAAGCAAAACAGGAAGAGCCTTGTTCTTCTAGACAACTTGCTGTACAGCATGACTCTCAAGGTTTTTGGTTCCCACAGTCTCAGATGATGCAAAAAGTGATTTCCGGAACACTACTTTTCTCGTACTTTGAAATCACTTTCTTTGCATTTCTTCAATAAAACCATTTAACCATTATTACATGAAATGGAAATTTGATGTAGCTTATACCATTGTTTCCATTCTATGCTGAAAACAAATCAGACCTAAATAAGTAGAAGTATCCACAAAGAATAATATTTTAAAGTATCAATGAAGATTAAGAATGATTTTAACACAGTTTTGCACTTTTCATCAGAAGCGTAGATTCTGAACAAGCTGGCTAAAACTAGTATACCAGTCTGTTTTAGCTCACCAGTGTTCTTTACATTAAAATGATAGTTAGATACAGATCTTTTTTCACAGTTTTCATCATGATATACTGAAATTAACTACAATTTATACATACTATTAACCACAATTTATACATACTATAACAGAAAGGCATGGAGACATTTGGATAAAAGGAACTGATATAACTTAAATATGCAGCTTCATCAAAATGTTGTTCACAAAATCTGGTACAACTGTTCTGAAAATTCATTTTACTGAAAAATAGGAAGATAGAAAAGTATTAAAATTAAAAATGTCCTGCTTTGACATTTTTCAAATAAACAGTTTCAGTACTTCACATTGAAACTGAATTTATTGGAACATTTAATGATTATGTATATGCATGGAGAGAGTATGGGATTTTTTTTAAAAAAACCCTTCCATTTCAATTTGAAACAGACCAAATTTTACATAGTGGAACATCTGTACAATCCTCACAAATACACTAGTCACGTACATTTTTAAACTCATTTAAATAAACAGAAATTCCTCTGAATTACAATTACTTTTCTCTTCCTTTTTGCTTCAAGGGGTATGGTACTGAATCAATGCTTGTAGACAGCTAAAGTATTTGCGGATAACTAATCATTTGATCTCTCCTACTTGCATCAGATTCTTCTACTTGCATCAGATTCTTTTCTGAAAACTGAGTAAATGAAAATAGGCAAGTTTCTAATTTCAAAAACTTGTGTCCAAAATTTAGAATAAGAAAACTGGTTTTAAGCTTGGGATATGCTGAAGGACGGGAGATAAGGGAAGATTTAGTTCTCTCTGATTTCTTGGTTGCGTATACACACATACACCCTAAAATTATATCGTCAGTATGAGGTAGGTAACTACCATGAGGGCCCTAATGGTCGATCCTTGTCACTAACAGCTCCAACAACTCTTCTTGCACTACAGCACCAAAACCATACATAATTTCAAATTTCTCTAATGACTCCAAAAGGTGTAAGGAGCCTTTGGTTGCCTTTTCCAATAAGATAATATGAAATGCTCCAGCAGTTCATTTTAAAGCAGGAATTGCCCCTGAGTATCTTCAGTATGCTTGGCAGGGGCTCCTATACATCCTGCAAGAAGACAGGAAGTTCATATTAAGAAAGATAACTCCCTGTCTAAAACAGTGAGGAAATAAACTGAAAAAGAAAACTGTCACAGGCTTTTTAAATTTAAACACAGCCTTAATTTTGCCTCATGTTTGTTAGGCAGCACTGTGACCCTGTTAACTGAGTACTTTTCAGCTATGTTTCCAATATTTATTCATCTTTACTAAAAAAGGAAAGCAAGAAAAAAAAATGCAAGTTGTAGACATCATTACGGGGACACCCCAACCTGTTTCTGGTATTAAGTGAAGAATTTTTACAGAAGTTTGACTGCTCTGTCAAAAATCACGTACAACATGTGGAGGTTTAGATCTATTGAAATGGAGTTGAGAAGGTGTCACATCCCAATTTCTCAGGACAACAACTCAGTTTCGCCAATTCCCAGGTCAGGATTAAGGTGAAACAACACCAAGGATCTTTCATTTAAAAAACCTCAATTTTTATTCGCTCACAACAGATATTTGGCATGAAACTGTCAGTAATCTTTGCAACCTCTTGCAACAGGCATTAAACCTACACCGACTAGTGGCACATCCTATAACATACCCTGATAAACCTTAAACACGCCCAAACAAGCCTTGCCTTATATGCTGGCATACAGAATAAGAATGGGAGAGAAAAAGGGAGAAAGAGAGGAAAATGAGAGCGAGAGACATAGACAAAAAAGGAAGATTTCACCAGTCCTGGTTCCATCATTGGTCCAGCCAGCCTAGGGGTCCAGCTCTGGAGGGGCACAGCCACCCTGGGGCTTTGAGTTGTGTCCTTTTATAATTCCTTGCCTCTCCTTCAGGAGAGGACTTGGACTCATTGGGCTAATTAGGCATCATGTGCAGTTTATGCTTCTAGAATTCTCCTTGCTTTTGGTACATGTGCAGTTTGTACCTTCAGATTCTTCTGGAAATAAGTCAATGGGCTTGGGGGTCGTTGGGGAGTTACTTCCCCTCTTTGCAGGTGTGACCATTGTTTCACCTTTCCTTTTGGTACATGCATTGTGAAAATGGCTTCTCTATTGGCTCTTCACAGAGTTGTTCAGGACAGGGAAGTTCAGCTTCTGAAAAGTGCAGTCCCACCTCCACAGGACCCCCTCCTCTTGCTGCACCTCCCTGCCATCACCTACACAGCCCTGGCATTTCCACAGAGACCATTTCCTTTGCCAAAGTTCTTTATCGGATGGTTGAGACATTAACTGTGGTTTCATCGGACCGTCACAGAGGGCACAACTCCGGACCTCTGGCCTGCTGAGTTTAGTCATACTTATTTCTGTCTTAAAATTACGTGAGATGTCTTTTCCCACATGGCAAACTCTCCTAGAGCACACTTTTTCTTCTAACTTCTTGTCTAAATTTATTCACTTCTAAATCACACCACTTTTTGTTTTATTCTCTGAAAATTTATAATCTTGGAAAGCACATTTTTCAATTTGAATTTTAATTCCTTGACCACGGATGACCAGAAACGTACTTACATTCCATATGAGATTTTATCACCACCTTTTCTAATTACAACTTCTTTTTTTTTTTCCAGATGCATCACACTGGTGATTCATCTATGATTGACTAATATACACAGGACATCTCCTCCAGTGACACTTCCAAATTAATGAGACCACAGTTACTGTACAATCATAGAATAACTTGAGTTGGAAGGGAAACATAAGGATCATCAAGTCCAACTCCCTGCAACTCACAGGACTAACTAAAACTAAACAATATGACTAAATGCATCATCCAGATAGTCTTATAATTAGTCCTGCAACATAGACTTTGTTATATAATACTGGTAAATTTCATTATGTTCTTCCTGCTCTTGCTCTCATAGACATAAACTTCTTCCTCTGTACTGAAAATTCCTCACAACTTCTTGCAATAAGGAAATTTCTTCCTGATAGTCCTGCATTTATCCTCAGAACATCAGACCAAAACTGACCAAGAAGAACATTGAGATGAAAGATTGATATGTCTACTACTGTGGATAGCTCCTTTTCTTTCCTTTTCCCTAATGCCTCTGGATTTGAGAAAGTCCTAAAAATAAGTTTATTTTTGACAAGTTTTACTTCCTTCTCCACTCAGGCTTTCTGAATTCATTCCTGTTACTGAACTGCAGTCAATTTTTTTTGTTGTTGTTTTTTCAAGTTTTCTTTAAGATACTTCTATCTCTGTGGCATCTGACAATGTGTTATATTGTCTTTTTTAGAATTCTGTGAAGAACCATTTTACTTGCGTGTAAGAAGAGCTATAACAGAAGGCTCAACTGTAACTGAGACAGTAAAAATTAAGACTTTTTAATTCAAGTGCACATAATTATTAAGAAAATATCTGCCACAGTCAAGTGCCTACCTCTGCATTTACCAAAGTATTTAACTATGTACTTACTTGACAGTCTGGTTGTAATTGAAGTAATTTATCTTATTCCTTATACAAAATAAGAACTTATTTTAGTAACCACCGCAACTTTATCTTACAGCCTACTCCTGCATGATGTGAGAATGGAACCTTCCCAGAATAAACCATGGTTTGTTTTAACATTTGAGCTCAAAGGTTTTCTATCTAGTGGGAAAAAACCCCAACAAAACAAAACAACCAGTTTGTCATGGGCAAGTTAATATTTTTTGTTTGGAAAATTTCTATTCTGTTGTTGGAACCTGAGCCTGGACACTAAAGACTTTATGAAGAACCAGTAGGTCATAGTAGATCCCTCATATTCTAGTTTCTTATATATCTATCTTGACAGGATCACAACAACTAAATGGTTCACTATAATTTTAAATATTTAATAACTAACTAAATGTATGATTTTACTAATTACTGAGGGAAGTGAACTGTTGCAGATAGGAATTTCATTCACTTTATTTTTACTCTAATTTTATCACTGCTTTGCTTTAGGATATATAGTTATTTTTTTGTAACTTAGCGTTCTGAATATACTGTATATATTAAAATACATTTCAAAATCTATTATTATTCTACCTTGAAAGAATTAGACACATCTCTTTTAACAGAAATAAGAACAGTTTTTATGGTTTTTGCATTTTAAGACAAATGCTGAGCATGTACAAGTCAGCAGATGCATTTCTTTTTTCTTGAAACTTCAAAATAAACTTCAAATTTAAAACTCCCAGTAGACTTCAACTTGCATTTGTGATTTAGTTCAAACTGTAACTGTAAACAAAATGTGCAATATGAAGATTATGGTCATACTCCACATTCTGAATGTTTCCACAACATAGATGTTTTTAATCTAGGCCTTTGAGTCAGATCTGCTTTATATAACTAACATTATATATTTTGTTCCCTTACAGGGACAGCAATAGACACTTCATGGCTAAAAGGCAAAGCACTACAGAGATGACAATTAGTAGTCAATTTTCTTCTATGGTTGTGATTATAGTACTGGAAGACACTATGTCCTTTCTTAAGGAAAATTATCATTGAAATAAAATACATGAATCCAACATTGAAAGACTACTGCTGTAATACAACAGAAATCACTGAAAAATAAGTATATTTTTAAAAGAAAATAGTAAGCTTTTTTAAATAAGTAGGTTAGAATAGTGTTCATTTGGTATTAAAAGAAGGGGGGGATTAATCAGACTGCTTATATTGCAATGGAGAACCCTAAGGGGGAAAAAAAATCTCTTCAATTTACTGTTAGTGAATAAAGCCTTCTCAAAAATCTCCATGAGTAACAGCCTGAATTTACAAAATGAAAAAGTCTTGTGCTGAAGCCTCCTGAATTAAGGAATCTGAAGAAAGCTTCACTGACTGAGTGGAAAATACACCAATTTATGTGGCAATTGCACAGATGCCAAAGGTAATCATAGCATCTTTCACTGTTTTCATACTGCAAAGCATATTCAAGTGAATTAATTTAAGAATTTGCTGCCATGCTGCCTCCCAGAAAGCAGACAAGAAACTTTAATCTGCCATATGCAATCAAAGGAGTATCTGTTATAGAAATATCACAAGTGGCCACCTTATTTGAGCAGGAAGCTGTCATTTGTTCTCTTGCCAGTAGTTAAAGCATATGTATATAGATGCCAGGTTTGCCAACTCTATTTCAGTTAGTATGGTTCACTGTTTTTTAAAGTACCTTTCTCTCATTCTCCTGCAGGCTGGTTTAATCAGCAGGATATTATTATCAGGATTTTTTCCACTGAAGTGTTGTACTCATTCCATTGTCTTCAGATTGCTGCAACTTCAAAATCACTATGCTATGGAACAGATATTTTTCTAGATTTAGTGGCAGTGCATTGTTGGTGTATTCCACGGCGATTGTTGTCATTCCTGTAAACATCAACTTTGCACTTTGGCCTAGATATCTGCATCAAACTTTTCAGGTAATTTAGCATTTAAACAAAACTGACTTTTTTTTTGGTGCAGATCTCATTATCTAATTACAACCCACATTCTTTTAACAAACCTATGTCCAGTGTGGCTCTATATGGCTGTAAAGTTACAGGTGTCTTTTCATTTATTCTTTTGAGCTGTACAGACATGGTTCTACTGTCTGAGGACCACTGTGCAGGTTGGGCCATCAACCTGACTTTACATGCACAACTCTAGTGGTATCTGGCAGGCTAAATGGCTGTAACTTTAAGTACTGTGTATAATAATTTTTTTTTCTGTTTAAAAGTAGCACAGAAGAGTTAATCATGGTCAGTAGAATAGTTGTTAGGTTGTAGCACCGACAGGATGGAAATATATTTTACCAGAAACAGCAGAAATGTAACAGAATAAGTTGCTGCTGTCATAGTAACAATAAAGTAAAATACAGAGTCAGTAGATTAAGTTGGGTCCAGTAAAACATACAGCATTAATTCTTCAAATATTTTCTAGTCAAAGGAAACCATCTTACATAACCATCTACACAAAACAAGCATTAACTGGACTGTAGGAAAAGTGGTCTTCAACTTCCAAAAATATTTTCAGATTGTCTAGAAGAAGCCAGAGGGGGCGCAACCACCGCTTGGCAGACTGAGAGGTGGGTAGCAGAGTCATTGGAAACCAGAAACTTGGCTGTTTCTTTTTCTATTTAATAAAGCAATATTTTTTTTTTTTCCAAACACATAACATGACTCAACACCTCATTAGGTACAGTGTTTGTAATCATTCAAATCATCAAAATTTAGACTCTTTTTAAGCAACAATCCTCACCTTGGAAATAAATATAAGTATAGCTTAGATTTTTAGTATAGTTTATGCAATTTGATGCATCCACAGTCAAAACAAATTCTTTCAAAATACTAAGATATTCAAGCTTAATGGTGAATTCTTTATCTAATGGATTCACTGTTAAAAGCCAGATGGGACTACCAGACCTCCTGTAGAATTCAGACCATTAACTGAAGCACTGTACTGAACCTAGCAGTTTGATTTTGGCTAAAGCACATCCTCCTGAAAGCATGTAATTTTGAACTGGCGTGATCAAGAGGTAGAAAATATCACCTATTTCCTTGACTGAATATTCCAGTTGTTAATCATAAAGTCAAAGGTCTGCCCTTTATTTGGTAGTATGCACTTTCAATTTCAAACCATCGACTCTTGTTGCCCTCAGACCATTAGTTCTGAGTATTTCTCCTTGTAAAGGTACTGCTATAATGTCCTGAAGGTAACCTTTCTGATAAACTAAATATTAAAAACTTCTCACTTTAAAGCCTTTTCTCCCACTCAGTCTTATTTGCTCTTTTCATCTTCAAAATTTTGTAAAAATACAGACAAATAAAATCAACATTGTTATTTCAGTAATGCTACACCCCTCATTACCAACCTCCAATGTAAATTTAACTTTCCTAATCTTTTTACAATATATAAATAATCTATTTAAGGGCTGGCGTTTTTTGTTTGGTTTGTTGGTTTGGTTTTGGTTTGGGGTTTTTTTGGTTTTTTTTTTTTTTTTTTTTGGCTGATTACTGCTTTGGAAACCCATTTTGAGCTGCTTTACTCTTAGTTTACATAATCATGGTTCTCCTGGATACAGTCCCACCCTCCTCAGTTCTAAGTGTAGGACTTTGCATTTATTGAGTTTATTGTTGCATTTATGTATTGAGTGAAACAGGTTATCAAACGATCTGGGTTATTTTGACAGAATGCACTGTTCTCATCTTTATTCATCATTCTGCCATTTTTCTGTCACCCCAAAATTTTATCAGTAGTAGCCTTATGTTTACTTTTAATCTACACAGAAAGAAGCTGAATAGAGCTGGTCTTACACTGATCCCTGTACAGCCCTAGTGGAACCTCTTCCTTTCATGATGATTTTGTCTTTATTGACAACTTTTTGCTACCTCCCAGGTAGCCAGTTCATAGCCATGTAATGGGATTTGTTGCTACTACTTATTGCTATCTAACTAGAATGGCATGTGACATAGCAGTTTTCTTTTTCAATATAACTTGCCATTTCATAAAACAAAGAAATCGTGTTTCTTTACCATGACCTATTTTCCAGAAAAACACATGGAAAGGCATTATTGCTATTTCTACTTTTTTTTACTGGCTAAATTCTTTCTCAGCACCTCTATTTTTCTTTTTTACTTTTTTGCCTAAATTTGCCGGCCTCATGTTACAGATTTCCTTTTGCTTGGTCTTTCAGAAAACTGACACACATTTACTTTCTGCAAATTTCCTTAAATGCTTCTTAATTGAGGGAGAATCTATTACCCTCCCTAGTTTTGGGACAGGACAGTAATTACAGTTCTCCATTAATCTAATCCTGTTTCTAGAAAAGTCAACATTTCAGGGTGAAAAATAGGAAAATTCTGCCAATTTTTTTGATGGGCAGATTCTGAAAAGAGTTCACAAAGGAGCTAATTCCTCCATTTTCAGAAATTGTTTATCAATAACTAATGTGCTGAAAATGTGCAAGTTGTTTCTTTTGAAGTATAAATTGTACATGAGTTCCTATGAATTTTCAGACAGTAAAATAGAGTTAAACATTCTTTCAAGCAAATCCCCCATCTGACTGGTTTTGACCTCTCCTAAAATTGCTTCCCCATTATTGAAGATTTTATTTTATTCCACACAAAACTGATGGAGATGAGGTATGGAGAAGTACAAGAAAGACTTAAAGACATACTTTGATTTGAATGAAAATATTCTGTGTCTAATAGCAACATACCACTATATACTAGTTCTCTGCATAAGTGTACATGATGAAATAATTTAATTTATAACAGAAGACACTTCAGTAGCTTTGCACTGACTCGTGATTTCCTTGGAACTGAATCTGAATTAGTGGCATTTCTATAGTTCTGAAGAAACATATGGTTAGGAGTAAAAAGAGCTAAATGGTCAGTTTTTCAATACAGTGGTCAAACTCTAATGTGTTCCCATTAATGCAGTAGGCATGTGCCTCAGGTAAAGCAATATGAGGCAAGCCTGCAGAAGTATGATGTTACTGCTGTGTTGAAAATTTATTTTTCTTTTTTGACAATTCAGTTAGAAATGTATTTAAAAGACAAAGAAGTATCTGTACCCTAATGGGGGTGGGGGGGTGGGTGGGGGTGGGCAGGGGGAAGATAATTGTTTGCTCAAAGCTGGTAACACGTGACTTCTAGTTGTATAATGAAATACTTAAAGTATTATGTTCCAGATAGCTATGAAATATACCTAGATACAGATATACATGACTAACAGATAACTTAATGCTGCTTAAATACTGAGGATTTCTTCATAACAGGTTACTTGTCAGGTAGGCAAGCAGAGGAACCAAGCAAATGATGTGCGTGTGAAGATAAGGCAAGAGCAAAGAGTGCTGGAATGGAGGAAATTACTCATTAAGTGTGATTTCTTCAGCTACAAACTTCTTACAGGTGTATTTAATCCTTGGTGAGAAGGGACAACCTTATGACATGAGACAAACAAAACAAGTAAAAATGGAATGCATTCTGTAACCTCTGAACATAGCAGATGGAAATTAAGTACAGGAATCTTCTCAAAGGAAATCTCATTTGACAACAAAGAGCTTAAAACTATCTGAAAACTACTTACATTCACAAGCTTGGAAATACTTCTCTCTTAAAATAGAAATAGTATTGACTGCCAGTATTAAACATTGCTTCTTGTAATGTCACTTACCTTCTGGCCTACATAAAAATGTATTTAATCTATAGCTTGATTGAAGATGACAAAATAATAGACAGCTGAAGGTTAAAGCTGCTAATATTTCACTTATAATCCAAAGCTCCTTATTACTTCCTTCATAATGAAAAGAAAAATAAAAATGGAGCCAAAGACTTGACTTCATATTTCTCATCTACTATTATTAAATTAGACTTTTATGCAAATTAATTTTTTGTCTTTAATAAGTACATGATAATGTATCTAAATAATTAGAGATAATTAACATAGTTGCCCATTATGTTGAATAATATTGTGGCTTCTTTTCAAAGTAGATCACCTTGATAAGAGGAACAAGAAGAGAGACAATGACTATAGGCATGACAAAAACCCCTTTCAAATAGTGTCAAAATGGTGTCTGGCCAATTAAAAAACTGAATGCAACATACAGTGTTGAAAAGATTCCACATTTGGACAAAATTTTTGTGCTAATTTAATTACAACTGACACACAAGGTTGAGACATATAATTCAGATTATGTTAGTAAGAAAGCTTGCTTAGCCAACAGACCAAGCATTTACTTGGTTGCTGTGTTCTTTTCTCCCTGTGATATTTATTACATACCCATGAGCATTCCACTTGACTGTAATGCTTAATTGACCCATGCATAACACATTAAGGACCTTATAGCAGTATAGCATAACTTGTTATAAGTCATTTAGAGCATAACCTTACTCAGCAGTTAAGTATGCTTATTTGTAAAGTGCAAATGAAATACAATGAGATTGGTGTTAATAAGGAAATGTGAAACACTTTTTCCATGTATCGTAGGTACTTGATTTACAATGAAACCATTTCTGCTTGATGTCTTACGATAGCAGCCATGCAAGCTGAAGTCTATTCAAAGCAAATTCAACAATTAGCAAAATACCATCAGCAAAAATTCTTCATTTTAGAAAGTGCTCTAGTGTTAGATTTAGTATATCTGAGTGTAAATATATATATGTATATAAGTTACAACAACTACCTTATAAATACGATTAATTGATTTCCTTACAGGTTCTTGAAAGGAAAATCCTAGAAACAAAATATTATTGCAATGTTTTCTGGAAAAATAATTTAACCAACAAAAATGTATACATTCATTGAATGGCACTTGTAAAAAGTCCCAATCTATTCACACAATGAAAAATATTAGTTCAAACTCTGCATAGGAGAAAAAATGTCTTAGAACTGCACTCTGGATAAGCAGAACACTGACTAAGGAACCACAGTAGATCACAAATAGGTATTTTTAAATGCTGAAAATATATCTGTGGTATCATTAAGTATAGGACAGTTTTCATAACTTTCTGACGCAAACAGAAAAGATAATAAAATTTAAAGAAATACTACCGTAAAATTTCTGATATGTGTGTTCACAAATGTTATTTTCTTTCTTAGACCCAACACCCACAAAATCTTTGTCTGTTAGCTGACATAATAGGTAGCTATTGACTTCTGTTGGGATTCTATCAGGATTTATTGACCTGAGTTAAATATTGATCTAGTCAGAGAAAAGATAAAGCTCTAACTAGAGGTACAATAAATCTTACAGTTGGCTGAAAACAGAAGTCTGTGTTGTCCCATTGTTACAGGTGCACTGCTATCAAGAAAATGACTACTGAATTAGGGAAGTGGTGTAGCTTGTTGAAAAGAGGCACCCTCACACTACAATAAATCAAAAGCATCACAATCAGGTCACACAAAGCATAAAATATGACCATTCCATGACAGGACACGAGCTTATAAAGTAATTTCTTTTTTTTGATTTGACTGAATACATTATTCTCCAAGGTAGTCAGCCTCTGCTGTATGCTATGCATTAGCACTGAACACCTCTTGATTTGAAACTGAAGCTTGTCTGCATTTGAAATTATTCTGAATTTAGAAGAAACACAAATTTGAAAATTCAAGCACTGACTCTTAACTTTCAATAAAAACAAGCAAGACTGACTTCCTTAACATGGTTGACCTTAAGTTAGACTATTACTGTACCTTTTGAATATGAATGACAAAAAAATAAATGATTCACTCTTCTGCTAATATTTAGAAGGAGTGGAGAATGCTTTTAAAAGTTCATAAGGAAGTAGGCTGTCTATTTAAAATCCAGTCCTTCACTTTGTTTAAGTACCTATCCCAAGGTTAAATTATTATTCTTGACCTAGTTCCTGAATAGTATGTCACAAGCTATATACAAGTACCCCCCGTTTCTAATAATTATGACAAAATAAAACAGATTCAGAGCAGTATACCAGTGCTGTGGTTTACCCCAGATGGCAATTAAGCACCACACAGCTGCTTGCTCACTCTCCACCCCCCACAGTGGGATGGGGAGAAAAATCAGAAAAAAAAAGTAAAACTTGTGGGTTGAGATAAAAACAGTTTAATAGGACAGGAAAGGAAGTGGAATTATTCTTATTCTTATTCTTATTCTTATTCTTATTCTTATTCTTATTCTTATTCTTATTCTTATTCTTATTCTTATTCTCATTCTTATTCTGTTATTACCAACAACAACAACAATAATAATAATAGAATATACAAAACAAGTGATGCACCATACAACTGTTCACCACCTGCTGACCAATGCCCAGCCAGTCCCCGAGCCACTGTGTCCCCTGGCCAAGTGCCCCCAGTTTCTATACTGGGCATGACATCATAGGGTATAGAATACCCCTTTGGCTCATTTAGGTCAGCTGTCCTTGCTGTGCCCCCTCCCAGCTTCTTGTGCACTCCCAGTCTCCTCTGGCAGGGCAGTATGAGAAGCCGAAAAGTCCTTGACTTAGTATAAACACTGCTTAGCAACAACTAAAACATCAGTGTGTTATCCACACGATTCTCATCCTAAATCCAAAACACAGCACTATCCAGTTCCTAGGAAGAAAGTAAACTTTATTCCAGCTGAATCCAAGACAACCAGTTTTCACTCTGAATTTCTTTCACCATTTTTCTTAAACCAAATGAAACACAGAAACTTATTTGCCCATTGTTTTCTTTGTATATGACCGTAGAGGAAGTCTTTCCTCTAAATTTAATCTACTATAACAAGCATTTCTCTGTATGTGTAGCTCAGTTTTTCTAAATCTCCAGAATGACCTGAGGTAATGTGAAACAGTACACCTAAAGCAACTTACATGTACCTACATATACAGTATCTGATATGTAAATAAAAAAGAGCACTTCATGTCATGTACCAGGCAAGAACCTATAAAAATCCATGGTATCAGAAGGCAATCTTATAGGGAATCTTAATCAGAATGGACAGGAGTTTTCTTTGTGCAGAAAATATAGCAATTAGGATTTGTCATGTTTGGAACTGTCACATGTTTTTCTTGTTCACTCTTCTTAGGATCTTCTTAAAGTATATATGATGAAAGTGATCAAAACCTCACATTGTTGATCTTGATCAGGTGTAAATCCACAGACTTCAAATCAAGATAATGAAGCTATGCCGATTTACATTGGTAAAGAATCTTATCTTTTATTTTTAGGCAAAAAGCTTCTTACCACGATTAGGGCTAAACTGTCAATCCAGTAATCTAGTTGATGAGTTTTCACTCTGCAGGTGTGTCCTGGTTTAACCAGGATAGGGTTAAGTTTCCCCAGCAGTGGGGGGGGAGCTCTAGCCGGGTTATTCAGATACCATGCGGACCGTCACATCCTGGCGCGTCACATTTCCTGGCGCGGGAGTGCGGTGCACTCGTGGTTTTGTACATCTGCTCCTCTCACTGCTGTATTTGGTAGCTATTTTGCTCTGTTCATTGCTATCACTATTACTGTTATTGTTATTGTTGGTTGTGTTGCTATTGCACTGTTGTATTAAACCTTTCCTTATTTCAGTCTTGGGGCTTTGTATTTCACTCCCTTTGTGGGGAGGGGCAGCAGCTGCGTGGTCTCAGACCCTGGCAGGGGCTAAACCATTACAAGGTGTTAATGGCAAGGGGAGCTAGTATCAGGGAAGACTGTCTTATATGACCAAGGTAGCTGTTACAGCTCCTGAGAATCTGGCCAATAATTGCACTTCATTTATACCACAATATTTATAAAATCAGAGCTGAAGATTATATATATTTTTGAATCTCTGTTTTGAGGTCAGGAATAGGAAACACAGACTGAATGACTATTTGGGCCACTCACCTCCTCTTAGGAATTCAATTCTAACCTTTCTACCTCTACTTCCAATCCTACATTTTCTTTCATGTTCAAATTTCAGACTGTCCAGTCTTTTACTATCTTGTTTTACTGGAGAAAGCCCAGCATACAAGTGAAAATCATTATCTGCTACAGGCACAAAGTGATGCTCCAATGCACAACAAGCAATAATTAGAGAAAGAGACTTTATAAACAGTGTATTTCTGCTAATGAAACTTTCATGGAGAAATTTAGAACTGCATCTTCTGAGAAAAACTGTAAGTAAACCAACAGTAGAAGTGTAACTGGAAGAAAATTTTGACTCCCTAAAGCTCAGCTATTGTAAATTAGGCCAAATATTGAAAATTAAGTAGATCTAAGTCAGGAAATACCAACAAAAACCAATATATTTCCTGGAGCTAGTACAGTTATTTGCAAAACTTAGTTTTGTAACTCATAGGAAAGTGAAAATTAAAATGAACCATACGTATTTTAAGGTATTTCATATTTGAATATATGATATTGCTATTTTCTGCTACATTTGAGTAGGTCTGCTGGTTATGTTAGAAATCATAACTTGCAATATATAATTGACGAGAAAGTGGCAATGGTGCATAATAGCTTCTTAAGCACCAGTAGAGGTTGCTCGTTTATGTCAACACTATCTTCTTAATTTTGATTAGAACTTCTTGTACACCCATAAAACTCACTTTTAGTGAGGAACAACTTCCTGTATATAGGACAATTGCCAGCATGAGGATATACTATCCTAATAAATTCTTTTTAATACTTTCAAAGACATAGTAAGAAGTTGTATTCTGGTTGTTAGACGTCTGAACAGTAAACCTTAAAAACATATTTTGACATGCATAAAACTTTTGCATGGTCATCCGTTACTGTAATACAATATCACCTAGGATTTTTATGAACTCTGTTGCAGAAGCCATTTACAGAAAGATTGGAGAACAGTCTTTTATTACCCTTTTTAAAAGATGTAATTTATCAAATTGACAATGACACATATATCCTCAGAATCTTAAGATAATTTAATGGTTTACACATATATAGTTTGCAAAGGACATGGCTATATCACTCTGTTTTGAAAAATTAATATTTCTTTTTTCAAGAACAAGATATTAAAAGTTTCTAAAAGCTGTGTCATAGCATTAAATCTTCTATTTTTGGTCTCATTCTGAAAAAAAACAAAAAGCCCTAGCAAAATAATTCTCTTTATACAATAGCAAGACAGTATAGATAAAAGGTGTAATTTTCAAACATAAATGCCTGAAAACAGTAATTTAAAAACATGGTCTGCAATTAAGTGTGCCCATTTATCCCTGAGAAATCATACCTAACACTGGGCAATAATATTTTAAAAATACTGACTTCACCATTAGTGTTTTGTATCTAAAAAACTGTTTTTCAGAAGAATACAAGGAACGTGTTTAAAGATTCAGTCTTGCTATGTAAAACATGGGAAAGTGATTAGCCTTGCTAAACCCTACAGTAGAAAATGGTAGAAATAATACTGACCAAATGGTTAGCAGAACATTTAGGACCACAGTCCAAACAGACCAGTGGTGGGCCTACCATTTGGCAGCCAGTCCGTCCTCCCCATCAGTGACAGGTGAGAATCATAATCTGGGACTCCCCTGTCCTGGGGACTGAATGGATGCCCATGTGTCATGGTTTAATCCCAGAGGGCAACTGAGCACCATGAACTCACTCTTTCCCCCTCAGGGATGAGGAAGAGAAAATAAAACAAAAGACTCAGGGATGAAGATAAGGACAGGGAGTGATGACTCACCAATTATGGTCATGGGCAAAAGACAGATTTGATTGGGGAAGGAAAAAAAAAACCCATCAATTTAATTTGAACACCACCCCCAACACTAATATACCAATCAAACAGAGAAGGACAGTCAGGAATACAACCACATCTTAAAAACACCAAAACCCTGCCCCTCCCTTCTTCCTGGGCTGAGCTTTACTCCCAATTTCTCTATGTCTTCCCCACCCATCAGTGCAAGGGGACAGGGGATGGGAGTTGTGGTCAGTTCATCACACGTTGTTCCTGCCGCTCCTTCCTCCTCAGAGGGAGGACTCCCCACACTCTTCCCCTGCTCCAGTGTGGGGTCCCTCTCACGGGAGACAGTTCTCCACAAGCGTTCTCTAACGTGAGTCCTTCCCACAGGGCTGCAGCTCTTCATGAACTGCTCCAGCCTGGGTCTCTCCTATGGGCTTCAGTTCTCCCAGCAATAGACTGCTCCAGCATGGGCTTCCCTCAGAGTCCTGGCCTTCTTTGTGTACAGCCACCTGCTCCGGCGTGGGGTCCTCCATGGGCTGCAGGTGGGCATCTGCTCCACTGGTGACCTCCATGGGCTGCAGGGGCACAGCCTGACCTCTCACCACAGGCTGCAGGGGAGTCTCTGCTCTGGCGCACCTTCCCCCATCCTTTCTTCCACTGAGCTCAGTTGCATAGGTAGTTCCCTCATCACTCCTCCTCCTCTCAAGTTTTCCTTCTTAAATATGTTATCACAGAGGCACAGCCACTGTCACTAATTTTCTCAGCCCTGGCCAGAGGCAGGGCTGACTTGGAGCAGGGGGAGCTTTGAGAAGCTTCTCACAGAAGCCACCTCTGTAGCCCCCTCCCCCTCTACCAAAAACCGACCACACACAAATCCAACACACCATGACATACCTAGTGCTTCACAGAGACTCTTTGCTGCATGTATTTCTTGCCCAGAGCTTCTTTCGGTTTTTATGTGCAGTACAGTCATGATGCACTGCAAATACTTAGCTATGATTAGAAAGCAGCCCTAGCCAGCTGACTCCAGAGAAACCCTTTTGACCCACAGCTATTCTCCCTTAGCAGTTTCAAGCTCTAGGAAGGTGCTGCTCAGAATATGACTGATGCAGTTCATACAGAGAATACCATTACATCTTCATTTCAGGAAAAGTGATACACTTTAGAGTCCAGAGACACACAATGTCTTCCCTTGCAAAATCTGTGGTTGTAGCTCTGTGCATTTTACAAGTTCTCATTATTTATCTGAGTTTTACATAACTAACAGAGAAGGAACCTTTTTTAAAGTCATCCCAATTCCACATAAGTGTTCCTAGCGACATTTTTAAAAGCTATTTCTAGCAAAGGACTGAAGACATGTCTGTGTATGACAGTTCTGCATAAACACCATAAATTCTCATAAATCTGTCAAAATGGAATTTTTCATTTTCTGTTGCAAGACTATTGTTATTACAAAGGCATATAAAAAGACTGACTTGTCAGTACTTGGATTTATGAATTAAATCCATATTCTATAATGGCACAAAGAGTGTCTTGGTAATTATAGATCTGTTTACTGAGTTCACTAAGTGCAATATTCAAAGGGACATACTGAGCAAACAGTAAGGAAATATATGAAGAAAATAACCTTCTCTCAAACTCCCAAAAGAGTTTCATTTTTTCTCCACCTGCATATAATATCTTAAAGGCTGAATTCCAGAGCTTTATTTTAGTCCTTCCATGAACAATGATCCACAGATTGGAGTCTTGTTTCTCCATTTTGTGCTACAAATCTGAAGAACATTTCCTAATTACATGCATGGCTATTAGTTTCCAAAAAAGTCAGTTACATACACAAATTATTCTACCAGTACTCCTCTGTAACCACCAGCCGTAACTTCCAGTTTTGGTTTCAGAAATGTTTCAGAGCCCTAGTGAATCTTCTCATTAAGCTATTTCCAGCCCTACCTCTCCTGACAAATGTATTCTGATTGTCTAGCTATTGCCAGTGCAGAACATAATAATGTGAAGATTATCTGCCTCTAAAGATTGCTCTCCATGGAAGGACTCTATGGTCTCTGACATTAAGCACAAACTCCTTATGCAAAAGCATACCAATCTTATAATTTCTCACTGTGTACTTGTAGAACAAGAAAAATTCCCAACAGTTGGCCATCAGAGGAGAACTCCCAACATGAGATACAGCAAATAATCTAGATCACTTAACGAGGATTGTAAAGATGCATCTTATGCAATTTTATTTTAAAAAGGCTTCAGAAATAATTGCTTGAAATGGTTAGGAAAAACATCAATGACTGTGGTAGTCATACTATCTGACAAGGCTTGGTATAGCAGTGCAGGCACTGAATAGCATAAAATGTAAATACAGCACACTTGAAAACTGAAGGAAAACAGACCTGCTTGAAAAGTCCTCCATATAGATGCCATCTATTCCTTATATCATAGAATTGTGTTCTCGACTTCTGTATTATTTTTCTTTCATTAAAATATATTTTTAAACTGACAGCCCTGCAATTATAACCTTAAGCCTGAAAGCTATGCAACAGTTTTTTGACTTGTGCCTCATTATTAAGGCTACACTTTATCTGTAGGAAATATAGTCTATTGTTAATGGTGCAAAATGGAAAACAAAACACCATTACACTATGCATATATTTAATGGGCAGCACCAACCAAATGATGCTGTTTGATGTTCTAAAAGCGCTTATGTAGATGCTTAAGAATTTCCACCAACTTTCAATGTCCTTCAGCTTTACTCTGAGCAATTCTAAATAATAGAGGGTCACCTGTGAACAGCTTATTCAGGAACACAGCACATCTCAAGAAATCCACTGAAATATTCTGAAACACTTCAGCATAGATTTTTCTTCATGTAAGAACTCATATTTAGATTATTTAAACACTGCACCAGGTCAACAACTATGAATATTTCTGCACTGTTAAAAGGACCACTTTTTCTTCTTGTTTGTTTTCTTCTGTGTTTACTTATCTTAGTTTCCAGCATGGTGATGTTCCCACTCCCTGCTTATGAACAACAAAATGAGCTTAATACAGTGAGCTTCTATGAGCAACAGGAATACTGGGTATAGCATAAAATGCAAGAGTTATCAATAACTCATCCAAAAAGAAGGACTCATCCAAAAAAAGGAAGAGGGAAGGTAATTATGGGAAAGATATTCCATGATCTTTTCATGTTGTGTATGCACATGCATGTGTGTGCCTGTGATCATTTCCTTCCTCCCTCCTTTTGAATTGTGGCAAGAAGGGTCATGAAAGGAACACATTTATCATATGATATTTTAGCCTTCAGCTTTCATATTAACATAAATGAGAATCTTACACTGAAAACAATGTTTCAATGCTTAACCAAAACCTTACAAAAAAAGGAACAGATTTCTAATTAGGGCTGCCATCCAACCTGTTTGTTTTTCTTTTTTTTTCTGGATATGTTCTGCATACCTGACTGAAATTTTATCCAGACAGGCTTTAAGAATTCTGCACATTTTCCAGATACACAGCAAATCTAACCAGCTGAGGCTTCTGATGGGATGTCCCATATATCCTGCTTTGGATTTACTACGGAAGTACTACACAGATGATAAGTACCTACACAGCCAGTTTCATGCACCCAGGGAGTAAAGAGATCTTCCACTGTAAATGAAGTCTTTACATGCTCCATAGTTTGGTGCATCCTGAAAGTAATGAACTTACTGACCATGCTCAGAGCAACTACAGTTTGTATATGCAGGTGTCTGACAGATGAATATATATTTCTGAAAATGTCAGATGGAAACATGAAACCCCTTCCTTCACTGAGTGAACTCTGTGTTTACTATTTCCTAGTGTGTCTATGCTTTGTTCTTTACTTACTATTCCCAGCAATCCATTCAGACTATTCATCCAGAGTCAGCTCAGGAGCAAGCATTTTCATTCCAGGCTAGGCTAATCCTGCATCTCAAGAGAACACTCATTCAGTCACTTCAACAGCTCTGGGTTATTTTTTTGTCTGCTATGTAATAGATTTAAAAAATAGAAAAGTTTGAATTTCACATTTTTTAAAGAAGCAGAATACATTTTCCAGGAAAAAAATTATTAGTTTTACTTCTTCTGTGAGCTAAGGAGTATTCCACCATGAAAATCACTGTGGCAGGAATGAAAATAATATAGTTTCCCCCCTCTAACATATTTACCAGCCTGAATTATTCTTTAATCTCTATGTGGATACAATCTACAAGAATACCAGTTTCAAACACCAAATCTTACCGCCATAAATGGATCTGCTCAAGTATAAAGTAAAAGAATCACAGAGAAACAAGTCTTCTTGTCCTAAGGAAGGATAAACTGTATTTGAAATATTATTGACACATGTTGGTCTAACATGGTTTAAAGACATCCATTAAGAAATATGGCATTTCTTAACCAGTTTCTATTCCAGTCCTTTAACAATCCCATAATAATTTTCCCTAATGACTAGCCTGAATCTTTTTAGTTACATTACAAATTTATTGCTTCTTGATCTATTTTCCTTAAAACTGAAATTTAGTGAGATGGGCCAGAATACACATCACTGACTCTAAATATATTTTTTTGGTTTTGCTTATTTATTTATGTATTTATTACTTAAGCAGAGATTCAGTCAGATCATTTATAATCAGAACCCAGGTTTAAGACAAATAATAAGAAATTTATGTACAAACATGCTATTGTGGAATAGTACTATTGTCTTTTTTTTTTTTTAATGATTTAATGAGAAGAAAGACTAAATTGGTATCTTATTTTGCAGTACGTCATCTATAAATATATTTCACCCTTTTCACAGTGGTGTTAACTGACAACAGTTTACTGTACCACACTACATTCTCACATACAGCTGTTGAGCAACACTGAAATCATTTTCCAGACCATTAGGTACATTCCCCACATAAAAGACTGAGATGCTGGTAATAATGCAGAGATAATTCAAACAAGTACATGCAGGTGCAAACCTGTCAAATGGCAAAACACTGCAAGGATAATGGGTTTTCAGTCATCACTTATATTCCTCTACTTGAAGGCAATGTTTTCGTTTGGTATAGATTTCTCCTGTGCAGCTGGCATATTATTGCCCCACAATAACAGAGTATTAGCAGAGCCAAAAGAATGCAACCAAATTCTGGCTAAATAAACTGACTTCAGCAAGGAATTATGGAGGGAAGTGAAGGAGGAATCACCACATTTTACAAAGCTAAATGATATGGCTTCTCTGGTATAAACCATATGACTGTTTACATGTATAAATGAATAAGGAACTCAACTAGAAATTACAGTTGTTTGTGTCATGCACAATTATAACTTTGTGCTATTATCTCTATCTCTGCAGCGATTCAAAACATGTAAAGGAAATACAATGTCTTGAATGTACACTTATGCAAAAACGAAGCAGCAGAGTTCAATTTTAGATATGTTCAAAGTGATGAGTAAGAAATCCCCAAGGCATAACTCCTCTGAAGCATCCTCAGAGGCAGCACCTACTCAGGTCTTTAAAACTGGGGGAATTACAGATTCCCCCAAATTTCTGAAGTCTTTCATAATTCATGTGCAAAACGTCATAATCATTAATTTGCACAGATATCATAGCAAGTGAAATACTGAAAATGTTATGCAGAAGCCTTAGTTTGAGATTTTGAAAACAATCCCTCCAATGTGTAAATTTAAAGAAATTAAATTGTTTTGAATGACTGCAGCTATAACACTCTTGTTTGGTACTATGTTTTCTGTGGCCTGGTGGAAAAGGACCTGGGGCTGCTGGTCAACGGCCAACTATATATAAACCAGCATTGTGCCCAGGTGGCCAAGAAGGCAAATAGCATCCTGGCTTGTATCAGAAATAGTGTGGCCAGCAGGACTAGGGAACTGATCGGACCTCTGTACTCAGCATTGTTGAGACTGCACCTCAAATACTGTGTTCAGTTTTGGGCCCCTCACTGCAAGAAAGACATTGAATTACTCGAGCATGTCCAGAGAAGGGCAACGAAGCTGGTGAAGGGTCTGGAGCACATGTCGTATGAGGAGCGGCTGAGGGAACTGGGGTTGTTTAGTCTGGAGAAGAGGAGGCTGAGGGGAGACCTCATCGCCCTCTACAACTACCTGAAAGGAGGGTGCAGAGAGCTGGGGATGAGTCTCTTTAACCAAGTAACAAGCGATAGGACAAGAGGTAATGGCCTCAAATTGCGCCAGGGAAGGTTTAGACTGGATATTAGGAAGCATTTCTTTACAGAACAGGTTGTTAGGCGTTGGAATGGGCTGCCCAGGGAAGCGGCTGATTCACCATTCCTGGAGGTGTTTAAAAGATGCGTAGATGTCGCTTAGGGACATGATGTAGTGGTGGACTTTGCAGTGTTAGGTTTATGGTTGGACTCAATGATCTTAAAGTTCTTTTCCAACCTAAATGTATATTTCTATATGTAGATATGTAGATTATATGTATATTTCTGTTATATTAAACTCTGCTATTTAGAAGAAGCACAGCTAAACAGTGCTACAAAAGAAAAGAGTTGGGTGTCAGTTCAACACTGCAGTTCCTAAACTTGTCTTGTGTTCATCACATAATTTTACTATTCTTTCTAAGCCTCACGTTTAGATCATACAAACAATCTTGAACCACAACAGAACCTTGTTACAAATTCAGCATAGCCCTCTACATCCAGTAGAGAAGTTCTGTCTAGTTCACAAGTATTCTGTATTTTTGAAAGAAAACTTAATTTAGGAAAGAAGCAAAGGAACTGCCATTTGTTTCATCAACATACAGGACAAAATATCCCCCTCCTCCACAACGGTTTGTGCTCTGAATTGGCAAGCTCATACTGCCCATCTTAAAAGTGAAAACACTTCAGTTACAAATATTTTTAATTGCAATTTTACATTGACTGGGTTGAGAAAATGTAAAATACTGTACAAATGTCTGAAAACTAAAGTAAACAGCAAGTTGCTCATTTTGACCAGACAGATTACTCCTACTAAGTAAGCAGTTTTTAAGTTGTGGGTTCACACAATACATGAAATGGGAAAGATAAAATGCCAGATGTATAAATTTGAAGAAATATATTCAAAATCTCTGAGTTAAGGAAGAACAAAGCAGCAAACAAAGTCAGACAGGGACATTGGACACCAAATTGGCATGATACATATCCGAAGACTTGTCTATCTCTAACAATTAATCCATAAAATGTTTCAAAAAATAATGGCCTATTTCTAGGGAATACTGTAAAACTTAAAATAAAAAAATGAGGAGATTCTGAAATGCCCAGGCTTATGCTTCTGTAGTATGTGTTGTAACAAAATTCCTTGTAGTAAACTAAAGGGAAAGGACAGCCTTAAACAGTGAAGTTTTATGTTCATCTTTGATGCAAATATGTATGAATTGTGTATTACAATACTATGATGTATTTACAGTCTGATGGGAAACAACCCATATGATATATGACTTATATATCTGATTTTTAAGTCATAGGTTTCTGTTTATAGTGATCAGTTACAAATCCCACTTTTTGGCTAAAATATATTATTCTTCGGTGCCACGTAGTTCTGGATTTTACTCTTTCAAAGAGAAGCTGTTGCTAGTTTCAGATACGAACTCCAACTGGCTTTGCATTTGAACAGCTGTCTATGAGAAACATGCTATATTTCTCAGTAGCTTTTCACAACTATGACCATAGCTCTCCCTTAGGAAATAAGAAATTAATTCATAATTCCTGTTCATTAAACCATAATCACAAAATACAAATTATGCTGTCTTCTCCTCTGTCCAATTTCATTATTTTCTGCTCAGTAGAAAAACTACAGTTTGTTCCCAGACATGAAGGAAATTCAATCTTCCTTTCTCTTAAAACCTTCAAATTTGTTCTCAACTATGGAAGTATGTTTGCATGATGTTATTAGATAGATACGTTGAAAGTTGTGAAAACAGACATATTGCTAAAACATAGTATCATTTACAGTTAGTTATTCCTTATCAATACTTCAGTTACTGATACTATTCTTTCATGGACATTGAAGGCACATGAAAAAAAAAGTGTCTAAAACTTAACATTATTTCTGACATATCCCAAGTATATTTTGAAAATGTTTTTCTTTCTCTGAAGAAGTTTGAAATAGCAAAATATTTCCCCATTCACAGTCAGGATGAAAGTAAAACAACCTCAGGAATCTTTATGATAAAAGATCCTAAAGATCACTGATATTGAAGATGTTTATTTTAGTAATACTAAGTTCTTTAATTTTGACTTGAATTCCCACTTATAAATATAAAAATAAAATGTATTTCAAAGACCTTTTTAAAAAAATAAAACTGAGTAGTCTGTATTTAGTGTTTTAATTTCAGTTATCCAGGCCTTTCCAACAAGAATGTATTTTCTAATAGAATCATGGTCGGCTGCCATGGAAAACTGTATATATTCAAAAGTATGAGGGGGATTTTTTTCAGTCGCAAAATTCTTGGGTTTATATCTTGATGACTTTGTGAGAAAAACATGCATGCGTGTAACTAAAATGCTTGACTATTGAAATTTCCTGCCAAAGGTGACTGTTGGCAGCTTTACAGTAGTTTTTATAGCTAGTACAGAATATAGCATGCTGGCTTGAAAAATTGTTCAATCATCATTCCTGTCTTTCAGGTTGGCTGCCTAGAAGGTGGTAGATTAACTTTATACTGTTAATGTTACTTTCTGTTAAAAGCCTTTGATAGCATAGCCCCTAGATATCTGTCAGACTTCCTTCTTGGGTCTTGACCTGAGTACTGACTATGCTTATATAAACTTGCTCTTTATAGATCATAGCTAAATCTCCGACTTCAAAACAACAGGTGATTTTTATCTGTACTGCTGCATTTGCTTAGATTTAGTACTCCTATCACTTCCATTTCTACTCCCCCTTCCCCATCTTACAATTATAATAATTCTCCTTACCGACCACAGTATTTCTTATTGAGCTTTCTCTGACACTGAAGTGTCCTGATTGCCAGTTTTGCTTAGCTTCTAAACTTTTTAGTAAAACAGTAGAATCGCAGAATCATAAAATCATAGAATGGTTTGGATTGGAAAGGACCTTAAAGATCATCTAATTCCAACCCTTCTGCCATGGGCAGGGACACCTTCACTAGATCAGATTGATCAAAGCCCCGTCCAAACTGACCTTGAATGTTTCCAGGGATGGGGCCTCTATCACCTCTCTGGGTAACCCATTCCAGTGTTTCACTACCATCGATGTAAAAAATTTCTTCCTTATACCTAGTCTAAATCTAACCTCTTCCTGTCCTATTGCAACAGGCCCTGCTAGAAAGTTTGTCCCCATCTTTCCTGTAAGACCCTTTAAGTACTGGAATGTTGTGATAACACAGAGCCTTCTCTTCTCTAGGCTGAACAACCCCAACTCTCTCAGCCTGTCCTCATAGGAGAGGGGTTCCATCCCTCTGATCTTTTTTGTGGACCTCCTCTGGGCCCACTCCAACAGGTCCATGTTTTCCTGTGCTGAGGGCTTCAGAGCTGGATGCAGTACTCCAGGTAGGGTCTCACAAGAGCAGAGTAGAGGGGGAGAACCACCTCCCTCAACCTGCTGACCACGCTTCTTTTGATGAAGCCCAGGATACTGTTTGTTTTCTGGGCTGCGAGCACACATTGCTGGCTCATGTCCAGCTTTTCATCCACCAGTACCCCCAAGTAGGGATGAGTTGTCAATAAAAAGTATTTTTCTTACTAGAGAGGAGATAAAATAGAAATTGCATTGCAACATGCAATATTGGAGAAACATCAATATATAACCAGAACTTAAGTTTTGCAGCTAGAACCTATTACTGTCTCAGATAATAAATACACTTCAAGCCAGAGGTCCAAGCCACAGTTAAAACCAAAGTTTGTGCAATACCCTTCACAGTGACTCTACCAGGAATAAATTCAGTATATGCACAGACTTACAGCTATGTAAGTCTGGAAAGAATTAAAATAAAAATTCAAGGCCTGCATAAGCTTACTGCAGAACTGGCCATGAAGTGCATTACAAATGCAGAAAAAGACTCTTCTCTGATCAGCTTAAATACAGTCTGTGGAAATTAAATCATGTACAGGTTTAAAGTGGGAGGGAACAGACTTGCAAAGCCATCTTATCTTGATTTTTCCATTATATAATGATGAGTTTCATCAACATTTGGCTTTATTTTAACTTTCCTTGTTAATATACGTGTAGTTTGTGGGAACTGCCAGGATTTTTTTCTTTTAATATGATTGACCCATGTTATTTATTAAAATTGAGAGGAATACTAACAAGGAAATTAATGTGGTTTTTTACCCCCCACCTCTCTTATGAGAACTCTATCTACAGAACATGTTTTTTTACCTTTCAGTTTAGGGGCAGGGATGAAGGGACTATATGTATTGGCTAAATGTCACAATACACAGCAAGAGATGTTCTTTAAAACCAGCTAGAAATAAGCCACCCCTGCTTCACCAAGGATCAGGTCACAGCACTGCTCTCAGTACAGTGTAGTTAACTGCATGTTTCTGAGAGACAAGGAGAGAAAGGAAAAGGGGCTGGTGCAGTGAGTTTATTCATTCTCTACTAGACCACAAGTTGCTGGGACTGAATTCATGGGCAAGAAAAATTTGGTATTTGTTTGCAGAATATATAACTTCTTAAACAGATATTGGATCTTATATGAGTTATTACATATATCATTTGGATAATACACAATATCAGCTACTGGTTGATAAACAATGCCTACACTAACGCTGCTCAGAAAACAAACTGGTTTTCATTTTATAATACCTAAGTGCTAGTTTCCAACTAAACATTTACAGGGAAGAACATTTTTATTTACTCTTCTCTCCTTCTCTCTTCTACACTCTGCTTTTCCTCCTAGGGCACTGTCCTGAGTAGGGCTAGAATGGAGTTAATTTTCACAAGAAGCTGGGTGGGGACAGAGCCAGGATAGCTGACCCAAACTAGCCAAGGGCATATTCAATACTATATGATGTCATGGTCAGTATATAAACTGGAGGAGCGGGCTGGAGGGAGGAGAGATTGCAGCTCAGGAACGAGCTGAGCATCAGGTTCCAGGTGGTGAGCAATTGCACTGTGCATTGCTTCGTATATGCTTTAATTAGTATTGTTATTTCTTCTCTCCTTGTGTTGTCCTGCTAGACTGTCCTTACCTCAACTCACGAGCTTTTACCTTTTTCTTCTGATTCCCCTCCCCATCCCACTGGGGGGCGGGAGGAGTGAGTGGCTGTCTGGTGCTTAGTTGTCGGCTGGGCCTAAACCATGGCAGGCACTAATGCACTTACTCTCAAATCCAGTAAGTTAACCATAGGCAGACACTGACTGATACATTTATCATACTAATTATGTGTTGCATGGTATGTTTCTCCCATCAAGTGCCTCCTACATATTTGATATAAACCTTTCAAATCAAAAAGAAGAAAAATGAAAACAAGTCTCAAAGCCAAGCTGTGTGATTGAGAGAATCACTTAGTGTCACTGAACTACAAAATCAATTAATGTCTTCTATCATCTTCAGGAAGTGCTATCTAAGAGTCAGCCTGCAACAAATTACACCAGATATTCTAAAAACCAATTTCTTCTTCCATTTAGGATTAGAACGTAGGGAAATTGACCCTTTCTCTACATGTTCGCAGTGTAAGGAAGAGGTCACTTTTCTTCCACAAGCCTTTCAAAAAATTCTGAACGGGTTGTTAGGACAAACCAAGGTGTAATTGAAATTCTGGTTGAGGAATTTACAAAGGAATATTTAACTGAGGTGTAATTTCTATGTAAAATAACTTCCCCTAGATGCATTAGTGCTTCATATAATTTAAACAGTGGAATTGACCTTGTCTCTAAATGGATTTAAAGAAAACGTCAACCCACACAGTGTCTTTTCAAGTAAACAAATCTGCACAGCTATTTCATTACCATATTCAGTATCTCTGTTTTATGTTTTGGTTTCCCAAATGTGAGTAACTGTCTTAGCATCAGGTAGATGTCTGATTCCTTTTTCACAGCATTTTGCCAAAGTTCACCTGACCGTGTATGCAATTTTCACAGTCCAGACCACATTCTAACAATAAACCCTTCTCCCTTTCTTCAGTCAGTTTGGAAAAACTGTTTTTCAGAGTAAGTGGAAGAGGATTGGTACTATGTCTGGAAAAAAAAAGAAACAGCCTAAAAGTCAGGAAAGTTCTTCTCCTGCTGTATTACTAGTCTCTCACTCTAGGCTTGTATCAGATGCTTAGACACATTTTCCTTCTGAATATGAAGGTATATTACCTTTCAATTTTGTCAGAAGGTTTTGTTTTTCACTTGCTTCTGAATGGAAATCAAGCAGTTCACTTTTAGCTGTAACTCTTCACAATGTAGGTACTGACAGTCTTAAAGAATACTTGCTTTCATTCACCATTTCAGTTAGCTGAATGATCTAAGATAACATTCAGTAACTTGAATGAACATCTGGAGTTTAAAGCTGGCAATTTTCAGTAGAACATCCTTGACTGAAAACTGCATAAACTAAACGCAGCTTTGCTGATGCATGTGAAATGCTGCAAAGCCACTTTACATAAACTTTCCTTGTGTGATAACTGATCTATGACACTGATTTCTCATTTGCTCTGTGCAGACCGGTATTATATTGTGCGGAAGGGGAAATAAGAAATCTGAGCACTGACTTATTTACCTTCCTCTCTTCCTAACAGGCCTTGCACTCTTGCTTCTTTCCAGAAGCCATTTTCCTGAAGTCAGTCTATATCATAATATTTCTGAGATTGTCATTGACAGGTTTCATTAAATAAACAGAAAGAAATACGACAGCTTCATTCCTTATTTTGGTAGTCAGGGCAAGGGATAGAATTAAGATGCATTTTTCCTCCTGGGCCCCTAAGTACTCCACTTGGGGCTAGCTTTAATGTATGATCAATTTGTGTTTTGTACATTTAAATTAAAAGCACAATTCCGTTATTGAATAAGGAAGCAAACCAGTCCACGTTTGACTGACTATTTTTAAAAGGACAATTACCTCATGTGCATTATCTAAACTATGAACAACAAAGGTTGTTCACTTCTAAATATCCTGATATGACTCAAAAATACATAGCATCTAAATAGCTACAAATTTGGACAATAGAAAAACACAGAGAGGACAGTGGATTTCAGGAGCCTTTGTATCACCTTCATTTTGAATATGTTATTTGTGCATTTGGTGTAGTTTCCCCCTGTGCAGATGGTACATTACTATCCCAGTAATGGAATATCTTCAGAGCCAAAACACAAATTCTGGCAATATTAGATAGTCTTAAAAAAATGTCACAGGGGGAAAAAAAGGACAGTAACCAAAGGAAGTGCAGGTGTGCCATTTTTAGCTCACTTCAAAAATAAACAATGGTTTATCAAAGTCTTTAATTCCCCCTTCATCCTCCTTCCTTCTTTCCCAGGGGCCCCGTATGATTGTGACCATCCTCCTAGCTAAAAGAGCATGGATAAAACTTCATGTGTCTGCTAGAAAAGGATGCTTCTGAATGACACACAGTATTCCCAAGCTCCAAGTGTATATTTGGTTTTTCTGCAGTAGTGAATATTTATATAAATGGGTTTTGCTGCAGTGGAGCAGGGAGGAGGGGAATACTGCTATGACTTTTTTGTTGGATTTTTATATGCTGTCAAAAATTATGTTCATTATTCTGAAAGAAGTAGGAAAGCAAATAATGCATTTTGACTTTTATACAAGCTCTCTTCATTCACTTTAGTACCAATCACTCTCACATGCAAATCCTGTAATTACATTCCATTCTATTTAGAGCCACTGTATCTATTCTTTACATACATATATGTACACAAGCCACAACATCCTTCTTTTTTATTTTCTTCTTTTTGATGCTTTTAAAAAGCACCCTCTATAAACCTTTACTTAAGAATGGAAGTGTGAAATGGTAAGTGTGAAAAAATATAATAGGCTTAAAATTCTTAATTTTTTTGTGCTTTCTCTGTGAACATCTGCAGGTATGCAAAAGAAAGGGATATGAAAAGTCTATGTGATTGATTGCTTAACTATGAAGTGAATGCCACCCACATCAACAGTTGCCAGTAATTCTATTCTTAGTACAAATAGCATGCAAGTCACATTTATGTCAGGCTGCTTCTTGGGTAGACAAGCACTGTACTGTGTTGATCTTCTTGTTTACAGAGAACTAATGCCCCTCAGGTTTTTTGGGGTTTGTTTTGTTTTGGTTTGGTTTTTTTCCCTTTAATTTTGTAAGCTAGGATAAGATATAAACTAACACAGTGAGAAACTTTTATCTTAATAAAATACGCTTCCAAGTCAGTTGAGGCTCAACCTTTTTTAAGAACTGGACTACTTGACACGTTCATGGCCAGGAATGAATTCTTTACACACAGGGATGTTCACTTGAAAAATCAGGCAATAAATCTGAACCTAAATGCTCTCCTTCGATGTAAAGGAGCAACAACTCAGGTATTAAAATACCAGATTTTTCTTTGGTTTTGTGTTGCTATTACTGCCAAATACATACATCTTGTATATATAAGCTAAAAAGGACAGTATGACTTACTAGTCCTTTTTTATAATGAAGGTCTGTTCTCTAGTAAATAATCAGCAAATTGACAACCTCATGGTGTAAGAGTACTTGATGATCTTTCAGCTTTCCACCATGCTGCTGGAAAATTATTTTACTACAGTGAACAAAAAACATTACTGAGTAAGCTGAAACATAGATTTATGAACTATTTTCAAAATGCTTATTAATAAACTGATTTTTCTAAGAAGCCATCTATCCAAATATTTATGCAGCCATACTGTAGAACTGAAATAAAAATGCAGTCTATAAAGACATAAATGATCTTCGTTTTCCCCTTGTATCCTGCTTTTACTCCTATATCAATATGGTAAGGTGCCTAACACTATAGGCTGGTAAGTTTCAGAGTCCAAACTTGGGCTTTTGCATATTTAAAAAAAAAAAACCACTGTACAGTGGCATCTGTGAACAGTTGAAACACCTATTCACAATAAATATTCCATGCGTTCCTTTACAACAGCTCAGATAAGCCTGCAGGAGCTATGGTACACTGTGTGGCATTACACATATGAGTAGCCTGTTTCTCATTTCTACTGCTGTCATTTTATGTGTTGCTTTATTATTGAAAAAAAAAATCACCTCTATCAATGAGGTTTATGCAAACTGCATACAGCGAAGAGGTAAATGTTGAATTAATTTAATTCACCAATGTAGTTGTGTCGTGATTTAGGTCCAGCCAGCAACTGACCAACCTGCAGCCTCTCATTTACTCCTCTCCCCTGGTGGGATTGGGAGGAGAAAATGTAACAAAAGGGTGAAAAGCTCATGGGTCAAAACAAGGGATCACTCACCAATTATGGTCACAGGCAAAACACACTCTACTTGGGGAAGAAAAAAAATCAATTTAATTTGTTAACAACCAAATCAGAACAGGATAATGAGAAATAAAACCAAAACTTAAAACCACCTTCATCTCAGCTCTCCCTTCTTCCTGAGCTCAGCTTTGCTCCCAATTTTTTCTACTTCCTCCCACCCAGCGGTACAGGGGGGCAGGGAATGGGGGTTGCAGTCAGTTCATCACCCACTGTTTCTGCTGCTCCTTTTTCTGCAGGGGGAGGACTCCTCACACTCTTCACCAGCTCCAGTGTGGGGTCCCTGCCACAGGAGAAAGTCATCCACGAACTTCTCCAATATCAGTCCTTCTGCAGGGTGCAGTCCTTCAGGAACAGAGTGCTCCAGCACAGGCTTTCTATGGAGTCCCGGCCTTCTTCAGGTGCAGCCACCTGCTCTGGCGTGGGGTCCTCCATGGGCTGCAGGTGGGCATCTGCTCCACTGTGGACCTCCATGGGCTGCAGGGGCACAGCCTGACCTCTCATCACTGGCTGCAGGGGAATCTATGCTCTGGCACTCCTCTCCTTCTTCCTTCTTCACTGACCTTGGTGTCTGCATAGTTGTTTCTCTCACATCCCACTCCTCTGCTGCAGGTCCTTCAGCAGGATTATTTCCTTTCTTAAATATGTTATCACAGAGGTGCAGCCACTGTCTCTGATTGGCTCAGCCTTGGCCAGAGGCAGGGCTGACTTGGTGCCAGGGGAGCTTCGAGAAGCTTCTCACAGGAGCCACCCCTGTAGCCCCCTCCCCTGCTACCAGAACTTCACCACACAAACACAATACAAATTGCTACTCTATTCTCTTGTAATTTGTTCATGAACTTTGTTCTTAGTCTTGCTTTCCTATTCATGCTGCCATTACTGTCATATCCATTGATAAATTTTAACAAGTTTATCCAAATATCAGTCAAAAATACTGCTGTAAAAAGCATGCCCCTTTCAGCACCAGACATACATACACAGGCCCTCTTCATAGTTTTCCCATCATGGCTCTTGTATTTCTCACATTTGTAGCACAGTGACTTTTTGCTACTCTTTTATTCTCCAGGCACTAGGTGGCTTGCTCTGCACTTCCTGGACTGGCATCACTTTGAGCTTGGACTAACAGAGCAGATGAAGGTTTGCCTGCCATGCTGGAAGCAGCCCTACTACAGAGGCTTGGTCTTCCCAGTTACAGCCTTACATTCCAGCCCTTTCCCTCTTTCTCCCTCCCTCCCTCACTTGTTCCCTCTCACACTTACTCTCCATACCACCATGCACCTGCAAGGTCCCATGTCCCCATGTGCAAATTCAAGAACCTCACATAGAGCATTCTTACCAGATGTTTTTTAACCTGATTTTAGAACCTCCAAGGGTAAGAGATTCCAAACCCTCTTGGATAACCTATTTCAGTACATAAATGGACGATAGGATTTTTATTTTTTTTTTTTTTTGCCTGTAAAACCTAAGGTATTGGGTGGGGTTTTTTTGTGCCTTTCTTTTTGTCTATTTTAAATTTAAATACAGGATGTCATTATATGAAATATGGCAATCAACACTTCCATCTGCAACACTGAAAACAGTTGTTTTCCTTTTGCTATGGTCCTTTTTTGGATATTTGAGGACTCTTATAATTGGATTTCCCAGTCACTTTTTTCCTTCTGACCAAAGAAGGAAATTGGTTTCAATATTTCTTTTCAGAAAAATTTTTCCAAAATTCTTATCAGTCTTGTTAGCTTTTCTGGTTCCTTCAAAACAGTCTGTACCGTTTTTGGAGTACCAAGGACCTGACACAATACTCAAGCTGAGGATATACCAAGGTCAACTGAAGTTGAAAGATTATATCATGTGTCTTAAGCAACTTAATGAAAGATTTTGGTAGGGGAAAAATTCCTACACATCACTTCCAACAATGTCCTAGCTATCCTTCAGTCACCATTATATTCTAAATTTCTACTACATGAATGTTACTCAAACTCTGTAATATACATAGTACATATTATACATATTTTTTGTTTTAAAGAATAACTTTCAACTTAGAATTTTATTAATAGAATGTAGCATCTTAGAAGATATTTATTACAGATGTATAAGAGGTAACTTCTATTCACATTCTCATTCACATATGTAAGTCACACCACATTCTAACCAGTGAGATACCTTTTCAACTGATGAAGAAAATCACATACTTTCAGGATGCAGTAGACTTTCCGATGAGATGAAAAGTGACAGAAGTACCCATTTCCCTCAACAAAGCATAAAAGGAGCTGAGACTGACTAGCCCAGATACAGAAGGGTCTATTTAAATAGATGGACAATTTCAGAAGACAAAAAATTTCTAGAAGAGTAGGAAAAAAGTGATTCAGAGTAAAAAATGTAAGCTATGCTAAAGACTTATGTTTTAAGGATTTAAGGATCTGTATGTTCCACTGATGCAACCACTTAGGTGTGAAAGAGAACAGATTTTAGGTTTTTAAACTTTATTTCTCTTGGCATTGCTAATGGGCACTTTCTAAAGCTTTCAAAGGATGACACTCTCCTAAGCAAAACAAGCAATCGTGGAAGAGGCAAGGAGCTCTCATAGCTAAATTATTAAATTAAATCATTTAATTTCATAATCATCTAGTTCATGTTAAAATTTGTAAAACTGAAGAAACTTGAGCTGTACAGTACTAGAAAAGCCACAGAAAAAAGAAACTATGAGCTTCATTTGCTAAAACATAGTTTATTAAAAGCAGCAGGCTGGAGATCAATATTACTCATTCATTCCTTGAGATCCAATAAAAAGTAATCTATAACAAAGTAATACATTCAATCTCTCTCTCTTTTTTTTTTTTTTTAAACAAAGTTCACTAAAGACTACTAAAGGAGAAAGTACAGGATTCTGGCCTAATGGCTATCCCCAAAATTTTCTTTATAAATAGCGTTTGAATTTCTTCAGGAAATTCTGAAGAGATAAATATTATACATGTTATTCAAGTAAAAATACATATTACCCAAACAAGGCATGGACCAGTGCATGCAAAAGCCAATGGTAATTTCCCTTTCCATATTGACTGGGCATTTGTGAGCTCATCTGATTCAACTTTAAATACCTGCAATAACTAAGCTTGAGCTGATTGTCTGGATTTTCCTTCTAACCAACTAAGAGAACTAGATACTTTTGGGATGCTTTAGATGTTTCAGTGAAATGAGAAGTCACAGTAATTCCTACTTCCCTCAACAAACCATAAAAGCATTTGAGGTTGGTTATCACAGATACAAAAAGGTGTATTTGAACAGATGAATCCCAACCTCACCAACGAGGTTAATTAAGTACCAGTAACTCATAGAGCATAAAAGTTAGTAAAAAATATTAGGAAGTCTAAAATATGAATGTGATGCTCTAGTTTTTATGTTCAGTGGTATTTTAGCCTATGCCAATTTCTCAAGCACTCCAGATCACTACATGTCAGGGTCCATCCTCTGCATCATTTCCCACTAAGTTTGTCAATATTAAGTAATATTCAGTAGTGATCACACATTTTCCTCAGTCAAAGCAGATCATATAAAGACCCACCAACAAAACCATGATTACTTGACAATATCTCTTTAACTATTCTACTTCCCTGGATCATCTAAGAAAATCTTAAAGGTCAATAGCTGAGGTCTACATAACCACCATTTTTAAAAGGGAAATAAAGAAGACCTGGGGAACTATAGGCCAGTCAGTCTCACCTCTGTGCCTGGTAGGTCATGGAGAGGATCCTCCTGAAAACTATGCTAGGGCACATGGAAAACAAGGAGGTGATTGGTGACAGCCAACTTGGCTTCACTAAGGGCAAATTATGCCTGATGAATTTGGTAGCTTTCTGTGACAGGGTTATAGCATTAGTGGGTAAGGGAAGAGCAACTGACATCATCTACCTGGACTTGTGAAAGCATCTGACACTGTCCCACATGACATCTTTGTCTCTAAATTGGAAAGACATGGATTTGATGGATGAACCACTTCGTGGATAAGGAATTGGCTGGATGGTCACACTCAAAGAGTTGCAGTCAATGGCTCAAAGTCTGAGTGGAGACCTGTGACACGTGGTGTTCCTCAGTGGTTGGTATTGGGACCAGTGCTGTTTAAGATCTTTGTCAGCGACATGGACAGTGGGATTGAGTGTACTCTCAGCAACTTTGCCAATGACACAAGTTGTGTGCTGCAGTCGACACACTGGAGGGAAGGGATGCCATCCAGAGGGACCTTGACAGGCTTGAGAGGTGGGCCTGTGCAAACCTCATGAAGTTCAACAAGGCCAAGTGCAAGGTCCTGCACATGGGTGGAGGCAATCCCAAGCACAAATACAGGCTGGGCAATGACTGGATTGAGAGCAGCCCTGTGGAGAAGAACTTGGAGTTACTGGTGGATGGAACGGAAAACTGACTATGAGCCATCAGTGTGCACTTGCAGCCCAAAAAGCCAACTGTATCCTGGGCTGCATCAAGAGAAGTGTAGCCAGCAGGTCGAGGGAGGTGATTCTTTCCCTCTACTCTGCTCTGATGAGACCCCACCTGGAGTACTGTGTTCAGCTCTGTGAAGTGCTAAGGCTTGGACTATAAGCCCAAGCCAGAGTTGACCTATAGATGAATCCTGTATGTTTTATAACTGACAAGCATTGTATCAATAGGTATTGTACTAAAATTATAACAAACCACCTGTCCGGATGTAACAGGTGGGAATATTGAAACCTGAACAATAGATCTTGAACCGAAATTGCTAACTCAGTATGTAGTCATTAGTGAGATATGTATAGAAAATGTAACTTAAACATCATAAAACATGTATCCTTCTTTGTGTGTGTAAACAAGGTAACAAGGCCACAATAACAGGGCCACAAAGACAATTGTTTAGCCCTGTGACCTGGTGTGTGACCTTGCTCATAAATCACCTAGATAAGCTGGGAAAACTCCCTTAGTTTTTTCCCTGAGCCCTGGCCAGGCTCTGGGAAAATCTAACGTAAGACTGACTCCAGATATTTCCGCTTAAAACAAAAGGTGCCAGCTATTCTGCCTTACTGTTTTCAGGTATATAAGGCTGGGCCCGCTCACAGCGACTCTGGATGCCTCACCTACGGGTGGACGCACCGCGTAGGATTTCCCACTTGCAGGGAAAGGTTCTCCAAATCCTCGCTGTAACCGGGGCTCCCCAGTGACTGCGGATCTGGATGATGGTAAAGTATGCAAGTGGTGATGTATCTTTCTTAATCACTATTCTCTCTCTCTTGTAGTAATGATGTGATGCATTACCCTGTATTTTCCTATTTGTTTAAGTGCACTATTCTGTCTTTTCTTACTGTATGTTTTATGTATTATTCTGTTATATTATTTAGTTATTTCTAGTAAAATACGCCTGCTCTTTTCACTCTGGTGTCTGAGTTTAATTGATATCCCTGATCAGCAAAACACTCTGGGAACAAAACAGAGGATCAGGGGGCTGGAGCATCTTCCTTATGAGGACAGGCTGAGAGAGTTGGGGTTGTTCATCCTCGAGAAGAGAAGGCTTCGGGGAGATGTTATAGTGGCCTTCCAGTACTTAAATGGGACCTACAGGAAAGATGGGGAGGGACTCTTTATCAGGAAGAGTAGTGGCAGAATGAGGGGTAATGGTTTTAAACTGAAAGAGGGTAGATTTAGATTAGATATAAGGAAGAAATTCTCTACTGTGAGGGTGGTGAGACACTGGAACAGGTTGCCCAGAGAAGTGGTGGCTGCCTCCTCCCTGGAAGTGTTCAAGGCCAGGTTGGACGGGGCTTTGAGCAACGTGATCTAGTGGAACGTGTACCTGCCCATGGCAGGGGGGTTGGAACTAGATGATCTTTACGATCCCTTCCAACCCAAACCATTCTATGATTCTATGAACTTCTCTTCCATAGCAGCAGTGGACAAAAGTTCCTGCCACAGAGTACAGCAGTCTCGGCAAAGGAGGGCCCCCAGCTGAGAAAAAGGGATCTAACCCATTGGTTGAGACCTTCCCTGATGCTGGAATTGCTATGCTGTCATGCAGGATGCTCCAAGAACACTCCTGACACATAGAGGAACTTCAAAGATGGAAAGAGACAGGCAGGTGGTGGCAGTGGAAAGATTTAACTATTAGATAAATACGTAATTAAGTTTGTGACATCTGAGAGGACACAGATTAACTTGTCTGCTAGGTGTAAAGGTTACATAGGTCTCCTAATATGTCTAGAGAGCTGGGATGTGCAGGGAAGGATTCAGTAGGCATACTTCATATTGCTATCAGTGATGTAGAAAAGTGCGGGAGGGATGCTTTTGGTGGTTGACTAATGCCTTCAGGGGCAGGAGGCTCAAGTTCAGGATCTCCATTGAAAACTCCCAGGTTCATTTATAAAACCTGAGATGCAGGTAGAAATTCACAGTCATATGTGGATGACAGCATGGTGGAGATAGGACGAATTTTGGCAAAGAAGGAACGAGGAAGCCTTTCAAGACCAGAGAAACACTGACAGAACCATCAGGCTACACTGTAACAATAATAGAGCCAGGCTGCTGGCACTGAAAACTAAAAAATTCACAGAAAAGTATTTAAACTAGGAGTAGGAAGAAAGCTGACAGATACAGAAAAGTACCCTGTTCAGCCTAATGCAAGTCACAAGGGAGAAACAACTGTCATTTACTGAGCCTCTGAAAAGGCCAAGAAGGAAACAATCAGCACAATAACAGCAAATATCAGAAAGACAACTCAAACCGCTTTCAACACCAACACCAGCAAGAAATTCTGTAAGAAGCTCAAAAAACTGGCCAGAAAGCTGAAGAATGATCTTTAGTGTACAGAAATGTAAGCTAATGCACTAGGGAAAAACTACCTAAACCCCACTTATGGATACTGGCAGTTACAAATAAGGAGAACAAAGGTTTTAGTTATTGCTGGCAGTTCTAGATCACAGGAATAATGCCAACTACAAAATCCAACACTATGCTGGGTACATTGGAAAAGGTATTAAGAACAGGACAGAGGATAACACTGTGCCACTCATTAAAACTTAATGTGTCCACATCTTGAGTACTGAGAGAATTTCTGACCTTAAGAGTGTAAGAACATGTCTTAAGGTCCAAGCAGAGTTAAGTAAGGTACAGAAATGAACTAGTGAATTGATTGTTTGTTGCAGGTGCTTTATGAGGAGGGACCAGAGAGATTGGCAATTTTTGATCTGAAAACTTCAGGAAGACATGCTCAAGGTTTACAGAATCAGGAAGGTAATGCATTTTGCTGCAGGAAAATTAGGATTGATACATCACGTTATTTTTTTAGTTTTATCTGTACCATTGTTCAGTATTTCTGTCAAAGATAAAGAGTTTTCAGTGAAATCTCAAAGTCAGCGGATAACAGTAAGCTCTTCTGGGTAATAAAATGCAAGATAAGGTAAACACAGAACTATTATTCATCAAATCCAACTACACTAGAAATGACGGTAACTGATGAAACTGATGAGAGGATGGTTTAAAACAGATAGAAAGTACTTTAAAATGCAGGTAGTGAACTTTTGAAACTTGTTACCACAGAATAGTACCAGAAGGTTAAGAAAAGGATACACTCATGGACAACAGATTCATAAACGGTTAGTTTAAGGACTAGGCAAGGTGCCACCCCCTTACAACCCTAATGCAACAGTTGTGGATGCTGAGAAAGTATTAGGGGAGCAGACTACAGAAAGTGCCCGGGCTAATGTGTACTCCCTAACCAGAATCTCCCCACTGACATTGTCAGAGACAGGATACTGGGCTAGAGGGATCACCACTCTGACCCAGAAGGCTTTTATTATATCCTGATTTCTAAAGACATTCTGTTCAATAGTGTTTATTAGAAGTTATGTGGATTTTCTGTTTTCCATCTTCTCAATCAAGACTGAATTATTCATGTCTTCACACAAGTAAAATCAAATAAAATATAACCAATAAAATACAGGCTTAGTTCTGAAAGGAAAGTGCAGTTCTAAGAGAAGATGGCAACTTGTGCTGAAGGCAAGAGTTGGATAGATTTTGAATTGCATTCACTCAGGAATCCAAAATATTGTGATGTTTTACAGTAATGTAAATAATACTATCAGGCTATGAGATTAAGGAACACACACACAAAGACACAACTATATGTCACACGTGGGGAAACAAAGGACAGAATACTAGAAACAGAGGTCAATCTGTAGACCTGATATGATCTAACCATGTCCCCTGGGCAGTTACTATTTATGAAATTATAAGCCAGGAACATTGCTTTCCATAAGCAGCAGCAGGTGGTACAAGAGTAGAGAATGAAAATGCAGCGCAAAATTGCAAGAACCACAGCACAGTTATTCCACAGGTCTTAAACACAGAAAAGAGGTATAAATTTTGTTAAATGGATTAGTTCATTTTGTTCACTTGTATTTAAGTCTTCACTCTGTCAATAATCAATTCAAAAGACAGCAACCAGTTTAGTCAGAAATAAATTAATTTGGCTGGAGGTGAAAGTGAGGGTGTGAAAGGATATTAAACTGGAGAAAAATAAATTGTACTCCATCCTATCCACATTTTTCTATTTACATGAATTAGTACAGTAAAATCCTATTATTAGGGATTGGATTTTCAAAACTGTGTTTTCTTAAAGTCATATGTCTTTGATGCTAGGGACAACTGAAAGGAGAACTTGAAGCAGCACTCCATTTTTTTATGCAGCAAAATCTCAGGATTCCCTTCATTCTGCAGTCCAGAAAATAGGTTAATGTCAAGAAATACTACAAATTGAATATATTAGCTTATGACTGTATTATAAACACTAGTTTATGATGAGTTATTTACTAGTTATTTACTAGTTTGTGATGATTATGGCTAGTTTATGGAGTACTGCATCCAGCTATGGAGTTCTCAGTATGTGAAAGACATGGACCTGTTGGAGCGGGCCCAGAGGAGAGCCACAACAATGATCAGAGGGATGGAACCCCTCTCCTATGAGGACAGGCTGAGAGACTTTGGGTTGTTTAGTCTGGAGAAGAGAAGACTCCGGGGAGACCTTATTGTGGGCTTTCAGTGAATGCCTCTGCTTTTTCTTCATCCCTATTAGTTAGATGACCATCTTCAACAAGTATCAGTCCAATGTTTTCTTGAGAACTCCTCTTGCTATTAACATATTTTAAAAAGTCCTTCTTGTTATCTGAAACAACACTGGCCAGTATCAACACTAGTTGAGCTTTGGCCTTTTTTGTCTTTTCCCTGCATAAATGACCCATGACTCTACTCTTCCTGTGAAACCTGACCTTGCTTCCAGAGATCATACAGTTTCTTTTTCCTCTTGAGCTCCATGAGGAGTTGCCTGTTCAGCCAAGCTGGTCTTCTGCCCCACTTTCTTGACTTACGACACAGTGGAATTGCCTGCTCCTGTGATTCTCAAAGGTGCTTCTTATCAGCATTTGCCAACCCCTAAGCCCTCAAGATCAGATTCCCAGGGTACTGTGCTAAATAGTTCCCACAAAGCTGTATGTGAATTACTGTTTTCTTGTACTTTTGCTTTTTTCTCTATTTAATTCAAATGAGCAAACAAACTGCAGTTCTGCAGTGGTATATGTTAAAAGCTTTATGAAGGTAATATTGTAAGGAACTGAAAAAAGTAATGCCTCAAACATTCATTGACACAGAAAACCTCAAGGACAAGCTGTGGCCTTTGGATTAGTCTAAGGAATGTCACCCAAGGAAGCAGGAGTGTATTGAAGGATGCACCCCCCACTCCCTTGCAGTTGTATTGTCAAACTCCTTAGATAAGCCTCAAAGGGGGCGGCCATGGACTGAGCGAAACCAAATGTTTATCACTGGCCCCATCGTGTAGCCATTTGTGGCTCTATTGTGTAGTCCAGACACCATGTGTGCATTGCTAATGAACTGATAAGAGGTGAACATTTCTGCCCCAGAAGCTAATGATTGCTCAAGTAACATGAAGTCAGCAAAAACCTGTGGGACCAGAGGAAAAACTAAAGGTGGGCAGATATGCTAATCAGCTGATACGATGAACTTAAAAGGCAACAGAAAACTTTGCTGTGTGTGCACCCACCATGGAAACTAGATCCGTGTGTACCCACCACCCAAGATTACTGGACCTGAGACAACACTGGATCCAGGGGCGGTGATCCGGATTTCTTTGACTCCCTTCCCTTCCCTTCCCTTCCCTTCCCTTCCCTTCCCTTCCCTTCCCTTCCCTTCCCTTCCCTTCCCTTCCCTTCCCTTCCCTTCCCTTCCCTTCCCTTCCCTTCCCTTCCCTTCCCTTCCCTTCCCTTCCCTTCCCTTCCCTTCCCTTCCCTTCCCTTCCCTTCCCTTCCCTTCCCTTCCCTTCCCCTCCCTTCCCCTTCCCCTCCCCCCCCTCCCCTTTCCTTTCCTTTCCTTTCCTTTCCTTTCCTTTCCTTTCCTTTCCTTTCCTTTCCTTTCCTTTCCTTTCCTTTCCTTTCCTTTCCTTTCCTTTCCTTTCCTTTCCTTTCCTTTCCTTTCCTTTCCTTTCCTTTCCTTTCCTTTCCTTTCCTTTCCTTTCCTTTCCTTTCCTTTCCTTTCCTTTCCTCTCCTCTCCTCTCCTCTCCTCTCCTCTCCTCTCCTCTCCTCTCCTCTCCTCTCCTCTCCTCTCCTCTCCTCTCCTCTCCTCTCCTCTCCTCTCCTCTCCTCTCCTCTCCTCTCCTCTCCTCTCCTCTCCTCTCCTCTCCTCTCCTCTCCTCTCCTCTCCTCTCCTCTCCTCTCCTCTCCTCTCCTCTCCTCTCCTCTCCTCTCCTCTCCTCTCCTCTCCTCTCCTTCTTAAAGATTTATAAGAGAACACATTGCTTATTATCCCTTTCCAAGTTTAAATTGTTCTGTACTGCAAGTAAAAAATTTTAACTGGTCATTTGGTGTCATTTCACCTTAATTTAACCCGAGGGGATCATAGAACCATTGCAATTCTCTGGGCCTCTGGTCCTGGTCGTGACAAATATGAATAGAAATAACCTTGGAGTCCTCTCTCTTCTGTAGTATTCTTTAGTCTGTACCTGTCTCCTCCCTTTAACTGCCCACAGCTTACTCCTTTTCATTCAGTAGATTTCATACTCTCGCTTCCCCAGATGTCTCGTTTTCTTTTACGTGGTCTACCTGAGGAGGGTGACTTTTCAGAAGAAATGTTTTATCTGAGGATATATTTTCAAGGAACAATACTCTGAAAAGTTATAAGTGTTACTCATTGGAAAATAATTTCATTAAAGATACAAAGCAAATGCAGTTCCCAAATAAAGAGAAGAACATTTTCAGATGGAAGGCTTTAAAAATGATACATAAATTTGCAGTTCCATGTCACAGTATTTATGGGTTTTTTTTAACTTGTGTAAAACAAAAGAAAGTTTTCCAATTTGCTGTATCATTATTGTGGTGTCAAATAAATTATTAATACCTCACCACTCGCTTCGGTTTTGTTTTCAGTAGTTTAAATGATTTTCTTCAAACTGTTTATTAGAAATGCAAATATTATCAATTTAATTAATATTGGATGATTGGCTACACTTTCTGAATATAAAAAATATGACACATACCGACTGTAAAAATGATAAAAAGTTCTAGAATGAGGATAGGTTTCCTGCTGAGCTATTCTGTGTCTCATCTTCTTTTTTTTTGGCATGTGACACTCCACACTGGTACAGCCTGAGATAAGCAAGGTATAAAAATATGAAATCAAGCCCTATACGTGGCAGTAAAAAAAGAATCTTTAAAGTATGCTAATAATATTGGAACCAACATATTCAAAATGGCCATATAAATTGAAAATATGATTAATATATCAAATATAATAAAGATTTCTCAGTTTTTAGCATGGTAATATACCAAACCTTTGACAATTACAAGCAAGTGTTCATTAAGTGTTTGAACAAATACGGATGCCTGTAGTTACCTGCAAGAAATGAAGTAGAAATTTAAAAATTTAAAAGTTTAAAAATAACATACAAAGAATGCATTAAAATCTGCTTCAAAACATATTGCCATAAATTTGAATTAATGCCATCATAATGCCATATCACTTTCTAGTACTTCATTTTTTCCACTGTAGTTTACTGTAGCCTTCCATTTTTTTACTTCTAGGAATCACCACTCAAAAGTGTTTTCTTCCTCATTTTTACCTCAATGTGCTTATGATGATTTTTTTTTTTACAGTATAATTAAATAATCATCTGGAACAAGAAAAATAATTGGATTTATCTAAGAGAATGTCCTTTATTTTCCCCTGAATAAACTCAGTAAAAACGACAATAGTAACAAGTAATTTTGAATGTTTTATAAGCTTTCCTACATGTTTTGACTTAAAGGGATACATTTCTGACCTAGAAATTGTCATTTCTGTATTGGGTGAGACTGGCTAGAAGAAGCATTGTTGATCCTGTTGTTTGGCATAAGTGAGAAGGGATTGTAAACACCAACAGCAAATGATGTATAACAGAATAGCTAATGAGAAAAAATTGTCCAAATGGGTAGATAAAGCAGAAAACAACATTGATAATGTATTTAGTTCAGTGAATTCACTAGTTTTAATGCTCCAATACACAACTGAAGGTGCTATATTTGTTCATTTGTATATACATTACATGTGTCTGTATGCACACAGTACAAGAAAACACATCCTGAGAGATTTTGAAATACTCTCTCAGGTGACAGCAAGCCTCATCCCAGTATAATACGAAAGAGATATGATTATATGAAACACCAAATAATGCAAATGACTGAACTTTGATCCAAAATAGAGACTGTCTGAAAAAGACAGAAGGCAAGTATAACAGCATATGTGCTTATAAATGCCACAAATGTCCTTTTCAGAGAAAAGCTTATTAACAAAGGAAAAAACAACAGCTTTTCCCCTCAATATGAAATTATTTATGAATTTGTTTCATTAATTAGTATTATGATGGGAGCAGATAACAAATCAGAAGTAGATTCACAGTAATGCCCGATGAGGATGGTTACCCAAGAAGAAGTGAGCCTTGGCTAAAACCAATGGTTTGAACCAGGCAGAAAAGAAATCTGAGCTGGGGCTTCCACCTCTCATGGGTATATTCCAGTCGCTGATTACAGAGTATTTGTTCCTGTTAAAACTGGTCTACTCTTCATGGAACACTCCCTGAGTCAGCGTGGGGAGTGGGAAAAAACTCTACTGCAGAAAGTTGAAACACCAAGAAAGAAAAGTAGATTAAATTTAGTCCCTGCTTCACTGAGGATATAATTATATAAGCAAAAGAAAAGAGTGTCAGAAGGAGAGACTGGGACATGGGTATAGAAGAATATTTTCTGAGGTTCCACCAACATCTGGTGCAAAGGGAAATAACACGGTTTAGATTTTAAAAATAAATAAATAAATAAAGACCTATAAACTGAGAAACCTCAAAATGCTATGCTGCTTCATCCTGGCAAATCAATTTAAACATCAAATAAAATTCATTAAACAAACTTTTAGATAAATTCATTTCCAAATGGAGTTAAACATTTTCTTTCTGAAGATATCTAAACAGATATATTGCACTGCAGAAATTTTTCCTTCATTCCTGGCCAAAACAATCATTGTTGCATCCATTTTTTTAAACAGAAAGTGCAGTTAAACAATAATAATCTATCCATACCTATAGCATTCTTCATGTAGGAAGTATAGGCTCAAACACTCCAACCAATGGAAAATATCAAACTCCATCTCATACACAATTGTCTATTAGATAAAGTGAATTACGAAATCAGCATCTTTCTATCTTGTAAATCTAGTCTTCAATTTCTCAACTTTTTCATTGTGAATGCACAAAAATTACATATTTGTTTTCACTGGCTCCAAACGATTGAACAATTTTTTCTTTTTTTTTTCAGTTTCGTCTTCACTGAACGATACTATTGAAAAAAAAAAAAAATCAGTTTGACATGAATTTCTTCCATCCTTTTCCCACCTAATCTGGCAATCAAGCAAAATAAGCAAATTAGTCCCTCAACACTGAAAAGACTAATCTTTTTCAAGATCAGCTGCAACATCCTGTGGTTTCACTGATGGCTAAACAGAGCCACACAATCTATTCAAGTAAAAAAGTATTTAATTACTTCCTTTAGAATTAATTGCAAGTGATATTTTTCAAAATTAAGCAAAAATGTAGCTAAATCAAAGATAGAACAAATAATACTTGATTGCTATTGACAAAGCCATCAGGCCAACAACTATAACAGCACAAAAACATCCTCTCAGCTTCTTTTCTACGTTATTTTCTGCATCACTTACTAGTTAAACTACAATAACATTACTTTAAATTATTCAAGATTTCTACTGAATTCAATGGAACGATAATTTAAACAACTTTGTACCACTATGTAACTTATTTTTTTTTTATATTAATGTTATTTTCACTACAGTGAGGCTGGGAGTCAAAACTGACCTTAGGAGAACTGAAAATGCAAATATTCTATATCAAAAAGAAAGTCTTACCTCAGAAATTATTTCTTAAAATTGATATTATCTTTCCATTATAGCTTTACTCTCTCTCTTTCTGTCTATGTATATACATACATATTGTTTATATTTCAGCATATATTTCAGTATATACACTTCATTATCTATTTAAGAATAAAGTGCAAACTTCATTTAGAGCCATGTAAGTACATTTCCCACTAACATGTCAAGAAAAAAAGGCAGAAAAAACTTAGTTAACAATAGAATAATCTAAACCATGCATGCATCCACTCATCTAATTACTGGGGAGGCAGCAGAGTATGCTAACACATCTATGGGAACCTTGACTGATATTCTGAATCACTACAGTCTGGTGGCCAGATTGCATCCATAGAAATATATAAAATGATAGTATTTTAAATGGAAGCAATTTTACCTTCAAACCATTAAGCTTTTTTTTTTTTTTTGGGTGGGGAGAGGGGGCAAGGGTTGGAGAACAAAAACAAAACTACAAGTCTCTTCCCCCAAAAAAAGCAGTGACATTTTATTCTCAACTATAATTTCACTTCAAATGGCAATTTCCAAGGAAGTCTTATGTACTAAATTGTTAACAAGGTCTATGTAAGCAACATTTTAAACTTTATTTTTTTCCATGCATTTTTACAGAACGCATGAGGATAATTTCATTTTTAATATACAAACACCACATTCTAAGCAAGAAAACAAAACCCTGCCTTTGAATGGTTTACAGATTATGACCATGAAAGGTTCATACAGGAAAGCACCTGCATTTTTCAGATTTGCAAATTTTCCAAGTAGTAATACTGCAGTAATGTCATCTGGAATAGCCACAAAGGCACTGATCCAATCACCTTCTGTACTTGGATTCATCTATATACACAAACATCTGAGTCTGCTACACTAAAAAGGAAAATAAAATAAAAAAAACCCTTTTTTTAAAAAAAGTGTTATTCCACTTTCTAACACCAGGAGAAAGAGTAGTTCTCTGGAAAACACCTGTAGCCACAATTCTGTGTTTGGTATTTGCATAGGATTTCAAAAGTAAGGTGAGTTCATGGCTGAGACAAAAGGCTTGATTCAGCTCTGATTTGTACTGGTGTAATACTTAGTATTTAACACATAATCTAGTGTTTTGTCAGTTTGACATCCCCCTCCCGCCCCCTGCCCTGTATGTACATCCCAAAATAATGAGGTTTCTTCATGATCATGCAATGATAGCAGGCAAAACCACTGAGGAATAAAGTGCTCCACAGCAGAGGAGAAGATTTCATCATGTTACAGGTATTAATACCAAATGTATCCTCTATTATGTAAAGAAAATTTAGCAAAAGATCAAACGCAACAACATTTACATCTTTATATTAGTGAGAGAAGAATTAATGAAGTGGCAAGCTAAAGGCACATGTGTCTCCATAGTAAACTACAAGAAAACTCCTGAAAATCCAAGTTGTTAATTGTTTTTCATTGGTCTCATTATATTTGTAAGTCTACCAGATATTCACCAGTGTCATTAAGAAGAGTCCTAAGGTGAAATGACCTACTATTAACATAAAACATGATAGCTGTCACAAGGATTTACTGGAACATATGTACCATGAATAATTAAGAGCAAATATTGTAAAATCAGAATAGTCAGACTCTGTTTATGATATATTAGCACAACTCCATTAGTTTTATTAGTAGGATGGTGTTTTTTCCTATTTGTCCATGTGAAGAGAAAACCAAGCCAATGATTTTTACTGCAAGGATAATAAAACCATTTTGTACTTGACACAAAAACCACCAAAACTGATAGTAAGTGAGAATGATGATGTACAAACATACTTTCCAAGAAGTCAATAATCAGTGTGTTTTCAAAATATCAGACAAAATCTCTACCTGGTTAAGATACCATTTATGTAATCTACTGTATCATCCAACCATACTGAAACATTTCTTGCCCTTCTGAGACGTGATAAAGTAGGTAAGTGTTCATCACCAAAGAGACATTATAGATGAATCTCATGTCCAACTAAAACCAAGTCTGGAGATGTAACATTTGAATTATTAATAACAGAAAAGGGGAGAATTGATATAACTTGCTCAACAAAAAATGTACTGGAATTGTCAACAATAATGCATAAGGTAAGTGTCTGCATTAAAATGATGGATGACTTCATGGGCCAACCCATGTTACACAACCAACACAATACTGTCCACTCACACAGTAGTAATGAAAAAGGAGTGCCTGTATTTTGATTATGTATTAAATGTACTTCCAGTCATCAGATAATAAGAGTATATCAGAAAACAAGATACCAGAACATTTGGTATGACCCACAGCCCAATTCATACCCCTAAGTGAGGAAACCCAAAACCAGTGACAACAAAATTCTTAGTTCCAGTGACTTTTTTATTTTGTACCAGATCTGAGAGGCAAGATTTTTGTAAGGGTACATGGGGTAAAAAAAAAAATAAAAAAAAAAAAAAAAAAAAAAGAGGAACATAAATTTCAAAGAAAGGTATTGCTTACAAAAATACAGTCCTAAGGAAATGTGCCTCTAGCCTCACAGACCAACAAATTATAGCTATTATAATGAAAACTTTAATTCTATTTCAGCTAAGATCTTCATTCATGATTTCATTTTGTCTTGCCTAGGCTAATGCAATAATTTCTTTCACAGTTTTTTAAAATTTCTTTTAGTGCAGACATGTGGAATATGCACAGTTCATATCTATCCCCAAGATAATTCTTATTCTTCTTCACATCACATTCAAAGCAGTTTTTGTTCTTGCAATCCTGAAAATAATAGCTTCCTAATTTTCTCAAAAAGTACATTAGTTGTTTTTTCTACCTTCTTATTTGTCTAAACCCCTTTTTATTCTTTAATACGGTCATCCTGTTACTGATAATATCTGATGTTCCATCCTTTTGCATGCTTCTGTACCTCATGGCTTCTTAATTTTATAAACCCATGCATAGTGTTTAGTCTCCTATTTGTAATGAAGAAGGCAGAAAATTCTAAATCTAATGTACAAGAAAATATTTTTCTCCTTTTCCTGGAAGGAAATCAGGACTGTGTATATGTATGAAGTGCAGGAGTTTGTTTATGTTACACTCCAGATTGCAACAGTTAAAATAATCAGATTGCATTATATGAATCCATTTCATATATGTTAGGGCATTAGCCAATGTAGGCACAGGCTAGTACTAAAACTAAGTACCCATACAACTGTTCACAGTATCAGGGCTCTATCTTGGAGTTGTAGAGATTAATATATACAAACAATAAGAAAATGGAAAAAAAAAATACATCTACCAATTCCAGTAGGTCTGGATTATGAAAATCACGAGCTATGATTGTGTATTACTAATAATCAGAGCTATTGTGGTATGTATTTGCTGATTTATTCTATCATGCTGAGTATAACTGTAAACACACAATCTCACTCAAGAGAGTAGCTCCAGATAGAGATTTCATAATGGATATAATAATCTTGTTATATTGTATTGAACAGAATGGCTGGAGATATAAACAGGAAAATTAACTGAAACTACAATCCAAGATATTACAATATTCCAGTAATTCAAGCATTTATTCTTCATATACAGTGCAAATTTGTTTTTATAAACCAAAACATTTCTTTAGAATTTTTAAGATCCTAGTATATAGGATCTCAAATCTCTATATGAGATTTTGTTCTGTGTGTCTTCATAAGTGCAGCATTCTTTTTGACACTGAAAAATAAGAGTAATTTTCTTGAATGCCTAAATGCAGCTTCAGTTCAGATACACACAGGTAACTTACTTTCATTTAACTGCAGACAAAAAAAAAAGCATTCTTTTACAGGGTAGAAATACTTTCAAAATCAAGCTACTGCAGAAAGAACAGTTTCTATTTTGGCATGAGCATCATTTAGATATTTAAAAGGTGGGTAGATGTGATTTACTGCGGGGACATAGTTTAGTGGTGGACTTGGTATTGTTAGGTTTATGGTTGGACTCAATGATCTTAAAGATCCTTTCCAAAATAAATAATTTTATGATTCTATGATTCTAAACTAGTGTTCTTCCTGGGTTTTTTCTCTTTGACAATTTGTCAATTTCTTAGACTTATCTCCGTGTTTTCCAGAGCTGACCTACTGCTGTTTCTCAGTCATGTCATCCATAAAGGCCTCCAAGAATAGCCTTTTTTATCTTTACTCAATAGTAAGGCTCTGGAGCTCAAAATTACTGAATGTCTGTAAAAAAGTAAAACTGGAACTCACCATTTCCTCCTTCCTGGTCAAAAAAGTGACAATTATTATACTGTTGTAACTACCTTATATATCTTCAGCACAATGGCTTAGCACTTATATTTAGCCCTGTTTAATATGTCTGGATCCCACTCAGGAAATCTAGTGACAATCTTTTTAAAATTGCTTTTGGACACATACAAATGGTGGTTCTTCAGAGGCTCAGAACTCTGTCAAACTTTCATGTAATCTTGCTATGAAAACAAAATCTGTCTTTTTAGCTCCAGAAAAATCTTCCTTCCAATTGCCACGCTCTCACTTCAAAAGAGAAATGGCTACAAAATGTGAAAAAAATACTAAAAAAATAATTTCCTTCACTGGTCACATTCTTACAAACTGCTTTTGCTGAACTAACATAATCACCAGACATAACAACAGTTACTTAATAGATTATTTCAGCTTTAATAATAAAATCTAACAAAGTCTATATGCCTTATAATGAAAACTGTTACTCAACCTTGACTATAGGCATTGCTATCAGCTCTGCCCAGAACACATTAAAACCCCCCAAACTTCTGAAAGCTAATATTTTCTTCCAGTTAGCAGAATTTGAGCTCTACATAATTAATTCAGAGAGTTATCAGCAGTCTAACCTACCACCTGCCAATTGCAATTTCTAACTTTTAACCTGTTACGTTTTCTGTTGTGTTCTCAGTACTACACCCACATTTCCAAAAAGCAGAATGGCAAAATAAGATTATTACATATTACTTCATAAACAGTTACTGAATCATGGAACATAAACTATCAATATACATGGGAATGGATTTAACTATCTCAAAAACATTGTGACTGCCAATCTGAACAGCATTTCTTGCAAATCAGAGGTCTGATGTTGAATCAGAGATGCCTCATTTCATTATTTTCTAATTGAAACTTTATACCTACTAAACAATTAGTTTAAACTGACAATTTAATCTTGATTCAGAAAAATAATAAAAATGTCATTTTTCACCATTTCTTGTAAAACAGTTATTCAAAGTATCCTTAGCACTAATCAGCTATTTTCAGTTAAAATTATAAGGATAATAAAAAACATTCAATAATGACCCCTTAAATATATTATCATATGATATTTTAAAAGAGATTGGAAAAAAATATGGATATTTTAAAATTCCTTTTTACTTCAAATAGAATTGATTTTTTTTCTGTTGCTTAGAAGAAGACACCCTGAAACAAAGAAAACAAGCCTCACATAAACACAGTAAAGTGCAGTTAGATCCTGTGCTGTTGTCTTAATAATTTCTGATTCAGTACTGAAGGGTTACTTTGGAAGCTTAATATAAATTTCACTGAATAGTAAAAGAAAATCTCTTCAAAATGAACAGAGTTTCATCAGATTTTCTAAAACTGACTTGTATTATCTCTAAGTTACTGAAGTAGCCCATCACTGGGCAAAGACAAAGTAGTAATGTCATCATACTATATTCTGGATTGCACCATGGCCTACTACGGTCCACTTAAACCATTCTCTCAGAACAGTAACACAATTAAATATATATTGCTGTGCTTGTAAAATCAAATCTATATGAAACTGATTTGGAGCAGATCAGAAATGCTTCCCATGAAACCAGATGACATTACAATGTTGCACAGGCACCACGATGACTGCCGCCAGATAGGAGACCCTTTTTGCCATGAATATGAAGTCTGGTGATCCTCAGACAGACTTCCCTACCTTATGTCGTATGGGTGTTTCAGTGTCCATGTTACAAGAAACTGGCCAACACAAGGAAATGCTGACAGAGAATCATGGAGTCATAGAATCATTTAGATTGAAAAGGACCTTTAAGACCATGAAACATGTCTGTCTCTTTCCACTTTGACTAGTCAAAAAGAAAAATGCCAACAAAACCTTTTTCTATTCTTCTGTTCACTATGTATCTGGCAGCATCTGTGAGCAGAGCATGTTCAGAGCAGCCCACAGCTGCAGGGAACACCTGTTCAAGGGCTGGCTGCTCCCTTCACCATTCCCAGCAATGCTTGAATGCTGTCCTCAGCCCCTGCTTGCTCCTGAGGACAGGAAGCCCATATGCAAGCAGGGAGCACTAGCAGATTAGTATATGCTGGAGTGTCCTGCACAAGTAAATTGACCAAGTCCTGGAGAAGACCCCAGATACAAAGTGAATTGAGCTAACTACAGCACTACAGAGGCAGGTGCTCCAATATCCTCTTGAGTCACAGGCAGCTTACAGCACAGCCAACATCATGGGCTGGCTTTTAAAAGCACCAGAAAAGCTGCAAGTACTAAAAAATAATCTGGTTGGATATTATTGAGTCCTAACTCCTGTAATAAAAAAATATTCTTTTCTGTATATTTGTGCCAATGAGTACTTCAATTCATATGTTTTACAGGGAGGAGTTATTTGTCACAAAACGGTGCAAAATTCTTAACTATAGAAAAAATAGATAGCAATGCAGTGGAAAGGTGAGGTGGATTAAAAAATCCTAGCACCTAACATGAGTTTAAAATCACTGCTCTTTTTTTACCTAGCACTTCTTGTACTCTTCCCATGTGGTACAGCCCTAGTAAAAATGAAATTTTCACTAATAATTTAGGATCTTTTAAGTAAAAGAGCTGACTTGAGAGAAAATGGACATTTGGTTTTGATTTGTTATTCTGCTTCTGCCTGGGAATACATGTCAGCAGCTACATGAATCATTTTTAATTTCAAGGCCTTGAAATTCACCCTGAGGACTCCTGTCAGAAAGAAAGGATCTTCAGAGTCAAAAGAAAATATTAAAAACACTGCAACACTGTGCCTGTCATTCGGCAACAGCTGTTAGTTGTATTATTAATTGAAAATGAATCAAGAAGAAAAAAAATCGCATTAGATTTTGACAAGCAGCTTAATGCAGCTCTGGGTGAATGCAGTAGGTACCACACAATTAAGGTTCATGGAGGTTAGAGTGTTCCTGAAGTCTTGCCAGGGAGTCTCTACTCAAAGGGACAAAATTCCTGCAAAGTCAGATTAAACCACATTCCAATGAAAGATATCTGTGGGTCTTTCACCTCTTCTGTGATTAGCTGATCAAGAAAAATACAGTCAATGTCATTTATTTCAGTGTTTGTTTCAAAAAAGGTAGGTGGTAATGGGTATCTGACATATAAGCCAGTGAAAACTTACTATCCCTGGAGGCCACTCCTATGAGAAACAACACATTAATTGCTCCTCACATCTTTAAAGAGCAATACATCCTGAGAGAAGCACATGAATAGTAAATATGTATCACTCTCTTTAAGCCACGCCCAAAAGTCACAGACTAATTTTCTATGTTTAAATTTGCATTTTTTTAAGATTTCATTTCACAGCTGCTCTTCTCTGAAAAGAAGCAACTCCAGAAATGGATGTTTCAAAAGCTTTTAAAGTTATCAGATGTTGACTTCATGTACATTTCTTTCATTTGTTTCAGCACTCCAGATTTAAAAAAAAAATCTGCTTTCAAGATCTTTATTACAGAAATACTACCAAGGAAAAAGAAGGTTCTACCTGAACAAAAGTGAAAAGACAGAATTGACAAGAATGATGAATATCCAAAAGTTATGTCAAGAAACAATTACACAAGCCAAACTCAATTTTACTACAAATGTACTTCATATTACATTGCACTCAGTTTCCTGACTTAATAGGATATTAGCTGAACAAGGAGATAGTGTCTCAAAATAAAGTAAACAAATCTACATGTTGAACGAAATGAATGTTTTCTGTACTTTAATGTATAACTGTCAAAATTATTAACAAATGTAGTATAACAGTAGTCTACCATGATCAGAAAAATTTGAATTTTTCCAATTTTTTTCCTTCTTTCATCTTTTGTGATAGTTTCCAGATTATATTTTAATGTTAGCAATTTATATATCTATAATTAGTCATTTGTCATGGCAGCGATTACACAAAATAATTTGCAGACACATAGCATTTTGTAATGCATTGTATTATTTTTATTATATCGGCATACCTTGCAACTGTTGATTTACCAGAGCATTCTGAAATGCTTGCACGTGCTACACTACACAAATTTGAGGTTAGAAGCAAAATTTCTGGAGTTACTTCCAAAAAATTATATAGTACTTTATGTCATTTTTTTCAGAATCAGAAGATGCAATTGTTGACATATATTGTCAACACCATTGAGAATCCCTTGGAGATAGAATCACACTTGAACCAAATCTTACCTATTCTATAAAACAGAGGCTTATAAAAAACATCCAGAAGGGCCATTGTATGTGAGTACAAAGTTCTGTAAAAGAACAACAGGATGAGTTTTGTCTGCTTTTCCTAATTTAAAGTAGTTTTCCTTTTCTTTTCCTCCAAAGTACAAAGATATTTATTTACTATAAAGACATCCACTTTGAAAATGAAGGCTTCCTCTCTACAGCACAGAAGGGTACTGTATTTAAGTAAATGCAAAGGGTTAGTCAAGTAAACATACTCGTATGTTCTTTCAATGATTCTGTTACTTTTACAGAACATTATGGCTCAGATGATTAATCCACTTCACTATGATATTAACTTTTTTATCAGAACTGATTACAAATGGATTAAAGCCAAGACTTGTGAAATACATTCAAGTGAAAGGACCTACATTGTGTTAACAGTCCTTGCCATCTCATGTTGAAGACAAAAACTTAAGAGAAAATCTTGTCATAAGGAGATTTCTAAGGAAGAAATAGCTTTAGCTGGTAAGTCCCTCATTTTATTTTCATCTTTCATTCAAGTAAAGTGAAGCCTAACTCGCATGGTGGATAGATATATAGCAACTTATTGCATTTTCTGCCTGAACACTTTTAGATGCAATCTATTGATCTAAAATGTATTTCTTGAAAGAACAGTTTGGGAGAGAGCAAAACCTCATTTAATCTACCCTCTTCCCTTAGTAGTGCTCCCATGATGGCTATATCTGCTTCTGGGACTGCAAGTGCTTTACTAAATTCCAGGAAGGCTTCTATTCTTACACCTTCCCAAGGGTTACAGATGGAATTGAATTTTTCCTTGCAAACACCCTAAGCATGCTCTCAAAACAATGTGTCACAATAAAACTGAGAATTTTACCAACCAGGTAAGGAAAAAGGAAGAGGAACAACATCTTTAGAATATTTTGATATCATAATCATGACCACAAATATTATAAAAAAAATTCATGCTTTAAACCTGAAATGTGTACCAAGAGAAAAACAAGACAAAACTTTATGAAAAGAAAACAAAAGACTTCCTTGGGGACCTAAATTAAAGACTGCACACTGGGCTGCACTCCTCTGCAATGGGTAGCAAACAGAGTTCCACTTCTCCCTCTTTCAGCGTGGTAATTTTCAATGACAGAGGCTTTATATAATGTTTAAAATATTGCATAAGATATATACTAGCTGGGAATTTGGAAACGTTTTTTTTGCCTGAGGAATGGGTTTTGTTCATGGGTTTAAAAATGTGAAGAAAAACATCCATCTTACAGACTTTTGTTGACAACAACCCTTGCAACAATGTCAGGGCACCTCAGGGGCTGGCAGCTCCCTGGGGCCAAGTGCCAGGGGCTCCCTGGGTGTGTGATGGCAGGGCCTGGCAGCCAGGGCCTGTCCCACCCCCAGCCAGGAGCAGGGCAGCCGAGGGCACCAGGGCAGCCCCAGCCCTGGGCATCGGGCACCTCCCTGGGGACGGGGATCTGGCTTGGCGGGGCACATGGCTGGGCAGGGAAGGGCTGTGGGGAGCTGGAGACCAGCCTTGCTCCAATGTTGCTGATGGCCCCGGGGGACTGATGTGGGGTCTTGGGACAGCCAGGGTAAGGGGGTCCTGTTAGTGGACTCTGGACCCTGACAAGCAGAATGGCAAGTCTAGATGGAAATTTGGAAAGAGCAAATAAGGACAAAACCTTTGCTTTCGTAACATATCTGTGTGCTTTTGTCATGTAAACATTCCAGTTGCTGATATGGTGATGGTCAAATTCTGATTAATCTGACCCTCAGAAAAAAAGACCTAACTCCTACTGTCTTTCACCAATTAAGTCACAGAATACATGTGTAAGCACAGGTAAGTAAAAATAAATGGTACTGAACAGTATCCTCTCCTGGAAGTGAAGTTAGACAGTCTCAGGAAGTCTGGTTATAGTCTCTCCTAAATTTTACATTTACAAATATGCTGGCAAATCATAAAGACAGTTGCAAAGACATGAGGTATATTTGCTGGTTATTGTGATTGATCAGAGCCTATGTGCAGTCCTAAAGACCAAACAAAGCCCACTCTACTGCTTCTGCTGCTGCTCTTGGGCTTTAGAAAGTTGACAAGGAAAAGAAAATGCACTCTGGTGCAAGTTCATAAAAGATGGACACCACCTGAGGAAAACCAGGAAAGTTTACTGTCAGGCTTTGTGTTCCCCATTAACACAGGCAGTGACGGTGTGAAGGCTGCAAGGTCGAATGTTGAAGGGAGGACAAATGCTGACAAACAGCAAAGGTCAAATTTCCTGGACAGATCACAGGTTTGTTGGTGGTTTCTGGAGATACTTTCTTTTTGCCTACCTACTCAGATAAGAACTGAATTACAGAGGTTCCCCAAATGTCATTTCTGTTGTGATATTTTAAAACTGGTGTAAAATTGTTCATAAATACCTTATGTTTGTTTGGTTTTTAAGTAGATGGTCAATAGATATGGAGCTTGTGTTAATTTTATAAAGGATGCATTCAGTTTTTCTTAGGAGGTATCTCAACTGCAGTTGAATCATTTTTGCTGAACAATATATCTTGAGAAGCACTGTCTTTATCCATAATCTTTGGAAAAGCATTATCACTGTACTAGGTTTGTTGTTCTGTATGGTTTATTACAAGACAAAGTCTTAGCAGCCACATTTATTCAGATTGTAACTGAAAATGCATGCATTGTTCTAAAAGATGAAGACTGGTGTGAAAGTAAATGCATGCATATTGATCTAATGTAGATTATACATTAATTCTGAGAGTAGCTATGCTTTTAAATCACAGGATTTGTGTGCATTATGAAGATCTTTGTTTATATGCAACAACTAAAAGCAAGCAGTATCCTCAATCAATTCCATATGCCTCATTTCCTTTTCACAAGTCTACCACTACTGGTCATTTCTCAAAATATTAAAAGGCAAAAATATGAACTTACTCAAACTTATTATTAAAGCAATAGCATTATTAACACAATATATTTGTAAAAAACTCATAAAATAGAGATGCAAGAAGTTAAGTCATTTAATAAATATATAGCCAGTGTGTCTCCAACCATAAGCAGGCATCTTAGCATTACCAAACTGGCAGATAACATAGCTCCTGGAATAGTACCTCAATATTGCTCCCTCTCATTTTCATTGCCACCGCAAATTTTCATTGCCACCCTTTAACTGCATTTCTGAAATTATTATCCTAAACAATACCAATACCCACAACAGCTTGTGAAATGGGAAATTAAACTGGAAAATGGAAATGTGTAGCAAGAAGCAGAGCTGTGTATGAATTAGGGCACCTCTACAAAGTTCACCTTAATGCTTTGCTCTAGATCTTCATCTCAGGCCCCCAGTCAAACATTTAAGGGGGAAAAAAAAAGAAGATTCAGTGTCCCAGTAATTCTTTCTTGTAGAACTAGAGATGCCAATAATAACCTATTGTCTAGAAAAAGGACACCTGTTAGCACAATTAAAGGCAATAAAGTCACTGCTTAATTCCACAACAATAAAGACTGATCTGTAAAAGTACTGCTAACATGTGAACTGGTCCTTAGGGGCAGAGTCTTTAAAGAGTCTAGTGCATTAATCTTCTGAGTCAGTGTCCTGGCTCTTATCCCAGTTGAGCTAAAATTACAGTAATGTATTTGTGGCTTTAGGGTGAAATCTTATTCACTCCCTTTTCCTGAAGTTAAACACATTTCATCACACATGCAATTTCCATGCTTTCTTCAGATGGAACATCAGCCTTCCTTGTTTAAAAACACAGAACTTAATGGTTCTATATTCCTCGTGAAAAGTTCAGAGACACAGAGAGAAACACCTGTTCATAGAAGTAATTCTATTCTGGAAAACCAGACATATTACAGACACTTGCAATGAAATGCTTTTCTCACACCGAGATCTTTAACTTTTGTAATAGATACAGCACAGTATTTTAGACCTTCAAAAAACAGCAGGCTCTTTAGTATCCTCAGTTCATCTGAATATGAATATCTAGAATTATGGAAAACAAAGACTAATGATCATTAACATTAGGAATCTTTTCCAGTGCCCCATAGAAGGTAAAAGCAAAACCTGGCAATGGTGAGCAGATAGCAATTTTACACCGAAGAGAAAGACTGCAAAGGATGTGGCAACAGAATCCAGACTACATGATCATGTATGTCTCACTGCTTTCTCATCAGGGCTTCAAATCTGGTTGAATAAATAACATAGTGCTTCACCAGTCTAGTGGTCCTGGCTAGGGTAGTCACTTTTCTTCATAGTAGCTATTATGGGGCTAAGTTTTGCATTTGTGATCAAAACGGTGTTGGTAACACAGGGATGTTTTCATTACTGCTGAGCAGTGCTTACACAGAGTCAAGGCCTTTTCCACTTCTCACCCCATCCCGCCAGTGCTGGGGGTGCACAAGAAGCTGAGAGGGAGCACAGCTGTGACAGCTGACTCCAACTGACCCAAGGGATATTCCATAGTACATGTCATTGTGGTGGTTTAGGCCCTGCCGGGACCCGAGACCACGTTGCCGCTGCCCCTCCCCCACCCTCGGACCGGACAGGGCAGGGAGTGAAATACAAACCCCGGGGTTGAGATAAGCCAAGGTTTAATACAACAATGTAACAATAACAAACCGAACAACAACAAGAACGACAACAATAACAGTAACAGTAACAACAATGAACAGAACAAGAGATATACCGATACAGCAGTGAGAGGAGCGACTGCACACCCCGCGCGTTCTACCCCTCTTCCCGCGCTTGGGCGCCCGGACGTGACGTCAGCATGGTATTGAATAACCCGGCTAGAGCTTCCCCCCACTGCTGGGGAAACTTAACCCTATCCTAGCTGAACCAGGATAGTCGTCATGCTCAGCTGGGGGAAGAAGGAGGAAGAGGGGGACATTCAGAATGATGACATTTGTTTTCCCAAGTAACCCTTACATGTGATGGAGCCCTGCTTTGCTGGAGATGGCTCAGTACCTGCCTGTCCATTGAAAGTGGTGAATGAATGCCTTGTTTTGCTTTGCTTGTGCGTACAGGTTTGGCTTTCCCCGTCTTTATCTCAACCCATGAGTTTTCTCTCTTTTATCCTTTCCATTCTCTTCCCCGTCCTATTGTGGGGGGAGTGAGTAAGCAGCTGCATGGGGCTTTTCTGCCTGCTGGGGTTAGCCCACAATATCCAGGCGTTATGTTGTAATTGTAAAAATACATGTGTATTTATAGATTAAAAGTTTAAAGAAAAAAAGGGTGTCTACCAACAAAAGGAATGCAGTTACCATATTGCAGTAGTCCTGGTTAGGAAGGCAAGATGATAATATGATCTAATGCCAATTGCCAATTAGCAGTTACAGAAGCATGTGCCAATTTTCGTTTTCTTTTTTTGATAACTTGTGGCTGGACGACACAGATTGTCCATAGTAGTTGTTCACAACACCACATGATGACAGAATAACAAATACAGAAACAAACAAGAGCAGAATAACCAAGGAATAGTTTCTTCCTTATTTCTTAAATCAATCTCTGATACACATGGTCCATCTCACAGGAGAGGAAAAACAAGGTTAGAACATCAGGCAATCCTTTTTGCCTTTGCTTTTCTCTCTCTTATGCCTTATCCTTTTTAACTATATGATTGATGCTTGAAGAGAGTGGTAGCAGGTAACCAACAAAAGAAGTACAGTGCCAGAACACTGGTCCTGACAAGTGATCAATCCATCTGGTGCTCCTCAAAGTCCTGCTCCAGCGGGCAAATTACAAAATCTCCTGAGGGTGGATGGCAAAATTGCATCAGGAGACACACACAAGAGGATGACCCAGTAAATATCAGTTACTGTAAGAAACACTGAACTAGGTTGTACAGACCTTTGCTTTGAAGCAGTGCTGCTGCTTGGGTATTACCCTTATTACACATCTGCAGCACACCATTTTGCCCCTCTTCCGTGTACACTTTTGATTACAAAGGACCCTTCTGTGCAGTTTCCATGCTAGTGGAAAACAAGGCCTAAACAACAAGGTTTCAGTTGTACAAATGCCCTTACAAAATCTTCAACTGTATCAAAACAAAGCCCTTAGAAAACTAAAAGAAACAGTGGACTGTTCAGCTGCTCATATCTCTCTGCCCGTCTATCTGATGGCCTGAGTTATCCTTTGAATAACTCTAGGGAGAACTGTAATAGTATATCAATATTTTGAACATGCAAGAAAACTGTGAGAATAGAGTCCATTGTTCAGAATTTATCTTAAAAGTGTGAAAACTGTAGGTGTAGAAAATCCAATATTTACTTAAAATTGAAAGCAAAGGACATTACAATATTTACATTACTCTTAGCTGAGAGCTGGCAGATGACACTCTCAAACAAGTATTCATGACAATATTTTTAGATGGAGCACATATTTCTGTTCCTTCAGGACTGGAGGAATGCATTGTACAGTACCTGATAGAATTAGGACAACAAGGTAAGACTCCTTCAAATTTTGAGTTTGAATTTCTAGTGATTCTTTTGACAACAAACTGTAGACATTGGCAGTGATATACATTAAAGATGTAATTTCTGTTACAACATTTCAGAGATCCCTTGAGGGAAAATAAACATACGAAAAACTGAATATGGAATTCAGTTCTTACAACTTCAAGATAAAATTATAGTACCCATGCACAAAATAAATTTATTTTAATCCTACACACTGTTAGCATAGTGTATCACTAATAAAAATAACTCAACTTTCAGACTGATTCTTCACTGTGACCCCATCTTGATACTAAGTAGAAACCAATCACATATATAAGTAAGTTGGAGTTTTTGCTAATAGCTGTAAATAAGTGGTCTGCAATGCAAGCGCAAGTGAGATTTTGAAGGTTCACCATAGATATTTTCTTACATACCTCAGACAGAATATGTAATTACCAAAATTGTATGATTACCTCAATCACCCTTACTGTTTTTATAAGATGTAATTATTGAACACTAACAGTTTAAGAGCCCATGTGTAAAAACTGTGATAGAGGAGGTTAAGTTTACTTTAAGACCAAGACAGGAACCTGGGCATCAGCTGTGGTGCACAAGTTGTGGAGTTAGGGGACATCACAAAGTATTTCTTTAGAGTAGAAGCATTCAATTTATCTAAGATAATTCTATAGCCCTGTAAGGTCACTAAAATGATACTGGAGCCTCTCAGCATGAAGCAAAAAGGACTCTCCAGTTTCAGTTAACACTCTAACATGAACCAACCTGAATATCAGCAGGGGATCATTAACCCCAGTAAACATGCTTATTTTAAACAGATGTCACTAAGAGAGATATTTCAACTAAAAAAAGTAATAATTCTTAATATAAAAAATAAGGACACTTATTCAGGTAAGGGGCAGAAATTGATTTCTGAAATTATTTTACTAACTAATATGATTTCCTACGTATGGCAGAGACGTAAGGTCATGAAATACCTTATCATTACTCTAATTAGCACAGCAAATTCTTATGTGGGATACGACGACAGACTGTGCTAATAAAACATGCAAAGGTTGTTCTTCCTTTTTGTACTAAAAAGTCTATGCAATTCCTCTTTACACCAATTTATTTTCTCTAAAATAAGGAAATTAGGTAGACCTTAATCAATTAAATCCATAATTATTACCTCACTATTAAAATAACTTAATTTTAATAAATTCCATTAATTATATTTTAAGTATTAATATTTATTTAGCAGTATCAAATCTGTGAATAACTTGATAAACGATATTTTTTCTTCTTTTGCAGAGGAATACATGTGCAACTTTAAAATGACACTCTACATATTATAATGCCACAAAATCTGCCATTCCCATATGAACTATGGCCAAGAACCTTTAGAAAAGGATAAGAATAGTTACAGATGAGGACAAAAGTCTCAAACTTCAGTGATTGCTCATTTGGTGTTCATGAGGCACACCTCTGTGTTTGGAAACATATATTCAGCCATTGACTATGCTTATTATTTGTATTGTGCTCTCAATCAGGAATCAAACTAGATAATTAGAGAATTTCTTATAGGGATGCTTGAAGACGTTGTTCATGTTGTGAAGACAGAAAGCAGAAGGAGGCTGACACTCTTCTTACACTTCATAATTAGTCCGTGCTGATTTGCAGTGATGTGCTTTCATAAATAAGCATACACATTTCTTTACTATTTAATGTTTTCAAGTAAAAAAAACCAAACTGATACATGATTAAGATCTCTGTAATGTTACTGCTGTAACAGCAGATCATTATAAATACAACTATCTAATGTTTTTTCACAGTCATTCAATAAAATTGTGTCTTTTTCTTCCATTCTACCAGTGTCTAATTTCCAGTTCAAAACTGCAATGAATGAAGGTTTTATGTCTTATTTCATCACAGTTGCAACCATAACTGCTGATTTGAAAGGACAAATGCCCCACAGATTAATTCACTCTGTATGTTCTTTTCAGAAAGATCGATTCATCTGGGAAGAGCTGTGTGTAGCTAACATGCTCCAGATATGGGTTTACTATGTAAACAGTAAAACTGAACTGTGGGTTTCACTTTCTCTCCCAAAGCATGTGGCACTGAAAGTGGGCTGCTATAGCTGCTAGAAAAACCACACAGTCTAATTTGAGGTTTACCTCAAGAAAAAAAGAGCTTCTGGGATTGGGTTACCAGTCAAATGTTGACTGTTGCTGTTTGATAAGCCACACTTGACTTGAAAGAACAAGCAGGGACAGATCCTACATCAAGTTCATGGATCAAAGGACCTCATGGTTTGGGAAAAGTAGGGTATTAAATTTGTAACTTAAACTCCTAGAAAAAGTTTTCATGCGTATTTGGGCATTTCAAAAGATGTTCAAAGTTCTACAGGGGGTGTGGGGTGTGGGAGGGAAGGGGGAACCATATTAAAATACTATTAATTTTCTCTTCACTAATAATATTTTATTTTATTTTATTTTTACAGTGAGGTTAATGGCACTCCAAAAGGATAAGCGACTCATGTTTTCTGGGGTTCCCTGAATGTTTTGATTTAAAAAAACATATAAGTCTATGCACATAATCTTTACAAATATACCTAGGATCTAGACATAGACTTCTTCTCTCTCTTTCATCAGCATTATTAATACATACTTATTTATAAAAATTCAGCAGAATATTTTGCCGCAATTGGGGAGGAAGGCATACAGGAACCAGCACAGGCTGTCACAGCTAATTACCAATTACATAGCTAATTGCTATTAAATCCCATAGCTAATTACTAAAAGTAATTAATAAATACAAAACACTTCCTAGAAAGCTATTAAAATTCAAAGGATTTTGAAAATCTTACCCTTTATGTTATGCATGGACAGTAGTTCTGACATTCACAGCCATGACAACATAGTTAGAGCAAATTTCTACACACAGAGGGTACACTTCTTCCTTCCCAGCGGAAAAACAAAACAAAACACAGGCCCTAGAGCAAATCAACTGAAAAATGAAAGACTGTTGGAAGTTGCCAAATCTGTATCCTGACAGAGGTGAGGTTGTTGCAGCTCCCTGTTTTTAATCCATGATTTAGAAGCAGTAGTGAGGCTGCGTGTGTGTTCCAAGAGGCACACACACAGATGCAATACATATATGTATCAGGTGACACACAGACAGAAACGTACAGCGCTCAAAGTGGCACAACGAACCTCATCCTTCTCCAGCTGATCAGGAGGAAGGATGGTTCTTCCAGGAACATGGCTCTTTTTACTTCAAAGTTCGTAATTTGGTGCTGGCCCACTATTATATTTTAGATGTATGACTTCTAAAATCCTATTTAAACTATTTTAAATTAAGCTCCTAAAAATCCATAAATTTAAAGGCCTCAGATGGTAAACTCTTTAAAACCCAGTTTAGGCAACACTAGCCTAGAAGCAGAAGACTTCTTAGGATTCATATTCATACTAGGGCTATGAACAGCTTTATGTCTGCATCTGATAGCTCCAATAAGCTTTAGAGATAGACAGAAAGATAATTAGGCTTTACAAACATTACATTCAGTCATGAATGTTGGGATCTTTCTTTCTGGTAAAGGAAGTTTGTGCACATCAGTGTAAATTCAGAAAACTTCCACATAAAATAGGATTAAGATGGAATTGAACAATTGAAGCCTTAGGAAAAATAGGTCACAAAAATGCTTACGAATTCAGAAGAGTGATGTTTTTAGAAAATGAGTCTTAAAACCCAGGAATTCAAAGTGAAACTTCATAGTGAAACACTCTTCTTCAAGACTTTCCCATCATTTCCAATATTCTACTTCTTCCCATTATATCAGGCCAAATTAAATTAACTGCTATTCTGCAGTTATAAAAAGACAACTTATCAAATCATAAAGCTTTCTCCAGTTTTTTCACTGTTTCACTGTCTACTTACCTCATAAGGTGTTTATTCTTTTGCCATTTTAATAGGCTATCAGAATCATTTTCATATTCTATACAGATATTAAAAACAGTTTAAGTTCATAAAGTGTTATTAAATCCCTGTCAAAGCCTAAGGCTTACAGAGTGAAAATACACTCACATCTGCTTTCCTTATAACATACAAACAGTGATATAAGTATACTATTTTCTTTTATGGTACAGACCTGATACTGAGAACATCCATTATGATTCTTCACTGATTAACAACTCCAGACTACAAGTTCCACACCATTATAAAAATAAAAAGTATAGGCCATTGCCTCAGATTGCCAAAACAGAACTAGAAATGTAGACCAGGGTTGTATTTCTATGTAAAAAAAAAAAAAGGCAGAGAGAGCTTGAGGACTGTACCACTGATTTTCAATACCTCTTCATTGTTAACATGAACCCCAGAGTGGTTTAGTCTGTGCCACCCAGTACTCTGTCAGACCATACTCACACATGGTGGGTAAGGTGTGTGCCAGCAATTGTTCCTGAAACACAGTATATATGAACAGGCCTGCATCACGTTTGCCTCCCAGCAAATATGGTCCTCCAACATGATCCTGTCAGGCATTGCACTCCTAGGCCTTTCTAACATGAGGTCCCAAATTTATAGAATACTTCAGGTTGAGAGAGATCTCTGGGTGTCATCGAGTCCAGCCTTCTACTCAAAGCAGGCCCAACCTCAAAGCTAGCTGAGATGGTACACATACGTTTCTCTTGTAATGGAGCAAGCGTATACCTCAGAGTTTCACAGACCTTCACATACACACGCAAAGAGACTTAAATGTAAAAACATTACAAAGAAAACTATTTAAACTATACTTACTTCACTTCAGCATATTTTAAAAATCATTATTCTTCCTTACAGTTAAGTGTAAGGATCACTATATTTCATTCTTTCCCTTCAGTATTAAAACATTGATATAGATAAGGAAAAATAGTTATAAAATTCAGATAAAAAAGTACTTTCTTAAATTATATTTCCTCATTATTAAGGACTATAAATGTGTACTAAAAATATATCATCATATTAGTTTTTAAGATAATGCTCTTCAGAAAATCCAAAACTAGTAACAACCCCCATCCCCCAAAACGATTTCTTCTCTCTTTAAAGAATCCTGTTTGGATTCATTATACATAACATAAACTTTGTGGAAAAAAGGAGAGCGCAATGTATAGAGTTTAAGAATAAATATTTCAGCTCATTCTACTTCTGGAATCATGGAATACATTTTTAGTGAAATGGCAATACTGCAGTTTTATAAATACAAGAATGATATTAATTTATTATGGTATATGTGTTAAAGCACACATGCGGTAATCCTCCCAAGCCTATCTTTCAACAAAACAAAGCATTGAAAATAATAAAGTATTAGGCACACTTGAGTTACTTCCTAAATAGAGGCTTGAAAAGATCAAAAAGTGCTATTCCAGTTTGGCTGAAGGGCTCACATCATGGCATGATGCAGAAATAATTCTGTACACAGCAGGTTTATTTAGTACTCAGCAAAACATAGCAACTCCTAAATTTCAGTGTTAAAGCAAGAAGTAGGATATAAAAGGAATTAAAAAAAAAAAAAAAAATCCCACCCACCTACACTTTGTACATTAGATTTCATCTACCAGACTTCGTTAACTGCAACATATTAGCCAAATCACCACACTGAGAGAAATATAGAATACCCACCTGTTTTTGGGTCAACAGAAAAATATGGCTGTCCCTGAAGAATACTGTACACTACTCTGGCACTGTTTCCATACGTAGGGTCATCTGCATCTGTGGCTGTGACCTGTAGAACTGATGTACCTGTATATACAGGAAAATAAAAGTTAATTGATAATAAATATAATTTTCTGATGAATATAGATATTTTAGTTGCAATTTTGAAACCTCTACAGTCCTCACATTCTACAATTGAGAGATTAATAACATTTTCTCTACAAGTTATTATCCTATCATATTTTTAAGGAAAACTATTTATACTCATTTTGAAAAACACTTTTTCTCTTTCTCTCTATATAAGTATATATAGCTTAATTACATATATATAAACAAATACTAACTACATAGTGTGCATATTTATACATGTTCACACATATAGACCCCAAACATGGATATTGCTTAGACTTCGGAACAACTCATATTTATGGATTTCAGGATTATCTTCATCCACAATACAAATTAATGTTGAAGTGCATATTTTAAAAAAATTGTATAAACACTTCCAAATCAATAAAAGATACCAAGGGAATCAAAAAATCTAGCGATTGGAAGGCATCAAAGATCTGAAAATGAAATAACTACTAGAACCTTGTAGGAATTCCATTGAGGGAGCCAAATTATAAAGATAAGGAGTTCAAAAGACAAATCTTTGTATGCTGTTAATAAATACCAATAGAAAAATAAAATCACATTTTCTAGCATGTCACTAAGTGGGATAACTTCTGACTAACACTTTGTAGAAGGTAAAATGCATAAGTACTGCACAGATAGAGATAAGTAATTTTACATTTTACTAGTACTTTTCAAGACATTTAATGATGAATTTTTTCTATCACCACCCAACAGTTCACAAAAGAAATAAGTAAATGAAATATCAGCAAGTTAATAAAGGTTCAGTCTTCATCCCATTTGTTTATCCTTCTACAGACACTGCTTTCTACAGAATCCTTTAGCCCAGTATTAAAATACAGGAAAAATAATAACACAGGCTGGTCCCATGTAGTTCTACATCTGAAACTGACTTCTCAGTTAAATTAGCCACTGAGGCATCGCCTCCACTCTGGGGTGTTCAATTTCACATCCTCATTGTGAGGAGAAATATGCTTTTGAATTGAATCCCTTGATCTCCCCCACTTGATTTGCCTCATGGAACAGTTAGAGAGCATGCTAACTAGATTCCTTTGGATGAAACTAAACCAGAAGATGTGCTTCAGCAGCACATCTGATTTATTATGACTGCTAATGGGCATTTAGTCTCAGACACCAGACAAGAGCTAGTCTGAAATAAGACTTCACAGAAACATATGGTGTGGACATTGGATCCTCAGTTCCAACTGTTTAACTTCATAGATCAGTTTACATGGCACAGAACTGTTTGATAATGTGCATACCCGCAGTGTACACTGGGAATGGAAATACCTAAAATCATGGAGTCTCACTTTGAGTACAACAAAGCAAGCAAGCAAATCTTCACAAATTTGGATTCTTCATTGTTTGAGAAACTATTCGTTCATTTGTGCCACACTAACCTGAACACCAAAAGTTAATTTTTTATCTCTACTGGAGTTTTAGTAAAAGGTACAGCAAATGTGTCTACATACTTAAATAGAGTGTCTTCTGGTTTCTGAATAGCCCAAATGCATACAGTCTTATAGATAAATATATTCACACAGCAAATGTAAGGATACCTTGATGAATTTGAAGTTGAATACTGTAATAAAATTAGGCTAGAGCTAGCAGTCTGTTCATAGTTATTCAGGAGTTAATGGTAAAACTAACTAAATTACTGTATTTGGGTTTACATGGCAAGGTAAACAAATATAATTAAAGTTAGTGTAATTTTCTTAAAAGTTCTAGGAATCTATTCAGTCATATTTATTTCCTATCTAAACTTAGAATAAGAGTTCCTGCAAGTCACATCATGTCACTTCAAAGAACAGAAAATGCATTTTTTCCCCTATTATATAGCTTATCTAAATACTGCAATGATATATTTCTGTAGCCCAGTTTGGCAATAATTTCTAACTTGAGGTGGAAAAGCTGTGACCCTTCTGTCTTCTAGTTAAGCTTGTTGTATTCAAGGGTGAAGGCCTGTCCACACTAATTTGTTGTTTTACCTTTATTCATGGCTTCATTATTTTACATTGGAATCTTGTGAAATCATTAAAGATTTATAGGTTGCTGGTACACAATGACTTCATTTTTTTTAATTGCATACAACAAAAACATACCCATCCAATAGGTATAGCCTGTCACCTACCAGAGTTTGTTAACCATAGTGCTGGGCAACTTCTGTACCTTTTTATCTATAGATTTTCCTGCTTCCAGGAAAACAGTTACCAACAGTTGCCTACTCATCCAACAGACTGAGTTCCCATCTGCACTTTTTCCCAGAGTTCTAGAAAATCATGGTAGGTTTTGGAATGGATGAACAGATTCTGGCTTTTTCTGAAGAAAGTAACAGAAATGCTGGGGTTTCATGGTTCTCTTCTTCTTCAGAGACCTTCTTCTCTCCTCTCCTTAATTTAAAAGGTAGGGGATAGAATCTGAGTGCTTGTATTGCTCATTGATGTGGGACAAAGAAGCACAGCTAGTGGAAGGCCATACCTCACATAAGCAGCTGACAGGTCACTTTAGCATGAATGGAATGCTATTATACCTTAAAATTCACCACGGTGATTTTCTAATACATCTGTATCTCTCTCTGAAGAAACACCTGATAATAGTAATTTGGTAATTGAATAGTGGCAAAATGTTCTCTTTCCACCTAAAAGAACACTTAGAATCACAAGTTTTAACTCCCCACCCAGACTCTCAAACCCTTATTCAGTGCAATGTAGCTCATCAGCTGCTTAACTTTTTCAGTGTATTACACAAGCACACTCAGCATCTTATACTGGCTTTTTGCCTAACTCTTGACTGATTTGCTGAGCACAGAGGAAAGGCATCTTGTGAAAACTGTGGGTTAGAATGCCTTGAGAGAAAAAAAAGGTAACGAGGGTACTTTTACCTTCCAATTACTTCTTTTAAAGTTAGAATAATTCAGCTCATCAACAAGACAGACAAATCACTATTCCAAATATATTTATACCATTCAGATGCAGCATCAGTTTTTGCTGTTGAGCTATGTATAATGAAGGATTTAGATGGAAAAGTATACCATACAGCTGCCTATTTTTAATGTTAACAATTCTGAAGACAATTATCTAATACAAAAAGTAAGGATCTAATTTCCCTAAAGACCACAGAACAGATATGAACATCAGACCCAGAGGCATATCTTCTGTACTTTCTTCACTAAGCTACTGCCAAGAAAAACTCAAAATTTTGCTATGAAAGCATTTTGACACTCCAGTTAGGCGGTAAAAAAGAATTTTTTTCCCCAAAGTGGAGGCTCTGCTTATTCAGAGTACAACTGCCATTCCACATGATTTCCCACTACAGTTTAGAGATTACGTATTAGGAATTCTTTCTCAGCCTATGCTTTATACAGAGCTGTAAAATATGTCTGCATGCTCTGAACACCACCCTGTAAGCTTTGTCTTTTCCCCGTTATCAAAAATAAGGATCATTTCATTTGGGAAACAAAATTGTAGTTTTATTTCAAAATATCTTCTTCTCTTTTTATAATATGTTTACACTAAAAATTTTGTAAAGTTACATATCAAAGAACAGCTGAAGGGAAGTACTTCAATCTGTCTTTCTGAAGACACATTTTTAATGTTTAATGAGGCAGTTCAATAAAATATGTCTGTTGAGAATGCAAATCTGTATGCATGACTTTCCATAGTTTGCTGCACTGTTAAAATCTCAAATGGATGAATACTGAATAAAAAGTAAAAGAAGCAAAAAAAAAATAAAATGGTTTAATGAACACAGATATTTCCTGCCTAGCTAAACTAATTCTTAAAATTGTCTTAAAACACTAACAAGTCAACCCAACATGTTTTAGTTTCATTCTACATTAGAAAACAGTGATTTTGCCAGGAAATCAACACTTCAAGTCCAGTGACTATATTACTGATTCAAGTCCTCATGGTAGAAAATGTCAATGTTTTGTCTGTCAGCTATCTTCATTAGAAGATAAGAATCAAACAACACAGTAGAATGGCACTTCTCATATAAATCATATTTATGAACACCATGAATATTGTCTTCCAGATTATCTGAAATTATGACTACATCACATTATAATACCCTGGAAAGACTTTCAGAAAAGTCCAGTGTGTTTATTAATTTCCTAAATAGAATTTATTTGGAATATTCTTCTTATGCATGACCTCAATGCTAGAAAATTTAATATGCAATATTTCATTCATTTTGAAGCTTTCTGAAAATGAGCAGATATGGAAGGCTTTTACTGATTGAAAAATATTTTTATTTCTTTTTACATTTAGATAATGATGACTCATAAGCCTTAAAAAAGAGCATAGTTACAGGTCTCAATGAAACTGAGTTTTTTATACTGCAGAAGAAATCATTTCAGATATAAACCTTGGTTCTTGAGCCAACTCTTAGGAAGAAGGTTCAGTGAAGGCAAGGAATAGGTGTTTTCTTTCAGCTCTTTCAGCATAGTACATAAAGCATAAATAATATGTTCACTTTGTGCCACAGTGAACACTGTGAACTAATATTTGGCAAATAATTTTAAAAACTTACCTGTACTTTCTTGTCAGTGACCTAAAACAAGAAAAACCATAAAGGTCCTACAGCTTTTACAAGTAGATCAAGAAATGTTCAACTTGTGGGAAAAATACTAGCTAACTTCCTGAGGAGACAGACAGGAACCTGCTGCTGAAACTAAACAGCATAACGGAGATCAAAAATACTACCTGCCACTCAGCATGAGGGCTGTTACAGAGAGACAGTAACATTGAACATTCTTTAAATTACCACGTAAAAAGCAGAAGAAACTTTTAAAGTAGTGAGGCATCCTTAGGCATTCTAAAATAACAAGAAGTTCAGTTATGTATAGACTCCACAGCTAAATGTCAAAAAACATGCTAATTACAGAACTAATAAAAATGGCATAGAGATCTCCATTATTTGACATAAAGAATGTATCCTGCGGAAGCAATAATAGAATTAGTCTTCCTGAGATTGCAGACAATAAAATGCTTTCAGTATGCAACAAATACAAACAAATCAATGAGGGAAAAAAGAAAATAATGATCATAAATTTGCAATGAAATTATAATGTATGCCTACAGTAGATTGCCTGTATAGTGGGATATGAAAATGCAGTTTTATTCACACAACAGGAAAGCTTTGTGGAATAGATAATTTAATGATTTACCTCAGGTACAACCAGTAAAGTATTTCATTTATAAAACATATGCATTAATGCTTTATTTTATCACTAAAACTTCCTTGGTTTACCATAATCAACTCTGTTTTATAACCCCAAATGCCATCCCAGACTAATTATTCAAATTGTTCTTTGGAAAACAGTAACTTGTATAATGTAATTGTACAGTAATACCAAGATACAGACTACTACAGAATTATAACTAACATCTATGTAAGAATACTACATTTTGAGAGGATTAAAAAAAGGAGAATTTTTATAAATAGAATGAACAAATAAAAAAATAATTATATTAGCTGCTTTTGACTTTGAGGATAACATTGATTTCCTTTCTGCCGTCCTTCCTCCTATGCAAAAAATAAAAGGTTTCCACAGGGGAAGGAAATAATCAAATAATTGAAATGGTCTGTATTAAAGACAAAGGAAACTGAAGAAAGAGGAAGACAGACTTATGCATTTTTGGAGACAGTCAATAAAGGAAATTAATTTCACATCAAGACAGTCTGTGGTGTGATGAAAGACAACTGAGATAAGAGCTTAGATGCTACTGAAATTAACTGCAACTCTAACAGCTTTGTGCCACAGTGAATTATCAAAGACAATTGAAAAGGTTTTGTACAGGCCCACAATATTCTTACTGGGAGCTCTATTACCTCACTGTAGTACTTCCCACAAAGGTGTATTGCTTAAATAGTCCTGGTGTTATGACATTATTCACAGAAATACTGCCCTTCTGTACTTTCACAAATTTCTCTTGGGAATGATATTTGCAATAGCATGCTTTGATGGTTAAAATAGGGAGTTCTACATTAAAAAACATACCCTGTTATACGCACTAGCATCATTGTGTGTACGGAGTGGAGACCTACAGGTTTATAGCTCTGAGAAGTAAAAGATGAGATCAAGGAAGTCAGGATCTGAGAGGAACCTATGGTTTAAGAGAAGAATGAACAATTTGCAAATTATTTTAAGGAATGAAAACATATTTGATCTATAATCTGAAAACCTTTATTATCTGGATACTGACCAAACGAGAATGGTTAATAAAGATTGTTCTTCTGGTAGAGATCCAGAATAGGGTATTAGAAATAATAATGTTTATAAAAATGATAATAAAATGTGGGAGGAGGGGGAAAAAGAAATTACAAGCAAAAATTAGGCAGCAATTCCCAGTTAGAGTGAAACAGACTGTGGAAATAAGAAAATTCACAAAAGGGAAGTTGAATGGTAATATGGGAACAATGACCTATGAAAGAAGAAGAGAGAAGGAAATAAGAGGAGACCAAAGAAAGATGTTTTTCCCTTCATGTATTCTTGTTGCAAGAGGGACCACAGGAAAAAATGGCTTAGAGTTCTCCACAGCTGCAAAGAGACATCTGAAATAGCACACTGTGGGAGGACTTGGAAGAGAGGAGAGGACTGGAAAGGGAGAAAGGTACTAAAAAGTACCTACAAAGAACAAAGTATTAGAACAAGACAATTATGATGGTGACAGATTATTTTTTACGACATCCATGTATGGGAGGCACTTTGAGAAGAAAATCAATGAACTGTTCCTATGTGTCAGTGTAGTGGCAGTGGCAGTGAGAGAAAGAAAGAAGAGGCAGTAATAGTCAGGGGAAAAGAAAGAGAATAGGGGAAATTTTTTGTATAATTTTAAAACATGGTATTTGCTAAGCTTGAGAGTTCATTTAATGCAATCTGCTTTTGCATGGTAGATAGGAAAAGATACTTATTCTCTATTTCATACATGACCAATGCCACTTAGGTCAAGGAAGAAGCTACTGGTATAAAAATCAGTCTCTGCTTCCAAACTGTCACAGCTCTGAACTCCATGGTTCAGGAATAAGATTTAATATATTTTGGTCTTTCCATGACTGGTATGATTACTACAAGTTTACAAATATTTCATATGCCACACTTCATTTGTATATTCAAGAAAAAAATTGTAAATATATTTGGAATGCACTATATTTACTATGCACATCTGTGATGGAAGCTGTGGTTTTAGCCTGTTTAGTCTCTCCACATGAAATATTTCTTTGCATACTGTGAAACTGTATGCAGTTTAAATAGTTTGCAGACTTCCACAAACAGGTTAAACTTCTGTCATTACACAACCATGGGTGTCTGAATTCAGCATAATAATGTCAGGTGATACCACAGAAGAGGAACAGAATGCAGATTCCCAGTTCAAAATTAATTTCACATAATCTACATTAGGAAAGATGTACAAGGTACCTTCCCATTCAAAATAATTATATTAACAAAATATTGTATCTGACTTTCAAGTATGTAATAAAACTCTTGCTATTATTTTCTGGTCTATTCATAAGAGTGATCATTAATATTCAAAGTGATCAAATGATGAAAAACCATTAAGATTCAATGATTATATTAATTCATTCTTCTATGTATGATCAATATTTTTATAAGAGTTGAGTAACTACATATATTTTACTATTTTTCCCTTTTAATTTTTAAAATTCTACTCTGGAGAAGTTAAAGTCTGTCACCTGCTTATTAGACAAACAGCAAGGAAAGAAGAAGAAATCATCTACTTTTCATTTGGGAAAGTTAGACACAACTTGGATTTGAAGGTTGTTTCTTAGATGGGGTGTGTAGGGACTTTGGGGGAAAGGGAAAAGTGTGTGTTCATGAGGTAACTATCTGTACTGTCCATTCAGTAATAAAAGACAGCAGACATATTTCACAAAGACCAGTCATGACAGTTAAGCTTTCTTAGAAAAAAATCTAGCACAGAAGTCATATTTGCATCTGTCTATCCTAGATTAGTTATGTGGCTTTTATGTTGTGATATTAAAGTTATAAATTAATTTCAACAGTAGAGAATCAATAAATAAAGAAAACTGACTGCATAATATAACACCTCAAAGAATAAGAATATCTGAATTACATTTCTAACAGGGAAAACCAAAGACTGGTACTTTTTTGAACTTCAGTTCACTTTATAAGAAACTTAATAAAGATAAATAAATATATGACACCATGGTCTAAAATAATCTATAAAACTACTGTTCCTTTGTATTTAATTCTGTGAATTGCATAGACTATTCATGTAGACATAAGAGTATGCCATAAAGTGTGCAGTTGAGTGACGATATACGAATACATTTTGTTTTTAGAAAGTACCATTTGCCCAGGAATGTCTGTTAAAGTATTCAAGAATAAGAGTGACTCTACCCTACAATCAGTCAGTCAGTCAGTCAGAGTGGGGGGGGGTGGGGGGTGGGGGGAGGGCTCTGTACACTGTTTTCTTAATATGAATGTCCCAAGTAACATCCAAGGTTGCATTTGATGTTCTCTTATCATCTCTTCTCAACAATAATATCTTTTACATACAATGAATGATACAATAATGTGTCATAACTTTGTCAACAGTATGTGGCATTTTCACTTATTAAAAGATTGTTGAATAGAACAATTTGTTTTCCTTACCCATTTCAGACATCTCTGGCACAGTAACAATGTATGGTCCATCTGTAAATTTTGGTGCGTTGTCGTTGATATCCTGCACTTTGATAATAAATTCAGATTCAGGCTCGAGTGGCTTGTTTGTCCGTCTATCAATAGCTTGGGCATGAAGCACATAGTGTGTCTTCTGCTCTCGATCTAGGCTTTTGGTTGAATGGATGTCTCCAGTCGTGTCATCAATAATAAATATAGTCCCCGCCCCTTCTCCAGTAAGAATGTATTTGACTGATCCATCACCTTTGTCGGAATTGGAGTGCAGCTGTAGAATATACACATAAAATCATATAAAGTGACATATTAAATTTCATAAAAGGTTATTCCACATAAGATCTAAAAACTATAATACTACTGTTAGCACCATTCTACTTAGTTTTTAACCTTTCCACCTCTTGCCATAATTCTTCATGTGTTATTTCTGGCAAGTCAGTCATTTTGTTCAGGGTCATTTCCACCCAGTATAGTTCATTTTTTAAGCTGGGATTTCTTGGGTCCTACACCCATTCTAGAAAACCTCCTGAAGTCAAGAATATTCTAGTAACTGGGGTGGTTTTTATTTTATTTTGTCTTGGTTCTAGTTCTTCTAATAGTTATCTTACAGAACTCATTGCTAGAAACTCTGCCTTAAGGACTAAGCCTAAAGCAGTCACACTGAGGATTGTTTGCTTCAATGACTGTAGTTCAGTCCCACCACCTAGGTTATCTTCTGTGGCCAAGGGACAGCATCATTTACTGAAAAATGAAACTGTGTACTGTGGCAGTGATAGATGTCTGTCCAGGATTACTCTACCCCTCAACAAAACACAGCCATTGTCTCTGTTTTTTTTGTTCACTTTTAACTAGAAATTCACCTTTTAGGAAGTTATTTTTAATGAAGTAATGAACTTTGGCTGATACTTCCAGCTTTTTCATTGTTCCTAACACACATTTTGTGCTATAAAATACACATAAAGTGTATTATACCTCTTCTTGAGTAGAATAAATCTTATATTGGGGAGGGATAAAAAATCACTAAGTACCCTGGTGTATTAAGAGATAACATGAAACAGCTACCCATTAAGTCTCAGTGCTTCTAACTTGACTAAAGAATTACCTGTTTAGATTAAAAATGAACATGTGTTCTCTGAAAAGGAGCAGTGATTTTTTGATAGATTGAAAGGCTTTGTGGTTTTTTTCTTTAAAACGACTGAGAACAGAATGTATTTATTGAAGTGCACAATGAGAACAAAGTGCTAATGCAGAAATGAACAGTCTCAGGTATTATGCAGTTACATTGTGATGATAAATCAGAAGAGAAACTTTTTAATTTTAAAAACTCACTCATATTCTTATCCCACTGCCCTGACTACCTTTCAGTATCTGCAATGTGGCATTACTAAATTTCTATACAGAATCTGAACAAAACAGAAGCAGAATGCCAGGTATTATTTTTAATTAATGGAACACAAGGTGTCAGTTTCCAGACTCTTTTCCATTCTCAGTTCAGAAACCATTTAGGGTTGGATTGAAAGAAAATAAGACTTTGGAGCTACAAATCATCTTTTTTCTGACTTAAATCATAAGATACAGAGGTGTTGCTATTTTCTCACTCTGTCCTTGTGTCTTTTTTGCCAGCTCGTTGTCTTGCCTTTAAAATTATCTAGCTTGCTATTTGTAAAAGGAGTAAATGTACAGTGCCTGATGACATTTTTAATCTCACATATTAAATCTACGGAAGTATGGTGTCTCACATAATTTATATCTTGTCCTGTAGTAGGATTTGGGAGGGAGAAGTCTAATAAAACTGTCAGCTCATTTAAACTTCAGTGTAACTTCAGTCAATGTACTGTATACTTATCTGAGCCACAAGGAGATCTGACTGAATAACTAAAACAAAACTGAGTCACCACTGTGGACCCATTTTTTTAAATTTTGAAAATGGAAGAAAGAAAGAAGCTGAGGAAGGGTCATTTGCTTGGCTTTGCCTTTATAGGACAGCAGGACAGTCTTACACTTTTCCTTTAAAGTAGTGATGGCCAAAATTCTGGTTACATTTCTTCTTATCTGCAGAATAATAGTGTATTCTATTAACAAAGGAATAATTCACTCAATGTAAAATGCCAGGGATGCAAACTTCCTATAAAGTCAAAGTGTTCTATGAAGAGACTTATACCTAAAAGCAAGAATAATAGGTATTCTGGTAACCTAATGTCCTGGTTTAGCCAGGATAGGGTTAAGTTTCCCCAGCAGTGGGGGGAAGCTCTAGCCGGGTTATTCATATGCCATGCTGGCGTCATGTCCGGGTGCCAGAGAGCGGGAAGAATCGGTGATCGTGTGGGTTGGCACAGCCGGTTCTCTCACTGCTGTATTGGTAGATATCTTGCTCTGTCCATTGTTATTACTGTTACTGTTATTGTTGTTGTTTGTTGTGTTGCTATTGCACTGTTGTATTAAACCTCTCTTTATCTCAGCCCCGGGGCTTTGTATCTCACTCCCTTTGTGGGGGAGGGGCAGCGGCCACGTGGTCTCAGACCCCAGCAGGGGCTAAACCACCACACCTAACCCTGGTTTGCTGGTATTCTAATTTTTCAGAAACAATCAGAATTGTTTTTCTTTTGCTGCAGGTTCCTTCTTTGATAAGATGACTCCTAAGTGTTAGTTTTTGCAAATGTTAACATTTGCCTCAGAAAGGTTGTCTCTAATTTATGGGAAAGAAACCCAGGAGAAAATTTGTATGCTCCAGGAAAATGACAAATTTGCTGAGTTTATGAAGCTATAAGGAACTCAGGTTAAAACTATCCCAAACTGAAAAAGATCAGAAGAATCTCCATCCTCATTCTCTCCTTTTAACTCTGCATACATGTATGTAAAAGCATATTCAGGTATACCACATAGAGATCCCAGCAAAAATCACTGTAGTTGTATCTGGAATTATGAAACTATGAACCAGTTAAGAAATTGGTTACATAAGCAAGAAATCCAAAGAATAAGGAACTGCTGTAGGATTTAATAAGTAAGCATTCTTCAAAAAACCCAAATATCAACATACACATGGCATTCTAATACCATAGTGCAGAAAGGCACATTCAGAAATTCACTGTGATGGCACGAGATGCATAGAACATTTGGGAAAGTAATATCATTAGATGTTTTGTGTTGTGAAGAAACAACTATGTGCACTTGTCATCAGTGAAGAAAATCCAAGTACATTTTAAGTCAGGGGGCTTTTACATCTAACAAGTAATGAAAGTTAAGAAACGCAAAAGATTTTCAGCTGATTGCACAGCCAAACAATTATATGTTATTCCTGCTAAGCATCATGTTATGCAACAAACTTCAATTGAAAAATGCAGCAGGAATGTAATTAGAAAAAAATTATCTGGGTATTAATAAACACTGAAAGCCTTCAATTTGCAACTGGGTCTTTTACACTGCAGGTGTTAGGCAACAACTGAAAACAAGAAAAAGCTAAGAGAAGTTTCTGCTTCCCTATTTGCTAGTATTTCTTATATTGTTTGAAAAATAACACTTTGAATTATGCCTTTTAATTTCTAATGCTGAATTTTAAATTCACATAGGAGGATTTTGCACAGCATTTCTCCTGCATAACAAAAGGGCCTTTCCTTTGTCATTTGTTTTATATTTCAGTTTTTCTGTAAAGATTAAATAACTGTTTGTCTTTAATACTTCCATCTCAGTACAAATTGGCCCAAATAAAAAAATATCAAGGCTTCTCTCAAACATTTATTTGGAATATTTGTTGTGCTGAAGAGAGCCCCCGGGAGTCCCTGCTTAAGACAGTGCCCACCAGATTAATGAGAGAGTCACGTCCCTGAGCATGGCGTACTTCTTTCTTTTCCCTGTGTACTATGAAATCATCTCCACAACAGGTGGTTTATTCCACAAAACCATTTCTAATTAGAATAAATGTGACTCACCACTTAGGTTACAAATACAGGGTTTGGCAGACTGCATTTCTGCAGCTGTGTCCATAATGATTTATAAAAGACAGCCAGGGAGCCAAATCTAGCTGGACAATAGTGGACTCTCTACTTGGGACTGCTGTAACTATTTCTCTTTCAGATTAATTTGACAGAGAGGGGGATGCTGCTAAACAACACAGACTCAAGCCAACCCATGTTCTGATCACCATGTTCTGTTCAGACCTAACTTGTGTGACCTGGGATAGACATCTCAACCCAGATCTCTAGAAAGGGTGTGGACATTTCATTTCAATGAGATGCTACCACCTCTGCCAATGACTACTGCAAGAACATGTATACACTAGAGGATGAGATACTTGCATGCTGTAGTAATGTGACTAAATAGCCTAGATAAACACAAAATGTGGTGTTATTTTTTCCCCTACTGTGCCAGTCAGAGACAGAAAGTTGGAACGTTGCAGGAGTCTCCTAATTTAAAAAGAAATACAAATGCATCGTAAACAAACATAATTACTCATGTTGAGATGAGTAACAAGCATTGAAAAGAAATACAAGGGAAATATGCCAAACATTAGAACACAGCTCTCTGATTTCTGTATCAGAGGTTTTAACTCTGACTATGAAAATATTACAGAAAATGTCTTTCAGTAGGTCTTAGTTTCTATGATAGTACACTTCATCTGATGATATATTGATCTGTGGTATTAACTTTTAACTGCAACTTAAAAGATTTTTTTCCCTTCTTAAATTGTTTCAACTTTCTTCCCTAAGCAATCTCAGCTTAGACCCCAAACCCTATTTTAAAAACAACTTTGCAGACCAATAGTTTGCCTAGTTAAGCACTAGAGACTAATACAGCTTGCACTCACCACTTAACCCTCTCTAGCCCCCAAGGGCTCCTCCCACCCTGCCTATGGCTCAGGACCTCATTAGAGTCCCCCAGGGTCACCAGACCCTGCCTCAGCAATGCCACAGGAGGGTCTAGTCTCCAGTTCCCCAGAGCCCTGCCCTGCCCAGCTGAGCCCACCTATGGGACCACGTCCCGGCCTGGCCTTGGCCTGACCCCGTCTTCAGAGAGGTGCCTGATGGCTGGGACTGGGGCTGCCCCAGTGGATCCTGGCTGCCCTGCTCCTGGCTGGCCCTGCCTTGACCCCCCTGGGGTACCCAGTCTGACCCCAGTACCCCAGACTCAGGGAGCCACCTCACTCTGCAGCTCCCTGACAGCAGTGTCTCCAATCTCCCAACTTCCAGCCAATGCAGTCTTCTGAATTTCTTGTGGAAATGCGGTTTATATCCTAAGTGATGAGCTGGCTTTTGAAAACATTACTGCTTATTTCGTTATGCTCCTAACATGAACATATCCATTAAATATTCTGAATCTGTCCACAACCAGAAGCTGCCAGAAAGTATTTAATTTTCATCCTGTTAGGCATTATTCCTGTCTTTATTTCTCTGAATTTTTAGGGAAAGACGAAACGGAAAATAATAGCTGAAGAACATATCTGGAATGTCACCTTTATCAGCCCAGTGGGCTCCACTTCTTGACATATTTAATAACAGGTTGGATTCAGGATGATTTATGACAGTTCCTCAATCTTTAACTCGCCTATATCAGCAGTGTATGACTGATTTTGTAGAATAGCAACCAAGGTGTCCTTGTTTTGCTAAGACTTAAACATTTTTCTTCCATAAGTCCATTTAAATGCTTAACTTTTAGTATTCCTGCAGAAATTGTAGAAGAGCTACATTTTCCAAAGGCATGATTTGAAGAGGTTTACCAAACATTTCAGTTAATGAGTTTTCTTTATAGTCTTATCTAAATTTTGATACTATGAGTCTTTAAATACTTATAATTTGATGCATCAGCATATTAACATCTGTAAAATGAATGCACAGATTGTAGGCTTCTTGCCCAGCTAATACAGTATTGTTACCACTAACAACTGCAAAGCAACCAGGTGGCTAAAGCCTAATCACAAAACCAAATGGTCAGGTGGCTACTGGCCTTACTTACCTTTCATCTTCATACACCTTCATACATCTTTTACTTAATTGTTTTAGCTAATGCTTAGCCACACCATACATCCAAACATTTAAGCATACATACTTGTCAAGCAAATGACTATGAATAGGTAGAAATTACTGGACAGTATAGAAGCAGGGACCAACATGAAAGAAACACACCAATAAATACTATAAAAACAAGCAAAAAATTGAGGAGGAAGCCAACATCCTGCTCCTGCTGGGAATGTGGGATGCTAAAAACTCACAGTGATCACCATGCTCTCCTGTGCTTGCCTAAGGAAGACAAGTTGCAACCAGGAAACCATGCATGACCAGAAAAACATGAAAGAAGCCTGGATAAGAGGGGCAGTTGTAAAGTAGATGAGTTGTCTATTACTGATTTAATTGTGTGAGAGCTTCTCACTGTTCGCTTCAATTTAACAATTTGGATTCTTGGTGTGCTGTGTGAGTGGCATTTTAAGTGGACTAGTAATGTGTTTTACAATATTTTAACTGGACTACCAATAAATTCTTGGATCTGGATATAAAATATGTGCTGTTCTGTTGAAAAAACAAAAATATAAAAAGATTCCCAAATATGTGTTAAATTCAGATCCAAGCCTGACTTGAAAAAAAATCAAGAACTGTTGCACTAACCTAATTAATTTAATCAGAGTAGAAGTAGTTATGTACATATGAGCTATTTTGAAGTAACTGCAGAGAATTAATTTAAAACCTATTGTTGACAAATAACAGACAATAAAAATAATATGCACAGAATTCCAAGAGTAAAACCTTAGTTCTGGTAGTGACACTACAATTAAGACTTTTGAATAAAGTATTGTCTTCACTTTGGCAAGCAGCATGTTCTTTCAAAGAGAGCAGCAGAACCTCCCCTTCTCAATTCTGTTGTCATTGCCTATTAATTTAACCGGACAGGAATAGGACCCCAGCACAACACTACCACAGCAAAGTCTACCAATGAGTGCCCAGCCTAGAAGAATGACAAATTTTTTCCCAACAACATGAGCTATAAGCTTTAGCAAAGCATAGGAGAATATATTTTAAAAGAAGGTACACATGTTGCTCTACTTTTGTTACACAGAACTGCTTAATGCTTCACTAAAAACATCAAAATGTAGATATGTATAAAGAATTAATGATACAACACTAAAACACTGAGTAAAAACTATTTTAATCATCTCTCTAATAAGAACTGCAATCATGTTGACTTCCTTTGATGTTTTTGTAGACACATGTAATTTAAAAAAAAAGATACAGTAACTTAGTAGTAGTAAAAAATGCATATAAAATTATTCTGAATGGTGCACACTGCAAAATCAGACTCGAGCTGATACTACTGAAATGTTCATTGTGCCTATGCAGTAAAAGTGTCCTCAGATTTGCTGCAGACTTGTTTCCTTTGGTCTGAACTATAAAATGTATTTTAATGAAATATACTGCTCTGGGCAATGTCACACCTTTTGATGGAATTCTCAGAGGGAATCATTAGCCCAGTAGATAACTGTATTATCCATAACAATGTCCACAAATCGAAAAGAAGCTATTCCAAACTCTTGTCAAACAGAGGAAGAAAATGCAGAATTGCAATTGCCCCCATCTGCTGAATGGGTTTTCTGAGATAGAAGAAAATAATTGGATTGCAATCATCCAGGAAAAATACAACTGAAACAGTATTAACTTCACAGTATAACACTACAGCATACAAACATCTGTTCTTGCAAGATGTGCTTATCTGAAGTCCGCTGCTTTGCTGCTGCTTTTAGGGAAACTGGGTAACAGCAGAAGTATGCAGGTGCATAAGCAATCACATCTGAAATAACATCAGGAGTACTAAAGCTGACACAAGTGGTCAACATTAGCTTCTATTTTCTCTCTGTATAAAAGGACTCCAGTGAATGACAAGAAGAATAGAAAACTAATCTAATCCTAAAACAAGACAATAAATGTTTATGTATAAAACTTGTTGTTTTGTTTTCAAAGATCCCTATGTATTTTTAAGAAAAATAGAATCCAGTATTGTACTTTCAGTGTACTATGTGTCTAAATCAATATAGAAGAAAAATACTACCACTCTGCTGAAGTTTTCATCTGAACTCTCTTCACAACAGTAAGATATCATGGTCATAGATTTTTTCAAGCAAGTCAGTTTTACACAGCATATTTGCTTTACAGGTTTTAAAGAGTTGGACAGACATCCTGTTGCAGAACATGCTAACTAAAGTCTTCTAGAAGTATAATTATGTAAAGATACTTGTTTGCAGGTCTCAGGGCTTAAGTGACTACAGCTCATTGAACCATTACTCTAAAACATGTCTGAAATTAAGCTGGTCTTTCAGTTTGGGTCTTATTTGAAAAAAAGATTATTTTTAAACAGAAAACAAAACAAGACTCCTCATTCCCCAGTATTGATCTAACAGCCAGAAGAGTTGTTTCAGAGTGGAAGTATTTGCTCATCTGCAGTGACACTTATGTAGAATGGCCATGAGATATTAGTGTAAGATAAGTGCTTGACTCTATCAGATCATATAGCCTTTACTCTGACTAAGTAAGGAAAATCATAAAAGGTCAAGGTTACAGAGCTTCTTAAAGGGCAGTCTCCTTAAAGGGCAAGTATCATTATCTCATTTTCAAAGAGGAGTTAATCTGAGTTTCACAGACTTGAACTACCAAATTTACGCAGAAATAAGGGAACAATTGAGATTTTAAAAGCCCTAAACCAGACTCTGGTCTATCCAGTTGTGATATCATTAGACAATTCTGAACTCTGCAGTTCTCAGAGAAAGTGGGATGGGATGAATTCCTGAAACCATAAAAAAAATTATTCCTGAAGGGCTACAGAATTTCAGATCGTTTAAAAACTCATCTTTTCAGTGCCATCAGAAAAATATTAATAGAAATAAAGAAAAAAAGAAAAGGAAAACAAGGTAAATTGAACTATGAGAGATGAAAGTCATTAAATGAATGCTTCATTGTTACATTCAGCCAAATAATTCTAAAGATCTAGGCCAGATTTCTGCTAGGTTTGTTTGCATCGTAGCCAAGAGTCTGACTTCAACGTGTATGGACAACTACTTAATACATGGCTCAATGTTATATTACTTCACAGCATTCTGCTCTGGCAATACATGACTCCTTTCTCCCCTCTGCTGTCATATGCCACTAAGCTGTGCAGAAAACTATTTCATGATCTCTAGACAAATTTACAAAATTGAGTGGTCTTCAGTTTCCAGCAGCTCCTCACAGTCACTGTCACCAAAAACTCACTTTACAATCAATAAATCTGTAATTGTGGTAATAACTCAGACTCCTAGATCCATGGAGAATGACCATAAATTTGATTAAGTTTGACTCCAAATACCTTAATGATACACTGTTACTAAAAGAAGCCCTGGCCACACTACATCACCATCACCATTGGAAGAAGAATGTTTTGTTTCAGTTTGTGTTGTTACTAATTTACGCTAAGTAGGTGCTATACCAGTATAAAGCACTTCCAAACAGTATAAAGCACTTTCCTATAAATGGGCACAAGCGTACAGTAAAAGTGCTTCAGTTCATGGTATTACTCTCTGGCACAGGCCTTGCAAGCTTCTAATTTACTGAAGCACTGCTTTGTTTGTAAATGCCTTACTGTTCAGCTACACAGAATCACAGAATTGTACAATGGTTTGGGTTGGAAGGGACCTTAAAGACCATCTAGTTCCAACCCTCCTGCCATGGGCCGGGACACCTCCCACAAGATCAGGTTGCTCAAAGCCCCGTCCAACCTGGCCTTGAACACTTCCAGGGAGGGGGCAGCCACCACTTCTCTGGGCAACCTGTTCCATTGTCTCACCACCCTCACAGGAAAGAATTTCTTCCTTATATCTAACCTAAATCAATCCTCTTTCAGTTTAAAACCATTATCCCTCATCCTATCATTACACTCCCTGATAAAGACTCTCTCCCCATCTTTCCTGTAGGTCACCTTTAAGTACTAGAAGGCCACTATAAGGTCTCCTTGGAGACTTCTCTTCTCCAGGCTGAACAACCCCAACTCTCTCAGCCTGTCCTCATAAGGGAGGTGCTCCAGTGCCCTGATCATCTTTGTGGTCCTCCTCTGGGCTCACTTCAATAGGTCCGTGTCCTTCTTATGTTGGGGTCCCCAGAGCTGAACACAGTACTGCAGGTGGAGTGGAGAGTGGAGGGGGAGAATCACCTCCATCGACCTGCTGGCCACACTTCTCTTGATGCAGCCCAGGATGCAGTCGGCTTTCTGGACTGCGAGCACACATTGCTGGCTCATAGTCAGTTTTCCATCCACTAATACCACCGAGGCCTTTTCCACAGGGCTGCTCTCAATCCACTCATTGCCCAGCCTGTATCTGTGCTTGGGATTTCCTCAACCCAACTGCAGGACCTTGCACTTGGCCTTGTTGAAGTTCATGAGGTTTGCACAGGCCCATCTCTAAGCCCATCAAGGTCCCTCTGGATGGCATCCCTTCCCTCCAGCGTGTTGACCACACCACAATTTGCCCTTAGTGAAGTCATGTTGGCTGCCTCCAATCACCTCCTTGTTTTCCATGTGCCCTAGCATAGTTTCCAGGAGCAGAGGTGAGACTGACTGTCCTGTAGTTCCCCCGGTCTTCCTTTTTTCCCTTCTTAAAAATAGTCACAAATGCAGTAAATATCAAAGTTACAAAAATGAGTCTGAGGTACTAACATCATAACTTGCATTATTTGGAGAAGGAAGTCCGATTTCATACAAAAGAGTGTTTCATTAGGACATTGAAAATGTCAAGGTCAGAAATATGCCAAGTGCATATACTCTTTGAAAACACCAAAAGATACAAGAGCATGCAAACTCACTGAATGTGTTTGGTCTGTGTGTGGTGGGGTTTTGGTAGCAGGTGAGGGGCTACAGAGTTGGCTCCTGTGAGAAGCTTCTAGAAGCTCCCAGAAGCTCCCCCAGCTCCAAGTTGGACCCACCTCTGGCCAGGGCCAAACCAATTAGTGATGGTGGCTGCACCTCTGTGATAACATATTTAAGAAGAGGAACTTGAAAGGAGGAGGAGTGGTGAGGGAAATACCTCTGCAAACACCAATGTCAGTTGAAGAAAGGAGGAGGAGGTGGGGAGGTGCGCCAGAGCAGAGACTCCCCTGCAGCCCATGGTGAGAGGACAGGCTGTGCCCCTGCAACCAGTGGAGATCCACAGTGGAGCAATGCCCACCCTGCCGGAGAAGGTGGCTGTGCCTGAAGAAGGCCGGGACTGTGAGGGAAGCCTGCACTGGAGCAGTCTGTGGCTGGGAGGACTGCAGCCTGCGGGAGGGACCCACGATGGAGCAGTTCATGAAGAGCTGCAGCCCATGGGAAGGACCCATGTTAGAGAAGCTCACGGAGGACTGTCTCCCATGAGAGGGATCCCACACTGGAGCAGGGGAAGAGTTCGAGGAGTGCTCCCCCTGAGGAGGAACGAGCAACAGAAGCAACCAGTGATGGACTGACTGCAAACCCCATCCCCTGCCCCTCTGTGCCACTTGGAGGCAGGAGGGGGAGAAATCAGGAGCAAAGCTGAGCCTGAGAAGAAGAGAAGGGTGGGGAAAAGGTGTTTTTAAGATGTGGTTGTATTTCTCACTGTCCTACTCTGATTGATTGTTAAATTAGTGGTGGTGGTGATGGTCAAATTAGATTATGTTCTTTTTCTTCCCCAACTGAGTCTCTCTTTTCCCTGTGACTATAACTGGTGAGTCATACCTCCCTGTCCTTGTCTCGAACTCTGAGCCTTTTGTTGTATTTCCACCTCCTCATCCCTGAGGGGAAGGAGTTGAGGGAGTGGCTGTGTGGTGCTCAGTTGCCCTGTGGGTTTAAACCAGGACACTGAAGCAGTGGAAAGCTACTGTACACTAGAAAACATTTCACATTTGTGACAAGGATGAAGTAGAAACACAATTTCTGTTTCCACACACTGTTTCTGAAGACTTTCTACAGATGCTCTTGACCTTCATTTCTGGTGCTTGCTCAGTCAAGCTACTCTCATTGCAGTACGTTTTATATATATATATATATATATATATATATATATATTTTATGTGCACAAAGAGAATGAAACTCTGCTTTTCCTTTCCATTTGCAGTACAGAGGGAAAAAAGGGAGCACATCTGTTGTAACAAGGTCTTCCAAAAATTCACATCTGCCCTTGCTGAACAGGAATGCCAACCTAAGGATTATTTCAGATTTTTCCAAATGAGGAAGAGCTATTAGTTCTCTAAAACCTTGATCAATGAATTCCACATTACATGTGTTCTCCATGTATATAGCTTCTCCTGATATTAAAGGGATTGATAGAAATAGCTCACTGGAGCACAGAGTTGTAAGTGTAATAATAATACTCAAACTCTTATGGAAAGTATGATTTATTTGTTTGCTTGTTTGTCTGACAGTGCTACAGCAAATAGTGTTTACTCTATGAAAGATCTCAAGACAGCATATTAATTTTTAAGCTCTGGAAAAACAACTCTGCAGTGTACCCATGTGATATTCTAAATTATATCTTTCTCCTTTGCTCTTCCTAAATAATATCGTGAAGATAAAAATAAATGTGTGATTTTCTGATGTAGTATTTGTGAGCCATGTAGAATCAACAAGAGAAAGTTTTATGCCAGGGACTCAATTACTTACTCAATTACAGAGTTTGATTAGGAAAAAAATATTATGTGGAAAAGTTCAAGGAGAGATAATTAATTTACCAGCTTCCTTTTATCCCATCCTTCCAAAAATCTTTCACGCATTTTTGGTTTTGATGTCTTTGAAGCTAATTTGCTGAGAAATTTATAAGACTGTGGAAAGAAAACAGGTTAGTTACTGTCCAATGGCTTCTATTTCAGGTGAAAAAGTTGCTTCTTTCTGAAGAAACTGAAAAGAACACACTACCACGTATTATCAAAAACTGCAGGGATCATTGTTTCAAAAGGATTTCATCTCCCTATTTTTGTGAGCTCCTTATCAACTCATGTTAATGCACTTTCCCAGGAAAAACAAATGCATGTCTTCATTATTGAGGGTTGGTTTTAGTCATTTCATTTGTCAAGAGTTCTTTGTTACATACTTTTTAAATATTAGAAAGTGTTATGACAACATTGAATATCAGAATATTGATTTGTTGGGGTATTGATTCACTGCTTCTACAGTATCTAACACTTAAAGGCATGGTTTGGCTTTGTATCTGGAATGCATTTCATCTCTTTTAAGTGGGGTACAACTTGTCTTCTTGTTGGGTGAAAATTAGATTTGTAAAAAAATTGTTCCATATAGAGTCTTACAGAATACTCTGTATGGAGTATTACAAGTCTCACAAGTGATCACTCTTCTTCTGTATCTCCCTTAGAAGAGAATATGATTTTTTTTTTTCGATCAGATACTGTTCTTCCTATAATGTGGTACTCTTGCTGTTTGCTAGAAGCAAAAAGTACTACATGACACAGGAAAAGAGCCCCTCATCATCATGATGAAGAGATGTTTCCACAAATTTCTTTAAAAAGTCACTAGTGCCTCAAATCTGTTGATAATGGAGAATGCCAACTATGCTCCTTTTGACACCTTTGTTGGGTAAATCAGAACAAGATCCCTGTTCACAGCAGAAGCTTATCACTAGCCCCCTCCACAGATATAAGTCATGCAATGACTGCAATAAAACAGTGACAAAGTGGTCATGACTGCTACAGTGATGACTGTGCTTTTACAAGTAGGAATAAAGAAATGAGAACATATCAACAGTGAATGGGAATGTAAACAACTGTCCTTAACTTTAGCATGCTTTTTATGAACTGCCTCAAAAGCTTTCTGGATCTCATATGGATGTAAACTGGGGAGTTTCAAGAATCTTTTTTATGTATTCCCCTACTTCATGCATGCATTATCACGAAGTACAATTTCTGAGCTCAAGGGTTTTTAATCAGATAATTCTTACCAATGAGCACAGGTTTTTCACAGGGGTAGCAGGCTACTGCTTCTGTATTCTTCCTAGAATCATCATGACCCCCATCTGCCCATAAACACCTGTAGTGCCACCACTGCAAGGCTTTGATTGTAAGAGAGAGTAAACCCCTCATTATTTACATTTAGTTCAGTACAACTTCTGGACAGGTAAAACACAAGTTCTGAAAATGTTTACAAACCAATTTTATATCACAATTTATGACTGGCATTTTGAGTTAACAGCATTCCTACAGAGGCCTTACATAACGTATAATTTTATGCTACTTTTTCCACCTGACAGTGTAATTACAAGTCTTACATGATATCTTTTCAGCACAGTACAGAACATTTTCATCCTTTCACGGACAACTATTCTTCATTGAGCCTGACAACACACATTCTAATAATGAGGAAAAGAAATGATGCTAGACTTTTGAAACATCAACCAAAAAACACCATGCCCTCCAATTTTCTAGAAACCCACATTTAAATTCAAAATATGCTTAATTGTTACTGCATTGAACCCACAAAATGTCTATTTCTAAAAGCAGATGTGGTATATTTTTGTATAACGGGATATACAAGAAGAATCTATGTCCATGAATCAAGTATCTGCAGATGAAACTGTGATGTAAAATTGTATAACAGTGATATTCTAATATTTCCGATTAACAATTTTTACATTAAAAATCTCCCATATGTTAAAAACATGGAAAGTATGCTGAAGATTTTATCTTATGTAGCTTATAGATATATGGATATTTAAAAATTAAACTATCTCCTCAAAGTTCGAAATTTCTCACTGAAAAAATATTTCTTTGCTGTCCATTGTAAAGTCACATATGTTTGATACTTGAACTTGCTTTCATTTGTCTGCAGGATAGATGTATCCTGACCATGGAATTATCTTGAATTTAACACAAGAAAAAGCTAGTTGAGAACTACTTTCTTCCACAGTTACCGTTTGACAGAAAGTGACCACTTACTTTAACAGAAAGTAGTTCAACAAAGCAAGTGAGAGCCTCATCAATTTACTAAAACAAACAGTAATATATTCTATATGTTACATTTAACATGAAAATTTATGTTTCTTATTAAGTACTGTCCTATACTCATCATCACCTAATTCCAATAGGGAACACTAATGTTCTCTTTCTGTACATGTAAGGAATCCCAGACACGCTGTTCCATTCACTGCTATCACTTAATAAAATACGTGACAAAAAAAAAAAAGTCTGTTAAAATTTGACCTTTCTCCAGGACGAGTATTTCAAGTACATTAAATTCCATAAACAAACTATTCACACTTTGAGGCAATATATTCCTCTCCTTAGTGTTTCTTATGTATATGCTGATGTATCAATGAGATGTCACTTATCATGAACATTTCAGTGATTTTTCTTCCCAGAGACTTTCTGACACCTTCTCCCTTCTCAAAAAATGTTCAGGCAGAATAGGATTACAATCTGTAAAGCTACTGGCTGCCAAGAAATGGTTAGGTACAAATGATACTTTAAAACACTATGTGTAAAATGATACTGAAATTAATACAAAATAGTTCAGTTCAGGAAGTAACTAAAATGACCATTAACACATTTATTACTAGATATTCTTGCTAACAGTACAAGGGGGTGTCAATGAAGAGTACTTATAGTCTTCTATGGATGTAGAGTTAATTCATTAAGACATTTTCCCTAACATACTGTCTCCTTTACGTTTAAGGAGCCCAGGAGGAAGTGCCCATATGGCCTAGCAGAAGATCCATGGGTCTGATTCTTTCACCAATACTAGCAAGTTCAAAAATATTCTTTTTCAGAAAAAAAAAAAAATAGCTTTGTACTTGAAATATCCACTGAATACAAGCCTTCACTCAGTCATGCTAAAGGGAGTAAATATTACTCATATTACTAAAATCCAATTTATTCCACATAAGGAAAAATCTAGTAGGTTACTATGTTCACTGGTGCCATAACCCTAACACAACATAGCCCTAACACCAACCCTAAAAATTTTGTACTATCAGAACGAAAAATAACTGAGACGAATGTTGGAAATGTAGTAAATATCACATTTTCTAAAAGTGTGCTCAAGAAAACTCTGGAGAAACCCAGAAATGCCTCCTGCCTCCCAACCCTTCTGTTAATATAAATAAAATCGTTGTTCAGCTACAAATCCATACCGTGGAGAATTTCCTGTGTGCGCATGAGGAGCAAACCTACAAAATAAGCATTCAGCATCACAAAAGATGCTAATGGGTGAAGTTAAACAAGAAAGATTGTATCAAAACTATTCCTCTGTAAATGTCAATGAGACACATTTTGTCTTTCATAAGAAGGATAAATTCCTGAGCTGACTTAACTTGTAGGAAAAAACTTCTACATTCTGAAGAACAGACGCTAAATACTTCCATTAGGGTTTGGTAACACTGGCACTGAATCAGTTTTATTTTATTTTAGAGTGACTTTTTATATGGATTACAGCTACTTCAAAAAGTATTAAGTAATACAAAAATATAATATAAAAGCATATTAAAAATGTTGCAGATGTCTTATATCACTTGTAATTTGTGGGAAAGATGTTTCAAAACTAAATTTTCTAACTTCCATTATTTGATGCTGGACTTTTCCTACAGATGTCCAAAATCAGAAAAAGGCAAAAATGAGTGTATTTTAAATATGTTTATTTTTATTTAATCATCAAATGATTGCTCTTTTTAAAAAAAATTAAAAAAAATCATAGGAAGTACTTCTCCTTACAAATATCCTGTGGTCGGAATTCCACAGGTCCTTACGATTTACATAAGGGAGAAGTATTTATTTCTTTGGAGGGGGGTCAGAATTGCTGCTTATCACTATCACTGACACCTTTCCTTTCTTTTAAATTATGAAATGTGGAACATGAAAGAAATCCCACGGATGCCAGTGGACTTTGAATCAGGCCATTAACACTGGTAGATAAAACTCAGGAAAACAGTTATTGTTTCAATAATAAACGTTAATTTCAAAGATGTTTGATTTATAATGCACATATTAGATATTTTATAAATATATATAAAGCATGAAAAGTTTTAAATCTTAAAATAATCTATGTCACATCATAAAGGGAGAAAATTTTAATTTCTGACCTTAGATTTTCAGAACTGAAGAGGGGTTAAAAAAGGGGGGGGGGTATGGTGGAATAATCTCCTATATCTACAGTTAGAGGACCCGGAAAAGAGCACTGAATTATTTCATTCTTTGATTATATTTTCAGGAATGTGATTATTTTACTGCCTCTGAAGTATTTGGCATTTCTGGAAACCAAACACATTGACATGGGCATGCAATGTTTTGCCATGTCAAAATAGCACTACTTAGATACCATTAAAATAATGGCAAGCTACCTGGACACACATACTAAAAAAATAAGAGTTGCTCCCGCTTCAGACACAGGACTAAATTCAAACAGAATGAAAACTGAACGAAAGGGGATAATGTGTCCTATTCTGAGGATGAAGGCCTATTGAGCTAATAAATGATATTCCTTCAACTGTCAGCAACATCTGCAGACATCATGTAGCTAAAATACTGCTTAGGCACTAAGTAGTACATGTCTCCATAGTGTTGATTCACACTAGGTCATGAATGACAGTATAAGATCGTTCTCAAAATGTTAGATGGCTATTACCTTACGAATTGCTTGCTCAGGCTCTGCTGTTTGTGTAAGCAAAGTCAGGGCAGGAGCAGGAACCTCTGAACCAAGCTGAATACTGAGCTGCAGAGTACTTGGTGGTACAGAAGATCAAAGGGAGGAGTTTTCTGAAGAGTTCAGACAGTTTTCAGAGTGGAATTACCTTTTTTTTCTTTTGCCCCCAAAAATTGCAGGTGGTTTGTTGTATTGAACCTTTATTCCAAATAGACAGATGTCTCACTCCTCAGCCCAGGATTTCAGATTCCTATCTGATCTAACTCTTGCCTTAAGTCCTTCAGGCTATCTTACATCCCTCTATGTTTCAAATACTGCCATCACACCTTTTTCATTTGATTTTCCCTCCTTTATCCTGTGTTCTCCTATGCATCCTAGCCTGTAACACGCATCTGTTTGTATGCTCCACATGCACTACAGTTCCTAAAAGCCCACCTCCAACTGCATTCTCATTGAATACACAGATGTCCTGGTTTTGGCTGGGATAGAGCTAATTTTCCTTCTCAGTAGCTAGAATAATGCTGTGTTTCCGATTCAGTATGGGATTTGGTAAGAGAAGAATGTTGATGTTTTTAGTTATTTTTAAGAAATCAAGGACTTTTCAACTTCCCATGTCCTGTTAATGTGCAGGTGCAGAAGAAGCTGGGAGGGAGCGGAGCCAGAGCAATGGACCCAAATTGGCTAATGAAATATTCCATATCATATAACATCGTGCTCAGTACGTACATGAGGGTTGGCTGGGAAGCTCTGGCTCTTCCAGGATCACAGTTTCAGGACTGTCTCTTCTCTGGGATCGCTAGCTGGGAATGGGCTGGGCATCAGTCAGTGGGTGGCGAGCAACTGCACCGTGCATCACTCATTTGTGTATTTTATTACTACTATTATTATTATAAGTATTATTTCAATTTTTATTTCATTTCAATTATTAAATTGTTTTTATCTCAACTTACGAGTCTCCTTACCTTTACTCCTCTAATTCTCTCCCTCATTCCCTGGGGTGGGGAGGTTGAGCGAACAGTTGCATGGTGTTTGGCTGCTGGCCAGGTTTAAGCCACAGCAACTGATAAACTGTGATGTCAAGGACACACGAAAATTTAAACATCAGCTTCTGGCATTTAAAATTTTTGCTGAATGATATGGAGAATTTTGGGAGGATGATTTGGTGCAAAACTCTGCAGTGAATAGAGGGTTATAGAAACATATGGCAAAAAAAAGTGTATATTTGCAGCAATATATAGATAACAATTCATTTAATAATTATAATAATTTATGCTCTTATCACTCCTGTATGATTAAACAGGAAATTTTCTAATAGAAAAATCAAAACCAAAACTGCTTTTAGAATTACAGTAGCCAATGTGGACTTTTCATTAAAGTGAATAATTCAAAGTTCACGAGCTCTCTGTGTTTCAGCCTTTCCTAAACACATCCAAAGGCTCCATGGGTAGGCAACAAGTGCATTTTCAGTTTAAAAAGATGCCCTGTCCCTCCCCACCAAAATATCCCTATTTAATTCCATGAGACGGATGCACACCTATAGCACACATGCAATCTTGATCAAGCTGAGAAAGACAGTTTAGAAATGCAAATATTTCAGAATACTGAACTCCCATTTTGCCTTTTTCTTTTGAATGGAAAATTAAGGTAATTTTTACAATTGTACATGTATTTCTAATATAAAGAAGAAAGCTTCCGGCAGACAGCTTAAAGCACAAGATATGGCCATGATAACAGACACCATTTGCAGAAGGACGCCAAGGACACAGACATTCAGTAAAGCATGAGTTTGCATGCTATCTATTTCCTCCCTGGAAGTGGTGCTTTCAGTATCATGCTGGTATTCAGAAAATTAGCATTTGAAGGAAATACTTGCTTGTGAAATTCTCAAAATGCTCAAGGATAAGTGAGTGTCTATGAAAGCAGAATTAAATTAATTATAAAATCCAGAAAATAGTTTCATAGCCCATACTACATTAGGATTAGCACACCTAGTTACAGATTAATTCCATTTGTGTCTTACAGTAGAAGGTTATAACTTTACCTCTGTGTAATTTTACTTCTTACATTAGACACACACCTCATGCTATGTTTTGTGAGTTCTGAAATTTTTTTCTCCTCATTTAAAATAATTATTTTTCAAGTTTCATTTGGTCTTAAAAATGTCCTTGGGAAAAAAAAGAAAACCTGTGAAATAGAAACAAAATACCACCTGACAATAAACCAGAAAATTTCTTTCTTGTGAATATAGATTTTTCATACCTATTCCTGACCAGCAGTAAACATGGTTTACCATTTATGAATACATCCAGCAAAAGATTTTCAGCTAGCTTTCAATTTCAGTTCCAGTACATTGACAGAAAACAATGGAAGATTTTTGCCAAACTGGTCTGGTCATGAAAAATGTTCTCACTCCTATTCTGCACAATCCTCTCCAATGATAATAAGGATATTAACATTTTTGTTAGTATTATCCAACTGCCAACAGCAGGGAGTGGAAAAACTTTTCTGTTTCACCGTTAAAAAAGCTTGTTAAAAAATCAAGTTGTTACTGCAATAATCTGTAAGTGTATCTTATATAACACCTTCCTCCTCCCCAACCTGATGTGCTTCCTTTAGTTGTTCACTTCTTTAGACAATAAAAAATGTATTCTTCATGGTAGAGAAACAGATTATTTTCATGTCTGTGCTTCCCCGCCTCTTGGAAAAGAAGAAGAGAGAGGTCATATTTCAAAACCTTAGCTGGTGAGGTAACTGGACTTGCTTATCAGAAATACTACCTACTAACCCAAGATTCAAAACACCTTTTTTCTAATAGACTATATATGTGTTCTCCAAGGATCCTCCGCATGGAAGAGGTGCCTCTGTCTGCAAAAGCTGCACTGGCTCAGGAGCTCCAGAAAACAATCAACTGGGCCCTAGAATGTCCAGCATGGACCGTACCACACCAGGGACTCCTTGGACATTTTCTGATGTCCTATGCACTTAATAACTATGAACTTAACAATCATGCTAAGATAGATGAACATTTCTATCTACTTAGTTCAGGATATGACTTCATTTTAGTTTGTGATGATTATACTTATTTCCCTCCAACATCCCCAAATTACACATGTCGTTTCAGTAGTTAATATACAAGTAACTCTGACATATAGACAACCATCTTAGACTAAAAAAAAAAAAAAAGGAAAAAAATGAGAGTGGGAGAGAAAACAAATGAGTGAATGAATGAATGAATGAATGGAATGATGCAAAAGAGTACTGATTAAATGAGACAGAGTAAACAAAAATCCTTTAGGAAAGGTTTAGTCATAGCTGGTCCCATACTGGGCTATGGTTATGGAACAGATGATCTCTTGAGGTTTCTTCCTGAAGAATTCTGTGGCCTTTTAAAAAAGCATTTTAGCTATTTCATGTATAAAGCATCTCCTTCTAATCTGTGATCTTGCCTTGATTAAGGATAGGTAAACTAGTTCAATTCTATGAATGAATCAGACTCTAACTTTCAAAGGCATTTATAAAGGGTTGAAAAAGATTAATTTTTTTAGGGAATAATTATTTCACTCTATGTCAGCAACACTTAATTTATCTTACAAGTGGGAACGCTGAAATACTACCACAACACATTTTTCTTGAGCCAAACAAAATCTGAAAAAAAACCCACCTTGTAAGATAGTTTGTTCTAGCTCAACTTTCTTAAGAGCTGTAAGGTTTGATAAATAACAGATCTATCCATTGTTTCTGTTTCTTGAAACAGCTATTTATATTTATGTTTATGATTAGCCCCCATAAGAATATCCTTACATAAAAAAATAATGTGTGATCATACCACTAATCCTGGTATTTAGAGCATTTATCATGTGTTAATTACTCTTCTTTCTTAATGATATATATATACACATAACAAGGCAATATTCTGCTGTATTCTGCATATATACTTCATGTACAACACAAGCTCATCAAGAGAACTTAGCACTTTTGAAAACAACGACAGATTTTTTACTGAAGTGAGGCTTAATTATAGAGGAACATTTAAAAAAAGAGCATATTTTGAATTCATAAGGATACATACTTAATTGTTATATGTGTCCTTTTGTCTCTTGCCCATTATTCCAACAGAGTGGTGAGACCTCCTCAAATGCTTAGAGTTCCTCCTATTAGCAGGGGTTCCATCTTTTATCCTTTTTAAGCAAAGCATGACAAAAGCTTCTTCTTTCCCTTTTGAAGCTATCAGACAGGACAAAAAGGAACAATGCTAATGCTCTTAGGCATCTGTACACTGATGGATACCCTAAAACCAGTATTTTAGTTTTTAAAATATTTTTGAAAGGGTAATGTTAAAAGTGTGAAAGATGTCAGTCAGCAGGACTACTGAACTCATAGGTACTTTTGAAAAAGTAACAGTACTGACTCTTGTTTAAGTAATGCTCCCTTCCACTCTTCCAGCAATCTGAAGATCTCAGAGAGGTGACAATGTAATTTAAGTTAGGATCATTCATTTTGGTTCATGATGGCAGCTGGTAATTTAATGGCAAGTAAATGGTGAAGCCAAAACTGATTTGAAGCTTTACCGTCTTTTCAGAGTCTTCATGGTTCCAGCTCTGGCTGTCAATCCCATCTCATCAAGTTCTACTGCACATAATTGTGCCTTGTACTTTCTCCCTCTTTTGTCTAATTACTCACCACAGCTCCATGTGTGGTCCTTCTTGTTGCCCTGAGTTATGAGAGCATGCACCACTTGCACTGCTACTCACAGGAGACTGAGACCTAACAGTATCCCGAAGCAGGCAAAAAAATCACTTTTGTCCATGAAGGGAGTACCCTTCAGCAGTGCTCTCTGCTCTTCCAGCTCCTGACTCCAGAAACCGTCTCTCCCTGCTGCCACCCTGCCCTCAGAACACTATCCTATTTCTCAAGGCGGAGCATCCCCTTCCCCTCTCTTCAAGAAAAGAAAAAATAAAATAGCCAGTTTAACTTATTTTAAGATTATAAGCATCTGTGAAAGCAAAACAGGAAAAAAATCAGTAAGCAGCCCCAATTTAAAGACATTAACACACAGAACAAAGGAGCTCTACAGAAGATAATATTCAATGTAAAAAAATACGGGAGAATTTGACCCATAAAAATATTTTTGACATCTTTGACAAAACAGGAAATAAAAAGGAACAGTAACATTTATACAAAATATAACACTGGTCTTCTTGTGGCACAGTTCTAACTAGTTTAAGTAGGAAAAGAGAAACTCTCCTCCTACTATGCACATTTTATTTTCCAGTCATATAGTTAAAATCTGAGTTGAACAGGGAATCATTTCTTCTCCCACATCTGGAGGTTCATAAATATATACAAACAAATGTGCTTAATTTCATTTCTTGTCAGGAAACTAAATTCACTATTAAAGGCCATAAATCAAGACACTGGAATCTCCCCTAATCAACAAACATGATGGTTAATTAATTAATCAATTAATTAATCAAGTTGTATTTGTTGTACATCTCACACTCATGATTAATCTAGCCATACAGCTTCTCCGTGGGTTCTCTGATGGGCATCCCAGCTCTGGAGAATGGGCGAACCATTGTCCCTTTACACTCTTTGAAACTCCCAGTGGATGAATAACATGGATTCTTTTACCAGTTACCTCACCCAGGTCCTGCTGCCTCCACATAACAAAAACCTATCAAACAAAAGTAAATTCCAAGTTTAGCTTCTGCTAGTCAGCTGAATGCTAATAAAAAAACATAAAACAATGCTGCAATGCTCAGGAACCTTTCTGAGTTCATTCAGGGTTCTGCAAAATTCCCAGAAAGTAGAAATACCAATTATGATGAAGCCCAAAGATTCTGTAGTTTAATTTCATTTTTCAGAAATACATCTAACATTTCAGATTTGCAACGTCTTGTTTTAACTTGAAAGGCAACAAGAAAAAAAAATCTAAGCAAATCTTAGAGATCTGTAGATATGGGAATTTCCCAGGAATTACATAAAGTGTTCTGCATAGCCATCAAAGACAAAGTCATTTTATTCTCATAGGTGAGCATTTTAATTTCTTTCAAAATTCAGACATGTCTCATATAAGTAATGTAAAAGCCTAAAAATATCTATATTCTTGCAAGAGGGATGGAACTGAAAGAGCTGACCCAAATCAGAAGGCTTTCAAAAAGTGATGAAATATCCTGAAGGGTGACCAAACAAGTTCACTGTAATTTTATGTCAGAACTCTGGTTGATCTGAGATTAATCTGTACAGACACTGCATAGTGACTACTTGGGCAAATTCTTTCAACACTTCTACTTCCTCTTGCTACTGTAACCTGTGTTCTGTATTTCCCACACACTTTTGACACACGTGTTTTCTAATGACTAACAGAAGAGAAACCATGTTCTTCACATGTCATTTTATAACCACATGTGCTTCCCAAAACATCTTACTATATGAAGCTGATTCATTATTTCCCCTCCGGGAGAGCTTCACAGACTAAACTTGTAACTGGTTTCTGTCAGAAACTCTTCAGAGGGTGCATGAAATAAAGAGCAGCTAGGACACAGACCTCGACACACAATTATGTTGTGTACAACTGTCCTTGATTCTCTACAGATGTGGCAAGATCTTCAAATAGAATTTAGAGAACAAATCCAATGATTTGCCATTTACATCAGCTGAGAAGCCAGTCTGTGAAATTCAGATTATTGTCACATTAACATGGTTTACTAGAGTTGTTCAGAAACTCAGTATAACCACTTATAACTGGTTAATATGTTAATATGATATTAGAGGTCATTAATTACTATATGAGATGTTACATGTACTGTCTACTAAGCTGCAGATCTCCAACACTTTAGTGTTTATGTTTTGCTAAATCAAGACAGTAGAGACACAGATTTCTCTCTGCACAGTATCTGCACATAGAAGAAAATGAGGAAATTGTAGGTGCTGAGCCCTCTTTTACACTGCATGACTACCTGTTAATTATAGGCTTCAGTGGAGTAATGAACATTTCAGAGTACAGGACTGCTTGCTAATTCCCTTGTTTTCTGTTCTTGGATTATGCCTTCAGCCATATTTGAGTAGATGCTAGTAACAAGTCTGCATCTGCCTGACGTAAAAGCATTTGCCTTTTGTAGTGCCAAGAGCCAGCCAGGGAAACTGACTGCCTCTCCATGTGTATTCAGGGGGTATATGTTAGAGCAAGAGGTCTGGAAAGATGCGACTCAACTGAATCAAAGCTGAGGAATAAACCTGGGAAATAACTACTTTTTTTCTTTGTTTCTTTTTTTTTCTTTTTTATCAAATGAATGTTGGGATGGGAAGAACAGACTTCCAGTTACGTGCTCTTGAGGAACCCAGTTTACTTCCCAATGCCTCGGTTGAACTCTTCATAGAACTAAGTTTGAGAAGCATGCTGTGAAGGTCAATTAACTAATATCTCTCAAGAATCTTTGGGCCCTAGAATGTAGGCAATACAAACCAAAATCATTCACCTTTTTTCCAATTTGTTTCCAAATAACAGTTCATGTAGTTGTAATATATTAATGTAATATTGTCTCAAAACATACATTATCTTCATATTTGGTATGTTTCAGAATGAGAAAGGTTTGAAGTGCACCAAACAGCTTTCATTTATCTTCTAGTGCCCACATAAATACACTATTCTGTTCACACATTAATGTGATCTTTCACGAGCTGCCACATAGAGCTGAGGTAATATGAAGACTGAATCATCTTTTAGCCTCTGAAGGATGCACATGAGGTCAGAGCGAGGCGATCTTTTAGAGTCACAGGTGCAACAACACAAAGAAAGATTAAAAGTAGCAAATACAGTCATGAATTGCTGGAAACTGGGAACTGCAGTCCTAGAAACTTCAAAAAGTGAAGGGAATCCAGGTGAATATTGATGAGCAAGAAGAAAGCATTTCTGCAGAATCTCAACAGATTTTAAAGTCTGTCTCCACTTCCTTAATAGCACTGCTGATGGGGGAGGGATGCAGGTGTTAGAAAACACAGTAACTATTGACTGGAAACAACTCAGCAGATGGGAATACCATGAGAAATGAGGAGCATTTCAAATGATTATTCAAGGTAAAATGGAAGGGCTGACAAACTGGAGCACTCTTGCTCTCCTGTCTGTAAACTGACACACTGAGAAGATTCCTCTTCTGCACTTACTTGGTATTCAATATGTTTAAACCTTGCAGACAATATTTCTTGGAGGAAGAGTATTGTCATTTATGTTTCCAGTTTAATAAACCAATATTGCACCTACAGATGTACTTAGGGGATTACATTGATGAAGACAGCTCCTAAACAGCAGTGAGTTTTAAATTTTCAGGGTTTTTTGGTGGGGAATAATACCAATTCTAGAGATTAGAAATGGTCCTAGAAATTCTGAAGAAACCTTAAGTCACAGAAGTAGCTTACTACTTAGTAACTACCAAGCCAGAAGAGAAACTTTTACATTTTCCCTAGGGTAGCTGTACAGTTTGATATTTGTATCACATTTCCACCTAGGGATTTTTTTCATTACAGTTTGGTACAAAAGGCTGCCAGAATAAAACACTGTTCTCCACTAGAAAATAAAATCAACACAAATAAATGCTAATATCCTATAGGTTAGAATACTTCTGAGACATGGAGCAGAATGTCTGTTTACTGTGTAAGTGGTCAGTACAAGCCTTATGAAATACTTAAGTTCTGCTGAAATACAAGCTTCAGAGATAAGGATTACTTATATTACTGTAGGATCTTATTGGTCCCATTTTTTCAGATAATATATAAAATACAGAGTAAGATCATGTCTTTTCTCCAAAAGCTACATCTAAGCACATACAAAGAAAAAGTAGCCATAGTAAGGTCACTGTGTATTAATACTGGCATTGTGTATTGCTACTTCATAGTACATCTCTTCTGTGAAAGAACCAGGAACATTAACTTTTTGACTTCCAGTCAGGTGCATTTGTATATGCTGCCTAATTAGGTGATATGCATTTCTTCTGCTACTATTAACCACTGTAATAACCATCAACATCCATAGTGAAGTCAGAGAAGTCGTTGTATTTTAGGGACACAGAAGTGTCTCTTTAATAAAAACTACTGCTTTCTGCAGTGGATTCACCAAGGGGAAAATGATACATAATAGATGAAAGACAGTATAGTACAAGTTAAAGTTTAATAGTTGTATTAATAAGAAAGTGACCACAACTAATAGCAATTATACAATCTTCACATCTAGCAATGCTTTTTAAAATTAAGATATAGGAGGAAGACAACTCTTGGTACCTCTGATTTAGGGTTCCTACATGAAGGCTTCTCAGTGGGATCTGATTTTCTGGAAGTACCAAAAACCTGCTCCCTGAAGTCAGAACTGGAAACAAACAAATCAAACAAGCCAACAACATGATTAAATTCTAAACAGTGTACTAAATTGGAGCCACTGGGTATCACTAGTTACTTGAATGATGGAAGGGTTTTTTTGGTTTGGTTTGGGGGTTTTCTCCCCACAAACTGTAGTTAATGTTATAAGTAGTACTACCATGCATGTATTTCAGCTTTTACCTGGAATCTACATCCAAGTTTTACATGATCCTTATGATTAATGATTTAAATAAAAACAAACCTTGAATGTGTCACTGTAAATTGCCAGTTTGCTTTAAGTATGAAAACTATCTATAATGAATGCGTTCCTTGAGTTCTGAAAGAAACATGTCACAATGATTTCATACAATATAGAGGAAAAATGGAGAAAATACTTCCTCCAAATAAAATGTAAAACAAGATTTGCTCATGCTATTACTGACATGTAAAGGAAAAGTTATCTAATAAAGGGGGATGGACTGGAAATGCAGAGTTCATTAGTAATAGTCTCTGACATAGTGAAGCTTGGAATAGTACGATAATAGCACGATAACAAGTGCTTGTGACATAGGTGTGTGATTGGCAAAAGTGATTTTTGTTAGCATATATTTGAGCTAAAGCTCAGCTATTTATATTTATGGACACAGAGCTCTGTCTTCTTGAATGCACGGATTTTCTGTCAAACTGTGGCTTGCTCTTAATCTCAATGTGCCAGGGTCTCTACCTGCTGAACTACCTAAATTCATTATTGAGAGACTAGTTAGGAACACTGATGTGGCATTAAACATCAAAGCATCCTATTCTAAGCAGTTTTACCAATTTCATGTGTGAAGAAGTGCATTGTGTTCTTTATTGCTCATCTGTCATGTTAGCTTTTTGGATGACTCCTACTGCTTGTAGGAAGGAAGGAAAAATCATTTCTGATTCACATTCCTCACACTACTCATGACTGTCTAGGCCACTATCCAACATGTTTCACTTCATCTCTTTTCAGTCAGAAGAGCCCTCTCCTACTCAGGTGTTCCTCATACTACTTCCAAGAAAGTAAAGCAATCCCTTCCCATAAAAAAATCCTGTACTCAGAAAGACAACAGCTGTAAATAAACATTGCAGTTCCAGAATTGAAGTTGTTAATTGAAAATGTGGAGCTTCTCAAATAATGGTGACTGATTGCCTGATACATCACTCCTCATACAGAAACTGTTCTATACATTAGATCAGGCTTGTAGCCCTTCTCAGAAATGTTTGTTTTGCAAGACTGGGGAAAAGGATAAGAAAATGAGAAGTATACTTTGCGTTTGAGACACAGGTGCAGAATCATACAATAAGATACTTGGTTGTGGTTTTTTTTTTCCTTTCCTAATCATTTCTATTATTCAATTTGTTCACTGGATTGTTTCTAAGCACTTAGCTAATGGAGGTTTATCTTAGATCTCATATAACCCTGCAGTCTTGCTAATGAGTAGTAACCGTCAACTCAGTTAAAACTGCTTAACTCAGCTGCTGCTCATGGGCCCTGTTCTACATTTATTCGTATTGAATTTCAGTCAGTCTTGGAAGAGCCCTCTGCTGCATTTATGGTTGGTCTCTTCCCATTTTTTTCTTCTCCATAGCTTAGTATAATTAATGAAATTTGTCACCTGTCTATTCACCCTGCTTTCCATAATAGTTTAAAATGTTAAGCAGTATTGGTTTTCCCCACATACAAGGTTTTGGGGTTTCTTTTTAGGTTTTGGTGTTTGTTTTTTTTTTTTTTTTTTTCCTTCTTGGTTTGCTTCTTTGTGATATTGATATTACTGTGCACTTTGGTCCTCAGATACCAAAGTAGTTTTAGATATTAATATACCAAAGTTATTGGGTTAGGTATTTCTTCTGGGATTACTGCACCAGATACATATGATTAATTACTGTTCCTTTGCTGATTTGTCCCATAGCTTCTTCTAGAGTTCCTCAGTTTGAGACGCTTCCTTTGATGAATTCTCATAAAATGACTGTGCCGTGCTCCCCAAGGTCTCCCACGGTAACGAGATTTTAAAAAGCTATTTTAGCTTTCCTGCCTTGTTTTACTCTCTTTACACCTTTTATACCCCAACTGTCTTTTGGCACAAGTCTCTGGTAGGCTTTCTCATTCTGATGTTTCTATTTTACTTTTTTTTCTTTACTATTGAAAGTTTTCTTCAAACTTTCTTTGATGGATTATTGTGCTTTACCATTAACATGCAAGATTTTTCAGTGTTTTCTATTTCTTTCATTTGGAAACAACCACATTTTTTTAAAAACTCCTTATTTTCCCTCTCTCCTGTGCCATTTAGTCATTCCAACTTCCTTTAGTCCTTCACATCTTTCTGGCAGGTGCTTTGCATTTGCTTTAAGCATTACTTAAAAACACGTTTAGCTTTAGTTCTTCTTTGGGAGATTTGATGGCTATATAATCTATTAAGCAGTCATTTATTATGGTTAGACCCTTTTGATGCTAGGGTTCAACCTCAATGTAAAATTCATTCTGTCTTCAAGAGAGTAAGTGAAGTTCCCCATTACTGCTGCATGTTTCCTGTGTTTAGAAGCTATCTGAACACCCTCAACATGTCATCAGCAACTTTGTTATTCCAGTCAGCAGGGTAATGACAATGTTCTTGTAGTTTTAATATTACATCTGAAACATCTATATAGATGCTCTTTTATCTATTGAAATAGGTTGTCATGATTTGACTCAAGGCTTTCAGACAGAAAGTATTCATATATCAAGGGTGTGCAAACACTGCTGCTATAATACTTCACTAGGTCCAAAATTATACCTCTTTGGGATACTGTTGATTTTTACAATTAAAATTTATAATTAATATTAAGTAGTAAAATAAATATAGCAATACAAATATATCAAAAAACTTATTAAAAAATGTACCATGCATTCCAAAATAGACTGTATTTATATTAATTATAAGCATGTCTATTTGTTTTGTAAACATACACAGAAACCTCTTCCTAAACAGGCTCTCCTAGTTTAAAGGCTTCTGTTTGTGGATAGCATCTCTTCTATTATCAACACATTATCATGAGAATGGCTGTTATATCCTTTGACTGATATGAAAAGATCTCTGCAGCAGAACTGTAATTATTAGTATGTCTTTTATACAAGACTTTGAAAAGCTGTATTATTTATACTGATACCTTAAGTATCGAGTATACTAATTCACTGGAAGATAACGTTTTGGCACTGCATTAAATGCGCAGATATCTGACACATACCTGACAACGAAACAGACAAGGACGTACCAATACTCCATGCCACACAAATTAATTAATACAGTACACCCCAGGTAAATCCCAATTGTAAATTTAGGAATACAATTACCCCTGATGACTGGGCTTTTTGTTTGTTTGTAACCTAATGAAAAATTTCAAACTATTGTAAGAGGAAAAGCTTTAATACAAATGTTCAACATATTGGGCAGCTACACTACTCTTGAGTAATAGACTTAGAACAAGTTCTTCTGCTGAGTTTATTCCCCAAGTCCTTTAATAATACCTTTCTACAGAGAGACATCTTTGTAACTGTCCTATCTCCTACCCTGAACAGCTCTGTATAGGTAACCTGACTTTTAGAAAACCTCGTCTAAATTCTGAAGAGAACAGACTCTTTACAAAGGGACCCAAGATCACAGGAACACAAAGACATCACTTCTGCGCTTTCTTTCCAAACAAAGGTGTTTGTGTTCTTTTCATTGTTATTTAAAATATGTTAAATTGCAGCTGATAAATTTATGGGAATAATTATTTAAATGAAAACTAACTGCTTGTCAAGAACCAACCAGAACTAACCTGATAAACAGAAAAAAGTATGAAGAAAATCCCAAATAGTGCTTTCACGTTTTTACAGGCTGGTGTTTTCCACTAAAAGTAAAAAAAAACCAACCAACCAAACAAACAAAAAAACCAACAAACCAAACACAACAAAAAAACCTGTGTATTTTAGAAATATTTACAAAGGTGATTAATCGGAAAATTCACCACTGTGATTTTAGTTTCATAGACTATGTAAGTCTTACATGATTAGAAACAATGGAAAAGTTTTAAATTTAAACCTTAGTTCTCCTGCTTTACTTCTTATTGCCTGACAAATTTTTATTGTAATGAAAAAACGTGCATGTGTTCTAGAACACAAACAACTACAATTTGAGCATTAGACATAATTCTGATACAACTGAAAGATGACATGTAGGCAAAGTATCTAATAAGGCAAAGGAGCAACTGCTGAGAATACAATGCTGAAAATCAACCAATATGAGCAATTAACTTTAGTTTTGTACAGACAACACCATGAAACTAACCCTCTGCAAACTCCACTAAGAGCCTAAGTATATTGCAGGCTCATACTCACCTTTTTTTTCAGCCATTTTGAGATGAAATTATAAATTGCTAGACCTGAAATCCCTATTCTTTTATAGCCACCTTCACCTCTTGATCTCTTCCTGCTAAAGCATGTTCTGCATGGTTTCACTTGTCACATCCTTCTAGATGGAAAACATGAGAAAATACCTAACTGTGGTGATGTACATTCTATTTGCCTAATTACCATGTTCGGCTTCCTGCAGTTTTTAAAATCTTTGTAATTCATTACACAGTAAAGACGATTATTTAATCTAGAATTTCAACCATTCAACAGAAGTGTTCCTGTCATTGTATAAAGAAGCTAAGTGGAAGTTTTCTAACATTTCCTTTTATAAATACATCTCGAATGAGTTGATAAATATACTGAATAGCCAAATGATGCAGCAGAATCTTTAAAAAGACAAGGCATGTGGACATGAAAAGTTACAGGCAACCGAACTTGAATAAGAACCTCTCTTAAGGTTGAGAAAGTACTTGAGAAGTAATTGACATGCTAATTCATGCTTGAGTTTGTCAGCATATCTTCACCTTCATCACCTATTAGGATTATCTAGTAAATATCCTCAAAAATGAAGTTACCAAATTCAAGATGAATACAAAAGGATGCAGAATTATCTTTATTTCCTCATTACCACATTTTAAAAATGTAATTGACCCACCTCAACTTTTGCAGTGTTTTGTTTGTTTGTTTTTTAAATACAGAAACTGAGTATTTTTTGAATTTTACATAATTTTGACATAATGATTGACAGAATCTATGCATACAGAGTATGGCATAAATTACAGAGAAGGAAAGTTGTGTCACACCAACTTCATGGTGGGCTGACCTTGGCTGGCTGTCAGATGCCCACCCAGCTGCTCTCTTACTCCTCCTCCTCAACAGGACATAAGCAGAAAATAAGATGAAAAAGAGTTTGTGGATCAGGATAAAGACAGGGAGACCATTTATCAGTTACCGTTATGGGCAAAACAGACGCGACTTGGGGAAAAGTAATTTAACTTATTGACAGTTAAAACAGATTTGGATGCTGAGATACAAAGAAAGACAAAAAATAAAACACCTTCCACCTACACCCATCCCCCCTTTCCTCAGGCGCACCTTCATGCCTTCATCCCTGCCTCCTCCCCTCCAAGGGAATGGGGGGCTGCGGTCAGTCCCCCCCAGCTCCTCCCTGCCGCTCCTTCCTCCTCATGCTTCTCCCTGCTCCAGCCCGGGGCCTCTCCAGGGGCTGCAGGGAAACACCCGCCCCAGCGGGGTCTCTGCCGGGGCCGCAGGGGCCTCTCTGCCGGGGCTCTGCCTGGAGCCCCTCCTGCCCTCCTGCCGCTCTCCCCTCGGGGCTCGCAGGGCTGTTTCTCCCCCTGTTTCCCTCAGCCCTGGCTGCCGGGCAGCGCTTTGCCCTTCCTTACCCAGGCTTTCCCCGAGGCGCCCGCCCGGGGCTGAGGGGCTCAGCTGTGCCCTGCGATGGGGCCGTTGGAGCCGCCTGGAACCGGCTGTGTCCGGCGCGGGGCAGCCCCGGCCGCTCCCCGCAGGGACCCACCCGGCAGAGCCCTCACTGCTTCCACCAGCACCTGGGCGTCTGCACCCTGATGCACCCACCTTCCTGCTGTACACAATGTGATTCATAGTAAGGAGATGAGGACCTTTTATAATACTTAGTCAAATTCCATTTAAGGGTCCATGGAAAATAAGTCCTTGGTCATCTATTTTCCACAAACTGGAAGGAACACCTCAGGAAGAGAAGCTGCCCTCACTTCAAAAACAGCTCCACAAAAGGGCCACAACTTGGTATGTTTTTTGAAGGTCATTATGAAAGCCAGGAAAAGTAGTAATAGACCAACAAAATGTCTGGCTTCCAGAAACTTCCTGGCAGTCACTCAAGTGGGGGAATCAATGAATTCATTCTGAGTCTGACACCAAACTACATTTATCTAAGGAAACATGAACTGTATTAGAAGCAATGCCCATTCAATCAAGCCTCTGTGTGTGTATCAATACACACATGTGTTTGGGCACACACCCCTTCATGAGTGCCCCTGGTGCCTGTGGCTTTTGGGGCCATAGACAATACCAGCCAAAACTGACAGAAGCTTGAGGGTCACAGGGGACCATCATTACCTACAAGCAATGTGGAAAAAAAAAAGGTTAGATGAAGGAGTTGAAGGGAAGTTGCTACAAGTATACTTGAAATTGCTAATGTACAGGGACCTGTAATATAAGACATTTAGTTTTAACCTTAGACAACACTTGTATTTTACTAGCTTTTTTTTTCCCTGTATTTTACTGTAATGTATATAATTTCATTTATACTTTTTCCTAACTACCCTCTGTAGTCATTACCCACTTATAAGATGTTCTGAAACCTTTAACTCCTTGCCTGGTAAAGATAAGACAGACCTTGGACAGTCTGAAAAAACTCCCTGAGTACATCCCTAACAGCAGGAACCTAAAGAAAACAAGTGCCTAAGAAGACGCCACTGTCAAGATAAGTGACTGAAATCTGGTCTAAACTAACCCCCTTGGAACAAACAGGAGCTGAAGGATGGATGAGGTAACTCTATGACCATATATGGACAATAGAGACCTAAAGTTCACTAACGGACAGTGTGAGAAAGGCTCTGGGGACCCCTAAGGAGGGGAGAAGTCCTTCACTCTATTTTTACTACGCATGCTCAGACTATGTAAATGAATTCTAAGAACTCATTAGCATAAGACTGCTTTTCTAAAAAATCTAATGCATATCTATGGTTTTTGTGTGTATTAGAGAGTTTTGTGAGTAAGTGCGTCACTTGTGGTGGAGCGATCCCCAGTGCTGCCCAGTGCTGCGAATAAAGAATACCTCCTGAAGAGTTATACTCAATTCTGACTTGAGTGAAGCTCTTTGTTTCAAGACTGTTATAATCTAACATCACTGTAAGTGTCCTGACTAAAGGAAACAGTGTATTAATAAAGACCAGAAAATTTGCAAGGGAAACCAAACAACAGCAGGAGAAGTGTTCACAGAAGTTCGCCAGTGACCACACTACATGTACCTGTGGTTTTGGGTAATCCTGGTACTCCTTCCTTTCAAACATTATTAATTTATTCTTTAATACAAACGAGTACCAGATACCTTACATTGCAAATTAATCAAAATATCGTACAGAAGCACAATTTAAAATACCTATCTAGTATTCACTTCAGACACAAACTCAGTTACTTCATCTTCTAACCCAAAGATACTCAACTTCATTTGACTGCATGTAACACTGATATCTCATTTTAAAAGCAAAAGGGGTCTGTCAAAAATCTTTAGGATACACAACAGCTGTAATGGATTAATTTCTTCATAAGGTGAATTTAAACTCATACTATCCTACACCTGTATCCCTCTATGATTTTTGACATGCACAAAGTCTGTGTGTGCCACAATATTAAGACTGTCCACACTGCAGGTATTTCCTAATTTTTGACATTTCAAAAACATAATATGAAGAAAGAACTTGATAATCTGTAGAAATTCTTGAGTTGTTACAGAATGTCAATACAGTAATTAACATCACTGAGGCTGTGTGTCAAGAACCAGTATTATTAGAGATAAGATTAGCAAGGTCATTTTACATAAACATGAGAAATCAATAAGATTCAGTTCTTTTCCCTTGAACCTCTCCAGTAATTAATTAACAGAAAAGTGTAGATGTTTTACATGTAAACATCGTATTCCTCACCACCACTAAGACAGGTTATATTAATTTTGCCACTGGCATAGCTTTTCTTGTCTTCACTGACCTAGTAAAAAAAAATCTTGTTTGTTATGCAAAAGTATAGTTTGCAGTTGGTCATCAACAAAAAAACTACTAACATACAAGGAAACAGCCACCCTAAAAACAACAGACAACTTCAGCAATGCCCAGCTTCTGCCCTAGTGTTAAACAGTATCATTTAATAAATGAATAATAGCTTAGGCAGGAACAAGGCTGGTTTTTTTCCCCAAAAAAATACTGTTGAAACATTTAAGTGAGACATGTCAGTTCCACCTAAAAGACGTTGGTTTCGTGACTATAGTGGTTCAGTGTAAAGAACATGTAAAAGCCACAGAACTTAGCTGCTGGTGTGTCAAAACCGTGAAAGGGTAGAAGTAAAGAATAACAAAAGAAAGGGTCAAGTTTTGTACAGACTTTTTCAGTCCACAAGAATCTCGGGGAAGATTAGATCACCTTGACAAAATTATTTTGAAACATTAATTGAAATAACAGCCTCCACATAGCAAACTGATGTTTTGCAATATAGAACTGACAGACTGTATAAAGCTTCCTCACAGAAAAACAGTTATTACTTTGACAGATTTAACATTGCTGTTTTGATGGGAAAGACCAAGTTTCTTCCTGGTGCAATTCCACATTGACTTAAAAGAAGTTAAACCAGGTAAACACTTTATCCTATGTCTTTGGACTAGGACTGAACTTCAGTGTTCATGCTTTCCTGTTTGTTTTGTTGGTCTGTCAAGTCAAAATGCCCTTGTCAGTCTGTATATAGACATTTTTTGTCAAAGGACTGTAATGCAAGTACTATGCTTCAGGAAACATCAGATATGGCTGAACATGCTGGAAGAAAGTCAGACAGATCAGGCTGATGAAAGCACTCTCTTCCCTTGAGTTTGATATTCCCCCAAATAACCTTTGAATGTTTAGAGATTCCAGTTTTAAAATAATAAATAAAACCTAAAGGTCCACAGCATTCTATGACTTGTAGAATTTGAGTAATGTGCCCTCAATCTCTCAAAAGAAACCAAGTAACAGTTGTTGAATAAGGGTAGGATTGCTATCAGCATGGAGGCGGCAAAGGAGGCTGAGCCAACAGAACTCAAAAAAAATCAAGTACACATGTGCGCACTTGTATTTTGAAAAGCTTTTGGGTTGGCAACAATTCCGAATTAGCTTTTTGTAAAAAAACAGTAGAAAATGAGATGGCTAACGTGATATAGGACCATATAATGTTGTGCAATACTGACCTCAGATTTGATGACAGAAGTTAAGATGGAGAGGGCACATTTCCTCTGTTTCTTGGTAAGGCTGCTCCCTGAGCAAGTGGGAGGCAGATAGGAGAATAAAGAAATAGGCACTGTCCTATACGATCAGTGTTGGGTTTCCATCAACTTCAATGGCACTGAATCAAAATGTTATTTAGAAACAGTAAGGGTGACAAGAATTAGGACCTGAGTAATCAGAGAGTAGAAAAGCATAAAGATCAAAATAGATAAAAATACTGTAAAGTCTGAGGTTAGTGGCCTAACGCAATGAAAATGCTGTAACAGGGAAGAAGATGATTTTGAGTAACCAGAGAGCAGAAAACCATAAACACCGAAGTAAATAGAAAGTACTATAAAATCTGAGATTAGTGACCTATGGAGAAACTGTAACAGGGAAGATTTTTTTTTAATTGAAAGAGATCTATTAAAAAGACAAACCTCTACTTTTTCAGTGCAAACATCTATAATCTCAATCTTTCATGGATTTCCTGAAAGGCTCTTTGGAAGAAGCTGGAGATATCTGTCTTAAATTGAATTAAAAATTGTGAAGCCAAAATCTTTGCTGAAATATTATGTGTATTCATTCAACATTGGTCTTCCCCCTTTCCAAGAGCCCTGGAAGAATTGAAAAGTTAATCTCTTTCACCCTAGACACATGAAATATGTGATTTTGAAGCTTGCAGAGCCAAAATCCCTCCCCTTTTCTTTTTACTTTATTTTCTACATAGGTCTAATACAGTATAAAACTTTAAAGAAGCAACCAAAGTCCATAAAAGAACAGAAAAATCTGTGCTTGCCTATTGAGGTTGTTATTGCTACCACTTTTTCACTAGCTACAGAGGAAATTTATTTTATCTAAGTATATTTTTTGTGAAACTAGCAAGCTAAAAGGTAGAAAATGAGATGCACGATATTCTAGATGCTGATTATGCCACTTGCACATCTTTTTACAAAGACAGGAAAATGACTAACAAGCCATGTGCAAAATCTTGAGACTATAACATCTACACTTTCCTTTTTATTTTCTTTATCATAAAAGAAAAACACTTTTTTATCAGAATAAATTTTGGAAGTGTTTGCTTATGTTTAAAATGCTGAAACATCTGATATGCTTTATTTTATGTAAACTTCTAACATTGAATACGAACATTTTAATTGTAAAACCAGTTTTGTTTCTTCCTTAGGACTTATTCTGAAGTATACATATTTTCCCCTTACTGTCATTAAATCTGAGATATGAAATTGTCTTGATATGATCAGGAAAGATTAGATTCACTCTTCTGTATTAGAACTAATTCATTGCAATGACATGTCACTGTATTACTTTGGAAAAGAATTTTGAATGACACGTCTTTTATGCTGTATTTCTGTTTTCAAGAGTAAAATAACAAATTAATAGAATTACTGCCTTGAAAATCCAGTGTAACACCTGGGATTTCTTTCCTAATTCAAATTTCAGTACAATCATTTCAGGACATTGTAAAAGCTGGTACTTTCCTCTTCCCTTTCCTGTATTCACATTCATTTAGAACTGTTCCATACTTCCTTATCTCCCCCATCAACACAATTCTGAAAATGTTTTTTAATTATAGGTAAAAATGTAAGAACTAAGTAAGTGTCACTCCCCTTACCCCCCTCATTTGTGAAGAAAAATGCAGCTGAAAAAAACTACAAAGTTGAATGCCTGAAAAGCCATTCCTATGTATCCTTCAGAGGGCATCTGAAGTGGATTAAGAGGTATATGTTCAGTATTTCAGAGATCCAAAGGGTCCACAGAGAAATCAAGTGTCAGTCTTGTTCATTATATTCCTCTGCTATTCCCTCTAATAGGATGACTCACACAGCCTCAAACCAACCCTGATCTTCCCTTTACCACTGCACATTTACTTCTCTCTCCAAAGTATAAAAGACAGTGTATATGTAGTTATGACCTGCTTCTAGTGCAACTCACTTTTAAAAAATGTCAGAAGGAGCGGATCTTCTGGAGACAAAGAGGCATGAAGGTTCAAAATGAAGAATATTATGGACTGAAACATGTACTCTGTTTCTCTTCTTTCCTAAAATTATTTTTTTCTTATTTGTTTTCCGTATCTTGACATTATATAAACTCGAAGCATGCAGAAAATGCGAGAGAAATGCAAACTATATCAGCCATAGCAACTGAGAAGTGTTACAGCTTGCAGTCCTACAGCACCAGTTTTTCCAGATTTCCTCAGGAGAATCTGCATTGCTCTGAGCTGGTATAGTCTGTACCCAACTCCTCACCAGGCCACAGTGCATTCACTAGCCCTGCCCCTGTCAGTGCTCCCAGCTATGTGTTCATTAGAATAGTTTTCATCAGAGAGATGCAAAAGACAAAAAGTCTTATATAGATGAAAGCTCAGTTATCTGGATTCAAGCTGCTTATCTGAGACAATCTGAGTTTAATCAAATTTCCAGTTTCTCCACTGCACGCACACACACATACACACACACATACTTGCACCCACAGATGAGTGGTCTGTCAGAACGAACATTATCAGATACTATTGATCATTGGGAAGTTTTCAAGACACCCTCCCCGAATAATTCATCATTTTAGAAAAAGAAGTGACTGCAGTTTAAAATTCTTTAAAAATACCTTTTTAGTACAAAACTATTTTTGGAGTTGTTTATTTAGGAACACATACCCTGAAACATTGAAGAGTTACCCCAAGTGCAACAGAGGGAACCGGTTCAGTAATCCCCAAACCACAGAAAATACTTAACACCTACAAAAGGATCATTTTTCATTTGTATCACAACCTCATTTTTCCAGGACCTATAAAAACCTTCTGAGTATGGCTAATACGGATTAATTTTTTACAGATTTCCAGTCTCCAAATGACATATTTTAGAGAAAAGAAATGATTGAGGAATGGGGATATGCTTGATATTAAAATGTAATGATGACTTGTTGTCCTAACACTTGCTGTATAACAGATGATGGCAGTATATTAATCCATCCTCTTGACAGTCATTTCACGATAAGAATGAGAAACCTTACCATTTTCATTGCAGGCCTACCCTATTCTTGTCCTCAGTGTGCATTTCCATGACAATGACTGTAATCATTATAACAGCATTGTACATAATGACTCTGCCTCTGTGATGTTACTCCCAAATCGGGTGTGAAAAATGTGAAAGGACAGTTCTCAAATGGCAAAACTCTCACCAGTGAAGCGGAGTAGTCTACAGAATTAATAATTGACAGAATTGATAGTGTGCTGCCACCAAACAGAAGCCTGGAATTAAAGGGCACATTCACATAGCCTGCCTTCATAAATTGAGGTGCTTTGCATGAAAACATCTTCTCAAATTAAAGGCATGTAGAATGAGACCTTGATAAGATGTGTACAATTAAACACAACATCAGTAAAACATCTGTTTTTCAAAATAAAAAGGAACTCATGCACAATGAGCAATACTGAAATTTTGCTAATTACTAATATTATGTCAGTCTCAGCCAGACTTTCCTTTTTTCTGAATTAAAAATATATCCCTGAGCTAATATGATTGATCTTTGCAGTAAATCAGGTCACCAGAACCATCACAAAAAATGGTAAATAGAATACAGATGTTTTTAAGTCTCACAAAGCTTCTGCAAAGATGAGCTTACTAATGTGAAGTACTCAGAGTAGAATATGATGAATACCACAGGGAATTCTCTGAGGAAAAGGGGAGTGAAATTGGTAAGTACAGAGGAAGAAATGTCCTCATACAAGGCATGTAGTCACATTGTGACCACGAAGGATTAAAAGAAATCCTATTCATTGATCTCTGTAATTGTTGCATTAATACAGTGGTCAGAGGATGAAAGAAAATATATAATGCTATCATAGGAACATAAAATTGAAAGGACCATCCTTTAGCTCACTGAATCCAGGCCTCTGTTCTTGCATGCAATCACATCTATAAATGCTTTCATAAAAACAAGCATGCTTGAAACCCCTTCAGCATTTTGTTTCCATTCTTCCTATCAGAAGGCTCTTTCAAGATCTCATTTATTTTCTTATTGCCATTCTAAATTAACTCATGGCTACCAAAACCTATTTTTTCCAGTAAAAGCTGAATCAACTTAAATGGCACTTCTCTTGTGCTTTCTTCTGATGTGTAGTTATAGAATAATACATGCTCTCCACTATTATTTGTGGGAGTAATTAAACAAACATATTTTATTCTCCACCACCACCCCAACCATAGGATTCAATTTTCTCTGTATAGCTTCATATAAAAATTCATTTTTCTTGGTCAAAAGTAATCAGAGCAGTAAACAGGTTAACATTATTTTTCCAGTGGCTTCAATACCACTTTATCTCTGTTCTGACGGTCTCAGCTTTTGCAGCTTAGTATCTTATTTACCTTCTCTAAGGTATGACAGTAGAGGCAATAATTGATCTGGTGACCAGATCTTTCTCTTCCTCTGTCACTTACACCTGACAAACCAGTAGTGTATAACAGAAATTCATGTTATTGTTCTGTAAGAGCTTTATCACATTATGGTCCTAAGGTTTATTCTGTATCTCCATATCCAAATCTTATTCATGCTATCTAGCTCTTTCCAGACAATGTTTTGATTCTCCTGCAGAGCTCTGCATCAGCAAGAAGTTTGTAAAATGTTTCTTCTATTCTAAAATCATTCATAGAAATGTTAATCAGCCCAAGATTGGTCTGGAAGCATAGCTTCTCATCCCCTTACCCATTTTAAAGGCTTCTCTTTCAATGCAACCCACTATCTCCATTTAGAAAGGTCCTTCCTCAGTTTACCTTTCTGCACAAATCTCAACAATTTTCAGTGTGCTGAAATAGTTGGTATTTTACTAAGGTTGGCATAAGTAAATAAGTTTTTTTTGGTCTTTGTGTTAACAGCATCTTAAGTACAGATGCTCCACTTGCTATTTTTAATTCAGATGATACTGTTCAAATTTGAAAGCCCTTGCTACTAGACATCTGTGGTTTCCTTGGATATTTTTCATACTCTAAGATATAATTTTCAGGATTCCCAACTTGAAGGCAAACTAAAATGAAATAATTTCTTTTCCATGCCTTCATCCCCATTAATCAACTTTTTTCACCCCTCATATTCAATGTCTTTCTCCATTTTCATTAAGGAAATTAAGGTTCATCTAGATTACATAATAAAAAATTCTATCATAATGCTGAAAGAGTATTCGGGGAGAGAGAACCTCCATCTGTCATACATCTTGCAATAAAGCTATATATACAGTTTTGTGTTATTTTAATGCAGATTTAAAACCCAAGTTATACAGACAACATTACACATGATAAACCAGACTTCAGCTGGCCAGCCTACAACTGCATCAGTATGAGCTTTATGCCTCAAGATCCCTGTATATATCAAAACATAAATGCAGGGCCTGTTCTCACAGGCTTCTGAGGAACTGTAACAAGTAACACACCTTCTGCTTTGTTTTATGAAGAAAGTCACAGAGGATTTCCCTGTAGAAGAGTCCTTTTCCACCCTATCCTCAGAGTGGAATGAATACCCTATGGAGCCTAGATTGTGTAATATTCCCTGAAGTAGAACTGGATCTTATTCTGAAATAGTCTTTAACAGGGACATATTTAAGCCCCATGCATTTGGGGTTCTAGAATCTGATATAAGAGGATCAGCTGCACTCACTCTATATTTAACTGAGCTCAGAAGAAATTCTATTTTATCATATTTTAAGATCTTCATCCTGTTTACTTTTATTTATCCTTTTCGTTTGTAATAAACACAGAAAGTATACATAGACAACTGGCAAGTTCACTGTGCATGTTTGTAGCAATCCAAGAGGTGTCCTCCTCTAAAAAAAGGAGGTGCCATCTAAGGAGATACCTGGTTTTCCTCTATCAGTGCCACATTTCAGGGGATGGGAGAAACACAATCAAAACCAAAAAGACAACGACCTTACCTTTCCTACATACTGAGGATCTGGTCCCATGTGTTCTTCTAAAACAAAGAACTGATTCCACACCCATCCACGCTTGGGACGATGATGCACTTCTGTTTCGCCTTCTGCATGTTTGGTTTGATTTCTGGTCACCTTGATGGAGCCATGGTGAGCAGCTCCATAACACCTCTGCACAAAACAGAGACAAACTAGGACTGGGCAGATACAAGATGTACTTGTAATTCTCATGGTAGGATAAGCTTCCTGTTCAAGGTTTTCTTTCTCTTGTCTTTTTCAGCTGTAATCCTTTAATAAGTTCCCAAGACAGAAGGTGAAGCCTGGTTCAGAAATACAGTCCAAAATGGGTTTTTCTGCTTGTTCATTGTTTAGCTGCCCATTTGGGAAAGCTCAAATTATATTCACATTATGAAAAGCTGACTGGAAAAACTGATATTTCTTCTGAGGTCTTCACAATAGAGTTCCACAGCCGACCATTTTCTATCTAATAGGGAAAGAAAAGAAAGCCACTTACTCATCACTAAAACCAGCAATTTTCAGGTTTCTGACCTTAGATTACACTCACAGCTGTACTAACCAGTCTTTCAAAGACTCTCATTGTAACTAAAATTTCTTCTCAATCTTTCCCGTAAAAGTGTTTTCAGATTGTTTTTATTAAAATACCTTCAGAATTAGCATGGCTCTTCCAAGCTATAAAAACATTCACATTATTAAAAACTGGATGATTCAGCACAGTTCCTTTGGCCTTTACCTGCAAACCACTGACTTGGTCTGGCAGTAAAATAAAATCACTGCTACGGTGTCATTAGATAGATAGTGATTGGTAATTCATTTCACGTAAGTTCTTGATCTTCTGTACACCACAGAGAGATCCAACATGGTAAAAAATAACAAGGCTATGACGGGTTTCCAAAGAAAGCCTCCAAAATGGGCTTTGAGGATTCTGAGTCAATGTTAGAGCATACTGACAGGAACTTTCAGTCAAAACGTGCACTTTTACACCCTGTGCTTTACATAAATTCCAATTAATATCATACCAGAACCTCACAAAATTATTTCATACTGACAGAAAGTACAGGTACTGTTGTTCAGATGATCAGTATTGTTTTTATAAAAGCATCCAAGTTCCTAGTGACAGTATTTTCTCAACTTCAAAAAGGAAAATGTAACCTTTTATACTACAGTAGTAAAACGTGAAAATATGCATGGAAGTTGATGTAGCACTTAAAGCAAAGTACCTTGAAAGAAATAAAATAACTTTTAATCCTCAGAGAAATAGTTACCCTAAGGTAACTGTCTAGTTCTCTGAAGATATCAAAGATCAGTAAATCAGGAGTCTCAAAACATGCAACTAAATCTACAAAAATTAGAACTGTCTTCCAATATTGGCTTTGAGTATCATAAAGCCAGTACAGGTTATGTAAACAGAAACACAATAAAACTAATTTTGTTTTTAAGTTTTACTGAAACCCAACAGAACCAATTCAAAATTCTAAGAACCAAACAAGAAATTAGAAATCAGATGGAAAATTACTGCAGTGAAAGAAAGCTCATCAGCTGTCTTTTGGCTGCAGATTTTTTTCCCTTATGCTTCTTTCAAATCCATAGTAATACTGGAAGCCTAACCATGCTTTCTTCTGTATTCATCTAAGTACAGTTTCTCATCAGAATAATGGAAGAATACTTCAAGACTGATGTACATTGGAAACACGCAGAAAGGACATATTTTCCATTGCTATTACTTAGTTCAGGACAGTTATGCCGAAGTAAAGGAAGAATTGCAGTCTCTTGAGGCTGAGCAAGACGTCAAAAAGAAACTCTGTATGGTATTTTCCACTGAGGAAAGAAACTTTTAGACATTTAGTATTACCCTCTTATTTCCATATCAATGTAATCTCCCCTCAACCCCTACAAAGACCAAGCTATTGGTCTGTTAAAAGCCTCGTATCCCATTTCAGAACAGATTCATACAACATGATGTATTATTACCTTCTTTAAGTACAAATGTGATTTAATAGGAATTTTTCAGTTAAATGTTCTATGAAGTCTAAGTTATACCAGGGGCAGAATCCAGACATTCTGGGTCTCACATTTTTTTTCGAACTATATACTCTTCTTCCTTGCTTTCCTTGCCTTTCTGCATTCTTTCCTGATTCTTGCTAGAAATCAGTTTTTGCCTTGAGGCATGCAATTTCCTTCTAAAGATTTCTATATTTACAGATGAGCTATTTAAATAGGTTAGTCATTGTTATACTTCAGATGTACATTAAAATTAAGCAGTAACTCACAAAATTATAAGGCTGCAGTTTTATCCATTCAAGTATTATTTTTCTTCCCTTTGTTTCCGTCTTGGGAAATGCCTGGGAGCAGTTCATAAGACTATAAGCAGTGTATAATAAGTTAAAAATGGTATATAAAGTGCATTGAGATTTCTCAGAATGGCACATTTAAAATGTATTTGAAATTATTACTACTGAACTTTCCTTTATAAAAACTGTGGGGGTGGGGGTGGTGGAAAATCCTTGCCTTATAAAAGAGTAAATATAAATGAGCGCAGAAGATACCAACAAATCAAGATTTACTATACGTAATTTTGTTCCCCCCCCCCCCCCCCCCAGAAGTCAGCCATAGAAAAAAATTAAAAAAAAAAACAAACAAGATGGAGCCTATAAACTGTGTTATTTTACAGTCTGGGTCATATATGACTTCAAACAAATAAGAGAAAAAAGCTGCAAACTATGAAGGGCTTCTTCATCTCAAAAATATTTGTTCTTCTTAGCATCAACATTAACTAGAAGGCATTGAATTTACATTTTGCCAAAACCACTATGTTATTTAACTCAATTCAGAGAGTAACTGTTAAACACCTGCCCCCCAAATTAAAGGTTTAAAATTCATTATTCTGAACAAATATTTTCTAAAACAATAATAATAAAAAGAAAGATTACAATGGCATCTGCATCTACTTCTGTTACAATCATGCTTAGAAGTTCAGGCCTTAACGGTTCTTGAATTGTGTGTGAAGGCTGGAGAATCATTTCCACTATGACAAATTCAACAATTAAAAAAGGAAGGATTTTTAGTGAAGATTCTTGTAAGTGTTTTTGCTCTGGTAAACATCTTTTAAAACCAAAGCCTAATTAATGCTCAGTACAAAGGTCCTCATTCTTATTACTCAGCACTCTCCTACTAAAAGTCTAGCATAAATTTTCATTAAAACCCTGCCCCCCCCCACCCCCCCCCCGAAACCTCAACTCTACCATGAAGGCAGCAAAGTTTGTCTACAGGGGGAAGTACAGATGGAAAGATCTTGAATAGTTAACACAGAACAGACAGTAAAACAAAGAATAGACAAACTTGAACTGTGAGTGACTAAAGAAAAAGGACTGAACTTTCTGAAATCCCTTAAACTGTTGCCTTAAGCTAACATACTGAGATGCTCACTGCTCAGTGCTTTTGTCTGCAACTTCAGATTAAGTGTCCTGCTTTATGTTTTTTGTTATAATGATGTATGCAGCTGCAGAGTAGACTTGTATTATTGCTATACCCTAGGAGCCCTCAAGAAAATGAATTGTATATCTCAAGAGACTGTTAGAGTGAGTTAAAATCAAAATAAATAATTAAATAAGATGAGGTGGGGAAGTTCCACAAGCATTGCTGGAAATCATTACAGCAGAGCAGTTACTGCTTAGTGTGGCAGCAAGTCACTATAATGAATTCCCAGGAAACCAGTATTAGCACAGTGATGCAAAATGTATATGCTTCACCATCATGAGGAGACGCATCCTTAGTAGTGGAGACTTGTCCTGAATCTCAGTGTCCCCTGTCTCCCATAATCAAACTGACCACATATTTGAATTTATCTGAAGTATTCAGTTTTGCAGATGCACAATCAGCACAGCATCTTTTGTCACATCCCTCAGGGACCCTTTTCAGTCCCATGGTGACACAATGATAATTAGTTATGGAACTTGTAATAAAATGCATTTCTTGTATACTTTCTGACTTCCCCTTCTGCACTCTGCCCTCTAGACTTCACCCCTGTCAGAACAAATTCTTCCATTATCAAAATCCAACCAGCTTCAAATCAACATTATTATTTAGATACAAATAATCAGTGAGGAAAATGTTTCTTTCTTTCTGCATTGCCTTTGCTTAGCCTATTTCCAGTGTTATATACTTCAGCACTGCAGAATGGTGTATTGACCTGGAGATCAAAGACAGAATAATGGGCTAGTATCAGAAAGAAAAATTGGATGTTATTTTTTGTTTTATCCTTCTGAATAAGAGGTTCATAAATTGCCAAGAGAATATACAGTACTCCTATGGACCTCTGGTAACTGGCAGAAGAAAGTGAAATTTCTAGGTAGATGAAGGGAAATGGTTCATCTATATTCTCTATTCTCTTTTCCCAAGGCTGGTAGAGGTGGTCTATGGGACTTTACACAAAAAAAAAGAGGCACCAAATTTTTCTCAGTCTGATTTTTCTCTCAGACCTTCAAACATGTGCACAAAACAACCAGCAGTAGGATTTCTGTGAAATGTAAGAAATCCAGCTAATACAGTTCAAGACAGTTGACTTAAAGGAAACATTAACTGAAAACAGAAATCATCAAACAAAATTCCACACAAAATATATGTATCTGTGAATTGGTATGCTGAAATTGCCAAGGGAAGTGCAAACCAGGTATTTATTTCCCTGTGCTTTTTACCTTCCATTCCCAAAAAGCTCTTCTAACTTCCACATTTTCACATACAACTCACAGATCAAGTCAACTGATGAAATATTTGATTCAGAAAAGAAAACATATATACAATATAAAGTAATATAACAGGATAAGGACAACTGCATAGGCTTAATTATTACAGGTTGTCATGCAGTATGTGTGAAAAGCTGTGATATTCTTAGGTTCAATTTACAATCAGAGAAATATATAATGTAAAATTAATTACTTAGATGAGCATACCACTCTTGCTGACACTGCCCAAATAAAGATCAAGAAAAGCAAAAGAAATGCCCTCCTCTTTTGTTTATTCTCCCCCTTTACCTCCTACCCCTCAGAGAAAGAAACAATCATACGAAAAGCCCAGGAAGAAACAAAAACCACCAGCTGCATCCTGGGGTTTGATTAAATGAAAATCACAAATTTTGGAGCATTCTAAAACAGCAAAAACAAAACTCCAGACACAAGAGTTTCATTTGGGAAAGCAAGCTTGCTGGTCCTCTGGAAAGTAACTTGTTATGCTACATAACAGAAAGAAAATTTGCAGGACAGAAGGGGTTTTGCATGTCTTAACGTTGTAATTAGATACCCAAAATTAGTCACTGCCCAGGAACTAATAAATTATTCTCCCCACTTTATTTTTTAAAGGTAACAGTAACTACAGAGTTAGCATTAAATCATCTTAAATTCATAAAATTATTTCAAATAGTAATAGATGATTAATTTTTCAACAGTATGTTGACTGACAGATGTACATGAAATAACCCCTACTTATGGGGCTCCATTCCTCTTGCTGGCTTGGAGCTCCACAGAGACAATGTCAGAAGCCTCCATTAACTCTACAGTTTGTATCACATAAGATTTCTTCCTAAGTGCTCATAGTCCAGGCTGCTTTTCAAATCTAAAAATGTCTCTTTTTCTCTCTCCAATTTTTCCTCCATTCAGGGCAAATATTTCCAAATATTCCCTTTACCCTCAGTGATATACTTCATGAGGTTTATTGTTAGATTTTTACTAATTAACATTTCTTGTTTTACTGGCTCAACCCTGTAAAATTTCAGTAACTTCTATCATAGAAACCAATATACTATTATTTTTCTGTGAAGATCGCAAAAAAATACAGCTTAGCCATTCCTTTGGGTTGACAACTGCTGAATATGTTCTTAGTTCTAAATTAATTTGAATTTCAGAGGCTTAACTGAAACAGTTTGTGGTTTTGTTCTTATTTGCATTATAGGTTTGATTTTAGACAGTTTGTACCTAAATCTGCAACACAGCACAAGTATGGACTCTTCTTTATTTCTAGCACAACATATTAGTCTTATCTTTTCCCCTGTAAACATATTATAATATGTTAATAATATCTTGAGAATGAAAAATGAAGAAGATAAGGCCAGAGACAACTTTTCATCCAGCATTAACACACTGACATTTCTAGTTTTCTTTTTTTAGTTCTAACTATTTTGTCAAGATGGAATAAAAAATTTCAAAATATTCCTTTAAAATCCTGGCTGCAGCCCTAACAATTAGCCAGCATTGGTTTGATTCAAGTTCTAGATAAAAGTTCATTTTCATTGTTCCTTGTCTTTTATCTCCAGTATTAAAGCTGCTGAGAATCCAGAGTCCCTGTTAGCTTAACAGGCATTTAAAAGTTACCTTGTTGTCTAGAATAGGTTGCTCACTTAAGCTAGCTGAGATCATAAAGTGGAATAGACATGGTATGAATAAAAGCTGTTGAGATTATTTACAGAAGAGGTCCCACATTCTTTACAGAAGGAGGCATGTGAACTGGAATTCAGATTTTGTTGTAAAGAAAGTTGGAAGGAAAGCCCAGCAGCTCCTGCAATTAAAAGTGAACAGAAATGCTGAGCTAGGGCAAGCAGCCTTGGGCAGAACTACTTCCTGATAATACCTAGGTTAAAGTAGATTAGTCAAGTGTTATATCTAGATGGTCTTCCCCAGAGGACAAAACCCCACTGGAACCCTACCTAACAGCACCGTGAGGATGAATGGAGAGTGTGAAAAGCTGAAACAGCCTTAGGAGACAAATAGTCACAAGAAACATTCAAAAGGTTTTAATGTAGCTTGTGGCAAAAGAAACTTCGGAATAGTTACTGGGCTTGCACCTGCTTTATCATTCCTTTTTAATAAACAAGACTGTCTTGTACCAAGGTCTTAAAATACCAGCTTTAACAGGAGTTCAAGGAATTTATAAAAAGCAATGTGGACTAGTGATCAATGTACTTCCTTCTGGTCCTATGTGTAGCTTATCACTAAACACAAGGTTTAATGGATTTCTTATTGGATAGCATCAACTGGGATGGATGTCACCACTGACAAAGAGTAAAAATTAGCCACATTACAGCTAGGCAACTAATCCAGCACATTATATGGCAAAGAAGATTGATACTACATGACCGAAATACAGGATACTAGGCACACTAACATGACACGAAAATAAAGATAACCTCTTTAACTATTTTTAAAAAATGCTTCTCAAAGAGAAATGGTTTGTTTTTAATCAAAAGCAACAATGAAATCTTAAAAAACGGGGGATGTCCAGTCCTTTATATACAAAAAAAAAAAAAATCGATTTTTACATATAAACCAGCAACGCCCCATAACAAAACCCTATCAGCCCTTGAAATTACCATCAGAAAAAAGGTTTTCATTGCCAGAATACAAATAGGCAGGACACATAAGATCCGTACCTGTACTGTTATATTGGAAATACATCAGAACCACTATGGAATTCAAGTTTTATTGTCATAACAGGATTTTTAAAAGTGTATCTAATTAATGCTTTGGTTAGATGATGTGCAAGATGAGCTGTCATCTGCTATGCTGCCTTTAGCAATAAATGGTTCCAGTGAGTTCTTAACTGTAGAGACGATTTAAAAGACTCATTGATTTTAGAAAATACGTTGAAGAGGGTTATTAGAAGGCATTCTTATATTAATGAACGGGTACAGGAAACTATTAAACTCTACAAACCAATGGATTTGTTACCCTGTTGAGCAAATACATTTTATGAAAGAGTGCAAATGAGTAGAGGAACACATGATCTTCCTTGAACCAAGGGAGATCTGCAAAGTTTGTAAACAAAACAGAACAAGTACTTAATGTGCAAACAGCAATACATGTAGACAGGCAATTAATGCTACAATGAATAATTAGTGAAAATATGACATTAAAACAAGATTAAGGGATTCAGTGCCTGTTCTCGTACAAAACTATTTCATATATGATAAGCAGGCACATAGCAACTTCAGGATAACAAAAGTGCTCTGCCACAATCAGTGACTGAAGAAATAATTTTTGCAACTATGCCCATATGATTTGCACGAAGAGTGACTGTCAGAACCATGACACAGTAACAACACAATTAGTCAGATAAAATCCAGCCACCGTTTTCTATAATTGCACACACAGTCATGCTAGCCATTACCTGCTGTGAAAGGAACAACTGTGAAACAGAGAGAGATGATTCATGAATCTGACTGACGTCTTTCTCTTTTCCTCAACCAGAGTCCAATCTATCTATGTTTATATTGGGAGTCCATGTAGCTAGTCAAGGATAATACAGATAAAAAGACAGCACAACGGTCCTTTTACATTCCCAAAGCAGCAGAGGCTTTTCTTCTGTGCTGTTTCTCTTCCCGAGGAACTTGCTAGCAGAATAAAGATTTCAGTGATTTCTTGAGTCATTCCTCCCATTTATAAAGGTCAGGTCACCCAATCAGAGAACAAAGAAAATACATGAGACTGATGAGCAATTACCCAGTTTAAATAGGAAGAACTTGCAACAGCTCACTTGTGTATAATCCACAAGTACTGTTTGTCCTAACAAATTATTTCTCAAAAATGAATAGCAAGAGATCCCTGAGTGCTATGGTAGCATCCCAAATGACTGGTAAAATATAAAGAAAGGGAAGGGAGGCCCCATGTAGACATTAGATGCTTAAGAAAAAGTTAAAGACATTTTCGTCCCATAGTTTGCTACCAGCTCAGCACTGTACTTGAAACTCCTTAGAATCATGTATATTATTCATTATATTATTGTTATAGAAATGTTGGTAATACATAATATACAGTATATATATGTTTCTTAGAAGGGTGATAAATATGTTATTGTTTACATAAACTTAATTCTCAGTGTTTTAGAGAAAAATATTAAATGACCAATCCTTTTAAACAAATCTTACTGTATATGCTTGAAATTTGAAAACATTCCTTTTCCAGTGTTTCAAAAGCAGTGAGAAACTATGCCTAAAATATGATATATTTCAATATAGAAAATAACTAAAACACATTTTTACTGGCCAAATATTCTCTTCATTTTGAATCAAAACATAAATTGTTACCATTGTTTCTACTTTTTTATGTACTTCACAAGATAGGAAGAAAAACAGATCTTTTGTTCCATTTTTAATGTAGCAAATTACTGAAATAATAAAGGAAAATAAAACTGAGATAAGGTAGTTAAGCCACTTCAATTTAATAAAAACATTTTTTATTTAAATAGAATGTTTTAACATTTAAAATGAGCTAGTTTTTAATGCAACTTACAGATTTTTTCCTCAAATAGTAATCATGTTGCACTGTTTATCACTGTCCACCATGATTATGACTAATTTAGCTCATTTTCTGTGTGCTAGATTCAAATGGCAAAACTCCAGTTCCCATTAGGTGAACTGCAAAATTCCAAGTTCAGCAAAGGTAAGCTTTTACTTAAAGTTCAGTGGCACTGAGCATCAACTTCTTCTCTCAGTAAGAGCATCTTGCGTATCTATCTTTTTTTAAATCTATATTAATATGGTTTTGAGTTTTAAGTGTACTAGGAGCAAAAACCCACAACAAAAATATGAAAAAATCCTTAATTACAGCAATACACAAAAAGGGGAATTTATGAAAATATTTCAGTGTTCAGAATGCCTTTTATGGACTTCAGTTTTTGAGAAATCAGCATTAGGAAGTCAGATAGTGCCCAACTTTTGACAGGTAAGACCATCTCCTCAGGTCAGTTACTGGCAAAATAATGAAAAATTTGAAGATCTTTTTTCTTATTCTTTGCAAAGAAGAAACAGTAATCTGAATTATAGTTGAGTTTGAATTTGTTTTGAGCACTTCATGAAACCAAAGCAAGTTGCTCCTGTCTTCAGTGAAATTGTCATGAGGACTTTATCTACCTGTTTTACAACATCCTGACACAATGTGTGTAACATCACAAAACCCTCTAAAACAGGTTGGGAAAGACCTTTGGGCATCAGTTAGTCCAACACCCTGCTCAAAGCAGGGTCAGCTTCTAGGCTGGATGCGACAGTTTAGCTGCAGAGAAGCTTGTCGGAAAGAGGACACATACGCTGGCCTGGGGTTTAGCTAACTGAACAGGAGGTCATAAACCATCAGATATGACAAAACCTACTGGTCGCAACAGATAACAATGTAAGAAGTTATACACAAGAGTCATGAAGAATGGCTGGATGTGAGAGACTGAAATGTCAAATGACTGTCTCAAAGCTTGCTTGTGTCTGTGCAAACCTCAAGGACAAGCTGCTGCAGCCTTTGGATTAGTCTAAGGAATGTCACCCAAGGAAGCAGGACTGTATGGAAGGATGCACCCACCCCTATGCCCTTGCAGTTGCATTGTCAGACTCCTTAAGTAAGCCTCAAAGGGGGAGACATGGACTGAGTGAAACCAAATGTTTATCAGTGGCTCCATTGTGTAGCCATTTGTGATTCTATTGTGTACGCCAGACACCATGCGTGCATTGCTAATGAACAAGTAAGAGGCGAGCATTTCTGCCCCAGAAGCCCGATGCAGCAAAAAACTGAGACCAGAGAAAAAAACCCTAAAGGTGGGCAGATATCCTAATCAGCGGATCCAATGAACTTAAAAAAGCAACAGAAAACTTTTCTCAGTGTGAACCCATCATGGAAGATCTGAAGACTGAGGACCAATGGGACACCGCTGGATCCATGGTGGTGACTATTCTTGTGACTCTATCCCATATCCTTGCTTTATTTCTGTCTTTTCCTTCCATTCTGTCCTATCGCTACCCCTCTTCACTTTTCAATAATAAAAACCTGTTTTGGGTGTACGGCATTTGACCTTGTTTGTGTCTTACTCTCGCTCTTGGGATCATATCGAAACCTCCCCCGACATTGGATCAGGACACTGGATTTCACAGAACCTATGTAAGAAGCAGCTGAACATTACAGACCATTATAGAAGAATATGGGGGCTCTTTTGGAGAGCCAAGTCTTGCAAGGTTCACACTACCTAGCTAACTATCTCAGAAATATTTTTTAAAGTTGAGACTACCTAGGAAACACTACCAGAAATACTGAGTTTGTAGAAAAACTAAGACAAATAAAGAAAAGGTTATTATGAGCAAGTTGTTTATTTGGGAGGGGACAAGAAGATGGTAAAATGGAAGAACCTGAAAGATGAAATGGGAGAGGAAGAAGAGATATAGAAGGCAGCAAATCATGTGATCAATGTTATTTAGAGATCTCTGTAGAGCAGCCCAGTGCCTGACCACTGCCATTTGGAGCAGAGCAATAATCATGGTTTTTGCACTGTATTAGTGTCTGGCTCGCACTGTCTGGTGCGCTGGGAGAGCGCACATCTTTCCTGGAGCTGGAGAGAGGCCTGGCAGCTCTTCTCCTTGGAATGATGGAGGAACCGCTGGAGGAAGCCACCTAACAACTTTCCCCTTTCAGATCATCTATAACACACGCCAGGGTTCCTCTCTTCATTTTAGACCTCCATAGATTCTGTTAAAGTTTCTGCAGGCCTAGATTAATTTTTGAATACAAATACATTTAATGAAGCCTATAATGAAGTGGTATCAGTTCATTTAATCCCTGCTTATTGTTTCACAGGTGTACAAAGTGAATCAACTCCTACAACTGCTGAATCAAGTCGTTCCTTAGATCTATACCCTTCAGTTCAAATAAAAAAGGAATCATGGAAGTCACAAAAAAACCCATAAAAGAAAATCATCTTCAGAAGTAAAACTATCACCCAGGAATCCAACACTGAAGAAAAGGAATAATTTTAAATGACACAAAGGTGAATAGGAGCTTTGTTCAACAGTCACTGGCAGTTCCAGGATTTCTTTTATGCAGCTGTAGAAATAAATATCATAAATAAAGCAAAAAGGAGACATCCATATATGTTGAGTCTAAATTTGAAGTCTGTGTTTAAAAACTTGCCTTTTCACATCACACTTTAACTGAGATCTCCTTAAGTCTTTGATTTCTTCTGTGACATTACTTCTGCCAAACATGCTATAATCACTGTCAACCACACAACATTGCTGCTAGTATGTTTTCTTACCATTTCCCTAAAAATATTTTTCTTCTACACAGTACTAACTAGATTTCTCTTTGACTGCACTCATCCTTTGATTATGTTTAGTTTTCTCTTCTCTCTGGAAATGTAAATACTGAGCATAACTTTTTTTTTTTCTATTTTTTTCTTCCTGTCTTCTTTTCTCACTCTTCCAGCTTAGTCAGTATTAAATCATCAGACTTCTCAATTTATCACTTCCATCAATAAGTGGTTTTGGTTCCATTTTAGACTGAGTTATTCATAATTCTTCAGACGGAATGTCACAGCATCCTCATAGATATCTATAGTAAAATATGTTATCTGTTAGATGCAAACAATATAACTTAGCAACTCAGTTTGCAAAGTATTCACAAGTGAGAATTAATATACAAAGCAGTCACATAACTTGCAAAGGCAGGTTTGTCCAGATGGATGAAGGAAGGACATACAGATAAATGTGCATGTGTTTGTGGGTACGTAAACAGGAAGTGTCTCTCTATAAGTAACAAATAAAAAAATTAAAAAAGGTAATTCGGTGTTGGAATTTTTCTGTGGATAATTAGTGTTGCAAATACAGAAATATTTGAGACACCTACTTTTGTTATCTTGGCAAGAAAGAAATCTCTAATAATTAGAAAAATTCCACATGTCTTACAGAAGACTGAACAGACTGAGTAAATGCACTTCTGCATGTCAGATTTTAAATGTTCTTTTACTTTGAAAGAAATCACAGCTTTGTTTGTAGCAGTAAGTATATTTATTGTCACTTTGTAGTAGAAATGAACACAAGCATCAAGTATTTACTTGTACTTTTCACCCTAGGGTAAAGCTAGACTACTGGAATGGGTTTTTTCTGAGTATCTTATTTTTGAAATCTTTCTTATGTTGGAGGATTCCCCAAATCCAGATAACTAGGTTTTCTGTGATGGGACATCAACATGAAAATGTTTTGTACTATGTAAGAAACAACTTCTGCATCTTCCATCAGTGCAGTCACTACAGATATTGAAAATTTCCAAAATATCCCAAGAAAACCTTTTCATAATTTCTCTAGTTTGCTATATTGCAAATTCAGAAAGGAATGATATACTAAATTCAGGTGAAACCCAAACCAAAAAGTTAAATGAAAAAGATCTCAAAGTGAGATCTGTAGACATGGAATTGACTGTGGTATTTTACATGATTTCTTAGGAGAGTGTATTTAAATGTTTATGCACAGCTATATTAGAAGTGCATCACAGTCTTCCAATTAAAATATATTATCAGAATTATCCTTTCTGCTATTATAATGGCAAAGCATCTTTAATGTCTGCTTTGATACTTTGAAGTACGCCTGCCTGTGATCACTCCTCCATTATTCATTTAGTAAATCCATCCCATAATTTTCAGAAATTTACATCCAAGCATAATCCAGGACCAAATAATCTGTAAGTAAAAAATTCTATAAATCCACTGAAATCAACAGGAAAACAGTGACTTCAAGGAAAAGACAACTAATTCTTTGCAAGTATTTCTGTAGTTCTAAAGTTCATTTTTTTCTAATTAAGTACTAGCATCTATAGCTACCAGAAGATAAAGGAAATATTTTTTCCGTTTAAAAATACTCTGATTTTTGAAGGCTGTATAAACACACACACATGCAAGCACCCTCCACATAGATATGCGTATGTATGTGTGTACCTATGTGAACAAAATCTCTGCAGGTCCCATTTCTTAGTAGTTGCACTGGTCTGTTACAATTTTTCTAACTAGAACTTCCCCAATAAATTCTTTTTTTACTTAATTTCCCATTTTAATTGCTCTAAATTATGAAAAGAAAAAACAGAACAAAACCAATCATTAAAAACTCTTTATAGGTGCAATTAATAAATTTCAGTTCAACAAATTAACTAATTATAACTGATAACTTCTTTAATCTTGTGTTTTTTCTAACAGAAACTAAAAATACTCTTATATGCATGCTTATTTGCATTGTAACATATGTGCATTTTATTCCTTTCTTTAGGGGAGGGGAATGGGTACAAAGAATGAGTGGATGTTTTTCTCTCTTGACAAAGTTTTTGTTACATAGTGTGGTATTTGAAAAACAGGTAAATATATAAATAAATGTGTATTTGGTAAATAACTATGTCCAGCTACCAGTGGAAGTCAATACTGACATGAAGACGATGGCAACATGTTCTTTTGTTGTTGTTGAGACTATTGTCACCACTTTATTTTTCAGGAAAGCAAAACAGTAGTTTGTCACAAAAGGACACACACAAAAAAAGAAAAGATCTAATTCTTTCAATACTGATGCATGTACTGGCATCTTCAAATGCATAGTATTTCATTAAACTCATTCATGAATGTAAGCACATAAAAGTAATTTTTAAAAAATGAATCATGTACTGATACTAAAACACACAAAGTCATCTTCCTTCTCACTCATCTTTTCAGAACGGGAAGACATATTTCCATGCTTTTATTTCAGGTTGTTCTTCCTAAGCTTCTTTTCCGAGGAAGAGATCCTGTCCTTCATTTCAACCAAGGTAGTCTTTAGTAACTTTTATGTTATTCCTCTATTATTCTTGCCTAGTTATAAATCACTTCAGAGTTCTTGCTTGAATAGTTCTCCATTACTCTAGAAATGTGAGTGTATATGATTTTTAATTTGAAGTTAAACACATGGTCTTAGGACAAATTCATGTTTTTATACAGCTGAAAAATTTCATGTACTAGTTTGTATTAAGGTTTAAACAGTGAAATGTATTAAATATACTAATCCCACTGAATTGCCATAGACTTTTTATAATGCACCTTCATTGCATTCTTGTGAAAGTTTTAGCTTCCATTCTTCTCCAAGCAACTTCCCAGGAACAGAAAAATAGGTAGATAAATTGAGAATTAATGTTTAAGCCATAACACCATCAAATCCTCAGGAACAGAAGGGGAAGGAGAATCAAGGTTAAGTAGAAGGATCACATCTTAGGTTCTGATGTACGAACAAAAAAAGACTTACTTAACTTTAGGCCTATTAATGAAAAGCTCATTCACATTAATGGGATTGTCTGCTTAAAACTAAGCTTAAAACTGAACTTTTTAAAAATTGGGTCACTGGTATTTTAATGGAGGATCTGGAAGAACAGCTTCTTTAGACAAATAACATTATATACTTAAACACACCAGGAAAATTTAAGAATGCAGCATTCAGTTTCAAAATGTGTTTGTCTTCCATTAACACATTAATAATAGTCTAATGGAGGTGAAACACTGTAAGACCATTTTCATATTTTCCATAAATAAGAGGCATGGTATGTGATACTAGGCTTTCTAATGTGGTTTGAAGGTCTTCAAGGAATCATTCACAGAATGCTTAACGGACAAAAACCAAAAGGATTCTTTGCGCTCAGAGGGTGCCTGAAAATGTAACTTACATGTTTTCTGCAACTTAGCTTTGTTTCTGTAAGTGAGCAGCAGGAAGAGGGTTTTGCATTCATCCATCATCATTAAAAGAACACCATAGTCAGGACAGAACAGCCAGAAAAATGACACTCTCACCTTAAGAGGGAAAGCATTTCACAGGAAATATCAGTTTCTGAGCAAAAACGTGTATATCAATCTCATTTTGAGCCTTATTTGACAGTGCTTACAACTACACTGTTCCCAGAGTACTCTATTCAAGCAAGTCATGAAAGGTGGTAGAATGAGGTACCTAAATGCATCATGTAAACTAACTATGGACAAGTTGTAATAAGTTATATCTTATTTATTAAAATAGTCTATCAATGGAGTTAGTAGAGAGAGCATAATTTAATGAGTAATACAACAATGACAAATAAATCTAAAAATGTAACAGTTTCCAGATAATTTTTTTTATAAAGCCTGGAATATCTGCTGTGAAAACAAATCAAGAGAAATAATAACTCAAAATTGTGTACCCAAAATTTCATCTCTAACCAACCAATCAAAGCGAGATTCAAGTTTTTCACTAGTGGTTGTTCTCTCGCATTTCAGTGTGCTGTGTTTCCTCACAGGCTATCTGCTACTTTTGATGAAAGTAAGTTAGTATTTCATTGATAAGGATACATAAATTTTGACATACACTAGCATAGATCTACTATTACTAGAAAGGGATTGGGCTGTTGATGAGGCTACTTGCAAACCTTCATCACCCTCTGAGAATTAAAAGAAGTAACAATTATCAAAACAAACTGCCACAAGCCTCAAAACAGAACAGCAGTATCAAGAAAATACCCACAGTGATTAGAAAAGCTTAAAATGCTAACAGAAGTTCATGATCCTGCTCTGATGTAGATAAAATAGCATTAAGGAAGCTTCAGGCCTATTCCTTCTTGATAGAGAAATTGTTTGCATAGGAGGCTAAAGGAACTTAGCAAATAGGAGACTAAGGGGCTACTCCAACACGTGTGTCACGAACATCTTTAATTCCCAGGTAATGGCTGATGGAGTTAGAGTTAGTATAGCAGTGATGCTCCATCCCAAACCCCACCCTAGACTGAAGAAACAACAATGAAATGTTTGTTTGTTTGTGTTCTGAGGGGACCCTTCTCTCAAAGGAGCAGAACAACACTGAGTTTTTTTCATTATTATGAAGTCACTTTCTACACATCATCATGCAGCTTGCTGTAATTTTAAAACTTGAATATTAATTTTCTTTCTAAAACTCTGAATTTTGAGGTGCTGGCATTGCTAGAATTACACATCTTGAGACTGAACAGAGTCTGTAAAAGATACTCATGTCAGATTTAAGCAATGCTGACTGGTGTTTAACGCTTATGTGTGCCCCTTGCATGAAGATGAAGAGCTCTTACATGATTATTGTAATAATGTGGATTTCTTATGCATGAAAAGGTAAACAGACACATAAAAAGAGACATATACACACAGAGATGTAAATGTCCAATAAAGGATGTCACATTCAGTACTTAATCCAAAGGTAATGAAAATAAATAAGATTTCTGTAGAATTACAGCTCTAAATCAACACTGACTTAATAGAATAATAATATTTTATAGTATTTTCCCTAAATAACAGAGAGTAAAAAATAACACTCATCTGTTCAACTTTTCCAGAGTTAAATACTTTTTTCTCCCCTCTAGAGAGCCTTCTAATATAAGGCATGGAGTTAAGAAAATAGTAAATTCAAAGTTTTATAGGATTACACTAGGTTTTGTAACAATTTACCTAATACTTTCTACAACATTTTATGAAAACAGATAGTCTTCACCTCAGTTAATTAAATCAATAGGAGGAAATAATAAAACGAGTTCAATATTAGATTACACTATAAACATTACTCTTGGAAAACACTAAGGAAAGGATTTAAAGGAGAATTATTCATTGAACTGCAGTGCTACCTTCTACAATTGTTTTCATAATTAATTGTGTTGGTCAGTTTGGAATCCAAGCTTTAAAGTAATAAAAAGTGTGCCACTTGGTTATTTTTTAGATCTCGTCTTTCAAAATCTGAATTTTTACTTTAAAAACATACAAGAAATGGTTGAATTGAATAAGGTGTATAGAATAAAAAAGAAAAAAAAGGAAAAACGTAAACAGGAACCCAAAATACTTCTAACATAGCTGCTTCCTTGATGCTTGTATTTCTAGTTCTTTTGTCTGTAAATGGGGAATACATATCAGAGCGGTTACTTTTTGTAAACAGCATCTCTCCAGCTCTGACAGCAAAGGACTCAGCCTGGGCTGCACAACATGACCAGGAATCTGGGTAAAAATGCAAATGGCTGCCTGCACTGTGCTCAGACACTACATGTACACTGATACACATGTAAGCTAATTTTTCAGAGCTCATTTAAATCTATCCATCCATCTCTGTAGAAAAGGTCAAGAACAGACCAACGCATTATTAAGTGACAAGAGTTCAACCCTATTTATTTCAGCATGTATTCAAACAAATGCCTGAGAAATCTGGCCTGCTACGAGGAGACAAAACTTTTAATGCATGAACATTTGTTACATAATTTTCCTATTTAAAACTCTATTATTAAACGATAAATATATACTATATATACACTGTAAGATAAACTGAAAATACCTCGGATAGTAAAGCATTCAAATATGCAATCTCCATATCCTCCGAAAAGCAGCAATTAATTTACTGTAGCTTATAGTGAAAAATGGATGCAAAGCATTGAGCCATCTTAATAATATTAGGTCCACTACCTAGCTATACTTTCTTCTAGCATACATCCTATTCATTTTTGCCATGCCCTTTAGATCTTTTGCCTTACATACATGAGAGAAAGCTAATCCACTTCTGCCAATAAGAAAATTTTGCCAAAAAAAATTACATAGCTAAACAGAAAAATCTTGTGAGTTGGTGTTTTTTTCTCCTTTCATGCTCTACCCTTCACTGTTTCCATTATGTGGACTGTAACTAACCAAAATCATACCGTTTTTATGTAATTAGGTATATACATACAGTATCTCACTCTAAACACAAGGAATTTAAGTACAGGGACATCTCTCGATTTCTGCATATCTAAAATCCACCTTCTACTGGGTATCTATCTTCCATCAATAGCAAAAATAGAAATCACTTCTTGACAACCAATATTGATAATTTAGATGAGGAAGTCATAGACAGATGGAGCTCCATCTCATCTACTACAGCTGCTTTAGTAATAGCACGACAGTAATGCACCAGTGACCACACTTTTTTCTTACTCATTTTTTACTGCATTTTCACCAGAGAGCAAGGATATGGGACTCCAGGGGAGCTGACTACACACACTAGTAGTAAGACACAGCCTACAAGGCATCAATCCATCAACACCAAAATAAATGACTGAAAGCAAACAATTTGAGACAGTTGTACTTCTATTTTGACACTCAACCATAAAATCCAATGCATCAAAAATGCACATGCCAGAATAACACCAACCACCAGAATAACATCAACACACAATAGCAACACCTCATCTTAATTTATCAGTATTTCTTAAATAAAAACAGTGACAGTTATGTACTAATGGTGTCAATATACTCCCACTCTGCACAGACCATCACTGTTCATCATTGATTTAACACTCCCAGAAACCATGAACCTTCTCATATGCACAGACAAGGCCCCAGATAACTAATGTCAAAGCAACCTTTCTTTATCCCTGACACATATTCACTCAAATGTGTTGTGGTTCTGTCTTGAAAAGGTCTTTCTGGAAATACAGGAGAAAACATCCTACAGACCCACAGCACAGGTACTTCCTCTCTTCCATTAAAAACTTTAACAAGAGCATAATTAGCACCAAATGTGTAGAAAAATTATTAGGTAGCAACTCTTCTGATCCTGCTGAACTAGGCAGGATTTGTACCAATAACCTAAGATCAGAATCTCTATTTCTGACAATAAGGTCATCAGCTCTCTTATTGCCCCCAAAATTCAGGCAAAGAGTTTAGAAGTCTTATCATCTTCATCATTCTTTCCAATATTTTATTGAAAGCTTTTATTTTTGCTTCTTTCATTCTTACAGTTCAATGGCTGCTGTTTAACACACAGCCTTGGCACTGATTTCTAACACAGTAATGCAACTATATCCCTATGGCAACTTGTTTTGAGATAACTTCTCAAGTCATACATCTACCAACCACAGGAGATGGCCTATATTATTACAGCCGTTCCTAAAATATGTAATATTTATTAAAAAGAACCCCCAATCTTCCATTATCAGCCTACAACCCTTATAGTGTGTGTAATTTATCAATTCTCTCACTTTCTCAGTTCCTTCCTTCCTTTCTAGCAAACCAGTATTCATTATTCAGCAGTTGAAGTTAGCTTCCACCCAAAGCCCAGGGAGATGGCAGGAGGAGGTGTGCAGTCCCTCAGAGACAGAGATATTGAACTTAAGTTTCATGGATGGAAGAAGGTTGTGGCTAGGCAAGACAGACGATTTCCTCCAACACTCCAGAGCTATTGAAATATGCAGTCTACTTCCTCTGTTTTTTTTCTCATTTCCTGCCATCTCACTTCAATCTAACCCACTTAATGGACAGAAAACCTTTCAGCTTTTTGACTGAGTCAGTTTTTCTCTGGTTATTGTGCTTCAGCTGGCTTCCCAAGGGAATGAATGAGCATCAGACATGCTACCACAAAAGAGGGAGGAACACAGCTGGGGGCCATGTATCTGATAGCAATGAGCAAGCATATTGGTTTGACTGGGTCCAATCTGCATCCCAGTTACATCTGCACAAAAAAAATACTCCATACTGCTTCCAGATAGTCCTACTCCACTAAAACACAACACTATTCCTTTGCTTCCCAAGCCTGCTGTTTGTTGTTCTAAAAGGACCAAGATTCTGTGTATTCAAAAAACTGCAGAGAGCAGCTTGTCCCAGTCAGGGAGATCTTATGTCACTCCCCTTCACTTGTGTATAAACAAAAGACACTACAATATATAAAAGCCATGTTCATAATTCCTAAGCTAATAAAACTACAACCGAGTATTATGAACTGCCTCAGCTGCTTTCATATTTTCAATTCTAACAAAAGCAAAAATTTAATTTTTCAACTAATTTGTTGAAGTAGTAAAGGATTTAAAGATATATTAGGTACAGATTTTAAATATTTTTCTTGTGTGACTGTCCTCAAACAGCAGCTTAAGTGCTTAATATACTTGCAAATATATCTAAACATTTTTAAGTGAGCTTCATACATTAGTGTACCAGTTTAGCTTCTCACATCCAAATCTACCCTGTAAGATTCATTATTATATATTGCTCTCTGCTGCAGAGATATTTTCTCCTGGGGAGAAATAGAAAGCAGTTAACACCTGCAGTTTGGAAAAGAAATTTTGATCTGACGTGATTCAAAAAAGCATTTGAATTAACAGACAAGCATGCTGCAAATAAAGTTGACAGCCATTTATAGTGTAAAACAGAATGGCATTTTTAGTAGCATGCAAATACAGCTGACAGGCATGACTTTATTCAATTAGTTCCTGGTTTCCAAGGGCAGAGTTGTGTGCACACATCCAAACTGCACCCTCTAATTTTAGAGACTTTCAATACTGAATATTTAAAACTACTTAGTATCTGAATCAATTTAACAGGATGTCACTTAACACACTTCTCAGTTTTGGCTTTCAATAATTTACTCTGTACCTCAACACTGCTCATGACCTGATCCAAAATTACATCCAAGCAGATTTCTTGGCCTTTTTTTAAAAAAAGTATTTCAGCTTCAGAATAGTTAGACATCCATGTGCGCACATTTTTATATGCTTCTCAGTATTATAAAAGTTTCATACCGATCCATCTGCGTATCCTACTTACTTCTGCAGCTAAAATAGCAGGTAAAACAGGCACTTACTGTTCAGCAGTTACAGGGCACTTCTCCACTCCTCCTTTTCCAAATGACTTGCCAAATCAAACCTACTGCCTCTTTAGCTGCTGGGAAACAAAAATAAAAAACCCACACACATGTCAGGATTCAAAGAACCACGGGAGAGGGTATTTTACTAAAAAAACAATTTCAGAGGAAGTAAAAATCAAAGTAACAGTGATATTAGCACTTAAACTTTTTCTCATAACAGCTAATAAGAATCTCTGAACATAAAATCCCTTCACAAAAATACTGTGGTGAGGCATAGAAATAACATCTTTAGACAACAAGAAAGAAAAAAAAAAAAAACAAAATCAATGATATTAAAAATATATAAATATTAAAAAAGCAAATCTATTGCCTTCGCATTAGCTCAATTTTCTATCTTTTCACCATACTGTGAACCATGAATATTTCAACAGTTAATTCATTTTTTCTAATGCCTTCTCCATTGGTCTACTGTATTAAAGGACTGGCCAGGGTTTGTGCCTACCACCATATTAGTATCACTTTTTTTTTTTTTTTTAAATTGAAAGTCCAAATATGTTGCCCCATCCGTATGGAATTAAACTTATTTGAAGAAGCTTTTGATTTTTTTTTTGTTTTTTAATAAAAAAGCTGAAAATTTCCATTGGAGAAAACGCAACTAAAAAAAAGACAGCTGTAAGAAACATATTTTCTGAAGCACATGATAACTGCTGATTACTTAACATTCCCCAAAGTTATCAGTATCAGCAAGTAATGTGGTGCTAACACCAGACATTGAACGGTTATTAGTAATTGCAATTCTAGCACAAATCAAATGTGCTGGAATTATTCCTATAAAACCAGCATGATGAAGCATTGATGATTTACAGTAAATCTCATTTACAAGACACCAGTTAGTGTCTTAGAAAATTAAAGTTTAAACAATCATTTCAGACCTAATGTATGTTAGAGATGTCTCCAAATTAAACACAATTCTGTTTCACGATGTAAAGCTTATCACAACTAAAACGTGAAATAAGAACAGTTTGCTTTCTGAAAGGAAAGTCAGTGGCATTCTCATACCTCTTGTCAACACCAGACACAGCTTTTAAATGACCACCACCAGTTACAAAATTTCTGTCTATTCATAGCAGGGGGTGGTGATGCTGAGAGACTACATGAAGAGTCCTGTTGCGCTATGCACACCCACTCCTTACACACTGCTAGGAGACAGCCACTGCACTGCATAGGTGAAAATGCATTAAAAATGTATTTTTGAAGGAAATATTCTCTGAATGAAAACAGGCATTATCTCCATCTTACAAATAGAAAAACGCAGCATGCCAAATGTCATGGAGTAAACCCTAGCTGAAAGCAGTGCTCAGATAAAATGAGGTCTGAACAACATCTGCCCACACTACTAATGTAGGTACGCACAAGAGAGAAGCACAGATTAACTGCAACCAACTTGACATCCTTGCAACGCCTTTGGGGTGGGAGACTAGAAAGCAGTAGCAAGCTGTCTGCTTATTGGCTTTAGATGTGGAAAAAGCCAGAGACTGGCTGGGGGTGACAGGATCAGTGAGGTCCCTGCTAACCACCCCAATGTAAAACCATGAACAAGGGAGCAGCAGCCACTCAGCAGGAGGAGCCCGGGGATGAACCACTGTGGAGGAGCTGGGCTGCCCAACATGCGCGGAGCACTGCCACTGCCAGCACTGAATGGCCTCTCTGACCATGAGCAGGAGCACTGTGATTTCAGTGGGTGTGAACACACACACTGTACTGAAAATGCAAGTGTATCATACCCTGCCCCAAGTGCACCCTGCCCCCAGCTGTCCTCTGGCAATATCCAGCCAGCGCAGAAATGAAAACCTAGCCACCAACTTACCTTCCAAAGTTTTTTCTTTATTTTCACAGAAACAAATTCCTTAATATTCTTTTTAAACTTACCAATGCTGCAATTAAAATTTTATCAATAAAATATATTTTATCAAGAAAATATATTTTATTTATTTTTCTTAAGGAGTAATATTTTTTTTAATTTGTGTTGTTATCATTTATATTCTTGCATTGCAGAAAACCTCAGGTTAGAGATAAGAGATCCTGTAACAAAAAAGAATGTTTCTTTTCTGAAGACAGAGTAATTTGTCAAGTGCTTAATTAATCTCCCTTCCTCATCTATTTCAAATTCATTTAATCTTTCTCATCTCCAGAATTACACCTGCTAGTGCAGCTGCTCTGCTAGGCATTTCTGTGTGTCCTCAAGTCCTGCAGAATGAACACAGTTGGAATCAGAAGACAGTGTTAGGGGGGCACAAACCATGACACCGGTGTGGTGGTTCCACTGCTCTGGTTCCCAAGGGTAATTCACAAAAAATAAAATATTACCAATACAGACTTTGCATTAGTGACCTGGGAAGAAAGGTCAAGGAATAGAAAGGGCAAAACACTTTTCTATTCTCTTTTTTAGAACTCATGGAGAGATAAAGGGGAAGGAGATTGCAAACCACCAACAGAAAAGCAGAAGAGGCAAAGCAAGGCCATGGGGCTACCAATCGGTTTTGCCATGAGATCACAGGGAAAAGTACAGGTGAGAGTTGCTATGAGAGCCCTTTCTTCCACAGAAACATCAGGCAGCACCTGAGTGAACAGTTGCCTGTCTCAACTTCTTCCCTTGCTCACTTTCCCCTGCTGGTTCAATCCAAATGCTTTCATGTCAACTCTTAAATACAGGATATTTTTTTTTTTTTTTAATGGGAAAAGCACAGTATGGAAATATGCAAGATGAGGTAAAAAGGCTGCAGTGAGTTAAACTTGTATATCAAGCACTATTCACTGGAAAATATTTTTTTAAATATGATAATTATTCCTGTTAAATAACATTTAATGATTACATATGAAGCTGGAGACAATACTCAGAACAGATTACTCTGCAAAACAGGATAATAAAGAGAAAAAAAATCTCAGCAATAAAATTAGAAACTTAAGAGTTTCAAGTACCATGCTGTTAGCATCCCAAGCCCTACAGTCCCAGGGCTTTTGCAGCATTCCAACTGATAACTACATTAATTAGAAAAGAAAAATTCCAAACTCCTTTTTATAGAATGTCAAAACTCTGTATTTTATTTACCAGAGAATTAAAAGCTAACTCGAATTTGCTTTCTCTAAAAACCCCCATAAATTTCTCCTGCAGCCTTTGATTTCCCCTATCCCTTTGCAAAGGGTTACAATGGAATATCTTTTGGAGAGGAAATAGTTGTTGCTTTTTATTTAGTTCTCCTTTGCATCCCACAAAACGAATTGCACCAGTGAATTTTCATCTAAAGAAGAATAGAAAACAGAAATGAGTAATTTGACAATACTTAATAAAATATTTAAATAACTTTTAATATATAAGAAATTCTTTTTCTCCTTTCTGGATTGCAGTATAATCATCAGATGAAAACCATAGTCATATATAGAAATTAGACACTGTTTTCAAAAGAGTGAAAACCAGTTTATTAACACTGTTCTTATTTTTAGTCCTGTTATTTTGCCTTGAAATTATAGGTGGTATCAATATTGTACAGATCTATTTTCTTACCGGTATCCCAGTAAGATTCTAGAGGAAATAAACCACAACTGATGTTTTGCTATGCAAATTTCACAGAATCACAGAATTCTGTACCAAATACACAGAATTTTGTACTAAGGATTCCTAAACCTCCCAAAACCTACAGTTTGAAGCAATACTGTTACAGCAACTAAAGCAGTGAAGTTGCTCATACTTATATATTTAACAAACTGAGTTTGAACCATATTGAATAAAAATCATTCTACAGAAAAGTGATGGGCTGAAAGAAGTGTTGGTGACTTTTCAGTGTGACCACTGTGGGAGCAACTGCTTAGCATAAGGAAAGGGTTAGCTAAGGAACTGGGCAGGAAATGAAAAAAATGAGTTATCAAGGAGATCAGTAGCACCTGGAGCAGTAAGATGTTAGGTCAGCTCAATGGATTTAGGAGCCTAAGACAAATTCGTTCAATACTAAACTGTAGAACGACAATCTGAAAGGGCTCTCTTCAACATTCTGATATTTTCTGCTTGCTTTTTATCAGTAAATGATAAAAAGAGAGTGGGCTAAACAATCTACCCAATAGGTAGATTGGCTCTTAACACTCAATCTGTAATGGCTGGATCTCATCCACCTACATGTCTGTTACCTTCTATATTCCAAAGAGTGTTGTGTATCTTTTGCATTAAAAAGGCCTGAATGAAATTTTTTAAACCATTTTTAAACTATGTAACCTGCTTTTCCTTCAATAGTTTAGTACAACATAACATAAGGTGTATTTTGAAATTTATTTTTAAAAAATTGATCTAGAATTGGGGAAAAAAATAGAAAGAATGTGTTTATGTTCTTGACATCTAGCAAAATAAAGCATGACAAATTCCATCAGTTACTGCAACTACACCCATTTAAATCAAATGCAGGAATGTTCAACTACTCACAGTGACATCAAGAGATATTAGTTCATAACTCTGTTTATAAACATTAGGGTAATTCCTGCAGGTTTTTTGGGTTGAGGTCTGGGATTTCTCTGTTCTTTCTAAAATGAAAATATGCTCCGTAATTTCTAGTAGACACTGTTGTAATACCAAATGTAGTGTGTCTATTTATCATACCAACTCATTAACTTTGCTTATTCCTGTCAGTTCTTAAGCTTGCCTTCCTCATCCTGCATCCTTTCTTTATTGTGTAAGAGTTTTATTGATATTATTATAATTAAGACTAGAAATTTAAACTCCAGAAATGGCTTAGCTTTTCCAGTGCCAATTTTATTCTCAGGCAGAAATAAAAAGCCCTTTAAGTGATTTCAGAAACCAATTACTTTATTTCAAACCATCCATGTATAGTATCTCTTAGTAGCTGCTGAATACTCTGGATTCCTACAGATGTCCTTCATAATGTTATAATTCTGGTAGTTCTTAGTGAAGAATATAGTTAGTATGAACTAACCATCTGGTTTGTATCATTAATATTTTCCCAATCATTCTGTAGAAAATTACAGTGTAGCATCACAAATCCAATTACAAATACACATAATGATAATCTCTGCTAGCAGAATGACCCTAGATGATCCTCTGGAAATCTAAAATATTTATAATATGTGGGCACAGTAAAAAAGAAAATATTCCAAGTAACAGAAGTATTTTCTGTACTTGCTAAGGAAAGGCTACTTATATATTCATCAGTCCTGACAGTGACTGACAGAGCAAACCTTTAGGAAACAACTTCTAGGAATCAAATTGAAGTGATGAAATGCTGGTTCTGATATGGTTATTTAAATTATTTCTGAAGTCACCTCTGCCACTGTACAGTAGTTACTACCAGGGAGGAACAAACATTGTATGTGGTTATTCCTTTCACTTGTGATTAAAGGAAAAAAAAAATAAAAGTCCTAAGCAATTTAGTACATCTTTTGACCAAGCATTAGACAAACTGGAGAGTGTGTGATCAAAGCCTTTACTTGAACTGTGTAAGGCTTCATCCCTTATGTGGCTCCAGTAATTACAGTGGTCTTACAACAGGAACAGACTAAAGCTCATTGTACAGAGCAGAACACACAGTGCTACATTTTGTAAACCGCTACATATTTCTGATCAGAGCAAGCAGTTATGTTTTAACTCATATTCCAACTGTGTCAACAGAAAAGCTCCTGGAAGATTAAAAAAAGTAGTTCAGCACTGCTTTTTATGTCTTCAAGCAAATGGAACATACAGATAACAATATAAAATAATAGAACAGATATTATCATTTAAGTTTAAAGTGAGCAAGGCTGTTTTTTAACTTTTCTCTGATTCTTGCCTGAGATGCAGCAGAGTAAGGTAACTAAGATCATTTGCCATTAGCAAAGATTAAGGTTGGAAGCTTTCAGGTCTCTGTTAGGTGCATGCATTCCCCAGTGTGCTGTTCTTGTTTCTATACTTAGCTGGAATCCCACTGAGCAAATGGATTGTATGTGCAAGACCAGGATGAAATCAGGCTTTTAGTGCGCAGCTTTTCTACCTACACTGGCTGGGGAGAAAAAAAAGAACATTTAAAGCATAAAAGAATGAATATAAATCATTTTGGGGAATCTATTTACTAAGCAAATGTGTAACAGGTTTTAGAAAACCGCAACTGAGGTTTATATGTAATCAACATTAACTAAATACTTATGGCATAACATATAATCAGTAAAGTTCAAGAAGTAGGGAAGATAAATTAGCTGATAAGCCACCTAACTCTCTTTTCAGCAGTGTTTAGTCACCACAAAAACAGAGCAAACAAAATTAGCTCAATAACATGAACTAGCTCTCACCTGACATCAGCATTTCTAAACTCTGGTATCTAGAAAAAAAACCAGCAGATCCAGGGAAAGTGCCCCGTAACCTCCAGGCTCTGTTTGCATTCCACATACAGAAGCTGAGGAATCCTGAAACTTACTTTGGTGCCTCTTGCTATGACACTGAGGCATGAACACATGGTGTAGGCAGGCTCCTAACTCCATAGATATAAAGTCCACAGGGTCTGGAAAGACTGATCCACAACACCTTAACATGAATTCAGGCAAAGGTCTACAAAAACTGTCTACGAAATTAATCAAGCCAAACATGTTTCTGATTGTTTTGACTTGAGGTACTCAATGCCTTCTTCACTTCAGTCTTTATTGGAAAGACTGGCCTTCAGGAATCACAGGTCCCTTAGGCCAGTGGCAAAGTCTGGAGTAAGGAAGACACCCTTCATGGAGGAGAATCAGGTTAGGGAACTTTTAAACAATCTGGACCTACGTAAGTCCATGAAGCCTGACAGGAAGCACCCCTGAATACTGAGGGAGCTGACTGATGTCATTGTGAGGCCACTCAATTACCTTTGAAAGCTTGTGGCAATCAGGAGAGGTTCCTGAAGACTGGAAGAAAGCAAATGTCACTCATATCTTCAAGAAGGACAAGAATCCAGGAAACTATGGGCTGGTCAACCTCACCTCAATCACTGGGATGGTGATAGAGATCTAATCCTGGAAACTATTTCCAGGGATATGAAGGACAAGAAAATGATCAGGATAGTCAGCATGGATTTATGAAGGGGAAATGATGGTTAACCAACCTGATTGCCTTCAGTAATGAGGTGACTAGCTTGGTGGGTGAGGGGAGAGCAGTGAATGTTGTCTACTTCAGCTTTAGGGAGACTTTTGACACTGCCTCCTGGATCATCCTCATAGACAAGTTGATGAAGGATGGGTTAGGTAAGTGCAGTAAGGTGGACTGAAAACTGCCTGACTAGCCACGCAGAGAGGACTGTGATAAGTAGTACAAAGTCCAGCTGGAGGCCAGTGTTGTACCCCAGGTGTCAATACAGGGGCCAGTACTATCGGCATTTTTGTTAATGACCTGAAAAACAGGACAGAGTGCACTCTCAAGGAAGATTACAGATAATATATAAAACTGGGGGACAGGGGGTGGCGGTGGAGGGGTGACTGATGCACCAGATGAGTGTGCTGCCACTCAGGAGAACTGGAGAGGCTGGAGAAATGGGCAGATCAGAATCTCAGGAAGTTCAACAAGAAGAAACACCAAGTCCTGCATCTGAGGAGGAATATGTCCACACCAATGACAGATCATTCACAAAAATAAATATATAGGGCCTAATTCACTGAGGCAGGTGCAGAGAAGTATGTATTGCAACCAACTCTGCTGGCTGGTTCCTTGTATAGTCAGTGTATCTTGCTTGAATTCAAAGACAGGCAGATAATCTTGGTTCCTGCTGCTCTTCGGGTTTCTGTCACACACTGAAAGTTTTCAAGTGACCAGAACCCCTCGGGCAATGAATGCTAATGGATATAATGATTCATGTAACCCCATCACTTAGCTTTACCTTTCAAGAGCCAGTGCTGCTCAATTTAGGGACTAAGCATATGCGCTCTCTTGATACAGAAATTGTAAACTAAATGTGCAGTCTACCTCCACAGGGAAAATCTTCTATACAGCTCTGATGATGTGGACCCTTAATGAGAAATAGACTATATGGCTGAACTGAATGATTTCCCCATATTACAGACGTTCCAGCTTCAAGAAAATCTTGCACCAACGAAGAGATATGTAAACATATTTGACAATAGTACAGTTAGTAATCCAACCAAAATGTTCAAGCTGTCTGTGTAAATTATTCAGAATTAGACATCCTAACACTTTCTGGTAGAAGTTTCTCAGCAGTAATGCCAATAAAGATACACAAACTGGTAATTTCTTTACCAACTTTTTTACAGACTTTCACACATCATGAACACTTGCTGCTGTTTCCTGTGTTCCTGTTAGCATACTTTCACATGTTTAGGGAGGGGAAAAAAATTATAAATGGGTGATCTCAGCATGTTACATATCTGGTCTCAGTCAAATGTTGTATGTTACCATTCGGTTATCCTACAGAGATCTTTGTAACACACACAATTTTAAAGTACGGGTTGCTACAGAATGTAACATCTAATGAAAGACCTTACACAAGGAAATGCAAGAGGCCACCAAGGGTGCTTTGTAAATTATCTTACAAAGGTGTCTGAGCAAGTGTAATCTGAGGTTTAAGGCAAGCAGAAAGACTTCCATCTTTCCAAGACTGCCATCCTAACAGCATGGACATAAAATCAACTCGAGGGAGGAACAGATGATTTGACATAAGACTTGTGCAGCAAGGTTAACTGTAATGTCTTTCACTTCATTATTTAGCCTAAAAATATTTTAAACTGTATGGTCTATTTTGCATGCTATAGACAAATGCTAGTACTTAAATTTTATCTTAACTTTAGTTGAGTTTGATTAGTGACAACTGGATAACAAAATATTCCTTACCTGAGTGTCTAAAATCTATAAACTGCATCCTGGAACAGCCTAATGAGAACCCCAGACTCAGACCTCCTCCAGCCTGTCTGGGGCTGCAGTGGAGGATGAACACGGAAAGTTGATACTACAGGGCCAACAGAAGAAGGCCCATCTCCTGGTGACTGTTGGTGACCTTGAGGGATCTCTGTGACACAGTCAGATTTTCAGGCACACACTTAAACCGCTAGCTTTACAGGAGTATAACTGTAATGGATTTTTCATTGAGGTGTGACATTTGGATGTTTTATAGTATATAACAGAATGAAACTATAGAACTTCACAATAAGTGGACCAATCACAAACTATCCTGTCTTGGAATTTCCACTGTTTTGTGATTTGAGGATGTTTGCCTGCTCCTTTCAGGGTGTAAATATTTTTTCAAAGATCTAACATGCTTTCCCTAGGAGTTATTCAGTGTGCTTTTGCAGTAAGAGTTGCTATCATCAGATCCACTCACTAAACACAAATAACCCTTAGAAATGTAAAAATTTTTGAAGTTCTGTTTCCCATATATACAAATATTTTGTTTGCTTCTGAACACATCTAAATTCAAAACTCAAAGTGAAAACATAGATCTTCACTTGAAACAGAACACGCATGTGGTACAAAGATAACTGAACAAGATTACATCCTGAAACAATCCCAACAGATAAGTATATAATTATTTAACCTGCCCTGCTTTTGCAAGTAAGGGGTGAAAGTGCCCACAGCATGAAAACTTTTTTAAAAAGATGTATTTTCTTGCAATATGAATGCCTATAATACAATAATGTAGGGAGTTAGAAAATACAGTATGGGATTTTTCTCTAAGCTAATTTCTGTCTTGCCTATAAGTGTCTTTGAGGAATGTGATTTATAGCAACAATAATTACTACTTCAGAATTTCCAAATTTAAGTATATTCACTAATCTTCTATTTCTGTGGCAAAAGGATTTTTCTGATGTTGATTCCTACTTATTCTTTCCAAATAACACAAATTTATTCCTGTATATAATTTGAGGTAAAAACTAGTGCTGCAGATTAAGTGGATCAAAACAATTTCCCTTTTATATTCCTCAGAAAGCATCTTTCATCAATAATTTTGAAATCCTAGTGGGAAAAAAAAAAGAGAATTATCATGTCAGCTTACAGTGTCACAGAGACATGTTAGCTCAAAACCTGTTTTCCTCTTTCTCCAGGGTCACCATGTATACGGAAAGTTCAGTTAAATCCTTTCCATTCTTCTTCTCCAGTCAGCTTCTTGAGTGTACGTACAGTCTGAATAAGCTCAATGAATGGCACAAGTGGGGCAGATCTAGAAACAAAGTGGCAGCCTAGCAGTCATGTAAGGTTTTGAGGGACTTGAATATACATGTAACCAAGAAGTGTCAATTTGCCACTATTGTTCTGACCAGAGTTTTAATAAAACATCCAGAAGTGAGGGGTAATCAAACATCAGAAAAATGAGAAGGTTATGTTTTAAAATGTTAAGATAAAAATGAAAATTCCTCTGTGCAAAAATTTCTGAAGATTTAAAGAAAACAGTTAAAGAAATTTTGACTGAAATGCTTGTTCTCTTCTAATTTTTTCTCTTATATTGACGAGGATGTGGTAACTTATGTGCTATTTGTTAATAACTTTCAAGAACATTTTCATGTTCACAAATACACCTGAGATGACAAATGCTATGTTTTCAAAAATAATCTTTGCAAAGGCACAAGTCTCTACTTCAGACAAAATTATCAGGGAACAGAGTTAGCTCTCTTATTTTGAAATCAATTTATTCACTTTATGGGGATGTGTGCTGAGGCATGAAAGACACTTTTAATGGAACATTCAGCACAATCAGTCAGTTTGGACTTTTCAGTTCTTGTGAAAAATTTGAGATTCTCCTGCACACCAAGAAATATCCAAGACAATTAAACTGGAAGATGGAGAAAGGAAAAAAAAAAAAAAAAAAAGGATACAACAAAAAGCTTTGAATGCTAGAGATTAAGACAATTTAGATGCAAGAAAACTATTCTATTCATAAATGGAGCTTCTTCCAAAACTCTATCTGATCTATCAACCACTTGCTGATTATTTTTCACTAATCACTCCGCAACTGGAAAACTAGCTCCAGGACCTTATTTTATTTTCCTTAGAGAGGGAAACTGAGTTGGAAGAACCATATTCTATGGCCATCTAAATGTAAGCTCAAAGTCAGACAAGTGTGTTCTGTCTTTGGACTAGTGGAAGGTGGCAAGATTTCCTGAACTTTAATTTCTAGAAAAACTCATTATTTTGATTTGGTTTGGTTCTCTTCTGTATAGATCATGTTCACTGATGCAGTGATCATTCAATTTTTCATTAGACTCAGAAAGGTCAATAACTGTAGGTAGACAGTTTATAAACTGGAATTTTCAAGGATGCCAAGGCCACTTATTGGAGGAACATAAACTCCTTGGGAACATTTTGCCAAGATTTTATTTATGTCAAACTATATGCTATCAAGTCTGTATTTTGATAATTAAACCCCTGGTCTGACTTTCAGGTGCTATGCACACAGCAGTTCCCAGTGAAATATCAGGAGACATTCAAAAAATGCGTAAAGATTTAACCACAAACACTCCTGGCCTTCTCTTAAGAGAACTTTGCTCTCTCATTACAAACTATAAAGTCTTTCTTTTCTCTTTTCCCTCCCATCATTTTCAGTAACATTTGAACAGGGTTAACATAAATAAATAAAAAAAATCGGTGTCTCAGAAATTAGAGATACTATCCTGGGATTTCAAAAGTTTCTGTTTCCTTCCCACCTCAGCAAAAGACTTGTGATTTTTTTTTTTCCATCTGTAATAGCTCTCTTCTACATCAAAGAGCTATGAATATGATATCCATAAAAGACCGAGAAGTAAGTTGATACTAAAGAGGTGCAATCTATATGAATAAGCAAATTATTACCAACAGAACAGCACATACCATTTTCAAGTAACAGTTATAAAAATTTAAGGATCCACACCAAAACATGCTTAGAGTTGCTATATCCAATACTAATTCAAGAGTCATTTACAAATAATATGGAAATTTAAAAACATATGGCCTGAATACGGTATTCATAAGATAACTGGTTTAAATGATAGCAGAAATTTGTCTAAAATGTATAGATTATTTTTTAACCTTAATCTCTACTTTCTTTAAAAGAAGATCTGCTTTATTTCAAAGAATTCAGAAAAAGGTGAGCAAAGACTTGTTAACACACACAGTGAAAGCTGGCTTTCTAAAATTCTTCCAATCTCAAATGTACAATTGTTCTGTTGAGAGAATATTTTGTACAAAAATGTTGATCTGATACCCAAGAATTAAATATGATCACTTTTGTCTATATAGCAGGGAAAAATCTTTTTAAAAAGGGTTCTTCAACTCTCTGAAGTTTTCAAAGAACTGCTTTGTGTAAATTCACAAACTGTACAGCTAAAATCTCAAAATTCTCACATTCCAATTTCATATACAAAGACTTCAATGCAGAAACAAAGGACTATTCATATCAATTCAGGCTTGAAAAATTAGGGGACAAGCTCTGAAATATTTCAAGATTATGTTCATAAAGATTACTTAGATAATCACTGAATAACATTTCATAAGCTAAAGCTAAAGGAGTGCTTGCCTGTTTACTAGAAAAGAATATCTGCAAGGATAGTTACTGGAAAGGGTAGTTAACTGGGATAGTTAACTAAACTTGACTAGTCATTAAAAAGTTTAAGTTCTCTGAGTGCTGCTTTAATTTTTTTTTTTCTTGTTATTTTATACTGTTGGCCATTTTCCCATCAAACTGTAATTTCCATTCACTATTCGGTGTTTTCGATGTGATCCTAAAATCACATGAAAAATAAGGATCAGCAAAGCAAGATTGTTCAGTGACTTGACATGGTGTTCTTCAGTGACTGCTAGTATTCTAATCCTGCTGATGTGAAAATGTAGAAAGTCTCATTTTAGTGTTAGGGAACTGGCATTTTAAAGAACAGAAGAGATTCCTCATATATTCACTGTATCACTTCACTTTTCTTTGCAATGGACATGCCACATCCTGTTCCTATTTAAGCAGTGTACAAGTTAGGAGGAGGAACCATGACAATGTGTTTTCTTTTTAGTTGAATATACAGTTGCAACTTGAATGCACACAGAATTTCAGTTTGAATCTGCAGTTGGAAGTTAACCTATCCTCTCTCACAGTGTATGTTCTAATGCAGCAACAGCCTTCAGAAAGAGCACATGAACATACCACTTTTGCTTAAGAGGTTTTCTGAATAATGGTCTTATTACACAGATAATTTTTAAGTTATTACATAGATAATTTATGACCAAGAAGAAGGGACAAAATGTTGATCAAAGACCTGAATAGCCAGTAAGGAGATGTGTTAGAAAAATATACAAAATCAGAAAATATTTACTTTTCCCAATGCAACTTTATGGTGCTTAGAAGAGAGATACCTACATAGGTAACCCTAATAATTAATGTACATTAAAAAAAAAAAAAAATCTAACCTGCAAAATGTATTCCTTTTCTAATCCTTTATATTATGTAGCAATGCACAATGAGTTTGTTGATTCATAAGTTACAGGCAGGAAGTTTCTTTTCTTCAGAGTCTTTAAACCTTACCAACAGTTTACCCCCAAGCCTTCAAAATTAAACACACAGCTTGATCCAGCTTCTCTCACAGGCTGGGTGTGTCTTTCCATAAAGATCACTGAAAATCATCATATATTCTATGTCAAGTCTCAGGGTTTAGCCTTATAGCTCAACAGAATAAACAAACTTTAAATTTTCCACATAGGGCAGATTCTAATGGCATTCCCCATTTCCACCAGAAATGTAATTCCTTCTGATCCCAAAAAACATTCCTTTCCCCCAGCTTACATCCATGTCAGTGCTGGACATACCCACCTCTGAGTATAATACAAAAATAATTGCCCTGGATTCATACACCTGGACTTTTGCATCTGTAACTGAAATTGCTCAGAAAAAGAATTTCACATTCTTCTTGCAAAAGTCAGAGAGGTTACCAGTTCACATAGGATGTATCCGACTTAGCACAGTAAGAAAATAACCTGTTGAGCTCAAAATCCTCCCAACAATCAACTAACTCCCCCCTGCCCCCGACGATTACTGCAAAGTAGTTGAGTCAATCAATCAAGTTTAGTATTTGTGAAATAGCCACTTTATAAGAAGTTATTAGAGGATTCTTAGGAATACCACACCCTGACTGTCATGTCTGAAAGTCATTCACTTGCAAGTGCTTTAAGCAAAATAATGCAAACTGAAAACTGCAGGATACAGACGAATAAAGCATTAAAAAAAATTATCCCATGCCACTTAATGTGAGACTAGCCCTTTAATATGTATAATTGCAAGACTATTTCTTGTTTCATCTATGTTTAAATTATATTCATCCTATGGAGGGTATATTCTAAGAAAAATTCCATTCACTCATGGAACTAAGTTTCATGGGCTTCAAAGTATTTATTCCCTCTCCACCATGTCATTACTTTCAGGTAACTGTCAACTGAATATGCTCAAATATGTAATTTTAGTTCCTTTTATAAAGAAATCTGTGAATAGAATATCTTCCCAACCGATTTCCAACTGACAGCTAATGGGAAGTAAAATTATAGCTACAGTCTGATCCTCTGTCCTGCAGCAAAGCCTTACAATAAATTCCACAGAAGGGTCACCTCCTTCAGTCTATCTCTAGGTAGAAAATAACAACAACACATCTATCAATATGTCCCTGGCTATAATTTTGACAGTTTTGAGAGTCAAGCCCTGTAAGGTTTATCAGCATGCTGTTGATGTTGCAGTTAACAACATATAAAAATTTATGTCTCCACTACTTTAGTATCAAGATTTATCAATACAGTTCTATAAATACTTCTTTCTCTTAGTTGGCATAAATAATGTTTATAGTCCTTTACTGAAAGAATGTAAGAATGTATCACTGCTCATGTACTTCATGCACATTAAAAGAAAGTAAGCTGAATTTGCATAACTGTGAAGGGCTGGAGACTAAGTACAATATAATCACTACAGTTAAACAGAGATATTCACAAGAGTTACAGTAAGCATTTTGCACTTCACAGTGATATATACCTCTTGTTTGTATTTATGTATTTTCTTGGAGCCCAGAATTCTTGGCAAATTAACAGCATTGGAATATTTTGTCCAGATGAGAGTACATTCCTCAGTTCAATGGTTTTAAAAAAAAAACCACAAGCCAAACCAGCCAAAAACCTCAACCGTCCTTTAAAATCCAAATCAGCCTTAATTACCACTGGGAGTTTATTTATTCAGATATTGCTACTAGGAGCAGAATATGCTTCTACAGCTAGAATTACTAACGACTAACAATGCTTACTGCAGGCTGTCTTTCAGGTTATCCAGGGATGTTTTTGTGGGCTTTTTCTTTCTGTTTAAATAGTGCAGTGAAATGGCAAAGTGATATTAAGGTCCTGGCTTTACTTCCAATAAAGGCATGAATTCTTTTAATAAAAATGCCAAAAATGGTTTTCACTGAATGATGTTCTTATGTAACAAAAATATTTGCCATACAAAAAACTCTACTAATCTTTTAGCAACTGTATGAAAAAAACTAAACTATGCTCAGAAATGCAGTACTGTGTGATTAGTCTTGCTTTGTTTGTGGACTCATGATAAATAATGAACAAGCCTTGATTTTTTTGACAGTTCAATTTGGATAAAGTAGGAAGCATCTGCAATGCCTATCTGCAACACTTTTATATAGCCCATTGCTGGAAGTCAGAAGGGAAAATTCAGGAGCTCCTAACAAGTGCTTTCCCATATGCCTTTCGTCATCTCTGCCAGAAATAAACTGACAATACTGCATTTCAGAGTTCCTATCTAGTTGCTCAGAAACACAACAAAGCTATACATTCAAGCAATAAAGGAAACCCTAAGATTAAAAGTTAAGTACTTCAAATATTTATTTTATACTCATGCCCCCCTTTTTTTTTTTTAATATTTTTAAATCATCTAACCTAGTTTAAACAGTGATTATAGAACTGTAGAATTACTTAGCCTGAATGGGACTTCTGCTCAAAGCAGGGACAATGAGATCAGGTTATTCAGGGACTTGTTCAGACAAGTTTAGCATATCTTCAAGGTGGAGATTCCACACCAAACTGGGAAACCTGTTCCAGTATTTGATTGCTCTCATTATATTTATTTTTTTCTGATCAAAATTTCTCATTCTTCACCTTGTGCCCATCACATTTTGATTTATTGTCATACACCATTAAGAATCTATCTCTATCTTCTCTGTACTCTCTCATTAAGTAGCTGAAGACAGCAGTAAGACCTCCGTGTAGTCTTATCTTCTTAGGGCTAAACAAACCCAGCTCTCTCAACCTCTCCTCATAAATCACATGAACTCCAGTTCCCTGACCATCTCAATAGCTCCTCCTTGGGATCACTCCAGTACATCAATGTCTTTCCTGTCATGGGGTGCTCAAACTGGACACAATACTCCAGATACAGTTTCACAAGTGCTTAATAGAGGAGAAAAATTTCTCCCCTCAACCTGCTGGCTACTTTCTTGCTAATACACTGCAGAATGCAGTTGGCTTTCTTTGCATGGCTTTCTTTGCCAGGACCTACCCATGGCCTTTTCTGCAAAGATGCTTTCTGTCCTGCTGGCACCAAGCCTGTACTGCTGCATGGTAAATTATTCCAACCCAGATGCAAGACTTAGCATTTGCCTTTGTTGAATTTCATGAAGTTCTGTCAGCTCATTTGTCCTCTCTGTCAAGGTCCCTCTGAAATCTTCCTGAGAGTGCAGTCCACCCTATTTTCCAGGTCATTAATGTAGACATGAAAACAGTGCTTCCTCTAGCTGCAATCCCTGAGGAACATCACTAGTCACTGTCCCCCAACTGAATTTTGTACCACTGATCACAAACCTCTGATCTCGGTGCTGCAGCCAATTTTCACCTCACAGACAACATTTGCAACAAATCTGGCTATAGGAACAATATGGGATACGGCATTGAAAATGTTGCTAAAATCAAGGTGAAGAGCATCCATTCCCATTGTCTTCAGAGCCAGCCATCACAGATGACAGCTAAATTGGTCAGCCATGGTTTGCCCTTGGTAAATCTATGCTGATTTCTCCTAATTACTGTCTTGTCCTTCACATGTTTACTTCTAGACTTTGTAACTTTCCCAAGAAACTTCTAAACTCCATAAATTTCCCAGGAACTGAGGTTAGGATGACCAACCCCAAGTTACCTGGATCCTTCTTGAAGATGGGTGTGTGCCTTTCTCCAATCATCAGGAATCTTTGCTGCTCACCACAACCTTTCAAAGACAAGAGAGAGCAGCCTCATTGCAACACTGGTCAAATCCCTCAGCACCCTCAGTCAGATACAACCTACTTGGTCCCACAGACTTGGCTATGTTCAGCTGGCTTAAGAATTACCTAGTTCTATCCACCCTTGTGGAGGGTAATGCCTGACACCCCAGTCTCTGCTGGTAGGCTCAGGAGCCTGGGAGGTCTAAAAGAACAGACCTCAGTAGTAAAAAGCAAGGCAAATAAAGGTACTGAGGTGAGGACCTTGGCCTTTCCCTTGTCCTTTGCCATTACATCTTCTGCCCCACTGAGCTGTGGGCTGTTTCCCTAGGCTGCCTTTTGCTGCCAATGTACTTACAAAAGCCCATCTTGTTTCTTTCACAGTCCTTGATCCAACTGAACCACAGCTTTCCTAACCTAATATCTACATGCTTGGGCAATCCCTCTGTAGGAAGTAACCAGGAAACCCATCCCAGCTTCCACCTTCTGTGTACTTTCTGGTTTTGCTTATCTTCAGTCAAAATTCTCCTGTTCATCTGTGATGGTCTTCTGCCATATCTGTGTAGCTTTCTGCACACTGGTGTAGCCCACTCTAACTGATGAGGTTGTCCTTGAAGGTCAACCATCTGCTTTGGGCCCTTTTGTTCTCCAGTGCAGACTCCTATGGGATCCTGCCAAGAAGATTCCTGAACAAGCCAAAGTTTGTTCTCCTCAAGTTCAGGTTTGTGATTCTATATGTCTTGTTCACTTTTTTCAGAATTTTAAACTGTACAAAATGTTCACTGCAATTACATCTGCCATTGACCTTGACATCTTTAGCCAGATCTTCCTTGTTTGTGAATAACAGGTCTGCAGAGCACCTGCCCTTATTGACTCTTTGATCACCTGTGTCAAGGAATTGTCTTCAACACAGGAAAGGCATCTCTTTGCTTGCACTGTGCCATATTATGTTGCCCTCCTAGTAGATACTAAGGTTGGTAAGATCTTCAATGATTTTACTTGTCATGAGATTTCCTTAAACTGGTGAGAGACTTCATCTGCTTCCTCCTTTGGTCATGTAATTTGTAGCAGATGTCTACCACTACAATACTGTCCCATGATCATTACTCACAGCTCTCTACTGGCTTGCCATCTGCACCAAAGCAAAGTTCTGCTTATTCAAGCCACTCCTTTGCCCAGAATATTACAGTTACTTTTATATGTGACTACTATCATAAAATGGCACAGTGCTCATTCTTTATGGAAAGAACTATTCCTGCGCTAATTAACTTGCCTGCACCTAAAAGACTTTTATAGCTTCCAGTGCATTTTTACAATTCAAAAGATTGATTTTAATCCTACAACTCTATGGGAACAATAATCTCAGGCATTTTGGGTTTTTTTCCTCAGTACTTTGAGATCCACAGATTAAATACACCCTGTAATCACACATAATTGTTTTCTTTTCTCTTTCAATGGACAAAAAACCCCCTTTAAAACATATTCCACATACAATGGGATGGCTAACATTTTACTCACAGATGTAACAGGGTTACATACAAGTGACACATTTATGTCTGCTACTATGTATAACTAAAAGATCTATGTTTTGAAGAATCATTCATTTCATCTGAACTGGTTTCCTAAATCCTACCAGGTACATTGCTTATTTGAATGAACTGGCTTTTTAAAATTTATTATACCACATTATTTTCATTTACTCATTCACTCCCTTTCAGTGACATGCAGATGGTCAGCTACAGAAATGGAAGACCTGTCTTTTTCCTTTTTTCTTTTCTTTTTAAAGAAAGTATTTTAAAATTTATATATAATTAGGATGACAACTTTGGGTTACTATAAAGCAAGGAAAGAGATAAGGAAAATCTGATCAGTAATAAATAAATGCTGCACTGTACCTTCATACTGTCTCATATACTTGACGTGTAGATATTCTCCTGTGAGAAGTGCATATAGGTACACTTCTTTCCAACTTCTCTTTTATTTCAGTTTGCATATTAACTGAAAAATACTGATGTCTTTCATTACAGAAATATGCCTTATCAAGACAGAAACTTTTGTTTTGATGCCTCAAATTTTAGTAATTCTTACAGAAGCTTAATACTGATAACCCCAAGCTCTAAATTATCAGAGGTCAGTTTTGGAAAAAATAATAATCAAAATAATGAATTTTGATTTCTTTTAATTTGCTTTCTGAGCCTGGAGGGGTACAGTGAGATAATGTTTTAAATTTTCTTACATGCTAAAGGAAGCAGAATCCTGCTGATTTTTTTCTTAAATTAAAACTGTAATTCTAAACTAAAATGCTTGATTCCAGAAAGCACATATACAAGGAGAAAAAGGCATTGATGGAATGTTGTTCTCTTACACTTTCAGGAGGAGCTGACTAGACTACAGGTCAAATGATTCTTCCAAAAAAGGTTTTTTAAAATAATAGCAAGAGGAACTGAATCACAGTATAGAAAAAGGCTGTCAAAAAAAACCACCTTACATGTAGTTTGTAAACACATCATTTCCTACTCTTTGTTCTTGCAATTACCCCACACTTAACTTGCTGTTCATTCATCTCTGCAGGCTGGAACATACAGGCTCTGTCTTTGCTATTCATTTGTATTCTGCCTTGGACAACCAAGATCCTCTGTATATGGATCTGCAACTTACTGCCATACAAACTATTGGTTTGTGGACTGGACTTTACAAGCAGAGTGAAGATAGTGAATGTGGCCACAGTTTCAACTGCACCCAAAATACATGTTTAGAACAGACAAGTCTACACTGAATTGGTGAACTGCATAGAGATCCTCCCTGGGAATCTCCAATACCTTCAGGGGCATTGTTACTGGATGAGAAGGATAAAGATCACAGCTGAAGAAGCTGCATTGTTTCAGTGGAAAGCCTGAACTAGGGAAAGAAGGGTCACTACAAGTTAGCTCAAATAAACCTGGCACTGTAGCCAACAATAAAAGAAAACTGATTTTGCACATTCATGAGTGTCTTCTTTTACTGTATCTGCTATAGACATAACCATAAGCGAACCTCAGTCACTTTATTAAGAGTCCACAGATCATCCTCTCCATTTATAATGCACGTAACTTGTATGACTTATGCAGTATTTCTGTGTGCAATAGTAACCTCACGGAAAGATATAAAATTATCTCACATATACATTCCTTGATGAAATACATTTATTTTTCAAATAATAAGGAAACTCCCCAAATATGAGATGTCAAGTCTAGCAATTATGCAAAGAAGTCAAAATATGTAGGCTTAAACCTCTGTTTCTTTGGTTTTTTGGATTCACAGTCAATTACAGAAATAGAAATTAATATTTTATTGTACCTATATAGGAATACAAGTTCTCAATCACTAAGTTAGCATGCACTTCTTTGTGATTTATTTTGTAAGAGGTTTATAAAATATTAATGAAAGCATCAAGACAAAATGTAAAAATACTCATTTTATTTTTAGGTCTCTTACATACTGACTGAAACACGCAACAGTAAATAAAAAGAGGAGTAATGCTAATCATGTTTTCCCTAGTTAGATAAGCTCCACAGGGGAAAGACTTGGGCATGATCACAGCTGTATCAGTTAAGAAAATTTTCTCTTGTTCTTAGGGCTCACCACTAAGGGCAAGTTTAGGAACAACAGTGTTCAAGGCTTCTTTAAGAACTACTGAAGCTCATAATCTGTTGCTGTCATAATTCCAGAAATAAAATATATGTCTGTAAAATAAGAAAATTCTTTCAAGAGGTTAATAATGTCATTTTTTTGCTTTAACTTTCTTTTTCCTGACCAGAAATAAATATTTTGTCATCAAGATATCTCTTTATCATCTAAGTCTACATAACAGCAAAGCAAATAATCATGCTCCTAGACAACACCCAAGAATACAACAGCACAAAAGATTTCTGTTCGTCTATTAAATGTAGCTCACAAAATTTAGCCCAAGACAAAAATACCCTCCATCAGATATCCCATCCCCTCTCTACAGCTTTTCTTACATGCATTCAGCATACGCCTTTAATTTGTTTGACAGTTGCTGTGAAATAAGTTTATTACAGAAATATCTTCAAAAGTGATGCTACTGACGGAAAAGAGTAGGTTTTTTGTCTCATTTGGACATAGCAAGGTATCTTGTGTGTGTAATAATATTCACCAAAGTTACAACACATAAATAACTGTATTTGTCTGACTGAATGCCCATTACTTGAATGGCCTGAAAGAGTCGTTCAGATTTGGCTGTATAGAACAAAGAACATTAGGTCAAACTAAAATTGGAATCTCCCTATAAACAACAGCACCTGTCTCCCTGTAGTATAAGCACACAATTGCGGAAGACATGGAACTGGGAAAAGGGCACAAGAGAAGGAAAGAGCGTACATTTTTAAATAAGCCACTTATATGTAAATATGCATAAGTTTCTATCTGTACTTATACATGATGTGTTCTATATCAATTTTAATCAGGTTTTGGCTTCGGACTGTATTTATATTCCTTCAGATAGCATACTTTTCTATGCCATAGAATATTACCCTCAGTGGCTTTCTCTCCTACTTCTTCCATTCAGAAAGAACAGACCATGTTCTTTCTGGCACTCTGTGTCTTGGCTGGATGGCTTGCTTACTGTGTAAGAAACCCAGTTAGATTTCATAACAAAATTAAATTACATTACAAAATACACTTTTCCAGTTAATTTCAATAAATCCTCAAGTGGTTCAGTTGGGACTCAGCAGTGTGTTTGATCTGCAGCAAATGACATTTGGCTCAGAAGACACCCTGCTGCAGCTTTCATATCAGAAGATTCAGGACAGGGAAGGTTCCTCCTGATTCTTTCAGGGGTCAGTTCTTAAAATCAGCATCATGGATCAGAAGTGGTTCCTTTCACTGGGATCCACCTTATGCCATTAAAAACCTGTCCTTTGTTACTAATTTCAGGAAGCTCAATGAGCAACACAGAGCCTTAACCAGCCTCAGCAGTGACCCTTCCTATCAGGGCGTATGAGTCATTAATACAAAGGCAGCAAGGTGCAACAGACTGAGGCACAGGAAACAGAGTTCATACTCAGTGCAGGGAAGTCATTTCCTATGTTTCTTCTTTCCTCTCATTGACACAAAACAATTACAGCTGTTTTCACATCATTTTGAAAATGTAAGTGCTTATTACTACAAGTTCTCTTTTTTATCTTTTTTTTTTTTTTTTTTTTTTCCCCCCATGATTTAACATTTTAAGAGAATTAAAACTTTAGGAACCTTTTAAACAGGTATAAATCAGTTCAGCACAAAAGATATTCCTTCTCCTCAGGCCATTCAAACAAACCCTTCATGTGTGAAATGTAAATGAAGTAAACAAATTCAAGCATAGGATCAGTCAGTATCCAACACTCTTCTTATTACAAAAGGATTAGTATTAACCACATCCTATAAAAATACCTCTAATGACTTTCTGTGCTGAAGGGGTTTTTTTGTTTGCTTTTTTGATTATCTGATCTGAAATAAGATAATCACACAGGGAGCAGATTTTTTTTAACTAACACTGGCTTTCACTGTATACAAATACACATGGTAGAATTTGTTTACAGTCATGTAAATAGTAGCATAGGAAGAAGGGAAAAAATGTAAATAAATAAGGGTTTGTGAGACTCAGGCTCCTACACAAAATCAATAAGCCTCTTCATGTCTCAATGTCCTCATCATTTCCACAGTGTCTTGGATGCAAGTGTGGAACCACAAACTCTGGACAATAAATTAAGTCTAAATAGGGTCGATATAATTTCTGTGGTGGCCTTGCCAAAAGAGACAAGCATCTCTTTACTGGAGGGGAAGAGCAATCACAGAGACACCAAGCTAACAGATGGAGTTTTGATGGCTGTAATACAGGGAAAAAAAATCCTTTTGGGACAATTAGTTTAAAGGGTATGTGTATGCTTAAGCATTATGATTGGCATGCTTTAGGAAGCATCTTCTGTCATCTTTTTTTATATACCCTGAGAATTCCAAGGCACTCAAGATGTTTCTATGAATATAATAAACAAGAACATGTTATAAAAAGAGAAGAAAATTAATTAATTTAAATTTTATGAGTTGGTGGAGAAAACCAGGAGTAAATGCTTGTCACATTGTAATTCGTTTGATTTGTGTGATTGAATTCAATAACATTATCTTTACATCCCTGATTCCTGCCAGGTTTGTTGAGTTTTGTTGGCTTTTTTCCCCCCTCAAACAAGTTCTGAAGAAATAGCTCACACCTCTTGAATAAATGGAGCAGAAAACACACCTCACAGTGAAATACAACTTAGTTCATAAATTCTTTGATTCATCAGATTAAAAAGGCATGCAGTTATGGAGGACTACCAGCCTAATGTCAGAGTACAGTCAAAGAAAAATTCTCTGAAACTCAGAAAATTAGTAAAACTGCAGCTATCCATTGAAATCTTACATATTTATTGGCTATAATGATGATGATTTTTGAGCTTCTGCACAGGTAAAATCCCTACTTTCTCTTTCAGTCATGTCCCTAACCCCAATGGGACTGAAGAGGGTGTAGGGATGGGAGAGAGGGAAAACAAGGTTAAAACTCCTTATCTGCAAAAATTTTCATGTTATATGTGGTCTCTTGAGGTTCTAAGTTAAAGGCAGTTGTGCCCGTGATGCCAGGAATCATGGCTGACTGTCCAGTGATCCCAGCAATTTTGGAAATGACCCTTGATGGACAGATAAAAAGGAGCCACCATTTTACAAGTAAAACTTGAAAACCACTATAACAAAATGTTCTGTGCCTACTAACTAAGACGACCTCCTGCATAGCTGTTTCTCTTCTAAAAAAGGTCCTGCAACTGCTTTATCACACTGTGTCTGATTTTAAAAAAGAAAAAATGTTCAATCAAGCTAAAACTTGCATGAAACTGAGCTGAGCAGATGGAATTTCAGATCTTTGCTGAAGACAACGTTTGAATTCAACTGTCCTGTGATCTGCAAATGTTTACTCTTTTGGTCCCCTGATTGCAAAAAATATAACTTAAAACCTAACTCTCAGTATACATATAATATTTGCATACACATAATATAACAATAACTTCAGACATTTTTTTATTGTATTGTACCTTCTCTTGCACTCTTATTTGCCTCATAATATTTCTGATTCAATTTTAATTATAATGTCTCACAAAATTCAGAAAAGAAGTCCAAAGTATTACTATGTTTCAACTATAAAACAGAGAACATATGTACCTTAAAGACAATAAACTGTTTCATTTTACACTTGTACATTAAGAATATTCTGAAATTAAAGAATATGGTTTCTTAAAAGGAAGGGGGGGAAAAAAGATTTTTAGGAACACACATGCTTACATCATTGGCTTGAATCTGTGTTATCGTTCAGTATGTGGATGCTTACAAGATTCTCTAATAATAAAAAAAAATATTTTAGTATTGAGTCTTTATGGAGCCAGAGTTTAAGAAAATGTGGCTTCTACACCTGTGAAGCTTTGTAATTTGAGAGATTTTAGTTTTTCCTCTTATTTTGGCCTGAATTCTGAATTTTGTCAGCTTAACATAGTTTTTTTGTAATTATTAAGCATTTACATGGAATACTACCAATCTTTACATTTAAATCAGCTAGTAATTTTTAAGGCTATTATACTAATCATGAAATAAGTTTTGTTCCATTGTATAATTCAGGATGTTGAGGAGAAACAACTCAAATAACTATGAAGGGTCATTTCCAAAGAGCAAATTCATGAGCACGATCCTATGCATTTTGCTAAGGATAAGAATAACCCCCACCATCTTCAAAAATTACTCCAGATAACTGGTCCCAGGTCAGAAAACTCTGTTTTCTACTCACATAGCCATTGGCTTAAATATATTTATTGCTACAGCTGAATCAGGTTAGAATGTTTTTGTTGTATAATGCTTAAATTCCATAGCAAATTGCTTTTGACTACACCTACATCAGAAAAACAAACATGTTATCTTGTTATTTTAAAATTATTGTTTCAAAATATTTGAAAATATATTTTATCAATCATACTAAAAAAAAAAAAAAAAAAAAAAAAAAAAAGATTTGATTATTTCAATGATTTGAAACTACATTTCCTGGAAGTTTTCCTCTTGTTCTAAAACAATCTTTTCCCAAGTTTTGACCATCAGAACTTAGGAAAAAAAAAAACAACCAACAAGCTTTAATATCGCACTTGAAAATGCGAAGTATACTACTGACAAAATGTAATTAAAAGAAGAAATGAGCAATATTAAATAAAACAAAGAAATATCTAATAGTCTATAAGGTTCAAACTTCTTATGCTGGGAGAGCTTTTCCTCACTGAAGTCTTATAACATCTAGTAGTACTTTTGTCACAGACTAGAAGCAAGGTTATATTTATCTATTCAGTGAGAAAGTGCGTAATCAAAATAAATAGTTGTATTCTGTTATACCACTGAAAGTCATAGAAGTGAACAAAGGCAATATAATAATACGAGGTAGGAAACACTACATTTTGGAAAAAAATATTGCTGCAAAGTAAAGTTCTCATTATTAAGAGACAAAGAATTAAAGAACAACAGACAGTTTACCTACTTTGGTGTTTGTATGTGGAGCAAACTTTATACTGACATATATAAACTTAAGAGAAAGAAATCATGTTCAAATATTTTCCTATTAAAACTGAGATATCACATTTTAAGAATGTTACTAATCATATTACTCTTCTGCTAAGAGATAAAATTGGCTGCAAAAATTTGATGCATCTGGAGTTTTCACACAGATAATAAGAAAACACTTGTTTTTTCTATGCTTGACTCTAACATTAATGTTAAGCACCTCTACTATAGCTTGGGATTTTGATAGTAATAAGAGCACCCTACCAGAACTCACACTGCTCAGTGCTCCAAAATGAATGGCTGAGCTGGATAAATGCCAGGAGCTTAAGGTATCTGTTTTCTATCTTCATAATTAGTGACAAGGCATGAATTGAATACTTACAGGAGTGAAAATGTTCTTAGACTGATTCTTAGTATGCAAAAATCATCCTACTAAATTATCTTCTTGGCTGCCATCATGAAATGTGTTATCTGGCACAAGGTATAGCTCCAGCTCTGCCTAAATGAATGCATTAACTCCCACAATGTTATAGGAATGGAATTATAATATTCTGTGATGGCTCTGAAGATAAAGGATGTCAGTGTCATGGTGAATTATTTTATGCATAAGATGCAGAAAAGAACAAGCCATTTGTTCAAAGTACTCTGTTAATTGCAGAAAAAACACTCCCCAAAATAGAACAGATTCTTTAGTGCATTCATTGAGGAGGCACATTAATCTTACTACTATGATATATTTCACATTTTCTAAAACAATAATTATATATGGCATTATGCCTCTTTTCCCACTCACCCATTCTGATCTGAAAGGAAACATGTTCATATAAAATCTTGCACTTCCTATGATATACTAAATGTCATAGTAAATAATCAAATCAGCTATGGACAAAAATGTGTTACGCTATGAAGAGTTCACTTACAGTACTAAATGGATACGCCAAACTGTAATTTTGTTTAAACTTGAGAAGAGATGCAAAGTTAGATGCTAGTATAACTCTTCCCAAATAATACATGAACAAAAAAACAAACAGAAAACCTTTGGGAATTTGGGAGGACATGAACTATTGGGTATTTGCTGCAGACTGTGTGGAGGAGCCCTCCTGATAAAAGCCTGAGAGAATGTGATAAAGGTGATAACTGAAAGCTATCCCTTCATACTTATGAGAATGTGTGATATATAATATTTAAAAAAAAAACCCTCCACATAAAAAAAATCACCATCTCAAGATCTGTTCTTCACTCAAAAGTTTCCACTGTCTCCACAAGATACAATCTGCAGATTCCATTTTTGCCTTAGTGTTAACTTGGCTACTCTGTCTTTCGGTAGAATACCAATAAATTGATTACAGGGGCTTTTCAAAACTTGGTAGAAGTGTTACATACTCAGGCAGAGGAGCTGATGATCTTGAAAATGTAGCTAAAACACTCTTTGTACTTCATTCTCCTTGTTTTGTAATGTTTGGTACCATGTTTCATGTAATCCAGGGCCAATACCATAAATGCTTGAATCTTCTTTTCTCTCACCTTCAGAATCAATCCCAATAACTCTTCATACGAGTGGGAGTAATTTTCTCTTTCTACAATGCTAATAGTACTACAAGAAGTATTCTGGAAATGAACAAGAACTATCTATTTTGGAACACAAACATATTTTACATATTTTTTTATTTATGCATTGTATAGGAAAAGGTGTTCATAACTAGTATTTAGAATACCAGGATTTCTCTCACTCTTTTTTTCCTAAACAGTAAGTATTGAATCTGACCTTTCAAATTAAACCTCACGAGTTGCAATTGCCTATCTCAAAGATGACATACTGCAGTCAAACATTTGTTTTTATTGGTTGCTATGGAAATTAAGTGGAAGGTTCATTCCCTAGTCCTTTGTGTTTGTTCTCTTCTTTCTACTTTAATAAGAAAATTGGTTATCACAATCATTCTGCAAGCTATTTTTCTTTCAGGTGGTTACAGCAAGTGACTGACAGAGAGAGCTTTTTCCTTGTTTCAATGTGTCTCATCTACTTATCTTGGACAACATAGATGGCATATCCAGGACTATTCTTAAACCTATTTGTCAGAATACTAATTATTCTCATGTCCCAGATATAAGTATCAAACCAGCCTAATACTCACACACATCCTCCAATCTTGTTCATTTGCTAAATCAGAAGTTTCTATTTAACCCCTTTTTCTTACCCACTGAAACTTCAAAGTAGTTCTCACCAATTTTATTTGATTTTAACATAGGGTGCAAGCACAAGTCCAACATCCATTTCTTACTTCCTGTAAGGGAACCCAATAACTACTAGTCAACCTGGTTGAGTATATCTGCAGATTCTTTAATAATGGCAAAGTCAAAAAAATGAGAGCTTTATAATGCTTTCAAATGATGGAGAGAAAAAAACAGCCCAAGAACTACATAAATGTCTTTCTTTTCTGAAGAACAGCGAACAGTCTCACAAGAGCTATGATGGCTACAGACATAAATGACTTCTTGAGCAAGCGAGGAACTTGCTTAAAACTCCTTTCCTGTAACATCTCTCAGTCCATTGCAAATGTGCAGGGTACACAAGATAGTAGTTTAAATAACAGGAACTAAGAACTTATGAGGCATCAAAGTTTAATACTCTAACCTCAATAAAGTATTTCATAAGTAGATTCAAATGAAAAAATATTTTGATTAATGAGAGCTGGATATCATTCTGAAATATTGGGAAATCACACACACACATACACTAAAATCCCAAAGAGGCTCTAATGCTATTTTCAATCTCTCTGTCTCTGAAAAACACAGTGATCAAAAGTTTGTTTCAGGGGCTTAACAAAGCAAATCTAAAATATGATTTACATAAATCCATGATCTTTCCTGAAATATGAAGTTTGAAAGCATGGCAAGTATATTATACCTAAATTATTTTCAAATGCCTTAAATGCATATGTTAAATACATCAGTAGAGTGATAATATAACATTCACAATCATGTTTCACCCTTGGGCACAATTCTAGCCCCGTGAGAATGGGATGTCCCTTCTTGTGGAGAAACCTGAGGAAACCTGAACTGCAGAGATACAGCATAAGCTTCAGTTGTGCTTCAAGCTGAGATCTGGACTAAGTTTCTGTGGTTGAGTGGGGACCATCCCTACAGAGGAAAACTCTGAGGAGTCCATCCCTCACCCCTGCAGTACTGTTGCTGCCCTAGGAGCAGAAGTATAAGACAAGAGTGAATGATTTGGCTACTGAGTTCAAACCCCTTCTACTGCAGATTATTTATTTGTGTGGTCTCCAACTTCTCAACCCCAGAATACCTTCTGAATCAGGGAACAGAATATGAAATTCATAGGATCCCCACTTATTAGAGCATCCTTTCCCTCATCAAGCAGGATAAAAAAAATATGGAGTGAAGAACCGCATGTTTCCTTCTCTGCTCAGTATATCAACAAGTAACTGTACAAAGAACAGCAGAGAAAATAAGTTGAATTATTATTTGAGCTGGAATAAATTACTTGCTCCATATAGCAAAAGAAGGGCAGATGTTCTTTTTAGAGCAGAGCAGTGTGCTCTGGTGCGAGTTTAATAAGTCAATCGGACCTACTGAGACAGATTGAAGATTTCAGTTGTAATGTACCTACTACCAAGAATTCTGTTTATCTTATATCCTCCAAATACTTGTATCATGTTTGTCAAGGCTATTTAATTTAAATCAACTCTTCAGGAACCAGAACCACAACCAGAAAAAATCTGTGAATATATGGGCAGCAACAGAGTTACACAGCCACCAGCTCAGTATTTGTACATAAAAATCATAATAAAAGGCTTAAAAATGGATTTGAACATACCACTGTTGCTACTTCTTTAGCAAGAAGAAAAATTTATATAATGTATAAACCTGTGGAAAACCAAGTTGCTAAGGTAAGCCTGATACAAAATGAATATATTCTGCCCAACGCTTTGAACATTAAACTCACTGTTCCCTCTATAGCAGATGATCCCAATTGCAGAGGCTATTCCATCTTGTAAGCTCTTAATGCATAATGAGTAGCATTAACAATAGGCAACAGGCAAAAATTATGAACTACGGTGTCTTTATCCAACCATTTATCTCACAGAAAAAGCTGAAAAATATCGCTGTTTGTATTCGGAAAAAAATACTCTGTTTGCACAATGTTTGTGCCAGGGATCTAGGGGTTTTTCTTGATGGTAAGATCAATATGAGTCAACAATGTACACTACCAGTCAAAAAGGCCAACTGTATCCTGGGGTGAATTAATCACTGTATAGTTAACCAGCTGAAAGAAGTGATTGTCCCAACTATGCTCAGCATTGGTGTGGCCTCACCTCAAGTGGTGTATTCAGTTTAGGGCTCCACAATATAAGGATATAAAAATACTAGAATCTGTCCAAAGGAGGGCGACAAAGATGGTGAAAGGCCTAGAGGGCATGGCTTATGAGGAAGGGCTGAGGATACCAGGTTTGTTCAGATTAGAAGAGACTGAGGGGTGCCCTCACTGCTGTCTCCAACTTTCTCATGAGGAGGAACAGAAAGGGAGGTGCTGATCCCTTCTCTCTGGTGTCCGGTGACAGGATGTGAGGGAATGGCTTAAAGCTGCTTTAGGGGAAGTTCAGATTGGACATTAGGAAAACATTCTCCACTGACAGTGTGGTCAAGCACTGGAACAAGCTCCCCAGGGAAGTGGTCATGGCCCCAGGCCTGTCAGTGTTCAAGAAGTCTTTGGACAAAGCTCCCAGATATATGGCTTAACTTTTAGGTTTCCCTGTGTGGAGTCAGGAGTTGGACCTGATGATCCTTGTGGGTCCCTTTCAACTCAGGGTATTCCATGACTCTATGAAATATAATGGCTTCAAAAACTTATACTTAATTTTCTAAAATGCATTATGATAAAAAAACATGTTCTCAAGACCTCAGGTTAGTTTTTTTCCAGATACATTTTTACTAAATACTTTTGAAAAGGGTATTATTTCAAATGAGTAGGAAGCAAGATATTTTCATGTGCCAATAACTTTCCATTACAAAGAAATACAAAACTGCTTTCATATTTCAGAAATAGAAGCTTTTTCTTAGTAGGTATGCAAAGAAGGTTAAAGAGGTTGTTAAGAAAAATATATTCTTTAAGTGATGACAAAGAACATACCCAAAATCCAGGCTGAAAAAAGAGGATTCCAGCTTTTATTATATTTGAAGCCCATTCTACAATCCAGGGCTGAAAAGAAAAGTTTGTAATTTTTATTTTGTTTAGGCACTGAGACAATACATGGAACACAACAGGTCAAATTAAATCTCAAAATGTATATTACTTTTCATCTATGTTTGTTCAAGTTGCTACCATCTATTTATAAAGTAGTAGCTCTGCTATCAGAAGTCTGGAAAAAAATAATATTTCAGTGTTGACGTTCATAATTCATTGCCATTTGGGGTATTAAGAAACATCTCAATACTGAAATACATACAAGCAATGTGTTTAGCAGGGTGCCTGCAAAGAAGCTTATTTGTTTTTATAGATTTCATTCCAGAGGGAATGGAGAGAAATCAGTTCATCAGCCAAACAAGGTATTGAAATCAACGCTATTACAGTGGCTCCTTGATAAATACACAGTTCATTATCACATTATTCATTTGCTGGTTTACACTGGTGATAAGAGTGCAGCTGATCAGTTAAAAGAATCTCTTATGCAGTTGGCTGCAGAAATAATCTTGATTTTTATGTAAACCTCCTGAATAACCAAGGTTGATATATTTGGTTAGAATGGATCATCCAACAATAGTTGTTGAAGCAATACTCTCAGATGCTAAAATGTTTTACCAGATGATTTATAGGGTTTAAATTGTTTAATTACTAACACATACAGGTCAGGGTTAGAAAAGAAAGCAGAGAACTGTTCCATTTCCATTGAGACTGAAGCAATATAATTTTGCAGAGGTCTAGTTGGAGATACTCCATTAACATTCTAATGAAAAACAACTCCCAAAATATAAAAGTAAAATATACGGTCACAAGGACATTTTTTATTCAAGGTTCCCTTGAAAACACAGACCACTTGTGACCAAAGAAAGAAGTAATTGTCACATACAGTGAAATCCAAAATGGAGAAGTTTTCAGGTACTTAGATACAGAATAAGCATCATGCTTACCTTCTGGCTTACAGCAAGTGTTAGCTTATTGAAAGTAGTTACAGCAGAATCATCACCAATGGACCATTCACTGAAGAGTTTAAATTTTCACCATAGAGTTTCCTGGTTATGTAATTTAAGTACAGAACTAATAAACAATCATGAAAGTTTAGATTAAACAGGGAATTTTCAAACTCCTCCACTAGTGAGGAAGACAAAGAAAAAAACCCCAGTGCTAATCTTGGTTAAGTCATGTATATGAAATGGCATGATATGAATGATGGAAGGTTTTTTAACAATGTCTAAATGATCTAGGTCCTTAAGTTGTGTTTTCAAAAGACAAGTAGCAAGAGCTTAATCACTTTAAATTATCATTTGAAAGCTTCGAAGATTTTCAAGATCTGTTCTTCACTGTAAGAACAAATTCAGATTATTGCCTTGCAAATATTTATTCACTGAAATAATCCTAAATCAATGTCCTTTATAGGACAAAATTCCAACTCTTTGAATCAGGGTTTCTTCTATTTTCACCAATACTTATGTTCAGGCATTAAAAAATATATAAATCCAATCCCTACACATACAAAATCTATTAATTTTTCATCCTACATCCAGAATGAATTTGTTGTCAGACCTTGATTCTGTAACCTAGTCAGTCTGTGAACCACAGTTCTGTAGCGTGCACAGTCCTCCATCTTCTGCTTAAACACCATCTGCTCTTCACTGTTGACTAAATTACTATTTAAACTAAACTATCTTTAAGTTTTGGGTCACACATATTTGGTCTTTAGTAAGTGACTATCAGACAAAGTCTTTCATGAGTGCATTTTGGTGATAGCGCTATGTTATGCATGCTATTGAGACACCATTAGGTGACATATATATATACACACATATATATTTATATATATGTATATGTTTATATATAAAATATTTATAGTTCACTATACCAAACAACAATTACAGAAGCATCACCTTTCATTTTTATCTAAGAAAAAACCACACATTAAAATTGTTTAAGTAATACCTCCAAAAAGAATGTATTATAAATAAGTATTTGACAGTAAACTGGTGTTTAACTTGATGAAATAATGTTTTCCTAACATTATTTTCCATAAGCTTCTAAAATTCTTATAACAGTCCATAAACTGTCCTCTTTCTGACAGTTTCTTTCTCTTATACCTACATTCTTGAGTATCACTCCCTTCAACTGACTGATAGTCAAAGACTAAAGCAATTCTACTCTTCCTCAATTTTGAGATTTTTTCCTGCAGTTGAAGTGTATATTCTTACTGTGTTCTCATATTGGGACATTCTAAATACTTCAGATATCTAGAATTATTTTTCAATCATTTAATTCAGAATAAGATTTTACTTAGGCTTCTTGTTATTTTCTAATTCAGCTTTGCAAATTGCATTTTTAAAAGTTGCTACACAGCAGTTTCAGTTACTTCTCATATAAAAGCATACAGTAAGAGAACAAACAAATAATGATAATAATCCCCCAGAAGTTTCAATAAGGTCCAATAAAGCAAATAAAGAAATCTCCTTTCAGATGTTCTAGCATAATTCAGGACTAACTTCACCATTTTGGTGCAGCACTTTGGTATAACACTGAATAGTGTACAGTTCAGGAATGAATCAGAAAAAAATTTCCTTGCACAATTTTTCACTCGTATATTAGAAAGTTTGCAAAAAATGAATTATTAAATAGCATACAAGATTTTTATCCAATCATATTTACAGCAGAAATTATAAAAATGCATTAGTTGAAGTCCTTTTAATTGCAAACCATTTTAACTCTGAAGACTGTCCCTTTGTGATACAATTAGCACCTTCTTTCCCAACAGCTGTAGAAAGAAACACAATTCATAACACTGCAAGCTCAGAAATACATAGCTATATCATAAAAACAAAATCAAAATAACTCAAGTAGTTTCCTGATTGAGGGATATTTAGTGGAAGGTGTTATCACACAGCAGTCTCTTTTCCCCTAGAAACAGTACTTATTTTTGTAAAATTTATAGGAAACTTTACATCTTTGAGACTTCTAACCATCTGTGGAATTTGGCAAGAACTGGCCAATGGTTTAAAAAGTTGTTAGCAGTGGAGGAGGGCAGGATAACAGATACACATATGTACACAGACAGTAGGTATTATTAGAGTTCCTTTTCCTTTACATGCTGCAGCAGTGTACTAATGTGAAAAATATTTAAATATATATCCCAGATTGTCCTTACTCTGTCTACAATTTAAGATTTAGCTAACTGGGATGGAATTCAGAATATGGCATACATGACATATGTATGTTGAACACGTAACTCAACTTTAGAATATTAAATCTAAAACATGAGAAGTCTGCCCTCCTGGTTACAACCTGTAAAGGAAGCATCTATATATGAGATAATTTTTCCTATTTTGGAACTTACTGAAAGAAAATCTATGAAATTCTTTCATTATTAAAACACAAAGTTGGATTTCTGAAGAAATATATGAAGTCAGTCCATACTCAGAGTTTCCACTGTGAAGGATATGTCAAGAATTTTGTATCTCTTTATTCTAAATTGCAATGTGTCCAAATTCAACCTGAAGATGCATCAGCTCTTTCTATAAAGAGACTAGAAACATACATACAATGACACCAGGAAGATGCAAGAGATAAAAGTTAAAATTACTTTTTATCGGCATACAGAAACATGAAAAAGTTTCAAGAAATAAAATCACTGCTAACACACATGGTCCAATTCAGTTGTGCGGTCTGCTCCTCATGGAAGAAGTTCAAAACAAAGACCATAAAAGGAATCTAACTGTATTAATTTATCTCAGCTCAGGTATCAAGCAAACATTGAGACAAGATTTTTACAGAAGAAATGACTTCAAATGAGAGATCCATAATCACACTGGCTGAATCAGAATTAAGATCAGGTCTTTTGGATTCATTCCCTTTACTGATAAAACACCCTCCTGTGTAGAGCTAAATACTATCTGATCATTATATGTGCAAAGTGATCAGAGTATCACTAAACACAGAAATACTCCATGAGGACCACAGATGACTAGTACCTAAACCAGTCTGTTACCTATCCAGTAAAAGACCTGATCATGACCTTTGTTATGCACAAACTGCTTCCAATAATCAACACTTGGTACTGGGATATATAGGAAATACGTATTCAAGTCCTTGCCAAGAAACAGGTTCTACTGGTACAAGAAACACTATCTGAAATTGTATTTCAACACTGCAAAATAGTCAAACAACTGATATTATCCTCTGCTTCACATTTTTCATTAGCCAGTACAGACCGCATAAATTTTATACAGCTATGTGAGCAACCAGTACACACTATTTCAACTTATAATTATCCACTAGATATTAGAAGTTTCTCTGTTCCAGGCAATTTAATTGGATGAATAATGTTGTCTCCTTTCATGGTGAGGACTCACAAAAATTCATCATAATACACTAAGACAAACTCTATTGTTCTTTAATTTCCAGGAGAAATGTAAGATCATAGTGTAAAGGGGTTATAATTTTCCTGTTTCTTGGGAGTAACATAAACATACTGTACATACATGGCACTGTATTACTGACAGCACCTTTTTATACTAAGAGAGGAAACATAATAATAGAAATTGAATATTTAAAAGTTATGAAGAAATACAAGATTTTAAGTATGTAAGATGCTCCTCATAATTCAAACGCACATAAAGATGCACAATTGAGTGACGCAGTATGCCTAACATAAATTAATATTCAGAGAGTAAGAAAAGTAGGAAGAAGAGCAACCAGTATTATATGGTTCATCAGTCAGAATCCAACAGTTTGGATGCATAAACTAAAGTTACTGGGGCAGGGGCACCTCAAACCATACCACTCCAACCAGTTTGATGCCAGTGCCAACAATAGATGCCCAGAGCCTGGAGAGGAGTCACAGGTCAGCAGCAGAGCACCTCAAGAGCAGCGCAAAGGAATTCCAGCCAGTAAGTCAGCTTCATCAGGGGCCCAACTTAACTGCCTCTATGCAAACGCACATAGGATGAGGAATAAACAAGAGGAGCTGGAGATGTGCGCATGCCTGCAGGGCCATGATCTTATTGGCATCACGAAGACATGGTGGGATGACTCTTATGACTGGAGTGTTTGAATGGAAGGATACAGGCTCTTTAGGAAGGACAGGCAGGGGAGATGAGGAGGAGGAGTCGTCCTCTATGTCAATGACCAGCTGGAGTGCATGGAGCTCTGCCTGGTGATGGATGAGGAGCTGACCGAGAGTTTATGCGTCAGGATTAAAGGGAGGGCAGGGACAGGTGACATTATAGTGGCGTAAGGAAGACTGAGCAGAGGAAGCCTTCTACAGACAGATAGGAGCAGCCTCATGTTCACAAGCCCTGGTCCTCATGGGGGACTTCAACCACCCTGATATCTGTTGGAGGGACAACACATCAGGGCATAAACAATCCAGGAAGTTCCTAGAATGCGTAGATGATAACTTCCTTCTCCAAGTGATAGAGGAAACAATGAGAGGTGCTATGCTGGACCTTGTTCTCATCGATAAAGAGGGGCTGATGGGGAGTGTGAAACTCAAGGGCAGCCTTGGCTGCAATGACGATAAAATGGTTGAGTTCAAGATCCTTAAGGCAGTGAGGATGGCCCACAGCAAGCTTGCAACCCTGGACTTCAGGAGAGCAGACTTTGGCCTCTTCAGGGATCTGCTTGATAGAGTAACATGGGATAAAGCCCTGGAGGGAAAAGGGGCCCAAGAAAGTTGGTTAATATTCAAGGATCGCCCTCTTCAAGCTCATCCTGACAAAGAGGAAGTCAGGAAAAATCACCAAGAGGCCTGCATGGATAAAAAAGGAGATCCTGGACAAGTTCAAACACAAAAAGGAAGCCTACAGAAGGTGGAAGCAAGGACAGGTAGCCTGGGAGGAATACAGAGAAACTGTCCAAGCAGCCAGGGATCACATTAGGAAAGCTAAAGCCGTGATAGAATTAAGTCTGGCCAGGGACATCAAGGGAAACAAGAAAAGCTTCTATAGGTACATCAGTGATAAAAAGGAAGACTAGTGAAAATGTGGGTCCTCTCCTGAAGGAAACGTGAGACCTGGTTACCTAGGATGTGGAGAAGGCTGAGGTACTCAATGACGTTTTTGCCTCAGTCTTGCTCCAGCCATACTGCCCAAGTAGCAGAAGGCAAAGGCAAGGTCTGTGAGAATGAAGAACCGCCCACTGTAGGAGAAGATCAAGTTCAAGACCATCTAAGGAACTTGAAGGTGCACAAGTCCATGGGACCTGATGAGATGCATCCATGGGTCCTAAGGGAACTGGTGGATGAAGTGTCTAAGCCACTATCCATCATATTTGAGAAGTTGTGGCAGTTCGGCAAGACTCCTTTGGACTGGAAAAGGGGAAACATAACCCCCATTTTTAAAAAGGGAAAAAAGAAAGACCTGGGGAACTACAGGTCAGTCAGTCTCACCTCTGTGCCTGGCAAGAGCATGGAGCAGATCCTCACAGAAAATATGCTAAGGTACATGGAAAATAAGGAGGAGATTTGTGAAAGCCAACATGGCTTCACTAAGGGCAAATTGTGCCTGACAAATCTGGTAGCCTTCTACGATGGAGTTACAGCGCTGGTGAATAAGGGAGGAGCAACTGATGTCACTTACCTGGATATGCACAAAGCATATGACACTGTCCCACACAACATCCTTGTCTCTAAATTGGAGAGACATGGATTTGATAGGATAGACCACTCAGTGGATAAGGAATTGGCTGGATGGTCACACTCAAGAGAGTTGCAGTCAATGGTTCAATGTCCAAGTGGAGAGTGGTGACTAGTGGTGTTCCTCAGGGATTGGTGTTGGGACCAGCACTGTTTAACATCTTTGTCAGTGACATGGACAGTGGGATTGAGTGCACCCTCAGCAAGTTCACTGATGACACCAAGCTGTGTGGTGCGATCAACACACTGGAAGGAAGGGATGCCATCCAGAGGGACCTTGACAGGCTTGAGAGATGGGTTTGTTTAAACCTTATGAAGTTCAACAAGACTAAGTGCAAGGTCTTGAACATGGGTCGAGGCAATCCCAAGCACAAATACAGACTGGGCGAAGAGTAGATTGAGAGCAACATTGCGGAGAAGGACTTGGGGGTATTGGTCGTTCTTGAGGGATGGAAAACTGCACATGAGCCAACAATGGGTGTTCACAGTCCAGAAAGCCAACTGCATCCTGGGCTTCATCAAGAGAAGCGTGGCCAGCAGGTCGAGGAAGGTGATTCTCCCCCTCTACTCCACTTTTGTGAGACCCCACCTAGAGTACTGCATCCAGCTGTTGACCCCCAACATAAGAAGGACATGGGCCTGCTCGAGTGAGTCCAGAGGAGGGCCACAAAGATGACTGGGGGACTGGAGCACCTCCCCTGTGAGGACAGGCGGAGACAGTTGGGGTTGTTCAGCCTGAAGACGAGAAGGCTCTGGAGAGACCTTATAGTGGCCTTCTAGTACTTAAAGGGGACCTACAGGAAAGATGGGGAGGGACTCTTTATCAGGGAGTGTAGTGATAGGATGAGAGGTACTGGTTTTAAACTGCAAGAGGGTAGATTTAGATTAGATATAAGGAAGAAATTCTTTACTGTGAGGGTGGTGAGACACAGGAACAGGTTGCCCAGAGAAGCTGTGGATGCCCCCTCCCTGGAAGTGTTCAAGGCCAGGCTGGATGGGGCTTTCAGACCCCATGGCAGGGGGGTTGGAACTAGGTGATCTTTAAGGTCCCTTCCAATCCAAACCATTCTGTGATTCTCTGATTCTATAATCACAATACAGCCCTTTCACAAACGGTTTTAATCTAATAACATTTTTATGAGCTATGGAAAATGAAAACAGAGTCATAAAATAAAATGTTTTTAAAAGGTGTCAGGATATGCCTAGCCTTTAAAATTTCTCAATGTAAAGATATGTTGGATCCCCAGATTCTGTAGGAGTTTAGGTAGCACTATTTATCAGGAATACTGGGTTTAATTAGTATTTGGAAAGGAGATTAAACTTTTCCCTTTCAAATGACATTTCAATCATATTTTCTACCTGCTCTCAGTGAGACAGTGTTCTTTGGAATAAACTCTGTACAGGGTCATATCTAAAAAATTTGCAGGAACAGTAACTACTGAAGAGTTAATTTAATAAATAGGACAGTCCTCACACTGTAAATTATTTCAAGTTTACTCTTTCATTTTCCACCTCCAAAAACTAACATTATTTGCAAACCTCATCTGTCAGAAAGCCTGTCTGCATCTCTTTTCATACAACAGTATTTGTCATGATCACAAGCTTTTCAGCTGAAAAAAACCCCCTCCAGTCTGTGAGACAAATAACAGCATATTTCATGTGAAAAATCTTTTTCAAATCACTTCCTTCCTAGATCTGATGACTCACAAGACACAACACAAAACCCTTTTCCCAAGCACAATGGACTGAGCAAATAGAGAAAAACAGCTTTGAACAGGTATAAATTAAGCGTTTTCATTAAGCTATACAGCCTCTGCATATCATCCAATACAAACTCAGTATCTTTTCATAACTCACCCATCTCTTTTCCTAAGCAATAAGTGATAGGATGAGAGGAAATCGCCACAAGTTGCACCAGAGAAGTTTCAGATTGGATATTAGGAAAAATTTCTTCACCAAAAGGGTTATCAAGCACTGGAACAGGCTGCCCAGCGAAGTAGTTGACTCACCACCTCTGGAGGTATTTAAAAGATGGGGTGCTTAGTGACATGGTTTTAGGGGTGGACTTGGTAGTGTTAGGTTTATGGTTGGACTTGATGATCTTAAAAGTCTTTTCCAACTTAAATGATTCTATGACCTTTCAAGCCTGTCCCTCAAATGTTGTACGTGTACCACCCCTGACCAAAGGCAACAAAATGAGGAAACATTTTCTATTAACTAAAAAGAAAAATACAAATAACTTTGCACCATCACTTCTGCTAAATCTCCCTTCTGAGTATTACAAAGATCTGCAAGATCTGTCTGAAGTGGCCATCCCTTTCAGAGGACACTTCTATCACACGCCCCACCTTTACTCGATCAGAGAAAGGTAGCCTCTTCCTTTCTTTTCACTTAAAAATTTCCTCTTCACTACTCATTCTCTTCCATTAAGCAGCATTACATTCAACTTTCATCTTAGTATCTGTCTAGGTCCAACATCCATCATCTATTTGCTGAATTTCCAAATAAAACTCTCTGAACTTTCTCTCATGTCATGCTTCATGCTCACAATTTCTCCATAAACATTACTTCATTCTCCAGTTTAAATCTCTCCTTTACCACCATGCTAAAATAGGAGCCCTTATGCATCATGTTGACAAACATGTCTTATTTTCTGTGACTTCTGATTCCATCAGCAATCATTTGTTGTTCACACCAGCTTTGCTGGTGATTTGGCCTCACTCATAAATTTACTTTCAAACATAGAAGAATTAGAATATTGACTCTTTTGAGCCATGTGCTGGAATTATGACAATAGTATCAAAATCAAATGAAAGCATCCACAAGAGAAAACCAATGAAATTTCACATTTTAGATTGCATTTTATCTTCATTGCAAAAGAAAAGGTAACAAATGATGCAATGTGGTACACATAAATTAAAGTATTAGGAAGCCACTACATGGCTTTCATAAGTCATTTTACAAAGGATATGTTGTAAGCTTTCAGAGATCTTATGAGTGGTAATGTGGCTGTTTACAAATAGTGACACCATAAGCTATTCATTAGTTTTAATACTAAGAGGGTGTGAGATCAAATTAGCTATAAACTTACTAGACTGCAAAATTCTGCTAGCAATCTTGTATGAATTCATTATAAGCAGTGTCTTTCATAGCTTTATAAAAGAAATTATCTTCTTTCTTAACTCCATTAAAGCATATTTACTGAGTGATGGGCATCATGAAAAACTTAACTGATTGAGCGAGTTCAAATTCCTAAATATTTATTTTTCTTGACTTTGAAAATATGGTGACATCTCTGTGCAGACATTTCTGGCTTTGTAATGTTTAAAGTAGCCCTACTGGAAAAGAAAGATAAAAGCCCATAATGTCACATTCCTGTCACTGCTATGTCACTGTGTTGCCAGCAATGTTGAGGGAGGTGATCCTTCCTCTCTATTCAGTACTGGTGAGGCTGGGTGCTGGGTGATCGGTCCAGTTTTAGGCTCCCCAGTACAAGAGAGACATGGACATACTAGAGAGAGTCCAACAAAGGGCCAGGAAGATGATTAAGGGACAGGAGCATCTCTCCTACAAGGAAAGGCTGAGAGATCTGGAACTGTTCAGCCTGGAGAAGAGAAGGCTCAGAGGGGATCTTTTCAATGTGTATAAATACCTGGAGGGAGAGAATTAATAAGAGGGAACCAGGCTCTTCTCAGTGGTGCCCAGCAACAGGGTAGGAGGCAACAGGCACAAACTGAAACAGAAAATTCCACATGAACACAAGAAAATTCATCTTTACTGTGGGTAGTCAGGTTACCCAGTGAGCTTATAAAGTCTTCATCTATGGAAATATTCAACACCAAACTGAACATGGTCCTGGGTAACCTGCTGTAGTTGACCATGCTTGACCAGGAGGGTCAGACTAGATGACCTCAAGAGGTCCTTTCCAACGCACACGATTCCTTAACTCTGTAATTTTTAAAAGGTCATATACCAAATATACATAAATGTATTTCTAGGCAGCCACACACACAACTCCACACAAGTAATTATATTTAAATAGCAAATACAGTAACATTAGACCGTAAAGAATTATAAGACACAGCAACTCCAACAAAGACTTTTAATTTTTAATTCTATCAGTGCAATACCTAGCCCCATGCAATATTCTAACAATGGCCTGTAGGTCGTATCATAATGAAAATAATATATGAAAGATAATATTAATGGTCATAAAGCAAAAGATTTAAAAAGAAAATGTTCATTTTTTGATCCGTTGGCCTGTGAGAGTAAAGATGCAAGAGTGTATGAAAGCAAGTTTTTATGCTGTATCTGATATTTCTTCTTTCCATACTGCACCTCTACAGAGCTCCAATAATGATCCAAAGTTTAGGAATATGCAATAGAGTAAAAGAGAAAATAAAATCTTAAAATTTCTTCAGTGTTATCATAATCCAGGTGAGATTTCTCTGAGCTCTGCTGGCACATGTCAGAAGTCTTTCAAGCCTCACAGATAAGGTTTTAGAAGCGTAGTTCTGCACAAATCTTAACTGTATGACAGATAAAGAAAACATGAACAACAGCTCCTCACAGTGAGCCCTAGATAATTAATTAGCTTGTACCTTTACTATAATTAGCCTGTTAGACCTTATGGAGCAGTTGCACTGAGACTCATGAATACTATCCCAGTCTAATAGGAAAGGAATGATCATTCTGATCAGCCTGACTCTTCAGAGGAAAAATGTTCCTGAGGAAAACTAAAGCCTACAGCCTCAAGGAACCTGTACATTTGAGAGTTTGACTTACAAAGTCTCCCTGTATATTATCCCAGCTTCTAGATTTCAGGCTCACACTTGCAGCTCTTCTCATACTTCTCTAGAGGAAGACGTAAATTGCATTTTTATCAGGTAAGTATAAAGTCTGATTTATAGTTTGGGCAGTAAGGGTAAGTGATACAACAAAAGAAGACAATACATCAAATAAAGTGGGTGAGCAGTGAAGATGGTGAGAATATGTGGCTGGATATGTCTGAGATTTTTTGACTAAACAAACATTCTTTTTAGCATAAATATGTCTCCATATACGAAATTCCATGCAGTTGTTGACATAATCTAACACTCTGTTATTACTGTCCCAAGCAAAAACAGCCAAGGGGTTCAAAAGTTGATTCAAGATTCCATGCAAATTTTATACTGTTGAACTGGAAAATTCCACATGTCTGAGACATTTCTGATTATGAACATACTCATTTTCAATTACAGCTTTACAAGACAGGAGGAACAAGAAAATTCCACTCCATTGCCATGACTAACATTTTTAAGCATGTGAATCTATAATAAAAGCTTTACATTGCTGCAGTTTTATTATAAAACCACTTCAAAGCTGACCAGTTTTTCCCCCTCTCGAGGGAAAAAACATTAGTCAAGTAAAACAGGCAACTTTCTTAAGTTACCACTTATAGTCATCCTCACACAAATTGACACTTGCTGAATTACCAGAGTAGTGCAAGTTATGTGCTTATTTTCCGTCCTTTTATGTGTACAGAAGCACTGTATCTCAGACACCATTTTGTGGTAAAAACAGATAAAAGATGACATGGAATGTCAACACCTTTCCATATGGTATTAGCCAAAAAAAGATATGCTTTATATATAAGGAAGATATATCATATATACATAGACTAGATTGTTCTTCAGCACCAGCAATCAATGGGGCTGAGAAAATCTATGTCCTAATCAGTAAAAGACATTGCTGACAACATGTAAGATAGTTAGGCAATGATGAGAATCACAAATTGTATTAAAAAATAGAAGATTTAAGGCATACTAAAATGAGATTCAGAATCCTAAACATAAACAAACATAGAGTGTTTAACAGACATGACTCTGAAGGTTGGATACATGACTGCATCATTTTGCACAAATTGGCCTCAAAACACAAAATTAAAATCATTTAGCAGTTCAAGTACACATGAAATCTAAACCAAAAAATATCTTATTTGCAACTTTTAAAAAGCACAGGTTTTAGATATATGAATGCATCATTGCACTTCTGAGAAGACGTAGTCAACTGTTTTACAGGTTAGGTAACAAGGTACTAGCAAACCACATAAGTGGTTAAAAGGCAACAGATTGAATTTAGGTAGACATCCTTTCCAAATGCCAACTAGCAAATCATTTCATGATATAAAATGCTTCTCACTCTACAAAAATGAGGGCAAGGTGCAATTTGAAGTGTCTTTCTTTGGCTGTACAGTATGTAATCCAAAAGAACCATATTTATCACTTACATTCCAGCAGAGAGCTAGGAAACATCATAAACCATGGCAATTCACAGCAGTATGTATTAAACATTTGAATAATTTCATTATATAAATGTTGACTGCTTTTTTTTTCATTTACGTTCTGATCATTTCTGTTCATTGTCCATATAATGGACAAACACTGCATAAGATTACGGAAGTATTGACATATGCTACTGAAATGCATCACAGCAGCATGACACCAATAGCTGAAAGTGCTGAGCTAGGTGACTGCTGCCTACCACTCAGGCTCATCTGAAATACAGTCATCTTTATACCCATCAGTTGTTTCCTTCCTTTCATAAAATGGAAATAATCAATAAGAATGTCCACAGCCAACTTCATTCATAAGTGAACCTTATTAAACCCTAAGCTAAGATCTATTGACTGTATAACTATGAAATAAAATACACCTCTGACTTGCAAATCAAGACATTGCATTCTACAATATTAGGTGAAATCCCTTATTTAGAAATATCTAACCTATTTAGAATTAAAATTACTCTTATTTACTATCTTAATGAGAAATTTTATAAACCTTAGAACCAGCGTTGGTTGCTAATTACTTGAAAATATAACTTGAAGGCCTTTGAAAAAAATAATCATGCAGCTGGGCTAAATCTGCCAGTTCTAGATTCTCTCTACAACATTTGTAACTGTGCATTGGTCTGACTAACCAGCACAATAAAGGAGAAAATTGGTAATAGAAGAATTATCCTTGTAATAGTTAAATATGTAATCAGATCATTTATCATTTATATCAAATATTAATTACTTTCAAGAGGTTTTTTAAACATTCAAGAGGTACTTCTGGTTTTGTTCTTTTTAATTTACTTCTTTTTTTTTAAACACAACAGGAGTTTCATAGAGTTACCAGGAAGTAAGTTGCACATTGGTCTTTCCCTCAGAAAAGCTTTGTATAGCAGGTCCTAAGACCTACTCTAAAATTTTAACTAAAATACTACAACATCATGTCAAAAGTTTGTTCCCTATGACATAGGTTATTTTTGCAGTTATGATTTAAAAAACAAAACAAGACAAAACACAAAAATAGATACATACTGCAGTCAAATCCTGAGATAATTTCCGAGTTTAAAGTGCTACCAAAAGAATTCTTCCATGTATTAAATTGTTTTTTTTCAGTGCTGAGAGTATACACTGAGGTTGATTTTCCTTCTTTTCTTTCTTTGATTACTTAGTTGCTGTTACTGATACAGTATAATACATATTAGATTAATGCTTTAAACAGTAAATATTTTTTAGATTATTAGTTACTTTCAGATTTTGAGACATACTTCTCTTTTTTGCTCCTCACAGAGTATCACATATCAGGAATTTGGGGAGTTTGAATTTCATTCAGTCCTAACCTTAATCAAGACATTTGTTTTTCTTCAAAATATCCCACTGCCCAGAGATATGGAAATGCACCCAATACAACCTAAGTCCTACTATAATGAGTTACATTCCTCCTTCTTGTTCACTTTGAACAAAAAATGATGACTGAGGAATTTGATACGTGTTTAAGCATTCAAAGCTCTACAGAAATGTAAAAACCTCTTTCTATGTCCCAAATATTCCCGTATGTTGTTCAGTGTTTTGAACATACATAAGCATCCTCTTAAAGATCATTGGAAAACTTTTTTTTCTCTGCTAATGTTTTCATACAAGCTCTGAAACCAATCTACATGAAATCTTTTACTTTTGAAAACTCGAGAGAGAGTGCTAGAAATTCCTGCTTGTGGCAACCTGCAATCCTGAACAGGGCAACATCCTCAGAAAATCTAGTTTCTTTTTTTGGTTTTGCTTTTTTAAATAAAACCAAAACAAAATGAAACCCACAAAAAAGGAGTAACATTAAAAGTAATTATAAACGATGCACTTGTAAAAGAAAAATGCTTAACCTGTTTACGACAAGGCTAAATCTGAACTACAGCCCACTGACATGGTTTAGGCTCTTGTATCATTGGTTGTATTTCTCAGACAAAACCCTGTCACTGATAGTTTTCAGAGTCAAACTGTATTTTGGAGTTATGCCCAACAGACCAAATTTCTTTCTCTTTCACTTATGTACTCTTGAAAACAACTTTAAACCTATCTAGAGACATTTTTGACATCTTGACATTTTTCACTCTGGCATTACTTTAAGCATTGTTTCACTTCTTCAGATGTTACTTAGTCAGACAAGGTTAGCCTACAAGAGTACTCAGTCACTTCAGGATCTGTGATAATGGAAAAGGGAAAAAAAATTTCTTTCTTCTAAAGATATAACAACAAAAAGATCTCTCTGGGAAAAAAAAATCAAAGGTTTTCACAAAAATATTTTTCCATGAGTTTTAGTTTCTAAACCACCTACAGTCCAAGAATGATCTATCTGAGAAGAAGATACATCCTTCCACTTCGTGTGCCTTTTATCTTGGTCATGCTTTGTGGGTACTTTTATAGATCTAACAACTGAACCTTCCCATATCATTCAAATATATTGTATATATTTTAAGAAAAGGCTACAACACTGAGACTCAGATGCTTTTTCAGCTTTGTCCCCTACTCACCAGCAGGTTACCTGATTCCGGTTCTCTGCAGGTTTATCTGGATGCCCAGCATTACAGACCAAGTTGTCCCACTACTGGAACAAAATTAGTCACAGTACATAAAGTTAAAAATCTGTGAAAGTAGAGATCAATGCCTAGATCTTCCTCCCTCCACAATTTTCAATAAGTCTGTAACACTAGACAAGCACAGTCAGTAATAACTCTGAGATTTTCTTTATAAAAGTTCTCTTGTTAGGAAACTTAAATTGATCTGTATATTAAACTTTCTTTGATTACAGTGATTGCAAAATATTTGTGTTCTGAAGAATTGTAAACTAAGAGCAAAAATAAACAATGCTGTAGCTAAGGCACAGAACTGCTCTGATCCAGGAAAGAAATCTCCTATGATTTTATCAGCTCCAACCAGCTACCAGTATCTACTGACAAAATAAATGAAAGTGGAACAGTTTCTCAAAAGTGTACTATGTAGGCCATAACCTTTTTTTTCCTTAAGAACTAGACTGGAACATCTAGTTACAAAACCACCTCTATTTCATTGTTTAATGAGTCAACCCTAGGCCCATTAGAATATGGGAACTATGTATACAAACTTAGTATTCCTCTACAGATATACAGAAAATCACTAAATAAATGATGGAAGTAATTTAAAAGTGTTCTTCTTATTAAAAAAAAATAATAATATGGTGAGATATAGACAGTGCAGTGCCTAGGTCTTTCCACATGTATATTTTTTGTGGGTGTTTACCAGAAAGTAAGCCTTCATATGAGCACAGACAACCATGCAGACATATACAAACATACATCCACCTAGATTTACTCTTTTTTATCTTCCCAAGTAAGTTTCAATTTCTGAGAGGTGTGCCAAAGAACATTTAAACACTACAACAGTATTGTGAACAACCATGATCAATGTCTCAAAACTTCCAGGGTAACATTTGGCTAGAAGTTTTTTGATGAGAGAAAAAAAAATCTTCAGACTCAATGGATGTCAACTGCACAACCTGCAGGCCCAGTCATGACTTTTGACAGCAGTGATGCAGACCTTCAGGTACTAGGAAATAATTGAAAGAATTCAGAAAATTGCCAAATAAAGATTTCTGCACATGTTCACAAGCTCTTTCTGAGTTACACTCTATGCAATAGTTTTGACATCACTGATGCTGCATCGGGCATTAATCAGCAAAATTTCTGGCTCATTATCTTCAGTTAATTTTGGTGAGTCCTGCTCATTAAGCAGGGTTCATTCCCCAATTCTCTAAGTTGAAATTGAGCATTTAAAATAAAAGTTAATCTCATACTGAGGCATCACTGCCCACTTGCTCACCGGATAAAAATATAACATTATGAGGAGGAAAACTTGCATTTGAGGCCAATCACGGCAAGACAAGAAGCAAAAAAGAAAGTCTAGAAAAAATTATTTTTATCTTAAAATCTATGACATATTTTGCTAGTTTTCCACCCATCTTTTCACACTTCTAAAACTCCACAGTTCTTACTAGATATCTTTTTGGCTGACAGTGAGTTAAGTGAAAAAGTTACCATCCACGACCTGCCCCAGTTGCTCATTAACATCTTTCTTCTCCGCATGTTGCTGCCTCCTCAGATCTGCCAGCTGAACTGCATGCATAGCCAGTCCTGGTGCCAGCCAAAACATTTAGTACCAGATTAAACTTTGTTTTTAAATGCAGGTGATTTGACAGAGACAAGTTAAGGAGAGGCTACAGATGCAATTCTACTGTAAGACAAGATATAATAATTTCTGGCAGGATGTGGTGAAGAGCAGCTGAGGTAGGCTCAGAGATGCAATCTTTTCACCAAGCTCAGAGGCAACAAAGAGGACATTTCAGACCACGGCCTTAAAGTTTTGGAGGACAGATGAGAGGAAGAAGTAACAGAATACCACAGAAATAGCAGCAAACTCTATTAGAGATTGGCTATGGCTTTAAGAAAAAAACTGTTTTATGGAACTGAAAAAAAGAACAAAACTCCTCAGTTTTCTATGCTATCTTATCTTTATGGAATAGCTAAAAACAATAAAGCTATGAAACCAGGAGACTTCTCACAGGGCAGGTGGTGGCATTTAATAAAACTATATCCTTACACGATAAAACTTACTACTCCAGGACAGCCACATTCATAGAAGGAAGTAGCTGATGTGAAGTGCTTACTGAACCCGACAACATTTAAAATTTATTATGCAACCGAGAGAAGGTGCTGTGAGTAGGGTCCCTTAAGGAGACAGTCTAGATACCTTGCAGCTTCCTGATTCTTCCCCTTTCTCAGTCATTTTACAGCCACAACGGCTGGCTCCAAAGCTTATGAGTTGGGTACATCTAAAGCCTGTCTCTAAGAGCCCATTTGTTGTCAAGTCTCACAGACCCAGTGGTAAAAATCAGGCAGTGGTTCAGTCCCTTTGGATAATTAAATACATGTAAATGTTGCCTGCTACACAAGCTAAAAATTGCTTTGTTGTAATGAGTAAGGAAACAGTGAATTCACCACCTTCTTGGGCTCCGGACCAGTGCTCTAGCCAGAAGGCTATGCTTCTCTTCTCTGCTTACTTCAAATAAAATTCATTCTTTGCTCATTTCACAACACCTAGAAATTAAAAAAAAAAAATCTTACACACATAGCATGGGAAATATTCTTTTAATTTAGTCCCTTTTCAGTAACCAGATTAGGAGGCGTTTGTAGGCCTGGTTCTGTACAGGAGATCATAAATTTCAGATGGAAATTTCAAAGGCACTTGCAAAGGAATGTTACTGCGATGCTAAGTCTGCATCTTTAACCCTTCAAATTATAAAAAAGACAGGTAGTCACCAATAAACACCAGAGATATGCCATGTTTTCCTTCTCCACTCTCAGCAATCTGTAATAAATTCAAACAGATGACACACTGCTTCCATGAAAAAGAAAGAAAAGGTAAGAGTGAAGTAGCTTACTTTCATAATTTCTGTCTGGATAGAACACACTCTAATTTGATTGCTATGCTGGGAAGAAAAAAAAAAAAAAATTTAAATTAACCTTTCTCATTCAGAAAAGTTGAAAAAAATTAGAGGCTTCTAGGAGACGCTGCAACGACAAAAATGATAGTGTTCTTACTGCTTCTGAGAAATAGAAACATTTTATTATTTTGAAGTAGCTGGCCAGAGCTGGCAGTTGAACTCAATTACAATTCCATCAGGTGCCAGTTGATACATTCAATAGTGTTTGAGACAAGATGAAATACAGTAGTCCATGCAAATCATAACAGAAAGTAATCTCACTAAGCTGATACTGAGCCATTCCTTGACTAAGAATAGGTCTCACATTCCAGATAAAGAAAATTTAAAACATTCAAACTACAGGATGAAATCAACTTAGCAAAATAATTTAAAAACACATTCCCACAGAACTTACAACAGACAAACATATAACATGGTATTATTCTTGAAAAAAATATCACAAATAATGAAAAAGATGGTATCTTGGTTGATGAAATGTCCACATTGTTTTCTGTGTCCATCTGCAAGAGACCTATTTTCTCCACACTATTTAGCATATGCTGGGGGGAGATAATAATAAGGTTGTTTCAGATTTCTCCAAAGGTTGCACAATGCACCACACATGTAGCATTTACTTAGGATTATCAAATGCAGCTGCACTGGAAAGTAGGAAAATATTAAACATACACAGAAATGAAGCAGTAGACTCAGTCCTTCAGGACAGTTGGTGCTTCCTTTTGCTTAATGCCAGCTAGGCCCCAACCCACTGAGAAAAACACTACAGATTAGTATTTTCTGCCAGGCCACACTTGAAATTAACACTCTTAGTTCTAGTGGCATGCCACTTGAGGGGAAAAAAAATAATTCTAAATTCTGATAAATCAGAAGAAGGACTTTAAATTCTGCCCTACTAAATAAGAGGTTTATCTTAGAAATTAAGGTAATATTTTAAGCACACAAAGAAGCTTTTTCTTATATTTATTTTCTGGAATGCTCTGTTGTCCATCTGAGTCATTTTGCTTCACGAGGCTTCAACTTCTTTCCTTCAGACACTACTCCAGTGCCAAATAAATCTTTGGTCCTCCTGGTAACCAGACTCTATTTTCTGTATCTTACTCCAACATGTCATAAACGTTTTGTTTCACCTGCGCAGGTTCATCTTCTCCTTTGGCCTTAAAGACATCAAACTCTATAAATCAATTCTGTTCTTGCCATTATGACAAGTAAGCCCGACTTATCCTTCTTGTGGTTCCAAGTCTTGAATTTTTCCATTCACTAATACTCTTACCTCTCCACAGAAATATGTATTTCTGGAAAAAGGGGACTTGGCTTCATAATCAACACAGGTAAAAAAGTATCCTCCAGAAATGAGTCTATCTAATTCTCTAATCTGGTTTCTTCAGTTACTGAAGATTGGAGTGGACATTCACATCCAAGGTGACTAGAAATGAGCACTTAATAGATGCAATATGTTCCCACGTCAAGACTATTAAAGAAGTACATTGCTAAAGACTTAGAATTGGATTTGATCCCTGTGAAATTGCCACATAACTCCACAGAATTCAGCACATTATTATTCTTTAAAAATAGCCAACAATAAGTAAACACTTACTGCAAATAGGACTGCAGACTGGACAATAAAAGCAAAAATGTAAGTTGAAAGGAACTTTTGGAGATCATCTAGTCCAGACTCCTCCTCAAGTCAGGGCTAACTTCCAAGTTAGGTTGGGTTGCTTTAGGGCTTATCCAGATGAGTTTTAGAAATCACTAGGGATGGAGGTCCCTCTCTAAGCAATCTGTTCCAATGCTTAACCTCACTCCCTGTGAAAAGTTTCCTCCTTACATCCAATGGGAGTTTCCTTCATTGCCACTTGTGTCCACTGTCCTCTGCACTGTTGCTGTGCACCTCCCAGGAGAGCTTGGGTCTGCTGCCCTACTGTTCCTGCAAGCAGGACCCTGTGATGTCTTGTCCCTCGTCTCCTCACAAAACAGATCCTCCAGTGCCTCAGTGGCCTCCCACTCAACACTTCGCATTTTCTTGACCTCCTTCTTGTTTTGGAACACTGCAACCTGGGCACAGCTGTCCCATTGCAATGGAAGAGGAGAATCCCCTGCCCCGACCCTCCAGCTGTGCCCAGCCATCGGGAAGCCTTCCTTGCTGCAAGGGCACCAGATCCTCATGTCCTTTTCCGTGGAACAGTTGGCAGCTGGGCCATAGTGTTGCGCTGGGTAATGCCAAACCATGTGCAGGACTTTGGCTGAGCTGTCTGTGTGAATGGTAGTTTTAAGACAGAGTCCTGTTCTAAGAAACTTAAGCCTAAAGTAGGTGAGACAGGATGAAAAATAACTGTTCAAGAAAGGCAAGCCATTAAAAAAGAGGCCAGTTAAAAGTTTTGAGCAGGATTCAGAGGGACAAAATGCAAATTCAGGAGCTTCTGTTCAAGGTGTGGGAGACAGATAATTGAGAGACTCAAATCCAGGAATGGGTGAAAGGGATAAATAAAGCAATAGTATTAGAGGGTTACTTTGCTGTAAGGCATAAGAATAGAAGAACGATTGAAAGCAAAATAAGATTATGTACAACCTTAGGCATGCAGCTCACCTCTTCATTCATTTATTTATTTTTTTCACTTCTGAGATTCCAATTAGGCAACATCAAAGATACCACAAGCCACTTTAGGTATAAAAAGGTCTTCAAAAGGAAAAGTAGTACTGCAGCCTGTCAGAGCTACCTGACGAAGAAGAGTTCAATAATCCTCTACTGCACTTGAGCAATGAGGAGTGAGAAGTATAACCTTAAAATATAAGTAATGGAAAAAAATAGGTATGTGCCTGAAAGGAAATCTCAAATTCATCATGCTAAGCTTTCAAAGACAAACTTTAAACAAAATGGAGGTAGCTGAAAATACCTATTCATTTTGCTTGTGAGAAAAACGAATCTCTCGGGCCTTTAGGCAGTAGAGAATTATGTGGTCTTTCGAACTGAGAAAGTGCAAACTGTAAAGGATCAGACTGAATAAATGTTAAGATGCCAGTCTCACAGGGCCTTTGGGAATCTATTCAATAACAATATTTTTGAGATGTCTCACACAGGAATGGTGAATTTGTTATAGTTATTTACACCTTGCAGAGTAAGCTAATAAAAAAGCAAGGATGTGTTTATGCATTAAAGAAAAAAGACAAAGAAAGTATCTGCATGAGAATGCATAACAGGTATAAACAGACCAGTCATTTTAAGGTAAGCTGAAAAGGAAAAAAACAAAAAAAAACCAAAACAAAAAAAAAAAACAAACAAAAAAAAACAAACAAACAAAAAAAAAAAAAACAAAAACAAAAACTGATAACTTTCAACTGGACCATACTATAAAAAAGATTAATGTTTTCCACTTAGCATCTTTCAAGTCTTGAAAAATTAGTCTGGTTAGTAGGGCTCTTTCCCTCAATTTATGTAAAGACTTGAAATGCAGAATTCATTTAGTCCTCATAGCAAGAAGAAACCTCCTTATCATAAAAAAGGCAGAGGCAAGCAATTGGATGGAGGAACAGTTTCCTAAATGTGTAAAGAACAGTACTACTGTTACAGCTATCGCAGATGGGACAAGGGTGGTGGTATCCAACATCCAAAAATGAGATATATACGTCTGAAAAACTTTCTTGAGTAAGCCCTGGTATCAACCCTGATGCAAAGACCTGCTTCCCGAATACAAGTTTTCTGTCCGTTTTATTCAGGCTACAATAATAATGGTAGCTGTAGAGAAGCCTCTTGCTCAGTATGATGGGAAGGTTAATACCAACAGAAACCATCTCCATTGCAAAAGTTTTTCTGTGCTGTTGACCAGGAGTGCCAATAAAAAGTTGAAGCCCTTGGCTGTGGATCTCAAGGTTGGGATCCAACACAGTATGCAAATATATTTTTCTCTGGTGAGCCAAAATTAAGCAGAAGATAGGTATAATTTCCAATATTTAGTATATTGCTCATAATATCCTAAAACTAATTTATAAACACTGATTATTGGGTCTAAGCCTGTAATCCTCTTTAGGAATAAGATACCTGCTACATAAATAGCTTCTTGAGAAAAAAAAAATCAACTTCATTATGTGGCAACCTGTAAAACTAACTACATCTTCTTCTGAAAAGAAAAAGATAAGGAGGCATAAAGGAGCTGACTCTAATTGACACCTTTACTACAATAATCTGGAACAATACTTCAAGAGGAGCAAAAAAACAGGTTTAGTCATGCCCTTTTTCTCTTGTATCATATCCAAAAAAAGGTTTCAATCTCTTTCTTAAATTACATACTTTTACTTCTTTATTGAATTCTTTATTTCATTACTTCTGTCCTTTCCTTTCTGCTTTTTTAAATCAATTGCTAAAATTACCCAGCAGAATTGCACATCAGGTATTTAACACTTCCTTTCATTGGCATGAGATATATGGGAGACAGGACCTTAAAATGCCAGTCATTATGTACATATCATTAAGCTAACATTTCCTGCAGACAAAATATGTTCACAGATGTAACAGGGATAGGGCCAAATTGGATTTAAACTATAAAGTTCTTTGTTTCTGCCCCTAATCAAAGTCCATCTTTGTTTCAAATATAATGTTCTCTAATGTCAGGTATATTGAGGACTCCACCAAAATGGAGCAATGAACTTGGACCTCTAATGTAGCTACAGCTAAAATAAAAACAGAAGTGAAAATATAGAGTGGGCAGTAATGAAAAAGTATAAAGTCATAAGGAAAAAAGTAGGGAGTTGAGAAGACAAAAAATCAGCAAGAACAACAATTGCCCCATCTTCGACAGCAAAGGAGGTTCACAATTCCCCACCTGAATGGCAACTGTCTGGTGCACAGGGACTCAGCAGGAACCCACATCTGAGTTAGCAGGCATTATAATGCTCTGTCTAGGAGCAGGTTAGCCTTACCTATCTACTGTTTGTATCAGCCAATAAATAATTGCTGTGTACTCATAAATTCCCTGCTTGCAATTCTCTGTGTATGGTAAAAAGTTGTTCACATAAAAGTGACATGGTAGAGGAAGGGTACAGAAAATAAAAGTATGGTTTGATTAAAGAGTTATCTATCAGTTTGAATGTACTAATACTGCAGTTTTTAAAATAAGAAAATGAACGTGGCCTTCAGGTTTCACAAAGGATAAACAACTTTGCCACATCAGAAAATCAGTTCATATTTTTAAGTCTGAATGTTGATAAAACAGTATTTTTAAAACAGTCTGCCTTGTTTTAAAGCTGCTTGCGTGGCAACATCAGCAGATGATAAAGAAGAGCGAAGTGTTTCCCTTTAGGACAAACATTGTATTCACATACAGGATATCCACATTATAGGAATGTCATTATCAAAGGCCTTAGTGTCACAGTAAGATCAACAGCAATCTACAAAGATTGACTACTAAACAGACTGACAGGCTTCAGACCTTGTCCACCAATCAATTTGTATGGCATTCAGTTTCTAGTTCTCCTTTTCCTGAATGACACAACATCGACGATTCTCAGAAGACAAAAGCCAATTCTATTTTAAAGTTCCTCTATTTAGTTTACAGTTGCTATAACTACTTAAATGTTTATTAATATTTTTCAAAAAACATAACCTGAATATTGCAGATTTGGAGGTGGTCATATACCAAATCACATTAATTCACAAGCTTTAATTTTAATGGATACATTGAAGTCCTGAAAAAAATATTTACAAGCTATCCTTAGAGCCTTTTAATAAAACCGGTTGTCTTTCACCTGGAATGAAATATGAATGCTAAGTAGAGAAGCATCCATGTTTTTTGATTTCTGCAAAGTTAAGAAAAGCAATACCCTTTCTGTAAAGTTAAGAAAAGCAATACCCTTTTTTTTAAAAGCAAAATTGCAGCTACATGTTGCAAATAAGTACATGCACACAAGTCCCAAAATGTGTAGCACATCCATTTAAATGAGCCACGTGCAAGGGGACATTCTTGAGTTTCGCTCTGCAGGGGAGTCACAACACTCATTAAAATATAATAAGCTCCACAATGAATAGAGCAAGTGCTCATTATAATGTAATGACCAATAATTATCACACAATGGTCCTGTGGAGTAAACTCATTGCATTCCAAGTATGTTATACCTCTTTTTCTTTTAAAAAAAGGCATAAATGGGAGCTTCTCCTGTCTTGGTTCAGAACTAGGAAACATATAGACATGTTGACATGACATAGTGTATCTGACCAAACACACTACCATAATGTAACAATGCAAGCCCAGCTGATTTCAGTAGTACAGTGGGCATTAATAGCTTTAGTAAATCAGTCCTCACCTGAACTTATACAGTCTGAAAAAGCACAGGTTCATTAGCTTTTAAGTCACAACACAAGGGTATACAGTAAACAAAGCTCTTCCTGCTGGTTTTGCTTGAGAGATATTCACAAACCTCCTGAATAGGTTTCTATCTAGGAGGCTACTTTTTAAAGGCATGTACAAAGGAACATCCCTCTCGTCATCTTTTCCATTCAACTGCCTCATGGCTAAAGAAAGATTATCGAAATAAAGGTGCCCTATTTTTCTTTCCCCACATCCAGCCTGTTGCTCCCCTCATTTTCACTGCATTAGATCTGGAACTTGCCAAACCTTCATTAAAATGACATAACTCTCTAACATGGCAGAAAATTAACCCAAGAAAAAAAAAAAAAAAAACCAAAAATCCAAGCCCTACAAAAAAGCAGCAACTTGTTGGCTGAGTCATCTTGCATAAATTCTCCATAAACTTCTCTATGGTCTCAGGATATCACTTCTCTGGTAACACACATCCATCTACTGACTCCTCCTTAAGAGGCCAAGAGGTCTCTGACAATATGTTTTTCACTTGTAGTATAAAACATGGTTGGTAGCATGATTGTTTGAGCCAGATCTGAGAAACAGAAAGGCCTCCTCCAGGACCATATTCATGTAAGAACACTCCTAAACCTAGAGTGTCCAATTTACAGCACACAAGTCACACATACCACCAGGCCAACGTTTACTTCCTAGCAGCAAGCCAGGGACTGATCCATGGTACTCTGCCAGCACCGCAGACACACTCCCTTATCTATAAGCCACGCACAGCCTGTGTGCCCATAACGCACCTGGTAAACACCTGGGAAGAGGTGGCTGCTGCCTGAAGGCACTTCTGGCAGCAGGTCACATCATCTGCTCCAGGAACAGTAGTCACCTTCCCACCATGCTGCTCCCTGGGGCAACTCTGGGGCACCCACCATGTTAATGCACTGTGAACCTTATGCCTAGGATAGCTGTCCTGAGAATATATAGAATAACAAATAAATCCAGTTTATTTAGGAAAAACTAGACCTTGTATGAATCAACTGTACTGTGAATACTTTGCAGTCTTTACCTGACACTGAAAGAAGCTCAACCAGCTAGAAATGTTGAGCACCACTTGAAAACATATGTTTGCTTGCAGATTGTCTTGCCACTTTCCAAAACCACTTAGAAGGGTTTCTAATACAAAGCTATGCTGGATTTCAAAGTGTTAGTTGTGCATTCATTGAAAATGAATGAGTATAAGAACGAACATTACATTTCTTCAGCGGTTTTCTAAAAGAAGTCTTAGATGGTTCACAATTTAAAAAAAAAACTAGGAAAAAACCCAACTTCACATACAATGCTAAATGAAATTATTATTTTACACCTTCTGCCATGCAAATTCAAAAATATTTAAGATTTCTCTAGGCTGAATAGGCAGGGTAATAACTCTGAGCTCAAACTCCTTGATATGAAAGTAAGAATTTGTGCTTTAATAAATGGCAAATATATAACACATTTTCTTCATCATCAAAGTATGTGGAAATTGAATGTAATAAATGATGTGTAGCTTTTATTTTTGACTCCCATAAGAAGGCTTATTATTTATTAGAAAGAAAAAAATGTAAAACATAAAAGACATAGTGATTGAGGACTGTAATCCAGATATAAATTAGTTTCCTTTTTATTTTTAAATATTAGCAGTTCCCATGGGCATTTAATAGCTGCCATGCTACAGTGGTGCTCATATGCCCTAGTTTTATTTCACCTCTCCTGAAAGCCAAGATTTTACACTTAGAAGAGTCAGCAGTTCCCAGGTGCTAATACAATATATCAGTGTTAAAAATACCTTCTTACATTCAAATGAAACTTTTCTCACTATTGAACAAACTAAGGAGCTACGTCCTTTTTAGCAACGACTTTTTTCTTCAAATGTGCACAAACACATGCATACACATTCCAACACCCTCAAAACTAATAGCAACACTTTTCCTGTGCTGCCACCATTGCTAAACTGTTAACCTTTTTATTAATTATAGGAAGGTTCGCAACTGAAGGAGCACTTGTACTTTACAGGTAGTAGAGGATTCACTGGGACAGTGTCTCAAACCTGCTTCTGAGTACCTCAAATGCTTGCCCTACTACTATAGAGATGGTCTCTATGTTACTATTTTTTAAAAACTATTAATTCTATCAATTTGAGTATAAACAATGACTGAACATGATACTAGCCAGATATCCAAGCCTGAGAAATTTCACCCCCTGCCCCAATTCCAAGTGTCAGCTTCAGTCTCATTCTAACAACTGCCCTATATGGAAATGGTCTTTACAAGGAAAAGGCAAAACAAAAATATTTCCTCTGGGCAAGGTATAATTATTGATAATGAAAGTCACTTCATAGTCTCTTGGACCAAAAGATTTTCATTCACAGCTCTCCCACCACCCAATAAAAGTAAGATGTGAATTAAACAGAATTCAAATCCAAATGTATAACTTCGGTATAACAATATTTACTCATTTAGTTAACTGGTCTAATCACAGAATATTATTCAAAATAAATAATTTAATATAATTATGGAAATGTACATTCCCATATGTGAAAATAAGCAGACTTGGGTCAAAGAATAGATAATTTTACTGCCACATGATGTGATCAGTAAATTTTACATGCTTTTAACAGTACCAAGCATTGTTTTTTTTAAAAAAAAGCTGATTTCCATTTCTTTGTACCTTCCCAAAGAATATGTGTGTGTGTGTGTGTGTGTGTGTAACCATATATGCATCCATAACTGTGACTATAAGGGCTTAATGGCAATTAATTATGAAACAATACAGTATATGATAAAGACCCTGGAACAGGTTGTCCAGAGAAGTTGTGGATGCCCCATCACTGGAAGTGTTCAAGGTCAGACTGGATGGAGCTTGGATCAACCTGCTCTGGTGAAAGATGTCCCTGCCCATGCCAGGGGGGTTGGACTATCTGATCTTGAAGGTCCCTTCCAACCCAAACCGTTCTGTGATTCTGTGATACACCCGGAAATACCAAAACAGGGAAGTCAATCAAATACAGAGTTGGTTGTTTTCAACAGGATTACTGCATAGGAAGAAGACATGATGAACAGTATTTAGATCACCTACATTTAGGCATATACTTCAGTTCAAGCTACCTATGTCCCCAGCAGGGAGAGGCAGGTTTCTCCACAAAACAGTTCAAAACAATTCAAGTGCATGAAAAATGTGAAGCTGGCTGATTTGTAATGCCTGGTTGACCACCCCTGGCTGATGGAGGAACCAGATGAGGACACAGCTCTCCCCAGTTCCACCTCCAACAAACTGTCCTAAGGAAAAGCATGCCTGTCCTACTGCCTCACTCCTCCCGTCTGCTAAGTCAAGACAATGTGACTGATCCCTCTTGTAAAGTACTTCCAGGGTTCAACATTAAGGACTGTGCAGTACTACACACACAAAAAAACCTCACAGGTCACTACAGTCCTATGGTAGAAATGCAGCCAGTACCTGAGCTAGCTTGGGTATTTTTATATGACACTTCACAAACACCCTTTATAATTTGTCCATGTAAGTACTGGATAAATTATATTGAAACCTAGGTAAGGTGGAGTGAGGATGGAAAAATATGTCTGTGACATAAATATATTCCTTCTTGCAAGAATATTTGCTTAAAAGAAGCAAACAGTTTCATAAAGAGTGGGGAGTCAAGTTCGTAACTGTAAAATAACTGTCTTTTCTATTGTAACAAACACAGCCTTAACTCTGCTCAGGTTTGAAGTAATTCCACAAAAAATATAAAGGGCAATTGTCATCATGCAAAATCACAATTCTTACAGGCCTCAGGCATCTGTTAAATCTATTTTCAGTATGCAAGACCTGCAGATGTGCAAATGCCATCAAGTTGCTTATTAGTTACTTACAGAGTTACATGACTATGTTGTTCTGTTTGTGCTCAGCACACAGAGACATTATTTAAAAAAAACAAATCCAAAACAACTCTCTCCGTCCCCCAAAAAACAACCCCCATATAGGAGATTAGGCTTATGCATGAGACTTGGGGGATTTGAAGCGAGTGTAATAACTGCAGCAAGCATAATGTTACATCACTCCCTTCAAATCCCCAACTGGTTTCATTTAAATTCCTGTTGATTCTCCATCTGCATATTAAGAACAGTCAAAAAAAGTAATGGTACATTATTTAAAGCATCTCAGTATCAGTAGTTTGTCTGATAAAGCCTAGTTTTGGAGGAAAAAAAATTCTGCCATTCTTCCTTCTCCCTTATGGGAGACATGATTTTTTTGGCTCCCAATGCAGGAGCTTAAAAATTCTTACTTCAATTCTTGGATTGAATTTTCAAATTCCATGTAGCTTCATTTTCTAGAAATGGAGAGCAAAACTGTGTTTATAATCAAAACCGATTTATAAAGTAATGGAGACACAAACACTTCAGTATTAGGCTCTGCAATATTTTTTAAAAACAATTTTGTCCTATATTCGTTCTGTAATTATCGTGCGATGTTCATGTCATACTGGAAATTACAGAGTGCTTCACGGACTTGTTTAAGATTGCCCATCAAGTAAGTGGTGAAATTAAAGCACTTCACCCTGATTTATCACTGGACTATACTCTCTTTAAACTAGAACACTGTTGACCAAGGAAAATAATTTTTCTACTATAATTAATGCTAGTGAGATTTACTACTGGATTATATAAATCTTTGGAGGCAATTTTGGGGTTTTCATATTATTTCCGCTTACAACCTTTGTATATGCATCTCCTTCCTCTAGGAGAAGATGAATAGAATCTCTCCTATGAATAGAATCACTATATTGATTTTTTTTCCCTACCTATTTCCTCCCCTTCCTGTCATGTCAGTTGCCACCTTTATTTTGCACTGCCAACAAGCAGACTGCCTCAACATGTCATGATGGCTGATATAGCTTAGGCTCTTTTGCAGGACAGCTCTGCCAACTAGCTGTTAACTGTCCGAGCAGGAGCTCATGTTCATCTGCATGGAACAGATGACTCACTGGTATTTAGCTGGTTTGATTCAACCTGATAACACAGATAATTTTCAGCACTACTTGTATTAACAGAAATGTAGCTCTGGAGCCAGAACTTCCAGACATGGAACAGGATTTTTCACACCCTTCAAATTTCATTTATCAGCCTGAGATGAAGGTTGAAGTCTTCCACACAACCATGTTGAGAACGAACAACTCAATTACTCCCATTTTAAATGTATTTATTTCTAGTTATTGAAAAATATCCAGTCCTTATTAAAACCAGTGATTAAAGTTAAACTGAGTTCAGAAACAAATTTTTTTTTTTTTTTATAATCACTTACATAAATGTTATGTACCACAGGAATGTCAGTACTGGTACAATAACAACTGTGCCTCTCTGGCACGCACACATGCACTCTCACACACTTATTTTGGATGTTGAAGACATTTATCCCCAGTTGTTTTATAACATTACATATGTTCACCAGAACTGTTAGCATGAGCTAGCACAACACGTGCCAACAAAGGGTTGAGTTGGAGTCTCTGCATTGCAGGACAGAAACACTAGACAGCAACAATTTTAATGTAGGTAGTAGACTGTTGCTCTCAAATTAAACTATCTGGGAAATTACTGCTCAAAGTATAAAAACTTCAACTGCCATTTTGTCCTAATAGCAGGGTCAGCACTCCTAACCTGGTGAAGCCTTATAGGATCCTCAGCACCTACAAGTGGAAGGAATTTGGTTTTTAATCTCATCTGTAAATGGTTCAATCAGCAACACAGTGCCCCCTATGCCATGCTTGTGCGCTGGATCTGCTCCTATTTAAAGGAAAGCGCTTGTCTAACATGCTATTTCTCCTGTCATTTTTAGAGGGAGCAGGCAACAGCAAATGAGTTGGTTTGTTTTTTGCTTTCTGTTTGTCTGTTTTTCTTAGAAAGGAAGTCTATTGGAGTCTTTAAGTAGGATGATTAGTAATTCTAACTAGAAAACTATTACATTGTTTCCATAGGTCCACATTAAAAACATAAAAAGAGCCACACCTTAATTTGCATTAAGTAACCATAATGTACCATGTCTTCTTCATAAAAGTCTGAAATTAAATATTCTGTCAAGGCAGTGGAGTAGGTTAGGGAAGCCTTTGGGTTCTTTATCTAAATGAGTCTTCTTACCTTTACAGTTAGGCAAAATGCCAAACATATGCCAAACTTTTAAATGATTTTAATGTTTCCCCTAAAGGCAAACATTTACTATTGTCCAGGAGAAGGATAATTATTGCAGAAGGAAGGCTTCAGTGTTTTCACACAACGGTATATGATTGACTGCAACATAGAAGTAAAGCTTTGGAAATGTAGGAGCTGTGCTTAGTGTCTTGGAATGAAAAATAAAATATGTACCTTGAATAGAGGCAGTGATTTTATCACCTGTGCTAACTGAAGTAATAATTTTACCTGTGTTTTCCATTGTATTTCTTTTGATTATGGAAAACTAATGGGGCATTGGTGCTCACGAAATTGGATTTATCCCAAACCCTAATCTGAATGATGAACTACATTAAAATAGAAGAAATGTTCATACTGCTTTACAGAGACCCACTCAGAGAAATACATGCAGGGGTGGACACATTTCATTGGCTTCTGTATCCTGTCTTCCTTGTATCTTGTCACTCGTGTACACAAACCAGACTCTCACAGGCACACACAGACAGAGCGAGGTTCAGGACTACCTTGTCTTCCAAGATAGATATTAGTGAAGTTGTCCTGAGGAACTCTTTGCTTGCAAAAACACTCGGTTCCAGAGCACTGGCAGTGCAGTTGGTGAAAAGGTGGTGTGAACTAAAGGCACTTAGTACTTTTTGTTCATTAAGAAGGATAGCACGGGGGCGGGCTAGGAGAACATGAAGAGAGGATTCATTTCTGGCTGTGCATTATTTACAGTACCCTTTACACAAAGTAAAGTTGGGTCACTGCTTCAGCTTTAACAAGCAGCTAAAGGTAAATCTGCAAGAGGTCTTTTTCTGCTGAGATTTCAGTCCTCAGTTGTCACATAATATTGCAGACGTGGGGAAAAAAAAAACCCAAACCAAACCAAAACTGAAATTGCTATTCAAATATCAAGCTTAATGTTCTTCACATACAGTTTCACATGGCATGCTCTTTGCATAGAAAGGCTCACATATGTGAGTTGAGCTAAAGAATCTGCCTGCCATCACCATTAAAATGTATCTGCACATTATTCCCGTAAATTAAGCAGCAGAATTGTAGGTATTATGAACACGGTCACACACAAACACACACACACACACAGAGCGCCGCTACCTTTCTACGCCTGCATTTTGCGGGTCCCTTTACAATCGCTTCGGATAAGCAAAAGCGATTCTACAGCACCACAAGGGTAAGGCTTTCGTACCAGCGGTAACTTTAAGACAGACAAATTACAGGTTGTGGACCCACTGCGATAGCATTATCGCACAAAATATTTTGCACTGCTTAGACGGCTGTGTTAGCAGCACCACTGTCCAGAAATACCCATGTTGCCACATATTAAAGTGTCATTTAAGCCTTACCTTGGCTGACTTGCCCTAACTGGTGACAAGGCACTTTAATTTATGAGAAGCAAATGGGGACTTTTCGCAGTGCTGGCGGCACAGCTGCTCGCCGTCCTCAGAGAGGCACCCGGCCCCGGCTCCGCGTCCCTCGGAGCCCCCAGCCCGCGTCCCTCGGAGCCCCCAGCCCCTCGCCGCCGGTCCTGCGGCGCCGGCAGCCCGGCCGATTGGCTGCGCCGCCCGCCCGCCCCCGCTCCCGCTCCCGCTCCCTGCCCGCCCCCGTCCTTCTCCCCTCCCCGCCTTGTTTTCCCCTTCTCCAGCACTTCGGGGCTGCACGCAGCCTCCTGCGCGCAATGGCAGACCCCGGCCAGCCCCAGCACTCGGCAGGAAGCGCGATTCATCCCTCCTTCCCTCGCTCCATCCCTCCCTCCCTCGCTCCATCCCTCCGTCCCTGCATACCGATAGAACCGGTGCGTACGGGCACGAGCACGTCTTTGTCCGGCAACTGCGCGGCTGCGGAAACCCCCCTTCCGTGCTAGAGCTGCTGAAGAAGGACGGCTCCGGCTTGGCGACAGCAAGCCCCTAAATTCGGTGCCGGGAAGGGGGGCCGGGGGACGAGAGGGCTGGGCTGTCGGGTGGGGTGGGAGTGCAGGGAAGGGGCGCACCGCCGAAAGCGGGCAGCACGGCACTGGTGTGGCGAGCCAGCGATAAATTTTCCTATTTCTGTGCAAAGTCGTCACAGCCTGCTAAACATTCAACTGCCGGCTCGTTCATCAGCCATCCACATGGTCCGACGGTGGCTGCAAGATTCAGATGGAATGATGCCCTTTAATGCCTCCTTCCAGTCCTGCTGGGGTACTGGAGCTTTCATATCGGCCACCCCTCCCCTTCCAGACCAGCTCCAGTCCTTAAAAGATTTCCTGCCCTTTAGTACCCTATATTCATATTACTACACCATAAACTGTAAATTGGTGGATAACTTACGTCCTTTCAGGCTGGTCTGGATCAAGGCAGCCTGACTGATGCAGAAGTCATTCCAAAATCTGGACCTCGTATAACATCTTTAGTCCAGATACACCTTACTTGGAATTAAGATTAATGGCATTCTCCTGATTCAGAGTTTCAGTAATGGAGCAAATGTGTGTCAGACGCTGCTTATCCAACCTGCTAAGGCAGTGTATTAAAAATGTAATTAACATATAAACGAAAGCCCTGGCACATGCCCTACTGGCACAGAGGAGCCCTGCTCCTGGCCAGCAAGACCTGGAGTGAGCCATGAAGCCAGAGTCCCGAAGCCCCAGAAGGAAACGGCAAGACGGGAGAACAGAAAGCTACTGGTTACTGGTATTGTGGGCCAGAAGCAGCATCCGAAGTATAAATGATAGGCACCCTGTCTATAAATGATCTAGATTGGAAAAGAAGAGCTGAAAAGAGTAATTCTACAGTATAACATAACCGGAAGGGAAGCTGTTACATCAGATTAGATGGAAAGAACAACACTGCTCACTGAGATCACTTAAATCAAAGTCGGGATAAAATCCAGTGCTGGATTTTGAGAACTTTTCAAACAAAATCACTCTGAGCTGTTCAGTGATATACGTTAAAAATGAATTTGCAAGCCGGGTAGGGAACTGAAGGCAAGAAGCAGCTAGTTGTTTGAATTTGGGAGATGTAAGCTCTCAGAGGAAATGAAATAGAAGCTGTTTCAATTTGCTATTTATACGTCCTCTGGCTTGCAACTGCAGCACATATGAATCAATGCTTTAATACACCGTCTTCAGAATGTTCTCTCATGTAACTTCTGTTAGGTTTTGCATAGCTCCAGATCCAGATCTCGTGATATGGGGGATGGGCTGCTTTCATCCAGATGCTTTCACTATTTTACTGCATTATGGGAGAAGCAGATTTCAAATCTCCTTGTCAGGGAGGTAGCTACATTAGTGACATGGAGGGAAGAAAAAGAGGGAAAAAAGGAGTGAAAAGACACCCCTTCCTTTTCATTCTCTGAAGGTCCACACACTTTCACATGAAAAAGAATTCACGCCAAGCCACCCTCCAAAGATGTCCTCCTCACTACTTGAAGTGGAAGAGGCAAAACATACGGTTACCTTTCAGCCTACCAATCATTGGATGAAATGCTGAAATGCAAGAATACAGCTGAAAACAAGACATTTTATTTTAAGGTATTTTTTCAGCAATTTTCAGTGAATAAGGCAGAATTATGAATATTCACCAGATACTCGGAGCATGTCGTCAACTCATTTGTTTCTGCAATAAGAAGTATGACAAGCAGAGGGAAGTCTTGATGCTCCAGAAAAGCATTTAAAAGGTGAAAGTCTACAGAGTTCCTTCTTCTTTTATATATATATAAAAATTAATACATGCATATACATTCATATCTACATATTTCAGAGACTTTTCTCAGGCAGGAGCAAAGAATATCAGTGTAAGGAGATTATAACCACTATTGCAGGCTAATTTGGTATAAAACGGTCAAAGATTTTCTTAACAATTTAAAATTATGCCATTTCAAGGAAGAAGCTGACTGAAAAAATTAGCCTCAGTGAACTTTGACATTTCTTTTAAGCCTACATTTTAAGAGTAAATACTAGGTTGATCCTTTCATCAGTTTGAATCTAAATTTGTCCCAGGGAAAAAAAGCCTCATGAAAAGAACCTCAAAATGAAATTATTGTCTGGGACTGCAGCAGTATTGCCAAAGGAATTCCAGGGAAATTTGGGTATAATCCTTGAAGTCATTGTGTGCATAGGGTTTACCTTAGGAGTCCAGCAGATTTACACAATTCTAGCAGTACATCAAAACACAGAACTTCATGGATTACATTCAGAAAGTTCCCTTCCTAGACTTGAAAGGTTTTGACAATGATTACTGGGGGAAGAAAAAGAAGGGGCTTTTTTTGTACCAAGTTGTGGACTTGTTATATGTTTAAGAACAATACGGAAAAGGAGGTGGACTAGTTATGAAGGAGCATATATAGCAGTACCAAAATGTAACCAAGTTTCTACAGGTTTAAAAAAAAAAAAAAAAACAAACCAAAAAGTTATTCTTTTGCTGCTGTTGAAATTCTCTTTGTTAGATAACAGCTCCAGTTAATAATTTACAGGATATGCCCACAAAACCAGTCGCTCTTTGTTGATGCTTAATATGCTAAACATGTATTGATCATCTTGCTAGACATGGTAACAGCTAGAGGGTAACAGCTAGAGAACTGATCATTCAGCTAACATTTAACTAGTTATAAAAAAATGAAGTAGTTCATTAATGCATAAAGAAATGAAAAATCCAGGTCATTTATAGATTGCAAATTTCCGGAACCCTAGATACTATTAGGAATGGCTAAGATTGTATTGGGATAAGGATGTTGCCAAGTTCAGTCCAACTATTCCTTCTTCTTAGGCACATGCACTCTAATAACTGAAGTCAAAGAAAATGAGCACAGCTGCTGCCAAAAACCTCTGCTCACATGCTGAGAACAATGGTACTGGGATTTTTTGTGTTCTTGTTCAAAAGCACCAGGGAATATCCCTGTTACCCCCCACCCCTAGCAGCAACTTTCCAGTCTTATAGACAAATCACAAACCACTTCCCTTATTCCTAGAGTGAAAGGGTAAAATTGGCAGCACACAATGCATGAAGAGGAATAATACCAGTTCTGAAAACAGATAGCAGTTAACACTGCCTGTGCAACTGCTTGTTTTCTTTCTTTTTTTTTTTACTAGATTAAATAATTATTTTTATTCTCAGCTGCAGTGCATAAGAACCAGTCCCAGCAATATGCCTGAGAACAATGACACTCCCTCCAATAGCTATTTCTCTTCTTATTTAATAAACATTTTTTATTCACAGTTATTAATAAATATTCTTACAATTACTAATATATGCAGAAGTAAATTTTCTTAAAAGTTTGTATGTGATCTAGTAATGACAGTTCTTTAGAATCTATTATCTAAAAATATTTCAAGAAGTGCAATTAACAATTGGCCCTAAAGAGTTTAAAAGTAAAATATGTCAAGTGGGATGTAAAAATTATGTATATCGTTTGATGATGCATTGCAAATGGACAAAATTGACTCACCATATCACTACTACTTCTATGTAGAAGAGAACCTAAAAGTAATAAAACATAAAACCACAAAAATAATTTTGAAATCAAATGCATTCAAAATATTGTTGCTTTTCTATCTTTAGACTTCTAATAGAAAATCGTACCAAAATTGATCACAGCAGTCAAAATTTTCATTTTTATCCAAACAACATTTTCTGATGCAAAATGGTAGGACAGAAATTTTTAACTCCGTCTAGTGGATGAACACACAACTGAGCTATCTTCATGTTCCTGATGAAGACTCTCTAAAGGGTTCTCAGATCATGCCTACTGTATATTGTATTTTATATTTTTATTTTGGTAATGTGGACAAATACTCACAGGGAATAGGATTAAGACAATTCTTTTTGCATATAGTCTCTCTGAATATTCTTTAAGCCATGTATTTCCTCTAAAAAATTTAAATAGTCAATTAGAAAAAATTAATTTTTAAAACAGGTTAGCAAATTCTACGCAATACTAATCGCAGAGGGAATGGCAATGCTTCTGATACTGCCTTGGCTCCTTTTACACTAAGCATCACTGGAGTATTTTCTAATAAAACAACAACAGCTGTTCCTAGATATATGATGCCAATAACAGTTGCCAGTCACAGAAAACTTGTGATAATATAGTCATTTGCCTTTAGTATTTCATGAAATGACTGGTAAAACATACTGACAGGACTTGGAGAAAACAGCACAGTATCTGGCATTTTGCTACCTGTTACCACAAAACTCTGAGCTAATCAGTCCCTCTCCGAATGCAGGAAAGCACAGAAAATACATAAAGGGCAACAGAAGAATAGCATGGTGTGTCCCTCTCTCAGTCTCTGCATCACAACACCAAGGGAAAGACAAGAAAGAAGACTCAGCTAAAAGCAATGAAGTGTTTGACTCAGACATCAGTAAATCTTTCTGCCCATCCTGTGGAATTTCACACTAGCATATATAATAGACACCATTCAATCAAGCGACTTGCTTAATTGGGATGTTTCCTAGGAAACCAATATAACCCTGTAACTGTATATAATGCAGTGACCACTGTAAAATGGGATGCTATAATGTAACTATATAAGGTTTACATGCAATAGGCAACATTTTTGTAAGTTTAAACGTGGTAAGGAAACTATCCTGATGTTTCTGAAACTAATATAGGCAAAAAATAATTCCTCACAGGTCAGGGTTCTCTCTGGATTGTTGGAAATTATTATTTTGATACTGTATTTTTATATCATATAACACCTGATTACAAAGATGTCTGATTTCAAATTATGAACATTATATTTGGTGGAATTTGATGGCTTTTAGAGCTGGTAATGAGATAAGGCCTTCTTCTCAACTGTAATAGGAGCTTTAATAAATTTTTGCTTAAAGGTAGGTAAATACTAACAGGCAAAAGCTTCTGCGACATTATAAAGACAGATTTTCATAATACCATCCTAAAGGACATTATTTCTGGGGCCTATTATGTACTTTTATTTTTACTAAAATAAAGAAATTTATTCTCAGACTCAGCATTCAGTAGGCTAACAGCAGATCAAAAAAGAGAACTCTAAAATGTTACAAGATGATGATAAGATTTCTATTGAAGTGAGAATATCTTTTCCCTTGAAACCATAATGCTGAAACATGTTGAAGCTATGTTAAGGAAAACCTGAGTAATTTTTGATATAGTATCTTCACTGATACTCAGGAGTCCTCCATGCCTTCCCTGTACTACATCTGCATGTTGTACTGACTATTCTTTTTTACCACTTCTTGCCAATATGAGGAAGTGCCCAGATATTTTTTTGCTCCTTACAAAAACATACAGGATCAACAACATGTTTAAATATAACAATATGTGCTCATTGTTTCATGCCTTCTCAGTGGGCACCACTGAGAGGAGTCCAGCTTCCTCTTCCTTGCCTCCACCCCTTCATCAGGTATTTATATATATTGGTGAGACCTCCTCAGAGCCTTCTCTGATGGATAGTCCAACATGTTAATGATCTACATGGCCCTTTGCTGGACTTGCTCCAGTAGATGTATGTGTGGCTTCTACTGGGGAGACAAGCACTCCAGATGAGTCTCATCAGGGATGAAGCAATGGATGACCTCCCTTGACCTGCTGCTGATGCTCTTCCTAATGCAGCCAACGATGCTGTAGGCCGCCTTTGCCACCACAGGACAAATTTGCACTGTATTTGTAGTAGTTATATTTTGTAATTGTGTTGAGCACTAACATAGGACCAAGTTGGATTTTGAAAATTACTGGACTATTTAGCAGAGTTCTTGGTTGCTGAATCACCTACAGCTTGTGGAACAACTGTATTTAGTATAGGGTTGTAGAGTCAAGTAATGTCTAATCCCAGTGCTTCTATTAACTGGATTAACCTAGTTTTCGATTACAGCAGGAAAAAAGATAAATCTGAGTAGATTTCTGAAGGAGGAAGAAACTGAGGGGAAACAATACAAAGGATAAACTTCTCGTCACTTCCAAATTCTGAAAGCTTAGATTGACAGTATTTCATTTAGAAGTGTCAGAGGAGAAAACAAGGTTAAAGAACATATAGAGGAGTCCACAGGAGCAGCCTTAATGCACTGTAGATGATGGGGATTCTCTCCCACTAAGGGCCACTGTGTAGATGCAGCATCCTTCCTATTCTGCAGTGTCAGGCCTGGTGCTAGTATGTCCACCTCCGGTGTGCTTAACACAAGTGGGAAATCATAAGATTTTACTGAAGGTTTTAAAATTCCAGTGGAGATAAATCTCTGATATCACCAAGGTAAAAGCCTCCCTCCTGCCTTGTACTCCTCTAGACAGGCAATGAGACAACTGAAGAAATGGAAACAACAGTCAATATATAAATTGTTTCTTATTCTCCTTGTTTTTACTTGAAGAAATGCTTCAATTCCACCAGCCAACTACATGTTCCCATTTAGGAAATGTCACCGAATGGCATTTATTTAGATTTTTTTTATGCTTCTCAGGATGTGCTTTTCTTCTGTCATTTACTTATTACTGTTCATTAGAATTCTTTAGAATTAATCAAAATAAAGAATATCACTAATATGATCTGTTCCATAGGCCAAATAAACAAGAAATAATCTCATGCTAGATAGTGGCAAACAATGAAGAAGAGACATATGCTTGTTCTTTTCTTCAAGCATAAACAGAACACAGTTTCCCTGACTAATAAATTTACTTTCCTCTTAATTAAAACAGAACATTTAGTTACATTTCCTCTGTTCTGTCAAAAAATTAAATAGATAAATGGTTAGCAGGGGAAAAAATGACAACATTATCTTTAGTGCCCCAATTGTACACATAATCGATTACTACCCATCTGTTCGCTAAAGGTGTAGGAAAGACACATCATAGAAAGCCTTATTCCAATAGCAAGTCTTCCTAAAGTACTTTGCTTTTGATCCCATATCTTCCAAAAAGAAAGAAGTTTTTGCAAAGTAGAATCTGTCAGTTCTCTTTTTGGTATAACATCGTTATTGTTTTACTCTTCTGATTCTTTCTACCATTAAATCAGAGTGGCTTCGTCTGAGGAAACAATCACAATGGCAACTCCATAGTTTCTAACCAAGAAGGAACAATTAAGGAAGAGAGTCATGTGCAAGGCAAGGCAAAAGACTCTACTCTCTGGTAGTAAGCCTAATGACTGAGGTTTGATTAATGCATATGGTCCAGGAAGGTACTGGTTTTGCTTTAAGGAATTCAAGAAATGGATTATCCGCCACTTCCCTTGGTAGTTTATTCCAGTGGTTAATGGCTCCTGTATTTGATAATCTTATTTTACTGGCTTTCAGTAGTTTTTAAGAAAATCTGCTCAATCTACTGTCCCATCCTTTCAATCTCTCATTCTTTCAAACTTGTTAGAGATATGTAGGTAAACTGGAGAAATGCAAAATGGGACAGGATGCATCCAGCAGTGTTGAGTGGAGTGACTGCCATCACTGGGGAGATACTCCCTGCTATCTATTAAACAAGCAGAGGAATTCCCCCAGCAACTGAAAACTGGTAAAACTGGTCCATCTTCCAAAAACAGTAAGAAGGAAGATCCACAGAACTACAAGGCTGGTCAGCCTTACCTTAATCCCTACCAAATTTATAGAGCAAATTCTCCTAGAAAAGATTCCCAGACTCATGGACAGCAATAACCTGATATGGAATAACAAGTACGGGTTTACGAAGAGCAAATCCTGCCTGACCAACTTGTCTTCTGTGATGAAATGACCAGATGTAAACCAACAGAGCAGTGCAGATGTCTTTCTTTGACTTTAGCAAGGCCTTCGACAGTGTCCCACAGTATCCTCACGGTCAACTATGGGCTTATGGGTTGGATGGACCACAAGGTAGTGGAAGTCTGACTGGACTATAAGACTCCGGGAACCATGTTTCTCAGGAGTTGATATTGGTGCAGATACTATTTAGCATCTTTGTCAACAACATAATCAGTAGGACAGGATGCAAGCTGACAGATGATCCCACATTGGAGGGAGTGGTTAATGCACTGTAGGGATGGGATGACATTCGGAGGAACTCCAACAAGCTGGGGCATGGCCACTGAGGTGATTTGATATACACAGAGAGGCTGCATGGGCTGGGTCTGTTTTGCCTGGAGAAAGAAGATGAAGCAGGGATCTAACAGCAGTCTGACAGTACCAGAAAGGGAGCAGTAGAAGAGACAGAGCCAGGCTCTCCTGGGAGGTGCACAGCAACAGGATGGGACAGTGGTCATAAGTGGCAATAAAGGAAACTCCTATTGGACATAAGGAGGCAGCTTTTTACAGGGAATGAGATTAAGCACTGGGACAGGTTGCTCAGAGAGATACTACAGTATGATTTTCAAAATATTTGAAGATTTTCAAAACTCAACTGGCCAAAGTCCTAAACAATTCAATTTAATTTTGAAGTAAGACATGCCTTGAGGAGGACTTTCAATCTAAATTTTTCTTTGAAACTGAAAAACTAAGCTAGATATCTTAAAAACAGACCAGTCCTTTCTTTTTCCTTTTCTATATTGACAGTAATAAAAATAGTCTTCAAGTTAGGCACCTGCAATAGCTTTGCATTCAAGAGAGTCACACAATGATCTAGCCAGTCGCTTATTTCTCATGTGGTAAAAAATTCTGTTCTCAATTGGCTGTGCTGAAAATCATTAAGTTAAATTCTTGGCTCTAGAGGATCAGCAATGAGTAAAGGAAAAAAATAGCAGAAACTTCCATTTATTACTAAAAGGGCCAGACATAGCTATACGCATGCAGAGAACAGATCTACACATTAAGAAAAGTACTGGTTTTACAATATTTGGTTTTGGTGTAGCAGAAAAGCATGATCTAAACCCATAACAGTACTTAAAATTATGATTGATAAGGAAAAACTAACCATGTGATCTTTAAAGAATTTTTAAAATAGAAACATTTAACAGCAAGTTTTTCAAAGATAAAAGTTTATATAGTATTTCTTTCCAGTCTTTTACAATACAGGGCTATAAATTACTGATCCTTTCTCATTCTTCTACATGCTTCAATAAAAGTGGAAGTTCATTGCTGTAAATGAAAACTCAGTGTATATTATGCATATATTTACACATCTAACATTTCACTGCTTTTATTTTAACACTTGCAGTATGTGGACTGTTTTATGTTCAGATGATTCAAGTTAATACTAGTTAATATTAATTTCATTTAATATTCATTTGATTTGCATACTACACTGTACCACATCTGAAAATATTTTTATCAGTGACATTTAATGGAATCAGTACAACACCATAACCTAAATAGAGAAAATTGATCTCCAGCATTGGTCTGTTCTGTCCCAATGCAGCATCACTATTAATAAACAGACTGTTAAATTTAGGGGTTTATTTCCATAGCCAAGACCTAAGTCCTTTAATATGCCTTTAAATTAATAATTTATTTTCTAATTTCATTGCTTGTACTGTAGTGCATCTTTTGTAGCCCTATCCATTGTAAAAGGTTCATAAATATCACCACAGTTGGAAGATAAGCCACACTTTAGCTAATGTTACAGTTATTAACATGCTTTTGTTACTTTTATGGAAATATAAGTCCAAAGAGCCTGTTATAGAATATACATTTTCAAAAATAGTTAGGATATAAGTCAGACTTTTCTGTCTGGAAACAGCAGAAAGATTTCTCTAAAATCCTCATACTGCTAAGGAGAAAGAAGGATTCAGAAGCAGAAACACTGCTTGAGAACAGCTGCCCTTCAAGACTGTCCAAACTCTTTCCCAAGCCTAGAGGGGGAAGACAGAGGATGTGGTTGGTGCAGCACCCAGCTGCACTGGGGTGATCCTGAGGGGCACTGCAAGCCTGAGGGCAGAAGCTTACCCAGGAATCAGACAAACTTGTAGCATACTTTACACCAACTACCACAGCCTAGCCCAGGAGTAGATACACACAAGCAAAAGAAGCTTGAAGACTTACAACCCATGTCAGGGGTTTCTACTTGTAACACAATCATCTGATACACAGAACTTTTCTTTTTTTTTTTTTTTTTTTTTTTTACCTGGCCACACCCCTACCTCCTGTGGGTAGGGTTTCCTCCAAGATTCATTTGTTACCATGTGCAAAGACTCTTAAGAAACCCTTGCTGGGTTGGATGTACTTGGTGCGCTCAGCAGCACAACAGGACAGGGGAACACACAGTTCGTGACATCTCTGAAGGGTGAGCAAGCATTTGGGACAGCTTGCGGGGGGAACGTAACAGAAGGCAAAGCCATCTAGCTTTCAGACTAGCAAAGGCCAGCTTCAGAACTGACAGATACCTTGGCTTTAAACTGTTGATAGTATTGATAAGCATTCATATAAATGGATGAATTTGGCAGTACTGCAAAAGTCTACAGGCAACTTAAAAAGCCTTGGTAGAACTTTGACAAGAGGTAAGAGAGGGATTTTGAACATTTTTTTGAAAAAAAAAGTCTAATTTCTTTCACTACACTTTTCCCTCAAACAAAAACCAGTGATATATAATGCAATAAATTTGTGGATAAAACCAAGCACTAGTGCCTGATACAGGTAAATATTTTATTATTAAAGTTACCATCATTTAAGCATTTAGAACATCTTAAATGCAACTAATGCATAGTAGTAACTGCATAGTAATCATACATATGCAGAAAAATCTGCAAATGGAAAGAAGACTGAATAGTTTTTAAAAAATGTATTTGTTTTTCAAAAAAAAATCACGGTAATACCTGAAAAAGAGGTTTCCTTCTTAGGTATACTCAAGACAAATGTTAGTTTTATTCTGTAATGAAAAGAAAGCCAATCATCTGTATACTGCAATTGGTTCTGGTTTTGAATTTGCAGTCTCCTTATCTATCTTCTAAATTTAGCGTGGTATTGAAATAATGTCTTGTATATTACATGGGTTATCAAAACAACATCACATGTCTTCATTGATCATATTGTGAAGTATCTAAAAACTTTATAAAATAGATCAAACTTGAAAAAAATGGGAGAGAAATTATGTTTATTGACACATAATATGAGAAAATTTAGGACTGTTAAATTGATGACTCATGTCAGTCTACTGTGATTAAAAATTGTTGATTGGCTTGTAAAATGGACAGTATTTCATAATGTCAGGGAAATATCAATAATGACTGATTATTTTTAGAGATTAAAATCCCATTAATGCCTCAGAGATACCACCATTTTTTGTGCACATTGAAGTGACATCTTTTGTGGCTCTTAGGTAAACCCAAAACATTTCTTGAAAGAAATTTCTGGCTTACCTTAAAATAGAGAAAATATCTTTATAACATGTTGCAGGTTTCAATAAATTTTAAGCACTAGTCTGTCTTTTCAGCTAGCACATTTTCAGTGAAGAGTAACATGTTGAACTAATGTTTTGAGTGAGAGGCTCTGGAGACAGAACGATCAAGCTGCTCTTAATTGACAGTGTTTAAAAGAACAAAAACATACTGGAATGATTACAGAGATTACATTCCTGACTTGCCTGATAAATTGGATATAACTGCCAACATAGAAGTTGAAAAATAAAAAAGTTTAGTCAGTATCAAAGATATCATCATCAAAATTTAAGACACTCTCCCCCATGTTTCATAGTTGCCAGCTGAAAGGTGAATGAACATCAACATATACCCTTTTACTCTTTCTTATAGAGGCTGTCTGCAGATAAACTCTCTGAAATCAGTTTATTTCTTTCCTCTGATTAAGGAAGAAGGCAAAACTCACTATAAAAACTCCATTCTAATTCTAATTTCTACAGTATCTGTAGCTTCATTATCACCCTTTCCTTCTTTCCCTCTTCCACCCTTGGTGCAATCCTTTGGTTTCTCAGAGTGACAGAGTATATTTGGTATCTCCTGTATTGCACTGCTTAATAGCAAATTTGAGCTTCAGTATCAAATTCTTTAACAGAGCACATGGTCATGATTTTTATCACTTTTTAGAGTTTTTTATTTTGTTTTGCCAATAAAACAAATTTCTTTACATTCCACTGATTTCAATGCTATCATGACCAGAAAAGAGACATGTACTTTCATGAGACTGATGCTTTATGCAGTTTTAGTTTTTGTGATCATAATACCAGATTAGTCCCCAGATTCTGCAGAGATTCATATGTATGGCCTAATTATTCTACAGTGAGCAGCTTCCATGATTACAGTGGGCAAAATTGGGTCTCCATGTGCTTGCGGGATTTTTAAAATATTACTGCTGATCTGCTTGCAATAGTACACTTTTAGGACATTTATATAGGTTAGATTTTACAAATATTTTCACATACTTCGACTTTCAGAAACGTACCACTATTTCTTAATTAAAAAACTGCTTTCATATTTAGTAGGAATTACTTGTGACAAAAATAAAAGTTTATTCCAACAATAAAAGTTGGAATATGTGTATTTTCTACAGTGCTGAGAGAATAATTAATACACTCTCCAGCAGCAATCTGGAGATCATTTAGCAATGAACACTAGAGATATACTAAAATAATTTATGTTAAATGCTTTTCAAAATGAAGATCAAGTCCTGTAAGGTGTTACACTGAGGATTCCCATAGCACATTCAATTCTCCATTCACTGGAGCCACCGTAAGCAAGAGTCCACCAACTCTTTACTTCACAACCAAGATTTAAGTCATCTGCTTTGAACTGTGTCAACATGATAAATTACATAAAAAACTCATTAGTGGGACCTTTAAAAAATACAGAGAAAAATGGAATGAGAATTGGGAATTAAATTCTGCTACTGTTAACAAATTTCATTGCTGTTTCCACATACCTTTTACGAATTTACATTACAGTCAATGGCCATCTAGCAGTTGGATCACTACAGAAAGACGGCAATTTGCTAGCAAATTAAAGATAGACAAAAAAACACAGGTTTTCAGCATACAATTTGGATGTAAAATACTCCTACTGTGGAGATTTATTTTCTGTGTGTGAAAAGTGTTACAACATTCTGCATGTTCTAGGAATAAACAATCATCAGTCAATGTAGCTCTGCAAGGATATATATGTATATAACTGACTGATGAATCAAAAAAAGACACCTGGAGACCACATCATGCTAAAAAGAAGATATTTAGATACAGTCACACAAGTGATTAACTGAAAGAATTTAAGGTAACTTCTCTGTATTTCTGTCAAAGGATCATATGCAATATAAAATATTTAGTTTTTTTCCATCCTAAATTTAAGCTCAAACTGCTGGTTTGAATTTTCCCTCTGCAATTTTTCTGTCTTTCAAGTCCCTCATGTTATGAGATTGTCCATAATACACAGAAAAGTGCCTGTTGGGGAAACCACAGAAGTAGACCTCTCCATCTCTCAGGATTTGCTATTTCTTTAAATTCCTGTCTCATTTCTAGGGTTGAAACAGATATCTTGTGATATAGTTGTATTTTAGTCCCTTGAAAAATTATCCCATTCAAATCCCTAGCCTTTCTTATAATGGCTTCTTTTTGACAGAAGTAGTAAAACCTTATTTTTAAGCTTTTTTGTCTTCCACTGGTTCTTGCAGAATAGTAGTGCATACTCCATATGCCCTCACCATTAGAATTTCATCTATATCTTTCAGTTTTTATTATTTAGTAAGTGTTAAATAAAGTTAGGTTCAGAGTTTTCAGGTATTATTTTTATTCATATTATACCCTCTTTGTCTATTTTAGTGTCACTTTAAAATGATTTGACTTTTTTTCTACATCTTTATTTTTTATTCTTTTCTGTTTGCATTTTTCCCCTTTGTTCTCAGTATGGGAAAAGCAAATTTCATAATATTTACTGTGTTTGGCTGTGGCCATTTCTTTTGCTTGCTCTCACATTTTTAAATTCACATAATTCCTTACAATGCATTTGTATTGCTGGTGCATTTTTTACCGATTTTTTTCCTGCCTGAGTAAAACTGCTATAACATTATCTTATTCCTTGGAGATAAAGCAAAGACCTCTTTTTGCTATAAGAGCTGCCTTAGAATAAAATTCATATTTTGAGCTTCTTACATATGCTCTTCTTTTTCAAAGGAATGGCTAGATTAAAAAATTTTAAAAAAAGGTTCTGTCCCTTTTCCCTTTTTGTAATTTTGGCTTCAAACAATTATTGCTGAATACCAAGATTCTTTAAAGTTGCCTATACTGAAGAGGGGAAGAATGTGATTGACAACTTTATTCCTCAAACACAATGACCCTTTCTACTGCCATAGTATAGCGGATTCTCTGTGGTCTGTGTAGAACTTTCTTGACAATTGATAGGGACCATAAAGTGAACTACTATTTTCATTACATTGCACTTCAAATGCAAGATATATTTCTTCGGCCACATCTTCTCTAATATAAACATAAACCTAAATTTACTTGTGCATTTCTGCACAAAGTAGTACATCACACACATGTCTGCAAGATAACAAGTGACAAAACAACAAGAAAGACTGCTCTTTTTCACATAAGTGTAGGCTAATACAAACATAAATGCTTGTGAAAATGGTTTAAGGCTACTGGTCTTTGGAAAATGTTCTGACCATTTTCCTATCAGAAAGGCACAGAAAAATTTCCATGAATTTAAAAAACATTAGTTAAAATTTTTTAAGGGAAATAATTGACTGAGGAGGCAGGAATTATATATATTTGTTTTACAGGAAAGGAAGAAAATTTATTTAGGATGATCTGAGGAGTTAGAAACAGATTAAGTTATCCCATGTGAAACATTCTCTAAAAAAAACCCAGAAAAATGAAGATCGCAGCCCCCTCAAACATTCTTTCCATTGCAGCTGAGCCTGACTGACCACTCAGGCTTGAGTATCTATTGCCCACTTTACACAGATATAACAAAAAGGATAAAAAGTTTACAATATAACAAACCATTCTAATTTAAATGGAATAACTGAGGAGTGTGACCTTTGATACCATGGCTTACCCTGTTCTTCATATACAAGCATGTGAATCAGACAGTTTGGTGTACTTATTATGTCTTATCTCTGGAGTATAATAATGAAGCTTGTTGCTTGAAAGTAACGGGATTCAAGTATTTCTTTAAATTCTTTGTTGAACACTCAATTTTATATATATATATTTAAGCATACAAGGGAAAAAAAGAAGAGGAAAAGGCATCTCCAAGAAGTTTCTTTATCAAAATGAGAGTTAATTCACAACTAGTTATACACAATAGGAGCTAGATGAAACAGCTAAATGATACAGTGATCAATAAGATGATACAGTTGTATTTTCATAAGTAAATCCCCATATCCATGCTTCAAAAGTGCTGGAGCCCAAGGTTATCTTGTCAATGTATATAAATACCTGAAGGGAGGGTGCAAAGAGGACTGAGCCAGGCTCTTTTCAGTGGTGCCCAGTGACAGGATTAGAGGCAACGGGCACAAACTGAAACACAGAAGGTTCCCTCTGAACATCAGGAGACACTGTTACTGTGAGGGTTGCCAAGCACTAGCACAGGTTGCCCAGAAAGGTGGTGGAGTTTCCATCCCTGAAGATATTCAAAAGTCATCTGGACATGGTCTTGGGGAACTGGCTCTAGGTGGCCCTGCTTGAGCAGTGGAGTTGGACCAGATGACCTCCAGAGGTCCCTGCCAACCTCAACCATTCTGTGATTCTGCGATTCTGTTCCTTTGATCTACAACACGTTATTTCTGTTTGTCACAAAAATAATCCATTCTATTCAGTCTTAATGTTCTGTTTATGTAATGAATTTCAGTCACCAGCACATTAAAGACCATCCTCTTCTGGGGCGGTCCCAGCAGCTGCGCTGTGGTCTGTGTCTGTTTCCCCTCCTTGTTCTGATGCTTTTGTCTTTCCCAAACATGTGAGGCAAAAACTTCAGCAAGTATTCCACAGGGTACTGGTAACCACACTATTTCCTGACACTCCTCAATTCTCATTTTTCACCACATTTGCACATCACTGGTCCTATCCAGTCTTTATTATTTTTTCTTTTTTTCTCCATTTTCCGCAGTGCTTACCCGTCAGTTTCCCTATAAAATGTCACCCCTTTTTGCACTTCTCAGGTCACTTGCATATAATAGGAAAACCTGAAATTTAATCAAATTAGTATAGCAGTTCCCATACTCTAGGTGAAAGCTGAAACCCATGGGCTCAAGATAGTAAACAAAAGCACAATAGGAAAAAATTCTAAGTAGTGCAAACAGACAAATAAATACACATTGAATCACGTAGTCTGAACATGGTATGGCTGCTCTGCAGATCTGCATTGTCACAGTCCAATAAGATCTCCTGTTCTGACCAGCTGTAAACTGCAGGCCAGTGAATGTAGGAAAAAGCACATGAGACAACTCCTGTAAAACAGAGCAGAAAAGGGGAGAGCTCTGGACTCTACCAGGAACTTGAGAAGTTCATGGCAGAGGCAAGTGATTAGATATGCTTGGGCAACCCACAAGGGCAATCCATATCCTGGGCTGAAGAACACAACTATTTGTCACTCCCTCAAGGCTCCTCAAACAAGATGAGATGAAATAAAATTATCTTCACTTTCTAGCTGTAAATCTGCTTGTTAGCATGATCCTGGCTGTATGAAAGACACATCAGTCAGATACACAAATAGAGAATTTTCCATGCCACTTCAGAGTACTGGACCAACCCTATTCCATGTCCCATATTCAGTTCAAGACAAACCAGAGGAAATCTTGGGAAAAACAGATATCCATGCACAGAAAAAATGTTTCATTGGTTGCGCTTTGGAAATTAATCCTTCCTGAACCCAGCAAATAACTGGCTAAAACCCTACAGCCTTGACATGTGATTATGGTGTTCTTATACAATGAGAGTTGGAAGTGTTTTGATGAGCATGTGGAGGCAAAATGGAGTGATCCTGTTTTCACCTGGGCTTTTGAAGAGTGATGGGGGTAACTCAGATATTGACAAGTTCTAAGACTAGAAGGATAAACAGAACTACCCAACCCAACCATCTGCACCATTCAATCTGACAAGACCTTTCATACAAAAAAGGGTAAAAATCAAAAAAAAAACCCCAAAACCAAAACAACAAACCAAACAAACCAAAAACCAAAAAAACACCAACAAATACAGAAAGACCCAGAAAAACCCTCTGGATTAAAACTTCTCTTTTTGAAACATACTTCATCTTTACAGTAATAATATGCTTTGTATTTTTTCTGCCTCTATTAATTGAGCTTCATTAATTATCCTCACAGTTAGAATGCATCTTAGTAAAATGGTAATTTCTGACAACTTTCAATCAAGCATATTGTTACATTTTTGTCACCAAGGCTGAAAAAAATAATTTTCAGCTATCTTGTCTATCAGTATTTTACCTATATCTAAAGATCTTGCTAGAATAAATTGAACTCTTCAACTCTCATTTCAGAAGACTTATTTTTCTCATCTTGGATTTGCTTTCTTTTAGAAGTACTGCATATCTCTCTTCACATCTTTTTGAAATAGAACCATCTTAGTTATACACAGTATTTTAATAGTGGCCTTTCTGTGCATGCACAGACATAAGATCACCTTCTCTTTTTATTTTCTTTAGTTCTATTCCTACACATTCAAGGGCCAGTTCAGTCTTTTTTTGCCACAGTAGGGTACTGAAAATTGGTTTTGAGGTGATTTTCTGTGATGATTCATTAGCAGTTTCCTGAGAGTATTTTCAGAAAAAGGTCTGCCATCATAAGGGAGAACTGGATCATAAAAGAACTTAATTTTGCAGTATTAAATTTCTTTCTGTTGAATTGCTTTACTTTCATTAGAAGATAGACTAGAGGATCACTCTATAAGCTGTGTCTTGTTTTTCTCATAATTTATTTAATAACCAATATATATTTCACCTGCATTCTGTTCCAATATTTATCATAGAATCATAGAACGGTTTATGTTGGAAGGGACGTTAAAGATCATCTAGTTCTAACCTCCCTGCATGTGACCTACAAACTACCAGCACAAGATTACAGACAAACATTAATTATTTAGACTTCTAATAAAAATTATAAAGTTGCCTTGATTCTTAGGTAGATTTTTTTCTTTCCCCTCAGGTAGTCCTGAAGTCACCCCTTTAATGAAAAGCTTTTACTATTTCATTTTTCAGTCTACCTAGTATGAGACAATAATTCTATGTAAAACAAGATTGCTTGAACCACAATATTGCTGGTAAAGCAACTAATTTAGAGAATTTGAGTATGCTGTGTCAACTCACACACATGTATTAATCAGATGTTTGACCCGGTTAGCAGAAAGTCTTGTTTATGAAGACTTAATTCTATACAACTATGGTGGGTTCACACCAATTACATACAGCATTTTCTAAACTGTGGTATGGCACATAAATGATTTCCTGGGATTTGCATCAGACTAGTCTATACAAATTGTAAAGATTTATCCCTTTCTATACTCTCCCATCTTTTAAGTATTCAGCTTTGTTAAGAACATTAATACTAGCAGTTTAATAACATTCAAAACACTCTTGAAAGATATGTCATGTCAAGTTTCTCATGGGCTCCTGTTCTGAATACGTTTAATTTTAGCTGGTATTACTTCATGTCCTCCTTCATTACATATGAAACTTTTCAGTCATATAAGAAAGAGGAGGTCTGTGCTTCTTTTCACAGATGTTTCTGCCTAAAAGAATGAGCAAGGGGAATAGGCTACATCTGACTACTCAGACTACATAACAATTACAGAATCAGAGCAGACTCTGCGTTTTCCTTGGTTTGTCCAGTGTCAGTGTAGTAAGGCAAAATTTAATCCTGTCCTTAAGGCAGGGAACAAGACCAGCTGTCAGTACAAAGACGAAATAAGCATTTATATCTAGGAGTCAATTCTTCTTCTCCTGTGTGAAGATGACTGCTATAAAAATATCCTAGTCCAATATATTTCTGTTCCAAGAATACACGGCACAAAAAGAGTCATCATATAAAATTGAGAACACAGTTTTATACAAATTTAAGTAGGCAAGCAAACAATGCAATTAGCATATACAGTTAGGATAAATTTTATGAATGGCACATCTGTTTTCAAAATGTGTTGGCACTTTGAATGTAGAAATCAAAAAATTGAAATCTCCATATGTATAAATGCTACATTTAGGTAAAACATACTTTGATCCAGAATTCACTTTATAGAGTCTTTCTTCCATAGGGTCCTGAAGTTAATGCAAAAGGTGTAAGAAGAGATGCAAGAAGCTGAAATGAGATTTACTGAAGTCAAGAGACTGTCCCCTGTGCTAGTAACAGAAAGCAAAATATTTCCTATATGAAGAGTTCTGTCATTTTTTGCAGTAGAGTTAAATTTAGTGTTCAGCCAATTAAACCATGTTTAAAGGTAGGATATGCAGTAATTTTAAAATTATAATTAAGTTCCACATAACAGAGATTGTATGTACTGGTTTTGAAAGAAATGAAGTTTGAAAATATGTACTATAGCTACAAAAACACTACAAAAGGTGGATGTATCTGACTGAACTATCAGGGTTTCTTTTCTCCCTACTCAACTCCTACAAGCCAATTTCTCCCTGCAAAGTATAAAGCAGCCAAATCCAAATGGTGATACATGGCAGACGTCTCAAGAAGAGTGCTGACTTACATATTCCTAAGTACAGGCTCAGTTAGAGAAACTCAAACTTTAAAAAAAGTACGTATGTACTTGGATTTTAGCCATAACTTTATTTTATTCCAGCACTTCTTAAGACACATTAGTCCCTGTAATTTATTTTTTTGATACTCTGTCAGATTTTGTCTTCAGATTTCTTAACTTCTTGATTTGCTGTGTATTGCAGGAATAAATACTTTCAGGCCCATTTGGTTGTATTAGGTTCTATTCCATATGGTGAGATTTACACCATCAGTTGGGAGAATGGTGTGGGTTTCTAATACTAAGTGCTCAGTGGCTTGTGAGATTTCTTTTTGTAGATTCAACTTTGATTTTTATGATCTGAAATGTCTTTACCTTTCATAACTCTTCCGTGGCAGCTTTTTTTTTTTTTTTTTAGAACAGAAAACACACTATAGTACATGACTTTTTAGGACCCTTTAAACCCTGTAGTTTTTCACTGTAGCAGTCTAGTGGCTGAACATTTATTATTATTATTAATGTGAAAAAGCAATAGAGAGCAGGCTAATTACCTCTCAGCACAGGTAAGGGTGGTTGTTATATATCGTTAAGTACCAGATGGTAGCTGGCTTTTATGTTTGTAGACAAGTGAGAAGTTATTAGCAGCACTGGTTCCCTAGACAGCACAAGGGCTGTCTATCACTGCAGTGTCTAGCTTCATACAAGCAATGACACTAGGATTCAAACTTTCCCATTTAGGTGGAAGAGAGAAAAGATATGATGAAATCTCCATAAAGCCTGCAGAGTGCTTTGACTAAACTGTTCTAACCTAAGCAGAAAAGGATATCTTGCTGGACAGTGACTTCAGGATTAAGAAAAAAAGAGAGAAAAAAAAAAAAAAAAAAGAAAAGAAAAAATAGAAAGTTTAAGTTCTTATCAAAGTAACACAGTCTTTCCAATGCTGCACTTCCCCTTTTAAAAAATATGACTGCTACCACTTTCTCATTTTTCTGAAATGTGCCAGAGAAATACATTTTAAAAGGATAAGTGTCCAAATATTGTAATATTGCACACATTGCAAAGGTGTTATAAAACAAATGAGCCTTCACCATATCTCAGATGTGAATCTGTGCCCTACAAGCCCAGTTTGCTTCCTAACATTCCTAATGTAAGTTTCTTCCTCTCCCAAATTCCTGTACACTCTCCCTTCTGCTATGTTGGAAATGTAGAAAGTGGTGAGGAAAAAGTAGGATACATCATCTCAAAGCAAAAACTGCTGCTAATATAACAGCAGTAAACACATGGTCATTTGGAAAAAGATTTTAGTGTGCTGGTTTTAATTATACTATTCTGGATTGATTTGGATTGTGGTCTATGTCAAAAAGCTGCTAAACAACAGAGCACAGGATCTTCGGTTTTCATCAGTTACTAACATGATGAAGGGTTTTGTTTGTAAAGGATTTTGATAGAACATTTGCTATGCCCACTTTCCTCTTATGAAGCAAGATTTTTCTAATTTCTAATAAGTCAGCAGATACTCCTTTGGAAACAAAAGCAAAGTGCAACCAAAGTAAACATGATTTTAGAAATAAATCCAAACAGAATAATGACGATCTTTTTTGCATTCATTTCATCAAAAACCAATGCATTATCTAATGCTCATGCTACTTATTGGCACAAAAACTGTAAAAACTGCCTGAGTTGTGGCTAAATATTGCACTGGTGAAGACATCAAAAAATAAAAACAAAAGACCAAAGACTATCAAAGTGCTGAAGCTCAGTGAAACAGCACTGGTTCAAAATTAAAGTAAACAATACAGCATATAACCCCAATTATCCAGAGGTCTAGAAGGACATAAGAAAACTTCAGATAATTGAAGAAGCCAGCTGGCAGGCCTTTAAGTCCCCTGATCCCAAACACAGAGTTCACACTTGCTAACAGCCTCTCCTTCTGCTAGGTTTCCAGGGCTCAGTGAAATGAGTCACATTCAGCTCCAGAGTGCATGCCTTGAAAGGAGGATCAAATTCAGATGTAATGATTTGAGCACGTATACTTTATGCTCATGTCTGACTAGTCCAGCCTTATGTTCTGGAGTAAGCCATGAAGAACAGATCTGCTTTCTACAGCTTCTTAACATCTTGAAGATTAGGAATTTGAAGAGGTCAGAGAATGAGAGAGTTTAGGAAAGCAAGAGGATGCCAAGGAATTACAGCCAAAATTGTAGCTTAGTCAATGTTATTTCTGACATAAACACCAGTGGAACTGAAATTCCATTTCTGGCTATCATGGCCAAAACTGATTAACTACAATTAGATATTTACACAAATATCTCAAATTGCAGAGGTGCCAAATACCGACTGACATTGAACACATCTGTCTTGATATCTACATTATCCCTAGTTCCACAAGGGATCATTGTTACCTATGTACTTGCATTTGAACAAGACTTCTCCAGCCAATGAAGCTTTGCCTGTTATATTTGGTACATAGGGAACAAGAAGACGGAGGAGCACAGGAAGGTGAAGCAATTGTCAAAGGTCAAAAAGAAAACCTAAGGAAAGCCTGTTCTGTCAATCCCTCGGCTACCTCACTAGCCGCCAGCTGTCCTGTTTTTTAGCAGACACTGCTCAGAACCTCCCAAAACAGAAGGCTGCAGAAATGTTGGCTTAGACTTTAAAGTTTTCTTTAAAGTATAACCAGCCCCAAGTACTAACTTTCTGTTATTTTGGGTAAATGTCCTCTGCGTTACAACAGTGCCAGGCTCCTGCTAAAGAACAGAATTCTTCAGGCAAATATTTTTCCCCTCCTGGAGGGAAGCCGGGGCTTTAGTGTTCCTCAGGTACTATCCAGAATCAATTTAACCTTAAGCTTCTCTTGCTCTCTCTGACTGATATCTTTTGATTTTTAGCTGAGTAAAAAATAACACAACACAAAAATCAAACAGAACATGATTGATAAGCATGTAAGTTTTTTCATGTCACTAAATTAGGAAGTGGTTTATAATCCTTATGAATTTATAAAATTTATAAAAATACAAGAATGCCTATCTAAGTTGCTATATGCACATTCAGTAAATGAAATACCAACGTACGCTGATCAGTGATGTAAAATATTGAGCAAAAAATTATCCCCTTCACATGATAAAGATGCAACTCCTATGCTTTGATACAGTCATGGTGCAGCTGAGGAGACAGGCTGCATATGACAGCTGGGATTGAAGATTTAGAGAAGGCTGCTGAACTGTGTTGGGAATAAATGGGTTGCTAATGTTCAGCTCAGAGGTAGAAGTTGGAGGTTAAAATCCCTGTAGCTCCTTCCTAAATTAATTTGTCCAGTAAATGCATATCTCCATGCAAAACTTCAAACATGAGAAAATGAAGAATTAAGTTATATCATATTACCCAGGTTTGTTCCCAAACACTCCTGAGAACACCAGACAACTGCCACATTCTTTCTCAAGAGCGTAGCAGACTTCAGCAAATCTATCACATACAATTTAAATCTCTGTTCCCTTCCCACATTATTTTTCTCAAAGCTACCAAAACCCACAAATTATGTCTGAATAATGTGATTTTGCAAAGAGTTCAAAGAAATTAATAGAATTTTCTGAGAATCTGAGTCTGTAAAATTATAAGAATATTCTTCCATCCTCTTGCTATTATCTTGTGATTTTTCTAGTCCTGCAGTTGTTAGAAATGTCCCATTTGACACATTAATTGTAAGTCTCATACCCAGTACACTTGGGCACAACTAAGAGGTACCACTGCTGGAAGATAAGTATCAGACTATAAAAACCAGAATGTGTCCAGCTTCTTCACTGGAGTGAGCCTGTTTCTGATATGTTTAGGGAGAGCTGAAACTTAACCTGTGCCAAATACTGGAGAAGATTAGTTTTTTTAAGGTGAACATCAAATACATTTTAAGATGCAAAGTGTCTGAATCACACAAGAAGCAACAATTTTTTCTTCCTGCATGACCCTTAACATTGTCAGTGCTAAGTAAATTAAATGCATAATTTATTAAATAGTCTCTCTGAGCACTGAAATCTGTCAGAATTTAAACAGGTTCAGTTTGCCATCATTATTTTGGAAAGAGATTACAGAGGTTAATTTTAATTATTTTCTTCCTTTTCTGTTCAACACTGTCCACAGCATCGTTTTTACAGCCATTGTTCAGCTGCTGTTTTATAAGGGAAACTGAAGCATGTTTTATTTCCAGGATGTGAAATCCAGCTTTTGCAAGTCCTACCTCAGAAGTGCTCAAGGAAAGAGTTCCCAAAACTCTTTACAGGCATCACGTGTTGATTACCTCATTGATAAGTGGTTAGCTACATATTGAAGACTGAGGTTCAGAACTGATTCTGAATTTTACTCTGTCCAGTTCTCAAAAGCAAATGATAGTCCTTACTCTGACAATTCAAAGAAGGTAACTTCAATGAAACAACTCTTGCAAGCAATAGGTTTCACACTAAGTCCTACTGACATTCAACAGCAGCAACATTCGAATAAATGTAAAGACAATACAACACACTGAGCCACAACTTGTTTTGATGTAAACAACTCTCATAGGAGATAAATACTGCTCTCACTGTTGGCAAGAAAATTAAGACAAATGTTTATTACTGTTTTTAATTTCTCTGAGAGTACTTTGGTCTTACTGTCATGCAGGTAGACTCTTGCTGATGCTTGCCCTTGTGAAAGCACCTGTGTTCCAAGAGAGGAGTCCCTGCAGAGCTGGCACGCTGGGGTCAGCAACTGGCAAGAGGAAAACAAAGAAAAGAAACACACTAATTCAATACACTCCCTGGTCTCCATTTGGGGGACACCTAGGACGGCTGACATGGCCTTCCCTTGCTGAAATCCCAGTCTTTCTGCTGTTAGCCTTTTGCCACCATATCTGATACAAAGCAAAATGATGAGCTCAGATCACTGATCTGGTTTCTAATGTCTCAAAGAAGGCAATAGATTTTTGATGTTTAATACAGATGGTGAAAACAGGCATCTGGTTTGAACTTAACTCAAGTTTCTTAGTGCAAGCTCTAGCTTTAAAGGATATGCCCACATCCATACACTGTTCTTTCTGAAGAATAAGAGAATCCTATTCACATTTCAAGATAAAATTATTCTATATACAAAAAATGTATGTGAAGTGTAAACACAAATGCAAGCTTAATATTGGTGTAAAGGTGACAGATTACAGAGCTGTTTTCCTCAGCACTTTTTAAAGGACAGGACTTAAATGTTTAAAGAAACCCAGAGCGGAGGAAGGAGGACTAAAGGCTGAGGAAGATGCCTTCAGATGCTGTTTCTTCCTTTTTTGGGGCTTATATACAGCCTTCTTCCATTGCCTGGCAACACTCCTAACTACGCTTATTAATGGGACAGATTCAGCCCTGCAGATTTGGTCAAAAACTATGTGGAGACTACTGTTACTTGCAACATCTGCACACTCTGAAGCTCTATAAATCCCTCTCAGGCAAACCCTCCATCTTCCCAGATGAAGTGAATTTTGAGTGTGAGCAGTTCTTATGACTGAGGCCATGTTAACTTGCTTGTTTAGAAGAGACACAGATTCTGCCCCCCTTACAAAAAGTCTACCTTTAATGTTTTGTTCTTCCTAATACGATGAGAACAAAAATTGAAATTTCTTACCACATTGTTATCATATTCAAAAAAGTTCTACAAGAATTAATGATTAAGAGGAAGTGAAAGAGTTTCCTTTTTTTTTTTTTTGTTTTTTTTTGTTTTCTTCCCAAAGAGATGCAAATACACTGAAATTGATACTGGATTTGACAGTGTATTTTAAGGTCAAAAAGAATAACTATAAGTTCACTTTTACCCATTGACAGTCCAAGGCAGCATTACAAATGTGCCAGTCAAGCAGAATGATGACAATAGTCTTATTATGCCCCAAATAAGACAAAAGTAACTTCTGTAACCACTATAAAACTCTCTTCTACTCCATCCCCACCCCCTTATAAACCCCAAGACATTATCTGGCATTTTGCTGAGAGGGAGATTTTCTTTCTTCTGAGGGTGGTAGGAAAACAGGGTTGTGGGATTTATCTTTCTGTTATTAAAAAGGAAAATATATAGGACTTTAAAAGAGCATTTAGAAAAAAACAAACAAAAACCTTCTCACCTGAAGATGAATGCATTTAGTTTTATCACAGTTTGCTAATTACACAGAAAGAGCAAACCAATATCACCAGGTTATGTTCAACTGGCTAACATGCAATCAAGTATTTTTTTGTATGTGTGCATGTGTGTGTTATGAAGTGATTTTTCATTTAGACAAATTGTGACTATTTATCTCCTGTTTAATTCCTCTAAAGAGGGCAACATCATATCCTCTGACTCCTGTAGATCAAATTAAAGCTATTTTTTTTTTAATGGCCAGAATAAATAGCACTTGTCCAACAAAGTACATGTATTAGCTCCTACCTATAAACAGTCATACACACAAAATCAAATGCCTTCTCTTTCTCCCATAAAATATAAGTTTACACTGGGCCTAATCAAATCTCAACAAGAGCAAAGAGAAAGAGATTCTTTTTTTTCTTTTCTTTTTTTTTTCTGATAAGCAATTTTATGTTGTTAGGCATATGGCTCTTTAACACTATTTTCACATTTATGCTCTAGATGTAGGCCAGTGCTGTTACAGTGTTTAATTAAAACCACAGCTGTAAAGGGATGAACTATCTAAAAGTACTATTACTTTTAGAGCTGGGGGCTTCTAAACCCCATAAAATTTGGATCCAGACACTGTCACTTTTAATGAAGCTTCAGATTACCCTTATTCTTGATTTCTTTGTGAGAAACTGACTACAGCAAGAATCATGTATTTACATCTTTATTCTGCTCATTCATGATATTCCACTATTCTTTTCTTCTACCCCCTCCACCTCTGTAAGTGTAGTCTGGGTTTCTAAAACACTAAACTTATCATAATATTTTTCAGATAAGTTTAACAATCTTTTGACACTTAGTGAAACTATGATACCCTTCTGATATCACTATTAAGAAAATTCAAATGGTATTATTCATAACTACTAAGAGCTTCTTCCTGAAATTGTGTACCAATTAAGCAAATCATGATTACTGACTTTGTTCTCCACTCCAGAGCAGACCACAGTTGTCTTGCATAATTTGACCACTAGCAGCTATCCCTACATATCCTGAATAATACTCCTGAAGTAAGACTGTCCTCAGTATGATGCACCATGCTCTGATATCAGCTCCATCACATAACTCGATAAAGTACAAAATAATGTGGGGGTATGGACACTATCAGTCCACCTATTATCACATGCCAGGAACATGCCCGCCCTCTCCACTTCAGATACACAGCCCTGCATTGCCCATTATAAAAGCCAAACACTAGCGATGCTTCCATTACTTGCTCATGTTAAGTCATAGATATAGTGCAGTGCTGCTGAAACTACTGAGAAAAGGAAACACCACTGCAGTTGTCTTTGTCTATGACTTTTTGAATTTTAAAATATTTTGGGCCATTTCTTAACAGAGATTTTATTATTGCTAGCTCCCTGCCCATCTACGGGATTACTTTCACTCTCCACTAACATAGCATTGCTGTGGCAACTATAATTCTTAACCTAGAGAATCTATCTCTCTTTAGTTTCTCCTAGTGCAAATAAACAGTTGGAAACAAGAAACCACCTCACTGAAGCCCTATAAAAGTCACATGTATCAGTGGCCCCTGTGCAGGTTTGAGGAAATGCCAGAAGAGGGATCTTTCTTTTGCCAGAAGGAACATTCTTGCATGTATTAGGACGGATTAATAATGCTCCTCCCCATAAAGACCACCTGATTCTTCCTATTATCTTCCAGTTTATTAATAAGATTGATTAACAGTAGTCTTCTTGTGGATATTTTCCACACCAAAGACACTGATTAAGATTACAGGGGGATGGATCAAACAGCATATGTTCATGGCTCAGAAGGTACCTACAGAAAAAAACCTGCTGTTGCATGCAGCAACCTTTATTCTGAAAGTTTTGAGAATTTAACAAAGGCCTGTACCAATCACAGCCTAATATAATATAATTAATATAATATAATATTAATATAATATGCCAGTATAGTTTCCCAGATATTATATCTTGTGACTCATGTTGCTATTACATTGCAAAACTGCACATCTTTAACAATGTTTACATAGACAACAAAGTTTGGTATTAATCATGGTAGACATTTGTAGAAAAAGAAATTTGAAGTCCCAAGCATTATCCTAAGAAATCTACTCAAGAAGCCCTCCAAAAAAAGAATAGTAATTTACCACACAATTTGGATGATAGTTAAAAGAATAATTAGCCCTCAATTTTCAAATAACAGAAACTTCAACAAATTAGCCATCAGCAAGTAGAAGTGAAGGAATTAGTAACAAAAACAATTAATGTAGTCTCCCACGAATGATCCCCTAAACTTCATGTGGCATTACCATTAGATGTACACTGACAACCTGAAAGATCATATTAAATAAACACAAAGAAGTTGGCATGTTAAATGGTAAAATGACAGAACAACTTAATCTCCGTTCAGTGGACCAGTTTAGCTGGTTTAATCACATTTAAATAAATTAATGCAAATTTGACCATCAGTCACCATTCATACTAAAAGACTTGGAAAGAATTACAAGAAGCAACAAAATTTAGACAATAATGTATGCCAAAATCACAGTATATTTTGCAAAACATCTATTTTTAGAGTGTAGAGCAGTAGCTTCTACGTAATATGAATTCCATAGTGGCTTATGAAGATATTACACAATTAATTTTCCTTTGCATTTATCTCCCCAGTGTGTTTATTTAACCAAATAAAACCATTTTTGATGTTTAAAAACTGAATAGTTCTTAAAAAAAGTAATTGCTGTATACCCTTTGAGATACAGCAATAGTTTCCTATATCTAGTAAAGCAATAATACTGAATTTTAATAAGCATTGATTCAATAAACAGCAGTATTCCAAATTCTAGATGCAGTGCCACAACTGCAAAATTAAGCACTAGATGTGAAATACGCTTTTAAATTTCCACATATTAAACCTATGGAATGCTCTTCAGAGATACCAAAATGGTGAAGTTGTGTCTAGTGAAATCTGAACTTCAAATAAGAGTTGAGCCATTTCAGTTAGTTAGAGCTCTAAGGTATCCCCACAGTCTATCTGTTTTTAGCTCAGAAAACTAAATGCCTGCCCCAATGTAAGAAAATAGGGAAATAAAATACAAAGCACCAATTTCATAATTGAGATAAAATATACTGTTTATCACTCTAAGCTTAATATATAAGCTCAAGATTTAGAAAAGCCCTTTCCTGGGAGTCCATAATCACATACAGGATTTTTTTGCTGGCAAGGAAACTCTTATCTTTGGGCTGTTTCTGCTGCTGTTAAGCAGTTCCTGCTATCCAGTTCTCTCTCTGTTCTTGCATAATATCCAACAGACACTATCTGAACCATGGTGACCTAGTTTGCAGAAATGATCCAGAAAAAAAAAAAAAAATATGGAGGGGTAAAAGTGTTTAATTTCTTTTCAGTTCAGCTTTTTAAACCACTCCAGTGCGGTGCCAGAGGAATACTGATGCCAGCAATGAGGAAAACAACACAAGAATGAGTACAAGGGAAGGAGAATGGTAAATCCCTCTTTTTCAGCAGCAGCCCACATTTTACTCTCAGAGTATGGTCAAGTACCAAGAGATACAGAAAGAGCAAGCATTAAGAAGAACTTTCTCATATTAATTCCCATGCTTTCACTATTTCATTTTGCCATATTTTATTGTATATTTATTTTATTTTTCATCACTAGGCTGCAGCATATTTGTATTAGTAATTTAATTTTAGTTTTACAAATCATCACAGTATTAAGAACATAACATTGTCTATATTACTGTTTAATTACTTCAGGCTAACTAAACTTTAAATGCTCTGGGTATTGAGGCATGAGTATAACCAGCTTGAAGAAGATCTTATACTAAGGTGTTTTATATAAAGCTAGACATGTCAATACATTATTTTCCCTACGATTTGATTGATACAACATACAAAGAAGAATAAATTCATAGAAAGTAAGATGAAGCAGCTGTCTTGTGAGGAGAAAACGAACAGACAGGACTCTTCAGCTTGAAGGTACTCAAGGGAGGGCACAACCACAGTTTACCAACTCATGAATAGGGTGGGTAAGATGAACACATCCCATCTTCACAAACCAAGAGTAGGCGGTGCCTGACAAACTGGTTGGAGGTAGCTTTGAACAAAGGGAAGAACGTACCACTCTACAGAGCTGACACAGACACAGAATCTGAAGCTGTGGGAGGCCCTGAGAGCAAGCTGTAGTGGCAAGCTCAAAAGAGAATCTGTCCATCAGAACTGGCAGGTCAAGCCAACAAGCATTGATGCTAGGAGGGGACTGGCTTACAGAAGTGGTCAGGTTCACCTGCCTTCCCCTCTTGCCTCCCAAATACCTTCTCCTACTGACAGTGGGAGACCAGTGGTGCAGGAGAGCACTTTGGTCCTGCCAGATGGTCATGTGCCCATCCTCAGGAGGAAAAGCACTGGGGACAAGGGAGCGCTGGCCTGACACAGCACAGCACAGCACATGCTGCTTTCTCATCCTTTCCTGCAGTGCTTGCCACAACACTGAATTACTCTTTAATTATTAATTTTGCCATAATGCTTGAATGTTTTGAGATGTGAAGAAACAGAGAAAAAAGAAAGATTGCTACATTTATTTTTAAGTCAAAAAAAATTAAAACTTTTTATTGCAAAGTTGAGTGGCCAGCACAACTGCACGATGTGTTCTTATTTGCATTCATTTAAATAATTTCCTGTATTCATTCTTCAATAAGACAATGCAACAGACTGATAAATGAGGGACTGTTATAACCTCCTGTTTTACACTGCAGTGCCATGACCAGAACCAATATTCTCTTCCACTGCTGTAAGATATGACACCATCTTCTAAAATACAAACCTAGAATACCATTACTGTTTTCAGCCATACATAATTTACTCATCTTACAAGGTTAATATACTTTCTTGTACAGTACTATTCATTCAGTAGTGGTTTCCTATTAGACCATGATATGCTGGAGCATATTTATAGGTTTACAAAATAGATCCACCTATTTATATTTGTGGGACATCTTAATGGAAAATGGGTTGCATTTGTTTTTTAGGACAGCATATACTCTTATCTTCCAGAGGGGGGTAGTTTTAAATGACAGATACCTATCCACTATCAGATTGAGGCTGCTTTTGAAGCAACTGATTTGATAAAACTCCCAGCTGAATCATTAGGTAATGATAGTTGCTAAAAATTAGGTATTTTCTCCTTCTAAATTTTGTCCTAAGACCAATTCAACAAGCATGCAAATATAATGCTCAATTTCCCATCCTGATTCAAACACATTCTTCCAAATTCCTTCCATCTACAAAAACAAGAGAAATGTCAAGCCTTCTTCCTAGAGGATACTTTTCTCAGTCTTCCAGAAATACTCAGAAATGTTAACGCTGTTTTTCAAAGGCATGTTTATTATTGTGCTCAGTTATAATGAATGATTCACCCTTTATTTTTAAGGGCAGTTATTTACCAAAGGTAAACAGAATATGAAAAGATTAAGCACTACAAGAAAAGCCTCTGAAATCTACTTCGAAGAACTCCATTAGATTTTTTTTCCACTTAGCTTGTCTATGGAATTGTCAACAACAACTACAGGACCTGAACATAGCGATTGAAACAAGGGTCTGCACTGCAGAAGTCACACCAATAAATGACGTTCTATTCTGACAAAAAGAACAAGGAGATGAAGGAGTTATTATCCATTTGATTAATCATGTTTTTCTTACAAGCCCTAATGCCTAAAAGACCTGGCACAAGAAAACACACCTAAATTTTGTTTCTTAAAAGGAATATCGCACATTCATTGTTTGTATGTTTTTCAATTTACAATGTATTAAAAAATAAAAATCCTGAAACATGTTTTATATTCAATACAACTGCAGAATACTAAATTATGTTTTATTGCCATAACTGACTCCTTTGACAATAATGAAATCTTTAATGGAATTTTTAGCTCACCAATATGAATTTAGCCTAGACAAAATAACCTATAGAAGAGCAGGAACTCCAAGAATGTAGTTTCTATGTTTTCTGAAGTATCTACTGATTAGACCCACTGACAGTTGGGTTTTCCCCATTCTTCTTCCCCAGTGATATTTATAGAGACTATCTATCTCCAAATCTTAATGACTCTGCCATAGGTTAAGGATTATTTCTGTAGCTAATCCTTGCACTGTTTTAGAGAATACACTTCTTGCATGAGTTGCAACATGTAAATTTCTATGAAACCATAGAAACTATGACAATCAAACTGGGTCATAAATAGTACTCATGAGATGGAAGTCATCACCATAAATAATACTTGAACAGCTGAACCTTCTTTCTGTATATATTTTCTTCTCCCTTGTCACTGTGCTGCAGTGAATTGTGGTTCTCAAGAAAATACGCTGAGAAACCATGAAGCCCAAAGATAAAGCCTAGAAGGTATAATTGAAGCAGGCCATATTCTCCTACATAAGGTTAACCCATTGCTATGTCCCAACACAAAAACAACATCAAGCAACATAGTAAAAATGGAGGCATTCATATCTGTTTGCACCTCCATTAGTCTACAAGGGGCAATATAAGGAAAAAGCAATGAAAAAAAAATTTACTAACAAATTCAGCAACATCACTATGTATATAGTAGATGTGCTGATTCAACTGCACTGTTCTTCAACAAAATTACAAAAAGAATGACCAAAAGATACTAAATTCTAATCCAACATGTTCAAAGAAATTTCAAAACCAGAAGTTCATTTTCACCACTCTCACTGTGTTTAATAACTTGCTCAAAGATGTCCAAAAAGATTACAGTTCAAGAATCGAAATAAAGAAGGGCTTTTTATCAACAAAATTGCAAAATTGCTTCAAACTATCAGCAAAATTGCTTCAAACAACTTCAGACTTCCGGTCCCTTCTAAATCATTAACAAAATGCATGTTAGTGATCTGACACAGTTAATTGGCATAAAAATAAACATTTTCAAAAGTTTTATAAAATTTTGCTGAATATTTCAATAAAAGCAAGAACACTGACTTCTGATGTACCAGCTAAAGACTGTTCTTGCTGAGCTCTAAAAGCAAGCTATTCAATTTCCATCAATGTAGTGATTCTGACTACCAAAGAAATTTAAACCAGTCTAACTGAGATCAGAAAAACTTTTGTTAATGGCTTTTCTTTAAACTTGTATTGGTGTAACAGGATTAGAACGTGATCCTAGGGGATATGATCACCCCAGCCATCTTTGTCAAAAACATATCCTAATCCTACACAATGTAATAACCATGAATCCAATAACATTTGAGACGACTGAAGTGTATTTTACTGTCCATTTTCTTCCACCTCTCCTGTCCAAATCACAAATCTGATTTTTGAAAGATGATCTCTGAAATGGAATCTCCTGCAATGATAGTCTTTCACTCATGAAATCATATACATAATGTCAGAAAGCAGCATCCTGCATGCTTGATTGTAAAACAGTCTGATGCCAGTGGTAACCTGTGCCTTCACTACTGTCTTGTGATCCACAAAGCTGTCAGTTCACATCCTGTGATTAAATTACACCTGTAAATCTACAGCTGAATATGACAACCTGATCTGTGTGACTGGCTTACATTTCCCCATCATCCACTTGCCATGGGGAACTCGGTGAAACTGCAGTCTCCATCAGAGGACCAAAGCTTTGCATTGCGATCAGGGCAGATACCTATTGTCAGAGGCCTGCAGGCACCAATAGGCTTTAATTGCCCCAACCAGCCTCACCAGGGACCCCCACCCATGCACATGGATCCAGGGGCACCCAGACATGGCCTGAGCTATGTAGGAGGTCCACCTCTTCCCAGTTCTGCTCCTGACTGTTCTGCACTGTCATTGGGATTTCCCAGCCTAACCTCAGTCCTGACTTGTTACCTCACCTTTTGCTGGATTGTTGACTGCTTGACTGTCAGTGGGACCTGCCACCAACCCTGCTCTGCTCAGCCAGCTCAGGTGCTGTGGGATGGTGCCCCACTGGTGATGGCCCTGCCCAGCCCAGGTGGGGGTCGCCCCCAGCTTCCCCAACCTCGTGGACCAGCCACAAAGCCCATGTTGGAGCAACACAGAGCTAGCCAGACTTCAGGGTATAGATAGTCTGTTTGACAACTGCCTCACAAGGTGTTTTACCTTCGCTAATAGAACTCTTATTATGTATCACAGTATCAATGTGACTTCTTGATTTTGAGCTCCTTATTCACCTTTTAGTGTAAAAAAAGTCCTTTCAGAAAAAGAAAGGAAGCTATACAATATTTTTGAAGCTTTTGATTTGTTAAAATGTTCTTTTCATCCTCACTTTACATAAAATATTGGTGAAGTACATGACAGTAAAATATCATATTTAAGCCCTATGAAATTGCAAAAGAGATTCTCAGTTATTTTCACATAAATCCAATATTAAAATATAGTGTTATTAGTAACCTTGTGCAAATGTGCATTAAAATGATTTCATGCAAACTGCATAAAGAATTATATAATCACTTAGATTTTTTGTATAAGTGCATGCTAATAGGTAGTTTAAGAACTTCTATATTCTAACATCTAAACTACTTTTATGATGATGAACAGAATTCTAGTGAAAGTGCCATTAAGATTTGCCAAACTTGAAAACTCTTCATGTCCTACTTTCACACATTACAAGTATTTAATATCACCTTACAGCCAAGGCTAAGACAATTCAGTCTATGTAAATATATTACTTAAAGTGTAAAACAAATTTAACAAAACCCACTAATTTCATACAATTTACCAGAAAGAGAAGGGAAAACATGGATACAAGAGTTCAAGTTTGATGTCACTGTGCTTCGTACGAATACTCCTAACACCCCTGTGTGGCGCTCTTGGACACTTCTGTGGAAGGCAGTAGACTGGAATCAATCTTTTGAAGACACTGTCTCCAACTTCCCAAGACAATTTCTCAGTGCAGTCAGAACCCCAGTGAAGAACCTACAGCAGTGACTATGGACAGGCAGACAATATCTCATAGTTAAAGTAAACTTTCGTATCTGCATGCGTTAAGTAGGCAAAAGATACATCATACAAGAGATGTATGCACTGTGATGCATACATTTTTGGGAATAACAGAAGTGAAGCATGTTCCCCATCTCTAGCCACTAATGAAGGAATACATATAAGACTCTAGAAAAAGATGATGTTTTACAATCTAATGTTTTCAGAGATGCTCTAAATACCTTAGTGCTTTCTTTATCAACAGGCATGCCTAACATGTCAGGGATTGTAAAATTTTGGTAAGATTTAATGGGCACTTGAAAACATCCTGGTCAGTCATTTGAATCATATTTTGTGGTAATGGTAAGGGACATCTCTGAAAGTACTTATCGCCTTTGTAGACATAAAGAGTGTTCTAGAGGACTAGAGAAAGAACATCACCCTGCTAGGCTGCAGAGCTTCAATTAAGTGATATCCATTACCATCCTATCAAACTCTCGTGTCTTCATGCCTCTTCAATCAGAATTTCAGCAATAATTCTGTTGGAATCTCAATCAAAAATGAGAGAAATGGAGATGGTCAAAAGTGCATGAATAAAGAGAATATCCTTTCTCAGGTCATGCAATAGTTTCATGCTTGTTCCTTAAAACCCCAAACCATGATTCTGCAAGAAGCCACCACAGGGAACAAAAATTTGTAACTCTGAAATAGCACGAGTGTCGGGACTCCTACACTTAAGGAGAGAAGCATCAATCTCTTTTACTCCTCTCTTCTACTTTGGTATTGGTAGTGTTCAGTTGGAAGAAAGAAGTTAAGAAAGTGCAAGAACTGCCACTATTACTTGAAGGAAGAAGAAGTGGAAAAAAAGTCCTTTTAGTCACCCTTTCTTTTGACCTTCAATCTTTTCCTCCTTTAAGTCCATACTTCCCTTTCATCTTTAGAATTCTTGAAGGATTTTTTGCAAGATCTTTCCAAGAAAAAATTGACAAGCAAAGCATGCTTTGTTCTGCAAAGTTGTCCTGAATTCAATAAGAAATTAACTTAGTCACACCACCATAAGGCCTAGGATTGTTTCAATTTATAATCTCTATAGATTTAAACATATCAAAATGACACTGTACCACAGCAGTGAGTAATCAGCAAGAGTACTTGATATTCCAAAGTCAAGCTGGACAGTAACTGTCAGGAAATAACTTGTCAGTCATTACCATAAATACTTTCCTTAACAACTCATTAATGGAAAAATTACAGAATAAATCAGTTTCACACTTCTATCAGTCTGGAAAGCAGGACGTGATTTTCATACAATAACCAGATGCAGAAAATCATAAAGCAATGCAGGTTGGAAGGTTGCTCATCAAATCTAATCCCCTAGACCAAAGCAATAAAAGGACCACAACTAATAACAGAAATGGGGAAAACAGAGCATTTAGACTTTTGAAAATGCTCTATTCCACAGAAGTAAAATAAAAATAGAAATGTAATCTTGCTAATTGGATCAGGAAAGAAAACTCCTATCTTTATCTCATTAACAGTCAACCTGAACGGTAACAGCTGAAAGTGTACTGCACTGTCCATCTCCAGCAGAACTGAATGAACACGGAGAGTGGCTCTGGCTCTCAGAGTACCAGAGCCAGCTAAACAAAGATAATCTCACTGGAAATTAGGTTCCTGTTGTCCTGTTGGTATTTATGCATGATTCCCAGCTCAGACTGTTTCTGATTTCTGATATAGCATCTATTGTTGGTTAACTTAAATGAAAGCATTGTAATCATTAATGTATAGTTTCTTGTTAAAAACTTAAAATTAGTAAATTCCTCACTAATAGACAATGTTATGTTGTTATGTGACTACCAGCACTTAAAACACACTCCAGTCTTAAGTGGATGTTTTGAGGCAGCTAATGCTTCAGTTTCTTCATTATGTTTCTATTCATTTGAGTTCCGAAATATGGCAAGTGCTAATACACTGGCTCTACTGCTGGTATCCTTCCAAGCTTATTTCACTTATTGAAGAATTACCTTCTGTTACTTGATAACGCACTTTAAAGCAAGATCCAAAGTAAATGTAAATTCCGATTTTTTATGCAAACTCTTGAATAAGTTCAGGAAAAACACTTAAGGTGTTTTAGGAAAAAAGTTCAAGATTACAAACATTCATCAAGCACTATTTGCATTCTTCAGAATAATGATACTGGGAACAGAGAAACATTTCAGAGATTCATTTCTTTAAAATATGGCAAATCCCAACTAGATGTAACATCACAGCAAAATTAGAATGTTTATTTTATAGCGACTATTCTACTCCTAGTGTCCAAAACAGTTATTGAGAAACTAAAAGATAAAAACACCAGACCAAACAAACAAAAAAACCCCACCCAAAACCCCTTGAAATTTTCATTGTGTTGCAGCAGCAGTAGAAATTCAAAATAGAAACTTTAAAGGATGTAATTATTCTCTAGCAAACAAATGATCATCACTTATAGTATAAATTTCCTAGTTTCAAAATTATACCAAAATTGTGGTTTGAAGTCAGCAAAATGCAACCAATATTTACAAACAAGAAACTAAGAACAAAAACTGTGATCTTTTTATTTGAAATTTGGATCTAGACAATGTGTCTACATAGAAATGGCTGAAGATTTGTTTACCATTTTTTTTAATGCAAAAGGCTAACCAGAGATATTGTTGCTGTTCTTGATAAAAACCTTCAATGAGTGATAACATCAAAGAGGGTCACTTCTACTGTAACACAGCCATATGCACCTCTAGAGGATCTCAACTGCTTTTGTTATCAAGCAGTAGTATCAAAATAAAATTCATTACTGCAAAGAGGTCAACAAGAGGAACATAAGACTTTTAGATATTCATAATAAATGGATAAATACATAACCAAAACCCAGAAAAACCTGGTCCTTAGCATTTTATTACAATGCACTTGCAGAATGTCTCCTATCATCAGTACATACATGGTCAAGGTCTATAAAACACCACAAGTGGTCCTTTTATCAAACCCAGTCACTGGCTTGTCAGTCAAACCACAATGCCTTTTCATATTCAAATTACACATGCATTGTGATTATAAATCACTTTGAGGTCTGTAAATCAGAACCATTTCCTATAGCAATTCAGCAATAGCATGGTTATGACAGGGAAAAAATGTGAAAGTTCAGGCCAACGAAAATTCACAAGCATTATAAAAAGGAAATAAACAGTCAGCTTTCAATAGTTATGCAATTTCATTTACAGACTGCATGCTGGATTCTTAATTAAGTCCTAAGCCCTCCTGCTTGGATGGTACAATACCAATAGCTACAGATATTGGCTACATTAGAAGGTGGAATAGAAGATCACAGAGTGAAGCCATAAGCACTTCATGGGATCTACTTGTAATCTGGTCCTCTGAATGAAGTACCACATAACAGCTAGAAAACACGTGCTTCCACAGCACAGCTTCCAGTTTATTCTTCTCTAAGAGGAAATAATATTGAAATTGCTCAGCGATGCAAAACAAAAAGTGACAGTTGTTAAAGACAAACCTGCTTCAAACACACTCCCACCAATATTGTGCAAATGACTAACGTGAAATTTCAGGATGAACATAATTAAACCTTGTAAATTTCAGCGTGAACATATTTAAGCCTTATAAAATCTATGAGCAGGTAAGAATGGTGCCTTCATTGACTGACTTCTGTATGTCTTTAAATGGAGCTCAAATCTGTGAAAAGTAAGCTGACATCTTCCTTGACAAAATTAATTAAAATTAGAGGGACTGAATTCCGACATTTTCTCAAGAACAAAAAATTTCATCCTTAAACTAGAAGTAACAGCTACTATTACAATAAACAACAAATGGAACTACAAACTTTCCTTTTCTATGGTTCTTTCTCTGAATATGGTTTCTTATACAGTAACATTTTATTATATATACACAGTTTTAAACTTTGGAATTTTAAAACAAGGATGTAAGAGTTAATCACACCTTTCTATGTCAAAACACCTAAGGAAGTTTATCATCTCAAAGAGCAGATCAAGGACTAGTAAATTATCAGTACATATGTACTTATATTTAGACATCTGAGATTGAAAATGCTGAAATGTTCTTGCAGTGACTGCATCTAATCTGGTTGATGGGTTGCAGATTTTCTACTCAGCCCCTGAGAAGAATAATATTATATATAAACATTGTAAATTTATTTAACAAATCCTAGCAAAATATTAAGAAATATTTAAAATTATCTTCTTGTATCATAGTTTGACACATTAATAGACGTAGCTGGGTTTTCACAAGTGCTGAATATGTGAATATTGCCCAAGATCAGAAATGTCTACAGTAGAAAAAAATATTTTAAAATATGCTGTATACTTTTTATGATTAATTTTTTTTCAATGACTAGTTAAAACCCTTAAGACCTAATTAAAAAAAAGTCTTCTACACTACAGGAATTTCCCATGCATTTCAGCACATACCTTAAGAAGTTAACCTTAAAAGTGAAGTATAGAAAACTAGATTCTATGCTTATTATGCATGTCAGAGGAGGTCTGAAGATTGAGGGAAAAGCTACCATCTGAAAGCTAAATTCCAAATTCTCCAGAATTTCTAGAAGCAAAAGAGTAAGTCACAAAGAATTTTAGCTCGCATATAGTTTTTAGTTCCCAATACATTCAATTTTGTCAACAGTGACTTCAGAGGCATTTTCACTCTCCTTGGTTATGTGGTCTTGCATCTACATAGTTATGCTTTGTTTTGTCTATGATAAACAAAACTATTCAACTATGCAAATATCTTCAATTATACAAAAATATAAAATCTTCTGTACTCTCACATCACACTTTTCACTGTTATATGTGAAAATGAGACATTTTCACAAGTGAAACAGTGCCATCTTGTGTATTATGGACATTTTCTCTTGCCAAAGTAGGAATATTCTTCCCTAGGGATGTTCATAGATTTTTTGTTCCTTCCCCCCAAGAATGATACCAAATGCCATAGATAAAGTTTGCAAATCACTGATGAAAATAGATGTTCCAAGTGATTCACAAAGCCCTGTTAAAATAACTTAATATCTTACATTGAAGAAAGCAAAATGAAAACCAGTTTTCAAATGAAACACCACAGGAAAGTTAGATTCAGTTCTCCACAAATACATTTTACTCATGTAGTATCTTAGACTGCAGTCTCTCTGTATAATGGTTTAGATTCCATTTTAATTAACAGCTTTAAAATTTAATTTATATAGGCTGAATCTCCATATCTTTAATGTTCCTGAGTACCTATGTAAGTTTTATCATACAGTTTTAAAAGTATTGATGATCATCATTAAAATGTACAACGTAGTTCACAAATTTTTATTTTCAGTTTATAGATACTACTCTAAACTATTATTGTTTTAGACAACCGGAAATAATTGGTACTATAGGATTCTAATATCATATAAGAATGAGCAAGTAACAATTTTAACTAACAGTTCACATTTACATTCATTTGAATGTTAAAATAACCCACCAATCAAGAAAGCTCTTTTTAAGAATCACTAATATGGATACAGAGTAATTAATAACTCTAGAGCAGCTCTTGATGAATGCTTTTGTAATTTTAGAATTATGTGGTGACATGTACTGCCTATAGTTTGGGTAGACATGCACAAAATGCAGTTGTTTTATCAGCTGATAATTCAATGCTTTTTGCATCCATAAAATTATTAATTCCTGATGATTATCTCTAACTTTGCTCAGAAAAGCAGGCTGAAAGACATAGTTGCTTATAATACAAGAAACTCAGCAGCAGAGATAAAATGAATATTCCTGGTCCATTTTTGAAATAATGTCATCTATTTCTATAATTTAAAAAATTTCAGTATGTCCCATCCTTTTTGTAAGTTCGCACAATTATTACAAAACTTTTAAAACATAAATAGACAATTTTTGCAATCATAAACACACTGAATTATGCATCCCCATACTTTCAGAAAACCCCTATCAGCTGAGAGGAAGATTTCTGGGGAATAAAGCACTAGAAAATGGTAAGACTGAATGTCAAGAGTTGATCTGTACCAGAAAGGTAATTATGAACAGAATGATGCTTACATTAGGAAATAAAAACCCTATCTATCAAAGGCATAATCTCAGGAGTACTCCATGTTACTCTTTTAGCTTGGTGTGCTGAAACTGATCAAAACATAACTGTAAGATTATAAGAATACATATAAAAATCTGCATTTCAGGGCCCAATATAATTTGGCACACTACACAGTAAGGAGTTGCGCTGAGATGAAGGAATAAAGGACAGAAACCCCTATGTCTTCTATTTCCTATGCACTGTGTAATGTTCCAGACTTTATGGCTATTTTTATAAACAGTTCCAAACCAATGAAACTAAGGCAAGCAAGACTCATTTTCTGCTCATATTTTATTTTTCAACTACAACCCTAAAGGTGTTCTAAAATTTTCAGAGAACAAATCTATCATCTAATTAAGAAGAGTAACCTCTCAAAAGGTTCAAATTTATATTAACAAACTTCAAAATACTAAATACGTCACACAGCTGCTAGAACCACTTCTGGTGGTGGGAGTCCTGAGCCTCAGAAGTAGAGTCCCGACACTGAGATGGAATTTCAAATATTACATGAATTAAATTAATCTTCTCTGGCCATAGGTTGGCACTAGGGCAAAAAGATTCTTAAGCTGACACTGAAATTAACAGCAGTTGCAGTTAATGGGGTGAGGGTACTTGCTCTAGGTATATAAAATTGGTGTGTATGGAGGAGATGATGGACTTGGGGAGAATGAAAGTAAGTGCCTCTAGGCAAGGACTTAAGAGACCTGAACTTCTCAGTTTTGCTAAATTTTTATCATTACATTTGTCACACCCACTATATATTTCTGCATATCTGTGTACATGGACATACATATATGCATACACATACATATACATCTGTCTTCTCTGTATATTTACAACATGTATGCATATTAAGTCACAACATAAAAATGTTACAACTTAGACACACTGTTTTCAAGCAGAGATCATTCACTTGGGCAGAAAGCCACTGATCTCAGGAACAAAAGTGGTTTGGACAACTTGGCTGGTATTTACCACACCCTTTTCCTATCTGTGCTTCCATTTTGCAAATGCAGAAAAGGCTTAATGGGTGTCCTTTCTCTGCTCACATCTGTAAGGTTTAGTTAATTATTCTAGTGTGTGTGTGAGACTCAAACACTACTGTTGCAGTAACCATATACAAGTTTGATGATAAAAATGAACTACAATCGTAATGAAAAGGCAAACAAGTCCACACCAAGTTTATACTTTAAAAAGGGAAGAACAAGTTTTAAAAAGTCATTTTGCACATCACTAGACCAAATCAAAAAGTGGTCCTTAAGGAACTTATCCATTAAAAGAGAGCAAACAGCACACCTAGAGAAGTTTGATTTTATTATTAAATCACATTCCAACAACATCCACAGAAGTTATGTATATGTTAAGATACAAAAATAAATCATTAAGCACTAAAAGCCAAATAGGTGAACAATGCAGATCATTCTGGCTGTACTGCATGTAGTACAGTCCACTCTATGCTATTCCACTCAAGCTTGTTTACATAAAATAAAAAAATATTTCTAAATTTCTTACAGTCTCCCAATATTATCAAACGCTCTGCTTATGTAAATAAGTTAAATATTAAATTACATTTTAAATACATCATTACAGTATGCTTGCTTAGTTTGCATGCTACTGTTTGGAAGTCATTGAAATAAGAGTAATTCTTTTATCTGATTATCTGTGATGGTTAACTTGACAAACATCAGGCATACATTAGAAAGAAAATAGGTGCTACTCCGTGAGCAAGTACTGACTGTATTCACATTTCAGTCAAGCTATCACAAAAGTGAGAGCTCCATGTTATGATTATAATACACAGTATTTTCTGTATCAGCTGCAAAATAAGACCCCATCACAATAATAAGCAGAAAACAATATTTTAAGCACGAAGAAGCGTGAACATGCAAAAACATCTCAAAATATGGCATCCAAATATTTGCACATCTTTGTATTCAACCTAGTGGTCCTGTATCTGGGAAATTTGTTACTTAACTTGTTACATATACATTACCTGAAACAGGATCAGCCATCCTCTTGAAATAAGTCAAAATATTAAAATGGATGTACAAGACCTACTAGGAAGCTCAAGAGCTGGTTGTATCTTTATCATTTATCATGTAATAAAGCCTTCTTAACCTAATTGTATAATTTAATTTTGCTGTAAGAGGAATTTATATATACTTAGGTTACAGAGGATAATTTATTAGTAATTCCTAGGTAAATCATTCACATATCAGTCTAATATTCACAAAATATCAATTTTCTCTAGGACATCAAAATTGGTTTTAAAATAATTCTCAAAACATTGCTAATTATTTCTTTATTTTCTTTTATGTCTTTCAAAACATGATGAAGAACACTCACCCTGAAAATTCAGGCCACTTGGATATAACTTGTATCATACTAAGGTAAGGTAAGGCAAACTGCACCCATTTAAAAGTAAAGGGTGTGCCATCTGACTCCATATCTTAGCTACTGTACCTTTGTGCTATCTCATACATCTTACCTGAACAGTTGACACAAGCAGAGGAGGTGTGATAGTAGAGGAGTAAATGAGGCTGTACCAGCTAACAGAATACATCCTTTGTCTTAATTTGAGTGACAAACTATTGGTAGAATGACTTTCCAGTACAATTCAAGTATCGGAATGATCAAGAGAATATCTTTACCTCCAACTAATTTACTACCTACACACATCCACTGTGCTCATTGCTAAGGCAGGCAGTTAGTCTTTCACACATTTTCTAGGTCTAATCTCCAGTAAAAACAATTTTTTTAAAAGAGGGTTTTGGGCAGGAGGTTAGTAGGAGGGAATGGTAAAATATTTTTTTCCATGTAATGGAAATGTAATCTTCTTTTAGCTACAGCATGTAAGAGCTGGGTTAACAAAATAGTACTGCAGATATTGTGAAAACAGATTTCAGCGCAGACTGTCAATGAGCCATACATTTCAGATTAAAAGGTATAGTAACATTGTAACCCACTAGATTTGGAGGAGAAAAATATTGCCTGTAACCTCAGCTGGCAATTGAAAGAGAAGCGGGCTGTAGCCTAGATTCACTAATTAATAAGATTCAGTTTTAACTTTTAGATTTGGTTAATTATTTACTAATAACATTACTAATTATATTATTTACCAATAATGTTTATAAACCAAGTCCTAAAATTATTCTGAAACATGTGAAATGTAAATATATGAAATAAACAGGACAACTCATACTTTTAATAACGCACATGCCTAAGGAATTTGCTGATTAATTGCTATAATGTTAATATCCATTGAGAGGACTCCTAAATTTACAATAGGAATGGTATCCAGTTCTCATATATATTTCTTCAATATTTCCTTTTCCCCTTAAGAATCATAAAGCACCAAGAAACAAAGAAAATTCGACATGAAATCCTTATACGAACTAATACTGTTGACTCGGTAATGATTCTGCCACACCAGTTTATATCAGTTGGCCCCATGTTGTTACCCATCCTTAAAATGTGCCACCATCTTAGATGTTACATAAAATCAGCACATAACTCCTTTAAATTTAGCTCATCCATCCAGACGGAATGTTTTTCAGAGCAGGTAGTTCTGTCCTCAGAAATGGTTCCCAATATTCATTGCTATAACATCAGTAGAACAGGAACTGTGCCTGAGATGGAAAAAGTTGTACAGACAGTAGCAATTCACTTGTAGAGTTACATAAAAAAACCCTCCAAACAAACAAAAAAATCCCTAACCAAAACCAAGAAACCTGTTGTCAACAGATATAACTTAGTTTGAGTGGAAGTTCAGCACTCAAGTTTACTGCTCTTTCATTTAATATTTTCCTGCAAGAAAAATGATTAAGTTGCTATCTTAAGCCCAGTATAATCTTTTTTATCAGAACAAAACTATGTAGTAAGCTGTATGTCTTCACTATATTACTTATCAATGAAGATGAAATGTGTGAAAGCCCAGTGAACATCACAAATGACCACTGGAAAGACCCACTTCAAGAGTTATCAGTCATTGTGATTAATAGAGTGTGAGAGGGAAGACTGTTAGCAGTTGCAGTGCTTTGTTTGTGCAGGAACGTGACCTGACCTTCTCAGCCTTCCTAAAGAAAGTTCACCTCAGTCCACTACGTATTGGTGAACAGTACAACACTGAGTTAATGATAAATGGCAAAGTCCTCTTATTCTATTAGCTACTTTTCCACATAAATGTATTTCAAAATGATGAAGAATCTGTACGTAAATCTCATTTTCTCTTTTTATCTGTGTTTTTGCTAACACAATTATCTGCCAATGTTATGGTACATTTGAACTGGCATTTTAAGGAGATTTTCATGAGATGCAGTAGAGCTTATACACTGCAGACGATAAACATAACTGAGCCAGTATTTCCAATCTCCTTATCTATCATTCACTATGTATCATGTGATGCAAATATAGCACAGTATTACACACATAAGTGAAATACTTAACATTAAATTAGTTCTTAGAACAAACACACAATTAGAACAAATATCCTGATTAATTGAAAAGCATCTGGAAAAAAAAAACCATGAAATAAAACTCTAGGTAATTATGTGTTTCAAACATTTTTGGCAGAGGAAATGGAAAACATATACACAGTAAGCCTGAGACCAGTAGTGCTGTTGACTTGAAATAAATATCTTGTGCCTCAAACCAGGCTGGTGGGTTATGTCACTGAAGAATATATTACACTAACTTTGTCTTTTCTAAGGAGATTACTGCTTAGACATCATCATGAAGATAGTGACCTACTTAATTTAGACACAGGATGAAGAAGCAAGAATCACAAAATTTCTAAATACACTTGTCAACACAAAATCAATTTTTTGTCTTTAATAAATATACTAGAACTAAAACCAAAGAATTTCTATTCTTACTGCCTAATTTGAGGAAGATCAGTCTAGTTTTTAAAACTGACATTCACAGTCACTCTCGAAGTACATAGCTTTTGGGGTGCTTATCAGAAAGGAAAAGTCATCCTTCTGATATTACAAACTGTGATCATTATTTTTAAACACAGACCTTAACCTCAGATGACTTGTAAAATAATACTGATATTCCATACAAGATTTTTTGAGGCAGTATTAATTAATTCAAGCTTTTTAAAGATTTCTGTAGTATTATTTCTTGGACTCAAAGACTGACCTTTATCTTCTGCAACTATGAAGCTGGCCAAACTTCTATTATCTCAGGCAATTTGCTTCTCCACAAGTGGAGAATCCAGATTTAATTCTAGCCTTATCACATATCACAGCACATTTCCTGACGAATGATGCCAGAAGAGTATCTTCTAAAGGAGATTTACATTTAACAGAAAGATGAATCTTGAAACTTTAAGCAAGACGTTATGGGGGAAAAAAAGCGGGGGGGGGGGAGAGAAAAAGAAGAAAGTGATTCAACTTTTTTATTACAATGAAAGGGACTAGCAGCTCCAAAATATAGACTGCAGCTGGGAAGAATAGGTGAAGGAAACTGAAATGGGATAAGAGATGTAAAGATGTAGATATTCTTCACACTGATCATTTCGTTTCTTCTTCTATTATACAATTTTGTTAATTAAAGGAGAGCAAGCTGGTGCTCTAGCTGATGTTCAAGTGCAACTCTTAAATGGCATTCATGAAATATTATCATTCATATTCTTGTAAATGTTCCAGATAAGTCTTGCTCTTAAAAGAATGCTTCTGTCACTTTATCATCTTTGCATGGGATTTTTTTTGCGCATTTTAGGGGATAATATTAATAAAAGCAGGTTTCTAATATACCATAAAATTCAAGTTCTGAAAACATAGTTGAAGAGCTTCAAAACTGCCATAAAACAGATTGTCTGTCCACTTGTTCTGTTTCCCAAGTAGAAGGGCTTCAACTATTTCCCTTAAACATACTATAGCAGCCCTTGTTTTGGGGAAGTATGTCTTGATATTTAGCTTTGTATCTCCTGTTTCTGCAGTGTGCCTCGGTAGTTAATGTCAACCTTACCATTCCAGTTCTCTTAATGACTGCTCATTAACAATCTGTTCTCCAAATATAACTGCCTAAATTCAACCTTATTTGTATAGTTCCTGTTTAAGACAAAGGAGTGCTGGCACTGAAAACATGTAGCATGTACAGCTTAGTGAGGTATTGTACAACAGGTCTACCCATTCATTAGGATGACAAAACCAATTTTAAAATTCCCTGAAGTCTACTGGCACACGACAGAATACAGAATCACAGAATCATCAAGGTTGGAAAAAGCACTATGTCAATGCGACTCAAACACCTCCAGGGATGGGGACTCCACAACTGCCCTGGGCAGCCCATTCCAACGTCTAACAACCTGTTAACAACCCGTTATTTGTTCTGTAAACAAATACTTCTTAATACCCAGTCTAAACCTTCCCTGGTGCAACTTGAGGCCATTCCCTCTTGTCCTATCACTTGTTACTTCGTTAAAGGGACTCATCCCCATCTCTCTGCAATCTCCTTTCAGATAGTTGTAGAGGGCGATGAGGTCTCCCCTCAGCCTCCTCTTCTCTCAACTAAACAATCCCAGCCAGTTCCTTCAGCACCCTCGGGTGTATCCCATCCAGTCCCATAGACTTGTGTGTGTCTATGGGATGCAGTAGGTCACTGACTGTCTCCTCCTGGATTGTGGGGATGTCGTTCTCCCAGTCTCTGTCTTCTGGCTGAGGAGGCTGGATTCCCTCAGAACAACTAGTCTTGTTATTAAAGACTGAGGCAAAGCAGGCATTAAGCACCTCAGCCTTTTCCTCATCACTCATTACCATGTTTCCTCCTGTGTCTAGCAGGGAATAGAGGCTCTCCCTGGTCTTTCTTTGGCTGCTCACATACTTACAGAAACATTTCTTGTTGTCCTTGATTGCTGAAGCCAGATTAATTTCCAGCTGGGCTTTAGACCTCCTGATTTCTGCCCTGCATAGCCTCACAGCGTCTTTGTAGTCACTGTGAGTGACTAGCCCCTTCTTCCAAAAGCTGTAAACTCTCCTTTTCTCCCTGAGTTGCAGCCAAAGCTCCCTGTTTAGCCAGGGTGGTCTTCTCTGTCGCCGGCTTCTCTTACAGCACCTGGGGACTGCCTCCTCCTGTGCCATTAACACTTCCTTCTTAAAGAGTGTCCAGCCTTCCTGGACCCCTATACCCTTCAGGACCATCTCCCAAGGGATTCTGTCAAGCAGTTGTCTAAACAAGACAAAGTCAGCCCTTTGGAAGTCCAGGACGTCAGTTCTGCTGTCGTCTCTCCTGGACTCTCTTAGAATAGAGAACTCTGTTATTTCATGATCGCTGTGCCCTAGTTGGCCTCCAACCGCCACATCATCCACCAGTCCTTCTCTGTTCACAAAGAGGAGATCCAGCAGGGCACCTTCTCTGGTCGGTTCACTCACCAGCTGTGTCAGGAAGTTATCTCCCACACATTCCAGGAATCTCTGGGACTGGTTCTGCTCTGCTGTGTTGTATTTCCAGCAGATGTCCGAGAAGTTAAAGTCTCCCACAAGGACAAGGGCAAGAGATCATGAGATTTCTCCCAAGTACCTATAGAATATTTCATCCACCTCTCTGTCCTGGATGGGTGGCCTATAGTAGACTCCTACTACAACACCTGTGTTATTGGCCTTCCCCTGATTCTAACGCAAAGACACCCCACCCTGTCTTCACTACACGTGTGCTCGAAGCAATCATAACAGTCCCTAACATACAGCACCACGCCACCGCCTCTCCTTCCTTGTCTATCCCTCCTAAAGAGCTTGTAGCCATCAACTGGCACACTCCAGTCATGGGAGACATCCCACAATGTTTCTGTAATAGCTACTACATCATAGTTTTCCTGTTTCATCATGGCTTCAAGCTCCTCCTGTTTTTTACCAATGCTGTGTGCATTGGTATACATGCACTTCAGATGGGCTGATGTCCCCAACACCTTTTCGCATTTAGAGGTCTTAAGTCCTTAATACAAAATCCACTGCATGTGATCAATTGGCTCCTGCAGAAGATTAAAGAATAAACTTATCAGACATGTTCTGATGTACAGCAGTAGTAAAAATGCCTCATGCTTCATTAGATATGGTTAGGTGTAGTACAAAATAAGCACACTCTGATCAATTTTATGCACTATGGTTCTGAATATTTCATGAAATCTTTCATACTGATTATTCAAGATCAATTAAATTTCCAAAGCACAAGCATTACTGCCATTTGAGTTATCCAGTGCATCCTAGAACTGCTGCTCCAACAGGTGTACAGTCACACACAGACCCTTTGCCATTGTGGTCCTTCCCTCCCCTGTGTGGAGGTGGACAACTGAGGGTGCCCGGAATGACACCCATCAATAGCTGAATGGAGTCTCAAGTTATTGATGCACCTCAATACCTGGGAGGGTGGGGGAGAGCAATAAAGAAGACAGAGCCTGGGTTTTCTCTGTGGTGCCTAGTGACAAGACAACAGGCAATAAGCACGAATTGAAATACAAGAAATTACATTTAAATGTAAGGAAACAAAAATGTTTCACTGTAGGGGTGACTGAACACTGTAACAGGTTGGAGAAATATTTACATCCTTGGAGATATTCAGAACGTGAGTAGACACAGCCCACGACAACCTGTCCTAGTTGACCCTGCTCTACACATTCTACTACACTCATTCCTCCTATCCTTTTTGAGTTTTATTTTGACTAGTAAGGAGATCTGGGCACTAGCAGATGTGAAAAAAAAATATATAGGAAAGGAATTCCTTGCATAATGAGAACTTCTGAAACAGTCTGTGAACAGTAGCCAGCTGAATTAGATTATCAGAAGAGCTGGTCAAACCAGCAAAAAAATGTTCTATCACTTCTGCAATACCAATTTCCCCAGCACTGCTACCACATAATACTCTTCATAGTGAAGAGCTGTAAATTCAGGCCTCAATGACATAATTCTTTGAAAAATATGACAAGAGCTTGTCAGTTAATATTTGCCTTTAATCTTTCTTATCTCCTTAATGCAAAAAATAGAATGTCATTGTTTTGAATCTTGAGTTATGAAGTAATAAGTTTTGTTAGCTTATTAACAAAGCTATTTCACAAAGAGAGGCAGAATGGAATTCTGTACATTTTCTTCCAGTGAAGACCTTTTAATTTTTCTTTTTTTTTTTAGGATTCAATAACTTGCCCCTAATAAAGTGGTATTCCACCCCTGCTCACCGCTGCTTTGAAAACTAGCTAGTATTTAAAACGTGGATCAGTGAATAACAGCAATGCATCATGTCAAAAGGAGGTGTCTGGTGAATTCTGCTGGGATGAGTGCTAGGTCATGTTTTAATTAAATTCCTCATTAGTGATCCGAAAAAGAGTATAAAGAGCATGCTAATGAGATTCACATATCTAAATTGGAAGGTGCCTTACAGTCCAAACAACACAGAGTTCGGTATGTGGAGGATGGAAAATCTCCTGTCCTTGATTTGTAAAGTTTTCCTTTATCTGTCAGGTTTTTTTAAAAAAAATCAAGTGCCGAAATGAAATTTGAACTCAGCTGGGGTTTTTTTGGTGGTTTTGGTTTTTGTTTTGGGTTTTTTTTTGTTTTTTAAATGAGAAATGGAAGACTGTTCTAATGAAAGTTATCTTGGAGACAATAGTGGTGACTAAAAAGTTAGACAAGATTTTATCAGTGCCATTACATTCAGAGCTGGACACAGCCCAGACCACAGCAGAAGGAGGAGGGAATGCTTCACTGCTGGTCAGATGCTCTAGCATCATGTAATTGAGACTGTGCACTTCTAAGAGAGTGCTACACAGCGAGTAATCTCTGTGCAGAGATCAAACTCCACTGAATCACGGAACCATTTTGACGGGAAAGGACCTCCAGAGGTCCACCTATTTCAAACTCCACTGCCCTCCCCCTCCAAATCTGCATCATAGTACCCAAAGGGCAAAAACCACTTATGCACAGGCATATGGGCACAGGTGCAGTATTGCCGAACAGGTCATTTGAGACAATTCAGTGGAGCTCTATGTCTACCTCTACTAGTACCACATATACTTGACAGCAATTTTGTATTAAAGAAAAACTTTTAAACTATGTTTAAACTAACGTTTGAACTAATGTAAAAATGACCATGATAAACAGTTAACAGAAGGGTTAGCGTAATTGAGATGTAACGACAGCATAGAAAATGTGTCCTAGATTTAGACTGACATAATTGAACAGAGTAAATTTATGCAGTTCAAACAGAATCCTATTATGGATTTTCAACATCCTTTTTCACCTTACAGGAGAAGCACCAGGTACTTTTAGGAATTAATTGTTTGTCAAAATATGTTTGAACGTCATCATGAGATAAATGCTATAGGAACGGTAAGAAAATATTTTCAAGAGTTAGGTGAAAAGCATGTTGCGCTCATGCGGCTGTATCTAAGTATATGTTTAAAGTTACAGAATCAAACCAAAACCAAATATGAGCATTTTTAACTTTAAAACAATAAACAGAGCCTCTATGTTTCCTTATTATCCGATCATTATATTATCCAAATATTACTATAACTGATGGTGAACTTTTAGCTCCACTGAAGTCAAAGGTAAAGCTTTCCGGCCCTTTGTTTTTCATAACTTCGTGAAAGTGACAGTTTAGATGAAATACCAATTTGGGCACTAGAAACAATCAAAGGCTACCTGTTTTTCCAGAGATACTGAGCAAATGTCTTTTAATTAGGTTCATGTCTTTTAATTCAGTTTATTTTTCATTTTAAAAATAAAATTTGAAATAACCTAAAGTCCATCAGTATTTGCAATAATATTAACCTTTATGCCTAATACAACAAAAAAATACATTACAAAAGGCATGAAATCTGCATGAATTTTATCAGTTATATTGATTTAATAAATGTATGTTTACTTTTGCTTTTGGTGTACACAGATGATGAAAATGAATTTTGAAATTTCTTGTCAGTTACAGTTTAAGCAATCTCTTTCATGTTACAGGAATGTGGTTTGTGCTTAATTTACCTTAGGCAGGAGCTAAATTTCTGTAACCTTTGCAGTTCTGTTAACACTTTTTCCTAATCAGGAATCTTAATGAATTTTCTTTCTACCACTAAATTACATGGATCTGCATTTAATTATGAGAGCACTTAGTAAATGAAATAGAGTGTAAATGAACTCCCATTTAACCTTAACACCGCTTGAAAACTATAGATGTCAAAGATGAATAAGTGTTCAAAGCTTCAACCTTCTTCCTCTAGAACTGCTAAAGTCACTCTATTAAGAGGAAACACAATGAAACACTGCCAGGATTTGGAAGACTATGCAACTGTGACCAAATTATTACTTGTTCTTCTCTGAGAGGTAGATCATTGACCATGTAACCTATCAAAATTTAAAATATGCAGGCAATTAAAAAGTATCATGTTGCAGAATTTTCAGATCACCTGAGAAAGACTTTGTTGAAGGATAATGTTACCTTGTTCCAAAACATACCATGAAAATGAAGCCTGAACATTATATGTTAATCAGAAAGCTCTCCAATAACAGAGTAATACAGAATTTTTAAGAAGTAATTTCACTAAGCTGTTTTAACTTTCAGATGTTTTCCTTAGTACATGTATATTTTCCCTTTTTCTTGCCTTTGCAGTAAATATAGCAAAAGACCAGAATTTAAGCAATCCAGAGGACCTCAGATGAGCTGACTCCAGGGTCTTCAATTAATTTGACTTGTTTTATGCTCTGTAAGGTAATTATTTACATCTTTATCACTTTCTTATTGTAATTTTTAGATGTTCCTGTCTTTGAAAAAGATGAAAACAGACATTCCTGGCATGTTACACAAGGAAAAAGCCAAATATAGCTGAATGGAATATCACAGTTACTGTCAAATTCCAAAATCAATGACCTTATAAAGAAAAACTTGTGAAATACACAAATATTAACAAAAAGGTTTCAGTACAATAAACCTGCTTGTTTTCTCAATTGGAAGTCATCTATATACATAACATATACAACTAATTTAACACAAACAACTATCACAACATAAATATAAACAAAAATATCACAACAAGTTTCCTTCAAACTTTGTATCCTTCTAAACCAAATACTGTTCTACAATTTGCAGGGAGGAGAGAGTGGGGACTAGGAAGGACTTTGCATTGTGCCTGGAATACTAACAAGATGCAAGTTCGCAAACTAAGGAAAAAAAACAAAAAAAACCCAAATGGGGATGTAAATGATCCCCCTTTCTCAACCATCACTTGCTGGCAAGAACCTTACCTATAATATATAGTCACTTTAAAAACATTATTTGAATTTTACTTGGAAACAGTAGCAAATACATTACTGAAAGATATCTGAGATGGATGGATTTTTTGTTTTTTCTTCAAATGCTTCAGCTGCAATGTTCAGACAGCTTTCAATTATCAATTAGCTGTCAATTATTGTTAAAAATATAAGCCAGCTTGATTACAGAAGCAGTGTAGGTATGTTTCTACAGTAAAATTCTATGTATATAAAGCCTTGAGTGGGCATTTGCTTGGGGATATTTACATTCTACCCTCATCAGCATCACTGACCTTCTGTTTCTCAATTAAATACTGTATATCTATTCTTAAAGCCTTTAGTATCCATGTTTGATTTATAATCCCACTCCTTTACTACCTTTGAAAATTAAGACTAGTTAGTCTCCTCAAAAATTTAGTCACTCAACCTTTCCCCAGAAACAGTCACAATTGTAAGATGATGTATAAAACACATGTGCTTTACCCATTGGTAAGTTATATTAATTTTATTTTTGTAATTTACTCTAAACATCCAGAGTAAAACCAATTTTGCATCACATTAAGAAAGATCCCAATAATAATTATTTATTGTGAAATTTAGCAATTCAGATTTACACTACAGGATCATATCAGCTGCCAATGCTCAGCATACATCTTTTTAATAGGGATGACACATGTCTCTCAATGGCAGAAAAGAATATTAAACTCTTTATGCGTAATGCATTTTTTTTCAAATTTGGATGATGTATGAGAGTGCTTTTGAAAACAATTACTTTTGTGTATCAACTTGCTCCTCTTGAGGCATGAGGTACAGTTGAATTCAGTGGGACTAAGAGGAGGGGCAAGAATTTATGCAACTGAGTCACTGGCTCCTACCTTCCAAATACCAAGAACTATTTCACTGGTGCCATATAATATACTGCAGGGCTGAACACAGAGTCTCCCAATTCAGGCTCCCTGAAGAATTTTAAGAACTAAAACATGAAGAACTAAAATTCCCTATGTACTCCGAAAAAGTCTGACATGAATGAAAATAAGAAACTCCTCAGTGCAGCTATCTATAAAAAAGGTAAAACAAACTGTTCATTAATAAATCACTGATTTCATTCAATTAAAAAAAAAGATATTAAAGTATTCAGTGAATATTTTGGCATGCACTTTTTTCAACTTAAAAATCTTTGCAACAAGGAGAGATGAATTAAGATTTAGGTAGTACAGGACCTTAATGGAAGCACAGCTTGTGGGATCATATGATTACTTCAGAATCTACCCTTACATGAAAAAAAGTAAAATCAATATGAAGAAATAGTTCCAACCATTGCAAAGTGTGGGGTCCATCAAGGTGAGTCCAGAAAAGCTAAGAGCTGCTAAGGAGCTAAAATTCTGTGCTGGGACTTGCACTTTGGAGAGCTGCACTGACATTGGCCAAAGTCAGCAACAAGGACATGATGAAGAAATGTCAGTAGAAGTGAGTGAGAGTGGGGTGTCAGAAAGAGTCCTCAGAGAGTGGGAAGGTAGAGGGACTGATTTGGAGCCTGCAGTTCAGGAAGAGGGTAGTGAAGATCCCTTCAAGAAAAGGTTGCGAACAGTTGCTGTAGAAGGTGGTTAAAAAAAGTGACAAGCACATACGGACAAAGAAACACCTGCATGAGTCTGCAGTGAACCTGAAAGTAGCAGACTGCCTCGTTTATTTCTGAAACACTGGTACAAGGTCTCCTGAATAAAAACTTTGTAACAGAAGAGTAAAAACTTTGCTTGTGCAGACCTGCCGATCATGCATTGGTGGTTGTCAAAGATCAGTGATTTCTCTATTAGCCAACACATGTGCTTCAACGTGAAGGAAGGTGAGAAGGGAGAGTCAGACATCTCCCCATTCACAAGTTTTAAACATTTGAGAAAAACATCTGGCTGTTGGCTTTTTTTTCTTTGCAGGGGGAGGTTTGTAAAGTGACCCTGTATACTCCTGAAAGCCACAGGAATTGAACTAATGGCGACACTAGCTCTTCACAGATAGTGTAAAATAGAAGTGTCCGAATTTTTATATTAATCTTATTAGATTCTGTGAAGTTTAAAGCTTATCTCTGTTTTATCCATTCAAACTACTGTATAGCTAAAAATTCTGGGCAGCAGCTGTCTTCTCACTCACAACGCAATTTCTGCTCACAATTTTAACTCTGGAAGCAAATAAAATAAAACCTCTGCCTAATGACCAATAAGATGATTTGTCAAGGGTTGTTAGTATCCACTGCTTTTTTTTTTTTTTTTAGTAATACCAATGATTTCTAGTAAAACATATTGCTTGGAAACACATCCAATTTTAGAAGAGACTATTTTGTGAAGCATGCATGTTTTACTTAAATTCATTTCTGCTTTCTCTCCCTCTACTTGAGGAAAACTATAACTCACAAGATTCAATGCATTTAGATCTCTTATTGAGCACCTGGCTAACACAGAATTCAGTCTTATTTTAAAAGTGAGCATGAAAGGAGAGACTTGGGAAAAAAATATGCTGATCACTCCAGCCTTAACAATGAAAGGGATGCAGTCACTTTTTTTAAATGTCTGAGATATGCTTTGTATCTAACTTCTGCTTCTTCCCCTGTCAGATCAGGTGCCAGTAAACCATTCATCTTGTTCATTACAGCTTCTGTATCACTTTGGATTAGAGTTTGCAGACTTGGATTAAGCCTATTCGTAGTGCTTCTAAATCAAACCTGTGTATTTGATTTTCATTTTGTCAGGAGCAGTACTGTAGCAGGATTTCATAGGACATCCCTACTATTTCCTACAACAAACCTGACACTAAGACCTCTCAAAAGAAATAACTTGAAAACTAACACAGCTGTTAAAACAAAATAGTTTCATAAAGCTCAGAAATTACAAATGGCAAATAGAGATATGAGATGAAAGCCTGTATAAAACAACATCAGAATGCTATTTCCACCACCTTTCCTAATTTATTTGAAAGCATACATGGAATAGTCAACTGTTACTTACTGCAGATGTATGTATAAGGATTCTCTCCACCTGCAGTAAAGAACATCAAAAGATAGCAAACCTTTTACATGTAGCACACATGAAATAAGTTCCAACTCACAATTGTAATAGAAATCTCTCAGGCTCAACTCTTGCACCTGTATCATCCACCACAAAACTTTACAAACTTATTTTCTTCTGTTCTCATAGTCAAGCATTTATTGTGCTGCTGTAGCCTACTCTTACAATCAGACGTGAGTTCTTTCAGCCATGTCTGACTTTATTCCTCTTAGTCCTCTCTTAAGTAAAAGTCATCTCATACCAGCCAACAGTGTCTCAAACACAAATATATCTTAACATGCAAGATCAGAAAAATACACTTCCTCAGCTTTTCATTCTTTTAACACCAAAAATCCGAAAATCTCAAAAGTCTTGTTTGTAAGTATTCCATCTTATAAATTAAAATCAGTGTTGGGCAAATAGCATCTCCAAAAAGTATAAAAAAGTCTGAAAAAAGGGAAAGACTCCCTGACAAGAAAATAATAAAAAGTACTATTGATGGCATTAAGCGATCTTTCAGATGCACCATAAAACTATTCAATTGTTATACATTTTATAAAGATAAGTTAAAGATTACTGTTGTGTTGTACAATTTTACACAGAAACAACCTTGTATGTTCAGTCTGAAACATGGCAGCTATTTTTAAAGTAGGAAGCACCATTCTAAGCTGTGTGCTTTGCTACATTTATGAGCCTTCTATGTATAGAAAAATGTATAAGGCACCATTCTCGCTTTTTCTTTCCATCTGATTCAATCTCTTTGAAAAGCATGCTTTTTGGGCACTCACTGCTCCACTCTCATGCCAAGATCTCTGTGCATTTGGCCATGCATTACAATAGTTGCCTTCTTGCTTCATCTCAAAGGTTTTTACCAGTATTTTGCCTCACTTTTTCTGCTTGAGGATTTGAAATGCACCATCATTTTACTCATGACTGCTCCTGTTCCAGCCTAGTCCTGTCATTGTTTCTTTAAACCAAACTCCTTCACACTCACAGGCTGCAAGCGTATCTGTGCTCTTTCCACATGCTCCCTGTGCTCTTCCTTCTTGTTAGTCTCCATTTCATTTTTATATTGGTAAATAATTCTGGCAGTGTCAAGTCTATGACAGGTTTAATTAGTTACTTTTCTCTGTCCAGGAAGTCGAATATTCTATGTGTCAACATCTTAATCTGTATTAGGGAATGAAGGAGAAGGTGATGTCACCCAGGAAGCTAAGTGCTGATATCAATCAGTCCTGTGACCTAATTACAGACCCATTAAAATTGACACAGAATACAGAACATAGAGAGATAGACGCTCTGTGTATTGCATGTACTTCCTTCCTGGTTTTCCCCTTTTCCCCTCAAGTTAATTGTGTGCTATCTATAGATGGCTGGAACTTTATCTCAAGAGCAGGGACTGATCAGCTTCAGCATTCGAAAACTGATCCATTAAAAATAAGCAGAAAAAACTCCACTGAGTGTGGGCCAGATCTGGACACTGTAATTTTAGAGTATCTAGAAGAAATAAATCTAGTCTGTATTCCTGTTCAGGCAACCTTACCGATTAAGCATTATTTTGTTTGAACTTGATAGTCTTTTAAAACTAAACTTATTTCAATGTAAGAAGCAGAAATACCAATTAATCTTTCCTGCTGAAGAGGTGTTCTTTCTTAATCCATATTTTAAAAGAGTTATACTGCACTATTTAGTTGTTTCATAAAGATTCTGTGTAAAAAAAACCCATAACTGGAAGAAGTAGGAATCAAAACTCACAAGGATAATCAAATATTTGTTGGGAAAAATAATTCATACTGTTAGCAAACCCACAGAATTAACATAAAAGAGAAATAATAAAATTTTAGGTAAATACTGACACTTGTGCATTTGTAAGTCCTAGTTTTCAAGTGCTGTTAGTGACATATGTTAAGCTGTGTTCCCATGTGTTCCGAAAGGAAAAAAAAAAAGTATGTAATTTTGTTCACTTCTTGAAATTTCACTGGAGAGGGTAAAAACAATAACCATTTTGAATTACAGATACAGGGAAAATAGGCATTAGAAATCTGAATTTCAGTGTCTTTTTGGATCTGTTAGATTTTAAATAAATTCTTATAAACAAAATCAAACTGGGCAAATGCAAATAGCAAGTTAGCAGGTGCCAGAACTAACCAATTCAAATCAGTCACATATACAAAATAAGTGACCCCTTGCTGATTAGATCATACTTAATGCAGGCTTTGCATGCAAGAAAAAAAACCCAGTTTTCACTCTGAAGTGGCTTCAAAGGGGATGACTTCTGCATCAGATCCCACATTGCAGCCCTGCACCACTGTCAAGTGCCAGGGCCCTGATTCACCTTCCCCTGCCCTTAGGAGCTGCCTCAGCCCCAGCGTGGTAGGACTGTGCCTGCCTGGAAGGGGAGGGCATGGCCCCTCCAGCCATGGTCCCTCCAGCCTGTGGTCACCCGCTGCCCCGGTACAGGCACATTGGGAGCTTGGTCATTTTGATTAGGAATCTTAAGTCACTTCCTTCAACTGAAGTGATAAATACATTTAATTCTTCCCCTTCTTCCTGGTTCCTCATGCAATTTCACGTGCAATCCTCAGCTGCAGTTCTACTGCTTTAGTCCTAGAGTAGAAAGTACATGCCACTGAATTCACATAGGAAAGCAATCTGATGAGTATCCCAACAATTTTCTTTACGACACCAAAAGGGAGCACACAGGGTACATGAAGCTGAGATGGATTTAGCAAAAGACATACAAAATATCTAGGATTTGTACTTTTAAACAAGAATGGTTGCACAAAAGAAAACCATGGACAGGTTTCAACTAAACCAGCCTCTAGTCCAGACTGGTCACAATAATGACTGACTTTTTACTCTTGTTTTGATCTTATGTTTAGAAATTTACCTTGAAATCTTCCTAATGTATTTGGATAAGATGGCTGAATATCTACTATTTTCATGACTTCCAAGAACAGTTCTGTCCTGTGGTTGTTATGCAATCAGACTAACTAAAATTTCTGCATAATCAATCTGCAATGGTCTCAAAATAATTTTTCTTTTTTTGAAGACATACAGTGTGATAAAATTCTGATCAATTGCTTCCCCCCCTTACATTAGCTCAAATGTAATCAAATCTTCTTGATCTGTTTATATTGATTCTAAAGCCAGAAATGTGAATTTGTGAAGTATTTTTTCAGTTTTATTTCAGTTTTTAAAATGACTTGCAGAGTAGGAAACCTTGAAAAGTTCAGAATATGTAATTTTCATATATTCAAAATTTAAGTTGGTTTTTTTTTTTTTTGTAAACTTCAATCAACTTCCTGCTTTAAAATGTTTTTCAACTTAATTTGACAAAACACTCAAAACGTTCTGTAATGTTTCTGAATTTTCAGGGAAGTAAAATGCCAATTTTTCTCACAGTACTAAGGGAGGCTAAAATCCAATGTTGACTGAAAGTCCATTTCTTTAGGCAATTAATATCTTGGTTTATATCTTGAAAAGTGAGGCCAGCATCCAGCAACACTGAATCTCAGTTCTGCAATTCAACCTTGCAAGAAGGGTGAGAGTTTCTTTAGCCCCATCATAAATATATATCTGTGATAAGGTAGCTCTGAAAGTTCTATTTGCATTTATCAAATTGGGTTTTAACACAGATCTACAGAAGTTTATCAACATTTATGGTGCTCCATGTATAAACTCTTCTCTTGTATTAATTTTTAAAAGGTAGATACATCAAAAGAATGCAGCATGCATTCCATACTGTCACAAAACTGTACACATGCTTTATGTATATAACCATATATAAAGACAATATATGCACAGGACCACTAGGAAGATCAGGTGGCTTAATTCTAAATCAGAGAAACAAAATTAAATCACTGGGTTTGCTATTTTTTTCTGCTTTCTACAAGTTCTGTTCTAACAGTAGTCATGATATCAAAAATCATCACATAGAAGAAGGCTAAGGGTTCAGAGTCTCCGAGTTCTACATTTCAGAGAATATGTTATATTCCCTGAGTGCCTGGAACAGACAAATGTATGATGGAGTATTATGCATGGTGTAAACTAACATAGATACATAAACCACATACAAAAGTTTCACTCATCATCTGGTACAGAGCCTCTTTAAGTCAACAGTAACATATACTTCAGGTTAATTTGGAACAAGAATGGCTTAAATGTATTTGCAAGTTTCCATTTATTTATTTCATTAAGGTTTACTGAATCAGTAACGCAGACTATTTCAAAAGTATTAGCATGAGCTTTTTTAGTAGCTCCTTGCACTGTTTGATAAAGAAGGCCTGTAACACCAGAAGGAGATATTAAGGTACAACTTCAGATAATCATAAAATCATTTCTTAAAGCCTAATGTGAAGACTCTGAGGAAGGAGATATATGTGTATATAGAGAGAGGAATAACAATTCTTGGCTACAAAAGTTATCTCTGCCCTACTATGATTATTATATAACATAAGGCTCTCACATGTTAAAGTCAGAGTCCTCTCTGTCACCCAGGACTATGTTTACCATGGAAACTACTATTGCTGAGTAATTTGAAATCACTTGGGTAACCTGACCATAACACTGCTCTGTAGTGTCAGAAATGTTGGAACTGCAGATTAAATAATTCACTCAAAATCCATCTAAAATCACATGGTAACCTGGCCATCACATAACTCTGTGAAATTACAGAAATACTAAACTGAACAAGATTAAATAATCTGGCAAATTGAATGAGAAAGGGCAGACATGTTTTGCTTCTTTTGTTTTTCCTCATAATAGCTTACATCTTGCCTGGTGCTTTACAATTATGCCTCCACAACTGAGAGAAAGGGAAGATTTTATAAAGGCTTAAAAGATTACATAACAAAAACTGCATGGGATCATTGAGGGATTGGGTAAGGCAAAAATATATCAAACTTCAGAAATACATATGAAGCTAAAGCATACTGATTAAATATTACTATTTTATTTGGGTGTCTTGCTCAGTAGACCCACTAAAATGAGATTTTTTTTTCTCTAAACATTTTTTCTGATGGCTGAATATAAAAATACTGCCTTACCATGCTTCTGAAAGCTACATGTATTTAACACTGATACTGCGAGCTTCTATCCTTAGACTACAAATCAAATACAATCTGTGAGACAAATTTTGCCCTGAGGAACAAGTACGTATCTCAATGGGAGTCATGAAAAGGCAATGGAGATTTTTCATTTATCAAAAAGCGTTGTGCTCAGATGTCACTGGCACATGTGTAGACCCTCATCAAAAGTTCAACAACGGTTTTAAATTCCTTTTTCTAATATAAAATTTAGGTATGCTGTCAGATAAGAAAATAATAGGTTAAAGATGTTAAAATATATCTGCTGATTTCTCTCTTGTCATTTATTGAAGTACTTCAAATATTGCTTCTCCAAGGAAACAAGACTGACATTAAAAGAGAGGTATTTGTGGTTACAAATGCTAGGAGGCAAAAAAAGGTGCTCTAAATGCATTCATTTTGAATAATATTATACAAAGATAGTTTACAGAACTCAACTTCTCAACACCAAAGGCTGCAAACCTGTTATTAAACATCTAAAGCAAAGGAAAAGGAAAGAATCCTAGACATCAATGGTCTTGGGTAAGTAGGTAGTTTTTAAAGAAATAAATATAGCCTTTGAAGGATGAGGAAACTAACAGGTTTTTCTTTAAAGCGGAAAATATATTTTTAGACAAAAATGCATGTATCACACTATAGGCTTGCATTATTTAACAAGCCATGAGAAGGCTGTGTCTCTAGCCAAAACTTCTACGTCTTTCTATCAAGTCAAATATGAACAAAATTGAACAGATGTGATGGGAATGTAGAAAAGACTATGCTGGTGAGATACACCTCCTGCGAAAAGAAGGGAGCTTCATGTGAGGATTGAAGTAATTGTCACCTGAAGTAATAACTGAATTTGAGTATTACTATTGTGAGAAAATGCCTCCTCTAAGAGAAAAAAACTTGTTCTTTGAAACTCACTATATCATAAGAAACAGAAAACTAGGTTTGGAAGAAGTTCCAGAAAAGTTAACCTAAACACAAATATTTCCCAAGTGTAATAGAATTAATGCTTTTTGGTCCCCACATTTTTGTCTGTATGAAGACAATAATTTGCTCTGTTAAAGCTCCTGGACATGCTAAGTGATAACTAGACCTAAAATGAAATTAGCATCAACTCTATTTACTTAGTACCCTACAAACTTTTCTGATACATTTACAAAAGTGGAATCCTATTTACTGAGTTCAAACAACTTTTGTAACTGAGGAAAAGTGTTACATAGGCTATTTTTAAACCTGTGGAAAGACAATGATGAATTTCCTTAGTGTATCCTCCATTACACAGTCTACCTACTGATGACGTGTTGTCTCCCCTATTATTTGTAATTTATTTCTATATCATGCTTTTCTTTACATCTAGCTGATAGAAATGTTTCTTGTACTTATTTAAAACATAGCAATCTATATCACATACAAAATGGAAAGTGTTTACAGCTTTTTCCAGAACATTCTTGTATGGAAATTTTTCACAGTAACTATGGCATATGAAGAAAACTGTAACTGTGGAGATAAAACCTCTAGGGTTTCTAGCTTTGCAACTGGTTATATCTAATCTTCTAGAAAGAAAGATAGTGCCAGATAAAAGAGAAGCAGATTTATAACTAATTGCCCATGTTTATCAATAAAGGGAGAAAAAGTGTATTTTGGAGTTTCCTTTCAAATCAATCTACATCTGAAGATGTGAAAAAGTCACTAATATTCAAAAGCACTCATCACTACTCTTATACATAGCAGCAAGATTAACAAATAATTAACAGCATTTCCAAAACAAACATACCTCAAAGACATTGGTGTTTTCATTCTTCCGAAGAATTACTACCTCAGCTCCTTTTTTGTCTTCTGGTCTTGAATTTGTTGTGTAACCTAGGAAAAATAAATCTCAGCTTACTTTCAAACTGAAAGCATAAGGTTAGACCTAAGGAAAAAAAAACTTAATAGCATTGCAGTTAATTCCTCTGTAATCCTACCTCATTATCTTAAGCAAATAAATCTCTGAAAAGGATTGCCTTATTAAAAGCGAATTAGAAAACTGAATGTCATCTGTGCAGGGAGACATTCTCTTAAAATGCAATCAGCAAGGAAGCTCATAAATAGGGCACTATATAAAAATGTTCCTATCAGGCAATCCTTAGCAGATTTTCAACAGATGTGTATGTAACTATGATTTCACAAATTCCTAAAATAAAATGTGTCGACATCGTTTACCACGAACTTTCAAGAGTCTAAAAAAAATACTCATTTAGATTCTACAGAAAGAACAATATTATAAAGATATGTAAAATGTAGCAAGAGTAGCTATTGAATTGCCATACCTCCCACTCTTGCATGTCATCATAATGTTTGATTTACCAAGGAGAACTTGAAAAAAAAAAATAAAAATTAAGGTTATTATGTTTTGATTTTATTTCTACAACCATGTAAAATTCAGGAGGCATAGCCCCTAGGTGCATCTTAACACTCACTACATATTTTTAGAAGTGCACGTGGAGTGTCTAAGCAGTGAAGAAGTAGTGCATGCTATAAAGAGAAATCAGACACAAACTACTGCAGTCACTATCACTGTTAGAACATAATAAGTTTTATCAGAAAATGTTTACCGATTGTAGGCATGTTTTGATACATAAATTAGAAATAGAAAACATGGGTTATCATTGGAAAAAAATAACAAATCAATACTATTACAACACAGATTTTTTTTTATTAAGAAGTGAAAACTTTATTATTAACTTAAAACAATAGGTATCTGTAAAAACAAATTGCTCTTTTCATTTTTAGCTTCATTAGTAGTGAACTTCTCAGCTTCACTTTAAAATACTCTTCTTATGCTGCAAGTTATTCCTCACTTCCAGTTACTTTGTATATCTGTATCAACACAATCAAGTTATTTTAAAAGAAAGCAACACAGAACACAGTTTGCCTGAAGGGTGTGCAAGGATAACAAAACTAAGGATAACAAAGCTCTGGAAAATGTTTGTGGCATATGAATCCTTAACACAATGTAGAAAAAAACTAATGAAGGTAGTGTTAAAAGCAATAGTAATAAATAGTATTAAAAGTAATAAGAGGCAGACAAAGCCAAAACAGAAGTGAAAAACAGCTGAAAAATTTAATCAGAGCTTCGTTCATATCCACAAGCCAGCAATGTAGCAAGTCAGAAAGAAGTCAGGAAACTGATTTCTGACAATACTGGTTCTAAGTCCTTTACTTCATTATTTCTCAAAAAACAAGTATATAATCACACACACATGACTTTGAACACGAGAGCCAATGCGTGCTACAGAAACTAAAACAAGGCATCCAGCATTCACAATAAAATGCAAGAAGCAGCATTAACATGTAAGATTCTTTAAGACCTAGGAGACTCTGTATTTCAGGTTCACAAAATCAAAATAATCACACTGCTACCATTAAGGCCAAATCTTGATTTACAAATATTTATAAGTCAAAGTGGCCTTGACTTGAGGGTTTTGTATTACTTTTTCAAATGGTAATATAATGGAGTCTCATATAATTTTTCATGTTACTCCTTTTGATAACAATTTTTGAGACTTGCAAGGTTCAAGCTGAACCAATGTGTCTTCATCTAAGAGCTATTTTCATTTGAGTGCTACAACATTTTAATGGTACACTGAAAATGAGATGATGGAGTGACAGCGGTAAAAGTAACTCTTGCTTGAATGATGTATCTTTTAATCAAACTCTAGGTGAAAATTAGCAACAAAACAGATCCTTTCTTTTATACTGACATCTTTCTTTTTCTTATTTAGATACATTAAGTAGAAGTCTTCAAATACATTGTGTCATGGAGCAAGAGCACACATCTAAAAGTTTGTAGTGTCTCGCACAAATCCTTACACCTTTGCATTGTTATATTAGGTGGAGTATTTAGTCAGAATTATTGATTTTATGGTGTTTGCTGAGACCTGAAAAAATGCCCGGTTCTTTCACTCTGCTAATTTTTTTCCTGTTTCTTTTTTCTCGTGACTCTGGTTGGCTGGTTGGAATTTGTTGTTTGGGTATTTTAAAGGCTCCTACTAAGTTGTCATCTTTGTTGTTCATAATTCTGAAATCTGATATTTTCTTCTCTGCTGTGCTTTAAGATCCACAATTTCAGTTCTATATGTATCCGTGGTATTTGTCAAACATTTTAAGAAATATATGAAGTAATTATTCTTACTGATATCAGATTGAAAGAAACCCATGGGTTTAGTCTAGTTTGTCTAGATATTTGAAGGTCCATATTTACTATCAGAAATGCTTTCATCTTGCAAACTGACAGTCTTAACTTTGTTTTTTCCAGTTGTTTTATTCCTGTAGTGCACAATTGTGTGCAAGGTTGTAAAGAATCACTGATCAGTTTGTAACCTAATATTCAGAGAACTTGAATTTTAGTGGCATCTAGAGCCCTAGCTTCTTTCAGTGAAGTCCCTGCCACAAAACCCATACTAAGAAAAATTATTTTAAAAAACCCCCAAACAAATAAAACCAAACAACAAAACAGTTTATTCATGAAACACAGAACTGGTTTAGTTATGTTGTGTTATGAAGTATGGATACATATAAATTCAACTCTTGTCATTGTGGTAGTGATTCTAGGAAATCATCATTTGCAGGTTTCAGGAAAAGCAGTAAAAGAAACCAAAACCAAAAACTTTCCTTACAGGTTTTCCACTGTCTGGTGCCATTTGAAATGCCAAGTTATGGCTCCTAAATTAGAAACACTACTATGAATAAAGACAGACCTATGAAATTATTAATAAATTTATCTCTACAAAATGAAAAACAACAGAAGATAATAAAGTTAATCAGACTGTAGGAGTACAATTCAGACAGTGGTCAGACAGTGGAACAGGCTGCCCAGGGAGGTGGTGGAATCACCATCCCTGGATGTGTTTAAGGGTCGTTTGGATGAGATGTTGGGGGATATGGTGTAGGACAGAACTTTGTAGAGTAGGGCTGATGGTTGGACTCGATGATCCCAAGGGTCTTTTCCAACCTGAATGATTCTGTGACTCTGTAAATAACTATTTTTTAATTATTTTCATATTGTGAAAACTTACTAGTTACTAGTGTCATCCACTTTTTCATTAAAGCTCAGTTTGTTTAAAGCAATGTGAACATGGACTATTAGCTACTATTTGTGTTTGTGTCATAGTACCCAGATGAAAAGGATTTATTTCCCCAAGATAACAACAGCTAGAAAAGAGAAGACAGCTTTAAATTGTAGATTTTCTCTTCGTTTTCCCAAAGAGATCAATACTCATTTTTTTACCTCATAAACACCTTGGCATATCTTTACCTACAGAAAAAGTAAACTTGCAGACAACAGTGACAATGACTGAAGTTTTTAGGTTACAGCTGAGGTCTTCAGCTACGGCTTACCTGTAATCTAAAATCAATTACTTGGCCTCAAACAATTCAAGCTACAGTTAGAAATAATTCACTTTCTGGAGACAAGGAGCTAAATAATTTTGCTCCTAAATACTTGATTTGCAACCACCTGACAAAGGAAAAAGAGCTTAAGCACCAACACAGAGGAACTGTGTTTGTACAGGTGGCATTAGCATCACTTAATTGCCTATATAACAAAAAAAAAAAAAAGCATCTTAAAACCAAAAAAGTCTGATGTCATTAAAGAGAAAATAATAAAAGGGAATGAAAATCTCCTCAAACTCCTGTTGATCAAAGCCATGTGCTAACCATGGCAAGGACAGGTACAGTTATTGGGCCCACTTACTCAGCCTAAATGAATTTATGGGATTATCTACTGAACTATACTCTATACACTAGCTTCACAGATCTGTGGAGGATTTTAACCTGAAGTGGTGTGAAGAAAACACTGGTTGACTACAAATGCTCTTTATCTTAGTTGCCAACTTTTCCCACCGTTATTTTTCTTTTACATTTCTTAAATAGATAGACTTCCACTTTAATTGTTCTTTGGATTTTTTTTTTTTTTTGACAGAGAGAGCAAAGTTAATATTAAAAAGTTCCATGTGAAAATGAGGATCAAGGTGCCTCATATCCATATTTTTTCTGCTATCTGCATAATTTTTCTTCCTCTTAATTTCCATTATAAGTTGCTCTTCATGAAATGCAGAGCGAACTAGACACAAAAATCTTTCGATTTTCAAAGTTCAGGGATGCTGCAATTGATTCTTTCCTTTTCTGTTTCTACTTAGAACAGAGAGTATTCTGATGCTGTTCATAGAACAACGTGGGTTTTTTAGAACTTAAAGAATATTTCAATTTGCACTCTAGAAATATATTTTCAGCAAACCTAATGAATAATTTCTTACACCCAAATGCACAGCAAGACACTGGGTACCTGAGACCCCAAACAGTAAATACTTCAGGACTTAACTTTGCTTTTCCCTTTTCAGCTGATACTTTTAATTAAATTCCCATTATAATGACATTGTAATTCTAGTAGAAATATTAAAACATTTCTAGGGTAAAAACTGCCAGATTTTAAATTAGGCTTTACTTCACTAATTTCCTTGACAGTAACAGAACTAATGAACATAGGACTAGACTAGACTAGACTATTTCAGTTGGAAGGGACCTACAACAATCATCTAGTCCAAGTGCCTGACCACTTCAGGGCTGGCCAAGTTAGAGTATTATGAGGGCACTGTCCAAATGCCTCTTCAATAGTGACAGGCTTGAGGCATCAACCACCTCTTGAGGAAAAGCCCGTTCCAGTGTTTGACCACCCTGTCAGTAAAAAAATGCTTCCTAACATCCAGTCTGAACCTCCCTGAATACATCTTTGAACCATTCCCACATGTCCTATGACAGGATCCCAGAGAGAAGAGGTCAGCACCTCTCTCTCCACATCCCCTCCTCAGGAAACTGTAGAGAACAATGAGGTCACCCCTCAGCCTCCTTTTCTCCAAACTACACAAGCCCAAAGTCCTTAGCTGCTCCTCATAGGACATTCCTTCCAGCCCTTTCACCAGCTTTGTTGCCCTCCTCTGGATGCTTTCAAGGATCTTCACATCCTGTTGAAATTGTGGGGCCCAGAACTGCACACAGTACTCAAGGTGAGGCCACACCAACACTGAATACAATCACCTCTTTTGACCTACGAACTATGCAATTATTTGCAACTATTCCTTACAGTTCTAGTTTCACAGAGCATAAGTAACTATAAAATGGAGCCTTATTTGATACCTATCTTTTCTGAGCAGAAGACTTGCAAGTTAAATAACCTGTGATGCATCTTTTCTTTTTTGCTTCCCCTCATTTTAGATTATATAAATAAGGACATTTATTATGTAGGGCAAATCCCACTGGCCTATCATTTGATCTTTATAAGGCATTAACATCTGTATGGGCATGAAGTCTCTTAAGATGGAGAACTGTCATTACTCATATTTCTTGACTGAAAATGAATGCAAGCATTCAAGATTTTTACCTGTACCTATTGATGGATCCTTAAACATTTAACAGAATTTCTCTTCAGAATGAAGAGCAAATCAAGCAAAGAAGTATTCCTGTTTCACCAAATCTAGTATTTTCTACTCACTTCTGAACAGGCATTGTTAAAAGTTTTTTCTCATGCACCTGCTTCTGTAAAGATCCATCAAAATACTCAGAAAATATGAAAATTAACTATACGACTACACGAATTAAGCTTTAAGTATATGAGGTCAGAGCCAAAATGATTCAAAGGAGTCTAAGAGGTTCTTGAAAACCATGTATACAGCCATTCAAGAGAAAAGCAATCCGGAAATCAAGTGGACCAATAGAGTAAAAACATTTTGATTAAAAATCAAAACTATGGAAGTAATAAAAACTTTGTTTATACTCTACAGCCTCACATACTTAAGACATCACTCTTGTTTCATAGAAATTCAGGAAGATGCTACACTTTTTCTAGGATGTTCTTTTTACCTGAATTAGATCTGTTAGAATCCATTTCTTTTGTTGCCAAACACATAGTCTTGCTTTCTTCCAATTTCTGATATACTTCTTTTTCCTTATACTGGATTAAAATAAGATCTGAATTATTAGGAACCAGCATATCACCAGGCAACCTTCCCTCAAAGAGCAATGCAGTTATTTACTGACAGAGGAACAAACACCAGCCAGAATGTTGTCTCAAATTTGGGCCACAATTCTCTGCTACCATTCCTATTTGTGGAGAGGGAAGCTGTATTGATTTTTATGTTTTGTTCTCATACACAGGGCTCAAATTTATATTCAGAGATATGCAAAAGAGAAAGGAATTGGAGGGTGAAGGAAGGAAATGCAAATAAACCTTTAATAAAATAGAAATTAAACAGTTTTTTTCTTCTCAGCAAAAGCAGGTAAAACTTAGAAGCCTTAGAACTTAGAAGTTCTAAGAAAAGTCTTAGAAACTTACACTTTTAAGTGCTTAATAGCATTTTACTATTTATAGGTGAATTCTAAACACTGAATTAAAAATGTTATTTTTATATTTACACATATCTATATTTTACTTTATCCATCATTTAAATTGTTTATGATTTGAAGACCAGAATGAAGTATGCTAAATCCCATACTCACTTAAACACTTTGCTTAAAAGAAAACCACTTAAGTACATAGTATCAAAACAATTCCTAGTGGTCTATCCAAACATCCCTTGGGAGTGAAAAACTAGAAGCATAATGTGAGCATAGACAACAGTGTTCAGGTATCTGTAACTACAACATAATTTACTAGAACAGTCCTAAGGTAATTTGCACTCTTACTTACTCATGTATATACATTAGCAAACAATATTTAGAGATCACATTACAATTCCATTGGAAAAAGCGACCACTTACTAAAGAATTACATCTAATTTATGAGAAAGCCATAACAACTTAGTTAAATCTCTGGCTGAAATAGATCATAGCTGTGTTTTACCAATTAGCCTTTCAATGCACAAAACCCCAAATGGTTTCTAGTGATTTTGTTTCCAACTCATTGTAAATGAAAAGTGTTCTCATTCATGCAGTACAACTCAACCACTGGTCTCAATTAATTTAAAAAAAAGTTCTTCATAAAAAAATGATGGAGAAAATATATTTTAATATTTTAAGTAGAATTTAATTTCTATTATTTAGTCTTATCTAATTAATGAAAGCAGGAGTTCCCAATAAAAAATACTGTCAGTGGGAGGGGATAATCAAACTATTAGTAATAAAAACTTCTGAATAAATGGGAAGTTTGTTGGAATGCTTCATTTCAATTTACAGCTTCTGTATGTTATAGATGCAAGCACGTACATGTACAGATAATTACTAATTATTGTTACATGCCTTATGTGTTTAATAACAAAGTCCAAAAAAAGTAAGAACATTCGATACTGATACTATCAGAACTTTGCACAGCTTTCCAAAACAAAATTTGATCAAATTCAGTGTAGTTTGCTTTACCAAAGTTGTGTTTTCTGACACAAATAGTTGTTAAAATTCCAGACGAGTCTACCCGTGACTTGCTCTCAATTCAGACAATAGTCTCAGAGTTCTGGCTGCAGTGACATTTTAATTTATATTACCAAAAGGACAAAACTAAGTGTCTAGCACCAAGAGAAAACCACTTACTGAAAAGCAAATACACAAAAGAGGAATATAGTTGTATTAAGCAGGACAAAACAGAAAGCAGAGGAACAGCCTTAGATTCACCATAGCAGTATCATAAATTTTCTTAAGAGAATGATAGTGAAAGTAAAAACTGGTATGAGCTTATTTTCCTGTCAAACAATCAAGAGCAACAGCAGATAGCTCCCCTTGGATATACAGAAGTAAAGGCTCTGCTTTCCTTCAGACTGCTTGACGTTTGATGAAGTTCTTCACATAGAAAGAGACATCCCAAGATAAAGGAAGCAAACAATATTTTTAAGCCACCACTTAGAAGATAATTTCTGAGTCCACAGCATATTCTAAATTACACACTGGCACACAATCTTTTCTTCATAAAGTATAATTGTGTTTCAGTCTTGTGAGGTTACAAAACAATTTTCTATTTCCCACAAATTGACTCTATGTTGAAAAAAATCTGTGACTTGAGGGAAAGGAAAGGACTTGAAACAACTGAAGGCTTTATTGAGTGTACAGTGTTGACTGCAGTTGTCTGTGTATCGGGAATGCAGAGCAGCCAGCTAGTCTGGCATAGGAGCAAAAAGAAAGAGATGGGGATACAACAGTGCTTGAAGTAGGAGAACATAAGAGAAATGTTTTGTTTTCTTCAGCCAAGTTTTAGCTGCGACTACAAAGTTCTTTAAATTCAAAAAATACAATAAGTAAAAATATAAAGAAGTAATGAAAAGATTTTTCTGTCAACTGGAACACAATTTTGAGGTGAGAGAACTCACCGATTAACAGTGTGATAAATCACTACAGCTGTATAATCATGAGGACTTAAGGCAGATTTTTCTTCAGTTTTCTAACCTATCAAATGTGAATAGCAGCATTTTTTTTCCTTGCCTTCTGTTCCCTTTCTTTGGCTCATGAGTGTGTCAGACAACTGTTGAGGCCTGCATAGGGTGATATTAAAAAACTACCCTTAGAGTTTCAGCACACCACAATCAGAAACATACTATGAACAAAGGATGACTATCTTTTGTGACAGATAAAAAGACTGTATTCAAGGCCTAAATGTTTATTGTCAAATCTGAATGTTTAATACAATTGATTAAAAATAATTTTTTCCTTCAATCTGATATATCCAAACTCTTTGGATTTTTTTTTTTTTTTAAATAAGCAGAAACACAGAAAATATTTGTGACTAGAAAACAACACCATACTGCTGTCAAGTGTTTCCTGTTCAAGAAACTGCAAGCTTGAAGTGGCACAGTGTTCCATTAGGGACCCCACATAATGCATAAAACCAGGAGAAAGTGAATCGGAACCAGTGAGATTTTTGGATTATATAGTGAGCATGCCATTCCACCTGTATTGGGAAGTGCTCTAGTCTTGTTTGGAAGAAATTAAGGTGGAAGATGGACAAAATTAATCTAAGAAAGCACAATTCACTTGCTTCACTTGTTTGGAATCTTCTTTTTACAGCAAAGTGATTGCATACTATTCAGATGATCTAAAAGACCTGGGTTTGGATATCTGAAGTTTACAAATATCTCCTTCAATAAACCTGGAACATGGCAGTTACTAAAGAAAACAGACTTCTATGAAGAAAGATTTCTCCATTTTCTACTAATATTATAAGACAGATGTACACTCTGTTATTTCTCCAGCCAAACAAGGAAAATGAAAAGAAACTGAGACTCTAACCTCTTCTAGCCCACCTTTTCTCTTTTCACTTTGGGACAGTATACATCAGTGTCTGCAGACACAGTCAGTCTTTATTCTGAGTTGCTTTTCAAGAAAAATCACAATAATTGTCAAGGAAGCATTCTCAGTACCACTATGGACATTTTAGAACAGACTAAGGAAGCTAAGAAGCAATTTTTAAATTTTAGGAGGCTACTAGTTCTATACCAAAAGAAAAAAAAAATGTGTCCATATACAGCAAACAATAAAACGAAGCTATTAAGTCATCTTAAATTAAAAAAAAAAAAACCAACCCACACATTAAATTAGAATATTTTTTGAGAGAGAAAATCTTATTTATCTTTAAATTTAAGATAGTTTTGGTCTTACTCCTGAAGAAACACTCTATTATTCCATGCCAGATTAATCCAGTCTGCTTCTGTGACCAATGGAATCTTCTGTGTGTTCCATTCTCCCAAATATGATTTACCTGTCAGCCCTGCATTCTTTTATCTGTTGAGTTTATATTGGTTTGTATCTGTCTGTACACGTACTTCTTTATATTGATCTGTTTATTTGGGTTGTCTAAATCTGTTGTGTAAGGCACACAGCTCAGCTGTAACAATGCTCCTAAAGCAGCCCAGGACACCATCAGCCTTCTTTGTGTTTCACTTTGTGTCCACCAGGATCCCCAGGGCTCTTTCTGTCAAGCTGCTTTCCAGCTGGTCAGCCCCCATCACATACTGGTGCCTAGGTTTGTTCCCGCCCAGGTGCAGGACTTTATGCTTCTCCTTATTGAACTTCATGAGGTTCCTGTCTGCTCATTTCTTCAGCCTGTCCAGGTCCCTCTGGGTGGCAGTACAACCCTCTGGCCTGTCAGCCACTCCTCTCAGTTTTGTGTCATCTGCAAACTTGCTGAGGGTACACTCTGCCCCATCATCCAGATCATTGCTGAAGATGTAAAGCAGGACTGGACCCAGTGTTGACCTCTAGGGTACACTGCTAGTTACTGGTCTCCAACTAGACTTCATGCCACTGACCACCACCCTCTGGGCCCAGGCATTTGGTCAGTTTTCAATCTATCTCACTGTCTCTTCATCCAATCCATACTTTACCTGCTTCTCTATGAGGATCTTATGGGAGACAGTGTCAAAAACTTTGCTGAAGCCTAGGTAGCCTTGCTGATGTCCACTGCTCTACACATCTACCAAGACAGTAATTTTTCTCATATAAGGTTATCAGTTTGGTCAAACACGACTTCCCATCATGACCCATGGACTTATGTGTGTTCAGTTTGCTTAAATAGTCCCTGACCCGTTCCTCTTCTACCATGGGTACACCTTGATCCAGACATTCCCCTGTCTTCAGGGCCCAAGATTCCTGAAGGCTAGTCTTGCCAGTAAAGACTAAGAAGGTGGCATTCAGAACCTCAGCCTTTCCCATGTCACGAGGTCCTCTGACTCACTGAGTAGTAGGCCTGCATTTTGCCTCATCTTCCTTTCGTCACTGATGTACATATAGAAGTCCTTCTTGCCTTCTGACATTCCTGGCCAGATTCAATTCCACTTGGGCTTTGTCCCTCCTAACAGCATCTCTGCAGACTCAAACAGTGCCTCTATGTTCCTTCCAGATCACCTGTCCCTGCTTCCACCTTCTGTATGCTTCCTTTTTGTGTTCAAGTTTGCCCAGGAGGTCCTTTTTCATACATGCAGTCAGTGCTCCTGGTATTTTTCCCTGACCTTCTGCTTGTAAGGATGGACCAACAACAATAAAATATAAAACTGTTAAAATATTTATCAAATGGTTTTCTCATCAGTGTAACCCATGGGAGACAAACTCATGAATTTATGCATACAAGGCATGCATTTAATAATATTTAAGTAAAACTTGTAGGAAATCAACATAAGCAGGAGGTAGACTCTACACTGATAGTACTGTTCTCATTTTATTCTTAAATTACTGTCAAAGAAAAACTAGTGTAGCTGCTAAACAGACTAGGGGAGTATAATGAATCTGTGAAACGGTGTTGAAGTGTTACCTCTTCCATCTTCCAAAAGCATTTGTTATGGTATTTCTGTGAGTCACTTATTTCCAAGGAGTGTTAAAAAAAAGGCCTTTTCGAGGACTGGTAAGCTTCAAACATGTTAAGCTTCAACAACTGCTGTACCACCCTTCTACCCAAACAACTAAGAGCTTTCAGAGAGTGCATACAGGAGAAAACTTTTGCTCTTTATTAGTAATTCACCTTTGCTTAAGTGCCCAACTTATTGCTTTTCAGACTGCAAGTAGTTAGTTCAATTCCCAATAAAGTAAGGCTTTATGTACACTCAAGAAGTACTTAAACTAAAGCAACTGATTTAATGCTGCTGTCTGGATCATTAGCGTGCTAGCAGGGGACTCCCAAATCACTAGTTTAAGAACTGCTACTCAGTCGTTAAGGAATTTTTCGAAGTGCTGCACCAGCACTCAGGGAACTTCAAAACATAAAGAACTTGTCCGTACCCAGCTAGTTACTGACACTTCTCAATTGCTGTGATTTTTTACACACATTTTCCAAAGGTGCAAGAACTGCACAATGTAAGGAAGAAGTAAAACATTGAGCCTTCAGTACTCATTAAGTACTGTAACTGAAACAATTGCAGTTACCCAGATTGTTCTGTTGTGAGCCAATTACGTGACCAGTCCTGAGGGATGTGCAATATTACAGTGAAGTAATGAATTAGCACCTCAAACAGACTACTAAATCTGTTTTGTACATGTATTTTGTTCTTCACAAGAGAGGCACAGAATCCAACCAGTGACTGTTCTCTAGCAGAGAACATTTTTTTCCATTTTAAGATTTCCTTTCTTGGTGGCCATGTGAAATCAGATGAACATAAGCAAGCCAAACAAGCTGTTATCTGTGTAAATACATCCACACACATTTTGTACCATGTACTCCCACACTGACATAGACAGCGTCTTGATAATTTTGAATGAAACTGTTATGCTCTTAGAGTAAGATGAAAACTGTTTATTCACTTAGGTAGGTAATATGGATTTAGCAGCCAGTTTCACTAAAAATCTTACATAAAAAGAAAAGTATAAAAACTTGGGAAAAAGCATGGTAAAATTATCACCACCACCTGCTGCACTGGACAGACTCTATTCCTCATTTTAAAATTGATGGCTTGAAACAGATATTCAAATTAATATTTAGGTTAAGTAACTTACACATTCTCTTACTATTTCCAAATTTATCTGCCGTTGCTGACATGCAAAATTCCACTTTTGCATAGTTTCCATAAAGTTGGTCTTATCTTCTCTGAAATAAGAGCACACAAGTTCCACTCACAATAATTCCAAATAATTCTGCAGGGATGATGACTGTAGAGAAATAACATATTTGGTTTTTCCTTTCAATTAACAGTCTAAGTTGTCATAGGAGACTGCTGCTTAGGATAGCTCCTTTCTCCTCCTGTGCTCCTGGAATACCACTAGCAGATAGGAACAGAAATTAGGTTAGGTATTAAGCACAACTTTCTTGCTGAAGTACTTCTTCAGTTTCTATGGAAGCATACAAAAATTATAGGTTGAGAAGTTGATACTGTTTTGCTCTTTCATTTTCCATAACAGAGTCAGGACTTACTGGGGAAGAATGCAGCAATATGGAGTAATTTTCACCTGCATGGGAAAGGGGATGTTTTTCATCCTCAGGACTGAAAAATTAGTGAACAACATATGAAAGACAGTAAAATATTAGAAGTCCCCCTCTCCCCCCAAGAACCTGAAAGGGAACAAAAAGTAGAACTGCAAGTATGTAGAAGATGTATACAAAAATATATGAATATATCTCAGTAAAATATTGTGCACCTGTTAAAATGTAAGATGAAACTCTAGATTCATTCTGGTTTTACTAAGGCTGTAGATTCAGATTACAGTACCTCCTGTTTGTCAGTTAACTCTGCTCTTCACATACTCAGCACCATAAAGACTTGTTACAGTAAGTGGCAGCTGAGTTATCTCAAAGTTCTCATTGGCATTGATGTGACAGAAAAGTTCTGTACAAATTTTAACCTAAAATAAACTAGAGTAAATTTATCAGGTTCTTCTAATAATTCATTTCCTTGTCATTGCAGCTCCTACATATTGTTGTGTTTATCTTAGTAAGGCACTTTTTCGATATAATCATATTAAGTATCTGAATTTACTCATAACACTATTAGCATTAGTACATTCAAAGGGTTTTGAAAACAGACCCTGATAAGGGTTATGTTTACACACACCCTTTCAGTCTCCATTAAGTGTTTTAACAAATTGTAGGTGGATTAATCTCCCAAAATTTAGACCTTTAAAATGTCTTCATCAGCTAGTCATTTAGACTCTTTAGTCAGTGCTGGGAAACAGATATCTGTGCAACTCATCCTTATCTAGACATCCGTAACAGGTCAGACAAGTTGCTTACTTCTTTCCATCAATTATAAAAGCTATGACCAGCCTCACCAGCAAAAATTACCCTGGAGACCTTTTTAATATGTGAAACTTAAGTTCTAGCTCTGTCTCCCAGGAACTTCAGAACAATGTTACAGTTCTGGTTCCTTCTTGCTTCACAACAGATTAAAAGTTTCCAGAACTGAACAGCTGAGACACATTCTCTCTCATGTGCTTTACTGCAGCTGAAGTCAGTCTTGGAAGGTAAACCATACATAGACAAATTGCTCCACCAATAGCACATAACTTGCCCTGCCTCTAAATATAAATACAAATTCCTAGAGGTTTTTATGAGTGCTTATCCGTGCCTCCAATCTGTCTCTCTCTACTTTTATGTGATATATAAAGTATAATAAAAACAATGCAAAACTTCTCATTCTTAAAATCTTGCATGCATACTTAGAAAGTCAGAAGAAAAAATTGCTCATCAGTCCAATATTTCAGATAGGCATACAAATCTGTGAAATCAAATGAATTCTGCAGGTGTGTTTTCTTCAAAAATTACTTGGCATGCCCAATGAAAGCCCAGTAGGCTTTCTGATACCTGTACATTACCAGTTATCACTAAAACCACAGTATGAGCAAGTTGTTTCACAAACAGAGAAAAACATCTAAATTGTTCTTCCTACAGATTTGTGTTTGTTCCTATTTTTACGACAATGACATCAGTTCCCCAACATCCCTATCACACCCCTACTAAACAAAAGATTACACATGCTGTGCCTGCAGCTATTTGCGCACTGGAAGGATAGTTAAAACAAATATGATGACTGGCTGATTAGCTGCTACAAACAGCATGGACAATGCTCAAGTCCAGTCCTGCTTGTCCTCCCCTCAAGGGAACACTAATGCTGCTCTCCCATTCAACTTGCTAACCAGTTTTCACACAAATAATGTACAAACATAATGAACTTTGAGACTTCTTCCTTACTTTCACCTTCAATAGAAACTGACAAACCAATTCAGAAGTCAGGAAGGAGGGACTGGCAGATAGAAGCAGACAGCCTCATTAAACCACATTTAAAAAGGAAAACAGGCCAAGAACAACTTAAGCACGTAATGAAAATACAGATGAAGAACTCATTTTATGTAAAAGTAGTAAAAAAGTCATCATAAATTAAATTGTAGGACAATACGCACTGATGGACTATAATAGCTATGCAGATTCTGTTCTGCTGCTCTGCCAAGACAGTGTTGATTGACTGGGCTCAGTACAGTACTGTGCATAAGAACTAGCTACAAAATTGTTCTTCACACTATGCTTGCCATATGTGCAGGCCTTTTGCTTAAATAAGCTATATGAGGTGTCAATACAATTTTAGCACACTTGAAAACAGAATGCAAATTCTAAACCTATGATTGCATCCATATGACCATATGGTCATAACCATGGAATATATAGGGAGTAAATGTAATAGGTACTCCAAAATTTTTCCAGAACTCTAACATTATTTTGAAAAATCAACTTAATCATCTATCACTTAAATTTTTATCTGTCAGTATTATTTTTATGAAATGGCACAGGCATAATACAATAAATCAGTACAATGTCCTAAGTAACAGAAGAAAACCTAAAAGAACAAGTACAAATCTAAGTGCCTCTCAAAGAAAATGTAATAAAACTCAAAGGTTTAAAAGAAAAAATAAAATCTACTTTTCTAATCTGTAAATCATCACAATTATTCCTGTTAAGTTCTTAAGTCACCCATTTAAAATTTATTTTTCCCTATCATCAACTTTAGCTGAATTTTATTCCTTCATAAACATTTTAAGTAAAACGAGTTCTTTCAAATTATGGAAGATTAATTTCGTGGAACAGCATTCTCATTTTATACTTCAACATATAAGGTAAGAAAGATATATTCATTAGAAACTGAAAAGGAAAGATGGAATGGTTCATTCACTTGAATATTTTCTACACAATTGTCTTTAAGCCAATATCAAGTGCACAGTCTTGAGACTGCAGCTTTACCTGGTCTGAATTCTTCAACAATAAATATATCACTTTTTAAAAAATATTCTTCTCTAACAGTTTGGAGAGAGATGAATCAAATATAAATATGGAGTTGGGAAGTTTTTCATTAAAAAGTATCAAAGAACAGAAGTATGTTAATATTGTGCAATTTATCTGGAGAAGACCATTATCATCACAAACATAGAACAATAAAAGTGAAACCACAGAGTTAACTGAGCTGAAGCTATGACTGAATTAAAATTGAAATCTAGGAGGAAAAATCCTGATTATTGAAAAGCACAGCAGAATGAAACATGCATAAATGCAAAAATAAATTTTCCGACATTAAAAAAAATTATAAACCACTCCTAGTCCTTTTTAAATAAAAAATACTACTTTCAAGATCAACACAAATATTTTCATTTACAGCAATGAAATAAGTGTTAATTATCAATATAATTTGTAGACTGTGTGCAAAGGACATCCCAGTCAATTGTTTAAAAAGTTCCACGCAATTATCAATGTACTGGTCTATTTCCTTAAAGAGTTTATTCTATTAATAACAAAAATGAAAATTACTCTTCATGACCACTAAATAACCAGCTTGTTTCAGAAACCAGTAAGATCTACTAGGTTTCGCTTCTATGGGATGTCAGCAGTCCTACCCTGGAAAAATAAGGCAGCTCTGCATTTTCTTGTTATTGCTCTCTTCATGTAAAAGTAAATCTGCTCTCTAAACCATTTCCAACTTCTTGTGATGAGACCAAAAGTGAAATACTAGCTTATTTTCTTCTTCCAGTTCACAGCTCTTCCAAAAGAGCTGTTTCCCTCCCTGGACTGTTCAGTCAATTCATTGAACACAAACAAAACATCCTAGGTAGCATTTTGATGCTATCATAAATAAATACATTTTGCCAAACAATCTTGATATGCTTCAACTTTATCAGTTAAGCAATTTTTCTCTTTCAGTTCCAAACACCAACTTGTTAAGCGTCAACATTGCACCATCCCTCACACTACAACTATCTTCAGCTGCTTCTCAAAGCTAATAATTTTTTTTTCTGTTGGAGGGAATATTTCCTATTATCTCACAAGCTTAAAATAATATGCACTGACATTTGGGTTTAAAATTGTATTCTTCAGGTTGCTTATACTCAAATAAATGCATAACAGAGAGAAGTTAGATGGAAGGTAGACACTTTTGGCAGCAGTCTTACCTCAAGAAGTACCTAGCCACTAATCTTATTTTAATGCGTTGCCATTAAGCACAGAAAGGCAAACTTAGTAGTCTGGTGAAAAAAAAAAAAAAAGTGAATTTCAGAGGTGAAATGAAACATAAGTAAAACAAGAAGCACAACTATTAAGAATGACTGAAGTTTAATTAAAAAAACCCCAACAATACAAACCACCAAACACAAACCCCCCCAAAACCACCTACACTTGTTTCTTGAATCCAATCTAGAAAATTTAGAGTAGGTTTTTCCCGAGACAAACGATGATAAAGATAATGAATGCAATTAAACCACCTTATTATCCACCCGCATACTCCATCTTCTAAGATGTGATACACAGTTGTGCATGTTCAAGGGTAGTCTGAACTTCAAATCTGTGGCTCAGGTAACAGCATACAAGGTGTGGGAAGCATACCCTCAATTATGCTACAAATGATATACAGCTGGCAAAAGAATTAGCAACAGCTGCAACTAAACTGGTACAGAACATGATTTTACTTTGTTTTCCAGATGAATCATACTTACAATCTAACCAGCTGCAACGGTTAGATTCTATATTTTGTAGCACACATGACTTAAATCTGAGTTTTTAAAGTTTTCAGCAAAGAGTGTGTTCCTGTATGCTTGGCTGACGTTTATCAGCATAAAGTACAAATAATGATTAACTAAATGAATGAAGCTAGAGTATTAACCCCAACAGCTTGTGTTCTACATTCTTAAATCTGATGAAGGAAACATTAATGATAGCAATCTGCGAGGGATGGGAACTCAGTAAAATCATGGCTTTTGAAAAAAATATGCAAGACATTCTCAGCAATACCTACGATTCATCTGATTATATGTAAGGCTGAGTCAGAGCTGAACTGATGGATTACTTTACCTGGATCATTACTAAGTAGAAAAGTAGTGTGCTGGGCAAGACGCTTTTTTAAGAAATATTCTTCACTAGAAAAACACACCTAAAAAACCCCCAAAAAACTTGGAAAAAAATTTTAATTGTTTTTTTATGGGTAGCAGAAAACTGCCTCTTTCTCCCCAACAACACTAGTCTGAAATATTACTCAAATAACAGAAAAAATTGCCATTGCATTTATTGCTGTTGCTTTGTACAGTTATGATCACTTTTAAATTTTGTGACCTATCACTGAAGAACAGTTGTTGAAAATCAGTTATTAACTCTTATTTTTACATTTCATTCCCAATTTTGAGACAAAGGGAAAAAAACATAAAGCCATGTTTTGGTAAGTATGGTTATTCTTAATTTCCAGTTAAAAGGTTTCATTAGCAGTTCTCAGCTCTTCAGATGCTTAACTAGAAACAGAATTAGCTTCTGCACACAGCTGAGCATCATTGATCCAAAGCTCCTTAGACACAAGATTCAGATGTGTAAAAATTCTTCGTACAGTCTTGTGTAACAAATACTGGCTATTGAACAATTAAATTAATTGCTAGTTTTGTCTTTGATTAATTTATATATCCTTTTAAGGAAAGAATTCACATGTAGCTTACTGAAATTCTTCATACCCAAGATGGGTTAACTTTTTTAAAATAAAACCTCAAACCAGTTTGTGGAACTATTACCACCATATTATAATACCTATTGCAATTTTCTATTTAAAGCTTTGTTTAGTGTGTCCTCTACCTAAGAAGATCCTTTACCCTTCCAGCAAAAATCTCAAGGTTGGAAGAAATAACATGCTTGACACTATGACTTGGCCCTAATTTTATATCTGTCGTGTCATATATTTTTCTCTTACTTATAAAATTTGGATATTTTAAGAAACACTGCATTCATATAACCCGCTTTTTGCATATCACAATTTCTTACATATTTTCAAAGATATTAGGAATCAACATCTGCAAAGTAGTTTAATCTGAAGACCAGTATAGTTTTACTTGTTCATCATTGATACTAACAACTATTTTAAAAACATCTAAAACCCCCTTCAGCAACCTGAAAGCTAATACAGAATTCTCCTAGAGACTAGGACAACTCCAAAGCAAGAAATGCCCCTGAACTACCCTCTTTGATACTCTCTATGTAGGACAAGAGGAAGGGGGTGTTGCACCAGCTTCTGTCACATGGGTTTTCATTAACAGGTTAATTTACACAGCTGCTAAACAACCTTTGAAATCAATCTGGACTTATTAAAAAAAAAAAAAAAAAACAAACCACCAAACCCAACAACCCATCTTCTGAACCTAAATTAATTCCCTGACAAATGTATGAATAAAAATCTGTCTTACACTTTCATAGATATTTGAAGACAGCAAGAGTAAGAAATAAGTGTGACTTATTTTCTCCCACTTTTCAAGTAACTCTCAGTTGACAGTTTATCACACATAAAGCTCTTTTTCTAAGTATTCTAGGGACAGAAATTTTCAATCTGTTAAAGGTGAGTAACTTGTGAACCAGAACAGGATTTAAGTTGCTACCACCTGATTAAGAGAAATTCCAAAGAATTTCTTTAGATATTACTTCAAGGCTTCATTACTTCTAAATTCACCACTTGTAGACTTTTTGAACATGTCCTAAGCAATCTAATTCATTGGTCCCAGTTTCTCTTCAAACAGATATTTGCTTATTGCAGCTTCTTCATTTTCTGAAGGCAGTGATACTAAAGTTCTTTTAAATCAACAGTGTTGTACAACACAGGCTTCTAGAGTAACTAATGTTCCTCCACCTACATTTTTTTTCTGCCTAATTACAAAAAGCAACCAAGTATTAACAAGTAAGAGACGCTATAGTTTAACATTCCTATTTTCACAGGACACAATGACATGGATTTCAAAAGCTCCTGATTCCTTTTTGCAAAGGAAATGCCATTACTGACAGAGAAGAAAAGGTCCATAGTTTATTCAAAAAATCCGAAAACTGCCAAATTGAAAAAAAAGATACCTATACACAGACAGGATCAAGACTTTGAATAAGTTTATTTTTCAGTTATGCTAAAAAAAAAAAAAAAAAAAGTCTTGCATGACTCTCCTTAAGCAAATGTAGCCTTTTAAGTCCACATGCAGTCAGCTCAAATAATCTGGGAATTCCTGAGAAGGAGCAAAATGGAAAAAACCAGAACTTAAAGCTTTCCACTTCCTCCTATATACAGCCAACAGGAGTTTCAGACTTAATTATTCAGACACTACTGAATACATAGGTGTGTGTATAAAGTAGTATAGTGGTCTGATTGTGGAAAGTAAAGAATACGTTCAACATTTTGCTGAAATGATTAATCTTATGTCAAGTTGATATATATTATTTTTATACACTACAAACTGTCTCTTGAGATCTACAATCTATTGAGATGTACTTATGCAAAGTTGTTGGTTTTGATAGCATCACACCATTATATACCAGCAGAGAGTTAATTCAGTAATCACATTACTTCTTCTGATACATAATCTGAAATTCTGCAGAAATTAGATGGATACACAAAAGCAGAGACACAAACTCAGACCATTAAGCAGAAACCAGCTACCTCAATGCAGGTCATTCTTCACTTTCTCCTTCTGATGTGAACTGGCCAAAAACCTAGTGAATATCTAGCAGTGTTTTAAACCACATTTCAGTAATGATTTGGAATAGAAATATAAATGTGTCAGTTTGCTCTGTGTACAAAGGAATAACAGATTATTCTACCTGGGTGTATTCTCACGGTCATTCATTTGCAATTTCCTTCTGTTGTGTTCACTATCAGTTTTCACCTTATCTACAGTTTTTATTAGAGACTTTACCTTAAAGAAAGAAAAAAGAAAATAAAATCAATGTCTTTATACAAAACACTGGTGATTGGTTAACCTGCCCAATGCATTTGAACTCAAATAAGAGCCCAGAAATGCCAATAATATATTAATGGAATTTCAGGGACTTTTCATGCAAAAAACCTAAAGGAGCCTAACAAAATCAAGGCCAAGAGGAAAATTATTGCTCTCTAGAAATTCATTAAGTGCTACAAATTCGGGACAGAAAAAAAAATATTTAAAGTAAAAACCAATAAATATAGTTCAAGGTAGCTTTAAAAATAGGTTAAAAAACTCCCAGTCTCTCACAAGCAGAATCTCCGAGAGTTCCACATAGACAGTTTCTGGCCAGAAGCTGCAGTCCTTAATGTCAGGTATCCCACTGTAGCAGGACACTTCAAGTAATCCACTGGCTAGAGAAACCACATGAATACCTGCAAACAGCATATTAGTGTTCTTGATTAAACTGAGATGTTCCCATATCTACCCAAAGCCTCATTTAATTCAGACACGAAGACTGACTTCACACAGTTTTGGCCAAGTGTTTAACTTAGCATAGCACCAACACATTGTCTAGCTACTTGCCCATGCCAGTACAATAATGAAGCACTCTTTTCCTCAGCACCTCTTCCCTCTCATGACACTGGCCTTGGTAGGCAGGCTTTGCTGCACACTGCCTCCGACTGCAGCCAAACTGCTGCACTGCGGTAACTGCAGGAGCTGGAATCTGCCCAGTGTGCTTGGGGCAAGGGAGCCATCCCTGGGGCTGACCACAATAGCCAGGGACACAGATCCACAGAAAGGATGAGAGAAAGGCACATGTTGCAAACATCTTCATAAAGGGCCAAAAGAACTGTCCATGAAACCTACAGGCTGGTGAACCTGAATTTCACCCCTGGGAAAAATCACAAAGCAAGTTGTCTTGGTCTACAGCCCTTCTTCAGACCTCCAGACTGAGTCCTGGGAGTCCAAAGGGCAGGGGAAGGGTGAGCAGAACATTGAAAAAAGGGGTGATGTTTGGAAATTTTGTATTTATCTCATTTTAACAGAATACAATGAACTAAACTACAAGTGTTAGCATTATTGTAACTGGCTTAATGATGATCTGCTTGTTAGACTAAAAATTAGACTATAGTGCTAAACAACATTGTGTCTCTCAAACTGATGGGAATTCAAGCAAGCTAATCTAAAACTTGGATGCAACAAATTGGTAACAATTTTATACTCATCATTTTCATTACCCATTCCACTGTATTCTTTCAGAGATAAAAAAATAATTAAACTAAGTAATAACATGACAATACTGAAATGTTTTATCTATATCTGATAACTCCTCCTTTTGTCTTATGTTACTTTCCTATATCAGTACTATTCTAATGAAGACCTTTTCCTCCTGATAAGCTAAGGACATATTTGATTTGTGATAGCTTGAAATAAGCAAATTAATTTAAATACTTTTATAATGTTCATCATTACTAACTGTCTTATCATATGGTTACTCTTACATATTTGTTCCAAAACTGCTCCAACCACTTAGGGAACTAAATATGTGCTTATACTGGGAGAGGGGGAAAGCCAGGATTTGGTCCAAAACTGGTGGGAACTCCTGACTTACACAGGGGAATGATACTGCTAATAAGATGAATGGTGAAAACTTGAAAACTAGGTAGGGGCATACAAACACTGTTGAGTTCAGAAATCATCAGGACATGTGCAGCCAACAAACTGCTGCCTGGCAGAAGCAAGAAATTCTCAGTGAGGTGACTGGGACACTCTTGAGGACAAGCTGCAGTCAACTGCAGAAGCAACCTTTCCTAAGGATCAAGCAACCGTCAGAAAGATCAGGTTTTGGTTCTAGAGTTCCCCCTGCTGTTGACCATTATCAAATATTACAGCTCAAACACTGCTTTAAAGAAGACTGCTCTTCAGCATTTGCAGGAGCTTTGTGGAAGCAACACTTCTTGTTGAGTTCCAACAGACATAATGAATAAGCTATTTTCCTCATGGAAAGTAATCAAAAGACAGACAGAATTTCAGTCATATTTAAAATTAAAAAAAAAAAAAAAAAAAAAACAACAAAACAAACAACAAACAACAAAACAAAAACCAAACAACTAACCAAACACCTGGAAAAAAGGGTGATGTGGCCACAGTTCAAACACTAGTAGGCACACATCTACACTACATATACAGTCAAGTTTCATTTCATCTGTTGCTCTTATATTTTAAAAAGACTAATATCAGTGTTCACTGGGGTCAAACTTTTTATCTGGCATTTAGTACATCTTGCTCAGTTTAGCTCACAACTGCACATAAGTACAAAAGCTCTTCTCATCTGCCTTCAGAAACAATCAGACTACTATAAAAAAGAAAATTTATCTCAGTAAATGTCAGCATTTTTCACTGGGGGAGATTCCTGTATTTTCACATAATTAAAAAAAACCCAAAACCAACTCAGTAATGTCTAACAGCAAAAACACCAAACACACTGCTCAAATGAAATTATGAAAATGCTCATGAATATTCCAGGCAAATTTCAGTGTCAAGGGAAAAAGTTCATAAAATTTCACAGCCTGAAGACGTGATTAACTTTTAGAAATAGTTCCCCTTTACTAAAACACAAGCGATTAATTCAATGCTGCAAAGTGAAGAGATTTAATGTGAGAATTGGGCTGTTCAAATTAGAGGATGGTACCCCTTTGAGATCTCTAACAAAAGTGGTTGAAGCCAAAGAATGTGTCACGTCATTAGTTAATCCTTTAGTAACAGCAATTATCGCAAGGCCTTACTGGGGATACAGGTTTTCCAGCCTCACTCCCCATCTCTGTGGAGAGAAACCAGATGTTAAGCGGGTATTTATCTACTTTTCTCTAAAACTTCATTTACAGTTAAAGACAGAAAATATTTAAGCATCAGTTTTGCAAGGCAGTATTACACGTTATCTTCTTCAGATAGAACTTGGAATAGCCATGCACCATAGGAACAGGGACATAATGGAGTAGCTGCAACCTGCTCTTTGTGGCAGACCAACACTGCAGTCCCTTGAAATCAAAACATGATAAGGAATTTTCATTGTCTGCCATTAACTCAGAAAATAAGACTTTTTCATTCCAGAATGAAAATTACTGATTTCCTATGATGGATTTTAAAAAAAAAAAAAAAGTGAAAACCACTAACATTCTGCTTATATAGTCTACTGAATGAAACTCCATAAATCCAAACACCTTCAAAATTGGTGCCTCATAAACTGAATGCTTCTTTTTTCCTTTGAGATTGGCCTCTCATTAGATCCTTCAATAACTTTGCGACTAAAGGAATGCATCAGTGCCCCTGAGAAGTTATGACTTTTTCACATTGGTTGAATAGGCAGTTTATTTTATTATATGCACATGCAGGAGATTTAAAAGCAGTTTGGGTTGCAATGTCGATTTTTTTTCCCCCCGTCCAAATACAAATATATTTCTCCTTTTAAATGGCATATGATTTCTTTCCTTCTTGAACTATTCCTTTAACTGCTTTTAAATACTTGGGTTCTAAAGTTTAGATTTTTCCTCTACCTTTTTTAGTTTGTGTTTGCAGTGTACAAAGCTAAATTGACCATACTGAAATCCAGAGAAATTCTCTTTTGTTTCTACTTTTGAAGTAAATATTGTAGAAAGGCAGATTGTATTATTGGTTGTCCCAGATGGCAGTTTATCTTGCCTTTTTAACATATTAATATTTTTATTACAATTACAAATAAAGATATTCTCAGTAACTCTTGCAATGGGAACAAGTCATCTGGTTGAAGAACAGAAATTCACAATTTCTAGTGAAAAACAACAATAAACTTATTAATAAAAATATGATGATATAAGGTTTGCATTAAATTATCCACAGATATATTTAAAATAAATACTTTACTACCTGTGTGCTTGCTTTCAATTTTGGTACAAAACAGTTACTTCTATGACCCAATGCAACTTTCAGAAAATAAGTGCAAACTTTATTTATTTAGAGATGTTATTTTCAGTATAATTAATGAAAAAAACTTTGCTATAGTTTTTAACTGAAGCATGCCATAACAATTTTAGTTTTAACTCCTTTTTCAGAACTATCAGGAATATATGTGAATGTGCTAATGGAGGTAGATAGAAAGGAAATCCTGCAGTTTTGCGAGTTCATCTTTAAAATATCTTATCCTGCCTGAAATTTCATCAGTAATAGGACACTGTTATGGCTAAACGGTATTCTCATTATTCTCCATTTATGGTTCCATTGAAATAGTCATCTTCATTTTTTCTGTAATGAAAACAACACGGCTTATCGCATTTTTGCTGCTCCAGTGAATAGCCCTTTTCTGATATGAGTTAGTTCAGACGAAAGTTCTTTTCTTTATAGTGGCTTGACTTTAGGATAATTTAGTATTAGAATTATTATTTTTATTGAAGAATGTTCAATCAACAGCTCTTTTTTCAGGCTGAAATGTAACTGCAAGAGTAAAAAGTAAAAGATACAAAGCACATGAAAGGAAGAAAAATCAAACTTAATTGATGAAAATAGCATCTGCAGAATTGGCATTCCAGCCATTCAGTCACATGTGTATGATGTTTTAATGAAATGAAAGGTGAAGGACAGACTATTTGTGCTACTGTGTTTGGAAGAAGCTCCTTCTTCCTACACGCTGACTCATGTTCAACAAGAAATCCAATCCAATTGCTACTGCCAGTACATATTACATGAAATCACAACTCATACTTACACTTCACTGATCATAAAACTCCTTTTGAACCTGCACCAAGATGGTTGTCATCCTAAATTGACAGGAAGCCAAAGAACCTTATGAGAGGTGGACAAAGTATTTTCATTTTACTGCTTATCAACTATTATTCTATGACAGCAATTATCTGCTGCATTTGACAGAATCTTCGCAATATATTTTGAAAGTTATTTGAAGTTGAATATTAATTTTAAAAGATCTTGTCTTGACTGGGAAAACCCCTAAAATATACTGTGGTAAAATTAATCTTTTATCTTTATTTGAACCACTTATCTAAGTGGCTTTCCCTTTAGAAATACAATAATCTGTCCTCAAAGCAATAAAATCAGCAATTATTCCAATGTGTTTCTGTTTTTGTTGCAATGTCTAACTAGAATCACAATCTTACTAGAACAAAAATTATGAAAAAGCATTCCAGGAACACAAAACCCAGCCTTGATCTTTGAAACACTCAGGGAAGAGTATATTAACACAGGCATGAGCCAGAGATCCTAAATATTATTTTGATAAATTCGTCCCTTAACTGACTAGAGGAATTCTTATGCTTTCTTTGTGTGAGTCTAGGCACTTTACAAGAAGCTCTCAAAACTAGTTTTTATTAATCTACTATGATTTAGTATTCAAGAAAGATGTTTGGGCGAAAACCCACAAATTAGAAATGTACTAAAGGTCTCTTGAAATTAACAGGAGAATATTGTCACACACACACACACACACGTTGATCTTTTATGAAAATGTTCCCTTGTGCAGAGCCCACATACCTACCACACTGGACAGGCTGAACTGCACTTCTGCTGGTAACACTGATAGCAGACATTTCAAGCATTAGGGTAGGTGCCCGGCTGCCCAGTGAAACTCACTGTGAAATAAAACTAACCACATCATCAGCAGAGATAATTTAATTTAAAATGCATGTTCCAGACCCTTAGGGATGTGTCCACATATCCTGGGTTTATTTACTCCCTGCAATAGCAAGTATACAGCATACAAGAGGAAAATGCAACTATTCATAGCTGAGGCAATGCAATTGCACAAGTTCTCAGTTACGCAATAAAGAAAAATCCTCTTACTGTTTCTCTTCAACACAAAACCTTGAATGTAAGAAAACAGATGAATTCACTTTCACCAGGGTTACTTGCTTCTCTTTTTGCCAAAGATCATTTTGAGAGGCAAGACCTCCCTTCCAGGAGATTTACTTTCATTCAGTAACACTTTTCCAAGTATACTGTGTGGGAGTTCTGCAAAACTCTACAGATCTTCCTCCCTTGTTTTATACTTATTAAACGTTCATTCCTTAGAAATATTCTTCTAAAAGCAAAAGTAGAAAATATATACAAATTTTGTAAAGTACTCATACAACACATTTATGTCAAGAACTAGAAACTGCATTTCATAAGAATCTAAGGTCCTAACTACTACACCTGTTATAAAGCTACCCTCCTTGCTGTTTTAAATAATTGTGTCATTTCAACACATATGCTTAACTCATATGCTTTATGTTAAATCCTGGAATTTATAAAATGGATTTTACAATCTCACAAGAACCGATCAGTCCTATACTGGGTATATCCTAGTTTTATGAAGGGGTAACTGAAATCACTGAAACAATGAAGTTACTCCAGCAAACATAGATTAAACTTGAGATTGCTAATATAGGTCTTATTTCCACAACATGGTTTGGTGGCCAAAAGTATAAATGGGTTCAAATTCACAAGTACAACACCGTCAGTGACTACTAGTACGATGGACCTTTTTCATAGAAATCCAAAAACATATGGAATACAGGAGTTGTGACAACATATGCGGAAGATCCCTTTGTCTATGCTCTTTTACATTCTTCCATAATCATTAGCTACTTGTCACTGCTAGAGACACAGTAGTTGCCTATGCATAACGTTAGTTTGACAGTGGTTGGCAAGTCTTACGTTGTAATACTTTTCCTGTGTTTGTGTCATGTTGCTTTCTTACAGATGTTATTCAGCAAAATCTTTGTTCTATGCACTCAGTTCATAGTGATAAAACCTGCCATTGCAGGAATACATTTTAATTTGAGTTTCGAAGGGTATTTCTATGCCAAAGGAAGACACAGCCCTGCATCATTTTAACCCCACAAATGAGAGTCCAGCACAGGGACACTTGCTTGTATGTAAATCAGTTTAGGTCTTCCCCAGGTTAATAAGTCTGCATGTCTCCAGTGCTTCAGAGATATCCGAGGCAAGGCCATCACACAAGATACAAATACTAAAACTATATCTGAACTTTGCAAAGAGGAACATATTCACAAGGAATCAGACTATGGTTCAGTCAAAGGATATGTTTTTTTTTTTTCCTGAAAGGCACTTCGGTGCTTTTTAACAACGTTTAAAAGTTAGTCATAATCCAGCTCCATAAAAACAGGATTACTAGTCCATAAAAATTGTCAACCTCAGATGTTCTGTGACCGGTAAGTGTCCTCATTATTAAAGTAAGCAAAGTTTCCAGAAGTCCACAGATTTTGCAAGCAACACAGAACAGTTAATATTATTGCTGAAATAGTCAATCTATATACTTCACAACAGACATTCAATGATGCTGCTAAAATGTCCCATTATAGACAGAAAGTACCAATATTATTTGCAGTTAACAGACTATACTGTCAGAGCTGTCAGCAGCTAAAATCAAATTAGATTTGACAATCAGGATTTCAACTATAAACTGATCTCTGGTAATTAATGTAATTAACAGTTTGAAACACAGAGAACAATGTACTAGCACCATTAACATATTGTTTGCTCAGATGAATCATTTTCACATTGCTGTTTAATTGATGTGACTTTTGCTTCAGATACACTACAATTACCATGTCATGTTACTGATAGAGTAGATAGAGGAAAAAATTGGCTAAATTACTGTCATCATTTTTAAGGACAAAAGTTTAATTAACAGTTATAAAAACTCCCTGCTCAATAATGTGAAGAGCTATACAAAAAAATTGAGCATCTATATTTAAAAGCCTCCTATTTCAACATGGAAATACCAAATCTTGATTACTGCTCCCAAACAACATGCAACATACGTAGATTATTGTCACCAGACTACTTGTAGAGAGTAAAACCTCACAGAATTGACAAGGTTAACTATGCTGTTGGAGAAGGAATATTTTCTAAGAGAAAGGTTATTTCAACAGCACTTACGATTCAGGAAAATGGAAGCAGAACTCTAATATACTTGTATAAGCCTGATTACAAAGACAAACTAAAAGTTGTTGCAATCTCATTGCTAGTTGGCACTAACTCCCAGCATGTGATAACTTACAAATTTAATGGAATGTCTAAAAAAATTTCCATATTTCCAGAACACATTCTCAAGAAAGGAACAACATGAAGTTCTGCCTAAATCATATGAAGAACATAAGCTACATTTACTTCCACAAGGGTCTTTAGCAAATGACTTTCAATACTGTGTTTGTGATCACAGTAACATTTGCTCCACAAATCATCACAGGGAATAAGAATTCAGTTACTGCGCAAAGCACTAAACCTCTACAGTTCAAACTGAAGGAGGTATCTCTGGAGACCCAAGATTTTATCATGAGAGACGGCCAGAAGACAACATGATCAAATGCAACTAATTAGTTCTAAGAGCTTTTTGGTAGGCAAAGGTCCTGCACAAGAGTTGGCAGTCTGTCAGGAATTCAAACCCCATCAGATACCATTTTATTATAAACCTGATGGCACATTGACATGTGTAGTCCCTATCAAATTTTAACAGTACGTATCTCTAACCCATGAACCATTCCAGAAGTTGTGCTTAGAGTCCTTTTATAACTATCAAGGTTAGGACTTCAGACAAATGACTGAAGGGAGGGGGAAAACAAAAAACAACCAACCAAAAAAAAGTCCACTGCTGTTCCTTATATTTTACTTGTCAAGAAAAAGGAAAATTGTAAAACAGAATGGAAAGAACAGTCTCCAGTGTTGCTGTTTCAGTGGCTCCTGAAAAGCATAAATGCTTTTACAAAGCATGGATAAAAAACAACTTTTATATCAAAAAAGTTGCCATTTGTTCCTCTCCCCCTCCTTTTCTTCAGTTACTTTGGATGGTGCAGAAAACATAGAAGATGTCAGCAAAAAGCCAGCAAATCAAATCCAATAAATACATAAATATCTTTCTTGACCAGGAGCTGTGAACATTCTAGGGATTTCTCATTAACTTTCAGAGAATATACAAGTTTTTATTCCAAATCCAAATGCACTATGAAAAGTAAGGCTATCTTACATATGTGGGCTTGCGAGTCTAAATAGATTCCCAACTGTGTCAACACCGACTCAGGAGAACGTGGTATTTCAAAATAGGATGGTATTAACTTAATCAAACCCGAATTCCACAATACTTCCCTTTCTAGACATAAACCTGCATACTCCTATAGCATATCATTGCTCTGCATGGTCCTTCTAGATGGCCTTCATTGCCTTCAAATTCTATTACTATGAACAGGAAACTGAAAATAGTGACACAAGCAGCTACCTTCTTACAGCTCTACATTTTTGAGTGATGTTGTCCCCACAGCCATCCTGTCCCCTAGTGCTCCTCATAGAAACCGATCACAGTCCCCAGCATCATACACAATTTGTCCTCATTTCATTGCAGCAGGAGCCCACACTTTGCTGGAGGCTGCACTGGAGAAATTTACAGATTAATCTTAATTTCCTTGCAATAGTCATCCCTTATCACAGGCTCCATGCTACTAACCTGTTCCATTCAAGTGCAGAGACCCTTTCTGTGTGCCTGGCTAGTTCCACATATTGGCTCTGATGAGTTTAACTGGCCAAGGATCCCTCCTGAGTCTCCGTTCTGGTGATAAATTTCATTTAGAGATGAAACATATTGCTGGTCTGAGTGAACAGGTAAGAAAGAGCACTTAAAAGCTACTTTGAACTACATGAATTAAAAAAGGAAGGAATAGTTGAGGTGAGGCAGGACATCAAGACAGTGATGGCATAATATAGTTGATAGCTGGGAGACAATTAGTTTTAGTAACTCCAGCCTGATCATGCATTTCAGAAAGCAAAAATTAAAATAAGAAACTTAAGTAGCTTAAAAACAACAACCACCAAACTATTTTTTATTTTCCAGAAAGACTGGGGTTTTGCAGCAACAAGATGAAATACCCTACAGGAACTGGAGAGTCAAAATACTAAATTGGCTTTCCTCAATGTTGTCAGAAGCTGATTTTCATCTCTTCATTTTGCTGATAAAGAAAGGTTAGAAATGCCTATTGTTTTCCAGCAACAGCTTGGAAAACAAGGCAATTTGAGACTCTGAACTCAGTGATTTTTCTTCCTATCACAAATGATCTATAAGTTTCATTACTCTATGATCTTTGATTCCTCAGGCAGAAGTTCTGTTACATAAAATAAGCCTCCTAGAAACTGAAACAAAACCAGACATGCACAGAATTCCAAGCAAACAAAACCATCTCAACACAAAGCCTATTTCAGTTTATCTACTTAACTGTTCTCTGCCTGTAGAGCTAGTAGCCACTGCCAGCTTGCCAGCAGGTGTTATACTTATTCAATTGCTTCATTCTTAAGAGCACGTAAATTTCTTTAAAAAAGAAAAAAAAACCCCAAACTCTTCACAATGAAGAACCAAGCAATCTAAACACCTGCCTCTGGCAGCATAAGCCATTTTGTTTTTATTGGCTGCCATGCTGAAAGCTGGTTTTCATGCTCCTCATGTTTATTTTCTTGCTGCACTGGAGAACAGACACAATGATGCAACTTACTGAAGATGAAGGTTAAAAGAATTTCAGTATGTTTCCAAAAAGGAAAGCTGCAAAATAAGGCTTCTGGATTACAAATTTTCCTAGAGATCTTATGAAGAACAGATCCCATTGCCCCTTTTAACAGATTAGCTCCATCAGAAAGTATTTGCTGTCCTCATTATTGAAGTGTCATCATGAAAAAAATTGGAAGTATTTAACAACTCAAGATGAATTGTTTATTACCAATGACTTTTAATTCACTGTGGCCCCACTCACAAGCTGCTGTCATGATTAGTAAAGTAGCTAATTTGATGTTCTTTTCAGGTGTTGTTCTCTGGGAATAAATAAAATAATTCAGTAGTTATAAATGTGTAGAGGGGTAAGTATAGCAAACTGTCTAATGAACAGCAGCAGCACAGGTAAGCAGTGATTGCTCCTAAACTGGTTTTGATTTTATGGCCTTTGTCAGGTATACTGAGCAAGTCAGAGAAGAGTTACATTTAAAGAAAGTATAAGAATGCAAAAATATTGAGGAGAAAGGGTTCATAGTTGCTCAGATTATAATTTTAGACATAGTTCCATTACACAATGAAAAATTTTCTATGTAGGAACAGCAGTTTTGCTAGAACAGGAAAAGAAGTAGACACAGGTTTGTTTTGTTCTGTTTAAGTACAGCATTTTGTAACATAAAGCAGTTCATAACAAGAAACAACTAGTACACTCAGGACTAAGAAGAAACCCATTGTCTAGCTCCTGAAGTAGCTCCAAACTCCAAGAATTTTGTTTCAAAAGGAAGAAGAAAACACAAAACAAAAATATTTGAGATTCCAAACTTTCTAATAAGCACAAAAATGAAACAACTCGGGAGACTAATGGGTTGAGACAGTAAACTGTGCTGTAAGAGACTGATTTCAAACAGGGGTCTGCCTGTTTCAAAATGCCAATTTGAACGTGCATTTCCCTACCTATGGGAATTTCTTACTCAGTGGAACATTAAGTTACTGCTTTTTCCTCATTCTTGCTTAGTGTAATTATTACAAGGGACAGGGAAGTGATCCTGCCCCTGTACTCGGCACTGGTGAGGCCACACCTCCATTACTGTGTTCAGTTTTGGGCCCCTCACTACAAAAAGGACATGGAATCACTTCAGCGCGTCCAAAGGAGGGCAACGAAGCTGGTGAAGGGTCTGGAGCACATCTCGTACGAGGAGAGGCTGAGGGAACTGGGGTTGTTTAGTCTGGAGAAGAGGAGGCTGAGGGGAGACCTCATCGCCCTCTACAGCTACCTGAAAGGAGGTTGCAGAGAGCTGGGGATGAGTCTCTTTAACCAAGTAACAAGCGATAGGACAAGAGGTAATGGCCTCAAATTGCACCAGGGAAGGTTTAGACTGGATATTAGGAAGCATTTCTTTACAGAATGGGTTGTTAGGCGTTGGAATGGGCTGCCCAGGGAGGTGGTGGAGTCCCCATCCCTGGAGGTGTTTAAGAGTAAAGTTGACTTAGTGTTTAGAGATATGCTGTAGTTGGGAACTGTCAGTGTTAGGTCAATGGTTGGACTGGATGATCTTCAAGGTCTTTTCCAACCTAGACAATTCTGTGATTCTGTGATTATAAATTCTATAGAAAATGAAAAAGCCAGAAACAAGAACAATTTGATGGAAAGGGCACATAATATAATATGAAAAATGAAATTAATGAAATGCTGAAAAAAGCAGGTTTGAGTCCTCATTCCCTCTGACTCAGAGTAGAAAACCTGAAATTATATCTTTGAGATTCCTGCCTTGATTGCTGACTGTTTTAGTGTGTGGGGACTTTCCATCTACAACCTAAAAAAACCTTTCCAACAAACCCAGATTTTGTCTCTCTCCTTTTTCATACTTTTAAATATCTTTTTCCATCTACTTATCTGTCTTTTGCCCTCCAATCTGTCCACTGAATACAGGGATGAAGGAAGATAAAACACTAGTTAGACATAACCTAAAACAACAGAAGTTTTGGGGTTTTTTTATAAGACAAAACTTAAACAAGACTTCCTGTACTAAAATACAAGTGTTAATTCTAAATATTCAAGTGTCCATCTGAAAAACAAACTCCAATCAACCAAGTTTCAAATTACTGACTTTAACATTGCACTGAATTGAAACAGCAGTATCTGTATTGCAGAATTACTAATCGAAAAACAAATGCTGTTGCAGCTATTACTCATAAAATGCCATTTTTAAATGATAGTGACCATGGGAAAGGATCTGATTGAATTTGAGAGTATGTCTTTGCTGTTACAAAAGCTGACAGAAATATTTTATCAAAAATAACACATGAAACAGTATATGCGATATGAAACCTTAAACTGTTCTGTTTCTTCAATAGCTTGTCATATAAATGCTGCAGCATACCTATGTTATTCCCAGTATTTTTTCACAAAAGTGCTTAATGCACTTTCGTAAAACCACTCTATTTAGCTTCACACGCAATAATGGAGCTGGCAGAGAAATTCAGTCTTAGTGTCATAGCCCCAGGGCACTGCTGGCCCTGACTGTCCCTGCCATTCCCCTGAGCCTCCCCTCAGCCTGCCTACAGCTCAGGACCCCATTTTAGTCCCTGGGCTGTCAGTCTCTGCCCCAATGATGCTGCAGGAGTGCCTGGTGCTGGTCTTGTCTGCTGTGGTTCTGGCTCACAGACTGGATTTCCTGTAAAGACCCTGAACCTCCACTGAGGACAGCAGGGAGAAATGCAAAAATGATACATCTTTTCTCTCAAGCTACAAATGGCAGCATGGCTTCACCAAGGGCAAGTCCTGCCTGACCAACCTAGTGGCCTTCTATAATGGAGTGACATAAGTGGACAACGGTGGGTAGTGGTCAACAGTGCAATGTCCACATGGAGATCAGTGACAAGTGGTGTCCCTCAGGGGTCTGTACTGGGACCAGTACTGTTTAAAATCTTCACCAGTGACATAAACAGTGGGATCAAGTGCACTCTCATCAAGTTTGCAGAAAATACCAAGCTGAACTGACACACCCGAGGGATGGGATGCGATCCAGAGGGGCCTGGACAAGTTTGAGAAGCGGTCCCATGTGAACCTGATGAGGTTCAGCATGGCCAAGTGCAAGGTCCTACATCTGGGTTGGGGCAATCCCTGGTATCTATACAGGCTGGAAGATGAAGGGATTGAGAGCAGCCCTGCTGAGAAGGACTTCAGGGTACTGGTGGATGAAAAGCTGGACATGAGCTGTCCATGTGCGCTCACAGCCCAGAAAACCAACTGTATCCTGAGCTGCATCAAAAGAAGCATGGTCAGCAGGTTAAGGGAGGTGATTCTGGCCCTCTACTCTGCTCTTGTGAGACCCTACCGGGAGTACTGCATCCAACTTTGGAGCCCTCAGTACAGGAAAGACACGGACCTGTTGGAGCAGGTCCAGAGGAGGGCCACAAAAATGATCAGAGGGATGGAACACATCTCCTATGAAGAAAGGCTGAGAGAGTTGGCGTTGTTCAGCCTAGAGAAGAGAAGAGAAGGCTCCAGGGAGACCTTATAGCAGCCTTTCAGTACTTCAAGGGATCTTAAAAGAAAGATGGGGACAGACTTTTTAGCAGGGCTTGTTGCGAAAGGACAAGAGGTAATGGTTTTAAAATAAAACTAAAAGAGGGTAGATTTAGACTAGATATAAGGAAGAAATTTTTTACAATGAGTGTGGTGAAACATGGGAACAGGTTGCCCAGGGAGGTGGTAGATGCCCCATCCCTGGAAACATTCAAGGTCAGGTTAGACGGGGCTCTGAGCAACCTGATCTAATTGAAGATATTCCTGCTTATTGCAGAGGGGGCGGACTAGATGAACTTTAAAGGTCTCTTCCCACACACTATTGTATGATTCTATTCTAAGTGGATTTCTTGAACACAAACAGCAAACAGCCAGCCCCTCATGCAAAAGAAATGCAGGTACAGCTAGAAGTAGAGGCTTCCCTGTTTATTTAACCAATGATCATACATATGAACACTTTTCCATGGGCAAATGACATGGTGCAAGCAGTTCATGGTCCACAGAAATGAAGTAATCTTCTGTAAAGCGAGAGCAGCTAACTGAAGAAGCAAAACCAAGTCCAACTGCAGACAGTTGGGCAGGGCAGTGCTGGTGAAGGAGAGAAAGAGCAAATGGACAAGTTCATAAAGAGACACTATAAGGCCAGCATATCTATCACTTTGGAGAAGAAGACAAATCTCACGGCAGTGGAAATTGAGCTGTTGATAGAGCTGCTCCACTGCAAGACAGTCAGGTACATGTTGAACATCAAAGATAAGCCAGCAGAGGTTACCTTTCTTCCATTTTTTTAAAAAGTAATTTATTTGTCTACTACTCTATTAATGAAAGAGAAGGACAAGAGACAAAAAGATGAAGCTATACATGAAGTCATGTGAAACACAGTGGTGAAACTGGAAAAAAATGAGATTCTTCACAGTCTTTCGACTGAAATACTAACAGATGTTGAAACATACCACATTTTCATCCATAAACTGATATTATCTTTCAAACTCAACTCTTCAAAGGAATGTTGAGGCTTATGTTTCTGCTATAAAGGGAACTGCAATCAAGCCTTTTGTGCTCATTACTACCAGATGGTCCCTACACTTCACATACTTGCACTGCTGCACCCTTCTGTCCCACGGCCCAGCGTGTTGGATAGTGCTGGCTGAACCGACTGCAGCCTGTGAACCCTCTGTGCCAGGTCAAGGCGCAGGCAGGTGACCCCAGTGCAGCACTGCAGCTGTCAGCATGTCGATGAGGTGAGTGGTGGACTGAAAGTAGACCCATAAAAGCAATATAAGTGTACAGTTGAGTACACTTATGCTTTGGCTTCTTATGTATCTCAGGAGGTCAAGTAAATGCAACATATGAATGCACATGGATCCATAGGCCTTGCTACCCCAATGGTCAGGTGCTCGTTTGTTATGTGGCCGTTAACACAGAAGAAGGTGTATAATCTGCATTTTCAGAGTGTGTTATGGTTTGTTTTTTTCAAAGCAGGAAGCCCTTAAACTTCAAACTCAATTTTGGTCACCAAGACCACGAAGAAAGAGGGATGCCTCAAAAGCTAGAGAGCATAAAATTATATCCATTACATTATTTATGTCCTTTTCAGTGCAGCCTCTACTATTAAACAAAACTAACTAATCAAATGTCCTTTACATCTTTAAGTTAGATAAATTAATGATGGGCCACAAGCAAATCTTAATTACAGAGACATATTTGGTAAATTTATGTCTTGGGCTTTTAATCAAGTATAAATCTCAAATTCACTAAATTTCAATTTAGTGTTCACAAAGTCATCCATTTCACTGATTTACAACCTTATGGCACAATGTGAATACTAGATATTTTTTAACTTAGGTATCCAACAAACTACAAAACGAGAACAAAGACTGGTAATATGATGTGGTATCCTTAAAACAGAAAATATATCTTCCAATATTTGTCCTATGATTTTGCATCTTTAAACACAATGTGTTGAAATCTCATTCCTAGGCTTTCTGTTGTGACCATCAAATTGACAGTTACAGATCAAAAACCAGTTACTTCTCTTAAAACTATCAACATGCTTCACATCTGTGTAAGACTATAGTAAGGAATAACTACCGTCAGATGTGCAGGGTCTGTTTTAGGGGGCATTTTTTATTCTGTTTATAAGAACTTTGATCTATTAATAAACCAACAGAGCAACAACCCTTCTCAGGTAAGATACTATCTAGTTCACTCAGTAGTAACACAAATTCGAACACTTGTTTCCATGATTTCCATAAGAGCTGGGATGTGAGACATGCCATATAGGAAAGATCAATAATACATATAGTACTGTGAAAATGAATAATACAGGATGGCTTCAGAAGGTAATGGTTGGGAGGAGCCGTAATGCATCCAACAACCACACATAGCTCTACAGATGAAATCTCTTCCAAATACAAATGATGCATGAATTTATCACTCTCAACACAAACACTGGCAGAGCTTTTTTAACTCATGTACATACAAATAAATCATCTACTTAAAAATTTACTAGGTGTTATTACCTGTGATGGTGACTCCCACAGAATGTTTTACATGCCATTTAAAGGAATATTTTCATCCACTTGAAAAGTGATATATTTATTGTAAAGTACCCTATCTATAAAGTGTAAAAAGGAGGGCTGTTCTGTGGGGTTTTTTTGTAATGCATTAATTTCTGAAACATGCCTACAACATCTACTGAAAAATCACAGCATTTAACATTTCAGTAATAATTACAGAAGATTTTCCTAATTTTAAAAGTTGGCATAAAAAACCTGAGAAGGCAATTACTCCATTGCCAAAACAGTCTCCTGAGGAAAGCACCTTTTAATGAACAAATGTAACTTCTAATACGTGCAGTATGTTTTAAGATCTTTTCAACTGCAAAGTATAATCATCTTGTGGGGGTATGCCTTATTATTTCCTGGCATTCAATGCTTACAAAATGAAATATCTCCTGTAATTCTGAAACTGTTTTGGCAGGTGGGGAAAAATGATTGAAAATTTTAGTTACACAGCCTTCTAGATCAGATGAGTTATCTCTACTGTATTTCACTGTATTGTGCAGTACACAAATCGAGCAATTAACTGTAAGCAAATATTCATTATAATTCTCCAGTAATTTATATATGAATGAATTTCTCACAAAGTCAAACATATCAGTTTGATACTTTGAACATAAATATTTTTCATACCTTCTCCATGCTTTCACTGTTTTGACATTTTTCAGCTATATTCCAACATAGTCTCTAATATTTTGATACTTTTGTTGGAAACATCAGTGATGTGAAAAAAAAACTCTGCTCTTTTTCAGCCAAATCTATCATAATTTTTGTATCTAAAAGAGGAGCCAACATGCTGTTGGTAATACACAAGGCAGTTCCTCCTCCATCCATGACCACTAGAAGGTACTTCTTTCATAGGTGAATGTCAGAAAACAAAACTAGTTGGTTTTCCATCTTAATCAAATAATCTGTTTCAGTGGCCATAGATCAGACTATTGTATGGCTTTATTGTGCCTGTAGAAAATACCTTATTTTCTGTATTTTCACATTTCTTAGAAACAGTTACAGCTTTCACCATTTTGCATCTTAAAAGACACACCAGAAATATTTTTATTATTTAATTCCATCTTAGATTTCGCAGTGCAGACTTCTTCTGGACAAAGCTCAGAAAAAGCCTTACAGAAGCTATTTTTTTCTCAACTAATCCATGCAAAGTCTTTTTCCCACTCTTTTTTTAAAAAAAACCCACAATGTTTCATATTGCTACATTTTAGGGGATAAAAGTAGAAGTAAGAGAGCAAAGACAGATGGAAAGGAAGATGAGGGAGGAATGATTCACCTGGAAATGCAAGTTAACCAACTAAAACGGAGTAATTTTTCAACAACTCTAGGATCACAGTGCTGAACAACAGAACATCTTTTATGTGGTAGGATAATATAAAGCATATTGTGTGTCTGTATTCCATCACACAAATACTTAGCTGTGCAAAACATGCAGTATAAAATAAAAAGCTGGATCATAAAAAGCAATCCTAATTATTATTCTTCTAGATGGAATAAATATACTGGAAACTTCAAATGAATTTTTCTTTTCATTTAAGGGTTGGAAACACTTCTCCTTGAAGTTTCTGATGACACAAAGGAATCTGGTTTGAAAGGTACTTTGTAAGCACTTTTTGAGGTCTAGGACACAAGGTGATCTAAACATCAGCAAGCAATTCTTGGGAAACAGCAAAGTAGCTCAGACTCATTTATTCAAAAGTCCTTCAGAACAGTTAAAAACTTATAGTACCCTCCTCCATCATTCCTAGTTCTTTGCATCACGAGCCAGCTTTCTCAGTTTACAAGTAATGTGCCCAGTTTAGAGTATTCATCAATCTCCACCAATTCTGTAAAGAGTCCTTCACCTCATTCATTCTTTGATACTTTCACAAAGTCTCTTTCTTAAGCTCAAAGGAAGTTCACTTCTTTTCCTAGTTCTACTGCATGGCTTCAACCCCCTCCTACATTCTCCTCAGTACCTGGAAAACATTTAGATCATGTAACAGTGAAACAGGGTAGCATCTTTGTTCATTGATATGCTGCTGAGCCTGAAAGAAAATTTGCAAAGAACTCTGATAAGACCTTCACCTAGAAAATTCCAGGGTCTGGTAGGAAGAGCTGACTTGCTACCCACATTTTAAATTCCTCTCATGCACACACTACTCACTGAGCTTGGTGTCCTTATATAGGAAAGTATTTGTTGGTTACATATGTATTAATCTTCTAGAAGTTGTTTTCCTGGCATGCCATGTCCTTCCAACGTAAAAAAGCGCAAAATGAGGCACTCAGAGGAAAAAATGCATTTTAGGAGACAAAGACTAAAACATGGAGCCACTGCCACAATTTTATTTCAGTTGTAAAAATTGTTTGGTTTTGGAAATGCTAAATGAGATCATTCTTTTTTTTTTTTTTCCCCTTTGCTTTTTGTGAATGGCATGTTTTGTTAAATGTAAGTTACTTCTGACATAATTATATGAAGAAAATCTGTCTCAGCCAACAATTACAGTGTTCACTGTTACTCTTCAAACATTTCGTTAATCAATACGGCTTTCCCCTATTTGTGTAATGGATGAAATAAGGATTTTCTTCAAAGATAAAGGACACCTAATAGAACTGAAAGATTTAAAGACCATCTCGGGTCTTTAAAATACAGAGAAAAGTATTTTTTCAGCAGATATTAGTGCTGGGATGAAAGGAAAATGTCAGAATGCATTCCTCAATTCACTAATAGAAGAAAACAAAAAAATCACCTAGCACTTCAATCTTTCCATCTTCTCACGTATAGTCTTACACTGATGTTCTCATTAAAAAAAAGTTCTAGTTAACGAGTTCCCACTTTTCCTTCTTCCCAACTCACCCATACTATTGATGGTATTTTAGAGTTCTATATAATTTCCCAGCTACATCTGATACCCACAACTCCTTTTCTGTTGTCAGTCTTGTCCAATACAAATGATTTCTTCCTTTCCAAAGGCCAACAGACCAGATACTCTCACCTCACTATGCCCCGTCTCATTTATGTCCAGATTTTCTTGCTATTGATTTTGTATTTTTCTGTGTGAGCTGGGATTGTAACAGCTTCTTTCAGAATATCCTTGCTCTTCAACAAGAAGAACTGACAGCTAAATGACATGTAACTCTTATAGGATGGAAATTATGGCAAGAGATTATTTTATGCTGCTTGCTACAATCTGAAGAAACATGAATACAAAAGGAAAAAGATACCTGTTTTTTAAAGTTTTTACATTCATTGTAACATGAAAAATGTTTCAAAGACAGCTTTATTACATTATATTGGTACTGATATTCTTGTACACGACATAGTATAGTATACTGATACTCTTCTATATGACGTGTGTGTACAGGGCAAGACTGTTATGGGATTTCCTTTGTATGCAAAGTGACTCCTTTCAAATACAGCAGAGTATAAAATTTTTCACATTAAGAAAATTAATATTCTGTAACAGAGAATTAGGTAATGGGACCAGATTACTTGGCAACAGTAGATATACTTTTCACATTAACATTTAAAGAATAGAAATTTTTAAAAATTGAATTTGCATGTTAAGATATTCATTAAATAGCATTTAAAGTAATGCTAGGCTACAATACATCTCAATCAATGTGGACGTATTATTTACAAACTTATTTCAGTGTTTTCAACAAACATAAGTAAAAACACAAAAGAAGTATTAATATTACTATATTCCTTCTACTTACTTAAAATAGAGAACAGTATCTTTATTTTCCTTTGTCACCGGTGATACACTCATCACCTTGAGAATTAGCTTCTGTCCTCCTTGAAAGTTAGTCTGAATTCATTTCTACTCAAGAAGTATTTGTTTAGCCATATTTCAGGTCATATTTTGTTGCTTGTAGCTTCTTATGTGAATGGTCCTTTGCAATGTATAAAAGCCATTTTTAATAGTAGCTTTCTCAAGTTTAAAGCTGCATAGCTCATTCAGATGATAAATTAGAAAAGCCTGCAGAGGCAGCTGTCTGCAGGAGGACCACTGCTTCACTCAGCAGATTTTCCAATGTCTCTCAGTAGGTTATTCACTGCACTTCTTTCAGAAAAAGCAGCTTCTGACTTCACATGATACTCCCAGGCAGCCGCACCCTAAAAGACTGGAAGAGTTAATCTACTCTGTCATCATTAGTACTGATAAGGATTTATGGCTGACCTATCAGAGAAAAAGCTAACAGTGAGTGGGAACAAATTCATTGTGCTTCCTTCAGATATTTAATAAACAAAGGAAACCAAACTCTGACCTTGATGGTCATTAAAGATACCACAATGCCTAACATTTCTTCTGAATACTTAATTTATGCAATACGTATTACTGAGTTTAATTATATTTCAGAGTATTGCCAAAGTTGGAAAACTCAATCAGGTATTTTTCTTTCTTGATGACCTGTGATGGGTTAACCTTGGCTGGCTGCTAGACACTCACCCGGCTGCTCTCTCATTCCCCCCCCTCAACAGGACAGGGGCAGAAAATAAGATGAAAAAAAGCTTGTGGGTCAAGGTAAAGACTGGGAGATCACTGACCAGTTACTGCGATGGGCAAAACAGTCTAGACCCGAGGAAAAGTAATTTTAACTTATTGCCAATTAAAGCAGAGTAGGATGGTAAGAAACAAAAAAACTAACCCACCTTCCAACACTCCCCTTTTTTTCCCCAGGTTCAACTTCACTCCCGACTCCTCTACCTCCTGCCCCCTAGAGCGAGCAGGAGCAGGGCGATGGGGAATGGGGGGCTGCGGTCAGTCCCCCCCAGCTCCTCCCTGCCGCTCCTTCCTCCTCACGCTTCTCCCTGCTCCAGCCCGGGGCCTCTCCAGGGGCTGCAGGGAAACACCCGCCCCAGCGGGGTCTCTGCCGGGGCCGCAGGGGCCTCTCTGCCGGGGCTCTGCCTGGAGCCCCTCCTGCCCTCCTGCCGCTCTCCCCTCGGGGCTCGCAGGGCTGTTTCTCCCCCTGTTTCCCTCAGCCCTGGCTGCCGGGCAGCGCTTTGCCCTTCCTTACCCAGGCTTTCCCCGAGGCGCCCGCCCGGGGCTGAGGGGCTCAGCTGTGCCCTGCGCTGGGGCCGTTGGAGCCGCCTGCAACCGGCGACTCCTCACAGGGGCTGCCTACTGCCCCCCACCAGCACCTCCCCATGTAAAACCCGACCAAAATTAAAACCAGAATGAAGCTGCATAATTCCCTCTAAAAACAATCTACTATTGTTTGCATTTGAATTTTGTAGATGAAAAATAAAGCTCCAGTAACAGAACAAAGCAATAACTGCTAATGAGCTGGAAACTTCAGGAAATGGACATAAGCTTTCTGTGTCCCTGGGTTATTTATCAGAGGGCAATAGCCACACTAAGAACCAAAGAATAATTTATTAGCGTAAATTCTTTTTGTTCTAAGAATAAACTGTAGACTTTGCTTAGGCTGCAACTTAACCAGTTGATTTGGCTGACCAAAAAAAATCCTGACATAAACAAACCCCCAAATACCCAAAGAACCCTTGAATTACACAAATATGATTCCTGTTCTGTTGTAATGGTGTCTTCCTACATGCACATAAAGCTTGAAACCAAATTATATGAGTGTCTATGGACATCTATGAAAATGCTTCAGGTTTACTCTGTTAAGAGAGATCTTTAAAGTCAAATGAGTTATTCTTTATGGTTGTTTTTTTTGGCACTAAGTATATTCTGATGTATAGACTTGCATTAGGATGTAAATTGAGACAGAAGCAAAGTTAAAAACTTCAGTGTTTCATAAAAAGAGATTCAGATTTCGAATGCTAAATGAGACACAGTTTCTTCATGTTTTCAGAGAACACCACAAGATACCAGAAGTCAGTGGGACACTCTCACAATCTTAAAACATCCGCAAGGCTCTCAGGTTAGTGACCTAAAACACAGCACCCCTACAACAGCATCTTGTTCTTCTCCAACTACTTCTTATTGATATTTTCCTTTCAACAAGCCTTCCATCTTGTCTTGATATCAGTAATATTTACTTACAAAGTTTTCAAAATATTTTTTAACACTAAAAGGAAAGCAAGTTCAACATCTTTTTACCTTCCTAGCTACATATATTATTCTTATTACTGTGCCTCAGGAACTTATTTTTAAATGTGTCTACATGCCTTAAGATGAATACAAGAATGAAATGTGTTTTCAAAAGAACAGTTCAGGTGACCAACTCAAATGACACACAAAAGTTAGCAGAAGCAGATGGAGAATTTCTGCTCTCTGTTCATATATTTAGATACTTTGTGAAAAAGGCAGTCCTCAGAGCCACCTCCTGAAAACCAGACTCTACCCACCTCTGTAATACTTAGATTGCAAAGTGGTCACAGAGCCACTGAAAAAACTAAGCTTTTGGAGTTCTTTGGTTTCGCTTATTTCTATGCATACACCAGTATTCATAAATCTATATACAGAGTCATACCTGATGTTTCTATAAATCTGGATGTTAAATCCCCTAGATGTAGTAGACCCAATGCAGTAGATCTGTGGCACTGTAAATTGCACATAACTTGCTTCTTAAAGAGATTTACAATAGACAAAATCTTTAAATTTGAGCCAGTATAATGATATTTTGCATCCATAATGACAACTAGAAATTCTTTGAGTCTATAATAATAGCTAACCATTTCTACTACAGTGATACTTAACTGAGAGATTATTTTCCTAAATATATTGGAAGAAATGTATTAATAAACACTGAATATATGAATAAAATAGGACAAAACCAAAATCACACTGATTCATTAAGCTAGAGTCATGAAAAGCAGGATTTACTTAACAGTACAGCAGGAAAAGGAATCTCTCTGGTCTTGAAGCCTGATCTGCTCTATATTTTACAAACCTATGTTTCCAAACTACTTGAGCTACATTCCTTTGTTTCTCATATTTAAGATGCGTTAAGACCTTAGTCTTAATGTTAAACTTTAGGCTTTTTGTTTACTGTATTTATTCTCTTATGCTCAAGATATGAAAGGAGAGCAATTATTTTGCTCCTTTGTCATAATTTTTCTAGGCTGGGTAATTTAAGTCTCAACTGGAAAGGAAGACTTTCTATTCATCTGATTATCATGTTTCAACTTCAGTTTTTCTGCATATAGGGCCAGTAACACCTTACTTGGACAGGCAGGTAAGCATTGTCTTTCTCCACGTTTATTTGCTGATAAAATTCCCTTTTAAAAAAATGTGTTTCTAATTTCAAAAAGCAGGACTTGCCTTTTTTTTTTCTTTTTGTCCTATTTCATTACACTTCAACTGTTTCAAGCCTCAGGGTCAACATTTTTTCAAGTGATAAGCCACATTTCCAGCCAAAATATCTCAAATTTTCTTCTTAGCATTTGTTCACACTTTGTTTTAGAGACAAAGTCATTAAAAAAATGTTAATTAACTAAATAAGGAACAATGCTATTATCTTCTCTCCAGACAAGTATTTCTTCTTTAAGCGTAACATATTGCCTCACCTTTAGCCACTTATATCCATTTTATAACATTATGCCATTATCCATTTTTTTCACTAATTGTTTCCTATGGTCCATCGTATCTACTGAAGTAGAGACATGGATCTCTAGAATTTCCTTTGAGTTATAAGAAGTCGACCTTGTGTATTACCTTGCTACATTTAACCTGAAAAAGGAGTTATACCAAGCTGCCCACTAAGAGTTCATTTTACTGTTCCCAGTTATATACCGACATTTTTGTTTATATTCATGTTTAGGGAACTTTTAAAAATTTTAAACATATGAAACAGGTCTTTCTGAACAGTTTGCAACTGATATTTTGTTCCCATAGTCTTTAAAAATTTGTCACAGAAAGACACTAAATGCTACTAAATATAAACAAAACTGTTTTCATATTGAATATCTGATATTTGCAATAAGAAATTTCTAGAAAAGAGCTAAAGTTACTTTCAGTTCTTTCACAGTTGGATACAAATATCTTACAAGGCCTTAAAAATCTTTTAGCCCCATGAATGTGGTTGCTATGTAAATGAAATAATCAAATTCAAGTCCAACTTAAAGGTAGTGTTCTTTGTAGCATATATTTATTTCAATCTATAAGTTAACTTCGTAAGTCACATAAAAGCATATTTGGGCTTGACTAGGGATCACCCAATAGTGATTATTAGACGGTAATTGAGTATTGCATTAAAGTTTGGCACAGCCACAAGGAACACAGAATGAGTAGAAATTCTGCAGAGATAATGGGTAATTTCTAGGAATATGGATCCATTTGGATTCCCTTAGAAGTTTCCCTGTTGATGGTCAAACCACTGAGTTCAAAAACAACATCACTTACATTGGAAGATGAAAGTAAACAAATATAAGCTGATAGATCAAAGTAAAGTGTTGTCTTCACTCAGTTTTGCTTTTCATCCTTGTTATATTTTATGGGTCTGGCTGAACAACAAAAAGTATTCTCATGTTTTGTAAAAGAGCATTAAAATATCTTCCACTAGAATTAGAGCTAAATAAATCTTTTCAAACAAAACAAAACAAAACAAAATAAACTAACCGGCATCCAAATGTAATTACTTTCTAGAATATGCATGAATTTTGCTGATTTTTCTCAATTCTGGGTGAAGGCTTGAGTAAGCCTTGGCATAATACTGAGTCAAGAAAAATTCAGTTGTTGCTCTATTAAAAAAAAAAAAAAAAGATATTAACAAGGAACAGGTGTGTTAATAATATTTTTTAACACTGATCACACCATTACCAGAGAAGCCCACAAAATAATGATAGTTCCTTAAATTAGAAAAAAAGGGAAAACAAAATTTCCCTTCATTGTAGAGGAGTGGCTTACCTGTCTATTTTTTTTATTTTAAACATTTCAGCTTAACAGTCAGAATATCTATACTCAGTTGTGAAATGGCCTAGCAAAATGTCCAGAGCACAAAGTATTAAAATAATGAACTTGGCAAAAGACTAGTAAAACACTTAAAACAGCACTTTGAGTTTCATAATTGCTATCTTTTGCAATGTATACTGAAAGTTACACAATGAGTTTTCATGGTAAAACATTTTTGCTTGTTTTCATCCCATAGTCCCACAAGTACCTGGAAGTCAGGAAGTGAGGAAATCATCAGAGAACACCAGAGCCAGCAGGCATAGTATTGCCACTCAGAGCAAGTAGTATTGACAGGACTGATACAGGAGATTCCAGAACAACATTATAAATATATTTCAAAACAAAACTGAACTCAAGATTAAAACAAACAAAACACACCTAATAAATAACCACCCAGAAAAACAGGAACTGAATCTGTACCTGACAGTTTTGAGACATGTTCAAAGTAAGACTAAGTTCTAATTTACCCTCTATTCTGCCAAAACAAAACACAACCAACTAAGACTTGGAAAAACTGAAATTATTTTGTCAATAATACAGAAGTATAGCTAATAACTGTCTGCCAGTGAAAAGCCCAAACTGTAAAATGATGTGAAAGCTAGAACAAAATAAATTCCAAGTATATAATTCAAGTACAAATGTTATTAATATTTGGAGACACAAATCATTGTAAAATAACACAAAAGGCATGAATTTTGAATAAGTGAAGACAAATACTGTACTTGAATAAAATGAAATATGATATTCACCACCACTCAGTGCATGCAGCTTGAAAGTATGTAATTATTTCTTTATCATAATAAATTACCTTTCGAGTAGATAATTACAAGCTTGTTCATATAAATGAAATAGCGAACAAAAAAAAAGCGCCGTAGTGCACAGAAATTCTGCAAAATGAAGCAATGGAGACTATAATAATAAAAGAACAAAATTCATCAGTCTTAACTGACTACCTATAGTATCTGCAAAATATCACCTTCATGACGGCGTGATTTAGCTACAGGAGATACTGTAGGCATATTTTTTCTGTCATGGACCTGGTATATCAAGAAAATGTTTGGATCTCAGACAGCTCCCCAGAAATCAGGCAAATCATCTGCGTGACCCTTAAAAGGGAACTGAATGTCTATCACCAAATAATGCCTGGAGTTTTGAACACTTCAGTGACTGCATTGGGTCTTGTTATTTCAAATATTTATTTGGTGTGGTCATGAAAATCTTCGTTAGTGCTCCCAATGTACATTTAAAAAATAAGTGGTCCCAATCACTTTCTCCTGTTTGTAGAGTCTACTACTGCTTCTGTATAACCACAGCTTTTTTAAGCTGTTTTAAAAACTTGTGAAGTTGGGTCTGAATTTTATTTTAGTGCTCAGACACTTATAACAATTTTACAACTTTTACACTGTCACTGACCCACTGCAGCCAACTATCCTCTGTATGTTGAAATTGCACATTGAAATGAAATGTTGTGTGGGGATTACCGTCTCCAGCTGTATTGCCTCTTACTGTGTGAACAGCATCATTTTTAGTCCTTTTTTCTTATGATTGCATACCAATCTCAATAGTCTCAAAAAGGTCAATTGATCTGGATGGGAATGTCTACTGATGAAAGAGAATTATCATTAATCTTTGTTTTAAAGACAAAGTCGTAATTTTTTTTTTTGTTATGCACCTGCAACCTCTACATATTCAGTATTAATGAATGCATGTATATAAATTTAGATAACACTGAACACTTAATTTTGGTTTTTTTTTTTTTTTTTTTTATTATGCCTGACATTTCAGAATCCTACTGAAAGATACACATCTGCCATAAATAATAGGCATAACTCAGATCTCACAATGGACTAAAAGCAGAAATCACAGAAGAATACAAAACGAAAAAATAAAGGAAGAAAGAGTCCCTGAAAGCAGAGATGTACCAAAACCACATTTTATTTTTACTTTCTTCATTTTTCTCATTACAATTTTTCAGAGAGAGAACTTCTGCATATTAAAAAAACCCCAACAGAACAGCCCTCCTAGCAAAATTACAGTCAATCTGTGTAATTCTGGAATATGCATCCATTCATATTTTGCCTATATTTAGTAGATATGGGATTTTCCACTCCATCCACCCGATTTTCATCTACCATCTCTCCACACCACATTGGTATTGTTGGCTAATAACACACAACAAAAACTAAATTATGTCTAAATCCTTTCTTTACTTTTAAAAATAGAGAAAATTTTAAAATACTGTTGTAGTTGGGTTTCGGGGGTGGTGGTATTGTGTTTTGTGGGTTTATTTTTGTGTGTATTGCTTTATGTGCCAGATACATTGCTGATATGTGTGTATTGCTTTATGGGGCAGATATATTGATAATCAATGCCTTACTTCTAACTGGTATCTTAAAGGATTTCTGAAGAAAAGTCTCATTGTAATTTATTCAGGAAGAAGCATAAAAGTAATAAATAATTTTAACATGCTTTCTTATAATACATGTGTACATACATTTCTTATTTTCTACCCAAATATTTTTCAATTGAACTTGGTGCTCCTATTTGTAGAAATAGATCCTTAGCATTTGTCACAATTGGACCCTAAATGCTAAGTATGATCAGCTTTTATTTTGGATAAAATCTCCCCCTACCCACATCCCATAAGAAGGCTTTTGGCTATTTCAGAAATACACATAGAAGATTGCACAGTGTCAAAGAACCTTGATTACACCACAGTATTTCTCAAGAGGTGTCACTATCAGGAATAACAATATTTATGAGGGGGAACAAATGGTTAGATAAATAATTAAAATAGGGACCTTTTAAGGAATAAAAGGGAAATACTTTTTTCATACTTCACAGTGCTCCCTGTCCTAGAAAACAATCTTAATAAAAAACTAAAGTGTAACATGAATTTTGACATTTCTGTGTAGTTTTTTTGAAAAGTAACATGAACAAGACTAAAAAGCTACCTTGTGAATGTTGATGCAAGCTTCTGATGCAATCCTTATGTGTGTCTGTCACTGTAGCTATGAAAAAAATCTTTTTACTTTTTCTAAAAGAATGAGTGACAACTTTTAGTTCACAAATTTATTCTTATGTGCTTTAATTATTCAGAACCATCATATACAGCAAGAATGGAAGCAACCCATAAAAAGGATTTCACTGATACACAAGTAGTAGGTATTTAAAGAGGAAGACACTGACTTATTTTTTACAGTTTGTTTCACCACCACTTTTTCACGCAGTTGAACCAACCTATTCTACTTATGGTGAGTGCATCTCTCTATAATGTGTCTTTCTGGTAACTGCACAAACCTCTCCGATAGTATGAATCAGTATGATGAATCACTAGACATTTTTATGCAAAAAAGAAACACATTGAAAGTATCAGAGTAACTTAATTCTGTCCATGTGAATACTTCTACTGTAATTTTACTGTGTCATTGAATGAGACCTACTGGATGCTACTAGTAAATTTTTTATGTTCCACTGCTGTATTTCCTTTCTCTCACATTTAAAAAACCTCTGTATTTAAATGGATCAGAAGATACCAGATGGTTTATGCTGCATAGTACTTTTCAGGTCAACAGAAATTAAACAAAAACATCTGCATGAAATAAAGTTTTACTGGATTTTGTCAGCAGAAAAAAAAATCTCTGGCAGATGTAGAAAGCTTAAAAACTGACTAAGAAGCCAACAAAAGTTCTGGGGAGACATATTAGTGGGCAAAGTGAAGCTGAAATGCTTCAACATGCATAATTATCACAGTACCTCACATGGTTCTGCATTTTTTCACCTGATAGGTGCTTAGTTATGTGATGTTTTACACAGTCATGTAATAAACTACATGGATGCTTTGAAAAGCTTAAACACCAGCAGAAAATCATTGAACAGTGTGCCAGTTTCAGGAGCGTACTGCAGGACATTTTGAAAATTGAATTAATGAACTATTTAAGCCAGGGTGTCTTCATTTGTGACTTAGAATCACATTACAGACAGTAGAAAAAAGTTGAAGCAACTTTTCCTGCCCTTTTTCTCAGCTACGTGAAGTTCAGCTTAGAACACTGGACTGCTTTGAAAAGAGTGTCTCAAGGCAGCATTACCTGTGGTTTCAAGTTACCTTATTGCAAGACAAGTTTATAAGGTAAGGACAGAATTTAGTTTTTGAAGTTTTACAGATCTGCAAAAGACAAGCAAGGTACAACTTATGAGACTCTGGCACCAGAAGTCTGTCACCAAATAATATGAAAATAAGTAACAATTTTGATTGGTTACCTAAATGCAAATCTGACTTCGAGTTTTACATTTGTCTATCTATGAGACAAAGATAGTGTCTGTAAAAATAACATCTTAACGGGAAAAAGAAAATCTAATAATTAAAATGCCATTTAAAAAGAAAATGCTTCTATAACCCTAACACCACTTGTAATCAATTATAAAATTCAGTGAAACAGAGACAAAGGAGATGCATTCATTAAATCTAAAAAATATAGGACTGGACGTGAATCTAAGAAGTCAACACACTTACTGGGTAGAGCAAGGGAGGACAAATGGGCAGTATTTAGACTTTGATCTCCAGCACAGATGATTCCAGACAGCTTCTACATAATGTGAATGAATGCTTATTATTATCACATGTAGAAAGTCTTCCCTAATGTAAAAATTTTTTTTTTCCCTTGAAATTTGAGTTCATTGTTTCTTGTTCTGTTACCAGTAAACATGGAGAATACTGATCATTATTTCTTCTGCACCAGCAGTTCTCAGTGGGTTGCTATGCACCAACATGTTGTGACTACAAGCACATGTACAGTCAGCCAATAGCACCAACAGTGGAAATACTATTCCATAGCTACATTTCAAAACATCCTTATGTCCAGATTTCAGATTTTTTTGCTTCAGACTAAACAAACGTGGTTCCTCCAACTTTTTCTTAGCATGTGATAGTTTCAAAACATCATTCTCACTGTGTTCATCTATATTCATTCTAATTTGCTTTCAACTGAAGTATAATGCTCTGTTTCATATAAATTTTGTAGCCTAATTTGCCTGCAGTCTCCACCAATTTATTGCACTCCAACTTCTCCGGTGTATGTGGGCCAAAGAAATCCTTTCTCTGTGCAAGGCAAGAATTTAATAGTAGATGAACTGAAATCTTAACAGTCTGATCAACTATTACAAGCCCAGATTTAATTGTTATTATGAAGAAAAGACTTGTTACATAAAAAGTCCCCAAAATAATAACACAATTAAACTTAATATACTTCCTTCTATTCTGTCCCTTAGTCTCTGATATTAAACTCGTCCTTCCCCTGTCCCTTGGGATTATGTGAATGAGTGAATGGCTTCTTCCTCCTCACTCTATGACCCTCTATTTCTTCACTGATCCACATGTACACTATATATAAATGTACACTATAAAGCATGTTTCACATGTGTTCCTTCTCTGATTCCCAAAACTGGTTTTGCCAAGGCTGCCCCCAATCAGTAATGGCCCACTGGTGAGCTCTTCATAGCCTTGGGGATTCTGGTATCACCATGTGCCTTTACTGGAGGGCTCCTGCTGTCATCTGATGCCTGTACTCCTTTATCTTGCATTTTCATTCTTGGGTCATAGAAAGGACATTCTGCATTGAATAACTACTTGTTACTATTGTTTATTAACTAGGTGTTGCATCACGTGATCATGTCATGCTAAACTAAAACTGAGTAGATTAGGTAACAGTGATCTGATTATTAGACAGTTGCTAACATAGTTAAACCAAGCTTCAGGCAAGCCTAAAGCAAGTCCAGGCAAAGCAAACCTGCAAGTCCTAGTCTGGAGACCTTGCAGACTTAACATAAAAGCATGCAACCAGCTATTAGCAACAGTAATCCTTATTGTCTACGTAATACTACAACTGAAATATTACCAGAAATAAGAAGAGTCAAATAATCGTCTCTCAGCTATATTGTATATGATGTCTGTCTTACTACATTCAAGAATACAGTTCTATATTGCTTATGCTCACTGCTTATCACATTTAAATATATGATTTGCCACATATAAAAAACAAATAAAGCCCACACATTCTTGGTCAATAATCAGTTTATAAGAGCTCCAAGAGTGTTTTAACCAGTAATTATTTAAATGATTGGCTCCAAAGTACACAACTCATAAGTCTCTAGAAAGGAATGTCGTTACATTTAAGCAATATCTATGCTAGGAAAAATAGCGTCATACTCTGACTGCAATGATCTTCTTATGCAAAAAGATGCAATGAAATTCTGGCATAGCTTTCAATAAAGACAGAGTTTCTTGTAAAGTACTTTTACAACTGTCATTAAAAGCTCCTTTAAGTAGGGAACCTTACCATCATTGTAAAGAAACCCCAGTATTTCCCATTCCCTGCCAAAAGCAAAAAACCCACCTGAGACCTGTTTACAAACTTATCTATCTTCTCCTATGTGATTATTTGAGTGAAAACAAAAAGATGAGCTCTTGTGGTGGTTTGACCTTGGCTAAATGCCAGGTACCCACCAAGTCGCTCTATCACTTCCCCCCCTTTCCCCTTTTTTTCTCAATAGGGCAAAGAAGGGAAAGAAAATAAGATAGGAAAACAAAACAACCCTTGTGGGTAAAACAACAGCAGTTTTAATATAAGCAAAGCGAAGCAAAGGTCCGCGCACGGAAGCAAAAAAAAGAAAACAGATTTATTCTTTACTTCCCATGAACAGGCAATGTCGGGCCTTCTCAGGAAGCAGGGCTCCAATACGCGTAGTGGTTGCCTCGGAGGACCAAGGGTGACCCCACCCCCTTCCTCCTTTCTCCCAGCTTTATACTGAGCAGACGTCATATGGTATGGAATATCCCTTTGGTCAGTTCGGGTCAGCTGTCCTGGTTGTGTCCCCTCCCAAGATCTTGCCCACCCCGTCCCACTGTGGGGGGAAAATGTCAGAAAGAGCCTTGGTGCTGTGTAAGCACTACTCAGCAGTAGCCACACCACCAGTGTGCTATCAACACCCTGCCAGCTCCCAACACAAAACACAGCACCATGAGGGCTGCTACAGGGGAAAACCAATTCTGGCTCAGCCAGACCCGGTACAGCTCTGTATGATTTCTTCAAAGATACTTAATATTTAACTGCATTAATTGAGGTCCAAATTGTACTATCCACTTACCAAAGATTCAAGGGGTAAATACTTGGCTATATTATTCAGTTGCTGAACTGAATGTTGAACACGATATCCTGTATTTGTATTACACAAGGATGCATGGCTTCCATTGTTGGTTGTTGTTTGTTTTTTAATCTGAAATTAATTTTATTCTCTAGTGAGTCAATTTAGCTCCTAAAGATACTTCTAACAAACAAACAAACAGGGTTTGGTTTTCACATTTCTTTCCTCCTAAAGTAAAATTCAGATCTGACAGCTGGAGGTTAGAAAGGGATTTCTTTTTCAGATGCAATTCGTAGAAATGTGTGGATGATTTTTACCTTCCTTTGTATTTAACAAATCTTCTGGCAGTGCAAGATCTTAGTGCCTCAGGTATATTCACCATGTCTTCAACCCTTGCTGCTTTCTTTCTATAGCACATAATGCCCATGACTTTTGCTCTTTTACTACAGGTTTTAAATTTGTTAAAGAAATGCCATAGTAGTATTATTGGAGAGTGTTTTATGTTCTCTGATGGTGTGCGAGTGACCTAGCAACTTTGTTAAATTACACCTTTCATATGTGTTGGCTGACAATTGCACTGAAGTCCTTTCTCTTATTAAATTTTCATTATTTGTGGCTTCTTTGGGCCTGATTTTTATTTACTTCAGGTCTTTTTTTCTCACCATACTGGCCAGCATCCTTAAGGTGAATTAGACACCATTTCAAGCCCACATACATTACTACATTAGTACAAGTGGGTTTAATGTAAATTTTCTTTTATGTTTATTTAAATGCTACCTTTAAATAAATAAATAAATAAACAGCTAAACAAGAAACACATACAGAAATCAAATGGAAGCCAGCTACAATTTGAAAATAAAACGTAGGACTTTTAAGTTACTTGAAAGTATTAATAAAAATTATTTCAGAACAACTGAAAGGGGAATCATCTATGCACTTATTATTATATTTATGACTGTTTATGCTACAGAAGCTTATCTTGCTTTAGAGAAGCTATTCAATGCTGTGCAAAGTCCAGACTCAAAGTAAAGTGTACCACTGAGTAAGAGTAACCAAAAGACCAAGTATGTTTAGCCAGAGTGGCAAATAAATCAAAACAACCTGTCACCATTTTCATTACTGAAAAGAGTTTGCTACCTTTAAGTACAGAAGAAAAGGTAAAAGATCTACCATGTTTTTCCTGGGCTAACATAGGTTTTACCGAACAGTGCCAAATTATGATCAACCAGTACAGAATAGGAAGTTATTACATGGATAATCTCCATCCCCAGACACAGACTAACATTTGTCCTTTCCACAGGAGCATTTTCTACATATGCAGGAAGTGGTTTTTTTCTTTAATATCTTCCAAGACCTCCTATTCCTTCATCTTTTTGACAGGAGTTCTAGGTAACTGCATATACTTAAGATCTTGATGCTTTATTTTGAGTACATTTTAATTACATTATTCTTAAGTAAATATATTTTATCTGTAATTGCTTTCTAAACGATGGGGCATTATGGGTCAAATCTACTTAATAGACTGTATGGAAATATTAGATTCTTTGCTATTGTAAAACATGAGGTCTGACTATGTGACTATAATAGGCTAAAACATAAGCTTAAATTCAACAAACTAATATTGCTTTGGTACTCCTCTTTGAGAGGCTCATACATAAAGGGAACAGCTAATCCAGACAGACTGCTGTCTGCAGAAACAGAGTTTGAATTCAAAAGCAGCTTTAGAAGATAATATGAAAATGATTCACTGAAAGGGAAAGCTGTAAGGAGTATAGTGCTATTCTTATACAAATAAAACCAAAACCAAACACTGTGAAGAAAAATGTACTTCAGGAATGATCACAAACTAATTTCCACAGGGGAAAAAAACAGTCTACTGACTAATTACTAAAAGGAAGAAGAGTCATCCTTCCCTAGGCAATGGAGGCTTTGGAGAGCCACTCATAGTCCAGTCCCAAGAGATAAATGCCTAACATGTGCCATTAGTTAAACAGGTCCAGAAACAGTGGGATGAAGTACTTTTGGAAAACAGGATCAGAACTACAGCTCAGAAGGGATGGTGCTGTGATTGTTCATTGCATGATACCAGCAAACTTGTTTCAAACTGGTAAAATAGAAATCAAACTGTGCAAAATTTTTCCCATGATCTGTGCATGTTGGAAGACAGCACATACATCAATGGCAAAAATAATTACCATTTCTATATCCTTTATTTAAAAGTAAACTTAAAAAAACCCCTGGCAAATAGTAGCATTTTCTCATCATCTTTATAGCCCACTCACAATTCCTGGCTATCTGCTACGAATTTTTGTAAGAGGAATAAAATTTCTAAAGCAATCCACAATCATCATCTAAATCGGAAGCCATAAGCAAAATACGTAGACTAATATCATCTATACTTCTGTGTTATATGTGTGACCTCGTAAATGAATAAAAATTTAAAGAAAGCATATCACAATTCCAATGAACACTTTCAGCTGTATGAAAGTAATTTTATTTTATTAGAGCTGTTATTTTCAATATTTTTCTATTACAGTACTTAACTCATGTTTTGCATGTAGACCGACTACCTCTGCATGTCACATACTGTCCTCTGTATTAATTTTGCTAATTTTCAATGAATTACAAAACGTGTTAATTAAAATTTTCTCATGTTACTGAGTAGACAACATAACCTGCTTACCTTCTTAGAAAATTAACTGAATTGAAGCATCTGTTTCACTGAAAATAATTACTGTTTTCAACAGGGACAAAACATTCAGGAAATACAAAATGATGAATGTAGCATATTTATGATACAACAGTGTAATTACTTTACTTAGCAAAACATTACAAGAAGATTTACTTTTTCCTTCTGAATTAAATGTCCAAATGAAGTTATATTTTACTCTAAGCACTTCATTAATTTTGGTAATTATTTCCTTTATTAAATTCCTTCAATATTCTTATTTGATTCTGAATGTTCACTAGTGCTTGTTACTTAAACATCACAGTAGTAATAAGTCATAAAGGTCAACTATGAACTAGAAGCAATTAAGACTCCTGAGTGCATTATGCTTCTCATAGACCATATTGCTCGACATTATCATATGTTAGTTATACTCAGCTAAACATACCCACATTCTGACTGCGTTACTTTGACAGCTCCCAACAACAAGCCTAGTCCAGATAATTAAGAAAGCACTGCAATAAATAAAGAGCCTTTAGGTTCATCCTCTAACACAGTGGACATTTGTAGGTCAAATCTGCCTCCTTCCTCAAATAATATTAATGATAAAGTATGAAATGGAGAAAGGCAGGTAAAAATTGATTGGAATTCTACATTTATTAGAGTGGGTGGATAAGATAAAAGGAAAGGGAAGCATATTTTGTTATTTATATCTGAGGTTGAAGCCATGTTTAAAAAACAGAAAAAAAGCAAACAAAACAACTCCCCATCCAGGTACTGGAGCATTAGCTGTGCTGTGCAGAAAGCTACTTCTCCTTATCACCAGAAGTGTGTTCTTCATTTAAAGCCTTCACTGGGTGAATAATATTATTCAGCCATATTTTAAAAGACATTTCAGAAAATGGAAGCAATACTTGGACACTGAGTTCTCTCATTCTGCAGATGATCTAGAATGATGCCACCAGTAGTCTGTCCCACATACCCTAATATTTGTTTTAAATTGATTTATTTCTGTTATTGAATATACTAACTGGTGATGATTAGAGCATAAATTTATCCATTTGCCTCTTCCTTTAGAACCAACTTTTTTCCAGACTTCATTGGATACTCAAACTCTATATCTGTCAGACATTAATTTTCCCTTTCTTTGCAGTTCCTACAAACTAGTTACAAATTGTCAACACAAAACTCAACCAACACAATAAAAATTGAGAAGAAAAGCTAATCTAAAACCAACTAAACATTAAAACAAAAATGCTTTCAGTGGAATATTCTTGGAGTTTTAGCAAATAAATAAAAGCCTAATTCTTAATGTCATAGAAGCTGCTACTTTTTTTTTTTTTGTAAGACAATTTATGCACTTAAACCTACTTCTGAAGGTGATTCAAATCAGCATTAACATCATACATTCAAAGTACATTATTATACTATGCAAGGCACTAAAATATTATGCCAGTGCAAAAAATAACAAATTTGAAGTGAAAGTTAATACATTTCTCTCTGCCCTCTTCACACCCTGTTGTTTTTATAACAGAAGCTTTAAAACAGTATGAAATAGCAGCCATTTTATCTTCGAAAGCATCATTATTACTGTAGAAGATTCCTGAGATGCTTAAATGAAGAAAGGTTTTATATATAGGTATGTAGTTCTGTATCATACTACCAACAGTATTAACTGATCAGGAATCAGTAATGAAACCATACTTGTAGCCAGACCCAGTACACATAGTCAGTAATATGACTTTTTATACCCTTCAAATTCAGAGATTCCCTCAAAAAATTATCATCAGTGAACACATGAATAGTCAGCACATTGCTGTACAATCCTTTCAGATTCTTCACCACATTTATGGCCCCTGGGTGTAGTTTGTCACTCTGCCAGAACTGTACCTGCCATACAAGTTACTAAAGAGGAGGCGTCAGCGCTCAGTAGCTGGTGACCGTCTGTTGCTTAAAATCCTGTATCACTGCCCTGTGTCTGTCACAAGACTTCAGATGAGGGTTTGCTTTAGGTCATCATGCTAGGTAGGTGGGGACACTTGAGTGAGGAGGGGACATACACTTCAGCATCACCTATGAGCTCACAGCTATATACTTACAAGCCCACTCTGTCATCTGCTTTCACAATGGATTGGTGTCTCCCTATGGGTTAATCGTACAAAATTCTAGGTTGTTTTCATTTGCAATTTGTGCTTTTTGAGGCACTGAATTTTGACTATTTACAACATGTAAGTGAAGCAAAGCTAGTGCCCAGTTTGACCTTTTCTCAAAGTCTGATTTTTTAAGTTATACTAAGGATATGAAGAAACCAGCATTTTAAGCAGCAAATAAATTAAGAAGCGTATGAGGTTAAACAGTATTACTTCAGTGTAGAAAGAGATGTCTGAATTAGTCACTGGTGACTCCCTGGAGAACAAAGAAATTATACCTGGAATGACTACACACTTTACTTTCACATCTTCATTTAATTGATTTTAGTTTAGAGTTTTCTTTGGTATTTTCAGAATAATGTTTGAGAGCAGACCCCAGAACACTATTAGAATCTGTATGCAAAATCCTCTCACCTCCAAAAAAAACCAAGGCAGATGATACTATGTAGATCCTTAACCACAGCTAATTGTTTTACTCCATGCAACATAAAATGGCATAATTCTTTCAACCCAACAGTCAAATGTATTGAAAATTAATTTAAACCAAGGAATTGGATTGACCAAAGGAAGAGTTTTATTATTGTAATGTGGACAATAATGAGGATCATAACAGCACTTAAGATAATCTACGATCTGACTGGAATCATTACTTGGAAGAAAAAGGTCAAACAAATGTTTCTAAAAAAAATAAGAAGAATAAAATGAATTTTTATTCTTTAGCAAACTATTTGCAACTCCAAAAATAGTATTACAATGGAGTGGTGGTTCTATGCTAAATAAGGCAGTTCCAGTATAAAAGACAATACCTGACTCAGAAAAGATGATGTTGATTTTCTTTTGCCAGTGACCCCTCAGTGCTGTGGGTATTCACAAAGGCACAAATAAAAGCCCACTAAACAGTCTAATTATTTCAAAGATTAGAAGGAATGCATCAAAGCCTAGTGTTGTCCATGAAGCCAAAACATATCACAATCTTGCAGTAACTAGTCTTGTAAAGCTAGGATGCTTGGAGAAAACTATCCATTAAAAAAAATAAATAATATAGGAACATACATACTCATCTGTAAGAGTTCATGATAGACAGAGGGTTTAGCAACATTGCCAGAAAAATAAATTCAACTTGCCCTTCGTAATTAATACTTATTACTTGTCAAGCTGACAAAGATATGTCAGAATAAATAACAACAAAAAGACTCCTAATTGAAATCAAAACAATTTCTTACATCCAGGTGCTTGATGTGAGGCATATTAAAGTTATGAATGCTTTGCATTGCTCTAGTGACTGGTCTGCAGTTGGGTTGCTCGTGAAAGTATTGCTAAAATACTGTGGCAATGATGACCAAGAACTTTGTAAACTGATTTGACAGTGATTGTGAAAGTAATCAGTTCCATTCACACTCTGATAATCAAAAAAGATAGAATTTATATTTTGTGAAAACCAAAATAAAATAACCTAGATGTTGCCTCTGTACAGGCAAAGAAATGATGAACATAATACAGACTCACTAAAAGCTACATTCTCTATTACTAGAACAAAGTTGCAAATCAATGTTAGTTTGCTATCATGTTATGAAGCAAATAGAGCGTTTATCAAAGTAGTTACGTGGTAGCCTGTTATTTAAAAATAACATCAGAAGTCCCTACTGAAGTTTATAAAGAATCTTCATTGATAAATGTCCTTAGAGAAAAAGTATGATATGTCTGATGATCTTTTATATCTTCTTTACTTTTAGAAGAAGAGAAGGTATTTTGGTTTTTACATTTTTTAACATCTGAAAATATGTTGATTGCCATAATTTAATTTTGGTTTCCACACCTGTTTGTGTAGTTATCACCATTCTGGAACTTGCTCAGAATTCAGCCTCAGAAAGCCCCTTTCACTTTAATGCTTTACACAGTTATGCTGGAACTTCAGAATCTTTTTGTTCGCAGCTCTTATTGTGTTCCTCAAGAGAGGCTTCTTCCTTCCTGAATTCCTGCTTCCAGAACTTCACAGTAGTTTTTGGGGCCACAGTATTTTATAGTTCTTAGAAATGGCAAAAATGGTCATCTCCTGTTTCTTTTCACTCTTTATCATTAAAGATTTTCACTCTTTATCAAGAGCTGTGAAGAAAAATAACATTATTTCCAGTTAATGTGATTATCCAGTGGCCTGAAATAACTAGTAGCTTGTGTGTTTAATAATTTACTTTGATTCTTCTAATTTGTCTGGCCTACATCCATCCTTTCAAGTTTGTTATTCAGCAGTTATATGCTCTGTCCAAACAGTAGTAAGTTTGCTGACTTGATCACTGGATTGTATTAAATAGAAGATAACATTTTGAAATACGAACTAATAATCATAAATCATCACAGCTTTAAAAAAAGTGTGTGTGTGTATATATATGTGTATGATAGCAAAGTATATAATAACAATAAAAACCTGATGAAGGGGAAGTAAAGAAGATGGAACCAGACTCTTCTCGGTGGTGCCCACCAACAGGCCAAGAGGCAACGAGCACAAATTGAAACACAAGAGATATTCAAAACCTGATGGGACACAGTCCTGATCAACCTGCTGTAGCTGAATCTACTTTAAGGTAGGAAGATGGACTAGACAACAATTCTGTGATTCTATTCAACTTAGGGTAATTATCTGAAACAAGTTATAATTTGTTTACTGGCAGTGGCAGTGGTTTGATGATTCCTTAGTCATTGAGGACAAATACATTAAAAAGCCTACGAAGACAAATACACTAAAAAGCATAAGAAAAGGTCATGGAGAAGTAGAAACAAAACAAGAAAAGAACGTGGAATGCTCTACAGTTGTCTTAAGGAAATGATACTAGGGAAATAAAGTATAGGGGTTTATGATGATTTTTTTTTTTTTTTTTTTTTAAGAGGAAGCTTCCTGGACAGGGGGGAAAAGATTAAAGAATACATTTGTTTGCAATGGAAATAAAAATTGATGCATTTGTCAAACACTATTATTATCAATTTCATAAAATGCCCAGAAGATCAAACCATTTTTTTTATACATACAACATCAACTTTTAGCAATCTATACAAGGTATACCTGAATTTGTATGTGTGAAAAATTATTACAGTTTGGGGGAGCTGAATTTAAGTAGCCAAGACCAAAGCACAGTTTTAGACCCAACATTACTAACCTACATAATTCTTAAATCCATAGGTGAGTGGATTATTTTACTGTGTTAATGGTCTTAATGAAAATGCATCTGAAATCAGCCTCTGATTCATGTTTAAGGTTATCAAACTGACCCCAGTAAAACCTGGGGTTTATTGCAATGTTATCTGCTAACATTTCCTTCAACACAAAAGAAAACTGGAATGCCTGCTGAAGGCTGGTAGTTCATGACTGCCAATTTAATGAATACCACAGGGACATGAATGCACAGTTTCACAATTAGTCTTTTATTTTTCTGGGAAACAAAAGAATGGGGAGTTCTTCCCTATTAGGAACAGCAGGAAAACTTAACTCTGTCCTACTCATGTCAGAGAGGTGCCTCTCCAGTCTCATCAGGAGAAGTGCCCTCTTCATCAAGAAAACTGCATGAAGCTTTTTTTAAATCAGCCCCCTTAGAGGGAATCTGACTACTCCCCTGTATGTATTGGTCTAGCAATATTTCTACCTTTTTAGTTCTTAAGTGTCCCCAATGCAGAGGACACTGTGCCAGCAGAAACAGTCAAAACCTTCTGAACACCAAAAATATATGAAAATTTAAATCAGATAAACAGCAACAATGAAAACATACTTTAAAGGATTTGGGTTTTTAAAAATTGCTAGTGCATCATGAAAATCTATCTGCTAGGGAAGACCAGCATGCACAGTGTTATGAAGCACACAGTCTTTTAACCATACATATTTCTTTTCACATACTGGATATACAGGAGCTAATCGTACACTTGGCAATTTTCTCTCAGAAATCTCGAGAAAAAAAATCATTACAGCAGGTTCAGACAGCAGAGCCCATGGACATCTGTAACAGGAATTAGGCCACTTACTGTCACGTGGTTATTCACATGTTGATGTTTTAGGAAACCACAGTTCCTGGGAAGCACACAATTACTCTGAGATAAGTGTAGAATGCTGCTGAGCTAGTATCCTGTCCTGCTCCATCCCCAACCACTGCTAGATTAAAAGACCAGCATTCAGGAATGGTAGTTCCCTCATTCAGCTGTACAGAGGGGGTAGCGCAGGGTCAGGAACGAGGTAGAAAAATACTTGAGAGCAGGGACCATCCCCTTTTAGCAACAGCCTGTATTTATCTTGGCTTAAAGTGAAACTAGACTTAGAAACTAACTGAAGATAATTTATTTGTAGGTAGTTCAAAGGTATTCAAAATTCTGTTTTATCTAGGATGTCATTACTGATCGTTCATTGCTATTATTTTTACACTTGTCTGGGAAATAACAACATGGGAAACCTTAAGTGTTGTGCATAAATTTGTCAAAGAGAGATCAGGGAACTGAATTAAAGAAAATTTTAGACCAACACTTCATTGATACTGGTGGATTAATGCCAAACATTCATTTCAGAAGGGATTCAAAGTGATTTTAGAAGCTACCTTTGCAGGACATACATGATCCACTTGCAGTTCCTCAGCAGCTACTTTGATTTCTTGAAACTGTCATTATAACAACAATAAAAAAATATTTCTTGCAAATAACCTGCTACTATCATTTGTTACTGGTTATTTGCAGTCATAATTCAATTCAGCATTCAATACTGACAACTGCAAGCATTCAAAAATTACAGGAAAAATCATGAGCTTTAGAATATGAGATTTTAAACAAACGCGGCTTCTTTTTCTTGAAGCATGTTTGAGGTTTTTTTCTTAACTACTATTAGTTCATACTTTCAGGCATCTAGAAACTAAGAACTTTTATTTTAGATACAAGTGAGATGAGCCTAGGATCTGAAATTTTGCAAATATCATGTTGAGTGACTTATGCTTACATCTTGAATGTTGACTGAAATGCCAAAACTGTGGTACTAAGTGTATTTACTTTGCAACGAACAGCAGAAATAATATCCAAATTGGTTCACAAGTAAATCTAGCTTGTAGTTTTATGTAACACCATGGGATGATAAAAAACAATAGAAACATACATGAGGCTCTGAAGAGTCAAAGAAAATGCTTTAAAATTAATTGTATATGTACATGTGTATCTATATAGCAATTATTACCAAGTCCAGAGACACTCTGCAGATGGCACAGAACAAGGCCAAAATTTCCCTTCCCCTAGAAACCAAGAACCATTCTATATTAACTGCCTGCTCATGAGACAACCAAGAAATTATACATAAGTTACATGGCTGAGAATCATATGTGCAAATAATAAATATTAATGTATAATTAATTAATGTATCATTCCATTTTAAAAGCACCAAAGGAAATTTAATGAAGCTGTATATCTGCACACTTGTAAAATGTCAAACCAGAATCACAAAACAGGGTACGTTTAACCAGTCTTTTGTGGTTGGAACAAGGAATGGCCACTTGTGATAACAAAAGTAATTTTTATATCTTCTTAACTTTTTTACATCTGCGCAGAACAGATTTTAAGCATTTGGCCCTATAGTTCTGCTAGCATAGATTTGATAAAGAAAAACATGAAAAAGTTTTTTTTTTATTGCAGGAGGACTTACTTTTCTTCACTCATGCTTTGACATATGTTATTGGCAGTAATTGTGTATCATTTTACTACTGGATTTGGGAATGCAAGGTCTGTTCAGGATTTATTTTACCTTAAAAAGAGCACTTAGCACTTGTTCTTTAATAAAGCTGTTTCAAGAAACGTCTGCAAAATGTATCATTCTCTGATATTGAAAATATAAATTATATCATCAAATTACATAAATTAATAAACAAACTAGAAAATAATTTTTTTTTTTCTCACAGCAAAGTGAGAAAGTCTGCTGACAACACTGTTAGTTACCCAGGGTAATTAGGACAAGCGTTGACTGCAGAGAAGTGCAGAAAGACTGTACAAAACCCTGTGATTAGCCGTAAAACATCACATGAAACTGAATGCAGATAAATGTCAAATGCAAGTAAAAGAAATCAATCCCAGCTTCACAAATAAAACAGTAGATCCTGAGTTGCCCATTAACAATTTAAGACCAAGTTCTTAAGTTGTTCATAAACTTCTCCTGAAAAAAAAAATTTTTCTTTTAAAAAATAATCCAAATATCTAATCAAATATGAAATACTAGGATGGGGGGGAGGGGGGGGGAAAGGAGAACAATATGAATTCCTGGGTCATGGAAAGTCTAGATTTTGTAAAACTATGGTATTAAGTTCGTGTTCTATCTTAAGAAGAGTGTAGTAGGACAACACAGAAAAATGACAAAGATCATCAAAGTTATATAAAACTTTACACAGAATGAACAATCTGTGTGGAGAAAAGTCAAATGAGTGAAGACAGATATATCATACCCTGTAATTCATGCATGGCACATAGAGGATAGACAAGGACTGATTACTCATGGCCTTCCAAGAATGAAGGATTATGAAATGAAGCTTGTAGGAACTAGGCTCCAAACAAATAAAAGTAGATGCTACATGGAGTTCGGAAAAAAAACCCCAAAAACTATGGATACATAAAATTTACGTAAATTCAACAGGGAAAATGGCCAAGATCATGGAAGAGAGATCCACTGATGGTGGTAAAGTACATAGATACCACATCCGGTACCTGAGAACACCTAAAGGCTGAGAAAATATTAGAAAAATCTTCATATAGACCTGCCCCATTTATATATTTCTCCCCTAAACATTTGTGTATAGACAGTTCTGGATGCAGGATATTGAGCTCTTGGAACCTTCTGGTGATTATAGATGTAAAATCACAAGAAACCATCATTTTTTTTCAGGCTAAACTAATGGCATCTGATGAATTGTAAACATACTTACAATTATTATTATTTTTGTCTGTATAACAAAGCTCAGGCTTTTGGACAAAGATTCTACTTTGGGTCCATGAAGTTCAGAAATTATATTACAAAGCTGATAATCCTTTCCCCGTTTCACTCTGTTCTCTTTATTAATCACTAATATCTTCCTTAAGGTTTTTTAGTAGAAAATACGAGATGCAAAAAATACCAGATATAAATGAGAAATTTCAAGAAAAACTGTGTCTGCTGTAAAACATGAACTTAAATTGATCTTAAATTGTACTATTTCAAAGCACTTTTACTCATTAGCTGAGCAAACAGCTCAGGCAGCAAGAAGCATGATGCCTGCACACTCTTGTCTCACTGCATGTGAGAAATGACTGATTTCCCAGCCTATTTTTTATTTTATTTACATTATTAAATAGAGTACCCGGATTTTCTGGTCTTAAGCCAATATCCTGTAGGAATACACTGATGAAATAAATATATTTCCACAGAACACTTAAGCTTGGTAGAATCATCTATTCATCATTGTAAATAACCAGAAATTTTCTACCTGGCTTTTCTTAAATTATTACCTGTTATGGTTGGATAAGTATTTTTGCAGTATATTATTAAATTACTGAAAGAGAAAACAGACTGACATGACCAGATGGAATCACATTTTTGTACATTACATAGGTCAGCCTATGGAAGGTCTTTGTGCTGTTAAGAACAGGCACACACATACAAACCTAATGTTACTTAATCTTTGCTAGGTAGGATGAGAGTTCTTGTGGTTCTCCACTGTAGGAAGTTATTCCAGGCCTTCTATGTCAAAGCACAGACTTCCATCATTTACACCTGGATCTACTTTGGAAGAATAAGGCTTGATATCTTTAAGTAATACATTAATACATAATATAAAATGTAACAAGAAAAGAAAATAGTAAAATTAATAATTTCTCAATAGTTTCTAGAAGACAGTGGATTAGATGAAAAGTTGTTTTCCACTGTAATCATATCCCTTTTAACAGATGGCACTTAGGCTAGAAATTCAGCTTGCACTTTCATAGTTGTGCCATACTTTCATTAGTAAAATTATTTAAAATGTAAATCAGTTTTAACCTTTGCAATGTCACAGTTTAATTCTGTTTAGATTTGTAAATTGTCTTCTTCTTGCAGTAGTAACAGGTAACAGCATGAAAGCTGAAGCAAAGGTTCTGGCTTTGGCACTTTCCACTGACACATAAAATGAGATCAGGGAAGAGGTGATCACAGTACAGTAAATGTGTAGGTGCCATTAAAAGGTGGGGCAAAAGTCAAATACTCCAAAATCACAATTTTAAATACAAGGAACTAGTCTGTGTTCTTTCTATAGAATACCTATACTTTATATAACATACAGTGTGTAGAATACAGTTTTAACATGGAAGCAGTTTGACTTGAAGGAACAATTAGTGAAGAAAGAGTATTTGATAAAAGGTTAATATCAAATACATAGTACTATCCATTTATTAGAATTTTTAACAAATAAAATTAGAACACTTTTAGTGACTCTACACACACCACAATGGCCTTGAAAAGATATGGTCTCCTTAACTGGAAAAATTATAAACACTATCAAGGACAATGGTAATATAATGTTTAAAAGTCTAATGGGCCTGACAGGAAACATACTAAGCTTTTTTTGGTTTATTTTTTTCTTTAAAAAAAGTCTAAACAAACAAGCACACCCCCCTTTATAGTCATGGTAATTTTAAATGTCTATATATTGACACATGAGTTTTTAATTTGATTAATATCTTTAATTATATATTAGAATCTACCCAATGAAATTCAAGCATACACTCCCATGAGCTATTCTAGCTATTCTCTTCTATCAGCTACAAACTCTTCCCCCACAGCTTGTTGCAAGTAAGACCAGTGCCCATGCACCCCGTGACTAAAAAACAAACAGGAGTAAGTCTATTCATACAGTCACATAGGGAAGGCTGGTGAGGAAACTGCAGCTAAACCTCCCTCATTTCTGACTTGACCTCTTGTATATGATATATGTTACACATGAGGGAAGCAAATTAACTCGACTCTATTTCTAAGGAATTGAAAACTATTTAAAATGAAAAGAATTGTAGCCTGGGATACCATATGGATAGAAAAAGTGCTATGGTACAGACTGAGGCTCTGATCTATGCATAGCATACAATAAAAGACATAGATAAATATATTCATTCATGTTTATATACTTATTTTTGTGGTTTTATTTTATATTTTCCTCTGTTTTCTGTTACTTGCACCCTAAATGACAGAACTGTACTCATATATTCTGAAAACAAAGCATATAACAAGTATTAATTTTCTTATTCTAAAACTATTAAGCGAAATTAGAATCTTCCATGTGAAGTTTGATTTTGCTACTTACATGGAAGATTTTGTGTATTTGAAAAATACATAAGGAGTAATTTATTTTGGCACACATACATCAATACAACTACTAAAATTTAAATAATATAAGGATATTATGAAAAGACTACACATGCTCTATTCAGTTCATTATGTTTTCTATTCACTTCATTGTGGTTGTATGTAGAAAGCATCATCATTTACTCACAAACATTAGCACTCACTTTTGTACGGTCATGATTTATTGTTAATATATGAAATATCGAGTATACACTGAACCTGTCATATCACTGTAATTTGTTCTATGGGAAACAAAGCAGCATAACAAATAGGTCTATGCATTTTACTATTCATCCAAGGTTTAAAATAATGAGAGGTCAAGGGATGTGTATTTTCTGGTGTTTTACTGGATATATCCAGTAACTGTTAGACAAATGGATGTCAGTAAATAATTTTTTTTTCACTCTTCTGCAGAGAAGCAAGTTCTTTGCCATCCATTGTGCCTACATGCATATATATACACACTGTTGTTGAATCTCTTTAATCTAATGACAGACGTTACTCAATCTGATATAATCATATATGTGGGTACAACTCTCATTTCCCAGACTAGTAATATGAAACATGCCTGTGGTAGTATTATGAACTTTTTCATTAAAATATGAGAACTTCATCAAAGTCAATTGTAAACTGGAAGTGGAGTACATAATCATATATGAAAAAAAGTTAACGTTGAAAGGTATTTATAGAAAGGCTGCAGTTGGCAACCTGTTTGTTTCCATCCTGTTTCAAATGGAAACAAGTTGCCATGGTGCTGAAACTACATGACACAGTGCTGAACAATATTGCACGGACATATTATTACAGGGTCTGGACAGTGTAAAAGAACAACTAACTAGTAGATGAAGTAATAAAAGAGAAGTCAAAACCATAGGCGCATTATCACTGATCAAAGACAGTGGAAGGCAATACTGCAACACTGGCATGTAGCTCTGTGTGGTGGTTTAGTCCCTGCTGGGGTTCAAGACCACATGGCCGCTGCCCTGCCCCCACAAAGAGAGTGAAATACAAAGCCCTGGGGCTGAGATAATACAACAGTGCAACAGCAACAAAACAAACAACGACAGTAACAATAACAGTAATAACAATGAACAGAGCGATATCTACTGATACAGCAGTGAGAGCAGAGAGATGGCATAACACACGCGCTCACCGATTCTCCCGCGCTTGGGCGCCAGGAGGTGACGTCAGCATGGTATTGAATAACCTGGCTAGAGCTTCCCCCCAACTGCTGGGGAAACTTAACCCTATCCCAGCTAAACCAGGACACTGTGACAGCAAAACACCAGCCCCATTCATACAGCATGAGACCTCATGCACCTTGGCATGCAGAGCATCCTGGCTGCATGGTGTTGCAGTTTTGGCCAGAGCAGTTCCAATGCAAGAACTGTTTCCTACTTTGTCCTATTTACATGTTCTATTTAAAATTCTGGTTTAGGGTAGAGTAGAAGTCTGCTAAGGATGACTATCAAGTATAAAAATAATAGAATATCAATATATAATTAGAACAGTAATATATAATTAGAAGATAGAATTAATACCTGTGTTACTGAGTCACAAGCATGGATATCTTTAGAAATACTGTTCCACCATGTGTTATCAGGGAAAATTATCCTCTTCATACTTGCTTGCAAATCATATGCACTTTTTTCATCTGCAGAGACTTACAGAAGTTGTTCCTCAGGAGGAGCTACATTTTCAAAATGGTGCCTGTCCCATTCTGTAACTCCCACCAAGACATATGCAGGTGGTCCATTTGATGCATCTCCACCATCCACTCCTATTTGGCAGGCAAAGGATACAGCATTAAACTGTGACTCTGATGGTTGTAATTGGCAGGACCCCTTCCCTTTCTTCTGGAGTACATGTACACACACGCACACCCTCCCCACCTGACCCAGCACAGCTAGAATAGAGTTTCTAGGAGTGTGTAATGCCAGTTCCTTGCTAACATATTACCTGCTCTTCACATCTTTTATCCCATGAGCCAATGCATGGGAAGCTCTCCCTGGGAGAACAGAAATCAAAGGTCAGAATCGCACAGTTCAGGAACATTAAGATATAACTTTCTAAAACTCCTTATTCAACCCTACTTTTCACTGTGTGCCAAGGCATTGTATAACATGAGCCATTTTCTGGTGGCTATTGGCACAAAGTTTCTCTGTTCAGGTTTTCATTAGCAAAAGATGATGATTGAACAACGTTGGTTTGGCTCTTCCTCTGTCTCAGTGGATACATTAAGAAATTTTCATTAAAGATTTTCATTATGCCTTTTTCCAAATAAGCATTTTCTGAACTATATTCCTTAAACTCTTTTTCATAAATAAGACTAGCATAATACTTACTTTTTCTATAAGATAGACTTAAAAGTTGAAGAGTTCATAAAAAAGTGTGTTCCTTTTGTACAAAGAAACTAGAATGCAACATACCAATTTGATGAAATAAAATGAATCACAAATTGAGAAATATTTTTGCATTCTGGATATTTAAAATACCTCCCTTCTATGCACAGCAACAGTCTTTCCTTCTCATTTGCTAATATGGCATTGAATGAGATGAAAGCATTTTATTGCAGTTCCTCCCTTTTTTTCTTACATCCTTCTTTCCATGAAACTCTAAAATGTAGCAATGGATGGTCACACAGAGTTTTTAAATTTTAGTAATGACAAGTCAGAGAAAGTTATAAGAGATATTAGTACTTATATTTGTGTAAAACAACATTGATTTTCATGGTCTGAATGGTGAAAATAAGCATAAATTTTAATCTGAAACCAACAGCCATTTACATACAGAAACTTATTTGCCGCAGAGGAACATTTTGATAGTTTTTATAGACAAATATGTTTTTGCTAGATAAATCTATTTATTCTGAAAATATGAATAGAAATTAAACCCTTTTTACTGTAATTTATGAAATTTAGTTATTTTTAGAAAGAGGAAAACATGCATCCTTGGCAGATACAGTTCATGCAAGAGGGACAAACAAAACTAATTTATGTAATTTCTTAATCTACTCAAACCCCAACTATCTTCAATACATAGCTTTTGCTCCTTTTAAGACTTCTCACACTTTATAACTGCTTCAAAGTAAATCAGACACCCAAGGTTTTAATTAACGCTGAATATTATATCACGACATACTTCAGAAGAAAACAGAGGTTATTTTATGAATTAATAAAGCTTAATTTTATACAAATTTGTGATCCACATCTTCATAGTCCCCTTCCCAGGTCTTCTCCTGCATCCCCCACACCTGGTTTCCCGAGTCCTTTCAGACTCCCCTTCCTCCACCCACCATGGCTCCCCTGAGACAGCAAGGAGTGCAAGTTCTGGGGCAAGGCAGCAGCTCTATGCTGGCTAATCAGGTGGCTGATTACACAGGTGACAAACTGATCTGGCATCAGGCTGACCAGAGCTGGTAACAGTTACGTTCTTGCGGCATACCCTCGCTCATTTGGTCTCATGACAGAGTCACCACAAAACATTTATTAACTTAAGAATTCTCTGACTGCATGTGCCTAAATGGGCCAATGCGCTTCACAGTATTTGTGGGTTTTGTCTGTCACATCAGGATTTTCTTGCTGGAAGGTTCAAGAGTGGGAACAGTCTGAAAATCAATATTGTTGCATTCACACAAGTATTTGTAGAAAGCTTAGGTAAAATGAAATCCAACTATAGGGTTCATAAAGAAAACAAAACAAAAGTTTACAAAATTATGCCTATGAAGCCAGAATGGTTAATTTTGTACCAGCATTTTTTTTTTAAGTGTATGAATCATCGCGTACATAAAAAAACATTTCTTGGGAAGCAAATACATGTGGACAGCCATCTGAAATAGATATAATTTTTAGTGTTTGATGTACATGAAATCTGTATCAATTAGGGATATAAAGAAACACTGAAAACCTGAACATGCTTAGTTTAATCATACAGTAATTTATCTAGATTTGCAGAGTAAATGAGTGAATAATTTCAAGAAACAGGACTCATTCATGTTAATGGACACTAAATCAGATGCCAGTTATGATACTTTAAATGTCAACAATCATTAACCTTGTTAATTCTTTCACTATCAAAGGAAGGGTAAAAGAAAGTATGTATCACATTAAAAAGAATCACACAAGCTACTCTTACAGACTGCTCCTTAAGGAGAGCTTTTACAGTAGATGGTGAGGCTGAAGAAGCAGGGACATCACTGTAATCACCCTAATGCTTAATTTTCAAGTAGTTATAAAATATTACTACTGCATTGAAAATTAAAATAAACTTGTGTCCAGAATTCTCTCGTAACTAATTAGAAATCTTACCAGTTAATCTGTCCATTATAGGAGTGAAGAAAAAAAATGAAAATGAATGAATGCTTTAAGGAGAAAGAGAAGTCGACTCATTTTTTGTCCCAAAGAAGAGTTCAAGATTTCTTCTTGAGTAAATAACCTCTGTGCTTTCATCAACACCATCTCACTATCCACATGCAGAGACATACTTTTCTCAGTGGTTCTCAGTGACAGAACAAGGAGCAATGCACACAAATGGAAACACAAGAAATTCCAATTAAACACAAGAAAACACTTTTTTGATGTGCGAGGGCTCAAACACTGGAACAGATTCCCCAGAGAGTCTGTGCAGTTTTCATCCTTGGAAATATGCAGAACCCAACTGGTCATGGTCCTGGGCAATTCACTCTACCTAATCCTCTTTGAGCAGGGGGGAGTGCCTGAGGCAATCTCCTGAGGTCCCCTCGAAGCCCAGTCATTCTATGTTGCTGTGGAATTAGTTCAAGAAAAAAAGAGTATGTCACCTCTTATCTGAATGAAATGAGCTTCAGAGTTGATGAAATGAGAATAAATAAAGATCATTCTGTCTATAGAAATGGTAACCATGAGTTTTTAGAGAAGCCAGATAACTTGCCATACTGAATGTAAGAATGGAAAAGGAGAAAAAAAGAACGATTTCCATATAAACAACAAATGGAGTTAATGTTAAGTTTCACTTTAAACTGTAATATTTCTAAAAGCCTGTATTTTGTATGAAAATATGCAGACCACTATTCTACCTTATTCTATCACTAAACTGAAGACTCAATAAAAAGGTATCTTCTTATGCTAATACTGAATTTACCTTGAATGAAAAATAAAAATTGCAACAAAATCAATGGTATTTTTTTAAAAGAAAAGAAGGAAGTTTTGAATTGGATACCAAAAGTGTTGGGAGGAGACTAGACCTGTTTGAGAGTGCAGCTGCAAAGATTAATCATCTGCAACACAAGTGGAAAAAACAGAGCTGTGCATACCTTTGAATCTATGACAGTGGAACCAGGCATGACACAATGGTGGCGTATTAGAGACAGAAAAGGCTTGGAAGACTACAAAAGACAGAATGAAATGATCCTTAGCTTCTCCAAGGTGGTACAGACATTAAACAGACAGGCTCTCAGTCAATCTTAAAATTCAAGCCTGAAATCCCTGAATCCCAGGTAAAGCCCTTCTCTGGATGGTTGTTTTAGAGAAGCATGCAATGCTCTGGGTTGTCAGCAAACTGAGATCAGATAGCAGAGATAATGTTGCAATGCTAGCCTCAGTAAAGTACTCAACAAACTTCCAAGACACTGGCTGTTTATGTACTGTTGGAGTTCCAAGTAAAAGTTATTTTTCAAGTTTTTGAAAGTTAACAGAGCCTGGCAAAAGATCTTTTCTTCAGTGAAGAATAAAGAATGAGAATGCACATATTTTACAAGGGAAAGACAGGAAATTATTCACTGTTCTTCATTTTGAGGAAAAAAAAAAAAAAAGTGAAGTATTACAAAGTTGCCAACACTCACACAATACATATGTACTAAACTCTATACTCTGAGCCCATTTATTATCATTGGGTTTCCCAGTAGGAAGAAAAGAAAGTAAAGATCACATCACTAACATCTCTGGATGCTTAAATCCACTAGGGTTTACCCTAGTAACCACAATAGGTTTAAAAACAAACAAAACCCCACACCATCCAGGCAACCACAAATACTCTGTCACAATGCAACTGTTTTCATTTATTCATAGATATGGGATTAATCTTGAGGTCAGGTTTATTATAGACACAGCTATAGATGTAATATTTCTTAATAGTGCTGCAAAAATAAACTAATAAATAACTATGCTTATCTGTGATTGTAAGCTGCTTGATTCTGTGTCATTGTGCAAAACTTTTTGTCCATGAACAATCTTTAGTGCCAAGGAGAATCAATTATTTCATCTATCTATCTCAGGAAAAAAAAAAAAAAAATTCACATATCAATTCCAGAATTACTAGCTAGAAATACCATATCTAAGAAAAATCGTAAAGTGTAAATTTCTTATTCTGAGCAGATCCAGAAAATATCTAGGAGTCTCACTAAATCTCAGTTAACTCAATTTCCAGAAAAACCAACCAAACAAAAAGAAACAAAACAGTGGATAGGCCAGATGGCAATCCTATGAATTTCAAAAGAAACAAGCATAGTAATTTGACTGCAATTTCTATATACATCAGTAAAATAAACAGAATTACAGAAAGACATCTTACCAGATTCCTCAAAGTCTTAGAAGGAATTCTATATGTACTTATAGTTTAGATTATCATTGAGGAAAGCATGTATAAACATACAGCGAACATGTGTTTGAGAGTGCTATTCGCAGTGCTCATTTCTCCATATAGCTCTACACTTCATAGACTGTCTAAGTATAATAAATCGAACATGAACACACAGAAAAAGACATTCATTCATCATCACCTGTGTGTCATGTTGGAGAATCTGAATATCAAGGTGATGTCAAATCAAGGGGGAAAGGATTTGGATTCATCACTTTACAAATAATCTTTATCTGTGTTATTGACACTTTTTAAACTAACGGTTCATCATACTGTGCGAATCCTGCCTTCTGACTCATCCAGTGACAATAACCAGTAGGAGGCTTTCAAAACTATAGTTAGCACTGCACACACTCTTCATTAAAACGGTATAATAATTAAAGCTTTTATTTCTCATTACTGTTGGGGTGTCATTCAATTTTATTTTTCCCTGCATGTTACTAGCAACATTTGTAAAAATAACCTTGGATCATTACAGAGTACACAATTAGTCAAGATTTTTTTAGTCAAAACATTTAAAAGTCACAAATCCTGAAATGTGCTTCTGGACAATCACTGGAAAATCACTGTCCTCAGCTGAAACTCAATATGCATCACACTCAGGATGATCCAAGCAGCTTACAAATGAAGAAGTCCTTCCAACAGGAACTTCTGAGGGAACGTGGTCTTATTTTTAGGAATACAGAATAATTCATCTTAGACATTCAAAGATTTAAATTAAAGAAAGCATTTGTTTAGCATTCTTTGACTTAAACAAATACTACTTGTTTGCTGTCAGAGAGAAACAGCCCAACTATTAAGAAAAACAAAGTGGAAAGAATGAGCTGAGGGAAGGAAAGAGTGAAAAGACCTTAGCATTATTTTCCATTTACAGTAAGAACGTCTAAGAATAATATAATTCCAATGCAATAATCTGTTGTAATTAAAGAAAAAAACTTCCACTTACACTGTAGCTTTTTAGACTGTTCCCATCGTTGAAATATGGGATCACCAGAACTTAAATATATGAGTATCAATTGCATGCAAATAGACAAAGTTTAGTAGAAACCCATGCTGTGCATCTCAGAGCACAATACACCTCCCTGAAGTCTTACAGATTTTGAAATAGCTATGCCAAACAGGGTTCCTCACTGAGGAGAGAAAAAAAGAGAAAAAAATAAAAGACCCACAAAATGAATGTCAAGTAGATGATCCTTCTCTGAAATTATTTACCAGACTTTAAAAGAATTAGCTAATATAAATTTAGTAAACTTAATTCCACACTGAACATTCTTATCATTAAATAATTTTATTTCCTTTATTGTGTACACAAGATTTAACTGACAGATGTTGTGCATTAAATCTTAATAGCATTTAATCAAAAGCCTTTAAAAGTATGAAGTGAATGACTATTTTGTATAATTGGAATAATTAAAACAAAAATTTGAAATATGATCCAAGGATATTGACTTCAGTGAGTTTGGGAGTAGTTGCTTAATGTCTTGCTTGTTTTGCAATCGATATGCATAGAAAATGGGAATAAAAAAAAATAAATTTATGTGCCCTTACCAAAAAATACTTATTTGAAGAGACATTGAAAAAGGTTTTTCTTTTTCTCTTTGGGAAGTGATGAATAGAAATAAGACTGACAGATAAAGTAGTGAACGATGTATAGAAGACAGGTAAGAAAGTTATTTTCTCAATGTCTCCCAGCTCAAGGGAAAAAAGACATTTAGTTCCAACTCAACAAGTTTACTTGTTGGATGGTTTTAGTTTTTACTTTTGCATATGTATGCATATATTTGCTTTACGTTTAATTACTGACACAAAAGTGTTCATACACGAGTATTCTGCATTTTTATATCCTAAGAAGATAAACATAGTACTACCAGGTTTAGTTCAAATTCTGTGCTGTAATTGTCATGTATGTACTAATGAAATTATCCAGAAAGACTCAGTAAAGTCTATCATTTAAAAAGAAAAAAAAAAGATTTGGCTGAATAGTTCTGTTACATCACTGAAATTCCAAATATGCTTTATTTAAAGTTGTGACTGTTTTCAGATGCTGAGTAATTCACTCAGATAAACTAATAATATGTAACACCTGTTCCAACTTACAGATTTTACTTAGCTGGATGAACCACTTAATTGTGATTACGATCAACAGAAAGCTAACTCTTTGAATTCTTCTCTATTTACAATATTGTTTGTTAGCTCTCACTGGATCATTCTATATGCAGATGTCATAAAGGTAGAATGTCCAGTGCCATGAAGATAAGATAAAATTAAAAGAAAAATGTACTCTTATTTTGGAATAATAACATGCATGGTGTTAATCAGAGATATAAGAGCATGCATGGAGTTAATCAGAGATATTTAATCAGCAAAGACTCCATATGTAATCAAGCCCTTAAAATTTGATTATCTGGTCTACTGGAATTGATTTGATCACTGTTTAATAATGTTTCCTATTTGATTTATATTGTTTCTTTTAAGTTTGTTAGTATATGGTCTTAATTTTATCTTTGCTTACACAACTGGTATTTACCAGTTTTTATTCCAACATTCAGACCTGTCTTGGTTAAATTGCTTGCTCTTTCCCATATCAACACCCTTTTATGAAAGCTACAAACTTTAGCTATGCTTTAAAAACATAATAAAGTTAAGATACCATCAAATGATGAAAACATGGAAACAACTTAAGAAACTTAAGAAAACAAGTTTGAAGAATCTTAATGGTAAACAATAAAGTCAGATAAATTTAAGTGACAGAAACAAAGTGTAATAGCAAAATAAGGAAGAAGAGGGAAAAGTGTCAAGGGAGCTAGCAGAAGAAAAAGTAGAAAGAGACCCTAGTAAGGAGTTTCAATTTTCCTAAACCAAATTTTCAGAAAACTAAATTTCCCTTAATCTGATCCATGCCATAGATAGATACTCAGTCTTCGGTTGCTAGGTAAAAATCTAATATCTATTCTGTACAATGACTCAATCTTCCACCTTTGTCAAATCAACAACTTCATGGTCACAGCTGTTCTCAGGAACAATGAATGTCATGATCATAAGTGATAAAAATTAATGACTACATATCCTAATATTCAGCTTTGCTAACTGTGTGATTGCTTCTGCCCCCAAGTAAGTTTAATTGTAGTGTACATTCTTACTGCAAATGGTTGGCCGGGTGATACTCCAACAAGGCAGGAAACACTAGACACTACTGCTGTAATTACCCATAGCAGAACCTATAGATTTATGTAGGTTAAGTGCTTCATTTGTTATAGTTTAGTTAAATACAAATCTGTCTTTGAAATCATAATTTGTGGTATACGTTACAAATATGCACTGTTGAGCCTTTCAACTTAATCAAGTATTATTTGACCTTTCAGCTCTTATTAGTACCGTGTTTGAAATTCAATAAATCTTTTTAATCAAAATGAGAATGGCATGAATCTAAGTCCTCACAGTACTTCTGCTGCACCTTGTTACTACAGATGCAGCATCAGTTCTCAGTGAAACCACCTATATATTGCTACCCAATTTACACAGATATATGCTTCTTTCTATATATTTCCTCTGTTATGACTGACTGGAAACCAAACTATATCCAAATTATCCTACTGCCAAGTATGATGCATAGATAAACTGAGGTAAGTCAAAGTATAAAAGTATGAGTGAAAGTTTCTATAGTTTCTTGTAACCCAAAATGCCTGCCATATAGGGATATGTTGTTAGTGTTATTCTGCCACACCCTTATAACCAGGAGTTACAGTCCAATCACATCTACAAGATACTATTCCTGTGCCTGTGGAAATAACAGTGACTACAAATCCCCCTAGTAAAATCCATCCGGCATTACAGCTTAAGAGTGGGAGAGTTACTGAAAACAAAGCTGCTCAAGATGTGAGGTTTGCAAACAAGCAGGCTTCTGGAAAAGGACATTCTCCGCTAAGACGACTGTTTACTATTTAGAATGAAGAGAACAAGACAATATATGGTAAAAAGTTCCCTGGGAAAAGATTTTGCTGTTAGACAATTCAAAGCCTGCCACCATACATACTTTGTTACTTCTACTAATTTCTGACCAAATACCTATTGCTAATACAGCTTAGTTATATAAAGATCTTGATAGTGAAAGACAGTTCTACTAAGGACTGAAAAAGCTGAACCAAGAAATTTATTTTGTAGAGATGATTACAACATATTTTCCACTGACAAATCAAAGTAATCCAAATATTAAAAATATTTCCCTTTTTTATACAGTTCCAATATCAGTGAATCACAGAACAGTTGAGATATGAAGGAACCTTTGTAGGTCATTAAGTCAGCCCCCCTGCTCAAGTTTGCTCACCTGCTCAGCACCATATGCACTCCGCTTCTGAATATCTCTGAGGTGGAGAGTCTACAACCTTTCTGGGCAACCTGTGGCAGTGCTTACTCACCCTCATGGTAAGAAATTTCTTCCTTGTGTTCAGAGAGAACTTCCATTGAATAGATAAATAATGATATGATAATATATTTGCTTAGATTGACTTGAATTATTCTCTCCAAAAATAAAAAATACATTGGAAGTTAAATTAATTTACAAATTAACAAGCATTAGGGAATTTTCCCCAGGAGATCCAAGCATGATGTCCAGAGCTGATGATAATCTATGCCTATGGTATTCACAAGAGCTTCCCTGTCTGTGTTCTACAATCTTGAAATCTAATTAACTATACACAATCCAAAGTTTACTTAACATTTAAATGAAATAGAATTAATCTTTCCTTCAGTAAGATTTCCTTCTGGTAAAATTCCCAAACCAAGCTCAGACTACCCCATCATATCCACACATTAAATTGTAAGAGTCCATAACTAGAAGAATTTGTAATAGCTCACCTGGCACATGAACAGCTGAAGACTCATCACAAACAGTAGCACTCAGTAAAGTTCAGAAGCACAAGGATTGTTTTAGAAGACATAAGGCTTTTCTGCTGTGATTAATAGAACTGTGCAGAATGTAGCACACACTGTCCCAGACTGGATCTTCCCTTCACTTTTTCATTTGTCATATAGCCAAAGTTGATATTCAAGTTTCACATTTGCTTAATTGGAATGCTAAAAAAAATGGATGCTTGTTAAAGGTATCTCTTCCAATGCCTTATTTACATACATGCAACAGAATAAGGCATTCTTTCTGGTTAGAAACAGTATAAGTCACTTCTTTCTTCTAGTTCTAGAAGTAAGGCATAACTGAGAAGTTATCTTGATGCTTTTACATTTGAAAAGGGTAGATATGTAGGTGAAGTTTCTTGGAGTGTTATCTAAGCTCATCACCCCCATTTAAAAAGAAAAAAGAAGTATTGGTCTGTAGCTTTTACAGTCATGGCATATTTCCTTGACACAAAACAAAGCACTATAAACAAATGAAGTGTAGCTCAGGTATGCTCAGCAAAGCTGTAGGATAGAGAATAGTAAAGGTGAGATAAAATGTAGTTACCTTGTAAACAGTGATGGCTGGCAGTTTTGCAGAATGAAATATTTAATCCACTGATAGCGGTGAGAGTTCTTCCGTTTACTCCACCAAAGAAGATTTCACTAACACTAGTAATGTGAACAAACACTTTGGAATTTGTGTTACTTGCTAAAGAGTCAATATGTCGCCAAGAAAAACTCTATCCGCTAAAACAGTCACACTGGTAAGAAGACATCAGTCTATACTTAATATCTGTATGACTGTTTCACAGGATAATTTACATATTTTGAGGACACCCATTCCATATCCGATAATCCTGATTAGGAGAACTAAAGATATTTGAAACTCTGGTACAAAAGAAATCCCAACCTATTAATTACATCAAAAATTATCAAAAATGACCTTGGTATTACAGATATATTCACTATCCTCTGTAACATTCACATAAAGTTGACTGCATTGTATATCAAGTACCATGACACTCTGAAGTGTAGAGTCATAAATCTGTACTTGTTTATGTATTTATGGACTCATATGCTAGACAAAACCAAGTGCTCATTACTTCCAACACTGCTATGCATAATCACACTCTGATGAGAATGCACATATGGTGGACTGCATCTAGTCAGTGAGAAGTCTCTAAGGAGAAACAAAAGATTGCCAGAAATCATCCTGACTACTATACAGGACCCAAAGGTAATTTTCTTTTGGACAACACTTACCAGCATGTTATGCAGACAATATATTCCCTTATAAATATTTCCAATTGCCAATAAAAAGTAGTATTTTATATACAAGGTTTGAAAGTCATTCTATAGAAAACAAAAAACCACAAAATTATGTTCCAACAATATGATTGTATAGGTTGTTTTTAAATATGTATTAATAGATTATCAGTCCCCACTGAATTCTTCAAAAACAGAGGCAGAAGCAACCTAGGAAAAGAGAAGAATGAGGCATACCACTGGTAGGACAGTTAAGAAGATATCAGAGGTAAAAGAAGACTATGACTTTTTGCAGGTAGGGCAGACGGTACAAAGTTCTGAAAAGGCATAGCAATGTCTGGGTGTTTATTTGTTGGAGGAGAATATTTTAATTAAAGTAGTTATTTTAAGATGGCACATTTGCAATAGATGCTTCAGAGAAGATGAACAGCATCAATATATTCAACAGAAAACCCACCTACAGCAAAAAAAAATATTTGAACATTGCACACATCTGCATGTTATTTCTTTATATCAACTTATAATAGAGGGTCAAGAGGTGGAATAAAAATATAAATATTCTACTAGTCTCAAAATCTGTCTTTGCCGATATAATTTTTTTATTGACACATCCCATGTTCAATGAATATCACTGTGTACCCTTTCTGATTTTTAGCATGAAAAATAAAAAGAACTCTTTCAGAGCCATTTTCTAGCTGAAAACCTACAAATCAACAAGTTGGGAAATGTCACCACCTACAATAATATATGCACCAAGTATACAAGGGCTTTATTTAAGTTCTACTGAAATTAGTGGAGATACCTTCTGATTCAGTAGAGCTCCATCGAGCATACAGCTATTGAATAGTTGTTCACATTAGATATGTTAATTTGAGTAATTGTCTATTTATAAAAGATTCACTATCAGTCCCAGGTTATAAATCTTAGAGCAATAAACTCACAGGAGTTTCACGTGTGTATGTTCTGAGGGGTGTTGGTTTGCATTCTTAAGAGAAGAGAACGAGAATATCATGCCTATATTTCTGCCAGTTTAAAGCTGGAAAGCAGGCTGTGGGAAACAGTAGCAACTTATGATGGGATTTAAGAAATATCTAAGATTAGAAGGAGCTCTTTGGTCTTCCAGCATATACCTTTATTTGTTTTAACATTATACCACATAGTCTCTTCGACAAACTGATTAAACTTCACCTTAAACTACAAATGTTTTGTTTCCCTTATTATTGTAAAAACATAGTCAAAGGAAGGACACAGAAGAGAGAAGCAACATAAGTGAATGAAATACAACCATTGCAAAGAAATAAATATGTACAATTAAAAAAATCAATATATATATATAAAATATGAACATTTCCAGCAGATTTGGACCCATAGCCAACTCTCCATATGCATACATACACAAACATATGTGTATGTATATACATATATATTTTCAAACATGAACACACACACAGAGTACATACAAATAGTGGTAATGTGGAGCTATCCCCTTCTATTATCTGAAACAACCTGAATGCAGGAAGCAAGCTGGTTTGCATCCCATATCCTAATTTCAAATATAACCCATATGTCTGTTATCTGTCTATGCTCTGCTAGCATTCATCTTAAAAAAAAAAGCTTCAGTTACATAAATTTGTACCTTTCCTCATGTAGGTATAAATATTTTGTCCTGTTCTCTACTTCTTTCATTCACCTGAAGCTCACCTGTCTTTGACTGTTGCTATATGCTATGTTACTACATGCTAGAGGTTGCTTTGTCTTTCCCATTCTTACTGTTGTGATCATTCTTTTATTTCTTTTTTCTCCCCAGTTCTTCTCTTCCACATAGGTTCTTCGGCAATGTTAAGGAATAATGTCATTTTTTCAGCCATTTGCATTTAATTTTAATTCATTTCCAGGCGATTACCACTAATATATTTTCCCACTCTCTATCATTAAAAACAGTAAGAGGTCTCCCTCTCTTTTACAGGCCCAAATGCAAATCCCCCTCCTTTCTTCTTTGGATTTGCCAGTTGTTATTGTTTGCCTTTTTAATGTTTTGCCTAGGTCAGGCAGGCCTGACACTTCTGACAGTGGCAAACAAAATCAGTAAGTATTTCTCATGCCTTCAGCTGTAATGCTTCTGCTTATTTATATCACAGAAACCCTGTAATACAGTGTCTAGACTTTAAGCCACAACCAAACTGAGCATGATCAAAGTCACTTCTGGAGAGAGAGGACTTGCTGCTACTTCCTCAGAGGCAAAGCCCTGACACCTGCAGTTCAGAAATTACTGGGCTAATTAATCAAAACCATCTGCATACGCATTGCCACCAATGTTTTGGCAGAGTGAATATATAAAAATAATAGTAATGATTTAAAAAAAAAAAAAAACAAAAACAAAAACAAACAAAAAAGCCACCCAAGAAACTGTTACAGCACTGCATGCTGGCTTGTAAGCCATTCACAGCAGCCACATGGGAAGTAGATAACTCTTCTTCCACTATCTTGAATGAGGATTTTTTTTACTGACCAGCCTTGTCCTCTAGGTGTACACTAAATAGAAATCTCAGATCTGATAATTTCTGTAAGCAAGGAAATCAAAAGCTTAACTAAACATCATAGTTTTACTTTTTCTTTTTTTTTTTTTTTTTAATTTTGGTACAGGATTATTTATATTTGTAGCAATCTATTAGTATCATAGAGTTATTTAGTTTAGAAAAGACATTTAAGATCACAGAGTTCAACTGTTAACCTAACATTACCAATCCCTTCTTACAGCTTACTTTTTTCTACATTATACACAAATTATACAAAAATAAAACAAACCAAACCATGTTGTTCTTTTCTTGCTGTACTTCTAAGATATAAGCCTGGCAACTGTTTTGTAATTTTGTTCCTTGCTTTACAGTAAATTATAGCCGCCTCCTGCTGCTGAGTTGTCTGATCCCTGCAGTGTGGATGATGATTCTCTGCTTGTATTATAATGTACAATGTAGGGAAGCATTGACAGAAATCTTAGGAAATGCAATTTCTTTTTCAACAAAGTTTAAGGCATTTGTTAGTGTGGCTGAAAACAGACAGAAACAGGATTTTGCCACTATTGAAAAGATTGATGTAGGAAATCTGTGAGATGCCAATAATAACAACAAAAATTCCAATTTACAGCAAACACACATGAGGAGATAGGCCGGGATTCTGGGCCACTTCAAAAATGTGATTATTACACCCTACTGGAAGAACCATTCATTCACTGGCTGATAACTTCACTCTTTCTTCACAATAACCATGAGGCAGTATCACACACACGTTCACACAAACAACCCTGGAAAGATAATGCAGCAGCAAAGATCAGGTTATTTCCCATAACATAGTCATTAGTTAGTAGAAGAGGAGAAGTAAAAGCTTTAGCCTTAAGTGTTTCCTTTCATTACAAGGAACAAATCTTTCCTAAAACATGAACAACAGCTTCTCTATGTACGTGTTCTTTCCTTCTAAATGTGAACTTAGTATACGTACATAATATTATCTAAACACATATTTTTGAAAATAAACCCAATGTGAGACAAAGAAGACAATGGTTTTAAAGTATGTCTGAAAGGAACATCTGGGAGAATTTCTGTTGGCACACTACTGTAAATACTGGTAGCTCAATTACTATGTTAAACTTTGCATGTGCACACAGAACAATTTGCTTAAATGAGGTTAAGATTACTTTAGATAAATTTAAGTATTAAGAAGGGAACTGTACTGGAAGGTTTTCTTATCTTTATTCCCCTAGTCTAGCCCTGATATAAATCTTAGGAGTCAAAACAGTAGCTAGAATATACTACGGGCTGATACATTTGTTTTCTCAGTGTGACACATCACAGCAGCTGAAATGGTGGATTAAATAAAGCTGAACTTCTAAGCCACATCATGATTAAAGTGGAATAGTTAAAGAGCTGATGGAGTATGAGAGATTATTTTTGTCATAGAATCATGGAATGGTTTGGGTTGGAAGGGACCTTTAAAGGTCATCTAGTCCAACCCTCCTGCAATGAGCAGGGGCATCTTCAATCAGTTCAAGTTGCTCAGAGCACCATGCAACCTGACCTTGAATGTTTCCAGGGATGGGGCATCTACCACCTCCCTGGGCAACCTGTTCCCATGTTTCACCACACTCATCGAAAAAAATTTCTTCCTTATATCTAGTCTGAATATATTCTCTTTTAGTTTAAAACCATTACTCCTTGCCTTATTGGTACAGGCCCTGCTAAAAAATCTGTCCCCATCTTTTTTGTAAACCCCCTTGAAGTACTGAAAGGCTGCAATGAGGTCTCCCCAGAGCCTTCTCTTCTCTAGGCTAAACAAACCCATCTCTAATTTTTTCCTCATAGGAGATGTGTTCCATCCCTCTGATCATTTTTGTGGCCCTCCTCTGGGCCCACTCCAACAGGTCCGTGTCTTTCCTGTACTGAGGGCTCCAAAGTTGGATGCAGTACTCCCGGTGGGGTCTCACAAGAGCAGAGTAGAGGGCCAGAATCACCTCCCTTAACCTGCTGACCATGCTTCTTTTGATGCAGCTCAGGATACAGTTGGTTTTCTGGGCTGTGAGTGCACATGGATAGCTCATGTCCAGCTTTTCATCCACCAGTACCTCAAAGTCCTTCTCAGCAGGGCTGCTCTCAATCCCTTCATCTTCCAGCTGGTATTGATCCTGGGGGTTTTCCCAATCCAGATACAAGACCTTGCACTTGTTGAACCTCATGAGTTTCACATGTGCCCACTTCTCAAGCTTGTCCAGGTCCCTCTGGATGGCATCCCGTCCCTCAGGCATGTCAACTGCACCACTCAGCTAGGTGTCACAACTTCATTTTCATCAGGCAAATAAAAGTGATAGTCATTGTTTATCCCTATATACGGTATATGAATATCTTCCTTTTCCATATACTGTATACATTTTACTGACCTTTCATCAAAGTGTCATGGTCTAGTTTAAGTGTTATTTTGCCAGACGTTCTAGGTTTATGTCTGGTTTGAATTCTTCCCCCCCCCCCCCCCCCCCTCCGTTTATCACTGCAGCTTTGTTTTGTTTTGTTTTGTTTTGTTTTTTTCTTTGTTGGGTATTTTCTTGTGAAGTTTTCATCATATCTACAAGGTCACTATGGAAGATGACCTAATTTGCATCTCTTTGCAACTAAATATTTTATTATAAAACTTTCTAATCACAGCAGAAGTCCAAGAAATGAAACTGAAAAATTAATAGATTGAAACTGCAGTCCCTTGAACTAAACTCTTAACATCTTCAATGGAAAAAAAGAATTACTCTGTCATTTTTACACCTGCTTTCATCTGCTCTCTGGGGTTCTTCCTGCTGTGAACACCCTAAAGGCTATTTCTCCTCTGAGTACGCAGATCTCCTTTTAAGCTGCCATCTTAAACACTTAACATTCTGTGCACTTGAGTGCACTTATCATTTGCTTTTTGCTGCAGCTATAAATAACGTTAAGCGAATGTCAGTGTCTAGATGCATTATCCACACATATGCAATGGGATCAGCAGGTTTTACAAAACATTTATCAACATAACATTTGGAGTTTTCACTCTGCTTTCCTTTGGAAAAGCAAGTACTGCTACAAATGGTTTTCTCTAGACTAAGTGGTATTCAATTATTCAAATTACTTTAGGCTATAATAGTTGTACTAAGCATTGTTCATTTTATTAATGTTGAATGCTGTTAACATCTTAAATAGAGATATTTTAATTCAGTGCTCAGAAAATGATTTGTGAGTAAATATAAGAAAGTAAAAAAAGCAGATATGGCTAATTTATTAAAACCAAGCAAAAATATACATAGCTAAACTGATGAAGTTTTACTTGAAGCTAAATAATTCTGTCATAGTCCAGACTACACATTATACAATGTAATCAGATGTTGATGATTAACATATTTAAAAAAAAAAAAAAAAAGCCTTGTTATTGTTTCTGTTTCAAAACCATAAAACATAAAAATGCAGAACATGTTGCTTGCTATGGAGCAACTGAACACCACTTTTTGAAAGACCCTTTCACAACAAACATTTTCTGTAGGAGAGAGGAGGACAGAATCAGTTCACAATGTATATATGCTGCAAGCAGGAAAAGGAAAGAAACTTGAAAATTAAGTCAGAAATCCTTGGTTCTATATCCTGCCTAAAATGGAATTGCTACGTACCTGAAATCACATCACTTTTACCTCTCAAGATACCATATGCTATTCTGCAAAATTTGAACAATAAGCAAGTTGTTCAGTACTGAAGTTCAAATAAGGTTATGAAAAGACCTGTCTTAAAGGAAATAATGCATTTCCTAAGTTACTCTAACTTATCTAGGTACAAGACCATCTTTGCTCAGATGGTAGTAGCTTATGTTTAGGGACCTGCCTTCTGAAGTCAATCAATCTCTGCTGAGCCTTTGTAACAGACCCAAAAAACATAACAGTTTTAATCAAATGTTCTGCCCAGTGGAATATTTGCAGATGTTTCTGTAATCCAAAATAAAACCAGTCTGTGGTCTGAATGGGGCTTTCAAGAAATGTCTCCCAGATATAGCCTTCGTTTACATAATAAAGTAATCTCCTCCTGGCAGGGACCAAACTTTTTTGGAGTCTCAGTATTGCTACTTGACAGTTTTGCAAAGAATACAAGACCTGAGGAAGCAATGAGATTTCCATTTTCCCAAAAGATGACATTCTCCCTAGCATAAAGAAGAGTGAGGATCAATAATATTGAATATATAAGAAAGTAGCTGACACTGCCACCTCTTCCCAAAGGAATAAATGAGTGTCAAATAGTTTTTTTCTCCAGACTTCAATCCATCAAACAGAGGTTTACAGCCTTCAATATCTGATTTTTGAATAATAATAATATATTTAAATATATATTTAAAAATTGCAACAGCCCAAGTTGAAAAAAGTTCTACAATAGAGAAGAGCTGAATAACAAAAATCATGTTATAAAGTATTATTTCCTTCTATTATACTGAAGTTAACAGTAAAAATCCTTTAATAGTGTTTTTAATAATGCTGTTATTCAAATAGTATAGCTTTGACCTCAGTAATAATCCAATAACAAATTTTAGTTAATCATTCTAGCTATACTTTTCATGTAGTTTAAAGTATAGGGACACTATTTCTATTCATATTAAAAAAAAAAAATATTATGTACTTATTCAAACACTGTAGTCAGTTTCCATAATTTTCCTTTTCTTTAAGGTTTTTAAAACCACCTATTGATTATTTCACTTGACCAGGATTGCTAAGTATATTTAATATCTGTATTTCTATCAAATTATAAATTCATGTGTAACTGATAAGAAAAATGTGATTCGAGATCAAGTATCTAGAACAGATAATTACGCTGGAACTCTTTGTTGATTTTATCAAGAGACACAACAGTATTGTGAAATAAATGAGAATGATAAAAGTCTCTCCCATAAGAAGCAATAGATGAACAGACTTTGATGAAGTAAAACAGTGGTGACATTCTGCAATGTATCCATGTGAGCAAGTTCCTCTGCAGTAATCTAATGATACAGATAAACATTATATGATCTGATTATAAAGCAGTCTTTCAACAGAGAAAAAAAAAATATCTGGGGAACCAGCGAATCCCACTTTCATTTATTAACTCTATGACAATTTGGGCAAAACCAGATATGTTAATTTTATTTAATAATTCATCTTCTGTTAGATGATAATACATTTACTTCTTTTTGGTCTGATTTAAAATTCCTACATAAGAATTTAAAAAATAATTTTTAAAAATCCTTGTTAATCCTACATGCAATAGACGAAAAAAGTTTGGTTTTTCTTCATGGAAGACTTTTTATGCAAGAAGAAAAATGTTATTATTTCTCAAAGTTAAACTCCTTTAGAAGATGACTAATAGTACCACATCCTCTCAATCATTGGCACAAAAGTTGTAGATACATAAAATTTTAGCCTGGGCAGTCTGCCCTCAGTAAACGCATTTAATGCATGGACATGGTTTTCTGTATACTTACACTCATAGCCATCTGCTATGTGGGCACTGTTCCCATTCACAAGTTGACTGGAAATTTTCCTTAGAGTATTCATGGCAAGCAACAGGAACAATAAGCCAAAGATTTTCCCTTCTACCAGAATCCCTTTTTTTGCTGTTTATAAACCACTGAAACAAATACTTCAGTTAACACACTGATAAACTATGTTTTAGAAAGTGATATCTGAAAAGAAGAAAAACAACTAATGAGAAATAAAAGTCCTGCTACCAGTAAGTTTTGTTGTAGTGGCACTGTAGGGAATAGTGATAACCACTTTTGGTGAGAAGAGTTATAAACAAGAAAGTATCAATATGATAAGGCACTCTTTGCAAGTAAAATCCTATGGCAGAAAATAACATTAAAAAATAAATTTTATTCTAGAGACAAGGGGTATTCTTCAGAGAAAACATCTGAGTATCATTAATGAATTTGCTATTCGGAATTTCTTCATACCTATGTAATCAACCTTTGATTGTCAAACAGATTCCCAAACATCTTAGAAATCTTAGAAATCTCCAAATACACTGAGTAAACAAAAACTGGAGAAACCAAAATAAGCAGGAATCTGCTTGTGAACTTTTTGGTTACAATGTCTGTGAACTAATAGGTCTGAATCCACCATGAAGTTACATGGAGGGAAGTTAGAGTTTCAGTGAGTATATGGTAAAAAACGCAGTTTGTGGGGTGAACAGTGTACCTTTCTTCCTTATATATAAAATTTCTGTTTTCATTAATGTGGACTGTTTGATTCTGTAAGAGTATGATGTTGACAAAAGTATTCAACAGTTTCCACCGTTTCTATCTTGGAATCTTCCAGGCAAATCCAGACAATTAACTGAATTATTGTAACTGTGATTAACTTCTGAGGGGGGAAAAACTGAGTCTTCTGGTTTGGGAAAAAATACAAAGATAGGTTAAACTACCTCTTTGACCTTGCATGTAACTGAGGGAAAACTAAATTATAAGGCCATAATGCTGCATAGGAGAAAAACATGAATAAATCCTCCAAAATGGTTTTAGGGGAATCTGCTCTCCAAACATTATCTGCTGACACACCATTTTTATTACCTAAAAATTCATACTGCTGTTCAATACAGTTCCTACTTCGTTGCATTTTATATTCAAAAGCCAAGCAACTTAATTCTCGAAGCACTGAGGAAGAAAGCATTACTAATGTTAATACTGTGACAGCTTATATAAATCACTTTCTGCTTCTGGGAGTCAAAACGGGGGCTCGTCAGTGCTGGAGCATGTCTGTATTTACCAAATGACTCTATACCACACAGCACTTTATAAAGTGAATTACAGCCATAAAAATGGAAAACAAAAGGCTATCATTCTGATTTAGTACAGCTTTACTCTGGTTTGCTTTGGAATACATGTCCAAACAAGAGTAAGGTAGTACAGATCCCAGTCTTTAAAATTCATGTTTGCATTTTGGCTAGTGGCAAAACCGGAAGCATGTAGAAGCATTTCATACAGAGCAAGGACATGCAAGCAGTGTGGGCTGCTTGCCTTAGACAGTTTACAGAGGAAAACCAAAAGGACCACTGACTTTACATGGTAATATTTTTTAAAATAATATATGATAAATAATGTCAAAGAGCCAAGTACTTACATCTATGACTATGTCAAGTCCTACTGCTCAGGGTCACCATATTACCATAGAGTATCTCTTAAAGCATACCAAGAACACAGAAATAAAGCCATTCTAACAGGCATCTGAGAGAAACTAAGTATAGAGGGTTAAGGATAATATATTACATTTAAAATTAGGTCACAGTCTTAAAGCTGTATGTTGCCTTCAAAAGGGAATCTCTGCAGAGGAAAAGAATCTGGACTCTGAAGAAAATCTGGTATCCAATGAGTTGTCCAAGAGGACTCTGGTTAGGAAATCTTCACACACAAGGGCTTGTACATGCAACCTGGATTGAGTCTCTCTTTTAGTAAATCTCATCCTGTCTAAAAACATTTTGCATTTTGCATCTGTAACTAAAAAGCATAACAAAATGAAATAATCCTGGTAATTCTGTCCATTCATTCTCTGTCCCATAACTGAAACTTCACATTACAAGAACCAGAGCACTTCATATTCCAAATCAGAAAAGTAAGTACACTAGACACGTGTTGTAATTACTCTCCACAAAGCAAAGGCAGATTATTTATTCAAATTTGCAGCCAGTATTTAAACATTGGATGGTGTCAATTTACTTTATGAAAGCATAACATCTTTAATGCATATATGTATATGACTAAACATTTTTTTTTTTTTTCACAACGTTTAGACAAGGTTAAGCACATATCACAGCAAGTATTCTGATACAATCTATCAAAAATATTTTCAGCAATTATCGTAATGAGGTACGGTTTAGAAGTCCATCAAGGGGTACTTAATTGTTTTAAATAATAGTTAATTGTAAAGTCTGCACAAAATCAATAATGAATGAAATCTGCAAACAGTCAGCTGTCCTCCATTAGTCTGCACTGTGCACCTCATCTTTATCATCCAATTATGCAAAAATGGCGTGGAAAGCCTCAGAAAGTTACAGAATTTTACAGTGACTCTTCAAGCTATGTACTCCTTCAGAAGCAATAAACACTAAAAAAAAAAATTCAGAAAACTCTCGTGCTCTCACTTTTTTAATTCAACTCTGACAAAAAAAGTTGGAAAATATTAAAATAAAATCAAAGCACAGTTTAATCAATTAACTAAACAGAGCCATCAGACCAAGTTGCACAGAAAAAATTAGAAGCCACCCCTTACATTTTTGAGATACAATGGTGGTAATGGGATACTCCCAATTCAATACTAGGTCAATGATTTGAGCAGTCAGTTCAAATGAGAGCAACGTGGCTCAATTCCATTCCTCTCGGCTGACTCCTCCTGATATCCCAAGAGACCCAGTCCTGGATCAGCAGTTGCACCTTGTGTCAAGAGGGAAAATCATGGCCCCTCTTTGCCTGAATTTCTGTTAAATTCTGCCCAGAATTCAAAGACTTGCAAGGCCAGAGAGAGCATGAAAGAGCAAGGACATAATGAAAAATATACTGACTTATACGCTGGGTTAATAAACCAAATTTCACCTTTCTCTGAATTTTTCAAAAAAGTTGTTTCCGAGGTTATTAAGGGAAAGTGGGAGCAAAAGGGACAGACATTGATTCTATTCACTGTTCTATGATTCTATGACATTCTGTAGAAACTTAAAAAAACTACAGTACAGATTTTGTACCTTATTCACGTACTTCACTGCCCTCTTTTTTTTACTGCTGTAATTTCTCTGCTGAAATATGCACAGTCCTTGTGTGGACTTCTGGGGCACACAAAAGTATAGACTTACTTTAAGAAGACTTTAGACGCACTTACCTGAGATTTGTACAGACACACACAAAAAACCCAAGACACCACTCACCACAAATAATGCAGAAAGCCCCCTCATATTCCTCTTTTCTTGAATATGCATTCTAACAGGAGCATTGAATTTTTAATCTCACAGGAAAATAAACCAAAACCAAAACCAAATAGAAATCTGCCTGCTGCCCTCTTACTGAAAAGACACTAGTTATCATCCCGTAATAAGCACACAGATTCCTGTTGATCCATTTCTAACAATTGTTTAAAAATGTAGAGAACTCTTCACAGTCCTGTAGGAACACACAGTTCTGGACAGATTTTTTGTCAGTAAAACCAGATGGAATATTTTAAATAATCAAAGGCAAACTTCTAAAATGGATCATTCTCCCACTCCTAACACACATTACAAATCAATATTCATTCTGTGTGTTTTTCCTAGCACATCCTCTGCACAGTGTTCAAATAGCTTCTAATGAATCCTGTACTCTATACTTATTCACTATGGCTTTCTTTGTATTTCCAGAAAGCACCACAAGAAAGAAAATTACAGCAGACAAAAATATAAGGTGTGTTAGGAAGAGATAAGTTACTTTCAGAAAAGTAATTTCAATTATTACTAACAGTCTGTGCCAATGTTGCTCTGCGGGCTTCAAAGAGTACTTGTAAGAGCAAAGACGTTTTTCCCACTGTCAGCAACTGTAGTTGTGCCGGAATTAGCTGATATGAACCACCATAGAGATGAAAATAGCATTTATACAGGGAGTGCAAAAGAAAATGAGATGCTTTGTTACCTAAATTAGTTGAATTAAATTTTCATTGGCCTTGCTGAATATTAATCATCCTCACAGTTTGTCTTCACATTGCAAGCAAAATCTTCTCCAGTTCTCATAGCATGTCTACCTCAAATCCCTTTCCTTTTACATCTATTTAGAATTGTATAACCTGAATCAAGATGTTTAAGTCTAAATACATGAGTCATTATAATGGAAAAAGGAATGATACACCAACAGTAAGAGTATACTGTAGTATTTATCATTGTATTTCACCATTTAAACACTCCTTTCACATTAGATTTCTACAGGAAAAGTTAAATTTCAAGCATGAAAGCATCTTCCTAAATACAAAGATTTTATTTTTAATGCTTAATTAAAAAAGCAAAGAACACTAAACAAGCCAACTCGTAATCTAAACATCTTGTTCTTAGTGTTCAAAACTAAAGATTAAACACCTGAATAGTGCACCTTACAACTGGGAAATTTGATGACATTTACATTTTTTTTTTAGTTATTTACAAATAGTGAAATTTAATTTTATTGTGTTTTTATATCTATAGGTTTGTAAATTATAGAAATTAGCATATTTTTCAGTCCTTTTATAAATGGTTATGGGGCAAAATCTAAAATTGCACTTAATTATTTCTCAGTATGATTCCTAGGAAAGTGGTAAAACTTAATAGACTGCAAGCATAAGAGATGCTATTTACCACTTCTGCAAAAGAGACCATTGGGTCCAAAGGCCAATCAGAAACTATGTTCTAAGTACTTATTTTTTAACAGACTGTAAAAGAGGTTATCTGGGTGTATTTCTTCAAAGTTTAAATACATTTCTACTAGCTAATTCTCTTCATAAGCTCATTTGCTGAAAATATTTTGTAAAATCAACAGATCAGGTTTGGACTGTGCCTGGATCTTGCAGTGTATCATCAGAAAGAAACAAAGCAGAAAATCTCCTCTGCCTGCATCACTTTAAAGCTAGCTGGTTTTCCACTCTGGGTGGGACTTGTCTTCTACCATTGTTACATGAGTACTTGTACTTTTCTAACCTTTAATCACAAATCAGTTAAGTCTTAGCACACCATGCTTCTGTGAAGTTACTACATTTTTAAAGATACTTATTCATTTCTAGACATATGTCTCTTCACCTCATTTGTTTTCACATACAAGGTGCCAGTTCCTGATCTATTACACTCCTGTGACAAATTTAATTGAAAACCCATGTTCAAGTGCTTTCACCTATTCACAATTCACCCCTACATTTTTAAAATGCATCTTGTATTTTAGACTGTATACATTTCTTCAGGATACAGCAGAGTAGATGGGAGTCAGTACATCTCAGAGAATTGTAAACTGTCCTGTATGAAAAGATGATCATTCCCTGCCACAGGGAAGTCTTCCTATACCATAAAGTCAGTATAGCTGTGTCTGGACCAATTCATCCTTCCTGGTCAGTGGAGGCCCTTCAAGCAAAGGTGATAACATTTCTTACAACCATAACAACACTTCTGATGTTATTAGAAACCAACACCATAGGAATGTGTCTTCATTTGTTTCATGGCCCAGTTTGCCTTCAAACTAAAATTACTGAATGCTGGCCAACAGCTACTTTTCCCTTAAGATCAGGAGCTTCAAGTCCTGCTGTGGTACAACTGATGGTTTATTCTCTCATATTTTAGTACAACATGCTACTTTTTGTCAGTATAATCTTTTACATATATGCAAGAGTAATTTTACTAGAACAGCAAATATTTGTGAGAGGTTGTTTTTTTTTACTTTCCTAAGAGCACATATGACAGGTATTTACTGAGCATGTACAACCCACTCTCAGTTCACTGGACAGTACCAAGTCCACAGAATTCAGTCCTAAAACTAATAACTTAAATACAAATTTTAACACCAACTCAGATGGAAGTAGTTTTATTCCTTTTGTAACTCGTAATCCAAGGTCGCCCCCCCAATTTTCTTCTTTTCTTCTAAGTAAAAGAAAAGGGATATATGAACCAAGGATAAAATGGTAGTATCAATAAGATACTGAAAAACTGGGTTTGAGTGTTCAGGGAATAATAGTACATAAAACTATAAATGAAAATGAACTGCTAAGATAATATGAAAAAACACTGATTACTTATAATTTGCTTCATTAATTAATGAATCTACTACTTGCTTAAACATACTTTCAGAATGCATAGCATGCCATAATAAGTGATTAAGGTTTGATTTGCTCAGTAACAAAGTATGTGAAAGAAAGTCAGCTAAATATTATCAGAGCAAAGCATGTCTCCTGCTGACATGCAGGAGATGCACAGCTAAAGCTCTTCAAAGGCTTTGAAGGTGTACACCATTGTAATAGTCATTAAAAAGATCATGAATGTATTAGTGTGTCATCTGATGAGTCCTTTATAAATGAATGCCTTTATTCCACCTCTCCATGTTACACTTTCACCCACTCAATGATACTATGCACAGTGTCACACCACTCAAACAGCAATGTCTTTAGCTGTGGCTCACTGATGTCAATCACTCCCGTGCTTTTTCAGGACACCAGATAAAAACCTGGCTTTGTCCCTATAAGAGCTTTTTCACTTTTACATTAATATGATCAAAGAAAATATAGAAGCAAACCAAAATTATTCAATAATGTGTTGAAAAAAACTCATGACATTCAATGACATTGAAAAAACACCTGTAGCATTCCCATTCTTAAAATATCCGTCTCCTCTAACTCAGTTATGTGACACAGTGCACACTGCAGTTACTTAGATGCAGTACCAACAAAAAAAACACTCATGATTTATGTTGACTTTCTCAAGCTATGAGCAAGTGTATGACTGAATATGTTCTTTTCTTGTATATGTTTGAAGACAAGGCACATGTAATCATTTCACCTAACGTTTTAAATGACATAATGTGCGCTCTCATGTAGTCATTTCTGCACTTGTAAATTTCATTAATTTGCTATAACATGAGAAAAAATATTTTAACTTATAAAACTATAATTCAGACTGCATGTAAAAGCTCGGAGGGATATAAAAGGCCAGACATCCCAAATTAGCAAATTTCTACAGCTATTCTCACCTTGGCTTAGATAGCTCATCTGATAAAAAACTTCATTTTCTTTCCTTGATTTCTAATACTTGATTCCTGTTTTATTTCTCACCGAGTTTAAGCCTAATTTTGCTTTCTAACTTTAGGTTAGATATTGTCTTCTTCTATGAGAGCTCACTGAATTAAAAATTTGAGTTTCACCATCCTTCCCACCAATTCAGTCAGATCAGTCAAGATCTACTTTGTTAGGTTTAAATTAATAAAAGAGCATTAAAAATGAGGACATAATTCTCACTCTGTTATTTTATAAATTAAACAATAATGAATGACATGATCAGGTTGAGCTATAAAATGCTAAAATAAATAATCTTGGCAATTGTTCCCTACAGAGAAATACATCTTCATTTTTGATATTGCTAAGTGGTGAATTTAGATTATATTATTGGATTGGCTCATTAGAAAAGATTTCCACCACTAGAACTGTAATTTCTATTTCACCAAATAGCAAATAAATAGATAAGAATTGTTAGTTTTCATGGACTGTGATTGTTTAGGAACATAAAAATATTTTGTAAACAGATACAAATACATGTTTTTGAGACCAGTTCACATATTGCAACTCAGACTGAGGTAACTGTCAAATAACTAGTGTTTTTAGAGTTTGGGTTTTCATTTTGTTTGTTTGTATGTTTGGGGTTTTTTTACTAAAATTTAAAATAACATATTTTCTAGGGCAAAAAACACAAAATCTCTACGTTTTGATGAGAAGTGACATAGATTTTGCATCAAGTCTCTAATCTCCACCAGCATCATTTTTAAAAGGTTGACTCTGTTTTCTGAGCAGAATCTGTAAGTACCATTCAAATGTTACAGCTAGTTTTCCCTCATTTTGCAGTTTTACAGCTTGTGTTTTTTTCCCACAATTTCTCTTCTTCAAATCTTAATCTTCTTGCTTTCCCACCAGATCAGTTTTCTTCTTTAGGTTTAGAAACAAAGCAAAAGAATACGAATTAAAAGAATAATATTATGCCGGACAACTAGTATGCAAGACCACAGGAGCATCTACTTTAAATGAGTGGCTTACAGTTTTCCTAAAGGAATTAAAAAAATTAAAGATGATATTGGTATGAAGATCAAAGTATGTAAAATAGTAAGAAAAATGAGACAATCTGAAAATCAGTCAGGAAGATAATAATACAACCTAGGTGTTTAGGTACCATTTAACTGGATTTACCAACTCTAGTAATTGATTGCTAGATACCATTCTTGACCACCTCTATCATGTTAATGGAGGAATACATTTGTTACAGATGATCCACTAATTCTTATTCCTGCTTATGCTTCGCACTCTGGGAGTAATACAGGTCACTGAACAGCACTCTGAGAGATGCTGAACAGGAGTACTAAGAAAATGCTCCTTTTTTTGCTGAAGTATATAACTTAAGTTTATAAATGCTGACTTAAATGTGTTATAGTCTTCAAAGGAGCACCAAACATTAGAGAAAAATGCTTTTATAGAAAAGAAAGGTAAAATAATGGTGAATTAATTTTTTTAAATGTTATTCACCTAAGACAACACAAACACTTCACTGGAGGTGAATGAAAACTATGAAAATATGAGAGGCTACTTACTAATCGATGACTAACCAAGAGCTGAGAAATATGTTTTCTGTCAAACAGTCTTGCAAATCTGCACTGAAGATATCAGAAGCCTGACAGTTCAGCAGCCTTCACTGAAACAGAACAACAAAGTTTTGAATATGATCAGATAATAATGTTTTTCTTCACATGATACTTAAGTAAGCAGACAACAGCATAGGCATTGGACTGTCCCTTGCACAGGACATGAAGATGTTAACATATTTATCCTGGTAAATCTATAAAGTCAATACTACAGTAACGTATACATTTTTATTTTTAAGCAGCTGTTCAAAATTGGAACTCTAACTGAAATAATTAAATTTACAGCAATGGTATTTTCAAGGCTTGTAACTAACTTGGGAGTAATTCATGATTTCCTATCTCATGCTAAATTTAGGAAAATGAGCTAATTTGAAAACCTGTTATATTTTAGAACAATGATGAATTACTGCCATAGAGAAATAAAGAAGTATTGATTCTGAAAGAAACTGTTCAGAACACACAAAAAATACTCAAACAAAAAAATAAAACTAGTCCCGATCTTGCATAAATTTAGAACCAAATCTGTTTTATAGAATACTTTTCTTCATTTATATGCATTATTTACCAGCCATTCTCAAATATGCACTATATTGATAAAATCTGATGAAATATTTTGACTTTTCATAGCTATCATCACCTATCTAATCTCACAGTTAATGATCCTAATTAACATGAATAAGGTAACTGAAGGTATATTAGACCACTAAAAAATATTTTTTTCATTATTCCTGTAAGCACCCTATCAGAAAATTCAACGACACATAGGCAGATTCTTAATTAATGAGAAACCATATACAGAATTTAGGTATACCATGTAAAAAATGCAAATAAACTTCCCGATTTGATATTTTTTTACTTGACCAGCTTTAGTGTCTACAGATCTATGACACTGGAAGTGTATGCCATATGTGGAAGACTAATGAGTTAAAGCATGTGAGATAGAGCATCTCTCAGTGTACTGTAAATTGTACCAGTAAAATATAGTTGTATTTGAAGTTCATTTACAGAGAAGAGTTGTTAGCTTTCTTAAAACACCTTGTTCACTTTAAATTACTCATGAATAATTCATGATAAAAAACATGAAAACCACAATGAAGCCTATCCCTTTATTCCACATTCAGGTGTTTTGTTTTTCCCCACAACAAGATACCATCTCCCAAGTGAAGAAATCTTCTTGCTTTTGACAAGAAAGTCCTCAGATATACCCCAAAGTCCTTGAACAAGTGTTTGGGTCAAGGTATTAGCAGGAATTACAGAAATGGCTCCACAATTATACCATTTTTACTGCTCCCTGTTTGGGTCCTTATAATATAACTGGTGAGTATCAGAGTTCTCCAGTCACCCCAGAGGAACTACAAACAGTAACAGCTAGATTTTACCAAGAAAACTAACAAAAATACAGAACTACCCATGTTGCACAGTGTAAACCAATTACAGATAAAGTGTCAGCTGCCCCTGAACAAGGCTGATGCTTCTTGGTTAGCATCTGGGATGTATCAATGACCTGATTTTTCGCACATAGGCCTGCAATTCTTCCATAGAACAGAAACAGAATTAGTTTTGTTGAGTTTATCCTTCAAAAATATAAGGTTCACAGCCCTAACTGTTCTGTTTTGTTTTCATACTTTTTTCTTCAGAATTAAGAAATTTCTTCATTGCTAAATTCTCTGGTTTCACCTCTGCTATCTTTTTCTGGGTCACTTCTACTGATCTCGCCCTTAACAATTCTCCTGCAGTCACAGAGCAAGAGGATAGATTTTCTTTCAATATCCTACTGGGATAATTGGTCTCTAGCTAGTTTTAGAGAAACTGTCATTGATAGCTTTATGAATTATACTTCCAGTAGGAATGACAGCAGTGTTGCTCTTTGTATGCATGATCCTGATGTGTTTCTTTCTAGTATTAAGGTTCTGGTTATGCACTGAGATATGTAGAAGTTATTATTATTATTGCCATACTAATCCTCAATTGCTGTTGCCAATTTTAATTCATTCTGTCACCTTTTCTGCTTCTGTTTTCAGAGCTTGTTTCCTCAAAGCTACAGGATTCACATTCAGTGGAACACAACACAACATATTAAGCCACTGTATTTTTTAATTATTTATTTCTGTTGATGCGTTTTCTTAAGATTCCAAATTTGACCAGGAGTTTTTCTTACTCCTATACATTATTTCCTGGAAAGCCAAGATCCAACTTTTCTTCTTGATGCGATGTGTAATTAATTGCCTGATACTAGACTGGTGATGTGTAAGAGCCCAAATTTTTCTGGGCTTGCAAGCGTTCGGCTCAACGGAATAAAAAATAAGCCCAACATGGGTAATAAATTCTGACAAGTATTGTAATAGAGAAAAGTTTTCAGTACATGAGAAATTAGAGTTTTGGTTGAAAGGGCAAATGGACATTAGTGGTCAACCATCATCTTTTAGACAGACATTCAGAGCCAAAAAGTTTTGTGGGTGAGATTGGCTAAATATAGGTATCTAATGACATCCAAATGGGACAATTAGATATTAAACTGGATTCTAAAGTAGATCTTCTGAAGCACTCTTCTGGCCATGGGAAATATCACAGGACATCTAACATGACATTAAGGTTGCTAAATCCCACTCAACTATACTGTGATTTTTTGAAACTAGATTTGTGTACAGGCAGCTAAAATATGAAACCTTTCATTAATATGCATCAGTTTAGATCAGTCCTGAGTACGTTAACAGTAGTGAAATAAAGTCACTAGAAGAGAATCTGTCCTCTTCAGGAATGGCTCTTGAAGGTGGAGTAAAAAAAAAAAAAAAGACATAAAACAAGGGATATCAGCATACCAAGCTTGCTTTCCCTAAGTGATGTCCCCTTGATCACTCAGCTGAATAATATGCTTAGCCCTACAGCCATCTCTGCACTCTGCCTGTCCAACCTCCCACACTGGCAAAGAATGCAAATCTCCAACTGCAGGGTGAGCTGCACTTGCCCTTTAGAGAGTATGTCACACAGGATTGTCTAAAATATATCAGAGTTCAATAAAATATACAAAACAATTGATGAACTGAGAAGATGCATGCAATCATAGACTTTTTAACTAATTCCTCTTTGTTGGTTTTGAAGTAATACATACTTGAAGATATTTTTGTTCCTAGAGTTCTTAATCTTAAAGGGAGTACCTAACTCTGGAGAAGACAGCTTAATTACAGAGAACTCACATTCCAGGATTATTTAACATTATTCACAAAGTAACTGAGATTAATAGTACAGGACACACAATAGATTTTTTTTTTCTGAAAAAAACCTACCTGACTTTCAAAGAAAAATATGTTGAATCTTACTTCTCACAAGCAAAGCAACTCTCCTCATCTTGTAAATTTACTCATCAAGCAACACAACGTGATGTATTCCAAAATTGCTGGTATGCCAAGGTCAGAAGCAAATACTATTTGTGGTAGCGAATCCCAATTTCTGTTCACATTTCTGTTCATAAACTTTATTTACCTTTAGTGAGTTTCACCTCTAAGCATGTGGCCCTGTAATACAGTGCTGCCACTGCTATTAACAGGCCATAACCTGTCCATAGAGGTCAGGACTCTTGAGTTTTGATCACATGCCTTCATGTGAATTTGAACAAATGCTACCATATGCACTAAAGCATGTAAGCACATTAGTTTCAGCAGATGATTCAGAAGTTTAATATTTAAATATAGGTTCATATTAGAGGATTTGACTAGAAAGCAGAGGCATCACCTTGTGAGTAATATCACGAAATATTTCAAATACTTCTGGACTGAATTCTATATCACATGTGAAACTATGAAAAAGTCAGCAGGACCAAAAAAAAAAAAAAAAAAAAGGATTGACAGCTACATCTACTAATGCTTTACTAGGGCTTTTGTTTCTACTGTCTCAGAAGTGAGTCATCTATTAAATCAACATTAAAAGTCAAATCTCATTTAGAGGTCCTTATTTCATAGCTGAGATCTGAATAGGCCAGAATATAAACTGCTCTATCTGCGGGACATAGGAAGGAATTCTCAGTAACTCTCTAGCATTATAACTTTGTACAAAGCACCTACCGCCATCTTTCAAACCTTCAGTGTCAAAGGTTTACTAAAGCAAAAACTCTCTGTAACGGATTTCTACGTTAATTACCTTTTAACTCTCCTTCAACTCTCCTTCTTTTATGTGGGCAATACTGTCTGCTTGACATCTTAAATAGTGCAGAAATAGTGTGGTGTAGAGCATTAGACAGCTCGACTATCAGAAGAGGACAAAGCAGGACTGCTCAGGAAGCTTGGTGGAATATCTGGACTGATTTTTTTGTTTGTTTTTAAAAGACTTATAAAAATGGAGAAATATTACTGAGGGAGGGGAAAAGTGGCCCTAAAAATGGAGAAAAAGGCAAAAGTTGGAGCAGCAGTTGCCTATATCTCCAAAACATACATTCTCTTTTGGTTGATACCTGATGAAAATTATTTACGAATGGAATTGAGCCCCATTGAGCCTACATATCAGATATGATTACATCAATCTTAAGAGTATTTCAGATAGGGATCTGAGAACTAAGGATAAGAGAGGAAGGAATTTTCCCAAAAAGGTGGGAAAAAAAGAATCCAACACAGGAGAAGAATACTGTAAAAGAACAACCCATATGATCATTTACACACACTCAGAAGGGTGATGTCCTCAGATTCACAACAGCTCCGGAAAAACCAAGTCTTGTTTAAAAAGTAGCAATGGGACAATTTATGCAGTAAATCCAAAGAGCAGAAGGGCATGTGCTATACTGGGAATGTGTAAGAATAATTTAAAAAATAAAAATAGGTCAAGGACTCCTATAAATTGTAAGGGTATTAAGCAGGGAAAAAGTAATAAAAGAGTGCCTTAAACTGGAATATAAGCACAATAAAATGGTACAACAATGGTATATTTATATTTTGTAACATTGTGATAACCACAAAATGTACAAGTATTTTTCATAAGTGACTAATGTGACAAACAAAGGGAAATCAGAGATAAGCACGTGAGCCAACCAAGTGACAGAATTTGCAAGATAAAGAACTAAAAAGCTGAAAACAAGAGTGCAAATAGGCAAGATATCCTGCCAAACACTTATGAGGAACGACTGACAAAACCAAAACCAAGATAAGCAGCACAAGGAGCAGCTGAGATCTTCTTTGGAGGGGGGACATGACAACTAGCATAAGTAGCATAAGAAAGTAGGTGTAAAAAAGAAAGAAGATGACAGACAAGAAGCTGACTTGAGTTGAGATTTCTCCAAAACCTCTCAGGCCTTCTCACCTTGATTAACACCATCAAGCACTGTAGCCGTTATCTCTGATCTGTTCTATATTCACAGCTGATTTACATTATGACTACTAAAGATTATTTTGTGTGTGCCATATTAATGATTAATAATACATAAGAACTAACCATTGGCATGAAGAATGTCATTACTGAATGAGTTTGGTAAAGTTTTGTTTTAAAAATTTTAAACTAGCTGTGTTCTAAACACACTTAACACAGCAATCTCTATTTACCTAAATTCTGTATAAACACATATATACACACACATATATTCAGTTAAAAAAAGTGGTACGATTGGTTCTGAGTTATAAGAAAATTGTTTCCTAAAGGAGCAGAGAAAATTCCCCTACTTTTCCTAGCAAAAAACAGAAATCAAAGATCAATATGCTTGCCTAAAGAAACACATAAAATAAATAAAAGGTGAATGTTGCTGGAATTCTAGTACTTTCTAGAAAAATGAGACACACAATACAATAAAGAAGTAAAATATAATCTAGGGAAGAATATCTAAAATTCATTAACCAATAGAAAACAATCACAAAAAGAGGACTTTTCTAGACATAGATTCCACCAGAGACTGAGACAGATATGAGTAGTAAGAACATTAAATCAACAAATAAGGATAAAACTTTTGCCAGAGTCTGAAATGATCTGAATGTCTAGAAGAAAGACAGTTTAGCAAGCTTAATAGGAAAACTAAAGGATCTAGAACTGGATTAACCAGCACTGAGAAAGAAAGGATTTAGGTCACTGGTACACTTAGGGAAAGTGTTGAAGTGAATCTCTCTGAGAAAAAAGATATTGTCAAGAGAAATAGCTAAAGGGTTGCTTATACCATCAACTTAGACAATATAATGTAAGGGCTTGAAATACTAGTGCAGGACATACACACACACACACATGGGGGGGGGGGGGGGGGGGGCGGGGGGAGAAGAGTTAAAAAAAGCAAGAATAACAATAAAAGACATGGTGAAATGGTAATGTTACTATAGCATAGTTATTGAATTATAAATACCTTAAGGAAAGGAAGAACAAAGGTAAATAATGATACAAAAGTAAGAACAGATCACGTGGACATACAGATTATTAAAATGAGAACAGGTCATATAGACAGAAGAGTCCAAGTGGGTCAAAATAACTTCAGAAGAAAAAAAAGAGAGGGGAGAAAAAAAAAAAAAAGAAGACATTATACTGGCAGCTGAATTGTTGCAACACTCCCTGGCAAACTTTTGCATTGGATCAATGAGTACTCTGCCCACGCCTCCATCCTGCATGGCACAGGAGGTAGCACAGCCCCACACAGATGCAGCCACCTGTTCTGGAGGCTGGAACAGCTGCACACTGCAACCTTGCCAAAGCAAGTAGGGCCCCAGCACCAGGCCCAGCACTAATTAGCTCACTAGGAGAGCTTTATACTCAGCTGTAGGTTTTCATGGTTACACTGAAAATCAACACACATATTTGAAATGTTTCAAGTAAGTGAATATTAACCTTCCCAGGAAATGTCAATTCCGGAAGTATGTCACTGCACAAACAGTAAGTTAGGATGAAACCCCTTTGTCTCCAAAAACATCAGTGAACATATTATTTACCTGGAAGTCACTGAATTGATAGGAAATTATTTTGTAAATGCTTTTGATGAGGACACTGAAGAAGACTTGATTATGGAAAACAATTCCACAACTGTCTTGAGAGTTTGAAGGACCTAACATTGCCAGGGATGCAGACCCAGTCTTTAAATCAAACATCCTTATATCTTAGCAACAACCATGTACTTGTGGAGAAAGACACTAAATTAATTAAACCTTAACTGCATAATTAATATGAAAAAACACATTTCTGGTATCAGAAACCATAGGTCTAAAGTAAGCATTATCAAAAGCAGAGATAAATTTTGCGAGTAAAATAAAACCAAATGTTCTTCATCCACAGAGATTCAGAGAAAAAACTTGAAGCTCATCAATAAAGACAGCAGAGTAGAAATTAAAAGCCATCAATGTGTTCCCAAAACTAGACTGAATCTTGTCTGTTTGAATGCAATTAACGACGCAGACAACAGGGCAACCTGAGTAACAGGAATTAGCAGGAACTATTGTTTTCAAGATAAGAAGAATACTAAAATTATCAAGGCTCTCCTATTCCCATTTCAGAATTTTGAAAAAAATTTTATACTAATACATTAAAAGTAAATTGTGTTATTTTATCATGATAGCTTTCTTTGATAAGGCACTTGAGTTTTTAAGTGGAAAAAATACAGTTGGCCTCACCTATCTAGATTTCGGGGATTCGCATGATACAATATGGCATTAGAAACTTCCTTAAATGGGAGATTATGTGAATTAGAGCAAGAATTCTAAAATGAGTAAGGAACCAGTAAAAAGAGAATAATGGGTTAGTGGTGAAAATTAATGTTAGAGGAAAATTCCTACTAGAACACTTCTAGGACTTCTACTGGGATTTGTATGTTTCATTAACCTTGCCTCAGAAGGCAGGACTGCTTTAATGAAAAGTGCAAATGACGTATTTCGGATTTACTGTCAGAGGACTGGAATTTTGTACCTGGAGAACTATATAATCTTGAGAAAGATATTAGACTGATGTCTACTACAGACTTTCTAGCTTCTTTGTTTTATCTTCAGTTTGACATGCTTGCATGAGAATAAACAAAAAACAAACAAAAAAACCCGGCTACAACCCCTCTACAAACCCTATCTCCATTTGCTATGTATTCCCAAGAGGTTGTTCACATTTCATAGTATCTATACACCAGAACCCATGCTATTCTTTGTACAGTAATGAAATGTCTCCAGAATTATGATACTTACTTTATCCACAATGCTAAACAGACTACACAGGTACCTAGATAAGTAACATGACAGCTACGTTTTCTTGGGACATCTGTCAACAGCATTTTTCACTTCATTTGGCATGCTCTTACAACACAGAACGAACTTGAAAAAAAAATTCAGAAGGGATGCTATACAAGAATGACATCACTAGTTTATTAAATATATTTTGTTGTTGCAGGATTAAGTTACTTGGGACAGCCAAACCTTTGGTCACTCTTGATGCTTTTATTTCAATATGGCAGTGAAATATTTCTGCTAAAACTGCCGGTTATGAGTAACAGCAAAGCAAGCTCATGATTAATTTTTATTAGCAGATTAATTAGCTGCATGCTGAAGAAAACTACACTTAATTTTTTATCTAAAATCAATATTCATCTCAACTAGAAAGGAACAGCAATAAACACCTGCAATACTAGCTCAAGCACAAATGAGGCAAATGTTGAATGCGGTGAATATTTGCCTATCAAACTTATTTCTTTCAAAATGTTTCAGACTAAGATTTGTATGAGAAAGCAGTATCAGTATATCTTACTAGCAAATACATTCCCTGAGCTAGTACAGAAGTGCCGCCTTAAAAATCTGAACACCGTTTTGTTTACACTTCTTGGTCATAGTCACTAAAACTGTAATACAAAGACTTTCAGTAGCCAACAAATGTGCATGACCTAAGTTACAAAATATATTCTCTTTATACATGTTTTACATTACCTGCATCTACCTATTTCCGTGTATACACAAAACTTTTAGTTTTTAGAAATTACCAAGAATTGTGTCCTAAAAAAATATAAACTGCCTTATTGAAAACAAAATGCAAAAAAAACCACAACAAAACAAACAACTCACACACCCCACAGTTTCTGAATAATCCAGTAATTTTATTTCTTTTGCCTTTTAGTATGAAACCTAGAAAATTTTCCCCTATGAAAAGCTCTTGCTGGCAAAAGAAAGGAATCTCAGGAATCTGAGATTAAACAGAGGAGGAGCAATAGCTGAAAATGTGATGAGGGTTCATGTTATCCAAATAAAAAAGCACTGTTCTCCAATAATATTTTTCACTGTATAGTTAAATTAATGTTTGATAGACTGACTGACTAGCAACATATGAGAGAGTAAGTGCTCCTCATGCTGTTAGTTTGTAGAGACAGAGCATTAATATTGATGCCTACATGTGATACCAGATTATTACAGAAGAGAGTCATGGGACCAGTTTTCTCTTTCTTCCTCTCTCTCTTTCTCCTTCTCTCTTGGTGTTGTGAACACAATATATTTCTATGCAAAAAGAATGGAAATTGAGTTGATCTAGTTACCAGAAAAGTCTGTTTTTGAAATGTACTATGTGGTTATGTCTGCACCAGTGAACTAAATAGGGCCAGTGCACAGGGCTGGGCAATGCTACATGACTATCCACACTGTCTGATTACTGGCACCCCCTCAGCATATTTTTAATTCATGCCCAGTAGGTCTCTCATTGACACTGACTGTGTCCATTTTGCACAAGTGTTTAGCAGCAGCTGTTTCCAATAGGCAGGTGGATAAACTACAACCCTGTCCCTCAGAGGGGTAAGACTACAGTTGTAGAGACACAAGCTGTGTCACACTGCTTGCTCAGAGAATGAAGAAAATGAACCTTGACTTTTTCTTCCTCAAATGAAGCACCACTTTATCTCGAAGCTCATGGCCAAGTTTAGCCCTGCCCTGGTTTTAGCCAGCACAGCTAAGGAAGCTGATCAGAGGATCTGAACAGACCAGCAACTCATGACCAACAGACCAGCCTTTTACAATCAACAAAATCAAGTTCAAGCAGTTCTTTCCTAGTTTAAATAAAAGAAAGAAACCAAACCTCTAGTTTATTCCCATACACCTGCAAGCTCTTTTTATTCATAGCTGATATAAGGATAGCAGCAGCACATTGTTAGCAAAATACTGACATGGTTTTTGAGAGACACTGAGGCTTTATCTTAATACACAAAATGGACAAAGGCCCATGAAACAGCTTTGTTCATATCCATAAAGCTGAACTCTCCCCCTCTCGCACAAAGTTAGAGGGACCTTGTTCAGTCTGGCAGCTGGGAATGGTCTCTGGCCCATGTTATCCCTTGGCCATTCCCAGGCAATCTCTCTTGGAACAACTGTGTGAGAAATATGCTAATTATTAAAACACTATGAAAATCATATGCCACTGATTAAGCCCAGTCCCTAATTTAGTAAAAACTATAGGCAGATTTATTTCGAGGTACTAAGACCACCTGTTTTCTGGCAGTGTTTCAGCTAACTTTCTGATTTTGCTACCTGCCGTCTTTATCCTTCATTAAAAATAATTTCCAGTATGACTGGAAGAGTGAAAAAAGTCTGTTTATTATTTGTGAAGATCAGGGATCATGGTAAAGTTTGCTGTAGCATCCATGGACTGTTTTCTTCCATGAGAATATAATCATAAAAATAGACTAAGTCTTCCATGAGAATGTAATCATAAAAATAGACTGAGATTGGAGGAACTTACTAAAAATAACACAACATTTCAGTTCACTGGAAAAAAGCAAGTAACAGTCCCTGAAATGGAGAGCTGAAAGAAACAATGGCTATCACTTCATTGTGGTCAAAATACACAGGCACCTACAAAAGGTATTTACTCATGAATTCAAAGATTGTATTTTCTGGGGATGTCATAGTCTGATAGGTTTCCATAAGTGCTTCCTGATGCAGAACAACAACACACTGCACTCATTTTGCAAGGAGGAAACTGAAATAATAAGAGTCTGACTGAACACCCCTTGCTCACATAATGCTCACGTTAATGCTAATGTCAACAGGCCATAAGAAATTAAGTCATTAATCAGAGTAGACAAGTGGTTTAAGTCCCTCACAAATAAATTTCTTATGTAATTCACCCATACAAGTTACAAATTAAAATAACCTGAATTGCTAAAGACTGTTAACGCTTACAGAGTTCTTCCTATTGGAAAAAAGCATATTTTCTTTAATTTCCCATGCAAGGAAAATAGTTTTATGCCTGTGATTTGAAAGAAGAGCAACTGGTTGCCCTCCACATTTTAACATACAGTATAGTGTTTGCTGACTGATCAATTACTGATTGTTCAAAAAAATTAGACATTTTAAAGAAATTTGCCAACATATATCTGTGCTCAGTGTTAAGAAAAACAGATTTATTTTCAAGAAAATTTCAAGTTTCTTCTATGTCGTAAAAATATTGCTTCATTTTCAGTTCCCTACAACATTAACTGCAACCATTTACTTTAAACTTTATAGTTGCTTACAAGTTCTTTGTAGCACCAGAAAGAATTGTCCTTAATCCATTAAAACATTAGATAAAGCAAGTCATTAGAATGGCGTATGGAAAAGGAAAACAAACATGGATAACTAATATAGTGTAATGGCTCAGATGAAAAAATTAAAAAAGCTTCACTTTGGCAGTATGGGTTAAAAAATGAGTTCCTCAGTAAAGTCTGCTTTCTTTCAGTTCAGTGAGATTCTTAACACTGATTTCAGTGCTATGATCATGCCAAAATAGAATGTTGTAGCATCAGGGATCACACTGCACAGCACACAATATGTTTTTCCTATACAAAAAAAACCAGAAACCAACAAACCAAAACACCACAAAAAACCCTGTTTCCACATTGCTAGTGTTACACTATTAAATACTTGTAATGAAAAGTATATTAACCTTTTATTAGGATTCCATAAAATAGTAATAACTGAAAAAAAAAGTCCTGTAACCTTAGGTAATCTAGCCCTCTTTAGACAAAACGGTTTTGCAATACAATTTTTGGCAGTGAATGCAGCTGAAAGACTACAGTCCTATTGTCTATACTATACACACACATAGAATTGTAATCCTCAAAGAAGAAATTGAAGAAATGTTCACTCTTTAAATGCCAATCCATATATTACTCAAGTTACAATATGCAAACTTGATTAGGTAAATCAAAAGTAGTATTGATTAGATGTCAAGATTCACTAAACTAAAATTACATTTTAAATATTATTGATTAGCACCTCATAGTGCAGAAAGAAACCTGAGTGATCCCATACTAAAGTTACATAAAATGTAAACAGAATAAACCTCACTTTTATTTTCCAATTCACTTCCCCCCTGCCACCCCAGAGAGGGATCTGGTTACCTTGTTTTTCACAAAATAAAGCAACCTCTTAACTGTTAACCAGTGTTGATAGCAGAAAGGAAAGAAGCTCATGCCCATGCCCCATGTCCCTTCCTGCCTTTGAAATTCCTTTCTCTAATTGGTAAGATTTCCATGTCCACTCTTTGTCTTACTTTGCAAATGAACAATTCACTGCTACATACATAGAAAAGAGTCCATTTGTGTAGCAAGCAGACAAGTCCATCAGCACAGAGAGCATTCTAAGCAAAAGAATTAAAAGACTAAAGTGTAGATATGAAAACTATTAGAAAATGAGACCAGGTTCTCCCACAGTACTGATACTGACTTGATGTCAGGAACTCAAGTTAACTTCAGTGAGGACTGCCATCATTCAGCTCCACTTAAAATTAAGCAAAATAAATTTTCATATGGCATCAATTTTAATACAATTTATTTTAGAGCACTTCAGAAAACATGTGTTACACCTTCTTCACAGAGAAAAATGCTAATGCATTCTCCTTAACAACTGAAGAGACATCTGGAAGATCATACTCGCACCGTAAGCATGCACATCTACTGGCTGCTCTTTCCTTATATGGATCTGCAGCTGCTTCGCAACTGCTGAGGCAGCAGCTTCATCAGCATACAGAAAGTTGCAGAGGTCTTCACCTGGTCTAATCTTTGTAGCAGGTTTTACTTTAAAGCCTAGGGAGAGTGCTGGCTGGCACCAAAGTCTATGTCACCCCACAGTGTTCCTTTCAGATTGTCTTGGCTTCTGCTTTCCATTATGGCTCTCCGGATGGACAACCTCACTGGCCTTTCCAGTATGAAGCCATAGAGAAGCCTATTGATTGCTGGTGCCCTAAGCTGCAGATCAACAAGGCCTGTGACCTGCTAACAGTCCTCCTGAAATTGTGCTGATTATTGTCCTTTCTGCATCAGCATGATCTCTAAAATATGGGGTATTTTGAATGCCCGTGCCTCAGTAACAAGTTTATACAACACGTTAAGTAAGTGTCTCCCTAGTTCCAAAACAAAAAAATTAAAATAAAGTAAAAACAATTTATTGACCTACATACACACAGGGGATAGGTTCTAATGTACATGCTAGCTTCATTTCCTACATATTATATCACAACAGGAAACAATTCTGGGTCTTCAGTTTATTCCCTGCACAGTGTTTATTCACCTGAAGAGACCATCTTTCACATGTGGCACTCCTAACAACCAGTGCTAGTGGGAGGTTCAGGTCTGAGAGAGAAGGCTAAGTGAATTGAAGTCATATCAGAAAGCTTCCCAAATGCCAGGATGCTCACAGATAAGCCATTGCTTCCCAGCATTAACAATTTCACTTTCACTGAGTAAAACCAACAGTGTGGGCACCTACAATACATTTATTAGTTTTCTTTTCCATAAATGAATATAAAGAAGCCATTTACAAAATCATTCTCGTTTTTAAATTAAGGAAATACTGCAACGGCTGAAGTCCTTGGTTTTATAACAACTGATTTCTTTCCAACAAGTGAAACCCTCATCCACCATCCAACACCCTTTTTACTTCTCTTCCTCCTCAAAAATACCTTTGTCATTCTTTCTTGCCTGGGATGCTTCATACAGATCATCTGACAATATCTACTGAGTTTTATATAAAACTGTGCTGAGAACCACCTCTGTATTTACTGGCTGTTGTCAGCTGTCATACTGATGTGACATCAAAGTCTAAATTTACATGAAATACCTATTTCTAAACTGGATGCTAAAAGGTCTATGTCCAATCTGTGCAATGTCTTATTATGTAGGGGCTGTGAAGGCACTGCCTATTCTACACTTGTCTGTCAAGTAGCCATCATTTCACTTTACAGTAAGCTACTGAATACCAATATTAGTGTTTGGATTAAAACCTCTTTGGAACAAAGAGATTAAACTTTTAATTATACATGAAAATCATAATCAGCTCCTGAAGTGTCATCTATTACTATATATTACTAATTGGTTTAACAAATTACATCATTATATTTTCCCTTTGTTTTACTGTATTTTATTACAGAGAGCAGATAAAGTAACACCTTTATGTGACAGTTTTGGGATCCTTTGATATGAAAGGTACTACCTAAAGATCTGCAATATCCTGAAATTAATTTATGGCAATATATTTTATCACAAGCATCTAATCAGTTTAAACTGATGTTAAACAGCATAGCTGCTTTTCCTTCTGTCTCAAGATGAACTTTATAACTCTGCTTTATAGTGTTCCCTAATTTAAGCTGATTTAAGTATGTGTGATACACATGATAAACCAGACTGGGCAGGTTCTAGGCAAAACTTGCTCTAAAATTAAGATGACAACATTTTCTCTAATCTACTGCTTAATCTAGGAAAAAAAAAGTTTATCTTAACTCCCATCAGTTAATCCCAATTTAGTTCATTGAGCAGTGATGTGAATGCAGGGATTCGCTCGCAAGACAGAAAAAAAAGAACAAATCACTAGGACAGTTTAGAGAATAAGTGTCTCATGGCATCAGCACTGAATTAAAGAGAGAAAGAGAGAGTAGAATAATGGCATCAGAACAACAGCTTAGTCTTGAATATAAAATTGAAAAAATCAGAGATTCATAATGAGCAAGATAATCCAAATTTCCTCCTGGAAATGCAAAGAATGGAAGATGAATTGAATTGTCAGGTCAATTTCTTGACTACACAACCTGACTTGACTTAAAAAAAAAAAAAAATATCTTTAAAGCTTGTAAAGCTTAGATGGAATATTAATACAGCAGGAGAATAGTAAGCCTTGGTTACAGATAAAAAGAGACAAGTATTAGTCATAAAAACTAATTGCAAATACAATTTCTGTTGTAATTTGAACATGTATAGAGGAAAAATAAGAAAACTGCATTAAGTTAGTGAAATAAAGTGAAAAAATCTAGAGTTAAAATAACTGTAGATGTCTGTTGATAACATAATTTGAAAAGAAGTGTATCAGAGACTTCTCTGTATTGATATTATTAAAACTCAAAACTTGAGCACTGAAATCTTAATTTTTATAAAAGGTCTTGAATACCACTTAGGTTTGATAATATGCTAATACACACAGGGTTTTGAGGAACATTAACCAACAACATCAAGTAAAGTATTTCAAACACTTACTAGAGACCTTTCAATTTTTGCCAACATCACAAATCTCTGCAATCTTCTTGACCTGATAGAATCTTGATGAGTCATTAGTTAAACCCCACAACAAACAAAAACCACAACACACCACACAAATATCATGAAAGAACACAGCACAACTTGTCAAATCAAATAAACCTACTCAGACTGAATTTTGCATAAATATGACTTCATAAAAGAAGAAAAGCAAAAAAGACATAAACCTGTACAATCTGTTAACTTTTCAAACATGTATTCTCCTCTTAATTTGTTTTCATTAGAATTATAACTGACATAACTAAGCTAAAATTGTTGGGGGGGGGTGTTCAGTCATTATTTTATCTTTAATTTCCTGTTTTCAAAAAAGACTTTTTTTTTTTTTTCCCTGAAAATGTAAAAAGCAGCCAAGTATGGGTAAATACATGAAACATAGGAAATCCAGAAAATTTACCTATTAGTGAGATATGTCTATATCTCACAATTTTGTATATTACTCTACTTGCCTGTTAGACTGTGCTGTGTACAGTTAATGCCACAGTACTGAAGACTAGATTAAGATTTAAATGAGGTGCCAAAATAAATAACAAAATATTTTAAAATCTTGAAAATCAGAGCAAAAATAAAATTCATGTTGTATTTCTAAACACTGCACCTTTCCTGCCTCCATGCTTATATATTTTTTCTTGAGAGCTCCAAGAAAAGTATACAGTAGAAAAAGCCAAAGCTTATTCTTTCTTTCACACACAGAGCCCAGTTAATTTTGGATTGTCTTACACAATGAGGAGATGTCTTTAGTATGCAGAAGGCAAGAGAACTGGAAATACTCCTGCAATTACTAATGATGTGGTGGGCAGGTCTCTGAAAAGAGTCTACATTTCACAGTGAACCTAGTACTCCCAAATCTGAATATATTCCCCATCAACAAAACCTGAGCCCACAGGCGATCAGCAATTCATCTTGGTAATCTGTGACTTTGTCAACTACAACTGACTTGGGATAAAATCCACAATGAACATAATGAGAAATTATTTCTAGAGCAAACTGCAGGTATATCTGGTGGACAGCTATTCTCTTATAACTACGCCAAATGCAACAAATCTCAGAGACCCCACTCACTGAGTTTGCAAAACCAAAAGGCTATTCTGTCAGTTACAATGCTTAACTGCTGCACTGAAAACCAGCAGCTCTCCTGCACCCATCCTCCCCATTAGACCTATATACAATACTAGAAGTGTGGTACGAGGTTCTTCTATAAAAATCTAAAAAGCACCTGGAATTACAACAAAACAAACAATAAAATCTATGGAACCAATTAACTGTGTGAATATTAGTCTCCTTTCTTTTTTCCCACAGCCTCCTTTCCTGGTCTGCCTTTGAGCTGAGGACATCTGTCTGGGATGCCTTGTGCCTGTCTGAAAGACTATTTCCTTAACTGTTCTTGGCATTGAGACCAGATAAGCAGTTCATAATCTGAGTGTCAAGTTTGAAATGTTGCAGGGCATTTCACTGTAAAGTCCTTAATTTTGTTTCTTCTCAGTGGCATGAATTAGTCCCCATCATTATCTTTTTCCATTTATTATCTTTTATTCTGAAACATGTGGATAATCCTGACATGATAATTCTCTTAGAGATTTGAAATAAGACACAAGGTTCAAGAAGGACACATGTAATTGCAGGCTTAGTGAACATGAAAAATTTGAACTGTGAGATTTTATGTGGGGGCCAAAAAGAAGCATGAAAGTCTCTGGATGAATAATGAGACCAAAGAGAGTAGAAAAGAAGAGACAGTCTACAAAAGCAGTTGAAACGCTAAAATAAATAAGGCAATAAAATTATTGGGAGGACAAGTTAGCTTAGAGACAATTCTCTGTTTCTGTGAACCATTTACAAGAAAGTTAAAACTAGGCAAGGTGAAGTAAAAGGCAGAAGAAGATCAATTTCATTTCACTTCCAGAAAGTGAAGCAACACTTCAAATTGCCATAAACCACTTGCTGTTAATTGCCATTATTGATCACTTCAGTTGTGTGGCTGTGTTCCAGATCTCCTCTGTTACTCAGCAGCCCTGTAAAATGAGACATGCTTTGATTCACGAGTTCTTAAATTACAACTGAACCCCAAATTTTTAATGTCTATATACTGTGCACACCCCACAGTTCAGGTCTTCTTAGCCCAGCTATTTAGATTCTATTCACCCATCTTGAACAAATGTTGCTACTACTATTTGGAATAATCCACCAGTGAAATGAAAAGGAATACCCCAGGACACTCTGAAACACCCTGAAGATTGATGCCTACAGTAAAACAAGTTGACAAGTCAGTAATGACATTCATTTAAGAATGATATTCTTTGTGGAAAATTGCTTTGAATTTTTTTGAATTATTTCACTTATTACTAAACAGTGACTGAACTAGAAGACTGTAATGTGTTTTTCCTACTTGATTTCTAGAAAAAAGATAGACTCAGATGTCAGAAGTACTGCACACTCAGGGACTTTCTGGATATTTTAAGACACAACTGAGGCAGAGCCTGAGTTTCAAGATCTTTAAGAGATCATTCTGACAAAAAAGACGACTGAGTTGAAATTCAGATATATATCCAAAGCCAAAACCTCCAACAGATATGCGGTAAAACAAACAGAATTTACAGGATTCTTATAATTGAAGTAAAATTCACACAAAGTATGTTATCATTATACAGAATATGTTTGTGCAAACAGAGCACATTGCAGTGCCAGTTATGAAGGCATTTAAATACGTGCTGAACTGCTTGGACAAATTCATTCTTGAATTGCAGAAAAAAAGTTGAGCAAAACCTATAAAAAAAGGCACTGACATGTGAGTAAAGCAACGGTGTCTAGGTGAGGTGCACATCCAACCAATAACCTACCATAGTTACAGAGAAAATGCATAACATTGAGATCTAATTCTGCAAAATAAGACAATGTCACGAGCTAGTAGTCAACACTGTAAACACTGAATATTATTTTTTCCTATGCAAGGGTTAAAAATAAGTGTAATTTTTGGTGATATGACTGAAAATACAAAGGAAAACAAAACAAAACAAAAAAGTATGTTTTATAAACCTCATTACAAATTCTCAGAATTAGGCTGCACTCGAATTCCACTATTCTAGCGTATCTGAGGAGCAAAATACAAATAGTGATCCAACTACTGTTTTGGGAAATCATAGCCATCTTTAACAGTGAAAAACTTGTCTTTACTTTTCAAATATTTGAAGAAAAATTGTCTCATATTTCTCTAAAGTCCAAGAATACATATGCATATCATATAAATCTAAGTGCATAGACACTAACCTTCAGTAGTTCAGGCCAGGTTGACTTCAGGGCAAAGTCAGGTGAGTTTTGGTATATCTTTCCGGAATAATTAAAAACATTATTGTCCCTAGCAACATCTTGTCTCATAGAATTTCCCACCAACTCAGTGCTGGCATTGGCATGTCACACACTTAAATCTATCTCTATTAACAGATGAAGGAAGACTTCAGATTAACACTGAGTTGCTGGGGTACAAGCATAGCTTCTACTTCATGGATCTACTGGATAGAAGACAACTCATCAAGCTGAGGCAGTGATAAATTTAAATTGGATATTTCATACTAAAACCACCAAAGTTGCTTTTGGCATGAATATCTGTACATACTTAAGAGCCCAATGTCTCTTCTCCAGCCTAATCTGAAACATATCAGAACTGTAGAATTTCAGCTCATGGTTTCAGAAATAACAAGAAATACTTAGAATGCAATGCTCTGTGAAAAGAGGGAATCAAAGGAAGAAACCTGACACAAGGACATGCCGTCTCTTCACTAAAGTTAGGATTTCACACAGAGGACTTCATCAGGACTAGATTAACTTACCCATTCTTTGTTAAATTATCATGCTATCATGTAAGCATCTTGTTCCATAAAGTCTAATAACTTCAGCAATTTTAACTCAGTATCAAAAAACGTAAAAATCAAGTATGGGCTTTAAAATTCAAGTGTAAATGAATAAAGGTTGCATAGAAAAATGTGAATCTCAAAGTAATTCTACTCAGGTTATACAGTGAAGCAATTCTTTTTCACTTCTATCACTGTGACATCAAAGATAATATGTGTTCAGGTTGTCTTCATTAGGAATCAGAACATTCAGATGTACCTTCTTCGACCATGGTCTTTGTACAGATTAAGTACCCCAATGGGTATTTAATAACTTGACCCCACGCTAGCATTTCATCTTCTGCTTTCACAGTGTGACATAGAAAGTCATATAAGCAGTGCACAGACACACAACAAATCCAGCGTCATTAAACTAGGACAGTATTTTAATTCAGAATCACACCTTGTAGACTGAATGAATGCAGGTGTCTCCTCAATGTCTTCACTATTTTTGCTAATGCACAAATACTTAATTTAATTTCTGTCAGCGTAAGAATAAAATGTCATCGTCACTTTTGCTTTTCCAGACGAAACGGAAATGTTGCCATACTACCAGTATAACTGAGAGGATATGCCTAGGACTTCCAAATTACTGCAGAGATAAGAGAACTCATTGTGACACAGAGATGAGGACACCATTTACATGTAAGTGAAAATGCAGTTTTCAAGATAGTGTCAAACTGACTTTTAAATTTAGTCATCTAAATCCAGTGTTCCTTCAGTGTGTGGCTATATAATAAATGCATGCTTTACTAGTAGCGATGAATTTCAAAGCTTGTATTTCAAGATGTGGGTTTTTTTTATGCACACCAAAAAACCTATTTCTCCCGTTTTAAGAGAAAAATGAAATTTCATTCATGCTTCATGAATAAGAATTTAAAAAATGCTTTATTTTTAATGGGGACATATCAGTTACAAGACATAGACCTGTAATCCATGTACTGAACTGTTCCCTAGCTCTTCAAAAGAATGAGAAATATAAAATTTTCCCTGGTTTCCTGCTGTACTGCAAGTTCTCTTAAGAGCTGTTTCATAACAAGGAATAACAAGGTTAAATTTCTCATTAAACATTAATTCAAGATTTAGCTCCTGAATAAAGTAATTCTTGATTCTTTAGTAAATTTGTACAGTGCCCTGAGGTACCACAGCACATTTAAACTAAAACTAATAGCTTTAGGTGCATATCTGCATGTCTATATTAATAAATTAAGGTCAAATTACAGTATATCAAGTGCTGTTAGTAATTAACTGTGGTCCTGATCCAGCTCCTACCGAAGCAGAATAAATTTTAGGATGGACGTGCACCAAAGATGCGAAATAAATATTATTGTGTTGAGTTTATCCCTGTATCCATTCACTGTAGTTACTGACTACACAGATACTATATCAAGTTTTTTCCTAAAATGTTTTATTATTCAAATACAGAACACTATTTTTTATTTTCAAATTAAGAACCAGAGCTATCAAACATACTATGTTTATAGCTCCTTATTTTAATTTATACCTTTTTACTTGTCTTAGCTTTAACTGCACAACATGGCATAAAGCCACTCTTCATGTACATCCTTATTTAAACTCCCCCATTCTCTGTGGGTTCTACACTGTCCAAATTCTGTGACCCATATGGTGCATTACAAAGTTTCAATATTCACACTGACTTTAAAAGGTAAAGATGGAAATGGAGAGAAGTGGAAGAATAACGTAGGCATGCATCTATTTCTTGTCTGGAGACAGAACTGGTGAAATTTATGTATATTTTTTTCAGTCAGGCTGACTTTAAATGTTCTGAAGTTTGTTTTCCCCCCCCTATATGATCCTACAGGAAACAAACATCAGTCTGGATTCATAAATACCCACAAGAAAGTACACACAGTCCACTAAGTGGATGGTTGGACTGGATGATCTTCAAGGTCTTTTCCAACCTAGACAATTCTGTGAATCTGTGATTCTGTGAAGTGAGGATTAGAAGAAAGCATTGTTAATGATACGCTGAAGAAAATAAAAGCTTTTATTGAAAAGTCACAGAAAACACCTGTTTCTTAAGCTCAGAAAAATAAATAAATTACAACAAATATATATATGAAAAAAATTTTTACCCATCTATCCAGGTATCTGTTTTTCCCTTTTATTTTTCTAATCCTGTAAAACTGATACACAGTGTCTCCTAAGACAGGACGTAAAGAGGAAGATGCACTGTAATTCTTACAAGACAGTATAAGACCTTGTTGTTTAACACACATAACTTCAGGACAATGATTTCTCACTTATCACAGCTTAAACAGCTCACAGTAAATTCTATCAATAACTTTGCATAAATATCACTCACTGACTTTCTAGCAGTCATGCCTTCTAACATCTAGCAAACTGTCTCATATGGAATGAGATATATTCGGACCCAGCCTGTGGGTGTACTAAATGCAGTAGGTGTGCTGTAAGTGTACTAATCACTGTCTCGCTAAATCACGAATGACAGCAGACAAGTGTGAATGCAGCCTGGCAGCAGTCCTGTCCTTGTATCACATATCAGCAATTCCTACCTTTTTTTTTTTTTTTAACAGTGAAGATGATGGTAAGCCAAAACAATGCCTGAAGCCAGCATCCAGGCACTTTGTAAAATTAGTGTTGCTGTCCACTCAAACACGTTCTTTCACAATTGCATTTGCTACCTGTTCTCTTTTTACATCTCTGTGAACACAGTATCATTGCAGCACAAAAAGAGGGGGATCGTGTTAGGCAGTCTCACAGCCATCCCAGAAAAAAGGTTAGCACACTTTGCCTCCTTTTCCAAGTTCAAAATCAACAATATCTCGTCTTCAATGACTTGGAATGAATTTGACCTCAGTAAGAATTCCAAGGCTGTGCACTATATTTTCATTACTAATCACACTGAGTAATTGAGTGTTTCCAATATTTACATATTTCTAGAACTGCAAAGTTTCTCTCTGGCTCTTAATATAGGAAGCTTTCAAGTTCAATTACTAATTTTAGTGGATTTATGGTAAACGCAGTTTATTTTAAGGTTGTTCTGAGAGGTATGATGAAGATGGAGAAAAATCAATTTTCTAGCTCCAGTCTTTTCCAGCAGGTTTAAAAGAAAGAAAGAAAGAAAGAAAAAAAGCAACAAAAGGAAAAAACAGTGGTAGATACAAGGTACTGGTACTAACAGTACTGTCACTGTCCACTTGCCAAACAGTGGTTCATTACTAGCAAAGTTAATCTTCATTAACTATCAAATCAGCTAGACTTCTTCATCTCCTTGAAGGAAACTGAATTTACATCTCAGACTATCATGCTCTAACCAGTGTACTACAAGCCCTTTTAATGACACCAAATTAAAAGATTTCACATCAAATCTATTCTTGCTTTGCATTACATCTATGTATACCATAATGAAAGAGTATAGGTGTATTTTGTGTGTGCAGATACAAAAACATAAATACATGTAACAAGAAATACCCTACCACTTTCCCAGTTTGAGAAGTAATGTACACATATAACTCTTCATTCTGTTTTCTTTCAATAAAACTCCTAAATTGGAAATGTAAAAATTTAGTTCAGCTTGCTTTACTGTCAGTTCAGTGGACATGGCAAACAAGAAGAGTAACTGGCTTGCACTAAGTTGAAACTCATTTGGTTCTTAAAATAGGCCTAGTTATTACTCATATTGAGTAAAGAATTATAATTAAGCTCATCTTAATACAGAAGGTTGAAAAGTAACTAATTATATATTATGGAACAAATATTTCCATTTGTTTGCTAGCAATTTGGCTACAGATGTAATTTTTGTGTCTTCTCTGCAAGTAATTTCTTTACTAAAACTAATTTTTGAACACTGATTTTTTGATTCAAGGGGTTTTTGTCTGGATAGAAGTCCACATAGGAAGTCTGTTTTTCCAAATGAATGACAGTAACTCTGAGAATTACCATGTGACTACTGAGAATTACAGTGTGACTACTCCAGTTTAAAAATGAGAAATTAATTTGTGGGAAAGGGTGAATAATTTTTCTGTATTCTCTGTGCTTAAAAAACAAACTCACAAAAGACAAAACCAAGTTAATGTGCATGGCATGTAATTCAGGTCAAGGAAATGTTATTCAATATAACCATTTTGGAGGAAAGAAGTGAAAAGTATTTTAGTAAGGTATTATTTCTTATACAGTACCTTGAATACCTCTATGTTTTATTTCCAGAATCTGAAGATTTAATTAAAAAATTAAATTAAAATGTGATTTTGTTATTTTAAAACATGTACCTGGAATATATACTGTTTCTTACTCTGTTTCTTCAGTTTTTCCTGGTGTCTACAGCTTCAGAATACCTTGGGAACAAATTTCAGTTGGATGTGAACAGTCAATAATTTATTAAGCTACCTCAGCTCTACATTGTAAATGCTTCAAATACAAAGCAATGTGTTTTGTTGCGTTTCACTTTAAAAAAAAAGAAAAACAAAGAGAAAGACTAATGTAAATGTTAGACCCTTGCTGAATAATTTGCAATGAAAAACTAAATCAACAAATTACACTTTTTCTTCTCATCAGCTGTCAGGATTTTCTCTGCTTTGTTATAATTGGAAGGTGATAAGTGTGATAGTCCTAACTTTTCAGCTTCGTTAACTACTGGCCAAACTCATATAATATAAAATAGATATTCTATCTCAGGGCATTGCTCATGAAAAATTAAAAACATTGCTCTGGAGTAGTATCAGCTAAACATTTCTTCATAATCAGGGTTAAAATTGGCTTATGCTGTACAACATACTGTAGTAGAATGTTCTTACTAGCAAGTGCATGCAAGATGCAAGATTACTAGCAAGATCATGCATTCGCAGTGGAAAAAAAAATATTCTCAATTCGTATGAGAACATGTGTAAACAAATTTAAGACATTTCCATATGATTTTTTAAAAAAAATTGTTTACATACGAAATGAACCAAGGTCTTTATTCAGCCAAAGGTAAGACATAAGCATCTCATGAAAGCAATTAATACAGGAAGGGATATATTACTGTGATGAATATAGGATAAATCAAGGCTCTGAATTAAAATCCACATGAATGACTACAGCATTAATGGTGATCCCTTCACAGTAGTACCAACTTTGGCAGTGACACGGATGTGGACTGACACAAACAGCAATAAATTACAGTGTTCCTTAAGTAATTTTGTCACCAGTGACCAAAAAGATTAGCCACTTCTGGCCTTAGGATAGAGGAGATGAATATGGGCCTATCTGTTTTGATACTGCACAGTTCTGTTTCCTCTGAAGTAAAATATTATTTATAGGTCATTCTGTAACATACGCAGCAGTTACAGTCAAATCTAGTAATGCAATTCTTGTAAAATGCTGGTTTATCTGAAAATGTGGGTTTTTTTAAAGATGGTGTTATTTTTTGTTTGTAAAGGTGTTGATTCCTTTATTTTGAAACAAAATAATCTGGGAAAGTTTGTTTAAAACTTTTAAAGCAGATCTTACTCTGAAAGCAGTTTTGCTTAGCTGAGACTTTTCAGCCAGATCAAGTCATCAACATCGAGCAATGAGAGCTGCATGAGAATGTTCTGATAATCATTACCATTGCCAGTAATGACCAATAATTTACCTGTGCTAAATTACAGGATGATGATATTGTTATATCTAACACCAGGGTAAGATGTACTTGTATAAAAGAACTGAAGATCTATTGTACATATTGTCTTGTGCACATTAATAGAGAAAAGGGAACATATAGGCTAACAGAACAATTATGTTAAAACTTGGAAACATCTTGCCATTATCAGTGTTTCATGGGGCGACCTTAAGGATGTTCTTTTAAGGAATGGAGCCCAAAGGGAAATTTTACTCTTCACCTTTTACTGCACCTTGCACTATGCTTAACTGCATTTGTATGTATTGATTTATTAATCATGATAATCACTGTCATAGTGTAGCATAAGAAGCTTATGCTTACAGGTAAATGTAGTGATTATAGAGATCATGAAGTACCAGTGAACATGTCAATTGATAATACTGCAAAATGAACTTTGATAAAGATGGGCAGAGTGGTGATATCAAAAGGCCTCATTGGTGTGAATTTCCTATGAATGGGTTCCTATATATTTGGACAAAAAAACCTCCCCAGGAAAAATACATTCTGAGAAGTTAGTAGATGAAAGTTTCCCAGGACTGATAAATTCTGCAGCGTAGCAGACCTGTTGATTCTGTATGTGCCAATAATCTGAAGACACCAAGAACCTGCTGAATTCTTAGAGGGCCACAGCATACCCAGTACTAACAACAGGTTGTGTACTTCAAACCATATTCAAGAGGGTGGTGGTTCCAAATGCATATAAAGACTACAGGATTACATGTACATTTGATGAAATAAAGGACTGATTTAGGGACTTTATGAATACCTACCCCAGAAGCTACTGGTGGCTTCTAGGTCCAACCTAGCCTTCCCAAGTCCAACCCTTTGCTTTGGAGTATTCAGTTGGGGTTCATCTTCCAGCTTTTACCCCATGAGTTAATGTATGAGCAAAAAATATTTTAAGTGACTGCTGTGTGAGTAGCTATGTTATCAATGACAGCTTGACTCCACTGATAACAATGACTTTGTAAATAAAAATGCTCATAGAATTATCACTTGTAATTTGCCCTCCCCTATCTCCTACTCCCTACCCCTATTAAGGAAAACAAAGTGTAGAAAGAGGGAAAAACACATATATATATATACACGCCTTGATATCAGTTCTGTAATGGACTACATATGTGTGTCCCATCTCACAGCTGATTTCAACCACACTGACCATGTGCACACAGTTCAGAGCACACACACTACCACTATCAATGCTCAGGTTTGGAACTGTGTTGCTCCCACTGGCTGCTGTTAGTATAGTTAAGTAGTTTTACAGAATAGGAGATGTTGTGTTTAACTCCACCCAGGGACTGAACTATCTGTCACAAGAATTAACAACACATACCTATTTGAGCAGGAATTATTCATAGACTGTGGCTTGGGGAATAGTCTAGGTTAACCTCTGGAACACAGAGCTGATAATCTCATTATTTTTACTCATGGCTTCAGGAGCTATCTTTTTCTTTACATTTCTAATATATTTGAAATTCCTTTTTATTTAATAATAACCTGACACACTGAGTTCCACATACAAACTACAACCGGGCTGCTTCAAACTTTATTTTATGATGCAAATATGCAAAGACAAAATTGATCCCCATCAGACCAGCTTAAATTACGGAAAAGCAGCAGTCTCACTGATGGGAAGAAGTGAGTGGTGGGGGGCAGGGAGAAAGAGGACGAAAGAAAAGACAAAATTAATAGCTTTGCTATATTTTCCACCTATAGCCACAGGCTAAACAAAATGTGTAGGAGCAGTATGTTCCACAAAATAAGCTGAAGGAATATACTCCTTCTCTGTATTAAGGGATAAACTAGAAACTGGTTAGAATCAAATCTGTTTGTTGTCTAGTTTATTTCTGCCCTTTAAACAGGATGATCTGGCCTTACGTATTTTAGCCATTTACATGACCTCTTCTTCATAACTTGAATATCTCACAGTAACAAATAAATCCCTGCAAAAGTGATATAAAATGTGGCAGTACTAATAACTGTATTTTACAGTTTGAAATATGATTTATACAATTTCTTATAGGCTGCATGCAGGCAGAACAGAGAACTGACTTTCAAAGACCAGATAACAGGCTATCAGTAGGTCATCCTTTCTCTGTATATTGTTAAATAGATGCATCTCTAAATGGATAAATATTTAAAGAGTAGCCTAAAGTATCAGTGAACTGTAGCCTCTATTAATCTGATTTCACTCTTCTCACTAACTTGAAAAGGTTTTAACTCAGTCACAGCCGCCTGAGAAACCCCAAATCTTTATTCCCTTCATTCCAACTGGCACACAGGTTAGACACACATATATACTTTTACCAAGCACACACAGTGTAAGCCTTCAAGCATGAAACAATGGCATATATATTTTACCGACAGCCAATGTAATCTTATTACCTGTGTTTAAATATCCATTTCCCCTTTGATTAGGAGCAAAGGAAATTGCGTCAAGAATGAAAAGATCCACAACATTTGATTAGATCTGAAAGGGTTGCTAACCTCTATCAAGCATGTCAGAGACACTTTCCTTTTATCTTTTATGCAAAATGACTTGCAGGTAATTGCACTCTCTTCAGCTAATATAAATGTATTTTCACTAGAACTACCCATTGTGCCAAGGGTGGCCCTCTGACAAATTACATTTGACAGCAATTCATCATCACTCTGAGAAACTAAATTTAAAATAATCCAGAGGTACTGGTGGAAAGGCCCAGTTAGATACCCCTAGTATGACGCAGCTTAGCCTATGAAGCATATGCTCAAGGAGAGCTAAGCATGAAACAGATATAAATTTATTGTTTAAAGCTAGTGACAATTTCTTATTGACTTCAATGAAAGAAAAACAAGACTGAAAACACTCTTCAGTACAATTTATTTGTATTGTGCGAGAAGCAGCCCCACAAAATTGGAGACTGTTACAGAATCAAAAGAAAAGCAACATCTCAAGCACTGTTGAGAAAGAGAAGGTATAGTGTCCTGTTCACCAGCCGATGTATTCTGATACCCAAACTCACCCTACTTGAGGATTCTTCCAGCAAGACCCCTGGATGCAAGAGATTACTTGAGATGAGAATCAGTGATTACTATAAGACCAGAGCCATTGTGAAAGACTCTTCTGCACTGACTACTCTCTAGCATAGTGTTTTAGCAGCACGTTATAACAGTGTAAGTTTTTCAGATGCTTACAATAAGCCAGCCTAAAGTGTACTGCCCCAGGTTTATACTACTCACTGGTTTGTAAGGTGCTGACATCTGTGATTTAGCTTTTTTTAATATATACTGAATTCTGCACCCAGATGACACATACCTTTGTAGCAAGAATCTCAACAGGTTGAATTAAAGCTCATTTCAAAGTTTTGTGTGCTAAAGAGCCCATATTACACCTTTTTTAAGACTCCAGATTTTATAATTTTTTTTTTTTTAAAGGTTCTTCACCTCCTGAGGAACAAGTAAAACTTTGGTCTCTGCTTCATTTTTCAGAAGGTAGATAATGTGACATAATTGTGTATCGGTAAATTTCAACACTGGCAAAAAATATTTAACAAATATTTAACAAATTCATCCTGTGGTTTCTAAGGTCAATGAAGTTATGTTTAGTCTGAAATCCTCTCCAGGTACTGGGAAAGAGTGAAAAAGCTGTGGAGACAACTTCCACAGACCTGTTCGCGGTTTTTTGCTCCTGTCTTTTTACTACAGCTTCTCAATTTACATCCCACACTCTCAACTTCACGTTAGAGCATGATAGTGATGCAATTTTTTCTGGTATGCCTGAGAAGGAGCTGCCTCACATACTCAAAGCAAAGGAAAAAAGGTTCACATGGATTTAGAGAGACAGAATTGGCTAACTCCTTGTTCTTTAAAAACAGGACCAGTGCTGTTTTTTCACACACACTAAATTATAGCTTTTGTTAGAAGTTCAACAACTAGGTTAAGATTACTCTTGCAAGAAGGCTAAATTTTAAAATATTTATTAGCCCAGTTAAGTTACAGTGAAAGCCAGCTAATGTCCATAGAAATACTCTTACTGATTTCAGTGGCCTTTGGCTCAGATCCATAGAAGTTTTCTCCTTTCTGCACTATATAGCATTTCTTGGTTTAAAAAAAAAAAAAAAAAAAAAAAAAAATCTTAGGGGAAAGTGACATATTTTTCCTCTTTTTATGCAGGTTTTTTTTTTGCTTTTGCTTTCACTGTTTACGTATAAAAGGCCCAATCCATGTAAAAACAATCAATATTCTTACTGACAACTTAGAAGAAGCCACTAAGTACAACTACTTGTTGTAGTACAACTACAACTACAACAATGTAATTCAGTGGTTGCAGAATAGCAATTCATTTACTTACACACTGTAAAGCAAATTAAATGGTGAAGCAAAATAAACTAACATATACTGAGAAAATACTTTTTTCAATTGGACTATGATGGCTTAGCCACTGAGTGCCTTTAAAACGCTGTCCTGGTTTACCTGAAGGCTCGCTCAGTTTTACACCAAGATATTTTGACATTGTATATGACTAACTACCTCATTAAAGTGGAAGCAACAGTGCTTCTGTTTTACACTGCCCAACTGCTCCCTTAGCAGACTTCTATTATACTTATTGTAACTCTGTACACTGACTTTTAACATGTAAACTTCAAACCAGAATTTTCTACTTTTCTCTTAGCATAGTAAAGAAGCATCTAGGTGTACATCCAGATAAACATCTTTGTGATTTTAAAAAAAGCCATTCCCCATATGCTGTCTACTCTCCTCAATAAAATTGTGTCCTAGCTTTTTACTAACGTAGAATTTTAACACTGGGAATATAAATAATTCCTTGAAACTCATGAGACTAAGCTCAATTCCTAAAATATAAGATTGCTGTAATCTTTGTTAAACTAGATTTAAACATAACAGATGAGAGTTCTTTAAATTACATTCCCATGAAAGAGTAACCTGACTGTTTCCGAGCCGCTTAACTCTTCCTGAGTATGTAAACAACTACACTTCCACAATGCTGGAAAAATCATTCACAGAATTTGCAGAACTGCAACATGTATTAACTACCTAGCAAATCAATAATGCTCCTTTTCACTTATTCACCACGGTGAAAGGCAGCCTATTAACCTTCTGACTACTCTCCAGTTCCCCAGTCTGTTTTCTGGTTCCCAGGGAATTAAGCTGGAACCACTTACAAAGCCCATTTTTCTATCAGATGCCTACAAACATTTCCAGATTCAGCTCCTGTTATCTAAGAGGAAAGAAGGGTTCCCTTAAGATCCTGCAACCCACTAAAACCCAGGTAATAGTGGTCTGCTTTGAAGATACTGGGTACTTTGGTACCTTAAGTTAAAATTACTTTATGGAGGTTCCCTGAATTTCAGAATTCCTTGATCCCTATTCTCTTTAATTCCTTGGTTTTGCACTACAAAAGAAAACAGGAGATACAGATTAGTTTTAAACATTAAAAGCTTCCAACTGAGGTTATATTGTAAGAAACTGACTCAACATCCTCACTGAAAAACAAAATATGGTTTAGAAGAATAGTGATTATCCCCTTTTCAGGAGTGCACACAGGTAGATACACAGTCTGAGCTTTTTCAGGTCACTGAGGTCTTTGTTTCCTCTGAAAAATAAAAGAGGATAAAGAGTGTTTGGGCATGAGAGTACTATAACTCACAAAGCTGCTGAACCCCTTAGGTGGACACAACTTTCTTCATTAGACAGAGGTTGCTGGTGAAACTCAATCTAATGCTGAATCCCATGCACTCAACTATTCAGTTATCACACATGACTGTTTTCACTCTGGTCAGATTACATAGGGGTTTTTTGTTGTTGTTTTGGGGTTTTTTGGGGGTGGGTTTTGCAGTGCTTTGCTGAGCCTACTACGTGGCAAGGCAACTACAGTTTTGCAGTTCTTAAAACAGTGCAATAATCATACTTTTAAAAAATCACCTTCCTACAGGTTTCTAAGATGTATAGTATCAGATAGAGTTGTTGACTTGCAAGCCTGTCGCTCAGGTGCTCCTGTAATTTATGAGAGTGAAAAGAGGCAATACCTTGTTAACATTTTCTTGCAGATAGGAAAAGACGACAGAAGTTAACACTTTGTCTAAGCATTTAGGAGCTCTCCTAGACAAAAGTGACCTTTCATTACTGTTGTGTGCAACTCTATGTAGCAAGCATGGATCTCAGAGCATCAGCTTGGAATTCTTTAGCAATATTATTTCTTCAGTACCCTTATATCTTTATGATACAGAGTATCACCTTTCTCTTTATTCCACTCTGTAATCAGTATTTTTTTGTTGCGGTTTATCTGTCCTCAAAGTATCTGATGTCTTTCAGGGCAAAGCAATGAAGGTATAACAAAGACCACAGGAGAAATTAAGTGCATTTCTGTGTGCCTTTATTTTATATTGCAAACTGATGCACTTGTGCAGCTCTTATAGCCTATTCTCTGTGCATCTGCTTTATACTCATCTACTATGCAACTGAGAATGCGTTGGGACACACACCTGCAGTGTCTGTGAGTTTAAACAACTGCTTTGTAGACTTAGCTGTCATCTGTTGCAGCAAGTGCCCATACAAAGGAAGGGGAAAGGGGAAGGGGAGTAGAAGAAAAGAGGGAAAGGAAATGGGGAGAGGGAAACAAATCTGCACTGAAATTACCCATATTGTACCTAGCATTTCATGCTTGTGCCATCCAGCCAACAAGCTGAAAAAGTGAGCTCTGAACAAACTGATTCTTTCAACAGTTTCTATGGACTGACTCCATGCAGAAATTTCTCAGTAGGCATACTCCTGTTTTATTAGAAGAAATACTAGATTCATATAACAACAACAACTACTACTACTTAATTTTATGAGGCAAACTTTGCTCTGGAGTCAAAAATCTGTGAGGTTCCTAGGAACAACCATATCCATATCTTCCAGAAGTAATTTCTTCCAGAAGTGAGTTTTTGCACGTACATGGATAAGTGCTTCTTTGCCATAATTTTCATTCCAGATCCTGCTGTACGTTATGATTTCTTCATTTGTAAAATACAAAAATCAAAACTAAACTAAATTACCCCACAACAGGCAAATTTTCTCAAATTCTCCTTTAAAAAACCCCAACCAACCAACCAAAAAAAAAACAACACAAAAAACATTATTACAGCTTCCATATTTTTTGGAAGTCCATCATCCCACAACCAGCAGCAACCAGCAAAGTTTGCCTTCTAATCTCAGTGTGGGGAAGTAACACCATGACTGCATAGCCCTACCTGAGCGCACTGCACCCTTTCATGAGCAGAGATCTTACATGCATCTCCAAAAACTTTTCCATTTTTCAACAACTGTTCAAATCCTAACTGAGGAGCAAAGAATGTATTTGAAGCAACAGCTTTATACTTTTTGCTTGTTGGGACGGGAATGGTGTGTGTACAAACAAGAATATAATTACTTCCCCAAAAATGCACTTGCTTCCCCAAGAATGTCTAGCTCAGTATTAACACCAAGTATAAAATTTGGCAAAACACTATGAAATTTATTTCCGGAGTTGATGGGAATGGCCACAATTTATCTTCAACATGAAATGCAATATTAACTTTTACATAGTAAAAGGCAATCAGCTAAAAAAAGACATAGGGGAGAAGAGAATTCTCCCTGCAGGCAGTTCGAAGTAGAACCATCTACCAGTCTGCTACTGCAACGGAAGAAATACAATTCACTTTTTAGACCCTGCTTGGCTTTTATGTCAAGTACTAAATTTACACCCGCTATATGCTAGAATAGAAGGGGAAAACAGTAACAATGTTTTGTCTTTTGTTTTCAAATTTTGTTTCACCTCATGTCCATAAAGTAGGACCAGTCAAAAATACTGTGACATTACCTGAGGCAGAATATGCTAACATAAATTGCCAAGGGGAAATAATAATTTTTTTTCTGCCCAAAATCTCAAGTGTTCCTAGACTTCAGGTTTTACGTGCTGTGAGACTGGAGATTGACTGAATGACTATCCCTGCATTCTCCTCCATTGCATAGTAATGATATCAAGTTTGTATTTACTACAACCTACCAGCACTGGATCTTAAAGATCTTGCCAGTCAGAGAGGGACCTGGGGGTGTTGATTGACAGCTGGCTGAACATGAGCCAGCAGTGTGCCCAGGTGGCCAAGAAGGCCAATGGCATCCTGGCCTGTATCAGAAATAGCGTGGCCAGCAGGGACAGGGAAGTGATCTTACCCCTGTACTCGGCACTGGTGAGGCCGCACCTCGATTACTGTGTTCAGTTTTGGGCCCCTCACTACAAAAAGGACATTGAATTACTCGAGCGTGTCCAGAGAAGGGCAACGAAGCTGGTGAAGGGTCTGGAGCACATGTCTACGAGGAGCGGCTGAGGGAACTGGGGTTGTTCAGTCTGGAGAAGAGGAGGCTGAGGGGAGACCTCATCGCCCTCTACAGCTACCTGAAAGGAGGTTGCAGAGAGCTGGGGATGAGTCTCTTTAACCAAGTAACAAGCGATAGGACAAGAGGTAATGGCCTCAAATCGCACCAGGGAAGGTTTAGACTAGATATTAGGAAGCATTTTTTTACAGAATGGGTTGTTAGGCATTGGAATGGGCTGCCCAGGGAGGTGGTGGAGTCCCCATCCCTGGAGGTGTTCAAGAGTTAGGTTGACATGGTGCTTAGGGATATGGTGTAGTTGGGAACTGTCAGTGCTAGGTTAATGGTTGGACTGGATGATCTTCAAGGTCTTTTCCAGCCTAGATGATTCTGTGATTCCTAAGAAGTGTTCATTTCTGTTATCATTAAAGTTTTTACAGATTTACCATGTTCAAGCTAAAAATTTCAACTAGGTTCAATACCAGCAACATTGTACATGTTTTTTGTTTTCTGATACCGGATCCACTCTGGAGAGATGTGCTGCCTTTTTGTAATTTCCACCCTTCTAACTAGTGAAATATTATTAACATATTTATTAACTCTAAGAATCAACAATGTTTAAACAACCAGAGGTTAAAAATGGACTATATTGCAACATTTTGCTTAACATCATAACATCCTTTCTGATGTTCCTAAATATTCACATGGAAAGTCCAAACAATTCTAGAAGTTAAGCTCCATTATTACTGACTTACCTACCTTTTGCAGACCTATTTTTTAATGATAAGAATCAGGCTTTTACCTAGGCAGTGATGTCATTGATTTTAAAATCTGGCTTGGGGAAAAAAAAAAAAATCTAATCTATTTTAATTTCTTCCTCTTCCAACAAGTAAAAACCTAAAAAGCAAAAACAGACAAAAGAAAAAAAAAACTTTTCAAAAATAACTGTTTAATTATATGACTGATATTTTGCTTATGATGGTTATATCTCAGCCTGAATATTTCTTGTCATTCATGAATGCTGAATGACCCTAAAGCTTTGCATAAGTGTATTCAACAAGTTGACTTTTCCCTGCCATCCACAAAACTTTAACTTATGAGCAACATGTAAAGGGGATTTTCAAAGTTACATGTTGCTTATAAGGTAGCTGGACGTTGTTAGTATAACAGTAACACAGTTAAAGTTTAACTTTGGAATCCTGCTGAATTCGTATCTCTGTATTAAACTTTGTGAACTGAGTCAGCAGAGGTATGTTAATTGTAATAATTAACAAGCTGTGACCCTCCAGTTCACATCAACTGTAGCTGGGTCTCTGGAGAAGTTAAGGAATAAGAAAAGAAAAAAAAAAAAAAATAGATGACTATCAGACTGACCTCACTTTACTAAGAATTATGCTGGTTCAGAAATTACCATTTAGTGCTGGAACACCAAATATATGGCAACAATGAATTTTGAGTACTAATACTTTATCAACAGCACAAGTGTCTTTTGAAGTTTTGATATGAAATCAGCAGCCACTGTCTCAAGTCTAATTCATTACTAATTTAGATTCCCCTCCCCATTCTTAAAAAGTAGCTAAGATAGAGAATTTGACATAACATTCAAGACAGCACCATCGCTTGCTCTTATTGCAAGAGTATTTTATAATTAATATGCTTCAATTATCTTTATTTAGTCAGGGTGGTGGAGAAGATACCTTATTTTGTTATATATTACATTAATTGCTTCTTTATTCTCTCCCAGGACAACTGCTTCTACGTTAGTGGGAAAGCCACGGTCACCCCAAATATCCTTCTTTTTGGCCAGCATAGTGACCCTGGACAGGAGGTCTTTGTGCACCAAGGAACTGGTGATCCACGTAACACTTAACTGGAATTGACCCAGACTCATGCTGTGCTACACACACCACCTGGCACTGAGGCCAGTGCTGCCCGTATTCCATGGCTGCAGCATAAACTTTGCCTTTGATGGTAACAGAGGAGCCTGTAGACAGATCCCAGTCGGTACCAGTGATTCCACCACCTACATATCCTTTACATAAAACTGCAGCAAGAATTTTTCATGTGAACATCCTTTTCCATTTGACAGTAGAAATTATGAAAAGCATTATTTTCTTCTAAGAAAATCCTGTAAGAATTTGAACAACTAAAAATGGGGTAACCCTTCCACAGACATGACATACTACAGCCTATTGGGAAGCCTGTTCAAGGCTGTGCAGCTTGGGGTTCCCAGCATCTGAAGGGATGTAAGATTATCCCTTTCTCATTTGGATGATAATGAACCAGAACCCTCTGGTGCAAAACAACCAGGTACCACATTTATTCACAAAGGTGGTAACAGTCATAATGCATAGGCAGCACCAGCAGGATAAAAGAATATGCACAAACAGCAGGTCTATTTAATTATGGCATCATATGACCATATGCAAATGGTATCAGATGGTGGTATGAAGGAAGGAAAAGAAGGGCTAACAGTCCTGTTTATTCCTTTCCATCAATTTTGTGCAAGAAACCCCTAAGTTTCATATATGGGCCAGTTTCTTTCTATTTTTGAAAGCATCTGCTATAAACCAGCACATAAGAAAATTAGGTAATTTTCAAGTCTGACCATAAAAGATCTACTCACACCAACAGTATAAAGTGGCATAAAAACAAAAGGAAGAAGTCAGATGTTACCATCAAATAATTGATCACTCAGAATGGGACAGTGAAGTCGAATGGGATTGGATTTTCAGTCTCTTTAATAACAGCAGCAACAGAAAAAAAAAAATCCAACAGAACTTTGAAATAAAATATTGATCTTGTCAGCAAAATTCCCATTACTCTTTATATCACACAAACTCTCTTTTCCCCTGTAGGAACATGATACCACATTTCTTCTCATCTAATGCTCCTCATTATCATTTCTCAAGCAGAAAGCTCAATATAGGTGCCTTTCCCAGGGATTAGGACCAGCACTGCTCCTTTCTCAGCAACACAGTGCAACATCAGGCTGCTACAATCAACCCCTGAGAGTGGACTTCATTACCCCCAGGCTTTCACCATCTAAACCGAGTTGCTCAGGATTGATTTTTAGTGATTAACACCAATGACCTCTGATGCAATGTTATTCATAAGTCTCAAATATTACAGTTCATATACCAAATGTGAAGTTAGGATTAAAATACAAAACAAAACCAATAACTAAAAATGCACATCTACTAAGCAAGTGTTATCAACAAGCCTCTGATATGTATTTTCAACATTAGTGTTCCCAAGGATTTACTAGTTATTATACTGCCTAGTAAACCCACACATACTTGCAGGGAAACTTCTAAAGGAATTTCCTTGCCAAGAACCAGCAGAGAGTTAAATTGAGGTCTGTAATACAGAACAAAAGTTACGATATGTGAAAAACTGCTTAAAAGGCTCATTAACAATGAATCATCACATGTTGATATTCAGAATTTGCATTTATCTAAAAATAATAGAAGTATTCATGTTTATGTACATAGAAATGCAACGCATTATAAATCATAAATGCCTTTTCTCTGGCATTTGGTAAAGCTGGCAAAATTTTATCATCAGTTTTGGTCAACTACATATATACCTTTTATCTTTTACAAAACCCAACCATTTGCAAATAAGGAATTTGCAAGCACAAAATCCTCAAGGAAATTATTCTTTGTATTCAAGAATATAAATATCTGCACAGAAATTAGTTCTTCCAAATATTTTAAAATGCAAGACAAATATGAATACTTTTACCAAAGCCTATGTAGCAGGACGCACATTTTCACCTCAGAAGGATGCTGATATTCATGGTTCCATTGAGTATTAGCATGGGCTAAGTTCATCAGATATCCCTACCTGGATCTGACGTGCCTTACCCAGTCACTGGCTCAGATCTTGGGTCTTTGAAGATACCACCCTCCCCTCCTCCTACTTGCCATCTAGCCTGGCTTCAAATTTGTTAGTGAGTTCCATCTCTGCCAGACACAGAACACTGAACAAAGTCACACAGAAAATACATAGGAACAAGTTAGTAAGAAGGCAGGACAGACTGTAGTAATCAGGCACAGGCCTGGGCCCCACAAGTGCACTGACCAGTGGTTTACATGGAGCTGGCACTTTTTATCTCACCTCCTCTCTGCTCTCCAATGCTTGCTCCTCTTCAATCTACCTCAGTCCCTACCTTTGGCTCTTCTCCTAAATATCCCATTGTAAATTCTACAGATTCAGACAATCCCCTCAGAATATCCCTTGAGGTTTTATACAATCCCACAAGCCTCCTCAAAAATCCCATAAAAGGCCCAATAATAATCTTGTTTCCCCTTCTTCTCAATTACAAAGTTCTGGTTGAACTTCTTCAAAGCTCTAAGTGGTTCCTTCAGTGGTCCATTGATAGTGACCAGAGAGATGATCTCTGTTATTTTATCTCCTCTTCCTTAGGGCTTATGTATCTGGGTATCTAATTACTTCTCTTGTCTCTTGTCTTTGCCTCTTACACTGATGAACTATTAACTTTGTTTTCTGACAAACCCCATACCCTTACATTAGCTTTAACAGACTAAGTTAGTCAGCTTCAGGGAGTCAAACTTGTACTATAAATGCCACTATAAGATTAAAGGTGTATTACCAAGTTTCTCAGACCAAAAAAAAAAAAGTCACGACACACAACTGTACAGTGCAAATCTGTAAGAATTAATTATTTCAGTTAGGGGAGTATAATATAGTACTTCTGCTTCACACACAAACATGCAAATGAAAGCTGCAGTCTATTGCTGAATCAAACTCTTCTGACATAAGATTATTGTCATTGGCAGGACAAGTGTTATTTAAAGAGGAAATAAAGAGATATGACTTAATTTTTGTGCACAGTGTGTAAGGAACTGAAAGAAGTAATTCCTCAAACATTTATTGACACAGAAAACCTCAAGGACAAGCTGTGGCCTTTGGATTAGTCTAAGGAATGTCACCCAAGGAAGAGGGAGTGTATTGAAGGATGCACCTCCCACTCCCTTGCAGTTGCATTGTCAGACTCCTTAGATAAACGTCAAAGGGGGGAAACTGGACTATGTGAAACCAAATGTTTCCCCTCAAGCACAAGTACCGCTAATCACTGGCTCTATTATGTAAGCCTGATACTTTGTGGCTCTATTGTGCAAGCCAGACACCATGCTTGACTTGCTAATGAATTCCCGCCTTCACCATTGAAGTGGTAACAAGAACTGTTAAGAGGTGATAATTTTGGGGATGACTGATAAGAAGAATGAATTCAGCAAACAGAGAACAGAGGAAAAACCAAAGGTGGGCAGGGTGATTATGACCACTGACTCAATTGGAACCCATGCTCCACCTTTTTCCTTGTCTCTCATGGAAATAAGCTTTTGGAATACCAGCCCCTCCTCATCTAGTATGCTAATCAGCTGATAAAATGAACTTAAAAGGCTACAGAAACTGCTGTGTAGTGCACCCACCACTCAAGATTATCAGACCTGAGACAACACTGGATCCAGGGGTGGTGATCCGGATTTCTTTGACTCTATTTCTCTTTCTTTTTCTTTCCTTTCTTTTCTTTCTTATAGATTTATAAGAGACCACATTCTTTATTATCCTTTTCCAAGTTTAAATTGTTTTCTACTGCAAGTAAAATATTTTAACTGGTTGTTTGGTGTTGTTTTCACCTTAATTTAACCTGAGGGGATCACAGAACCATTGCAACTCTCTGGGCTTCCAGTCTGGATTGTGACACAGTGGTGTAAGCAGGCAGAGTGTTCTCTTGCTCTTAGCTTAGATTCTCAAGTAATGAAATATACAGGATTGTGTTATCAGTTTCAGGTTATTCAATAATTCTTGATCATTCAGGTGTTTATCAATCACCTTTAAGGGTGAGCAGATAATTTAAATTCCACAATTTGTTTGAACCTAGTAGCCACATATTGAAGACAGATCCAAATCAGTGTCCTTACTGAGGAAAGGTAGAAAAACCAGAACTGTTTTATGCTCTTAGTAGTATATGGCTAATGAGTTAAGCTACAGCTAACAGTCAGCCTGTCATAAAGTACATGCTTAGCTCAAAAAAAGTCTCAGGGTTGTGTCTTTTCCCCAGTGAGAACATCACAAGACACATGGGTGAATTTGGAGTTGCTGCAGCACAGAATAGAGGTGAAATGGAGCTACTCTGTACCAAAAGAGGTTCCATTAGTTTTGCAGATCACAGAATTTATCTTCACAATTAATAGTCACACTGAGATAAAACCAAAGTTATTACTGAAAAAAAGAGAAGGTAGAACAAAGTACTTTTTGTCCTTTACAAATTTATGTCAAGGGTTCATTTGGTTTAGTTTGGAGGGTTTGTTTGTAAACGGTTAGATCACTGTAATGTAAGCTATTGAAAAGCATATCAACCATAAATTAATAAAAGACAATGTAAGCTCAATTTCCATCCATTCCATTATCACTCAGCCTCCAGCATTCTGATACACAAAACCAACCACATAACCCATCTGTGTACATCTACACAGGCATTTTTCCTGTTGTAACATTACTACCTCTTTACCTTCCATTATAGAAAGTGTAGAGGATAATAAAATAACCATGACTTCTCACCATTACAAATACAGTTGTTTCTCCCCTGTATTTGTACTGAGATATTGAACAGGTGACACAAAAATTGACTTATGTAGCTGGCACAATAAAGAATGCATTGTCTGACATCTCTAAACACTAAAGGAATCGAACTTTAATTTTCCTTTTATCACCTGGAAAAAGAAAAAAGGGCGAGGTGTCATCAAATATAAAATTCACTGTCTGATAGGTTTTAAAAAAAACCCCAACAACATATTTCACAGCTACAGCTCTTGGTTTATTTAGAAAAAAACAGGATTAGAATATGTAATGTTTATTTAAGTACATGCTCTGTCTCTTCTGCTTACAATTATGAAATAAGATATAGTTCTTTTCAGCAAATTGCCTTTTCCTGTTTAAACTGCTGATGTATAACAAAATGTAAAGGGCTTGAGCATAAAGGGTAAAGTAAGGAAAGCTGTAAAGAAACAGAGCAGTATAATTTCTGTAAGTATACCCAATGAAGACACTCAAGGGTAAAATCTGGCCACACACTGCAGATGTCAATAAAACAAAGACATTTGAGACAATACAATTTATTACATTTCTGAAGTCACATGTTCTGAAGCTGGATGAGACAAAGCTGTGTTTTAAAAAGTGCTAGCTTAAGCAGTGATACAGGGAAATGATCACCTGCTTTGAAACTTATTTACTTATAGCAACTTATAATGATTTCTGAATATTGCTTAATAATCCTGCTTTCCCTTACTGGTCTGTGGAAACTTATCAAGAACTACTGTGTTCATCAAAACAAAGCAGTTTTCCATGGAAACTTACCAAGAATTACTATGTTTGGCAAAAATAAGAGACACGTCCTTGGAAAGCAGATGAGTTCTAACTAGTTTAGTCTTTGTAGTGAATAAATAGATATATTTGCCCATATATATATATGGGCAGTAGAAACTAATATGCTGGTGCTTTTAGATAAGATAGAATGGGTAAACTGGCTGAAACCACTCTTGTTCAAGAAATTGGCTAAGAGAATCTGTGCATGCTCCAAGGAAAAGTACAAGGTGAGAAAGACTATGAGCCTTCCTCCAAAAGACCCCTGAAGACGACCACCAGGAGGCAATGCGCAGGCACAAAGATAACATAAACTGCTGACACCAGCCTTTTGAACTAACCCAGCCTTACTTATGCATATGTATATTTGTATTATGTAATCCAATGAATATGTATATCCACACTCTAAGTTTCTGGTAAAATGTGCTGTTGGTGTGCAAGCTTTGTGGAGAAATCCCCTTGCACCCTGGCACCGGAATAAACATACCTGCTTTATAACTCTCTCCGAGGTGTAGAGTTTGTTTCCGCGCATCAGTTGCATTTGAGGGCATGCTAAAAAAATCATATTTTGCAAGAGTTTGAGGTACCTGATAATTCATCTTATTCTAGCTAATGAAAATTCTTTGGTAATGCTCCTATACTTTAGGAATGGGACTTTGAAACAATTGGTTGTGTTGTATCAAGTATAGACATACTAATTCAGTACAGAAGTAAAAATAGTTAGTTTTTCCACATGCATTTATTAGGTGATTGATATGAACTGATTGCATCTGTTCTTGCACAGAGCCTAACAGAACTAAATGAACTCCAGATCACCTCAGGAGTTCTTTTTCTCTGTACTGATTTATAGCATACAATTAGAACATTGCAATTTGTAGTTTTGTGACATTTCTCTCACCATGCTTACCCCTGTCTCAAGATAGATGAGGCTTCATCCACACTAAGTCCCACATGTGAAATTTCCCTAGTTGGACTTTTCTAGACAAGCCCTTTATAATAACACTGCCTGCCCATCTTAACAAATATTCTCAACAGGACATATCACAACAAAAGCAAGAAATACCATCTCTGTAATTCTGATTGTCATTTTCTAGTGTAGCACTAGCTCCTCTACCTCACATTTCTGACCAGCTAGATGGAGCCATTCTTGCCTATCATCTCTCAAATTACTGCACAAACCTTACTGATCAGCCTCATTTGGCTCCCCACTTGCAGACTCCTTCTGGGCAAAACCAGCAAATTCCACTGCTTTTCTAGTAGCATTTATTGGTACTTCAATGTATGGCTGTATTTCTCCCTAATGTAACTCCAGAAGCTGCATTTTGTGAGCTTATGTAGAACTATAGCTCATTAAAATGATACCAAGGAAAACCCTGTTTTCATATCATCTTATCTCCTTTGCAGAGGAAGTCAGTCAGCAATTAAAAATTTTTGAATACAACTACTGAGTCTGAAATGTCTGGGTTTTGCTTTATTTTTTGCCCCGCTGTGGTGGTTTAGCCTCTGCCGGGGTCTGAGACCACGCGGCCGCTACCCCTCCCCCACAAAGGGAGTGAAATACAAAGCCCCAAGACTGAAATAAGGAAAGGTTTAATACAACAGTGCAATAGCAACACAACCAACAACAACAATAACAGTAATAGTGATAGCAATGAACAGAGCAAAATAGCTACCAAATACAGCAGTGAGAGGAGCAGATGTACAAAACCACACGCACCGCGCTCCCGCGCCAGGAAATGTGACGCGCCAGGATGTGACGTCCGCATGGTATCTGAATAACCCGGCTAGAGCTCCCCCCCACTGCTGGGGAAACTTAACCCTATCCTGGTTAAACCAGGACACCCGCCTAAGTGATTTCCTATTTTTTTAATAGTTTCATAACACAAAGCAATATCCTATTATTCTTTTTTACATATTGTGTATCTCCATAGAGATATCTTGTTCAGAAGGCTAAAATCAGATTATTTCCAGATACATGTAGGTTTATAAATTAAGATTTCTTTTCTTTTTAATAAAAGTAGTAAATAGCTAACTTCAAAGGATTGAATTACTGTTATAAATCATGTTAATCTGTGATTCTTTGTAGAAGGCTACTACCATGAAGGCTATATTTGACAACATTTGTACATTCTCGGCCAACAATCTTCAACCTGTGGTTCAGGGGCTACTACACACTGGTGAAAGATCAGTCCTGCAAAACTTTTTGCACCTAGGAGGTGGGAAATTATGCACACAGACAGGTGAGCAACCACAAAGGATGAGATACCACTACCACCAGAAATAAATATTCAAGCTTATTTGCTTTAATATCTGCTAGAAATTAAAAACATGCTTTCATGAATCATACAAGCATTCATTATGAAATTCTGACAGTATATAACAAATTAATTCATTGCCAATTGAAATGTGGCAATATAGACTTAAAATATATGTGGGCTTTCTCAGCAAGATTTAGAATACCTTTACCTACAACAGGTTGAGAAGTACTGGTGTGGAATAAGCTTCCTAGTCAACAGACAGCCTGAACTCTACTCCTTCCTCCTCTGACATTCCTCAACGGAAGAGCAAAAGCCGCATCCTTTCCATTATCACCTCAGTGCTAAAAGCACACATACACTACACTACTCACCAAAAACATGGTAGTAAGCTATGACAAGCCAGTGGTAGCTGTCCTGTTTCTTGACTTAACCACATTACGCTCCACTTTATGCTCTTCTGTAATTAATCAGAGGTGCTGTCTGTCCAGGAAGCTGAAATAAAAGTGTACAATAGAAGAAAAATAACTTTGCATAGCAATTTGCAGCATTACAAAGGAAAGCTAACCAGGCAGTATAGAAAATTTTCAGTCAAAGCCTCACAATAGAAGGCACAAATCATCCTCATACAGACAGCAATTTGTAAGTTACACCTTGCATCATATCAAATGACCAGCTTCTCAAAATATGAATATATAACTAGTGAAACATAAAATAGCAGAAATGGTAAAATATGTCCTAAACCTGACACATTTATAAGCTGGGGGAATTCCCATCAGGTCTTGCAAGTAAGCCTTCTTTATTTACCTTGAGTTTCATAGGAGTTCCATTTGTACATTTCTTTTTGGTACAGACCTCAACCCTTTGGAGTCTCTTTGTAATTTAACGTTGTTCTGTGAGTACGCAACAAAAAAGTGGGGCTTGTTGCCACCAGAATAATGCATGTAGCAGTACAGCAACTTAGTTCTGATCTTCATCTTTCCAAAGGGCCTCTCCCAGGATTAACAAATGCAAAGTGTCTGCAATTATATGTATATATATATAAGAAGACCAACAGCACCAAGAAAACACAGATGCCCAAGGTACTGCCACCCACAACATAATTCCTCTTGCTCATCTTTTATTTCCTACATTTTTCCTATGAGAAACTCAGACTGAAATGAGGCTGGGCTGACCATAACAGTCACCTATATGAAGCCTTAGGACTGCCTGTTGTGCTGTATTTTTTCTGATTGGTTTTGTAGCACAGAGAGACAACAAAAGAGGCAGTACCAAACAAATCCAAGTGATACGGTTCACAGACAGAGACAGAAGTGCCGTAACTGAAGTTAAAACTGTAAAGTAACTGTAAGACTGAACATAATGTCCTGGGCACACCACTGCTGGAGCAGACTGAGAAGGTCTCCTTAAAAGCATAACACCTTTCCAGATACATACTGGAAAGCGGATCCTGCAAAACAGCACATTAACAGTTCAGACACAGGAGTATGTAGGTGCTGTGGGGAGCAAAGGAGGGATATCTTTACATGAGGAAAAAGAGAATACTTGCACAGTGACCTGAAACAGAGCATTTTGGTAAATATTAAGGTGAAGTTTCAGCAAAGTAGCACATGATGAGGCTCAGCAAAGAGGAAAAGATGTGTGGCACATGGAAGAGCACAAACAGGGCACCCTGTCAAGTGGCAGCATGCAATGCTCAAGTGATTACAGTAAGTAGCAGACCATGATCTGTAACGAAGACTCTGTTCTGGTGTCCCTAGTATTTGTAAAAGAACCTTGTTTAATTTGTAGACAAAGTACAGTTTACTGTTTCACACACTTTGATGAAAAACGTATAAATGGCATATCCCACACAGTATAAATTGGGGGGGGTGGAAGGATAAAATTTTTCTAATTCTCTCTCTTTCTCTCTCCAGACTCCTATCACAACTAAGAAAGTTATCTTTTTCTGTCTACTTATTTCATATTTCACTGATGAAAAATAATGAGACTAAAATGTGCAGATAGAAATGTTCCAGCTGAACAGTAAGAATGGTGTTTGAAGGTCTGAGCTGGTTTGGAATAAATCCTAAATGTTTACAACATACAAAACTGTGAGTAAAATTCTCTTGCTATTAAGCATCTACTGTATCTGAAGCATCCTGCTATAATCCCAGTGCCTATGTCTTTATACAGTGTTCTGTGCTTTCTGGCCCTCCTCATCATTAACTGCTATTACAGTAAGTAAATTACATATAATTATATTATATTTTGATCTCTGTTTGACAGTCATCTTCTGCAGACCTTAGTGGTTTTGAAATTCTTTTGCGTAATGTGTGCTAAAATTAATATCCAAAATAGTTAAAACTCACAAATCCACCCATCTTCAGTCTCTGTTTTTCAAAACACTGCAAATATTTTTAAATCTATGTTCCATCATTTCTGTATTTGTAAAACAGGTAAATATACTACATTCAAAATAAAAAAGAAAAAGAAACCAAAACAACCCCCAACACACTTCCTTTCTGGCCCTATAAACTATCTGTAGGATATATTCCAAATATTTCTGCTTTTATTTCCTCTTTATATGACCAATTAAATAAAAGCTAAGAAGTTATTTATCAGTTACTAATTAAAATACATGTGCATTTAAAAAATTATACTTATTAATGTCTAGAAAATACTTTATATATTTAAAAGCACCCTTCTTATTTAAATTGCATCTAAACATGTATTGTAGTAAAAACAAACCATATTTCATAGCTCCTACAAATATTAAAAGACCGCAGAAAGCTGGCAGAACCCATGAAATTTGCCTCATTCTACAGCTGTTGAAGGAGTAGGAAAACAGTCAAATGAAAGAACTCTTTCTATATATTTTATACAGAAACAAAATTCTGTGAGAAGCACACATGATCTCTACTATAGCCTAGAGTCACCACTGTAAGGTTACATTTCTTTTTAACCCAGAAAAGGCTACCTCCTTGGTGTCATACTCAGTTATTTTCACCAATAAAGTTCAAGGATATTCCATAATTTTTGTGTAACACTGAGGGTGTAAAATTATCCTGAGATTTTTGAAAACAAAAAAAAAGAAGACAAAAATGAAAAAAAAAAAAACCACAAACAAACCCCTAACAAAAAACAAATAGCATAGATGTCAATCATTATCATTTAATGAAAATGAAATTACCAACATTTTGCTTATTATAAAAGCATTTATTTCAAGACCAGTAAACTTCCACCAGCAAGTCTGTCTCAAGTGAGGATACTTTTCTGGCCACGCAGAGACAATTATGTCAATGAGAGAGCAGAGACTCCTCTGCTATAATCACTTTAGTCCCCCACAGTAGTATGATTCTGCAAGTGTATGACATCATACTGCATGGACTGAATACCAAGAGTGAGGCCTGATACTCTAGATACCATCGGTACAGATTAGAATAACAAAGCAAAACGTTCTGGTGCTTCATGCCAAATTTATTTTTAAAAAGCCATGTAAACCATTTTGTTGGAGATCATCAAAATATATCAGATGCCACATGTGGCTTTGTCACTGAATAAGAAAAAGAAGTCAATCCAATAATGTTAGAAGTACTGCCATACATACCACTGATTAGACAGGAGTAATATATCCATTTTAAATTTGTAGTGTTTCCTAACCAAGTTACTCCTCTATGTATTCTAGAACCACTGAAACAGTGGGGGTAGACATGTTACAAACATTCCTGGAAGTAACATCAGTTCTGAGTAGCATGTGCATTATATTGCCCTACTACCCATATGTCTTACCAGAAGTGCTATGAACACTAAAAGTGAGTGATACACTTGTTCTGTGCTCAGTACACTGAAATATGTCCTTTACAATAAGTTGCAACAAGTAAATTATACAGCTTTAAAATTACACTGCCAAACTTCACTTTGGGTGAACTTCCTTCTTGGTTGAAACCATTATAAATAACTTCAGTAGATTTTTAAACTACTTCCCAATCATTGTTAAAGATATGGGAACAAAAGCATTATCATTAATACAAGGAGGGATATCTTATGTTGTCATTTAATAGTATGATGCATGATAAATTGGGAAATGAGTTTATTGGTTTGGGAGAATAAGTAGCCTGTGTTTATGAATATGACTTTCAGTTGGGAGTGGTAGAATAAAATGTTAGGAACAAACTCTTTCAGTTAAAATTATTCTAAAGTCATTGCAGCAGCACATAGAAGAGTGAGATGTTCAAATGAAAACTCCAACAGGTATTTAAAGACTTCCAGTGGTGATCTGAGGTTGCCCCAGGACTAAACACTGTGATAGCGTGTATCCTCTGAAGTTTAAAGATGCATCAACTTTGAAATACATCAACAAGATAAAATAAGGTTAAAATGTGATGTCCTACAATTCTTTATCAGTTGGACAATGTTTGAGTAAAGTGGTTTTTTTTGCAAGGCAGGATTTTCCTTTACTGTTACTGAGATGTGAAAGCTATTCATGCCGATGAACGGTATATGAAAGAAAAATCCTCCAGAAATGATTGCTAATTTTCAGAAGAATTCTACTCTCAAGACTATGTACTTATTAGAATATAAAATACTGTGTAATTCTTTTTTTCCTGTTTCACAGACATTTTAGTGGAAGGGCACATAATCAAACAGATTAATGAGATTAAGTATTTTTAGACTGCATTGCCTTTAAGGAAGCATACTGAATAGTCCCCACCTAGTCCAAAGTACTCCTTTTGCATCTCTTCACCTGAGAGAATGTGTTTCTCAGTCAGAAATGGAGGCTTCCATCAAATATTCCTGTGAGACACCCAGCAATTGCTGAGGTGTTCACAAAAGGCTAAATCATTTTCAAGGAAGATAATAGCCAAACAAATATTTTTCAAAATTTAATGTTGTAAAGAAGTTTAACTTTTCTGTCTGCTTTGAGCCCTACACCAAGTAAGATGGTTTAAAGAAATCACACTGTATATGGAATTAAAAACGAGATGAGATTTGTAAAGGTGAATATTTCAGATTCTGAAATCAACAAAAGGAATAACCTTAAAAGCATATCTCTGCTCTTTGTTGACTTTTAGTACACTATTTAAATACGTGGAGTATAACTGAAGTACCAATCCACAGTTTTCAATCCTGATAATAAAATAATCTATTATTATTTATCCCGGTGGGGGGGGTGGGGTGGGGGGGAAGTGACAATGCTACATTGTATTCTGGCTTTTCTTTTGATTAAACATGCACATCTTGATTCCATGTTGTCTAATTCCTCTCAAGTTTTATCTTAACAACTGAGCAAACAGCACAACAGGATGCATAATCAAAAGCAGTTTCTAAATCTACAGATATTCAAACATACAGAGAAAAATTAAGTAGACAGAATGGGAACATGTTTTAAGACTGAGTAGTTTTTCAACATAGTTCTAAAACAGAGCGAAGAGCGTTGAGAAAACTACATAGTCATCGCAAAATAAAGAGCTGATCTGCTTGACAAAAACCTAAGATAATGAATAGCTCAATGTGAAGATAGTCCTACTAGATAAAAAAGGGTGTCAGGAAGAGCAAAGAATACTTTCTGAAGTGGCAAAACCAGTCTCAGCTTAAAAGTTAAGATTAGTTTTCTTTCACTATTGAAACATATGATTCCTTCTGTCTTCAGGACATAATTATCTTTGAAAAGACCTAGAAAATTAAGAGGATGCTTGAAGAAAGGAAATTCTTGACCATGTAGCTGTTGATAATTGACATCTGCTGTAAGTACTTCCCTTTCTTTGAGATTTATTCTTACTTAATTTTGGAGAATATATCTAGTCGTATTCATACAGTAATAATGTAATAGATTAATAATACAGTACCTTACAGGGTATATGTTATAGAATAATTTACGGCAAAAATAGACAGATCTTAAAAACAAATACGGGTGACAATTTTATTTTATTTCCTTAGGTGCCTCATCTGATTCAAAAGATGTGACAGTTGATTCACACCTCTATTCATTCCAAAGACTAAGAATTTACAACTTTCCTTGATAAAAGAAGACAGCGTTAGTAAGTTTAATATGTGTAATTTACAGCCCCACTGATTTTCTAGCTCAGATGTCCAGACAGTTGACATTCACACACCATTAAAATTACATTTCTCTACTGATATATATGAAAGTCACTGTTCATGTAAGAGATCTTAAAGCTGTTTTCTTTTCCTAGTCACCTTTGTTTTGAAAAGCTGCACCATTTCTCGGGTTCTCTCTTAACTGAAACATATTCTTCAACTAAGACTTGTAAATTTCTTGAGGTCCAAAGCCTGTATGTGTTCAAATATTTGGCACTGGCATGAACTGAAAATAAAAAATACACTGACCTAGTAAGAAAATCCAGTGTATCTACTATTATAGTATTTTTAAACTTGAATGAACAGAGTGACATTCGCGTTCTTTTCAGCTGTTGTTATCCTGTTAAGCTTTGCTGTATATTTATGCATCATCAATCTTTGAAAATAATTTCAGTCAGCTAAGCATAAAAAGGGACACAATTTCAGACAAACTAACAGCCGAACAAGTTTTAGTCAAAACTGCAAGAGCCCTGCTTCCTGTGTTCCCTCTTTTTGCATATTAGTATGAAACATCAACATGTCCATTCCCTAAAAAAATTACTTCCATTTATTGAGCCTTTGCATTATATTTTCTTTAATACCAGTAGCAACTTGCATGAATCACGCTGTAGCAGAGAAGACACCACATAAACCAGCTACCTTATAATTAGATGCCCTTGAGAACATACATTTCCTGAAAACTCTGTATTGAGCCCTGGTCTTCCATGATGGCCCTCCAGTTTTCATGCTCAGAATTTTTCCAAAGAAAAGTGATGAGCAATGGGGAAGGGAGGTGAGTGCTTGTTTGCTCTTTTCCCAACATGCTAGGATAAAGTCAAACGCAGCAACTGGAAAGTACTCCCCAGTCTCAGAGTCTGGATGTAGCCACACAATCTGGCAATACAGCACTTAAAATTGACTATTATTTCTAGAAAACCATCACATGGCTTTGTTCTATGAACTTTTCTGAAAATTGTCGTTTTTTATATGGTAACTATAAGATTAGTCAGCTATTCACAATATATACAGGAAAGAAGTGTAAACACCTAACAGTACACCTAAACCTGTCAGGACATTATTTTGTTATTGTTTTGATGAGAATTGACTAAGTGTTTAGGTGAAGGAAATACATTCCTAGTAGTTTTAACTGAGGTCTCCAAATGGTATAAATATCATCTGTATCCACAGAACACTTTCTCTAAGTAATTACCTTTCAAGCACCATCAGAAAATGGGCCAAGGGGGAATGCACATAGACAATGCCTAAACACAACTGTCTACTGTGCTTGCGAGGAGTATAATCATCTTTCATCTATAGGTAACGTGGCTACTCTCTGCCCAACCATACAGCATGCATTTTTTTATATATACATTATTATCATAGCTGAGTGATTTTTTTTTTCTTCCATGTTGCAGAATTTGTGTTTTGTTGGTGGTCTGAAATTCCTTCACTATCTCAAAGTTCTTCAAATACAATCTTTTCAAAGGACGAGCCATGGATATTCAAAATGGCAGCTGTGGTATTTGGTTTACTGTCACATAACACTGGTTGTCTTTCCTAATTCATCAAGGCACCTAGAATTTTCACTTCAGTGACAGGTCTCACCTGCTTAAAGTAGTCAAGCTGTTAATTGCTAAATATCCAGTTTCCATGTAATATAAAGTACTTAAGTATACATTCTATATTATACTAACATGACTAAAAGGAAGATCCCCAAAATGTGGCTCTGGTACTGAAGGAGATTAGCAACATGGAAAAGGCTGAGGTGCTCACTGCCTTCTTTGTCTCAGTTTTCAGTGCCAAAATTTTCCTCAGGTCCCTCAGGTTTTCATACCAGAAGGCTGAGCTCCAGGGGGAGAATTACTTTGGGAGTATAGGAAGAGTAATTTAGGAACCAACATATACAAGTCTATGAGATCAGATGGAAGGCATCCACAGGTGCTGATGGAGGCACTCAGTTAACGTGAGGTTTACCAGCTTCAAAGTGTCATAACAATCATCACCTTTCATCAGGAAAAGAAAAGAAAAAAAGAAAATAAAAAGAAAGGTAGATGAATCCAGGGAACTACAGGCTAGTCAGGCTCACCTCAGTCCCTGTGAAGTTTATAGAGCAAGACCATTTATGAGAAGTCATTTCAGGCATTTGAACAATGGCTGGGAACAGCCACCTGAATTTACCAAGTTAAATCACTCCTCACTAGCTTGACTACATTTTTTTTTTTTTTTTTTTTAATGTCCCTTAAATGGACAAGGGGAGAGCACTGGATTTTGTATACCTTAAGTCTAGGAAGGCCTTCAGCACCATATTCTGTAGAACGTTGGTATTCAATCTGGGGAGAAATTAACTATATGGAAGGTTGGATAGAAAAGCAGCTAGACTGCTGAGCTCAAAGAATAATGATCAGTGGCTGTAAATTCAATGGCAGCTAATTCCTAGTGACATTCCTCAGAGGCTAATACTAAAGCAAACATTCTGTAACTTCTTTATTAAAACCTGGACAAGGGGACAGAATCCATTCTTCACGAGCTTGCTACTGACACCAAATGTGAGGAAGCAATCCATGTATTGCAAGGCATGGTTCAGAGGGACCTCAACAAGCAGGAGGAAGGGGCAGACAAAAGCCTCTTGCTATATTTAAAAAAGAAAAAAGACAGAGAAGTTCTGCACCTAGGACAAAACCAAACCAAAACATGAAAACAGACAAACAAACATGCAACAATCTAGGCAACAGGATAATTAGCAACCCTGTAGTAAATGGTTTGGAGCTCCATGGGGCCATTAATTCAACATGGGTCACCAGTGTAACCTTGCAACAGTGATGACTCCCCACTTCTGGGCTGCATTACTGAAACCACAGACAATAGTCAAGGGCAGTGATTCTTAGTCTCTGCCTGAAACACATGAAGGTAGATGTGGAATTTTAGGTACATTATGTCCAGTTTGGGGTCCTCCAGTGCAAGAGAGATCAAAAAAACCAGAGACAATCAAATGGAGAGCTACTAAGATGGTGAGAGAGCCGGAGCACGTGAAATAAAAAGAGAGGCTGATGAAGCTCTGTTTTGCCTCAAGAAAAGAAGATTATCAAGGGATCTAACTGCACTCTTCTGCTACAAACAAGACCAAACCCGGGTGTTATTTTGGGGTTTTGGTTGGTTGGTTGATTTATTTGTTTGGGTTTTTTTTTCACTAGGCACTGAAACACCTTGCCCAGGAAGAATGTGGAATCTCCATCATTGGTGACAGTGAAATTTTTACTGAACAAGCCCTGAACAACCTGACCAAACTTTGAAGCAGGCCCTGTTTTGACTAGACTACCTGACCTTCAAAGGTCCCTTCCCACCTAGACTATTCTGTGATTCAAAACTTCTGTCATTATAATACAGAGGTTTCTACAGGATATACCTGAGTTGTGAAACCAAATCTATAACAAAGGTGCAACTGCACCTGTATCTCTTCTGTTATAAATGGTCATGGTATAAGATGTGGTAGTATTTATTATGAATTAGGAGAGTATCCTTAGTGAAAGAGCTGAGCTTTCATTAATGTCAGTCTGACATTTGCAAAATTGATTTGTTTTGACATTTAGAGCACTTCTGTTTTGGTGTGGACTCATGTCTGACATTAAGCAAACTAAATTACAGTAGTTTTGCTTAAAAGCTTTCCATAGAACATTATTATTTTACAATGCAGATGATAACTGCTCTAACAGAAGCAGGCATGTCTTAAAAAAACAGAGCAGGTATACTGACTTATCTGGAAACAAATTCCTTAAATGAAGACTATCTAAAGTATTAAATGTTAGTTACTGAAAATAAATGAAGGCTTAGTTATAAAACTTGGAATCCAATTAAAAGTTTGAGATAATGCATCAAGAACCTTATCTGCATTTTTATCTTAAGAGAAAACACACACACAAAAAGGGTTATATCTTAAAAAGAAATATGAATAATCTGAGAAAGCAAAAGAGACACTAGCTCAAACATCTGAACTCTGATTTAAGCAGTGCTACAGGTCTTTTTCTCAATTTGGTTTACATTTGAAATGCATAAATTGATCACATAGGCAAAACAGATCAAGTTAAAAAGAAATGGCTAATTTTCCTCTGAATGAATTTTGTATCTGGATGTTCACCTAATATTAAATTTTGTAGTTTTCTTCTGATGCACTGTAATAATTAAAATGGTTTTTGGATTCAGTTTTCTATTACTTAATCACAATGTATAACAAATCACAGGGTTCTTCTGGTATTTATGTCTGAAAGGTACACAACGCAGGATCCAAGATTACAATTCACAGTATTATATTATTTTTTTTACAGATTAAAAGTCTAGGAACTAAATCCAAGTAAACTTTAGGATTAATCATACCTGCACTGAATATCCCAACAAAGAAGAACTATTCCAACATGCCTTCCTTTTTCCCCATTTTTATCCTCCCATGGTATAAAAGCACCACTGCATCCAATAGTAACCATGTGAGGAGTCTCCACACTTTGTGGGCTCCCTAGTTAACCACAGCAGGTTTCTGTCCACTGGGTACCTCTGCAGGCCGCACCCTCTATCATATATTAGGCAATGTACTCCCTCCTACTTTTCAGTCAGCTCAGCAGTGGCAGCAGAGCCAGATGGAGCTTTTCATCCCCTCTGTGTTCTGTATTCTCTTCTGTATTGTGATACCTTGGCTTGCCTGCCAGTTTCCCAGGATTTCCAGATGGTCTTCCAGGACTCTGCTAGACAGATTCAAAACTGCTTAATTTCCAAGATCAGTTGAAATCAAACAAATGCGGCCAATATGTATGGTACATATGCGGACGTTAAATATCTTGTCTCAATAATATCAACAATATCAATACCACAGAACTCCATAAGGAACTATGGAAAGCCGGAAATGCACTTCTGGTCTATTTCTTTCTTTCCCAAGCTAAACAGAGCAAGTTGAGTGAGTGTGTGCATGGTATTCTTTCACATGATGATCTTTTCTATAGCTTTTAACTTCTGTTAAATAGTGCACTCATATCTCAAAATAGGTTCTGACATAAACATGATATTCAGGATGAAGTCCTGTCATCAGCTTTATAATATTTATTTTCACAGCTGCTTTCTAAAGTGTTCTGTCTCCACCCTAATATTTATTTTCTGCTCCTTCACTAAACTGTCCACTTCGATATGCAGACCTTTTACATAATGATTACAATTAAATTTAACTTACAACTTGGAAATATATATAATTAACTGAAATTATTTGTTCTGAAGCAAACTGCACTCCATTTGTCATCCCTATAGACAACCACCACCCTGTTCTCTTTCCTGAAAAATCCCTCCCCCTAGTCTTTACCAGACTTAAGCAAATTAATGATTTTATGAGAGCTATGTCTTCTTCCCTTTAGGATATTCTTTTTGTTTGCTATCATAAAGGAATAGGTAATACCAAGCCTGTGAGAACTCAAATATCACACATTTTATTCTGAGGGACAGCTCTAGAACCCACATTAACTGTAGTCCAGTGCAACAAAAACATCTTAACAGTATATCCTCCTCTATCAGACTTGCCTTTTTATGTCAGTTCATTTGCAGGAATGTACATATTTTTTAAAAGTGTACACACAAAAAAAGGGAAAATAAAAGACCTGTTCTATTAGAAATTTAATTTAAACCCACAACTAAATTGTATTTTTTCCATTAACTTTGCATAAGTCCTACATTTAAAAAAAAAAATGAAAAGTTTTAAGCGCTGTTAACTTGAAAATAAAAGAAGTTCAATCTGATTATTTTTAGATAACTGAATATTGTTTTTAATACCTTACAGACTATTAAGATTTATTTATTTATTTAAGAATGGAATGAAACAGGTTAAGGGCTGAAATACATGAATTTGCATTTTAATCTATTTCTGCAGACTGATATGTCAAGCCAAGGATATCATAATAAGTTTACTCAGGCAGAGTGAACAAAATTTATGAAATTTCAGTTTAAGAGGGAACGAACTTCTATCAAAGCTATTTTATTTACTTCTTTTAATTGATATTTTGCACTACCAGTGTCATGACTGTAACTGAAGTTCAGGGACAGTTGAAACCTTAAAGCAACATTATTAAATATCAGTAGATAACTCTATTAAATCGATAATTAACTGTGCCAAGTGTCCTCTTTCAGCCAGGATAGAGTTAACTTTCCTTGGGCTGAGAGTGAGCACAGCTGAAGGGCTGGGTCCTGATCACTGATCACCTGATCACTCCATCACTGGAGCATTCCATGTCATGTGACGTCAAAGCTCAGCATACAGGCCAGCGGGCGTGTGCTCTCTCACACACATTGTTTGTTTTGTTTTCGGTTTCTGGATCGGCGGGGCAGAGTTTCTCTGGTGTGGTTGGATCGATGCTGGGGACGGTCACCGCTCGGAGAGCCACTACTGCATTTTACTACTATTATTACTGTTGATTTTGCCAGTAAATTTTTTTTTATTTAACCTACAAATTTCTTCCTTTGTTCCTCCCCTATTTCACCAGGGAGGGGTTGGTAAACAACTGGCCATGTGGCAATTTGCTACTGATTGTGTTCAAACCACAACACCAAGAGAAACTTAATAATAATAATAATAAAAACTGCTTAAGATTTTTTTTAACCTGTTTTCATTGCTCACTAATGAAGATACAAGAAATCAGCAGTCTCAGCATCACTTCCAACAGTGTTAAATCATTGTCCTTGAGAAGGCAATTATTATAGTATTTAATATGTGCCTGTATTGATCTGAAAGAGCAGTACCACTTATATTTTCTAATCATGCTAAGAAATCCATAAACATTAAAAATGTTCCAAATTATGCACTATTGGTTTCCTTGCCATTTTCATCTCCAGTGACTAATGAACATCAAAAACTAGGGAATAATTTAAAAGTCCACAGGTAATTACTGGAAAGTAAACTGGATTATTAGTCTGTGACTTTTACACTGAGTAAACTGCTCAGTACATGATTGAGATTGTTATTCAACACAGTTGCTTTATCACAGAATCAATAAGAATTTGCAGACTATCAAGATGGGCAAATTTTGAAACTCTGACATCATAAAATGTGTATTAGTAATTTCACAATTACATATAATACTGTCTTTAGTGAAGTAGCACTTTTACGCACTGTTTAATAAATGGATAATATCTTCAAGTTAGTTAAAATAACATGCTGGATTGTAGTGCTTGATTTTTCTGTCTATTGGTAGTGGATGCATTTGCACTTTGCACTTTGCACTAAAATAAATACTATTTTAGATGGTTTACAAGTCAGTAATCTCTGCCTCAGAAGAATACACACAGCAGAGACACACATGTATGTACACCCTGGTTCTGAACTTCAGTTTATCTAGAAAAGGGAAGGTGCACTGAAGTATATCCAAGTGAAAAATCTGCTATGAAAACAAAACCCCCAAATCACTATCAATGTTACTAGTCACAATGTTGTCTCTGGAAAATGCTAAGAGATCTCTGTGCTCTCCACATCCACTGGTAGGATTCATAGCAAATTACTGCTTATCAAAACATTTACCTATGCATGAAATGCCAGCGTGGTATCTAAAAGACCATATGGTAAATAGAACCAATTTAGTATCATATGGAAGATCCAAAAAATTTATTATATAAATGACTCCAGACACACTCTAATAAAGTGGAAAAAGAGAGACAAGACTTACGTTCTCACCATATGAGCAGGTCATCCAATAAATAAATGCATAGATAGAGCAAGAATTTTCAGTGCTATAGAAGCTGAAAGTAAATGATGACAGAATTCAGAAAGATAAGCTCTCTCTTTACGCAGTTTATAAACTATCAGTTATTCTTAATGCTTCTTCTGAATGCACAAGCAATTAAGTATCGTGGGAGACCTTAACTACAAAAAAGTAGTAGGATAAGAGGAGACATGATCAATCAGTAACCAGCTGTACTTCACAATGACCTACCTTGCTCTGCAGTAGAAAACCCAGAGTCAGAGACTTAATGAAAAGAATCTTAATTGAAAACTCCATCTTTAACAAAATCAAATTATATTCCATTGTGATTATTTCTTACTAGAAACAAAGGCAATGTGTTTTACTTCTAGCAAAAGCTAGAATAAAACCATAAGCCTTGATTCTCATGTACTTTCCTCTGACAGCCATGTGAACCACTAAAGCCATCACTCAAGAGCTAGCAAGAAAAATTGCCAGTTCTGATTACTTTGCTTTATACAAACACTAGGCACATATAAATGAAGTTGTATGGCATAAGAAAGTAGACAGGAAAGTCTCCTGAGTAGTCTAAATTAAAAGCAGAGGCAGCAGCTATTTCTGAGAGGACAGTTAGTACAAAATATAGCAAGTCCTTCAACAAAAGGAAGGGAGAAGCTGTGGTAGGCATTTTTCTGACAGCTAAAGGGTTTGAGTTCATTTGTCAGCTTTGCAGGATGTGCAGTCCTAACAGAATGCAAGTATGGCTCCTCGCAACCAACAACTTCTTTTCCTCCCACTGATGGACTTCAAGGGCTTAAAATAAAACAAACAGAAAAAAACCACCAACACAAAAAACCCACCACCCTCCAGGATAACAATCCCTGCATATTACACTAACTAATATTACAGTTTTGGGAACAAGCCAAAACGGTTCTTTTGCATTTTGACACCATCAGATCATTTCTGCTTCTTCTTTGAGACATGTTTACTGACAAGTGAATTTCAGAGTATCTCAGAATGGCACAAGAATGGCAGTCAAACCAAATAATCCTATCAGCTCCATACAACCAAAGTTCTCCTATTCCAGTGCTGAACATCAGTGTCAGCAAAACCAGGACAAAAAAATTCAGTTCTCATGTCCATTTCGTGCTTGTTTTCTTGCCTGAAAATGCCTGCTAATATACCAACTACTGAGAATCTCATACTAAATTTTATCATAAAGACACCTTTGTTCTAAAGGCTGTCTTAAGATAACATATAGGCTATTTTTTAATTGATGAAATTGAGAAGAAAGTAAAATACATTTTCTGCAGAAAGATCAGAGGAAAACGATTATAATGCGTAATACTATTACCATTAATTATAAAATTTGAATACTTTGTCTTTGTTGATTCAGCATTGGAACTGACAGTGAAATGCTTTACTGAAAAGGACGAAATAGGGATATGTACATAATGTACTGGGGGAGAATCTTGACATACATTTAAAATTTGCATGTCTAGTTTGTACGAATTTGGAAAATGGTCAGGTAGAAGGTTTTCACAGTACAGTGTACATGCAGAATCAAGACATCTGGAGTAAAGAGATCTGGTTTAAATGTATGGAATTTTTCTTCATACTCAAAAAATTCAAATACATTTACTTTAATACATGATATTTGAAGATTGCTAAAAATACAGGTTGCTCTAGCAGAAAAACAATGACCAAACATGTAACCAAGCAGATAATTCCAATGAATTAATATGTACTGATATTGAAATAAAATGAAAGAGAAAAGAGAAAAACATAATACATACACAGAGCAGTTATGGGAGGTGGGGGACTGGTTCAAAGCACATGGAAACAGAAAAATTACTATTATGGGAATTATTATTAGTCTCATAAGAAATCCACTCTAAGTGTGATTTTTTTGGGGTTTTTTTTTTGGGTTTTTTTTTTCCTAATACATTTCCTGAATAAATCAACCTTCTGAAAATCAGCTTTGGCCTACTGCCACCCACTTGCTTCATTTGCTGACTTTTCATACTCAGCACTTCGCCACTCCGTAATGCCTGTTTACATGACAGGAATTTAAAAGGATGAAGAGATATTAATGAAGTCACTCAAGAATATACTACAGTCTTTAATGAAAAGTAAAGTTACTCTAGAGTCAGTGTAGAATGACTGACTCTAGGGGCCAGACTCAAAGCCCGCTGAGCCCAACACAAAGGTCAGTATTTTTATGTCTTGCTTTTATCTCTTTAAACCTCAAAACACAGATGTTTTGTATTAACAGACTGGATACTTATGATTATAAACCACTTAACAAAATTACAGAGAAATATTGTAAGAACAGTAAAAAAATCACCTTGCTAACATTTTTTTATGTATATAGTTTTAAAAATATTTACATTAACAGCTGAATAATGGAATTTTAGAGACAGAGGAATGACACAAGGAACCAAAAGAGGCTCTAGACTTGTCTCATTGTACCAAGTGAAAGCTTGAGTGGCCACTGAGAAAGATGAGCATCAAGAAAAAACTCTTGAGTCCAACATTGCTTTCAGACCCTTCAGGGAGGATTAGAAAGCTGTCTTCTCAGACACTTTCAGGAAGATTTGTTTGTTTTACTCTGCTCACATTCCAAGCTAGCAGAAGGGATACCAGCCGACCCTGCTCTAAAAAAAATGTATATAAAACTGTTGAGACATCATGGCACAGAAAACATAGTCGGTCTTTTAAGCTCAGTGGCATAGCTCCAGTAATCTTCCAGATCAGATAAATTGAGGAAATATGATGGTTGCTTCCATTATGCCAATGGGCACAGATTCCAAGTATATATGAAAAGATACTGTGATATAGCTGGTATTTCATTACGGATCCCTTTCCTAAACCAGTATTTCTTTATTTAGAATTTTACATTGCTAAGTATATGACAGACTGGGATTTTGAAAACTCTGTTGATTATAAAGTAAAAATACCTAATCACAGAAAGCAAGGATGCTCTACACAAAAGGAAACTACATGCTTTTTTAATAACTAAACACAAACCTGCTGAACTTTTGATCACATAAGGAAGTCTTACATTGTTTCTGAAACTCATTAAATAGAAACTCCTACAGAGAATAAATTCTGGGTATGCTGGCTTAACTGCAGATTTTAACTGTGGTTCTTCCTGAAGTGTCCAAAATTACTTACGAAACAGTCTTATTGTTTCAAAAAACCAAAACCAATATCAACAAAAAACCCAACCCCAAATAAGCAAACAAAGAAATAAAAAAACAGAAACAAAGCAGAAGGCCACTGCAGCCTCAGCAGAACAGCTAATTTTCTTTGCCTTCCCTGTATGCATCATGCATCCTCACAGAATAATGGATGCACTCTGAGCTGCTGGTGTCAGGACACATTGTTAACCATTGCCAATTATCTCCGTTTCCACTAGAGGGGATGGAATTTGAAAGCAGCTGGCACTGCAAAAGACTGGAACTTTAAATTAGGCATAAATTGCAATGTAGTAGACAGAAATTACCATCCTAACAGTCTTAATAAATACTGGCATGTACTGAAGTGCCCACTACCCACTGCCTTCCACAAACAGTCTGGCACTCCCCAGTTGCCATGGAAACTGCAGGATCGCTCCCATCACACCATGCTCCCATTTTTTTGCTGCAGTGCTGAAGCATCATTTCCACAGCACAACAGCACACGTTTATTACTGAAGAATTCCACTACTACATTGTCACATCACAATGTCACAAAAATAAGGAAATTTGCAACATAAAAATTCTCTGTAATTTTCAAGTGTCTGCCTTACAGATATCAACAGTAGAAACAGAGTCATACAAATAGAAAAGTGTCACCAACATTCTAGGTGAAAAAAAATACATACCACTCCTTCTTTACTTTTCCGTGGGGAAAGAAAAGCTATTCTCAGTTGTTTAATACATAGATTTTATGAACTTCAAAGTTTGAAACTGCCGGTACAGTGTCATGCTTGCACACTTAGAAAAAAATAATCTAATGCACAGAATATATTGTGGTAAGTTATTAAAACTGCTATTAGACAAAAAGAATGTATGCTTGCTGTATGAGACCCATGAAGCCTAGATATTGATATTATGACCACCTTCTCACATACTCTATTGTCATGAACTGCTGTGCTTGAGACTGCTCTAATGGAGAAGAGCAGCTGAAATGTTGAGCAGCAAGCATAATACACCCTTAGCATGGCAAAAGAGAAAAGAACCCAGGTCAGCGTACGCCTTCTTGCTATCATATCTTGCATTCATCAGTCATCTCAGAATTTACATGAATTGTTATAGAAAGTTCAGGTCACATCTAATTGCAATAATTACTTTGGATGAAACAAACATGCCCTTCTTTAGAAACATTTCTAATGTGTCATCCATTGCAATTTCTATTCTTACATAACTATAAAAAAACCCACTTCTGCTACTAAGGATTAAAACCTCCCTTGGTCTTTTACACTAAAATATACCTCTGTGTGAAGAAATGACTGGAGCTCTAATAAGGCTTTAATTACTTGAATGAGTAGACTGCGCTAAATAGCATGAATACAACCTTGGATAACAAAAGCACTGCAGCTATTCTAAGTCCTCCTCAGCATTGTTTTTTCAATAATGTAACAGATTTAGCATTTCTACACACATACTACACACATACAATTTACTAATTGTTTTGCATTCTATCCCTCCGTTCCTAGTGGGTCTTCTGGAATACCTCACATATTTGCTGCTTCTCTTGAGTTCCTATGATGTCCCATGTTAGAAGGCACTATATATTACAACTCTTTGATGAGATGCCTTAGATCTTAGGACAAAATCCCTGACGCTATCTACTTAAACCACTTCACTGAAAAATCCCACAGTCTGATCTTTTATACTGATGATACAACAGAATTAAAAATAAATTGGTAATTTTGATTCCTTCCTGATACATGGAGGGAGCTAAATTCCTCAGAACAGCAGTCCAAAAAGCAAAAATCTTTGAAAATAAATAAATGGGGATGTTATGTTCAGATTTCTATTAAAACTTGAAGCAAACATGTGCAAGTGTTAAAACAGTCCCATCTTCAGAATATTGTTGCCTGAACACACAGTCTTAAATCCTCCCCTTAGAATAATTTCAGCTTTTCTAAAGAAATGTTTTAAAATTTAGTCAGAAGCTGTTATACAGAGGCTCACACATTTACTCAGATTGTAAAAATTCTGTATTCAAATCCATCCTTCAAACAGATGATATCCAGGCACATATTCTTCCCCCATGTCTAAAGGAAGAGCTTTAACTTGAACATGACATTTCTTATGGTGACAAATCCTTTACACCACTTACACTGTTACGGTTTTTATTTGGTTTTTTAACTGTCTTACTTCTCCCCCCCTTCTCCTGAGTGCACATCACCAAAACAACAGGTTTATGTATCTCTTCCTGATTAATCTACCACCTGATGGCAATTATATTCAGCTGGGAGACAGGAAATGATATATAGGAAGTAAACTAGTTTGAGTGCAAAATATGAATTGAACCAATACTCTCAGCTTTCTGGTCACATATCCTAACCAACAGGTTATTGCATAAATGTAAAGGTACTTCCTCCACTCTATCCTCATCTTTGCATCTCAACAAAAGTAGTCTGTATTTTACTTACATTTCTAAGGGAATTTCTTAAAAGGCAAATTGTCGATCCCTCTCTGTACAGGCAAGGGTTAGGGGCTGACATGCTCAGACAAGGCAGTACTTACAGAAAGAAAATTCCTAGTACTTGGAAAAATCTGAAGTAAAATCATGACACAGCTATTGAAGTACTCAGCATCTGGCTGAGTAGGATTCTATCACAGTTTTTCCACTGTGGAGCTTTGCATCAACCTAAATTGAAATTGAAATTTCTTGCCCAAAAGCTTTACAGACAATTTTAGTAAATTGGCTAAAATTAAGTCTTATTATAGTACAAGGTCTGCAGTACAGCTAGGGAGCCTTACCAGCACTGAATCAGTTGAGTGCTCCTTGTCTATGCTTTCTACTTCAACCCTGTAACTCCAGGGATGGCAGAAACAGGCTAAGCTCCTTACAGATCTCACAATAGAGTTTCCCATCCATCCCCATATTTCCCCATAAAATACATTCTTCATAAATGTTGAGTCAATGACTGTGTGACAGAGAATTTTGTGCAGTACAGAAGCCTTTGCGTTCCTAGTATTACTGTTCATTTGCACAGTATTAGCTGAAAATTTTGTCATAGTCCAAAGACAACCATATTTACATCACCTATAACTCAAAGCAAGTTATCAAAAAAGTTTGATCTTACCTATTCCACTTCTAAAAAAGCATAAATGCACAAGTAAAAAAAAAAATAATTCTCCCATCTCCTGGGGAGGTGGCTGACATGACACAGCGCTCCTTCACAAGACCAGCTATTGGATTTGCTGTTAATCCCTGCAATAGACAAGGACTGCTCCAGCTCAGTCAAACACAATTTGAAATGTCATTGAAACTCTGCTTTCCCATCAGAGAATGGCTCACCAGATGCCAAGGCTCTGAAAACCTATCTGCAATAAGCAAAATGTTAAGTACAAAGATTCTCCTTTTACACATAGCAAGGAAGATAGAAAGCTAACAGCTCCAGATATCACTACCCTCTTCCAATGCACTCCCCCACTCCAAAGCACTCTGGCCATTTGTCAGGTAAGTCTTAAGAAAAAGCTGGTTCTCAGTGTAGAAAAGCCTCACTTGTTTTTCCAGTGTAGAAGAGTGAAAATTGTGTTGAAAGATAGTCCATTCTTGTCACTGTGAGAATGAATACCAAATATGTATATGTACCAATATGATTTCTAGTGAGAAGCCACTCAAATAAAAATGGAATAAGGATTAGCCTTCTAATGCTCTCCAGCATCTCTTTTTTTGATAAATTATAATATCCTAAGTCTACTACATCACTATTTCACATTAACAAACATGCTAGAACCTGAAACTGTGTCCCAATAACTGTTGTGTTCTGATACCAAAGATGAGGTATTTTCCCAGTCACATTCTAGAGCAAAACAAGTTAACAGTGATTCTATTGTCACTGCTCATAGGATAATTTCTATAAAGGAAATGTTAAAAGATTATGTTTTCTATGACTGTAAATGTATTTGGTTGAGTATGCTAAAATTATTGCAGTAATTAAACGTATTACCTAAAAAACACTGCGCAGGAATGTGGTGTTCACAGCTTTAAATGGGGGAGAAAACTCCAAAACTTACTACACAAACATGCAAACATGCCTTTAGTGTTGGCTATTCACTAAAACCAGCAGGTGTCCATATTTATCTCAAGCTTCAAGAGTCTAAGAAGAAAATACAAACAAGTTGAAACCAGAGCACATTTCTGAATTGTTGATTATTTTGGCCTTTACCATTAACGATCAAATAGTATTGCAAAAGGCAAACAGTGCAAGTGAACACATCCTACTGAACTACCCTTCCAATGTATGTATGGTTCCAAGAGTTAGAAACCAGTTATCTAATTAGATAATCACCAACACAGCAGTTTAGTTTAAGGTGCCTTAATTTAAAGATGCTCTTTGTCAGCCTCTTAAATTTACATACTTTCAAGAATTTCCACATGTAAAACACATCATACTTGCAGAGGCTCAGCCAGTAAGTACCTGCTAGCAAGATATCAGTAGGAACCATTGTGAATGTACTTCAGACTACTTGAGAAACAGCACAGTGATTTCAAAAGTTGAGGAATCTCAAACTATATATCTGTTATTTTTACCTGAGACAATATGTATTGTCAAGAATTTGCAGGTTTTTCTCCTTTCTTTCCAAAATCCTCATTCTCACAGTAGTGTTTCTAGAGTACCATCCTTATCACATAATAGAGAATAAGTATCTTCTGCTCCCCGAAATCATTTATGCATTCATTCTTCTGTAAGACAGTGTGAAGGAAGCAGGCAAACTGTAGCTGTTCAGTTTACCCTCAGCTTCTCTCTCAAAGGAAGAACATGTTTCTGTATGGGTGCTAGCTACACAGAACAAGTGTTGCACAGCAACAATCCTGCTTTGAATATAGGTTCCTGTGGAAGATGTCAAGCAGAACAGACTAAGAGTGCTTTTACTTACACTGATTGCTGGCCCTCGGAGCTGCAACAAAACTTGACAGGTATGTTCACAGACAGAGTTAATGTGAAGTAAAGTTTAAGACCCCATCCATACCTCAACTTCTTAATTTAAATTCACCTGGCCATTCAGTAAAACTTTTCATGAGCCATCAAAATCCAAGGCATAAATTTGGACCATGGCTGGTCAGCCTCACAGATCCTTTCTGCCTCTGGAACCTGTGCATGATCTCCATCTCCATGTAAAACTGGTTAGCTGTAACTCCCTAATACTATTTCTGCCTTCCTCACCTACACTGTCCCTACTGTCCAGAAAAACAGAGGAAATCTAAAAAAGTCTCCAAACCACTTCCTAGAAAGCCTTTGACTCCCAAAAGAAACAGATGGAAATGGAAATATAGATGTGAATATAAGCTGTGATGACAATTACAACAGAGTTAAGCCTCATTATGCAGTCTTGCACAGAACTGACCAGTTTCTGTTGATCCACTACTACTGCTTCCCAGGAGCAGTACACAGATTTTCCCCAAGTTTTCCTCTCACAAAGAAAGAAGTGATCATTTAGTATCTTCTGTTTCCCAGGCAAAAGATTTCTTAGCCGGGTATATCTCCTCAAAGCTGGCAACACATGCCATATAGTACCTTAAGGTCTAAACAGCACAAAGTCACCTCACACTTGAACTGGCTTAATTCATTGAGCAGAACAAAATTAAGTAATCAATTTTTAAATGAGATTTAAAGATGATGTACATGCAACATACATTAACAAGTATGAGTATGCCCAAGGTGTAGGTATTTAAATAGATTATAGACAAATTAGTACATGGAATCAATGACATATCCTATGGAAGCAGTTGGTACTAATTTGTTCTATGTGGCCTCTTAAATCATCTCCCATCATAGATCCAAAATCTTTCTTCAAATTATGGCTGGTGAAAATCTGTATGTCATTCAAGTGTGAGATAGACAGACTTATTCTTCTTCCTTCTAAAACTCTAATTAACTATAATATAATTCATACATTTTTTAAAATTTGCAAACTACACACTTAACTGTTCTTCATTCTTTTCTAAAAATCACTGTGAAGTAAAACACTATTTGAAAGACCTTGACAATTTACCTTCTATAAATAAACCCAATGTCCTATATTGTAACACAGATCTACATGCAGTGTTATACATAATTATTAAATAACAGCTGACAAATTTTTCCATTACATATATACAATGACTGAATAATCCCACAAAATAATCAGGTAGGTTAGTTTGGTCAACACCACAACAAAAGTTGTATTATTCATAGGAAAAATAAAGTTCATAAATATTTGAGGAATTCAAAATGACTTTCAAGTAAATATGAAACAATGCAATATTTATTAATTAAATAATACAGTTTAAATGTAAGTCATAGGTAACACTAGTTATTTACATATACTAATACAACTTTATATGAAGATCTGTGCCTTGAAAGTATAACAACATGATTTTTTTTTGGTGGAATTAGGATTTCCAAGATATTGGGAGCAATAAGATACAAAAAAAAAAAAAAAAAAAAAAAAGAGGTAGGATATGTGACTACAAATAGTAGACTGCTGATGAGACTACATTTGGATGTTTTCAAAAATAAACTATATTTCTCTGAAATCCCTTCCATGCTGCATCATATGCTGCATAGTAATAGGGTGAGTTGCAGGTAAGAATGCAGAGATGCAGAAAGAGCTTGAAGTTATTTTCCTGACAAGAAATTGTGATTACTAGCACTAAGAAAACTACACTAGGAAAAAAGAGTGGCAGAATTCAACATTTCTCAGCATTAAAAGGTGTGTTGCACTGTAAAATAATATAGTATACATTAATATATAGCTATTGTTCAGAATATTTCAAGCTACAAATGCAAAGGGACAAACTTAAGTATTTAATTTTTTAAAAAAAATGTAATTATTACCTCAGTCATATCCTTTTGCATCTCCACTCAGTAAAAAGAGAGAAGGTTTGACTTGCAATTCTGCACAGGATTCATTTTGTCCAAAACTAACTTGAGGTGAAATTATGATTAAAAACATTGCAAAAAATAGCAACATCATCTGGCAGGATGGTTCTAAGCATACAGAACATTGCAGGTATGTATTTATGGCAGTCCCACTGATATAAATGCTCGTCTAGTTTTCCAGATTCTTCTCTGACACTATAAAAGTCATGGTACAATCATTTCATTCAGACACAAAATGTATATAATTAAAAATCACCAATGCACTTAAATTTTAATTTTAGCATTATTAAATTAACATTGTTTATATGCTGTACTTTGTTTAAAATTAGGGATTTATACTCCTATTTGCAATACTTCAAACTTACTGGAAACTTAATACCAAAGGTCATGATAGCGCTTCAGTACCTGCTTCCAAAATATGCAAAGAAACAATGTTGATACCCTAGGTAACAAGAACACAGGTAAGCACTGAAATGTGTGTCCTAATCTAACTAGTCCACAGAAATTTTCATATAGCCACCTCAAACATTTAAAAGAAATTTCACATTTTCCATAAATATAGAGTCTTTCATACATTATAACAAAAGCTTTTAAATTCTCAAATGTCCTGTACTTCTTGTCAGTCAGAGCAAAAGATTTCTCAGTTGTCCATCTTTTGCCTTTTTACCTAAATAATGGATAAGTGCACAAATGCAATTACGGTGCATTTGTGTCTGTGACTAGAATCAATCTTTGTTTACTGATACAAGTTGCAAAATAACCTGTATTTACCTATTAACCTATATAACCTATTATATTTTATATTTGGGGGAAGGGGTTTGATTGATTGCGGTTTTCTGTATTTTAGGTTTTTTTACCCTCACTGAAAAGATAGTAAGCATTATTAAAAACATTAAGCTTTAAAATAAATAATAAAATTGTGGCCATTCAATTAAGTACACAGTAACATATTTTGAAAATTGCAGCTCTACAGATTGGCCTACTAATAACACTGATTACTCAGTTTTCATATCAATGTTTGCAGATAGATATGCTTAAATACATAAAAATGTATTTTAAGAAATCTGAATGTGTGAGACAAATCTTCCTTCTAAAAGATTACTATCCTTATGAAATTCAAGTACCCAGTATCACAGGTCTGCTTTAGTGGTTTACTGATTTCCTTCCTAGGCTTGTGGTGTGTATTAAAGATTCTGTAAAGAAGAGGAAGACATTAAGTGGATGGAGGTATTTACAAGCACAGCTAGTGAATAAACATAACCTACACTTGGTGGTTGCTTGCAGTTTTGTGCGGGAGTGTCAGCTCTGCGCAGCTGGGGGAGATTCAATATGTTAAAAGAGTCAAATCATGTGTTACTGGTAAATGATTAAGAGGCAAGTCGGCATTGGCCTGTCAGCCTTGTGCAGCTGTGGGAGATTCAATACTTAAGAGTCAAATCGACATCAGCAAAGGAGCTCTGTTTGGGGAGCTCGGTGAAGGTAGAGAGCTCTGCTTGGTGAGCCAGCTAAGAGCTCTGTCCTGTGCTGGCTTGGAGAAGCGCCAGCTCTGCTCTGCACCGGCCTGGAGAAGTAGCAAGGCTTGGAGGAGAAGCAGGACTTGGAAGAAAGATAAATCAGCTAGGAGAAAGTGTGGAACTGTTTGTGGGAGAGAGGGTTGATGACTGTCTAGTTACTGATTTGTTTATCATGAAGTAAGAGCTACAGTAGCAAGAGTATAAGTATGTACCATTGCAATAATAAAGGACTTTCCTTCTGCATTTCAGTGGAGAGTCTGTGCCTCAATTGCCACAGTTTTGCAGTACAGGATCAGAGTTAATAAAGACTGAACACTAAGAATAATGTTTTTGTTACACGTGGCTTTAAATTTGGTTGGTTGGGATTCAGCTTACTGCAAAACTGTGGGTACACAAAAGATATGTATAGGTTCTTAATTGCACTTTGTAACTTCAGAAGATTTTAGTTGTTGCTGTTATTTTAATAAAATAAGAATTTAACCAAGAGACTAGATTTCACTCATTTTCCAAAAGACATCAATGAATCCTGATGTTGGATGAAATAGGAGGTTGAGTTCATTGGTGGGCTGTGTCAGCAAAACACTGGTATTTTCAGAGTTTCTATTTAGGGCTTCCCCTTTGATCAGGGCCAGGATAATTCACAGCCTGGCCCCACAAATCCTGGGGCATGAGGGGACTGTCAGGACCCACATGTGAGTTTCTCTCACTGTATTCAAGGGCAGATCTCTCATAGAGTCCATCTCCTGACTTCTAGGGGACCACCACCCATGTAGTGGCAGCTTCTGCCCTATGAATTACAGTTTACAAGGAACTCATCGTCAGATTATGGCAAAACCAGTCTATTTCCTCCTTTTAAATGTTACTTACAGCAGTGCAATAAGAATTGGATGAATCATGACTCCATTAGTAAACATCTATAAATTCTTTCATCTGAACGTTTAAGTCATATTAAGAGACAAAAATGAAATTAACATCTCCTCAAGAAACCATACACGATAAGTTTTTCTTGAATATGAAACAGCAGCTGTTCAGGAAGGGTGAATTGCTTGTAGTTTTAGAAACAGTTTATCCAAAAAGCTACATATAGAAAAACCCTGGTGTGAAATCTCCTACTTGTGTATTGTTGTTTAAATAAATAAATGTTAAGTTTACTAAATTTGCAGACATTATATATTTTTTAAAAAAGCCCCCAAAAAACCTCAGGACACACTTCATAGCTAAGAAACCAGCATCAGGATCTAGTCGTCATGGCAAAATATTTCAGAATTCTGATGTACTTAATTTTTTATAAGGCATCAAGAAACATACTTCTGTTCCTGCTACAATTTACTCTCCCGTCCTCCTGCTGCCATCTCCTCGTATATATTTCTTTCCCATCTTCTTTACAATGGTTTCTCTGTTTTTTTTCCTTCTGCTTATTTCCAGTTTCTAGACTGTCCTACTCATCTTGTCCTATTCATCACTACCAACAGTTCTCCTTGTACAGTCTTCAATTATTACATTATAAAAAAAAAAATCTCTGAAATAGTTTAACAAGGATTTAGATTTTCTTGTTTTAATTATTTAGCTGTGATAAATGCCAAAATATTACAAGTCACAATGTTTCAAGAATACAAAAAAATTCCTGTCTATGGACCACATTCCTTATTTGGAGTTTATCTTAAAGTACAACTGTACTCAAGCAGCCCTTTTTAGTTCTACCTATAGTGACTTAAAAGTCACTAGAGATATGACTTCTAAAATCAGCAATGAATGAACTTTTTGATGAACACATCCAACACAGACAGAAACCCAAAATTGGGAAGCCATTCTCATCTAGCCCAGGGCCATCTCCTGCCAGTACTTTGTTTCAGGCAGCAGTAAAAGCCATCAGTGTACTGGAAGGTGAACACAGGTACTAAAGGGGTTTCAGTACTACAACATCAGATTTCAGTCTTACTGAAAACTGACTTATCATTTTAGGCACATCTAGATGTGCTATTAAAAAGAAAAGTTCATAAAACAAGCAAGAAAAAAAATAATATTAAATTAATCCAAACCCAGAAAATTTAGGAAAGAGTCTTAGCTTGATAAAGTTCCTCATTATCTATTAAAGTTCCCAGCTGATCTCAGTCAAATATTTAGCCTCAGTTTGCTCTTCAGTCCCTGACCTTGATCCAGTCCAGTGCTGTTAAACTAGATACTCTTCTGTTTAGAATGGAATCCTAAATGTGATGTTTTCAAGACATTTCAAGCATAATCCAGTGAGTCAGAAAGTGAGTTGTTATGAAGCCTTAAATCTGAAATGAATCTCCTAAAGCTAATTAAGTAAAAGATACATGAACTTATATTCCTGGATAAAATGAACCAGCATTACTATTTTCTGCATGATGGACTAGGCATAGGAAAAAAAAAATTAAAATTCTCTGCTTAGCACAACTGAATGCCCTTTGATCTGCAAAAAACAATCTGTAGTTTCAATTGTAATTTTCTGTTTTCCCTTTTTAATCTACTTCCTTGCCTCTTGACCACCGTCTCATTATTTTGTGTTCTACTTTTGTTTCTCTTCCAGTGTTTCTCAAGTAAAATGAAACTGGAAGTAGAACGGCCTAACCCGCTAGACAGGAAATGAAATGAGAATGATGGATCCTCCTGCCCCACCATTCCCACTCATCATCTAGGACTGCTGATGTGGGTTGATGTACTTGTGCAGGATTAAGCAGTCATCTCCAGCACACCATACTGAGAATATTGCTGCTTTTGCATACGCTGCTGACAGGGCTGCTTTCCCCTGAAAGTTATATACAAAATTTAACACATACAAAATTTGAGAATAGGAAATGTAAATCCATTGAATATAATAAACTATGAGCCTACACTTCTGTAGCTAACATTTTGTACATTTGTAGCCCTGCACAAAAACAGGTCTTTTGTTGACTTTTTACTAGCCCTATGAAACCTCAACTAACTTTTTATTTTTTTAAACAAAAGATATTAGTTTGTTTGATTTATCAGCCTCTTGTAACAGACAACAGCATATTGATAAACTGCATCATCCTTTATCATAACATAGGGAAAATAGCTCCCTTTTGGGAACCATTCACAATCCTACAGTACAAAAAAATGGTTCCCTTTTGGGGACCATTGACAATCTTACAGTACAAAAAAGGACAGGCTTATTGCAGTGTAACAGTGGAGTGTATTATAATGTAGCTCATCTTTATCTTAATAAAGTTCCTGCTGAATTGTTTTTGGCTACAAAAATATTGACATGTTCAAAAACAAGCATCTCCGGACTGTATCAAACACATTAGTATGTGATGGCCAAATAGCATATGCCATCTGAGCCTTTCATTACTAATGCCTATGTGAAATAGATAATTTTATTATTCTCATCCCATTATTTGATATATACAAAATACAAGATCACACAGCAGCTGATTGATGGGAGAGAACCCAGAAGTTCTGTTCACTGGTTCTGGAAACTAATCAAAAGACATTCTTCTCTCAAAGCAATTATATTTCAGGTAGCTTCTTGCATTCTTAATATATCAATTAAGGAAAGCTTTTCATTTCAAAAATAAATAATTTTAGAAAATATTAAGAAAACATAAGTGGAAAATAACTTTTTCATTCCTGTTTTTTAACCCATAAATTCAAGTTTCAAGTGTCTTTCCAACTTTTTTTTAAACAAAAGCAAAACTAGTTTTTATTTAATTACACCTCAATTATTCAAAAGAACAAACCCAAAAAACACAAACACAACACACATTGTGGATTAAAAAACCCCAAGCAAACACCAAAACACAGAAACTTGTTAGTTTAAATTACTCAAAGCTTTAACCATGTACTGAGTGCCTTAATGTCACACTGCAGTGACAGAAGACAAGTTTAATACATCTTCAGAGTCACTCATTTGAAACAGCTAAGCCAATTTCTTATCATTCTCTTGAAATATTTCATCTTATTTGTGAAATCCTGACCAGAGACAATATAGGGGAAAGGAAGGAGAAAAAGTTGCTTCCACCATTAGATTGCCAAACATAACACATATAATTAATTAGAAACCAGGTTTCTACTTCAGGGTTCTGAACTTCCAAAATGAGTTGGTTTTTTTTTTTTTTTTTTTTTTTTTTTAAAAAAGCAACGCAAAACCCTGTTTTTAGAAAGGGTGGAGACATATTTTTCTAAATATTAACTTCAATAATGTAACAGAATAACTAAAGAATCAAATAACATATTTAATAAGTTTTACAAATTGTCATTCACAAAATACACTGCATTCATCTTCAAGTCACTACCGAGAGCCTTAACATGTCAAAATATGTAAACTCCTGAAAATAATGTGTGTGTGTCCTTGGTGGTGTAGGGCTGACACAATCCAGCACATTCTCACTCACCTTAATGTAGGACACACCCAAGCAAGATATACATCATCCCCAAATACAGAGAATTTCCACACTATGGTATTTCTTAAAGAAGCCAGATACAATTATTTTGCTTTCTGCTGAAAAAGGGGTTTCATCAACTGGAAAGTTACTGAATTATAAGATACCTCATATTTCTCCTTCATTTCAGGATTTCAATCTCTTGAACAGGTCTTTTAGAACTCTAAAGTCTTAACTGGAGTTGCCACTAGCTGTAACACATCTTAAAAAGATGTCTCATTGTTACAACTTTCTGATTGTCATTTGTATTTGGAAAAATTAAGATTGTGTATTTTAGAGATAATAGATTTATGGTAAAAAAATGTGCTTTAGTGTACAAGTTTCATGCCACTATTGCATAAATGTCTGGTTTAGTAAATGTCACTTCTGTCTAAAATACTACCAGCTTTTACAGTCTGTACTGAGGAAAAGATTCTTCCCCTGGACTATAAACTGTATTATTATTTGCCATTAAAACTTCATTTTTAAAAACAATCATAGTGGTTACCAACATAGCTATGCACATAAATACTCAATTATGCCTTTACAGTGCATACAAATAAAAGCAAATCCTTTACAGACCTTTTGCCCTTCAGCTAAATCTTCCAGCTTTAGAATAGATTTTTATAATCCATTTGTTTCTAGTTAGGCAGACTTTTCACTTGAAAATATTCAGAAAACAAAAGACAGAGAATGATGGCTTGATACATCTAAACCTTGTTCTCTATCCAGAGAACTTGTACTTGACAGCATTAGCGAAACCTTTCAACAAGACCAAACAAAGCCTTATCCCTGTGCTGAATCAGTGCCTGTTAATGGCTTCCAAACCCATTAGAGAACATTAAGATATTTTAATGCTGTGGGGGCTAAAGTAAGTCTTCCCTGAATTTATTTCACTGTACAATGTTGCACTTGAACTTTTGTGTCCTATCATATAAAATTTTTATTTTTATTCTATCAAATTTTACAGAGAATGCTTCTTCTTGTTTGCATTATTAGAAATGTGTACTATTAAAGTCCTTTTATAGTGAACGCAGGCTTTTATCCTTTATGCTCATTAAAAATATAGACATTCTTGATGCACACATCTACATATGCAAGGAATCATACTTCTTCCTTTTATTATAATGCCTTAGGAAACACCTCCAAGAAGTGGAGAAAATCTTTTTATTATGTGGAAATTTGCAGTGCACATCAAATTGTATAATAAGGTCATTTTTTTTTCATTTGGTATTTCACTGTTTAACTTCATTTTTAAAAAGCTCCAAAAATATGCCAAGTTATCAGTGTTGGAGTACTCCATCTATTCATAAAACAGGGAAGGCCAGAAAAAACAGGGGCTCAAATTCCATGTTAATTAGAAGAAACAGTTTTTGTACAATGGTCTCACAGTTCTGAGAGATCATGACATATGGGTTACTGTCATATAAAATATCACTAACAAGGAACAGATTATGTAGCAGTTGGATCTATGTAGGAGATACCTATCGTGATTTGTCTGCAGCACTAAGTCACTATACTGTGTGACTTCACTTAATGCCACAAATATATACCCAGTATCAAAGAACTGACAAAATTCACCTTCTGCCGTTTGCATAAACTATATTTTCATGGTTTGAAATAATCAAATTTAAAGACATTTTGTAAAATATTATGCTATGAAAATGTAAGAATCTTCTGAAAGAGGGTTTCAAGAAGCAAAAGAGCAACTACTGAATTATACAGCTTACATGACTGAAAAGCTTGTGCGAGTCAAACACTTCTGAAATTTATTTCAAGTTCTGATACGGACACCATTTGAGTATGACAAGAACAAAAGGTTCTGAGTCATATTTAAAAGAAACAGGTTTCCACCACACATACTGCTTCATGTGTCTATATATGTTTTTCACTCGTTTATCTTCCTGTATGTCCCTACATATATAATTGTGCCTTGACAGACATGGCAAAGCATTGAAACAGTAGTTCTCTTTATTGTAGACCAGTTTGAATTAAAGAACTACTTCCAAGACTCCTACAGACTAACATCATTTTAGACATTACACTACAGGTTGACTAATGTGTCTAACAGATTTTCCACCTTCTTACCAAGAGATTATGCCCCTTTCCCTGAAACCACACAGGAATTATTTTTCTTTCCCAATATCAAGTTTATTAAATTCAAATTATATCACCATTTTCCACCCTCACACTTCAGTCTTAGGTTACACAGTCAGATAGACTGCCTCTTCAAATAAACACCTGGGTTCTGTGAGCTGTATTTGCTGCCAAGGAAGAAAGTGACGTAAGATCTCTGCTACAGTCAGATCAGATGGATTTGTGTCAAGCTGCCATTTTGGATTTGATGTTAGATGGCTACTCCCTATGTTGCAATCTACAAACACATTAGGTACTGAAATGGAATGGGGTCTAACGTTCTAGAGATATATAAAATAGATGAACCTTAAAGTACAATGTAATTCCTTGACATAATCTTTAGCTTACTTCACCTTTCCATCAAATCAGAGATGACAGCTAACATAGACATTGTTACCAATATTTGTAATGAGCAGGACCAACTTTATCAAAATACTTCTTTTAGTCTGCTGTCTGTTCTTGTTCTCATAACTAAATGTACTGTGATTTAGAATCAAAATATTTACCTATTTATTTAGGTAGAGACAAAAAGAGGTGCTTTGAAACCCAAAGTACACCTAAATATTTGGAAGATGCCAAGTGTCAAAAATTAAGCAGTATTGGACCAGAGTTGAATGCATGCACATCAAGAACCATCCTTTTACAGTCCAAACTTTCCTCTCCAGTTACTGGAGTTGATTAATAAATTGATAAAACTATCCTTAGTAATTCAGCATCATCCTAATGGAAAGCCTACAGGGTTAATGGATGGGTTTCCCCTTGGCTCATCTTTTTAAAGAAAACTCATCTAAATTAATTTTCCAATTCTGACAGACCAATGGGGTCAGATGGATGTTAATGGTATGGGGCTTGAGGTACTGCTAAAAAAGTAACAGTTCTCATTTGACTGGAGAGAGGAATGAGACATAGTTCCAATTGAGGCACTTTGTAAAAGCTTTCAGATCAGACAAAAGAAAACCAAACCCACGAAGAACCCCAAACAAACAAAAAAACCCATCTCTCGACCTTTCCTGGGTATCCAATGACCTTCAAAAACAGCATACTGCATTATACTGCTGGTATTCTCAATGTTGAACACCGTTATCTTGAGGTGAATGTGAATTTGTTTTCATGAAGTTCCTACAATTTTATATGGTGTAGTCAAACTACATATGAAAACACTGTTCCAGAATACTTCTTAGAATCTTAAGAATAAATAAAAATTGCACTATCTAGAGGCCACAATGGATACCGAATACAAGTACATTAGCCTCAACATTTCTTTAATTTAGTAAGAAACATTAACAAGCATCTGTGAACAGACTATTTACCGAAGAGTACTTAAAGACAACACATTTAAAAAAATGTTCTTCTTCACTAGCAGGAGATTGCTAGGCCTTCTAAAACAATTCAATACAAGAATAGTATTTTATTTTTAATGAACAAAAAAATTTACACCAGGTCTTCCATTTTCCTGTCCATGGAAGGATAAAAAAGTGATCAATGGAGAAAAAGGGTTGGGATACAGCAAATCACTCAGAGCGGAACAGCTACAAACCAAGGATTAAGTTCAATTTGCTGCCTCCCTCTAATTAGAGCAACATTTCTTTAAAGGCTTCTCTTTCTTAAAAAAACTAAACCTTCAGAAAGGGACATCAATTTTGTGCTGGACTATTCCTACCAGCTTGTGGTCTCATTACCAGACAAAATAAAACCAAGAACTGAATCTCAATAATCGCATCTTAATCTTGGGGCTGCGCTGCAGCTCATATGGTAAACTAATTGCTCAGTTTGTAACTATTCAAGGCAGGGTCATGGATTTCAAAGGATTCACACTCCTGGAAAATAATCTGGGAAAATCATTCAGACTTATTTCTAATGATCAAAAATTGACAGAGAAGAATATGGTTTTATTGCTTTACTTCCTGTGTACAATAACAAAAAAATACTGGACCCTTCCAGTATGATATGGACTATATTTCTCTCTTATCTATTAATACTTGCTGCAGTCTACAGTGAAAATAACTGTAATGAGATACTGCCTGGAAACTGAATGATGCACAGACAATTGCAATAATTTTTTTACAAGTCAAATTTTTTTACAACTTTCCTTTGTCCAAGTTAATACTGTTATTGCACTTACTATGGCAAAGTGGATACAGAGGAATGAAAGAAAACCATGCAGAAGAGTAAAATGAACACGAGTTAATTGAAGAAATTAGTTATTCATAATTCACAAGAACTGCAGACGTGCTTTGCCTCAGAAGAATGCTAGATTACCATTCAATATTACTTTCATATAATTTGGAAATACTTCACAGTCATTTTGAAAATAGATGACTATGTAAAATGTTATACCTTCTGCTGCTCAACAAGGGAAAAAAGCTGGTCCATAAGACTGCAGTATGCCTACTAACAGTATAGACAAATATAGCATCTGTGAACAGAACAATTGTGCATGAAATTATTTTTCCCTTTGGGCATATACATTAATACTGCTCTTAAAAAATATAACAATGAAACAATTAAATGGATTAAATTAATGCAAAATGACATTCTGCAAGATGGCATTGGCCAGCTAAGTCACAGAAAACACATTTCAGATCCATTAGAAACCAAAGACAGTCTTACAGTTTAGACTTAAATTATCTGGCATTATATGAGAGTGGAGATGATACTAGGAAAGACTCTAACATTGACAAATTATCCTTGAGATATTAGTTGACAAGTTTCAGCAGAAAAGGAAAATACAGTTTCCTTGGTTCTTCTAAAAATGCTAACTATATTTGTATACTGCCTGCCTCCAACTGGATTAACAGTACCACCTGTGATTTATCTGTATGGGAGTAAACTCAGCCCAAGGGTTGGATTTTTTTTGTTGTGAGGTTGTGTTTTGTTTTTAAAGGGATTTGGGTTTGGGTAGAAAGGCGGTGTTGGGTGTGGTGATGATCAAAAACCTTTATCAGCACAACAGAATTTACAAATATATTGTCTTTACAGTACAAATATACGTCTTTTATGTTACAAATATATGTCTTACAAATATAATTAAAGACTTATACATATTTAATGACCTGTATTTTTTCCCCTCCAATATACAGAAAAGTTCTGCTATTCGCTGATGTAAGTCCCACGCAACAACTCTTAGGTCAAAGCTTCATTCAGTTATATAGAACAAAATAAAAAATTAAGAACTGCAGTCTTTCCAAATGAATGAATAACAAGAGCAGAATGGTTTCTGTCATTTAGTGAAAAGTATAAAATTCTATTATACCTTCAAACTTACACATTACATGCAAAGAATAATTTATGCAATTTAATAATTTACAGCATAATAATGATTTGTAAAACTGAATTATTGATGAAAGAATGCTATTCTTTAAAGAAATAATAAATGAGAACATTCACTCCTGTATGCAGCAGTTTCACCTTATTTACAGAATTCATATAATACTCAAGCCTCCTCCTTAGGATAGTTAATTACCTGGGAGAAGACTCTTCTCAGTAAGGGGCTACTGCCTGCAAAATAGTGTGTACTTACACAACAAAATACATAATGCACAATGCATGTTTTCTTTATAAAACAGTAATTTTCCTGCTCCACACTGTTCACATCCTTCCATTGTTACCACTGATGTTTCCTTTTCAGATCTGCTCCTACAGTTCCTACTGAAAGTATAATTTACCTTGCTTTAGAAAAAATAAGTTTTCTTATGGATTAGTTCAGTTGCTTAGTTCAGTACAAAAGACAGAGCACTGTAGGGGGAACATGATACATGGATCTGAATCTGACTTAGAAGATGCCAACAAGAAGCCCAAGAAACACTTTCTAGTTCCTGCCCCTTATAGAGTGAAGTGCTAAGGTTTGGACAACCGGCCCAAGCCAGAGTTGGCCTATAGATGAATCCTGTATATTTTATAACTGATAACCATTGTGCTAGTAGGTATTGTACTAAGTTATAACAACCCACTTATGCTGGTGTAAAAAGTGCTAAAGCATTGAAATACTGCAGCCTGAGCAACAGGCCCCAAGCTGAAGCTGTTAACTTAGCATGTAGTCATTAATAAAATATATAAACTCGCTAGTGAAAGACAAAATATAATCAGTAGTGAGGAGAGAATGTATTCAACTCTCCTTTCGCAGCCTTGTTCAAGGCTGAGAACCCAAGTGTTTGGCCTTGTTAGAAACTCCCTTGGTTGTCCCCACCCCGAGCCCTGGCCAAGCTTTGGGTGGAATCCAACAGGAGAATGAAACCAGAAATTTTCCGCTCAAAACAAAGGTGCCAGCTATTCTGGCTTGTCGATCTCTGGTATATAAGGCTGGACCCACTCACAGCGACTTTGGATGCCTCACCTATGGGTGGACGCACCGCGTAGGATTTCCCAGTTGCCGGGACAGGCTCTCCAAATCCTCGCTGTAACCGGGGCTCCCCAGCGTCTGCGGATCTGGATGATGATGATAATATATGCAAGTGGTGATGTATTTCTCTTAATCACTATTCTCTCTCTCTCTCGTGTAGTAATGATTTGATGCATTACCCTGTATTTTCCTGTTTGTTGCTTTAAGTGCACTATTCTGCCTTTTCTTACTGCATGTTTTCTGTATTACGCTGTTACATTACTTGGTTATCACTAGTAAAATACGCCTACTCTTTTCACTCTGGTGTCAAAGTTTAATTGGTATCCTTAATCAGCAAAACATAGAGGTACTTTGCACTTACTCCAAGACATCACTGAATGAATCCTGCAACTCTAGCTATATACTGACCATCATTCAGAGAGTAAGTTACCTATCTTATCTCCAGCCCCAAAGCAGTATCAAAGTCCTGATCTGAGTAATAACCTGTCTGTTGTAAGGGGTTATTTACTTGGCATGATACCTTCTCCATGCTGGGCTCTGTATTTCTTGCTACTTTAGTAGCCATATTACCATCTTCCCCAGTATCTCTAAGTTTCTGATATTCCCAGAAGCAGAAAGAGTCAGGAAATATGAGGAAAAGAAAAGTAAACTCACAGGAACTAGACTGAGGACAAAAAAGCTAATCTGAAGTTTTATTATAACTAGAAAATTCTTCTTCCTATGCTCTTTGAGCTATATATTTGACACTATTATGTGAAGATATAATCCCAACTGTGAGCTTTACACCAAAAATATGTAAAGTTTTGCTCACTTAAGAGCTGAAAGTAAATAAACCCATGAATTTCCTATAAGAACTGCTTTTACATGCACTTGAAGTGATGTTTCAATGGAAAGTAAATCTGCATATCAGAAATAAAATATTACCAAAGCCATTGCAACAATATAAAACCATGTATTATTTTTTTTCAAAATGTTAGTAATAACTTAACTTGGTTTAAGTTACAATTAAAAAATTATCAATGTAAATGTGATTATTTTCCTTAAAAACATGCATAATTGGAAATACTCCACACTAAGTCAACAGTATAATTTGCTCAAATAAGAAAAACATAATTTAAAGTTTTTTTTCATACAAAAAAGTTTTAGATTATAACACATAATTTATAGTCACATAAAGTAACTTGAAATGTCCATTACATCACAATGGATTAATTTAAATATTTATTTCCCTGCCAAATTGCAAAGTATCCCAGAAAAATGAAAATTCTGGCTTTAATTAGTTCTATTATTAGGTTTATCTTAAGCAACTTGGTCCACAGAGAGAAAGATATTAATTCCTTCTAGAGGTGTATATGCATACCAACATCACAATACTTTATTCCTCTTTTAAATTCTCTGGCCTTCAAGCACTCTAATCTAAAAATCATACAGTGTTTATAGGAATATGTTGCTGAGGTCCCTACGTATATTGTTAAAATGACATCTACCACTGAAATAACTACTCCTCAGCTGGAAAACCAACCAGGACATGGAAATCAAGTCTGTGAAACTGATAAATTAGCAATAGTGCCTGGTTCTCTCTGTTATCAGTGGGTCATCGTCAAAAATTTCAGTTATTCTAACATTTTACAAACTGAACATTCTTCCAGCACATCTTTAATGAGTCTAGTGGACCCAGTCCTAAAACACAGAGGTTTACCTAAATACCACAAAAACATATATAATTTTTGTTTTTAGCATTTTCCCTCCAGCTAACCATTTTCTCACCTTCAGCATGGTTTGGATCAACAGGTTAACTTCCCTGCTTCTAAGAAGCCCTGGAGAGACCTGAAATATAAAGTAGAAATTTTTTCCCCCCTGTGGCACCCTAATATATCTGAAACCTGGGTGAAGTGATATTCACAGAGATGCTACAAGCACATCCCTTCCTCTAATAGAAAGTGTGTAGGGGCAGAACAACTCATGAACCTGCCTTCTCCAGGAGGTGGCAATAAATCTACAGTCTGGGTAGAAGAGACATGATTATGCCCAAGAAGCAGCACTACATTCTGCCAATTAAATACCTGAGTTTTGCATCCCCCATACAAACTCAAGTTCACTTGGCCCCAAGACACTGAATGTATTTTATGTTTTTGTTAGTTCTTCCCTCTAGTATCTTCCTTTGACTAATAGAGTGATAGACTTCTTTCTAAATTTTTATTATTTAAAACTTCTAGACTGTTAGAAACCTAAATATGTTCTATTGCACACTCTTGCATTCTGAAAATTTGTAATCTTTCACCATGTGGCTGCTGTTACTACTGACCTTTAATCTGCTCTCTACCACAACTCAAATAAATTAATTAAATGAGGTTAAGTATATGAATTAAACAGGGTTTTGTTTTGTTTTCTAGCCCTTCTTGCAAACTGATGGAATAGGATGCACTATGGAGAGCTTGCTTTGAGCAAATGAAAAGCTTAAGATCAGCTAGGATGCAACCGTATCAATAAGTAACATTCCTGCACTTGTTAACAGCTATAATTATTCATGGACTCAACACCCAAAATGAAACTATTAAGGTGATAAAAATGCAAGCCTAATGCTTTCAAAATACCTCCACTTTACAGTACAGAACATTTGTTCTCCTTATCACTTATTCTCAAAGGTTTATCACCCATAATTTTATGTTTTTTTTACAAACAAGCCTTTATTTTGAAGAAACAGAAGGTATTTTCAAGAGCACAATCCAGTAAAATACAATACAACACCAAAAAAATCATACAAATCTAGATTTACTTTTATTACAGAAAAAATTCCAGAGATCCACATTTACTAGTCTTGAACACTTAAGTCTGTTGCTCTGCAATTGCAAAAGAGGAAAAATAGACATAGAGAAATTTTAATCAAGTCACAAGATTTTGTCAGCAAGAACTGTGAATCAGCCCATTAAAATAAACAAACCAACAAAAAACCAAAATAAAACCACATGCCTACCTGACATACTTTTCTTATCAAGCTGAAACCAGTTTTTAACTAGAAGTTAATGCTAGACAGAGATGTTACCATTTCTTGTAGAAGAAACTTGGCAAAACAATTTACATAAAAGCTGTGTTCTGAAGGTTAACTGATCAAGAACTTCAAGGAAGTAAGTGAGAAATGTAAGAATTCTAAATTACCCATACAGTTACTGATATATACTTTATTATCATTGTATTAGATGTTTGTAATTTTTAATGAAAAAAACTTGTTGAGGAAAAGATTCAGCAACAAAACAGAGAACAAAAAGAGACACATGCACCAGACCATGCTAGTCAAATGGAAGGAAAGTGCCATAGTTAATTCATTCTGAAATACAATGTCTAAATTAATGGAAGAGACAAGATTGAATCTCTAGTTGATTAGTTTTGAAGTTGGTTACAATAGGACCCTTTTTCATTATTTTTAGGGAGAAGGGAGGAATCTTTTTAGGATACAACAATGTCCTAATAGTGACTTTCCTTAAAAATAATTCTAAAACTAGCTAAAATAGATGAAACCCAGTGATATGCTAATATAATTTAATGCTGTACAGTCTTCACTACATTCTGACAACATCCCAGTAAGGGATTTTTGTTTACTGATGAGAATTAAGGTGTTCTTTCCCTAGTGTTACATCAAGATCACGGACCTGTTCAGAGAGTCATGAAGCCCTGAGAACAGAAAGGACTAGTTTTATTCTTGTGGTAGCCACAGCATAAGTTGATGGGTTGGAAATGATGCATGTTGATGTGATTTTCTACTACAGAGTTGGCTGGGTCTGCCATGGACACAAGAGTTGGACACAGTATCAGACTGGAGAACCTAAATAGTCAGCAAGACAAAGATCCAGAAACCCAAAGGCATTTTGAGTTGTAACACCTGTGTTCATTTCATTTAAGTCTGTACACTAAGCCTATTGTACCTAGAACAGCTACAAACTGAAATATTTCTCATTTGCCACTAGCACAGGAGACACTTCAAAAATGTTCTTCCAAACAGTTGTATATACGATTTAGGAATATTCTCTCCTTAATAGCAATAAACATAACTGTTTACTAACAAACCTTCCAAGTGTAAGCATTATGTTTTCCATGAGTTCTAGACTATTTTGCATGTAGAAAAAAGGGATTACAAGATTAAAACAGTCTCCCCCCACCCTCTATCCTATTTTTATTGTGACACAAACTTGTGAGGTGTAGTATGTGATTAAAAGCCTTGTTGCAGTGACACATAGGTTTGGATTGGGTTCCCCCCACCCCCCACCCCTTTCACTGCTCACAAAAATGTTACCTTGTATTAAGGAACAACTGAAATTACAAATTCTTTTAACAATGAAATAGTTAAGCATCTCAAGATCTTAGGAGCAAAACAATGAAGAATAATGCCCTTCCAATTCAACTTGTTCAACTTCTCAGCAACTTTATTATCATCTTTGCAAGTGGACTCACACAGCAAAGAGCAACTCTCCCCCACTCCTACAGGTAGGTGTAAGGCGTTACATAACAAAATGCAAGAATGTGAAATTTCTTGGTTTATTGGGTTTTTAGCATCCTAAGAATCAGTGTCATCTACCATGTGACAAAACCAGTCCTTCTCTCCTTACAACCCACCTTCTGTTCTCCCAGTAGAGGCAAGGAGGCCAGTAGTGTCCCTCAGTTCTCAGTCCCATGATGTAGGCTTCAATAGCTGACTGATAAAGCCAAACTCTTTCATTTCTGTCACAGACAGATTTTCCCTGGCCTAGTACTATGAGAACCTCAAAACCAGCAGAATCCCGAGAAAAAATCTTACTGAAATATTTTTTAGTAATTCATAGTAGATCAAGAGTTTCTTCATGCTCCCTACAAGTTATAACACACTGCCTTGATTATACTTAATATAAAATTCTTGAAGGTATATCTTCACGGGGATAACTGCAAACACACCATTGTAAAAACAAAATCAACTTTTTAGATTTGAATACAAGACCCCAAAGATCACTCTTAAACTCTAACTTCCTCTCATGCTTTGATCTTAATCTGCATTCCAGTTTGTGGATTAAAATGAGTCAACGAAGAAACTTCTCCAATTTCTACATCCAGCCTCCATTTTTACACTGAAAAAATTTTTCGCACATCAAGCCTATATTATAACTATTATTGTTTTGTAAGCTAAACAAAGATGATTTTTTTTCTTCCCCAAAACAGTAATAAATAAATATAAACCGAGCACTGCAAAACAGGAAAATACATATCAAGCTTTTAAGGAGTGCTCTTGAATGCACTGTCTTTTAAGAAATTACGAACAAAGTCTGCAGAGAAACAGCCAGGAATTTTATAAGCCTCTGCTTCAGGGAGTGCTTTATTTTCTAGACCACAAGAAAAAAATACAAAAGGTCCCTAAGTTTACACAGTCCAGCTCAAGGCTGAGCCAAACTAGTTACTTAGAACCTGGTCAACTGTTTATCTTTCATAAACAAACAAAAAGTAGAAAACATGCTCTTAATTGCCCATTTGGCATGAAAATGCCACCTCACAATTTAAGTTCCCTATTTATCTCTCAGCTCAGGCATCTGCATCCCTCTAATTCTCCACTCTCTTCCCCTTTATGGGATCAGGGACTGACATAATAGGAGGTTGTAATACACTGACAGCCAGTTTAAGCATGGCAAGATTTCTGGACTTTCAAGGTGAAAAATAAAAATAACCTTAATATTTAGACTAATTTTATTAGATGTGCTCTGTCAGAATGTGTGGGCTTTTCCCAGCCCTACTATTCCTATTATTCTATCTATCAAATATGTAAGAAGGCTGAAAAAGAAATATGGATTTACTACATAATCACCCATTAAACACACAGAAATCCAGTAAGTACCAGGTCAAACAGGCTGTATATACAGCTGTAGCTGAAATTTAAATTATTTTATTCTGGTAATTACAGACAGTTTTAAATATAATACATATTTTATACTTCATTGAATTAATTTACCCTGCTACTTCTTTTAGAGAAGTGGTCTAAATATAACACTCCCCCCACCCCATAGTAGTTTCTGTAGCTATTAACATCTGATAAAACAATAAAATTTTATTGTCTATTTTGGATAAAAGTTAAGTACTTTTACTTGCATTTTAATTCAACATGTCTTAAGCAGGAATAAGCAGCCATCCCTTACTCAATAGAGTGACAAGATTTATAAGGTGTAGTGAGGCACTTTAAAAGGTGAGCTAACTCCTTACCATTCACTCCAAAGAGTAATATTTGTTCTGACCTGACCACATTAGTCACAAGAAAGAAAGCAAGCATTGTAGAAACCTCTAATAACCAAGAACAGAGTCTTTCTAGTATGTAGGAAGAGAGTGGCACACACACTTGAATTCCCACGAGCTACATAAAGAACGTAATACTGTGAAGTTTTATCAGCAGCTGTGGGCAAGATTCCCATGCATTTATGTAAACTTACAATTTAGTGAAATGTATGTCATTTGAATACCTATTTATATACAAATAGGGAAATTTCTAATTAGTTCCTTGTCATAATGAAAGACACCTCTTTTTTTTTTTTTTTTTTTTTTTTTTTTTTTTTTTTTGGCCTGGTTAAATTGCTTTTATTTAATGTTTGAGGAATTGGTTGGAAATGGAGCAAGACAGACAAATATTCAAGGGTTCCCTCCCCACCCCTTTCCCAGAAACTTACTTCTTTCATTTCATCTGCAGATCTTTTCTATTGCTGCATATTACTTTGGGCCCCTTAGCATATGCCAAACTTTAAAACTAGCCACTAAAGTAATGAATTATCTTCTGTGCTATTATATTGGGGTTTATTCTACTATAATTACAGTTTTGTAACAGCTAATATATTGTAATGCAGAACTGGCACTATATTCAAGAGTGAGGATCACAGTCTTATCCCAGACACCAGATAGCAAAACAAGGGCATCAGGAGAAAGAATGAGTTCCTACAGCACCTCAACTAACCCAGTGGTGTATCAGTCTCTTTTAATTCCTGCCACGTATGTATTTATATGGGTAAAGAAATGGTAATGCAATCATTAGCTGATACAGCTTGCCATATCTGAGGAATGGAAGGACTCAATCAACAAACTCTTTCAGAATAGGATCTCTGCGTGTTTCATCCAACCTTCCATTCTGTTTGATTTTGGGGTTTTTTGTTTATTTAAGGAAAGCTTAGAAAGGGAAACTTAAATGCAGTATTCACATATTTCCCAGCTGTCAAGTCACAAAAGAATAAGTGTATCCGTGATGATGCATCTACTGCGTATGCAAGCTTACTTGATTCAAACAGGCTGAGCTCACAACATGCAGAATTACATTAAGATGAATCTGCACTGGTCATTTTTCAGAGATTTTGCCTGAAAGCATCTATATTCTAATGAAAAGAGGGATGAGGGAGTGTGGAAGAATCTGGTGAAAACAGTGTATAACAAAGATAAAACTACACACTGAATTATGAACAATGCACCTTCAAAAGGTTGTAACAGAAAAACAGCCTGAAGCCAGGATGTGCTAATTAAAGCATTTAGTTAAATACTTAGTTGTATAATATTAAATAAGTGGATAGAAACAAGCAAGGAAATTTAATCCCCTCCCCACATAATATTATATGGTGCCAAATCAAAGAAATAAAAAGTAAACCAGATTGCTGAATTCTATTTTATGACAGCATAGAATAGTTTAATTTTACCCTTTCACCTTTCTCATTAAGCAAAGATGGTGCATCTAAAGAAAAGAGATTAAAAACTATGCTCATGTAACCAAGAGTTATATTTGTAGTTAAGCACAACAGTAATACTGGAATGTTTTCTGTAACTTCTCCATTGCTGCTTTTAAATAAATGCATTAATTTTATCTTTAATATGGCTGGATGAGGATGCTAACTCCAAATGTTTCTGAATTATTTTTTTATTCTCTCCCAAGGTGTGAAAAACCTTAGCAAACGGGCCAATGGTACATAAACTTATTTCTCAGCTCTCAAGTAAATTATTTCAGAGTATCCAGAGGAAACACAGCATAGCTCAGTAAAATTCAGATTACTTTGAAAACTGACATCAAGCAGGCCCTGAAAGGAAGATAAATCTTTCAGGAAACTATAATTTTGAGTGAATTGTCTTTCACCCTTTCTGTTACCCACCTCCCACCTGGGATTGAAAAACTGAGTCAAGTGAAACAGAATTTACACTTGAAAGAATAGCTGAGATGGTCTTTATATTCGTCATAAACATAATCTCAAAGTATAGGTGTTAAAACAGATCTCCCCAATATTGTCCTTTCAAATGCATTTTTTTGGCCAAATATTTCCCACAAAGAATACTTCACTAAATCAACCAGATACAGCCAACCCTACAAAGGGTGAAACTACAGCTTTCCTTTATGCTTTCACAACTGATTTTTCCCTGAAGCATGCATCCCTGAGTGCACCAAGACCAGAGAAGCACCACCACACATTCTATTGTATCATGCAAACATAAGGAAGCGAATGATTAAACAGCATGCCCTCTAACAATACTAATAAATAAAAAAGCAGCATAACTAGAGTGTTTTCTCTGCCTGCATGATTTATAATTGGAAGTAAAAGAAAAAGAAACCTCATTTAGTAATCATTATTTGGTAGTTTACAGAAATTTTACACTACACTGGAAAACTTAATCTGCAATTTTCTATGAAAAGGCAGCTTCCCTAGTGCTTCTGAGCAAGGCAGTAATACACAGTTTAATGAGGAACAGCTGATCACCCGTAGTTCTGGAGGGGCAAACACTCTTCTCCCCCTTCCTAAATTGGTTGTTACCATTCAACGAATATTCAAACCAAAAAGGTATCATCATCTTTTTAGTTCTTGGTTTCACCTTGAAGTTGGAGGGTATACTGGAAGATACTGGTGAATATTAACACATTGGTCTGTTACATAGTTTAAAAAAAATATAAACCATATGAGAACATAAATTGTGAGCAACATCTCTCAAAGCTATAACATAAAATTAAATCCTATCCAGATAAACAGTAAAAGGAACTAACCTATATGGAATACATCTGAAGTTTTCAATTGGTTTATAGATAGAAAATGTTGACACAAAAGAGGCACAGACACAGCTGACACCTCTGGTGGTATTGTCTGCTATAACAAATTTACTTAGTATATAATTTAGGAACTAAACATCTACATACAGAATTAGAGTGTGGTTTTCTTGGAAAAGAAAGACTAACTGAAATTGCACAGAGAACTGTTTGGTAAAGCACAGAGTTTACAATTCTGTCATTTTATAAGCCCTTTTAAAAACTTGTTAAAATTAGCACCTCAAAATCTGCTGAGGCTGACCAACCAGCAAATAGATTAGGAACCTAAACATTACAAATTTGAAGACCTGAATCTGACAGCCACATATTACAACTATTTTGTCAGTTCTTCTGCAAACTGTTTTTTTTTTTTTTCCAAACAACATTAAATACAGATTATACACAATAGTGTCTATAATTTTCTTAGTAAAATTTCTGACATACAAATGAAGACTCATGGGCACATCAGTTTCCAAATGCTTGGTAATGTGGGGTGGTTTTTTTTTTGTCTTTAAGAATCTAAATTGAAGCATGCTTAGACATTACAGTTTTTGAACACAATTCTTCAAGTTAGTGAAAACTTCCCCAAATTTATGTCTCAATACACACATTTTTATCCCATTACTATTTATGCATTCTAAAAGACATAATAGTTACTTTGGCCTTATTTACTTTTCCAGTGGTTTAGCTAGGAGCTCTAGTTGATTTTAATAGCAGAACTGAAGACTAAATGAACAATTTAATCTCAGTGATTAAGTTTCTTCCCATCTCCTTCACCTTGCTAATAAAATAATTTTCCAGGCTCTAATAAAATACTTTTTACAGTCACATTTACTCAATTTCTTCCAGTCAGGCTTCTTATAAAATGTACTGTCTCCTTTCTCTTTCTCATCAGTTAGATACAGTGGATTAATATTCTAAATAATGTAGTAGATGGTATGATCATATCTGTTACCCCATAAACAGAAGAAAAAAAAATCTGTACCCATTAATTAATTTCATCAGGTGTTTCACAGAACTAATAATACTTCAACAAAACAGAGGTCAGGAGGTTGCTCTGAACTAAGGCACTCGCATGATAAAAATAGCATGTTCCTCCTACGATAAGCAAGCTGCCAACAGATTTAAAGGAGTATTAAGCAGTTTTAAAAGCTTAGGAAAGTTAGATGTAACAGTTGATGGTTCATTCTGAGACAGGGAATTCCCTGGATGTTGCATTTCATGTAAAAATATAGGCCCAGTGGAACTAAACAGAAACAAATTTATGCCATCCTGAAACACAGCTGAACCAAAAAGGTCATATAACAGAAAAACAAGACATAACCTGATGAAACTATTTGTGTCTTCTTAATGGGATCAGGTATTAAGATCTTAGGTTTATTTGCATAGACAAGTCAAAATCCAACTTCAATGTTTCCTTTGCCTGAATTTCTGCAAATGCAATGAAGTACTCCAACATTTAGCTGTTACTTCCTCATTTAATAGTATCCAAAGTCTCAGTTTAAAAGGCTCCCTAGACTTATACTGAAAACTGTAGAACAAAATCTGCTTGGAAGAGACCTGTGGGATAAGGCCGTGGAGGGAAGACTGGCCCAAGAAAGTTGGTTAATATTTGAGGATCGCTCCAAGTGAAAGAGCAGTCCATCCCAACACACAAGTCAGGTAAAAATGCCAGGAGGCCTGCATGGATGAACAAGGAACTCCTGGCCAAACTTCAGTGCAAAAAAGAACCATATAGAGAGTGGAAGCAAGGACAGGTGTCCTGGTTTAGCCAGGATAGGGTTAAGTTTCCCCAGCAGTGGGGGAGGAAGCTCTAGCCAGGTTATTCATATGCCATGCTGACATCATGTCCAGGCGCCAGAGCGCGGGAAGAATCGGTGATCGCGTGGGGTTGGCGCAGCCGGGTTTTCTCTCACTGCTGTATTGGTAGATATCTTGCTCTGTTCATTGTTATTACTGTTACTTTATTGTTTTTGTTGTTGTTTGTTGTGTTGCTGTTGCATTGTTGTATTAAACCTTTGCTTATCTCAGTCTCGGGGCTTTGTATTTCACTCCCTTTGTGGGGGAGGGGCAGCGGCCGCGTGGTCTCAGACCCTGGCAGGGATTAAACCATCACAACAGGTAACTTGGGATGAATAGAGATGCTGTAAGGATAGCCAAAGCCCAAATGGAATTAAATCCAGAGAGGAATGTTAAAAACAAGAAGAAAGGTCACATAGGTGACAAAAGGAAGACTAGGGAAAATGTGAGCCCATTGCTGAATGAAGCAGAGAACTTGGTGACACAGGACTTGGAAAAGGCTGAGCTACTGAATGCTGCTTTCTTGTCAGTCTTTACCGTCAAGACCAGCCTTCAGCAATCTCAGGCCCTAGAGATCAGGAAGAAAGACTGGAACAAGAAGATGTACCCCTGGTGGAAAAGAATCACGTCGGGGAATACTTAAGCAAACTGGACATACATTGCTCCATGGACATATGGACATATGGGTCCATGGGCCCTGATGAGATGCACCCACAAGCGCTGAAGGAGCTGCTTTCTTTGGTCTATAAAGGTGATTAGGAGAAGTGTCTGAAGACTGGAGGAAAGCAAATTTCACCACCATCTTCGTGAAGGGCAAGGAGGAAGACCCAGGGGACCACAGGCTGCTTAACCTCAACTTGATCCCTGGGAATGTGATGGAGCAACAAATTGTCTAAATCATTGACAGATGCATGAACAGCAAGAAAATCATCAGGAGCAGTCAGTATGGCTTCACCAAAGGGAAGTCATACTTAACCAACTTCATAAACATCTATGATGAAACTACTGGCCTGGAAGATAAGGGGACAGCAGTGGGTATTGTCTACCTGGACTTCCATAAGGCTTTGGACACTGTGGCCCATAAGATCCTCAAAGAAGTATGATGAAATATGGGCTGGGTGAGCAGACAGCAAGATGGATTGAAAACTGGCTGAACAGCTGCACCTAAAGAGTGGTGGTCAGTGACACAAAGTCTAGTTGTAGTTCAATAACTAGTAGTGTAGTACAGGGGTAAGTACTGGGTCCAGTCATGTTTAACACCTTCAATAATCATCTCGATGATGAGGTAGAGTGCACCCTCAGCAAGTCTGCAAATGATGCCAATGGGAAGTTCAACAAGTCCTGCACCTGAGGAGGAACAACCCCATACACCAGTATATGCTGGGGGACACCCAGCTGGAAAGCGGCTTGGCAGAGAAAAGGACCTGGGGGTCCTGGTGGACACCAGCAATAAGATGAGCCAGCAATGTGACCTTGTGGCAAAGAAGGCCAATGGCATCCTGGGCTGTTTTAGGAGGAGTGTTGTGAGTAGGCTGAGGGAGGGGATCCTTCCCCTCTACTAAGCAGTGGTGAGGCCGCACCTGGAGTGCTGTGTCCACTTCAGGGCTCCCCAGTAAAGAGAGACATGGACATACTGGAAAGAGTCCAATGAAGGACTATGAAGATGGTGAAGAGACTGGAACATGTCTCCTATGAGGAAAGGCAGGAGGAGCTGGGCCTCTTCAGCCTGGAGAAGAGAAGGCTCAGGGGGATCTCATCAATGTGTATAAGTACCTGAAGGGAGGGTGCAAAGAAGACTGACCCAGGCTCTTTTCAGTGGTGCACAGTGACAGTACCAGAAGCAATGGGCACAATCTAAAACACAGGAGATTTCCTCTGAACATCATGAAGCACTTTTGTCCTCTGAGGGAGACCGAGCACTGGTACTGGTTCCACAGGGAGGTTGTGGAGTGTCCCTCCATGGACATATTCAAAAGCTGTCTGGACATGGTCCTGGGCAACTGGCTCTAGGTGGCCCTGTCTGAGTGGGGTAGGGTTGGACAAGATGACCTCCAGAGGTCCCTTCCAACCTCAATCATTCAGGGATTTCTCCATCCCCTTGTGCTGCTTGGCAGAGAGGAGGTAGAGGAGTTGGAGGTGTTGAAGAGGAATGAAGTTGAGCCCTGGAAAAAAAGGGTGTTGGTGGGGGAAAGGTGTTTTTCTCAGCATCCTGCTTTATTTTTAGTTGGCAGTAAATTAAATTAATTTTTCCCAAGTTGCATTTTTTTGGCCGTGATGGTAACTGGTAAATGATCTTCCTGTCTTTATGAACTGTGAGCTTTCCAGTCTTATTTTCTCCTCCTCTCCTGTTGAGGTGGAGGAGTGAGACAGTGACTGAGTGAGGGTCTGGTGGTCTTACAAGTTGTGAATCTTACAAGTTGTGAAGTCTTGTGTGTAGTTCTTGGTGCTCCCTTTGCAGGGATCTTGTAAGTAGATTCTTCCCAACCCTTCTCTAATTTGGCAAAAGGCTGCACTGCAACCTGGAAATACACATCTGTTCCTTTCATTTCTCTTATGCAGTAGCAGCAGGCATACAATAATTGGTACATTAAGACCCTTTATTCTGAAAGATCATAGTTACTCAGAAGCACTGGCAGATCTATTAGTAAAATATCTTGGGCAGTACTTTTCTTTTGATTGAGAAGCACAGAAAAATAGGGTGTGTGTGTGTGTGTGTGTGTGTGTAGTAATTACAAAACAGTAAATAATTACAAAACGGCTTTCAAAATAAGGTGTCTACGAGAAATTTCACATCAAATTTAATTTGTATTGACAAAAACATTTTCATTAATACCAAAAATCCCAAAACAACAGGGAACACTACTAGTACTAAATATAATCCAGTCCCTGCGATGTTACAGTTTGTAGTTACTGTTTTCATCTAGGGTGCTCAGACAGCAAACTAAGATGCTTTCATGAGTTTTTAATCTTAATTTTAAGTGTACCATCTCACCTGAGAATCAGAAAATTTAAAGGGCATTTCCTTCAATTATTCAATTTTTTGTCTAGGTTATTTGATTGGACAACACAGAAAAACTTCATGGCACATCTGCTTACACCGCAAATGAAAAACAGAATAAAAACATATATATATGTAAAAATATCACAACATTCTGTCAGAATCAAAGGTAAACTGAATAGACTTCCCAAAGCCTTAGCTTCATAGATTAATTAGTACTGAATATAAGCAGCCAGGGTGTTCTATAGACTTTCAAATGTTGAGAACTGCCATGGAACAGGTGAAGGACATCTGCCCTGAGATTCCAAGACTACAATTCACCAGGGACATAATTTTTCTCATCATCTTTCACTGACCAGGCAGCCCTCTACCCAATTTCTACATGATAGACTCCTCACTCAATAGAAATGTTAGCTGGCTTGTTGCTCCTTCATTAGTTACACACACTTATAACACCTATACATCCTCTTTAGTCATTCAGAAGGAGATTTGAATAACACAATCTGATCTGGCCAACAGATTAATTCTAACTTTGCAGACCTACAACTACTGAAAATCATAACACTAGATATTTTAGTATTGTAACATTCATGCAAATGCAGACATTTACATCTAGATAATGCACTCAAAACTTGTATTAATATAAGATAATCTTCAAATTTAGCATGAGCTGCCTAAAAATGGAAAGAAACAGTGGTAGTCCCCTTATCAATCTTATTTATAACAACAAATGACTTGCTATTTTTCTCAAAATAGCTTGTCTTGACAAAAACACATTAGGTATTCCAGATGTAGACAAGATTGAGTTGTTCTCCTGAAGATGCCCTCCTGGACATGCTTCTTGTAAACAGGGAAGGGCTTGTGGGGGAAGTAAAGGTTGGAGGCTGTCTAGGGTGCAGTGATCATGAGATGATTGAGTTTTCGATCCTTGGAGAAACAAAGAGAGGGGTTAGTAAAACTGCCACCTTAGACTTCCAGAGGGCAAACTTTGACGTCTTCAAAAGACTGATTAACAAAATCCCTTGGGAGGCTGCCTTGAAGGATATGGGAGTCCAAGAAGGCTAGATATACTTCAAGAGAGAAGTCTTAAAGGCACAGGAGCAGGCTGTTCCCACATACCAAAAAACAAGAAGGTGGAGAAGGAAACCGGCCTGGCTAAACACGGAGCATTAGCTGGATCTCAGGAACAAAAGGAGAATCTATTACCTTTGGAAGAGGGGCCAGGTCTCTCATGAAGACTATAAAGATGCAGTGAAGCTATGCAGGGAGAACATTAGGAGAGCCAAAGCGCAGCTAGAACTCAACCTGGATACAGCTGTTAAAGATAAAAAAAATGTGTCTATAAATTCATTAACAACAAAAGGAGGATTAGGGAAAATCTCCGTCCTTTACTGGATGCAGAGGGAAACATGGTAACAAAGGATGAGGAAAAGGCTGAGGTGCTCAACGCCTACTTTGCCTCAGTCTTTAGCAGTGGAACTGGCTGTTCCCTGGACCCAGCCTCATGAGCTGGGAGATGGGGAGGAGAAGCAGAATGAGGTCAGCACAGTTGAAGAGGAAGTGGTCAGAGACCTGCCACACCACTTGGATGCACACAAGTCTGTGGGACCAGATGGGTTACACCCAAGGGTGCTGAAAGAGTTGGCAGATGTGCTCGCCAAGCTGCTTTCCATGATTTACCTGAAATCATGGCTAACAGTGGAGGTCCCATTGGACTGGAGGGTAGCAAATGTAACACCCATCTACAAGAGAGGCAGAAAGGAGGATCCAGGAAACTATAGACCTGTCAGTCTGACCTTGGTGCCAGGGAAGGTCACGGAGCAGATCATCTTGAGTGCCATTACAAGTCATATAATGGAAAACTAGGGGATCAGGCCTAGTCAGCATGGGTTTATGAAAGGCAGGTCCTGCCTGAAAAACCAGATCTCCTTCTGTGACAAAATGACTCGACTATTGGATGAGGGAAAAGCTGTGGATATTGTCTACCTGGATTTTTGAAAAGCATTCGACACAGTTCCTCATAGGATTCTCATAGAAAAACTGGCTACTCATGGCCTGGATGAGCGAATGGTCTGCTGGATCAAACACTGGCTGGATAGATGGTCCCAGAGAGTGGTGGTCAATGGAGCTAAATCCAGCTGGCGGCCCATCACAAGTGGTGTTCCTCAGGGCTCGGTGTTGGAACCATTTCTGTTCAACATCTTTATTGATGATCTTGATAAGGACATAGAGGGTATCATCAGTAAGTTCGCAGATGACACCAAGTTAAATGGGAGTGTCGATCTGCATGAAGATAGGGAGGCTCTACAGAGAGACTTGGATAGATTGGATTGGTGGGCCAATGTCAATGGGATGAGCTTCAACAAGGCCAAGTGACAGGTCCTGCACTTGGGCCACAACAACCCCATGCATCGCTACAGGCTTGGGGAGGTGTGGCTGGAGAGCTGTCTGGAAGAGAAAGACCTGGGGGTTCCAATTGACAAGCAGCTGAACATGAGCCATCAGTGTGCCCAGGTGACCAAGAAAGCCAACGGCATCCTGGCTTGTATTAGAAATAGTGTGACCAGCAGAAGTAGCGAGGTGATAGTCCCCCTCTACTCTCCACTGATGAGGACACACCTGGAGTATTGTGTCCAGTTTTGGGCACCTCAATACGAGAGAGATATCGAGGTGCTGGAGCAAGTGCAGAGGAGGGCAATGAAGCTGGTGAAGGGCCTGGAGAACAAATCCTATGAGGGGAGATTGAAGGAGCTGGGACTGTTCAGTTTGAGGAAGAGAAGGCTGAGCGGAGACCTCATCACTCTCTACAACTACCTGAAAGGGCATTGTAGAGAGGTTGGTGCTGGTCTCTTCTCACAGGTAATTAGTGACAGAACAAGAGGGAATGGCTTTAAACTCCAACAGGGGAGGTTTAGACTGGACATTAGGAAAAAAATTTTCACAGAAGGAGTGGTCAGACAGTGGAATAGGCTGCCCAGGGAGGTGGTGAAGTCACCATCCCTGGATGTGTTTAAGGGTCATTTGGATGAGATGTTGGAGAATATGGTGTAGGGGAGAACTTTGTAGAGTAAGGCTGATGGTTGGACTCGATCCCAAGGGTCTTTTCCAACCTGAATGATTCTGTGATTCTGTGATACATTTTGAGATACATTCTGATCATAGTTGTTAACTTTGAGAAAAGGTGCTGTCATTTTTTAATCAATGACAAGCCAAGGGCTTCCACCCCTGCAGTAGACAAAAGGCTCTCCTAGTGCTTCAGAAAGCACCCTCTAAATTGGTTGTTCTCACATTGCATCCTTGTCCTTTAATATTTGAACCAGGAAAAACAATTGAACATAGTATGTGACTTACATAGTTTACTTGACATATTCTTAATAGATACTATCATGTTCCTTCAGTTATCTTGTTAAACAAAGTTACAGAGTCTTTCTATGCAGGCCTCCTTTCCCAAATTCCTTCACAATTCAGGACATACTTAAGTAAATTCTACTCTATCCAAATACCACAAATTTCAATAGCCCAAAGCTGTCATGAAAATCAGAATTTATAAGCACTCTTTGTTTATTTCTCCTCTCATGGGGCAACCATAGAACTATGATATTCACTGTGTAGTCTTTGATCACAGGACAATAGAAACTACATACTGTGAAAAGAAAATGCATCAATAAGTACCAGTGTGCTATTTCCTCTAGGTCTTTGATCACTTTGATACATTTTGGAATTAGAAAATAAGCATCTGGAAAAAGTCATTACTAACTCCAAACACATGTAACTAACTTCATTAGTCAAATAATGACTGTTTAATGAAATACATTAAAAATGTTAACAGCCACAAACAAGAAAGAAAAATTCTAGCAAAGAAAATTATAAAAACTTGGAAAGACATAACCAAATTCATGCTTGTTTGTTAAGTTTTGGGTTGGATTTGTTGGGAGTTTTTTTGTTTGGCCAGGGGTTTTTTTGTTTGTTTTAATTTAGGCTGTGATTTAATACCTTTATCCTCTAATAGTACTTCACTTTTTTTCTATTCATGGTTCAATTTCATGAATAAAATATATTGCTGCACAAGAAGGAACAAGATTTAACACTACACTAAAACGGTAATTCTTAAGACTATTTTTTCATATAGACATTGTTCTTTACAAATTTTCTTTGATCTACTTCAAATGGAAAGCCAAACAAACCAAAACAAGATCATGTATATTCTCTTCAAAGACAGTGTTGCAAGAATCCTACTCTGCACATATGCTATCCCAAAACATGTCAGCTCCCAATATATTGGGAACTTGTAATTCAATCCAAACCTTTGTTTAGTCTATCTGTACCTACACTTTGAAACAACAGGTTATTTTATCAGAGACATATACACACACACAAAATATCAAGAAGGTCTCACTGGAAATACATGCCTTAAATACAGAAGTATGCACTGCTACAATTTTTGAAAACAGCAGCTTATTTCTAGGCATGCTCACAGTATCACTTTCATTCAATTCAATCCAATTTGATAAAATATTTTATCAAAACCTCTTTTGCTATTGCCTCTACCTGCCTGAGTGACTTCTGAGCTTTTTCTTTCTCAGCTTTTCATTTATGACTGAGCTCAGAGAAACAGATTGCACTTCATAGTCTAAATATGGCCCAAATGTTTACAAAATGCACACAATCATGTGAAAAGTAGTAATTTCTTCACCATAATATTTTTTTCTGTTTTCTAAAGAGATTATTATTTGTTTCTGGGAGATAACATATAGTAGTTACAACAGCTGTATTTCAGCTGCTAGGGAAGAAAATACCTGTTCTGCTATTTCCCATATTAAAATTAGTGCTTCCAGAGTTTAAACTATTTATTCAAGATTCACTGGAGCCTTTGCACTGAAACACTGCACCTTTCATTTCATTGACTGCCACAGTGTTTGGACATCATGTAGAATCCATCTATGGTGTTTGGAGTCAAAGCTTGAACATATTGGAGGAGGGTAACCAAAATGAGATGTCAACCCAAGCAAGTGCAAGCAGTAACTCACTGAAGGAAGAAAGAAGAAGCAGCAGAAGGAGCTAGTGCTTAATGACAGTCAGTTTTTAAACAAGTGGCTCTACTGAACCAAGCTAAACTAGCACCAACAGCATCCTGCTTGAAGCAGCAAGCTGGACAGCTCCATCCACCCCTGAACACACTTCTACATCTCACAAAACTTAATTTGGAGGAAATAAAATTTCACAGAGCAATCTTATTTTACCCCAGTAAACATAGTTCTGGATGGAATCCATTTCTCAAAAGAAAAAACATCTACCAGGTTTCTTTAAAAAAATAAATTGTTCTGAGCCAGAAATATCTGAGCATGGCTTGTGGCATCAACTGGAGCAATTATCCTGCCACACCAGAAGCCTTGACTCAGAGATCCAGGAGGAGGATGCAGTTCCTCAGGTCTCAGGCAGGAGGGAATGCCTGGGACCACACGCTGAGGCTAGGGCAGAGGGAAATGATATCTTTTCCTACAGGTGTGCCCTCATTGAGGAACTGTGTCATCAAGTCATAGATTTGTAGGAGGCAAGTAAACTGTACAGCATCAGAGAAAATGAAGACACATCTCCAAGACCTCACAGACACAAGAGTCTGAACCACGAAACGCACAAAAGGAAGGAGGAGCAAGACTGTGCTTTTTGGAATGGCAAATGGAGATTCCCAAACTGTGGAAGACTGGAGGCCTGTGACTTCTCATAAGAGGAAGAGGTTCTTTCTCCACCCAGAGAGCTGCAACTGCACAACAGGTTCAGTGCCCTGGTAGCAGATTTGGGGGGCAGGGGTAGAAGGTGAGGTTGGAGGTGTATGACATCATTCTGGTGAAACATCAAACCCAGATAAGCCTGAACCATGCGGCAGTGCCAAGAAGAAATGGCAGGTGCTCACTGCACAATGTTCCCTCCTGTGAATGACAGCTAGTGAACATGACCTGCTGAAGAAGGGACCCTTGGATTCAAGATGCTGCAGAGAGACTGATGAGGCTTGTCCTCAGACTATTAACCCTTGTGACTCATCCACATAGCCATCAAAGGTACTGCCAGAGCAAACACTAGGTGTGTCAAGAGTGACTACATGGCTCCAGGGGTGAGGATCAAGAGCCCAAAGCAGTGTCTCTTCAATCCTTCCAGTGCATAGAAAAGGCCTGAAAGAAAGCAGACAGATCCTGTGGATACACACAACTAGTGGTGACAATGGAGATTTGGCTTTTGCAGCCTTCAGGACTAAGGTTACTTACTAGGCAGAAGGGGGATCCACTTGATAAAATGGGCCAAAAGCATTCCTGACAGCAGGCTGACAGACCTGGTGAGGAAAACGAGAAGAGCTCTAGACTAGGAGTGACAGAGGAGGGAAGTTACAACCCAAAGTCAAGTGAGAAAGTGATAGACTGGGTTGGAAAGCAAAGGGTGCAGGGTGATAAGCATTAGAGAGACTTTGAAAAAAAACCAAAGTTCAAGGGTATCCAGCTTATGGGTCTATACACAAGTACATACAGCCTGGGAAACAAGCAGGAGGAGCTAGAGCTTGGTATGTGGTCAGAGAAATGCAACATTTTTGGAATAATTGAGATGTGTCTGGCATGAATGGTGTGCTGTGATAGATAAAAGCTCTCCAGGAAAGACAGGAAGGAAAAAGAAAGAGAGAGTTTACCATTCACAGAAAGGAGCCGCTCAAATTTACAAGACGACTCTGCCAGACAGATGGAGACACTGGCTGAGAACTTGTAGGTCAAGACCCAGGGAGAGGCCAGGGAGCATGACAGTGTGGTGGAAATGTGTTGCATTGACCCAAATCAGGGTGAGAAAGTCCACAGACCCTTCTTTAAACAATTGGAGTAAGTGTGGGGATCACAGACCCTAGTTTATATGGGGAACTTCAAACTCCCTAACATCTGCTAGAAGGGCAATGTGGCAGGATGGAAGCAGTGAAGGAAGTTTCTGCGTGGTGTCAGAAACAACCCTTTGATGCAGGTAATGGATGAGGCAACTACAGGTGTTGTACAGCCGGATCTACTGCTCTCTGCAAAAACTGCTTGGGGATGTCATAATCAGCAGAAGTCTTGGCTGCAATAACCATGAATTGGGGTTCAAGATATTAAATGGCTTGAGGAAGGTGAGTAACAGACTAAAGACCACAGAATTCAGGAAAGCGGTCCTCAGCTTCTTCTGAAAATTTCTAAGCGGGTTACCATTGGAGGCAGCTTTAAAGGGTAAAAGAGATGAGAGATTAGCAGGTCTTTAAGGAAATCATCCTCCAGGTACAAATACAGTTCATCCTGATAATTGAGAAGACAAGCAGATTTCTGAAGCTGGCTTTGCTATGCAGAGAACTTCTGTCAAGTTCCAATGGAAACTGCAGCACACATGAGGTAGGAGCAGGAACGAAAGACAAATTTAAAAGTGTTGCCAAGACATGTAGAGATGGTATTAGGAAAGCCATAGCTGAAATGAAGTTTATCATTTCAAAGGTCACATAGGGTATCAAGAAAGTCTTATACTGTTAAATTATTAGTAAAAAGCTGAACGAGCTGAATCCAAAGGTGCTGGGAGAACTGCCTCATGTTTTGCAAGACTGGGAATAGTCAGCAAGGATTTAACAATAGTGAACCATTGCTGACCATCACAATTGCCTTCCATGATCAAGTGACTAGATTCGTGGATGAGAGGAGGTTGTGGATTTCATTCACCTCAATTTTACAAAGGATTTAATCACTATCACTCACAATATTTCTATATCAAAGCCAGGATGTTGTACTTTGGACAAACAGAAGCTAAACATGCAACAGCAGTGTGCCCTGACAACAAAGCAGCAGCACAGCCAGGAGATGACGGCAAGGTGTATTCCCCCTCTACTCACAAGCACACATCTTGAATACTGGCTTCAGTTTTGTGTACCCCAGTACAAGAAATACATCAACAAGCTAAAGGAGGTTTAGCAGACAGCCACCAACAGGATCAGTGGCTGGATCACCGGACTTGTGAAGCAAATCTGAGGGAAGGGAACTTTTTTTCAGCCTGGAGAAGTGATGACTTCAGGGGGATCAAACAGCAGCCTGACAGTACCTATGACAAGGTCATCAAGACCACAGACAACTGGTTCTTCACAGTGGCACACTTCAAAAACACAAGAGGTAACAGTGGTAAGATGAAATAAAAGAGGTAGAAACTGGATAGAAGAAAAAAAATTATGTTTTCAACCTGAGGATAGTCAAGTAGTGGACCAAGCTGTCCAGGCAGGTTGTGCAGTTCCCATCCTTCAAGACGCAAATTGGATAAAACCCTGGGCAACTTCATCCGATTTCACAGTTGATCTTGTTGTGAGAAGAGGGCTGTAATAGGGATCTCCTGAGGTACCCTCTAACGAGGTTCATCCTATGATCTGATATAAATAACATGAACTAGAAATCATTCTCAAACTCCTTTTTTTTTTTTTTTTTTTAAGCTATAGTCTTTTAAGGTTTTCCAACTATCAAAAGTCTATACATCACTTGTTATTCTTCTTTTTACTATCCTGACATGTTGAATGTCTACCTGCATAACAAAAGTACAGATTGAACAAAGCTTAACCATCATTTAAATCATATATAACATGGTGTTCTGTGGACTTAAAAATCTTCAGCAATGCACAAATATCAAGCTAACTTTCCACAGAAAGATGAATTTCACTGTATTAATGAAGATGTCACTTAAAGAATTAAAAGAACCCAATGACTTCAACATATGTGCAGCTGCTGTGTGTATACTGGCCGTAAAATATACATAACAGGTATATAGTTTTATATACTTGTACACACACAATGGGTATAACATATTTGGATCTACCCGCTTTTTATATAGTTAGATGAATGCACATGCATTTAACATCTACCTCAATAAAAAATGGGGGAGGGGGATTGTCTCTCAAGTAGTTTAACTAAAAAAAATTAATATGTCCTCAATTCATAGTCATTTATCTATCAGGCCAATATAGTAACGTGACTGTGCTCTGTGGGGAACCTTACATTGGCGAAGGAGCCCAAATACACACGAGAGATCTCTTAAGTCTCAGGAAGAAGAGATATTAAGAGCATCTGATTTCTGTTGTTTGCTTAACTTACTTGCAAAATTATATTGCAGTTACACTGTGATTTCTGTCAATTAAAGGACTCAAGGAGATAGATTGATCAAATTAAGAATGATAAATTAAAAAATGACAGATCACCTAGAGATGAAAGGTGGAAGTCCAAAAGGGAATCTGTCAAAAGGAATAAGTTAAAGTCGTAATTTAAAATTGAGGGTAGTACCAAATACATTAAAAACAAACAAAAAACCTCCAAAACTCAAAAAAACACAATAAATAAAAAAAAAAAACTATCAAAAAAACCCCCCCTACATGTGGAGTGTACAATGTGATAAGAGGAAGTACAATATGACAGAGGCAATTGTGAGAAAACAAACAAATCTAAACCAAAGCTTTTATGAATTAACTCAGTACAGTCATTCAGTGGGCCCAGAAGAGGACATTTTGTTGAAGCAGAACAAGTTGTACAGTCAGCGCATACTAAAGGAAGAAACAGAAACTCAGTCAGCTGGAAAAGCATTAGTAATAGAATTGAGCACAAAACATTACATTGGAAGAATCTGAAGATAGTAATGGCTAGCAAGGACAAATAATAGATCATAATTTGCTCACAAGGAAGAAATGTTCTTTGACATCATCTACCTCCTGACTTCACCAAAATGTTTATTGCATTTAAGCTACATGTGATCTGGTTGTGCAACAATCACAGTTGTCTACTCGGGCAAATATGTAACACAGATGAGACACCTGTTTACTCTGACACACCAACTAAAACAATGGAAGAAACATTTGCAAAATCTGTCATCTTAAAAACTTTGTGATTAAAAAAAAGTACATTAAACACAGTGACATAAAACAATGTCAAAAGAATAGATGCCTACAGGGCATCTAGATGAAAATGAACCATTCCCAGAAAGGCCAAAAATCTTCTGCTCAGAGTACTTTAAAAATAGTTTCAAACCTAACTTCCAAAGAGTCAGAAGTGAAATTGAATCCAGTGCCTCATATTCAGTAGGCATTCTGCCAGTCAAGGTTACACATTGGTCTGTCTTGCTCATTACCTGGTAACCTGGAAACATTGTACTTCAAACAAATTTGTAATTATAGTGGAAAGGAAGACTGTAAAAATATGAATATATTCTAGATAATTCACAAGTTTCCATAAGATAGATGTAGCAAAACTGCTTGACAACAAAATTATCAATAGATCAATGTGACAATTTCCCCCACAATTTAAATCCAGAAGATCAAAAAGCACTCCCCACATATGCCTTCATATTTATGATATATCTTGCAAATCACATCTCTTAAATCAGCCAGAGATTTTCATGCTTGTCTCTACCAAAGGAAATGCTGAATGGAAATTTTTAATACAGTAAAATTATTTAGAGGTTTCAGTAGAGAGATAAAAATTCAGCCTCTTTTTCACTTGCCCTTAAAGAATGGTTTTTACTTGTTCTGGACACTGCCAACAGTTTTACATCCAAGAGATGCCAGAATTATGGGGCCAAAGAAGAGAAAAAAAGTCATCTTTTAAATAAAAAATTTGAACAGCAAATGGTCAGTAGCAGCAACACTGAAAATATATCACCTTAAAAAATCAGTTTGGGGAATATTTTGTTGGGTTTTTTGAGACTCAAGGGTGGGGGAATAATGAGAAATCTTAGATCTCCTTCGTACATGAAAAATACTAAATGGTACATGAAAAGTACTAAAGTTAAGAATAGCTTCTTACATCAAAAATCTACCTAAGAAGCTGTGTTAAAAGCACAGCTTAGTGTGAGTTCACCATTCTACTCAAACTGTCAATTGATTTTTACCAAGACTAATATACAATCCTTTAGACTTTATACCTTTCAGATTTCTGTCTCACTACAGATTTCAGAAATCACTGAAATAATCATATAGATATAACCTTAACTGGTATCAAATTTTCTACTGAGTCCAGAGCATTGTATTTCTTATCCTGTATGTCACCCCACAACTACATGTTCAAGCACAAAATACCATTTCCTTTGGTTCCTGATTTGCTTTCAAAATACACTTATGGAGGGGCCAACTGGCATTCCTGGGTTCAGTGTTTGTCTTCTCAGCCACAGAAAAACTTACTGCCATGAATGTCTATTGCCTTATGCCAGGAGTATAGGTGGGCTATGAGTTTTGGTATTTCTTCACCAAGTAAATTTGGTGCAGAGTAAAGCATAAACGTACCCAGACTTATACAATGAAATTCTAGATCGTAAACATGGATTTGAATACTACTCTGTAGAGCTAAGTTAGTATTCCACACTATGCTTTTCATGAGTCCCCTAGAAAGTTCTCTTGTAATAGAATCATAGAATCATCTAGGTTGGAAAAGACCTTGAAGATCATCTAGTCCAACCATTAACCTAACACTGACCGTTCTCAACTACACCATATCCCTAAGCACTATGTTAATGCGACTCTTAAACACCTCCAGGGATGGGGATTCCACCACTGCCCTGGGCAGCCCATTCCAACGCCTAACAACCCGTTCTGTAAAGAAATACTTCCTAATGTCTAGTCTAAACCTTCCCTGGCGCATCTTGAGGCCATTACCTCTTGTCCTATCGCTTGTTACTTGGTTAAAGAGACTCATCCCCAGCTCTCTGCAACCTCCTTTCAGGTAGCTGTAGAGGGCGATGAGGTCTCCCCTCAACCTCCTCTTCTCCACACTAAACAACCCCAGTTCTCTCAGCCGCTCCTCGTACGACATGTATTCCAGACCATTCACCAGCTCCATTGCCCTCCTCTGGACACACTCGAGTAATTCATTGTCCTTTTTGTAGTGAGGGGCCCAAAACTGAACACAGTCATCGAGGTGTGGCCTCACCAGTGCCGAGTACAGGGGTAAGATCACTTCCCTGTCCGTGCTGGCCACGCTATTTCTAATACAAGCCAGGATGCCATTGACCTTCTTGGCCACCTGGGCACACTGTTGGCTCATGTTCTGCCAGCTGTCAATCAACACCCCCAGGTCCCGCTCTGACTGGCAGCTCTCCAGCCACTCCTACCCAAGCCTGTAGCGCTGCTGGGGGTTGTTGTGGCTCAAGTGCAGCACCCAGCATTTGGCCTTACTGAAACTCCTACAGTTGGCCTTAGCCCATCGCTCCAGCCTGTCCAGATCTCTCTGCAGAGCTTCCCTACCCTCAAGCAGATCAACACTCCCACCCAACTTGATGTCATCTGCAAACTTACTGAGGGTGCACTCGATCCCCTCGTCTAGATCATCAATAAAGATGTTAAACTGGAGTAGTCCTAAAACCGAGCCCTGGGGGACACCACTCGTGACCGGCCGCCAACTGGATTTAACTCCGTTCACCACAACTCTTTGGGCCCGGCCATCCAACCAGTTTTTTACCAAGCGAAGCATGTGCCCATCCAAGCCTTGAGCAGCCAGTTTCACCAGGAGAATGCTGTGGGAAATGGTGTCAAAGGCCTTACTAAAGTCAAGGTAGACAACAGCCACAGTCTCTCCCTCATCCAATAAGCAGGTCGCCCTGCCGTAGAAGGAGATCAGGTTTGTCAAGCAGGACCTGCCTTTCATAAACCCATGCTGACTGGGCCTGATCATCTGGTTGTCCTGCATGTGTTGTGTGATGGTAATATATGGATGGTAATATATGGATATAATCAAGTCAAATTTTAGTTTAGTATGAATATCATCTACAACATCCATCAACAAATTTAGTACTTATTGATATTTAGGACTAGGAAAAACAAAGGTGACTTTTTTCCTCAAGACCTTTTACTTCTTTAATTACTTTTAATCATTGTCTTGTAACAGGGCAGGAAAAAAAAATTACTTCTGTGTTAACTAATTAAAAAAATGCTTCAGAACTTTTAGTTATAGAGTTTGTGCACTGAACTGCCTTATTGTAAAAAGCCTTCGGCCAATAGATTAGACATTTTGAGGCGCCATGGCTCTGAGTATGTGTCATACTTATTTAATAATACATTATTACAGAATACTAATACTGTCATATAAAATGTATTCTTTTCAGTCAACTCCATGGCTTATTCTCTCCATCATAGAAATCACAGGATTGGGATCTCCAGACACAGAGAAAAGAGCTTAATAAATAAAAGTGACAGGTGTGGAAAGAAAAGCAAAAAAGGATGAGGAAGGGGAAGAAAGAAAAAAGGGGGGGATGAAATAATGCTATGCTTATTTATGATCTTCATTCTTATACATTACCTTGCAGACTTTTAATTATTTCAATTTATAAAAAATAAGTATGCTGGATGGACTTGCTTCCTCTATAACATATGAAATTATCTGGTCTGAGCCTCAATATTATTTTTTTTTTTCACACACCATGCTGGTTTCAGTGACATTTTCACTATGGCTAATGTAAGTCCAAAAGACACAAAGCAAGAGAAACCGTCAGCAGACAGCCAAGTACCCAGAGTGTTCACACAGCTGACAAGACTGGTGTTTTATGTCTCTAGTTAAAATTAGACAGGACAGGTTCTGTTGCCAATTAATAATTTTAAGCTAACAAAGTCTCAGTAATCCCACACTTTACCTTTCCTCCCTGAAAAACATGAAAAGTTGAATCATCCCAATAGTTTGCAAAATATCTGGAAATTCACAAAAGTTCCATAAAATGGAAGAAATATTTTCCATCCTGAGCCATTTCTATTCATCAAGATAACCTCAATCAAGTATGCCTAAGAGATGCAAATGGACTCAGAAAACAAAGCCATAGATTTATCACGAATTCTCTTTGCTGTCATGTCCACTGATATTCACCACATCTTTTGTAGTGAATAATTTACAAATCACAGCCCAATTTGAAAAAAAAACTGTAAAACAAACAATGCCTTCACTGATAGCCATTGACTTTCAGCAGTCTAAGAGCTCTGAGTGGTGTAAATGATAGCAACATTAACTTCATTTTACAGAGTAACAGCAGATTAAGAATATTGCAATGCAAATTCTGAAAAATTCTACACTATCAAATTTTTATTTCATATGAAATGCTTCATCTTTCCTGCCATGCTTAATTTGCGGGGTGTTGTGAATATGAAACCTTTCCCAATCATCACTGGAAACCCTGGCTCATCTGCTTTTTTTAGTCATAAATAATGAGCCAGTTCACATGATTAATACAGGAAGAAGACTGTACAAGCTGCATAGTTTAATTGAAGCATAAATCATGCAGCTGGTTATAACTTAAGAGCTATTACAATAATAAATTATTATATTTTCCCTACTTGCTTTGCATGCTTAATATAAAACTAAATTAATGCTCATCTGGTAGCCACTACGTACTGGTGGTTGTAATCTGCTGCCAAGAATCTATTAATCTAGCTGCCAGGTGGGTCAGAAAGTTGAAATACCTAAGCTTTTTAGAAATAATTATTACTGAAAAACCACAAAGAATCCCCTGTTCAGTGAATAATTTCAAGTCTGATAATTCTAAACATAAGGTAGTCCTACCATTTCAGCAAAGAACCTGGGCACAATTAATTTCCTCCCTCCATATGCTTAGAATTGTCATTTAATGATTTGGCAACAAAATCACTTGATTTCGATATACAGTTTTTGGAATCAGCTACATTGGATTCCAATTTGTCTTCTTGATCCAGCAACTATCACAATGATAGTATGTTTCAAAACTGGCCATAATTTCTAACACAGATTTATGGGGGGTTTTTGGTAGCAATTCAGAAAAAAACATACCTAATTGTCTACTCTGGGAACTGTTAAAGGAGAAAGGTTCCTGAAGTTTATCCAGAGTTTCAAGCTCCACATCAGTGTCCAGTCACTTTGGAACTTTTGTTCTAAATGCAGACATCATGTACATATGAAAAATTTCTACGTTTACAGAATAACAACAGACAAGGCAATCTAATTAAAAAAACCCACAGTATTTTGCCCTGGTCTACACTTTGTAATAGCAATAATATCCTAATGTAATGCTGTGAGATACTTTATTGGTCTGTGAGGTGTTCTTGTAGTACTAAACTGTGGATAAAATTCAAACTTGAAGTCAACCAGGCTATTCCACATCTATTGCAACTTAAAACTAGCCCCAGATCTGAATGGGTTGTTCCTCCAAATATTTTTAGAAAAGTCTGCCCTAACACTAAGAACCTCAGCAACTTCCACCAGCATGAACATTGAAATCTTGGGTCATCAATTGTAAAACCTAAGTTCAACCAAACTATAAACTTTTCCAGAGCAGAGCAATACAGAGTTATTAAACAAATGCATATTTGTCACCTGTGCTGACAGAGAGAATTCAGGGGAATTTTATTTTGTTTTCCCTAACCATCAAATACACATATAATTGAGAAGACAATATTGGAGGATTTCTGTTAACATACAAACATATGTAAAACATACATTAGAAAATACTATGGGAGAACAACTAGCTGCAATCTTATGTATACAAAAGAGCTTCCAGAACCATACAAAAATCTCCCTTAGAAAAAACTTTAACACCTTTTTAAAATTATTTTTTTAAAATAACCATATTCATGTGTTTCACAGAAAAAAAAAAAAAAAATCTCCAAAGCATTTCAAATTTTCATGCATGTTTAGTACTGAGTATTGAGTAGTACTACCATATTTGTCAATAAAACTCCTGCACTCAGTTTTTCAGGTATATTTTTTGCCTTCATCAAAGTAACGCCAAAGATCTTGGACTGGGAAAAACTGAGAGTTTTAGAAGAATTCCTCAAAATTAGTAATGGTACCTTTCACATATTTTTTCTCTTGCAAGAGGACAGGCAAATGAAGGAATGAGATATACCCATGTTAATGACAATACTCAACATAACTAAAAATATAAAATTCTACTTAAATAGCACAGTACAGGAAGAAATTCTAAATCCTACAACTACTAAAACACAGAAACACACTCTACATTAATTCTGAGGACTTGCCCTGCAGAGATGATGACCTTTCTTAAGATTTAAGTTAGGCTGGACTGCAAAGGTTATCAATTGAAACTGAAACACCAGGACTTATTAATTGCATCTTATGACCACCACAACTGACATCTATCTTGATTAGCTTGGCAATACTTTGCATGACTTCTGTAAAGATCACTCCTCATTTGATGTCCAGTGACCAGCAAAATGAACTGAGAGTGGGTGGCTACCCCTACTTCCTAGCTTTTTGATGAAGGCACTTCAGACAAGAATTTTCTCCTTCAAAGAGATCAGCATTCTGTTTCAAGAAGCATTAGGAAATGTCAGGAGTTCACCTCAGAATGTCATGAAAGAATATCACTGCTAAACTAACACTGAGTTGTCAAATCAAGTAATGGATATCCCTCTCCTTTCAAGAAAAAAATTACTCCCCCAAACCATTAAAACCACTAGAACATATCCACTTCATCATGCAAATCTTAACAAGTCAGAGAGGAAAAAGGCTTTCCTTCCAATATTTTTAACATCAAACACAAGCTTTCCAGTGAGATCTTTCACATTTATGTCAAGAGAAAGAGTTTCTCTGACTACCCTTTTGCAGGATCTCTAAGGATCATTCATAGGGTAACTGGCCAAAAGAAGCAAGCATCTTAAATTTATCACTTGGACCCTTGTTTCCTCATAATCTTAATGCATATAAGGCTTAAACAAAACAGATTTCATTGACCTTTCCAAGCCCATTCTAAATTCTTCTCTAGGTTATTATTGTATGAGACGTGTTATTGAGTAAAAGAACTACCTAACTTGAGCTGAATGGTTCAACACTACTAAAAATATCCCCAACAAACCAACAAAAACCAACCAACCAACAACAAAAAAAACACCAAAAAAAGAGTTGTTTTCAAACCATCCTATGACTAAAGTTCTTTTTCACATGGCATCTTTGAGTGAACTGTAAGGAATGCATTCCACTGATTTTATTTTTTTTCCTTTTTATGTGACTACTACAATAGTCACATGCAACTGCTAAAATGAAGTAAGAATCAAGCACTGAGCAAATTATAGTCTACCTACAGGTCAGAAACATCTATTAACTGATAACACAAGAATTGGATAAAACTAAAATTATTTTGTTCAAGTCACATCCTGCAGATATCAAGAATACTATGTTGCCTAGAATCCACTTTCTATATTATTAGGCCATTTAAATATAAGAGACTTAAAGAAATATTTGAAGAGTGAATTGCTATATTAATAGAAAGTCCATAGACTGTTTTCATGTACTTATGAAATACAGCAAAAAACCAAAGGAATGATTTCACAAATTAAGTCGTTGTCATGACTAATTTATTAGCTTCTGGAAATACTGAAAGACTGCCATATTTGATGAATGTAGGAGGTTTCCAGAATATAAACTGTCGGTCCGACAATGACTCTATTTTTACTTACTATAACTACTTTTGATTGTAGAGGCAAGAAAGTCTAAGATTATACATTTTTACTTTCCGCTTATTTTGACAAAACTTCTCCAAGCTATATTTCTACTGAACTGGAAAATATCTAAATTACAATAGTATAAGCTCTGTGTGTTCTGTGTAAGACGCTAAGAAACTAACAGACTACAGTGCCTGGTTTTCTACAACATTCACTCCCATAAAATTAATTTTTTAAAAATTAATATTTTACCATACTTTCTTTAAAAAGCTAAAAAATCTTACAAGTTATTAAAATGATCTATGACTAGAAGAAACTTATTTGCAATTTATGTACACACAGTTGTAAGCAGTGCATTATAAAGGACGTCCCCATATTGAAAAAACCTCATTTGTTGTGCTATAGATAAAAATTGTTGAACTTGCAAGTACATGTTGCATATGTAAACCTTCATATCAGAGTTTGTGCATATGAACTTTTGCATTTATTGTCATTCATTCATCCTTCTTCATCAGCATCATTCAAAAAGAACCTGGCAACATTTCAATAGTGTCTATTAACTGATCAACCTGCATATATACTACAGATAGTAAGATTTATCCAAGCTTATCAGATGTGACTTATGTAGAGTATCCCCTCAGAAAGTCATTTAACTTGGTTTTACTATTTCCAGGGTCACAGAATTTACTATAAGTTGTCCCAATCTTCACTAACTCATAGTTCAGATGAACTCCAGGAGCACTGCATGGTATATTATGACCTACCAAGTGCATTAAACAGAACAAAGCACAGTTCATACTATATTCTCATCCTAACAGCAATGTGAAACACACATTAATTACGGAACATGGCAAGTTGCATTGATGTCTAATCACTTAGCACTATAAAACTCTATCAAATTTATGTTAACAAATTATTTTTAAAAAGGTCAATCTTGTATAGCAAATGAGGTGATTTCTCTGTAAGTGGCATTGCTTAACCAAACTTACTTGGATGGATATATATTTACAAGCTCCTGTATTAGGAAACTAAGCGGTCTGATTTTTATTGAGAGTCCCTGGAAGATGAGGAGTTCTGAAATCAGACTGCTTTTTCAATCAATTAAACTTGAGCTTGAATGCTAACTTTTGAACAAATATCACTTTGAAACACCCCAATTTACATGCAGCATGTTGTTGGGCTTACTCAAATTGACAGCTCATCAGGTAGTGAGAAGAAAAGGAATTTTAGAAATAGATTTTACCCATTTAAAAGTTTACCAGTACTCCTGTTTCTGATAGATCTGTTTCTGACAACACCAGCATTAGCAACAAGCTCTTTTTCTTCTGGATAACAAAGCCTGAATACTTTTCTGCTATGTAAAAGTCTTCAAAGACTGAATGGTGTTCCTAACTGCCAAACACAAATAAGGGGAGCCAAAAATGCTCCAAAGGTATATGCAAAATCTTAGCAAGACATGATAGAATTTACTAGCAGTGAATAGCTGGGGGATGAGGGATGAGGGATGAGGAGAGGAGAAAAAAAAAAAGGGTTTCTGTTATACTATAGAGAAAAAGGAATTGATAGCTTAAGTCAATAAAATACAAAAAATTTTCACCTATAAAAATTAATTTAAGATCCTCTGGAGTGTCTTATATATAATAATGCTGATTAAGAAAACGATGAAGCTCTAATGACAGGACATTTTTCACTTATAAATTTCTACTAGAGGATTAAAAACACATTCATTGTTACAATATTCTTTATAAAGTGTCATAAAACTCTGTGAGTGTATTAAAAAAAGTAGAAATTATCATAATAATTCTACAGCTGGATAATACATTTGTGCCATTTGTTCAAATATTAAAAACATTGATCAATACCATATGAAGATAAATATAATTTCAAAAGCATTGTCATCTTCAGTTTAAGAGATATGGCTATACCAAAAAAGTCACCACACCTAAAACCCATTATCTTCTGACAAATGTCAGCTACATTATGTTGGAAAAAAGGATAGTTCAGTGTATTCCAGAAGAGTTTTATAACCTGATTAACAGTATATGAAATGATGTTTTTGCTGTGTGTTTAGAGAACATTCGAAGACCAGTGTTTACATTTCCAGGAAAGAGTCTGCTTCACCATAAATCCAAATTTTTGTGAAGCAGTAGCTGGAATAGACAATTCCTTTGTTATTGAACCTTAACTTGTTTATTTCCAAAAATTTGTGTAGGGATCTAAATAGTTATTCCCTTTAGAGTTAAAAATTCTCTTGATTTTGTAATAGAAGCTACAGGAATAACAAGGTGCTGATAAAATAAAATAATAATTACAGTAACATTGCAATGAAGAAACAGAACATATTCTCCCCACATTTTGATGGTAATAGTAACTCAAATTACCATATAAAATCTTATTGTGTTGGGGGGAAAAAAAAAAAAAAAAGGAGAGAATGAACTGCAGAACAACTCTATACCAAACAAACCAAGGTATTTGATTGTTTGATGGAACACGTCTCCTATGAGGAAAGGCTGAGAGAGCTGGGACTGCTCAGCCTGGAGAAGAGAAGGCTTTGGGGAGACGTTATTGTGACCTTTCAATATGTATATGGGCGGCTTATAAGAAAGACAGAGACCTTTTATAAAGGCCTGTAGTGACTGGACAAAAGGCACAGTTTTAAGCTGAAAGAAGGTAGGTTTATACTGGACATTGTGCAGAATTTTTTTAAGATAAGCGTGGTGAGACACTGGAACAAGGTGTCCAGAAAAGTTGTGGATGCTCTATCATTGCATGTGTTCAAGGTCAGATTGAATGGGACTTTGAGAAAGATGTCCCTGCCTATGGCAGAGTGTTTGGAACTGGATGAACTTTAAAGGTCCTTTCCCATTCAAATCATTCAACAATTCTATGATTTCTTGTACTATAGATGTGATTAACTTGATTTTCATAATAGCTATAAAGAATATGAAAAATGAGCTTTCTTAAACACAGTAACTTTTAGTAGAAGAGATTCTTCTTATGAGATCCCTGCAAAGGGAGCACCAAGGAAATTTGTAATATTTTTGGGACTACACACAAGACTTCACAACTTGTAAGATTCCTATTCTTTAGTCCTAGAACATGATTAATATACAAAAAGTCATAATCATTCTCTGGACACATTCTGTGGTAATTGGTATGTGAACCCCAGTTCTCTGCATTTCCTGTTAATATACACTCTAATTGATTTTTAAAAACTAGAAATGTAATAAGCCTTAATCAAGCTAAAAGCTTTTATTTCTATTTATGCCTCCGGTGAGTCGACTTTGGTAGACCACCAGACCCTCACTCAGTCACTGTCTCACTTCTCCACCTCAACAGGAGAGGGGGAGAAAATAAGACTGGAAAGCTCACAGTTCATAAAGACAGGAAGATCATTTACCAGTTACCATCATGGCCAAAAAAATGCAACTTGGGAAAAATTAATTTAATTTACTGCCAACTAAAAATAAAGCAGGATGCTGAGAAAAACACCTTTCCCCCACCAACACCCTTTTTTTCCAGGGCTCAACTTCATTCCTCTTCAACACCTCCAACTCCTCTACCTCCTCTCTGCCAAGCAGCACAAGGGGATGGAGAAATCCCTGAATGATTGAGGTTGGAAGGGACCTCTGGAGGTCATCTTGTCCAACCCTACCCCACTCAGACAGGGCCACCTAGAGCCAGTTGCCCAGGACCATGTCCAGACAGCTTTTGAATATGTCCATGGAGGGACACTCCACAACCTCCCTGTGGAACCAGTACCAGTGCTCGGTCTCCCTCAGAGGACAAAAGTGCTTCATGATGTTCAGAGGAAATCTCCTGTGTTTTAGATTGTGCCCATTGCTTCTGGTACTGTCACTGTGCACCACTGAAAAGAGCCTGGGTCAGTCTTCTTTGCACCCTCACTTCAGGTACTTATACACATTGATGAGATCCCCCTGAGCCTTCTCTTCTCCAGGCTGAAGAGTCCCACCTCCTCCTGCCTTTCCTCATAGGAGACATGTTCCAGTCTCTTCACCATCTTCATAGTCCTTCATTGGACTCTTTCCAGTATGTCCATGTCTCTCTTTACTGGGGAGCCCTGAAGTGGACACAGCACTCCAGGTGCGGCCTCACCACTGCTTAGTAGAGGGGAAGGATCCCCTCCCTCAGCCTACTCACAACACTCCTCCTAAAACAGCCCAGGATGCCATTGGCCTTCTTTGCCACAAGGACACATTGCTGGCTCATCTTATTGCTGGTGTCCACCAGGACCCCCAGGTCCTTTTCTCTGCCAAGCCGCTTTCCAGCTGGGTGTCCCCCAGCATATACTGGTGTATGGGGTTGTTCCTCCTCAGGTATTGAAGTCTGCACTTTCTTTGCTGAATGTCAGCACCTGGGCACCCCTTAAAATGTCATGAGATATTTCATTTTATTTTACATGTTTTCAGAAATGTACTTATTTGACAAGAGTGAGCAGGAGCATGACTACAGTATTTCAGGTTATAATTTTAGCTTAAAACAGACAAATTCTGTACAGGCAAATGCCCTCTAAATTTTGAAATATACGTTCATTTTTCCAGTAGAAGACTTTCTTCAATATTTTGTTTAAACATAATTGGAAAAAACTGTTAAACATTTTCCTTCATCCACCATTCACCAAAACACAGATAAAGTCTTTTATTTTAAGATGTGTGTCACAATTCCAAGTATTTTGTAACAGGAATTGTACCTACATTAGACATGTTAAGATGCTGATTGGTCACAAATTTGAGATAGCATGTAGTTTAATGGGAAACTTGGGAGAAAGCATGTAAACTAATTATTTTATAGTCATTCTCCAGCTACATTATCTGCCTAAGCTCCTCTACTGTTGAAAAGGAACAAAAATAAAACACAGGTCTCCTGAATCTAGTTGAGAGCACATCATGTTTTCCCTCCTATTATAAGGTAACTAACTGGTTATTAAGTCACCCTAGTTAGGATGAATTATTAATTCACTTTCCTCCCTTTCACCTCCGTGAGACTAACATACAATTAATGGCAATTTACGTATCACATATATTCTCAAAATATAAATTCTGCAGTGGTGCCATCCCTTGTATTAGATGTAAACAAGCTTTTTTAGAGTTGGCCACTTTGATTATCTTTGTTACAATGAGCCTTTATCTGCTTTTTCCTCAGAGTGTAACAGGAAGCAATCTGAATCACCTCAGCAACATCCAGTTAGTAAAACAGTACCAAGGATATACTATGTATTTGATGGAATGTACAATAAATATGTAATTTATACAGTGTCTAGAATTAAAAGTTACTTTATTTTGGGTACATAAATAAGATTATTTTCACTATTTATACAAAATCATCATGAAAAGTCGTTGCACTTGATCACAAATACTGATATTTGGCTCATAGGTTTCAACTGGTACTATATCACTTAATTATAGAATGTCTTTGTGCAACTGATGCTCAACAAATTTTACATTAAAATTACTTTAAAGTGAGAAGGTAGCACCTAAAAAAGGAATCTAGAACATTTAATTATACAGTTATGTATTTTTTACTAGCATTTTATTAGCCCTTTCATATTGAGTTAATATTTTTAAATAATTCAACTCTTATACGTTAGCATCTTGGGTAATTCAACAGAATAAACCATAGGTTACACATTCAGCATTAGAAGTGCATTAGTGAAAAATACAAAGCTAAAGGTTAACCTTTAGAATTTTATCAAGGCATATGGATGAAGGCATATGTGCTTAATCTAGCATCTTATCCAGAATAATGACAGAAGAATCACTGGGGCATGAAGCCACAACCTGCAGAGAGCTAATCACAATCATTAATCACTGCACCGCGTTACTTTTTTGTTTTGCTCTTTCCAAGATGGAAGTGCTGACTGAAATAGACTTAATTTCTTGTTTGTTGTATAAATTAATTTCAAAATACCATCACACCTTGTTGGTAGTCTGGAAAGAAAAGTTAAATAGTTGGCTTGGTTTAAAGACTGAATGTATCATGAACCTGGACATTTCACAATATAAAAGAGCTTCTTGAGTCAAGGTTGCTGGTTCACAGCCAGATTAGACCAGTTAGCACCCAAATTTATCAATATTCAGTAGTTCTAAGTAAGACTGGTGATGAATATCCAGGTCATAAAAAAAAAAAGATGTCCCAGTCAACAAACATATACTTTAACTTCCTAGGTACTTTTACAATAAACATCAGACAAGGAAGACTAAAAATGGAAGTCACCACATAATCCTTGACAAGGGTGAACTATCTTTACAAATACAATAATTTTTCAACACTCTTGCTATCCCATTTTGTGAATGACAAAAGGAATAAGCTGCCTCTTATTTTCTCATGGCAAAAAAAATCCCTAAAATTGCAATTTCTCATCCCTGCCAATCACCTTCATTCCTGCAACTTAAAGCCAAGAACACATATTTGCTTAAAAAAATATTATGTATCATTCTAAATAGTACGAAGATTTGTCTTTGTATTAATTAAAAACAGATTTTGATAATTTAATATTTTCATATTAATGTAGTTTTAAAAAGGCATTTTCTTTTTATCTTAATCTTTAAAAAGCTTTCTTTTATGCAGCATGCAGTGGAGCCTAAAAAAGAAGAGGAAGGTATATATATTTTTTTAAATGCATGAAGATGACCATTAATCACATTGCACCGATGGTGAAAATTGTAAGCTTCAGATGTGCTGTGAACACCTTTGGAAAAGGTTTGGTGAGGGGCAATTATGGTGTATGTTTAGTGTTTGATTTTGGGGTTTTTTTCCAACCAATACACAGAGCTAAACAATCAAATAACCAACCAGATGTATTTCATAAGCTAGGAAAATACTTTTGAATAACGTATTTGCCTAGAATCACGTCTTCACTCCACCAGTGTGCCTGTGTTCCAGATATAAACTGATGAAGTTCAGGTCAGGCCTAGGAATCAGTGGCGCTGTTGTTTCTAAGTGCAGAATGACCCATTGAAATCCCAGTTAGTCCACTTTACTTCCTCTCAAAAGGTCACAAACATTTCTCTACAAAATTTCACTTGCCTTGAGAGTTAGTTCCACCTTAATGTTCCTGAAGTTATAGAATACTTTCTTAGTAAATAAACTTGGTAGGTTTATTATTTTCTTACTAAACAGTGCCCTTAAGAGCACAGCTGGAGGAGGATTCAAAATAGTCTTCAAGGATAAAGTCAAGCATTAGTGTTTCTGTTGACAACTAGCTAGGAAGAAAAAACTCCCATGTATAGATGTGCAAAGGAGGACCTAAAGTTTTTGCCTGTTTTAAAAGTAGAGTACTCTGAATTCTGGCAGCAGATACTCATCACTACTGATTTAAAAATGGTTTAGTAGCCTTTTAGCACCGGGCAACACTTTTTTTCTCCTGGGAAGCAGGTGTTGTTCATGGATTGCCTAAAGACCCTGCAAGACTAAGATGACTGCTGTCCTCTTCTGTTTGTTAGACATTTGTAAAGGGAATTTATAAACAGAGAAAGAACGAAACACGTCTTGGATCTATAGTTTCTATGTAATTTAAGCCATCATATAAATCAGCAAAGATTTACACCACTGAGTATCAGAAGTCATGCATTAATTATGACAGCTTAAACATATTTAGCTTTTTGCAATGTTTATATGAGGTCTGAAGAGACATAACAATCTTGCAAACTTATTACATCCATGGCTAATTTGTTTTTAACTACTTAGAACAAAAGCAGATGACTTCTAACAGTTTCCTCAGATTCCTTCATTATTACTTTAATCTTTATAATTTCTTAATTTTTTTCTTCTTTTAAAAGACATTCGATATCTCTTCCTCAACACTGACTTTTACTGCTCCAGTTTGGTAATATTTCAGTCTCAGGTGGGGAGTGGAGGAAGAGCATTTTCATAATGAAGGAAAAAAAAGCAAATTAATAATTCAGAATCTTAGCCTAATTACTGTATAAAACATATATATTAAAAAGACAGATTAAATGAAGGTCATTTGAGATGCCAATGATGCCTGTTTCCAGAAATTCCAAAGGAGTTTCACTGAAAGAGGAAATCTGATAGTATTTAAGAATATACATTTAAGTTCTCAGCACAGAAATGTTTATGCCAATAGTTCCATTGAGCAACAGGCAAATATTAGCTTAACATAATTGTTCTGCACTTTATTTTTGTCACACTTAAAAAAAACAACCAACCAAACAAACCCACAACCCCAAAACTTTAAAGGTTCTTTTCTGGCATCAAAACATCACACAGACTACAAGAAAAAGAATTCTGCAATGGGTTTCTAATGACTTTCCAGTAACTAAACATGTCACAAAACAGGGACATTCCAGAAAACAAAAGTTTAGGTTTGCAAGACAAAGCTCAAGTAATAACTATCAAAATATCTTGATCATCCAGTATATTCAGTCCCAAAGGATTTGAAATGTAACACGTTCATTGTTTCTTTGAAATCATCCTAAAAAACATGGCACTATCTGGACACTTGCAAAGGTGGGGCAGAGATGTGATTTTCCCATCATGGAATCCATTAATAATTTGAGCTCAAAGTGCTTCCCCCCAAAGTTTCCCAACACTGTCAAGATCACAGTAGCTAGAGGCCAGATGAGAACCATGTAAGAGCATGCTGCTGCAATAGAAACACTCAACAGTTACCTAAGTTTATACATAAACTTTAGATAAACTGGTAAATGTTTATGAGTAGACTTGTCACCAGATTCATCATTAGGAATGAATACTCTCCCCAGATCTGACAGACGTGTGTTTTAAGAGTTTTTAATTTTCGTTTGTACCATAAGGTTCCTGCAATCATCTGAGAATTTTATCTGAGACAGGGACACTTTATGTTTGAGCTCTGCTACAAAGTACTAGAGCTGCCCCTTACATCTATTTTGATTACTACTTAGCTCCAGAGTGTTCAGAAGTATTCAGTAGTCATTCATTAACCCTGCTAGGCTGAGCATCTCTTACATTGTTACTTGTGGTACCAAGGATGGGATGAGATGGCAACGCCCATGTGACAGCTAAGATGTGATCACAAACTAGAGGGTTAGTTCATAACAAGTGAAGCAGCTCATCTGAGGATCTCCCATGTTTTCTATTATCTGCATCCTCCTTTGTCAGATCTATGTTAAGCTCTAAATGATATACTGTTTGAGAGATACAGAAACAGTATCTTGTATTTGATCATGTTTATACACTAGTTAAGGCAGAAGTGTAAGCAGGTAAGAAATTACTGCAGAGCTCCTTGTCACTAGAGCACTATTAATTTATACTCTCTAATAATGTTCAGATTCACAATAGCCACTTTTAACCTTCCAGTCACTACCCATCAGGTTCACAGTGGCTTACTCTGAAAAATGACAACGCACCATCTCAATACTGTTTTTCAACAAAGGAATTAGTGTCAGAATTACTAATAAAACACAAGCAGGAAATCCTGTTCAATTGCATGAAGTCACATTTCTGATTTTAGTGGCCATCTTCTGCTTTCCTTAAGGTGTTACTGTAAGTGAAAGCTGAAAAAGTCGGTTACAAGATAGGGGTCTACAGCACTTTTCACACCCCCTCCCTTTTTATTCTCATCTCCTAACCATGCTAATCCCTTTCCACACTATTGCCCTGACACCACAAGTCAACTTTCCCTACATGTTCATGAAGCATTTATCAAGCTCTTCCTAGACAAAAATTCCATCTTTAACAAGACAGGCCAACACTTACAAAGCATACAGGGGTGTGGAAACAACTATTGCTGCAAGTCCTCTGCAGCAACAGGACTCTATTTATTTTTTATTTCTTCTTTTATTTTCCAATTTCCCTTTGTCACCTGGGGCCAACTCCCCTCTAATAATTTTCTGTGTTTCCAGAATTTCAGTATCTCAAGAGTTGTCCTTATGAAAAGCAAACTGTCTTGGGAACATCTAACCCCAGACTTATAAAACCTGGAAGTGTTCCTTTACATTGCAGACACCATTTTCTGTATAAAAGTAGTAAAATTACTCTGAAATGGAAGAAAATACACAAAATCTGTAGAATGAGTCAAGGGATCATAAACGCAAGGACTGCTTTACTCATCCACCATTTGTGAGTCACTTTCTTGAGAGCTGACAACATAACCAGAAAAGAAATCTTTTCTCTTGTAACAGTTCCTGCATCATACTGTCTACATTCCTAAGATATACAAATGTCCAGCTATACAGTTACACCACTTACAGTGCAATAGCTGTACAGTTATTTTTAAGCTTTTGTTTCATTGTGCACAGTTCTTTTGCTTGTTCTTAATTACCTCTGATATCACAAGTGTCCACAACAAAACAAAAAATTAAGCATGAAACACACAACATCAAATTTATGAACAGGCTGCTGCATCTGAATGCATCTTACAAGTCTTCCTTCCATGTGCTGTTCTTTCTGGTGGTGTAACTGCACCTGGGAGGAAGAAATGCTTCAGGAAAATTCTGCAGACTCACTGAATCTACAGAGAGCCTCTGGCACAAATGGTGTTTTCTCCACATTAATTGTTAATATAGGGCATCACCCTGTGTTCCTTCTGCACAATTCCAAAAATATTTTCCTGTCTACCCCTCAATGACCACCTTAAACCTACCACAAAATTCAAGTAACATTGAGTTACTAAATAACCACTGCTCTTCCTTACACCTGTTCATCTTTCCTACTGACTTGCAAAGAAAGCCTTTGTTCATCTTCCCCAAGGACTTTTTCTATGAATGCAATTCAGGATTCTCTCCTGTTGACTGCTACATTATCCTTGACAGGATAATAACACCTGGGGTGTAGTGTTATCAAAATACACCACAATTTAGCTGGGAAAGGAAAGAAAGTATTGTATTACAAGTCAAAAAATATGGGCAAGACTTCAGACCAGATGAAAATTAAAACACCAGGCAGCCCAATAATAAAAGAAGTAATATGGATAAGTAACAACTCCTACACTGACCATGTCCCACTGGTAATTTTGAAAGAACAGATGGCAGAGCTCTGGGTATTTCATCAGCATTTGGTAATAATTTGCAAGGTAGTTTTGAAAATTATAATTTGAGGGCTTGGCTATTGTATTAAAATCCAATAGGGAATGGAAATACTCTTAAGAATAAGGTCCTTTATCAGCTGGCTCCCAGAAACCTCCTAGACTATGCACAATTTGAATTCAGTGAATGGCTGTATATAATAGCACCTGTTAGTGAAAAAATACCAAACCCATGTGGGTATTTCAGCAGACTGCAAAGAACACCACAATGCAGTAAAAGCCCTGCTCTCACTTGTCAAATCAAAACCTAACAGCCACAATTTATTTTTAATTTATGGACCCTTTGCTACAAGAAGCTGAACTAAAGAAGACTCTTCAGACAGCAGGCTTTTCATTTCACCCAAGGTAAGAGACAGCAAAAGCTCTGAAATGTCAACATTTTTTTTTGTCCTTAGAACAAAGCAAGGAATTCATCCTCTGTTTTTTTTTTTTTTTTTTTTTTTTTTTTATCTAAATCATGCTCCTTTCTACTAACTCCAAGTCCATCTGAAAGAACAGTCCTAGAAAATTATCAATCTTTATGTGTACTTGAAGAAAAAAGTCTCTCATAAGCCTACAAACCGTACTCCTCAGCGGCAGCAGAGTGAAGAGGCTGTGGTTTTTACTATCACCAAGGTCCCAAGAAATATACTGTTTCTTTTTGACCCTCTGATCTCCAGACTAGTTTCAAAATCCACCAAAAGATCTCCAGAAATCACCTGCCTCTTTTCTTACAGTCCCATCAAAAAAAATCCAGATCCATTCATTTTTCACAGAAGATCACTTTCTAAAGCCTTTCTAAAATTCATAGAGAACTTCAGTGACTCAGAAGAAAAATTTTAGAGGCTAACTGTTTCTGTCTTACACACATTTATGGGTGACTCAATCAAGACAGGGAGCAAGGAGGACAGTATCGCATTTTGAATATTCTTGAAGTGACTTCAACAGTCCATTAATCTTAAGGTAGAAGGAAATTGCTCTTTTACAGGACAGCAAAATTTTATTTTCTTACCGAAATATTCATCATAATCACACATTCCGCTGAGAACTATCTGCAGAAAATTCTTTAATTTTTTATTTATTTTTTTTTTTTCCCCATCAGTTTAACATTTGATAAAGAAGGTGGCAGAACTTGGTTCAGTGAGTGAAAGCTTAGGTCTAATGAAGGCTTTTTTTTTCCAGTTACCACATATGAAAAAGCAGTAGAGTTAAGCCAGTGTCACTCAGTAATATTAAGGAAACATACTTTAATAAACTCTTGAAGTTAAATAATCAACTAAATTTGAAACTTAGGCACTACATCTAGGGAGGGAGGACAGAAAGAGAGCTGTTTAACACTCCCATGATACATTTTTGCAAACAGTATTTTCACAACAGCAGTCCAAATGGGATCAGTTTTGAGTCCACTAACTCAGAAGTATCTTTCCCAGTGAATTTAGGAATTGCAGGAAACCACCTTTCTCCATTTCAGGTATAACCTGTTTTGTGACCAGTATGACAGATTGTGCTGAGATGAGGCAAAATTAATCTCTGAAAGGGAGCCTATGCCATGGAGTCATTGTCATTTCATGAACTGCCTATCATTTTTCTACTTTTTTGCAACAGACTGACAGCTTGAATAAAGAAACAATTTTGGAAAACCAAAGACTTCTGCAACAAGGAGGTCACGGATAGCTAAGGGAGTGCCATGGGAATCTTCTGCAACAGGTCTGGCAGCAATGAATAATGACAGCTTGTTCAAGGGCCACTCTGGCCACTGTCAATGGGATGGCAAGATTATGCAAGGCAAAGGCCAGAGACTGACTCCATCTGCCAGCAGCCTAGCAGAATTAATTCCCAGCACATGAGTCCCTGAAATATGGATCAGCTCCACATCTCTCTGAGACTCTGTTGATGTTATTTCATTTGGATTTGCACAATGAACAGAGGTAAAGCACTCAAAGTTTGGAACACCTTTACTCTAGCTCCAATTATACTGTTTTACCAGCAGTGTAGGAGAGCATGATTCAAAAAGATTTAAGATTAGAGTAAAAAGAGGAAAGTGAAACTAAACACAATCCTACACAATCCTAGGCTTCAGAGCTTAATAGTTTTTTACTCCCTTACCTTCACTCACGAAGGTAACATAGTTCTGGAGTTAAGGATCAACAGTGTTACCCTATTTTGCAAATAGTACCGTCAGTTATAACTCTTATACTAGAAGTCTGGCACTCTAGCACCTCAGCATCCACCTTACCTCCCACCACCTCCAGGGTCTGCTTTTACCTCCTCCCCATCCCTTCCTCCTACACTGCTTCTTGTCTAAGAGTATTTCTGCTTCAACAACTTGCATCTCACCCACCACCACCACCTTCTGGCAAACAGGCTTTGGCTGCAGTATCCCAGGTGAGTTTCCTGAGATGTAACAACCCAGATGTACAAAGGCCTCACTCTTGGCCCCTCCAAGCCTGGATGCCCCCTCACCACTCTCAGCCAAAACTGCCAACGCTCTACTACAGCAAACACAACAGAAAAACAAGCTCTCCCCCGCCGCCAACACTAGGGCAAATCACACAAACAAAAACGCAGACCACAACAGCACAGTCCTCTAAAAACAGGCCCCACACACCCACTAATTCAGACAGACTCAGAACCAAGCCTAGAAAGAAAAGCAAAGGACCCACAGGACTCAGCGCAGCTCCTCGCCGCGCAGCTCCCCGCCTCTTCTTTCTCGCCCCAACCGGCTTCAGCAACTGCTCCCACGGCCCCGCCCCCACCCTGAGACCGCCCTCCAATGCCCCGCCCCCTGCGCATGCGCAGTCCCCGCCCATCGGGTGATGGCAGGAGCATCCCCTTCCTGCCCGAACAGCCCCGCTCCGGAAGGTTCTGTGGGTGGCCCAGCCTGTGGCAGGGCAGTACTCGTCCCACAGAGTGAGCCTCTGCAGGGGCCCAAAATGAAGCTGATCATTGCCAGCCCAGCAGGAGAGGATTTACTGGGGTATGGCCGAAGAGCCCAGCCCTTCGCACATCTGCAGGATTTGTTCAGTTATGCTCAGTGGAAATGTGTGAGACGTTGTGTTGGTATTTTGCTCTTTATTTCACCAGGATGGTGGTAAGCAGTTTGTACATTGCTTTTGCGACATTTAAGGGAAGTCATTTTCACTGAAGTCACCCTGACATCAGCTTCTGTTATCGTTAAACCAGTCATGTTATTGATGAATATGTCTATACTTGTTGTTATACAGTATTCAAGTGCGATGTATCAGTTTTGACTACACACTCTCAATTCTCAGTAAGGAGTGAAAGTTACAGAGGCTGGTGGATTTTCTGATTGTTTGGCTAATACTTATCAAGAACAGAACAGATTTCCTCAGCTAGAAGAAAACAGCAAAGACTAGTTCATCCCATAGTCTCCCCAGAAGGTTCATCATTATAAATTACTTTGTTGACCCATGGCTCTGCTCAGCATCCTGTGCTTCAGTGAACCAAGCAATCAACAATAAATGCAGGTAAGGGGGGGCCATTCACAGCAAAATATTACTGCTGAACAAGCATACCATTTTATCATGATGCAGTTTGTTTCCCTTTCATTTTCTCTGCTGGATAAATTTTATTTTTTAAAGTCCTGGGCCACTGGGACTTTTCAGTTTTCAAACAAAAGCTTCTGGATTGAGGTTATATGGACATGGGTTGTATAGTTGTAGATATCTATATGCACTTGTTTATATGTGTTTACACATAAAAAAATTGTAGCTGTAGTTCCCATGGATGTTACATCCTGGTATGTCAAATACAATTCTCCATCTAGATAATAAATAAAAAAATACATTGTTCACCTACTTATGACTGAATATAAATCATCCAGTATAATTCATTATGGGTCACTAAGCCCATGTGCAGTTTGGCAAAACAAAGCATGAGACCGGAGCACTTTATGTTGTAAAGGCAGTTGTAGAGGCAAAAGTCACATTAAATATATTTGTGTCATCATTGCAACATCTGAAGAGTACAAATAGATTTGCCTCAAATGAATGTTTTCAGTGCAGGGTTGAAATTAAGGCACCTAGAGAACTGAGCTGAATTCAGTTAAGTAATTTTTTTTTTCACAGTTAATTAAGGGGAATATTTTCTAGACAACTCTAATACTATCCTTGAATCATCCATTCTGTAATTGGCAGAATCATCAATATTCAAAGGAAATTCCAAGTAAGGAGAGAAGTCTTCCGGTTTTACTCTGAGTAATTTTTCATTTAAGTCACTAACTTGAGAAGCAAATACCGCATGATGAAAAAGAGGCATATCTATCCCTACATGGTTCCAATTTCTCAAATTTAGATTTTGAGTGTTTTCTTGGTTGATTTAATCTATTCTTACTTGTATGAAATGAATCTGGCATCTCAGGTGACATATATACATTAAAGACTGTTTCGCATCTTGAACATTTTAAGCTGTTGTAGAACATTTTCAACAGTGTTCCTGGACTTTCTGAATTTTATGAATTACACCTACAAGAATTGGGTTTACAGCCATTCTCCAAAAGCACAACACCTCTAGGACTATACACTTCCTGAAAAATAAAGGGAAGAAAGTGGGCAGAACTATCCATCGATGCAAAAGAATAACATGGAGATTTGTCAGAAAATATAGCATAGATAGAAAGATGGTGTTATATTCCTTTGGTCCTTACCAAGATAAACAATCCTATGTGTCTGGTTCATGTGAAAGAATTTATTTATTGTTTGAGAAAGAATTGTAAGATCAGACAGCAATAAAAATTAGGGCCTTTATTACATCCTGCTTTCCATTTCCTAAACAAGGAGTTCATTCTCAATTTATTTGGATTTTTTTGTTTGTTTGTTAAAAAATTGTTCAAACTTCTAAGATAAATTTTTTTTAGTATCTAATATTGTGAACAATAGTGCACAGTGATAGGCACAAGGAGCAGCACCTGTGTTCATGATGAAAAAAAGACAGTGAAGATACCTCAGTGTGGTACAAAATCACATATTTAAATTACTGGTGGCTTCACTACTTTAAAATATGATGGAATAGGTATAATTAAAAGTCATGGAAAATATGATGACAATGTATCATCTGACATATGGTACATTAACGAAAATGTTTATGCTGTTTTACACCAGTTTTCCTGGCTCAGAGGAAATAATCATCTTGGTTCTTGGAACACTGGAGGCAAATGATGGTTAGGGTCTGGTTTAAAAATAAGTAGACTGTGCATTAGAATTAGTGACTTAAGTCATTTAATCAGTCACATCGAATATTCACAATATTTTGGAGAAAAAAAATGAAATTTCCAGCATATACTGCATTTTATCTGAAATAAAACTAACACAGGTGGGTCTAATGTTTTTTGGCTGATTGAGATCTTGAAAGAAAATTCTGTAATAGGCTCAGTTATGTGTACATATATGCATCTATAATGGAACAGAGATTTAAGTGTCTTATAAAACAACACCTGTGTAGCTTATTTATGTTCAAGATAATATTAACAAGACAAGATTATTTGTTACATATGTTCTTGTTTTGTACACTGCTGTTCTCTTAAATCTCCATAACATGGCATGACTACACGTCACTATTAAGACAGGATGACAACAAAAATATAAGTGAGTTTTACAAAGCTCTGGTGGGGATTCGCTTCTCTATCCCTGAGGTAAGAGCTGTCTCTGAGTAAAACAAAGTCTTACTAGACTCCTATATCTCTTTTACATTGGTACACTGACAAAAAACATGAGTCACTGAAACTAGTATGAAAATAAGGTAAATTCAAATTTTATTTTTTAAGTAGAACATTGTGAAGTCTCCAAGTTCGACCACTAGTTGTAGTTTTGAACATAGTTTTTTTTCTAAAGATTCTGCTTTAAAGTCCATAAGACTTCAGATACTGTATTTCCAGATACATATTATCATTACTGAAAGTAGAGCACCTTATGCTAATCTTGAATTTACCTAGTTGACACATACTCAGAAAACATGGAACTGCAGCTAAATCCAAAATGGTTAAAGTGTCATCTACAATGAAAACATGTTACAGGGTGACCTAATTAAGGAATATGAGGAGGCGGGGCTCACCCTTTATGTCAATGACAAGATGGAGCACATGGAGCTCTGCCTGGGGATGTATGAGGAGCTGACAAAGAGTTTATGGCTCAGGATTAAAGGGAGGGCAGGGACAGGACACATTATAGTGGGGGTCTGTTACAGACCACATGACCAGGAAGACTGAGTGGATGAGACCCTCTATAGACAGATAGGAGCAGCCTCACGTTCACAAGCCCTGGTCCTCATGGGGGACTTCAACCACCCTGGTATCTGTTGGAGAGACGACATATCAGGGCATAAACAATCCAGGAGGTTCCTGGAATGCATTGATGATAGCTTTCTTCTCCATGTGATAGAAGAACCAATGAGGAGAAGTGTTATGCTGGACCTTGTTCTCACCAAAAAGGAGGGGCTGATGGGAAGTGTGAAACTCAAGGGCAGCCTCGTCTGAAGTGACCATGAGATGGTGCAGTTAAGATCCTTAAGGCAGTGAGGAGGGTGCACAGCAAGCTCTCTACCCTGGACTTCAGGAGAGCAGACTTTGGCCTCTTCAGAGATCTGCTTGGCAGAACAGCATGGGATAAAGACCTAGAGAGAAGAGGGGCCCAAGAAAGTCGGTTTATATTGAAGGATCCCCTCCTCCAAGCTCAGGAGCGATGCATTCCAACAAAGAGGAAGTCGGACAAAAACTCCAGGAGGCCTGCATTGATGAACAAGGAGCTCCTGAACAAGTTCAAATACAAAAAGTTAGCCTACAGAACGTTGAAGCAAGGACAGGTAGCCTAGGAGGAATACAGAGAAACTGTCCAAGTAACCAGGGATCATGTTAGGAAGGCCAAAGCCCTGATAGAATTAAATCTGACGAGGGACATCAAGAGCAACAAGAAGAGCTTCTATAGGTGCATTGGTAAAAAAAGGAAGACTAGGGAAAATGTGGGTCCTCTCTGGAAGGAAACGTGAGACCTGGTTACCTAGGATATGGAGAAGGCTGAGGTACTCGGTGACTTTTTTGCCTCAGTCTTCACCATCAAGGGCTCCAGCCACACCACCCAAGACACATAAAGCAAATGCAGGGACTGGGAGAATGAAGAATTGCCCACTGTACGAGAAGATCAGGTTAAAGACCATCTAAGGAACCTGAAGGTGCACAAGTCTATGGGATCTGATGAAATAAATGCATCTGCGGGTCCTGAGGGAACTAGTGAATGAAGTGGCTAAGCCACTATCCATCAAGAAGTTGTGGCAGTCCAGTGAAGTTCCCACTGGCTGGAAAGGGGGAAACATAACCCCCATTTTTAAAAAGGGAGAAAGGGAAGACCCCTGGGACTGCAGGCCAATCAGTCTCACGTCTGTGCCCAGCAAGATCATGGAGAGAATCCTCTTAGAAACTATTCTAGGACACATGGAAAATAAGGAGGTGATTGGTGACAGCCAATATGGCTTCACTAAGAGCAAATTGTGCCTGAGGAATTTGATGGTCTTCTGCTACAGGGTTACAGCATTGCTGGATAAGGGAAGAGCAACTGATTTCATCTACCTGGATTTGTGTAAATCATTTGACGCTGTCCCACACAATATCCTTGTCTTGAAATTGGAGACATGGGGTTTGACAGATGGACTACTTGGTGGAGAAGGAATTGGCTGGATGGTCGCACTCAAAGAGTTGCAGTCAATGGATCAATGTCCAAGTAAAGGACAATGACGAATGGTGTTCCTCAGCGGTTGGTATTGGGACCAGTGCTGTTTTACATCTTTGTCTGAGACATGAACAGTGGGACTGAGTGCACTCTCAGCAAGTTTTCAAATGGCACCAAGCTGTGTGGTGTGGTTGACATGCTGGAGGGAAGGGATGCCACCCAGAGGGACCTTGACAGGCTTGAGAGGTGAACCCATGCGTACCTCATAAAGTTCAACAAGGCCACGTGCAACATCTTGCACACCGGTTGAGGCAATCCCATGCACAAATACAGGCTGAGCGATGAGTGGATTAAGAGTAGCCCTCAGAGAAGGACTTGGGGTATTAGTGGATGGAAAACTGACTATGAGCCAGCAATGTGTGTTTGCAGCCCAGAAAGGCAACCATCTCCTTCACTGCATCAAGAGAAATGTGGCCAGCAGGTCGAGGGAGGGGATTCTCCCCTTCGACTCTGTTCTCGTGAGACCCCACCTGCAGTACTGTGTCCAGGTCCAGCTCTGGGGGCCCCCAACATAAAAAGGACATGGACCTGTTGGGAGTGAGTCCAGAGGAAGGCCACAAAGATGATCAGGGTGCTGGAGCACCTCCCTTTTTAGGACAGGCTGAGAGAGTTGGGATTATTCAGCCTGGAGAAGGGAAGGCTGTGAGAAGACCTTATAGCGGCCTTCGAGTACTCAAAGGGGGCCTACAGGAAAGATGGGGAGGGACTCTTTATCAGGGATTGTGGTGATAGGATGAGGGGTAACAGTTTTAAACTGAAAGAAGGTAGATTTAGATTAGGTATAAGGGAAAAATTCTTTCCTGTGAGGTTGGTGGGACCCTGGAACAGGTTGCCCAGAGAATCTGTAGATTCCTCTCCCTGAAAATGTTCAAGACCAGGTTGGACGAGGCAACCTGATCTAGTGGAAGGTGTCCCTGCCTATGGCAGGGGAATTGGAATTAGATGATCTCTAATGTTCCTTCCAATCCAAACCATTCTATGATTCTATAATTTAATTTAATACCCAAGTTCAATGTTTATGAAAGGGTACTGAAAATGAACAAATTCATAACCAGAGTAAACTCTTACAAAAGGCAGAAGAATTGAGAAGAGAAACAGATCATAACATTTTCCATCCACATGAAACATTTATCTAATTGATGTATAGAGTACCTAACACTTTAGTGTCTAGAGGCTCATCTCAAAAAAAAAAAAAAAAGCCAAAAAACCCTCAAACAAATCCACAAAAACCAAAATAAAACCCCCAAAGAGTTCAACAATTCTTATCCCAAAAATTAAGAAATTCCATATTGCTACAGACTGGAGTAGTTGACCCTATGTTCTTTTCTATGTTCTTCTTTTCCTGTCCTACCCACTCTGCCCCTCCCTCAAAAGAAAAAAAAGAAAAAGAAAAAAAGAAAAAAAGACAGAAATCTCTTTCCAAAAAAAAGATAACTGAGATAACCTGAGATAAGTGATACAGACTGAGAAACTAAATTAAATAAAAAAAAAAAAAAGAGGAAACTAAATTTACATCAGGACACTAGCAACTTTCTGGTCCTTGGTACAGGAGACTTTTGAATATTTTTTTATTTTAAAATAAGTATCTTCAGCAGAGATCTCTTCAAGCTGATTTTGCAGTATACCATCCAAGAAAATACCAATGCTTTTCAGCACAATTTCTAGTCTTGCAACATGGTGTAATATCTATGGCTGGTTTCTCAATATAATGCAGCCATGTCATGCAGTAGAAACAAAGTATCGGTCCACAAGAGATCCAAATACCATACAGGCTGAAATAACTGACACGTCTGTGTAAGGTAATTCATGACAAACTAATTTTTAATTCTTCAACATGATTTTTGTTCTTTGTTTTTACTTTCAGATACATACATACTTATATTCTATTATATATATGCAATATTTTCACATACTGTACAGCATTTCTATCTGTATTTTAGCGTAGATCTAAAGCTTCTCCAGATATCCTATGAAAGTAAAGATGATGAACAGTTAGAGAAGTAGGAAAATTGTAGCGATATTTCTGGGATTTGCATAGCCAGTAAGATTGGACTTTGAATTACTGTCTGAAAATTATTTATGGCTGAAGCATTCAATGATTCCTCTTGGGAATGTTAAACCATGACAGAGTCAAAGAAAATACATGAAGGTAAACCAGAGTGGAGAATTATAGTATGTCATTTATTTCTTGGTAACTGTCTATATACATACTCTTATGCAAAGATTTAAACGAAGTTCTGAAAGATACCTCTCCTCAATGTAAGGTTTAAACTGTTTTGCATGATAAAAGCTTGTGGGTGAGTTATTCCTGATATCCTGTAATCCCTGACATTAATTATTAATTTCTCCCACATACCAGTGTGTATCAACCACACAAACTGACATCAGTTCTTGCAGTGGATCTTCTCCAAAGTTTTCGCAGAAATGCTTAGTTATGAAAGCAGGTGAAGAAGTTCATAGGTTTCATATATAATATTTATGAACAAAAGAAACTGGTAGAAACTTAAATGCCTAAGAGAATTACATAACCATGAAACTAAGGATTTAATAACTCAAGGTTTTTTGTTGTTTTGTTTTAAATTGATATGTAATATAGTTAGATAAGATTTTTACATACTGTTTTTTCAATATATTTTTTTAATATACAATTTTTTAAGTCTTGATATAAATCTAGATATAATTCTTTACATTATTAAGAAATTTTATATGTCCCAGGCATGCTGCATTTTCTGCACTTGGGCAAGACATTGAAAAGATGAACTAGGGTGGGGAGAAGGTCGCACCTTATTTTGGAGGCAGGGGCTGTGTGTGTGTATAATTATCTAGTTGTTCCCCAGAAAAATGAAGTCACTTTACTGTGCTGTCTTAGAGCAAGGTACAACTTTGGTTTGAACAATTTTCCTCAACAGCATGAAAATAACTTGTGAAAAGATCTACTAATTATATCCCTGCACCATTTCACTGATGCTGTCTTCCTGGTCCCATGTATCTGGGAGTTAGTTGGGTCAGGTAGCTGGTAAGCACTTGTCCAAGGTCTTAGATATATTGTGACAGTCAAAAAATACATGGATATGAAATTTAAAAGGGACATATCTATCCCCATAGTGGTCTCTCTGACCTTCAAAGTAATGTCTGCATGACATATCTGCTTGGAGGAGCTTCTGGCCATGTAATCCAGGAATGATTTTCCTTTTCTAATGGATACAGTAGAGCTTTCAAGCTTTACTCCAGCTTTGCTAGTGATAAGCAGCTTCATAACAGCTATTAACTCTTGCCACTAATACTCATTTTATTGGTTTTATTGGATGTTTTATTGGTTTTATTAGATGTTTAATTGCGATTTCATTTAAGAAAATAATTCAAAAGCAGGTTTCCCATACAGTATTGAGAAGGTATAGTCTGTTAAAGTTAAGTGTCAAAAATATGAAGGATATATGTATATTATTTAATCTAACTCAAGAAAATGCACCAGAAGCAGGAATTGTCAGATGATGTAAAAAAAGCCCAAAAATGTTAATGTCTATTCACTTTCACTTAAGTTACATGTTTTCCTGTGCTTGTGTACAAACCAATGAGTTTGTTCCTATTTCCAGTTGAAAGTTACAGCATTGATTTGAAAACTGTCCTTACATATATCAACACAGCTGTGCTGCATAGAACTAAGAACTATTGATGGGTCTTAGGAAGCAAGGAAGAGCAAAGCACTACTATGTGTTCTTAGTAGTTTTTAGAACTCAGTGAAGTCTATGTACCCCTGTGAAAAACAGATATATAGAACAATTAAAAGTAAGATAATATATTGTTTTTTTTCTTTCTGGCATACATAAATTCAATAAGCTCCAAAATAATCATACTGTCATTGTTAAATATCCTGGGCGACAAAGAACTGTTATTACTGATTACTGCACAGTATTAAGAACAAACCTACTGTTTCACTATGTTCAGGGAAAAATCTTGTTACAATAGTTTCTAACAGTTAATTGTGCTCACCTTTGAAATCTTGCCCAAAGGTCAATTTGTGGGGTTTTTGGTGTAGGGGTTTTTTTGGTGGTTTTTTTTTGCTGTTTAATATCTGACAACTGGAGGGAGGAAAAAAATGTCAGAGTCCCATCTTCTAAATCAGTTACAAAGATTTCTAGGGGAAAAAAGAGGAAGATGTATAAATAATTAAGATGTTGCCATAGCTTTGATACTACTGTAAGCACAGTAGTTTTCAGTGTTACAAATCTGCCAGAGAAGGACAATGAGATACTTCTCACCATCAGCTGCTCTGCAGGACATTGTTCACTTATTTTATACTCCACAGACCAGTGTTAATGATTGCTGTTCAGAGAAAGATTTGTCCATGCCTTGTTCCAGAGCCAAACATAATCAGTGTTTTGCAAAGCAAAAGCACTTTTGGCTCAGTACTAAATATTTTGAAACTCAAGTAAACGCCCAAATTTTAAGAGCTTTTCTCCAAACTGTACAGCGTGCTTCAATGGTATTTTGTTGCCTGCTGAGCAACAAAGCCTTTCTGCTATCTCACTGCATTAAAGCAGATTATGTTAACCAAATACTCTCAATATCAGGCAAAATAACATTTTTCTCTTATGATCCTGGCATCTGATGACCTGATGATCTGCATTTCTTGGTGGCACCTTCCTCAAAACTTGTAGCCTAAAGTGGCTTCAGTTCACAAGTGATAAACCCCTTTTTTCTGTGGAACACAGAGAATAAGGTTGGGTTCTACATGGCTGTATTGTTAAAAATTGCAAATTCACTATAATGGGTGTATATATATCTGTGTGGAATACAGACAGTAAAGGATAAGCTTAAATATAGGTAGATGTAGAGATATATGCATGTCATACATTTAAGTTTAACCCAGAGTTTGTATGCAAATATGAGGAAGCTGCAGGTTGTTCATTCAATGCAAGTTACATAAACAGGAGTTGGGAAAGATCCCCATTTGCTAAGTTAAGTTATGTTTTCCAGTAAAACAATTAAGAGGAGGAGGTTTTGCTTTTTATTACATTGTGATGTGTGTTTTAGTTTGTGCTGTTACTATTTGTCTTTAAAATGTTTGACAATACATACATGAATTGCTTTTATAAACTTCTCTACTTCTAACATCTAGACATATGAATGATTCCCCGCATATATTATAGAAAAGCATGAGACAGGAAAAAAAATATTATTAGACTACGTGTCTGAAGAATTGGTTTTTATCAATCTTTAAACATTCGTCAGACAAATGATTTATTCATGCTTAATAGAGCATCCCAGACTGTTGCAGGTTTCATTCTGAAGTTTGAGTGGTTTCTGTTTGCCATAATAATACTTTACATTTATACGACAATTTTCATTCAAAGTATTTCAAAGTGCTTTGCATAGTGTATGTATACAAGGGATAAATTAGCCAACCAGTAAATTAGAGTTACCTCTAGAGTGAAGCTCTGCAGAAACTTTGTGGCAAGGATCTTGTATGGGTCTAATTTTTATTTTTTTAATGAAATTTCATTGATTTCAAGGAAGCAGAGCATACAATTTAATTAAACTGTGTTTTATAGAGGAGAAAAGAGTCTAACATCTAGGGCACTTGAGTCCAACCAAGAAGTGGTCTGTTACTTGTTTCTGCCACAGACCTCCTGTTATCTTCAGGCAATTTGCTTAGTCTAATTTGGGCCTTAAATACAGTCAAGATAAATAATAATTATACGAGCTCAGCTTTGGTGACTGTTCATGTACACAGTTCATTACTTGAAATGCAAGCGAATCACAGTTAACTTTAGCCACCTTTTGGCAATGAAAAAGCCCTCTTCCACTGACAGTAAGCTAATTTGTATGATTCTGTATTTGCTATGTGCTACTAACATAGTTACTGAAGATCATCTGCCATGAGTCTGAACCATCAGTTATGTATCTCAGAGATAATACTTGGTTTATTCCAGGTTTTCACAATTTCGATTATATTGCATGAACCTCAAACTAACGCTGTTTCCCTGTCTATGCAGCAGGAAACACAGTGTCTTCAGATCCTGGTTGGAATTTCTAGGTGCTGTTTAACAGAACAAAGCTCTTTCTTGCATGTTACAAGATCGTTGCTATAAGTATGTGCATAAATTGAGAGACTATTCAGATCTGTAGTAAAACCAAAAAATGACACTATTTTTTAGCTTAAAAAAAATATCAAGCTTGGCCAGATTATTCTACTATGTCATGGATGTAGAGCACCACGAAGGGTGTCAGTCCTTTTTTTATTTTCTTTTTTTCTTGAATGGAGCTAGTAGTATTGGAATCTCTCCAAGTTAAACAGTATAAAGCAGCAAGTTGGTCAGGGTGGGTAAAGACATTAAAACATGTGATATCAAGATTGGCACGACTAAATACATTCTTCAAAACTAGAACAGGTAGACAACTATTTTGCATGTCTTTCGACACTCATGTTTCTCCTGGCCTCACCTCAGCATTCTGATGTAGTGCTTGCAACCACCTTTCTGTGCTTTACAACAAATCTATTACTTTTTCTTAATCTGCATTAGGCTATTCAGTAGTTATTTCTAACCCCCACAAGGAATAGTACAAACTTCATAACTCATTTCAGGTACAGTGGTACAATGAATTTACAGGAGCTACTAAAGGCCTAATAGGCAGAACAAAGGATGTTAGAATTTAGTCCACAGTAACTTCAGTGCAGCTGCTCACATGAGTAAATGTTTGCAAAACTGAACCTACCTTCCTCATTTTGTGCAATGAACAGTCATCCAAAAATCCTCATGACATACTCTGCCCTTCTGAAAGAAAGCTGTGCAAGTGAAGAGTATGTCTGTTTTACATACTTGTTTCCTGTCAGTACAATATAACTACTAACAGGATAACATTTTTTTCAATGCCAGCTGCACTGTTGGTCACAGTTACTAGAATAAGTAAATTTAAGCATTTTGGACATTAGTGGTGCTTCATATTCAGTCTGATCAGACTGTTAACTTGACTTAGTAACACCAGAGTTTACTTCAAAGTATTGTGTTCTTGCTGAACATGTTCTCTGTTTCTCCTTTACAGGACACAAGATAACTTCAAAACATAACCATCTAACTAGCAGTAGAAGAACTATTCTCTTTTAATTATCTGCATAAAAATACCCCACCCCACCCCACCCCCCAAAAAAAAGCAATAAAGCTTTTTAGTTGCTCTGTATTATTAAAATGGTCTACACCCAGAATAAATTCATTCAAGCAGGACTTTTTTTGGTAGAGTCTAGTAACCAGCTGTATCTGTTTAATGCAGCTTGCTGTGTGATATCATAGGAGGAAAGAGCCCCCTAATGGCTTCAAGTTATCTAGGAAAATAAAAAATAAATTTCACTTTCTGCGAGATCAAACTGGAAAGCAAAATTAGTTTCAAAAAGGCCAGATTAGTCTTCCTGAGAAAAAGGTGATACAACTGAATCAGTTTAAAGCGTGGCAAAAGGTCCAGATTAACAACATTGTAGACTTGAAAGAAAATACACAGTTTATAATACGTAATCTCTTAAAATCTTTCTGATTTGAGTTTTTTTCAGCTATTTTTTTTCTGAATTTGACAAAATAAGATGCTTACTCTGTGATTTTTTAATGTGGAAATGAATAACATATTTACTGAGTAAAAGCTTAACTAATTGTGCTTCTGATTTTCTTTTGTTTTTGTTTCTTTTTTTTTTTTTTTTAATGTTCAAATGGAATATTCCCTTTGCAAAAATAATTATTTTTTAGCATTATTTGGAGTTTCAATGTTAGGATGTAACCTGAATAGTAACAGATACTAAGCTGGAGGGAATTATATCACTGTCTTTGAAGTCACAGAATTAGCATGATTTTATTTCCAATCACAAAATTATAAGGTATATTTAAAGAGAGAGTTGAATAAGAGCTGTAAGAAAGCTGTAAGGATTATTTTTGCAAGTCAAACTGCAAGTGAAATATTTTGAGACAGGCCTTAAGTTTTATAAGGATATAAAGTGAATTAGGCATCCAGTTATCTAAGTTCCTTATAAAATTCTGTCTACGTTTGGTAGATCTAACTCTCAATGCCCAGGTCTTTGTCTCACTGTTAAAAATTTCAGTCAGTTAATTAAAATGTAAAGGGTTTCTCTCCATTATTTATGGTCAGATTCTGACACCTGACTCCATAGTCAATGTATGCAGTCCTCACCTCTGGCAGTATTTTATGGAGTAAAATACAACTCACTGAAAACTAAGGTGGCAAAATGTGCCCTCAACTGATTTTCTTGCTACCTGGAAAGAATTTCAGAAGGAAACATTGAAATTGCTGACACGGATCAATTTTGTATATTGAAAACAACATAGACATTTTTTGCAGAGAAAATACAAAGAAATAAACCAGATGTTATAGCTTAAGTAAGCCTTTGGTTTTGGTCATCAGTTTACTTCTTGTTTTGCCGGTGCTTATTTATATAATACATTGTAGAAGATGAAGCTGTCTCTTGAGCCTTGTATATTTTGTTCATGTGGTCACTTAGGCACCCCTTCAAATGGCTGTTAGTTTTAAAAAAATATATATGCCTAAAGTCCCCAACATTTATAATGTATTTTACAAATTATAAACAATAATTTTGGTAACTGTGGGAATTTCACTTCACATTTGGGATTTTGGGACATCATCAAGTATTTGAATATGGTGCTTTATAGACATTTATAAAATATATCTTGGTAGAGGAAGAGAAGAAAGTCCTTTTCTGTGTTTTGATGTTTTGTCATTTCAGAAAATGGATTACAGTTAGGTGCATAGCCTAGCAGCATTAGCCTGCTATAGGCAGTTTCTTAACTGGACAAAACATTGGAAAGTTGTACTTGGCTGGGTGAAAATCTGCTTAAATGCTTGGATTAATAGACTGATGCCTCTACTTCACTTGGAGTAATCACAATAGCTGACATATGAAAAATTCCTTTCAGTTTGGAGCAAGGAGCAGAGTGCACAAACTGATGATGAAGGTGGTGCAGATTATCACAGCTGGAAGGAATGTGTTACTGAAGAAGTGACAGTGCTGTCTTCTTAGCGTTATGCTCCCATGGACTGTAAAACCCAAGTCAGTCAACTTCCTGACTTGCTACACAACAAAATGCTGTGTTATTTCAGTTTTAACCTATCACCTTCAAAATCACAGCAACCTATCACAACCTGTCAACTATCACAGCAAAACCATTTCCAGAACAGCCAAGGGAAATATGTAAAAGTTTATGTAAAGCTAGGCAGTTAGGAGACAGTAGTGTCAGTGTCACATCAAAACAAGCAATCAGTCCATGGGATGGCAGCTTCAAACATGCAGCACAACATAATAGAACATCCTAGGTTTCATATTTCAGTTCATAAGCCTTGATCTTCACTTTGCAGGCAGAATGTTAGCAATAACTACTGTATCTATAAAAAGATGGCAGTCTAATGCCATATTATTTAAGGCAGATCATGTTTGCTCAGTAGAGGTAAGCTTGCAGTCAAAAGACAGGTACTGTTTCAAACTACTGACAAGCACTGAGAAATCCTCCAGGGAAATATTCTCTCTACCTAGCTTCACAACATGTACAATAATGAATTAATAATATGAGAGAGCTTGCGTATTATTATTAATCCAGACTGCTTAGCATGTGTGGGACAAGGTACATTAAAACATCACACAAGTAGTTAGAAATCATCTTTTCTGGATGCTTCATTGCCATTTACTTGAAGGGTTAAGCATGATAAATACAATGTAAAAAACATATCCTGTTCTTAATTGTCTTTGGGCGTACATAATATTTGATACGTATCATCTGTGAGTGAAAGAATTTGAGTGCAATAAACGTATTCTGTAAACAGATGCCAAAGCTGGTATTTAACATGCAAGATACAAAAAGAATAATTGCTTTTTAGCTGCTCAGAAAAGCAAAGGATAATTTTCTTACCTGGAAGATCAAACTCTGTATATCATCAGTATTATGTGAGCTAAGGGGACAGGATTAATTTTTGTCTTCTGTAATAAGCCTTTCTTCAGAGATGCAGAACATAAGAGATGTAATTATAAGTAAAACAAACTATTCCAACGTCCAGTCTCTCATCAATTGCACTGGTTTAGAGCTGGAATCCTCTTGCAAATGGAAAAATGTAGCTCAGCAAATTGTCCACTGAAGGAGCTCGATATCAGTGTTATCAGGCACCAGCAGTCACATACTGATGCTACAGTGTGTATAGTCTCCCTCTATTGCGCGTTTCTCTCGCTTGCTCTCCCTCTCTCTCACCCTGACGCTCACTCAGTTCTGAGTCTGAGCTCCTTCTGCTGCTGTATAATCAATCTAGCCTGTCTGAATCTAATAGGCCTCTATTTAACCAGCCAATCAATAGCACAGATTCCGCTGCTGCTCCCCAGGGTCTTTTCCAGGAGTGGTACAAACAATAAGAGTTTGGCCAGCAGTTTAACCAAGTATTTTTCATTATTTTGTCTCCCTTAAAGAAAAATTGTTTAGGAGATCCCAGGTTCAAAGCTATCTTTCTCTGTGTTTTTTCATGAGTTATATAAACATGTACATTGCACTGCAGTAACATTCTGAACACTTTTACATTTTTACCCATTCTATGTGTTTTAGAATACATATTAAAAAAAAATAAAAAAGAAAGAAAAGAAAAAGCACACACACTCTCCCCACCCCCAATCTAGAAATGAACCTGCATGGTAAGTCTCAGGCTTTGTGTTCTGAAAAATCCAGTAGCAAGTTTTGTAACTTAGACCTGTTTATGGCAAGTGTGGAAATTAAGCATAAACCAAGAAGCAGGAGAATTATGCTTCACAGACTGTGCTTCTAACACCTGTCATCTTGCACTGTCTTCTTTCCTACACTGTTTATGTTTCAGCTTGTATGACTTTTTTTTTTTTTTTTAAAGAATTTTTCTGTATGGAAATAACATAGATTCAGATACAGGAGGAATTGGAGATACAATATCCATTCAGCAACAGATTTACATAGGACAGCTTTTTCTGCTAAAACAGTGATCAGAACTAACTGACAGTTAGCAACAAGTAGCTGTTGTACTTGAAAAGAATACCCTATCTTGTACTGCACTGCATTCCCCACGTATGCGAGCAATAGATTGTCCTTTAGTAGCTAAAAACAAAATTTCAGGATGGATATTGTGAAAAGTGAGTAATTTTATAACAGACTGACATTCTTTTTCCTTTTTTTTTTTTTTTTTTTTTTTTTAATTAGGGGCACTAAATCATAAGAACATTGATTTGCAACCTGATCATTCTTGTTGCAGTTCAAGATTATGAACCAACTTTCATGCTGAAGCAAACTGTGGGAAAGTACCTACCATACTCCTGAGTCCAGAAGGTAGGTTTGTTTCATCAGGTACAGGTGCTTCCACTTTGCAGCATATTGATGCTATTATATTGCTGTTCTATCATTTGAAACAGTAACTGTAACTAAAGAACACCATGAGTACAATGCATACAGTGGTTTTCTAGAGAACATACTGTCTGATTCTTGGTGGTGCCCTCATATGTGATTCTTGCAGAAATTCATCTGATTGCTGACAAAGAATCCAGAAACAAAATGAGAGCTTTGATTTTCTGCCTCTTCAGTGTTTGCACTGTCCATCACTCTAAGGATCTCTCAACACATTCATTGCATTAAGACCTTGTGCTTGGGATCCTCTCCTGAGAACTGGAACTTGCAGTCCAACTGTTTATTCCATGGCTAAAATTGTGTCCTTAGAGAGTCAGCATAGGTCAAACTTCTTACTGAAGTATGAACACTGTAGTCTAACATCAGAATCTGACATCAACACATAAGCAAGTAGGTATACTGATAATTGAAATAAAGTTTCTTGTGACAACCTGAATGATAAGAGTTTCTACTTGACTTACAGGATTCCTTGTGTAGGGTCTTAGGTGTGGTCAAAAAGGGTTGTTCCTTTACAGTCCCTTTATCAGAAAATCCCCCATTAAACATATTTACAGAGACCTGTCAGACAGTTTTTGGTCTACATAACCTACCTAGCAATCTAGAATTCTTGGATAAACACAAGCTAGTGCTACCAAGTCATCAATTTTATGTTATTAGTCTCTTGAAAATTCTAGTCAAAGACTGAAAGGGAAGACAGGAGGAAGAAAAAGATCCACTATTAAACTGAAGTTTGCAGCACAAGAAAGAAATATATTGTGTTCATAAACAATAAGGGAAACCTCTAAGCCTATTCAGACATACAGAGCTATCAGGAAAACATTTGTTTAGCATGAGTGTTTGCACAAGAATATGCGTAAGGTCATATAAGGACAGAAAATAACAGTACATTTATGCACTTGAATCTGTTTCAATGCACATACAAAAAGAATTTGAGGGAAAAAACAGTGAAGTCACAGTATCCACAACAAGTTCAGCTCATCCATTCTTAATGTGAAATATCACATTATCAACTACTGATCTATGATTCCTCAGTTGCATGCGGAATACCTCATTAATTACAGCTTACAAAACACATTTAACATGTCTCAAGTGTTTTGAGTGGTGTGGATCAGTTAAGTGATGTTTGTGGATAGACAAAAAGATTAAAATGAGTAAATAAAAATGAAATTTGATAGACTTATGGTTGTACAATTGTATGAGCGAAGATCTGGTAGTGAAAGTGTGTAAGGCCTGTATATAGTCCTATATGTTAGAAAAAGAGCAATTATGTTGGATGGTGTTCTGCCCTTGGCGGGACGGTGGGAGCAGGGAGAGGTAAGGCAGTGCAAAGTTCATTCCGTATTTCTGTGAGAAAGGCCCAGTAGCAAATGGTGTAAGGTAATAGCTGTTTTAATAAGAGAGAATAAAGGGGACTACAGATAGAGAGTAAATCTTATATCCCTCATATTCTGGCAGCCATTCTTTTGTGCAACACAGACCATGGGTGGACTTTCCTACAGCATGCTGTGCAGATCCCATCCATGGAGAGGTTCTTTTCTCCCTCCCATGCTGCTGAGCCCTTTATTTTTTGTAACAAACAGAACACCTCCTGAAAGGCTGGGATGTTACGTCTGTCATAACACCCACCAGCACAGCACAGGCTGACACGGGGCATGTCAACAGGTCCCTTAAAGCAGCTGCTCATGCTAACATATGGCCTATTCAAGCCCTAAGCACGGGGCCCAGCACAGCAGGCATGGCTTGTCCAGAGTCACTAGCAATGTGGAATACAATGTCTTCCATAAGGCTCCCAATACAGATGGGAAGAATGCTGTTGCAGAATTTGGAGTGGAAGGAGCTCACTTTCCAAATGCCATTCTGAAATTTTTCTTCCTGATAAAGTTCCAACTTATTTCTGCATATCTTCTTTCCACATAACTACCAAACAGTAGTTTTATGTGAAGTACTCTTACAAAATCATATGTTGTGCAGTTTGGTATTTTCGAGTTTGTTTTTTGATTTTCAGCGGAAGGCAGGACCGTCAAGGTCACATTTTTAAAAGGAGTATGGCTGTGTAAATCTCTCTAACTGGCCTTTTAAACACTGAATTAATGATTGAAAAAATATTTACTGAAATTTTACTTGTAGTTTGAAAATACAAACGTTGACATGCAGTTGTCTACAGGGTAGCTTTAGATGCAGCATATGCTGTATGGAACTTGTGTGTACTAGAACACATTTGTATTGAATATATATGGAAATATCTCTTTGTCTGTAGTGGAGTATGATAAATCTTTTTTAAGAATGTATAGATACAACATATTACAGCATGATGATTTAGGACTGCACAAATGTATCTTCAGTGGATAATATAAATAGTTGCTATCTAGATAAATAAATATTTAATACTGCAGTGTTTAATATTGCGACCAGTGTTTAAGCCTGAAACATTGAAACATTGAGCTAAAGAATGTCAAAGTAATTTAAAATAAAATTAAAGTAAGAAGCCCTGGGCATTCACCTGTTTTTCATTTTTTTTTGCTTGTTTTGGGGAAAAAAATGTTTTGGGAAAAAAAAAAAGCAATTATGTCATAGAACATTTTTGTTTGCAAGTGCTGTGTTTTTATATATTATTAAGTGTAATTCTTCATGAGAAATTGTTTTTCACTGTTTCAGATTTAATTAACAAGAAAAAATAGATGTGCTTTCTACTTCATGATTCCAACAATAATCAAGGTAGTTCTGTAACCAAGTAATCAAAGGAAAGCCAGAATATGCAGCTCTGTAAGACTAAATCTTGCAAACATCTAATGATGGAATAACAGATATTGTGGATTCATAAAGGTGCCTTTGATGGATTCCCTCATGACAAAAATAAAAATAAAAGTCAGGGTTGTGCATTTTACTCCATTCTCTGAGAAGAATTAATTAAATGGGCTTTGTACATTGAACTTAAACACTGGTTATATTAAATATACAATTGCTAAGTGATATTCCACTGATATCGATATCGTTCAGGTTTCAAGTCCCACCAAGTCTTAACACATTCTTAAAATGCTCAGGCTATTCACATGCTTAAAATTCAGTAGTGCATACTCAGGTACACAATATAAAACCTAAAACATTATTTATATTTTTAATGATACTTAGGAAAAGTCTTTTTCTACAGATGGGGTACAAATATGTCTTTAAAATGTGTTTTAAATGCTTGAATGTAAATACAAGCATACTGAAGATAGATTTTGTCAATTTTATTTCATTTTTCCTTAGAAGGATCCTCTTTCAGATCCTGAATGTCTTGTTTGGGAAAGAAAGCAAGATACAGGCTATGAGAGATAAACAAGATAACACATAGTTTCTTGTGTTCCATATAGTATTTCTCATTATTTCTCATAGAGTAGGTAAATATGTTACAATTTTTCTTGAAAGTTTTCTTTTTATTTCAAGCTATAGAAGCTAGTATTTAAGTTTTGTAGGTACTCAGTTCAGTTTCTGTAAACATGCTGGAGAATAAGAGAAGATAAATCTCTATTTATTAAAGACTTCGACTTTAGCCATGAAAGCTACGTATGCAAACCTGCTATAATGTCCATGAAACACAATATACCTTATTTTCTATCCACCTGAATATTTTAGTGAGCTTCAGGACTAACTGTTATAAAAATGCAAACTAACATAATTTAAATTATTTATTATCATCACTGTTAATATTTATTGCATTATAATATTTCTGGGTCAGACAATTTATTCTCTAGAAAAGGCAGTGGTACTCTATTGGTAGGGGGAAACATATGGTTACAAAACAAATTTTAATGTATAGCATTTCTAGGACTACATTTATCTTCTACTTCTCCATGCAAAGATCAGGATCATCCATTCCAACTTTAGAAATATTTCTCTTGGAACTTACCAGATCTACTTTAAATTCATATCTGTCTATGATGTATTTAACACAATAGGAATCGGTCTTTTTCACAGATTTCAGAGCATTGAAAGGGCCACAGTGTTGTTAGTAAATTAAATGGGCTGCACTAGCTTCAAGGTGAGCCAAAATGGAAAAGCTCACATCCATATGGCTAAATGTTTTTCTTCCTCGGAACACCATGGCCACATCTAAGCTACCTCTTGGAAATATTTGTGATAATTTCTGAGTTTTGCATAAGCCTTGCTTGGAAGAATTGGCCTGGGCCAAAACTTTTTTAGGCATTTAAAAATAGAGGCAATTACTGAATCAATTTATGCAAATTTCCTGAGTCCCAGTACAATACAATTAAAATTCTCTGAGTTTTTCAGAAAAAAAACCCAGAAAAAGTAATGACTGTATTTAAAAAGAATGGGATCTTCATGAAAATTCACACTTGCTATAGGGCCTTTATCTTCACAAATTAAATATTTGCATGGAGACCCAATTCTTACTGCAAATAGGTTCTGTTCCCTAAAACACTGGCAATAGTGAAAGTGACTTCAGTAACATATATACCACACTAAGATACGTTTAATCTAACAGTATGACCTTCAGCCACTGACTGCAGATCCCAGCATGCCAGCCACTTTTTGTTTGTTTGTTGGTTGGTTTTGGTTTTTTTAAGTTCAGAATGTTGTTAAAGGGCAAAAGGAAATGCTCTCTCCCCACATCAGTCTTTGCCCCATGTCTTGTCACCCCATGCTTGCACTTTAAAGCCTCTTAAGTCACCACTTCTCAAGGGCTCTGCTATCATACCAGGTTATCTTACATCATCATGGTGTGGTCATAAATACCAAATTCTAAACACAATAATGATTTCTTGCTATCATGCTTATAAAACTAAGGTTGCACTATACAAAGATAAGAAAAATAAATTAGCCATAGCCACCTTTTAAAAAAAAAAATGTTGCTATAGTTAAACAAACTAAAGCAAAGCTCAGATTCAGACAGAACAAGCCTGACAAACCTCAGTTCTGAGGAGCAGCAAATTTGATACAAAGTCTGAGGCCTGTCACTAGCAACGACAACACTGTATGACAGGGCTGCAGGTTATAGAATTTTTCTCACAGCCCATACTTCTGTAGTTTCAGTTTTCTTGATACTGAAGTCTTGCAAAATAGAGGTAAATTAGTTGTGCTGTCATTGTCTTCAATATCAGCTCCCAAGTGCAAGAAGACACATAGTGAAAGATCTTTTCCTAAGACAAAATGTAGTGCAGCTGCCTCAGAAAACTGTACACTTCTGATGAAAAGTCTGTTTTATTAAGGATCAAAAGATGGAGGCTCCATTGGTGGAGTTATGCTAAACAGCATTGCCTTGCAAAGCTTAAAAGGTCCAAACTGGTAACAACATTGAAAGGAGGAACCCGATAGTAGAAGTGCTGATTTTGCAGGGAATTAAGTTACTTTTCTTGCAGTAGCAGTCACTAGTAGACTGTGTTTTACATCATGTCATGATGTTGGTGATGTTCGCCTGCACACTCTCAGTCCTTCCTTATTATGATAGGGCTTTGTTCTCCAAGAAGCTTTATGTATTTTGATTGAATTCACATTATTTGGTGCTTGGTAAGAACTATGAATTTGTTGTGAGTAGTGTATTATATCTATTTTCATATCTTCCCGCATCAAATTTTTAGTAACAAAGTATTTGTAGATTATGGCTGTGAGTTTGCAACTTGTACTGGTTTTTAAATTGATGTCATAATTTCTTCTGGGACATGTGTAAATCTTAAATTTCAGAAGAAAATGTATATTGCAGAAAGTATTCTTTTATTATTCTTAGTGGTACTGAAGTAACATTCAGGAGTCTAGACACTATGCACTGTACAATGCTAAATTACAGCACAATACTGTACAGTATAAATAATTTTTTAACTGAAAATGTGCTTACTGTGCAATGAGGAGCTAAATATAATTAATGTTGTAGCACAAATAACATGTCTCCCTATGCTTCTGTGAAATATTTATTGCAATTTGCCATTGAATTAAGCCTGCAGAATTTGGCCTATGTGTATTTGGAAAACAGATCTCCTATGAGTTTTTTGTTGGGGTTTCAATTTCTGGCAAACAGGCCTATCAAATAGAATTAGCTTTAGCCTGTGAGATTCCTGTCAACCAATATTTAGACTCACAATATCTAAATATTTTTCTCCTGAACAGTGAAGACAATAGAAAATACACAGATGCTCCAGGCGCAAAAGTCAGAGAAGCTGATAAAACACAGCTAATACTCAGAATTGAGCTCTGTGTTATATCATCATCTTTCCTGGTGTATGCCTGAAAAAAATCAAAGACATGAATACAAACTATAAACCAATTTAATTTTTTAAAATAGATTTTTAGTTTATTTCTCTAGCCTGCATGGAGCAAGTCCAGGAAAACATTATCCTGATGTGCTAATGCATGTCAGAGTTACACTACTGTTCAAAATGGGGCTGAACATGTGAATGCCACCTTTATAGTGAAGTAAAAGATAACGTGCACAGTGGCCCAGTGTATTTCCTACTGCAGAAAATGATGTGTGCTATGTAGCAGAGAAGGCTGCATCCAAGTGACACAGGAGAAACTGATAGCCATCCTTCATTGCCGGTATTCGCTGATTTTTTAATTTCTTGGACTCATTTTTAGTATCTTTCTGACTGAAGCTAGTTTCTTGAAGTTTGTTTTGGAAGTTTATTTAAAAAAAAAAAAAAAAAGTAACAAACCAGTCTTGTTTTAAATAGAACCACCTGCCAAATGGAGTAGAATTTACCTACCAAATATATAAGATGATCATGTATTTCAATATAGTTGTAACTACTTATTTAGAATGTATTTAATACTGAGAAACTTACAAATGTAATGTTGCAAATATTTCTGGACCACATCCAGTGAGTTCTCTCATTGAACCTGGAATACAATTAGTAGTAGTGAAAGTAAGATTAATAGAATTTTACTTAATAGACTACACTTGAACTTTAATTAATCATCATGTATGTCTATTGTCAAAAAGACCTACTTTTATATAATCAGGAATACATAGCAGAAGATTGACACTTGCCCACCAAGAAAAATTTTACTAGAGTTTCTAAGCTGCCTAGAAGTCTCTCTAGGATCTAAACACTAATCAGTTACAATGGATTTAAATTTTGATGTAATCAGAAACAGAAATGTTTCTTCTTGTTCAGTGGAAGGCAGAAGAGTAATGACTAACCCAGAGGAGTATTAGGGATAAGACAGAAAAGTATGAGTAATGCTGTGCTGCGTTTGTCTGGGGGGTTTTGTTAGCAGGGGAGGGGGCAACAACAGTGGCCCCCTGTGAGAAGTTTCTCAAAGCTCCCCCAACTCCAAGATAGACCCAGCTCTGGCAAAGGCCAAGCCAATTAGTGATGGTGGCTGCGCCTCTGTGATAACGTATTTAAGAAGTGGAAGCTGAGAGGGGTTGTGACTTGTGAGGAGGAGTTACAAGAAGGACACCTATGTGAACACAGAGGTGAGTGGATGAAAGGAGAAGGAAGGCAGGGAGGTGTGCCTGAAGACAGACTCCCCTGTATCCCGTGGTGAGACAGCAGGGCCGCCCCCCTGCCACCCGTGGAGGTCACTGGTGGAGCAGAGATCCACCTGAAGCCTGTGGAGAACCCCAGACCAGAGGAGGCAGCTGTGTTTAAAGGAGGCCAGACTCTGACGGGAGAAGAAGGCCCTGCTGTTGTAGTTCAGCACTGGGAGGACCATGGGGGTGACCCATGCTGGAGCAGCCTGGGACCGGCTGCAGCCCATGAGAAGAACTCATGACGGAGAAAGTTCGTGGAGGACAGTATCCCACGAGAGGGGATCCACGTGGAACAGGGGAAGAATGCATAGGAGTGCTCCCCCCCTCCTGAGGAGGAAGAAGTGGTGGACTGACCAAAACCCGCCCATTTCCTGTCCCTTTGCTGCTGAGAAAAGGAGGTAGAGATAAGGGGAAAAAATTGAGCCTGGGAAGAAGGGAGGGATGGGGGGAGGTGTTTTTAATACATGGTAATGCTTCTCACCGTCCCACTCTATCTCTTAAGAGTCGGTTTTGTTAGTGTTTGAATTATAGTGATTTTTTTTTTTTGTTCCACTAATGAGTCTGTCTTTTGCCTGTGACCATTAAATGGGTGAGACACCCCTCTCTGTCCTTATCTCTATCCCAAGCCTTTTGCTTCATTTTCTCCTTCCCAGCGCTGGGAAGAAAGGACTGACTGAACATCTATGTGATGCTCAGGTGCCCTCTGGGTTCAAACCACAACAAATGCTTAATATGTGAGCCTTTTTGTTTCTTCCTTGAAGACAAAGAACATAACTGCACTTATTTTTATTTGATGCTTTGTGATTTGGAGGTTATCCCACCGAATGTTGTCCAGTTGGCAGCATCTTTGACTTCAGCAGGTTATGATATGTCTTCCAGGAGAGTTTTTTCCTTCTCTGAAGAAATATTTATCTTAATGGGAATTCTTATGTTATATGTCAGGACCTGGAGTGCACTTCCCTCCTAGAAGTTTAGCTGGCTGTTTCCAAGGCCAGCTTGCTGAGTGAGAAGAGCTGCTGTGAAGAGCTGGAAGAAGACTCACTAGATAGCCCCTTCCACCACCTTTGCTTGGGACCTGCCTGCAAACCCCCATGTAGGCTACACTGTGTCTGCACTGGTGCTGCATCTGCACCTGGTTTTATATCTCCCTGATCCTAACCTGTGGGCTTGATTTACAGGTTCAGTCTTGTCCTTGTCTTTTCAGTGTGATCTTACTGGGTGATTGCTGACCCTGGATGTTATCACAGAACCATTCTCCTTGCTCAGGCACTGTGAGACTGTGCCCTTGTTGGGAGGTCACTGCCCTGATGGCTGTGCAGTGGTTCTCTGCTCCTGTCTCACCTTCCTTTGCAGACCAGCCTTTTCTTATTGCTTTTTCACAGGTAGTTCAGGTGGGAGTCAGGAACAAGAACCTCAGCTTAAAAGCAGTTCCTAAGCAAAGGAGAGGGGAACCCTCACTGAGGTTTCTTCTGGCTCTTCACAATAGTTTTTATCAGCAAGCTGACCCTGAGCACAACAAGGTAATCTTGTGGAAGGGGAAAGTGCTATTCTAGCCCTGACAGTATATATCACATCATCATTTCCTCAGAGCACATGCTGAAGACAGTAGCAAATTAATATTTATTTTTGCCAAGTTTTTTTGAAGTTTGATTTTTTTTATTCCAGTTTGCCTTACAATTTCAAAAGGCATGCCTATTGTGGTTTAATTTTTTATTTATTTTTCTTCATGAAGATTAATAAAAGGTTTCTTCTATTCTGCCATTTAGGATCACCTTGAAGGTATTAAAGTAACAGCTTTGTTTGGTTTTGTTTTTTTACAATGGCCTTATCAGTTCCTCCTTCTTCTCCCTCCCTGTCCTGAAGGCTCCTCTTCTCCAGGCTGAACTGTCCCACCTCTTTCAGCTTCTCATATGACAGGTGTTGCAGTCAATCATTTTTATCACCCTGGACATGCTCCAATATGTCCATGTCTTTTTTATACTGGGAAGTCCAGAAGTGGACCCAGCACTCTAGGTGTGACCTCAGCAGTGCTGAGTAGAGTGGAATGGTCACCTCCCTTAAACTGCTGTCAACACCCCTCCTAATGCAGGTCAGGATGCTGTTGACCTTCTTGCTGCTAGGACACATTGCTGGATCATGTTCTATTTGTTGTCTTTCAGGACTCCAATGTAATTTTCTTCAAGGCTTCTTTCCAGACTATTGCCCTCCATCATGTACTGGTGCAGGGGGTTATTCTGAATGGTCCCTCTGAACAGCAGCACAACCTTCTGGTGTATGAACAACTCCCCCCAGTTTTATATCATCTACGAACTTGATCATCATCCAGGTCATGAATGAAGATACTAAACTGTAAACTGTATTGTCCCCTATATCAACCCCTGACATACACTGGCTTTTCTAACCTCATCCCTGCCAGACTCAACAATGTCTTTATATTCCTCCCAAGTTATGTCCCTGCTTCTACCTCTTGTATGCTTTATTTTGATGTTTGAGTTTTGTCAGGAGTCCCCTATTTATCCATGTAGGCATCCTACTGCCCTTTCTTGGTTTCCTGCTCATTGGGATGGACCAGTTCTTGAGGTTGGAGGAGTCTTTTGAAAATCAACCAGCTCCTCTGAACCCGTCTTCTATCCAGGACTGTATCCCATGGGATTCTTCCGAGCAGAGGTGTAAACAGGCTAAAGTCTGCTCTCCTGGAGTCTAGGGTTGTTGGTTCTGCTTTTTGTCTTGCTCCCTTTTTGTCTGCCTATAGAATGCCTGTAGATGCCTGCATCAACTGGATTTTCTCCAGAGCATTGCCACAGCCATAAGAGCAGCCGTTTCAGATGTTGTGGAGGAAACTCTGCACTGCTGTGAGGAGGAGAGGTCTGTGATTTACACTTTATTGCATATGTGCTCCGAGATGAAGGTCAAGCCCACATTCAGAGTGTCTCCAGTGGAGCTGGGATCAAGGCTCTGTCTAGAAATATGAAGGGAAGGGGAAGAGAGCAGCAGGGGTTCAAGGCAGGAAACAAAATGTGCAAGTCCTCTCCAGTGCCACATGGCAATACAGGAGTAAATGATGCAAAATTCAGATACAGTGTAATGAAATATCCTTTAAGCAAAAACAGTAATTGAATTATGATTACCTATGAATAAAATGTTGCCTTCTATTCATAGAATCCCTGTACTGTCCATTGCTTTGTATTTTATAATTCAGGTATGTAGCATGTTAAACAAGTAATTGAAAATTTGCTGCAAGTTTTGAACTGTGATATCTAATAAGAAATCATTCACAAGGAATCTTGGATTCTGATTTTCTAGTTCCATTTGGGCAGTACTTCCACTGAAACTAATGAAAGTTTTGTCAGAATAAATAACAGGATTTGGTGTATATGTGTAGTGCATTTCCAATTTGCCTCACTGCCTGAGAACATTGTGTTTACACCATGGATATTGCATGCACCAAAACCATCTATCTCCCTGCAGCAGAGCCAAATATGTAGTTAAAACAGAGGAAGAAAATTCATATACCCATGGGTCTACATCGTTTCCCAGGAGTCACAATACACAGAATATTATCCTGTGCTGAGAGAACTTGGGGCAAGTTTGTTTTGTTTTGGTTTTTTTTTTTTTTTTCCTTTACAATTCAGAGAGCAGATTTGTTGGAAGTTTTCCCTAGCAACTACCTGAAAAACAGGTTCATTTGCCTCTTGTCTTCCACAGATATGTCTGTAGTCATCCTTGAGCTGTTGCTTCCTAGCACATTAATTGTGGAGGCAAAACCATTCAACAGGCAGCTCTAGCTGAAATCAAACCTCAAGATGGCAGAACTAGAGAAATAAATACATAATATATGAGGGAGCAGTGAACACAGCCAGTGTGATAGTATAGAGAAACTGACATTTATCAGTGGATGTTTTCATTAAAGCAGAAGCAATACAGCCACCTACTCCATAATTTTCCCTTTCTTCCAAGGCTGTATGAGGTGTTTTGTTTTGCTAAACAGTAACTCCAGCTAAAGTCAACTTTTGTGAGCCTGGGCTAGCCCTAAAATCGGTGAGGCTTTGTTGATTATTTTTTCATGTCTTAGATCAGTTTTTCCTAGGTGATTTTCAGACATAATGCAAGGAGCTTTCCCAGAGAGTCATTGGAAGCTATTTATGAGTGAGAAATAGGAATGATACTCCTTTTCCTCATTTGGAAAATCTTGTATTGTCACCTAGTTATGCATAAATAACAGATGGTCAAAAATAATTTTGTTTTCTTGCAAAGGGACTTTAGATACAAGAATAAAAATATTGCCATGCTAAAATATACTTTACTTAAATGTTGTGCAGGTAAAATCTTGGCCTGCTTATTTTGTCTTGTGTTCACTCTCTGTGTTTCTTCTCATGGAAACGGTACTGCTAAGAAAGGGGTATTTGACAGTGCTGAAATGCAGTTTATCTTAGGGTGAGGCAGTTGATCCCCATGTAAGAGGCAGTATAGTATTTTGAATTCATTGAGGAGGATACAGTGAAAAACCTAAATTTACTGTTTTGCCTGGAGGTTGGAAATAAAAAGCAAGTTACTGTCTAAACACTAAAAAGGGCTTAACAAGCTTCAGGGAGAAAAAGTGCTTGGGATTCTATTGCAAGAGCATCTACTTCTGCTAAATTCTGAGTTTGCAAGACTATAAAAAAGGGCTGTTAAGCCCCTCTGACTGATATTCTGGTCTGTTAAGGAGGGAAAGGGCCTGACTTTGATATATACTTAATCTCACAGGATAGTCTCTTTATTGCCAGTGGTTACTTAATGATGTCCCTTTTTCTTCTCTCACTGTAAAAAACAAGTAACAAATTTCTTGCCCTTCTCCCAGCCCTCTACTTAGACTTCAAGGTGACACACAAAAGCAGGGTTAAAAGTCTCCTGTGTGACCTTCATGACAACACCTTTTTATTTCAAAAGGGGCATTTTTCTGACAGTCTTAAAATAAAATATGAAATGTTGCTAAAAGAAAGACACCTCAAAAATAATTTAGTTTTGATTTTAGCTAAAGCAGTGATAATTTGCAGTAGCTAGTCCAGCTTTAATGCAGATACAGTTGAGAACTGCAATAATTGGTCATAAATCTGCACTGTAAAAGAATTCTCAACTACACTGTATCTGATGCTACACTGTACACATACTACCAGTCTCCATGGCACAGAAACAAGTTCCCTCACTCATGAAGTCTGGGTGCAGTTCTGGGGAGGATTCCCTCCTGAACTGCTCTGGACTAGCTTGACTCCTCATGTACTATATGCTTCTCTAACTCTGTCTTGAAGTTCCTTGGAGTATTTCTCTCAAACATCCCGCTAGGTTATACCAGGTCATATAATACAGAACCTCAACATCTTGCATGAAAAATACTATCCTGATGAGCTGCAGTGGAGCCCTCCCTTACTTTTGGCAGTTTGGACTAGGGGGATAAAAAGGATCATGATGATAATGCCTTAGAGACAATGATCTCAATGTCATACTGTGGGCATGCAGCCAGTGACTATAGAAGGAGATGTAAGCCATGTGTAAACAGACCACTGTCTACTGGTTGGCTAGGAGGAGCTATGCTCTCAGGTGAAATACTTCAGCAAACTTTTTTTCTACAATCTTTTCTACAATGACATGAGGATGTATTTCTTATGTGCTTATGTACTCGTGGGAGAACTCAATGATATTAGCATGCTTTCACATAGTAGATAAAGTCGGGCAATTGTGTAAGTCATGCAGAATCATGACCTTCATATGCACAGTATGCACATAACTGAAATAATATTTTTCCAGAATTATATATAGCTATATGTAGCTGCTGTAATTAATTCCCAATGTAGTGACAAAAGCACTGTGCAAAATGAAAATACTAACCTTCAGTAACATGTTGTGCCTTTAAGTCAACCTATTATTTGACATTAGAAATAATTTAATTTATATCTGAATACATTTTTTTGTTCAGAGCAGCCCATCTCATTCAGCGTGATGCTGCTAATATCCACACATCTGCAAATGTCAATGGCTTTTGGCTGTTGAACTGAAATATCTTGAGCAGCATCAGAATGTTTTTTACAGAAACTTGTAGTTCTGAAAATTATGTAGGATGAATGAAAAAAATACAATTAAGTTGTATGAATAGCTAAACCTTTATCTTGAGTTAATAAAGCTACTTGACTTTGTTGCTCTTCTGTGTCCAGGGGCTGTCTTCTTCAATACCTTCTTACTCACTGTAGTGACTTACAGAACTGTTAATTCTAAAACATGTCCAAAATTAACAGTAGGGCTGGCAGAGTTACACAGGTATTTTGACTACCAGAAAAGTAGGTTTTAGTTACATAGCATTGTGTACCTACAGGCTGATGGTATGCCTTATACCATAGAAAATGTGATAGGTTTCCTAGGCTGCATTGGGTGACAGTATATTGTCTTAAGTGTTAAACAAAGGTTCATTAGAGTAACACCAGAAAAAGTAGTATCTTCTTCACATCTCCTGCTAAGTGACTTACAGACACTATGGTCAGTAATTTGATTGTCCAGATCCTTACACCAGTACCTCTTGTTAAAGCAGTCACTGACTTGCACATTGTCTTCCTTGAAATGACGTGATATTCATGTAAGACCTGCACAGAACTGCAGACTTACTTTTTTGTGTGAGAAAAAAGAGCTTTTTTCAGAAAAAATATTTCTCAAGTTGAGTCTGATTCTGATTCACTTACTGGTGTAGGAGTAAGAAATATTTTGTCCCTTTTTTGTGAAGTTATGTGCAATATACACGAATAAGTATTTTATATAGTAATATGATAAAAATGAAAACAATTATTATAGTAGAACCTACTAACATATACTGCAGCATAACTAATGATGGCAAAGGTTGAGCCTTACTCAACAGGGTTATAGTAACCATTTGGGTGTGATAAACATTTCTCATATTTACCAGATAATCAATACTGATTTGTGTTATGTTTGAGTAGGCTGCACAAGCAGCAGTGTTATTATCATTGTATGCATGGACATTTAAGGCTGAACAGGGAAAATGAACATTCATTTTTCACTGGTAGATTTTTATCAGAGATCTGTTCCTTTGTTGAAATCACAATATTTTGTGAGATCATACTGATTTTGACAAGCTTTTCAATAGAAAAGCTGATTACAGAAACCTGATGGCAGGTTTGCCATCTTTCTGTTCCATCTTTTTGTTATTTAGCCTGCATAGACAATCCTAGTTTTGAAGCTTCAGGACTCTGTCACAGGAGGGAATCCCTTTTGAGGCTCCAGGACTTCTGATTTTCCATTTTTTAGGCTCTTTCCACAGACATAATAATTCCAGATGGAAGTTTATTTACATATTTCCAACATGTATGTTTTCATTTTTTTTTCTGTAAACTTTCAAGTTGGAAAGTGGAATGCCTATGTTTTCTGTTGGAAAACAAAGGCATTGTAATGAGGAAATGAAACTCTGACATTCATCAGGCTCTATTGAGCTGCTGTCGAATGCAGGTAAGAAGTAAAATGGAGTGGATTAGAGAGACAACTATGGAGGATCAATGGATAATTTATTCAGTTATCTGAGATAATTTTTATCACAGAATCTCAGAACAGTTGAGGTTGGAAGGGACCTCTGGAGGCCATCTCATCCAACCCCTCCTGCTCAAGCAGGGCCACTTAGACCTGGTTGCCCAGGATCATGTCCAGATGGCTTTTAAATAACTCCAGAGAGAGAGACTCTGCTACCTCTCCGGGCAACCTGTGCCAGTGCTCAGTCACCCTCAGAATAAAAAATTGTTTCCTAGTGTTCAGAGGGAACCTCCTGTGTCTCCATTTCTGTCCATTGCTTCTTGTCCTGTATCTGGACACCTCAGAAAAGAGCCTGGATCCATCTTCCTTACTGTCTCCCTTCAAGTATTTATACACATCAATAAGATCCCCCCAGAGCCTTCTCTTCTCCAGGCTACAGTCCCAGCTCTCTCAGCCTTTCCTCATAGGAGAGATGCTCCAGTCCATTCATCACCTTAGTGGCCCTTTGTTGAACTCTCTCCAGTATGTCTATGTCCCTCCTGTACTGAAGAGAACAAAACTGGACACAGTACTCCAGGTGTGGATCACCTCCCTCAGCCTGCTGGCAATACTGTCTAATGCAGCCCAGGACACAATTAGTCCTCTTTGTCACAAGGACACATTGCTGGCTTATGTTCAACTTGGGTGTCTACCAGGACCCCAAGGTCCTTCTCTCTTCCAAGAAGCTTTCCAAATGGGCAACCCCCAGCTGGTATTGTTCCTCCTCAGGTGCAGGACTTCCCTTTGTTGAACATCAGGAGGTTCCTGTCATGCCATTTTTCCAACCTGTCCAACAGGTCCCTCTGCATGGCAGCATGACTCTGGCCTGTCAGTCACTCCTTCCAGTTTTGTGTCATATGCAAACTTGCTGAGGGTACACTCTGACCCATCTTCCAGATCATTAATGAAGATGTTAAACAGGACTGGAGACAGTACTGACCCCTCTGGTACACTTCTATTCACTGACCTACAACTCGACTTTGTGCCACTGATCACTACCCTCTAGGTCCAGCTGTTCAGCCAGTTTTCAGTCCACCTCAATGTCTGTTCATCCATCCTGTACATCAAGAGCTTTTGTATGAGGATCTTACGGGAGACAGTGTCAAAGGCCTCACTGAAGTCCAGGTAGACAATATCTGCTGCTCTCCTCTACCAGGCCAGTCATTTATTCATAGAATTTTATCAAGTTGGTCAAGCATGACTCCCATTGGCAAAACCTTTTGTACTACTACTGATGATTTTGTCATCCTTAATGTGCCTGGAAATGGTTTCCAGGATTAGCTGCTCCATCACCTTCCCAGGGATCAAGGTGAGGCTGACTGGCCTGTAGTTCCCTGGGTCCTCCTTTTTGGTCTTCTTGAAAATGGACGTGACCTTTGCCTTCCTCCAGTCTTTGGGCACTTCTCCCAATCACCATGATAGAGCAAAGATGAGTGACAGTGGTCTTGCAATGACATCAGCCAGCTCCCTCAGCACTTGTGGGTACATCCCATCAGAGCCTGTGGACTTATGTCTGTCCAGTTTGCCTAATTATTCCTTGACCGGATCCTCTTCCACAAAGGGTACATCTTGGAGTTTGGGGAGGGGAATATGTATGATTTTTACCTTTTTTATATTTAAGCAATTCTGTCATCTGTTTTTACATAGATATATTTTAGGTAAAGGAATTCTACCTGCAGCTTCTTACAGTAAAAGTATTGGATGTAATGTGCATGCTTTCTAACTCTCAGAATTCCCTCCAGAATCTTGATAATTATTGAAAAAATAAGGGGACTTGTTGATCTCTTTATGAAAATACCTATTTCCTTGAGACCCTCTGCAGGCCAGGGTTGAATACTTCAATATTATATTATATATTCCACCATTCACTTGGGGATGTCTCTTGAAAGAGAACTGCATCTTCCAAGGTAATTTCTCAAAGTATTTTCACTATTTAAAATTATTGAAGAAAGCTCAACAGAGAAAGGACTCTGTTTACCATGAGTGCAGAGATAGCAGAAACATTTGTTGTACTAATCACAATTCATGGTATTATCTCTTTATAGATTTGGATAAAAATAGCAGTTCAGTACCATTGAAAATCTTGTACTGGGTTTCATGCTCCAGTGTTCATACAGTAATTTTTATGCCGGTGTCATTAGATAATAATTTTTCTCAGCTCAGTCTAGACTAGTCAAAATTTCTTTTCCTTGTTGTTCTTTATTGCAAGAATTATTTTCCCCTTTGGGTCATTTTCTTTCGACACATGTCATATTGCTAATGATATAAAACACACACACAACACTCAAAGTTTTAGGTTTTCTTTTTAGTTTACATCCTTTACCAGTCCCATACCTTACCATCATGTTAAAATTGCAGTAGAGTATCTTGCATAAAATAAGCAGGAGTTTGAATTTTGCAAATAACTTTAAAATAGTCTAGTGTATCCCAGCAAAATATTCAATTCATTTTTAAGATTAAATAGCATGTGCTTTGCTACCTTTCATGTAGTAGTTTAGAGGTCCCCGTCTTCCCAGTATCTTGTTCCAAGCTCTCTGTTCCCTACATTATATTTTTTTCTGGCTTTACCCTAATAATACACTGGTGAGAAGAATTTGCATTTACACTATAGGGACATTTTTGTTTATATATCATAATATGGTAGAAGAGTGAAAAGGTTGTACAAGAATTTTATTCTGGGAGTAAATTATTCAAAGCAGACACATTCTAAAATAAGATTTTGAATGTAAAATTGAGTTTTTTATTAGTGATATTAATATGGATAAATTTATGGCTCTAACATAATTTTTAGAGGCAAAAAGTTTTTATTCAGATCAACAGATCATGAAAAAGACCTCATATGAAACGAGTGATATTCTTCACTCACAGTTTAGGAAAATCTTATTTCTGAAATCAAAGGAAGCAATAGAAGTGTTAAGTGTCTAAACATATTAGCAGAGGAGATAAAAAATGTTATTTCTTCATCTCTTAAAAAAAGCAGTCTTTCTCTTTTGAACTCTGTCTTCCAAGGGTTATTGAAAATATTGAAACATGTTGCAAATAAAGGTTAGAAAAATATTGTTTGTCCATAACATAACCTTCAGACATTAGTAAGATACCAGTTCTTTACTGGGGTAAGAGAGTGAGTGAGAAAGAGGGAGAGAGACCAGTTAATTCCAGAATAATGAAATAACTCTCTACCTGCAATCTATACAACAAAGGGGAAAAATTAATCAGAAAGAAAGTGAAGATTTATTTGTGCTATTGAAATAACTAAACTCGTGTATACTATTACAACAATAGCAGTTTACCATCATTTGATTATGATCAGACAGATGCTGCGTCAAATGTGAAAGGAAATATGAAAGGATCTTGGGGCAGGAGTTAGCTGGGCTCATAGACAGAGCTTTAAACTAGATTTGAAGGGGGAAGGGGACAAAACATCAGACCATCTGAAGTGCATGTATACCAATGCACACAGCATGGGTAACAAACAGGAGGAGCTTGAAGCCATGATGAAACAGGAAAATTATGATGTTGTGGCTATTACAGAAACATGGTGGGATGTCTCCCATGACTGGAGTGCACCAATTGATGGCTACAAGCTCTTTAGGAGAGATAGACAAGGAAGGAGAGGTGGTGGGGTGACGCTGTATGTTAGGGACTGTTATGATTGCTTTGAGTACAAGTGTAGTGAAGACAAGGTAGAGTGTCTTTGCGTTAGAATCAGGGGGAAGTCCAACAGGGCAGATGTTGTAGTAGGAGTCTACTATAGACCACCCACCCAGGACAGAGATGTGGATCAAATATTCTATAGGCATTTAGGAGAAATCTCACGATCGCTTGCCCTTGTTCTTGTGGGAGACTTTAACTTCCCAGACATCTGCTGGAAATACAACACAGCAGAGCGGGACCAGTCCCGGAGATTCCTGGAATGTGTGGGAGAAAACTTCCTGACACAGCTGGTGAGTGAATGGACCAGAGAAGGTGCCCTGCTGGATGTCCTCTTTGTGAACAGAGAAGGACTGGTGGATGATGTGGCGGTTGGAGGCCGACTAGGGCACAGCGATCATGAAATAATACAGTCCTCTATTCTTAGAGAGGCCAGGAGAGGGCTAAGCAGAACTGACATCCTGGACTTCAGAAGGGCTGACTTTGTCCTGTTTGAGCACCTGATTGACAGGATCCCTTAGGAGACGATCCTGAAGGGTATAGGCGTCCAGGAAGGCCGGGCACTCTTTAAGAAGAAAGTCTTAATGGCACAGGAGCAGGCGGTCCCCAGGTGCTGTAGGAGAAGCCGGCGACAGAGAAGACCACCCTGGTTGAACAGGGAGCTTTGGCTGAAACTCAGGGAGAAAAGGAGAGTTTAGGGCCTTTGGAAGAAGGGGCTAGCCACTCGGAATGATTACAAAGATGCTGTGAGGCTATGCAGGGCGGAAATCAGGAGGTCTAAAGCCCAGCTGGAAATTAATCTGGCTTCAGTAATCAAGGACAACAAGAAATGTTTCTATAAGTTAGTCAACAGCAAAAGAAAGACCAGGGAGAGCCTCCATCCCCTGCTAGACACAGGAGGAAACATGGTAACAAGTGATGAGGAGAAGGCTGAGGTACTTAATGCCTTCTTTGCCTCAGTCTTTAATAACAAGACTAGCTGTATTAAGGGAATCCAGCCTCCTCAGCTAGAGGACAGAGACTGGGAGAACGACTCCCCCGCATTCCAGGAGGAGATAGTCAGTGACCTACTGCATCACATAGACACACACAAGTCTATGGGACCAGACGGGATACACCTGAGGGTGCTGAAGGAGCTGGCTGGGGTGCTCGCCAAGCTGCTTTCCATCATTTACCAGCAGTCCTGGCTGACCGGGGAGGTCCCGACAGATTGGAAACTGGCCAATGTGACGCCCATCTATAAGAAGGGTCGGAAGGATGATCCAGGAAATTACAGGCCTGTCAGCTTGACTTCGGTACCCGGGAAGCTGATGGAGCAGCTCATCCTGAGTACCATCATACAACACATGCGGGACAACCAGATGATCAGGCCCAGTCAGCATGGGTTTATGAAAGGCAGGTCCTGCTTGACAAACCTGATCTCCTTCTACGACAGGACGATCTGCTTATTGGATGAGGGAGAGACTGTGGCTGTTGTCTACCTTGACTTTAGTAAGGCCTTTGACACTGTTTCCCACAGCATTCTCCTGGAGAAACTGGCTGATCGTGGCTTGGATGACCGCTTTGCTGGGTAAAAAACTGGCTGGATGGCCGGGCCCAAAGAGTTGCGGTGAACGGAGTTAAATCCAGTTGGCGGCCGGTCACGAGTGGTGTCCCCCAGGGCTCGGTTTTGGGGCTACTCCTGTTTAACATCTTTATTGATGATCTAGACGAGGGGATCGAGTGCACCCTCAGTAAGTTTGCAGACGACACCAAGTTGGGTGGGAGTGTTGATCTGCTCGAGGGTAGGGAGGCTCTGCAGAGAGATCTGGACAGGCTGGAGCGATGGGCTAAGGCCAACTGTAGGAGTTTCAATAAGGCCAAATGCCGGGTGCTGCACTTGGGCCACAACAACCCCCAGCAGCGCTACAGGCTTGGGGAGGAGTGGCTGGAGAGCTGCCAGTCAGAGAGGGACCTGGGGGTGTTGATTGACAGCCGGCTGAACATGAGCCAGCAGTGTGCCCAGGTGGCCAAGAAGGCCAATGGCATCCTGGCCTGTATCAGAAATAGTGTGGCCAGCAGGGACAGGGAAGTGATCTTGCCCCTGTACTCGGCACTGGTGAGGCCGCACCTCGATGACTGTGTTCAGTTTTGGGCCCCTCACTACAAAAAGGACATGGAATTACTCGAGCGTGTCCAAAGAAGGGCAACGAAGCTGGAGCAGGGTCTGGAGCACATGTTGTACGAGGAACGGCTGAGGGAACTGGGGTTGTTTAGTCTGGAGAAGAGGAGGCTGAGGGGAGACCTCATTGCCCTCTACAACTACCTGAAAGGAGGTTGCAGAGAGCTGGGGATGAGTCTCTTTAACCAAGTAATAAGCGATAGGACAAGAGGTAATGGCCTCAAGATGCGCCAGGGAAGGTTTAGACTAGATATTAGGAAGTATTTCTTTACAGAACGGGTTGTTAGGCGTTGGAATGTGTTGCCCAGAGAGGTGGTGGAGTCCCCATCCCTGGAGGTGCTTAAGAGTAGGGTCGACATAGCGCTTAGGGATATGGTGTAGTTGGGATCTGTCAGTGCTAGGTTAACGGTTGGACTAGATGATCTTCAAGGTCCTTTCCAACCTAGATGATGCTGTAATTCTGTGAAAGGATCACATGGTGATCTGATTGGGAAGCATAGGAATAATAACACACTTGCAAGAGTATCGGAACTACTTCTGTCGGTTTGCATCTCAGAAATTACTTACTCAGTATCTCCTACATTGCCAGGAAAAAAATTCTGTTTGTAGAGAGTTCATCCTAAAATTGGATCACAATAGCAGGCTTAGAATTGAGGCCTGTTAAATGTTTGTCCAGTGCTTTACACTTAAGGCAATAACATAATATTTTTTCAGAGAAGAAAACTGAGGCAGAGACAAGACAGTAAATGCACAAACTCACACTGCAGCATTTTATTCTTATAGGAAAAAGGTGAATATATTTTAATATTTTTCATTGGAAATGTCCCAAAAATATTGAGAGGAATCCATGAGGAAAAAGAAGGATCTTTATCATCTGAAGAGTATGTGACATGTATGTAACACTGACAATATTGACAAGAACTCTTGAGAAAATATACATCTGTATGAGTAGTATGAGGTAAGAAGGAAGGGTGAAAAATCACAGCAGAGGAAGATACTCTGAAAATAGAGAATAATTTTACAAATCAATCAGTTCTATACTTTGAATGGTGTGGTTAGGATAGTAAGACTTACCATGTTTTTTAAAGATCCTTTAAAGAGGGGTCATTGTATAAGTATTGTTCAAGTATTTTTGTCAGGTAATTTCTGCACTACCTACTACAGGCAGAGGGTATAGCAGAGAATCTGTAATGAAAAGACCTTCAGGATAAAAAAGATTCTCTCTTAAAATAACACAGAGAAGGCAGAGTGCTGCTGGCATTCCTTGCTGGAGTTAAATTGTTAAAGGACCAGGTGCTGTAAAGCTTGTACATATCCTCAAAAGTAACAGTAACTTCAGGATCCAGAATTTGAGAATTAGATATGTTTTTTAAGAAAAAGAACATGTTTTTTTTTCTGTTGCTGTTTAAGAAAAATTTGAGCATGTGGAGTTTTTCCTAAGGGCTTTTCTGAGAGTGAAGAACACCAAGGCAATGCTGGGATACTCCAGCCTGAAAAGAAGAGGTACTTGATCTTTGAAAAGAGCATTCTCCTATATCAAGGAGAATGAAGATATTCCCCTTCACTCTACCAAGACAAAAAAAAAAAAAAAAAAAAAAGAGAGAGAGAGAAAAAAAGTACAGATCCTCAGAACAGTTAGTGTCTATAAGAAAGAATGTATAAACATGTTTTGATTTTGATGTTATACACTCATTCTGTACTTGTAATGATTTTGGACTAAATGCAACTTCTCCCTCAGGAACATACAAAGAAGCAATAGTTGTAGCTGTCTAAAAAATGTGAGGCACATAGGTTCAGAATGCTAAGTCAGCTAATAGAATGTTTTTTTAAATTTATCTTTTCTGGAACATTTTCTGGACTATTATACCTTCATTCCCTTTACTGTCACATCTTCATTAAAGTGACATTTCCTTGTCCAACTTTTCTTGGCCATCAGATTAAATATTAACCTTCAGAAACAGCACAGTTACACTTCCATGTCCCACCTCCTAGGCATCCTCTTTCTCTGATACATAGGACCTCTTCAGGTCACTGAATTGTGGAAATCATGGACTCCACAATTTCATCAGTCATTACTTCAAGGTAAACAAGAACACAATGATCTTGACAAAGCACACACACTACTATACACACAAGTATAGTAGCTTTCCCCATTCTGAGAGTGATTTTGGTTAAATCTGCTGACATTTGTCTGTCTACAGCCATATTTTTTTTCCTTCACTGTTGACTCCACATATAGGGGAAAAATAATAATAATAAAAAAAGGACTAGTACCACAGAGTGTCATTTTCTTTTCCTTTCTCCTGGTAAAGACTTCATTATCATTGTGATTCTCTCTGGTGAATATTTAAGGATTTGTACTTTGCTGATATGAGCTTCTGAACTTCTTAATTTGCTCCTGGTTCTTTAACATATAGCCATCAGTAAAGGAATTGGGGAAGCCTGTCTTCGGAAGAGAAATCCATCTTATTCCTTTGTTATTACCAGGTAAAATCTGTGTTCATAATGTTTTATGCTTGATATATTTAAGGGTGGAAGTACTGTTTTCACTCTCAGTAATCCCAACTCAGGAATGCAATGAAAAATAAAGGAAAAAACAGTCTTAGATATACAAATAGAAACAGAACATAAGACCAAACAGGAATTTGAGAGTAACACACAGACACACTTGCCCACTTGCCATATAATGAACATCTCATTTGATACTGTTCATGTACTTTTCAGTAAGCAAAAAATACCTCAGCTATAGAAATGGGTTTGGTACAGAACATGCAGCAAAGCACATTCAATAAAAGTCTGACTTACGTATTTGATTAAGAGTGCAAAACATTCTGGGAATAATATTAAATGTAGACTTGTGTGAACTGTTCAGAATAAGTTGCTTTAATGTGTCAGTGAAACTTATCCTCTCTCTCTGAACTGAAGTAAAGGTTGAACATTTTTACTTTTGAATTAATTTTTTGTGACTGTGCACACAGGAAACATCCTTCACTTAATACTCTCCCATAGAACTTGCTACTTACTTCAAGAGCTTAGCAAAGTAGAGGAATGTCCAGAGCCAACTATAAGCAGTTGGGTTCTTATTCTTTGAAAACATGCTTTTAGTCATGCATATGTATGCCTCATTTTCAGTAAAATAAAGGGATTTTCGAAGTCTTTGGAATTTATTACTTAGTTTCTAAATATAGTGTATCCTTATCTTGGTTCACTTAACTTGGATCAGACTTCTCACAGTATGTGTGTTCTTTGGTTGGACAGTACTGAAACCAGAATTGATTCATAAATATGTTGATTGATAGAATGGTAGAGCTGAAGAGAGAAACAGTAACCTATTTTCCCAAACAGATGCTGAAACAGTTTTTCACATTCTTCGCTCAAGTGTTGCAGAAAAGGAGTATGAATTAGAAACTGGAGGCAAGACAAGTTTTAAGCATTGATAATACATTTGTCCTCAGAAAGGAGGCAGGCAGAGGTTCAGCCATACAAAGCTGGCTGAAGGTACAGCCACTGCACTGCAGACACATAGAGGCACGGAGTGCAACAGTAGCAGATATTGAAAAAATAAATACATGAAGAGCCTAAACTGCTGAGTGCTCCAGAGATGACAGCAAGTTTGATGTGTCAGTTATAGCCTTTGCCTTGGAGCTGTTCAAGAGAGGAATGTCTAGCAGCATCATATGCCTTTGCAAGCTGTTTGGAAGACAGGAGTTCAAAGTACAAGTAGCTATTTAGCTAAATTCTCACCTAACTCCAATAGATGGTCATAAAATGCATAATTAATACATCTTAGACAAAGTGTGATCAGAAGCCATTCAGAAGGCTAAAACCTCTATTTCCTCAAACTAAAAACATTGACTTTGATTGGAAGTGTTATTTTCACATCTGTGTAATAAGACAATAACATTATTTAATATTTTTCCTATTTGCTTTTGTCTGGACACCCAAACACTGGAATGAAAGAATGGTTATGGAATGTCTGTGTCCTGACAAAACCATTGAGTGACTGTGTGTACCCTCCTGATCTGTTGAATGATACAAATTTCTGATAGAACAGGGAAGAGACATATGCTTTCAAGAAGATGTAATTTTAAAAAGTCACATTTTTAAAATTTTTGTCTCAAATCATTATTCATTCCTTTCTTTTATATTACCCTGTGGTACTCATGCAGATTTAGCTTGTTACTTATCAGGCTGTTCTAGAAGATCAGAATATGAAAGTAGAGAATTAAAATTTGTATGTATCAGTAGTACTTCACTATTATTTTTTTTACTGAAGTTGTATCAATCTAATTTAGAAAGTTGATCAGTACTTAGCTTTCTAGCTGTTTGGATTTCAAAATTATGCACCACACAAATCAGACCAATGTATTAAATATAGGAAGAATTAAAACCACAGCAGTATATATTTTAAATCAAAGGTCTTCAAGCCAGCAGTCAATTTGTACATGAGTATGCATTCTAAAAAGACTAATTTACACATACTAATATATTTTAAAGTTGGTTTTTTTATTATAAAACATTTTAAAAATTAAGCATAATTCTTTATTTAAATCAGAAAAAGTTGGAGGCATTTGGCATCTGTATAACCTGAGTATAATCTTTCAGATCATTAATCATTAAAGTTTTTCAGGAATAAGAACAAAGACATTTAGTTGCTGTAGCAGGTGCACCCACCCTGATGAAGATGAGATTTCCAGGCTGTTGAGACATAGTACTGCTGATTCATTTTTCATGCCCTTGTTCTCAGATCTTTATGGTATTTGGGGCCCTCGGTCAATGGCTGCTGATATTGACCACAGATCAGATTTGGCTGGGTATAAATGGAGTCCCCTGGGGGAGTCATTTTGAGCTAGTCTTCCTTGGAGCAGCATGTTGCGGTCAAGGACTCTCCCCTTGGGTTGGGATGCTGCCCAGGGAAACTCTTTGAGGTTGAGAGACTTCACTTTTTAAGTGAGTGAGTGAGTGTTCAGGATTATCGTTAAATCCTTTTGGGTGAGTGAGTGTTCTGGATTGTCATTAAATCTGGGGAATTTATCTAATTGATGGTGTTGTAATAGGGTTTTTTTCATCTCATGGACATTTGGATCTGCTCTTTTATGAATAATTGCTGGAGTTCAAATCAATTGTATATAAAATAAATTTTATTTTAATTATTGCTTGTTTATTATGAGAGTGTATCGGGTCTGGCTGAGCCAGAATTGGTTTTCCCCTGTAGCAGCCCTCATGGTGCTGTGTTTTATGCTGGGAGCTGGCAGGGTGTTGATAGCACACTGGTGTTGTGGCTACTGCTGAGTAGTGCTTACACAGCACCAAGGCTCTTTCTGACATTTCCCCCCCCCACAGTGGGACGGGGTGGGCAAGATCTTGGGAGGGGACACAACCAGGACAGCTGACCCGAACTGACCAAAGGGATATTCCATACCATATGACGTCTGCTCAGTATAAAGCTGGGAGAAAGGAGGAAGGGGGTGGGGTCACCCTTGGTCCTCCGAGGCAACCGCTACGCGTATCAGAGCCCTGCTTCCTGAGAAGGCCCGACATCGCCTGTTAATGGGAAGTAGAGAATAAATCTGTTTTCTTTTTTTGCTTCCGCGCGCGGACCTTTGCTTCGCTTTGCTTATATTAAAACTGCTGTTGTTTTACCCACAAGGGTTGTTTTGTTTTCCTATCTTATTTTCTTTCCCTTCTTTGCCCTATTGAGAAAAAAAGGGGAAAGGGGGGGAAGTGATAGAGCGACTTGGTGGGTACCTGGCATTTAGCCAAGGTCAAACCACCACAGTCTATTTTGGCGCCCAACGTGGGGCGGGACAACGGCAGTTTTATATTAATTGTGCTATAGCTATAGCAGTTAGTAAGCGACAAGCTCTTGTGCTGGTCACGGGTTTGTTTATTGCTCTGCTTATCTTTATTTTGCTAAGCTCGGGAACATGCTGGAAGAAATTGGGAACATCATGAGTGGTTTTATTCTGCAAGCTCCCGAAGTACTTATTAATCCTTATGTTAGCTCTTTGATACTGTTCATTAATGCTATTCGCCTATTGTGGGCTGTGTGGAGCTCGTTAGGTTTTTGGTGTAAGAGAAAGCAAATTTTGGGTGAGAGAATACCAAAATGTGCCCTGAGGCGGCCTGTCCCTGGGTGGCAGGGGGAGTGGAAGGATTTGGGCAGATTCCTAGGACGGTTATCACCTCCTGTAGCCTGGGATCTTACCCCTGAACAGGCAAGCAACCCCGCAAAACTGACACAACACCTGATAGAAGGGTGCCTTGTCTATCCCGATGAAAATCAGCAACTCCTAGCGCTGTACTGGGGCCTGGCCTATGCTTATCGAGCTGCAGTTCAGTGCTCTCAAAGGACTGTGGTGGAAACGGGAACTCAAACAAAAACAATAACAGCAGAGATTGCCCCAGTAGTAAAAAAGAAACAGTGGACAAGGAGAACAACAGGTCCATACCCTCGATTAATAAGGGAGGAGAAAGAAGAGGAAGAAGCAGGTCCTTCAGCAAAGGGGTCAGAAGAGGGAATAACAGAACTTAAACAGGAGGCAGAAACTACCCGGTCCCTGACATCATCAGAACTGCGAGATCTGCGGAAAGACTATAGCCGCCAGCCGGGTGAGCGGATTGCTGCCTGGCTGCTTCGATGCTGGGATAATGGGGCTGATGCTCAGCAGCTGGAAGGTAAGGAAGCCCAACAGCTGGGTTCCCTTGCTAGAGATCGAGGAATTGAAAGGGGAATTGGAAAAGAAACAGGAATTTGCAGTCTGTGGAGACGGCTCCTTTCAAGTGTTAAAGCAAGATATCCTTTCAAGGAAGATCTTACGGACAACTCCCCAGGGAAGTGGGCTACTGCGGATGAAGGTGTCCAGTACCTGAGAGAACTAGCAGTGCTGGAAGTCATCTATAGTGGTCCAGATAATGATGAAGCCCCTAAAAATCCAGAGGATGTCCTGTGCACACGGGCCATGTGGAGGAAGGTGATTAAAGGTGCACCATCCTCGTATTCTGCGGGCTTGGCTGCGATGTACTATCCAGAAATGGATATGGGAGAAGGACTAAGATGTACGCCAACTGTGGAGGCAGTCTCTTCCTGGCTTCAGAACTTTGAAGAGAGTCTTGGAACCTCCTCATCTCTACGGGCGAGTGCCTTAGATGTCAGGAGCACCCCAAGAAATCGGTTCTCTTCCACCCCAGTCAGAGGGAAAGGGAAACCTAGGCACATGACACGTGGAGAACTTTGGTTCTTCCTGCGTGACCAGGGGGAGGACATGAGGAAGTGGGATGGTCAACCCACCTTCAAATTGGAAGCTCGTGTACGTGAATTGCGAGGAAAGACCCCTGCCAAGAAGACAACATCCAAGAAGGTTGTTAATGTAGCTGGCGTGAAACCGCAAGAAAGTAATCAGCGATCTCCCAGATACAGGAAGACTGAGATCACCTCCCTTGGCTCTGATGAAGGAGTTTCCGGCCTGGCACAGCAAGGGTCAGACAGTGAATACTCTGACCAAGAACAGGAATAGAGGGCCCCTGCCTCCAGCCAGGAGGAGGAAAGGGATGATCGGGTGTATTGGACAGTGTGGATTCGATGGCCTGGCACATCAAATCCACAGAAGTACCAGGCTTTAATCGATACCGGGGCACAGTGTACATTAATGCCATCAAGTTATAGAGGGGCAGAACCTATCTGGATCTCAGGAGTGACAGGCGGATGTCAAGAACTGTCAGTACTGGAGGCCGAGGTTAGCTTGACCGGGGATAAGTGGGAAAAACATCCCATTGTAACTGGCCCAGAAGCCCCTTGTATCTTGGGCATTGACTACCTCAAGAGGGGGTATTTCAAAGACCCAAAAGGATACCGATGGGCTTTTGGTGTGGCCAGTGTGAACACAGAGAAGGTCAAACAGTTGTCTAATCTGCCTGGCCTCTCAGGAGATCCTTTTGTTGTAGGACTGTTGCGAGTTAAAGAACAACAGGTGCCAATTGCCATGAGGACCGTGCACCGACGGCAGTATCGCACGAACCGAGACTCTCTGGCTCCCATCCAAGAACTGATCCGTCAACTGGAGACCCAAGGTGTCATCAGTAGGACACATTCGCCTTTTAATAGCCCAATATGGCCAGTGCGAAAGTCTGACGGAGGGTGGAGGTTGACAGTAGACTATCGTGGCCTGAACGAAGTGACGCCACCACTGAGTGCTGCTGTACCAGATATGTTAGAGCTCCAGTATGAACTAGAGTCAAAGGCAGCCAAGTGGTACGCCACAATCGACATCGCCAATGCATTCTTTTCAATTCCTTTGGCAGAAGAGTGCAGGCCACAGTTTGCTTTCACGTGGAGGGGTGTCCAATATACCTGGAATCGACTACCCCAGGGGTGGAAGCACAGCCCCACTATTTGTCATGGACTAATTCAAACTGCACTGGAAAAGGGTGATGCCCCTGAACATCTACAGTACATCGATGACATCATTGTGTGGGGCAACAAGGCAGAAGAAGTGTTCAAGAAAGGACAAAAAGTAATTGAGATTCTTCTGAGAGCTGGGTTTGCCATAAAGAAAAGCAAGGTCAAGGGACCAGCACAGGAGATTCAGTTCTTGGGAATAAAATGGCAAGATGGACGCCGCCATGTGCCTATGGAGGTTGTCAACAAGATAGCAGCTATGTCTCCACCGACCAACAAGAAGGAAACACAAGCTTTCTTAGGACTTGTGGGATTTTGGAGGATGCACATTCCAGGTTACAGTCAGCTGGTGAGCCCTCTCTATCAAGTAACCCGAAAGAAGAACAATTTTTAGTGGGGTCTTGAGCAACAACAAGCCTTTGAGCACATCAAACAGGAGATAGCTCGGGCGGTAGCTCTTGGGCCTGTTCGGACAGGACCAGATGTGCAAAATGTACTTTACACATCAACTGGGGAGCATGGCCTCACATGGAGCCTCTGGCAGAAGGTAGCAGGTGAAACTCGGGGTCGACCATTAGGATTTTGGAGCCGGGGATATCGAGGATCAGAAGCCCACTACACTCCAACTGAAAAGGAGATTCTGGCAGCATATGAGGGGATTCGAGCCGCTTCCGAAGTTGTTGGTACAGAAGCACAGCTCCTCTTGGCACCGCGATTGCCTGTACTACATTGGATGTTCAAAGGAAACATCCCTTCTACACACCATGCAACCAGTGCTACCTGGAGTAAATGGGTAGCGTTAATCACGCAACGAGCTCGACTGGGAAAACCCAACCGTCCAGGAATCCTGGAAGAGATCATGGACTGGCCAGAAGGTAGAGATTTTGGAGCACTGCCTGAGGAGGTGGCTCGTGCCCAAGAAGCACCACCATATAACGAATTACCAGAAGATGAAAGGCGGTATGCTCTGTTTACTGATGGATCCTGTCGTGTGGTAGGAAACCATCGAAAGTGGAAAGCTGCTGTGTGGAGCCCCACAAGACAAGTCGTTGAGGCCACTGAAGGAGAGGGCGAGTCAAGTCAGTTTGCAGAAGTAAAAGCGATCCAACTAGCCCTAAAGATTGCTGAACGAGAAAAGTGGCCAGTACTGTATCTCTACACTGACTCCTGGATGGTGGCTAATGCCCTGTGGGGGTGGCTACAGGAGTGGAAGAAGACCAATTGGCAGCGCAGAGGTAAACCCATCTGGGCTGCTGCACTGTGGCAGGACATCGCTGCCCGAGTGGAAAACGTGGCTCTAAAGGTACGTCATGTAGATGCCCATGTGCCCAAAAGCCATGCCACCGAAGAACATCAAAACAATGAGCAAGTAGACAAGGCTGCTAAAATTGAAGTAGCTCAGCTGGACCTGGACTGGGAGCGCAAGGGTGAGCTATTTGTAGCTCGATGGGCCCATGAAACATCCGGGCATCTCGGGAGAGATGCAACGTACAGATGGGCTCGTGATCGAGGGGTGGACCTGACCATGGAGGCCATCTCACAGGTCACTCATGAATGCGAAACATGTGCTGCAATCAAGCGAGCCACACGAGTAAAGTCTCCCTGGAACAGAGGGCGATGGCTGAGTTTTCGATATGGTGAGGCCTGGCAAATTGACTATATTGGACCATTGCCACGAACACGCCAAGGCAAGCGCTACATACTCACTATGGTGGAAGCAACTACTGGTTGGCTTGAGACGTACCCTGTAAATCATGCCACTGCTCGAAATACCATCTTAGGTCTTGAAAGGCAAATTTTATGGCGACATGGTACTCCTGAAAGAATCGAATCAGACAATGGAACCCATTTTCGAAATAATCTCATAAACTCCTGGGCAAAGAAACATGGCATTGAGTGGGTGTATCACATCCCTTATTACCCACAAGCGTCTGGAAAGATTGAAAGATACAATGGACTGTTGAAGACTATGTTGAGAGCATTGGACAATGGGGGATGGAAACACTGGGATATAAATTTAGCAGAAGCCACTTGGCTAATTAATACCAGAGGATCTGTTAACCGTCCTGGTCCTGCCCAAACAAAACCCCTTCATACTGTGGGAGGAGATAAGGTCCCTGTAGTACACACAGGGAAATGGCTGGGGAAGGCAGTATGGATTGCTCCTCCCTTGGGAAAAGGCAAGCCCACTCGTGGGATTGTTTTTGCTCAGGGACCTGGATGTACTTGGTGGGTAATGCGGGAGAATGGGGCTACTCAGTGTGTGCCTCAAGGAGATTTAACCTTGGGGGGGAAATAATCTGTGAGCTGAGTTGTATGTTGCAGGAAGTGATGGAGGAAGTAGGAACGACGAAGAGTGAACCAGATACATGCGATGATGACCCAAACCTAGCCGGTGCTGGAGTCCAACAGTCAAACATACTGCTCCTGTCCTGAACATCCACCTTGACAGATGGCAGCCAAGTCACTGAACATCTAGAGGAGTGAAGAAAGCTTACGGAATGAATAAATGAGTGTTATGTGGGACCTGGGCATGACGTAAATGGTATGGAATAAGGGGTGGAGATTGTATCGGGTCTGGCTGAGCCAGAATTGGTTTTCCCCTGTAGCAGCCCTCATGGTGCTGTGTTTTATGCTGGGAGCTGGCAGGGTGTTGATAGCACACTGGTGTTGTGGCTACTGCTGAGTAGTGCTTACACAGCACCAAGGCTCTTTCTGACATTTCCCCCCCCCACAGTGGGACGGGGTGGGCAAGATCTTGGGAGGGGACACAACCAGGACAGCTGACCCGAACTGACCAAAGGGATATTCCATACCATATGACGTCTGCTCAGTATAAAGCTGGGAGAAAGGAGGAAGGGGGTGGGGTCACCCTTGGTCCTCCGAGGCAACCGCTACGCGTATCAGAGCCCTGCTTCCTGAGAAGGCCCGACATCGCCTGTTAATGGGAAGTAGAGAATAAATCTGTTTTCTTTTTTTGCTTCCGCGCGCGGACCTTTGCTTCGCTTTGCTTATATTAAAACTGCTGTTGTTTTACCCACAAGGGTTGTTTTGTTTTCCTATCTTATTTTCTTTCCCTTCTTTGCCCTATTGAGAAAAAAAGGGGAAAGGGGGGGAAGTGATAGAGCGACTTGGTGGGTACCTGGCATTTAGCCAAGGTCAAACCACCACAGAGAGCCTTCGCAACAGTTCTATGGGTAGAAATCCTGAATATTCTTTTCATCATCTTGAACAGAGCTCAAGTATTTCTGATTATCTACTCATCAAATATGGTAAGACTGCAGAAGAAATGGCTTTGATAGGAAAAAAGGGGAGAAAAAAACCTAGTCATTTATGTTTATTGTGAAGAACTGATGAGGGGTTTCTCAACAAATATAGATCAAAACAAGAGGATGTCAAATTTTAATAATTCTTTTAGTGTATGATGGAAAAAAATAAAACGTGATGCTGCACAGTCTGTTTAAATGTGGGAGTAGGCCAAACCTATCAAGGATCTATCTTTGGGCTCAATACTTGACTCAGAATGACTTTCTTGAAAAATCTGAATTTTAAGTTTTCTTTAGTGATGCCAATCTAAGCAGGTTACTTACCTTTATTAGACTTCCAGATAAGAGTAGTCTTAAGATTGTTCTTAACATGGATTTTTTCAGCTCAACATTGAGCATGTGTTTGAATGACAACTTAAATTTAATCTGAATTTCTATCTCCATTTCTGATAATTGATTTAACATTTTGTGAATTTTAATGAACAATATCAATGCTTAATATTAATAAATGATTAATAAAAAAAAATTAAGAATGTTTTAAAGAAATCACTGAGCTTAAGAGTACCTTTAAAATTATGACTATAATATATGGGGGCTTCTACCTGGAAAAACATACTAAAAGGCATAATACATTTTTACTTACTCTTTATCAAACAAGATGAGCATCGTAAGATTGGAAATTAGTCATTCTTTCATTCCTTGAGAGAAAAAAATACAACTCATCATCAATTTTCCAGTAACAGCCTGATATTCCATATTAATTTTGTAGATGAAGGAAGACAACATAAGAAGAAGTTAAAAATATGCTTTCAGGTTTCAGGAATATATTTTGAAATTGTGGGCAGTGTGTATTCTGTCAATAGACATTTCTAGGAAAATTACAATTATTATGATAGATTATTTTTAAATCAGTGGCAGAATATCTTGTGGTTTCAGGATGAAATTACTTTTTAAATTTAAGATCAGAGAGAGATGTCGGGAAGACTAACATTTGTGCACAATGTTTCTAAGACATCAATTTCATCAAGAATGGATTAAAATTCTGGCCATCTAATATCCATGCTTTGGGTCCAAACTCATGGAATTATGTCATTGTAGATTAATTAGAATTTCCTTTTATAAAAATTGTTTATTATCATTCATCATTGTGAAGAAAAATCTTGAAAACTTGAACATGATAAAACTCAGGCTCTGAGCTTGCAGATAAATCTTTGTCCTCATGGCAAATGTAGCCAGCAGCATCCTGGGCTGCATTTAGAAGAGTGTTGCCAGCAGGTTGAGGGAAGTGACCTTCCCCTGTACTCAGAACTTGTGAGACACATCTGGAGTACTGGGTCCAGTTCTGGTCTCCCCAGCACAAGAAAGATTTGGACATATTGAAGCAAGTCCAGAAAAGGGCCATAAAAATGATTAAGGGACAGATCTGTCAAACTAAGAGAGGCTGAAAGAGCAGGGACTCTTCAGCCTGGAGAAAAGGAGGCTCTGGAAGGAGTGGGATATCAGTATGTGTAAACACCTGAAGTGAGGAAGTAAGGAAAGGGGAGCTGGACTCTTCTCAGTGGTGTCCCATGATAGGGCAAGACACAATGAGCACAAATTAAAATGCAATCAATTCCACTTAAATATGACAAAAATATTTTTTACTGTAAGGATGATCCAGCAGTAGATTAGGTTGCCCAGAGGTTGTGGAATTCTTGGAGATACACAAAACCCAAATGGACATGGCCCTGAGCAACTTATTGTGGTTGGCCCTGCTTTGATCCAGGAGCTGGACTAGGAGATTTCCAGAGGTCTCTTTTGACCTTAGTGGCTGTGATTCAGGGCTATGAACAAATTAAGCTTTAGTTTGAAGACCTGAATAGGCTGATAGTAGGAAGTTATCTCTCCAAACTGGCCAGTTTTGTGATGTGACTGCTGACACAATTATCTGCTTCAGTTTCCCTGCCATATTTTACTTCTCCCATGAAAGACAATTTGCTTCCATGCCTGAACAGAACAAGGCTCCTTGGTGCTGTCAAGGTGTGGGGCTACTTTAAGCTGTCCTTTGATTCCTTTTTGTTAGTGTTCAAAATTTTTTTTTCTGCTTAGATTAATCAATTCTTTGTTGTTAAAATATTTCTTAAGTACTTTTCTTGTTGTTTTCTTTTTGTTCAGTTAACAGGATGATCATCTTGTCCAGATTTTTGGTAGCATCTGGAAATGGGCTGTATGTCCTCAATTACTTCCTTTTTTTTTTTTCATATAGTGATCTGTTAACACATCTGTCCAATCTAATCTTCACTTAGTTCATTCTGGGCTATGGCTATGGACTACTAAGGGTTTGTTTGTGGCAATACCTAAAGGTTTTACTCCTCTCCTTGGCCTTCCACATTTAACAGTTACACTCAGAAGTGAGTCATACTTCCATTCATAAGTCAGACTTTTATTTATAATTTATTTGCACTTTGTGTTTAACCATCCAAGTTACTTTCTTTATAATTAAACTCCAAAGCCTTAAACTTTCAAACCAGAGTACACTTCTTGTAATATGAATGCTGCTTTTCTTTGTTAGTTTCTGTACCTCTTGCACTGCAGTAAGTCTCCTCTTAACATAGCAGGGTAGTGAATAACTCATACTTACGAGTTCCATGAAATGATGATCATACTTTCTCACAGCTTCTTTCAGAGCATAAGTATGTCCAAGTGTCCTTTTTTTCAGCTCCTTTATGCTTTTCTTTTTATGCTTGCTATTTTGGAAGGCATGTTTCTGTTCATGACCTACAATACCATCTCTTTAGTTGCACACCTCATTAAATTTATTTCCTTCTCTCCACAGATCTCTTTCTGTCTGTCTACTACTCAGTTCCTCATGGGTGAAAGCCAATTATGTTACATTAAATATTGGCAAGATAAAACCTGTTTTCTTACCCTCTGATTCTTTGTCTTTTCTACTGATTTTTGAGCTCAAAAACTCTCAGTCTTTTTTTCATGTTTTAAGAGTAACAACTGAAATCCCAACTCCATTAAAATCTATGGCAAATATCTCTACAACTTGAAATGTGACAATATTTCACTGATATGCTGTAGAAGTATATGCCTTCTGAAATGCCACTGCATTATCTTTCACTAATGTCCTGAGCATTACTCATGGCTGCATCTGTTCCCAAAGAGTACTGCAATACCTTAAATTCTATTCCCAAGTAGGATTCCTTCAATAACAAATGAAGTGTGATATTCGATTTTTAATACATAATTATGATATTTAATAACCTTATTTCCACTGAAAATAAAGCGTTGAAGACAATCATGGTTTACACAATATCTCAGACATCTTCATGGTTTTATTGAACCTGATCAGATTACTTATATCTTCAAATACTAAGCTGGTATCAGTTTTTCCAGCAGCAGGAAAGTTGACTGTGCTTGTATAGGGAAAAAATTTCCAATTATGTCACTCATTATTGAGGTAAGGAGATATGAGGGAACCTGTGGTTTTGCAATCCTATGAAGTAATGGCTCTACAGTTGTCCTTGTGTCACTAAAGGGAGGGGGAGATGGTCTCAGAACTCTGCAAAAGTTTCAATATCTTCCTTTACAAGGAAGCATTATGTTTATACAGAAAAATTTTTAGAAGTTAAATAATCAAAATAAATGGCTTATGTGATTACTCCTGGGTACTCACAGATGACTGCCGCCTGATAAAGCACATGTTAAATGTCAACTATTAAAATCAAAGCCTGTGTGGTTTTTGTTCGGTACAGTGCCTAAATAAATAAATAAAAGCATTAAATTCAGCTGTGCATTCTAGGACAACTGTTTTACATTTTCTCACATGTATGTACAGCGCAAATTGGGATTGGTCCTCCATTCTTATTTCACTTGCACTCCCAGTGGTGTCAAGAGCAAAGGACACAAAGGGTACTGAAAGCAGTTGACATCAGTTTCCTGCTCTGTGCCTTTTGACATTTAAGAAGCTTCATATTTTTACTCACTTTCTTCCCTTGCTGCAAATCTATATTTTCTGCTAGAACTAAGGAAAGATACACATATGCATCAAAGAGAGAGTATGTCTCACTTTCTTCCCTTGCTGCAAATATATATTTTCTGTTAGAACTAAGGAAAGATACACATGCACATCAAAGAGAGAATATGTCTCAAGCCTAATTTGAAAAAGGCTATCTGGGAGACATGTTTGTTAGATCTAGCTCCCCTCATGCATTATTCTTGCAGGTGACACTATAACTACTGATTTTCTACCAGATAGGAAATCATTAATGGCTCATTTTCTAATTCATTTCCTGATTTGGATAATTTCTTTCATTTTCATCCACCTCCTGCTTATCTCCTTTGTACTCAGAATGCTAATTTCCCTTTCAAGTCAAGTTCTGTTGAAGTCAACACTGATCTAAACAACTGGAATTCTTTTAAAAAATGTATTCCTTGTGGAATCAAATCTGATTTTCCTGAAATGTCAAGGCAGTTAATTTCTTTATCTATGTGTTTTCTAATGCATTTTCAATCTAAGACTTTTGCTTCAATATATTGTCAGTATGCTAAGGTCATTACTAGCCACAAAAAAGAGTAATTTTTTTATCTGTAACTACTGACATATATTTCCCCTTTTAGATTTTCAAAGTTGTTCAAGAGAATCTAAACTAGTATGATTTTTTTCAGTTTGGATTTCTTTTGTTTGTAAGAAGCTTGCAAATGTAACATGTTTCTTTCTACTAAACCAAAAGTCATCATTCAAACTCACTTTGCAGTGAAGAAAGGAAACGTGTCTACATGCATTTTTTTATTGATTTAGCAGAAGTATTTTTCATTAAATTCCTAAATTATATTCTTAGTCTGATGTAAAAAACCCCAATGTCTGTAAACACATCTTTCTTAAAGGTACCTATCAGCAAAGACGGTGTTTATGACAATCCTAGATTGTGATAAACTTAAATTACATTGAGTGGATGGTTCAGATTCCAGGCTTGATTCTTATTCCCTGCCCCTCCGCCCCCATTAATAATGAAATCTGAAACTCTATTCATCCAAGGTTTTATTTCAGTGTATCTGGATGCTTTTCTCTGTTTGCTCTTTGGTGTTTATTTAAAATGCCTAATTTTAACATTGTAGATGAGCTGCAAAGGAAAATGTCTGTTCCTCAAAGCTTTATGGTTTACTATAAAGAAAAATTAATCTGCAGGGTTTTCCAGTATTCTCTTAATAGCTTTATTGAAGCAAATCTGTGCAAAAAGATTGTTGAAGATTGAAATTCTTAAAGATCCACAGTGTTGGAATACCATATCGTGTAGTCTTGCTCCCTGAAATTAGATGGTCTGCTCTTGGAAAATTTAGGACTGCTTTTTGTCATTTTTGACATACTGATGTCTAACATGACCTTACAAAATAAGGTTTGCATGTACATAAATCTTGTTTGTATTTGTCTTCAGCTGTCAATAGCTATAGCTCCTTAAATTTACTCTCTCATCATTTTTGGCATACTGTTCGTTTTGTAGTCTTTAGGATGCTTGTTCTATTATGTGACTTTAAGAAATAATTTCAATGCCTGTAACTGTGCATACCTCAAGTTGGTTTTCATTTGCCATGTGTTTCAGTTTCTGTTAATGATATATGAACACTCAGATATTCTGTTCTAATTTGGATAAACAGCTGCCATTTTCAAAACCTCTTAATGCTACTTTTCTCACAGGTTTTGTTTCTTAGTTTTCATATTGGGGCTTTTGACTGGAGTGTCTTGCAACATTTCACAAGGCAAATATATGCTTACTGGCATTGTTGAAAACTATATGAATTTGTTGATTTTACTAGATTTTCATGATAAAAATGTAGTTCATGTTTTTATAAATTAGATATTATTTGTTTCCTTTGTTCCTCTGTAGTAAGGCAATATATACCTGACTCCTTGTGGTCCTCGTGTCTTCCCCCTCAGTCTGCTTATGATAAAAGTAAAGCGGTCATAATATTTTTAAAGATATTAATACATTTATATTTAGAATGGATCTAGCATGTTTTAAATTAATGCAAAGATATTTCAAGTACTTATATATATATTATTCCTTTTTTCACATTTCCATATTTCAACTTTAGCATGAGAGCTTTTATATGCCTTCAAGCCATCCCCATAAGTTTTCTTGACCCAATCAGACTTCTTTTTTTTTTTTTTCCAGCATGATTATATAATAAATCCAGATTGAACTGTGCATTCTTGAGAAAGAGTTGCAACAAGAGCTATGAGTGAAAAACAATATTGGGTTTTTGTTCATGTTCAAAGAAAAAAGGAAAGCAAAACCAAATAGACACAGCTACAAAACTGCTAGAAAGGATATACACAGAAGATTGCTCTTTATATTTAAAATTAGATATAGGCCTGAACTACACTGGTCAGATTGGAATTTCATCAAACTTCAAGGTTACACCTATGGCTCATTGCAGGTACAAGGAATAGTGCTGAAGGTCATCTCTGCACTAGTACATAAACTTGGTTTTGTCTTGCATTTTGCTTAGAGACATTAACTTGTTTTTTTAGCATTCAAATTATTTGTACAGCAACAAAAAAATGTTGGTACCCCCCTTCTACAGGGATTTCTCTTTAAGGCCTACTTCTAATTTCAAGTAAATCAGTGTGTTTTCTCTAGCTTCATAAAGAAAATTTTTTAAAGGAACCTGCTTACCAGATACTTAAATCCACTTCCTCTGCTTGAATTTTTTAGAGAAAAAATAGCATGACACATAATTCACCTTTTCTCACTCACTGCATATAGTGCCTAATGTCAAAGACATTTAACAGAGAAAGACAGTTTCAGGCTTTTCTCCTGAACCCACAGAACTGTCAAAAACAATCATGTACATAATGGGATTGTCCTGCAGTATTTCAAGACACTACTAGTTTTTCTGTGTAACCTGGCATTGATTTTTAAGACATACACTATTTTTTTAGTACTTAAAGCAGTGACAATAATGGTCTGACAACAAAGGCATCACCAGTTGAAGTACAGAAGTTACTTCACCATGATCCATTAATGACATTGTACCAATCTCTAATCCTTTTTGGTATTTATACTGCTCCAATTTTATTCTACTCCAGTATGTTTGTAGTATTCATGAAATAATCCTCACAATATCCACAACGTCAGGAAATAGTTACAGTGCTATGTAGCAAAAAAGGACCTGAGATGCAAAAAAATTAAGGTTTCCAAAAGTTTTTCAGGTCTAAAACAACAGCTGAATCTTTATTGTTCTGGTTTGTTTTTTTTTTTTTCCCCAAAGCATCCAAACTGTCTAGGGACCTAAATATCCTTTAGATCTGATTAGCACCTTAATCTCTTCCATAACCACATGACAGCTAACAGCACTGACCTGAATGCTCACTGCAAGCTAACAGTGCATATTCGCTTTGTATTCATCAGCCTGGTGGTGGAGTCTTTAAAAATGAAGAGTAATCCCTCCCAGAGAGCTCCAGAGGGGTGGCTGATAAGGAGAGGAGTGTTTTTTCCTAACCTGGCTGAGAAATAAATGAAAAGAGACCAGCGGATAGGCCTTAAACATGTTCAACTTGCACTGACCATTTGTATTTATGTATCACAAATTTCTATTTAAAAAGTAGGTCTGCTGTAAATTACAGGAAAATACCTAGCTGAGACAGTATGTAGAAGTCTGGGAAAATAACTATGCCTAAGCACACCTGAGGTGAAAGGCACTGAAATCTGAGCCATCAGTATAAAAGAGGAGGCAAGAACCATAGATTGTGAGAGCAGAAGAAGCTAGTCTTTTGGGATTTTTTGTTTGTTTGTTGTTTTTTAAAAAAAGCAAGCATGGCAGGGAACTATGTTTTTCTATGCTGCTTACTGATGCTAAAAAGCAAAAATCACCAACATGAGCAGCTAGTGATTAGTGGTGATTAGGAAGAGCAGCTAATGGAGCAGGAGTAATGGTTTTTGCTGCAGCATAGCAAGGTTTTGCTACTGGGCAGAATCCAGGAGAAAGCACAGCAGCTATCACAGATTGAGATGCCACTACAGGAGCTGAAATACAGCAAGCTGCTGTGACAGGTACCTCAAAGAGAATACTGAGTATTTAAATATTTTTACCAAGCTTTAAATAAATTTTGCTGTTGTACATTGAGGAATAAGCAATCATATATTGGTCTGCTTATCTCCCTTGTTATCTTTTTCTTTTCTTTACAAAGTTCTGTTTTATTCAATTGTTTGATTTCTTATATATGATATAGGAGTTACAGAGATACTGTTTTGTTAAATTTTCCAGGTTTGTGGATGAGGGCTTTGACTAGTAATTTTTACTAACCAGTAACACCTGAAGATGGTCACTGCTGTTGCTAATTTAGTCTTGACAAAAGGGTTACAAACTTATATATTTTTCATGTAGCCACTTTGTGAAGATTCTTTTTTAAAAATTATTGCATAGTTGAACTTGTCATGCCTTAGCTTCCTAAAATGATCACCTAATAGCAGCATCCACTGGAGCATCACAGAAGCATGTGGAACATCTTTCCTTACAGTGCAAAGACCCAGTAAATGAGTTTTCCCCATGTTTTGTTCAGAAGCTAGGTGTACCAGATCTGCCCTCTGTGATAAAGACTGTGAGCATCACCATCATTTGGTAATCCAGTGCCAAAATGAGATCATTTTTCCTGCTTCTGCTGCAAACATTTCATGCCTGCAAAGACCAGGCAACTGATTTTGTGATTTATAAGCTGAATTAGTAATGTGTTAAGTAGTGTTACTATATGCAACCATGTATTGTGTAGTTTCTGCAACAAGTATTCTACACCTCATTTGTCAGAGAGCCATGGACAACCCCTGCTCAGCACTGCTTCCTAGAACATAAAGCCTACGCACAGCGCAAACATGCGAGGGTTGATATGGCACCTCTCTAAAATTTGCCTGCAATCATTGACTTTTTACAGCAAGTGACCAACATTTAATATTTCTCTGCAACTTTTGATTTGGCCTAGGCATGGAGAAAGAATGAATCTGCAGCAATTTTAAGTGTTTTTGTAACCAGATTTTCTGCCCTAGATAGTATCTCTTTTCTGCTTGTAACCCATGGAGAAGTAAGTTCTTTCAAATAACCATTTTGACTGTCAGCAGCTAGAAAGGGAGAAAGCTGCCACACATGTACAACAAATCATTACAGTTTCAATTAGCTTTGATCAAAAACTCTGAGATATACTTTTTTGAGATTGCAAGTATAAAGTTTCCATCTGCTTAATAACAATTTGGTGTAAATGGCAGGCACGGAAGGAGAAGCTACTATCTAAGTGTGTCATCATCATCCAGTTATTCAACGTACAATAGATTCCTTTTTGACTCTACCAAAGTTGCAATCAGCATTTATTTGTATTCAGTGTTAGAGAAATCTGTGCCTGAATGCAGACAGTTGTAAGTTAAAGAAGGGTTTTCAAGAGAATAATTCTTTGGCTTCATCAAGTTTTCCTTAACAGTCTGCCAAGAAATATTAAATCAGATTTGTTATTTTCTTATGGCCAAGTCCAATCTAAGTTGACATCTGAAGTGGGTTTTTTGTTTTGGTTTGTTAGATTTTTTTTTTATTTCCCATCACCTTTAATTCCATTGAATGGAATTTCAGCAGATTTATGGTATGTATAATGGTTGAAACTCAAACTGAGGCAGAAGTGGCATTGTTAGAGAAGTACAATACATTCCGTAATCCTCTCCAAAGACTATTTAAAACAACATTGTTTATTATATTGCATATTCACTGGTATTTTCATAGGTATTTCTTCTCCTGAGTGAGAAGGTTTTTAAATTTGTAAAAAGAGAAGGGACATAGAAATTCAGAATATACACATTTCTCCAATATTAACAGGTTTTTCCCTCTGTATTTTCTATATCTGATTAGTTAATTAAACAGCTCATGCTTCTAAGATGAACAAAACTGATACCTTACCTGGAATAGTATGGCAGATTGATGAAGAATAACTAAAACATTGAATCATGTAATTTGGAATACAGTTTAGTCAGAATGTCATCTCTTTGCTTGGAATATGGCTGCCAACATATTATTATTTTCTTGAATTTGCTTTTCAAAAACACTTCCCAGATGTTTTGTATGAATAATTACTTGACAGAAGCTTGTTAATGAGCAGTTTGTTTTGACTACTTAATAATCAGAAATTCACTCTGTTGTGACTGAACACTGGAAACCTGAATTAGAAAGATACTAATTTTTAAAAAGGGTGCTTAATCTTAGTCATGTCCTTAAACTCTAGTTAAGAAATATGGGAGATATGTATGCATGATTAACAGAGTGGTGGTTTTTCACTGGACAGATAGGAATACATCTATGCAATATCTTCTTTTAAAAAAATACTTGAACTGGTAAAATTTCTCATAAAGCACTTCCTGGAGACTTTACCATGTGTAAGAAAAGTCAGTCTCCATAGATTTGCTGAACTATGGGGACAAAGAGTACCAGAATAGCCACTAACTTTCAAAACAGGGACCGTTACAGGCAATGAGTTATCAGAGGCAACGTAGCATATCTCGGCACAAGCCAACAACATGAAAACAAATTATTGCATAATCTTCCCAATAAATTAAAAAAAAATATAGATTTCCAATGACCTGACAAATAGCTGCACAGGCATCCTTTGTATTCTTGCTTTAGGTTGTTAGATATTCGGTTATGTTTGAGGATGATTGACATAACAACTAATGCACAATGAGGTATATATAATCTTTTACTTGACAGCTATTGCACATGTCAGCTCTAAGGTGTACAGTTATCAGCACTTGCAGTCCAAACACCACACTTACCTGTTTTTCTTCATGGATTTTTATGTCACAGGTCTCCAAAAAACAAAATCTCTTATTTAAAAAGAGAAATAGGAACAGACTGATACAGTTAATCATTTAAATGGCTTAAACTAATGTATTACTATTAACTGTAGTGGAGTTTTACCAGCATATACCATTTGAAAAGCTGGCTTATACAACTATGAATAGTATACGTTGGTGGACTTTTTTTTTATTATTTTGAACGGGGTGGGAAATAGAAGAAAATGCATAGGAAAAAAACACACCGCACACATAGGTGGAGGAAAAGAGGTGGCAAAAAAATAGCTATCAGGAACAAGCACTGTATCAACATTTATCAGTAAAATCTAAGCTGGAGGCTTATTTCTTGCACTTGTTATACAATGAATCACTTCCTTGAAAATGGTTACTTACATGGCCTCAAATCTTATTACAATACCATGCCACATCTTGTCAGTAGTGTAACAGCTGTAGCCACAGAATCATAAACACCTCAATTCACAACGTTCTGCTGTGCAATGAAGCTAAAATATCACAGGTGAAAGGTATGAGGGGAATGGTTTATCCAGCTGGCAAGCACATTCCCCAGCCAAAAAAAGGGTTCAAGTATTAGCCTTTCAGAATCTTTCCAAGGGCCTCATCTGCACTACTCACAAAATCTCTGTAGACTACTCTGATTTTAGTCATAAATAAGACAAAGCAGATTTCCTCCTAGATTCCCTTTACTATGCTGCAGCTAATCGTGTCACTGGTTTGACTGTATTAATTGCTTAGGGACTGTGCCACACTCTCCTCTGTCTTGCTCCAAGACCCTCTTTCATGATTAGATTAGAACACTTTGACAGCAAATATTTTTAAACTGTTAAATATACTATTACTTTTTCCTACTTATTTCTAATTTTTAAACAAGAAAAAAGACATAATTTTCAAAAATCTGTTGTCCAGTGTTCCGAAAGCATTGCTGGTGACAAAGAATGTAATTATTACAAGAAAGTTAAAACATCAAGGAGTATTGACAGATTGCATATGTGATTGGAAAGTGTTTCCTGAATAATCATCTTGTCTAATAGCTTTAAGCAATCAATCAAACATTTAAGTCTGCTTTGGGTAATCCATAATCATGACGCAGTCAGACTAGTCTTTACATGTGGCAATCTGCATCTAAGAACTAGCTAGGAAGTGCCATACAGGTACGGCATGCACAGGCAAATTCTTCACTGACTTCAAAATGTTAATTGGGGATATCAGATATAGGGGTTAGAAATAGCCTCACAAAAACCATCACTGAGAGGTTGGCTGTATCTTTGGATTGCCACAACATTATGTGTTAAAAGAGCATTCATTTTTCATCTAATGAAGAAAGTTCTTAAAGAATGGATTTTCAGTCTTTTGGGCTTTCATTAACTTTAGTAACAAACACACTGATAAAACTATGTTTGCCTATGACTAGTGTGTTTAAAGTGTCCTTAAAGAATATAACAGATCTCTGTGCATTTAAGTTTCAACATGGAAATGTTATAACAAAAGGATGCATCATGTGGCAGATAAGTACTGCAAAACTGCTTTGTCACAACTTTTATATATAAAATAATTTTTATATGGTTAATATTACTGAATAACAGTAATTCATTTGGAGAAATCACAATTTAAAAAATCTGAGTACCCTGGATAAAGATGATTTAATGAAGAAATTACTGAATTCAGAGATAGGATTCTATATTCTATTCCAAGTTTTACTGCAGACATGATTTTAGGGGATTCAGTTTTTATCTGGAATTTTTATAAATTTGAAATATCCTGTTTTAGGGAGAATTTAACTGTTCTTAGAAATGTGCCTTGGGAGTGTAAGTCAATTGTGAGGCAAAAAGAAATAGAAAATCTTATTCCATGATGTACATGTACAAAATAATGAAAGGGGAAGATGAAAAATAACTGGTTTATGTCCTAATTTTGATATGAAGGTGAGTATTCATCTATGGCTAAAGACACTATGTTTTACTTAAACTCTAAAAACACTTATCCCAGTGAAGACAGCAGGAAGTTATCAAGATTACTTCTGTAACAGAAATTATTAAAGATTAAATCAGGTTGAAAATGTTGAAGTAAAATATAGGTCGTTATTTAACTTAGGGCATTATTTAACTATTTCATAATGCCATATACTCTACTCTTTGAATTATGTCCAGGTCATATGTATGCAAGAAAATCTGTTTGTTCATCTTGATGTCAGAAGAAAAATCTAACTTTTGCTAGTTGTGCACTGGTCTCTGATAAAGCAGTATTTGAAATTATGTCATGGTACTTGTGGTACTTGTGGCTTCTGGTGTTCTGCACAAACACATCAAGAAACATGAGTTGTCTTGTGAACTTTATTTTTTTTCTTAAAACTAAGCAACATCTTACCACCCTCACTGCCATAAATAAGAGACCAACATGAACCCTAATTGCTTTTATTTTCAGCGTGCAGTGTGTGGAATTCCTTCTTGTAGTGTACTGAGACACGGCATACCACTTGAGCAGTTGCAGGAAAATCTTTTGTTCTCAGAGCAGTGTGACACAATTGAAGTGATTTTAGAGCAGGGGCAGAAGAATAATAGGCTTTCGGACTTTAAAATGCATGCAGACACTGTGGGTGTAAATTTAAAGAAAAACAATTCTGATTTTCACTAAATAAAAAGTTTTCTGGAAACATTCTTACACAGCTGATCTTTTAAAGTGCTTGAGCCAAAATGCCAGTGATATTCAGAGGCATTATAATGACGTAAGTTCTTCACTATGCTACTCAGCTTCATTGAGCTGTGGGGCTGAAAGAATCCAAAAGAACTAAATAATCAACTGTAGAAGTATGAGTGGAAAGATTCTGCCCAGATAGTGTATAAAAGTCGATTTTTAGATATCATAAGGGTTAGATGAAGCCTCTAAAAGGGAGAATACGTAGGTCAAACTCTCTAGGCTATAGGCTGTACATAGTAGGTCTACACAGTATTCTTCAGACAGATAAGCTCATGAGAATGCTGTGGACACAGCACCACATGATACAGAAGTGTGAGGTAGAAAATATAGGTAGCAAAACTGTCACACTATAAGTACATCTTCAGTGTGGCATGGAGATGGACTAAAAGCATCCTTAAGGATTAGTCTGATGTCTACATTGTTGCATACTTCAAACTTAATTTTCAAACTGTGTATTCAGGTGCATGTGGAAGGGAAGGCATGATTAGTGATATTTTCTCTTCTGTTTTGTTGATAGTCTTCTGACGTTCCTAAATTTCCTATCCAGAGACGAAGAAGCAGTCTTGAAGAGAGGATTTTAGCAAGGATCCTAGTCAGTGAATCAAAAGTTCAGGTGCCACTAGTCACTGGAATTATTCAGAGCTTAACTGAAGCATCTCTTACACTTACTTCTTTCAGATCCTTTAAGGTATTCTCAAAATAGTTAAAGCTAGATGTCTATATTAGATTTTTTTTTCTTGTTATTAAGCAAAACATGAGAACAGTGACTATTTGGAGCAGATGTTTCTTGAGATCTAATGCCATTTTTTTCCTCTAAACCATTCTTTCCAAATACCATATTAATGTCATCTGTATTCTCACACTGTCACAAAACTATATTCCAAGTGCCAGTATTTTCTTCTTGTCCTTCTTGCTAAGAGAAGGTTTCTTCTGTTTAGTTTTTCTTTCTCTTTAAGAGGATATTATGCTATAAGAATATGTACAGTAGTAAAGTTATAGATAACTTGGAAATTAATATATTTAAGTAATATGTAATACTATCTGTATATTCAAAACATTGACAATGTTAACAGATTTTGATAAGGATGTCACAATTCTAGTGTAGCAAAGCAAGCAAGAAAGTTTAAGGTCATGTGTCTTCTCATTTTATCAGCAAGCATATAAAAACTTATTAAAAACCACCATTTTGTCAATGTGTACTGTTCTTGATGATTTGAAAAAAAATCAATGCAGGAAATAATTTAGTTTACTCATAATAGTGATTTACTAAACTATTATGTAATAAACTCCAAACTTCTACAAAATTTTCAGTCTGCACACTTGGCCAGAAATATTTGTACATGCATTGCTGTCACATTTCTCTACTTCTCTGGGTTTTAGATAGATAGGTGGCACCTTGTTCCACAAAGATGAATACATTTGAAATTAATCTGAGTACATACTTGTAGCCATGATTTTATTTGCAAACCTAGTTTAATAAATACTTTATTTTATGACCCTGGTACTGCAAAGCGCCTGTGGTTTCTGAACCAATGCAATCTCAGTGGAAGAGTAGTACTCCTGTTAGAGGTGTGGTGTGTGTTGTGCAGGCTGTAAGTAGAGCAACAACTTATGAGTATTGTCGTGTGAGCATTAATGTAGGGAAGAAAAGTGTCATGACTGACAGGAGAAGTAGCTTAACATTATACTATAGAAATACAGAGCTAAGCCATTGCTTTTCTTCAGCACAGAGATTCAGGACTTCCCTTGCATTATCATCAGAATAATGTTCAAAAAGACCTTTCTTGAGCAAATATGCTAGAACATACATTTTCTTCCTTGTGAATGGCCCGGATCTCTTCATCTGGGCCATTCTCATAATCCTCATCATTCAAATGAATGATCTCATCATTCATTTACTGTTTTCAGGAATAGTAAAACACTTGCCAGTCCACTTTCTTTGTTACAGTTCAGACTTTTCATATCTTGTTTCAGCAACAAACTTCAAGGTAAAAAAAAACCAACAAAAACCAAACCAAAACAAAAAAAAAACCAAAAACCAACAAAACAACAACAACAAGAAAAACCGCAACAAAAACCCACCAAGATTAAAGGAAAAAGAATTCTGATATATTATGCTGGTACCTGAGGTAGACTTCAGGGTAAATATCTGGTTGCTTATGGCATAATCCATTGTCAAAATTGTCAAATCTGCCAAATATGAAATTCCAACACTGTTTCTTCTTTACTTGTTTTCTCCATTTCAATGTGGTTCTGTTTTGAGACTATAGTGATTAAAAATAAAAACCCTGTTTCCAAACCAAAAACTAAAAAGAGTGATGATGAAGAGATGAGGAAAGTCAAGTGCACAAGTCAAGCATGATTTCCATGTGATTCTTTTCAAGGATCTGTAGGTTTGTAACTCAGTCATCAGACTATGTTGAGATTCAATTTTCACATGTGTCAAAAGATTTTTTTTTTTTTTTTCAACCCTGAGCCTCTTAATTTCTCCCTGTTGTCTTTTCCTGTATGCTACCATGGGCACACTAATACAGGTTTTCTGTGCAACAATTGCCATGTGTATTTCCACAGTTACTCCTTAACACCTAATCTTTAGCAGCTGATTAATATGTTCATATGGGGATATGCATTTCTTATATATTTATGTTGTATATTTGCTTATTCAAATAATTTCCTTTGATACAGAAATTTTAAACACGTAAGTAACCTTGTAAAACTTCGTTTGAGGTAATTAAAAGTGCTGATGAGATCCAAATTTAATTACTAGTTATTTAATTTAATTTAACTACTTCCTTATGTCAGTTTTACTTGGGTTAGCTGTGTCGGATATAATTTGCTTTACTACTGTTTTATCTGTCTCAGTCATGCTCCTTGTTACTTTACAGTTTATTTAGCCACACAATCTTAATATTTTTCCAACTCTGATCATGGTAATGTTCTTCTGACTTCCAATGGACTATTTTATTCTTTATTTTTCGGCCCTAGTTCTTAAAAGCTTTAGAGGTGCAATGTTCATATCAGGACATAAGATGGGACCTGCAAAACATTCTTTTTTGTTTTCCACTACTTTTATAACTTCTGTTGTTACAGATGTCTTCTTTGATCTAGTTCACATTTAAATGGATATTTTTGAGCTGTACATGCTGACATTATTTTCCTATTGCATTAGAAGAAACAGACTGACAGAAGTGTAAGCCTTTCTGATGTATGAGTGGCTGACATCATTTATTCTACTGTACTTTATAATTCAATATTAAAAAACAAGAATTAGGTATCTGTATTGATCCATGACTAGTATTTAGAAATTGCCCTAGGTCTCATTTTGTTCATCTTGAGTATTTTTTTTCTCATTTTCACAACTTGCTACTGTTTCACTTCTCCTGTTTCTTAACAAAACATTACATTAATCTCTTCTGACATATTCTTTTAGTATATTCCTAAAGCATGTAGATCCAAAGATACCATCCTGAATCCCTGAAACACTGTTCTGCTCAATTCTTATAAGCCAGCTGAGCATGGTTTTATATGACTACCCCAGCACATGTATAATGATGGGCATCTTTCTTGTTTATTCTGCAGTTTTGTTCTGGTTCCTTCACACCACTCTCCTGCCTCTTTTAGATCCTTCATCCTTACCTTGCAAATTTTAGTCTGCACTGTTTCCTGTCTCCCGTTTGGGCAACTATGCCTTAAATCTCAGTTTGCTTCATCACGGTTACCTGTTATATTTAGCAGTGTTACAAAGTGCTTCTTGCTGGTTATGCTGTTAGCAGCGTTACAGTGTTACAACACTGGGGATTATGCTGGTTTATGTCTGAGTCTAAGGCAAGCTAATATAAATTACAATATGCTTATTCAGTTTCTACTTTATGGGTGCAACAGATCAATGCTTGGCTACAATTTACACACATTATCTATCTCCTCTGTTCCCAATACACTATCCTTTTTCTTAAAATTCTGATAAGTACCCATTTCTCTGGGACGCTTCTCTTAAATTACTTTTCCAAAGCTTCTAGTAGACCAGAAAAGTGTGATTTTTTTTTTTTTTTCCCCTCTGCAAAATCCAGTTTATTTGTATGTGTTGTATGATTTTTGTGTTGTAACTTCAGTTACTCTTAAAAGTATCAGTGACTCCAGTACTCAGTATTTCAGTCTTATGATTTTACTAAGGCTCTGAGGGCTAATTACAAATTATTGAAATATTTTAAACAATTAACATGTAATCTTCATAATTATTCTGTGAACTTCAACAGACAGTTAATTGAAGTGTCATGATTTTTTCTGTGATAACTCAAGATCTCATCTTACATTCTCAGAATCCAAAGATTTAGAGCAACTGCCAGCTCACTTACAGTAAGTTAGATCACAGTTTTCTTCACAGAACTTGATTTCCCAAGGTAACCAAACCTGACAGACTCTCAGACCTGGACGTCATAGTGCTCCAGTTCCGTGGTGTTTTCTGTAGCATTTTTCCAAACCTGCTTGTTAATACATAGTTTTTAAACCAGTGATAATGCTAGTTACAGTTTGATGGATTAGGCTTTGAGGCCACATTCATTAAATGACTGCTAAGTGCTAATTAAAGTCTAACTAAGTAAGTTTCTTTTCCACAGCACTAGGGATTAGGTGATGTTTTTCCACCTCTCTCTCATATATGAATAATTTTTAGAGCAAATACGTTTATACCACTGGTGTTTGAAGAGTGACTTACTGAATACTAATTGCTAATTCTGGTACATAACTAAAATATCTCTTAAAAGCTTCAACAGCAAAGAAGCTTTCTGAACATCTGGCTTCCTCTCAACTGGCAAATAATTTACTATACCACTAAGACCCTGAGCTTCCCTCAGTAGAAGAAATTGTACTAGAAATCAAATAGCTTTTGAAATGCTGGGTATTTCAAAGACATTTGTAACAAATTGCTTCCAGAAAGATTATTTATTTTATCTAGCTCAACTGAAAATCACAAACGTTCAATTCTGCCTTTTCTGCATCTATATAAATTAAAGTGTCGCTTGGGAAGTAAAATTTAAATTTCATTAATTTTTCCTGGTTTTACTTTTTATATATTCTGTGATAAAAGTTTAGCAATAAAAGCTGCAAAATGACAAAATATACTTTAAAGGACAAAAAAGTAACTGAAAATTTCCCCCCTCCATAATTTACCCAAGTATAAGCAGAAAAATAAATTTTAGTTATTATTCATTGTGGCACCTAAATATCCAAAATGAAATTAAATTCTCCCTGTGACAGTGTATGCAATCAGAACAAAATAAAGTGGCTGCCCAGATTTTCAGTTTAAACAGATAGACAAGAGCTTTTTGTAGACCTCAGAATGAGGAAGGACACCCTATTCTGACAAATGATATGTGTCTGTATACATTTTTAACCCTGTATGTAGACATACTGCAGGCAGCAATTTCAGTTGAACACACTAGGTCAGAAGTATTTCACTATCTTGGAACTGCTGAGGACATAGCTTAAATGATTTGTCTAAGTTCACTCAGTATCAAAACAATGAATAAGCCCGGATCTCCTGAACACCTCTTCATCATTTTAATAATTTTTCTCCAAATATATAACTTTTGCATAACTGTATATTTTAGATGTAAATTCCTATGCCAAATTGCTTTTAGTGTAAATCAAGCAGAAATTGTTTTATTTTCTTCTTCTACATCTTAGAAATATGTGCAATGCCTTGGACAATGTGCACACAGAAATGAAAGCCTCACTCTCTTACAGAAATATTTCATGAACATGAAATATAAACAAATTTAAGAAGCATGTTTCACATGTAATATTTTACACCAAAGTTATTTGGAACTGATCCCTTGTGCAGTACAGGAAGATGTTCTCTGTCTCTGAGTAGGATACTTACCTACAATGACTCAGTGTCAGTAATTTACTTGTTGGATTATGGGGGAGTTCAGTGATTTTATGTAGAATTATTTATAAAATGGTTCTTTGCTTCCAGGTTTTCCTTCAGTCAGTTCAATAGCTTCCTAAATTGCAGCAGACCCTGTAGAGCCTTCCCTGGTGCATAGGAGGAATGTCAGCCAAGTCTGGCCATCTGCTGCCTGCAGAAGACTGTGCTTGACTGGAAGCTCTCAGATCTTCTGCAACTTTCTTCTTTTACCAGCTATCTGGCCAAGTGTCTCTGTCTGAATTTCAGACATCTGACTTCCTCCCTTTAACTGCCAGGCCCTGTGACACCTAGAAATTTCTCTGCTCTGAACAGATAAATTTGACAGTAGGGAAAGAAATCCTGGTTTTAGCATTTACAAATTTAATTTACTTTTTTTCCTAGTAACTGCATCCTATTTCCCAGCTGGTTTGAAAGACCATTTCATTACCAATGATATCACCTACCTCACTATTACAGACACTGAAATGACACATTTGTTCATCTTCATTACCTCTGCAGTGTATTTTTATAGAACTATCCTGCTTAATGTGGACTCAGCCTCTGCTATCAATGTCTTCCACAGTATTTCATTTTCACCCTTTATCCCTTCTGTTGGTAATCTGACATTGCAGTTTGTTCTAGCATGCAGAAATCTTGGTGGATTTTTTCCATTCTTATGTTTTTCTCTCCATTTTCACTTTCAGGTGTACATCTTGCATGTACTGTCACCTGGCATATCTCTGTATACCTAGGCATCCTCTGTTGTGAGACGATTCTTAAAGACTTCACAATGATTCACATTTGAACCCTGACATAGACCTTAGGAGACTCATTCCTATAATCCTTGACATACAGATAATGTTGTCTTCATGGCTGGAAGAGATGGATATCCTCCTGCTGTCCAAAATGTTTACTTTCAGAAAGTCTTCTCTTGAAGTTCCCAATTTTGCAACCTTTATCTGTTCAAAGCAGTAGTCCCACTCACCTGTATTTGAGCTGCTTAGAAAAATCACAGAATCACAGAATTGTCTAGGTATGCACCAGTATTACTCAATCTGTCTCCATATGAATGCCACTGTAGCTTCTGTAGCAACGAGGACGTAAGTAATAATTGCGCTGATAATAAAAAGATTCCATACTTTGCTGAATTGTTTTATTACAACCTTGCAAATTAATTCAGTATTACTGTGGGCTAAGAGAAAAAAGATACAAACACCACATGATAATACAGCTGCTAGCAAATTTTAAGGAACATTTGAAGCACAGATATTTTTGACATTCCCAGCAGCTTTTCAGAATGTAGCAGGCTTGGGCAGTCATGCAGTTTTTGCAAATATAGTGTCTAGTAACACTGATATTTTAGGTGGAATTTGGCTGCGGGCTTGATAGGGAAGGCATTCTGACTGGAATACAAATTGATTTTTCCCTAAAGACGTACTAATATAAGTAAAAGAATTGCTTTTCAACACTTTGCACTGTTCCTTTATTTGGTTTGGGTTTGGTTCTGTAGAATAAGTTCAACTAGAACTACAGCTACTGCAAACTGTTAACCAGAATCACACTCAATATACTTATGTAATATAAGTAGGCAAATATACTTATGTAATCCTGGTGTTAAATGATGTTTGTTTCATTTAGGGCTGGATAAGACTTTTTTAGCACCTTGCATTCTTTCTAGAATGATTGGTATTTATTCCATTGTCAAAACTAACAAATAGCTTTATGGATCTATCATTCAGTTCTTTGGCAGGCCTGAGAACAGTGCATACTATGAATTTCCATAAGAAACAGTAACATTATTTAGATTAAAACATAATATCTGATTATCCTGCATAGATTAAGGTAATTTCTGTTAAAATAGCAAAAGATGGTATAACACTCCAACTGCATTACTTTGTTTTTAATTTCTGCTACTGAAGTGGTTTTCATCTGCAGCTTCCTAAATTCTTGCAACTGAGGTGCTTAAATTAGGTAAGATTTCTAGTTGAATAACAGGAAAGTTATTTATTATTTTCTCTGAAAGAATAATTATTCCATAGTTTTTCCACAGGATTTCTTAAAATTTTCATTCTTCAGCTATATAATCATGATGTACATACATTTCCTAAATAGCTCTGTAGCACAAGAAATTGCCATATCATGAGTTTTGCAATGTTCTTTGTTTTCTTTGCTTCTTTATTATATTATGCCATTTAGCTATTAAGTAATTTCTTCTTATTTGTTATCATGAAAACCTGATCTATTTCTGTTGGGTACCTTTAATTCCCATTAATTCCCTGTTAATATATGGAGTCAAGACTAAACACAGTGTGCTTTATGCAGTCTAGTTTTGCTGACATAGAAGCCATGAAATAGCTGAAGAAATGTCTTGATAATCAGAAAAAAAGTAACAAAATATTGTTCTTCACAAATTATGTAATTATGTCCCAGATTCTTTCTTCCACTGTAGTAAAACACTAAAATTTTCTGTGGGATAGTCTGAAGTTATGCTTCTGTGGACCACAGTTGTTTTGTTTTAATTTCAGTTTGAACTAGATATTTAATTTCAAATTGACAACTTCAGATATAATTTGAAAGCAACATGTCAATTTAAAGTGGATATCCTCATTACAAGTTGATGTTGATATTTAATATCATAATTTTTGTTTACAAATGTGTAAACCTGCTTTTTCCCCTAAATAAAAATTACAATATTTGGATTTTGATCCTGATTAATGGTGAAAATAGATGCTGAAATACCTGAATATTTCTGTGAATGTAGATATAATTTCTTGAAATTTTTCACACAATATTTTGGGAACATTTTTTTCTATTGTAGACAGAAATAAACAGGTATAATGGTCACAAACAGGGAAAATAAGGGTTACTCAAACAAAAGGAGTAACCAGGTCAAACTTGATTTCAGTTATAGCAATGGAGGAGCTAAGTATTTCTCCTTATGTAACCAAGGAGACAACTAGAAACTTCTGTTGTAAAAGCCTACAGCCTAGATAAAATGAGTGGTGAAATAGAGGAAACAGTAGGTTACCTTGGAAAGAGCTGCTGAACTGTGGAGGCATTATAGCAGGACCAATGTAGTGAAGGAGACTGACTGAGAAAGTAAGAACCATCCCATGTAACTGGATGAAAGTGCATAGATGCAGCTCTTGATTATTGAATAAGAGGACATAGCTGAAACCCAAAGGTAAAGCTGCACCTATATTTTCCTGCATTACCTTTCCTGCAGAAATAGAAACGAGAGCTCTGCATGGAAGGGGTTAAGGACTCATTAACCTATACAGGGGAAAAACTCCCTAATAACATACAACCTTCTAAACCTCAGGCTCTGGCTTAAACTATGTTGTCCATGAAGTTGGAGACCTAAACTGACTACAGTGACAGAAAATGGGCAAGGATGATTAAATATGAAGCCTAATCAAAAAGAGTACTGTTTGGTACCACTATAAAGTGAAAAAAATCCTTTGTAGGTGCTTATGTCTTACAGTGTCTAGAGACTGCAGAGCATCCATACGTCAAAGCAGCAGTCCATTGCTCTTCAAAACACCTTACACGGAAAACAGTATTATCTACACTAGAAAGCGAAATTTAAGACAACTGTCAGGAGTAGCATTTCCACAGAGAGTACATGTCAACTCTAAAATGCACCACTGATTTAACATGAAAGACTACATTGTTCTATATCAATAAATTGATATGTATGTCAGGGACTCCATTCATCAGATACAATAAAAATGATACAGTGTCTCTCAAACTGTTAAAACTCAGGGCTAGAACAAAAGCAAACACAAAAGGTAATGGCAGAAGAGGTGTAAAGAATAGAAAACTCAGAAAAGGAGCATTAAAATTACTCAGAGGATAGAAAAAAACACTGACAAAGACTGATGGAAGTTAAAAAAGAATGTTGGTGGATACTCATCAATGATTAAAGCATGTGCAATCAGAATATTGTAAGAAAACAAGAGGAGTAATTCCTCTGACCACTGGTGACACTCCTTGGTTTTGATAATGATACGTAGAAAAAAAATTTATGAAGTACAAAGGGGATGGAGTCAAAGCAACCTGAGGGAGAAGATATTATATTCCCATCTTTAAAATATTGATCAAAATTATTAATATAACTGCATTATATTCACTGTACATCAGTTGTTTTTAATAAGTTTCAAGGAAGTTTTCCTTAATTTTAATAGATAAAATAATATATAGATATATAGGAAAAATTACATAACTAAAATTTAGCTTAAGAGAAAAGTAAAAGTTAATGAAAAATTGTAATAAAGCATAGCAGAACTGAACTTTTTTTCAAATAAAGATGTCTTTTTCACATAAAGATAAATACCTCTTTTCTGTATGGAAAGAAAGGAAAGACAAAGACTTTAAAATGTGGAATAATGTAGTACCTAGAACACATACAAAGGATCTGAAATATCCAGGTTTGATCAAGAAACTTGAAACAGGAAACATGAATGTCCCCCATGCATACAAGTTGACTATCAGAGCAATGTCTATGAAGGAAAAAAAAAATCTCATTTATTCTCTATTTCAGGAGAAAGCAATTTGCAAGGCTCCAAATGCGTTAAATGGAACTTACATCACACTTCAAACTTTAGTTAATGTAGAAGGGAGTAATTAGCTGATACACTCCAAATACTGAAGAATGAAGCATTTATTTCACATTAATAGAGTTTTATGTGTTTTAAAAAAACAGCAAGTGAGAGAGCATTAGACTCATGCTCACTTCTAGAAGTAATAAAACATGTCATGAGTCCTCTATATATTATTCAGGAAAAATGAAAAGCTAAAAATTGTAAGCAATTTGTTCATGCCTTTGGGGAAATAAAAGAAATAAATGTAAATAGGCATTTTAAATGAGTTTGTGTCCTGCCTGACCTTTGCAAAAAGCTCTTACTTAATAATACCAACAGAGCTGATTATCAAATAAATTAGGTTTGTCCAAATACAATTGCACACTTTTCAGTTACATGTAATTATGAATGTAAGATTCATTGTTAGTAGTACCTGGTAGTAGTAATGCTTAGTCTAAATCAAATTCTCTGTCTTGGGCAAATATGCACCTTACCAAGAGAGCATTCTTGCTTTGAACTGTTTAAAGTCTAAGACCTACATCCCAGAAACACTTATGCAGGAGATTAACTTCAAGCTTCTGAGTAGTCCCATTCTTCATCTGATTTTGTGCTTGGTGTCAATCTAATCAAATACATTTACACTTATAAAATAAGGGTCCACATAGACAAGAAGGATAAAGAGCAAGGGGAAAAATGGTATTTTCTTCCTCATATAAAGAGGGAGCTGAGAAACCATGCAAGGCATTAGGTTAAGATTTTGAGGGAATCATATTTCCAGTTAATTCTTAGAAATCAGAATTAGAATCCCAATTAAATTAGTGCATATAATGGCCTGTATCTGGTTTGTGTGCTCCGGTTTCCTTTTCAATCCTGAGGCAGAAAAAGCACTCTTGTTCTGGCTGATACACAGCCTGAACACCACATGACCAAGCACCTGGAATCCAAGGCGCTTGGAAAACTGGGTATGGCAATGCAAACATCCTCAGGTAGCTAAGGAAAGAAGGAAAGACTGAGTCACAGTCTCACCAAAGTGCCTCTCTTTTGTTTGTGATCTGATGTTTAGACCCTGGAAATTCAGAGGTTGGTTTTAATTGTGGAATTCTACAGGCAGTACAATATGTACAGTAAAATAATTATTTTCTGCTGGGGTTTTTTTATGAAAAATTTTTACAATTTTTCAAATATTACACAAAAATATTAACTTAATAATGATAAACCCTGAAGGTGAGTGGAATGTGTGAGTTCCAATTCAGCCAGTGAAAATAAAATGCTGAAAGCTTTAGAAAATAATTTTTACCTAAAGACAAACTTTTTTCTCAGACAAGATGAAATATACTTTCCATCCTATCACAGACAAAGGGGAATATCAGGAAGTGAAAAAAAAAAAAAAAATCTCTTCGTGTCTACTTTAATTGTCTCTAGTGAAGGTAGAAGGAAGACTGTGATGCACATTGGAGACAGTTTGCCCTTTGAAAAATAAACCTTCTGGAAGCATACTTTAGAGTAGGAACTGTGCTTCTGGTGGGCTCAGGTTTCTTAAAATTACTTAATAGGAACCGTGGGTACAATGATGTTAAAGTTAATGCAGCTCTGAATGAAATCAAGTAGCAATCAAATCTCTAAGCAGAAGTGCATTGAGGTCTAGATTCCACCCCAGCTGCAGTGCCCTACTATTGACTTGCTTCAGACTTTTAGAAGCACTAAACCAGTAGAAGTCTGCTGACAAAAGCCCTAGGTGGGAATTAGGCCATCTGAGTCTGCACCACAGACTGCAGATGACTGTGTCACAGTGATTAACTCACTGTCAAAACCCAGTGGCAAACATACAAAAAGCAGAATCTTCCTGCCAAAGGAGAAAGAGAATGGAAAGAGTACTAAAGAATATTTTCTTTCATCATATGTGTATAAGAAATATCACTTGCTGGAGGAAACATCAGCGGGGATGTTATTTCAGGACATTATGGCTGTAGGGAGGTTTGTTAACTTTTCCATCATTGCAGATGATGTCATATTTGGCCCTTCAATCTGCATATCATCAAATACACACTCAGTGATAAGGTAGAAGAAACACAGAGAAGTATTTTTGCCTTGTTTCCTGTATGTTGATATTTCTATGGTGTAGTCATTGTGAGATCTGAGGAACTCCAGTGAAATGAATTGTGACAAATGTAATACTAAGGATTAAAATAAGCATTTTGACCAGTTCAGATAATTTGCCCATAACCAAACCTGAACCTTATCTTTACCTTTTTCATTTTTCTTCCTTTTTCAGTGTTGTTCTTTATTCTTTGAAAGAATGTGACTTTTTAAATATTCTAAAAAACATTTGTGGAATCATAGATCATAGAATGAAAGGGATTGGAAGACACTTCCAGACATCATCTGGTCCAACCCTTGTAAAGGTGAGCCAACATAGAGAGGTTTTCTCAGGGTCAGCTGAGGTTTTTTTATGTAATTTTTTTGCAAAATACTACTACACATATTTCCTTCTGTCAGAGAGTTTATGGTCTCAGTATGTGAGAAGAAATGCCAACTGGATATTATTATCAGGACAAAGTAACAGACTGGCTTATCCTAAATGGGATGCAAAGCTGTGCATCCTTAGTATACAAAGGATTATTATAATTTATGTCAGTGTTTCTGAGGCTTGAACAAGATCTCCGTCCTTTCTGAGATGAAATGTGGGAGAGTGAGAATGGAATATAATAAAGTTTAAGCAAATAGTAAGAGACCTGCTGGATTAACTACTGATTTTCTTGTCATTGCAGGATTATTCATTATTCTTTCTATTTTTGTGCTTTAACTTTAAGAAATTGAAAGACTTCTTTCATTTTTTTTGGATTCTATGGCATAGTCTAAACCATCTCCCTCTTGAAAGAGTTTTGTTCCTTTCTTATGCTCATATTGTCTTAAATTCATCATTATTTGCTTACTCCTCTTTCTTCCTGTGTCTCTCAGATATAGTCAATAGTCCAAGCACAGATTCATGCATCACACAATAAAAGCAGGAAATTATTCATAATGTACTAGGGAAAGAGGTATGGGGAGGCAATTTTGTTTCACTCTTAGTCACACCACTGACTCATATTTTCTTTAAAAATCTTTTGCTTTGTGTGGAATATTCAAATCAGATGCCTCCTTTTTCAGATGGATTGAAACCTTCAACTTGATGAAATTCTGTGCTTCAGTGTAGCAGTAACACAACTTTTGCTGAGTGCCTGTTATTTATGCATGTAGCAAAAGAACTGTTTTAACAGTAAAATATTTTCAGAGAAAATGTACATTTCAAATGAAAGGAAACAAGGCATTTTACTTCTGAAATACTGTACATTGACCTGTTGTTACCCACATATCTCAGTTCTAGCATCAAGGAGGATATAACAGAAATATTATTTTTCTTTGCTGTGGAGGAGTAGCAGGTAATATGGTAAGAGTGTTAAGGAGGAGGTGTACAAATAAGCTTTATAGACTATAGGGCTGATCCCTTACATGTAAATTAGGGCAACTGTCAGGAGGTTTCTTTTGATCCCAGTGAGCCATCATAGTAGCTGGGAAAGAATAAGACACTGTGCAGGTTTTATGTCCCCTACTTCTTACAGTAGAACAAGGAGTATTTCCTAATCTGCCGTAGTCCTTGGGCAACCATACTGGAAAGGTGTCATACTGGACACAATACAGATCCCCTTATTGGCTTTGGTTTTCTTCTTACACTTCTTTGGCTCTCGAATTCAGCTTGTTACTCACAGATTTTGAGACGGGGATAACTTTGGTATGGAAGTTACTATTGTTTGTAGGTGCTAGATTTGCTGAGCTTGGTATCTGCGGTCAGTTATGTCTGCTGGAGGGCTACTGTGCAGTAGTGGTACAGTGCTAAATTACAGCTTACAGCTAAATAACAGTGACAAATAATGCTAGAAAAATAAGCTGTCTCTAAATTCTAAAAGAATAATCAGTGGAAGGATAAATATGTTTGACAAGAAATTAAAATTTGTTTTAAACTTCGATGTACATTTGTCCTTGTTCCCTCATTAACATCGCCTTTTTGCACTGCTTTCTGAAAAAAAACAATGGACGGACATACTGGTGATTAATCAGTACATTGACAGATTCTCTATTTGTAAGCTGTAGGATGGATAGAAACAGGCTGTTACAGAAATATTTAGCAGTATCACAGAATCACAGAATCATCTAGGATTCTGTGGAAAGGACCTTGAAGATCATCCTGTCCAACCACTGACCTAACATTGACAGTTCCCAACTACACCATATCCCTCAGCACTAAGTCGACCCGACTCTTAAACACCTCCAGGGATGGGGACTCCACCACCGCCCTGGGCAGCCCATTCCAACGCCTAACAACCCGTTCTGGAAAGAAATACTTCCTAATGTCTAGTCTAAACCTTCCCTGGCGCAACTTGAGGCCATTACCTCTTGTCCTATCACTTGTTACTTGTTTAAAGAGACTCATCCCCAGCTCTCTGCAACCTCCTTTCAGGTAGTTGTAGAGGGCAATGAGGTCTCCCCTCAGCCTCCTCTTCTCTAGACTAAACAACCCCAGTTCCCTCAGCCGCTCCTCATACGACACGTGCTCCAGACCCTTCACCAGCTTCATTGCCCTTCTTTGGACACGCTCGAGTAATTCAATGTCCTTTTTGTAGTGAGGGGCCCAAAACTGAACACAGTAATTGAGGTGTGGCCTCACCAGTACAGGGGCAAGATCACTTCCCTGTCCCTGCTGGCCATGCTATTTCTGATGCAAGCCAGGATGCCATTGGCCTTCTTGGCCACCTGGGCACACTGTTGGCTCATGTTCAGCCGGCTGTCAATCAACACCCCCAGGTCCCTCTCTGACTGGCAGCTCTCCAGCCACTCCTCCCCAAGCGCTGCTGGGGGTTGTTGTGGTCCAAGTGCAGCAGCCAGCATTTGGCCTTATTGAAACTCCTACAGTTGGCCTTAGCCCATCGCTCCAGCCTGTCCAGGTCTCTCTGCAGAGCCTCCCTACCCTTGAGCAGATCAACACTCCCACCCAACTTGATGTCATCTGCAAACTTACTGAGGGTACACTCGATCCCCTCGTCGAGATCATCAATAAAGATGTTAAACAGGAGTGGCCACAAAACCAAGCCACTCTTTAAGGAACACCTTGAATAATTGCATATTACGTTGCAGAGTTAAATCACTCCTGTATTTATCTTAAAAGCCATTTCAGATGGAGAAACAAGATTCACCATTCACCAACCCACAGTAATAATTTAGATCTCTCACATATCACAAACTGTTATGAGATCTGACTATCCTACCATTACCCTACAGAAATCTTCTAAGGAGTGTGCTGGGTTGACCCTGAGCAGATGCCAGGTGCCCACCAAGCAGCTCTATCACTCCCTTTCCTCAAATGGACATGGGAAGAGAAGATACAATGAAGGGCTCTTAGGTCAAGATAAGGACAGGGACAGATCACTCACCAATTACCGTCACAGGCAAAACAGACTCGATTTGGGGAAATTAGTTTAGTTTATTACTAATCAGATCAGAGTAGGGTAATGAGAAATAAACCAAAATCTTAAAACACCTTCCCCCCACCCGTGCCTTCTTCCTGGGCTCAACTTTTCTCCTGACTTCTCTACCTTCTCTACCGAGCGACACGGAGGACAGGGAATGGTTCTTGCTGTCAGTTCAGTCAGTGCTGTCACCGCCATTCCTTCCTCCTCACATTCTTTCCCTGCTCCAGCATGGGGTCCCACCCACAGGAGACAGACCTCCACAGACTTCTCCAATGTGAGTCCTTCCCACAAGCTGCAATTCTTCATTAAATCCTCCAGTGTGGGTCCTTTTCACGGGATGCAGTCCTTCAGGAACTGACTGCTGTAGCATGGGTCCTCCACAGGGTCACAAGTCCTGCCAGGAAACCTACTCCAACATGGGCTTCTCTTTCCATGGGGTCACAGGTCCTGCCAGGAGCCTGCTCCAGTGCAGGCTCTCCACGGGGTCACAGCCTCCTTCAGGCACATCTACCTGCTCCCACGTGGGATCCTCCATGGGCTGCAGGTGGATAGCTGCTCCACTGTGGACCTCCATGAGCTGCAGGGGGACAGTCTTCATCATGGGCTGCAGGGGAATCTCTGATTTGGCACGTGGAGCACCTCCTCCCACTCCTTCTTCACTGACCTTGGTGTCTGCAGGGTTGTTTCACATATTCTCACTCCTCTCTTATGGCTGCTGTGGCACAGCAGTTTTGTCCCCTTCTTGGATATGTTATCTCAGAGGTACTACCACTGTCACTGATGGGCTCAGCTTTGGCCAGCAGTGGGTCCGTCTTGTAGCTGGATGGCACTGGCTCTATCAGACATGGGGGAAGATTCTGGCACGTTCTCACATAAACCCAATACAAGAAATCACATTGTCCCCAGCTTCTTTGTGTTTTAAAGAATTTATCTGAGAGTCCTTTATATGGCCAAATAAGTGTAGAGTACCATATCATGTGACTGAGAGGCAGATACAAGATTAAAGCCTTACCCAAAGTAAAGAATTCTTCATAGTATTTCCCACTCTTGTCACCATCAGCTGGATTTCACTTGTGACACCAGCTGTGGGAGTACCCGTGCAGGTACCACTCCAGAGAGGATAGGGAACAGTTTGCTTCCAAAGAGGTGTGTTTCCAACCTGTGGGGCGAGGCAGGGGATGAATTACAGTTGTTATTTCAAACTCCAGTGCATTCCTTTAGCACCTTCAGGAGAGAAAAAGTCTTTGCTTTGTTATGAACACTGGTATTATTACCCTGACCCTTGTGCACATCTAGCTAAATTCAGGTAAGTCCAAGTCTATCTTCCTCCTATGTTTAGTGCAAGGGAATGGCTGAACTCCTGGGTACGTTAGAGAGAAACATAAACCTGTCTAACTGTTTCGTACGGGCTGTCAGCAACACAACATCCAGTTTGGTCTTTCACTTCCTAGCTGGGTTTGAGGTGTTGATACAAGGCCAGTGCTTGTGTGGCAGAATAGTCACATGCCTACAGAACACTTGGAATTTGGAGGAATCCTGGTCTTGGTCTTTCCTTGGAGTATAGTGAGTGTGCTATGCCTGAGTGATGGTGCTTATTTCACATGCACTAGCTTGGAAGTCATAGACTTCCTTTGATGTCCTCCAGTTTCTTCCTGAATACATCCTGCTGGAGCGGATCTGGTCTAGCAGACCCTTCTCTGAAATCTTGTAATCTAACCTATTTATTTCAGAATATTTATTTGGATACTGAGAATTCTTTCAACTTTGACATGACAGTTGTTTTCAGATTTCTAACCCAAGATCATTATCTCAGAATTGTTCTTTCAGCTCTTTTAATGTCTAATTATTATACATGCTTCCTTTTGTGATTGGCAGTTTTGTAACTGTCTTTTGCAGTTGTAGCAGCTTCTAATATAAGTCAAGCCATCAAAAGCTTCCTCAAACCTCCATGTTTTCTCAAAAGCTACAGCTATTTCATAATGAATACAAGCTGGCTATTCAGGTTTTTTACCAAAATGGTTCAACCTTTATGTTTGAAGCCACTGCCAAACTTTATGTCTGGTTCCTATTCTGTATTAAAATAAAATAATACATCAATAAATGCAGAGTTCCATGGTACAGCTGCCTGATCTCCTAAAGCAGAAATCTGGAGTCCAGATGTAAAATGAATGAAAGACAAATTAAAGTCTAGTGTTGCCCTGCTTGGAATAGAAAGTGATGGCTCATCTTGTACCCATCTGCTTAACTTCTTGTAAATTCTGTTGTAAAAAGAATTTGGAAATGTTTATACTTATGCCTTTAACACTAGATCTCTATATTTTATGACAATATATTTACAATGAATTGCTAATAATACCACATAGTCAGAATGGAGAAGTCTCATTAAGCTATTTTGAACCATTAACAGAAAACCAAAACTTGAGATATTTTGAGGCAGCAGCAACAAGGACAGTCTGGCTCAACCTAGGCAGTGGGGACAGTGAGGCTGGTGTGGCTGGAGCAGGGCCAAGGCTGAGGCCACTTTTCTCAGTATTCATAGACAAAGATTGTCACCTACCTCTGTCTTACAGACCCAAATTTGGTGATTTGATCTTACAGATCAAATGTAATGCTCTGGTGTAAAGACAGATGGGTCTAAGAAACCTTTCAGAAATTCCAGTGGGATACTATGCCTCACATTCTTGTACAGTCTTCAAATATTTAAGTAAAATCACCTTAATTTATTTCCATGCATATTTCCTATAAGGCAAAACTTTGCATACACCAGGTGTACGCATTAGTCATGTTTAAGCCTAGTTCAAATTCAATGAAAGTGATTTTGGAATGTTACCTGTTCTACTTAATTCAATATACAGAATGACAAGAAAAAGAGAACAGCAAGCTTGAAGGGTAATTATAGAGCAGAGAAGCTTTAAACAACATGGTAGTCACTGCAGCCCATGATTTAGTCCTTTAGTGAGCAGCCTACAAATTTCCACCTGAGTAGCTGTGGTTCATATGTATTATCTTTTCCTGAAACCAGAATACAAGAAAGCACAGATTGTGCTTTTCCTAGAAGCAGATCTAGGTTTTCTAATTTGGAGGCCTGGAGGCATCTCTCATTTATGGGAGCCCGATAAAGAATTCAAAGCAACATCACCGCAAGGCTGTTTCTTCTTGAGTAATTTGCCTGAATTAAAACTACTTGGCTCTTCTTCCTGGCATCAACTCCACCCTTCCTCTTTGCATTCAAGTTGCATAATACCTAAAGTAGAAGCTAAAAACCTGTGTGCTTCCATGTGAAATATAAATCATATGAGGAACACTGCAAAGCAGTTAGCCTTACAAAACCAGTAAATATATTAATACTGCTGAAAATTATATTAATGTTTACAATTAGTGCAAGGAGTCTAATTATTTTCACCATATTATAACATGGTTGTTAGAATTTTAAATTTGTAAGAGCATATTCCCAAGGTAAATGAAGGCACTGAAAGTACTGAAAGTGAATTGTCAATATGCATTATGTCCAATATGCTTGCAAAAGGACTTCTCTGATATCTACAAAGCTAATGATCTTTTAAGGACAATATGTTCCTTTCCCAGCCTTGCAGCAACTAAACTAAAAACCAAATTAAGAGATTCTGAATCATAACATAATCCAAGGTTGCCTAAACTACCCTTTAGACATCTCACCTATGTGCTAAGCATTTCTTAGAGCTACAGTTCAGCCCTGAAAAATAAACTAATACAAAAATATTGAAATTCTTTTTGACTGACTTGAATTAAAAGTCTGAGGAAGTCAAGATGTATATTTGCCTAAATATTGTGTAATTAATAATCTAATATTGTTATTAAGGAATTGTTCCTTTTTTACGCTTTCATTTTAGATACAATTACTCCATGTTCATATTTTAATTAGGCTTTTCATATCCCTACAAATTCCCAAATGAGGGTTTCGTTTGTTGCTGTTGAATTGGTGCCAGAGTTCTTAGAGCATTGCTGACTTGAGACCCTATGCTTTACATGAAATAAACAATACACCTTATTTCCACAAGTGTAGTCATTGTTAAACTGATGAAATAGAATATGTGGTACTGCAAACATTCCAGAGTAATTTGAATCCTGGTTCATATTCATTGTATTAAAATTAAATACCCACATAATGGACTGATGGAACATAACAGATTGTAATAACAAGGATGAATAACTGCATTCTTTAGAGGACATGTTACTTCAAAATAAACTAAATATATGTTACTATTACACAGTAAGAATTCTAAAAAAATTTTCTTTGAAGGAATGTAGCAATATTATGAAAACATTCCCAAATACATAATAGTGCATTTGAACCTGAGAAATGGTGTTCAGCTACTAGTCAGTGAATATGCTGAGATCAATGCCTTTTAATAAGCTATCTATGAATGAATTATAATACTTGTATAATGGTCCAAAGGTTATATAATTTTTGAGTAAATGCAAAAAACCACAGGCTATGAAGTACTGAAAATTAAAAATAACTCACAAGGTTATATGTGCAATTTGACCTTTTAACTGTCTAAATTGTTCAAAGAACACGACATCTATGCTTCTTGACTCAGAACCTAAATCAGAAGATGATGGGTATATCAGCTATATTTGTAATGTTAATGCTGTTTATCTAAAGGCACTTGTAGCATCTCTGATATTCAGAGAAACAGATGGACCACTCAGTGGATAAAGAATTGGCTTGATGGTCGCACTCAAAGAGTTGCAGTCAATGGATCAATGTCCAAGTGGAGAGCAGTGACGAGTGGCATTCCTCAGGGACTGGGGTTCAGACCAGCACTATTTAACATCTTTTTTGGTGATATGGACAGTGGGACTGAGTGCACTCTCAGCAAGTTTTCAAATGGCACCAAGCTGTGTGGTGTGGTTGACATGCTGGAGGGAAGGGATGCCACCCAGAGGGACCTTGACAGGCTTGAGAGGTGAACCCATGCGTACCTCATAAAGTTCAACAAGGCCACGTGCAACATCTTGCACACCGGTTGAGGCAATCCCATGCACAAATACAGGCTGAGCGATGAGTGGATTAAGAGTAGCCCTCAGAGAAGGACTTGGGGTATTAGTGGATGGAAAACTGACTATGAGCCAGCAATGTGTGCTTGCAGCCCAGAAAGGCAACCATCTCCTTCACTGCATCAAGAGAAATGTGGCCAGCAGGTCGAGGGAGGGGATTCTCCCCTTCGACTCTGTTCTCGTGAGACCCCACCTGCAGTACTGTGTCCAGGTCCAGCTCTGGGGGCCCCCAACATAAAAAGGACATGGACCTGTTGGGAGTGAGTCCAGAGGAAGGCCACAAAGATGATCAGGGTGCTGGAGCACCTCCCTTTTTAGGACAGGCTGAGAGAGTTGGGATTATTCAGCCTGGAGAAGGGAAGGCTGTGAGAAGACCTTATAGCGGCCTTCGAGTACTCAAAGGGGGCCTACAGGAAAGATGGGGAGGGACTCTTTATCAGGGATTGTGGTGATAGGATGAGGGGTAACAGTTTTAAACTGAAAGAAGGTAGATTTAGATTAGGTATAAGGGAAAAATTCTTTCCTGTGAGGTTGGTGGGACCCTGGAACAGGTTGCCCAGAGAATCTGTGGATTCCTCTCCCTGAAAATGTTCAAGGCCAGGTTGGACGGGGCTTTGAGCAACCTGATCTAGTGGAAGGTGTCCCTGCCCATGGCAGGGAGGTTGGAACTAGATGATCTTTAAGGTCCCTTCCAAACCAAACCATTCTAAGATTCTATGATTATATGATTTAAGCAGACACTAGAAGATTAATAACAAGTATGAGTTTATATGAAATTATGAATTACGGTCAGGATATATAATAAAATTCACATTTACCCAGAAAAATATTAGTGGCCTCTCCATATTTTTGTATAAGAGGACTTTAAAAAAATGTTTACTGTTTACAGCATGCTGAGGAGTGCTGGAGGTGGGGAGGTGTCATACTGAAACAGTACTGAAAAGTCTAACCCTTTTCTAATTATGTGGTAATATTTATCATCTCAAAAGACTTTGTTTCATTGCTTCAATCAGTTTGGATTTGTAGTACAGGAAGTCTGACTTTCCAAAAGAGTACAATTTACCTTAATGTGGACTAATTATGGTTTTATAAGATTTAAATACATTGAACTCTTTTTTTATCACACACAGAGCTTTATTATTTCATGCTAATATTGTTGCTCTTTTGTAGAAACCATTGTGACATTGCATCACTTTTAACTGCTTTCTCTTAATGTAGATTTATCAATCTGCATTTTACTTGGGAATTATTACCAGCAAGCAGGTAGTTGCTTCAGAAGAATAAGCAATCTCCTAATGCATTATACGGTAAACAAGTGGAGTAATTTCCCAATTTTTCTTTGTTAAATACCAAAATCAAACATTTTCAACTTTCTCTGAATATTTTTCATTTTCTTGATAGGTCATTCCTTTTTGCTAATGGTATTCAGATCATTCTCAGTGATGGTCTTATGCTTAAGCAGAAGATTTCTGTCATAGTCAGTGTTTTATCCTGAAGAAGGACCTCTATCTGAAATTATTTTGAATTGTGGGCACAGCAGATTTCTGGAGAACTTGTCAGTAGAGTAGAACAGCAGATGTTATTGCAAGGCATGTTGCAAATTTTATTTAATAACTTAAATTTTCTACAAAGAGGATGAAGATAGGTTTCAGTCACTGGAAAGGCATTCCCTTTGATATTTTTCAATTAATAGTGAGAGAAATAATTAAGTTTTTTGGACATTTTATGCTTGCTACAAGTCTGTACTGATTTAGTACCACTGACATGAAAATTAATTTTCAAATTCATATCACAGAGGAAGAGTTATGTTTGCAACATATTTAATGGGGGAAAAGTGTCAGCACACTTTATTACAGCAGTGTTACAGATTTTATTCACTTTTTGGTCTGACAGAATGTTGTTCTCAAGCATGGCCTTATCAAAGTCAATAAGGAATGATTTTTCATATATTTCAACAAAATTGTATTTGGGATCTTTTTCTGTCCTTCCTGTGCTACTGTATGTAGGAGAAATTTCATAGCAGTTATATTGACAGTAAGATTTTTTTCAGCTGTCTTGAAGGGCTGAAAGGGTGCAGTTTGCAGTCAATACAATTTATGAGATCATATTTTGTCACTGTTTTAGAATAATTTTCCAACATAAATGAATTTAATTCAAGGCACTTTATTTTAAGTAGCGGGAGGGAGTGAATTAGAATTTCTCTTTGCCAGTCTTTGATGTGACCTGCTAAACATTTTACCTTGTATGTTTTTTTCTTCTCTATTGTTTCATTATGCAATTATAATATGCACTGAAAAATTTTCCTGTTCAAATTGTGATATTTTTCATGCTCTTCCAGTGAGGAAATGTCCGTTATTTCATTCTAATATCAGGTATTCTCATGTGCAGTATGAATACTTCATTAATTTACTTGACTGAAATCCGTTACTATATGTTTTTAACTCAAGTCTTATAGCTTGCTGAAGTAACTGAATCAGTCTTCTGGCATGGCTTTTCCGTTCCATCAGTATGTTGTGGATATAGATCTGTGGATGTCTTCTACCTCTTTTGTTTTCTGAATAGAACTGCATGACCAGTTCTGAGCTGGAAAAAAAGAACAGAAACATTTCAACACAATAAAATAGAGAAAAACAGCAAAATAGCACAGAATTTATTATCATCCAGAACCACAGTTGGAGTAAATTTGGATAAGACCATTCATGCAGGTGAAGAGCGGTAGGCTATGTGACCTAAGAAACGGCATATTCTTGCTTGATTAAGCTTATTCACAAAACTACACACCAGTATATTAGCAGAACTGGGGATAAAACTGCAGAGAGGGTTTCGGAAAAAAAAAAATGTGTGTTACCCAGCCTTCATTTTCTGCTGTAATAGGTACAAAGCAATCAGTGACCAATCTTCCAAAATGCCCATTAATTAAGGGACCAACAACACATCCCTAAAAAAAAAAGTTTTTCTTCTCCATTCACTTAAGGAGGTGGATCAAACCCAGAGTATCTATGGGATGAAGAATTACATATCAGTCAGAATAATGTCCGAGGCAGCTTCTTTGGAATGGGGATGCTGTCTAACTTCTGCATACCATGGCTACCACTTCTGTCTCTTCTGCTGGTATTCCTCACCAGTCTATGCTTCCCTAAATCTATTGAGGTTCTGCTAGAATTTCACTGGATTGCAATAATTTCAAAACCTGGCAACACTGATTTGTCTTTCTCTCCCTGTTTGCTGCTGGGTTAATGCTCTATTGTACTGTTCTCAGTTTTAAAGATCACTTAAATGCAGATGTATTTATATAGTAGCTTAAGAATAGTTTATACTTTTTATTTCAAAGCTTTTTTCCATAACTTCTTTTACTTTTTTCCACCATTACACAAACAGGAGACGTCTATATTCAAAGCAGGTTAGGAATCTGTAGAAATATTTTATTACTATTGTTCATCTCTGAATATAAGCTACATTTGTAATCACTGCATGTCTTCTGTTTACATTCAATACCATGTACTGAAGCTGTATTCAATATAACAGAAAGCATTTGTATTCCTAACAAATATCAGACTTATGAATTTATGCCATGGAATGGAGACGTGACATTTGGAATTTTTCTCTGAATGGCCAAAGTGCTGTTTGGAAGTTTTCACAAATGGGAATAAGTGTTCTTAAGAAATAGTCAAGGAGTGATGAGAAAAAAAAAAACAACTGAAAAACCACTTGTTTCGTATAGGATTTTTCCTTCTCTTCTGCAGTGCCCATTTCTCTGAAAAAAATGCAGAAACTGTGCTGAAAGCTACAGTAATTCTTTCTTCCCGAAGTATTATAATATTAAATCTGAAGATTTTTTTAACATTATCGCCGTGCCAAAGATGCTCTATATTTTCTTTGAAGTTCTAGCATTTGGACTCCTTTAAATACATGTGAGTATTAGCCTTTGTTGAAGAAAATCACAATTTTTAAAATGGTTTTCTTACCAGACAGAGGCATGACCTAAAGCCTTTGACCCAAAGACAACATTGTGTTCCAAAATTTCTCTAATAGAGGAAGCTTCTAGTAAAAGAACAAATGATCTGACAGAAAACCTTCATGATAGTAAGTTAAGTAAGTTTGAATTAACAGGAATTTGAAAGACTATGGATCAAATCTTCATCTATAGATGAAATGTGGTGTGTCACAGTGAAAAGCATTAAGCAGGATTAATACTTTGATTTGCCAAAGTATTTCCGGCAGCAATCAGAAACCAGTTATTCTAACCACCCTGTTTGTGTGCTACCCAGGCAGTGAATGAAAATCTCATATTCTTTCCTGGGTATACTCACAGAGTTAGTATGGAGCAAGGATAATTAACTCAGTTTGTCAGATGCACTTTCATTAGTCAGAAGATGAATGGAACTGAACAGTGGAGTCTAAAGGATGTTATATTTATTCAGGTAACAAATGCATCCGAGTAATGAGTGCACTATGTAGAGAGAGTCTTCCAAAACATACTTTAGTCCATCTCTGCTCATCTATGGAGACTTATTTAATTAGCTTGTGGATTTAGCTTCCTTTTGATATGTTCATTGACAGTCTGTGAATCCTCTCCCTCTTTTGAGATTAGTAGGTTATTCCTTCTCGTTTAACAATCACCTTTTGTGAATCCTAAGAAAAATCTGAAGGGTCATCCTACAGCATGAATAAATAATGAACTACAAAGCTGTGCTTTAAACATGTTCTGTATTAAGAAAACCATGCCATTTCTCAGTACAAAGCTCAGAACTAATCAGGCAAAAAAGCAATCAGTTCTGTAATGACTTCACTCCAGCTTTAGTATGCTTTTGTACATGCAACCTAAATTTTTTTTCTTACAATAATCCATGAAGGCATAAAGTGTTCTAATGTGATCCCCCTTTTACTACATATTGATAATTGATATAAGACACACAGGCATCTGTAGATTTGGCCAGCCACTCTCCCTGCACTCCTTTTCCTGGATAATGCACCACTGTCATTTTACTGTAATGAAGGTTACTACCACTTTCTCATAAAGTGATTGTCCTAGCCATACTAAAACCAGTATCTTTTAATGTGTCAGAAAGTAATAGTAAACTTGGAAGAATAATACCTGTTTAGCCACTGAAGAATAAAGCACAGAGCAGAGCGAAGCAAGGCACATGGGCAGAGATCAGCCTGTATGTAGAGCAAGTTCATCTTCATCATCTAATGTGCCAGTCCGCAGATAGTAAAATAAGGAGAGACATGGAAGAAGGAGACATATGGTAAGGTTCTGTTTCACATCATCACTTTGAGAAATAACAGATACATGAAACCTGGCACATCCCCTTATAAAGCAAGCTATCATTTTTTTAATGGTTCCCAGGCTATGTGATCTGGTTGGATGTATCTTGCTTAATACTGCAACTTCTAATACAAATACTAAACCTCAGAAGGACTTTAAAGTTAGACTGGTACTAATAATTGCCTAGTAAAGCCACAGAGAGGTGTTTTTGTCAGAGCTGATACTGCTGGTAACCATGTTTTAGAATTTATGGTTTGTATTAAAAATGTTCATATTCACATAAAAGCTTCCATTAGGGCAACCTAGATCATTTCCATTAAATAGACTGGTCTTAGGAAACAACAGAATTTTTGATCAATATTGCTAGTTGGTTGGATCAAACACAGGCATATGAAAATGGTAAATTACATTCCAGGGATCATATTTTGCCATATGAGGAGGTTTGTTACCTTTTAGTTAAGAAACTTTGAGAGGAGTTGCATAGATTGTATTTTTATTACCAGGTGCTATTAGATCTAGAGTAGAATCACATTCTGTGATCTGTACCTCTGCACTGAAATTATCTTCTGGCTAGCATGAAACCCAAGAGTATCAGAATTTAAAGGAAACTCCACTGTGATACAACATTTAGATATCAGTATATTCCTCAATGGCTGTAGGCATTTTAGAGTGAATTGTATGCACAATAGAGGAAACATGAAGGATATTTTAGAGGCAGTAGCTGTTTAAAGCAAAAAGAGGGGATCCTCAGATGTTTTTAGCAACAGAATGTCTTGTTGCTGTTGTTGAAGCTGGTAATGCATTTGAAGTCTGTCTGTGCTCATGTGAGAAATTATTGTGTTTGCATGTATATCTGTTTGCATGTGGGTATCATTCAGTATGGCATAGTCTAGTAACTATATATCACTTAGAGGGGAAAAAAAAACAACCTCTTTTTTACCAATGAGTAGTACATTTGGAAAAGAAGTTTTTCTTCATTTGCTTGTTTAACTTGTGATTCTTCATTTTCTTATGATCTTTGTGAGGTATGGAATTTTTATCATCTTATGGCTTCAGGGAGAAAGTAAATTTTGATTAAGTCATTCAAGTCTTGGGAGGTAAGACATGGTCTGACGAGTCAGAGTGAACTGTGTGCACAAACAGATGCATTCCTTTTCTGTGGAATATTTTCACCCTTAGTTTTGTTTTATTTCTGGGGTTTGTGTTTTCTGACAGTTTAAAATATTTCTTTTTGCTGTTTGTTCTTTATTAGATCATAGGGTCAAAAGGAAAAACAAAAGTGTGGGTTGGGGAGGTATTTAAGGGATGTGGTGAAAACTGGGGAAAAGGAAATGCTTTCTATCTTGATCTTTTCTTTGGTTTTGTTTTATGTATGCTTACATTTCTTTTATGTTTCTGAAACACTGAAGGAAAAGAAGTAAATTCTTCTAAAAAAGAATGACAGGCAAACCCAAAACATAGATACATTTCATGAAGCTGGCAGAGGATAATAGACATTTTCCTCTGAGGACATTGTAGAATATGTCTCTACAAGTACTCCACTCAGTGCTTGTCAGGCCATACATGGAGTATTGTGTCCAGTTCTGGTCTCACAATGCAAAAAGACAAGACAGATTGGAGATGTTCCAAAGGAAGGCCATGAAGATGATGAAAGGGCTGGAGAGCCTGGTATATGAAGAAAGACTGAAAGAGTAGGTCTTTTCTCACTGGAGAAGAGAAAGCTCAAGGGGGACCCCTTCACAGTATTCCAGTACTTAAAGGGCATCTACAGAGAGGACAGAAGCTCTCTCTTCACTTGGAGCCAAATGGAGAAGACAAGGGATTATAGGTACAAGTTGCACTGGGAGAGATTTCATCTCCACATAAGAAAGAATTTTTTTTACAGTGAGAACTATCATTGACTGGAACAACCTCTCCAGAGACATGGTAGAGTCCCCATCACTAGAGGTTTTCAAGACGTGACTGGACAGTGTGCTGTATAATCTCATGTAGGTTCCCTTTCCCATGAAAGGTTGGACCAGATGATCTTTGGCACTCCCTTCCAACTTGGACTGTTCTACAAGCATGCTTAGAGCACCTGGTCAGGGGGGAAGTTAAAGAAAAATCCCATATGGAGAAGACAGTGTTATGGGAGGACTACAGGAAGCACTGGTGCAGCCTCACCATGAGTACTGTGTGCAGTTCTGGGCCCCACAATTAAAGAAGTATGCCCTCCTCCAGAGGAGGACAACAAAGCTGGTGAAAGGGCTGGAAGGAATGTCCTATGAGGAGTGTCCAAGGATTTTGTGCTTGTCTAGTTTGGAGAAAAGGAGGTTGAGGGGTGACCTCATTGCTCTCTACCGCTTCCTGAGAAGGGGATGTGGAGAGGGGTGTCCTGAGCTCTTCTCCCTGGGATCCAGTGATAGGATGCATGGGAATGGCTCAAAGCTGTGTCAGGGGAGGTTCAGACTGGACATTAGGAAGCATTTCTTTACCGAGAGGGTGGTCAAACACTGGAACAGGATTCCTAGAGAGGTGGTCAATTGTCGCTGTTGAGACGGACACAACAAACACCAAATTGTGCAAAATGGCTACTTTATTGTTCTAACAAGCCTTTTTATAACTTCGTTAAGAGTATGTGTCCATATATGATTGGTTTAATTAGAGACTAACAGTTCATTATTGGATGACCTCTTCTCTATTGCAACCTCGATAACCTTCCTTTCCTTGCGGTCAGGCAGTTCCAGTCTGGTAGTTCCTTACTCTTGTTTATTCAGCTCTTCTCAGGACTTTCAAGCCTCTTAAGGGTACACAGTTATCTGCTCAAGGTCAATATCAAACTTACATTCTGATCCCTCGGACCAGCCAAGGTCTCCCATAGTCAATGTCCCAAGCCTGTCAGTGTTTAAGAGGCATTTGGACAATACCCTTAATAACATGCTTTAACTTTTGGTCAGCCCTGAAGTGGTCAGGAAGTTGAACTAGATGATAGTTATATGTCCCTTCCAACTGGAACTATTGTAATCTACTCTGCTTTTCTATTCTGCAGGACTGGAAACAGGGTATTACTTCTGCTGCTGTCTTCTATGTACTGTCCTGAAAAGTTTATGGGAGAAAAAAATTTTACAACTTCAGCCATAAATACGCAGATTAAGTTTTCACTTTATTACAGTTTTTTGCATTAATGTGGCTTGTTAAACATGTGCGAACATGACAAGTGTCCTAGGAGACAACGTTAAAAGATTTCTTGGAGTGGAATTGGAGGGAACTTGTACTATATAGTATCAAGGGGAAAATCTGATGTAGCTAAAAAAGAAAACATATTGACCTCAAAAACAAGCATCCAGAGAATGGTCAGTTCGGTGAATAAAATCCTTTCAAAGAAAGATACATCGTTTGAAATAAAAATGGTTCTGCAAAGCAACATACCAGTTGTGAAAACAGGTAGAATATTCATTTTCTTTTCTCATAGAAGAGAAGAACTGGTGGCTCAAGCAGTCATAAAGTGGTGCAGAAATTCATTTTACTGGTCACTGAAACCATTTATAGCTTAATTTTCCATGGATATGAACCAAAATAATACACAGTAGATAAAACTGTGTTCCCTGTCCAAGGTAGTTCCTGTGAAGCCACAGTAGCTTCTTTGATTTTTCAAAAAAGATAGGGGCATATACTTTCAGTTCCTACTTTGTTCTAGACATTGTCTTATCCTATTTTCATTGCCAAAACCTTTGAGTGGGTTTAAATAGTGAATTAAATGGTAAGACTTAAGATGTCCAATATATAGTTTGATCTCACTATGTCCCTACATGTGATATTAAGTGATGATAACATTCTCAACTTTTTCAACATTCTGTTTGCCAAGACTCCATAGAAATATAACAGGTTTTTTAGTTAATTTCATAATAGTATTTTGGATGAGAATCTGATTTCTTTTCTATATGTCTAAATATATATTTCAGGGAAATGCCTTTATTTTAATACTATTGTGGAATAGGCATCAGAAACTGGACACTAAAAAAGTCACTGTTTTTTTTTTTTGTTTTTTTTTTGCTACATGTTACATTCACAAAGGGTCCTAATGCTCATTTTTCTTACAGAACTGTATAGGTTTTGAGCACTGAAGAGTAATCATAAATTAACATTAGAATGAGGAAAGATAACTTTCTAAAGCTTTCTAAAGGACTCTAAAGTATCTAAAGATAACTTTCTAAAGGACTCAATAAATTATTAAAACAAGCTCCATGGAATTATGTAAACTGAGGAATCTGGCATCAGGGCAAGGGAATTAAGAAAAAACCGAAAGAGTCAGGTGTCCTTAAACTTCGTAGTCCTTCACAATTTCATTGCATGTGTTGTCTTACAATTAAGACACAATGGCAAGTGCCTGAGAATAGAGGAATCAAACTATTTTCTTGAGAGATCAGAGGCTGGTATAATACTTTTGAGGAAAAATGGAATGAGGATGATCAATACAAAGTAACAGTCTAAAAATCTAATCTGCTGGGAGAAAGACTACAGCAGCTTTTACATGCATGAAATTACATTGTGTCATGGAATAGCCTATCACATTTATTTTTAGAAATAATATAATATTTCCTGATAACAGTAAACATTTAATTTTAATATAGTGTTCTAATACAGCATAAGAAGACTTTAATATTTTATATACAGTCTATTAAGAACACTGCTTTGGTGGTTTGAGCTGTGGTTAAGTATGATAAATGAAACTCAATTTTATTTTTGTAACATTTCCATGTTTTGTACATTGGAGAAACAATAGTACAGGCTGACTTTTTTTTTTTTTAAATTTATTTTGTAAGTGTGAATTTGTTTTCTGCTGACTGACAATGCAATTCAAATGTCAAGCAAGTGGAACAGCATTTCTGAGGTGCAAATACAGATAGATGTGCTAGCAGCTTAAATGAAATTATTCATGACATGTTGCAGCCCAGTGAGCTTAATAACAGCCATTAAAGATCCTTAAGATTTTTTTTCTAAGACAGTAAGTTAGAATTTTCACAACAGAAATACTTTCAAGATATTTGTGACTAATGCTTATGCAGCTAAAATCTCCATTAGTAAGACATCAGTAATTCTTAACACCTTAACATGAAACAAATGGATACTTAAAATTAAAAGCCTTGACTCTTTTTCTTTTAACTCAGAAATTACATGGATTCAGGAAAGTTAATTTATTTTCTGTTAGAAAGAGGTTTTCTGCTTAGAATTTTCTTGTCTAAAATAAAATTTCAAGTACATTTTACCATATATTTTATCAGCTGCTGTAGTATACATAGCCATTTCTTCCATAGAACTATGAAACTTTCATATAATATCAGTGTGAGAATCAGAGAAAGATGACCTTCTTTTACGTAATCTGAAATCACTTAGATATCACAAGATTTGGCACGCCAACAAAACAGTAAAAGGCAGGAAGGCTAAACAGCAAACCCCATATGTTAATAGACAAAAAGTGAAAGAATTTTCAAAGTTAAAGTCTATCAGACATTGTAGGAATAAAGGATGAGAAATGAGAAGACCTTTATTTTTTTGTATTGATCACAATTTGTCAGTGTTTTTTTCACTACATGCAATCTATTTGTTTTAAAAAAAAATATCCTGAAAGTCACTTTTTGAGGTGCTGTAAGAGTCTGAAATGTCCTATGACTGTCTCAAAGCTTGCTTGTGTCTGTGCAAACCTCAAGGACAAGCTGCTGCGTCCTGTGGATTGGTCTGGGGAGTGTTGCTCAGGGAAGTGGGAATGTGTTGAAGGATGCACCCCCCCACTTCTTTGCGGTTGCATTGTCGGGCTCCTTAGACAAGCCTCAAAGGGGCAGAGGTGTACTGAGCTGGCCCCATCCTGTAGCCGTTTGTGACTCTATTGTGTAGGCCAGACGCCATACATGCATTGCTAATGAACTGACAGGAGGCAAACATTCCTGCCCTGAAGCCAGATGCAACAAAAACCTGTGGCACCAGAGAAAAAAAACCTAAAGGAGGGCAGATATGCTAATCAGCCCATACGATGAACTTAAAAAGGCAACAGAAAACTTTGCTGGGTGTGCATCCACCATCGAAGCCAGATCCGTGTGCACCCACCACCGAAGAACTGAAGACTGAGGACCAAGAGGACACCGCTGGATCCATGGTTGTGACTATTCTTGCAGCCCTATCCCGCATCCTTGTTTTATTTCTGCCTTTTCCTTCCATTCTGTCCTATCGCTACCCCTCTTCACTTCTTTAATAATAAAAACCTGTTTTGGGTATACGGCATTTGACCTCGTATGTGTCTTAATCTCGCTCTTGGGGTCATATCGAAACTTTCCCCGACATTGGATCGGGACAGGTGCCTTTCACTTTCATAGTCTTTGTGAGTCAGTAAAGCTTTGTAAAAGTTCTTCTGTATTTCTTTTATCTGAAGAAGTGTATGAATTAGAACATTCCTTGAGGATGAAGGTGGAAAGAAAGAGGAAACAGCATGAATTCAGAGTCCTTCATTCAGTTTAATTTGTAGAGACTTTAACTGGTGCTACACACCTTAATGGTGATGGTTGAATTAAACAATCTCTGTAAAGTACCCCTTTTAACTCTGCTTTCTAAGCCATGTGAATTGTATTTCCTTTACACAGAGTAGTCATAGAGTAGCTAGGAGTTTATTGTCATCTGCACAATTTGAGAGAAAATAGTTTAAGCAGAACAGTGAATCATAACTGACAAGTTCCTAAAAATGACCTGTGACTTTTTCCTGGAATTATTCATAGTTATCTTTAGTAAGCAAGGATATATCTTTTTTTTCTCTCTCTCTCTTTTTTTTTTTTTTTTTTTCCCCAATAATAGACACATTTAAATGTTTCATCTGGGAACCCTTGGCTTTCATTTAATTAATTCCTATTCCATTAATTTCATTCATTCATTTTGTTTCATTTCCTTCCTAGTATCTTATCTGCTAAATTTTTTCTGAGCTTGGTTAGCAACCACCTTTGAGATTTTCCTACATCTCCTCAGAAATGAGAAGTGTGATCACTTAATTGACTTGTATTTCTCACTTCTCCATGCAAAGCTGTACTGATCCACATAATGATCCTCTGCTTAAATCACCATTAAACTGAAGATATAGGAGCACAGTAGTTAGTCATCTCAGCTGGAGTCACTAAAATCAAATGTGTGGGCTGAATCAAGACTGTAGGTTTTGTATTGAGGCTAATCCTGGAAGTACAGCTGCTGAATACACTTAAGCTTATCACCTGACTGTTCTTCCATATTCTTTAAGGTGGTTCTGTTGGTTGGTTACTTGAAAAATAGACCATTTTGGACCAGGAAAGTGCAGTCAGTGGAATGGTTAGCATAAACGTCTTAACAGAAAAACTATGACAGATCCACAGGTTCTTCCAGGACAGGTGCTTGAACACTCATTTGAATTTTTTTCCCATTCTTTCCTTCTCATGTTTATTTCCCAGATGTCTGGTGGCAGGAGTTACTTTTAACATGAGAACCAGACTGCTACCAATGCCTTGTAGAAAGCCCAAAAATGGAGTCATGGATCTACTTACTAGAATCTAGGCCAAAACTTCCTACTCAAGAGGAGCAAGATCCTGAGGAGTGGAGTGAGTGCTCCTGCTGTGCTTCCAAGATTGACCTGGTTCTCTGTCCTGCTTCAGTTCTCTGTGTGTGTAGTTGCCCTTTCCTTTAAATGGAAACGATCATCTCCTGAGCCCATGTGCTCAGAGACAGTTCAGCTATTATATACACTGGTAGATGGCTGAAATATGAGGAGAATACAGGAATTTTCAGATTTCAAAGTCAAAATAACAGAGTTGAAAGAACAGATAGTAAAAGGGGGATATTTCTAGAACAATTAAAACAATTCTAATGATGTGTACATATATTTATGAAATATAGATATATTAATTATATTTCTTTTAGTAATATGGTTTAATTTTAAAACAAAGGAAAAATATTCTCCTAAAACCAAGTAAATGACTACTCATCAGTCTGAAGGTTTGTGGCTGGCATACATAAGAGTCTCATTAAATGAACCTAGCCTTGGCCATTAAGAGTGAGGTGGATAAGACTCCTTCTCCAACGTGATAGACTGGATATTAGGAAACATTTCTTTACAGAACAGGTCGTTAGGTGTTGGAATGGGCTGCCCAGGGAGGTGGTGGAGTCCCCATCCCTGGAGGTTTTAAGAGTAAAGTTGACATAGCGCTGAGGGATATGGTGTAGTTGGGATCTGTCAGTGCTAGGTTAATGGTTGGACTAGGTGATCTTCAAGGTCTTTTCCAATCTAGATGATTCTGTGATTCTGTGATAGTTCTTTGGCATTAATAAGTTTTATGTGAGGCCTTTTCTGATCTCTATTCTAAGAAGTAACAATGTTGGTGCTAAATAAAAAGTTTATTGGTCAGGCAGGTGCTGAGAACGTATAATGCCATTAGCCTGCTCTGAATGACTCACAGCATGTCTATATGACATCACTGCCTCCATCCTGTATGCCTAGGCTATCATCTCTCCAAACCATCTTGGAAATAACTCTTCTTCTTCAGGGCCAATGTTTGTCTCCAGGACAGCGCTTGTGAATGTTTGAGACATTATTTTTATCTTTTTTTGAATCATCCCATTGATCCACAGGACACTAATGGCTGTGAGAATCAGACTGCAAAGTCTAGGGTGCTGAGTTATTGTCAGGGGAAATAGATTTTAAAGACGGGAGAAATCATTAGGTCATTAACCTGTTTTCACAGTATATCACAAGCATTATATTTCACACAGTTATCCCCTTAATAGATTTCTGAGATTAAACATTGCTAAAAGGCAATGATTCTTTTGGAGGAAGTCCTACTGTTCCAGTTGTAAAGATCTTTGTAATATACATAGCCTCTGCATGGTCCTATTCAGCTTTTCAGTTAGGAAGGCTATTTTTCATACCACAGATTGGAAGTTCTAGTTCACACAGAGCATGAAGCCACAGATGCTAATTAAAACCTGAAAGGACATTAATAAATTGACATATTCTTTAAACTGTCACTGGTTTTCTTGCAAATAATATATTCTAACTCAATTAGAATTTACAAAAAGTATTACTAGTTGAACTTTTTCTCTGTTATGCAGAATATCCTATTAAATTGTCTCTTTGGCTGTTAAAGTATAAGCAACTGGAACTTTTGTTACTGTTACTAAGAGAAATCAAGACATAGCTTCTGTTTATTCTCTGTTGCAACAGTTTAAATATAGGCTAAATAAGCTGTAATCATTTTCATCTCCAGCCACTTTGATAAATGTTAAACCATATATTCACAGTTAGGACATTCAGGAAGGGAGCTGCCTCTATCAGCAGTTTGTACTTCAGCTGCACTTGTGCTGGTTTTTGCCACCTTGCTGGGTGAAGGAAATTAATGTAAAGAGTAGTCATCTGACGATAGTGAACAGCTGACTAAACATTAAGTTTAATGAGAGCATTGAGAGTTACCAGGAGTTGTTGGGAAGGGAAAATAACACAGATGAGCCCCGCCACTTATCTCCAAACTAACTGTGACAGTAATTCAGAAAGAAAGTGGGGAAATGGCTAGGCCATATACCTTGAAAGAGAAGCAAAAAGTAAAAGACTGAATGATTTAGTCTAAGGACCTGACAGCCAAGGTGAATCACTTTTCTTTCTGTATGCCTTTCACAGAGAAAAAAATCATGATATAGGTAAAGGTGAATTCTGTATTTGTGGATATAAATATAGCTTGCATTTTAAAAGTACTGAACTAAGGCTAGAATCCTAATTCTGTCATTTTTTAATGCAGTCTTTAAAAAGGAGTTGGTTTCTAGTTTGCTCTTCCTCCTGATCTCTCTGTCTTATCTGAAAGCTCTGTCATGTGGAACCCTACTGCTGAGCCAGAGGAGTAGCCGTCGAGACTGCTGCCATTTGAGTTAATGAAGTTAATGAGGTTTTAGAGGGAACTGATTTGGGACTTTTTTACATCAAGTATGAGAAAGAGAAGGTGTGCTGATGAATGTAAGCTTCCTCCTATTTTACCTTGATGTGCTCTTTTTCCAAATTATTTCCATCCTGTCTTTTTTTCATCTGTAGTTATTATCCCAGGCTCATTCTCTTTGTCTAGGTAATTTCCAAGCTTTGTATATCTCATTCCACGTCCTCCAACTTCTTGTCCATTTTTTTTACTCACATAAGGCTAGTTTGAACACTTGCATATTTGACACATTTCCCTTCTCCCCTGTTCCATACAAGCTTTCCCTAAAATTTCTTATCTAATTGTTCAGTGATAGTCCTTGTTCTTTACTTTTTTTTACTCCTTATCCTGGTCTCATTAAACAAATATTTCCTTTGCTTCCCTGCACATTTTAAAACCCAGGTTCTTTGTACAGCCAGTCCAATCCAGCTCTTAGCACTATCTTCTTTTTCCTACTGATGGCTTCTGTTATAGTCTAAGACCTTTTAATCAATCTACCCTTGCCCTCTGTTTTCACAGTAATTAATCCAGATACTTTTTTTGGTATGTTTCTTAGTCCTGAGAGAAGAAAGTCTCATTATTCTTTGTCGAGCTATTTAGACTATTCACAAAATGTAGCATTTCAGTGCTGCAAGGGAGACTCTAAGTAGTTCTGTCCTTGAGCATGTATTTGTCTGGAAAGTATGCAGGGAGAAAATGTGAAATACAGATAAATGCTGGATAAATTTGTCAAACCAACAGTCTTCTGCTTTTTTATTCTTTTCCATGCAGTCTGACACTAACTCTTACAATAGGGGGTGGGGAGAAAATGTCAAATTCTTGTCTGCCATCAAAATGAGGCAGAATATATGTATTGTAGTTTCTGTGTAGAACATTTAATTTCAATCGTATTATGTGGAAGTGAAAATTTAAGTTCTGTTTCAAATGTATTTATAATAATGACATTATTTTATGGTAAAAAGTTGGTTTATAGTGGCTATGTTCAATAGCATTTTCTGAGTTTCAAGTTCTCTGGGGTTAGCTTTTACTTTTCTATGTTCCCTCTTAATCTCAGTGTTGCAATCTATAAATTTATAATACCCAGAGGACTATATTTTTTAAATATTATTTTTTTAATAGTAACATGTACTAGTGCCAACTTGTAAGAAATAAATGTTAAGGCAAATCCTCACTACATTATTTTCAGCTAAGTGTATAGCATATATTGTAACTTAATACTTTCTTATATGTTCTTTATTATGTTTTAGCTCATGCAAGGAATGGAAAGGTCTTTCTTAGGAATTAGAAATGAAGAATGATAGAAATGATTGCTGAGACTGGTTACCTTCGAAGTGGCTGATGGAAGTCAGAGGGCAAAGTAACAAAAGGCACAAGTAATCCCTTAGTGAACTATGCAAGGCAGTCAGAGAAGGATCACACTCCACCCGGGCACCAGATAAGAACGTGAGTTGAAACTCATTGGAATACAGAAGAGTCCGAGAAGACACAAAATTTTCTCTTTTCCATGGATCATTTTTCTTCATTTCATGAATTCAGTCCAGGTTTTCTCTTCTGTTAAATTAGTTTTGAGAGCACAACCTACGTTAGGGAAAAAAACGGGGTTTTTTTGGGGAATACCATTATGAGAAATGTTTTATATATCTTTTATAGAAAGAGGACCTTCAAGACAGACAGGAACATCACTTTAAATAAAGCCAATACAATTATTCTACTAATTTCTAATCAAAGAGTTTTGCAGGATAAATTGTTGAGAAACAGTATCTATTGCTTCTTAATATCTCTCCTTAAAATTTTACTATTGTTTGTTTTGCCTATTTTAGTTGTCACAAACTCAGATTTTACTAATTTAATTTTAAAATGTTCTGAGGAACTTGGTTTTCATGGATGTGATGGTTTAGCCCCTGCCGGGGTCTGAGACCACGCGGTCGCTGCCCCTCCCCCACAAAGGGAGTGAAATACAAAGCCCCGGGGCTGAGATAAGGAAAGGTTTAATACAACAGCACAACAGCAACACAACAAACAATAACAATAAGAATAACAGTGATAACATTGAACAGAGCAAAGTATATACCGATACAACAGTGAGAGAACCGGCTGCGCCAACCCACGCGATCACTGATTCTTCCCGCGCTCGCGCCAGGATGTGACGTCAGCATGGTATATGAATAACCCGGCTAGAGCTTCCCCCCCACTGCTGGGGAAACTTAACCCTATCCTGGCTAAACCAGGACAATGGAATAAAATATTTTTTTTTTCTTTTGTACCCACTGACAACAGCAGCTCAGTTCAACCATTCTAATGCCAAGAGAAGGCTTTCTATGATATGCAAGGGTTGTTTTTCAACGGATGATGTTTTGCGGGGCTGTTAAATGACTTGCTGCTGTTCTAATGTAGAAAGTCATCCTTGAAGCTGAAGGCAAATAGTTAAAGCAGCTTTAAATTATCTTTTACATTTTCTAATCCAAGGCTACTCTGCTGCCTGTGACATAGCAGAAGATCCTGGGAACTTGTTCTGTAATGCATGCCTTATTATCAATATGCTGTGTAAAAACTCTGGAGTCCTGCAGTACCTTTTTCACCCCCAGCCATGTTAGTGCCTCACCAGCTCTGCCTCTAGCCAGATTTTCAGATGCTCATTAGTGGGTAGCCTTGTGGCTGTTTTCCTCAGTGCCTGAACCAAGGGAATTCTCCCACAGCTAGAAATAAGACTTTGATAGCTACTCTGCCTCATGGATCTTTGGTACAATGCTTAGGATAAGTTCAGGTCCTGAAATAGAATTCAATAAATCTAGCTATTTTTCAAAAATGTCATTTTTTTGGTGAAAAGTTATAAAGCTCTTGCAATTCAAACAGTGTTCACCTATCACAAATATAAATCAATACCAAATAATCTAGTGGATATAGCCTCCAAATTATGAATTACTGCTAATTAATAGCTGTGTAGAAGTCATGATTCATTCTTAGAAGAGAAACAACAAAAGCTTGAATGAATAGGGACACAAAGTCTCAATTCCAAATTGCTTCAGTCTGTGTGCAATACGTCTTGGTGCAGCCAAGCCTTCATGACTAGTATAGTTGAAAAATGATTCTGAGGTTGGTGTAGGTACACAACTCCTAGCAATTCAGCCAGGATACGCTTAACCTAATCCATTAGTTTATTCAGTGTAGATATAGCCCTTGGTATGAAAAGTGTACTGTATTGAAGGTGTTGTGCAGACAGAAAAATCATATTATTTGATACTTTAAGTGAGGATAAAAGTTTCATGAAACCACTTGGTTTTAGGTAGAAGACTGTTAATTTACAGAGATCAGATCAATCTACATAGAATAATAGAATCAGTTATGTTGGAAAATACCTTTATTATCATCCAGTCCAACCCTTAACCTAACCCTGCCAAGTCCACCACTAAAACATGTACCTAAGCACCACATCCACACATCTTTTAAATACCTCCTGGGATGGTGACTCAACCACTTCCCTGGGCAGCCTGTTCCAGTGCTTGGCAACCTTTCAGTGAAGAAATTTTTCCTAATATCCAGTCTAACCCTCCCCTGATGCAACTTGAGGCTATTTCCTCTTGACCTATCACTTCTTACCTGGGAAAAAGAGACAGACACCCACCTTGCTACAACCTCCTTTCAGGTAGTTGTAGAGAGCGATAAGGTCTCCTCTCAGCCTCCTTTTCTACAGACTAAAAAACCCCACTTCCCTCAGCTGCTCCTCATAAGACATGTGCTCCAGAGCTTTCACCAGCTTTGTTGCCCTTCTTTGGACACGCTCCAGCACCTCAAAGTCTTTCTTGTAGTGAGGAGCCCAAAATTGAACACAGTATTTAAGGTGTGGCCTCACCAGTGCTGAGTACAGGGGCAAGATCACTTCCCTGTCCCTGCTGGCCATGCTATTTCTGATACAAGCCAGGATGCTATTGGCCTTCTTGTTCATCTGGGCACCCTGCCAGCTGTCAGCCAATACCCCCAGGGTCTTTTCTGGCAGGCAGCTTTCCAGCAAATCTTCCCAAAGCCTGTAGCCTTGCATGGGGTTGTTGTGACCCAAGTACATGACTCGGCACTTAGCCCTGTTGAATCTCATACCATTAGCCTCGGCCCTTAGATCCAGCCTGTCCACTTGATCCACCCTTTGTAGATCCTTTCTACCTTCAAGCAGATCAACATTCCCACCCAAATTTGTGTCATCTGAAAACTTCTTCAAAATGCTCTGCTCCATAAGCTTCCCCAACACTGAGGTCAGACTGACAGGCCTGTAGTTCTCAGATTCTCCTTCTGGTCCTTCTTGTAGAGGGACATCACATTTGCTGTCTTCCAGTCAATTGGAACCTCCTGGGTTAGCCATGACTCCTGATAGATGATTGACAGTGGCTTAGTGAGCACTTCCGCCAGCTCCTTCAACACCTTTGGTTGGATCCTGTCCAGCTCCATAGACCTGTGTTTGTGTCTAAATGGTGTAGTGGATTACTAACCATTTCCACTTGGATTATGGGGGCTTCATTCTGCTCCTTGTTCCTGTCTTCCAGTTCAGGGGGCTGGCTACCCTGAGAACAACTAGTCTGTCCTGGTTTAACCAGGATAGGGTTAAGTTTCCCCAGCAGTGGGGGGGGAGCTCTAGCCGGGTTATTCAGATACCATGCGGATGTCACATCCTGGCAGGTCACATTTTTCCTGGCGCGGGAGCGCGGTGCACTCGTGGTTTTGTACATCGTGCTTCAAACTGCTGTATTTGGTAGCGATTTTGCTCTGTTCATTGCTATCACTATTACTGTTATAGTTATTGTTGTTGTTGGTTGTGTTGCTATTGCATTGTTGTATTAAACCTTTCCTTATTTCAGTCTTGGGGCTTTGTATTTCACTCCCTTTGTGGGGGAGGGGCAGCGGCCGCGTGGTCTCAGACCCCGGCAGGGGCTAAACCACCACAACTTTGGCGCTCCAACGTGAGGCTGGAGAAGACTGAAATAAGGACAAAAGGAGAAGTGTGTTAGAGCAATCTGTTAAGTGTAATTTTTTCTGGTTTTACTTGTATTGTTTGATAAGCGTTTACAATGCTGGCCAATTTGCTTGCGTGGTGGGGCTGGATTAATCCTTATATCCCCTGTGTGTTCCCAGTGCTGGTGTTTGTTCTCGGTGGAAAATGTATAAAGGGACTTGTTTTGCTCTACTGGTTACTGTCTGCTTATAATGGGCTTGTTTTGCTGCTTGTGGGGGTGAACCGATACCTGTTTGCTGCCTGGTCTTTTGTTTGGGGTCTCAGCCCCTCTATGGGTGAGCCAGGGGAAGAGATTCTCTCGGTTTTTGAGAGTTTCAGCTATCCCTGGAGCCTCCTGGCCAGTGTGTTTGCAGCACAATGCTTTCTAAATGCCTGCCAGATCTTGTTTTGGGCCATGCGGTACTTCTCCAACAATAGCACCACCCGGAAACCTGCCCCGGGGGCAGATAGTTATAAATGGCTAGGTATGTGGGAGAAGATGGGCAAGTACCTGAGTGAGTGGTCACCCCCAACGTTCTGGGATTTTACTCCCGAACAAGTGCAGAGTCCTGATAAACTGGTGGAGTGTTTGAAAAAGGTGTGCGGCCAATCAGACAAACCCCGGGAGATGCAACTCGCTGCGATGTGCTGGGGGCTTGCCCATGCTTACCGCATCGCCCTTAACACTGATCACTGCCCTCAAGGGGGCGAAAGAGCTGCAGGGTCTGAAAGTGAGCCTGCTGGTACAGCAGCTGGGCCAGGGGGACAGGCAGTGCCAGTACCGGTCGCCTCCACCAGCACAGCAGCTGAGCCGAAGGGACAAGCAGTACCAGTATCAGTTGCCCCGATACGGAAAACCAAATATACCAAAAAATCCCCTCGCAATGTACAGGGTGATAATGAACCAGGCCCATCACGAGAGCAGGAGGAAGAGCCGGAGGTAATCATCCGCTCTCTATCCCTCAGTGAGTTGCGAGATATGCGGAAGGATTACAGCCGCATTGCAGGCGAGCAAATTTGCACCTGGTTGCTCCGGTGCTGGGATACTGGAGCTGCTGGTTTGGAATTGGAGGGGAGAGAGGCCAAGCAGGTGGGACATTTAGCCAAGCAGGTTGGTATTGACAAGGCAATAGGGAAACAGGCTCAAACCCTCAGCCTTTGGAGGCGACTCCTGCTCGCTGTGAGGGAGAGGTACCCCTACAAGGATGATTCTCTGTCGGTTAGGCAAGTGGACCGACATGGAGAAAGGCATCCAAAACCTCAGGGAAATGGCTGTGTTTGATATGATCTATGGTGATCTGAATGATGAGCAGTCACCACTGGATCCAGATCTGGTCCCTTGCACACAGCTGATGTGGCGGAAGTTCCTGCAAAGTGGACCAGAGGGACATTCCAAAGCATTAGCAGCAGCATACTGGTGGTGAGACAATCAGACAGTGGATGAAGTGACTATGCAGCTCCGGCACTATGAGGGAAGTCTCCCTTCCTCCCAACATGCCTGGGTTTCAGCCATAGAGGAACTGTCTCAGTGGCTCCAAAAAATGGAACAGGACATGTCCTATGTTCCGCCTGCACGGGCCGATGTCTCAGCCATTAGAAGCAGGCGTTTCCCCACCCAAGAGAAGGGCGGTAGAAGGTACACACCACGGGGCACCCTGTGGTTCTTCCTCCACGACAATGGGGAGAACATGAGAAGGTGGCATGGGCAGCCCACTTCCGCCCTAGCTGCACGAGTACAGCAACTGAAAGGGAAGACCACCATGAAAGGGGAGTCTTCCAAGAGAGATGCAGCTCCAGTGTCTAGTCAGAAATCCCCCAGACAGAACAGAATGGCCAGCAGTATGCTTGACCCTCTTGAGGGGACCAGGAAGTCATTCCTGCAGGAGTCACTCTTAGATCAAGTGAGTGATGGTGAGCAGGATTAGAGGGGCCCTGCCTCCAGCCAGGTGGAGGAAAGAGATAATCGGATTTACTGGAAGGTGTGGATCCGATGGCCTGGCACATCAGACCCACAAGAATATAAGGCCTTGGTAGACACTGGCACACAGTGCACTCTGATGCCATCAAGCCACAGTGGGGTTGAATCCATCTGCATCTCCGGAGTGACAGGGGGGTCCCAACAGCTGACCCTATTAGAAGCTGAAGTAAGCTTAACTGGGAAGGACTGGCATAAGCACCCCATTGTGACTGGCCCAGATGCCCCGTGCATCCTAGGTATAGATTACCTCAGGAGAGGGTACTTTAAAGACCCAAAAGGGTACCGGTGGGCCTTTGGTATAGCTGCCCTGGAGGAGGTTGAGCAATTGTCCACCTTACCCAGCCTCTCAGAGGATCCCTCGGTGGTGGGGTCGCTTAAGGTCGAAGAGCAGCGAGTGCCAATTGCTACCAAGACGGTGCACCGGTGGCAGTACCATACTAACCGAGATTCTCTAGTCCCCATCCATCAGCTGATCCGTCGACTAGAAAGCCAGGAGGTGATCAGCAAGACTCACTCACCTTTCAACAGCCCTATATGGCCAGTGAGAAAACCTAATGGCGAATGGAGACTGACTGTGGACTACCGTGGCCTGAATGAAGTTACGCCAGCGATGAGTGCTGCAGTGCCGGACATGCTAGAGCTCCAGTATGAGCTGGAGTCAAGGGCAGCCAAGTGGTACGCCACGATTGACATTGCTAACGCGTTCTTCTCCATCCCAATAGCACCAGAGTGCAGGCCACAGTTTGCGTTCACTTGGAGAGGTATTCAGTACACCTGGAATCAATTGCCCCAGGGGTGGAAACACAGCTCCACCATTTGCCATAGACTGGTCCATACTGCACTGGAGAAAGGTGGGGCTCCAGAACACCTGCAGTTCATTGATGATATCATTGTATGGGGGGACACAGCTGAGGAAGTCTTTGAGAAAGGAAAGAAGGTAAGTGAAATCCTCCTGAAGGCTGGTTTTGCCATCAAGCGACAGAAGGTTAAGGGGCCTGGAAGGGAGATTCAGTTCCTAGGAATAAAATGGCAAGATGGGCGTCGCCACATCCCAATGGAGGTGATAAACAAGATAACAGCCATGGCCCCACCAACCACCAGAAAAGAGACTCAGTCTTTCCTGGGCGCTGTGGGGTTCTGGAGGATGCACATCCCAAACTACAGCCTGATTGTGAGCCCTCTCTACCACGTAACCTGCAAGAAGAACGATTTTAAATGGGGCCCAGAGCAACAACAAGCCTTTGAACAAATTAAGCAGGAGATTACCCAGGCAGTGGCTCTCGGGCCAGTCCGGACAGGGCAGGAGATTAAGAACGTGCTCTACACCGCAGCCGGGGAGAATGGCCCTTCCTGGAGCCTTTGGCAGAGAGCAGATGGGGAATCCCGAGGCCGACCTCTAGGCTTTTGGAGCCGGGGATACAAAGGCTCTGAAGCTAACTATACCCTGACTGAGAAGGAGATACTGGCAGCGTATGAAGGAATTCGAGCTGCCTCAGAAGTGGTCGGCACTGAGACACAGCTCCTCCTGGCACCTCGACTGCCGGTGCTGGGATGGATGTTCAAAGGAAAGGCTCCCTCCACACATCATGCAACAGATGCCACGTGGAGTAAATGGGTTGCATTGATAACACAACGGGCTCGAATAGGGAACCGCGACCCCCCAGGATTAGTGGAAATGATCATGAACTGGCCAGAGAGCAAAGATGCTGGCATGTCACCAGAACAAGAGGTGAAACATGCTGAGGAGGCCCCACCATATAACGAGCTGCCAGAGGAAGAAAAACAATATGCCCTGTTCACTGATGGGTCTTTCCGCATTGTGGGAAAACACCGACAATGGAAGGCTGCAGTGTGGCATCCCACACGAGAAACCACTGAAGCTGTTGAGGGACAAGGTGTATTGAGCCAGTTTGCAGAGGTGAAAGCCATCCAATTGGCTTTGGAGATTGCTGAGTGAGAAAAGTGGCCGAGGCTCTATATCTACACTGACTCGTGGGTGATGGCAAGTGCCCTGTGGATGTGGTTGCAGCAATAGAAACAGAACAACTGGCAACGCAAGGGCAGACCCATCTGGGCCGCTGAAGTATGGCAGGACATTGCAGCCCAGGTGGAGAACCTCGTTGTGAAGGTGCGCCATGTGGACGCCCATATACCCAAGAGTCGAGCCACTGATGAACATCAACACAACCAGCAGGCGGACCAAGCTGCTAAGATTGAGGTGGCTCAGGTGGACTTGGACTGGCAGCGTAAAGGTGAACTGTTCATAGCCCGGTGGGCCCATGAGACCTCAGGCCACCAAGGCAGAGATGCAACATATAGGTGGGCTCGAAATCGAGGGGTGGACCTCACCATTGACACCATCGCAGAGATCATCCATGGATGTGAGACATGTGCTGCAATCAAACAAGCCAAACGGGTGAAGCCCCAGCGGAATGAAGATCGATGGATGAAATATAAATATGGAGAGGCCTGGCAGATCGACTACATCACACTGCCACAGACCCGCCGAGGCAAGCGCCACGTGCTCACAATGGTGGAAGCAACCACTGGGTGGCTCGAAACTTATCCAGTGTCCCACGCCACTGCCCGGAACACCATTCTGGGCCTTGAAGAGCGAGTCCTGTGACGACACAGCACCCCAGAGAGGATTGAGTCGGACAACGGGACTCACTTCCGAAATAACCTCATAGATGCCTGGGCAGAAGAACACGGCATCGAGTGGGTCTACCACATCCCCTACCACGCACCAGCCTCCGGGAAGATTGAGCGCTACAATGGACTGTTAAAAACTACATTGAGAGCAATGGGGGGTGGAACCTTCAAACACTGGGACACACATCTGACAAAGGCCACTTGGTTAGTGACCACAAGAGGATCTGCCAGTCGAGCTGGCCCGGCTCAGTCAAAACTTCCACGTGTTGTGGACGGGGATAGAGTCCCTGTGGTGCGCATGAGGGACCTGCTGGGAAAAATGGTCTGGGTTAGTCCTGCGCTGGGCAAAGGCAAACCCATCCATGGGATTGTTTTTGCTCAAGGACCTGGGTGCACCTGGTGGGTGATGCAGAAGGATGGAGAGGTCCGATGCGTGCCACAAGGTGACTTGATTGTGGGTGAAAACACACCGTGAGTTATACTGTGCTTTTGTTAATTTTTCTTTGTCAATGCTAATTGCTAAGTGGCAGCTGGATGTGACGCACATGGTATAGAATAAAGGGGTGGATTATGTCCTGGTTTAACCAGGATAGGGTTAAGTTTCCCCAGCAGTGGGGGGGGAGCTCTAGCCGGGTTATTCAGATACCACGCGGACGTCACATCCTGGCAGGTCACATTTTTCCTGGCGCGGGAGCGCGGTGCACTCATGGTTTTGTACATCGTGCTTCTCACTGCTGTATTTGGTAGCTATTTTGCTCTGTTCATTGCTATCACTATTACTGTTATAGTTATTGTTGTTGTTGGTTGTGTTGCTATTGCACTGTTGTATTAAACCTTTCCTTATTTCAGTCTTGGGGCTTTGTATTTCACTCCCTTTGTGGGGGAGGGGCACCGGCCGCGTGGTCTCAGACCCTGGCAGGGCCTAAACCACCACATAGTCTTACTATCAAAGACTGAGTCAAAGAAGGTATTAAATACCTCAACTTTTTCCTCAATCTTTGTTTGCCCCCACATCCAATAATGGATAGAGATTCTTGTAAGCTCTCCTTTTGTTGTTAATGTATTTATAGAAACATTTTAAATTGTCTTTTATGGCTGGAGCCAAATTAAGTTCTAGTTGGTCTTTGGCCCTTCTGATTTTCTCCATGGATAACCGTTGTAGTCATCCTGAGTTGCCTGCCCCTTCTTCCAAATGTCATAAACTCTTTTTCCCTGAGTTCCAGCCAAAGCTCTCTGTTCAACCAGAGCAGTCTTCTTCCCCACTAACTCATCTTTCAGCACATGGGGACAGCCTGCTCCTGTGCCTTTGAGATTTCCTTCTTGAAGAACGTTCAGCCTTCCTGGACTCCTTTGCCCTTCAGGACTGCCTCCCAAAGGACTCTGTCAACCAGGCTCCTAAACAGGCCAAAGTCTGCCCTCCAGAAGTCCACAGTAGCAGTTTTGCTAACCAACATCTAACTGACCCTGTTCTTATGCAGTTTTTCATGTTTTTTTTTTTTCACTGTGTTCCACTAAGCTATAGAATTACTTATTTGTACAAATGTTATTCAACAATTATTCTTAAATAGGATATCTATATCCTTTATATACTTACATAAAAGAACTTTGGAAGGAGAGAAATACATATAAAAATATATAAAATTTCCTGATATGAACCAGTATTTGCAATGGCTATAATATGTACACCAAAGGAGACAGTAGCTATTTATTGGCCTTTTTTTTTTGTTGTTTAATTCACTCATTGTTTAGTGATGGTTGACTATCAGTCTTACTTATTAATCGCTACTGTTACTGCATAATTATTGTAACTATAAAATCTAGTTTAAAAAAAATCTTCTTTATTATAAATAGTCTATGAAGTGAATTCCTTAGTTAGAGTATGTTGTGATACATTGATTTCACTCGAGTAGAAGTCACTTTTGCAACTGAAAACTAAGCCTATTCAGTTTCAGTAGAACATGCCTTAAAAAAACAGAGCATGCCTGCTTAAACTGCCTAATGCTTAGAGACACTATTGCTCCAGGTGTTTCTTTAGATAGAATACTGAATAATATAAACTAATTAAAAATTACTTATTTGCAGGAAAACCTATAAAGACAATTTTATTAACTGTGGACTTACTCTGTATTTTGTATTATAAATAACTTCAAAGTATTATTTTTAGCTAAGAAGAAACAGCCCAAATGTTTCTTTTAATCTGTTGCTTAGAGAATGGAGGAGAAATAATATGCCTTATAGCTTACAATATTATATTCCACTAAAAGTCTGGGATTGAGATTTCTCCCTGTTTTCCTTCTTCATAATGCTATACTCTGCTATACATGGCTTAGTATTTAAGTTTTGTTTGCAGGTGTCAACAAAGAAGGCTCTAATGTTGGGTGAGTTGATGAGGACAGACTGCTTTAACTTTATATGTTATGTGCAGAGCAGGCTGACAGATCTATCAAGAGCCCACAACATAACTAGGCAGGGGAGAGATCACTCTGAAGAGTAGGGTCTTGGCATAGTCAGGCTATGGAAAGAAAGGAGAATCTTCTGAAAATCCAGTAGTCTGTGGGAATAAAAGACGGGATGTAATGTATGAGGTCACAGCAGGGTGATTTTCAATTCCATTTATTTTTTCTGTCTGATAAGAGTGGAGATGTATGTTTTTAAAAAGGTTGTTCTTCCAATGTCTTCTAAGAGCTGAGCCTAGTTCCATGAGTACTTTCATGATTTTGTGGTGTGTTGTCTCTGGAGATAAGATCTGGGCAGATCAATTGCAAAGGTCCACCTTGTTGTTCTGTAACAGAAGTTCATTATTAAACCTAATCTTTTGTAGGTGCTTTGTGGTTTTCTTTAATCCCTTGTCTTGTATTGCTTGATCCCTAATATGACATCTTATTGTCTGTTTTTATTCCTCTCCTGTGAACTGAAAATTTATTCTCTTGAGTGAAACATCAGGTATGGTGTTTCAAGCTGAGTTTGAAGCTGCTAACAGGAGAACATTTCCCTCTTCCCCCACTTCTCTTTAAAAATAAAGTAAAAATTTTGGTTAAAAAGAGCTGTGAACATGAAAGTTTTGCCATCTATAAATAAAAAGGGACTGACGATACCTTTTGTATTTACTAACAGTGGCAGTGCAATTTCTCAACCTTATGTGACTGTGCTTTTGTTTCTTATGGCAACAGAAAAAGTCTTGAATTCTGCATGTATTGTGCAGGGCTGAGCCCCATCTATTTCAGTGGGACTTTGTGCACTATTAAGGATCTGTTCCTAAAAGTATGTTACAGAACTGAAATCTCAAGTTGTGTACAAATCTAATTGAAAGAGTCAAGCAGAGGCTCCATTCAACACCCTTTGCAGTGATGCTGTTACTGCTATTAGCTGGTTTCTTGCCCTCTTAGATACAAATACGATAGTCTGTCACTAATTATATTCAAAAACTGTCTGTTTATTCAGTTAGTGGACTCAGACTGAGAAATGCCAAGGATAATAAGGCCAGCTTTAATGTGCTTGACTGTGCCAAGAAATGCCCCATTCAGACAATGGACACCTTTATATTGAGTGAAAGATAGTTGTCTCTGTGTCTTCTGTGGTGGATGTAGCTTGTACCATAGTATGTCACTATAGAATGTGTTAACAAACATCCATAAGTCCGTTAAAAGAGGAAGAACGAAAACAAAAATAATGTATGTGAACTGTTTATTACCAGAAAGTAGCAACACAAATGCAGATGTTCTTATGAATATTCATACCATGTAATGCCTATCCCTCCATTCATTTGACTTCTGCAAAAGCCAAAGCTATAAAGTAATCTGTTTATGGATAAAGATCAAACCCTTAAGAAATTGGGTTAGAGGTCTCTTTAAAAAGAAAAAAAAAAAAAGTCCATTAAAAGTCTCCATTTCAGTTCAGTCCAAGGGGCTCAGGCATGGCCTGAGTTATGCCGTGGTTGTGCCAGGGTCTGATTCTGTTTCAAGCTGTCTCTGAAGAGTCATTGAGCTTTCATGGATTGACCTCAGTCTTGACTTGTTAACCTTGCCTTTGGCAGGATCCTTATAACTTTGCATCAACTGAATTTATTTTTCAGTTCTTTACTTACTATATACAAACTTCAGTTTTGCATAGAATTATTTTACTTGCTATGTAGGAAAAATTGTGTGAACAGATAGACTTTTTTATAGCCTTATACTCCAAGAATGATGATAAAATGAAGCAATGTAGAATCAGTTACATGGATAGAAATAACCACTAACAGTCTCTCATATAAACTAAATAATTTGCTACAAATATAAATATTCTTCCTATCACATAATGTACTCCATTTCTGATTTACATTGTATCAAAGGTGGCTTTCAGGAAATAGTTTGCTTTACTATTACAAGTGTTTGTGAGCACTATAGTAACTAAGACAGAAATTTTACATTTCAGTAAACAAACTCGTCAATGAGAGATCTTAAGAATTTTGTCTTGAGGTACCTTACAACATCCTTGGAAAAATACTAAGAAATAAAGGGACAGTCATTTTCGTGGGAGGGGGAGTGTAGGCTAGAGAAAACATTAAACAAATGACAGCTTTTGCACAATTATCTCTGCTGCAATGTTTTGAATGTCTCATCGTGTCAAGTGCAGTGATTTACTGAACAAATATTTACATTGTCTTTTTCTATCTCTTTGCTAATTGCAACATACTAAGTTCTGATTAACTATTCTTCATTGTAAGAGCTGAGACATGTTCTACTACCACATTTCTCATGTTTGAATGAGAAAGAATTGGTTAGACATGTAAGTTTTGGGGTTTGTTTTGTTTTGTTTTGTTTTGTTTTTTGTTTTGGGGTTTTTTTTTAAAAAAAAGAACACTTAATTTATGAGTCTTTGCATTTTTTCCAGAAGGAAATCTTCAGGCACCTTATGCAGAGTTTTTCTAATTTTTAGTTTTGAAAGCTGCATAAGAACAAACTGTTCAGGTAGATTTTGAAAGCAGAGTTATCAATACCATTGATATTTATACAGTTGTATTTAATTTGAAATCATGACTCCTTTATTTAAGGCTTCCAGTGCCTTACCTAAGAACCCTACCTACTAAAACTGTGAGGTATGACAGAGTATTGTAAGTGAGATTTTGATACTTCTCAGTTACTGCATGCCATCACAGGCGGGAAGAGACGTAGAATATCTCATTTCAGCCTTCAGTTTAACTCTGAAGTCCCTGTCTCCAATTTTTTTTTCTGTAGAAAAGATGTGGTCAAGTGTTGTTGTGTTTTCATCCAGTTTTTAACAATCTCCTTCTGATATTTTCTCTCAGAAGCAACTAATGTAGGTACCAAAGAAGGAAAATTCCTCATGCAGTAAAATGTGACTGAAATAGGAAAAATGTTCAGTTGAAATTAGACTTATTTGGTGGTCTACCAATAGAGATCTACTCTACTGTAAGCAATATAGCTACATGTTGTACATATATATGCTATATATTTCTCAGGAAGAACCATATATATAGTAATATGAACCTTGTATAAGACATTAGTATAGTTGTTGCATTTAAGATAATGAATTAATTTGGTACGAGATGAATCCCCTTGCATTCTAGCCAGTCCTCAGAGATTAGAGGGGCTAAGGGTTATCTTATCTCTTAATAGGTATGCCAATTATGGCCGTAACTATAGGCCTGACACCAGATGCATGAACAGCCCAAGTGCTGTAGGTCCGGTTGCATTCAAGAGCAGCAGTCAGGTTCACGAATAGTACGGTTCATTCTTATGCAACATCTACAGATTCTTTAAGATTGCCTACGATAAATGCACAAACTGCAGGTTGGCTATATAGCACTACACACAAAAAACAATTGCAATCACACACACTTAATTCCTGAGTAATCACTCAGTGTAGCCGAGGGACCAAATTTTACCAAAAGTCGTCCCTTCTGGAGCGGCAAGGAGCACAAACCCGTCAATCTGTCCCTCTGATTTGGTATTGGATTATCGTCCCTCCGAGTTAGATAAAAACTTGGGGTAGTATTTATCATCATATATATGTGTGAGTGGGTGGGACTGTGCCCAAGCCATTGTTTCTTGAGTAATGACACAGCACTTTCCTTGGTGCAAAGTGTGAGCTGCTTTTTGTGGGAAAAGAGGAAGAATGAGAGATAAGGGCTGTGGAGTACTGCAAAACAGTCCTTGAGAGAAGGGGAAGAGCGGAAGACAAATCTGCATAGTCATGTCAAATGTTCCTTGAGAAAAGTGGAAGAACGGGACTGTGCGGCCTCCACCTCGCTTTGCATTCCTCCTTGGTGCCACGGCAACACAAATCACTGGATCTCCATCCTGTCCTGTGTTTGTTCTGGGCACCATGTGTTAAGGAAATGTGTGTTTTGCAGATTTTTCACTGTTTTGCTTTTCCCATATTTCCAACAATAGTCCTCCTTCCCTATAACAAACTGTGTAAAGATGGTCATGCAAGCATATGCTGAACACTCTACACCAATATATAATAGAGCAGTACCTCAATCTGTATGAAAGTAATCTAATTATTTTAAATTGAAAACTCAGGGGGTTTTTAACAATACTTGCTTGAAACCACAAGAGTTTAAAGAGTCATTAACACTTACCATGGAACCGTTCTGAAAAAACATATGTTATTTATCAGTCAGTTATCATGAATTTTCTGTGGTTACAAGTGTAGCTAGAGAATATGTTCATTTGAGAACCACTGAGTTATGCTACTTACAAGATTCTTCAGAATGAACAAAAAAAAAAAAAGTGACATAATACTTATCTTTTAATCCCGATGATAAGAAGGACTGGGGGATCTGGGGTGCAACCCATTGAAAACTTTATGTTCAGAGACTGAAGAAAGAAAGAAAACTAAGATATAAATCCTGCTTTTCAGTTGTTAATATCTTTAAGAAATAGTGTCAGCAAAAGCTTAATAATCCTGTAACCACTCTAGTACCCAATCTATAGATTAGATTGCTTGGATGCTCCTTCAGTTTATTGTGCTATAGTTTGTGCATTCTGTGGGCCAAAGGAACACACTCTATATTATATCCAAGACCCTGTATAACCAAGAATTTAGTGTTATCTTAACGCTTAAAGGTCTAATCAAAGAATTACTATTAGTCTAGTTACAATGATGATAACACTTAGCATTCAAATTGTAGACCACTGAAATGGTATACACAAAATTTCTAGTATCTACCCCTTTCTGTGGTGTTCTGCTCCTACTTCAACTGCTCCTGTGGACATTAGGATCAGTGGCTGCACTGTGGTGATGGTGTTGCAGGGAGCCATCAGCATCTAGTCCTTCACTAGGAGAAAAGTGGGGTTGATGGCTTCTTCCTCCTCACTCCTTTGTCTGCTTGTGGTAATTTTTATTTAACACCTTATTCTTTCTTCTTTTGTTTACAATTCCCCATTACATTCAAATTTATTATATCTAGTGTGTTACATAGATACTGGGTTCTTTTATATTTTTTGTTACCCTTAAAACTGTTTTTGACAGCTCCCATGGTTGTTTTCCTTTAATCAGCAGTAAAGGACCATTGATGACTTGTTCATAGTTATTGGCCCTCCTTTGCTTGTACTTCTCTACCTTGCATTTGATTTTAGGGCCACAGATATCTCATTCCACACAGATTAATTATGCTATTGTCAAGGCCTTGAGAACAACCTCTTCTGTCCACCTTCCATGAATTTTGCGGTGTGGGCTCAGGACCAGATTTTGGTGCAGTTGTGTGATCTTGAATTGAACTGCTGATGAAAGGGCTAATTCTGCAAATGAGCTGTGAGAAGTGTGTGCTCAGAAGGCATGTTGGAGCCCCAGCCCATGGCCTACCAGATCTGCCCCAACCATTATTACTATAGTTGTATGTACAATAAACATAATATAATTGCTAAAACTAAGCAAAAGCTAGAAATAAAATAGGGTATAATAATCAAGTGATGGTTAGATAATTGCTGTGGCAGCTAGAAAAGCTGACACATAGCTCCAGATAGGCCACAATGAGTCCAAGCAAGTCCTGACACCACCTGAGGCCCATTAGCCTGACACAAGGCCTTGTGGCCTGTTACTAGCACTGTCAATGTCATCCCTTATGGGCTACTGTGCTCTTTTTTCAACACCCTCACATTTATTCATCTTCACTATAGTCTATGTCTCTTCTATTGAACAGATAAAACACATAGTAAACTGCTGGAAAAAAAGCTGTGTTTTGGGACTGCAAGGAGAGTGGTTATCCTTTCTTTCTGCATGAAGATTAGAGTCAGAGTACATTCTGACCTTTAGAAATATGATTCCCCTGTTAGAAAAAAAAAAAAACAGGGAAGAGATACACTATCATGTCCATCCTTAAATGACTAGGCAGACTTCTCTTTGGATTTGCCTTAAATTCTTGATTTTCAATCCCTGTAGGCTCGTTTCATATATTTTATGTATTTGCCTATTTTATGAATGACTTTGGTTTTTTCCCCTGAGGTTGATATAATTCTTTTTATAATTTTTCACAGTATTAATATTGTCAATGAGAGATCTTTTCTCTACAGCTTCTCCTGTATTCTATCATATCCTTTCCTTTTTTTCTAGATTAATTCTAAAAGTAAAAAATTCAGGGAAATACATCTGTTAGCTTCAGGGGGCTGATTCACTTAGTTCTGATTTGTAATGTATCATTTTCCTGGGAAGTGCTATCAACATAACAAGAAAGGGAAAGAAATGCTACTTAAATTTGGCATCTTAATTCTGTAATTTTTTACAAGTGTTTTAAGATCTTTCAGAAAATGAACTGATGCCCTGACCTTCTGAAATATTAGGTAGGTGAGAAAGCATCTTATCAGATGCACGCTAAATTAATTAGCTAAATATTACAGGTAGAGTTTTTTCAACATGATTATGGCTACACGATTCAGATGGGCTTCACCATTCAGACAGTTAACCGCTTGTATTATTTAAGACTCTTTAGCACTGTTCTGTTGTTACCTGATGTGAAAATCATTTTGAACAATGGTTTGTCAGTTGCTAGAAGTATTTTGACAAAATTATGTTCTTGTGTACCAGTACATGCAGGTCTGTATCACCTGTCTTAGTGCACTCAGTATCTGTTTTCTCCCTTCAGCAGCCCTTCATATATTTGAATACTTTCATCACACTATCTGTTGCATGTCCACCAATGCCTTCACTGAGAAAGGCTACTTCATTCAGTCTTTTCTTTAGTTGCAGTTCCAAGAAACGTGATTCTGTTGATGCTTTTCAAAAAGGTTTCTTACTCAGTTTAGTGTTCAGAACTATTCACAGTATTGTACCTGAGGTTTTAATGAGATACAGTCCTGTTTATTTTCCCAGTGTGGCATCTGTCTTGGTTAGAACACTATGGCAACATTGACTTCAATTGATCTTATGTCTTGCTGTCATTCATGGCTTTGTTTTCCTGAACAGCTGCAGCCTGGTATATTGTTCCTTATCCTATAATTATGCAGCTGATGATTTCTGTTTGAATATAGTATTTTGCAGTTGGTCCTGATGAATTCTACCAGGTTTCTTTTTGTCCTCAGAAATTTGAAAAAATACTTCAAGGCTCATTTTTGTGGTCATATATAGGGAACTGGACCAAGGTTTTTTGCAATGCGCTGTGTGCCTATTTTAACATGTCTTAATTTTCAAGACTACTGAGTACAGTGTAGCAAATTGTGTTCTCTTGGCAATGCCTATTCATATCAGAGCTTGATAAACTTTCCATGAAGTTATCATCTACTTTATATTTCTAAAGAACTTATGCACCTGATATTGTAACGGTGCCTTACATCCCCTTTTGCCTTGGCTGCAAAAACTCTGAGATTCTATATGCTTTATACATGCTCATGTTGCATGCAGTTAAAACACAGGACAAGGTTGCAGTCAGTTTAAAGAAGCTGCTCATTTTCTTTGTTTTCTCTTTGAGACTGGGAATGATAAACATTACATGAAAGTGATTTTTTGCCTCTTTTCTTAAATACAACTTCTCAGTCCTACTGAGATCCTATTGTTTTTGTCATTCTACACTTTTAGGTAGACGTAAAGAAAAATCCTTTCAGCTTATGCACAGTACCAGTTTCCAAAGGTTTAATGTGTTACTTTTTTCCCTCTCCCAGCCAAGTGACTGTAAAACATTCCCACATAAATGAATAAGATATTTTCTGGACACATACCTGCTAAATTACACTTGCCAACCAAGTCTTTGTTATATGAGAAATTTTTGATTGACTGTACCATGACTGCTTCCACAGTTATCCAGTGTTCATGCTTAAAAAAGGATATTGCTTTTTGTTTCATGGCTTAAATTAATTTATATTCAGTATCTTCTGTAGATAGAGTTCTTGACACTTCATTAAAAAAGGTTTCCAATTATGCAACCTTCTAAAATAACTTGTTTTGTTTTTATTATTAGATATTATTCAGTATCCTTCCCAAACCTAATTCTGCTTTCTGAGCAGACATTTAGAAAAATTACACACACACAAACTTAGATTGATCTAATAAATACCTGTTAATTATGAGACTGGTTATAATTATAGTCTTAAAAGCAAATTATTTCAATAAGACATGAGACATTCAAAACACAATATAAGCACCTATTCAAAGTCAGTGTATCTACAAATCTACTCTATATCTGCTATATTCTCTCCTCAATTGTGGTTACTGTAGAGTTCTCTCAAAACTGTTAATTTGGTGTTTCCTCTCTTTCTGCAATGAACTATTTTTTTCTAAAAATGTCAACAACTATCTACCTATATATCTAGCACTAGTGCCAGTTTAGCTGAGCCTGTTGCTTTATTTTTTACTCAGCTTTATTCATATAAGGTTTTGTCAAGCCGCTTAATCTTGGGACTAACTATATTTCACAAAGAATATTGAACTATGGTTATTTCAGGCCCGATTAATTGTAATTTTTCAGGAAAGTTACATAACATTTTTTCTATTCCTTAAGTGGAGTTTCATCATTCATAACATTCAGAAGAGTTAAGACCATGTGGCCTCTGAACATCAGAAGAAGGAATAATGTGAACCAGACAGGAGATTTTATGTACTTTAAAAGTTTTTCCTTTCTGAGCCAAACAGTATTGTGTAATGTATCACTCCTAGAGGAAAACAAAGGAGTGCCTCAAAGAGGAAGTTGTCAAAATTGAAAGCATAGCTTCCTACCCCTTTATCTATAGGTCATGTCCTTATTTCAAAGTCAATAGTAGATTGCAATAGCTACTTCAACCAGCCACGAGAGGGAGGCATAATTGCATGCACTGGACCAAAGTATAAGAAAAATTAGGAATATGGATTTTACTCTCACATTTTGTACTTGGCTAGTCTGGATGGATTTGAGGTGAGAACTTGGTCTTGGCACAAGCTGTGGGATGCACAGCTTTTTTTAACTGGACTGCTGTGAAAAGCTTGGCAAGTAATGTCAGAAACTTGGTTACTCTGTTGTGTCAATTGGTATCTTATCCCATGCTTGGTTTATGGAGAGGGACAAGAGCATGAGGCTTCAATTATACTGAGTAAACTTCTGTTTTTAATAGTTTATAGAAAGGTAATTCAGTAATACGTTCCTGAAGTTGGACTAAACCATGCCTTCCAAAACCACCGTGTCCTTCATAGGGTATTCAATGAGTGCTTCATGTCTGGGAGAATGAAGTTCTTAAGCTTTTATCAAAGGCAGACTTATTTCTTCACAATATATATATATTTCCTTTTGCTATGGGCCTATAGTTACTGCTTTTAGTGGAAGACAAAGGAAACACCATTGTGTGTTCTCTAAGTGTGAAGAAATAACTGTAGAGATGTTACACTCACTAAGTAACCACATAAAAAATCCTAGGTAAACTAGTTAGGCTTCTGGTTTGTTTGTTGGTTTTGTTTTGTTTTTTTCCTAAGGCTCACTATGTCATTTTACTGAGTTTTCCCAGCAGGAAGCACTGGCAGGCTCTGGAGTTTACAAGCCTGCCAGATACTTCATGTGCTTTTTGTGTCTAGAAATTATGGTGAAGTGTTGGAAATACTTTTGAGAAAGAAGGACAATAACAGGAAAAAAAGAATCTTCTATAGGAACAGAGATGACATTGTTTTCATCAGCCATTGAGAAACCCATACAAAATTCCTTCCCTGTCAAGGATGCAACCTGGAATTGGATGTGGCCTTTGCATAGTCATGCTAGATTTCAGTGTTCTCAGAATAAGAAGCTACAATTAATCTCTCCTTTTTGAGGACAGAAAATTTTGCAATTAATTTATTGCCTGTATTGTTGAAGTGCACATACATGTTGCAGTGAAATTTAGTAAATGCTAAGAACATTTCTCAATCTGTTTGATGTCAGAATTACTCAGTTTAGGTACAACAGTAGCATTAATAGCAGTTACTGGAATATGAGCAAATGGTAGGAAGATTACTTAAGGCTGCATTGTGATAGAGTCACAGGGAATGGAGCCATGTGTCATGACAAATCTCTATGAACTGAAAATAAAGAGGAAAACTCTACTGGCTTCTGATAGCTGTATACTGTACCAGTTGGTTCAGTTACTACAATGTCTGAGTATCTCAGTCTGTGTAGCTTCAAAACTTCTATACGACTAAAATTTGGTTTAAAGATCAAACTCTACTTAATAAACACACAGAATGTGAGAGTCTGTTCCAAAGAAGAGTTTGTCTACATAAGGGAGCAGGGAGTTGGTGGACTTGATGATCCTTATAGGTCCCTTCCAACTCGAGGTATTCTATGATTCTATGCTTCTATGATATCTGAGCAGTGTCTTGAAAATGAAGATGTCAGAATTTTATCCACTTCCTTGCTTGGTATGCATATGGTATGTAACACAATGAGATTTAGGTATTACTTCAGCTGTCATCTCTCCTTAGGATGCATTTTGGGCTTTGGGGAAACGAATTCATTCTGTCCTTCCCATCTCCACCTCCAAGGTGTGTAATCTTCTTCTCTCACCTTCTCCTGTGCAATCTTCTTCTGCCTGGCAACTTCTTACACTTCATCATGCATATTGTGTACATATCTCCTACATGTAAGCAGTGGTAGAAGTTCCTTTGATTTGGAGATAGCTGGAAGTCAGTGTGGCAGTGTTCCCCCTGACTGGTGCTCTGGATTTCTTTGTATTACTAAACACAAAAGTACCTGCCTGGTTACTGCCTCCTCACTGAGTGTTAACTACTGTTATAATACTGCAATATAATATGGAATCAGACCTATGATCTCCCAGCCTTGTGTTCCTTTAATATTGAATACATTCAAATTGACAGTTGTGGATACAAAATCCATCACAACAGAGAGAGTACTGATAATTAGAAACAAGGGAAATGGCACGAGTCTGCTTCTTCTTTGGTTAAAAGCTTTAAAAACCTGAAACTAATGGGACTTGAACACCTTCGAATAACAATGGTTTGATATAGCTCATGATCAATCTGCGGTATTTGTCAGTACATGTAGCTCAGGAATGTAAACAATTGTATTTTTTTCATTTCTGGGATTATGTATGCTAGAACAGCTTCTGTGACTGATAAGAAACTAAAATGCTAAGCCTAAATCAGGCCACATGTTACTCTACTCTGCAGCTGTGCATCTTCTCCAGTCCACAGCTGCTGTCAGTCACACGCCCTGGGTGAATGTACCTCTCCAGGCTGTAGTGCACCATTACACTTACATCTATGCTTATCTGAAGACTGAAGCTTTCTTTTTCCTAATGTCACATTGCAGAGGGACACTGAAGGACTTCTAAGTATACCAGATAAAATATCTTTCCTGTCTGTAGAATAGAGAAGAGAAAGTAACATGGCAAAGTAATGCCAGCAACAAACTATGTCATTCCTCACTCTCATGAATAATAGGCTGCAGGATTTTGGCACCACTTAATCCAAATACAGTATTTTATTTATGTTCCTTCTCAGATTTGAGTTGTTGCAGAACTTTTACATTGGATGTCAATGACTCATTTACTATTGAAGTTTCATGAGTAAACAAATGCTTACTCGACAAGGAAAGAAAAACATTTAAAAAAACCCCAACCGTACACCAGTATTAAGTCTGTAGAATTGTCAGGAGATACTATACGAAGGTGATTTGAGCAATCTGAACTCTGTCTATCTTGGCATGTATGTAAATTAGTGCATATCTAATGTGAATTAATACATATTTAAACATATATTTAAATACATTATTTATCCTACTAAATAAAAACCTTGATTTTAAAAAAGGAAGTAAAGGTTATATGAAGTTGCATGTAAAAGTTACAGAGTAATAATCTGCTGTTTTTTTAAATTAAGTGCTCAAACAATTTTTATGGACTTTATTTGAGAGATAATACTTCGTCAACTTTTCAAAGACAAAGTTTAATAAAGCAGACTAATAAATTAAGTACTTCCAGTGTTATATGAAAGTAAACAACCATGATAACAATGGTTGCCGGCTCTTTTTACTTCCTGACAATGCTGCTGTTTGGGAGTAGAAGGAATAGGGATTAAAACTGTGTAACACAGGTCTGCAGAGAAAACTTAAAAGCATATATCCTACAAAAAAAAAAAAAAAAAAAAGAAAACCTCTGTAAGAAAATTCAGTTGATTTATGGTGGTCGCAAATGTAATAGCTTAGAGTATATGTAAGATGGTGAAAGGTAGGTAACTACAGCATGTATCTGAAGAGTCAGTTAATAAGAATGAAGATTTTTAAGCTTAAAGAACAAAATACACAATGTTTTAATTGAAAACTAGGTTTTGATAAAAGCTGAAAAATAGATTTATACAGCATGAACAAAAATATGAATTTTAGTTGTTCTGTAGCTATATATGTAAATAATATATGTAAAAATCTCATTGTATATTGTGAAATGCTTTGGGCTCAGCCCATTCAGATGCTCTTTTAACACATATTTTGGTATTCACCTTTCCTAAAGGACTGAGATTAACACAATTATAACAGTATTCTTAGATGTATCACCTTTGTATCACCTTTGTGAACTTCAGGATCTACAGTTTTGATAACATTAAGTACCTTGCATATACTATCCTTGTGGGTATTCCCCTGTTTCTTTTTGAGGGGGAAGATGAGCTCATCAAACTTCATGGTATTTCTTATTTGCTACTTATGCAATTTAGTAGGGATAATCTTATCCCAGTTTCATTAAACGTACCAATATGCATTCCTTTGGTTTTTATGTGCAAGAGGAATTCATCCATGTCAGGAAAGTAAATATAAAAATTCAGTAATCCTGTAGTAGCTGTATTTCTCTTTGGTCTTTAAAGATTAAATGTTGAAATCTTTAATGAGTAATTTAATAAAATAGTAAGCAAGGTATATCCAGTACTAAGCAGATCTATATGAAATAGAGAAATTGCAGATAGCATTATATAAATAATCTTTTAACTTCTTTTGCTCTTTTATAGAAAAAGAAAAGCTCTGTAAATAATGGAAGACTAGTTTTGTGTACTATAGTTTAAAAAAATTACAGGAATGGAATGCAGGGAGTTTTAAGGGAATGATTTCTTTCACTGCCAAGAATAGAAATTCATGGTATACAGTAGCAAATTACTATATGACAGCAATATAATATCAATAGCCAGCACTGTCAATTAGAAGATTATCTTTAAAGGTCTTAAGATCCAACTTTGAGTCAGTCACTAAAGCCTAGTGGGATAGACTGACCTGCCATTTAGCTCTTGAGAATTAAGGGTAACATTTGTGATTTAGAGTAGATTTTTCTTGCTAGTCTGACAGAGTAAATGCACTAGGGATCTTACTGTTGGAAATATGTAAACATTTTCCTGTGCTGCAAAGGAAGTATTAGTAAATTTATTTATCTTTTTAACAGGAACTTTCTGTGTTTTGGGAATCACAGAAAACTTGTCTAGTAGCTGAAAGGCTGAATACAGTCAAATGGTAAATGTTTCAAAATGACTTAAAATGGAAAATTTAAGAAACCCCTATATGTTAATGATTTTTTAAAGTTAAACTTGTTATTTTTTGAAAAGAATGTGCAGTAAAATAGGAAGGTGATAGGAAAATTACTGACAGTGAGTCTGATAGAAGAAATCCTTTACTGAATTCAGAAAATATTTTAATTTTATGGATGTTGGATCAGGCTTTGCTACTTTTCTTATACAAAAGTAAATGTACTCAGACACTCTAAGGGTGATCATAAACTACTCCTTTTTGAAAGAAATATGAAGCTACTGGGGTGGTTGTATGAAATTATAGATTGTTATTTCACAGTTGCAAGAACTGAGATGATTAAGAGTTTACTTGTGATGAAGACACTACATTGACTATCCATGCAAGGTTTTTGCTACACTTTGTTAAATAGCCTATACCTGGTCTTATTAGTTTGATGTTGTAAAGGTTGGATTATTATAGACATTACCTGTAGATAAAGTCTTTAGATCCCCTTCTTCCAGTGCCAGCAGCCATCTTTCAATCCAGAGGTGGACTTGACACCTTGGAAGGTCTCAATTAGAATAAGTTCTCAAAAAAGCAGAGTGACTGGCATTCCTATCTTCCTCCTCTCATCTGGAACTCCTAGCTGAAGAAGACAGGAGCACTAGGTTATCAAGTTCTTGTTACAGAAGAGGTAAGCAAGTGGGACAGCCTTCTTTTTATCTCTAGGAAGTTAGAAAATAGATGCTGCCATCTCACTGGTGCGTCTGTAATGGCTCTGCTAGTGCTGACTCTCTAACAAGGGATGAACAAGATATTTCTGATTTTGCTTTACCCAGTTGCAGCATCTTGTTGCTGACTGTTTTGTGAAGATCAGGGTCCAATGATTTCTGTGCATTGTCACTGGTCGTCCTATTAACAGACATGTTCTCTGTTCTACAGTCTCCATCTCTTGCTCAGTGAATTGAGGTTACCTGATGTCTGTCTGTACTCTGAACCTTAGGTATATTCATCATGCTAGGTTTTTTTTTCTTTATTAGTTTTGTGCTTTTTCTTGATTTACAGATAAAATCTGTAGTGTTTTTGCACTTCAGCAGTCATAAAACAATGTCAAAATAATAAAATTCTCTACTTGCTGAATAATGATTTAAGCATACTTGAACAATTTTCATAAACCACTAGCATGCTGATTTGGTGTATCAGGTTGCTGACATATTCAAAGCACACAGAAGAGGAAGTAAAGGTGAGGGGAAGGAAATGTTTTGTCTTGTAACCCAGCATGACAGGCATAAAATGTCTGTTACTCTTTGAGTAAGCTACTGTCATGGTCGGTCACTGAAAACTTGAGCATCAATCCAAATAATAAAGACATTGACTTTGAAAAGACCTAAGCATGCAAATAACTTCCATCTCATGAATACTCCTATTGATTTTTTTGAGACTGTAGAAGTTCATAAGATCTGTGGGTGCATAAGCTTTAGAATCCAAGCCCAAGGCCAGAGATGATCTTATTATTTTAGTGTTCAAGATTCTGTAAGACAACAAAGAATATACCTCACAATTCAGTTCACATTTAGCAAAATTATTTTCTTTTTGTTACTTTTTTATTACTTTTTCTTTTCCAAGTCAGAATTTTGTCTTTGTCGGAGAAATATGTCATAAAGAATACCAAGACAGCTATTAGCTGTATCAATACAAATATGCAAATGATGAATGTGTCAGAAAATATTAGTTGTGTACTACCTGAAGCATTGATAATAGCATTACTAATACTGTGATTGCCTCTTGTGGAAGAAGAGATGTGAGAGCCTTTTGAAGTACTAGGCACTTCTGAAGTTGAACTGAGCTGTCTTAAGCTATTTCCTAATAACTTAAGTATCTGTGAAGACAATTGCTCCAAAATCTAAGTGAGTTAGACCACTTTTTGACCCTGATAATTCATGATCTGTAATATTCATCTGCTGTGTTACTCAGCAATAGCTGTCTAGAGGGTCTCACCTTGTTCTTGAAGCATAAAATGTAAATGAGAAATGGAAGTCACAAGACTCCTTGATCTTTGTCAGCCTTCGTAAGAAACCAAGGGACTGTGTATGTATAACAGCCGTATGTCACAGTCTCTAAGTCAGGCTGAATGGCTGGCAGGTCATATTTATTTATGATACCTAAAAATATTATAGTAGATCAAAATAAATACATTACCAATGCATAACTCGAATTATGGTTCCTGCAACTGAGTTTTATTTCTTATTCTTTCATTGCTGTATCAACATTGTAGTAGTCTGTACATTTAGACTGCCTAAAATATGGAAAGGGAAAATAGAAACACTTCTTGTGCATTTCATAAGGCTTCTTCTGATGTATCATTGTGTCTGTTTTCAGTATAAAATCAGACAACATGGAATCTGATGTCTATTTGGAGAACACAGCTGGACAAGAATGCCAGCTGACTAACTGCAAACAACAGCATGAATTAAACCATCCCTGGCAATGTCTGGGTGAAGACAATGGGGTTTCTTTCTACTCCAAATACTTGAGTTTCGTGCTACAAAAAAAAAGTTTCACAACTAATAGCATGTTATCACTAATGATAATCAGAAGAGATTCTTTAGTCTGCGCTCAACTTAAAGAAAGGTGTTTTCCTACAAGCCTCTCAAATTCCTGATTTGTTTGCCTTTTTGACTGCAATAGCCTTATTCTGTTGATCTAAAAGCTCTTTTTGTGGGTTCGTTTGGGTTGTTTTCGTAAAGAACAACTTTGTAGTAAGAAGGAAACACTATAAAAGTTGGCAAAATTATATGATTGAAGGGTAAGATTTTGAATTTTTCAAAATTCTGTGGTTGTGTTTAACTGTCCATTAGATAAAAATAGAGCTATTACATTCTTGACAGATATTATTTACAAGTTAGAACATAAATTCCTTCTATTTGTTTTATAATATTAATTCAAAATATTGAAGTAGTTAGCGAGGTCATATAATTTCTCTTATACTAAAACCTTGGATTATATGGTATCTTTGTTTTGCTTAATTTCAATGATTATGAGAGTTATCAAGCAACATGGTGGAAAACTTTTAATGAACTCTTTTACCTCCTCTTTTTCCACATTGCTTCTATTTTTGAAAACACTATTACCATTTCATTTAGTGAGAATTCCTTTTTCAGTTTGACCTTAAATAAAATCCATAAGCACATTTCAAATTGGTGACTGAAAATTAATACCTCAACCCCCTAATTGATAAGTAAATTAAAATTATATGACAAAGGTGAAGGAAAACTGCATGTTTGAATTTAAATACTTCTCTTTTGGCTTCTAGTATTGGGAACTTGGGCTTAGAGGTTTTCTGGTTTGTTTTCAAACACTTTCTACAGATTTTCACAGAACTGGAAACCGATTTCAAATTTTATGGGTAGCATTTTAGTCACACTTTTTACTACCAAAAAACCTAAGCGTACATTTCAGTGGAGATCGTACCCTTCTGACATATTTTTTTTGCTGCTATTTTTGTTCAAATATGTTGCTTCCAGACTGAATTTGAGTCTGTGCAACCACTAGGGTTTAGTAAGTACAATTTTTGTGGGTCTAGGTACACATCATTCCTGAGAAAATAACTTGTCTGTGTCATAGGTCACAAGAAGTGAGCACTTCACTCCTTGATGTTAATGTCTCAGGCACTCAGAAGTGCCTGAAGAGTCCATGTTGAATGTGTGTTAAGTATGGGGAACTAGTAAAGAAACAGAAAGCAAAGAGAAGAAGAAACTAACTTGTTTTTTTTCAGAGTAACAAAATAAAACAAAACCTCAAATTTTACCAAAGCAAAGATAAAGCAGTCTTACTAGTGATAATATCAGTGTTTTGATGGAGACACTGTAAATCCTAAAAAGGAATCACTAAAACTATTTTCATACACTGCAGTTTCAAAAGGAAAGCTATTGGTAGTCACAGAGAGTAGATGCAGACATGTGCATCTGAATTAATTGACCACCTCTTTCTGCTGAAGTAGTATCAGGCAATTAAAAGATTAATTACAACAGAGAGCAGCAATGTATTCAAAAGTCCAATAATAAGAGCTCCACACCAATGCTGAATTCTTTGGATGTAAATTGTTGCAGCACAAAGGAATAGTTACAATAAGCAGAAGGCAGGCTGCTGACCTTGTTGAAGATTAAAAATATGTAACATTTGACAATGGCCTTATTACAATATAAAAAAGAGTGCACATAAATTAGTTTGACTTCATAAAACTATTTTTTGAAGTATTTCAATGTGTCCTCTTCACCCAGTGTACCCCTCCTTAATGTGGACTATGAACCATACTTTTTATTAGATAGTTTTGTACTTCAGCTTAATGTACCTTATTAAGAAATAGTCAGCACCTGGGGAACATCATGAATTTGTTACTGTGGTTAGGTGTTCAGTCAGATTGTAGTTGGTCATCTCATATATTTTACATGCTTTCTCTTCTACATTATTTTTCATTCTTTTTGAAATACAGCTTTTTTTTTCTTCATAATACTCATGTTCATCTTTTCTTGTAAATTCTTTTTTAGTAGTGCAGCATAGGTGGGAAAAACATAAAATTTTTATACTGATGTACTGATTGTGGCTGTTATAAGAGTTAATTTTCTTCATAGCAGCTGATATGGTGCTGTGTTTTGGATTTGTGACCCAAACAATCTTGATAACACAGGAATGTTTTAGTTGTTGCTGAGCAGTGCTTACACAGAGTCAAGGCTTTTTCTGCTTCTCACCCCACTCCATCAGCAAGTAGGTGCACAAGAAGCTGGGAGGGGACACAGCTGGGACAGCTGACCCCAACTGACCAAAGGAATATCCCACACCATATGATGTCATGCTCAGCATATAAACCTGGGGGAAGAAGGAAGACAGGGGACGTTCGTAGTGATGGTGTTTGTCTTCCCAAGTCACCGTTAAGCATGATGGAGTCCTGCTTTCCTGGAGATGGCTGAGCACCTGCCTGCCAATAGGAAGTGGTGAATGAATTCCTTGTTTTGCTTTGCTTGAGTGCACGGCTTTTGTTTTCCCTATTAAGTTGTCTTTATCTCAACCTGCGAGTTTTCTCATTGTTACCCTTCCGATTCTCTCACCCATCCCACTGCGGGGAGTGAGTGAGTGTCTGACTGGGGCTCAGCTGCCAGCCAAGGCTAATCCAAGACAGGTTCTAAATGAGGGATGAATATTTTAGGCTTTGACTTTAGTCAGAAAGGAAGTGAATAAGGTTAAGAACAAATTCTATGTTCAATTTGCTATTGTTTCTATTTTTAAATAACTTGAATAATTACTAAAACAAGTTGGATAAAACAACTTATCCTTGTCTCTACTACATCGGTTCATACTATGCATTATATGAATTCACAGAATTTTACTTTATACTAAAAAAATAGCAAATACATTTTGAATAAATTAGTTATTTTATAATACAATGATTTTCTTTTTCTTATGAATATGCATAGTATGACAGAAGAACAACTTTAAGGTTTTTATATCACTAGTAACTATGGCTGAGGAGCTTTAGATTGAATCCAGTCTCTACAACTTTATTTGCAGTAGTCATCAAATGAAAGTATACTGATGTCTTCTATTTAACTGTCAGTGGAAGTCCGTAAGTTCACAAACTATGCCTAAATGTCCTCTGAACTATTTAGTAAATTACTGTCACTGAATTGTGCTGGTTTCTTTGGCTTTAACACATCAGTAAATGGTTGTTTGTAGCTGTGGAACAGCTAAACCAAAAATTAATGGCTTTGGATATTAATAGAAACTTATTTTCTTATCCTGGTTTTTACAGAACTGCATTACTTGAAGTTGTTCTTTTAAGCTGCAAGAAATTAAACACTAAGTAGTGTTCAACTCAGATCATGGTAGCTTTCTTATTACCTGAAAAATTATAATAGGGGCCTGCACTTTGTTTAAGTTCTGCATAAGAAATTTTCAAAATAAACATAGTAGGCCTAATTAAATTAAAGCTTAATCAATATTCCCTTAGATTCAGTCCTATTGTCTCCATAACATACATGTTAAGCATGTCTAATGACCACCTACCAACTTGCAGGTACCTTGAAAAGTAAGTTATGTATACAATTATCTTCAGTCCTGTTTAACTACATGTGTTCAAACCACAATATAATTAATTCAGGTGAAAATTATCACCAAGAAATCTAGCTTATTAGCAAATAATATCTAGATTAGCGTTGCCAACTGCGTAAAGCAAATACGTGGCATCAGGTAAAACTCCTTTCCTTCAGCATGCTAATCAGCATTGCCACTTCCCTCTGTTCATTATAAGTGAGGAAAAATAGACCAGGTAATATTTAGCTAACAATAATAGCTGTGCAAGAACTCTGGGGTAACATAAGCTTATCTCATGTATACATGTGACCACTGCATCTTTTGGTTGTGATCACATAAGATCCTGTCAAGTCACTGTGTTGCTGGGAGTAACATTTTCTGTCTTCAGAAGGATGTAGTTGGTGAACTTATATTTCTGGTCTTTATTTCTTTCAAATGTTTTCTAACTAGACAGATGTAGTTGTTACTGCTTCTCTTCTGCCTGTGATTCCAGCAAACACCTAAAGTGTAGCATATCTTGTTTCTTCATTAATTCTTTTTTAATGTAAATTTTATTTTTATTAATGCTTTTTTGTCTTACATTCTCCCCTACTACCAAAGCCATAATCTGAACAAGTGACAAGGTACCTCAAGGGCAAAAACTTGTTTTGACTAGACTCTCAAAATTTCATATCTGTAGCTAGCACTTCATATTAAAAAAATTATTTCTGACTGATGGAAAACAAAATTCCAGAATCATTATTTCTTTTTAAAAACAAGCTAGGCGGAAAAAAAATCTCTACTCTGTTTCTTATTGGCACATTCAATACAGAAAGTGAAATATATATTAAAAGCTATACTTCTAAAATTCTGAAATCATATGTCAAAATCTGATAAATTTAAATACCAAGTTTTTCAGCATCAGTATACTTTCACAAGATGAACAAAAAAGATGTTTTAGAAGTTGTGGGAAAAGACAAGTAGAGAAATAGATCCGCAGCTCATAGTATATATTACTGCAGGCAAAATGACTTGCCTAGATACAGCAGTTTTTATACCAATCTTTACTTTATTTCTTTAGAATCTGGAATATAGACTCACAGGTCCTTTATATGGAAAGAATTTGGGTTTTTTTCTCCAATTGGAACTTTCTGTAGCATTCAGGCTTGCATCCAGCTTGGCTGTACTGTGGTCTAGACTTTCTTTGGCAGTATGTCCTGGAACTCTGTATAACACAAAAATAAAAATTATGACTCATTATAAATGTAAGTTCCCTGTAGTGGCACACCGTGTTGAAGCACACTGCTTTATTTCATTTTGTTCTTCTCTGCATCAGCAATCAGAGATCTAAGTGACAGACGGCGTCCAAACCCTCACCCAAAAAAGCTTTCCGTGCAGCATCTAAGATACTAAAATGTAACCACTATGCCATCTGGAAACCTGTTAATGACTTATATACCATATGCATTACTGAAAACCAACATGATACTCTGTTTTTACGTTATTATATGAATCGAAGTGATTATTATTTTTTATCTTTTGTGTTTAAAGGAAACTATGATAATTCTTCATGTGTTACAGTTAAGATTGCTACTTGCTGCAGTCTGTCTGTATGATTAGTCAGCTTAACAAAACACTTTACTAGCTGATATATCTTGGTCTGATTCAAGCCTGACTGGGAAACAGTCTACTGTGGGTTTTATTTAATCTTTCCAAGTAACCTGTTTAGATGACATACTTGAAGTCAAAGCATTTCTCAGGAGAAGCACCATGGCCACTCAGAAAATATTTGGAGGAATCAGGGAAACCAGAGATTCAGTTCATTGCTCTTTTAGTCTCTCTCTGTTTTGGGAACTGTGGGTGCAATTCAGCTTTTGGGAGGGTGAATGAAGTATGTCTTTACACTGGGCAGGAAATATTTACTTCCAGTCTTCAAAATAAAATATTCAGGATATTCTCAAACTAATCTTCTTCTGAGCCTAAATAAAATTCTGTAATAACTGCAAGCAAAATGGCTTGTCCCAAACTCCCTTGTGTTGCTGAAATGATAGACAGAAGGTGAAAACTCAAATATGGTTAGGTTGATAAAAGAAGCTGTATGAAAATAGAATACCACTTTATTTATGTAGTTTTCAGTTCCTTATATAATAAAGGATAATAACAAGTTCCAACCTTTGTCAAAATCACACATTATCTAAAATAATTTTAAATCATTAGCAGAAATAATTTACTTCTAAAGATTAGGGATGAAAAGTCTGTGTATTTTATTCTCTGGTGAACTGTCTGATGGGCATAATGCAAGAAACATTTGGCAATAAGAGCTTGATGCAACCTTGCATTTGCCAGTCGAAACTCCTAGATGGCCAAAATAGATAATTATGTAGATCTAAGTAATTATGAAAATTTGTATAACTTATGAAACAGTAATTAAATCAAGAAGTTAACGTGTCTCTAGATTCTTGAAGTACCATCACTTTTTTTTTCCCACCCAAATTGATACTTGAAATTTAAAGGTAACACTTCTTATGGTATATCAATTTCAGTAAAGTTTTCTCTATTTCAAAGTTTTACTAAACATGTTTTTCTTTATGATAGAGGAGAAAAGATGGTGCAGAAACAACATTCTTTAAACTTCAAGAACTATGAATTTCAAAATTATATGTGATTTCTCTGCAAGAGTTTGCATGAACAGCAATACACTTCATTTTGGGCAATATTTCGTTTTCTTGAAGTCAGTCTTCTTCTTGTCTATTGCTCCTGATTTATAAGAAGCTATTGTGAGATGGGGTAAGAGAATGCAAGTTTCCATGTTTTCTGTACAGATGGCGACCCTGTATGTCCCTTAGATCAAGTATGGGCATATCTTCTCCCAGTTTTCTCAAAGTTGCATTAGAATCTGCAGCTTAATTGAAACTGAATGGAGGGGAGGTTGGAGGTCATGGTATTTGAGAAGAAGAAGCAATTGGACACAAGATCCCTACATCAAACCCCTTCTGTTTCTAAACAGTAGTTCATGCTGCTAGTCTGGATTGCGGAGTGTTTTTTGGATATCTGGTCTTATCAAGGGTACAAATTATGTGTGTTCTATGGCAAATAGCCAGATGTTGACTGTGTTTTTGTGGATTGTTGGTTGGTTTGGTGGCTGAAATAAAAAACTGAACTTTTTTTTCCCCCCACAAGTCACATAAAATATCTCATTTAACTCAAATGAAATGTATAATTGGCAGATATATCTGTATTTCTTCTGTGAGTAGCTCTATTCAGAAACAGTTCAGATTACTTTCACTTCCACTTTGGGCAAAGAAATGATTCATATCAAAATTTTTTCCCAAACCTGATTAGTACTGCTCAATATGAGACTCCTGAAGTCCAAATATACTAAGACTGTTTGCTTTGGTTTGTACCTTTTGAATGATATATTTTCCCTGGATAACTGCTGGGTACAAAGCACAACAGCGCCATTGTTTAGCAAGTTAGGTTTCTGTGAATACACGGCCAAAGTTCTTTGTACTCTGTTTTGGTGCCACACCGTGACCCCAGTGAGAATTTTGACTTTAATATTCAAACCCTTTATGGGACTAGACCGTGCTGTTTCAGACACATGGATAACATTTTCTCTTCCTCAGGTTAACCTTGAGTTTCGGTGCGGCCTGATGATAAAAGAGTAGAAAAATGTGGAAATATTTTGATGAATGTCAATTTTGGTTTTGCTCTTCTAATGTCTTCTGTGTTTATAGAGAATAAACACACATGTCATTTATTTGATTTTGTTTATGATACCCAGGTAGTGTTTACAGCATCCCTGACAAGCATCAAATTTGGAAAAAATTTGTCACAGTATCGGGGGTGTGGTAAAATGTGTTCTTAATTTGACTGATATGTTGTCTGGAAATCCAGGCAGGAATTCAACAATTTTGTCTTTCATTGGGCTATCAGATCTATTAGAAAACAATAGGAGTCACCTGCATTCCTTGAGGCTTCTCACATCTTTCAAAATCAGTCACAAATGGTCTTATTCTAGATCATACTGACATCTAACCTTTGTAAACTTGGACACAGGAGAGAATTAGAAAAGCAAAGTGTAAAAAGAGATACAATCTTCGATTTCAAAATGTTATCATTTCTGAAACCAGCAATGATTTCATGACATATAAAGTCAGAGTTGTGTTAGCTTATTTTTCCATTCACTTTTCTTATCTTTTAACCTTGATAATTGCTTATGCTTGTCCATATTAGCTGTTAATTTGTCACACTTTAAATATTTGTTAAAATGGAGAATAAATTCTTATATGGGAACTTGAGAGGTTATGCCTTCACAGACAGAGAATTCAACAATATTAGGGATATAAAGTACTGGGTGCTGGGTCATCTTATGAGATGTGGCAGAAAAGAGTGTTTCTGTTGAAATACACTGAACTACTCTAATTTACTGCACTGGGCTGCCTGGCCCCTTATGTACAGAGTTTGTGTAATTTGAATCTGGTAGATATGGTCACAGTAATGGAGTTCAGTCTCTGTGGTTCTTCAAAACACTGGTGTCCTTAAGCAAAATGACATAATGGTGTATCATATTTAACAGATGACCAAAAGGGGAAAAATTGGGCAAACTTTTTGGATACTCTTGGAGTTTTTTCAGTAAAATATATAAACTAATTCATATTTTTTCCCCTTAAAGTTGCCGAAGTTTTCAAATCCATTCCAAACCTCTGATTTCTTCATAGCTGATAGTGAAGGATAATTCAAATTCACACAGATATCACAAAAATTCAGCCGTTGAAGTCTTGCTCTCCCTCTCCCCCTCATACAGTTTGTGTATGATGTCTTTCTACCCTGTTTTAGGGCGTTATGGTGTTCTACAAACAAATATTGTCAGCAGCATAATTCAAACATTGGAACAAGCTGCCCGGGCAGGTGGTTGTCTCCCCATCCCTGGAGGTATTTAGAAGACATGTAGACTGTGGTGCTTAGGGACATGGTTTAGTGTTGGACTGGGCAATGTTAGATTTATGGTTGGACTTGATGATCTTAAAGGTCTTTTCCTAAGGATTCTATGATTCTATAATAATTAGAAAAATCATATTACCTTAATAATATCTTTCGTGTTTATAATCACCATTGCTAACATTGCCAAATACCTTTTAAAATGGAGAACACTAGTTATTCAAGCAATATCTTCAAGATAATTTCATGTAAGTGTCATATTCATAGATCAGAAGGAATCAGTGTGAGTTTTGACTTACCTTCTGCATGATGCAGGTCAATGTATTTTGCAAGAATTCTAAGAAACAGATACTTATTTTGGAACGTTTTCTGGATGGAAATGTATGGCAAAGAGGAAGGAAGTGATATATGGTAAAAACAGAAGGGAAAAATGTTTTTACACTGTTTCCCTAAAAATCTGTTTCTACTGCAGTTCGCATCTTGACAGACCTTTGTCCTGATGCAGTACAGAAAGCCTTGAATAAAACAGCTGAACTTAAGTAAACACATTTCGTATGATGGAAAATACATTGTGGGTGTTTATCGGTAGTGTCAGTGGTTAATAAATAGTAAGAAATAAGGGTCATAATGTTTTGTTGCATTAAAAGATTTAACATTTCCTGGAGTTTGTTCACTTTCTCATCCTGCAATCTTTACACAGTAGTAACAGCTACTGTTGCACACTGTAAGCACTTTATGTGATATAAATTTTGCCTGAAATCCCCAGAGGGAAATTCTGAGCAAGGGTGCACGGTATTTAAACCCTACTTTATGGAGTACAAGGAGGAGAAAAACTGCTAAACCCATATTGTTACTGCACTACTCCCCTTATAATTTATGTAGGCTAAAGAAACACACATAAGTATGCAGTGCATATGTTTTGCTTGCATGCACAGCTTATGCTTTCCCTATTAAGCTGTCTTTATCTCAACCCAGGAGTTTTCTCATTTTTATCCTTCCCATTCTCTCCTCCATCACACTGCAGGGGAGGGAGTGATCAACTGGGTGGGGTTGAGCTGCTTGATGGGGTTAAACCACAGCATTTGGACAGTAGTCCACAACACAAGCCAGAGCTGCTACTATAACTACCAAAAGAATAACATGACCACAACATTGTCTACATATAAAAAAAACCTCAAAAACCAAAATCACCAAAAATCTGCTATAATTCTTACGTGCTAAAATGAGTATCTCCAAGACAAATATGCACAGGGATCTGATAAAAGAAAATATGCCTTCAGAATTCAACAGAATTTTAATTTTTCCTGATATCAAAAAAAAATCACTCCTGATATCAAAAAATATTATTTCTGCTTAATATTTTGCTTGGAAAATAAGAGAGGAACACACGACAGATGGAGAAAACAGCCTTTTTCTTCTCACTTGATATTTCCATTTTGAGCAGATTCATCATCTCTCTTCCTGGTGCTGTCATCAGCACAACTAGGGAGTAAGCAGGTGAAAACAGCTCTCATCAGATTGAGATTTATTCCTTGGTGAGAGACTTTCTAAACTTCACAGATTCATGTTGCAATGTGATACCTGTCTTTAAAGGTCTCTGTCACTTTTCAGATATACTGTTGTTACCTTCAATTTCATAAAAGAATAAAATGGGGGAAGAAAACAACTGAGAAGGTAGCTAATATTTTGGCTGAAGTTATACCTTTATTGCAGTGTTTGTACGAAGTAAAGGAAACTCGTCTTTTTTTTTTTTTTTTTTTTTTTTAACCATGTTCAAATTTTGTTTTACCCGGTTTCTGTCATGAACCTATGAGTTTGAGTTTGTCCATACAGTGGACAAAGATCTACCATGTAGCCATGTTTTCTCTCTGAATGTTTTCTTTCTCCTTTCTGTGGGATTTTTGTAGTTTTCATTCCAAAGTTTTATCCCTAAGGGGAAGCATTGTATGGATCACAATGATGAGAGGTGGGAAGAACTGGGGAAAGGTAAACTTATACATGCATCATGCATCCCCTGCTACTATGAAATTTTCACTTTAGAATTCATGCACAGTATCTTCTGCAATTCCTATAGAAGTGGTAAATGATGTATGAAATGAAACATTTTTGTTGACTTGTACTGAGAATTCAGAAAATAGTATTTTAGTCACTGCTGAGGCATATTATCTTGTTTGCTATAATACTTGATATTAAGACAAGCTGTCAAAAGTTTATTTGGATCAAAAGAGTTAGAGAATGAGGGCAAGGGATTTTTAAGGCAAATAGACTATTCTAAGGAAAAGCAAAAGAAAATCAGTATTGTCACTGAACAACCCAATTGTTAGACCTCATCTCAGAAGTAGGTCACCTTTTCTGAGGAAGGATGAGATTGCCCTAGAGATGGAACAATGTAAGGTTAAGACAGCAATTCAGGTGTTAAAAGTAATTATCATAAATAAAGTTTGCACCTATTATGAGAAACAGAGATTAGGGTCTATAATACCATGTAATTGATCATTACAAGAGAAACAGAGATTTCAAAACAGATGAAGAACTTAATATTTTCTATATGTAAATCAGTGGATTTTGTGATTTACTTCTCTGTTTCTCTTGGATTAGACCCTTAAAATTTTTTATTTTGAAGTCCAGTGAACTGTAGGCTCAGAGTTGCCTCCTGACAATAGGCTAGCTTTTCTTCATCAGCTTGTGTGAACCACTAAGATTTAAAGACTTTATGAACAGTAGGTTTAAAATCATTGTTTTGGGGTAGTCTGTTTTACTGTTTCAAATGGTAACTTAAGAATTATAATTTTCTTTTAATGGTGACTGAACACACACACATGCAGAAATTCTGACACCTGCATTCAAATTTTGTGGTACGATCTGCTCACTTGATCTACTCAGGTCTGCTTTCATCTTCAGAGCTGTTGAGGACCTTAACTTACTAGTCTTACTTGTGTTCTCTGTTGTTGCTCTTTTGACCTCTGCACTTGAAACTGTCAGCTCAGGGAACTGTCAGGTTTTTGCAGAACCAAAGTCAAAGACTCCTTTCTCCACTTCCTCGTTATAATTATTTCTTCTTACCCTGTCTAAATCAGAGATTAAAAAAAGAAGTTAAAGAAAGTACGTATCAGTGCAATAAATAACTTATGGTGCGGCCATGATTTTGTTGTCATTGCCTTTCTGCAGAGGCGTTAGCTTTGTTTTATAGGGGAGAATGCTGCTGCATTTAATATAAGAGTGGAAGCACTGACCTCTGTGTTCTTTCTCCCTCTCTTGAAGACTTTCAGCAAAACTTGTGTGCCTTCATTGTGTCTTTAAAGCAGTCAATATATCTTACTGTGTTTTAATGATACTTGGAGTACTTTCTGTAGAGATTGCCTACCTTGTTCTTTGAGTTCATGACTGATGGTTTTATATGGAAAAGAGGTAATTATAAGAAAGGAAATATTGTAAAATGGAGAAATGGGAGAATGTTCCCGCTTTTCTTCAGGAAGGTAACTTTTATTGGGTTAGGCTCTCTGCAAAGTGTACATTTCCTATCTCACATGTTTTCTGGAGTCTCATGGGGTAAACTAAAATCTGCCATGGAAGACATGGTAGATTATCCTGAGGATAGTTTCCAATTTTTTTTTTTTTTCATTTTTCACAAGAAAGTGAAAAAATGTATAGATTCCCACCCTTGATAGCTCTTAACCAGAATAGTTGGAACTGTCAAAAAAAAAGCTGTATGAATTCTTAGCTGATGGATGGGCTTGACTCTTGTAAATAGAAGAACAAAGCACAAATATTTAAACCCAGAACATGTGCTCACCTTTTCAGATAACCAAGCCATAACATGCAAATTTTTATCATTTTTACTGTGATGAAGATATGGCTACTTAGCAGTTGAAAAAAAAGTATAATGAAAACAATTTTTAGTTTAATTCTTCTTCTTGTTCCATAGTTTCCTCTTTCTCTCTCTCTCTCTCTCTTTTTTACTCTTTTCATTTTAAGGCATGTTTTTCCTGTTCTTCACTTAGTAATAGCTGATGATGTACTCCGATAAACTTTGTCTCATTAAATGTTAGTGTCTGGTACAGCCCCAGTAGCCCTCAACAAGACTCATTGGAGGCACAGAGCAGATCGAAAAGCAATTAGCATTCTGGCTTGTGATAATTACCCACAGTATGGGAGGCTTATCCAAGATGTAGTTTCCACTGTGTCTAATAATAGGATTCTTTAAACACTGATATATTTTCATGGACACACCAGTGCTCTCATTTCAATTCTGTCACTTATCTCAGATAGGGGAAATAAACATCCCTCACACATTTTTTTTACTTCATAAAGTAAAGTACACTGCCATTCTGACAACTTGTAGTGTCACCTAAAAGTCACCTTGAATCATGTTTTAATCAGCTGGAACAAGGCAACATCTCATTTATTTCTTCAGTTCCCTTGCTCTGCAATGCACTGATTGCCGAGACATAGAAATCCAAATTGAGCTCTGATTAAAATGGAATGAGGATGCAGATGCTGCCGTTGGTTCAGAGGGGCACTCTGCTCTGTGCTAGGAAAGGTCAAGGTGATTCACGTTCCAATTAAAACAGAAGGATTTGCTATAGTTCAGGAATATGTTGCATTGTAACAAGTTTATGCTGTGACAGTTTTAATAATTTCTGAATCATTTGTCTTTGTTCTATTAGTTTTTATTAGTACAAGAGCTTACTTAAAAACAAAGTCAGTATTTTTTGCATACTGTAGCAGGATACAATCCTGTTCTCATAAGAGTATTGTTTCAGAAGCTTGGAAATCATGCATCACCTCTCAGATGTAGCCAGTACTGTAAAGAGATTTGAGGTTTTGATGAATTTTGATTTACCGTTGATTTTTTAACATCTGGAGAAATAAATTACTAGTTCAAACACACTTTTATTTTGAACTAAATCTAAAGAGACAATGCATAAATCAACGCATGGTTGTCTATACGTGTTAGAGATGAGGCACCCTTAGCTAAATATAGCTAAAGAAGAAATGACAATAATAACCCATGCCACACAGAGATTTTAAAAATAGACACTGATGGTTGAGTTGCAGTACACAGAAATCATACTTCATTTATACACTTCAGGCTATGTCTGTTACAAGACAATCCATTTATTGATAATGTTTTACAATGGATGAAATTTCCTATTAATTCAAGTGCACTCTGTTAACCCTATGGCCACAAATATGAAAGAAACAACATGATATTATTCTTAGCTGCGGAAATCATGTTTTGAGTTCTGGGAAAGCAGTTATATCATCTTATTGAGGCAGAAAAGTGTAATAATACCAGGTGATTTTAAATTCACTACCTGGAACCTTCCAGGAAATAGCAATAGAAAAAGACTGAGGAGTGGGCTAAAATAAACCCTGACTCTACTTGGAGACTAAAACTAGATAATGTGTACACACTGGAGGAACATAGTAGTTATTTCTATTTTCTACTTTTTTATTTTTGCTGAGAGTACTGACAAAACTGACAATATTTTTATGGGACATTTTCTTGAATTACCACTGCACAGCTTCCTTATTCTTACAACTGATCTGAAATACAATACAGTCTTAGTGCTGTGATTCACCCTTACACCAGAGGAGGCAATAAGAAAGGGAAGAAAAATACACCTGAAACTGCTTCGTAGATGGCTCATGAGATTGAGACTGTGATGACTTATTAATGAGTAAAATGTGAGAGCAGCTATTTGCAGACGGAAATGATGCAAAAATACTAAGCAGGAAATTATTAGCAGCAAAGAAAAGGCCTTATTGAAGATACCCATGGGAATGGATTTCTGAATGTTATTCCTTATTGACAATGCAACATTAACCCAGTTACAACCAGTGATTTCTAAGGAAGGGGAGTTTGCATGGAGGGTCACAGAGATCCATACCAGGTTCCCACAGGTTCTTTGCTCTGAGCAGAGGGAATCGTGGCCTTGTGACAGGCTGGCAGTGTACCCACAGAGTAGTTGTGTATGCTCCTGTCCTTGAGAGGTTGCAGGGAGACCACTTAGGGAAAGAGCAAATGGAGAGCCATGCTAACTTTACTTACTGTAAGGATACATCACAAATATTTTTTTTTGCCCCACTTTTTAAGCTCATTTGCTGTTTTCTTTCTGAGAAACCGGTAGTTGAAAGGTTCAGCCTTTCTGTATGACTTAGCTTGGTCGAGTAGCTTAGCTTTTATAGACTAGGTGTGGTAAGATCACTGACTTTGGCTCACATGTATTTTCAGTCCTTGACAGAGACTGTTATTTAGAGAATCCAGTACTTATGCTGTGTTAGAGAATTAAACTGATCCATCAAACATTTGTAGAGTGGTCTAATATTGACAGAAACTGCAGACTCCAAATAACAAAAATGGGTTCTGATCTGGGTAGGCTTGAAAAGACAAGTTAGTAGTGAGTGCTGGAGGTATGCAGAGGGTAATTAGTCATTTAATGCCCATTGTGCCTCTGAACACCTTTCCTTTTTCCTATAACTCTTTTTGATATTATAACCCATTTGCAATGTCTTGTTCAAATATTTGAGGATGCTAATTTATATCTCATTTTTCTAGATGGTCATATAGGTAAAAATAGATTGCTTGAATCTTCAGACATTAACAAAGGAAAAGCCCACTCATTTTTTAAATGGATGTTTTCCTGTGCTTTACTCAAAAATTGTAGTATTTCTCAGTCCTATTTTCCAATGTCAGTGGAAAATATTTACCACACAGACATTAGTATTAAATATTTCTATCCATATTTGAATATCACTAATGATAAATGAAATGTGTTGAATATTAATGACAGTGACCAAATCATATAATCCAAAATTTGCTTAACATTATACCTGATAGTTTAATAGTATTTAGGGACTTTAATTTTGAGGCTGACTTCATACTTTCTTTAATTCAGTACTTCTAGTTGTTCAGTCAGCTTCTTCAGTGGTTTTACACTTTACTGAGGCTACAATCCTGTTCATAAATGAAGCTGGTTATAATTCATTTTCTGTCCCTGACAGCAAGTAGCATGCTACTGCATTTGTGTGTACCCTTTCCACACTGGATTCCCTGGGGTTCATGTGTATACCCTTGTATCTTACTGCATGCCAAAGACCTTTCCATGTCAACAGCAGTCACTGGGGGATGCATCTGCCTCCCTTAGCCCCAGTGGCACCATCACTTCATCTGGCCTATGCAGCTTAAATGCTGCTACCCTTTGGGTGCATTGAATAATAGGAAGCTGTAACCCTTTGCGATACCAAAATATTCCAGAGTGTTGGTGTATAGATTTGGCATGCCTTTGAGGAAGAAGTGCATTGGTGTTAAGCAGGCATCTTAAATCGCACTTGGACTAAGTTAACTCCAAATGTTCCTAGTGCAAACATTTGTTGATTGCATATAAAATCAGACAGGAGGTACAAATGTCTGTTACAGACATAGAAAAAGAAAGAAGAAACTATGCTTCATCTACTTACACTAAGAAAGGTTTCTCTCTTTGTTCAGCTCAGTTCCTGTTTCCCTGTCTTAACTGATACTGACCTTGATGCCAGCGAGCCACTTTGAGTAGCAGTGGGTTTGAGGAGTTTGATCCCAAACAAATTCTTTTTCATGGAAATCATAATGCTGTCCTCGCAGTTTAACTCACTTCCCTTAAAAAAAGGGTAATCTCCTTCAGAAAGGCTGCTGACAACAGTCCCTGGCCCATGCAGTTTCCCAGTCTGTATACAGGTGTTGTCTGGGAAGGTGCTAATTTGGTGTGTTCCCATGTCAAAGAGCAGGCCAACAAGTAATATGGATGATCATAGGTCAGCACTTAAGGCTCGGACCTGGCTGTATATACTAGAACAAACAAAGCCTGAGACTACAAAAATGTCATTATTGTTTTTATCACCCTAGAAAAATAATAGTGTTAAACTTGAAAATTCAAAAATCTTGTGGTTGCTGATATTTTTTTCTTCTTAAGCACCTTCAAATTTTCTTTTTTATTAAAAGGTTTTATCATATTCTGCCTTTGATTTACCACAGTCTGAAAAAAATCCATTGCCCTTCAAATACTGTCATGATCATTATCAGGGAGGGATTATATGGACCAATGACACACTGAGTTTCTTCAAGATACTTGTGATCAAATGTTTTTAAAAAAGAATGCTTCATTCTGTATCAAATATTCTGTGGTTTACTAGGTAGTGGGGGGATGAGAAGGCTGTCTTCAATTTTATTTGTATTTATTATAATTTGTAAGTCTGGATAGTCAACCTTAATGTTTGTTGTACTAGCAATTAGTGTCAAGCTTATACATAGATGGTGCATTGTTCCTCTGCTACAGAAAGGACCTATCTCTGAAGAATTAACAGCAAAACTGATTGCTTATATGCTGAATATTTAAAATTCCAGTTGCTTAAGAAAGCTGGTATTAACTAACTTTATGTCAAAAATTACCCTCATCTACTACTCTACTCTTGCTGCTGCTATTTCACTTACAAAAGTTGAATTGCAGCTTATAAATTAAGATGCATAGTTTTACTTGCTGAACAAAAAGATATGAACTCAAAGCTAGGTTAAAGTGCCTGTTCTGTTACAGACTTCCTATAGGATCTGGGGGTAGGGGGCATTTCAGTCCAGATCCCTGGGTGATTTTGTGCTGAATCTCCACTGATAGGAGTTAATTATCTTATGCACTTTTTATTACAGGCCTTAGCCTTATCAGTTAATTTTAAGCTGTTGTTTGAAATGTATGTGTTGAAACTGTATACTGGGATAGGACACAAAGCCCTGAGATCCATGGGAATTTTGCTTTTCCTTCTACCTTTCTAGCTATTGGCCATGTTGTATTTGTGTTCAGAGTGTCTATGCTGCAGAGAAGCCTGGATAAGCTTCTGATGCTTGCTTTGGCTGGGCCATATTTGGTGCGTCCTCAGCCAATTTGCACAGGGTCCATGAAGGGTCCATTCTAACATGCTGAGGATGGTCACGCTTTCCTGTGGTGAAGAGGTCTGGCTTGTGACTCTCCAAAGCATATCCTTGTATGTAAATGGTTGTTGAGTAGTTGTTTTCTCTTAAAATGTCTATATTTTTGTTTGCCAGAGATTCAAGTGCAAGATCTGCATCTCACAGTGTACTTGTACATTGCTGAAGCAAATGAGCTTCTACCTCTTTATCTCATACGTTAAAGTCTATCTTATATGAAGGAAAAGACTGTCCTTTTGTGCAAAATTGTGTCATGTTGTCATAGTTTAAGCCCAGAGGGCAATTGAGCACCATACAGCTGCTCTCTCACTCCTTCCCCCTCAGGGATGCGGAGGTGAAAATAAAACAAAAGGCTCAGGGATCAAGGCAAGGACAGGGAGAGATGACTCACCAGTTATGGTCATGGGCAAAAGACAGATCTGATTGGGGAAGAAAATAAAAGAACATCACTTCAATTTGAACACCACCACCACTTAATTTACCAATCAATCAGAGTAGGACAGTGAGAAAACTAACTACATCTTAAAAACACCTTCTCCTCACCCCTCCCTTCTTCCTAGGCTCAGCTTTGCTTCAGATTTCTCTACCTCCTCCCATCCAGTGGCGCAGGGGGACAGGCAATGGGGGTTGCAGTTGTTTCTGCCACTCCTTCCTCCTCAGGGGGAGGACTCCTCACACTCTCCCTCACTCCAGCATGGGGTCTCTCTCATGGGAGACAGTCCTCCATGAACTTCCTCCAACGTGAGTCCTTCCCAGACAGATGCAGTTCTTCACAAACTGCTCCAGCATGAGTCCCTTCCATGGGCTGCAGTCCTACCAGCAATAGACTGCTCCAGTGTGGGCTTCCCTCAGAGTCCTGGCCTTCTTCAGGTGCTGCCACCTGCTCCGGCATGGGGTTGTCCACAGGCTGCAGGTGGGCATCTGCTCCACCAGTGACCACCACGGGCTGCAGAGGTACAGCCTGACCTCTCACCACAGGCCACAGGTGAGTCTGTGCTCCAGCACACCTCTCCCCTCCTCCTCCTTTCTTCCACCGACCTCAGTGTTTGCATAGGTGTCTCTCTCACAACTCCTTCTCCTCTCAGGTTCCCTTTCTTAAATATGTTATCACAGAGGTGTAGCCACCATTGTTAATTGGCTTGGCTTTGGTCAGAGGTGGGTCCAACCTGGAACTGGGGAAGCTTCTAGAAGCTTCTCACAGGAGCCACCTCTAGCCCCCTCCTCCACTACAAAACCCTGCCAGACACAAACCCAACACACACGTAAATGCTGTACTTATTTTTTTTTTTAATATAGACAAGAAAATTGTGTTATACTGTCTTGGATACTATGAGCTGATGACTTAATAAATATGATAAATAATCTAAGTTAAGATACACTTTTTATCAATCTGATCTTTCAAATTTACTGAAGCTCTATCTGAGCACCTGAGAGCCCAAAAGAGATGCAAGTATAAAAGAACCAAGCATCTAGCCCTTTCTTATCTTCTGTAATTTTTTTCTATTCTGACACTTCCCTAAGATACTTATAAAAGGAAGACACACTATTGGTATGGGTAAACATTAAAAATAAGGCTCTAGATCACCAGCTGATGTAAAGTAATAGACCTTTTTACCTTGAGATTGTAGAATGCATTTAACCTTAGTTGAAGCTCCAAGTCCTGTAACTTTTTCTTCTTTCCAGTATTGTGAGGTATGACCTTGCCTAAATTTGTTCTCATGAACCTTCCTTGATTCAATGAAAAAAAATCTGACTATACATGTAATAGACTAAGACCGGAATGTATAGAACGTATTTCTCTACAGAAAATCTATGCCTCTTTAATAGTCTTCAGCTCCTCAAAAAGATGAAGAATGTTGCTTGCACTTAAACATTTTAAGCCTTTTTTTTCTTTTTTTTTTTTTTTTAAAGAGCACTGAGTTATGGCATAACCTTACTCGTGTGATCAGTGGCCTGAGTGGGAATTAGGTTAGTGTTAAGTGCCTTGGAAAATTTGTATAATGTATGTGGTTATGCTTTTATTATTGCAAATTTTTTTCTCAAATTCTTAACTTTTTAATATCACTTCTAACTGATAGACTTTTTGCCTGGGAATATATCTGCGTTTCCAGTACTTCTGCAGAGAAAACAGAATTATCTATGGTCAGAAGACAGACTGGGAGTTCTAAAGTTTCCTGATTCCCACTCTAATGTTTTGGTAATTATTTTAATTATTTTATTGGCATAGTCTATTTTAGGAAAATAACATAAGAACCTCTGCTATCTGCATAGTCAGTGAAGACTATAAGGGAGTGGTCTCATTGGAATCATGATTCAGGGACACCCCTCTATTCATAGTAGGTTTAGAAGGTCTTGATTCTTAACAGATTAGATACTTGAAGCAAATAGTGTGATAAACACATAGGTTTTAATACTGACAATAGGTTTGAATACTGACATGATGAAGAATTGTAGAAAGTGGAGAATTATGTGCAAGCAGTCATAGTAGATGTCTGTGTAAGAAGTGCCTTTACTTGGTCTTTTTAGGAACTGTGGCTGGTTGTTACTTACATGATCATTAGATTAAAAAGTAGAAGAAATGCATATAAGCACATTAACTTTATTTTAAAAATTTTATTATATTATTAAAATGTTAGGATGAATGTAGAGACAGGAATATCTATTCTGTAGTGGCAGATGCAGCTCCAGTTGGGTCAGTATAAAGGCAGTGTACATTTACAATAGTGTTCTAACCTTTTCAGATATTCTGAGTTTTGAATGCGTAGGAAACTTTGAAGAAAAAAAAAGACAAAAGAGCAATTGTGAATAATTCAGTAAAAATGTGCAGTGTACAATAGTCATCAAAATTTTAGATGCTTACATACATTTAGAAAGTAACATACACATAAATATAACTACTTTGCATTTTCCTCAGAAGGCACTTAGTTGTTCAGTAATATACCTAATTAGTCACTGACATTTCAGAAGGATCAGTTTGAAAATGTGACATGGCTCAGAGCATGGAAATGGAAGTAATTTTGTATCTAAAGTTAGATAAAATTTAGGGTCACTCAATAGCATAAAAAAAAATCAAGAAGAGCTAAATTAGATGTGCAGAATTACTAAATTTATAATGACTGGTTTTGGTACATCCTTTGTATTCTGATGCAGCATAAAAGAACAAAGGATGTTTAAACAAATGGACAGTAATTTTGTGGAGAGTGTGTCACGACCCAGACTGGAAGCCCAGAGAGTCGCAATGGTTCTGTGATCCCCTCAGGTTAAATTAAGGTGAAAACAACACCAAACAACTGGTTAAAATATTTTACTTGTGCTAGAAACCAATTTAAACTGGGAAAAGGATAATAAGCAATGTGGTCTCTTATAAATCTATAACAAAAGAAAAGAAAAGAAAGAAAAGAAAAAGAAAAAGAAAGGAGAGAAAAAGAGTCAAATAAATCTGAATCACCACCCCTGGATCCAACATTGTCTCAGGTCTGGTAATCTTGGGTGGTGGGTGCACATAGAGCAAAGTTTTCTGTGGCCTTTTAAGTTCATCTTATCAGTTGATTAGCATACTAGACAAAGAGAGGCAGGTATTCCATTAACTCATTTCCATGAGAGAGGGGGGAAAGGTGAAGCATGGGTTCTGTGCATGTGTTGGGGGGGAATGGGGTACATTAACCCTTTTGTTCAATTGAATCTGTGGTTGCAATCTCCCCCTACCACCTTTACCTTTTCCTCAGTTTTTGTTTCTTGGGCAATTATCCAGTCGTTAGCTCCATCTGGTGTTAGTTGTTTATCTTTCATACCACTCTTTTAGCTCTTCTTTGAGGCTATAGTCATAAATTAAAGTGTAAGCCTTAACCCGAACATATGATTTTACTCAGTCTATGTCTCCTCCCTTCAAGGCTTATCTAAGGCATTTGGTTATACAACTGCAAGGGAGCAGAGCCATGCACCCTTCGATACACCCTGTGCTTCCCCAGGCAGACAATTAATTCCGTAGACTAATCACAAAGGCCACAATTTGTCTTTGAGGTTTTCTGTGTCGATGAATGTTTGAGGCATTACTTCCTTGACTTCCTTACAGGGTGAGAGAAGGAAATTTACCTCCTGTAATATATAAACCAGCTTGTGAATAACTAATTCATTTTTCAAGAAATCATTGAGTCCAGTAGGATGGATAGATTTGAATTATGTCTAACATCACAGTTGTGCAAATTAAATAAAGGCTAATGATTGTTCATGCTTCATAACATAAGATGATCACTTTCTAGGGCAAGAAAGTTTTTTCCCTTGTGCAACCTTGTACACATTGACTAGATGGATTACTGGGAAGAGTTTAATCACCAATTATGCTTCAAGTAGAAAAAAATGATTTTTTTCCTCATTATGCTGTTCAAAAAGACTTAATACCTTGAATTGTTTCACAGCTCAAGGAGATGTACAATGCGTTATCTTTGTGGGTCTAGGAGAACAAGGACATACATGGGGATATAGATCTACCTTCAGTCTAAAAATTACTTTCTCAACATACCTTATGAGTCTCATGGGACAGCTCAGTTTGTTCTTTTTGTTTTACAATTGGAAGGATCCTGGGTTTGAAATGTATAACTTCTCTATGCAACTCAGGAGCACTTGTGTGCATTCCTATAAATATGTATTTTTTTATTCCTGGTCTTCTTTGTTACCAAGACAGAGACAGATTAATATGTCATATTAATAGCTGTTTGTGAACTTCTGAGTCTTCATTGTAACAGACCAATGCCAAATGCAATAACTGGTGCAGGAGTTCAGTTGTAATAGTGTCTTTCTCTGAATGACCAAAGACAATACACAACTTACAAAATTTAGTAACTTAAGCTTTTTGAAAAATTTGAATACTGTAGGAGATATTATATGCTTTCATCTAAAAATATAAAATGTGAATAACTAGTTTTACCTTCGATACAAATTAATTTGTAGCTTAATAATGTTCCAAATTACTACTGAAACTCTAATTTACAAATGTAACATAAATCTTGCATTTATTTGGTTATACAACTCCACTAGTCAAGTGTATCCTTTCTTCTGTCCAGTAAAATTAAGAGTTTGCAAAAATTCCAACTCCCCAATTGGATGTAGTATGGAAATTTCATTTGTTAACTATTTTATTTTTTTAAAGAGAGAAATACTATTTGAACCTCCTTAGTTTTTGACATTTTAGAGGGGAGGGTTATTCTATTAACATGATTTTATAAATATACCAGATAGTTACTTTTTTGGCTTGTTTGGAAATCATTAATATTTTCTGAGAAATAAAATAAAGACCATAAAATGCAATAATGAAGAATTCATCTGCAAAAAGTTCTGTGAAATTAGCATTTATTTGAAATTCAAAGAAAAAAGAGAAACTCCCCTGTATTTCTAAGAACAGTCTTGATCCAGTGATCCCTAAGAAAGCCCTCCAATGTCTCTGTGTTTCAAAGATTCATGTAACATCTAGCAAGATTGACTCCATTACTGATCAGGTACAACTGATAGCAGTTTATTTTAGAATACCAGTACTGAACGCTAAAATGAAAACCTTTATCAAAAATCTTATATTTTACTAAGAATTAATCCTTGTGACAATGAAGTATTTCATTATGGGGTGTTTTAAACCAATCATATTTTCTTGGAAAACTAGATTGTCTAAGCCATTAAAAGTGTAAATAAATGTGCAAGTTGTTCAGTGAAAGGTCTGCGTCATCTCTACGTCCCTGGGAACCGAGGTTTTACAAAATAGATATCTTTTCTTTCTAGCAATATCTGAAGTAGTGGTGCTTTTCTCTTCAAAGCTATTTCCACAGATGCTAATTACACAGTTTTTCTCCTACTATATTTTAAGTCATTCATAAACATAAACTGACCGAAGAGATTTGAGCCATAAATAGATTCTTCTTAATAGCAGTCTTCACACAAAATGTGATCTCACATTTGTGATGCAGCACTACTTATTAAAATAATGCCTTAGGTCAAAGCTGGGTTAGTTTCCTTTCTTGTTTTGGGTTTTAAGCATGGTATGGACAAAGAGTTCTGTCTCAATATCTCTGTTTATAAATGATAAATGTCAAGCTCCATTTTTGGCTATATTGCCCCTTTAGTTTCTGGTAACATGGAAATGTATTTTAAAATATCTTCAAGCAGTGATACAGAAATTCAGAGTGACACTTCAAAAATAACCTTTCTAGGAGGAAAATTGTTTTTTAAACCAAAACATTGCATAGAAATCGTTCTGGTCTCCAAACTATTTGATAAAATGTTCCTGCATATTTTATAAGTCAGTCAATAAATACCAATTCATTGTTGACAACAGTCACATTTTCTATGTCCTGTCACTTTGCAGCTTATTTTTTCATTTGATACCTTTGCCTCTTGAAGCTTATTGTATGCATCTGAAAAAAGAGTCATCTGCTTATCAGCTGGAAACTGGGAAACTGCCAAATATTTTGTCATAGCACTTACTATCAGCAAATTAAACTCCCAGTAGAAATACTTCCATCTGTTTATTCATATGTATGAAAACTAGAAAATGAACAACACAACAAGTCAGTATTAGTTTTCATGTTCCTGCTAGATGTTCAGCTGGGATGCATTTATATATGTGTATGTATAGACATACATATATGTAAATGAGACATGCATATATGTAAATGTGTGTTTGGGTTGTTGTTCCTTAGGAGAGAATTTCTTTCCAAAACACTTGGCATCTCTGGTTTGTTTTCCTCAAAAATTTGCAGCAGTGATTCATGCCATCTTTAGACACACAGAACTACTACTTCTTTCTATTTGTAAAATGATGATTAGTGAGAGAATGCAAGGTATTTTGGTCTGATGACACAAATCATTACAGTTTTTCAGATCTTATCATATGCAAATATCATTCTAACATTCACCTGAATTAGGGTTTATTAAACTGAGTAGTTAGTTAATCTGACTCACTCACATGGCATTGCTTATGACAAAACCGTATCACTGAAAACACCTTTGTGATTTACAGATGCTAAAAGAAAGCCATGTGTAACGCTGGAGTAGAAGTATCCCTTTTATGAGTAGTGATCACATATTTAAATGATGTTCTTTTAACTGTAAACTGAAAGTTCATTTTTTTCCTCAGTGTCCGCATTTTTAACACTGAAATACAAATTTAGTACGTACAAGAGCAAGACAATCCAATGATCATTAAATTGAATGGATATATTCTCACTGAACATAGTAGAAAGCATTGAGCCTAAAACTGATAAAAAAGTCAATTTATGAGAGAAAAAGTATAAGAACCCTGATTTCATGAAATGTAACTGGTGAGCTTAATGAGGAAAATTTATTTCACTTCAGCTTCCCTTATTGTCACCAACTTAACAGTATATGAGTAAGAGAAAGACATTTGAGAATACTCCAACACCAACCAGCATATAAATCCTGAACAATTTTTCTGAAAATTTCCTAGTCAGAACACACAGTCTTTTGACAAGGCAGGGTATAAATTTTTATGTTTGTTTCAATTAGCCACTTCTGCATAGGTTCCTCTGTCTGAGTTGCAGGTAAAAGAGTTTTCCTGGTTCCAGCTGGGAAAGAGACTTTGTAAAAGGGAAACTGATGCAAAGAGCTGCAGATTACTGAGGTTATTTGTCTTCTAGGCTGAATGCAACTGAGATCAGAAATCAATACAGACAACAAAGAGATGTGAAAAGACTTTAGTGGAGTCTATATAGTTCCATAGGGAGCTTCTGGTTGTCCCTCAATGATATATTAAGACTCTTGATGTAAATAGTTTTAAAGAAGTATTTATAAATGCTTCCCCTGCCAAAAAAAAAAAAAATAAAAAAAATTCCAGTATACTTAGGTTGTCTTTTCCTGGAGACATCCTTCTGTTTGTTTGTTTGGGTTTTTTTGTCTGTTACTTCATGAGACTCATGACTAGCCAAAACAGAAGATAGTTCGGGTCAGTAGCAGAAGCTGAACATTGAATGAGTATCACTTCGAACAGTACTTTTTAAATGGAAGAGTAGAATACAAAGTTCTACAAAGAATGAAGATTTTTTTTTTCCTCCAGTAAGATAGGATTGCAGAGAATGAGAAACAACATCTGAATAAATAGGAAAAGAAAGAAAGAACCCAATCACATGACTCTTCCTTTGCAGTTCATTGAAGGTGAGCTCTGAAACATAAGTGTTGCTATCACAGAGGATGTGAATGTTATGTTTATGATGTAGTAATTATTCTCTACTTTCTCAAACATTTTTTTTTAAAGTGAATTGAAGCAGGGTCTTGATGCTTATCTGTGGAAGTAAATGGAAGTTCTGCCTTTGGCTTTGATCCCAGTTCCAGATGTTCACGAGATTTTTTCAGTTTTCCCTCTACTGAATTTCAAAAGCAACATCTCAATTTTTGGCTATGGAGTAAAACAGTATTAAAAATGGCTCTTGTGTTAATATGTATGTGTATCAGCACATTTTTTTTCCCTACACAGACTGTTTTTACTGATACTTTCAACTTGGCTGAATGGAAGGAAAATATTTGGGCATAAACAGATGGTGTTAGCTGAGTGAGAACTACTTTTGAAGACGGTGTAATGTTAACAATCTGAATGTTTAAGTACATTTACATTATAAGATGGCAATTGGATTAAAGTTTTGAATAAGAGCTATTTTTAGGGTTGTATAGCACTTTATACTGAAGTGGCTGAAGTTTGTGGGCATACTATTCATGCCAATGAAGTACTGATTCTTTGTATCTGTAGATGTGCGTGCATAATTACGTAAATTAAGACAGTGACTAAAAGTCTTAACTATGATGAAAGGTCTGTTTCATTTTTGTTTAATCCTACTTAGAGACACCCCCTGCCCTGTCAGTTTACAGCTTTAAAGAGACTGAGAGTCTCCTAGACTACAGAGGAAACAAGAGGTAAGAAGAGAGTTTGTTTCAAAATAATTACAGTTATTGACTAAACTGGATTTATATTTCAGTCGTGAATGGCACATAAGTTTCATGCATTCTAGTGGTGTCTATAATTCCCTCTGATAACTTTCATAAAGTCCTTCCAGACAAAAGTAGATTAGGATTTCCTGTGGGTCTACCTTAGTAGACCTTTGCTAAAGACTATCAGCTTTGTATGAACAATTAGAAAGGTCAGAGCTCAACTGAGACCTTAGGCAATGTTCAATATCTTGACACTAGAAGATAGAAGACATTCCTGTGAATGCAGAATGTCTACCTGAACTGTTCTGGAGAAAGTAGGTCAAACAGGAAACAGTTACCTAAAAATGCTTGAATTCAGAAAACTTGAATGGATCGTAATTCTGTCCAAGCACTGAGTGAAAGAAAGGCTGGCAGCTGTTTTTGAAAGGGTCAGTTGATTCCCATGCAATACTTGAAGGATTAAATTCAGAAAGGGAGAGAAGATAATTTGGAAGGTTGAATTTTTGTTTTCAAACAATAACATGGATAAGTGCATCACCCTATCCTGCACATGTGAGAGGGTACTGGTAGCTGTATTCAATCTCAGTAGCTGTCAATGTCAGCAAGATTCCTTATAGCAGGCATAAAAAAATATTTTTTTTTTATCTGTGCTATTTAGGCAATGATGAAGGGCTACATGGCTCTAGAGACTTTGCTGACATGGGTGACCAAGAAACTGCTATCAAGGCATCAAGTAGATTCTGTTGCAGTAGGTACTGACTCAGTAATAGCAGCAGTAAGACCACACCACCAGCAACAACTTACATGAGACCTTCTTAGCAAACAAGGCTAACAATATCACATCAACAAACGGCAGCTTTCTGTATTTCTGTACTTTCTCATGCATGACCGTATCATAATCTCAAAACTGAATTTATCATTTTGCTTGGTACTAGCCCTATAACCTATACTGCTCAAATTTCTGAAAATTCACCTGGATAAGTGAAATTCCAACCCACAGTGACCAGTTCTACTCCAAAAGCAAGAGGAAAGCAAGCCGCTGTGGGACTTCTGAGCATTTATATATATATATATATATAAATGTGTCTTACAACAAAAATTGGTTTTAAGCTCTCTGGAAATCAACACAGGTTCATATATAAAAATACAAGAAAAAACCACAAATTTTAGATTTTGTATCACAATGCCTAAACTTACAGTACAAATGACAATAGAAAAATGGAAATTTAAATTTTGTTTAAAATTAATTTGAATATCTGCACCAAATGAAACATTTTCATATTTTACATACTCTCTCTCTAAACTCCAGAACGTTTGGTGTGTTTTAGGTTTTTTTTCCGTGGACTCCAGATGAAGAACCAACTGGGGGAAAGCAAGACAGAAGATAAAAATTCATCATATTCTCTGCTCACTGTAACTACTGAGGTTTTTTCCCAGCTGTAGCTCAGATAGATGATTCAAATTACATTAAAATTAGGTTTTCAATTATACAGAGGTGTCTTAATATTATAGACAATTATAAAATGGCACAGTTTTTCAGAAACTTTGTGACTGGCAATTAGTCTGCAATGCTATCTAGACAGAAAGCAGTATTTCATTACAAATTATTTCAGTGTGAGAGAGTTTGTCTTGAATATTTTTATCCCAGAGGAAACTGAAAGAGTACATATGTCTTCACAGACTACTACAAACTTTGATCCGGATAAATCTCATGGTAAATTGCAGCAAGAATGTTCAACCTTGAATAATTAGTATTGCTTAAATAGAAAATATAATACTAAAATCAGTGCAGAATCAAGTGTGAATATAAGAAATGGAATACTGTTTAATCTACTCTGTAGAAAAATATGTAACATATTCATAGTTTGTTCACAGCAGGCTTGGGTTTTTTGTGTTTCAAATTGAAAACCTGTTTGAAGAAGAGTTAGTAACAATGTCGCTTCAAGTCAGCTTTAGGAAAATGAGAAAGAAAAATAAAAAATAAGTTGCATTAAGTAAGTACCAACCCATGTGCTCAGAAAATGTGACTAAGTTCTACTAAATCTTCTAATCACCATAGAAACCATTAAAATTACAGGCAAGATACCAGGCTATGTGTTCAGTAAAAGACAAACACAGCCTAAATTAAATTATGTCTAAAAGTACTTTAACCCAACTGGACCTATGCTGTTATTATCTGGTGAGGCTGCTCTACCTCTTGTCAACTAAAACTCATTAAATGAGCCCCAAATATCCACGGGACTGAGGTCAAAGTGAAGAAAAAACTTACACTTGAGTGTGCTAGTTATTATTTCAGAAACTACAGATCTGGGACAAAGTTGAGCTTTGACCTTGCAGTACTTTTCTGGGGGTTTGTTCTTTGGCTTTTTTTAATTTATTTTGATTTTTCAGTAGCTTTTTACTTTTTGCCCCCTCCTAGCAGTTGTTTTTAGGGTGGATGGGTTAGTCAGGTAATTTATTTATTTGGTCTGGCTTTTGTTTTTAATAAAGGTGCTTTCAGGTCCTTCCAGTACCTTCCAGGATTTTTTGCAGAGCACTGCCTACGATGAATAGAATAGAATAGAATAGAATAGAATAGAATAGAATAGAATAGATAATTTCAGTTGGAAGGGACCTACAACAATCATCTAGTTCAACTTCCTGATCAATTCAGTGCTGACCAAGTTAAAACATGTTATTAAGGAAATTGTCTAAATGCCTCTGACAGGCTTGTGGCATGGACCACCTCTCTGGGAAGCCTGTTCCAGTGTTTGACCACCCTCTCAGTAAAAAAATGCTTCCTAATGTCCAGTCTGAACCTCCCCTGAATGCATCTTTGAGCCATTCCCATGGGTCCTATCACTGGATCCCAAGGAGAAGAGATCAGCACCTCCCTCTCCACTTCTCCTTCCCAGGAAGCTGTAGAGAGCAATGAGGTCATCCCTCAGCCTCTTTACTCCAAACTGGACAAGCCCGAAGTCTTAGCTGCTTCTCGTAGGACATTCCTTCCAGCCCTGTTATCAGTTTATTGCCCTCCTCTGGACACATTCAAGGATCTTTCGTCCTTTTTAAATTGTGGTGCCCAAAAATACACACAGTACTCAAGGTAAGGCCGCACCAACACTGAATACAGCACGGTAATCACCTCTTTTGACTGGCTGGTTATACCATGTTTGATGCACCCCAGGGTGAGGTTCTTCCTTTTGACTGCCAAGGCACGCTGCTGACTCGTAGTGAGCCTGCTGCCAATGAGCACCCCCAGATCTCTTTCTGCAGGGCTGCTCTCCAGCCACTCCTCTCCCAATTTATACTCATGCCCAGTGTTACTTCATCCTACATGCAGAATCTGTCATTTTAACTTGCTAAATTTCATTCCTGGTTGATGTTAGCTCCTTCCAAATTGGTGGGTCCTTTTAGCTGTTTTCTGATTGGTGTGTTGCTGTGTAAAAGGGGTCTGCAGGGTGAGGGCTGGAGGATCTTGGCCTGCATGACACAGCTGTTGATACCCAGAGACTTCAACAGGCAGCAGCATCTGGAGGCTGCTCTAGGTTATGTGGGAGTGCTGATGGTGATGCCCCACAGGACTTTCTTCCCTGGCTGGGAACAATACCTGGGCACATCAGAGGCTGTGATGCAGATGAAGCTCTTGAGGAGGTGGCTAGTTTTCTCTGGATCTGGACCAGATGGGACTGTCTGGTGGAGGCAGTAGTCTCATTTCTGGGAAATGAGTGGTGTTGAAAGCCCTGGGTTCTAATAAACTGTTCCAGCTACACTTCCAGCCTGGCAAAAGGCTGTTCCAGTTATAGGGTGGATCTTGGCTTGGTTTTCCTGAGTGTTTATCCCAGGTGTGTATTTTGTGGTTCTTAAGAATCAACTCCTGAGCAGGATAGAGTGCTGTGCTGTAAAGTGCAGTGATTAAAGGCCTTCAACAAATTTGTTTCCTGATTATAAATACCTAGCATCTTGTCAGATGACAAGGGTATCCAGTCAGGCTTCTGGAGACTGTTCAGAAGAGCCTAGGTCTGATGCAGGTTCTGTAAGATACCAGGCAGCCTGTGGCGATAAAATTTAATTAGATGCTGTGTTGTTTTTTGGCTGGGATAGAGTTAATTTTTTTCATAGCAGCTTGTATGGTGCTGTGTTTTGAATTTGTGACCAAAAGAGTGTTGATAACACAAGATGTTTTAGCCATTGTTGAACAGTGCTTTTCTGCTTCTCACACTGCCCCATCAGTGAGTAGGCTGGGGGTGCATAAGAAGTTGGAAGGGAACACAGCTGGTACAGCTGACCAAGGGATATCCCACACCATATAATGTTGTGCTCAGCAATAAAAGTTGGGCAGGATGTTTAGAGTTATGGTATTTGTCTTCTCAAGTAACTGTTACATGTGATGGAGCCCTGCTTTCCTGGGGATGGCTGAACACCTGCTTTGCTTGCATACACAGCTTTTGTTTTCCCTATTAGTGTCTTTACCTTAGTCTATGAGTTTTCTCACTGTTACCCTTCCCCTTCTCTCCCATCCCACTGTGGGGAGAGTGAGTGAGTAGCAGCATGGGGCTGAGCTGCCAGCTGGGCTTAATCCACAAAAAATTATTATGGTTTGACACCCAAATTAAGCACACATGCCCATGCACTGTGAAGTAGGTGGATGGGGGAGATGATCTGATACACATCCCAATCAAGAGTTTCCTATCTTTGAAGACCCTGGAGAATATTCAAAATTCACAGGCCAGGTTATATCCTCCTTGATGGATGGTTCTTAAAATTAACAAGAGTACAAATTTAAAATCCAAAACACTTACATTTAATTACAAATATGAGGCATCTAATCAAATTTGATAAATAAGTATTAATTTTCCTTGTTGACTGCATACAAATTGTAAATTATAAGGAATAATTTATGTCAGTTTACTAGGATTTATTTGTTTCATTCTGCCATACTTTAGTTGGGTTCGAGTTCAGCTGAGAATTATGAGGATTACTTACATGTATGCATCTCCATGAAAATCATTGTGTGTAGAAACAGTACTGTTATGAACATCAGTATGATCTAAGGAAATAAAAATATCTGCTTCAAGTATTCTTGTTCTGAAAATAACTTTTTTGTACTTCATTCTTTAGTCTTTCTCCAATCCCAAAATATTAACAGAATTATTTTTTCCTCCTGTATGGTGAGTTTGGAGTGGATGAGACAATGATTAATTTAAAAAGTCTTTATACATAAATGTATTAAATTCAACAGTGCCATAGGGTGTAAATAAAAGAATGGACTGCAAAAAAAATCCCTGTACTTTAGTTAAAGCTGTACTAGATGCCAGTAAATTTGCACAAGCCAGAAGGGTAACAGAGTAAGGTGCCTTCCACTCTGCTGGTGATTCAAAGAGGGACTGGGTCACACAGAGGAATGTCTGGGGGTGGGGAAGCTAGCTAGCAGCCAGGACAACTTCAACAACCTTTCACTCCCAGCAAGGAGGGGGAAGAAGAAACACTGTCTATGAATATCAAACTCTTCTGGTAAATGGCTCAGGATGCCAATAGTTTGCTGTAACTTCTCCTGCTTACCCTCCTCACATGTGTGCTTGCACACACACAGGTCCTCTGGATGAAGGAGCCCTGGAAAGTTGGACATAACCCAAAGTTAACAGGTATAGACTAGAAGGGGGTGGGTGAGTGGGAGAGCGTAGGATGGATTTGTTTCCTCTATTGAACTATATGGTTAGTGAGGCTTCTCTGCATGTTTTTACAGTCCTGGCAGTATCTTGTCTGAAATCAGATTTTTTTTGTTGTTGTTGGTTTTTTTTGTTTGTTTTTTTAATTGTTTACTGAAAAGCTGAGAAAAGGGAAGAAACAGTTTTTGCTTTGGTCTTGCTGTCAGGCTGCAAGTCCAGCTGGGCAAACTTTGGTATGGAGAGGAGGCAGCAGAAGTGCTGACAGTGTTACACCAAAACCTGAGGGAGAGAGAAAAGAGGCAGCCCTTGAAGCAGTCTGAGAAGAGTTAGGAACCATGTAAAAGAGCCAGGGTTGTTGAAGTGTGGTTTCAGTCTCTGGTCATAGTCTGAGGACATTGGAGGTCTCTGTTTCCAGTTCTCTTTTGTGACCTGATTGAGTCCATGTTCTTGGTCTCTTTGGCAGGTTTTTCTGTGAACTGATGGCAAGGGCAGAAGGCCAGGCACACCTGTAGGGGAGACAAAGAAGGAAAAAATCAAATTCCCCCACTCTCCTGACCCTATCCTAGATACCTGCTCTGCTGTTGCATGAGCTCTTAGATCTGAACTGAGTAAAGTTAATAAATACATTGGGCACCAAAGCTCTGGGGCTGGGCTTCCAGCACAAGGGTTCCTGCAGTGTAACTCTCCAGGGCTTCCTCTAGGAGGAAAAATACATTGAAAGTGAGAGAGGAGTGTGGCACTGTAACAAGGCTACCTTGTTACCAGCAAGGGAGGGGAAAGAGGTTTGAAACAGTGGATCACTAAGTGCTCTCGAAACAAACACTGCTGATGGCAGTGATTCAGAGTTAAGTTTGTAAGTCAGGAGATGTGACAAATCATTCATTAGTGATACTTTCCTGTATTAAAGACTGTGAACTATTAGGTTGTGAATGCATCAATCACATGAGGATCTCAGCCTTCAGCTGGCTCTTACAGCCTTTGTCAAGTGGATTGTCTAATTTATGTTTGAAGGAAGATGTTTGTTATACATAAAATTTGGACCATGATTTTAGTGAATAAGTCAATAGATTTTTATTTTTTCAAAATGTTGTGAACTGACTTCTTAGGTTTCATAAAACTCTTGAATTGAAGATATCATACAGAACAGTTTATTTCACTGGCCCTCCATCCTACCACTTGCACTGGTAAGACTCCTGAAAAGAGTCTCTCTCATAGTGGCACTCCACTGTTGCTATGACTGATGTAAACTGATGCATAAGCCTGGCATTACTGCCGTGCTTTCACATCTGCTATTTATTGTTCTTTTGATCAGTTGCATTTTTACAATCTTTGGATCTCCACTTAACTGTAGAAGATCCCTGACTTGAACTTGTTTTTAGAATGCAGTCCCATGTTGGCTACGATACGAAGAAAATTAAGACATGTCATTGCTTTTATTGAACTAGATCTTTAAAAGAACTAAAGTTCAGTCTGTGTGCATACCTTAAACCTTAGTTTGCATTTGTAGACAGCCTGCTTGGGAGCTTCAGTCACGGGTTTTGCCCAAAAGACTGTGTTCCTACCAGACATCCTCAGTAACAACCCTTGTAATTTGCCTTCACTTCTTTGATTTCTAGGACTGGCTCAGATTACTCCTATTTAATGAAACATATTAGTTCATACTACTAGTCTCCTTGTGAAGTCTCAGAAGTTCAAGACAACATTTCCTTCTGAAGCATAATCTTTTCTGTCCTACTGTAAGGGACAGCCTGGTTCTTAAATTGTTTCTCTTAGGTATGCAGATATATCTTTGTTAAAAAAGGAGTCAGCTGTTCATTTTACTTGGATAACAGTGAGCTTCTTTCCTGAAAAGCCTTTCTTCTTTCCCATTGGGACATTATCCCTCAGTGGGAAATGTGTCTTAAACTTGCATGAGTCCTTTCATTCTATATCAGTCCATTAAGTTTACTTGGTTTATAAATGGGATAAATGTGTGTACCTAACACTAGCAGACAGAACACAGACATGGTTATAATTAATCACTCTGGGGTGGCAGTGGATTAAGGAATATTGATCCCTAATGTCCTTCTTAGAAGAATGTTATGCATGGCATTGACTTGTTGACTCTAAGTTTTATAATTAAAGGATTATAAAATAAGATTGCAGTTAGGGTTAATAAGGAAAAGTTTGAGTGACAATGGACTCCTAAGCAATAATACAGAATCCTTGTTGCTCAAGACTTCTAAAAATAGACAGGGCAACTGACCTTTTCCATCTATGGAACAACATCTATGTTTCAAGCTTTGATTTCAAACAACCTTGTCAAGCATTTGCCTTTGATATTTTTATTTTGAGCAATGAATTTTTCATGTTTGGTAGAACTTATTTTTCAGGGAATACACAAAGAAAAATTTTTATGTTTAACCATCTAAATTTAATCATAATCCCTTTTGTTTGAAGGCATAATACATTTAATGTTTGTATCCTGACTCAGGAGAGGCAGTTAACTGAAAAGAAGGATAACTTTATTTCAAATGTAAGAAAAGTCTTTGTCTATTATGTTAACATTGCACTTTTTGATGTCGCACTTATTTTTATTTATGGTACCTTCAAAACCACAGTTTCTCATAGGAAGTAGCTCTATAGTGTTTAATTGCTTTCAGCTGCAAGCTTTATCATGAAGAACTAACTCACTGGGAAAGTGTATGTTCAAGAACGGATTCTAAAAAAGATGCAGTTCTGAGAAACTCCTTCGTGTTTCTTTCTAATTCATCTGGGTTCAAGTAGAGAGCGGGGGTTGTTAAAATCCCCACATTTGCAATATGATGAGATACTGTTTCACAGATATCATTCTTTTGCCAGCTGATGATAGTGGTTTAAGAATGGTACTTTTGAATACATTAGTAACAGAGGAAAATGCCACTGTGCAGAAGGTAAGAATTTCTGTAAAATGCGATGAATTACACTGTGTTTTTTGAAATGTAGAAATAATGTTAGAAAACACAGATAATAAAGCAGATTCTTTGGTATATGTAGCAAGAAGTGTAAAGAACACAAATATCACCAAAAAGGATATACTCAGTTTTGTAATTGTAAACCCTCCTGTCACCTGTGCTGAAGATCCACACAATTAACTCCATGTTTCAGTAATGAATAACGTCAAGCATATAAAATGTCTCAAAGTTCATATTAAACATATGTGCAGATTAAGAGGGCTCATGAACTTGATCAGCAAGGAAGAGTGGTTGTCAACAGAATCTGCAGAGAATAAAGTACAAATAACTGAATAAAGAGACATCTTAAGCAGATTACAATTTGGATCAATAATTGCATAGTGGACAGATTGTTTAGGGACCATTTCTTCCATAAATAAATTAATCAAAAAACAGCGCTATTCCAGCTTGCCAAGTATGGTCAAACTATAAGGTTGGTTGTAGACACAAACTCTGCAATAATGCAGAATAAAATTCTGGAAAGTATTGACATCTCTTTTGTGAAATAGAAGATCCCTAGATTGACTATGCAGATCTAAGGCTCCAGATACATAAAACGTGAGTAACATGACCTATCCATTCAGCTGGAATTGTCTGTGTCTGGCACAAAGCAGCCCTGGCTTCTCCTAACAGAGGACACCCCTGCAAGCCCCACTGCTGCCAGCACCTTGTCATGTACAGTCAATGCTGAAGATCATGTAAATCCACTAAGGCTTGAATGCTTTAGAGCATGGGCTGTGTCTTCACTGGTTATGCAATGGCAATCACATGGGTATTCCAATTATGCTATTTCAACATGGAAAGCCTAGTTGTCTCTTCCTTGCTTTTCTTGTCACTCAGTTCTGAGCAGAGTCTACCCATAAGAAGCTCCTTATTAAGGCAGTCATCTTCCAGGCCCAGAGGTAGAAGAGCTCTGAATCTGGTAATTCATAGAGCTACTGGAGGAAAAGGGTACTCCTGTGAGCTCTTGAATGCATCCAAAAGAGCAGCTAGGGTAGAGTATTATCCTTTTATGGGAGCTGCAGCTACAGACAGGAAAGAAGAAAAGAAATTGGAAGCTCTGAACAGCCTGAGTAGAAGTCTGCAGGCTAACATAAGCTTGCACAGAGGCAGAGTCCAGTAGCAAGAGAGGGATAAAGCTACCTGGAAGAAAGATGTTGAGAGAAAATCAATTGCAATGTGCTGAGAACAGGAAATGTAATTGATCCATCCCCAGGGCCACAAGAAGCAAAGCTGAACAGTGTGACACTTGGTGTACATTTAGGGTGCCTCTGTCACTTTTACTGAGTTTCTCTGCATTGTCCATATGTGTCAGAAGTGTCATATGTGTCATATATGACACATATATAATGTGTCATATGTGTCAGTAAAGCAAACAACAACCACTCCAGGGTTGAACATCATACAGTAAATTATGAGATTATTAAAAGACTGAGAGAGCAGAGTCTTCAAAAATAATTGAAATTCAGTTTCAAGACAGAGTATTGGCAAGTTTAAATCAAACAAACCACACATGGAAACTTTTTTTTTTTTTTTTTTTTTTTGTTTTGTTTTATGTGAGTATATTTATTTTGTGGTATGTTGGGTTTTTTTTCTGTAGGGGGCATGAACAGTGAAGAATGCAGCTCCATGTAGCTTGTATACAAATGGGGAGTTGTTGTGCCTGTTACATGACTTAAAGAATGTGTATGGGAGGAACTGGCAAAAGGATTTCTTTCATACCTTTTAGTAAGTTTTAAGCTTCAGTAGAAGACACTGGATCTAGTTTTATGGTTGTGATCATGTCTGTTCACAACTACTGTTATATTTAAAAATGTTGCACATCAAATCTGACTCATTCCTTCTGTTAATCAATTGCAGCTGAAATTTCTTCTTACTGTAAAATTCATTACTAGCAAAACAGTGCTTTTTCACTTATTTTCACTTGAAGATAGCAGAAAATGTCTCATAAAAATAAGAGGAGAAACAAGTGAAGAGACAGATGAGGTCTCTGACTGATGTTAACCAGGAAACTTATCCTGAATTTGGTGGAATAGTTGCCAAGGCTGGGAACTGGGACCTGCAAGGTACAGTTAGACTTTTGTTATGTCTGAACAAGTAGCCTGTGCAATATCTTTACTGCATTGTATTTTCTTCTCTTTTTTTTTTTTTTTTTTAAATTTTTAAAGTATCTGATTTACAGTAATGCTTTCCATGCAGGTTAAGTATTAAATTATTATAAATCCTGTAAGCAACAAAAATTGTCTGATTTTATTTCCTAGGTAAATCTTAAAGAGAAATCAAGGTGAATTGTCATTAACGATTGCCAAATAGACAGATGAATTTATCCTACTGTAACATGACTGAAATCAACAGAATCATGTAGGAGATTAACTTCACCCACAGCATTGCTACTTTTTTTCTATTGCATGCTGTGGTTTGCCATGTAGCTAAAAATCTTTTTATCTCAGAGTTTGGATATTCTTATGCACTCTTTCTGAGTGGAAGTGCAGCTTTCACCTTTACTCTTGTGGCTTTGCTACTCTTAATCTGTAGACCACCTTGTTCCCTTAAATAGACAAAATAACTTGTTTGCCTTAACTTACAAAAGAACATTCATTCCCCCCAAGAGCATCAACCGTACTCGTTTATGCTTTTTTGAGTTAAAATTAAAAAAAAAGCCTATGGGATTTAGCTTGAATCTGCGGGAGAAGCTGGGGGGAAGAGGAAAAAAATGCCCATCATTCCCTATTTCTGATGAGACATGGAAATGAACAAGAAATAAAATTTTTAAATGAAACATCCCTACTGGAAGGAGAGGTGGGGGGGGGGGGGGGGGGGGAAAGCACAGTAATCACCATGGTTCCACAGGAGCCATAAAATCCTGAGTGCCACTTTGGATTTGCTCCTCAAAAGAAGTGTGTCCCTGTGGCAGTTCTGAAACTCGAAAAGCTTTGTTCTCAGCTGGAGTGACAGACTTGGCTTTATTATTGATGTTCAAATACTTCTTTGCAACTCAAGAAAATGATTCTTTAAGAAGGCTCATGGGGATTTGCTCTTTCTGAGAGCTGGATCAAAAATGGCAACCACACACAAGTCTTCTGTCAAATTTCTCTTGTCGTTTAAAATTTGAGCACTGTAGAATTAAAATCTATATACAAAACCCCTAAGAAGCAATATATGTTGTCTTAAGTGTGTCACAGATTAAGGAAGATACACATACTTTCCAGGAAGGAAGATGAGTTATGCAAACTACTTTGAGTTCCCTTACCACAGTATTTGCATTGTATGTGTTTTATTTGAATCAATGCCATGAACTAATGTACGCTATATTGTGAAAATGTAAACAAAGCCTGTGTCCTTATAACTGTGGTTGAAAATTTGAGATACAACTGCAGAATTTCAGGCAGGTGCAAGTTGCAGTATCTTTTTTCTCAGAGTATCTGAATCCAGAAGAAAACAATGCCAGCAGATTTTACTATTCCTTTCCAGTAAGATGATTACTCCCTTTCCTGATCTCTCAATGTGATACATATTTATAAAATCCTTAAAACTTGTGCATTGTAAATAAACACCTGGAAAACAGGCGAAGCATGTGAGGATAAAGAACTTGGGAGTACTGTCTGCATGCCTAGGTCTATTGGAAAGCTCGAGATTGTTCCTAGCTCTTGGTACTTAAAAACAATGAGTCCTTCTGTTTCCTCACTCTTTTATAGATACACAGTTGTAAAGTACAAATAATTACTGTGATAAAGGGTACTGATCCTTACACTAATTGAAAGTTTAAACTTGGTATTCTATCAGTAATGTGTGTTTTAATTTCTACAGAGCTGTCTGGAAGTATACCCATTAATATATTTTAAGGTAAAAAAGCTTATTAGACTTTGAAATTTATTTTATGATGTCTGTCCTTTGAGCAATGACTTCAGTAGGAAGAGTGCATTTCTAAGAGATCTGATCACTATTTCTGAATTATCTTTATCCAAGTGTATTAAAATGGACCATTGTAGCTAAAGGTGTGGAAGTTGACTTTAAAAGATGAGTAGACAATGCTAGCATAACAAATTACTTTGTGTAGTTGGCATTGTCTTGTTTCAGTAAAGTGTGGTTTAATCTGTAGGCTTCTTCAGTTATAAATGGCATTTACTGAGAATAAAAATAATTCTAGTGTTTTTCTTAATAAACTGTCTGAAGGGAGGCTTAATATTAAACAATTACACATTTTATTCTGTGCTGTGTTATGGAGTCTGTTTTCACACAGGTTTCAGTTTTTACTTTCATGTATCATTCTTCTGGTACAGGCTCAAAAAGCACAGAGTAAAAGAAAATAATTATTTCCTTCGGCTGTTACCAGACTTCTAAATATACCTATTTTAAAAATTTTTACTAAAAAGGAGAAATGATCTAAAGTCTCAAGCATTAACTGTCCATGATGTACACTATTTTAGGGGAAAAAATTCAAGGAATAGTTTCAAACAGCATTCTGAACTGGTGTGTGTTCTGTAATTCAGCTGGTATGTGCCTTTATGTATACATTTAAATTATACTTTCTTTCAAGATAATTATGATGAAAATTATGTATATGTAAGAAATAACAGTCTAACTATTTCAGTTGTGTGCTAATTTTGGGGTTATTTTCAGCTATTTCAGGAGGTAAATATGAACATGATAATTTTGAAAGAGGGTAGCTATAAAGAGTTGTATCTTTTTGGTTGTTCATAACAGTAAAATAAAGTAAATATTCTATATTTCTCTTTCAGAGAATGTGAATTCATTATGCAAAACTGCTGTGAACATAGAACAGCCTAAGAAACTATTGTGTCAGTGTTTACTATATTTAAAGCCTTGTTATTATTTTCAACCTAGGTCATGATTAGCTGTTTTTGACTCTATTGAAATTAAACATTATGAATCCCTGTACAGATATTAGGTGCTTCTTTTGATTCACATGAAACTGATTCCTAATTGATTTAAGGTAAACCAAAACAAACCCTGCTTAGGAATAAGTGTTTGTTGAGCCTCTGTGATTATAGAATAATTTAGGTTGGAAAAGACCTTTAAGATCATCGAGTCCAACTGTTAACCAAACACTGCTAAGTTCACCACTAAACCATGTCCCCAAGCACCACATCTACACATCTTTTAAATTCCTCCAGGGATGGTGACTCAACCACTTCCCTGGACAACCTGTTCCAATGCTTGACAACCCTTTCGATGAAGAAATTTTTCCTAATACCCAACCTAAACCTCCCCTGGCACAACCTGAGGCTATTTTGTCTTGTCCAATCTCTTGCTACTTGGGAAAAGAGACAGACACTTACCTCGCTGCAGCCTCCTTTCAGGTAGTTGTAGAGAGCAACAAGGTCTCCTCTCAGCCTCCTTTTCTTCAGACTGAACAACCCCAGGTCCCTCAGCCACTCCTCATAAGACTTGTGCTCCAGACCCTTTACCAGTTTCGTTGCCCTTCTTTGGAAATGTCCAGCACCTCAAAGTTTTTCTTGTAGTGAGGAGCCCAAAACTGAACACAGTATTTGAGGTGCAGCCTCACAAGTGCTGAGTACAGGGGGACAATCACTTCTTTAGTCCTGCTGGCCACAGTATTTCTGACACAAACCAGGATGCCATTGTCCTTCTTGGTCACCTAGGAACACTGCTAGCTCTTATTCAGCTGGCTGTTGACCAACACCCCCAGGTCCTTTTCCACCAGGCAGCTTTCCAGCAAATCTTCCCCAAGCCTGTAGCGTTGCATGGGGTTGTTGTGACCCAAGTGCAGGACCCAGCACTCAGCCTTGTTGCATCTCACACAATTGGCCTTGGCCCATTGATGCAGCCTGTCCCGATCCCTCTATAGAGCCTTTCTACCCTCAAGCAGATCAACACTCCAGCCCAACTTGGTGTCATCTGCAAACTTACTGAGGGTGCACTCAAGCCCCTCATCCAGATCATTGCTAATGATATTAAAGAGAACTGGCCCTAATACTGAGCCCTGGGGAACACCACTCGTGACCGGATGCCAGCTGGGTTTAACTCCATTCACCACAACTCTTTGGGCCCAGCCATCCAGCCCATTTTTCTCCCAGTGAATAGTACTGCCATCCAAGCCATGAGCAGCCAGTTTCTCCAGGAGAATGTTGTGGGAGTGCTGTGTGATGGTTTAACTAAATGGATTTTAAATCAGTGTAACCAAAAAGAAACCAATTCTTCAGACTTTACAAGTCTGACCATCATACAAAATAACAACATAATGCTGACACAAAGGATGATACCATAGCAAATTAGTGGAAGTTTATACCTGTCTTCTCTACCGAATGAAAAGCTCAACAGGAGCATACTTTTAATATATAGATCAATAAAAATAATATGTTAGCCAGGCCTCTGTAGCATGTCAGTTTTCTAAAGCAAGGAATAGTTCTTCCTTTCTTCAGCTGGCTGCTGTAAAGGATCTGAATCCTGCTAGAGGCCATTCAAGTTCAGTATCTCTGAGACTGTAGCACTCATCATTAATATTGCACAAGAATGAAGCAGAATTGATGCTTTAGTATGCATAAGCTAGCAGCAATGGATATTGGACAACCTATGTTATCCCAGCATAACTTGGTACAATTTTCTCTTAAGCCAAGATACTTAAATGGAGATTCTTCAAATCAGATTTGAAGGAAAAAAAGAAAAGACATTTCAGATGTTTAACTTCAATTGCAAAGAACTGAAGATGACCTTTTCTAAAAGGTTTCTAGCTTTTCTCAAGATAGTACTTTAAAAATTAATATTGTTGCTCCAAATATTTGTTACATGTAAATAATTTGAAGCAGGAGTGAAGACAGCCTCTCAACACTTCCATGTGACCTGTTTCAAAAACAAGGAGAGGCGCCCAAACACAAATTAACATGAGTTACCAGAGTATGTAGAATTACAAAATACTACCTGATCCATGGTAACTACATATTTCAGATGTAAGATAAGGTCAAACATTTTTCACAATAATCATTCCTACTGTATTGGATTTGTGTGGCAAGGTTTTTGTAGTGGGGGGTTGCAGGTGTGGTTTCTATGAGAAGATGACAGAAGCTTCCCCCATGTGCAATAGAGCCAGTGCCATCCAGCTCCAAGATGGACCTACTGCTGGCCAAGTCTGAGACAATCAGCAATGGCAGTGGTGCCTCTGTGATTTAAGAAGGGAAAAAAAAACTGCTGCAGAGCAGCAGCCAGAAAAGAGGAGTGAATATGTGAGGGAAACAACTCTGCAGACAGCAAAGCCAGTGAAGAAGAGGGGGAGGATGTGCTCCATACACCAGAACAGAGATTCCCCTGGAGCCCATGGTGAAGACCATGGTGAGGCAGGCTGTGCCCCTGCAGCCCATGGAGGTTAATGGTGGAGCAGCATGGAGCGCATGGAGGACCCCATGATGGAGCAGGTGGATGTGCCTGAAGGAGGCTGTAGCCCTGTAGGAAGCCTGCAGTAGAGCAGGCTCCTGGCAGGACGTGTGGACCTGTGGAGAGGAGCCCACATTGGAGCAGGTCCTCTGGCAGGACTTGTGAGCCAGCAGGAGACGCACACTGGAGCAGTGTGTTCCTGAAGGAATGCACCCTGTGAAAAGGACCCAAGCTGGAGCAGTTCATGAAGAACTGTAGCCTGTGGGAAGGACCCACACTGAAGAAGTTCATGGAGGACTATCACCCATGGGTCGGACCCCACACTGGAGCAGGGGAAGAGTGTGAGGAGGAAGAAGTGACAGAGATGTGTGATGAACTGATTGCAGCCCCAGTTTTCTGTCCCCCTGTGCTGCCTGGGGGGAGGAGGTATAGAAAATCAGGAATAAAGTTAAGACTGGGAAGAAGGGAGGGATGGAGGAAAAGTGTTTTAAGATTTGTTTCTAGTTCTCATTATCCTACTCTTATATGATTGTTAATAAATTAAATTAATTTCCCCAAATCAAGTTTGTTTTGCTTGTGATGGTAACTGGTGAGTGATCTCTCCCTGTCCTTATCTTGACCCACAAGCCTTTTGTTATATTTTCCTTCCCCTGTCCAGCTGATGAGGGGGAGTGATAGAGCAGCTTGGTGGGCACCTGGTGTCCAGCCAAGGTTAACCCACCACACCTACCCTGCATCTTCTATGGAAAACATCCCATCTCACTCTCATGGGAAACAAAACTAGGAAACTAAAGCCCAGGCTAATTTCACAGGTTTGAACACAAGACTGTCTGTCTTCTCTTACAGAAAGAGTTATCCATTCTGGTGCTACTTTATACATTAAAACCAATAAATATATTGTGCCAAATGCACCGTTGAAGAGGGCTTCAATTCAGCATTTTGGGTGGATAGAGAGGAACTGAATGAGGTCTGAGTGAACCCCTACAGTTTTGTCTCTCCAATAATGTATAATAAAAATTTTGTGGCTTATGTTTATAGAGACTGAAGGTAGCAGGCATCTCAAATGAAATGAAAAGTGCGTGTTAATTGTTAGAAGTTGTTGTGAGAAATACAGCATTAAGGTCTCTCTCTCTTACTCACCTTTTTTACTGTAAAAAGAGGGAACTAAGGTAATACATGGCTGAGATGATCACAACAGAGGACTGTGGCAAGAGAATTCTCCTGAACAAGCTGTACAGTAGCCAGTGATTTGGGCTTTGCTATTTCTTCAAGATCGAACTAACAGAAGACTTGTTTTTCTTTAACACTTTTTGTTTGCTTCAGCTCTCCTTCACTTGCTCCTTGCATTTGGAAGGACCCAGCAGAATAGAACTAAATTCTGGCAACCCCTTGATCTTTTTTTGTTTAAAGAAATTTTACTACAGGTTTCTCCACTCTGGTGAAGGTAAAA